>NC_064632.1:40808313-43308313 GCF_023864275.1 Schistocerca cancellata | reverse complement strand
CGTTACTTCACAGAAACTTAGCGAAAACACTTTCTGGCAGGCTACCAGCGAGGCGTGGGAATGACTTGTGTACCCAGGCAGTTGTGGCGGGAAAATTCCCGCGCTTTCTGCAAAATAGTAACTGTGATTGGCTTGCTCAGGGCATAGCTCCGTGACGTAGCAAAATCAGCACAGAAATTGGAGCCAAGAATCTCCATTGGTGGAATGGTAGTGCTCCGGCAATAGAGTGGAATTTTCCGCCGGTTTTCGAGTTGCTGATTGGAACGTTTAACCACGGCCACTGTCGTGGGGGCGGGAATGTTGTGTGTTAGGCCTGTACGGGTGCTCTAGGTAGTCGGCTCTCGCCTTTCGGTCGAGGACGTCGAAGCAACCAGCCATCGCCTCCGGTACACCAGATCGTGTTCTGGCAGTTAAGAAGACAGTTTGGTAATGTATGTCCGCAGCACCGGCAGATAGGGATTTTCCTAGGTGATAATCAGAGCTCAGCAGAGCGCGCCTGTTCGTCTTTTTCTAACTTTGTTCTGTCTTGAGTAGCAGTAATTAATGTTGGGTTAGCTGTGTGTCTCTCTTAAGATTTGAGTGGCAAGGAATTGGCTCCACATACCACTTCGTCTTAAACCTCACAATCTAGTTTAGGGACAACTTCACCTTCATAGCGTTTGTTTGAGTATCCAATTTGAGCCAATTTGATGTATTATAAATGTTTCATGTGTTTTTGTTTATTATTTTGTGTTTAGTCTCAATAAATCATATCGTTATTTTGGACAGAACTTTCATTCTGTTAATCGGTAGAGCAACCCATCATATCTCACTACGTTAATGAAACCTTCCTTTATTTAACTTATTTATCAAATTAAATTATTGCAGGTGCCAAACTCTTTTCTACTCCATTTGCAGGGTTGATTACAGTCAGTTCGCGTATATTTTTTAATCCATGTGCAACAGCAAAAGTCGGAGTTAGAATAGGGGGGGCTTAGAGCATCATTTACATATGGAGATTCTAGAAGAATTTAGTGTTAAATACACTGCTTGCCCCGGCACCTCGCAAGTTTTTTCATCTTATTACATCAGTGTAGCGGCGCGGGATTAGCCGAGCGGTCTAAAGCCGTCAGCACACGGACTGTGCGGTCGAAAGTTAACGTTGAGCGTGCCAAGTTCAACGTCCTCAGGAACGATGCGACTTGTGCACACGGTACGTGGGCCCCAACGTAGTATACGCGATTGCAACGCACTCCAGCGACAGTTGCGGGATGTTTCTAGTTCGTAAATCACACTGTTTACTCAACGGGAGCGCGCAAAATTCCCACGTTAGCTCTATTAAAACTGTAGTGTGCGTACTGTAAGACCTTCAGTACACACACCATCAGATTATTTGACTTGTCGCTCTAACGAAGTAGGCGAGTGTCAACAATATGTCTCGTGGTCTTATCGTGGCGTGTTTATCTTCTGCCGGCCGGCCGGTGTGGCCGTGCGGTTCTAGGCGCTTCAGTCTGGAACCGCGTGACCGCTACGGTCGCAGGTTCAAATCCTGCCTCGGGCATGGATGTGTGTGATGTCCTTAGGTTAGTTAGGTTTAAGTAGTTGTAAGTTCTAGGGGACTGATGACCACAGATGTTAAGTCCCATAGTGCTCAGAGCCATTTGAACCATTTTTTTTTTATATTCTGCCGTTAGGTCAGACGATAGAAATGCCACTTGCACGCTTAGAGTAGCAGATTGACGGTGACCAACTTTAAATAGAACTTGATTAATTTTCACACACATTTATTAAAATAATAACAAGCATAAAAATTACTTAACTTGGTTCGGGATGCTGTTTACAATTGACAATGTGAAGTTCCTTTGGTCTTGGTACGTTAATCTTATTCTCACATATCTCTGATACTTGACAAAGTGTCTATACATTTATCTTCATGGCTATGTACAGAAATATGATAATCTTATTAGGCGCAGACTGAAACTTGACTGCAGACTAATGCAGACTGATTAATCGGAAGTCTGTACACTCGTTATAATACCTCGCGCGTTCAGGTATCACTGCGCGAGTGTGATCCGCGAGGAGAAAAGGTTCTACGTTAGCAGCAATCTCATTTGCTGCGTTACATATTAATAAGCGGATCGGCGGAAGCAGAATTTAGCCCGTCTCTAAGATAGCGCCATCTCGTAGTGCGGAGACGGACGAGCGCTGCGCCTGCGCTGTTGTGCTTAGCGGGGCGCGCTCTAGTGGGAAAGTTGTGTACGCGCTGACTACGCGGAACTATGTACACAACAAAAACGCACATTTCTTCCACCGTCCACGAAAAGGAAAGTACCGTGTGCTGTGGACTGGCAAGACAGCCAATCCACTAGGAGGAAGCCGAAAGGCACGCGTTTACGCTCACGCAGGCTGGCGTGAGGTCTGGAACTGGACACGGAAATGAGACTAGTAAAAAACGTACGTAGCAGCTGGAATACTTAACTTTAATCCATAATTGAACATCGCTCTTGACGGTACATGTTTTACAGCATCAATAGTAACTGGTAATGGCGCCTTGCTAGGTCGTAGCAAATGACGTAGCTGAAGGCTATGCTAACTATCGTCTCGGCAAATGAGAGCGTAATTTATCAGTGAACCATCGCTAGCAAAGTCGGCTGTACAACTGGGGCGAGTGCTAAGAAGTCTCTCTAGACCTGCCGTGTGGCGGCGCTCGGTCTGCAATCACTGATAGTGGCGACACGCGTGTCCGACGTATACTAACGGACCGCGGCCGATTTAAAGGCTACCACCTAGCAAGTGTGGTGTCTGGCGGTGACACCACACCGTGTCCAACCAATAAGGACACAGGCTTATAAAAGTTCCATTGCAAACAGTGCGTTACAAATTTAGAATACTTTTCTGCATAAGATAAACATTATTTCATCATTTCCACATTTTAGTAAAACCCCAAGGTCAGTCTTACTTGATCACTGTTCCTACCCAGTAGCAGAATCTTTGCAACATGAGAATTACGAAGCGTAAAAGAGGAAGGAGCAAAATATCTTTATACAAGTAGCGCAAGCTGTCCGTTAGATTAAGCCAATCGAACAGTCACCTCTCAACAAAAGGTCAACTTGTATTTACATAACATCAAATATTATAGTCTATACTTACATTAAACTAATAATAAAGTATCAGAACCTAATAAAAACGCGAATGTTAGGGGAAAGAAATTGGTTGTCAGGACGCGAACCACTGCCCCAACAAAAATACTTATGAGGCGACAGTGACGCTATTCATTACGATAAACCAACATCACACCTTTCGTTACTAATCATAGTATCTTAAGGCTTGCTAAAAACCTTAATCATAGGTATGTTACTAACGGAAATTTAATTATAGCAAATTGTACCAAGAACAATGCGTTTTGGGTGGATCTTCATTGTGTCGCTGCCTTCAAACAGCCTACTCTCATTATACGCAAGTTACAATAATTCTTTTGCCACAATATGATGTTTTTCATTATTTTATTGGAACGAATCACACAGTTAACAACGGTTTTTGCAGTGATTCTCAATTTTCTGGTGCTCGGAACGGCAAATATACATATAGGCTTGAAATGAATGCCAATATGGCGCCTCACAACTCTGTACTGAAGGGAGACAGCGTGCTGGTGACGTTGTGCCATCTCATTGGTCAATGCTCAGACGCACGCTCAGAATATCTGACATGCCAGATATTGCTCTGCACGTTCGGAAAGACTCCCGAGCGTGGTGTTCCACGCTGTGACGTCAGAAACTTGGCACGCTCAACGCTCAACGTTCGGATGCACGGTCCGTGTGCCGACGGCATAAGGCGCTGCAGTCATGGACTGTGCGGCAGATCCCGGCGGAAGTCCGAGTCCTGGGTGTGTGTGTTTGTCCTTAGGATAATTTAGGTTAAGTAGTGTGTAAGCTTACGGACCGATGACCTTAGCAGTTAAGTCCCATAAGATTTCACACACATCTGAACATTTGAACATCAGTTTATTCGCCCAGATCGGATAGAAATACACAATGATTACTAGTTTCTTCGAACTTACCAAGCGAGGTGGCGCAGTGGTTAGCACACTGGAGTCACATTCGGGAGGGAGACGGTCCAAACCCGCGTCCGACCATCCCGATCTAGGTTTTCCGTGATTTCCCTAATCGCTCCAGGCAATTTCCGGGACGGTTCCTGTCACAACGAACGGCCGATTTCCTTCCCCGTCCTTCCCTAATCTGAGCTTGTGCTCCGTCTCTAATGACCTCGTTGTCGATTGGATGCTAAACTCTGATATCCTACTCCTCCTCAATCAGATCATTTGTATAGAAAAATATTTTTATATGACCAATCCATTTCGTCGACTGTTCACATTAACTGGACACAACTTATGGAGACAATATTCCATCGTATCGTTTCTCGTCATACAATATGAGAATAGCTGTGCCAGTAGTGCTCAACAGTCACAAAATACAGCAGATGTTGTTTATGTTCGCAAAGGTATTCTCGTACTGTATGAACAGAGACAGTACTATGGAATTTTGTCTCTATAACTTGGGTCCAATTAGTGTGAACAGTCGACGAAATGGATTGTCCCGAAGGAAGGTTTTCTTTACAAATGACCTATTTTCGCAAACTAGTATCACTATTACTCCGTTCGAACAGACCATGAAGGCCCACCTGCACAGACCGGCCCCATCGTGTCATCCTCAGCCCACAGCCGTCACTGGATGCGGATATGGAGGGGCATGTGGTCAGCACACCGCTCTCCCGGCCGTATGTCGGTCTATGAGCTTGGTGACCGCTACTTCTCAATCAAGTAGCTCCCCAGTTTGCCTCACAAGGGCTGAGTGCACTCCGCTTACCAACAGGGCCCGGCAGACCGGATGGTCACCCATCCAAGTGCTAGCCCAGCCCGACAGCACTTAACTTCAGTTATCTGACTGGAACCGGTGTTACCACTGCGGCAAGGCTGTTGACCTCAAACTAGTATACATTGTATATTTTTATGCCATCTGTGTTAATAAACTTCTGTTGTAACGTTGTTGCTTTAATTTGTGGTGTAAGCGGTGCTGATAGACAATAAAAGCGGGATAAAAGCTGTGAGCTGTCTGGGGAAGTTAACCTTGCATTAGAGCAACTGTTTCACCTGGTATCCAGTCTAGCTTACCAAATTCCCAGACTAACATTAATTATAATCTTTTAATAGACATACGACAACCGGTGATATATATATATATATATATATATATATATATATATATATATATATATATATATATATATATATATAAAAGAGAATTTAAATAAAAAGAAATAAATCAGTTTATATTTGGAAATTTATTTTAACATTGATCATTGAAATTTCAGCATATTAAACGTGAGTCATAACTAAGCTGGTGTCTTATTTAGGATTGTGAAAATGTGAGATTGTATTCTTACGGAACACATCAAATATGGAGCCAAGATTGGGAGACTTCATACAACACTGCATTCATAAAATAACACACGAAGAACGTTGAAACATATGCAAGAGGAAATTAACCACAACCAACCGATTCAATTTTCACCCAAAGAAGTTACGTTTGTAGCACAATCCTGTCCGTCATGTAATTACCACACACTGGTATACTAAATACATACTAACTCTCTGTGAAATCTTCCCGAAAAGAATAGCTGAGGGCTACTTTGATGATTACACTACATGCTTCACGTGGTCAACTTGGTTTACACAAAGAGTGTAACTCCACAATAATTTTGATAATTAAAATAAATTAGATCGAAAAGCAATTTACAAAAGAAAAACCTCGAACTGGTTACTATCGTCTTGCTATTAAGCTGATGGGTCAAACAATTGTATAAGCACGTGGTACTGGTCTCACAAAGTACACCCCACCTGGGTTGAACATAAAGAAAAGTTGCTATATTGAAAAATATTGTCAAGACGAGACGTTATAATCTCACGCACATTCGCATTGAAGATTCATGATGCTAATTAGAGTTACTGATCAACACGTGGTTCCACTTTACTCATAAAGTAGTGACAAAGCAACTACCGGAATATATTCTGAACTTCACACTCGAATTACACTGTGTTGCAATTTAAGATAATATTAGATATTTTAGAGCTAAACCTGAAATAAAGGTGATTAAATTTTCAGTTAGGCTGAACTTAAGAAATCCATTGTCCTACGGACTTAGCAGACACGCGCTTAGCCGGAGATCTTACCACTTCAGACGCTCGCCTCGGACAGACTGACTTGGTCCCTTCCTGAGGGTGGCTCCCCACTACAAACGGAAGTGGCCAGAGGGGCAGCTTCCTATACCAACATGACAAGGGACAGACAGGACCATACTAAGGATAGAAACCTCTTTGCTTTTAGAAAGCGTAGCTACCTGTTCCGACGTTGGTCCTACTGTTCTCTAGCAGACAGGCTTGTCTGCTACCATCAAGCATGCAACTAGAAATACATTTACTCATTCAACCTCTCACACAGAAGGGAAGGGGGATGACAGTATCTTATCATATACAGTATATAAAAGAAAGCGGATATAGGTTCCGTATGAGACTGTGTGACATGAATTACATATAAACTGTGTTTTAAAGTGTAGTAGTGTGACAGATCGTTCTTGTTTATGTGTAAAAGTAACACGTTCCACTACTCAGTCTCCTCCCAGATAGTCAGAAACGCCACAGTAAATTTAGAAGAGGAAATTATGCCGTAAATGACAACAGATTTTAGAAATTAACATGAAAGGAATCCAACAGAGACCTTTCATTGTAACAGAAAGAACAACTGCCTTTTTTATTTTTTATTAATTTTTTTGCTTGTTTGTGGTTATTCGGCACTATTCGCACAGCTTTTCTCTTATTCTATGACGAGAGACGGTACTATGGAATAGCGTCTCTGTAAGTTGTGTAATGTGAATAGACGACCAAATGGAGTGGTCCTATAAAAATTATTTTCTATACAAACTGTACGAACCTAGTAGTCATTGTGTATTTTTAAGCGATCTGGGCGAATAAACTTCTGTAATAACAAGAACAACCGTGTTTAGATTCTGAGATCACCTCCAATACTGCTGACAATGTAAAGTAATCATCGTAAAACAATAGTCTGTACGCGTGGTTTCCTATCTGTGCTGGTACGATAGTTAGCTATTATCGGCAGGTTGGACATGTGCCTAATCTTCACGCGGGCACATTAGAGATAGAGAGCGTGGGCCTACACAATTTCGAGACGTCATACTGTCTGTCACTCGAATACAGTTGGTTATAGCCTCTCGCCTTTGCGTTCAGTCAAAGTTAACCCACACGTTACGCCGTTTCTGGGAGTTGCGCAATACTGGACACGTGGAGAGCATTTGCGTCTATATTTTGTGTGTGTAAATATCCCTGACACTCAATTAGAATGGATTAATAAACTGAGAAATAGTGTCATTTACTTTCATGTAGGAGCAGGCAGATCTCGTTCATGATCAACAGCCATAAGACAGAATTCGAAATTTATTCGCTGACAGCGAATTCTTTGACATCAGCTGTATTAGGTATAGATGTATTACTTATTAGTGACACGAAAATTTATGCCGGAATGGGACTCTAACCCGCGTTTTCTTCCGTTCATCACCTTAACCACTTCGGCTATCCGTGCACGCTCCTCCGACCGACTCAAACCTCTGTACGCCACATTCACTATGAATGTGGCGGGCCATGGTCGAAGTAAATGTAGTGAGCCATGGTCGAGGTAAATGTAGTGGGCCATGGGGGAAGTGCGTAGACAATGTGACATAAGAAGGTATGGGTCGGTTCGGGGAGTGTTCATGGATAGCCATACAGGTTGACGACTCCTCGTGATGAGCGGAAAATCCGGCTTGAACCTCCATAGGTCACTAATAGGTAGTAGGAGGAGGAGATAAGCGTTTAACGTCCCGTCGACAACGAGGTCATTAGAGACGGACCACAAACTCGGGTTAGGGGAGGATGGGGAAGGAAATCGGCCCGTGCCCTGTGAAAGGAACTATCCCAGCAATTGCCCGAAGCGATATAGGGAAATCACGGAAAACCTAAATCGGGTTACTGAAAGAACATGCTGAAAAAGAGGCTTGCAAATCTCCTTTGAGACGATTAAATTTATAACAAACATTAAGGCACCTCCTAAGGTAGTGAGAACTAACAAGTTTAAGGATCTAGGAGAAGTAATTGAACAAGACATTTCTCAGAAAGAAGCCATTAAAGCAAGAGTTAATAATACGAATACAGCATACTACCCCACGAAGGGTGCATATAACAAGAAACGAATATTTCTCAGTGCTAACCTTAGAGACTACAGTAATTCATCCAAAAGCAGTTTATGCAACGTAATGTTCAACCCGAAACAAAAAGGCGGTGACGGAAACACAGGAACTCACAGAAAGACAGAAGACAGACAAGACAGAAGACATCATAATAGTGAACTACATACACATACTGAAAAAATTACAGCCAACATCTGGTTGAAAAGAATAGCTTACTATGGTCACACCGAAATGATGAATAAAAGCAGACTGACAGAAATACTGTTTACTTATTTCGGTAAATTAAATATGGATAACACCTGGTGCAAAAAAAAGCAGAAGGGGCCTACAAGAAACTTCGAATTTTGTCACAAAATGAGAAACGTCTGGCGCTCGGAAAGAAAGAAAAGAATGGAGAAACAGTGGAAATAAAAGTAGTGCATAGTGTCTCATACGTAAAAAAAAAAATCAGTTGCAAAGACGGGTAACATTTAATTTTCATAACAAATATTATAACTGCGTAGAAAAATTATGTACATGAGTCTTGCAATACATTTATGGCTGTATAGTCAGTGTCACCAAAGAGCGAATCAAATACAATGAAAAATTCGAAGTCCCTTCAGATAGAAACTACGAAAAATGTCACAAACGTTGCGCAGTAAGTGCACTGAGAAGTGAGAAAGGAAATCGAGGAATAGCTATCATGACCTACAATGGTGGGTATTGTACTTGCATTTTCTGCCGTCATATATGATATTCTTTGAGATATAGCGGGCGCCTTAAAATACATTTGACAGCTGTCAACATATTAAGAGTAGCAATTTTTTCTTGTGTTTTAAACTATAGCCATGTCAGTAAAATAATAATAATAAAGATTGGTCATTCACAGCTTGATCGTGGATGAGTGAAAACATGACAGCACCTTTCCGCCAGGCCCACAGGTCTTAACTGCGATGAATTCAAACGACTAACCGGCGCGCACACACCACATCACAGTCATGGGTTCCGTCAGGTGTGGAGGGTTACGTGACCTTGTGGCACCAGTTCTGCACCATCTATGACGCGTTTCTCACTGAGGCGATACAATATGTGACACGATACAGTATGTGACACGATACAATATGGAACTGTGAAACAACAAAGAAGCAACCCTGACTGGTGGACTGCGAAGAAATTTAGTTGAAACAACGTAATCGGTTTACGATGGGACGACAACGATGCAACACGAATACGATTCTCTGTCTTACCACCTGGCACAACAAGGAGTGCTGATTACTCCATACGTCTGTATCGTAAGGTTCACGGGGAGGGAAATTTCAAGTCATTTCACATACCTTGAAAAACAGTTTTGTGAAAATCAAGCAATGTTAAATCCACCTCTGTGTTAGTTTCTCTGTAAAACTTGTACTTTTCGTCTAAAAATTTAAAAACCACTGTTTTTCAGTTCCCATATTTACTCCTCTATGCAATCATTCTCATTCTACTTTGAGGAATCCATCATCATCATCATCATCATCATTTATTGCACATACACAGGCCATTTAGGCCCATGGCAGAAGACAAAAAATGCAAGACATACACAGAACTTAATGAAAAGATTAACACATCAAGTCCACGAATCACGACAACATAGTTGTAACATCAAGAAATTTATTATTTATGTTTGCTTGCCCATTTAATTCTGTCTCAGGGATCTTCATTGCTGGCTGCTGGATCTGCTTCATCCGGAGTCGCTAAGATCCTGTCACTCCAACTCGTTCGCTAGACGGCCTCTTGGACGTTTACCAGTTGGATGATGTAGAAATATTCGTACAGGGAGGGTGCCCTCTGCTCGTAGAACATGTCCTGCCCACTGTAGCCTTCTTCCTGCAGTCAGGTTTTTTAATCCACCGATATATATTTTCATTGTGCCTTCTTTCCCATATTGCAGTTTCTGCGTTGTGTATTGCCCCATAGAGATTCTCGTGCTCGTGAAACTATTCGATAAAACATTGATCTTTCTTTTTTCCATTTTGTAGTCTGATATCTCAGCTTGATTATGGACGGAGGTTTTCTTTCAGCTATTGCCCAAAGTTTTGTGAAGTTTCAAAATTAAGTAAAACAGTGCATACTGTGAGAAGTTTGGAGTAAAAAATGTAGTCACTGGTCATGTAGTCTGGTGCATTTTAAGTCATACAATGCAGTGCACCAAATAACCTACCATTTATAAAATGTTCCTAACTCTGGAAGGACAGCCACCCCTGCGCAAGTACATGACATACACCGTCCACTCACATTAATGGGACCACCTGTGACAAGCGTGAACAGCCACCTTTTGCAGCACAGACCACTGCGAGACGGACAGAAAGAGAGTCAGTCAGGTTCTGGAAGGTATCGACAGGGATGTGGAGCTGTGCTGCCTCCAATGCCGTGACCACCTGCGCTAGGCTTATCCGTTGAGGATCCATGGTGCAAACAGCCTGATAGAGGTGCTCCCACAGGTTTTTGACTGGATTTAAATCTGGGGAGATTGGTGGCCAGAGGAGTACGGAAAACTCATCCTGATGCTCTTTGTACACCCCGAGCTGTGTGACATATCGCATTCTCCCGCTGATACATGCGGGAGAAACAAACTGCGTGTAAGAATAGACATGGTCCCCAAGGACAGATGCATACTTGTGTTGATCCATTGTGCCTTCGAGAATGAAGAGATCACACAGGGAATTCCATGAAAACATTCCCCAGATCATAACGCTCCCTCCTCCAGCCTGGGAACCACCCTACGATTGTTGCAGGATGTCCATTGAACTTAAAACGTGATTCAGCTGAAAAGGCCACTTGTCACGACTCAGTAGACGTCCAGTTGCAGTAACGGCATGCAAATTTCAGCTTTCGTCGCCGATGAATAGCAGTCAGCGTGGTTTCATGAACTACGCACCTGTTGCGGAGGCCCATAAGCAGCGAAGTTCGCTGAACGCTCGTTGAGGAGACACGGTTGGTAAGCCCTTCAGTTCATCTGAGAGGCCAGTCGCTCAACAGTTGTACGTCTGTTCGCCTCTACCCATCTCCGCAGCCGTCGCTCACCCCTGTGGTGCAACAGAGTTGCCTCGGCGCCGGTTTTGAATAGCGCCATTTTGCCACGCACGGCCGGCGAACAGTTTGTAAACTTAGTCGTTTCCCAAATGCTTCAACTCTTGGACCAAAACTCAATGATCATGCCCTTTTGGAGGTCAGATAAAGTGCTTTGTTTCCTCATTGCGACAACGATTGCACTGTTTTCCGAGTCCCCGATATGTTTTATCCACCCTCCACTGCTAGTGCTGTCACCTGGCGAAGGTAAGTGGCTATTGTAAGTTGACGTCAAACATAGGCGGTGGTTACATTAATGTGTTGGAAGTTGTCCCCGACAAGGCTGGCAGCTACGGGCCACACACGAAGCTGCCTACTATGCCTTGCTGCTTGTCCAGCTGCTACTGTAACAACACCAGTATCGCACGGATAACCGTCGCGTTGCGCGACCTTTACTGCAACACATACACTGACGAGCCAAAGAAACTGGTACACCTGTCTAATCTACATCTACATCTACATCTACATCCATACTCCGCAAGCGGAGGGTACCTTCAGTACCTCTATCGGTTCTCCCTTCTATTCCAGTTTCGTATTGATCGTGGAAAGAAGGATTGTCGGTATGCCTCTGTGTGGGCTCTAATCTCTCTGATTTTATCCTCATGGTCTCTTCGCGAGATATACGTAGGAGGGAGCAATATACTGCTTGACTCTTCGGTGAAGGTATGTTCTCGAAACTTTGACAAAAGCCCGTACCGAGCTACTGAGCGTCTCTCCTGCAGAGTCTTCCACTGGAGTTTATCTATCATCTCCGTAACGCTTTCGCGATTACTAAATGATCCTGTAACGAAGCGCGCTGCTCTCCGTTGGGTCTTCTCTATGTCTTGTATCAACCCTATCTGGTACGGATCCCACACTGCTGGACAGTATTCAGGCAGTGGGCGAACAAGCGTACTGTAACCTACTTCCTTTGTTTTCGGATTGCATTTCCTTAGGATTCTTCCAATGAATCTCAGTCTGGCATCTGCTTTACCGACGATCAACATTATATGATCATTCCATTTTAAATCACTCCTAATGCGTACTCCCAGATAATTTATGGTATTAACTGCTTCCAGTTGCTGACCTGCTATTTTGTAGCTAAATGATAAAGGATCTATCTTTCTGTGTATTCGCAGCACATTACACTTGTCTACATTGAGATTCAATTGCCATTCCCTGCACCATGCGTCAATTCGCTGCAGATCCTGCTGCATTTCAGTACAATTTTCCATTGTTACAACCTCTCGATAATATCGTGTAGGGCACCCGCGAGCACGCAGAAGTGGTGCAACACGACGTGGCATGGACTCGACTAGTGTCTGAAGTAGTGCTGGAGGGAACTGACACCGTGGATCCTGCAGGGCTGCCCATAAATCCGTAAGAGTACGAGGGTGTGGAGATCTCTTCAGAACAGCACGTTTCAAGGCATGCCATATATCCTCAATAATGTTCATGTCTGCGGAGTTTGGTGGCCAGCGGAAGTGTTTAAACTCGGGAAAGTGTTCCTGGAGCCACTCTGTAGCAATTATGGACGTTAGGGGTGTCTCATTGTCCCACTGGAATAGCCCGAATCCGTCGTAACGCACAATGGACATGAATGGATGCAGGTGATCAGACGTATGTGTCACCTGTCCGAGTCGTATCTAGCTGTATCAGGGGTCCCATATCACTCCAACTGCACACATCCCACGCCATTACAGAGTTTCCTCCAGTTTGGACAGTGTTTAAACTCGGGAAAGTGTTCCTGGAGCCACTCTGTAGCAATTATGGACGTTAGGGGTGTCTCATTGTCCCACTGGAATAGCCCGAATCCGTCGTAACGCACAATGGACATGAATGGATGCAGGTGATCAGACGTATGTGTCACCTGTCCGAGTCGTATCTAGCTGTATCAGGGGTCCCATATCACTCCAACTGCACACATCCCACGCCATTACAGAGTTTCCTCCAGTTTGGACAGTGTTTAAACTCGGGAAAGTGTTCCTGGAGCCACTCTGTAGCAATTATGGACGTTAGGGGTGTCTCATTGTCCTACTGGAATAGCCCGAATCCGTCGTAACGCGCAATGGACATGAATGGGTGCTGGTGATCAGACGTATGTGTCACCTGTCCGAGTCGTATCTAGCTGTATCAGGGGTCCCATATCACTCCAACTGCACACATCCCACGCCATTACAGAGTTTCCTCTAGTTTGGACAGTCCGCTGCTGGCATGCAGGGTCCATGGATTCATGATGTCGTCTCCCTACCCGTTCACGTCCACCCGCTCGATACAATTTGAAGCGAGACTCGTCCGACCAGGCAACATGTTCCAGTCACCAACAGTCCAATGTCGGTGTTGACGGCACCAGGCGAGGCGTAAAGCTTTATGTCGTGCAGTCATCAAGGGTACATGAGTCGGTCTTCAGCTCCGAAAGCTCATATATGACGTTTCGTTGAATGGTTCGCACACTGACCCCTATTGATGGCCCAACATTGAAATCTGCTGCAGTTTGCGGAAGGGTTGTACTTCTGCCTAGTTGAACAATTCTCTTCATTTGTGGTTGATCCTGTTCTTGCAGTATCTTTTTTCTGGGCGCAATGATGTCGGAGATTTGATGGTTTACCTGATATTCATGGTTGTTGTTGTTGTTGTGGTCTTCCGTCCAGAGACTGGTTTGATGCAGCTCTCCATGCTACTCTATCCCGTGCAAGTTTCTTCATCTCCCAGTAACTACTGCAACCTACATCCTTCTGAATCTGATTAGTGTATTCATCTCTTGATCTCCCTCTACGATTTTTACCCTCCACGCTGCCCTCCAATACTAAATTGGTGATCCCTTGGTGCCTCAGAATATTCCCTACCAACCGATCCCTTCTTCTATTTAAGTTGTGCCACAAATTTCTCTTCTCTCTAATTCTATTCAATACCTTCTCATTAATTATGTGATCTACCCATCTAATCTTCAGTATTCTTCTACACTCGCGAATTGTTCAAACGGGAAAATCGCCACTTCATCCCTACCTGGGAGATGCTGTGTCCCACCGCTAGTGAACCAACTACACTCCTGGAAATTGAAATAAGGACACCGTGAATTCATTGTCCCAGGAAGGGGAAACTTTATTGCCACATTCCTGGGGTCAGATACATCACATGATCACACTGACAGAACCACAGGCACATAGACACAGGCAACATAGCATGCACAATGTCGGCACTAGTACAGTGTATATCCACCTTCTACATCTACATCTACATCTACATTCATACTCCGCAAGCCACCTGACGGTGTGTGGCGGAGGGTACCTTCAGTACCTCTATCGGTTCTCCCTTCTATTCCAGTCTCGTATTGTTCGTGGAAAGAAGGATTGTCGGTATGCCTCTGTGTGGGCTCTAATCTCTCTGATTTTATCCTCATGGTCTCTTCGCGAGATATACGTAGGAGGGAGCAATATACTGCTTGACTCTTCGGTGAAGGTATGTTCTCGAAACTTTGACAAAAGCCCGTACCGAGCTACTGAGCGTCTCTCCTGCAGAGTCTTCCACTGGAGTTTATCTATCATCTCCGTAACGCTTTCGCGATTACTAAATGATCCTGTAACGAAGCGCGCTGCTCTCCGTTGGATCTTCTCTATGTCTTGTATCAACCCTATCTGGTACGGATCCCATACTGCTGAGCAGTATTCAAGCAGTGGGCGAACAAGCGTACTGTAACCTACTTCCTTTGTTTTCGGATTGCATTTCCTTAGGATTATTCCAATGAATCTCAGTCTGGCATCTGCTTTACCGACAATCAACATTATATGATCATTCCATTTTAAATCACTCCTAATGCGTACTCCCAGATAATTTATGGTATTAACTGCTTCCAGTTGCTGACCTGCTATTTTGTAGCTAAATGATAAAGGATCTATCTTTCTGTGTATTCGCAGCACATTACACTTGTCTACATTGAGATTCAGTTGCCATTCCCTGCACCATGCGTCAATTCGCTGCAGATCCTCCTGCATTTCAGTACAATTTTCCATTGTTACAACCTCTCGATACACCACAGCATCATCTGCAAAAAGCCTCAGTGAACTTCCGATGTTATCCACAAGGTCATTTATGTATATTGTGAATAGCACCTTTCGCAGCAATGCAGGCTGCTATTCTCCCATGGAGACGATCGTAGAGATGCTGGATGTAGTCCTGTGGAACGGCTTGCCATGCCATTTCCACCTGGCGCCTCAGTTGGACCAGCGTTCGTGCTGGACGTGCAGACCGCGTGAGACGACACTTCATCCAGTCCCAAACATGCTCAATGGGGGACACATCCGGAGATCTTGCTGGCCAGGGTAGTTGACTTACACATTCTAGAGCACGTTGGGTGGCATGGGATACATGCGGACGTGCATTGTCCTGTTGGAACAGCAAGTTCCCTTGCCGGTCTAGGAATGGTAGAACGATGGGTTCGATGACGGTTTGGATGTACCGTGCACTATTCAGTGTCGCCTCGACGATCACCAGTGGTGTACGGCCAGTGTAGGAGATCGCTCCCCACACCATGATGCCGGGTGTTGGCCCTGTGTGCCTCGGTCGTATGCAGTCCTGATTGTGGCGCTCACCTGCACGGCGCCAAACACGCATACGACCATCATTGGCACCAAGGCAGAAGCGACTCTCATCGTTGAAGACGACACGTCTCCATTCGTCCCTCCATTCACGCCTGTTGCGACACCACTGGAAGCGGGCTGCACGATGTTGGGGCGTGAGCGGAAGACGGCCTAAAGGTGTACGGGACCGTAGCCCAGCTTCATGGAGACGGTTGCGAATGGTCCTCGCCGATACCCCAGGAGCAACAGTGTCCCTAATTTGCTGGGAAGTGGCGGTGCGGTCCCCTACGGCACTGCGTAGGATCCTACGGTCTTGGCGTGCATCCATGCGTCGCTGCGGTCCGGTCCCAGGTCGACAGGCACGTGCACCTTCCGCCGACCACTGGCGACAACATCGATGTACTGTGGAGACTCACGCCCCACGTGTTGAGCAATTCGGCGGTACATCCACCCGGCCTCCCGCATGCCCACAATACGCCCTAGCTCAAAGTCCGTCAACTGCACATACGGTTCACGTCCACGCTGTCGTGGCATGCTACCAGTGTTAAAGACTGCGATGGAGCTCCGTATGCCACGGCAAACTGGCTGACACTGACGGCAGCGGTGCACAAATGCTGCGCAGCTAGCGCCATTCGACGGCCAACACCGCGGTTCCTGGTGTGTCCGCTGTGTCGTGCGTGTGATCATTGCTTGTACAGCCTTCTCGCAGTGTCCGGAGCAAGTATGGTGGGTCTGACACACCGGTGTCAATGTGTTCTTTTTTCCATTTCCAGGAGTGTATAACACCATGTTTACATTCACTTAAATTTTGAGAATCTCCCATTGTAGTAGCAGTAGCCGATGTAACAACTGAGCCAGACACTTGTTGTCTTATATAGGCCTTGCCGCCAGCAGCGTCGTACTCTGACTGTTTACATATCTCTGTATTTTTTATTATTTTTTTATTATTCATTTTATGGCCTTCATTGGACCACTCTAGTCAAAAATACAAAGTTGTAAACAAGTTGTTACACAGGGATACAGTTTGGCTTAACAAAAGCTTAATATGATATTTATGTAATACAGAGTCTGTTCTTACATGAAAGGTGTTTTGCTCTTGTCTGCCCAATATTTCTTCATTCTTTCAGATATTTTCTTTCTTTCTTCATCTGAGACCACTCTGCCTGTACTCCTTTTATTGATTTTCATTTGTAGTATGGTTTTCGGGTCTTGCAGTATTCTAGTTTTATGTGTCTTGTTTTTTAGGTCATCTACTGTAATTTGGAGTCCTTTTATATCTTCCTTAATTTCTGTGATCCATTTAATGTCACTCTTGCTATTCCACAATTTTTGTATTATTTTTTTACTAATTCTGCTTTGTGGAGTTCTCATCAGATGTCCAAAGAATGAGATGCGTTTCTTCCTGATCGTGCTCATGACTAGTTCTATTTTCTTATATACTGTTTCATTTGATGCTATTCTCCAATGTCCATTTATTTTATACTGTTTATTTATACATGTCCTAATTATTATTTTTCTATTTTTAGTATTCTGTCAATTTCTTCCTTATTAGTTGTTCTGAAGATAGTTTCAGCTGCATATGTTATTTCTGGTTGTGTAACTGTTTTATAGTGTTTTAATCTTGCATCTATAGATAGACTTTTTTTGTTGTATGTAGTTTTGGTAATGTAATTTGCGTAGTTCAGTTTTTTTATTCTATTCTGCCATGATGGCTTCTCATTTAGATTGTATGTTATTATTTCGCCTAAATATTTAAATTTATCGACAATTTTGATTTCCTGTTCTCCTATTGTAATTTTGTTTGCAAGTGGTGGATCAGTTAGCATAATCTCCATTTTTTCAAATGATATTCTAAGGCCTACTTTCTCTGCTATTTCTTTAGTGATTTCACTTGTTGCCTGGCTTCTTGAACGGTGTTGGCTAGGAGAGCAAGATCATCAGCGAATCCCAAGCAGTTTAAGCTAATATCATCTTTTCCACTTCCAATTCATATCATCATTGGATTGTCCTTGTGCCATTCTCTCATTATGTACTCCAGTGCACAGTTGAAAAGTAATGGTGATAGGTCGTCACCTTATCTTAAGCCTGTTTTTATGAGGAATGGTTCCGAAATTTCTCCTCTAAACTTCACTTTTGATTTGGTGTTGGTTAGAGTGAGTTGTATTATTTCAATTAGTTTTGGATGGAGTCCTAGATTTGTTAAAATTTTTAATACTGAAGGTCTGTGGAGACAGTCATATGCCTTCTTAAAATCTACAAATGTTATTGCCAGAGGTTTGTTCCGTTTCTTGTAGTATGCCATACTCAATTTTAAACTAATTATCTGCTCTGCACAGCTTCTCCATGGTCTGAAACCTCCCTGATATTCCCCTAACTCCTGTTGTAATTGCTCCTTGATTCTTTCATATAGGATCTTGGATAGAATTTTGTGTGTGCAATGTCTGTATTGGAATAAGCATGCCTCTCCCAGTGTCTTTGGCGCTACAGTGTAGTAAGGCCTCGGTGCGAACCGCGCCTAAGTTGTTGGCTCCGTGCTGTGAGCCACACGGGAACCGATCCATCCTTCAGTAAAGCTAAGAACACAGTGCCATCTGGGTCACAAGTAACAATGACAGGGCACCCTGGCACTCGTTCGCAGTGGTGTACGCCGCCACCTGCCTCCAAGCGACGCGGGGTGAGGTGTCAGCAGAGCCATTACCGCCCGCTGGTGGTGGTGGCACGGCCGCGATAATTACGGGACACTGTGCAGGAATGCGGCTGTCCGCCGCCCACTAATTACGCACCCTCCCCTCCACTCCGGACGCCCTCCCCTATTCGAGCCCTCCCCCTCCCCGACTACCCCCACTCCGCGCCGTTCGCGTGAAGCGGACTCATTATACGCGAGTCGGCCGCGCCGCGCTCCGCCGGTCCACGCCGCTATTTACATAACGTCTCCCGATACCCGCGCATTTGCCGGCCGTCGGAACGAGAGAGGAACGCAGACGTAAACCTGTGACGAATTCCTCTGGAGCCAGATGCGCATTCCTTCGCGGTCGCTGTCCGCGTCCTTGGTGTTTCTGTGAAGCTGCGACTGTGGTTGGAAGGGGGCGAGGGGGACTGTAGGAGGGTATCGGGGGCAAATGAAAGCGAAAATGTCTACAAATCGACGTCTCTGTTTCACAGTGCGATTTCCATAAACTTGTTAAATGAGTTTGTAACACTTGGAGAAAGCTTTTGACAATGTTGAGCCGGCCGCGGTGGTCTAGCGGTTCTAGGCGCACAGTCCGGAACCGCTCGACTGCTACGGTCGCAGGTTCCGATCCTGCCTCGGGCATGGATGTGTGTGATGTCCTTAGGTTAGTTAGGTTTAAGTAGTTATAAGTTCTAGGGGACTGATGACCACAGATGTGAAGTCCCATAGTGCTCAGAGCCATTTGAACCATTTTTGACAATGTTGAATGGAATACTCTCTTTCTAATTCTGTAGGTGGCAGGGGTAAAATACAGGGAGTGAAAGGCTATTTAAAATTTGTACAGAAACCAGATGGCATTTATAAGAGTCTAGGGACATGAAAGGGAAGCAGTGGTTGGGAAGGGAGTGAGACAGCGTTGTAGCCTCTCCCCGAGGCTATTCAATCTGTATATTGAGCAAGCAGTAAAGGAAACAAAAGAAAAATTCGGAGTACGTATTAAAATCCATGGAGAAGAAATAAAAACTTTGAGGTTCGCCGATGACATTGTAATTCTGTCAGAGACAGCAAAGGACTTGGAAGAGCAGTTGAACGGAATGGGCAGTGTCTTGAAATGAGAATATAAGATGAACATCAACAAAAGCAAAACGAGGAACGAGGATAATGGAATGTAGTCGAATTAAGTCAGGTGATGCTGAGTGAATTCGATTAGGAAATGAGACACTCAAAGTGGTAAAGGAGTTTTGCTATTTGGGGAGCAAAATAACTGATGATGGTCGAAGTAGAGACTAAATAAAATGTTGACTGGCATTGGCAAGGAAAGCGTTTCTGGAGAAGAGAAATTTGTTAACATCTAGTATAGATTTAGGTGTCAGGAGGTCGTTTCTGAAGGTATTTGTATGGAGTGTAGGCATGTATGAAAGTCAAACATGGATGATAAATAGTTTGGACAAAAAGAGAATAGAAGCTTTCTAAATGTGGTGCTACAGAAGATTGCTGGAGATTAGATGGGTAGATCACATAACTAATGAGGAGGTATTGGATAGGATTGGGGAGAAGAGGAGTTTCTGGCACAACTTGACTAGAAGAAGGGATCGGTTGGTAGGACATGTTCTGAGGCATCAAGGGATCACCAATTTAGTATTGGAGGGCAGCGTGGACGGTAAAAATCGTACGGGGAGACCAATAGATGAATACACTAAGCAGATTCAGAAGGATGTAGGCTGCAGTACCTACTGGGAGATGAATAAGCTTGCAGAGGATAGAGTAGCATGGAGAGCTGCATCAAACCAGTCTCAGGACTGAAGACCACACCAACAACAAGATGGCTATCATTTTGCACCTTACAAGCACTCATCCAAATACTTTGCCGTGAACTACAACCACAATTACGTATCATTTGATAGGTTGTACATCGTATATATGAATATTTAAAGGAGACTGACATGTACGCCATGTAAATAATTGTTAACGCTTATTGCACGAAAGGTGACGGAGTGTCTTTATTAACAGAATGGCATAGTGAATGATTGCCTGTACTAGTAGAGATTGGAACGCCAGTGGAGGTGAAACAGCAGGCAGAACTCAAGCTCCAGATGGAAGGCCTGCTTAAAAACAGGAAGTAGCTAGATGGACATCGTGGCACCTGAGCTCTGGAGCACAATAGGGTGACGTCCGGCCGCTATTGTAGCAGGACCGGCAAGATATATGAAAGACAATTATTATATATATGAAAGAATTATTATATATGAAAGAATTATTATATATATGAAAGAGAATTATGAGATCCTAAGATCTGCTGCAGGGGGTAGTCAGACAGGGCCAAATCACCATTTCAGCATTTATTATTTTCCGTTGCGCACTTTCATTTTTCACCCGCGTGGAATAGTATAATGGAAGTTTTCCAGTTTATATAAGCAAGTGGTATAAGAGCTTTTCTTTACGTCAGAGTCGGAAATATTAACCACCCCTTTGAATGAGTTCCCCAGATAAAACAGGTAGTTCAGAACTCCATTTGTAACGCCGGAAATGCATATTCTCCTATTTCCATATATTGTACTTTAACTTTTTTCCTTATTTTGTTACCTGAAGATATGACATTTCTGTGTCTTTATATATTGCAATTGTTTTACAATTTATATATATAGACTATATATATGTGTTTGTGCATTTATGTCGATGTATAATTGGTTTGTTTTGTAAATATTATTTGCATTTTTACGCTGGATCTGGCCTAGGGAAAACTATGCTATCGCACGATTACATCGATAGGTCGTGTGGACAAGCAAAGTGTTTAGAATCTCTGGTAGTGTTAACTCTACCGCGTGGGGCGCGGGCAGAGCGGAGTCTGGCTGGGGTAGGGTGGTGGAGCAGGTGCGTTGAGCGACGCTCCAGCGAGTTGTTGCGCTTCCGGGGTTTGGTAGCATGTAATTGCGCTCGACTTGCTATGATAGTTTCTGGCACGGTGTCGCGGACGGGAAACATTAGCTGGCACACATCAAGAGCCCGTTTCACCTCGTGACCATGTCGAGAAGAAGGCGTACCAACATCCAGCTTCTGCAACAGCGACGGCCGACACTGAGTGATCGTCGCCACCTCCTCGATCGACGACTTCAAACTTTCAATCAACCAACAAGGAAGTCTGGAAGCACGTAAAGTTGTAGAACTGTATGGCAGACCTCAGCTTTTCAAACTGTTCCATTTGCATGACTAAAATACAGCAACTTAGCATGAACGTTTGTTGCTCATTGTCCCAATTGTTACCAAGCAGGGTCCCTCCCTTTTCCGGAATGAACCCGAGTGTCGTTGAAATTCAAACGCCAGCATTAAAGCAATATCATTCCATTTCACTGCTTTAATATCAAAGTTCAGTTAAAGTATTCATAGCTGGCTACCATAACCAAACAGAATTATATTTAGATTACACAAGCACAAATTAAGAGTGCAAGTTTTTTTGTTACCATATTTTAGCTTACATGTGACTGCAGCTCAGCTTGGTATGTACTAAATTTTACTATTGTTAATTGTTCAAAATCATTTAATTCAAGTTCAAAGGTAAATCTCTTATTTCTAAATTGCGTAGATTCAAGATGCTTTTGAGATGATTGTTAAGGTAGCCCAAGACTAACCTCATTTTATTTAATTTCGTAGTGCTTCTGAAACAAAGTTCACTACTAATTTCAGTCACTAAATTAACTGTCAATTTTCCGGTTTTATTAATTGTTTTGCAAAATTAAGTCAGAGTGTAGCGAAATTTATTACTTCCATCAAGCATTTAGTTTTCACACAACACGTGTCAACCTTCAGTTGCCATGATTTTAGTGTTAATTGTATGTGCATTAACCTTTCCTTTTCAGTTATTATAGTAGTTGTCCATAGGACTGGCGACCATAATTTTCCCCAAATCTCAAATATCTAATTAACGCCAGTTAATTGTTAACCTAACGATCGTACATTTACTTTCTTTATTAACTTTAGCCTTTTTCAAAATTAATTTCCACCAATTTCATTTGCATTTTTCCCTTCATTTAGATGTAACCCTTCCTCCCTCTCTAGCGACAGATTAACTTCGTGACGATTGCTTTTCCCAAATTTCCATTAGGTACGCGCGGTTTAATTTTTCACTGTCATTAAGGTCGATAATTGAGGGGGAGGTTACACACTCGTGAAGGAAATACATTACATCTAATGGCAACAAAAAGACCCGACGTCTTTGAGGATGTTCACATTCTTACTGGTCTCACTCAGCATATCAGACTCTTACACTTGTATCAGTCAGCATCAGGCAGCTGTAGCAGGGTGACGGTAATCAAACTTTCAGTACTCGAGCCAGAATAGAAGGAAGACTATTTACCGTATGATATCACACTTCATAAGAATGATGTTCAGTGTACTGCAGGGTTTGCATTGTTAATAATCTTAGTGTCATGACTTGTCGTTAGGCGGCGTACTGGTACGTCGTCTATGGGTTGCAACACAAGCATCAGTGGGCATTACAGCTGCAGAGAGTAACATGGACCTGGACGAGGTGAGCAGGGCTTTACTCGCAGCTATGGTGTAGCTGCTCTTCGCGAATCTACAGGCATTATATGAATACGGAGAGGTCCGCTTTCCGCGGCGTGTTTGAAGAACATGATTGAGAAGTTCGAATTAATTGGTTATTTGCGAACTGTTGCTGGGGGTGGCCGACGGCCAAGTGCACCACAAATTGTTGGAGAAGTTACTGAGTCCAAGGCGGAGAATACCGGAAGGAGCGTGCGATCTTCAAGCAGTGCACGAGTTGTGTTATAACAGCTGAACATTCCAAGGTACACCGTCCGGAAAGTGCTGTGAAATATTGTAAAGTGGTATCCCTCGTGCTGTTCCAGGCTATCGTGGATGCAGCTGGTCGGCACTTCGAGCAGTGTTTGTAAACTGGAATGTGAACCAGATGTGGCTTGAATTCAAAGATATAGCATCGGCAGCAACTGAGAGATTTGTACCAAATAAACTAACAAACGACGGAGCTGATCCTGCTTGGTACACAAAACGGGTTACAACACTGTTGCAGGAACATCGAAACAAACATGCTAAATTTAAACAGACGCAAAATCTCCCAGATTGGCGATCTTTTACAGAAGCTCGAAACTTAGCGCGGACTTATAACAGTTTCCACAACGGAACTTTGTCTCGAAACCTGGCAGAACATCCAAAGAGATTCTGGTCGTATGTGAAGTATGTTAGCGGTACGAAATAATCAATGCTTTCTCTGCGCGATAGCAATGGAGATACTATCGAAGACAGTGCTGCCAAAGGAGAGTTACTAAACAAAGTCTTACGAAATGCCTTCACAAAAGAAGACGAAGTAAATATTCCAGAAATAGATTCGAGACCAGCTGCCAACATTAGTAATGTCGAAGTAAATATCCTCGGATTAGTGAAACAAGTCTTCTGGTCCAGACTGTATACCAATTAGGTTCCTTTCGGAGTATGCTGATGCATTAGTTCCATACTTAACAATCATATACAGCGATTGGCTCGACGAAAGATCTGTACCCAAAGCCTGGAAAGTTGCACAGGTCACACTAATATTCAAGAAAGGTAGTAGGAGTAATGCACTTAATTACAGGCCCACATCGTTATTTCGATATGCAGCAGGATTTTGGAACATATATTGTGTTCGAACATTATGAATTACCTCGAAGAAAACTGTCTATTGCCGGCCGCTGGTGGCCGAGCGGTTCTAGGCGCTTCAGTCTGGAACCGCGCGACTGCTACGGTCGCAGGTTCGAATCCTGCCTCGGGCATGGATGTGTGTCATGTTCTTAGGTTAGTTAGGTTTAAGTAGTTCTAAGTTCTAGGGGACTGATGACCTGAGATGATAAGTCCCATAGTGCTCAGAGCCATTTGAACCATTTGAAAACTATCTATTGACACACAGTCATCATGGGTTTAGGAAACATCGTTCCTGTGAAACACAACTAGCTCTTTATTCACATGAAGTGTTGAGTGATATTGACAAGGGATTTTAGATCGATTCCGTATTTATGGATTTCCGGAAGGCTTTTGACGTTGTACCACACAAGCGGCTCGTAGTGAAATTGCGTACTTATGGAATATCGTCTCAGTTATGTGACTGGATCTGTGATTTCCTGTCCGAGAGGTCACAGTTCGTAGTAATTGACGGAAAGACATCGAGTAAAACAGACGTGATTTCTGGCGTTCCCCAAGGTAGTGTTATAGGCCATTTGCTGTTCCGTATTTATATAAACGATTTGGGAGACAATCGGAGCAGCCGTCTTAGGCTGTTTGCAGATGGTGCTGTCGTTTATCGGCTAATGAAGTCATCAGAAGATCAAAACAAATTGCAAAACGATTTAGAAAAAATATCTGAATGGTGCGAAAAGTGGCAGTTGGTCCTAAATAACGAAAAGTGTGAGGTCATCCACATGAGTGCTAAAAGGAATTCGTTAAACTTCAGTTACACGATAAATCAGTGTAATCTAAAAGCTGTAAATTCAACAAAATGCCTAGGTATTACAATTACGAACAACTTAAATTGGAAGGAACACATAGAAAATGTTGTGGGGAAGGCTAACCAAAGACGGTGTTTTATTGGCAGGTCACTTAGAAAATGTAACAGGCCTACTAAGGAGACTGCCTACACTACGCTTGTCCGTCCTCTTTTAGAATACTGATGCGAGGCGTGGGATCCTTACCAGATACGACTGACGGAGTACATCGAAAAAGTTCTAAGAAGGGCAGCACGTTTTGTATTATCGCGAAATATGGGAGAGAGTGTCACAGAAATGATACAGGATTTGGGCTGGACATCATTAAAAGAAAGGCGTTTTTCATTGCGACGGAATCTTGTCACGAAATTCCAATCACCAACTTCCTCCTCCGAGTGCGAAAATATTTTGTTGACACCGACCTACATAGGGAGAAACGATCACCAACGATAAAATAAAGGAAATCAGAGCTCGTACGGAAAGATATAGGTGTTCGTTCTTTCCGCGTGCTATACAAGACTGGAATAATAGAGAATTGTGAAGGTGGTTCGATGAATCCTCTGCCAGGCACTTAAATGTGATTTGCAGAGTATCCACGCAGATGTAGATACACCATTAAGAAATGTTATCCTCTCATGTGGAAATTAAAATGTGTTTCTTTAAACACTTTAATCAATACTTCTCCTCCTTATCTCCATACAAATCTCTCCACAAATGTTTATTGTCCTGTGATCACTCGTTTTTCATGGGGGCCCTCTCAAGTCGCGAAAGTTTAATTACAACCACCCTTCCAATGGGCAGCTAATACGAGTGGAAATATTTACTGAACTAGATAAAAAAGCAGTAATATCACATAACGTTTAGCTCAGAACAAGAGCGTGTAGATGAACTGTGGTTCAAGTTTAAAAGAAGAGTTGACCATGCACTGGATAGATTTGTAAATTGCAGAACAGTTATTCATGATGGAAGGGATGCTCCATAGTAAAACGATCACAGCAAAGAAATTTGTAAAGGAACAGAGATTAC
Organism: Schistocerca cancellata; assembly: GCF_023864275.1. NCBI lineage: Eukaryota > Metazoa > Arthropoda > Insecta > Orthoptera > Acrididae > Schistocerca > Schistocerca cancellata. The sequence continues at coordinate 43,282,214 of NC_064632.1, read as the reverse complement.
TGCATAAAAGGTGTAAAATAGGGCGTAGGGCTATAGATAGAGAGATGCTGAATAAAACGCGTTTGACTGTGAAGAGAGCGTCATGTCTTCAGTGACTGCCGTATCAGAATATTATCTAAACATGTTTAAAAAATCACGATCAAATTCTGGAAGCTTGTAAAGGCTGTTAGTGGCACCAAAGTTAGTATTCAGACATTCGTGGACGAGACAGGCACTGATATTGAGGGTAGCGAAAGCAGAAACGTTGGAATCCGTTTTCAAATGCTTCTTCACGAAGGAAAACCCAGGAGTAACATCCCGGATCGATTATCGTACCACCACATACATGACTGAAACAAACATTCGTGTCACTGGCGTAGAGAAACAGCTTAAACCGTTAAACTTCAGAGTCTAAGGGAATACCTATCAGATTCTATTCCAGATTAGCGGCTGAGTTAGCCTCTCTTTTAACAATAATATTCCGAAGATCCCTCGAACAAAAATCTGTGACCCGTGGTTGGAAGAAAGCACAGATCACACACATATACACGAAGGGCAGCGAAACCGAACCACCAGACTGCCGTCCAATAACCTTGACGTCCATTTGTTGTAGCATCTTAGAACAGATTCTGAGCTGAGAACGTAATACAGAATGACCTCCTCCGTGCCAACCAACATTGATTCCGAAAAATGCCGAGCATGAGAAACGCAACATGCGAATTTTTCATATGGAATCCCGGGAGCCACAGATAAAGGCAGTGAGAAAGATGCAGTGTATCTTGACTTCCGAAAGCCATCTGACTCAGTATCACAAATACGCTTATTGTCTAAAGTACGTACGCATGGGGTATCAAGAGAGATTCGTGATTGGAGTGCAGGTTTCTTGGTGGGGAGTGCATTTTATCTCGGATGCTGCGTTATCGACAGATGTAGAATAACTTCAAGTATGCCGAAGTGAGTAGGGACCCTTGCTGTTCATGTTGTACATCAATGACATTGCCAACTGGAGGTGATCAATTAACTGTTAGCTCTGTGCGATTTTCCAGACCAGTGGTTGTATCGCGTGTAACCAGACTAGATGAAACTACTTCCGTTCAGCCATAACGGTGATTCCTCTGTGAGAACGATCCTCAAACTAGAAGACATGAAATGTTCACTTTGTTACATAAATAAATAAAAGATTTTTCTTAACTGTGATACATTTCTTTATCACAGAAGTACTGGACAATTTAGAACTGTCACTGACTAGGCAAGCACCACTTGATGCACTTATTAACAGATTTTTTTTTTTGAAACGGACCCACAGCCTCAGTGTATCATCTAAATGATGGAACCATTTTAACTGCCATAGGCTTCAGTTATATGCCTTGAATGCATCATGCATACAAATTACATTACTGGCCAGTTTCTACTCTAGGCTGTCATCAAATACAGAATATTGGTGACGTGCGTGTCATATTTAAAAATGCATGTTACACACACACACACACACACACACACACACACAAGTCACGTCGAATGTTACAGATATGCTATTGCACATACCAATCAGCTTACAAGAACAACTTTCACAGAATGTCATCTAGGCGAAAACTTTATTAACAGGTAGTTTAGCAGCCCTTGCACATTCATTTAGCAGCATATCGTGTACTTTTCTGCACATAACAGTTATGTGTACGTATGAGTGCAAGAAAAGTACACAGTATGCTGGTAAACGAACGTGCAAGGGCTGCTAATCTACCTATTAGTAAAGTTTTTGCCTAGATGACCCGTTGTCAAAGTCGTTCCTGTAAACTGATTGTTGTCTGTGTGAGCATATCTGTAACTTTCGACATGTGTGTGTCCCCACATAACACGAAACAAACAAATTTAAAGGTGACACACACATCACCAATACCCTATATTTGATAATGCCGTAAGGTCGAAACTGGTCAGTAATGTAATTTACACTATGTGATCAAAAGTATCCAGACACCTGGCTGTAAACGACTTACAAATTCGTGGCGCCTTCCATCGGTAATGCTAGAATTAAGTATGGTGTTGCCCCACCCTTAGCCTTGATGACAGCTTCCAATCCCGCAGGCATAGTTCAGTCAGGTGCTGGAACGGTTCTTGGGGAATGGCAGCCCATTCTCCACGGATTGCTGCACTGAGGAGAGGTATCGATGTCGGTCGGTGAGGCCTGGCACTACGTCGGTGTTCCAAAACGTCCCAAAGGTGTTATGTAGGATTCAGGTCAGGACTCTGTGCAGGCCAGTCCATTACAGGGATGTTATTATCGTGTAATCGCTCCGCCACAGGCCGTGCATTATGAACAGGGGCTCAATCGTACTGAAAGATGCAGTCGCCATCCTCGAATTGCTCTTCAACAGTGGGAAGCAAGAAGGTGCTTAAAACATCAATGTAGGCCTGTGCTGTGATAGTGCCACGCAAAACAACAAGGGGTGCAAAACCCTCCATGGAAAACACTACCACCCCATTATACCACCGCCTTCGAATTTTACCGTTGACACTACACACGCTGGCAAGTTGACGTTCAATTGGCATTCGTCATACCCACACCCTGCCATCGGGTCGCCACACTGTGTACCGCGGTTCGTCACTCAACACAACGTTTTTCCACTGTTCAATCGTCCAATGCTTATGCTCCTTACACCAAGCGAGGCGTCGTTTGGCATTTACCGGTGTGATGTGTGGCTTATGAGCAGCTCTCGACCATGAAATCCAAGTTTTCTCATTTCCCGCCTAACTGTCATGGTACTTGCAGTGGAGCCTGATGCAATTTGGAATTCCAGTGTGATGGTATAGATAGGTGTCTGCCTAGTACACATTACGACCCTCGTCAACTGTCGGCGGTCTCTGTCAGTCAACAGACGAGGTCGGCCTGTATGCTTTTGTGCTGTACGTGTCCCTTCACGTTTCCACTTCTCCATCACATCGGAAACTGTGGACCTAGGGACTTTTAGGAGTGTGGAAATATCGCGTACAGACGTTTGACACTAGTGACACCCAACCACCTGACGACGTCCAAAGTCCGTGAGCTCCGCGGAGCGGCCCATTCTGCTCTCTCACGATGTATAAAGACTTCTGAGGTCGCTGATATGGAGTACTTGGCAGTAGATGGCAGCACGATACACCTAACATGGTAAACATATGTTTTTGGGGGAGTCCGGGTACTTTTGATCACATAATGTATATGAATGGTGCATTAAAGGAATAAAACTGATAGCCTACCCCAGTTAATATAGTCCTGTAATTTACTAACGTTTTTTAGTTCTCTTGCTGTACAGTGTTCGACATTTACGGCAGAACAAGTTCATCTGAACCTTTATAACTCGTGGACGATACCACAACAGCAGTGGAGAGGATTGATCTGGATCCACCAACAAACGTCTCCGAGTAAATCTTCGGAGCAATACGTCGCGTAATTCGTTTCGTGCACCCCACAGTGCTGACAGTACATGGGTTCTGGTAGCAGCCACGAGAGGAACTTTAGCGATACCACGGTAGCCCGGGGACAATGCGGAAGACCCGTTTTGCTGTGGTAATATGACTGGAATAAAATTTTGTTATGAGTGTTCTGCATTACGCCAGAGCTATTCATACATTAAGGTATACACTGATGAGCCAAAACATTACGCCCGCCACCCACTGCGAGATTGAATGTCCTGGCGTTGCAGGCACGTGGCGCAGTAACTAAAGTGTATAAGCGGATACGAACGGGCCATCATTCTAGCAATGATATGCGCCGCAAGTGTGGAAATCCACTGAGATAAGTCACTCTGACAAAGGGCAGATTCAGATGGCTCTGAGCATTATGAGACTTAACATCTGAGGTCACCAGTCCCCTAGAACTTAGAACTACTTAAACCTAACCAACCTACGGACATCACACACATCCATGGCCGAGGCGGGATTCGAACCTGCGAGCGTAGCAGTCGCGCGGTTCCGGATTGATGCGCCTAGAACCGCTCGGCCACCGCGGCTGGCAAAGGGCAGATTGTTATGGCCCGGGGACCGGGAATGAGCAACTCGGAAACGGTAAAGCTGGTCTGCTGCTCGCGTGCTGTTGTTGTGAGTATGCAGGGAAAGTGGTTGAAGGACGGTGAAACAATAAATAGGGGACAGGTTGTTGGACGACCACGCCTTGTCACACAACACGGAGATCATAGGCTAGCTCGCTCTAGCGATCTGTGAAAGGTCTGACGAGTACTGTGCTGGTGCAGCTACAAGAGTTCCGGAGCACATCGTTCACAGTACATTGTCGAAAATGGCGCCCCACAACAGACAACATCTAACTGTTCCCATGTTGATCCAACGATATCGTCAGTTACTACTGCAGTGGACACAGGATAGCAACATTGGGCCTTCAGTCATTGGGAACTTATCATCTGACCAGTTCGCGTGAAAGGCAGTATTATGCGATGAGGACGCTGATATGTGTTTCTGTGGAATCTGTGGTAGTAATCGAAGGCACACAGACAGCTGTGCACTACGTGGGCGTTAGTGGGGATCACCTGCATCCCTTCATACTTGTTGTCTTCCCTGTAGGGGATGGCATATTCCAGCAGGATAACAATCTGCTCCACAAGGACAGAATCGTGTCGTAGTGGTTTGTGGCGTATGGAAATTAAACGACATTGGGAGCCTGGCCACCAGAGTCGCCTTATCTGAAGCCGAAAGAACATGTCTGTGGCGTTACATGTCACCAGCTCCGCTCTCACAAACCATCGGGCCGTAATTTACGGGAATTGCGTGACCTGTGCATAGACACCTGCTGCCACATACATCCGGAAAGCTTACCAAGGACCTGTCTCTTCCATGCCACACAGAATCGCTGCATTATTGAATTCCAGAGGTGGGTCGCTGCGCTGTCAAGCCCGTGGTTGTAATGTTTTGGCTGACCACCGTCTCAGCTACTGGTTAGAAAATTAATTTCCACTACCGCTTGCATTCACGCAATATCGTCGTATGACAGGTGTTAGGGACCTTGTGGACTGATGTAATATACATAAAACATTTTCATCAAGATATAGCTTTCCAGCTAGCCTAAAGATATAATTGCATCAGGTAGACCCTACATATACCACTGAACGTAATAAAGACATACAAAGCCAATGTATGTAAATTAAAACATGTGTGCACAGGCAACCGACCAAATGAATCTCATATTCACTTAATGTACGTGAATACTTACAAGTAATTTCACTCGTCGCACTATTTTTATATGACAGTGAAAACTAGGACAAAGGACACCGGTTTGAACATCTCGTAGTACACCAAACTTTTTCACTAATATGTCACGAAAATGTAATGGAAACCCAAGTGCATCACGTTGGAAGGAAAGCGATTTGCTATTCACGAAACGTCATAACGTAAAGACAGACAGTGAGGAAGCTATCTCAAACGTACATTGTATTCTGGACAAAAAAAAAGCAAGGTATGGGAGATCAGAACGAAAAATTAAGATAGTTCTTGATTCTTTGCTCGCTACACAGGCGCCTAGAATTGAGAGGGGCGGACTAATTCTCTCCACCATGATACATACAACGTCAAGCGTTTCACGAAACGGTGGCAATTGTCCCCCGGCTCCCCTCCCAAGCACTCTCTTAACCTCCTTTAACGTACAGCCGCCACCCCACCCCCCCACCCCCCCCACGGCCGCCGCCTACCCCATTTCATTAAATGTATAATGCAATTTGTCTGCGGAATTTGCACTCAAATGGTCCCTCGCGATATTCAAGTCGCTTTAGAAAGGCAGGGAAGTATCCGGTCCAAAACTCAACTTCATCGATTTACGTGAGAAAAATGCTCGGCCGAACGGTATAAGGAAAAGTGGACGCTAATCGCAAACTAATTTGCTTCGCAATTCATTGCACACGAAACGCATTCTGCGCAAAATATAATCAATTTCGATTGCATTATTCCACGGAGGAAAATAATTTGTTATGGCAATACTGCACTTAGTTATGGTTTAATGAATACTTAAGTACGTGTAACAGTAATTACGAATCCAACAGTTTCATAAATATATTTAAATTTAAATGAGTTCCGTTTCCCAGTTTCAAGAATTATATTTTTAACCCGCTGATAGCCTCTGTCTATTATAAATTTAAATGTAGCAATTTAAAACGCATATACATGACATTATCATCATTTAATCGGTACTTTAGCACGCGTTACAGTAGCGTGACGGCTGCTAGCCACTAATAGCATATAATTTTACAATCACCCGTAGAGATGCTATCGCTGTTAATACAGGGCGGGTGGCGAAACATCGTTAGTGAATTTACCCATTTTATATAATTCACGCTGGCGCCGCGGAAATGATTTATATATACGTACATGTATTTTTTCCTCGCCTCCGGCGGGCACTTGTTTTATGGCCAAGTTATATTGGTTTGTTGTGAATGAAACGGACTGACAAAAATTAATTGAAATGTTTTTTGCCCAGGTGGAGGCAACTTTTAGATTGCTTTTTAATTCTTCATAACTGTGGTCTCTTGCCTAATAATGCTAGCTGAACTGTCGAGTTTCTAAAATATTTGGTTTCGAAGCAACGTTTTAATATTTCGGTATCAACCCCAGAAGTAATCAATGGAAGCGAAAAAAGAATCCCAACCAATAAGGAGCTACTTCAATACAACTTTACTGTGTATGTGACCGCGTCTCCATTTGTTTCATAGATCAATTTTTCGGTTGTTGCAATACGTGGCCTCCTAAAAGACGAAGGAAGAAAAGAAGTCAGAAGAAGGTATTTGCATTTACAACGATTCTACTTTGTTATTCTAAACTTCCACTCAACACTTCCATCTACTTTACTAAACTACGTCAGGAATTGTCGTTTGTCATTTTTGGAGAAATTCTAACCAATGTGGTAGCTGGATTTTCGACGTAGGATTCGTTGGAGGTGAAGCACATATGTAAGTGAAAGAAAAATTCTGATACCAAATGCGAGTTCGACCCCGAGTCTAAACAGTGTTAATGTGACAGCGAATGATTTGAAATTACGTAACTTCCTGAGTTTACTTTAGGCCTTTAGTACTAATTTATCAGAATTATAACTGTACATCTTTATTTGGTTTTCGAATAACAAGTTAATGCGTGGGAGTGAGAAACAGCACTATCTAACCTGTTAAATATCAGGGGAATTCCCTTTCTGCTGAAACGCTTTGGAGACTACACCAGCGGCACAAGGAATGGAGGAGTCTAGCGATTATATACAGGTCTTCTGACTCCATTCATATTGCAACCATAACCACGCAGAAGACTACATTGTCTTCCAAACACTGGAAACGCCTCACATGGTTTTGTTGTCTGAAAATATTTACCAGAATGTTTTATTAGCGCCTGGGACGCAGATTGTCGATGCGCACGGCGCTAGACGCATAACACTGCCATGTTCAGGAGGGAGTTCCTGAGATCACATATGACCCAAAACGGGTTCTTAGTTACAGAACAACAGACGCTTAATGGAAGTGAAAAGAAAGACTGCGTTGCAAAAACAGGCATTTATCACTGAGGAAAACATTTTAACCAGCAAACTTATGAATATACTCGTAGATGTCCGAAAAACCTTTGCAAATTCATTTGTATGGGGTACACTGCTCATTTGAAGTGAGTTGGATTTTGGATAAATTGGAAAGGAATCGAAATGAATCTGCTCGGTGTGCATGTGGCGGAAAATGAGATGAACAAGCTGGCGGAAGGAAAAATGGAATTGGAAGTCTTCAGGGAAGTCAACGAAGAGAGACGATTGTTAAAAGCAATAGTAAACAGAAAAATAAAATTTATTCGACATGTCATGAGACACAACACTTCCATCACTAACATTCTTGAAGGAGAGAGTGCTAGGAAGATGTAAGGGAGATGGACAAGATATGGAAACACCAAAAATGCAACACGATGTACGAAAACTGTTGGCATTGAAACCAGCTTCCAGTCGTTTTAGAATGGCTAAACACAGGTTTTCAATGGAGTTTTATACAATTCTTCCTGCAAAATACTGGCAAGTTTAAATAACGATGATGAAAGTGGAATGCGATTACACAACATTCTCTATAAATTAGATCACAAAGGCTCAATAATATTAAGGTCTGGTGACTTTGGTGGTCAGGAGAGATACCACAGTTCATCCTCTTCCTGGTCAATGCCAGCAGTGTAAAGAGGAGCACTCCCATAGCGGAACAAACATTGTACCAGGGATTGGTCTGATCAGCCAATATAATTACTTGGCAGTAATGTTCCAAGATGCTACTCCAGGCAGGTGTTAAAATAAATGTGCGCAACGGAAAGAACTGAACGCGAAAATGAAGATTTGATACGTTTATTGTAGATTAAAACCCCATTATATGTTATAAATGTTTATATATCATTGTCCAAAGGACATAAAGAGATACAAATGAATTTCCTAACTAATATTATTGACCAATTGTCCGCCCCCGGTAGCTGAATGGTCAGCGTGACGGATTGTCAATCCTCTGGGCCCGTGTTCGATTCCCGGCTGGGTGGGGGAATTTTCCCCGCCCAGGGACTGGGTGTTGTGCTGTCGTCATCATCGACCTATCATCGTCATCGACTGCAGGTCGCCGAAGTGGCGTCAAATTGGAAGACCGGCACCTGGCGAACGGTCTGACCCGACGGGGGGCTCTAGCCATACTATTAAATAAAATTGATCAATTGCCCAAATCTGTCCCTTTTTATGGCTACAAGATATAATATAAATAACGTGAGATGACTGACATCATCTACATACCAAACACTAGAAGACACTACTTTCAAAGATGATCTACAGTGGTGTGCAACCTCAGTGGAAATAGAACTTACGTGAACACAGCTGTTTAGCTTTATAGCCCTAATAAGCCAAAACAATTATCAATATTACCGTATGTACTGCATGTCAGAGTGATTCTCATACACGTCTGCAACGATGCAAGAACTCCAGCCACAAAGCAAACTCTTTCAAACTCTAGGACGGCTGAAGGCGGTCCTCTGACTAGTATAACCTAATACTGTCTTAACCCAGCCACAAGAACGGAATTCAGATAACGTCTCTACATGAGTATAGACAGAAGAAGTGCTCTCAATCACTGAACGCTGCATACTCAACGACGACTCCATACACGGAGGCGAAGTCCAGAATCGCATAAGTTCGCACAGTACAGTGCCTAACTGTTTTAACTAAAAAAACTCCTGAGAGCAAAGACAGCAAGACTGTCTGTACCAACAAGACCGCCAAACACGGGCACTCAAAATGGAACACCTCATTCTCTCCACCGCTGGCTTCCCAGCAAAGCTCGGCTCCCCTCCCTCGTAACTGCCAAAGGTGAATCATATTCTCGAAACTACGGAATATTCTCCCTCTCTACAGATTCTTCCGAACGCCAACCAACCATATTTCAGTCTTTTGTCGTCCAGCACGGAAAGTTTGCGAGGAAATACCTGTTGTTGTTGTTGTTGTGGTCTTCAGTCCTGAGACTGGTTTGATGCAGCTCTCCATGCTACTCTATCCTGTGCAAGCTTCTTCATCTCCCAGTACCTACTGCAACCTACATCCTTCTGAATCTGCTTAGTGTATTCATCTCTTGGTCTCCCCCTACGATTTTTACCCTCCGCGCAGCCCTCCAATACTAAATTGGTGATCCCTTGATGCCTCAGAACATGTCCTACCAACCGATCCCTTCTTCTGGTCAAGTTGTACCACAAACTTCTCTTCTCCCCAATCCTATTCAATACTTCCTCATTAGTTATGTGATCTACCCATCTAATCTTCAGCATTCTTCTGTAGCACCACATTTCGAAAGCTTCTATTCTCTTCTTGTCCAAACTATTTACCGTCCATGTTTCACTTCCATACATGGCTACACTCCATACATATACTTTCAGAAAAGACTTCCTGACACTTAAATCTATACTCGATGTTAACAAATTTCTCTTCTTCAGAAACGCTTTCCTTGCCATTGCCAGTCTACATTTTATATCCTCTCTACTTCGACCATCATCAGTTATTTTGCTCCCCAAATAGCAAAACTCCTTTACTACTTTAAGTGTCTCATTTCCTAATCTAATACCCTCAACATCACCCGACTTAATTCGACTACATTCCATTATTCTCGTTTTGTTTTTGTTGATGTTCATCTTATATCCTCCCTTCAAGACACCATCCATTCCGTTCAACTGCTCTTCCAAGTCCTTTGCTGTCTCTAACAGAATTACAATGTCATCGGTGAACCTCAAAGTTTTTATTTCTTCTCCATGGATTTTAATACCTACCCCGAATTTTCCTTTTGTTTCCTTTACTGCTTGCTCAATATACAGATTGAATAACATCGGGGATAGGCTACAACCCTGTCTTACTCCCTTCCCAACCACTGCTTCCCTTTCATGTCCCTCGACTCTTATAACTGCCATCTGGTTTCTGTACAAATTGTAAATAGCCTTTCGCTCCCTGTATTTTACCCCTGCCACCTTCAGAATTTGAAAGAGAGTATTCCAGTCAACATTGTCAAAAGCTTTCTCTAAGTCTACAAATGCTAGAAACGTAGGTTTGCCTTCCCTTAATCTTTCTTCTAAGATTAGTCGTAAGGTCAATATTGCCTCACGTGTTCCAGTATTTCTACGGAATCCAAACTGATCTTCCCCGAGGTCGGCTTCTACTGGTTTTTCCATTCGTCTGTAAAGAATTCGGGTTAGTATTTTGCAGCTGTGGCTTATTATTCCTATCCCCGTTAATTAGGAATTCGTACAATGGTACGCTTCTCAGAGTAAAAATCCTGAGAAATAACCCAGCCTGCATGATTTCCAAGGTAATTCTTCTTTGTTCCTCTCTGCTGCGTCCAAGATTTTCAGAGTTTCCGGAGTATTATCCGGCTATCCTTCCGGCCTCGCTACAAAACCGAACGGCCGGCGCTGTATTGTGCTTCTGTACTCAGGTGCCCCGACCGTTCGTCTTGGTGACTTCCTGTGTTAAGCAGGACCAACACACCAGTGTGGGTTTTACCACCCAGGGCCTGAGTTACGCCTGCCGTTTCATTTCCACTGGCGTTCCAGCCTCTGCTACTGTAGGCAATCATTCATTACACGGGGTGATAAAGGCAATCTATCACCCTTCATGCAATAAGCGTTAACAACAACAAGGTACACGTGACAATGTCAGTCTTCTTTAAATATTCATATAAACGATGTGCAGCCTATCCAATAATACCTAATTCCGGTTGTAAATCACGGCACAGTATGTAGACGAGTGCTTGTAAGGTGCGAAATTATAGGCACCTTACAATGCAACCTTGCAGAGTAACCATGGCATCCATGGTACACCAAAACATGGTTGTCCAAATCACACTGGACATCCGCCATGGGACGGAAATTCAGACAGAAGTCAGAAACAGTGGGAAATACGAAGCACCCAAGCAAATGACACTCTTCCATTGCTCCAAACACCATGTTTTATGGCTACAGCACCACGTTTTCCTATTGCAGGCATCTGCATCACTAATCTAAATCTACATTTACATTTGTACTCCACAAGTCACCCAACGGTGTGTGGCGGAGGGCACTTTACGTGCCACTGTTATTACCTCTCTTTCCTGCTCCAGTCGCTTATGGTTCGCGGGAAGAACGACTGCCGGAAAGCCTCCGTGCGTGCTGGAATCTCTCTAATTTTACATTCGTGATCTCCTCGGGAAGTATAAGTAGGGGGGTGCAATATATTCGAGACCTCATCCAGAAACGCACCCTCTCGAAACCTGGACAGCAAGCTACACCGCGATGCAGAGCGCCTCTTTTGCAGAGTCTGCCACTTGAGTTGGCTAAACATCTCCGTAAAGCTATCACGCTTACCAAATAACCCTGTGACGAAATGCGCCGCTCTTCTTTGGATCTTCTCTATCTCCAATGTCAACCCGACCTGGTACGGATCCCACACTAATGAGCAATACTCAAGTATAGGTCCAACGAGTGTTTTGTATGCCACCTCCTTTGTTGATGGTCTACATCTCTCCCAATGGATCTCAAACTGGCACCCGCCTTACCAACAATTAATTTTATATGATCATTCCACTTCAGATCTTTCCGTACGCATACTCCCACATATTTTACAGAAGTAACTGCTACCAGTGTTTGTTCCTCTGTCATATGATCATACAATAAAGGATCCTTCTTTCTATGTATTCGCAATACATTACATTTGTCTATGCTATGGGTAAGTTGCGACTCCCTGTACCAAGTGCCTATCCGCTGCAGATCTTCCCTCATTTTGCTGCAATTTTCTAATGCTGCAACGTCTCTGTATACTACAGCATCATCCGCGAAAAGCCGCATGGAACTTCCGACACTATCTACTAGGTCATTTATATATATTTTGAAAAGCAATAGTCCCATAACACTCCCCTGTGGCACGCCAGAGGTTACTTTAACGTCTGTAGGCGTCTCTCCATTGAGAACAACATGCTGTGATCTGTTTGCTGAAAACTCTTCAATCCAGCCACACAGCTGGTCTGATATTCCGTAGGCTCTTGCTTTGTTTATCAGGCGACAGTGTGGAACTGTATCGAACGCCTTCCGGAAGTTGAGGAAAATGGCATCTACCTGGGAGCATGTATCTAATAGTTTCTGGGTCTCATGAACAAATAAAGCGAGTTGGGTCTCACACGATCGCTGTTTCCGGAATCCATGTTGATTCCTACAGAGTAGATTCTGAGTTTCCGGAAATGACATTATACGCGAGGAAAAACATGTTCTAAAATTCTACAATAGATCGATGTCAGAGATATAGGCCTACAGTTTTGCGCATCTGCTCGACGACCCTTCTTGAAAACTGGAATTACCTGTGCTCTTTTCCAATCATTTGGAAGCTTCCGCTCCTCTAGAGACTTGCGGTTCACGGCTGTTAGAAGGAGGGCAAGTTCTTTCGCGTGCTCTGTGTGGAATCAAATTGGTATCCCGTCAGGTCCAGTGGACTTTCCTGTGTGGAGTGATTTCAGTTGCTTTTCTATTCCTTGGACACTTATTTCGATGTCAGCCATTTTTTAAGGTCGTGCGAGGATTTAGAGAAGGAACTGCAGTGCGGTCTTCCTCTGTGAAACAGCTTTGGAAAAAGGTGGAGTGGATTCCAGCTCTCCCAGTAACTTCTTATTTTGGCGCTGACAGCTTTCGTGAGTGCGACATTTAGTTCTGTAGTGACTTTTGCAGCTGCATTCCTCTTAGTTTTCGTCACAATCTTCATCTGTGACCGTCTGTCACGATCAGCCAGCACACACTTTCGTCCGCATTGTGACTTCGCAGGTGATGTTTTCCCGCTTTGCCTTATGTGGCAAAATCTTCGACACAATGCCACTGAAACACCAAACACTTCGGCTAACTTCGTTTCAGAAGCTCCCATCATACGAGCACCACCAATTTGCCGACGTTCGAATCTACTTAGCTCCGACGAAATGCACTCACAACTATACGTAACACAGCTCTGACAATGACTGACACAAATGTTTTGAGGACGTTGCGCAGGTGCCGTTCGTGGTCAAATGAAACTGTTCAATCTCCTTGATTAGCTAGCATTTGCGTTTATGTTCAAGCATGCACTTCTCCCATTCTCTACATACTTTCGTCCAGCCCCTATATGTGGAAGACATCGATACGAGGATAGGATGTGTTAGTTACGTAGAACTGAAACCAACAGCCAGTAAGAGAGGAGAGTCGTTGCATCGACAAGACATTAACCTTTTGAATGTGTATGTGTAAATTTTCGGAAAAAAAACAATCTTTTTGATCCTAACAACTCTGCAGGGTGAGTTAGGAGGAAAGGTAGGCCTACATGCTTTGAGAGGTGATAGCATTAGTCATTCTGCATAAGCAACTTCAAATGAACATATACACTTTTCTTAATCGTATCCGACATACAGGTACGCCATTAGATTAGTGTTCGTGGGGTTGGCTTAAGAGAGAAGTTCACAAGCGCAGAGTGGATACGAAGGAGTAACTTCTCACTCGTATTTCACATTTGTGTGCTCAAATAAGGGAGAATTCATTCCAGGACAGGCCCGCCTCTCCCAATAAGCGCAGATTAGCAACACAACAGCTGTCTACAAGAGCTGAAAAATACATTTCAGTTCAGGTAAACTTTTTGTAAATATTTCGTGGGGGAACGTACACTGTTAAACAAATCGTTAGATAACAATGTTTCTTTTACTGTCACCTGCATCTGCCCTGTCACACTTTGTTTTCATTAATTTCCTCGGAAACTATCAAGGACAGGACACATGTTAATACGACTTTTTTGTTGTTCAGAATCACTAATACCATCACTCCTCAAAACATGTACCTTTCTCTCGACTCACCCCGCCTAACAAAGCTATTACTGACACAGTGATCGGGGTTCTCGTTCCGGGTGACATGACGTCAGGTTGTGTGACGAGAACATTGTCAAGAACAAGAAGTGTGTGATCTTGTCAAGAACAAGAAATGCGTAAGTGTGTGCGAGCACGTTGGGTGTCGACAGCAGGAGTAGAAATTATTTGAAGAACTGACATCCAGATGCACATTTTGACCAGAATGAGCCAGACCGTACATCATCACATTAGTGGAATTCATAAATTCCGACACTGCTAGAACAATTTAAAAACCTTCCTTGCAACCACTACAAAAAATGGATTATTGTACCACATGTCTTTCTTCTTGTTCATTTAGTACGTCGTCAGCGGGCTGGTATGAAACATATTTATAATTTTGGTTTGTTTCTAGACCTAAAAACAGTTCGTTTCAAAAGATATCGAAGTGTGATTTTTGATTACCGTATTACCATCTGATTCCCTCTTACTTCTGGAAGTGTCGTCTACGTGCACATTTTCTGGTTATTCCTGCGTCTGGAACTGGTGTTTTTGGTCTGCGGCACTCGTGTACAGGGTGAGTCAGGAGGAAAAGTACGTATTTTGACAGGTGATTCTGAACAAAAAACTTGATGTGGACATGTGCCCTATTCCGAATTGTTTCCGAGATAGAACACTTTTTAATGTAATTTCTCTATTATCCCCTGCCATTGTTTACAACGTACCACAGTAGTATAGAGGAAGTTGAGACGAACATTTTGATACAGGACGCTTGTGGTCTATTATGTCCGATAACTACCTGAAACTGGCCGCCAAAAAGTACTTAAGCTACAACGCATGCGCCAGGTTTCCAATATTCTCAAGATCTCTTCAAGCAAATGGTTAGTCCGAGACAAAAAATAAATAGGACCTTTTTTCTTGTAAATTTAATTTACTTTAATTGTTTCATCATCATCATCATCATCATCATCATTTAAGACTGATTATGCCTTTCAGCGTTCAGTCTGGAGCATAGCCCCCCTTATACAGTTCCTCCATGATCCCCTATTCAGTGCTAACATTGGTGCCTCTTCTGATGTTAAACCTATTACTTCAACATCATCCTTAACCAAATCCAGGTACCTTCTCCTCGGTCTGCCCCGACTCCTCCTACCCTCTACTGCTGAATCCATGAGTCTCTTGGGTAACCTTGCTTCTCCCATGCGTGTAACATGACCCCACCATCTAAGCCTGTTCGCCCTGACAGCTACATCTATAGAGTTCATTCCCAGTTTTTCTTTGATTTCCTCATTGTGGACACCCTCCTGCCATTGTTCCCATCTACTAGTACCTGCAATCATCCTAGCTACTTTCATATCCGTAACCTCAACCTTGTTGATAAGGTAACCTGAATCCACCCAGCTTTCGCTCCCATACAACAAAGTTGGTCGAAAGATTGAACGGTGCACAGATAACTTAGTCTTGGTACTGACTTCCTTCTTGCAAAAGAGAGTAGATCGTAGCTGAGCGCTCACTGCATTTGCTTTGCTACACCTCGTTTCCAGTTCTTTCACTATGTTGCCATCCTGTGAGATGTAATTGTTTACTGAGACAAATTTTCGTTGGAGTATGGGGTTTTCGAGTTATTAAAGGAAAACGTACAAAAGTGATATTAAACGTGTTCCATCTCGGAAACCATTCGCAATAGTGCATATGTCCAAAAAAAAAATGGTTAAAATGGCTCAGAGCACTATGGGACTCAACTGCTGTGGTCATAAGTCCCCTAGAACTTAGAACTACTTAAACCTAACTAACCTAAGGACAGCACACAACACCCAGCCATCACGAGGCAGAGAAAATCCCTGACCCCGCCGGAATCGAACCCGGGAACCCGGGCGTGGGAAGCGAGAACGCTACCGCACGACCACGAGATGAAGCTTTTTGTTCAGAATCACTAATACTATCGCGTCGCAAAGCTTGTGTGTGTGTGTGTGTGTGTGTGTGTGTGTGTGTGTGTGTGTGTGTGTGTGTCTGTGTGTGCGTGTGGGTGTTTTATAAACTTGGCTATCAGTTTCAGATATAATTTTATCTAAAAATGGTTGTTTTGATCTGGGTTTTGTCGTGTGTGTACTACATTCTTTTATTCATGTTGATTTATATTTATTTGAATGAATGGACTAACGATTGAGCTAATAGTCCAAATGAAGAAAGTTGGGTGAGGCGTCTACAGACGAATAGAAGGACTGTGAATGCGAAAGTGAATGCAAAAGAGGGGAAAGGAGAGTTGGTTGGTTATGAAATAGAGAACGGGGAGATGGAAGGGGGTAGAGGGGAAATTTATGGAGAGAGAAAAAGAGTGGGAGAGAGGCAACGCAGAGTACAGGAAGAGTCATTTCCTTATCAGATGATTTGTTCACTTGTTTTGAATAATGTTTGTTTTAGAATATTTATCTAGTCATTGAGCAGCTTCTCACTGTTTGTTAATGTTTTGTGTACGTGGTTTCTTTGTTTTAAATTGGTGAGGTGTATTTTTTACTGAATGTTATGATGCTCGTAACCTTTTGTATTGTGCTTGGCCAACGATATTCTTGTTTGAAGTCGCCTGTAAATTTTGCTGTGCTGTGCTGTGTTTTCTTTTTTGTCGTCTACTGTGGGAGTCAGCAGAAGTTGCGTTGGCCGGTGGCAGGAATCCAAAATGATCTGTATGTAACAGTTTTAGGTTAATAGTACTCTTCATTTCTGAAAAGAAAAGAAACATAACTTCTTGTTACGAAGCGGCTTGCTGTGCCGTTACTGTGCAGTTTCTATACCTACCATTTCAACTCTCAGGACGCAGGATTAGTATCGTCTTCCTGTTACTCATTACTGGTGCTTTCGATGGGCGGCTGGTTAAATAAGCGTTGACAAGGGCGGTGCAGCCGCGCTGAGTGGCCGCGCGGTTTGAGGCGCCGTGTCACGGACTGCGCAGCCCCTCCAGCCGGGGGTTCGAGTCTTC
Organism: Schistocerca cancellata; assembly: GCF_023864275.1. Classification (NCBI taxonomy): domain Eukaryota; kingdom Metazoa; phylum Arthropoda; class Insecta; order Orthoptera; family Acrididae; genus Schistocerca; species Schistocerca cancellata. The sequence goes on along the minus strand of NC_064632.1, from coordinate 43,264,943 downwards.
CCTCGGGCATGGGTGTGTGTGTTGTTCTTAGCTTAACCCTTTAGTGACCAGTGGGAACTATAGTTCCCACTTATTTGTTTTCGCTGTAAGTTCAGTGGTAACCCGTGTTCCCACTTCTTTCTTGTGCTGTCAGCTCTGTTAGAATATGCTAACTACATATAAATTGTCAACGGGTGTGCGAAAGCGGTTGTAATTCTACCTTGTTAGTCAATCAATGCAGAAGCGCAGTTTCCGCGTGAAAACGAGCCACTGTTTCGACCGTCACAGCGTTTTTTGTACAGTGTGCTTTCCTTTTGCGTATGAAGTGACTTGTGTCGTATTTATCTACTTTTACATTGTTGAGGGAGATAGTATTCGTGTATATTTGCTGGATTTGACTGAAAATTACGTAAATATTACAAGGCAAGTTAGTGGGAATTATTTTTCCCACTGAACTTGGGTGAAGCGCAATTCATATGGCTGCGTAATTGGCATCGTAGTTATTGTTTGTTTCTTATCGTTTAGAATGCCTGGACTGATGGCAGAAGATGTTTTCAGAATTTTGTATGCTTTACCGGAAGATGTAGAAGATTCAGATATCCAAACACGTTACAACTGTTTTTAGAAGAAACAAAGATGGAAGCAGAAATGAAATAAGTATTCTGCCCATTGGCTGTGGCAGAGTATAATAAAATAATGAGAGGAGTGGATAGATTTGATCACCTGCGTGAACGGTATGCTGTAGGCTATCGTTCATGGAAGTGGTGGCACAGACTGTTTTTCTTTCTTGTAGATTTGGCAGCTGTCAATTCCTACATTATGTGGAAGCTACAGAAGACAGAAGCAGACCAGCTAACATTTAGAATGCACCTGGCGAGGCAGCTTATCTCTGGAATCTCAGGTCATAAGCGAAGAGGAAGGCCTGTTCATTTTCAAACACCAGAAAGGGGACAGGCCTGGAGTGCCAGATGAAGTTCGTCTCGAGAAAGTTGGAACTCATTTGCCTACAAAAGGTACAACAAACACAAGATGCAGCCAATGTAGCACCAAGAACAAAGAAAAGAACAAAACTAATTTGCAGCAACTGTCGGGTACCTTTGTGTGTAGCACCATGCTTCTCTGAGTTCCATAGTACATCACCTTAGTGAACTCAAAGGACAATATGAACAAATTCTAATATAAATGTATTATTTAACATGCTTTTTGTACTAAAAAAAAGGATATACATTTTTTTTTTAAATTAGCAAAAGAAGTTACTTCAGAGTTTGGTGGGAACAATAGTTCCCACTAATTATTTTACACTCTTAGGCTAAACTCTCACTTTTAAGATTTAAACTATGATTTTATGAATGGTTCCTTAGCCCAATAAAGTGTTCATAAAAAGTCTACAACTTATGGAAATAATTTGGTCACTAAAGGGTTAAGTTAGTTTAAGTAGTGTGTAAGTCTAGGGACCGATGACCTAAACAGTTTGGTCCCTTAGGAATTCACACACACACACACACACACACACACACACACACACACACACACATTTTCAGAGGGTGGTGAACTCTGTCTTCCAGCATGCTGGCGATGCCTGCTCTTCCCATTGGCGAGCGGTTCGGCGCCGTTTGGCGGAGCTGCTCTGGTCGGTGTGCAATCGATGCCTTAGGACTCCGCATTTTCGTGCTCCCGTGTGTTCCTTATATTTTGTGCCAAAGCTTCTACCGGTCAACCCGATGTAAATTTTGACTCAGCCTAGCGTTATAGCTGGTATTTCTGAAAATAAGTTACACTTGACGTCCCACGCTAAGACTATTACGCAGAAGTGTGGCGCATTGTCAGAAGAGCATAAATGTTTCGGATTTCCTGCAGGTGCAGTGCTGTTGCGGTCCGGTACGGGTAACAGGTGCATCTCAGTGTAGGAGCGAAATGGTGCCTCTACTGAAAACGTACTCCAGAGTTGAAAAACGTGGGACATTACCATTCTTGTGGGCAAAACGTCTAAATTGCACATAGATTCTCCACGAAATTCTGATGGAATGTGGACCAGACGCAGTGTCGCGTCCAACCGTAGAGATGTCGTGAAAATAATTTGTATTGAAACCAGATGGCAGTTATAAGAGTCGAGGGGCATGAGCGAGACAGGTTTGTAGCCTATCCCCGATGTTATTCAATCTGTGTATTGAGCAAGCAGTAAAGGAAACAAAAGAAAAATTCGGAGTAGGTATTAAAATCCATGGAGAAGAAATAAAAACTTTGAGGTTCGCCGATGACATTGTAATTCTGTCAGAGAGAGCAAAGGACCTGGAAGAGCAGCTGAACGGAATGGACAGTGTCTTGAAAGAAGAATATAAGACGAACATCAACAAAAGCAAAACGAGGATAATGGAATGTAGTCGAATTAAGTCGGGTGATGCTGAGGGAGTTAGATTAGGAAATGAGACACTTAAAGTAGTAAAGGAGTTTTGTTATTTGGGGAGCAAAATAACTGATGATGGTCGAAGTAGAGAGGTTATAAAATGTAGACTGGCAGTGGCAAGGAAAGCGTTTCTGAAGAAGAGGAATTTGTTACCACCGAGTACAAATTCAAGCATCAGGAGGTCTTTTCTGAAAGTGTTTGTATGGAGTGTAGCCATGTATGGAAGTGAAACGTGGACGAAATCGTACCAAGAGATGAATACACTAAACAGATTCAGAAGGATGTAGTTTGCAGTAGGTACTGGGAGATGAAGAAGCTGGCACAGGATAGAGTAGCATGGAGAGCTGCATCAAACCAGTCTCTGGACTGAAGATCACAACAACAACAACAATTTCGCCACAGCCGCACATACGTGGGTGATGCTGAGTGGGAAGCCCAGAAGTTGCACCATACGGTTTCCATTTTTTCTGCAAGCAGATGGAACATGTGGAAGGGAAGGAGATGAGGATATTCACACAGTTATTCTCGAACGGCTCCGTAACAAAGAAGCGGACACCTATCGTCGGTGGTCTGAACGATTTGTAGAACGTTCCGCCCGTTCCCAGAATGAATTTTCACTCTGGAGCGTAGTGTGCGCTTGTCTGAAAATTCCGGACAGATAAAACTGTGTTCCGGATCGGGAGTCGAACATGTGGCCCTGCCTTAGTAAAGCTGCGAGAGCGGGTCGTGATTCGTGACTGGATACCTCAGTCGGTAGAGCACTGGTCTACGGGAGTCCTGGATATCTGCCACTTTCAACCTGTTCTGACACAGATTTGGTGACTATGTGGAAAAATAGTGTCATTTATCTAAGTCACTTTGAAGTATAGTGCAGGATTCAGGTTACTTGGTCTGCTGTTAATAATGTGTATATTTGTTTCCGAAGCCTGCTCATAGATGCCAGTCTGTTTGGTTTTGGTTTTAGTTTTAGGATATGTTTATGTATGAATTACTGGTTTTGCACACGATGATTTTACGCGGTGCCTTGAGTATATTAATATTTTACATGTGAATTTATTGTGAGAGGTATTCGTATACCATTTTTTTGTGTTTCTGGTGCTCGATAATGTCTTTGTTGTCAGTCTGTCTGCGCTTAGGGAGTGAAAGTAGGACGTGATAGGGCACCATTCCATTTGCAGGGTGACGTGCGACGATTCTTATATATTGTTTGCCAAGACTGTTGCGTATGGAATGGCGAGCCTCTGATTTGGGAACCTCGACGGCGTTATTTCAAGGCAACGTATAATGCTTAATCTTGGAAACAAACGTATCAACCTCCTGATATATTTTATATATTTCCACTCAGTAACGTCGTTCGGAATAATTTTCTTGGAAGTAACGCATCACTTAGAAAGTATCGATTTACAAGAGCGAGCAGTATGTGGTGGGCACCCACCGACGTCATGTACATACCTCTTCAAGATGCTAGACATTTTAAGAGCGCCGTAACAATACATATACTAGCTAACAAAATTCGTTATAAATAATCCATCACAGTCTTAGAAGACGAGTGATGTATGTAGCTGCAAAACTAGACGGAAAAATCACTTTTACTACCCATTGTCAAAGTTATCAGTGGGTCGAAAGGGAGTTCAACATGCGGAAATAAAAAATTTCGTTCATGTACTGACAGGTAGCGAAGCAAGTTTAGAATCTAATTTGAAATCATTCCTCCTGGACAATTTCGTCTGTTCCGTTGACGAATTTCTGCTTAAAAGCTTGAAACGTCCCCTTTGAAAAATTATATACGACTGTGCTTAAACTGACACACAATATCTTTTAGCGCAACGCAATCTGACTTTCAGAAATCCCTACAAAGGAATGGCCCTGACTAACATTAACCTGTACCTTTGACAAATCACTTACCTCACCAAAAATCTTCGTTACTCGAACTACTGCAATACAGCGAGCGCCACTACTGCCAGCTAAATAAAAGATTCAAACTACTGAAGGCACTAACTACTGATAGGCATAGTTAGCAAATGAAAGATTTTAATAGAGAAAAAAACAATGTATTTACCTTAATAATCATAATATATATGCCATCCAGTCTTACAAATTTCAAGTCTCCGCCATTTCTCTCCCCACATCCACCACTGCTGGCGGCTCGCCTCCAACTGCGCAACGCTACGCGCTGTTCACATCCAGCTGCCGCTGCCCAATACTACAATGGCAGACAACAATGCAAACTAGCCACAGACTGCACACAGCATAGCCAGTGATTTTCATACCGAGCGCTACGTAACGTTGCCGATAAGAAAACATAAACAGCCTACTTACATAGCCCCCATGCTCCCCACAAAAAATTTTACAAATTGTTTTGGGCAGTGGCCAATAATGATTTGATAAAATTTTTCATAATTACAGTAACAAAGATATCAAATGCACACACTTATTGATACAATGTTGGTAAAAAGCTAAACTTTTCTCACAGTCCATAAAGACAGTCCTGATCATTCATCACAGTAGTAATTACAGCTTTTTTTTCACAAAGTCTCATTAGTAAAAGAAATTGCACACAGAAGTAGTGGATTTCCATGCAGTCTTGAAGAAGTAGTGTTGTCCTTCCAACAGAAAGACAGTGCTGACTCTTGACATGCAGACAGGTAATGGGCCACAACAGAGGAAACCCACAGCAGAGTCAGTCGAAGTTTTGAAGAATATTGGTAGGTAGGTCATCACAGAGTAGACCCACTGTAGTCCTGGTAGAGATTACGGTATTGGTGGGCCACCAGAGGTGCAGACCCACTGCAGTCCTTGTAGAAATAATGGTACTGGTGAGTCAGCAAAGGTGTAGACCCACTGTAGTCCTTGTAGAGATGGCTAGCAGCCATCGCCAGTGATTTTCATACCGAGCGCTACGTAACGTTGCCGATAAGAAAACATAAACAGCCTACTTACAAGCTGACCGCCAGTTAAAAAAAGTTTCGTTGCCAGAATAGAACCAAAAATGATAACGTGTTCATTGATGTTAACTCTAATCATACAGGGTGAAATTATTAAAGTATATGAAGAAAGTAAGTTAATCACAAAGTACAGTCTGCACATACTTATCCAACATGTAAATCGTACTACAGATATTCGGATTTAGGCATGACATGTTTGACTTCATTGGCGATGATATTGCCCAGACGAATAGCGTAATTCTGCGTGTCCCGCTGAAGTGTCGGAACATTGATCCCGTCGATGACAATCTGAATGGCTGTTTTCAGCTCAGCAATGGTTTTGTGGTTATTGCTGTACAACTTGTCTTTAATATACCCCACAAAAAGGAGTGGGATATGTTGAGATCCGGAGAATATGGCGGCCAATCGAGGCCGATGCCAGTGGCCTCTGGGTACTCCAGAGCCAGAATGCGGTCCCCAGAGTGCACCCTCACACGTCAAACACTATCCTGCTTCGATGGTGACGAGCTCCGTCTTGCATGAAGCACATCTTGTCGAAATCAGGATCACTTTGGATAATGAGGATGAAATCATGCTCCAAAAGCTCTACGTAACGTTCGGTAGTCACAGTTCCATCAAGGAATATCGCCTCGATTATTCCGTGACTGGAAATTACATAAATTACCTTGTGGATAACATCGGAAGTTCACTGAGGCTTTTTGCGGATGATGCTGTGGTGTATCGAGAGGTTGTAACAATGGAAAATTGTACTGAAATGCAGGAGTTTCTGCAGCGAATTGACGCATTGTGCAGGGAATGGAAATTGAATCTCAATGTAGACAAGTGCAATGTTCTGCGAATATATAGAAAGAAAAATCCCTTATAATTTAGCTACAATATAGCAGGTCAGCAACTGGAAGCAGTTAACTCCATAAATTATCTGGGAGTAGGCATTAGGAGTGATTTAAAATGGAATGATCATATAAAGTTGATCCTCGGTAAAGCAGATGCCAGACTGAGATCCATTGGAAGAATCCTAAGGAAATGCAATCCCAAAACAAAGCAAGTAGGTTACAGTACACTTGTTCGCCCACTGCTTGAATACTGCTCACCGGTGTGGGATCCTTACCATATAGAGTTGATAGAAGAGATGGAGAAGATCCAGCGGAGATCAGCGCGCTTCGTCACAGGATCATTTAGTAATCGCGAAAGCGTTACGGATATGATAGATAAACTCCAGTGGAAGACTCTGCAAGAGAGACGCTCAGTAGCTCGGCACGGGCTTTGTGTTGAAGTTTCGAGAACATACCTTCACCGAGGAGTCAAGCAGCATATTGCTGCTCCCTCCTACGTATATCTCGCGAAGAGACCATGAGGATAAAATCAGAGAGATTAGAGCCCACACAGAGGCATACCGACAATCCTTCTTTCGACGATCAATAAGAGACTGGAATTGAAGGGAGGACCGATAGAGGTACTCAAGGTACCCTCCGTCAGGTGGCTTGCGGAGTGTAGATGTAGATGCACACCACACAGTCACGCATTGAGGATGAAGAGACTTCTCAATAGCGAAATGCGGATTCTCTGTCCCCCAAATGCGCCAAATTTTGCTTATTGACGAACGCATCCAAATGAAAGTGGGCTTCGTAGTTAAACCAAAGCAGACTGCGTATAGTAATTGTGGTGTCACCGCCAGACACCACACTTGCTAGGTGGTAGCCTTTTAAATCGGCCGCGGTCCGCTAGTATACGTCGGACCCGCTTGTCGCCACTGTCAGTGATTGCAGACCGAGCGCCGCCACACGGCAGGTCTAGAGACACGTCTTAGCACTCGCCCCAGTTGTACAGCCGACTTTGCTAGCGAAGCTACACTGACAAATACGCTCTCATTTGCCGAGACGATAGTTAGCATAGCCTTCAGCTACGTCATTTGCTACGACCTAGCAAGGCGCCATTACCAGTTAATATTGACATTGTAAAACACGTACCGACAAGAGCGATGTACACCAATTGTGGATTAAAGTTAAGTATTCCAAGAGCTTCGTACTTTATTTATTAGACTCAACTCCTTTAACTGTTCCAGACCTCACGCCAGTCTGCGTGAGCTTAAGCGCGTGCATTTCGGCCTCCTCTGGCTCTTCTGCCAACACTACACTAATTCCCATCATTCCCTGCGGCAACACTGCAGTTTGAGCGTCCTAATGAAAACCGTTCAGTAGTTAGGCCGATTTTATTTCATGTACGTTCAGTAATGTCACCCTGTACATACATATCTGCGTCGTTCCAAGTCATTTCTATAAAAGATTGGCTTTAATGATCTGTAGACCATGACATTTCCCTGTGATGAGAACACCATTTCTCTTCCCCAGGATAGTTATTGTGCCATGCTTGATGTTCCAAAAGTTTCCTGGTACTGTCCGGCTGATAGACCATACAAATCGATACACTCTTATCAATGTTTGTTATATTTAATCTGTCATATTGCCCCTTTGCATTTCCGGTGCGTAACAGAAATTGGGCCCAAGCTTCTGCTTTGTTAATGCGATTCGAGAATTCTGTCGATACGTCGGTCTCCCTCGTTTGCATTCTGCATAGTCGGATTTGCATACGTGTAACGGCCCGTGTCATGAGTATTACTGCGACGAGGCGTATGATACGGCTAATCGATTATAATCGGTCGTCATTAATGCTGCAGTTCACGGAAATTAAACTGTCGTGTTTACGGTCGCGCAGGATTTCAAGTTTAACTACGGTCACTGAACGCTTAGGCTCTGACAATTATCGTCAGTAACTATGTGCGTATGACGATGGACGTTTCACGATATCGGTAAACCACTACCATGGAATTCATTTCGGTTTTTTGACATTATGTTGCTCCATCATGTCTCCTGCATGCACCAATAAGGCAGACTACAGCGTTGAAAAACGCTATAACTGCAGTTGCGGCTTGGTTATTTAGCAATGTGAGGTGAAATGACACTTCTTCGGGAGAGGAGACGACGGATCTGAGCCAAGTAGGAATAAATATCGTTGGAATTCACGGAATTATACAATGTTTTGACGATTTCAGATTTGAATAACACACCAACTTATCACGAAATGGCTCTGAGCACTATGGGACTTAACATCTGTGGTCATCATGAAACGTCCCCTTTGAAAAATTATATACGACTGTGCTTAAACTGACACACAATAATTTTAGCGCAACGCAATCTGACTATCAAAAATCCCTACAAAAGAATGGCCCTGACTAACATTAATCTATACCTTTCACAAATCACTTACCTCACAAAAATCTTCGTTACTGGAACTACTGCAATACAGCGAGCGCCACTACTGCCAGCTAAATAAAAGATTCAAACTACGGAATGCACTAACTACTGATAGACATAGTTAGCAAATGAAAGATTTTAATAGAGAACAAACTATGTATTTACCTTAATATCATCAAAAGTCATAATATATGTTATTTCAAAACTCCGCCATTTCCTTCCACACATCCACCACTGCTGGCGGCTCACCTCTAACTGCGCAACGCTACGCGCTGTTCACATCCAGCTGCCGCTGCCCAACACTACAATGGCAGACAACAATGCAAAGTAGCCACAGACTGCACACAACACAGCTAGTGATTTTCATACAGAGCGCTACGTAACGTTGCCAATAAGAAAACATAAACAGCCTACTTACAATCAGTCCCCTAGAACTACTTAAACCTAACTAACCTAAGGACATCACACACATCCATGCCCGAGGCAGGATTCGAACCTGCGACCGTAGCAGTCCCGCGGTTCCGGACTGAGCTCCTAGAACCGCTAGACCACCGCCGCCGGCACTTATCACGAAACAGAACTGTACACAAGATACAACATCTATTCAAACTTACGAAATACTCCACCGGACAAATGTCGACCATTCGCGGCCACACAATACTCTAGGCGTTTCACCCAGATTTTGAGCACATCTTTTGTAACTGCTGGAGGGATTCTTGAAATTTCATCGTGAATTCGCTCTTTTACCTGTTTCAAACCTCTCAACCGGTCGAGGCACACTCTCGCCTTCAAATTACCCCACAGGTAAAAGTCAGGCGTGGTGCAGTCAGGCGAGCGAGGCAACCATTCGACAAGAGCGCGGTTCGGAAATGAGGCGGTTACCAAATGCTTCATGGAAAACTTGCAAGGTCTTGTTACATGTGTGGCACGTTCTCGTAACAAAAGACGAGGGTTTGCCTATAGACTGCTACTCGCATGTCAGATGCTCTCGGGAGTTCGGACGTCTTTCCCAGGGCCGGTTGACTTTCAATACGATACGATGGCAGTTCCACGGACGTTTCTCACCCAGCTGAGTATTGTTCCACGAGCTGGAGTTGGACATCGCTGTAGAATCTTTAACTGCTATAGAAAGGCAAGTTGCACGTGCACGACAGATTCACCGTAGCTCAAACAGTACTCCACAGCGAACGTACGATGTTCTTTAGAGGAGTACGAAATGATTGCTGACCTGTATATAGGATGAAACTTGACACTCAAGCATGCGCTAGTAATTGAGGGGACCAACGTCCCTCTATCTTTCTTCTGGTTTGTAGTGACCGGACGTTTTCAATTGGAGAGAGATCTGGAGAATGCGCTGGCCAGGGCAGCAGTCGAACATTTTCTGTATCCAGAAAGGCCCGTACACGAGCTGCACCATGCGGTCGTGCATTATCCTGCTGAAATGTAGGGTTTCGCAGGGCTTGAATGAAGGGTAGAGCCACAGGTCGTAACAACTGAAGTGTAACGTCCACTGTTCAAAGTGCCGTCAATGCGAACAAGAGGTGACCGAGACGTGTAACCAATGGCAGCCCATAGCATCACGCAGGGCGATACGCCAATATGGCGATGACGAATACACGCTTCCAATGTGCGTTCACCGCGATGTCGCCAAACACGGATGCGACCATCATGATGCTGTAAACAGAACCTGGATTCATCCGAAAAAATGACGTTTTGCCATTCGTGCACCCAGGTTCGTCGTTGAGTACACCATCGCAGGCGCTCCTGTCTGTGATGAAGCGTCAAGTGTAACTGTAGCCATGGTCTCCGAGCTGATAGCCCATGCTGCTGCAAACTTCGTCGAACTGTTCGTGCAGATGGTTGCTGGCTTGCAAACGTCCCCATCTGTTGACTCAGGGATCGAGACGTGACTGCACGATCCGTTACAGCCATACGGATAAGATGCCTGTCATCTCGACTGCTAGTGATACGAGGCCGTTGGGATCCAGCACGGTGTTCCGTATTACCCTCCTGAACCCACCGATTCCATATTCTGCTAACAGTCATTGGATCTCGACCAACGCGAGCAGCAATGTCGCGATACGATAAACCGCAATCGCGATAGGCTACCATCAGACCTTTATCAAAGTCGGAAACGTGATGGTACGCATTTCTCCTCCTTACACGAGGCATCACAACAACGTTTCACCAGGCAACGCCGGTCAGCTGTTCTTTGTGTATGAGAAATCGGTAGGAAACTTTCCTCATGTCAGCACGTTGTAGGTGTCGCCCCCAGCGCCAAGCTTGTGTGAATGCTCTGAAAAGCTAATCATTTGCATATCACAGCATCTTCTACCTGTCGGTTAAATTTCGCGTCTGTAGCACGTCATCTTCGTGGTGTGGCAATTTTAATGGCCAGTAGTGTAGTATCGGCAGCTAGGACGTGAGTAAGAGACGAAAGTGCCGGGAGCAACGGACCTATAGCCATTGTCGAGCGCTGTCTTCCGTTAGTGACTTCGGTTAAAGAGGTCGGTGCCACCACCTTGAAAGTTATGTTTTCAATTACTCTGTCGCGCGAAGAAACGATAAGACGCAAAGTTCCCCTCGCCGGTCCTAAGTTTTGCTTCGCCGTAACAGCAACATCCGCGAGCGGCAGTGCGGCGGAGGCGGATACAACAAGACAAGCGCCGAGAATGCGGTGGCGTCGTGCCCCTTTAATTACCGATGGTCCAAGCCGCGTAGGCTGGCGTGCGGTGTGTGGCAGATCGAATTTACCGCCGTCATTACGGAATTTATACGGGGCGCTGTTAGCCCGCAAAGGGCTGCCTCAATTATTGATGGCGACTACTACAGAGCGGATTCCCGTACCGGGTTACACAGCCGCATCGACAGGCTGCACCGCTTTATCGTTTGATTCAGCAAACGTGCCTTCGCGTCGTATTAGACAGAAGGGATAGATAGCGTTCTGTCGGAATTTCTAACACCATTGCGGCAAGTGGCAACAAAATGTTTATTCACATTCGTGTGTAGATTATATGAGACTGGGGTTACAGCATTAGAATTTCAGAGAAACATCATCCATTCAAGTACCAAGACTTCAAGTGCCGACAACTGCGAGAATTATCGTACAATCAGTTCACGCTTCCAAGTTTCTGACAAGAGCAATATACAGAAGAATGGAAAAGAAAGTTGAGAAACGGTTAGACGACGATGAGTTTGGCATTGGATTGAGAGTAAAGCGAATAAGAAGTAGCAGAAATGAGAATAGAGAGAAATTTAACATCATAATTGGTGATCACGAGGTTGATGAATTAAGGAATTCTGCTGCCACGGCGGCAAAATAATCCTTGACGGACGGAGAAAGGAGGAAAAGAGAGATGGGGCCCCTCCACGCCCGCGCCAACGTGGTGACCAGACGAAAAGTTCTACTGTTACCTCCACATGGTTCAAATGGCTCTGAGCACTATGGGACTTAACTGCTGAGGCCATCAGTCCCCTAGGACTTAGAACTACTTAAACCTAACTAACCTAAAGACATCACACACATCCATGCCCGAGGCAGGATTCGAACCTGCGACCGTAGCGGTCTCGCGGCTCCAGAATGTAGCGCCTAGAACCACTCGGCCACTCCGGCCGGCCTACTGTTACCTCCGTCAACATGTTAATTATCTAGTAAGTGGATCACAGGATGCTGGGCTGTGATGTTATCCGTGCGTCTGCGTAAGACTACGCATTAACGCGGTCCATCACGTGATAGATAGTGGACGAAACGCGAGTGAGGGTAGCGATTTGAAGAGCAGAGGGAAAAAAGTGCCAAGGCTCGTGCCGTGGGAAAAAAAACCTCTGCGACAGTGGGACGGGTAGTAAGAGCAGTAGTGGCTTACTACTGCGATAGTTATGCAAGGTTGGATTTGTTAGTATGGGTATCATGCATCATTACCGTGGCAAGCGATGGCGATGTATCCCAGTTGCTGTAGCCGCTACATTCCTGGAACAATCAAGATCGTTATATAGTCGAAGTGTTCGTACGCTTCCCAACAACAGATTCGGTGACCGATGGATTGGTAGAGGCGGACCAATTCCATGGCCTCCACGCTCTCCGGACCTCAACCCTTTTGACTTTCATTTATGGGGGCATTTGAAAACTCTTGTCTACGCAACCCCGGTACCAAATGTAGAGACTCTTCGTGCTCGTATTGTGGACGGCTGTGATACAATACGCCATTCTCCAGGGTTGCATCAGCGCATCAGGGATTCCATGGGACGGAGGGTGGATCCATGTATCCTCGCTAACGGAAGACATTTTGAACATTTCCTGTAACAAAGTGTTTGAAGTCACGCTGGTACGTTCTGTTGCTGTGTGTTTCCATTCCATGATTAATGTGATTTGAAGAGAAGTAATAAAATGAGCTCTAACATGGAAAGTAAGCGTTTTCGGACACATGTCGACATAACATATTTTCTTTCTTTGTGTGTGAGGAATGTTTCCTGAAAGTTTGGCCGTACCTTTTTGTAACACCCTGTATAGTAGTGGGAGATCGGCCATAGTTCATCTCACTGTGTGGGGGACTTGTGGAGCTTGTCTGCATGCAGTGTACGGTACGGCTTCCCTGCCTGGTGCCAGTTATTCGGCAGTGTGTTCCAGCTGGATATCCAGTAATGGCGTCTAATTAACAGGGGCTCACCTGTACCGTTGTGTTTGCGTGTGCTTGGCCATAGATGTTAGGTCCTTACAAGTATGTCTTTTGGTCTTTTATGTTTCTATCTATGGTTGTGGTCGTAGTTCCCCAGATTGAGAGTAAACAGGTTCTGCGAATGTCTGGAGTTTCTGTATAGTCTTGTGGTGAGTTTGTGGATTACCTCCGTGAGAGTCTCAAGTTGGTATTCCCGGTGAAGGTCCGCGATGCGTGTGTATCGTGGAGCATTGCTTATGATTTTGAGTACTTTGTTTTGTGTGAGCTGCAGACGGTGCAGGCGTGTAGGCACAGCGTATCCCCAGACAGGAGCTGCGTACGTCATCAGGGGTCGAATAAGTGTCATGTACATTGACCTCGACACCCTTCTGTTCAGTGTGCTACGCCTGTTGAGCATAGGGTAGAGCTGTTTGAGCCTCGCGCTAGCTCGGTTAGTCATGTGTTGTACGTGGTCTCACCACAGTAATTTCCGGTCGAGCCAGACACCGAGGCATTTTAATTTCTCACGGAAACGTATTGGGCGTGCATGTAGAGTTATTGGTCTGCAGTATCGGTGTTTGCGCAGTTGCTTCGGCCTTCTAGTGAACAGAACGGCTTCGCACTTGTCGACGTTTACTCCAACACGCCGTTTCTCCAACCAAGGCTCAGCCACTCTGAGTGCAGTCTGTAAGCGTGACGTAATGTTTGATGATTTCGAATCTTGCGCGAGGATGACTGTGTCATCCGCGTAGATTGCCATCGTTGTGTTATATGAAATCGTTTATGTAGAGGTTATACAGTAGGGACCCTAGGATGCTTCCCTGGCGTACTCCCGCGTGTATACCGTGTCGTGTTGATTGTTTTCCCTGCACGTCAGTGTTGAAACTCCTGTCTGTGAGGAGAAAGGAGGACATCAAAGGCTGACTAGTGCTGGCAGAAAGGGCATTCCTGGCCAACACAAGTCTACTAGTCTCAAACATAGGTCTTAATTTGAGGATGAAATTTCCGAGAATGTACGTTTGGATCACACTATTGCATGGCAGTGAGACGTGGACTGTGGGAAAGCCAGAACAGAAGAGAACAGAAGCATATGAAATGTGGTGCCACGGAAGGATATTCGAAATTAGGTGGGCTGATAAGGTAAGGAACGAGGAGGTTCTCTGCAGAATGGGCAAGGGGAGAAATATATGGAAATCACTGACAAGAAGCTGGGACAGGATGGTAATAGAAAAAAAAAATCACACTTAGAAGACATCTGCTGGTACAAATGTAGTCGGCAAAGGGGCAAACGGGCGATGATGCTCTTTCGGAATGCTTGGAATGGTTCAAATGGCTCTGAGTACTATGGGACTTAACACCTGAGGTCATCAGTCCCCTAGACTTAGAACTACTTAAACCTAACTAACCTAAGGACATCACGCACATCCTTGCCCGAGGCAGGATTCGGAACTGCGACCGTAGCAACAGCGCGGTTTCGGACTGAAGCGTCTAGAACCGCTCGGCCACAGCGGCCGGCAATCTCATATCTCTCACGCTCATTGACATCTACAATATTTTTCTTATGATGGTTCCTACGGCAATGTCTTCTCGATATCCTTTCTTCCAGGAGTGCTAGTTCTGCAAGGTCTGCAGAAGAGCTTCTGTGAAGTTTGGAAGGTATGGGACAAGGTACTAGAGGAATTAAAGCTGGGAGGAGGGGTCGTGAGTCGTGCTTGGGCAGCTCAGTTGGTAGAGCACTTGCCCGCGAAAGGCAAAGATCCCGAGTTCGAGTCTTGGTCCGGCACACAGTTATCACTACAATTGCTAGGTCGCTGGCGTTCGCAGAAATGAAAAAACGTGAAAATCGACTTGAAGTGTTCAGGACTAACTCGATATGTGACGAAACGGAACGAGGCACCCATCGGACACCTTTTATTGTGCCACTTACATGTAGTTACCACTGTCAGCCAAGTGGTTATCGCCAAACGTCAACGTCCATCGTTTTTCTTTCAGCCGCACGGAGTGGCCGCGTGGTTTGAGGCGCCATGTCACGGACTGCCGTAGCCTCTCCCGCCGGAGGTTCGAGTCCTCCCTCGGGTATGGGTGTTTGTGTTGTTCTTAGGATAAATTAGTTTATGTTAGTTTAAGGGGCTCCGGAACGCCCTATACTTGCAATGTTAAAACAACGCTTATAAGTTACATCTTTCCTCACAAAGTATTTGAGGTAGGAAGTTAAACTTTTTACAGATTATTTATTGGAATATTGGCTACAACTTAACTCAGGGATTTTACAAAATTTTAGTTCAGTTATTAAAGATGATTTTTTTTCAATTGTAATGAAAATTCACAACATTCTTTTGCAATTTTTTATTTATATATTCAAAAATATACAGTTTTTTGGAAAAAGGCTGTGTTAAATTATGCAGAAGGTACTGTGTAACATTTACTGAAAGTTTGAAACAAATATGTTTGGAAGATCCTCAGATAACATGTAATTAGTATGAGAAAATAAAAGTTTTGGGAATTGAGCGACAAAGATTGGATTAACTTTTTAGTGCATTCCAGGTCCATAGGATGGATTATCTTCATCCTCTGCAAACTCCTCCTCCAGCTTCCTCTTGTTCCTCCTCCTGTTTACTCTTGCTTGTATTTCTAGACTCTTTACAGTCCTGTCTGCAGCCCGAAGGCATTCCTTGTCTAAAGCAAGCATCGCTCGTACCATGTTAGAACCTATCTTCATTGCCATATTTCTAAATACCTTGCACCTTACAATGTTGCCATCATTGAAAGTCGCAACAGCATCATACACACCAAAGTGAAGTGTTTCTATTCCAACAAATACAGTCTTGGGGATTCTCGACCATATAACACTATTTACACTTTCATTGGGGTTTTGAGTTTTTCCGTGAATACACTTTTTCAACAGTTCAGGTGCTGCTAAGTCTCTGTAAATAGGTTTTATCACCTCCATTATTGCATGAGGCAGACTATACTGGTACTAAAATGTGCCTGATGAACACGAACGTTAATAATAACACCATTTGACAGCAGTTTAACAGCGCCACAGTGGGTCACGCCCATGTAGAACACATTTCAAAAAAAATTTAAAAATAGTTGTAGTCTTCGGAATTGAATAAATTATATATCTATTAAAAGGTAATAGTCTGCAGATTCAGAAAACGCAAAAAAGTAAAAATTGAACTTTTCATGATTTTTGAGCCTTTCCGGAGCCCCTTAAGCAGTGTTTAGGGACCGATGACCTCAGTAGTTTGGACTCTTAGGAATTCACACGTATTGCTTTCCTTTCAGTTCTTGCTCGAAGAGCCATAAGTAGGCTGCTAATTTGTTGATGTACAGAATATCTAATAATAAATCAATATTTAAAGACACAGTTCTAAAATCGGCAGTATTTTTACAATATGCATCCGATATTTTTGTAGGCCAGTTCGTAGTTATTTACTCGGTCGATATATCGATATTTTTTCCTGATATACACTCCTCGAAATGGAAAAAAGAACACATTGTACCGGTGTGTCAGACCCACCATACTTGCTCCGGACACTGCGAGAGGGCTGTACAAGCAATGATCACACGCACGGCACAGCGGACACACCAGGAACCGCGGTGTTGGCCGTCGAATGGCGCTAGCTGCGCAGCATTTGTGCACCGCCGCCGTCAGTGTCAGCCAGTTTGCCGTGGCATACGGAGCTCCATCGCAGTCTTTAACACTGGTAGCATGCCGCGACAGCGTGGACGGTTACCGTATGTGCAGTTGACGGACTTTGAGCGAGGGCGTATAGTGGGCATGCGGGAGGCCGGGTGGACGTACCGCCGAATTGCTCAACACGTGGGGCGTGAGGTCTCCACAGTACATCGATGTTGTCGCCAGTGGTCGGCGGAAGGTGCACGTGCCCGTCGACCTGGGACCGGACCGCAGCGACGCACGGATGCACGCCAAGACCGTAGGATCCTACGCAGTGCCGTAGGGGACCGCACCGCCACTTCCCACCAAATTAGGGACACTGTTGCTCCTGGGGTATCGGCGAGGACCATTCGCAACCGTCTCCATGAAGCTGGGTGGGCCCGCACACCGTTAGGCCGTCTTCCGCTCACGCCCCAACATCGTGCAGCCCACCTCCAGTGGTGTCGCGACAGGCGTGAATGGAGGGACGAATGGAGACGTGTCGTCTTCAGCGATGAGAGTCGCTTCTGCCTTGGTGCCAATGATGGTCGTATGCGTGTTTGGCGCCGTGCAGGTGAGCGCCACAATCAGGACTGCATACGACCGAGGCACACAGGGCCAACAACCGGCATCATGGTGTGGGGAGCGATCTCCTACACTGGCCGTACACCACTGGTGATCGTCGAGGGGACACTGAATAGTGCACGGTACATCCAAACCGTCATCGAACCCATCGTTCTACCATTCCTAGACCGGCAAGGGAACTTGCTGGTCCAACAGGACAATGCACGTCCGCATGTATCCCGTGCCACCCAACGTGCTCTAGAAGGTGTAAGTCAACTACCCTGGCCAGCAAGATCTCCGGATCTGTCCCCCATTGAGCATGTTTGGGACTGGACGAAGCGTCGTCTCACGCGGTCTGCACGTCCAGCACGAACGCTGGTCCAACTGAGGCGCCAGGTGGAAATGGCATGGCAAGCCGTTCCACAGGACTACATCCAGCATCTCTACGATCGTCTCCATGGGAGAATAGCAGCCTGCATTGCTGCGAAAGGTGGATATACACTGTACTAGTGCCGACATTGTGCATGCTCTGTTGCCTGTGTCTATGTGCCTGTGGTTCTGTCAGTGTGATCATGTGATGTATCTGACCCCAGGAATGTGTCAATAAAGTTTCCCCTTCCTGGGACAATGAATTCACGGTGTTCTTATTTCAATTTCCAGGAGTGTATCAAGACCTGATAATGAAATTTTTTTAAAATATCGATATTTTTAAAAATATCAAAAGTCCTAACCTTCGCCACCATATCATCATCATCATCATCATCATCATCATCGTCGTCGTCAGTGACACAGTTCTGTAGGGACACGGTCTCCTTCCTCGACAAGTCACCAGCACATGTAGACAGGGCGAGTCTCACTGGCTGCCGTTTACAAGCCCCTAGCTGCGGCCCGGCGCGGCGCCAGCCCGTGTAACTCTGTAATGGGGGGACCCGGCGTGGCCAGGCCAGGACTGGCCTTGAGAGCGGCCACGCCCCCGCTTTTGGACAAATTGCCGCCTGTTGTGCGCGCGGTTTTTGTCTGCTCGTGCCGTACGTGGCGCGGACCGCCTCCGCTTTCTTCGAACGGCGGCCGCTATTACGTGGCCCCGTGCTGTCGTCAATTATGTCATTAAAACGCCCCCACGGTCGCGGTCTCAGGTAGAGTCTGTCCTCTTAAAACACCGCGCCGGGCCGGAGCCGCCTGAGCGAAAATTAAGTGGCAGATTAAGAGCGTATCAAACCAGGGACACAGTCGGAGGCATCCACCGTGATGAAATCCTCCATTTCGTCGAGGGTGTAATTCCTCGCACGGTACGGCATACCACCTTACCCAATTCTCTCCTACTATAAACTAGGTACTAGAACTGGAATCTTTGCTCACTATAGCTCGAATACCGCTATGGAACGTCCGGAAGATCTGATTTAACCAGGAAGTTTTGTTCGAAAGCGTATAATACTCTGTGGACAACCTAGAGTATTATCTCTGTTAACTACATGTAAAATACCTTTGTAACTGTTTACGAGTGTCTCTCATTTTGATTGTTTACTGTGGACAAGAAAATTGTGTATGGTGTTTAATATCTATAAATTTCTGCACAGGATGACTACAAGTAAACTCCAACTACAAATTCTTTCAAAGTTTCGCCATCATGTTGGGGCCAGGGAAGAGGACCACGACGACGAGATAGTAAACCACTGACAGAAGTAAAAGAATAAGAAGAGTGTTTAGAAAAATGAAAAGGGCAGGAGACAGACCAGAACACCGAGCAATTGATGGGCAGCTATGGGCCCCCTGGTTCGGAGCAGGCAATGGGGCACTTACTCCTCCACCCCATCAAGCGGCCAACGAGGCCAATATGCTTTACCTGCAAGGGTAAAACGTAGAACCAAATCAGCCATTTTGGCATCGTCTTCTAGCACCAGGGGCAGCCTCTCAGCAAGTTTAAGGTTTCGCAGTAGGCGGCCAAGTTATTACAGTACAGTATGATGTGCCTATCAGCAGACGGGCACCACACCAACCACGGAGTAGGTCCTTAAGTCGTAGGTTGTGGCCGTGTGTTAGCTAAGTGTGGTCTGGACCGAGAGGTTGACAACTCAGGTTTGAGCCCTGGCGTAGGGGCTTAGGGGACCAGGGGTGCAAGTAAGAACCATAACATGCAAAGAGTCGATGGGTCTAATGCAAGCAACAAATACGAGGGTAAGTCAATTATTATCCGCAAAGTAGTTATAAAATTTTATTGTAATCAAATAAAACGAGAATAATGAAATGTAGTCAAATTAAATCGGGTGATACTGAGGGTATTAGATTAGGAAATCAGACGCTTAAAGTAGTAAATGAGTTTTGCTGTTTGGGAAGCAAAATAAATGATGATGGTCGAAGTAGAGAGGATATAAAATGTAGACTGGCAATGGCAAGGAAAGCGTTTCTGAAGAAGGGAAATTTGATAACATGGAGTATAGATTTAAGTGTCAGGAAGTCGTTTCTGAAAGTATTTGTATGGTGTGTGGCCATGTATGAAAGTGAAACGTGGACGATGAATAGTTTGGACAAGAAGAGAATAGAAGCTTTCGAAATGTGGTCCTACAGAAGAGTGCTGAAGATTAAATGGGTAGATCACATAACTAATGAGGAAGTATTGAATAGGATTGGGGAGAAGAGAAATTTGTGGCACACCTTGACTATAAGAAGGGATCGGTTGATAGGACATGTTCTGAGGCATCAAGGGATCACCGATTTAGTATTGGAGGGCATCGCGGAGGGTAAAAATCGTAGAGGGAGACCAAGAGATGAATACACTAAGCAGATTCAGAAGGATGTAGGTTGCAGTAGGTACTGGGAGATGAAGAATCTTGCACAGGATAGAGTAGCATGGAGAGCTGCATCAAACCAGTCTCTGAACTGAAGACCACAAATACAACAACAATCAAATAGCAAACTTACTAGAACATCATTTTTCGACATAGTCTCCTTGTGTTTCTACGCACTTGCTCCATCGTTGTACAAGCTTCCTGATGCCCTCATAAAAGAATGTTCTCGATTGAGCTGCGAGTCAGGAAAGCACCTCTTCTTTCACTGCTACATCTGGGGCAAATCGACGGCCACTTAATGCCTGTTTGAGTAGACCAAACAAGTGATAGTCAGAAGGGGCAAGATCGAGACTAATTGGAGGATGATCCAGTACGTCAAATGTTTCTGGAGCGTTTCAGCGGTGTGGGCAGCAGAATGCGGACGGGAATTGTCGTGCAACAACACAACACCTTTTGACAGCAATCCTTGTCGTTTGCTTCGAATTGCAGGCTTTAGCCTGGCAGTAAGCATCTTACTGTAACGTTCACTTTATTGTTGTGCCCCTTTTCTCATATTGTTCCACTACTGGACTTTGTGCGTCCCAAAACCCGTAAGCATCAGTTTTCCTGCGGACGGTTGGGTCTTGAACGTTTTCTTGCACGGCGAATTTGGATGTTTCCCTTACTTACTCTGCCGTTTACCCTCCGGCTCGTAATGATGGATCCATGTTTCGTCACTAGTAATGATCCTGTCTACGAAGTAGTCCCCTTCGTTACCATAGCGATCGAAAGTTTTTCTCAGATGTCCAAGCGCGTTTGTTTATGTAACTGTGTGAGTTGTTTTGGGGCCCATCTTGCATATACTTTATGAAACCAAAGTCTGTTGTGGATGATATCGTAGGCAGAACTGTGACTAATTTACAGACGATGTGCCACTTCGTCAATAGTTAATCGCCTGTCTAAGATAATGATTTCACGTGAACGTTCCATGGTTTCTTCACTTTGGAGGTAAACGGCCGTCCGGCTCCTTCGTCGTGCGAAACACTTCTGTGACCATTTCGGAATTTTTCAATCCATTCGTAGACACTCCGTTGTGGCAAAACACTGTTCCCGTACTGTACCGAAAGTCATCGGTGAATTTCGGCCCCTGATACGCCTTCCGACCACAAAATAACGGATCACTGAACGTTGCTCTTTTTGGTGCAAATAGACAGCGGAGCAGTCATGTTTAACAGCACGGAAGCGATAACGAAACTATCCTAGCAGCTTGAAAATTGCAAAGATATAACAACAAATAAACAACGCATGCGTCATCAACGTAACACGACAGTACTACCAAAATTAACAAAAATATAACAAAATTTCGGATAATAATTGACTTAACCTCGTAGAAAAAGAGACGCAGTTACAATGAAGACAAATAGTTTATGTAAATACTGGAAATCCTTAATCAGAACAGCTGGAAGAGGTTTTGATCACCGTAGTCCAGTGGGCAAACCACTCCGTGTTTCGGATGGCTTTTCTTGGAAACTATGAAATAAAACTTTTCACAAATACTGTAAAACTGCTTATCACTGTAAAGACGATTGGATCGAACGAAATAACAATTTATAAATGCTGGAAATACGAACATTTTTATTTCATGTACGAACAGTGTAAATGTTAAAGGTTCGCAGGAGATCTTTTGTGAAGTTTCAAAAGTAGGAGATGAGGTACTGGCGGATGTGCAGCTGTGAGGACGGGTCGTTAGTCCTGCAGTTGGTAGAGCACTTGCCCGAGATAGGCAGAGGTACCGAGTTCGAGTCTCAGTGCGGTACGCAGTTTTAATTTGCTACGAACTTTCATATCAGCGCACACTCGTCTGCAGAGTGAAAATTCTTTCTAGTATACAAATGTTTCCTTTTGTTCAATAATTTTGCCAGTCGATTTCCCCTTCGTTTGCGTTATCAAGCAGAAAGCCCATTTCCAAAACTTTCTGTACCTTAGGCGAAGAGTGAAATACCGCTCAAGACGAAACATGATAGAAAACTTGTGTATTTGAAAACCACCTGGAGTAAGTCGTCAGACCACCCCAGGTTCTGGAAGGTCGCACACGGTCATCAGATACTGAGGAATAGTGCGAGAGCAGCAACGGCTGGCAGCAGATGATATCTTCACTTGCTGAAAACATATTCTGCATTTTTGCGGATACCCTATTGGTAAAAATGTTAGGGAGCGAACCGGAATGTTCTCCCTAACATCGAAAGGAAAGCGTTGGATTAGCCAACAGAAAAAGCAACTGACTGGCCATGGACGAAGGACTTGCGGCTGTTAGGAAGTGTTCGGTCTGCCTAATCTTCCTCTCACAACGGGGAAACCTGTCGTTAAGTCTCGACCTCCGTGTGATTTACTGCCCAGCTGCGGCACAACCGTAGCGTCTAATAACAGCGATACGTTTCAACTGACGCTGTGGATTCATCGGAGCAGCGAGAACTTACGTGAAAATGAAAATAAAATCGTATCACAATTCATTGTAAGAAATGCTTTTTTAAAGCCGACTGTATCTTTTCTAAATAGGTTTTCCAGAGACCACTGTCAGTCACAATTATTTGTTAACTTGCGTACATAAATTATTATTGAGGTATGTTTCGAGGGATAACCTCATCATCAGGCAAAAAATTGCAATATAAAAACATTTAATATGAATACACTTAGGTGTTAAAGTATTAGTCCTGGCCTGTGCTGTGTCCTGCCTGCCGTGATAGAGAAGTATAACTTCTCCTAGAGATCGTTTACTTCGCTTGGTGATGAGCTGCAAACACACAAAAAAGTTAAAAATGACCGTCTTTGTTCATCAGAAATGGCTGTATTCATGTGGTTGTCTGCACTTTTCTTGTCCACTGTTCACTGACTTGTGAGAGACACTTACAATACAGGCTGTTAGGGGTAAAGGTAAAGAAACTTTGATCATTGATATCTTAATGTTTCCATTTCATTGTATTGGTTTTTTTATCTATGTCTAATGGTATTGCCCCAAACACATGAGATAATTTACTACCTGATACTTTCTGCACAGCCGTAACTGCACCACGAAGTTGACTACATCTGTCATTATAGACTAACCGTTTTGCGTCCACGCTACCACACTTCACTACTTTGAAGGTCAGTAAAACTTTGAAACACGTATCTATTTTGCACGAGCTGTAAATAAATAGTTGCCACTATTAAAGTTCCAACCCTTGTACAACAATATCATACGCAAACAGCTGCCAGCGGAACAGAGAATTCTAGACAATCTTATGCCGCAGTAATACGAACGTCTTGCCAATTTCATGTAAACTGGAAATGCAGTGTGTTAAATGAACTCTTTCAGTTTATTATTCCAAGTAGCCTTCAGTTCTGAAATATCTGTGACTCATTGCAACGAGATCGAAGAACATTGCAGAATGACAATAAAATCTTTTGAGGGTAGAGGAAAGCAACAGGGTGAACCTGTTGTGGGTTCCTGGCCACTCAGGAATTGTAACGAAAATGTTGATAGACTGATCAGGGCAAGGATGATGATTCCATTTGCTCGGATGGAACCTGTTAACCATCACTAAGACGATGGTACATTCTAAACTATGTAGTTGGATCAGGAGGCAGTACGTAGAATATTGGACTAAACCCCAAAACAAAAACATGGCAAGTAAATGATGCCTAAATAATATTTCAAGAGAAGTTCTGTAATCCTTGGCCTAAACAGCGAGCTGCTCAAACACGTGGTAGGTCTAATGACTGGTCCTGTGAACACACTTTGGGTGTAGAGAAAAAACCCCTAAGTGCAGCCTATGAGATATAGAATATTAAACAGCATATTTAATCCTCCAACATGAAGCACTGAAGACAAAAAGACACAAAATATTTGGGTCATTAATTGCTTAAGAAATTATGACTAACAGAGATTTAGTAAACAGACTCCTACTACTCCTTAAGAGTATGGGTCAGCTTTTCTAACGACAGATAGAGATACCACGCAACAAAGTCAATTTCGGTGTGGACACCAAGAGGTCAGGACAAAGGTTGCTGTTTTATTATAATTTTTTATTTTATCCAGTAGAAATGGTTGGTTAGACTCTGTGTTTGTCTACAAAATAACTTTTACTTCTACTACCCAAAATTTTCTTTTTATTTATATTTTGCACCGTACATTTCGGGAAATAAATCCAATTTTCAATCGCATTCTCAGAATCCTTTGCCATTTATTCGTGATGTTTTCGATGTCTGAGGTGTTACATTATTCTCTGTCTTTCCTGTAATGTGTAAAAACTTGCGCTATTGTTAAGTAATAGTTGATCTTTATATAGATATGACAGATGTGAAAATTACCGAACTATCAGTTTAATAAGCCACAGCTGTAAAATACTAACACAAATTCTTTACAGACGAATGGAAAAACTGGTAGAAGCCGACCTCGGGGAAGATCAGTTTGGATTCCGTAGAAATACTGGAACACGTGAGGCAATACTACCTTACGACTTATCTTAGAAGAAAGATTAAGGAAAGGCAAACCTACGTTTCTAGCATTTGTAGACTTAGAGAAAGCTTTTGACAATGTTGACTGGAATACTCTCTTTCAAATTCTAAAGGTGGCAGGGGTAAAATACAGGGAGCCAAAAGCTATTTATAATTTGTACAGAAACCAGATGGCAGTTATAAGAGTTGAGGGGCATGAAAGGGAAGCAGTTGTTGGGAAGGGAGTAAGACAGGGTTGTAGCCTCTACCCGATGTCATTCAATCTGTATATTGAGCAAGCAGTAAAGGAAACAAAAGAAAAATTCGGAGTAGGTATTAAAATCCATGAAGAAGAAATAAAAACTTTGAGGTTCCCCGATGACATTGTAATTCTGTCAGAGACAGCAAAGGACTTGGAAGAGCAGCTGAATGGAATGGATAGCGTCTTGAAAGGAGGATATAAGATGAACATCAACAAAAGCAAAACGAGGATAATGGAATGTAGTCGAATTAAGTCGGGTGATGCTGAGGGAATTAGATTAGGAAATGAGACACTTAAAGTAGTAAAGGAGTTTTGCTATTTGGGGAGCAAAATAACTGATGATGGTCGAAGTGGAGAGGATATAAAATGTAGACTGGCAATGGCAAGGAAAGCGTTTCTGAAGAAGAGAAATTTGTTAACATCGAGTATAGATTTAAGTGTCAGGAAGTCATTTCCGAAAGTATTTGTATGGAGTATAGCCATGTATGGAAGTGAAACATGGACGATAAATAGTTTGGACAAGAAGAGAATAGAAGCTTTCGAAATGTAGTGCTACAGAAGAATGCTGAAGATTAGGTGGGTAGATCACAGAACTAATGAGGAAGAATTGAATAGGATTGGGGAGAAGAGAAGTTTGTGGCACAACTTGACCAGAAGAAGGGATCGGTTGGTAGGCATCAAGGGATCACCAATTTAGTATTGGAGGGCAGTGTGGAGGGTAAAAATCGTAGAGGGAGACCAAGAGATGAATACACTAAGCAGATTCAGAAGGATGTAGGTTGCAGTAGGTACTGGGAGATGAAGAAGCTTGCGCAGGATAGAGTAGCATGGAGAGCTGCATCAAACCAGTCTCAGGACTGAAGACCACAACAACAACAACTGGGACCATCCGACCGCCATGTCATCCTCAGTGGAGGATGCGGATAGGAGGGGCGTGGGGTCAGCACACCGATCTCCCGGTCGTTATGATGGTATTCTTGACCTAAGCCGCTACTATTCGGTCGAGTAGATCCTCAATTGGCATCACGAGGCTGAGTGCAACCTATATCAACCGGAAATTTGAAACTTACAAATTCTGTTTAAGCATAAGAAGGGTTAAATATGATGGGAAAGATCTAACGTGAGGTGTAGATTCCTGCAAGCAAGTATGGGGACGAGGAGGGAGAAGGAGAGGGGGGAGGAAACTCGGAAAGACAGCGAGCCAAGGTATGTATTAGGCTATGTACTTATTTCTGCTTTACAGGTTTTACATGGCTCTAGGTACAATAACCTGTCACGGAATATGCACTAAGTGATTTGACCAAGCACGTTTTCGTATTGTTGCTTGCGTCTGTTCCACCAGCTTCTTCTGAGGCGTCTGTCACAGTAACTGGTGGTTGTGTCCTGCATATCATGACAGGCCTATTTTGTTGTTCATTTACGTACTGAATGTGCAGGGCCTTTGATGTCGAATCTGCCGCACTATTGATTTCTTGTCATGCCGTTTCATCTCCAACCACAAAGTCCTAGTCATCTGGGCTGTGTGAGAAGTGTGTAGCGTATTACGACGTGCTCTGAGAAACCTCTCTCCCCGTAAGTAGAGTCTTCCCTTTCACTGAGATGCATAAAGTGTAATGCATTGAGCAAGGACCATGTCCAGACAAGAAGTGGACAATGCTCTACTCAACTGATATTAGGGACTAGGGTATAGACCTTCCTAGTCTCATCACTTCTATCGCATTCCTAGCCAGGTGACTGACCGCCACCTCTTTAAGTAGCGTTTTTCTCGTATATCTTCCCCTGCTATGGTAGTTAGCTTGTCCAGTATTTCCATCAGGAACCAATATGCTGCGGCCTGATGTCTGGCGTCTCCAGGAAAACTCCAGATTCCCAGGGCAAAATACACTCCTGGAAATGGAAAAAAGAACACATCGACACCGGTGTATCAGACCCACCGTACTTGCTCCGGACACTGCGAGAGGGCTGTACAAGCAATGATCACACGCACGGCACAGCGGACACACCAGGAACCGCGGTGTTGGCCGTCGAATGGCGCTAGCTGCGCTGCATTTGTGCACCGCCGCGGTCAGTGTCAGCCAGTTTGCCGTGGCATACGGAGCTCCATCGCAGTCTTTAACACTGGTAGCATGCCACGACAGCGTCGACGTGAACCGTATGTGCAGTTGACGGACTTTGAGCGAGGGCGTATAGTGGGCATGCGGGAGGCCGGGTGGACGTACCGCCGAATTGCTCAACACGTGGGGCGTGAGGTCTCCACAGTACATCGATGTTGTCGCCAGTGGTCGGCGGAAGGTGCACGTGCCCGTCGACCTGGGACCGGACCGCAGCGACGCACGGATGCACGCCAAGACCGTAGGATCCTACGCAGTGCCGTAGGGGACCGCACCACCACTTCCCAGCAAATTAGGGACACTGTTGCTCCTGGGGTATCGGCGAGGACCATTCGCAACCGTCTCCATGAAGCTGGGCTACGGTCCCGCACACCGTTAGGCCGTCTTCCGCTCACGCCCCAACATCGTGCAGCCCGCCTCCAGTGGTGTCGCGACAGGCGTGAATGGAGGGACGAATGGAGACGTGTCGTCTTCAGCGATGAGAGTCGCTTCTGCCTTGGTGCCAATGATGGTCGTATGCGTGTTTGGCGCCGTGCAGGTGAGCGCCACAATCAGGACTGCATACGACCGAGGCACACAGGGCCAACACCCGGCATCATGGTGTGGGGAGAGATCTCCTACACTGGCCGTACACCACTGGTGATCGTCGAGGGGACACTGAATAGTGCACGGTACATCCAAACCGTCATCGAACCCATCGTTCTACCATTCCTAGACCGGCAAGGGAACTTGCTGTTCCAACAGGACAATGCACGTCCGCATGTATCCCGTGCCACCCAACGTGCTCTAGAAGGTGTAAGTCAACTACCCTGGCCAGCAAGATCTCCGGATCTGTCCCCCATTGAGCATGTTTGGGACTGGATGAAGCGTCGTCTCACGCGGTCTGCACGTCCAGCACGAACGCTGGTCCAACTGAGGCGCCAGGTGGAAATGGCATGGCAAGCCGTTCCACAGGACTACATCCAGCATCTCTACGATCGTCTCCATGGGAGAATAGCAGCCTGCATTGCTGCGAAAGGTGGATATACACTGTACTAGTGCCGACATTGTGCATGCTCTGTTGCCTGTGTCTATGTGCCTGTGTTTCTGTCAGTGTGATCATGTGATGTATCTGACCCCAGGAATGTGTCAATAAAGTTTCCCCTTCCTGGGACAATGAATTCACGGTGTTCTTATTTCAATTTCCAGGAGTGTATTTCTTTGCCTTCGCCTAACAGCTGTTCTGTTAGTAACAAAGCTCAGGACACGTGCCCCTGTACTGGTCACAAAGCATTCGAACTACTCAGAAATGGCGAAGTGAAATGTGCGTAGTGTGACAAGTGGTAATCTGAAGTGTTCCGTGTTTACCCTGACTAGTTTGTGTAACAGTCGTTCGACCTTGTCGGAAACTATCTGAATTAAGTTAACTCGTTCGTCAATGTATAGGCCAAGGTATAGTGTTGTTGTACTGCGTATTATGGAAGTATTGTGACTCTTTGATGAAAAGGTTCCTGTGCAGGAAATCCACACAGGGACTGCTACCAGTGACTCTAACTGTCTGTCTGTGGGGGATATCGTCAAACAGAGGTCTCCTTCCGGCAACCCATTATTTTGCTAGACGAGTTTTCTTTTTTGGTCCTTTCCTACAAAGCAAAGGGCGATGACTTGCATTACTTTTGTTATCACCCACACACAAGCAAATTGAATTGCTCCTAGCAATATATTTGTGAACCGCGGATTGTACAGGAGATGTGCATCTACTCTGTTGCATATATTGATTATCAGCAGCACTCCTATCGCTGCGTGTGAACGCCTATGGCGCAGGTGCTGCTATATATCGATTAGTCTCACTGTCAGAAAATTGTAACGAAATAAAGAAAGGTAAGCATGGGGATCGGTGTTGTTGCAATAATTGACAAAAGGCACTCAACGAAAATAAATGAAACGTATTGCGGATAAATAACAACAAAGACGTCTTAATGTTCGATTTCATGATTGTCAATCAGTCTCTGGAAACGGATAATATCTAATGCATCGAAGCGATTTAAAGTGGCACAACTTTATAGAATTAATTGTAGAAAAAGCAGATGCGAGACTGAGATTCTTGGGAAGAGTTATAAGAAAATGTAGTTCAACCATGAAAGAAGGCACTAAAAAAACACCGGCCTAACTGTTCTTGAAATTCACACTCCATACTCGGGATGTTACCAAATGTGATTATTACGTGAGCTGGAGTTGGTCTAAAGAAGAGCAGCATGCTTCTTCTTGCATTGATTTAGAAAGCACCACAACTACAGACGCTATGTAAGAGGCACTGGGAATCATGGAGCGGTTTACCTTTAAATTTCCGGGGGTCTACGTTGCAAGAAGAGTCTGGCTATGTATTACTTTCGACATCATATACTAGTAAGCCAAAAAATTATGACCACTGCTCACGGCGACGCTGAATGCCACCTGGTAGCGTCGCGTGCACTTGACGCGGTAGCAAAAGTATGTGAACATAGCAGAAAGGGGCGTGTGGTCACCCTAGCGAAGATATAGACTGCAAATGGGGAAATCCATTGAGATAAGCGACTTTAACAAAGGGCAGATTATTATTACGCAGAGCCTGTGAACGACTATCTCGAAAACGGCGAAATTGGTCAAACGTTCACAGAAATTCTTTTTGATATGGAGAAATGTGCTCCATTAGTGAATGAAACAGGCAAGGGTAACCGAAGTGAGTACCGCCTCACACCGTAAGGTACTTTGAGGAATATATATAAAGTGCAGATGCAATTCACAGTCATCAAAGCGAAGTAAATCCTGCAACACAGAAGCGGGAGCCTCCTCTGAAAAGTATATCTTACTAGCGTTTTGAGTTCCTACAGTATTTTGCCGGATTAATTATAGCACTTAAATTCTTGTCTTCTGCATAAATTATTCGTCTTACCTAGATGAAAAATTCCTCTTTTAGGAATAGACACTTTGTAAGTAGGCTGTTTAGATTTTTATATTGGTAATACCACGTAGCGCTCTGTATGAAAATCACTGGCTGTGCTGTGTGCAGTCTGTGGCTAGTTTGCATTGTTGTCTGCCATTGTAGTGTTTGGCAGCTGGATGTTAACAGCGCGTAGCGTTGCGCAGTTGGAGGTGAACCGCCAGCAGTGGTCGATGTGGGGAGAGAGATGGCGGAGTTTTGATAATTTGTAATACTGGATATTATGAACTACTATATATATTATGACTGTTAAGGTAAATACATTGTTAGTTCTCTATTATCATCTTTCAATTGCTAACTATGCCTATCAATAGTTAGTGCCTTCTGTAGTTTGAATCTTTTATTTAGCTGGCAATAGTGGCGCTCGCTGTATTGCAGTAGTTCGAGTAACGAAGATTTTTGTGAGGTAAGTGATTTGTGAAAGGTATAGTTTAATGTTTGTCTGGGCCATTCCTTTATAGGGATTTTTGATAGTCAGATTGCGTTGCGCTAAAATTATTGTGTGTCAGTTTAAGCACAGTCGTGTATAAATTGTTCAAAGGGGACGTTTCAACTTCAAGAATTATTTTCTGAATAAATCGCTCAATAAATATTTATTTTACGGATTGAAATACACAAGACTGATATTTCAAAATAGTATCTGTAGATCTTTTATATTTTGTTGTGAACCGGCCTTCTAGGCGGTCCTCAACACTAAATAGATTGTCCATCCAACATCAGCGAGAGTTTATAGTAATCTTTGTGCATCTATGAAGGCTCCCTGATGTCATGTGGACTATTTATTTCGCCTTAAGTTGTCTGCGCATCGCCGACAAAGTCGAAATCCAGTTCATGACCAAATATAAAATTAGTGTTAATGTCAGTATTACGTATTTCAGTTTCTAACGTATCTATATTCTTTCATATACCGACGGAACATTTCACAAATATTCATTTCTTACAGGTTTTGAAGATGGCTGTGCCGAAACGTTCAGTAGATAACTATCTACTGAGCAACAAAGAGAGGAAGTATATATTGAAGCAATTACTTTTTAATACATTATGGGAGTGAACAGTGATCAATGTGTTGCAAATATTTACTATCAAAAACAGTCTTGATCACAATTTGTTTATTACGGTGACCGGTTTCGACCACTACTGTGGTCATCTTCAGATCAATGAGTAAGGACCTCCTTCTGCTGGAGAATCACTACTGAGTAGTGGTCGAAACCGGGCACCGTAATAAATAAATTCCGATCAAGACTGTTTTAGATAGTAAATTATTGAAGTAAAATGTAATTGGCAGGACATTTGAAGGAAGAGTGATTTGGCCATGTAAAGGACTTTAACTTTACTTGGGTCTTTGTCAAATTTTTGTCTTTAATAAAACCGAAAGTGTTGGATAGCTGAAAAGAGCAGTATCTACTGGGATAAACAAAAAATTCACACTGTCGTTTTATATATAGGGCTCTATTCTTGCCTAAGCAGATTTTCAAGGAGCATGGTAAACTGGAATGGGATGTAAGTAAAATGGAATGTTTTCTATCTCTTTCTTTTGTGTGTGTGTGTGTGTGTGTGTGTGTGTATTTGTGTGCGTGTATGTGTGTGTGTGTGTGTGTGTGTGTGTGTGTGTGTGTGTGTGTGTGCTTGTATGAAACAGGGAGAGACAGAGAGAGTATGTTTGCGTGCGCCCGCCCGCACTTCTTCGTTGTGCAGAATAAGAGGTTATTCCTTCCCGTAGAATATGATAAACTGTTATTTTTATGCCTATCGGAAACAGAGCTTTCTATTTCCGTGGTCGTTATCGGACCGTAAGAGGATGTTATTGTTATCCATATTGCCTGTCGAGTGAGTCGGCTAGCAGTGGCTGGAGATCGGGTGGGTGATACATATGCCGCCGATACTCAACACAGCGGAGACGGAAATACGTGCAAGTTTGGGCCGCATACCAATGCTCGCACGGACCCTTCGCGGAACACGGCGATCACCCCCGGTAAAGCTGTAACGCTACCCGGAGGATACACGTAACGGCAGTTTACATATTTTCTTATGCCCTCAAGGAAAAGCCTCAGGCGCGCTCTGTCTCTCATCTAATATTTGTGGGGGGGAAAGGGAGCTTGAGGGGGGGGGGGGTGCGGTAGAGACGTCGTCCTACAGATTCTTGAAATGCGCATGTCTGTGGATGGGTGATTTATTCAATACGTCGGTCCTTCTATGACCATTTGACGAAGTAGCTGGCGAGGTAAGAACTGTGTACATAGATTCATATAATATTGTTTACCAGCTACAACACTTGGGCTGAATGATGACATCATAAAAACATTTACATGATGAAGCGCAACACTACAGCTTATAATAAAGAATAGCTGATAACGCAGACAAACTGAAGTGTTCGTATCGTAAATAAATTTTCTGAGCTTATTCGTTATCCATGTTGTTCACTGGGTTAAAATTCGCGAATTACAGTGTGAAATATTTACGAACTTCCGAAGTGTTCTGTGCTATTCTTGAACGATTCACTTCCGCACCACATGAACATTCTTGACACTGATTATAGCTGTATGTCATTGCTGTCCAATGATTCATTACATGAGTAACACAGTCGCAAGTGAGGTGGCTTATAACATCAGTAATAATTATAAGTCATGGTTGCAATATTTTCATCATTATTACGAGCAGAGCATCAGCACTACCATAATAATCACCGCACGCTATCATCATCATCGACATAATCATCATCATCATCATCATCATCACATTCATCCACTGCTTGATAGTCGTCTTCCCAATTTCTCAGTATTTTCTTCAATTTTAGGCATTCAAACACGTCCTGCTTGTTGCCTGATAATATCTACCCACTTCACATTAGTCCTTGGTCTTATGAAAAGGAATTTGTAGCGTTTTTATTACAGGCTCATCGGATATTAATGAAATGTCTTGCCTGTCACTGTTTTCCTATCAGCAGATAAAATCTTCTTACTTACCAATCTTCTGTCGCTTGGACCATGGAAAAAACAGCCTCTTCCACCTGTATCAGCTGTTTGTGCTGCCTGCAATAATAACGTAACCAACGAACAGAGGCACGGGGAAACTAAAGACAATAACAGGCAGCGAACTGAAAATAAATCCGATGTATTGGCAACAAAAGTACGATAAATGCGAGGTAATCTTGTCACAATAATGGCACCTACCCAAACGGAAATTCTGAATTGTATGGCAAGCAGTTGTCTTACTGAACGGCCGAGCGGTTCTAGGCGCTACAGTCTGGAACCGCGCGACCGCTACGGTCGCAGGTTCGAATCCTCCCTCGGGCATGGATGTGCGTCATGTCCTTAGGTTAGGTTAGGTTTAAGTAGTGCTAAGTTCTAGGGGACTGATGACCTTAGAAGTTAAGTCCCATAGTGCTCAGAGCCATTTGAACCATTTGAATCTTACTGTACGACGAGACGAATGTTCTGGAAAACATTGAGAAACAAATGAGAAAAATTGAAAAGTCGTGCAATCCCTAGAGGGAGTGATAACTGGAAAAATTGAGATGAATTTTGGGGAATATGAACCACGAAATAAAATTGTTAACCGTAAGGAGTGACGCAATAAGAGCACGGAGACAGGAGTAGTACGACAAAGTTTACTACGTCAGCACTGATGGAATCGTAATGCCGATTGCTTGCTATGCAGATAGCCTAATTGTACAATAACCACAACCAAAAGTTGAGAGAGTGGGTAGGAGGAGGTGGGCAGATGGAGATAAAAGGATAAGATAGGCAGATAGACGGAGGAAGAGGTGGACACGGAGAGGAACAGGTGTGCTCAATACACATGTCAAATTCATACGAGGGTGAAGCCACAAGAAAAAGACTAGTGTATAATAAAGTGGCAACAGCTTCCACGCTACTGCCAATAACGAAATGAAGCTGACCAGGAATTGCGACGAATTACAGACCCATGGATCAAGCACAGCAGTGGGCATCTTCCGATAGGAAGAGGTCCCTGTAGCCAGGTCGACTGGGAGCGTGGGTGGGGAGAGAGTGGGAGGGGGGGTGGGGCACCAAAGAGGGTCGTGCTGCTTTCAGCCAGTGGGGTAGTCGGCTTCCTGGCGCTAAGGTTGGGGAACCTGTAGTGGTTACAGTTCTCTGGATATGGGCGGAACTGGTGTCCTTATGAATCGGTGTTGTTGTAGCTTGAAATTGAAAATAATGGCCCCTAGCTTCTCCAGATTTTCTGAATTAAGTTGTTGGAGAACATGAAAATTACTCAACCCCTTCATTCGATGGTCCCATACTCATGCTTGGTTTCAGCAGGCTGGGGAAAATTGCTTTTAATGCGAAAGTAAACTAATTAATTTCATCAACTTAACTGATTTATTGGCACGTGCCTACCATCATTGAGCTCTTGTTTACTTAGGTAGCCCAATCCCGAAATTGGAAACGTGAGTCTTATGTTATTAAACTACTTTCTTTGTACCGAGGGTTCTTCCGTACATGTTAGAAAAGTGTCTGGGATACATATTTTCTTAAACCTTCTTTCCCCTGTTCATTTGTTTACTCACTTTATTTTAGGTCAGTTATGAAGGTATCTGTAACTTCTGTACTTTGTCTTCTCCGTTCATACAAGGGAGATGATGCAGTGAGTAAGACACTAAATTCTCGAGTAACAAATAAATTATCAACTGATCATTTCAATTTTGGTTTCACATGGATTTCTTAAACTGATTGTGAATTCGGGGATTGTTCTTCGAACAAGGATATGAGCGATTTCATTTCCAGTCTACGTCCAATGCGAGAGTCTGCTCTCTTGTGACTGGTATCGACAACCGTTCGTCTTTATTTGTGTGCCTGTCACTCATTGTTCCCAGTGTCATTCGTGCCATTGTCCTATGCCTTACAGGCTAGCAGCGTTTATAAATGCCATTCCAGTCTTACTGAATTTCAATTTTGACCAAGACATCAAGTTTCTCGAATGACTTTCGTTTTACTATTAACTTTTGTCAGGCGTCATTGGAACTGCGATCAGTTACTAAATTCGCAGCAAAATTCATTCTGCAGATACTACTTGCTATCCGGTTTTATCGATATGGAAGTTGTGATGTCACTTGCAGTAAATTTCTCCTCCCCTACTAATGGAAGCCTTGCGCTTCTTTTTCGCAATCGGGCTGGCGCCGATCACTCTAATATAGATGTACTGCCACGGACGCAATAAAATGTGGTAAGTACAACACTGTAATTTTTATTTTTAATTTGTTTCCCAACATTAAAAACATGTAAGGAATTACTTATACTTTTCTGAAAATATTCTTCAACTAAAGATACTTATACTCTTCTGAAAATATGCTTAACTAAGATAAAGAATACAAGAAAAAGTAAGCCAGAAAGAAACGAATTCTTATACTTTTTTTCCTCTCGGAGGAATCCCAAATTCAGTTCTTCTTATCCTCTTGCTTTCTCTTTCTTTCCATCCAATACTCCTTCATCCTTTCACAGTGTTGCTGTTCCATCTGTAACACTGTTATTCTAAGGCTTCCCTCATCTGTTATTTCTTGTTTCCTTATGGTGTTTGTAAATCTTTCTTGATCTCTTGGATACAACTTGTAGTTCACTTTTCTTGCCAAGCGTTTTTGAGGACCTGTTTAGTTTAGCTGTTTACATCCATTCTGTGTATACGACCAAAGAGTATCAGTTCCTTCTTTCTTATTATTTTTGTTATAGGCCGGCCGGAGTAGCCGAGCGGTTCTAGGCGCTACAGTCTGGAACCGCGTGACCGCTACGGTCGCAGGTCCGAATCCTGCCTTGGGCATGGATGTGTGTGATGTCCTTAGGTTAGTTAGATTTAATTAGTTCCAAGTTCTAGGGGACTGATGACTTCAAGTTAAGTCCCATAGTGCTCACAGCCAAGCCATTTCTGTTATATTTTATAAATTCTGATAAATTTCAGAATTGCTTCTTAATTTCCAGCAGCCTTTCGTTTTTTGTGGACACATATTTCGGTGAATGCTTAATGCCGAAGTGGAATAAATTAGACATATTTACATTTTTTTCCTATTCATAGCGTCCCAAAGAAATATCTGACCCTAGAAGAGAACATTCATGATTATGCTGTAATAATTCTGGATGAATTACTTTACTTTTTTGTGTTTTTCGAAGACATAGAGATCTCAGTCTTCCTTCTCTCATTCTTACTGTTGTTTCTTTTGAATTTGCGAGCATTGCCGAAAGATATGCCGATATCTACATAATGCTATTTTCTCATATCCGACGTAGTCAAACTACAACCCAAAACATCTAATTCTGAACAGATCACGCGTTCACCGTCAGATGCGACTCGCGTTGCGTGCAGCTGAAATAGAAAATGGATTTATTTCGGTATGTCTAGCAGCTTTCACGACGAGCTCTCTGCTGGAGTAATGAAGGGAGGCTGACGAATACCTTTTCCGTTCGACAGTTACCGTTCGGCATATTTCGTGACTTGTTCTTCGACGACTCCGCACTTTGCAAAATGCAAAGGCCATGAATATATTTTGACGTGAAAGATCCTCAGGAATTTTCAATACATAATTAGCAGTGGCTACCCCATACGCTGGCGGCGGAACGCAGCGTGTTTGCATAATAAGGAAAGGCACTTAACTCACGGCGGTGTATGGGACTCGCGCCGGAGGTCATTCTGCGGAATAGCCATTACGGCTTTCTACAAGTCTACGACTCCCATAGTTTCTGCAAGCTATGAGCGTTCTTAGATGTTAAGGAACAACCCAAGAACTCCATGTTCTCAGATTTATTCCAACCTTTCGTGAATATCTTTCGTTTTTAACTTTTTCATTATGGAAGTGGTGAGGTTAGCGTTTAACGTCTTGCCAACGATGAAGTCACTAAGGAGACAGCATTACCTCAGGTAGAATACTGATGGAGAAGGAAAGCCGGCCAGAGTGGCCGACCGGGTCTAGGTGCCTCAGTCTGGAACCGCGCGACCGCTACGGTCACAGGTTCGAATCCTGCCTCAGACATGGATGTGCGTGATGTCCTTAGGTTAGTTAGGTTTAAGTAGTTCTAAGTTCTAGGGGACTGATGACCTCAGATGCTAAGTCCCACAGTGCTCAGAGCCATTTGAACCGTTTTTGGAGAAGGAAATTGGCCGTATTCATTTCAAAGGAATCATCTCGCAATATGCGTTAAGCGAAACCATGGTGGGCCTAAGCCTAAATCTGGATCACTAGCGGAGGATTCAAATCGTTATCCTCTGAAGTAGGAGTCAAGCTTCTTACGACCATGGCGCCTTGCTCGTTCATTTATTCCTGTTAAAAGTATTGTATTATGCTGTATCATCTTCAGGTTGCTGCACTCTGTGGTATACAAATGAACAGGAATAGTTTCTGACTTCGCTGAAGAACGGTGGATACATCACTGAAGCTTAATGGAGAACCAACGACGATATTTTCTGTTTTCTGTAACTACTGTTTCCCTGCATATTGCAACGCTGCTCTGGTAACGATCCGTATATTGCAGGAGACTCTGTTTTATGTGGGTGTCTTTTGCCATTCGTGTATCAAGATTTCTTGAACCGAATGTTCCTTAACCTAGGTCGCCGTTCCATAAGGAATCATTTATCTTGCAATGAAGTCTGTGCTGTTTTAAAACTCCATCCCGGACAGGGACTCTAACGTGAAATCTACTTACTGGTCGAAGTAAAGTCGTGAGCGCGGGTCATGACTACTCGGCCTGGCAGAGGGTTCATAAAACCACTTCCACATTATTTCTCTATCGATTCACTCTCGCACAGCGAGCGGGAAAAACGTTTACTTACACCTGCGCAAGTTCCGATTTCTCTTGTTTTATTATGACGATCATTCCTGCCTATCTGGTGGCTTTCAATAAAATATTTTCGCATTCGGAGGAGAAAGTGGTAATTAAAATTTCGTGAGAAGATCTCACCGCATCGAGAAACACCTTTGTTTGAATAAATTACCATCGCAACTAGCGTATCATATCCTTGGAACTCTCTCCCCTATTTCGCAATACTATCAAAGGAGCTGCCCTTGATCTAACTTTTTCGATGTCCTCCGTCAATAAGGGTCCCTTACCGCAAAGCAGTACTGTAGCAGAGGACGGACAGGCGTAGTGTAGGCAGTCTTCTTAGTGAACTTGCAGTATCCTCTAAGTGTTCTCTCAATAAAACGCAGCCTTTGCTTACCCTTATCTACGTGATAGTTCCAATTTTTTTTTCTCCCGCAACTCATTTTTCGTCTCCATTTCTAGTAGACTCATCGTCGAGTGGATCTAAAATTTTAACCTTGGTTCCTTTCTCTATCCTATCAGCTTTCTGGGTATATTACAACGTTGTGGTACCATTTTCACGACTTTTATCGATACGAACATTTTCGTGTGTACGGGACAGGCAAACCCTGAAAGTGAATTAATCATGAATCAGGCACATTCGTAAGACACAGTGCTGTATTTAATGTACTCAAAGTATTTACTAACCCTTTGATTTGTTTAGAGCCGAACAGTGAATTTGCAGATGGGGTAAGTAACATAATAGTTATCAGTGAAAGGAAATGAATGTGAAAATAAAATCGATATTTAAGCAATAAAATATAGTTTACTGTGAAAGACAACTGAAATTATATAGCATTAAAAACAATTATTTGGACAAGAACTTTGCAATATGTACTTCGCTATGAGAATTGCAGACTGAAGCTCTGAGGTGGCAAAGCTGCTAAATGATTTGGAGTAGCTCGAAACTCTCTGATCTAATTCTGCTATGTGCGGCTGGTCCCGGCGGAGGTTCGAGTCCTCCCTCGGGCGTGGGTGTGTGTGTTTGTCCTTAGGATAATTTAGGTTAAGTAGTTCAAATGGTTCAAATGGCTCTGAGCACTATGGCACTTAACATCTGTGGTCATCAGTCCCCTAGAACTTAGAACTACTTAAACCTAACTAACCTAAGGACATCACACACATCCATGCCCGAGGCAGGATTCGAACCTGCGACCGTAGCAGCCTCGCGGTTCCGGACTGAGCGCCTAGTTTAAGTAGTGTGTAAGCTTAGGGACTGATGACCTTAGCAGTTAAGTCCCATAAGATTTCACACACATTTTTTTTTAATTCTGTTAAATATACTGTAACTTGACTGTGATATCGTAGTGACTATTTGTCTGGAACAAAACTCCAAGAATCCCAAAAATCTGAGAAAGTACTGACAAGTATGAGACAGTGAATCCTATCTTAAAATCAAACTAGAGGACTCTCCCTTTTCCTATTATTCTGGAGCCGTTTGCGACGCTTACGACGATCTTCAATGTACTGTAAGTAGAGTGGAGACGGTGCAGTTGGCTGGGCTGAAGTTCCGCATTACGATCAGGCAGCTGGGGAGTCGAACAGTGTTGCCCGAGACGACCCGCGACTCGCGAGCGAAGCCGCAACTTTTGCCACTCTCTCCTGTCCACGAAATGCCCTCGTCTGCTTCAGTCGGCATCTGCGAGACCTTGCGTCGCCCTCTTTGTAAGTTTCCTAAGGCAGCTCGTTTCTGTCATCCCGCCAACAAAACGCGTCCACCAATCCCATCAAATCTTACCACATCCCGACAATGGCGTAACCGTTTCTTTTACAATGTATTGCGCCAAGAAACGGCGAAATGTCAATAAGGCAAAGAATTCAATTTCTTTGCCACTTCTCTAGAAAAGCTAAATGCTACATCCTTCTGACGTCACTTCTGACACTCCAATCGGTGCTCATTCAGCCACCAGCTAGTCTCCCATGACATATACCACGAATTCTTTCTACGGGGCTAGTCGCCAACTTTGCTTTAGCGTCCGAATATTAAGTAGGTGAGAGCTGTTTTGTCGTGTTTTTAGGAAATCCGGGAGATGCTTATCAGACAAGTAATTCTCTTCTACTGCCTACCACCCGCTGACAGAGTTTCGTCTTCTGGAACGAAGACTTTTTTATCTCAGTCGTCCTGCAGACCGTCCTATAAACCGACAGAGGCCTCTCCGCCTGCTCTCCATTCAGTAAAGCAACTTTCATCCTCTGACAAGGCGGGGGGCTCCATACCTGCAGTTCTTCTCCACTGTTCCTGCGAAGGCTGCTGTGCCCATGGCACCGCCATGGCGCATTTCGCCGGACCTCACTACAAGTAGGTTGCCTCATATACATACCACTTCTTACTTCTAATGTTATCCCATAAACCAATTTATGTACCCAGAACCAAGGTAGATTACGAAAGGTTAAGAAGAGGAGGTGAAATCAGCTCGTACAATCACTGTGATATCATGACTCCCGTTAAACTAATTCTGCTCCCCTCCAGTTACATAATTAAAGGTGAGTAAATGAAAAGCGACCAGTCGAAGGGTTTGCCACCTTTCAGGCTCCTCACAAAACGGTGTGTCTCAGTCAAAAAGTCATGTATACTTGTGCAACAACCTCTTGAATAACTTCTGGGCAAAGTGCTGAAGAGACATCAAGAATATTACAACTCACAAGGCAGAACAACGTGGTACTGAATGCTAGCCAGTAACAGATTTTGATTTTACAAATGTTCCAATGTCTGCACTTTTGAGCACACTGCCTTTAACTTTTTGTTTTGTTTCTCACTTAAGTTATTTTTTTAGATTCATCAAAGTTATTCTCCGATTCCACAAGCTAAGTAGCTGGAGACAGTTAATGGACGCCAAGAATTGTGTACATGAACTTATGAAAAGTGGAAATTTCTCTTTACTTAAGTTTGTAACAAATACCTTGTAACCAGTTTTCGAATCCTAAACATTCGCAAGTGCCCGACCGAGCAAGTACGAACTAGAAATGGCCTGTTCGGGTGGAGTTTCAAATGGCTCTAAGCACTATGGGACTTAGCATCTGAGGTCATCAGTCTCCTAGACTTAGAACTTCTTAAACCTAACTAACCCAAGGACATCACACACATCCATCACACTCCGGCCGGCTCAGAGGAAGAGGGAGCAAGGATAAGGTGAGATTAGCAGATGAGATGGCAAGAACACAGGAATACAGAAGGATGAGAGAGCAGAGAAATCGGTTTTGGTGTCTTATACTAACCACCGCCTGAAATGATTTAGATAAGTCACTGAATGTGTAATTCAGGACAGTCAGGCAAGCTTTGAAACTTGATTCTCCCGAAAACTAATTCAGTACTTGAACCACTGCGCCGCTTCCCTGGCTCGCCGCTAGACAATATTCGAAGGACTGCGAACCTGTCAGACATAACATGACACACCAGCCGATAGTGTATAAGAAGAGGCTGTTTGGCTTGAATACCGCGCCGTTCACCGAGCACCCGCTGTACGTCACTGCTGAAAGTGCTATACACTTTCCGCACGTAATTGAATCCATTACAGCGGCCGTAAAGCTTTACGGGGTATTGCTGTCGTCGTTATTAATATGAGGGACGTATAATTGATTTACGAGGCGCCTGGGGTGGGCCTCGGCGGGTGCTACCGCCGGCCCGACTTACAGGTTAATTGCGAGCCGCCCTCGGGGAGCGGTCGCAGACTTGCGTCCGGTGGTGTAGCCCAGGGAGAACAGCCCACTTTTCATCAGCAGCACCGGAAGGGAGGCAACACTTCTCTTCTTCATCCTCCAGTCTTCAGTGCTAAAACATTTTATCGTCCTCTGCTGCACCTGTCTCCACTCTAACATGGATGCGTCACTAAAATGTTGCCCTCCACGGCTCCATACTGCTAGTACAGACGAGCAACACCACTGTTATCGATATTCTGAGGTGTACCGTGCGTACCAACGGTATCTGAACCTTGTGAGTGTCTGTTCCTCTGAAGCATTAATCTTCTATTCTGCTTTGGCACCTATTCTGTTGTGAAACCTCCAGGCGTGTTAAAACACTGCGTCGGACAAGAACTCCGAACTACTCTTGTAATTGCCCGTAGGATTCCAGCCTTCTTCTGACCTAAGCGTACGTTATCTTCTCTGTCTTCGCAGATCTTCATTTTCCTCCTCCTCATCTGCTGCACCTGACTTTCTTTTTCGTACTGGGAAAATTTGTGGGGAAATGATTTCGTGTGCACCTAATGACTTTTTTGATAAAATATACTTACACGCTATAGAAAGTCAGTCTGAAATTTTGAACAGCACCTAAAGATAAGCTACACTTTTCTCACAGACCTTGCACAGTCAAGATCACGAGGACGACATAGAGAGAGAAAAAAAATAGAATAATTCATACTGTTTCCAACTTTTCGAGAATTTTTACGTTCGTGATAACATTTTATTTTTTATTTTTTATTTTTCTGAGCGGTACCTAGGCCTGTTTGTTTGACTACTTCTACCAAGCGATTGATCTGTATCACTTCGTTTGTTAGACTTCTGAAAGTACAGCAAATTCATCTGCCAACGCGTTTTTCAAACATTCAAATGTTTGGGAGAAATAATCCAAGAAAAGTATCTAGAAAAATATGCTCCAGAGGAAAAGATCCACAAGATGGAAAGTGATTCCGGTATCACGAAGACTATTTATATCAAAAAGAGTTTATGTAAGTGTTTAAAATAAGGCACTATGCTGTTGTGGCGAAACGGACCTTATTATTTATTTTTCGTATGGCAATACAGACACATAAGGAAGAAACAGACGAATAACTAATATAACAAACGTTAGTAATTGCAAACAAACATCACTAATATAACAAAGTTTAAGGATTACAAACAAACATCAAGTCTATTAATACAATCTATCGGCTCTGGAGTTGCGAGCAGGACGTCGCTGGGGCTCCCATTATAGGCTCTTCTGGAACACTCTTCAGCAATGTTGCTGAAGGTCTGATTTTCTCCGCAGTCACACTGAGGGGATGGTATTTTATCCCATTTATACAGGGAGTAAGAACATCTGCTATGACGAGTTTGAATCATATTTAGAGTGGACCACGTTTTGCGTGGTAGGTCAAAACCAGGTGGCTTTTGTGTGATGCAAGTCATGTTATGATTTTGCCATGCGTTCCATTTTTAAGACCATGCGTTTGTGATACTGAAACCTTCTTGCACACAGGTCGTTGCTGTTCTTGTTGGCGGGTTCCTAGATCGAAGCCTATTAGTGTTTGCAGCCTCAGTGTCTTGGTGGATTGGCAGGCTTCGATTTCCCATGATGTTTTTGTATTCACGCACAAGGGCGTCAGTACGTCGCAGGTGTGGCGGCGGGATGTGGCTTAATGTTGGGAGCCATTGCGTTGGAGTGGGTTTAATTACTCCAGAAATCATCCTTAGAGTGTTATGGAACTGGACATCCACCTTTTCTACATGTGGGCTGTTTAGCCAAATCGGAGCACAGTATTCGGCAGCCGAGAATACAATTACTGAAGCAGAGGTGCGGAGAGTGGAGGCCGTAGCTCTCCAGGTAGTACCACGGAGCTTTTGAATAATTGCACTCAGATAATCTGAGGATCTCCTGACTGTAAGACACTTTCGGAAAGAGTAAATGGCATTTCCACCATTGTTTAACATTATGGTTTCTAAACGAAGTGTGAAACGTACAAATATTCAGATGAAAATTAGACTGGGACCTGGCTACTGACACACGAAACCAATTATAGCTGACAATTTTTTTTTTCATCAACTACAAAACCGAAATGAACCAAGGGAAAAAAGTAAGCACTAGAAAGGACGCACCATGAAGCAATTATCCGTGTGGGACGGAATTGCGCAGACAAACAAATTATTACAATTTCAGAAACATTCGATGATTTATTCAAGAAAAAGAGCTTCACGAGTTGATGAAGTCAATAAAGCGCTGGTCCGCTTCTGGCCCCTGCAACTGACTGACAGTGCTAATGGATGCGCTCTTGAGGGATATCGTGCCGAATTTTCTCAAATTGGTGCTCTTAGATCGTCAAAATCCCGAGCTGGTTGGAGGACCCTACCCATAATGCTCCAGACGTTCTCAACTGGGGGGAGATCCGGACACATTGGTGGCCAAGGTAGGACTTGACAAGCACGAACACAAGCAACATAATTCTGGCCGCGAGCGGGCTGGCGTTATCTTGCGGAAATGTAAGCTCAGGATATCTTGCAATGAAGGGAAATAAAACGGGGCGTAGAATATCGTCAACGTACCGATGTACTCATGTGTGCCGCGAATGACAACCAGAGCGGCCCTGCTATGAACAGAAATGGCATCTCATGCTACCACCCTTGGCTGTCGGGCCGTATGGCTCGTGACAGGTTGGTATCCCATTGCTACCCCGGGCGTCTCCTGACGCATCTTTGCTTGTCATCGGGACTCAGTTCG
The DNA here is from genome assembly GCF_023864275.1 of Schistocerca cancellata. Taxonomy (NCBI): domain Eukaryota; kingdom Metazoa; phylum Arthropoda; class Insecta; order Orthoptera; family Acrididae; genus Schistocerca; species Schistocerca cancellata. Next base: position 43,220,706 of record NC_064632.1, on the reverse strand, counting down.
AAAAAAATGGCTCTGAGCACTATGGGACTTAACATCTATGGTCATCAGTCCCCTAGAACTTAGAACTACTTAAACCTAACTAACCTAAGGACAGCACACAACACCCAGCCATCACGAGGCAGAGAAAATCCCTAACCACGCCGGGAATCGAACCCGGGAACCCGGGCGTGGGAAGCGAGAACGCTACCGCACGACCACGAGATGCGGGCACACAGTTCGAAGTGGGACTCATCACTGAAGACTATTCTACTCCGGTCGATGACCATCCAGCCCCAAAAAGTGTCTGGAGTTGCCATTTCTTCGTTCCTTTGGTTGTTATCCGCGACACTCTCACAGCACGTCGATACGTCGACGATATTCTACGTCCCGTTTTGATGCCCTTCATAGAAAATCATCCTGCGCTTACATTTCAGCAAGATAATGCCCGGCAGCATGCGGTGAGAGTTTCTACTGCTTGCCAAATCCTACCTTCACTACCAAGACTGCCGGATCTCTTCCCAACTGAGAACTATTGGAGCATTATGGGCAGGCCCTCGAACTCAGGATTTTGACAATCAAACAACTCTGTCAATCAATGCCAAACCGAATAACTGCCTGCATAAGGGCCAGAGATGGATCAACGCGTTATTGACTTGCTTAGTTTGTGAAACTCCTTCTCTTGAATAAACCATCTAGTACTTCTGAAATTATAATCATTTATTTGTCTGTACATGTAGATCACACCTACCAACTTCCGACCCTTTGGGATAATTCCTTCCTAGAGCATCGTTTATTTCATCATAGAGTATGTTCTGCTATAGAACAGAAACAATATGAACGTTAGGTAATAAAATTTTCTTTAACGGACCGTTGCACACTCTGTAACTGAATCACGGTAGGAATAAGAATCAAAGTATACAAAAAAATGCAAATACGAATGTTTCGGATATCGAGAATCAGACTGCGAGAAAAGTACAAGGAACCTCAATCGCCGGCCGCTGTGGCCGAGCGGTTCTAAGCGCTTCAGTCCGGCACCGCGCTGCTGCTACGGTCTCAGGTTCGAATCCTGCCTCGGGCATGGATGTGTGTCATGTCCTTAGGTTAGTTAGGTTTAAGTAGTTCAAAGTCTAGGGGACTGATGACCTCAGCCGTTAAGTCCCATAGTGCTCAGAGCCATTTTTTAACCTTAAACACGAAGAGGAAAATAGAATTTCAATTTTTGACCAAAGCAACAGTGCTGTGTATAGCCGTAGCAGTCTGGTATACTGTTTGTGGATTCAACGGGATGCCTAAACTGTGCCGGCAATAAATATAACGATTTTTCGCCGGCCGGAGTGGCCGTGCGGTTCTAGGCGCTACAGTCTGGAACCGCGTGACCGCGACGGTCGCAGGTTCGAACCCTGCCTCGGGCATGGATGTGTGTGATCTCCTTAGGTTAGTTAGGTTTAAGTAGTTCTAAGTTCTAGGGGACTGATGACCACAGCAGTTAAGTCCTATAGCGCTCAGATTCATTTGAGCCATTTGAACTGATTTTTCATATCTCAAAGAAAGAACTTTAGAATTAAACTACCAGTAAGCAGTATGTCCTTAAATTCTTTCTAACTAGATGTTTTAAACCACTGTGCTGATGTAACAAAAAAATGGTTCAAATGGCTCTGAGCACTATGCGACTTAACTTCTGAGGTCATCAGTCGCCTATAACCTAGAACTAATTAAACCTAACTAACCTAAGGACATCACACACATCCATGCCCGAGGCAGTACTCGAACCTGCGACCGTAGCGGTCGCTCGGCTCCAGACTGCAGTGCCTAGAACCGCATGGCCACTCCGGCCGGCTAGGAACGCTGGTCACTACGTGTGATCCGACCTGACTCGGTTTCAGCTTCCACTTTTAAAACTGAATTATTCACGGCACAGCCACGCGAACCAGGCAACACATATACGACTGTCGTGCCTGAAATCAGGCTCACAGCTGACATGAATTTCAACCTGAACACGCCACCGTAACGGTCGCGCATATGCAGTGTGTATGACTTGAAATTGACCTCGTATGAAGAATGGTACGAGAGTAAGCAAGCGCTCCGGTATGTACATATGGAAAAGTCGAGCAGAGGGCAAATACGCAGAGAATTGGCAGGGTAAGGTGACGGACTCGACACCTTTTCCAACACACTGTGCTGGGGGGAACGCCACGACGGATTTATTTTCATGCGATCTCTTCCGGTGAAAACTCAATCCGCGGGTAATGGCTACGTGAAAGAAGGCGCGTGGCTGCTGGAGAACCGCTATTCCAGTCTTGGACCTGGACTGGCGCACACACACACACACACACACACACACACACACACACGCACACACACACAAGGGGGAAGGAGAGAAGGGGGCAGGGGGGCCACGCAATCAAAGGAGCGCGCGGCACCACGCCGGGGCGCCTTCGACAAAATCCAATATAGCCGCTCGGTCGTACAGTCGCGGCGATTCAATAGACACCAACGTGCGCCTCCCTCTTCAGTGGTACAGTCGATACGCGGTTCCCAGTGCTCTTCACCGAGCAATAGTCTACATGGCGCACTGGAAGTCATCGATACAATGTCACCTGTTCCTATGGCACCAAGCGCCAAACCACCACGACTAGGTGACACCTTTAAGGGGCTCCGGAAGGCCCTATACTTGCAATGTTAAAATAACGCTTATAAATTACATCTTTCCTCAAAAAGTATTTGAGGTAGGAAGTTGAACTTTTTACAGATTATTTATTGGAATATGGGCTACAACTTAACACAGGGATTTTACAAAATTTTAGTTCAGTTATCAAAGATGATTTTTTTTATCAATTGTAATGAAAATTCACAACATTTTTTTGCAATTTTTTATTTATATATTCAAAAATATACAGTTTTTTTGGAAAAAGTGTTAAATTATGCAGAAGGTACTGTGTAACATTTACTGAAAGTTTGAAACAAATATGTTTGGAAGATCCTTAGAGAACATGTAATTAGTATGAGAAAATAAAAGTTTTGGGAATCGAGCGACAAAGATTGGATTAACTTTTTAGTGCATTCCAGGTCCATAGGATGGATTATCTTCATCCTCTGCAAACTCCTCCTCCAGCTTCCTCTTGTTCCTTCTCCTGTTTACTCTTGCTTGTATTTCTAGACTCTTTACAGCCCTGTCTGCAGCCCGAAGGCGTTCCTTGTCTAAAGCAAGCATCGCTCGTACCATGTTAGAACCTATCTTCATTCCCATATTTCTAAATACCTTGCACCTTACAATGTTGCCATCATTGAAAGGATTTCTAATAACTTTACTTTTACTCATTATTATACTTCAACAAAACAGAGACTCAAGAAACAGAATTAATTACGAATATTTTCGAGATAACGACAGAGTAAATAAACATTAAACAATCGACAATCACACCAGCGATATATATTGAACCATCACAGGTTAGCCACAACACATACTTTATCTCACATCACTAAAATGTACCTGATGAACACGGACGTTAATAATAACACCATTTGACAGCAGTTTAACAGCGCCACAGTGGGTCACGCCCATGTAGAACACATTTCAAAAAAAATTTAAAAATAGTTGTAGTCTTCGGAATTGAATAAATTATATATCTATTAAAAGGTAATAGTCTGCAGATTCAGAAAACGCAAAAAAGTAAAAATTGAACTTTTCATGATTTTGAGCCTTTCCGGAGCCCCTTAAGTGTACTCCCTACGCAGATCTGAGAGACCTGTTTCCGGAATATTCAGCAATGTGTCATACATTTTACAAACAGCATTGGTATTGTCTAAAAACTCAGTTTGTATGAAGACCGCGAACACTGGTGAAACATTCGTCCATATCTAGTTTGTTCTCGGTGGAACCAGGCGAGCACAAGGAAGCTTCCTATTGATCCTCCAGCCTTCCTTCGTATTCAGCCCAGAATATTCGAGACTTGTAAGCAGAGAAGGCAGAACAAATACTGTTCTACTGTTCAGATGACAATAGGGCAGCACCACGATTAGTTTCCTATGAAGTCGTCCCATTATTGTGGGAAGATCCTCCATTACTTGTGTAGTGAACTGTCTATAAAACGAATCTACATCTACATCTACGTGATTACTCTGCTATTCACAATAAAGTGCCTAGCAGAGGGTTCAATGAACCACCTTCAAGCTGTCTCTCTACTGTTGCGCTCTCGAACGGCGCGCGGGAGAAACGAGCACTTAAATTTTTCTGAGCGAGCCGTGATTTCTCTTATTTTATCGTGATGATCGTTTCTCCCTATATAGGTGTGTGCCAACAGAATGTTTTCGCAATCAGAGGAGAAAACTGGTGATTGAAATTTCATAGGAAGATGCCGTCGCAACGAAAAACGCCTTTGTTTTAATGATTATCACTCCAATTCACGTATCATGTCTGTGGCACTATCTCCCCTATTACGCGATAGTACAAAACGAGCTGACGTTCTTTGTACTTTTTCGATGTCATTCGTCAGCCCCACCTGATGCGGATCCCAACCGCAGAGCAGTATTCCAGAAGAGGATGGACAAGCCTGGTGCAAACAGTCTCTATAGTAGACCTGTAGCACCTTCTAAGTGTTCTGCCAATGAATCGCAGTCTTTGGTTGGCTCTGCGACAACACTATCTATTTCATCGTTCCAATTTAGGTTATTTGTAATTGTAATACCGAAGTATTAATTTGGATTTACAGTCTTCAGATTTGAGCTTATCGCGTAATCGAAATTTAGGGGATTTCTTTTAGTACTCATGTGAATAACTCCACACTTTTCTTTATTCAGCGTCAATTGCCACTTTTTGCATCATACAGATATCTTATCTAAATCATTCTGCAATTCGTTTTGGTCATCTGATGACTTTACAAGACGGTAAATGACAGCATCATCTGCAAACAATCTGAGACGGCTACTCAGATTGTCGCCTATGTCGTTAATATAGATCATGAACAATAGAGGGCCTATAACACTTCCTTAGGGAACGCCGGGTACTACTTCTGTTTTACTCGATGACTTTCCGTCTATTACTACGAACTGTGACCTTTCTCACAGGAAATCACGAATCCAGTCACACAGCTCCACAGGCACACAGTTTAGAAGAAGCTTGTGAGGAGCGGTATCGAAAGCCTTCTGGAAATCTAAAAATATGGAATCAATTTGACGTCACCTGTCGATAGCACTCATTTCTTCATAAGTATAAAGAGGTAGTTGCGTTTCGCAAGAACGATATTTTCTGAATCCGTGGTATGTGTCAATAAAATGTTTTCTTCGAGGTACTTCATAATGTTCGAATACAGTATATGCTCCAAAACCCTACTGAAAATCGACGTTAGTAATATGGGCATGTAATTCAGCGGATTACTCTTACTTCCCTTTTTGGGTATTGGTTTGACTTGAGAAATTTTTCAGTCTTTAGGTACGGATTTTTCTGTGAGCGAGAAGTTGTATGTAGTTGCTAAATATGGAGCTATTGTATCAGCATACTCTGAGACGAACCTGACTCATATACGATCTGGACCGGAGGCTATGGCTTTATTAAGTGATTTAAGCTGCTTTGTTACACTGAGGATATCTACTTCTATGTTTCTCATCTTGGCAGTTGTTCTTGACTGGAATTCAGGAAGTGCAGTAGAAATGGTTTTGTGAAAAAGAATCAGATGAGAATGTCCGTTAACCGACGTCAAGGGATTACTACTGAAACAACTGCAGTTAGTATTTCGGGAGATTTAGCCTGCTCACATGTGCGTAACACTGAAGCCGAAGCTAAAATCTCTCCAAACGAACAACGTAGCAAAGGGTACAGCAGTATCTGATTTTATGGTTCATATGAGGAAATGTAAGACGTTTATAATTGTATGGAATTTGAAGGCTTGGAGGAGGGTAAAAGGGAAGAAACGTATTATCTCTGGGTTTTCGACTTTAACAGAGTGGCTTCCATTCCTGGAAGACCTGTGCAGGAGGTTTTTCGCTGTAAACAGCTAGCAGTGGGTGTATCGTGCAATTAGGACGTAACAAGTAAGAAAAGCACTATCAACATGCTGCATGAAGGCAATGGACGCCAAGACCTGACAAAGTAGGCAGCATTGTATCCCCCAGGTCAAATGGTCGAATACATAAATAAATTTAGATTGTGAAACGTCCCCTTAGAAAAATGGTACAAGACTATGCTTAAACTGACACACAATGTTTTTAGCGCAACGCAATCTGACTTTCAAAAATCCCTGCAAAAGAATTGCCCTGACTAACATTAACCTATACGTTTCACAAATCACTTACCTCACAAAAATCTTCGTTACTCAAGCTACTGCAATACAGCGAGCGCCACTACTGCCAGCTAAATAAAAGATTCAAACTACGAAAGGCACTAACTACTGATAGGGATAGTTAGCAAATGAAAGATATTAATAGAGAACAAACAATGTGTTTACCTTAATAATCATAATATATATAGCAGTTCAATTTCAAAACTTCCGCCATCTCTCTCCCCACATCCACCACTGCTGGCGGCTCACCTCCAACTGCCCAACACTATGCGCTGTTAACATCCAGCTGCCCAACAATACAATGGCAGACAACAATGCAAACTAGCCACAGACTGCACACAGCACAGCCAGTGATTTTCATACAGAGCGCTACGTGGCATTACCAATATAAAAAGCTAAACAGCCTACTTACATAAATAAAACATAAACAGCCTACTTACAATTGTTATCCGGTAACTATAAAGCACTAAATAAAAATTCTACATTGCGCCGTTACTTTCAGTCACTCACAGATTAAAGGAAATGGGATGAAATTCGGTAGTGCCTTGCTTTGAGGATCCACAGCATTTTGCCTTGCGACCGGCGTTTCAAAATGATTAAGAAAATGCTAACCTAGCAGGACAGAATATACATGGTCCATGACACGGCCGAACTGACCAGTCCAAGTTCTCGACCTGGAAAATTCATTGTGAGAGAGGTGTAGCGTTCCGAAATCTACAACTTCAAAGAATGGTGGAAGCAGACTTATAAGATCACTGGGTGTATAGAAATTCAACACAAGCCATGAAATATACATGGCAGTTTCACCATTTCTACACAGTAAAATTTACTTTTTAAAAGAAGAAAGAAGGGATGCATCACCGGTATGGAAATATTAATGAACTCATTGAGATTACGTTCCAAATGGCGATTCAGGAAGTTCAAGACATTAGACAGACATTTAAAAAAGCAGGCCTCGAGGAGAAGTGCAGTTTAAATCAAACAAAAGCTATGTATCTCAAGAAGGTTCAAGTGTTTAATCCAGAGGATAAAACCAAATTTTATGAAGAGTTTCTGGAGCGACCATTGGCAGTAGCAGATTTGTATGGAACGTTGGTAGAATAGGACGGCTGGAAAACCTGGCAGTGGGCCACAATATTTTATTTTATTGTACTCTTATGATTTTTTGCATATGCTGCAAACTGCAGTGTATGTGAACATGAAAACAAATTTACATTAACAAGTTTGATTTCATATACTCATACATTACAGCGTTTGGAACAGAATGTCACAGTTTGGCTGGAGAAGTAAAGGGAAAATAAAGGAAGACTGCTGGACTTAAAGGAAGAACGAAGTGAAAGACGACCTGCCGCAGGGCGAGAGAGGAACAGACGGCAGTAGTACACTCACTCTCAGTGGTCCTTAGATGGCCAAACTCGAAGGTGAGGCAGGAGTGGAACCAGAAGAGAGAAATGTTAATAAATGGTGAAAAGTTTGCAATGATACAAGTGCAGCTTGGACAAGGACGTGGGAGGAAATCTTCAGTCTCACACCAGGAATAAGCGTTTAAATGTAGCAGAGGAGAAAAGTCCGAATCATCGTCCCAATCACTTTGTTTCCAGGTATGAATGTAATATTTGTTTTTTATATACAGGGCTATTACAAATGATTGAAGCGATTTCATAAATTCACTGTAGCTCCATTCATTGACATATGGTCACGACACACTACAGATACGTAGAAAAACTCATAAAGTTTTGTTCGGCTGAAGCCGCACTTCAGGTTTCTGCCGCCAGAACGCTCGAGAGCGCAGTGAGACAAAATGGCGACAGTAGCCGAGAAAGCGTATGTCGTGCCTGAAATGCACTCACGTCAGTCAGTCGTAACAGTGCAACGACACTTCAGGACAAAGTTCAACAAAGATCCACCAACTGCTAACTCCATTCGGCGATGGTATGCGCAGTTTAAAGCTTCTGGATGCCTCTGTAAGGGGAAATCAACGGGTCGGTCTGCAGTGAGCGAAGAAACAGTTGAACGCGTGCGGGCAAGTTTCACGCGTAGCCCGCGGAAGTCGACGAATAAAGCAAGCAGGGAGCTAAACGTACCACAGCCGACGGTTTGGAAAATCTTACGGAAAAGGCTAAAGCAGAAGCCTTACCGTTTACAATTGCTACAAAGCCCTGACTCCCGATGACAAAGTCAAACGCTTTGAATTTTCGGCGCGGTTGCAACAGCTCATGGAAGAGGATGAGTTCAGTGCGAAACTTGTTTTCAGTGATGAAGCAACATTTTCACTTAATGGTGAAGTGAACAGACACAATGTGCGAATCTGGGCGGTAGAGAATCCTCACACATACCGGCAGCAAATTCGCAATTCACCAAAAGTCAACGTGTTTTGTGCAATCTCACGGTTTAAAGTTTACAGCCCCTTTTTCTTCTGCGAGAAAAACGTTACAGGACACGTGTATCTGGACATGCTGGAAAATTGGCTCATGCCACAACTGGAGACCGACAGCGCCGACTTCATCTTTCAACAGGATGGTGCTCCACCGCACTTCCATCATGATGTTCGGCATTTCTTAAACAGGAGATTGGAAAACCGATGGATCGGTCATGGTGGAGATCATGATCAGCAATTCATGTCATGGCTTCCACGCTCTCCCGACTTAACCCCATGCGATTTCTTTCTGTGGGGTTATGTGAAAGATTCAGTGTTTAAACCTCCTCTACCAAGAAACGTGCCAGAACTGCGAGCTCGCATCAACGATGCTTTCGAACTCATTGATGGAGACGTGCTGCGCCGAGTGTGGGAGGAACTTGATTATCGGCTTGATGTCTGCCGAATCACTAAAGGGGCACATATCGAACATTTGTGAATGCCTTAATAAACTTTTTGAGTTTTTGGATGTGTGTGCAAAGCATTGTGAAAATATCTCAAATAATAAAGTTATTGTAGAGCTGTGAAATCGCTTCAATCATTTGTAATAACCCTGTATTTCAGGCTCGAGCCACATGAATGCCTTCATTAACAGCTTCGATTTCTTACCAAGTCATGGTCATATGTCTTAATTTAAAAAAAGGAAAAGGAGGAGAGGAGAGTAAGAAAACTAACTACAAATGACACTAAATTGTTTCTACAGATATATGTATATGACTACGTTATGTACTCCACTGAAAATTCACTGGGTGGCACTCACAATGCAAAAGTATCTGCGCACAGATTGTTGTTTTCATTCTCTTTCAAAACGTTTCGAGACTGGATTAATGACAAAGAGAGAAAAGTTAAAATTGTGGTTTTAATAAGTCAGGTGTTCTACATAGTCTCATCTCACTCGAGCACAAAGCTCATAACGTCCATACAGCCATGTGGAACTGCCATATAAGTCGTTCTTTGGGACGTTGCTCAATTTGTAAGTCTCAGTGCCTGGGACGCTGGTTATATCGTTAGCGCGTTGACCCTTCATGTGAATTTCAACACTTATGTGATAGGTTCCTTCTGGTAAAACCAATCTAGTCACCCGTGATGGTTTCTTCCAGCAAAGAATTGCCAAGGCGACCATGCGTCGTTTTTTGTTCGGGAGTCAAGGTGTGCGGGACAAATTTCGCACACACTTTTCTCGCCTGCAAAACATTCTGGAGAATGTCTTGAACACTTGATTTAGAAATGTTGCGTCATTGCGATTTATAACACAACAACTTTGGCACACTATCGTTCGCAGGTCCACTTCATAACACTGCCTGCTCACAACTGACGAATGCATATCTCTAGTTTATAGTTGTTAGCTCAAGCTGCTAGTGTAGTTACTGCGTGAACGACGCTTAACCCTATGAGCTCCAATGGTTCCCGTCTGAAACAACCATTTTAGTAATCTTTTGAAGTACCAGTGCCTTTCGTATGAGACCTATGATGCTGTTGCAAGATCGAGACCTCTAGTGCAGAATGAAGTACTTCTAGGCATGTAATGCATTGTAGCAGTCAATTATAGCGTTCAAAGCAACAGTCGGTGCGGAGACTGTGGTGCGTGATTGAAGGAGATATTGAGGAGATCACTGACAGAGACATTAACTACATTTAAATTATTGTAACGTGAACTGGAGTATGTACTGCTGCTTTTATGAGTTTTATGGAAATGAAACCTCTGGGACAGTTTGATAGTTCTGATACAAAACTTGTTAAAGTTCAGACCCACTATTGCTTGTTATTTGGTCTGTAATGTGTTTAAGGTGTTATGAGTACAGAGAAGTTTCGAGATGTGGGGTTTTGTCTAGGAAAAATGCGAATTTACTTTCAAGTATAGCGCATGAAATGATGGGTGTTTGAAAACAGTATGTACCAATGGTTCCAAAGTGCAAGCACCTCCTTAAAATAATTGATTGTTTACTTTTGGGCAATTTCTTCTTGCATTCGTTGCTTACTGTGATAATATGTGAAAAAGTTTAATTTTTTTTTATATTGCGTTATACGAGTGGAATAAAATCAGTTTCGGAACTTTTTGGATGGACATTGTAAATCGGCATGTTGATACCCTAAACCTAAAGCATGTCATTTGGATACACAAGAAGGGTTTCAAATTATTACCATTAAAAATATGCACAATAAAGCCTTTTTAGAAGTATTTTCTGATCAGTTATGATGTCTCTTCTACCTGTTTTCATCCTTTTGCTTTGTTTGGATTCATTTTTCTGCTAGATAACATTTATCTAATAGTAACTTGATTTAGCTGTTGTTTCGTTTCGGTTGTTTAGTGTTCACCTTCAACCGTTAGTTGCTAGTTTTCTACTAACGGATCGCGTCTACAGGCGGGTGTCCCCTATCCTGTTTCTACTGCACATATAGCTTATCTTCAGCAGAACCTAGGAAATTTTTTACTACTTGTCACTTTGAGAAGGCTTTCTATCTGAATCGGTTTTATGCCGCAAATATTTGTAAACTTACACCTGTGATTTTTGAGTTACCAACTTTCTCCTATTATGTAATTAACTGCAGCCTTCAGTTCCACTAATCAGAACGCACATACGTTTCCTTCGCGAGCGCCCGTCCAGGGCTATTTAGTCGACAAGTTCTACATAAAGTAGTTGGACATCTCTCTGAAACGTCCCCTTAGAAAAATTATACATGACTGTGCTTAAACTGACACACAATATTTTTAGCGCAACGTAATCTGACTTTCAATAATCCCTACAGGAGAATGGCCCTGACTAAATTAACCTATATATTTCACAAATCACTTACCTCACAAAAATCTTCGTTACTCGAACTACTGCAATACAGTGAGCACCACTACTGCCAGCTAAATAAAAGATTCAAACTACTGAAGGCACTAACTACTGATAGGCATAGTTAGCAAATGAAAGATTTTGATAGAGAACAAACAATGTATTTACCTCAATAGTGTTCAAAAGTCATAATATATATAGCAGTTCATGACATCCATTCTTACGAATGTACTGTTTCTGATGGACACGCGTCCAGATCATCCGCTCTCAAAAATCCGCCATCTCACTTCCCCACATCCACCACTGCTGGCGGCTCACCTCCAACTGCGCAACGCGCACTTTTAACAGCCAACTGCCCAACACTACAATGGCAGACGACAATGCAAACTAGCCACAGAATGCGCACTGCACAGCCTTCACTTCGCACAAGGCTGAGGGATGGACCCTCTTCAGTGAACGAAGTTCTAGCGCTTTATGCGCTTCTCCTTCTTAAATGGTGTGGTGGTAATAAGGGGTTACATGGTGGGTGTTTTTGGTCTTGACTTTTGTGCGCACTGCACAGCCAGTGATTTTCATACAGAGCACTACGTGGCGTTACCAATAAGAAAACCTAAACAGCCTACTTAACACAATGTCATCAGCGAACGTCAACCTTTTTATTTCTTCTCCATGGACTTTAATACCTACTCCGAATTTTTCGTTTCCTTTACTGCTTGCTCAATATACAGATTGAATAACATTGGGAACAGGCTACAACCCTGTCCCACTCTCTTCCCAACCGCTGCTTCCCTTTCATGCCCCTCGACTCTTATAACTGCGATCTGGTTTCTGTACAAATTGTAAATGGCCTTTCGCTCCCTGTATTTTACCCCTGCCACCTTCAGAATTTGAAAGAGAGTATTCCAGTCAACATTGTCAAAAGCTTTCTCTAAGTCTACAAATGCTAGAAATGTAGGTTTGCCTTTCCTTAATCTATTTTATAAGATAAGTCGTAGGGTCAGTATTGCCTCACGTGTTCCAACATTTCTGCGGAATCCAAACTGATCTTCCCCGAGGTTAGCTTCTACCAGTATTCCCATTCGTCTGTAAAGAATTCGCGTTAGTATTTTGCAGCTGTGACTTATTAAACTGATAGTTCGGTAATTTTCACATCTGTCAACACCTGCTTTCTTTGGGATTGGAATTATTATATTCTTCTTGAAGTCTGATGTTATTTCGCCTGTCTCATACATTTTGCTCACCAGATGGTAGAGTTTTGTCAGGACTGGCTCTCCCAAGGCCGTCAGTAGTTGCAATGGAATGTTGTCTACTCCCGGGGCCTTATTTCGACTTAGGTATTTCAGTGCTCTGTCAAACTCTTCACGCAGTATCGTATCTCCCATTTCATCTTCATCTACATCCTCTCCCATTTCCATAATATTGTCCTCAAGTACATCGCCCTTGTATAGACTCTCTATATACTCCTTCCACCTCTCTGCTTTCCCTTCTTTGCGTAGAACTGGGTTTCCATCTGAGCTCTTGATGTTCATACAAGTGGTTCTCTTATCTCCATAGGTCTCTTTAATTTTCCTGTAGGCAGTATCTATCTTACCCCTAGTGAGATAAGCCTCTACATCCTTACATTTGTTCTCTAGCCATCCCTGCTTAGACATTTTGCACTTCCTGTCGATCTCATTTTTGAGACGTTTGTATTCCTTTTTGCCTGCTTCATTTACTGCATTTTTATATTTTCTCCTTTCATCAATTAAATTCAATATTTCTTCTGTTAGCCAAGGATTTCTACTAGACCTCGTCTTTTTACCTACTTGATCCTCTGCTGCCTTCACTACTTCATCCCTCAGAGTTACCCATTCTTCTTCTACTGTATTTCTTTCCCCCATTCCTGTCAATTGTTCCCTTATGCTCTCCCTGAAACTCTGTACAACCTCTGGTTCTATCAGTTTATCCAGGTCCCATCTCCTTAAATTCCCACCTTTTTGCAATTTCTTCAGTTTTAATCTACAGGTCATAACCAACTGATTGTGGTCAGAGTCCACATCTGCCCCTGGAAATGTCTTACAATTTAAAACCTGGTTCCTAAATCTCTGTCTTACCATTATATAATCTATCTGATACGTTTTAGTATCTCCAGGGTTCTTCCATGCATACAACCTTCTTTCATGATTCTTAAACCAAGTGTTAGCTATGATTATGTTGTGCTCTGTGCAAAATTCTACCAGGCGGCTTCCTCTTTCAGTTCTTAGCCCCAATCCATATTCACCTACTACGTTTCCTTCTCTGCCTTTTCCTACACTGGTATTCCAGTCACCCATGACTATTAAATTTTCGTCTCCCTTCACTATCTGAATAATTTCTTTTATTTCATCATACATTTCTTCAATTTCTTCGTCATCTGCAGAGCTAGTTGGCATATAAATTTGTACTACTGTAGTAGGTGTGGGCTTCGTATCTATCTTGGCCACAACAATGTGTTGGCTGTGCTGTTTGTAGTAGCTTACCCGCGCTCCTATTTTGTTATTCATTATTAAACCTACCCCTGCATTACCCCTATTTGATTTTGTGTTTATAACCCTGTAGTCACCTGACCAGAAGTCTTGTTCCTCCTGCCACCGAACTTCACAATTCCCACTATATCTAACTTTAACCTATCCATTTCCCTTTTTAAATTTTCTAACCTACCTGCCCGATTAAGGGATCTGACATTCCATGCTACGTTTGTAAGTAGGCTGTTTATGTTTTCTTTATGTAAGTAGGCTGTTTATGTTTTCTTATTGGCAACGTTACATAGCGCTCTGTATGAAAATCACTGGCTGTGCTGTGTGCAGTCTGTGGCTAGTTTGCATTGTTGTCTGCCATTGTAGTGTTGGGCAGTTGGCTGTTAAAAGTGCGCGTTGCGCAGTTGGAGGTGAGCCGCCAGCAGTGGTGGATGTGGGAAATGAGATGGCGGAGTTTTGAAATTTGTTATACTGTATATTATGAACTGCTATATATATTATGACTATTAAGGTAAATACATTGTTTGTTCTCTATTAAAATCTTTCATTTGCTAACTATGCCTATCAGTAGTTAGTGCCTTCAGTAGTTTGAATCTTTTATTTAGCTGGCAGTAGTGGCGCTCGCCGTATTGCAGTAGTTCGAGTAACGAAGATTTTTGTGAGGTAAGTGATTTGTGAAAGGTATAGGTTAATGTTAGTCAGGGCCATTCTTTTGTAGGGATTTTTGAAAGTCAGATTGCGTTGCGCTAAAAATATTGTGTGTCAGTTTAAGCACAGTCTTGTATAAATTAATCAAAGGGGACGTTTCACGTTGATAAACATTAATTATTACAAGCATCTTTCATAGCAATAATTTATGGCGACGTCGTAAGACAGACTTCTTCAAATGACGTTAATAGCCTTTACGTGAAGAAGCGAGTAATAAGAAAAGTCGGTTATATTGCCAGCTGTAGGCCAGCAGAGGTTATAAAGCCACCTAGAGCCACGGCTGTCACCTGACGCCTCCACGCAGTAATAAACACAGGAGGGAGTAGACGGCAGGCGGGGCAGAAGTCGAGTGTCGCCGTCACGCAGATTGAATCGTGTTGTGGCAGCAGCGCGGAGGGGTCCGCCGAAGATTGATGATAAGCCGGCGGCCGCGGCCACGTGGCCCCTGACCCCCGCAGCCAGCAGGTGGCACCTATCTCAGCAGACATCTCTCGTGGCGTCTGGAGGGAGGCGTACCGACTGAACGGCGAGGAATTACTTACTGACGGGCAAGTTACCACCTCTGTGACTTGTCCGGTATTAAAAAGCTGCTCCTCTAAAACATAGCGCCAATACTAGTCGAAGTTCGTGTCATAGATAAAGCACATCATTTTTTATCTGCGTGCGAATATTAATTTGACTCGCAGTTCGGTGGACTCTGCTTGCTTATCAGTCAGTAAGTTTCAGTTTTACTGTGTCACCTCTTTTCATCTGTATTTTGTAATATTTCTGGCTTAGTCAGCCATCATATTAGGCTCCAAGAAGCTGTTCCCAGAGCAGTGGAGATGCTGAAGTGTACAGATGACGAAATGTGGCGTGAGGTATCTGTGACAGATGTTAGATTCGGCACCATTCCCGTGAGGAAGAACGGCTGCATAATGCTACTGCTCTGTGATTGGCTGCTGTATTCGGAGCAAGGGCACCAAAACGCTAAAGTATAGTTATTATTATTAGTTAAACTAATCAGTGGAATGACTTCACTTTTTAATATAAATATCTCTCAACAGCTGACTATCAATCAGTCATTTTAGAATTGTTAAAACCAATTTAAATCAAAAACAAAAGACTGACGAAATTGCAGACGAGGCACTTCGGAAGCGGTCGGGTCACGCCTTTTCTGGTATGGCGCGCCAAGTGTTTCGGGCTGTTCGTCACTTTGCATTAGGCAGTCGAGAAGAACAGACATGTTGTCTGTCGTAGGATGTGTTTCCAATTTTTATTTAAGTTCCTGTTCATCACTCTGGATTAGGCAGTCGAGATGTACAGTCATGTTGTCTGTGGCAGGATGTGTTTGCCAGTATTCAGTATTAAAAGATTCACTCCGGTAGTCATGAGGCACAGACACGTGCCACAAATAGTGTAAAGATACATTTTCGTATACATTGTGTTTGATCATGTACTTTGCTGTATCAGAAGGTGTTGTATTAAGATCATGTAGTCTTCTCTTGTGGCTATATTAAAATACGCGAGAAGTGATACATTATTTCAGAACAGAACCTCGCTAAAAGTCAGTTTCAGCTTCAAGATACAGAACCTACGACCTGCGTGCTGTTTTCTGCGCCTGGGACATCAACTTGAACACAGCAGGTTAGTGAACTATAAAAAAAAAATGTTGAAATGGCTCTGAGCACTATGGGACTTAACTTCTGAGGTCGTCAGTCCCCTAGAACTTAGAACTACTTAAACCTAACTAAGCTAAGGACATCACACATACCCACGCCCGAGGCACGATTCGAACCTTTGACCGTAACGGTCGCGCGGTTCTAGACTGTAGCGCCCAGAACCACTCGGCCACCCGGGCCAGTGAACTATAACAGAACCTTCGTATTCCACACAGTGCAGTGGAAACAACTAGGCACCTCACGTGTACTGCATGCACAGAACAAATGTGCTCAGTGACACGTCATCTGCAGTAATGCAGAGGAAGTAAAGGAGGATGATCGTTATTAACACTAACAATCAATTCATTCTTTCTTTCTTGCCGTAATTTACATACATACTCTAAAATACATGGCAGAGGGTACTTAGCAATCGCCACTCAGCTAAAACCAAAGACATTTTTAAAAAAGTCTAATTCTGTTGGTTGATTTGAGGAATGGAACGAAACAGCGAGGTCATCGGTCCCGTCGGATTAGGGAAGGATGGGGATTGAAGTTCCCCGTGGCCTTTCGAAGGAACCACCCCGGCATTTGCCCGAAACGATTTAGGGAAGTCACGAAAAAAGAAAGCAGGATGACCGGACGTGTGTTTGAACCGTCGTCCTCCCGAATGCGAGTCCAGAGTGCTAACCACTGCGCCACCTCGCTGGGTGGTCTAATGCTGTCTTCGCGGTCGTTAGGAGTGCGACACGCGCCAGGTCGATTTATGTAGGTAGATACTTTATCCAACATTGTTTTTTTATCTCTTTTTCAACATTTTCTTTCCCTTCTTGAGTAGACTGGGCAGGCCGCTGAAAGATTTGTAACTGTATTGAGCCAGTAGTTCCAAGGTTTATTTATCTCCTTTATTTTGGCATATTTTTCTTTTCCTTCTTTATATCTTCCTTACTTCTCATCACAATTAATTAAAATTTTTATTTTTTTTCCGTATTTGTTTGCAATATCAATCAAATTTTTTGTTTGTTTGCACCACATTCGTTTATAAAATGTTTCCTACGTGTAGCTTGTATCAACTTCTTTGATCTTTAGTTTGTTGTAACATTTTTCCTTTAGTTTAGTGATGTTCCCATTATGTTCTTTTTTGTTTCGTTTACTCTCAGTTGTCTTCCTATTTTCTTACGTTCATTTATTCATTTGATCCTAATTTTGTCGGCTTTCTTCTTCTGTACTTTACATCTTTTTCTGTGTACGTTTGTTGCCTGCCCTGTTGGCTGTACGGTCTAACGCACGGCTTTCAGGGCGGGAAGGAGCGCCGGTCACCGGCACGAATCCGCCCGGCGGATTTGTGTCGAAGTCCGGTGAGCCGGCCAGTCTGTGGATGGTTTTTAGGCGGTTTTCCATCTGCCTAGGCAAATGCTGGGGCTGATTCCCCTAATTCCGCCTCAGATACACTATGTCGACGATTGCTGCGCAAACAAGTTCTCCACGTACGCGTACACCACCATTACTCTACCACGCAAACATAGGGGTTACACTCGTCTGGTGTGAGACGTTCCCTGGGGGGTCCAACGGGCACCGAACCGCGTAACAACCCTGGGGCGGCGGAGGAGTGAAGTGGACTGCGGTAGTCGTCGTGGGGTTGCGGACCACTGCGGCTGCGGCGGGGACGGAGCCTCTCCGTTGTTTCAAGGTCCCCGGTTAACATAACATAACATATATTTTTGATGAAACATAAGGAACTATTTCTATAATAGTAAGAGAGTCACAGAAAATGAAAAGCAAGAGAGACAATGAAATACTTGTAACAAATAATTGAAGACGTAGCGTGCAAGTACTGCTCTGAGATGAAGAGGTTGGTGTAGGAAAGAAGATAACGAAATGGCCCTCACAGTGACCGTACAAACTGTTCACAGCTTTCTTGGCCTGGGCTTGCCGGACCGGAATGCCGCCACTGACTTTGCCTGTGTTCGGACGGCTGACGACCGCCGGCCTGTCCTTGGTTCTCCCCACGCAACGCACGGCGGCGCAGAGCAGGTACACCACAGACGGTGTCTTTCGCAGAAAAAACTGCGGGCCAGGGAGGCCCGATTCCCACAGTCTAGCTGCCCGGCCAGGACCCAGCCTACAATCTTCCCATTTGTGCGCATTAGGGCCGTTTATTGCCGCAACCCGGCCTTGTTTCTGCGCTCCAGTGCCTGCCACAACGGAGCTCTGTCAATTCCACTCCCATCTGATTCGTCAGGTATTTCCGCAATTCCGAGAAGTCTACGCAGATGAGCAGCAATAATTACTTGGCGAATAAAAGCTCATGAGGATGCACTCAGTAGTACGATTTTCATCTGTTTCGATACTATACTATCGACAGTGACAAATATAACTGATTTTTAAGTCACTGTTATTAGCCGTTTTGGCCTGAGTGCTAGAACAGTGACCTGGAGAGGATATATGTGCGGTTGATACCTGCAAAGGCTAATTTTGGCGGCAAACCCACTTTTGCTCTTTTCTGGACATTTACACGTACGTCCATTTCTGTCATACCAGCACCAGCCTTATGTCTCACTCACTCCTGTTTCATTTCTGTTAACAGCTGTCATCTTTTTTAATAGCTGTCATACAATCATCCGAAGTGCGCCGAAGTAACACAAAGTGTATTCCAAGACACTTCATATTTTGACT
The DNA here is from genome assembly GCF_023864275.1 of Schistocerca cancellata. Taxonomy (NCBI): domain Eukaryota; kingdom Metazoa; phylum Arthropoda; class Insecta; order Orthoptera; family Acrididae; genus Schistocerca; species Schistocerca cancellata. The sequence goes on along the minus strand of NC_064632.1, from coordinate 43,201,740 downwards.
CCTGCTTGCGTTTCGTGGACTGCGTAAATGATCTACTGCATAAAAACAAAAAAATAAAAAAAAAACCTTTGAATCCCTCAGCTTTCCACATACAAGTACGTTCAAGGACACATCGGAAGATTTATTCCAACCAGCAGAGCAGCATGTGAACATGACTTAACGTTATGGTAAATAAACTTACATCTGACAAACGAACTACATTCCAAACATTTGATAGCATTCAGTATGCCACGATAAGTGGTTATATCTTCATTTGACTTCCTAATATTGCAGAAACTTGATAGGGAAATACTACAAAATCAGTTTCAGTAGTGATGACAGCAAGTCGTAATTTATTAATCGTACGAGCAATATGATAAGCTACGTTGCAATAAAGTGTGGCCATATGGCCCTCTATATTCTTTGACTATGAGATATAAATTACGAGATTAGGACTCCAGCAGACGAGATTTTAGGGCAGGTGCAAGCCCACAGTCAAAACTCCTGCGTACCAAACGAATTAAAGACGTTCACAAAATTTTAATATCCGCTGGTGCAGCAAAAGGTTTTCGGATGCAAAAATGCAGTTGCGTTCCCGGTGCAGGTGCGGACGTTGCCTCTTTTATAGACGTAGATGCTGGTTACAGCTACAATAACGGCGACTGGCTGCACATGCAGTATTCAGACGAACTAGAATCAACAAAGACATTGATGGACATCTACGAAAAAACGGAGGAAAGATATCTGAGTTGCTTCACGCGGCGGATGATGCTTAAGTGGTGAAATTTACACAACGAGAGCAGCAGTACAGTTGTCCAACAGCCGTTCATTTGTCTTAAGAAGTGGTATTATATACACCTTGTGATCCAAAGTGTCCGAACACCCCTAAAAACACACGTTTTTCATATTAGGTGCATTCTGCTGCTATGTACTGCTAGGTACTGCGTATCAGCGACCTCAGTATCATTAGACATCGTAAGAAAGCAGAATGGGGCGCTCCGCGGAAATCACGGATTTCGAACGTGGTCAGATGACAGGGTGTCACTTGTGCCATATGTCTGTTCAAATGGTTCAAATGGCTCTGAGCACTATGGGACTTAACAGCTGAGGTCATCAGTCCCCCTAGAACTTAGAACTACTTAAACCTAACTAACCTAAGGACATCACACACTTTCATGCCCGAGGTAGTATTCGAACCTGCCAACGTAGCGGTCGAGAGGTTCCAGACTGAAGCGCCACATCGGCCGGCAATAGTTATAAGTTTCCCTTCATCACCATATAGGACGTCTACGAGGTGCATTCAAGTTCTAAGGCCTCCGATTTTTTTTCTAATTAACTACTCACCCGAAATCGATGGAACTGGCGTTACTTCTCGACCTAATCGCCCTGCAGACGTACACATTTTTCACAACGCTGACGCCATGATTCCATGGCAGCAGCGAAGGCTTCTTTAGGAGTCTGTTTTGACCACTGGAAAATCGCTGAGGCAATAGCAGCACGGCTGGTGAATGTGCGGCCACGGAGAGTGTCTTTCATTGTTGGAAAAAGCCAAAAGCCACTAGGAGCCAGGTCAGGTGGGTAGGGACCATGAGGAATCACTTCAAAGTTGTTATCACGAAGAAAATGTTGCGTAACGTTAGCTCGATCTGCAGGAGCGTTGTCTTGGTGAAACAGCACACGCGCAGCCCTTCCCGGACGTTTTTGTTGCAGTGCAGGAAGGAATTTGTTCTTCAAAACATTTTCGTAGGATGCACCTGTTACCGTAGTGCCCTTTGGAACGCAATGGGTAAGGATTACGCCCTCGCTGTCCCAGAACATGGACACCATCATTTTTTCAGCACTGGCTGTTACCAGAAATTTTTTTGGTGGCGGTGAATCTGTGTGCTTCCATTGAGCTGACTGGCGCTTTGTTTCTGGATTGAACAGTGGCATCCACGTCTCATCCATTGTCACAACCGACGAAAAGAAAGTCCCATTCATGCTGTCGTTGCGCGTCAACATTGCTTGGCAACATGCCACACGGGCACCCATGTGGTCGTCCATCAGCATTCGTGGCACCCACCTGGATGACACTTTTCGCATTTTCAGGTCGTCATGCAGGATTGTGTGCACAGAACCCACAGAAATTCCAACTCTGGAGGCGATCTGTTCAACAGTCATTCGGCGATCCCCCAAAACAATTCTCTCCACTTTCTCGATCATGTTGTCAGACTGGCTTGTGCGAGCCCGAGGTTGTTTCGGTTTGTTGTCACACGATGTTCTGCCTTCATTAAACTGTCGCACCCACGAACGCACTTTCGACACATCCATAACTCCATCACCACATGTCTCCTTCAACTGTCGATGAATTTCAATTGGTTTCACACCACGCAAATTCAGAAAACTAATGATTGCACGCTGTTCAAGTAAGGAAAACGTCGCATTTTAATTATTTAAAACAGTTCTCATTCTCGCCGCTGGCGGTAAAATTCCATCTGCCGTACTGTGCTGCCATCTCTGGGATGTATTGACAATGAACGCGGCCTCATTTTAAAACAATGCGCATGTTTCTATCTCTTTCCAGTCCGGAGAAAAAAAATCGGAGGTCTTAGAACTTGAATGCACCTCGTATTTACCCATTCTGAGAAGACTGGAAGCCGTTTTGAATGCCAACGGTTTTCGTAGGCCGTACTGAGCCGTGTATTTGGACGTCAACGTTGAGGATGTCGAGTTTCTGACCAACACGTGGGAAAGGTACGATGGGGAGTCTTTCTGAACGTGCAGAGCAATATCTAGCACGCCATACATTCCTCCGTGCGCTTAAACGTAGACCGCGAGATGGAAGAACGCCAAGCACGTCGCATGACGTTATACGTGACGCAGAAGAAATACGGGCCTCGCAAAGAACTTGTGACGTGACACCAGATCCCTGGCCTGACGTACGCCGCGAATACTCGGCTACGTCCAGGGCCTGGCGGGAAATTGGTATGTTGTTCTAGAGATACTCACTAAAGTCCCTAACTTTGTCATTTGTTATCGAGAGCTTGACTGTACTTAAACGTGCAGTTATGCAGTATCAAATTGGTGCTACGTAGTTACTCGCTATCTGCCAGTGACGGTCGCTGCTAGTCATAAGAATCGTAGTGTCACGTGCTGTGACACACCCCACGGGGCTTTCGTACATCTTTGGTTCCGCCGCCATCTCTCTGCAGTACGGAGTCGCGAAACTCCATATTGCCTGTCAGTATGTATATATGCCATTTCTAAGCACCATGAAGTTGAGAATCTCTCGAAGACATGTCGTTAATTGTACGATTTGTTGTAGTAAAATTACAGGAAACGACTTACTGGTGGTGAAGGAATTATTATAGCTTGCTTATTATGAAAGTATACCGTTTCAAGGCAACAGCGCAATGAGGATCCATCAAAAACGCATTAATATTGGTACAATTCATTACAGTTATATGTTTGTTAATAAGGTATCTACAATTAAAGTTTCTGGATATGGTACGGTCCAAAACATGGGCATTTGTTGTTAGTAGTCGATGCAGCGCAATAAGTGCAGACGTAGAATTCTAAGCTGTATGTGACGTATTGCTGGTTCCCGTCTCACTGTATCAATTTTTTTTACCAACCTTCGCGTTTTCAAATAGTTCCTGCTACTTTCTTTTAGTTTACTACAAGTATGTTCTATGGTATTCAGTGTTATGTAAATATAAGTGCGTTCTTTCTGAGAAGTGAGTTTGTTCGACTGGCTTTATCTACAAGACAGCTTCCACTACCTGAAGAAAGATATTTTGCACTTTCTTGTTTTAAGTTTTGCATTTCGCATGTTTTAATTTTTCTGCTACTGAATAATATCAATGATCATTTATGAATGGCCTTAGGGTTTTACTAAAAAGTGAGAATTATGAAATAATTTTTATCTTACATATAGAACTGTTGTAAATTTACACTGAGAGTCGTAGGATAGTGATATATACGTATACAGATGGCGGTAAGATCGCGTACACAAGCTATGAAGAGGCAGTGCATTGGTGGAGCTGTCATTTGTATTCGGGTGACCCATGTGAGTAAGTTTCCGACGTGATTATGGCCGCATGACGGGAATTCAATGAGTTTGAACGCGGAATGGTAGTTGGAACTAGACGCATGTGACACTCCATTTGGGAAATGGCTGGAGAATTCAATATCCCCGAGAATAGCAAGTTTCAGAAATCACCTCTCACCAAGGATAACATATGGTCGACGGCCTTCACTTAACGACCGAAAGCGGTGGCGTTTGTGTACTGTCAGTGCTAACAGTCAAGCAATACTGTGTGAAACAACCGCACAAACCACTGTGGGGCGTATGAAGAACGTATCTGTTAAGACAGTGCTTCGAAATTTGGCGTTAATGTATAGCCTACGCTCTCGCGTACGTTAAATCTTTAAAGCCTGTACTATGGTAAGTTGATGGGCTTCACCTTATAAGAAAGGATTTTAGTAAATATGTTGACCGCGCGTACCTAAATGGAGGCAAAATCAGACTTACACCCACTCAGTAACAACAATGGTACGTCAAGCAAGTCTAAAGTGCAACTACACGTTAGAATGGACAAGAAACATACACAGCAGATGCTACCAATTGTTAATAATACGGTCGCCAGCCTAATTAGGCATTAACTGAGTTTCTTCCCTGTACAAGCATAACAACACGTAGAAACATTGCATTATATGGTAAATTTTGAACCAGAAAATCTACTGAACTAAGAATCTCACTTTCTGTACTAATATGGACACACCATAAATACACAACATTACACTATAACGTTTACTACAAACTTCGTATTGTCTATTGACCTGATTGAAATCGGGCATAGATTACCCTAGAAATAGCACTTTTGAAACACACATACAATGTCAATTTTAAGAAGGGTAAAACACTGATAAATTTAGGTTTTATATAGACTTTAACTTTGCTGGTCAAAGCAGTTCAGTACACTTCAGAATTCAAATGAATAGATAAGAAAAAGGGGGGGGGGGAGACCCTGAAACTGTTATGATCACTGTAGTGAAAGTTTGATTATTGAGAGAATTAAGCATTCAAGATTTCCAAAATATGATTTACCACTCTTTTTGTCTTATTTCCTGCTCATCTAACTATCGTTATTTTTGTCTCAATTTAAATAAACTCCATTACTAAACTAATTTCAACGTTATCTTCCAACTTTGTCATACCTATATTATTCGTCCAGTATTCATTAACAACAAAGTTCTTTAAACATCATTTTAACATTGAGAGGTCTGCAGGTAAATATTATTAACATAAACTTTAAATCTTCATCTTGGGACACTCGGATTGCACAACATGTGGAAAGGACCCTGTCTAGGTTAGTTGTGAGGATAATTAATTGATAGGACAGTTCTGGTAAAATTTAAGTTGTTATTGAACAGTATGTAGCAAAAGTAACACTGGTCCACACGAATACAGTACTAAAATTTTCAACCTGTTCGTATCGATGAGGCGGTCGGCAGGCGGCGAGATGGCGAGGCACAAAGCACACATGCAATTACAGCAATGGCTCACGAAATATCGGCACTTTACTTCTTCATAGCGTCGCATTGCTTTTCCATTTAGTGCCTATGGAATATTGCCATGCTGTATAGGCGTCGGAAACAGCGCATCCGAGGCTCAACGAAACCACTTTTTCCAGGAGAGCCTCCTCGATCCAGCTCGTGTTTCTCAGATCGATGCCCAACTCCGACTACTACTGCTGAGCCCGTTATGCCGAATCGCGCCCGTGTGCATTTTCCCGCGCTCGCCTGCCTCCACCTTTTACCGCTCCCCTACAGACAGGGTATTCACCAAAGGTTTTACATTCTACTTATCCTAATACATTGCCTACGTATGGACCAGGCGTATAATTACAACTTTCACATCTTACAGTAGTTTCAACATTAGTTACCCTCCACTTTGATTACAACATTGCTTGAAATTTCACATAAATATTAAAATTTACATTGAAAATTGTTTATAGCTTCTTCAACATAATGGCATGAAACAAAAAAGAAATGAAATCAGAACATCGATTAGGCTAATTTATTGAAATTCAGGGGAAAAATTTACTATAAGTACAATAGTATAGTGTTATTGTTGTTACAAATGGACCATGGCAGCAGACGACCGACGCGAGTGTCTTTGCTGACAACACGACATCGCCTGCCGCGCCCCTCCTGGGCTCGTGATCATATCAGTTGGACCCTGGACGACTGGATAACCGTGGTCTTGTCAGGTGGGTCCCGATTTCAGTTGGAAAGTGCTGATGGTGGGATTCGAGTGTGGCGCCGCCTCCACGAAGCCATGGAACAAGGCACTGTGCAGGCTAGTGGTGGCTCCATAATGGTGTGGGCTGTGTTTACATGAAATGGACTGGATCTTCTGTTGAGACTGAACCAATGATTGACTAGGAATGGTTATGTTTGGCAAGCTGTAGAGTATCTACAGCCATTCGTGGATTTCATGTTCTCAAACAACGATGGAATTTCTTATGGATGACAGTACACCATGTCACCATGCCTCAGTCACATTCTGGACACCCAGACCGCCTCACATGAATCCCATCGAACTTTTATAGGGCATAATCTGGAGATCAGTTCGTGCACGAACTGCTGCACCGGCTATACTTCCGCAATCCTAGATGGTTGTAGAGGCAGTATGCCTCAATATTTACTTCCAACAACTTTTTGAGTCCATACCACGTCGAATTACTGCACTATGCCTGGAAAAATTAGCTCTGACACGATCTTATGATGTATCCCATGACTTTGGTCACATGAGTGTACATCGCATATTTGTAATGGAAATTTTGTAAACGGATGAGAGTGTGTGAATTCCTAAGGGACCTAACTGCTGAGGTCATCGGTCTCTAGACTTAACCACTACTTAAACTAACTTATGGTAAGAACAACAACCACACCCATGCCCGAGGAAGGACTCGAACTTCCGGCGGGAGCGGCCGCGCTATCCGTGACATGGCGGCTCTAACCGCGTGACCACTCCGCGCGGCTAAACGGATGTCCTTCCTGAGCCGCCATAGAACTTAACTTAGGTGTTTATGGGTATTGTAGATTTTATCGGCCTCCTGTATTACATTGATTTCCAGTGTTTCCACCGAGCGAGGTGACGCAGTGGTTAGCACACTGGACTCGCATTCGGGAGGACGAAGGTTCATACCCGCGACCGGCTACCCTGATTTAGGTTTCCCGTGATTTCCCTAAATACACTACTAGCCGTTAAAATTGCTACACCACGAAGATGACGTGCTACAGACGCGAAATTTAACAGACAGGAAGAAGATGCTGTGATGTGCAAATGATTAGCTTTCCAGAGCATTCAAACAAGGTTCGCGGGTTTGAACCGCCGTCCTCCAGAATGCGAGTCCAGTGTGCTAACCACTGCGCCACCTCGCTCGGTGGAAACACTGGATATCAATGTAATACAGGAGGCCGATAAAATCTACAATACCCATAAACACCTAAGTTAAGTTCTATGTCCTATGTAGCTTGACACCTACAACGTGCTGACATGAGGAAAGTTTCCAACCGATTTCTCATACACAAACAGCAGTTGACCGGCGTTGCCTGGTGAAACGTTGTTGTGATGCCTCGAGTAAGGAGGAGAAATGCGTACCATGACGTTTACGACTTTGATAAATGTCAGATTTTAGCCTGTCGCGATTGCGGTTAATCGTATCGCGACATTGCTGCTCGCGTTAGTCGAGATCCAATGGCTGTTAGCAGAATATGCAATCTGTGGGTTCAGGAGCGTAATACGGAACGCCTTGCTGGATCCCAACGGCCTCGTATCATTAGCAGTCGAGATGAGAGGCATCTTACCCGCGTGGCTCTAACGGATTGTGCAACCACGTCTCGATCCCTGAGTCAACAGATGGGGACGTTTGCAAGACAACAACCATCTGCACGAACACTTCGACGACGTTTGCAGCTGCATGGACTATCAGCTCGGAGACCATGGCTGCGGTTACCCTTGACGTTGCATCACAGACAGGAGCGCCTGGTATGGTGTACCCAGCGACGAACCTAGGTGCCCGAATGGCAAAACGTCATTTTTTCGGGTGAATCCAGGTTCTGTTTACAGCATCATGATGGCCACATCCGTGTTTGGCGACATCGCGGTGAACGCACATTGGAATCGTGTATTCGTCATCGCCATACTGGCGTGTCACCCGGTGTGATGGTTTGGGGTACCATTGGTTACACGTCTCGGTCACCTCTAGTTCGCATTGACGGCACTTTGAACAGTGGACGTTACATTTTAGATGTGTTACGACCCGTGGCTCTACTCTTCATTCGATCCCTGCGAAACCCTACATTTCAGCAGGATAATGCACGGCCGCATGTTGCAGGTCCTGTACGGGCCTTTCTGGATACAGAAGATGTTTGACTGCTGCCCTGGCCAGCACATTCTGCAGATCTCTCCTCAATAGAAAACGTCTGATTCAATGGTGGCCGAGCAACTGGCTCATCACAATACGCCAGTCACTACTCTTGACGAACTGTGGTATCGTGTTGAAGCTGCATGGGCAGCTGTACCTGTACACGCCATCCAAGCTCTGTTTGACTCAATGCCCAGGCGTATCAAGGCCGTTATTACGGCCAAAGGTAGTTGTTCCGGGTACTGATTTCTCAGGATCTATGCACCCAAATTACGTGAAAATGTAATCACATGTCAGTTCTAATATAATGTATTTGTCCAATGAATACCCGTTTCTCATCTGCATTTCGTCTTGGTGCAGCAATTTTAATGGCCAGTAGTGTAGTTTCAGGCAAATGCCGGGATGGTTCCTCTGAAAGGGCACGGCCAACTTCCTTCCTCATCCTTTCCTAATTCGAAGGGACCGATGACATCACTGTTTGGTCCGCTCCCCCTAATCAACCAACTGCCCGACCAACCAGTGTTTCAGTCCTAGCCAGGAAGCGTGCGCGGCAGGTTTTGACAGCTCGTCCACAGCAGACAGACACCAGCCGCCTCCGCTCGCCCCCGGCGGGCAGCCCCGGCCGGGTAGTCGGGGTCCGCTGGCGGGCCCTGGGCGGGTACCAGAGGCGAGGAGGCGCCGGCCCAGCGTGGGCGCCTCGCCAATGATAATAATTACGAGTGGCACTGCCGGCAGGGCTTTTCATTTTCGGGCCCGTTTCCCATGGCAACCCTTCCGTAATTGCCGGCCAGCGATTTGGGTCAGGCAGAGACCCGCGTGTAATCTGCGTCGCCGTCGGCCGCCGCCCCCGCCCGCTAAGTGATACAAAATGATTTAGCGCTGGCAAACCACAGGCACCACCGCCGAGCCGCGCACGGAATCCGCTCTCGGTTTACCCCAAACCGAGCCGGGGAATTAGTCACGAAGCCCGCCGCAGGCGCCGGGGCGGGTCGTTCCGGCCCGACTGGGAATCCGCAGTTTAAAGAAATTACACGCTGCTTAAAAGAGCCCTTAACCTAATGATATTCATTTGCGAATGCTCGGTACGTCTTCCACCCTACACCACACCGAACGCCGATTCAAAGTAGTACTCTCGTCGTTTCCCGACCGAGCATTAATTCGAAGTATTTTCTCTGTCTGCGCGATCACCTTGCTTAAATTTCCGGGTAGCGAGAACGAAAGTGTTTCATTTGCTGCTAATTTAATAGGCTTCCCACTATCCCAATCACAGCGGAACAGTTCGTAGAGAGGAAAGCGTCTTTATACCTGGAGTTTATGCGTTTTCTGAAATCATTCCACTCCATTAAACAAAGCAACGTGAATGCGGGAGACTTTTAAGTGCTTCTCGGCCCCAGGCGAGATTATTAAACTGACAAAGAGCGTTTATGAGACCTACAGATGACATGCTAGTTACGAGGTTTCGATATCATTTTTTCTTGCGAGGCAAGCTCATGGTCTCGAACGATCGTAAAAATGTGCTCAGATTATAGACAGCTCATCCCAAAAACACCTGTACGACCCATTCACGCGGAAAGATGCTCTTCTTATCACTTATCCAAGGTTTAAGAGACCAGATTTGGTAAAGCAAAGAAACAAATTATCCATATAATAAGATGAAAAACAAACTGAAGACCTAATACTCCCAACCTCTTGAACTGAACTTACTTCGGCAACATAAGGCTACTTGAGAAGGTTCGCTCATTTTGTAAGACTACAATGTAGAAGACCATAAGTACGAGGGCGTGATGAAAAGTAATGCCTACGAATGTTTTATTTAAAAACCCTTAAGGCTTTTTAAGTAAAGCAAACGCTATTAACGTCCGTGAATCTTTATTCTTCATGTCTACATGTTTGGTATTTAAATGGATAGTCAGGCAGCAGTTAGAGTTGACGGTAAATTGAGTTCATGGTTCAGAGTAGTTTCAGGGGTAAGACAAGGCTGCAACCTGTCTCCACTGTTGTTCATATTATTTATGGATCATATGTTGAAAACAATAGACTGGCGGGGTGAGGTTAATATATGTGAACGCAAAATAAGCAGTCTTGCATATGCGGATGACTTAGTTGTGATGGCAGATTCGATTGAAAGTTTGCAAAGTAATATTTCAGAGCCAGATCAGAAATGTAAGGACTATGGTATGAAGATTAGCATCTCCAAAACGAAAGTAATGTCAGTGGGAAAGAAATATAAACGGATTGAGTGCCAAATAGGAGGAACAAAGTTAGAACGGGTGGACGGTTTCAAGTACTTAGGATGCATATTCTCACAGGATGGCAACATAGTGAAAGAACTGGAAGCGAGGTGTAGCAAAGCTAATGCAGTGAGCGCTCAGCTACGATCTACTCTCTTCTGCAAGAAGGAATTCAGTACCAAGACTAAGTTATCTGTGCACCGTTCAATCTTTCGACCAACTTTGTTGTATGGGAGCGAAAGCTGGGTGGATTCAGGTTACCTTATCAACAAGGTTGAGGTTACGGACATGAAAGTAGCTAGGATGATTGCAGGTACTAGTAGATGGGAACAATGGCAGGAGGGTGTCCACAATGAGGAAATCAAAGAAAAACTGGGAATGAACTCTACAGATGTAGCAGTCAGAGCGAACAGGCTTAGATGGTGGGGTCATGTTACACGCATGAGAGAAGCAAGGTTACCCAAGAGACTCATGGATTCAGCAGTAGAGGGTAGGAGGAGTCAGGGCAGACCGAGGAGAAGGTACCTGGATTCGGTTAAGTATGATTTTGAAGTAATAGGTTTAACATTAGAAGAGGCACCAATGTTAGCACTGAATAGGGGATCATGGAGGAACTGTATAAGGGGGGCTATGCTCCAGACTGAACGCTGAAAGGCATAATCAGTCTTAAATGATGATGATGATGATGATGATGATGTCTACATGTTTATTTTTCAGCATAGTCACCCTGGCGACGGACAAGTTCCCCAAACGACAGACCAGCTAGTTGATACCGTCACTGTAGAATGTTTGACTTTGTTGGTAGAGCCATAACCCGCCTCCGGTTGCACCACTTCATCACTATCAAAGTGAAATCCTTGAAACTGTTCTTTAAGTTTTGGAGACAGCTATTAACGGACGCGTCCCATTTAGGACTGTAAGGAGAATGGTCGATGACAGTGAACCCAAGGCATCGGATTGTTGCAGATGTCTCAGCGCTCGTGTGCGGCCTGTCATTGTCATGATGAAGGAGATGGGACTTCGTGTGTGGACGAACTTTTCGAATTCGAAACTGTGAGTAGATTACAGTGTGCTGTTTCTCACGACCGACATTATTATGTTACATACCGCTATGTTGAACGCTACAGTTCCGAGCTACATGGATGTAGAACTGATGAATGAAGATGTAGAATGTTTTTAATAACGTTTGTTTTAAGAATGCCCTCGTGAAGTTTCGAGTACGTCATTTCATCACCAGATTTCACTAAATGCTGTATAATTAACTTTCTGCACCGAAGTACAAGCCAATATTGCAGCAAGCCGGCGAAAGGCAGCTTATGACACTAGCATAGCAATATCATCGTCTAATACGAGGTGCATTCAAGTTCTGAGGCCTCCGATCTTTTTTCTAATTAACTAATCACCCGAAATCGATGAAACTGGCGTTACTTCTCGACGTAATCGCCCTGCAGACGTACACATTTTTCACAACGCTGACGCCATGATTCCATGGCAGCGGCGAAGGCTTCTTTAGGAGTCTGTTTTGACCACTGGAACATCGCTGAGGCAATAGCAGCACGGCTGGTGAATGTGCGGCCACGGAGAGTGTCTTTCATTGTTGGAAAAAGCCAAAAGTCACTAGGAGCCAGGTCAGGTGAGTAGGGAGCATGAGGAATCACTTCAGTGTTGTTATCACGAAGAAACTGTTGCGTAACGTTAGCTCGATGTGCGGGTGCGTTGTCTTGGTGAAACAGCACACGCGCAGCCCTTCCCGGACGTTTTTGTTGCAGTACAGGAAGGAATTTGTTCTTAAAAACGTTTTCGTAGGATGCACCTGTTACCGTAGTGACGTTTGGAACGCAATGGGTAAGGATTACGCCATCGCTGTCCCAGAATATGGACACCATCATTTTTTCAGCACTGGCGGTTACCCGAAATTTTTTTGGTGGCGTTGAATCTGTGTGCTTCCATTGAGCTGACTGGCGCTTTGTTTCTGGATTGAAAAATGGCATCCACGTCTCATCCATTGTCACAACCGACGAAAAGAAAGTCCCATTCATGCTGTCGTTGCGCGTCAACATTGCTTGGCAACATGCCACACGGGCAGCCATGTGGTCGTCCATCAGCATTCGTGGCACCCGCCTGGATGACACTTTTCGCATTTTCAGGTCGTCATGCAGGATTGTGTGCACAGAACCCACAGAAATGTCAGCTGTGGAGGCGATCTGTTCAACAGTCATTCGGCGATCCCCCAAAACAATTCTCTCCACTTTGTCGATCATGTCGTCAGACCGGCTTGTGTGAGCCCGAGGTTGTTTCGGTTTGTTGTCACACGATGTTCTGCCTTCATTAAGCTGTCGCACCCACGAACACACTTTCGACACATCCCTAACTCCATCACCACATGTCTCCTTCAGCTGTCGATGAATTTCAATTGGTTTCACACCACGCAAATTCAGAAAACGAATGATTGCACGCTGTTGAAGTAAGGAAAACGTCGCCATTTTAAGTATTTAAAACAGTTCTCATTCTCGCCGCTGGCGGAAAAATTTCATCTGCCGTACGGTGCTGCCATCTCTGGGACGTATTGACAATGAACGCGGCCTCATTTTAAAACAATGCGCATGTTTCTGTTGCTTTCCAGTCCGGAGAAAATAAATCGGAGGCCTTAGAACTTGAATGCACCTCGTATTGCAATTGGTGTTGCGTTTGAGTTTTGACTGCTTGAATGCAGATGTGACACTGAATCACAAAAAGTGGCTTTAGTAAATGTTTGCATTGTTCTGTTCCACTTTGCTTTGACCACTGCATTGAAATCCCACTCCTGAAATTCTAAGACTGAATAGCCGTAAAGCACTGTCAGGCTAGTAGGAAAGGTTTACCGTGAAGTAGCATAATTATTTTCATTAGAGGTAGATAGACAATAAGTCACACTATTAAAATGTATGTGTCTTTTGTCCTATTATATCAACATATTATTGTCCGCTTGCTTAGCTGTGAGTATACCAGCTCAGTACCTCAGCGTGAAAAAAAAAAAAAACCTCAGTAAAGGAATCAACGATCAAATTGAACGGATGTCATGTGGCATCCGCCCAGACCAAACGCAACGAGCGATACCGAACAAAGAAAAACAAAAGTGGTATCGTGCTTGCCGCTTGCGTCCCATGCAGCTGGCCGAGGTTCGATTCCCGGCCGGGTTGAAGATTTTCTCCGCTCGTGGACTGGGTGTTTTGTCGTCCTCATCATCATTTCACCCTCATCACCGGCATGCAAGTGCCCAATGTGGCGTCGACTGAAATAAGACTCGCACTCGGCGGCCGAACGGCCAACAATTCCATACGATCATTTCATTTTTGATATCTCATTTCTTCGAGTTACTGAAGTTCCTCTCTTAGACCTTGAATAAGTGATCATTCAAATGTCTCTCGTGGCAAGACGCGCAGTTTTGCAATCGTATTACTCATGCTACTGTTTTTGGGATGAGCATTTTATACTGAACGATATTTTCGTGTGGTTCGGAACGTTAGATGTCACGCACTTAACCTTGTCTGTAGTAAATAGCAATCAAGATAGGGATGTAAGCCACCGTGTGGACACAGTGTACCACCATTCTAGTGTTAACATTTCTCTGTGTTTGGAAGTGCCTGTTGCTACAATTCTTGTTTCCGAATCAATTTTTTTAACCCTGACTTGTGCAAAATACCAAGCGAGGATAAACACCACGTTGGAGAAACTGGGGACATCGACCGCCGACACAGAAAAAAACACGTGAATAGTCATAGGTACTCTGAGTGAGCAGATACGTTGCAAAAACCAATACGGTAGACTCGTTATGAATGACTTGTACGCTATGGCGATTCTAAGAATCACCACTAAGGGCTTTCCTTGGCTCCTTAATCCTCAAGGGTATCGCTTCCGTTATATCCACTCGTGTTGTTCGCGGTCTGGAGCAAGTCGATCTAAGCGATCTAAGTGACTTGCATATCGATTAGGTTGAATGTAGTTCTTTTAGAGAAGAAGAAGAAGAAGAAGAAGAAGCTTGCGAGTCGAATGGAGTGTAGTGGCGTGTATGTGTTGCTTGTCTAAATGAGAGAGAAGGCAGAGAGTGCCCAGTGACGATATGAGGTCTATTGTTGTTTGAACGGAGCTAGAGGCGCCAACGAATTTAACGTTCAATCCGTCGGACGGATCGCACACTCTATGAGGCGTTGTGGAGGGATTCGGAATTTAATTCGGAACATAACAGTAAGTCCGGTGATTGAAAACCTTACACCATCGTCTTTCCTCTCCTTGCCACTTATAAGTTGTCAAAGGTTATTTCCCAACGCAAGGATTCGAACCGGGTATCTCTGTGTAGAGTGCCGCGTGCGTAAATGTGTTTGGCTACGGAGGACGCCACCTTTTACACGGGGTATGTGTACTTGAAATAAGACTAATAGCAACCCTTTTTTCATAAATTGTACTCTTGTCGTACACTTCACCGTGTTTTCCGGAGAACAGATTTAGTTGTAAATCATTAATGTTCCTGACGGCACGTGACGTTGTTAATAAGAAATAAATGGGTGTGACTCAATAGGGACCTAGCAGAAAATTATTTCCCATTTGTGATATCTTGACGATGCAGATAACAATTGCCTGTTCACTCACAATTTACAAGGTAGAGAAGTGGGACTGTGAAAACAGGAAGCTGTTGTTACAAGATATGTGGCAAAAATAGCAAGGGATAGCCATATAGCTGGTGAATATGTTCTGATAACTGGAAAACTGCATCACGTACCATGAGAAATGTCCAAGCTAAATTAACATGACAAGTGGGACTTTTGCAGCGATAAGAACTAAGAAGCTTT
This sequence comes from Schistocerca cancellata, assembly GCF_023864275.1. Lineage (NCBI taxonomy): Eukaryota > Metazoa > Arthropoda > Insecta > Orthoptera > Acrididae > Schistocerca > Schistocerca cancellata. The sequence goes on along the minus strand of NC_064632.1, from coordinate 43,186,287 downwards.
CCAATAGCGAGACGGCTCCAATCTCCGGACAGTTGATGGAAATGTACATTGTTAATGCTGAATGGTTGTACATTGTGTATAATATTGGAAGAAATGACTAACGAATGTCAGCACTTCTTGTAAAGATTGCTTAAGGTGTATACCGAATTGCTAAAAAAGCAAAACTGAGAACTAAACATCGATATCCTTGCAACCGGAAGCTAAGGAAAGTACAGTTCAAAACGAGAAACTGGAGCTGGATTGGACACATCGTGATGCAAGACGAAGGATCAATAGTGAAACACACTCCTGATTGGCTTACCTGAGGCGGTAGAGACGATGCAGATGTCGAATTAGTGAGATCTTAGAACCGTAAACTCACAGCTTCGAGTAACAGCTATCTTGAAAGCAGACCTTATAATTAACAATGCTGTATGATGGAGATTATTAGTTGACTCCCTCTGTTCGACTTTGTGTTAAAGGATCGATCAATATAATGACAGAAAACAGGAATGGAATTTGGCATAACTGATCTACAGACTAACACAAACGCGCGTGCGCGCGCGCACACACACACACACACACACACACACACACACACACACAATCCTTATTTCTGTCGCTGCGACGTAATCTCAGTAATACTACCCGAACTTTAAATGACCCCTTTCTCTGCGACTCCAAGTGTTGATAACGGGATTAACGAGACCCCTGTAGCCCCTGTAACTGCGAATCGGGGGATAGTGCAATTTTGTTTCCAGTTTAGAACGTCTATAAACTTTTATTGCCTTTCTTTCTGTAAGGGAGAACCGGAGCACAGCAGCCAGTGTTCTTGAGACGAGGCAGTATTTGTTTTTATGACACTTTAAGGTAGCCCTCCGGCATCATTTACAACCTGAAAACGTCGAAAAGAAGTAGAACGTGGTCCGGTCTCTTTCGAATACATGGTTCTGACTGGTGGTATTCAATATTATTGCGTGAAATTCATTAATTTAGTGTGTATTTTGCACGGTTATTTCATTTCTAATTAAATTAATTTCTTGAGCAGGAAAGATATTTTAGATATGTAGAACTTGCAGGTCATTCTGCAGAGCACGACGTGATACGTATTCAGAAAATCTTTATCTTCTCAGTTTTCACGAGGTAGTCACTGTTCTATAGGCTTTGAGAGGTGTTGCCGTTTCAAATTGGAACCAGGGCATCCTTGGGCGAGAGTTCTAGAGTCAGGTGAAAATTCTCATTAAGATTTTTGAGGCAACAAGTAATTTGGCTGTAATCGTTGTTCGCTGAGCAGTAGGGATCTTCATGAGGCAAGACATTTTGTTGAGGTCGCGAATGGGGAAACGCAGTCGTTCGTTCTTCTACAGACTGTGAAAGTCAAAGTTTCTTCCATTCGAAATGAGTGTTGGAAACGATGCAGGAATCCCGCATCGGCAAGGCTCCAGTGGAGGTAGTTGGCCTTTGCTACCGTCTTGTACAGTGCAAAATGTGGATCTAAGTTGCGTGAATGTCTGTGATGTGTGCTTATACAGTGTGAGGCGATGGCGAAACCTGGAACCGGCCTACACGTTACTGCTTTCGAATGGAGACAAGGGGACAGCCCAGATTAGCTTCCCCATCTGACGAACGAATCACAACCAACAGTGTTACATGCCCTCAGTCTATGAGGCACCGTCAGAAGTTTGGATTTTAATTCAGGACGTTGGTGCCAAATCGGGCTGTCAGCAAGTTAACGGAACCCCTTCTCCTTCCCGTGATCCCCAAAAACGAGTGGTATGAATTTGTTCTACCAACAGTATTCAAACCGAATTGCTCCGATAAAAAAGCCAGCGGACAAACGTGCGTTAGGGACATCGGCTACGAAGGCGAATTCACATTCTGTTCCGCCTCAAAAGTAAATATTTGTCAACAGGAAACCGCATCGGGAAATCCAAAGCCTTGAACGCAACTTTCGTCTATGGTTTTGAGTTCAGCGAACCATCAGCGATGTTATCGTTGTTATGGTCTCCAGACTGAAGACTGGTTTGATGCAGCTTTCCATATCAGTCTATCCTGCACAAGCCTTTTCATCTCTGCATAAATACTAAAATTGACTTCCTCTCGAAACAGCTTACGTTTTCACGTCCAAGTTTCTCTAGTTTTTATACTTCACTCACTCCTCCACTACCAAACTGACTTTTCCTTGACGGTTAACGAAGCGTCGTAACAATTGATCCCTTCTTTTAGTGAAGTTGTGCCATAAACTTTCTTTCTCACCAATGTGATTGTGGATCTCTTGTTAGTTCTGCGCACCACATTTCAAATGCTTCTATCCTGACCCTGTCTGAACTATGTATCGTCGATTTTTCACGTCCGTACATGACTAGACAACAGACAAACACCCTCAGAAAAAATTGCCAGCACTTAAATTTATATTCGATGTTAAGAATTTTTCTTTCCCAGAAATTTGTTTCATGCTATCGCTGGTCTCCGTTTTACATCCCCTCTATTTCTTCCACCGTCAGTTACTTGGCTGTCCAAAATTGAAAACTCATTTACTACTTACAGTGTTTTATTTTCTAATCCAACCCCCGCAGCACCACCTCATATAATGCGAGTACATTCCGTTACTCTTTTTGTCGGTATTGCTACCATAACCTCTTTTCATATCACTATCCTTACATTCAACTGATCTTTCAAGTCCTTTGCCATTCCTGTCAGAATTATAAAGTCATCGGCAAACCTCAAAGTTTTAATTTGTTCTCTCTGCACTTCAATTTTCTTTCGAGTTTACTCATTGTTTTCCTGCGCCGTTTGCTTAACTTTCAGGTGGAAAAACATCAGGAGTAGAATGCAACCGTGTCTCAATCCCGTGGGCTGCTTCATGTCCGACTCCTACGACTGTAGTCTGGTTAATGTGCAAGTTGTACATTTCGTCTCCTGTATTTTATACTTGCTTAGTTAGTAACTTCAAAGAGTGTGTTCCAGCCAATATTGACATAAAAATGTCCTCGTCCAGGGATGAATTGCCATCCCGGGCGTTTTGACGACTCTGAAGACCGTAGAGCCGCCACATCTCATTCAAGCAGCTCCTCTTTCGGCGTCACGAGGCTGATTGCAATCGATAACAGTCCTCCCACCAAGGATAAATCCTTGACAGCGGGAACCGAACCTCGGACCCCCGCATGGCACCCATCTACGCTAACCACTCTGCTACGGAAACAGGACACATCGACAAAACCCGTCTCTAAATATACAACTGCTACCAACGTCGGTTTCTCTTCCTGCAAACAATGTTGCAGAATAAGTCGCAGGACCAGTACTGCCCAGCGTGTTGTAGCATATAGTGTTTCATAACTATGACGTCTGCCATCGAAGTGGAGGTGTTAGCGGCGGAAAGCCCGTTTTACACGAGTGACTTTCTGATCGAAATCAACAACACCAATTTTGTGCGTCTTTGGTGCCTGCGCATAAATCAACAGCCAACTATGTCGCAAGTGTGTCTATGTCATATTAATGATGCATAGTTTGTGCCAAGTGTGGAGTTCTAAATTTCCGAGCATATCGCACGCTGCGCATGCGCAAAAACAAGAGATTGTGGGTATGTCTGATAACATCGGAAGTTAAATTGTTCTGGCTGAGCTAATTCCTATCACAGAAATGGGTTCTGTGTTTTCGACTCTTTTTAATCCTTACTGTGATGTTTGATTTGTTTCCGTGACACAGTGAAGAGACTGCACGAGGTCCTCGTATTTTTCTTACTTGTGCTCTCCTAAATGAAAGACGAAAAATCTGAAAGTAAAACGTTATTTACGTTTAACAGAGAAAATGCGTACACTATGAATAAATAAGAATGTAAATAGATAAACATATTTTAAATGAAAATTTCAACGGTCGAAACGTCACAGTTATTTGACGAAAAAAATAATTTATTGATGTCATTTGGCACTTAGTAAGAAAACAAGATAGGAAGGATAAAATAAAAATGTGCTATTTACTGTGTTTCAGATATCGTGTGGTCTGTTTTCTCGAGCGAATATTTTGAAATGTTTGGACGGCACTATTACTACTCTTTCAGTTTTCGGGAGTGTAGAGAATATACCATATGGTCTATGACCAGTAGACCCACTATGAATTTTGCTTTGGTCGTTAATGAAGTCTTACCATTGGTTGTTCCTGCATTTTGTGAGTAAACGTCAATTTTTTTCGTGAAAAGAAAAGTCCCTCGTCAGCTCACTTTCACCGTTCACGTGCCGATGTGCACAGTATACGGCTCTCACAGCAAACTCAGTTTAGCCGCTGACGTGTAAACGAAGATGACCGCTCGAGCAGACGAGACTCGGTACAGAAATAACGCGCCAGGGGAGCCGCAGCAGACCACCAGCTGGCCGTGGAGAAGCGGCGACCATCAGCTGAGACACGTAACGGCGTAACGGCGCCGGCCGACGCCTCCCGCGGTGCCAATTTGAGGAGCTACGGGACTGGGCCGGCACCCCGGCGAGCGGCAGGTAGGGGCGCCTGCGTGTCTGCAGTCCACAACATACCGCGGGCGGTCAGCGCGCCACAGCAGACGGCTGCTAAAACCGCCAGTAGACCGACGCACCGGTTCTGCCCACCTTGTACAGTACAGCCAAGGTAAAAGTGGCTCCTCACCGTAAGCGACACGTTGCGATTTTACTGTTCCGCTCTACTGTAACCTCCCCCTCACTTATCGACGTTAATGACAGTGAAAAATTAAACCGCGTGTACCTAATGGAAATTTGGGAAAAGCAATCGTCCCCGAAGTTAATCTATCGGTAAAGAGGGAGGAAAGGGTTACATCTAAATGAAAGGAAAAATGCAAATGAAACTGGTGGAAATTAATTTTGAAAAGGGGTAAAGTTAATAAAGAAAGTAAATGTGCGGCCGTTACGTTAACATCAACTAGCGGTCATTAGATATTTAAGGTTTGGGGAAATTACGGTCGCCAGTCCTAAGGACAAGTAACTGAAAAAAAAGGTTATTACACATATAATTAGCACTAGAAGCGTGGCAACTGAAGGTTGACACGTGTAGTGTGAAAACTGAAAGTTTGTCAGAAGTAATAAATTTCGCTACACTCTGACTTAATTTAGCAAAATAATTAATAAAACTGGAAAATCGAAAGTTAATTTAGTGACTGAAGTTAATAGTGAGCTTTTTTTCTGAAGCACATCGAAATTCAGTAAAATACGGTTAGTCTTGGACTACCTCAACAATCATTTCAAAAGCTACTTGAATCTACGAAATTTAGAAATAAGAGATTTAACTTTGAACTTGAATTAAATGATTCTGAACAATTAACAATAGTAAACTTTAGTACGTACCAAGCTGAGCTGCAGTCACAGGTGAGCTAAAATACGGTAACAAAACTCGCACTCTTAATTTGTGCTTGTGTAATCTAAATATAGTAGCCAGCTATGAATACCTTAACTGAACTTTGAAATTAAAGCAATGAAATCGAATGATGCTGTTTTAATGCTGGCGTTTGAATTTCAACGACACTCGGGTTCATTCCGGAAAAGGAAGGGACCCTGCTTGGTAATGCAATTGGGACAATGAGCAACAAAGGTTCATGCTACGTTGCTGTAATTTTGTGATTTGAACAGTTTTAAAAGCTGAGGTCTGCCATACAGTTCTAAAACCTTACGTGCGTCCAGTCTTCCTTGTCGGCTGATTGAAGGTTTGAAGCCGTCGGTCGAAGAGGTGGCGACAGTCACACATTGTCGGCCGTCGCTGTTGCAGAAGCTGGATGTTGGCGCGCCTTCTTCTCGACACGGTCACCAGACGAAACGGGCTCTTGATGTGCGCTAGTTAATGTTTCCCGTCCGCGACACCATGTCAGAAACTATCATCGCAAGTCGAGCGCAATTACATGCTGCCAAACCCCGAAAGCGCGGCAACTCGAGGGAGCTTCACACAACACACCTGCTCCACTCGCTACTCCAGCCAGACTCCCTCTGCCCGCGCTCCACGCGGCAGAGTTAACACTACCAAAGATCCTACACACTTTGACTCTTCACACGACCTATCGATGTAATCGTTCGATAGCAGTCTTCCCTAGGCAAGACCCAGCGTAAAAATACAAATAATATTTACGAAACAAACCAATTATACATCGACATAAATAAATAATATATATATATATATATATATATATATATATATATATATATATACAAATAGTAAAACAAATACAGTATGTAAAGACACAGAAATGTCATATATTCAGGTAACAAAAATAAGGAAAACAAATTTATAGTACAATAGATGGAAATAGGAGGATATGCATTTCCGGCGTTACACTACATCTACATCGATACTCTGCAAAGAAAGTGCATGGCAGAGGATACCTCTGATTTTACCAATTACTAGGGCTTCTTCCCATTTCACTCACATTTGGAGCGTGGTGACATTAATTGTTTGAATGCCTTTGTGCGTGCAGTAATTATTCTAACCTTAACTTCTCGATCGCTATGTGGGCGATAAATAGGGGATTCTAGTATATTCCTAGAGTCATCATTTAATTATGGTTCCTGAAACTTTGTTAAGAGACGTCCTCCAATTCAGTTCCTTCAGTATCTCTGTCACACTCTCCAACCCATCAAACAAAACTCTGACCACACGTGTTGTGCTTCTCAGTATCCCCTGTTATTCCCGTTTAGTACAATTCTCACACACTTGACCAATATTCTACAAACGGTCTCACAAGTGATTTCTTAGCAATCTCCTTCGTAGACTAATTGCACTTCCCAATATTCTACCAATCTACTGAAGTCTACCACCTGCATCACCCTCGACTTAGCCTATGTGATCATTCCATTTCAGAACTGTATAATGTGCTACACCCAGTATTTGTATGAGTTGGCCAATACAGTGACTGATAGTATAGTCCAAGGATATTACGCTTTTTCGTTTTGTGAAGTGCACTATTTTACATGTCTGGAGATTTAGAGCAAGTTGCAAATATTTACACCACTTTGAAATCTTATCAAGATCTAACTGAATTTTAATGCAGCTTCTTTCAGATACTATTTCGTTATAGGTGACTGCATCATTCACAAAAAGTCTGAGGTTACTATTAATATTGTCTGCAAGGTCACTGATATACAACATGAACAGCAAGGGTATCAGCACACTTCCCTGGGGCACTCCTAAAGTTTCTTCTGCACCTGGCGCTGATTCTCGAGCCAAGATAACGTATTGCGTCCTACCTAGAAAAAAGTCTTGAATCCAGTCAGAAATTTTACTCGATACCCTATATGATCCTACCTTTGACAATAACCGAAGATGAAGTACTGAGTCAAATGTTTTTCGGAAATCAAGAAATACTGAATCTACCAAAGGGCCTTCATCCAAAGCTTTCAGCGTGTCATGTGAAAAAAAGTGTGAGCTGGGTTTCACACGATCAGTGTTTTCGGAATCCATGCTGGTTCGCAACGAGGAGGTCATTTTGTCCAAAATACCTCATTACGTTTGAGCTCAGAACATCTTCTAAGAGCCGGCCAGGGTGGCCGAGCGGTTCTAGACACTACAGTCTGAAACCGTGAGACCGCTGCGGTCGCAGGTTCGAATCCTGCCTCGGGCATGGATGTGTGTGATGTCCCTAGGTTAGTTAGGTTTAAATAGTTCTAAGTTCTAGGGGCTGATGACCTCAGCAGTTAAGTCCCATAGTGCTCAGAGCCATTTGAACCATGTTCTAAGATTCTGTAACAAAACGATGTCAAGGAAATTGGACTGTAGTTTCGTGAAACACTTCCACTACTCTCGTTGTAGACAGGTGTGATCTGTGCTTTCTTCCAAGAACTGGGGACGGTTTTTTTGTTTGATGGATATATAACAGAGTATAGTTAGAAGAGGGACTAACTCAGTCGCAAATTCAGTATAGAATGACAGGGATTCCATCGAGCCCTGTAGCTCTGTTGAACAAGCGTTGGACATTTCAGTTTTTCCAGCACCTCCACGAAGCCCTCCCATGGGTAAAACAAAGTCTGAGACCCATGCTAAGAACAACACACACACCCATGCCCGAGGGGGGAGGGGCCGCGCAGTCAGTGACATGCCATGCGGAACTTCTTTCATGCGTACATTTACTTGTTAGTTCAATCTGGTACGGTTGCCATGAACTTAAGCAAATCGCACGAGTGTTTTATAAGAAATCCCTTTGTAGACTGATTGCATTTTCCTAGTATCCTACCTACTTTCACTATATGACTGCAGAATTTATCCCTGCCAACTGCGATAACGTTGTTCGAGTTCGACGTTATGCCAGCTGCCACATACGATATTCAACTAACATGGACCTATCCGACGGCAAAAAACCTCAAGAAACTGAATGGTAAAACAGTCTCCTGGAAAGAGCTCTGTCAATCTCAAAACTTACAAGAAATCGCTACTCCTGAACATTAGCGCAGAAATCAGTCTCCACAGAAGTTTAGACGATGCTTCGATCTTCCAGAGACACAGGCATATAAAACCGTTCATTGAAGAGAGGCAGAAAGCAACGAAAGTATGGAAAGAAATCATGTTAACAGAAACGATGGATACAGATACATGGAAAAGATCGAACTTCCAACTGCGCCACCTGCATACTCGTTTCGTCACCTATGATTTACATTGGAAGATATGCCAGGAAAGATCGGGTCACAACGCCAAGGAGGACCATATCTGTAAACTATGCAACAAGCAATACCCTAAAAATAATTTAGAGAAGTGTGAAAACAGAACTCAACCACTAAGCACTTTAACAAAAGACTGGTGAAAGGAAACTCAAATGTAACCTTAAATGCCATAGTCTTATTAATCTTTGATGTGAAATTTGATTAATTTTACCAACTGTAATCATTATAAAACATCAGATATTATAATTTGAACACTATCAACAACCATTTTAGTCTTTCTAGGGGAACTATACCACGAATGAAATCAAGGAGCTGTACATTTTGTTTAATAAAATTCTTATTATTTACCTATATATTATTATTTACCTATTATATTATTTACCTATGACTCAGCTTACCTATGACTCAGCTTTTCGTTTGATAAATTTCATATCCCGGAAAACTCCTACGCCCAAGCATTTGTATGAGGTGACTGATGCCACATGAGCCTCATTGTTTTTGTACTCGTAGGATACTACGTTTTTCTTTCTTTTTGTGAAGTGCACAATTTCACATTTATGAGTATTCCAGCAAGCTGCCAATCTTTTGCAACACTTTGAAATCTTATGAAAATCTTACTGACTGGCAAGTTTGGCAGGATAGCATTCGAGGCAACATTTCAATGTTTTCTATTATTTTGAAGGTTGTCTTACGTATTCCTTTAAGGCATTTGTTACAGGCATCATTAATTTACGTACGCTTCTTCACAATTGCTTACAGGTACAATAACTTTATCTTGGAACTCTTCCATTTGGTCCGTGTTTGCATAGAAAAACAACTATATCAGAAATCGAGCGCGAATTGATGCAAAACACCTTGTTATTTGTTTACTTGTTTATTTTCCCAAACTAGCTTCGGCGAAAAATATCACCATCATCAGTGGTTCTTTAAAATCTAAAACATGCAGAAAATAGCTTAGGTATACAACAACAGTGACACATTATTACATTTTTACTATTCGTTTTTTTTTTAAATATAGTTTTCTGTGGATACTTTCATTGAAAAACCGTAACCCCATTAATATCGAAAGCCATTTACACATTCTGAAAAACAGCAACTGTCTCAAAATGGTTCAAATGGCTCTGAGTACTATGGGACTTAACTGCTGTGGTCATCAGTCCCCTAGAACTTAGAACTACTTAAACCTAACTAACCTAAGGACATCACACACATCCATGCCCGATGCCGGCTCCAGACTGTAGCGCCTAGATCCGCTCGGCCAGCAACTGTCTACGCCGACAACTAACAATAGAAGAAAATTACTACATACAAAAGGCTATAGTCGAAGGGGAAAATGTAATAAACGAAAACACAACACTTTGCAACAACATACACTTTACCGCTCTGAGCGAACTGACCAAGGACGCAGAACAGAAATCACACACACGCAAAAGAACCACTTCCCTATTACCCACAGAGACATAAATGAGGAACAGAAGTCGTCGTAATTCATGCTTCAGTTTTCATAGCCTACTCGCAACATGCGATACATCTCCCGCCACACAGGCGAACAGCAAGATGGCGTAATATTCTTGATCATAAACAAAGTGCGAAAGTTTTGTTTTTCTGTGTATAGAATTAGCTACATACCATCCAACGAACGTGAGTACACGAATAACTAACAGCCCAGTAGAAACCAAAACTGGCTTACACAATACTATCGCAACCCCAAGTATACAGGGTGAGTCACCTAACGTTACCGCTGGATATATTTCGTATACCACATCATATACTGACGAACCGATTCCACAGACCGAACGTGAGGAGAGAGGCTGGTGTAATTGTTTAATACAAACCATACAAAAATGCACGGAAGTATGTTTTTTAACACAAACCTACGTTTTTTAAAATGGAACCACGTTAGTTTTGTTAGCACATCTGAACATATAAACAAATACGTAATCAGTGCCGTTTGTTGCATTGTAAAATGTTAATTACATCCGGAGATATTGTAACCTAAAGTTGACGCTTGAAATCTCCGACGTTCAGTTGCGTGTTGTAACAAACACGGGCCACGGTCGGCGAGCAGCATCTGCAGGGACATGTTTACGATGACGACCGTATTTACGAGTGTGGTTGTAGTGCACTGTTGTGGTTTGGTCTAGCTGTCGCAGTGTCCGCATGTGGCGCTTGCTGCTACTGTTATTCTGCATTCGTCTCCGCAGGCAGACCAACTGTAGTACACCGTGTTACCAGACGTCTGTGGTAGTGTAGTGTTGCAGGAACTGTGACCATGGTGTATTCGAACTCTGAAAAGGCGGAAATGATACTCATCTATGGCGATTGTCGACGAAATGCAACTGAAGCCTGCAGGGTGTATGCAGAACGGAACCCGGACAGAGAGCATCCAACGTGCTGCACATTGCAAAACATCTACCGCCAACTTTATGCAACAGGTATGGTCGTAGCACGCAAACGGGACCGTAACAGGCCCGTCACGTGAGAAGCGGGTGCAGTTGTTGTGTTAGCTGCTGTTGCCATGAACCCACACATGAGTACACGGGACACTGCGAGAGCCGGTGGACTGAGTCAAAGTAGTATCATGCGCATACTGCATCGTCACCGCCTTCACCCGTTTCATGTGTCACTACATCAGCAATTACATGGTGATGACTTTAATCATCGAGTGCAAATCTGTCAATGGGTATTAACAGAGAATGCGTTGCAGTTCTACCTGTTTACCGATTAGCGGGTTTCACAAACCACGGGGCAGTGAATCTACGGAACATGCATTACTGGCCCGTGGACAATCCTCGCTCGCTCAGGCAGGTAGAGCGACAGCGACCGTGGACTGTAAATGTATGGTGCGGAATCATTGGCGACCACCTCATTGGTCCTCACTTCATTGCAGGGGTCCAAACAGCTGCAACATACATCGCGTTTCTACAGAATGATCTGCCAACGTTGCTCAAAAATGTCCCACTGGAAATGCGTCGACGTATGTGGTATCAGCATGATGGTGCACCTGCACATTCCGCAATTAACACTAGGCTGACCCTTGACAGGATGTTCGACGGGCGTTTCATAGGACGTTGGCCAGCCCGTTCTCCTGATCTTACACCTCCGGACTTCTTTCTGTGGGGTACGTTACAGGAGAATGTGTACCATGATGTTCCTACAACCCCAGAGGATATGAAACAACGTATTGTGGCAGCCTGCGGCGACATTACACCAGATGTACTGCGGCGTGTACGACATTCATTACGCCAGAGATTGCAATTGTGTGCAGCAAATGATGACCACCACAATGAACATCTATTGGCCTGACATGTCGGGACACACTCTATTCCACTCCGTAATTGAAAACGGAAACCACATGTGTACGTGTACCTCATCCCTCATGGTAATGTACATGTGCGGCAGTGAAAAAGATCAATAAAAATGTGTTAGCATTTGGACGCAATGTGCTGTTCCAGTCTCTTATGTACCTAAGGTCCATCACCGTTCCCTTTGGATCCCTACGTAATTCGATGCTCTCCGATACACACAATCTAACAGCGGAGGAGTGGTACTCAAGCGTCAACTTTAGGTTACAATATCTCCGGATGTAATTAACATTTTACAATGCAACAAACGGCACTGATTACGTATTTGTTTATATGTTCAGATGTGCTAACAGAACTAACGTGAGTCCAATTTAAAAAACGTAGGATTGTGTTAAAAAACATACTTCCGTCATTTTTTTATGGTTTGTATTAAACAATTACACTAGCCCCTCTCCTCACGTTCGGTCTGTGGAATCGGTTCGTCAGTATTTGATGTGGTTTACGAAATATATCCAGCGGTAACGTTAGGTGACTCACCCTGTATAATGCTGACATACGAAATTCACCTACTAGTATTTTGTATACTAACAGCCGCTCACAACAGATGAAGATGACATGATGTTCGTTGAGAAAAAATGGCAACAGAAAAAAGCACTGAAAATATGTCGCAAACAGCGACAATAATTCTCAAAAACATGCTATAACATACAATAAAGAAGTTAGTATGAAAGTATCCATAGAAATCTATATTTCAAAAATAACGAATACTAAAAACGTGTCAATGTGTCTTTGTGTTTGTATAACTATGCTATTTTCTGCTTGTTTCAGATTTTTAAAAAATACATGATGGTGATATTTGTCGCCGAAACTAGTTTGGAAAATAAACAAGCAAACAAATAACAAGGTGTTTTGCATCAAGGCTGACTCAATTTCTGATATTGTTGTACTTACAGGCAGAGAGAAAATATTTCATTTATAGTACTGAAGGAAATAGTTGCTTCTACAAGTCACTCCTCGTTCTTAATTCCAGATTTTCATGGAAAAATCTTAAGGAAAATAATACTAAGTAAACGTTCTAAGATTAAAAGACGTTGATCGTTTCGTAAAGCTAACAACAAAAAGAAACTCAAGTTATAATTTGACGACAAATGGGCAGATTACAAATCTCTCTGGAACGACATGATAATCCTCCTTCAGGGAGCTTTCTTAATGAAATGAAAGTGGAAATTGAGGCGTCGCGGAGCTGCAAAGCTCAACGAGTTTAATTATAAGGAGCAAGGACAAGGTCTGGAAACGATTAGCAACAAAAATGTGGAGAAGGATGAGCAGTGTCGGGCATCCGTGTGTCCTGGGCTGCATAAATACGTGTCATCAGAATAGTATATTGAATGGAATCTAGAAATACACCTTTTAATATTGTTTATTGGTTCAGTACAGAGGGAATATACATTATTTTACGAATAACATTCATCAGCCAAAACGCTGTATTCACTCATCAAATAACGTATGATCCTTTTGCATTCGGAACAGCACGAATTTGACGTCGAACACGTTATACAAGCCGTTGATGTGCATCTGGAAACAGACAGCACCGTACACGCTCACGTCACATCATTCCTACAGGTAACGCAGATATGGTCAGTGGATAACGATCTGGCATTCGATGATAACGCAGATATGAAACTGCTGCTGCTTCATCACTTCGGTCGACGGGTTTGTTTATTGTTCACATAGAACGTTTGCAGCTAGATGTGGGACGATAATAATCAGCCATTCGACATCAGCTAATGCTTGACCCCTGCAGGCGTTGCGGTCCTTACATAACTTATTTACGGTATGCTAATCTTGCATGTTTTCTAATTGCTTCCTACCCTCAACTAGGTCGCCTTCCGACGTCTCCTGACGTATACATGGTGAGAATCGTCACGGATCGACGTTATCTAATCCAGTGACCTGTGAAAGAAGTACTCGTATGCGAGGACCGGTGATGTGGGTTTCACTGATGGAGCAATAATAGCTGCTAACCAGAGTGCACTGCCGACTCGCAGAAGCGTTACGTCTGGAGTAAGGTCCAAAAACTAGCAGCGAAAACATCATGGGGTCTGTGACAACGGAGTTCTGTGCTGGCTTATGGCAGAGGACAGAATAAGGGGTAGGTGGATGGATGCGAAGGAGTCTGTGGCGGACGAAAAGGTCTGATTTTAGAGGAAGACGGACGTTGTATGGTACAACGTTTTAGCGTGTAACATCAGTTGACTTAAAATGCGGTCAAGATTCCTGTATACTTGACCTGAGGATAAAAATTTGCATTTCGAAAGGAAGTGAAAGATCGACGATAAACAGTACAGACAAGAAGAGTATAGAAGGTTTTGAAATGTTGTGCTACGGAAGACTGTGCACTCCCACAAAATAAATCCCTACATCCAGTTTGGTGAGATCTGTGAAATGAATGAATGTATGGTCGTCTGCTAACTGCAGATAGTGAATGTGAATATATGATCATCTTTGAGACGATCCTTTGGCCACCTTTGGTGCGACCAAAGAGATGAAATTTACCTGAGCTTTGAGCGCCTGAAATGTGGCTGACCAATACAGTAGCAAGGTGCTCCCCAACTTCGGCAGAGGTGCGAGAGAACCTGAAGAACGGCCATGTTTCAGCACTCTGCCGCTGGATCTTGTGCTGTTAAGACCTGTCTTAGGTGTGCTCCGTAAAGATAAAAGAGTGGAGACATGGTACGCATGTGGAATATTTAAGAGTAGTTTGAAATAATAATTTCTCTATTTCAGGAACTTTTGTGGGGAGAATTAAATGTCAGGCAGGTAATATTAATGGGATCGTAGTAGTCTTCGGAAGTGACCAACAGTCACAATGAAACCACGTGTAGCAATAAGTTGAAATACTTCTGTGTGCTTAAGTTAAGCTGAATTACTAGCGTCTGTACTATAAGTTGAAATATTTAAGAAATGGCGTGTGCAGGACTTGAAATTAGAGACGAGTACTTCCACATGGTGAGTACTGTGTGAGTCTCAATCTGTGTATGAGACAAAGGATAAAGAGAAGTACTCGTCCATGGTATCAGTTGAGGACTCGCGTGTGTGAGGAATATGCTCTTAATATTACTTTGCACGTTATGTTTCCGTGTGACGCTTGATTCAAACTATAATACTCTGACAGAGAAGCAAGGCGAGTCAGCCGTCTATCCAGCAACGCCACTTCGCTTGCATTGCACAGGAAGACGTGCATATATATCCAGAGTTCATAGTAGGAAAGAAGAATTACAAAGTGGGGCAGTGTCGTGTGAAACTGGGAGAAATTCTAATTGAAGTGGGAAAGCTGAAAGTGATAATGTTGTGACTATTTATTGTGTTGTATTCCATGTTGTAGTGTGGTGTATGTCATGTAATTTGGGTATGTGCGGTTTGCATGGGTGAGTAGCTAGGTAGTTGCAGTAGTGGGTAGTGGGTTATGCGTGTTCCTTTTGTACCGCTCGGTCTGGAGGAAAGTTTCGTGATGATGGTTGTGAGAGTCGAAGTGTGAGATATAGCAAAAAAAAGATCCACCATCCTATCCAGAAAGTGCACTGTAGCGTTAAATAATTACGAGACCATAAGGTAGAGAATCACCAATGTAAAGCCATGCCCACTGGGCGGAATTTCTCATGTGTTATTGTCGTAGGTTATAGAATTTGTGTGTTCAGTTATAGAATTTATCGGAATAAATAAGATAGTGAAAAGAAAAAAGATTGGTGGACTTTTCCTTCGAATTGTATGTTGTCATGATTTCCCGAATTTATAATGTGTGCGCCATTCATATTCAGTGCGATGGCCACGTGTTGATAAAAGCCGTTAAATAAAAGAAAAAAAGAAAATGTGGTATTGCCAGTGCGTAGTGAACAGTCAGAGTTCTGTAAATTACTGATAGTCAGATGTGCGTTTCCGTTGCGCATTATTCATACAGGAGGATAATTTGTAACTTTATTGTGAGTACTAGAGTTCACGTTACTCGACAGATAAGAATAAATCCACTCGCTTGGCAGACCACTCATCTTGCAGGCCTGACTGCTTGATGCCACAGTATGAGCAAGGCATGTGGGTGCCTCTCAACTTTATCTTCTCTATTCTGCTTAGTTAAATTATTACTAATTACAATTTATTCAGCTATTTAAAGACAACATCTAACAAAAAATAAAATAAATTTATCCCAACGTAAAAGATCCGTTATAGCGGTCAGCGTCTTCAAGACGATGACCAAGTCAAAACAGTGGTGACGCAGTGGTAAACAAAAAAATGTTCAAATGTGTGTGAAATCTTACGGTCCTTAATTGCTAAGGTCATCAGTCCCTAAGCTTACAAACTACTAAACCTAAATTATCCTAAGGACAAACACACACACCCATGCCCGAGGGAGGACTCGAACCTCCGCCGGGACCAGCCGCACAGTCCATGACTGCAGCGCCTTTTTTTTTATAGCAGGCGCTCCATCCGTCTTTTTTCTTTTTTTTGCAAACGCTCTATCCATCTTTTTTATTTTTTTTATTTTTTGTATTTATTTATTTTTTTAAATTTTTTATTTATTTATTTATTTTTTAATTTCCAATGTCAGGCTTACCACCTTTGCTGACATACATTTTTTTGTACTACCGCATAAATAGTGTCTACAATGTCCATTGTTGACAAATAGTGCTTAATTAGGAAATTAAGTAATTAAGGAAATGAATAAAACAGAAAACGTCCAAATGAAAGACATGAAGGCATTGCGGATAGTACAAATGTAAAAGAAACATGCTCCTGTAGCAATGAAATGAAATTCGTGTCGGGGGCGACACCTGCTCACGATCCGACGTTCGATAGAGGAAGAGAGCCATCTGTCGACTCGTTCTCCAGACGTTGGTGTAAGACTGGGTCGTCTTCTCGAAATTAACTAAGGGTCCGTAAGTGTGATCGATGTCTATCTCGGTTTCTTCGTCTATCTCATCTCTCACCCGTCACACCCCATCTGGCCGGCGGGTCGGTAAATGTAAGTCGCAAGTAATTAGCGAAGTCTTGGCCATATTTCTTATGCTGTTGCAGCTTCGTGTGTCCATCCAGGAGAAAATGCCAAAAATCAATTTTGTCCTTTTCCGATTCGTTATACACGTAGTCCACCACCATTCCCCGTACCCGTGTCACTGCATTGGTTTTTTGGACCGGAAAATAAGATTCTTGGGGGAACAAAAGTGTGTCTGATGAAATTGTGTGAGGGGCGGAGCGTAACAGGAACGCCAATATGTGTTGTGCCAAGTGCCACACTGGAGCCGTCCCGCTACATACTAAACGATGTTCATCAGTGTCCACTGTTACGCAGCCTAAACATAGTGGAGTGTCTGCCAAGTGAATCGCGTGCCGCCGTTGATTCGTTGCGAACTTCCTATTTACCACCACATACCATGTTGAGCGTACCGACGTAGGGAGGTAAACGTTCCGTATAACGCGCCATATCTGTCGCCAGTTCCTGTCTGGGTACTTCGTTTCCAGGGTATTCCTGGGACACCGGCGCAGTAAGAGTTGGTATACATCTCGCGTCGTCGGTAGTCGCGTTGTTGGGAAGGAATCTCTGACATAGCTAAGCTCCAAAAAAAAAGACTTGAAATGTGACAGCTTCGGTGAAATATGGCCCACATTGACTGGGGGCAGCATTGAAGTCGGCGCTAGTACATCGGCCAACGCACCCGAGATATTGCGAAATTGACCGCGCCACTGTCGGAAAATCGTACTGACGAATAACGCCCGTGCCTTTTCATATACGTTCACTAGACCAAGTCCACCCTCTCCAGGTGGTAGCGTAAGCGTTGTGTATCGGATCTTAAACAGGTGTCCCACACTCACGTAGGTTCCGAAAGTTGCTTGTATCCGTGATGCCATTGTGCGCGTTAAAGGCAGGACATGCGCTACGTGAGTGAGTCTCGGTGCTAGGTATACGTTAACATAGGTCACCCTCTGAATCATATCCAACGCTCTTAATTTCTGTAACAGCACCATTGTCCGCATCAGCTTCAATATGCGTCGGTAGTTATCCGCTGCTGTCCGCTGCACATCCGTGTGGAACGTAATACCTAGGCATTTTATGGTCTTAACTAACATGAGCGGGCCTTCCTCCCCCGGTTGTAATCCTCGACCGACATTCATGCAGCGTGATTTCTGTAGATTAAGCACGCTTCCTGCACGCCTTAGACCGCTCGGCTAGTGGTTAACAAGTCAGGCGGCAGACTTCTATAAGGAGAGTATTCAAAAACTGGCACAACGTCATGACAAGTGCCTCATTATTGACGGAAATTATGTAGAAAAGTAGATTAAGGTACAGGCTTTCGTGTAAAAATAAAATTATTGAGATATCTTAGTACGTCTTTTTTTTTATTTCAAAACGGTACTTACTTAAAAAACACGCCTCGTATTCCTGAAATTTGTTTACTCAATATTAATTATCTTTTGGAGCTGCGATTTTTTCCCTCAGTGTATTTGTACGACGTGTAGTCCACCGTGCGGAGCGTACAGTGGATGCAGATGGGGTGAGCGGGCGCAGCAGCGGCAGAGTGTAGCGTCCGCGCGGCGCCCCGGGGCGGCAGCCGGGGGGGGACTCGGGGCGTCGGCGCCGGCCGGCGTCGGGACGCGCTGCTGCGGGCTGGGATTGCGGGCGTCGCCGCGAGCGCTGCCATCGATCGCGCCCGCCAGCGCCCAACATGGCGACACCGGCGTCGCTCCACGGACGCCGGCGGCTGCGTCCGGCGTATCCTCATCCCGCAGCCTACACTCCCGTAACTGGAGCAAGCGCCCATCTAATCACCGATTTTACTCGCCTCTCACACGACTGTGGTACACACTTAGATGATTGCTTTGGTGCGATGCGCTTCTCCAGTTTTTTTTTTTCCATACAACCAGTTCGTAGTCTTACGAGCCTGCCGGCCGGTGTGGCCGAGCGGCTCTAAGCGCTTCAGTCTGGAACCGCGCGACCGCGACGGTCGCAGGTTCGTATCCTGCCTCGGACATGGATGTGTGTGATGTCCTTATGTTAGTTAGGTTAAAGTAGTTCTAAGTTCTAGGGGACTGATGACCTCAGATGTTAAGTCCCATGGTGCTCAGAGCCATTTGCACCATTTTTTTCTTACGTGCCTGTTAAATACAATGCGAGAGTGGCATCCGTGAAACAGGGGCGTTAGCGGAACAGGCTTGATGACGGTTAACACTGATCGTCAAGGTAATGGGGAAAGACGACGTCACCGTCGAATGGTGGTGTTTGCTTGGTCGAGTACCGAACGGTGGAAGTGAGGTTATGAGATACCATCCATGATACAAAGAGTTCGAATATAGTGATGGTATAGTCTATTAACTGCCGAATCAAACTTCATAAAGGATGTTCTTGACAAAATTTGTGCGGTAAACTGTTGACGAAACAGTAAGGAAGAATGTCGTCCAAACATTTGTAACCATCGATATTTATTTGATAGGGATATTATATACACACAAAAGCATCGAAGAATTCTTAGGTTCTCCATGCAGGCAGATGTATATTCGATTAATGAAGGGCTGTTCCAGTTACGATATGTACTTTATGTGTCCAGAATGAGATTTTCACTCTGCAGCGGAGTGTGCGCTGATATGAAACTTTCCTGGCAGATTAAAACTGTGTGCCGGACCGAGACTCGAACTCGAGACCTTTGCCTTTCGCGGGCAAGTGCTGTACCAACTGAGCTACCCAAGCACGACTCACGCACCGTCCTCACAGCTTTACTTCCGCCAGTACCTCGTCTCCTACTTTCCAAACTTTACAGAGACTCTCCTGCGAACCTTGCAGAACTAGCACTCCTGAAAGAAAGGATATTGCGGAGACATGGCTTAGCCACAGCCTGGGAGATGTTTCGAGAGTTCGAGTCTCGGTCCGGCACACAGTTTTAATCTACCAGGAAAGTTTCATATTTTATGTATGTTCACGTCCGGTTTCGGCTTACACATCCAGGCCATTATCAGATGATTCTGAAACTGCTATTGTTTATGCATAATGTGATGCCTGCATAAATATCTTACGTTATAGGAGACAAAATCGAAGCTTATATATGTACAGTTTATGTACGGAAATAATATGTAGCTTACATTGTGCTGTTGAAAAGCAAAGTCAGATTATAAGAAAAAGTAACAGTTTGGAAGATATAAAACTTACATGCCCTACGATATCGTGTGAAAAATGGGCGTGCCATGATTATAAAAATCGTGCAATTCTATACATTAAAACTACTGGCATGCTTTAGCTTTAGGCGTAGTTATATTCTGATCTGCCCGAAAATTCAAACTGCATGCATATTCCTTCCGTGCCGACACTGTACATATGTAAGATCTGTTTTTCATCTATTACGTGAAACATTTATATACCCATTATATTATGCATTAACAATGGCAATTTCGGATCCACTGCACAATGACCTAGATGTGACGACCAAAAAAGGTCGTGGGCTCACATAAAGCACACATGAGCAAATTCAGTTCTGTATTTTTCCTTCCTAAGTATCAACTGACGTCAAAAACTACTACATTTTTCTCCTTGAATGCAACTTGTACAAGACTGTTTAACACAGTTTCATTAGTCTGATTTCACATTTGTGCGCAGTGTAGGCTTTTACTTTGTCCAGGTATTGTAAAATACAAATAATTTTTCACTCTAACATATCTTAATTTGTGGAAGGACGCTCATAGAACATAAGCACTAGGCCAGGAAAAACAACAAGATAATGAAGACAAAGAAGGTCACTAGAGCGCGACGAGAACAGATAAATTCTCCATGTTAGCAGGCGACGACACCCCCACCTTGCCCCCCTCTCCGTCTACTAATATTAACGTGAAAACGACATTTTCGAAATACCTTAACGCTACCCTCCCACCCCGTTCTTTTTTTACGTTGACGGTCTGAGTGAATACCACCACTTGAAGTATATTGTGGATGTTTACAAATTCAGGTCCGTTAAAAATAAACCGACCTTAACACGGCAAAGTTACTAGAAGTTTACATGTTCTGTAACATTTTAATATAACAGTTTCTCTAGTCACGGAGGCGTCACAAGGTCATGGCTGTTCCATATGCCACCAAAGTTTATGTCGATGTTCGTAATCTAGTAGAGGTGTCAATTCTGTTATACAGGATATTATGCTAAGTGCGGATAAACTGCAGGAAACGATCACTGAGAGTATAAGGAGCATGGCGTCTACGCTGCGGGGTCGCCACAGAGGAAAACCTGTACGTAATAAGGGCTGCACGTGTTGTGAGCGATACAGTTAGTAGCTGTCCTCGTGGACAAAATAACAGCTCACTTGAGTGCGGATCTAACATACTGGTACAGGTAGAACATTCCCACTCGCCTATTGTGTTCCCATGTGTGCCTTTAATTACTGATCCCAAAATGCGAAAGATTTTTTATTTCCGTCTTCAAGTGGGTGTACCTCCCTTGGAACGCATGTCCGTCCATATAATCTTTTTCGCTGAGTACCGCTTCCTATGGTTTGTCCCATCGTGTATGGTAGATAACTCTGCACATTTCACCGTAGCCTTTCCAGCACCGAACACCTGTTTTCATACCCAATTAAGGGAGTGGACACTGTCCCGATTAAAGCTATTGTTGCACATTCTGTGCTCAACAGCTATTTTGATGGTACAGGATGGGGAAAAGAAAGTGACCCCGACGAGTGGATACAATTGGACTAATGGAGGAGCAAAAGACCTACAGTTACTTCCAAAAAGATGGAGCAACTGCCCATACTGCAGGCCGAACATTGCAGCACATTTTACGCCTAACAGCGTTTTTAGCAGAGGTCAGTGTGGTCGCGGCCCTAGCTGGCAAGTCAGCTCACCTGATCCCTCAGTGTGCGATTATTTTGTGTGGGGAGCATTCAATTCTAAGGTGTATCGCAACAACCGTCGTAGTCTTCAGGAACTGCAGCAGAATATTTCGGGTGACATTGCAACAATTCCAGCAGTCCAGTTACGATCCGCCTTCAGCAAATTGCTGACGAGTGCCCAAAAGTGGCAAGAGGTGAATGGTGGCGACATTCAGCATCTGCTGTAGTCAGGTTAATGCTGTATTTCCTTTCATCTGTTGTGTTTCTTTGTACACTTGAACTCTGTTTTCCGGATTACTTTAATTTGTCCCACCCTGTGGAATCAGATTATATAGATACGTTACATCAAACGTAACCGTATGTGTGTTCGGCAACAGGAGATTTGTCCTAATCGATATTTAATGCGGTAGCACATTTGTCATTTTACACGTACGATTTCAAAACGCTGCAAACCGTTAATAAATATTTAGGTAACATAGGTATTTTCTAGAAATAGTCGTCGAATTAAGTCAGTGAATAAAAGACAATCAACGAAAACAAGGCTTCTGCACAGTGGAACAGGGTTGAACTCAAAAATGAGAAACAAGAAGAAAGTGTATAAGAAGTATTCGACGAAAGCGGACGAAAATGCTACGGTGCAAGCTGGAGTCCGATCCCGAGACAGTGAGCATGGTAAAGCACGACCAAAGTCTCAACACCACGGAAGTGCCTTCTAACTCCCGTAATGAACGTAAAGGGCCTAGAGACGGCGAGCTGCGAAAATGCTATGATGCTAGTTGACTGTAACACGGGATTGGGTCTACATTTGTTCACTTTTCTGAGGAAGTAATGCCGACGGTGTGGTGCAGCTGCTGTGGTCCGTCTCTGTCGCAACCGACGTCTCCCATGTCATAGAGCTTTCGGTTGCTGGACAGACAAGTGCATCGCAGAACGGTCGAAAGAGAGTGAAAATCGAAAGTTGTTATTACATATGAATACAGTAGCTCTGAATGTATCACAGTACGGCAAGAAAGGAAGAATGAATTGATTGTTGGTGTTAATAACGATCATCCTCCTTTACCTCCTCTGCGTTACTGCAGATGACGTGTCACTGAGCACATTTGTTCTGTGCATGCAGTACACGTGAGGCGCCTAGTTGTTTCCACTGCACTGTGTGGAATACGAAGGTTCTGTTACAGTTCACTAACCTGCTGTCTTCAAGTTGATGTCCCCAGCGCAGAAAACAGCACGCAGGTCGTAGGTTCTGTATCTTGAGGCTGAAACTGACTTCTAATGAGGTTGTGTTGTGAAATAATGTATCACTTCTTTGGGATGCCACTCGCGTATTTTAATATAGCCACACGAGAAGACTACATGATCTTAATACAACAGCTTCTGATACAGCAAAGTACTTGATCAAACACAATGTTTACGAAAATGTGTCTTTACACTATTTGTGACTCGTGTCTGTGCCTCGTGACTACCGGAGCGAATCTTTTATTACTGAATACTGGCAAACACATCCTGCCACAGACAACATGACTGTACATCTCGACTGCCCAATCCAGAGTGTCGAACTGCCCGAAACACTCGCCATTCCAGAACAGGCGTGACCCGAACGCTTCCGAAGTGCTTCGTCTGCAGTTTCGTCAGTGTTTTGTTTTTGATTTAAATTCTTTTCAATAATTCTAAAATGACTGATTGATAGTGGGCTGTTGAGAGATATTTATATTAAAAAGTGAAGTCATTCCAATGAGTAGTTTAACTAATAATAATAACTATACTTTAATGTTTTGGCGCCCTTGCTCCTAACACAGCAGCCAATCACAGAGCAGAAGCATTATGGAGGCGGTCTTTCTCACGGGAATGGTACTGAATCTAACATCTGTCACAGGTACTTCACACCTCACCTATATACTTCTTGCATCTCCACTGCTCTGGGAACAGCTACTTGGAGCCTAATATAATGGCTGACTAAGCCAAAAATGTTACAACAGCAACAAAAAGTCTGTCAGTTTCCTCTCAGAAGGACCACGAACAAATGAAATCAGTTTTGGAGAAGCATTTCCTGTATTCCACTCGTTGAAGTATTTTATCTGCGAAATAGTGTAGTATAAAATGTACCGGTGTATTGACCGAGTGTTTTCAAGTTGTGTAGGCGAGTTCGTTGCTTCGTAATTTGGCATTTTAGTTAACACATTGTACAAACTAGGATTGGAGCAAAAATCGGCAGCCTTGTTCACAAAACAACAATTTCGATATTTGCCTTAAGCATCGTAGGGAGAGCACTACTACGTACCAATATCTGAGGTATGAACCTCCATGAACTCTAGTGCCATAGCCGTGGCTTACTGTTTCGCCTCATGTCACAGACGGACCTATCGAGAATCTGCGAAAGGATTTGTCCTCACGTCGTAGGAGGACCGGTAGCTTGGTAACCGGAGGTAAGCGACCTACAGAGGGAGAAGCGACCATTTTTCTTCGCCTGATTCGCAACTGGAACCCCTGCATGGGAGAGGGATGAATTGTTTTGTTTTTTGTTGTGAAGTACGTATCTTCGTGTGCTGAAGAATGGCGTTCCGATACAACGTACCGGTGTAGAATAAATGCACATATTTCTGGTACATCAATGTTTTCTTCTAGAAATCATTAAACTGAGAGGGCGCAGGTGTAGCCGTCGACTGGACGAGAAGCCGTGGACACACAGAGCGGCTACAGTGAGAAGCGTGTGGGGAAGGTGGGGCTTTTAGCGGCAGACGCGCGGCCAGCGCGTCGCAGATGCGCGCCATGTTTGCGCCCGCGGCAGCGAAAGCGCCTCGCCGGCGCCGGCGCCGGTGCGCTATGGAGCCGAGCGTAGCTGGCGGCGCCGCAGCTATGCGCCCGGCGGCCAGTATCGATTGCGGCCGACCGGTCGATCAGGCGCGCACAATGGCGGGCCGCAAGACGGCGCCCGGCGCCGGCCGCCGCCATGTCGCCAAGACGCCGCCGGCGCCGCCGCCGCCGTCTCCACCGGCGGCGTCAGCTGAGTCAGCTGAAGGTGCTGGCGGGCTCTAACACGATGCGCACTCGAAGCCCTCAGGTGCGTATCTTGAAGAGTGTAGCGGAATGCAGTTACTACTGTATCAGCTAAACGCGAAATTCTTTCCAGTCCAATAGCGCGTACAACAGTGGTTTCCAACCTGGGGTAATTACCCTCCGAGGTGGTCCATTGATCGTGACCGGGCCAAATAACTCACGAAATAAGCGTCAAACGAAAAAACTACAAAGATCGAAACTCGTCTAGCTTGAAGGGGGAAACCAGATGGCACTATGGTTGGCCCGCTAGATGGCGCTGCCATACGTCAAACGGATATCAACTGCGTTTTTTTTAAAAATAGGGACACCTATTTTTTATTACATATTCGTGTAGTACGTAAACAAATATGAATGTTTTAGCGGGACCACTTTTTTCGCTTTGTGATAGATGGTGCTGTAATAGTCACAAACATATGGATCACAATTTTACACGACCAGTTGGCAACAGGTAGGTTTTTTAAATTAAAATACAGAACATAGGTACGTTTGAAACATTTCATTTCGGTTGTTCCAATGTGATACATATACATTTGTGAACTTATCATTTCTGAGAGCGCATTCTGTTACAGCGTGATTACCTGTAAATACCACATTAATGCAATAAATGCTCAAAATGATGTCCGTAAACCTCAATGCATTTGGCAGTACATGTAACGAAATTCCTCTCAACAGCCAGCGAGTAGTTCGCCTTCCGTAATGTTCACACATGCCTTGATAATGCGCTGACGCATGTTGTCAGGCGTTGTCGGTGGATCACGATAACAAACATCCTTCAACTTTCCGCACAGAAAGAAATCCGGGGACGTCTGATCCGGTGGACGTGCGGGACTTGGTATGGTGCTTCGACGACCAATCCACCTGTCATGAAATATGCTATTCAATACCGCTTCAACTGCACGCGAGCTATGTGCCGGACATCCATCATGTTGGAAGTACATCGCCATTCTGTCATGCAATGAAACATCAAGTAGTAACATCGGTAGAACATTACGTAAGAAATCAGCATACATTGTACCATTTAGATTGCCATCGATAAAATGGGGGCCAATTATCCTTCCTCCCATAATGCCGCACCATACGTTAACTCGCCAAGGTCGCTGATGTTCCACTTGTCGGAGCCATTGTGGATTTTCCGTTGCCCAATAGTGCATATCATGCCGGTCTACGTAACCGCTGTTGGTCAATGACGCTTCGTCGCTAAATAGAACGCCTGCAAAAAATCTATCATTGGCCGTGTTTTCTCTTGTACCCAGTGGCAGAACTTGTTTTCTCTTGTACCCAGTGGCAG
Organism: Schistocerca cancellata; assembly: GCF_023864275.1. NCBI lineage: Eukaryota > Metazoa > Arthropoda > Insecta > Orthoptera > Acrididae > Schistocerca > Schistocerca cancellata. The sequence goes on along the minus strand of NC_064632.1, from coordinate 43,160,185 downwards.
AACTGTACACGACGTTCAAAGTCGTCGCCATGCAGTTCCTGGTGCATTGAAATATGGTACGGGTGCAATCGTTGTTGATGTAACATTCTCAACACAGACGTTTTTGAGATTCCCGATTCTCGCGCAATTTGTCTGCTACTGATGTGCGGATTAGCCGCGACAGTAGCTAAAACACCTACTTGGGCATCATCATTTGTTGCAGGTCGTGGTTGAAGTTTCACATGTGACTGAACACTTCCCCTGTTTCCTTAAATAACGTAATTATCCGGCGAACGGTCCGGACACTTGGATGATGTCGTCCAGGATACCGAGCAGCATACATAGCACACGCCCGTTGGGCACTTTGATCACAATAGCCATACATCTACACGATATCGACCTTCTCCGCAATTGGTAAACGGTCCATTTTAACACGGGTAATGTATCACGAAGCAAATACCGTCCGCGCTGGCGGAATGTTACGTGATACCACGTACTTATACGTTTGTGATCATTACAGCGGCATCCATCACAAAGCGAAAAAGTGGTCCAACTAAAACATTCATATTTCTTTACGTACTACACGAGTATGCAATAAAAAATGGAGGTTCCTATTTAAAAAAAAACGCAGATGATATCCGTTTGACCGATGTCAGTGCCATCTAGCTGGCCAACCATAGCGCCATCTGGCTCCCCCTTCAAGCTAGATAAATTTCGTTCTTTGTAGTTTTTTCGTTTGACGTTTATTTGGCCCGGTCACGATCAATGGGCCACCCTGTATAATTTTCTGAGGGCTTAAAATAAAATAAATCTTTGTGCCATGAAACTTATTTTCAAATGGTCATTGCTACGAATATCATTTGTTAACCTGTAACGCTAGATACATAATTTACCAATAATTAGATTCTTTTCAAATGCTAGCATTAAGTTGCGACACAGTGTCGTCGAGGATATAGCTTGTGAAACGAATCTATAAACATCTTTCTCACATAGTCCACCGACTACACATATTAACTGAAGCGACAAACATCGTGCGATAGCGATATGAACATTTAGAAATGGCGGTAGTTCCTTGTACTCAAGCTGTAAAACGGCAGAACATCGGTGGAAGTGTCATTTGTACTCAGGTGATTTATGTGAAAAGGTTTCCGACGCGATTATGACCTCAAGCTCTGAGTTTTTGACTTGGCTTTCAGATCTTATTTCAGCATAAAGGATTCCTTCGCGCGCCTGACACAATGCAGTTGTTATGGAACACAGGCTGCCCTCCTACGCGCCTGCTGTGGGCACACAGGACACTGTGACTTCTCTGCTCTATACCCCTCAGCGACAGCTTTCAGTGTCAAACAAGTTTGTGACACTCTGGTTCTTCTAAGTCAATTTCCCTCAGTGCAATCATTGGCGGTCGTGAATATTTTCTGCAGGCTTTGATGCAGCTTTAAAGAACCAACTATGCCGAATATCGGATGTGCGTATCACATTAGAAAGTAAGGTCATAAGTGTTTTGGCATATACTGTCACGTAACAAGGGGAATTGCACGTGGCTACACTCTGTCTCTAATTCTGCCATATCTGATAATTAACAGACCGATCCCGTGAATAAACGGAATAACGGCTAATGAAAAGAAGAAGCTACCAGTTTAATAGTGCAGAGAATAATACACTCCTGGAAATTGAAATAAGAACACCGTGAATTCATTGTCCCAGGAAGGGGAAACTTTATTGACACATTCCTGGGGTCAGATACATCACATGATCACACTGACAGAACCACAGGCACATAGACACAGGCAACAGAGCATGCACAATGTCGGCACTAGTACAGTGTATATCCACCTTTCGCAGCAATGCAGGCTGCTATTCTCCCATGGACACGATCGTAGAGATGCTGGATGTAGTCCTGTGGAACGGCTTGCCATGCCATTTCCACCTGGCGCCTCAGTTGGACCAGCGTTCGTGCTGGACGTGCAGACCGCGTGAGACGACGCTTCATCCAGTCCCAAACATGCTCAATGGGGGACAGATCCGGAGATCTTGCTGGCCAGGGTAGTTGACTTACACCTTCTAGAGCACGTTGGGTGGCACGGGATACATGCGGACGTGCATTGTCCTGTTGGAACAGCAAGTTCCCTTGCCGGTCTAGGACTGGTAGAACGATGGGTTCGATGACGGTTTGGATGTACCGTGCACTATTCAGTGTCCCCTCGACGATCACCAGTGGTGTACGGCCAGTGTAGGAGATCGCTCCCCACACCATGATGCCGGGTGTTGGCCCTGTGTGCCTCGGTCGTATGCAGTCCTGATTGTGGCGCTCACCTGCACGGCGCCAAACACGCATACGACCATCATTGGCACCAAGGCAGAAGCGACTCTCATCGCTGAAGACGACACGTCTCCATTCGTCCCTCCATTCACGCCTGTCGCGACACCACTGGAGGCGGGCTGCACGATGTTGGGGCGTGAGCGGAAGACGGCCTAACGGTGTGCGGGACCGTAGCCCAGCTTCATGGAGACGGTTGCGAATGATCCTCGCCGATACCCTAGGAGCAACAGCATCCCTAATTTGCTGGGAAGTGGCGGTGCGGTCCCCTACGGCACTGCGTAGGATCCTACGGTCTTGGCGTGCATCCGTGCGTCGCTGCGGTCCGGTCCCAGGTCGACGGGCACGTGCACCTTCCGCCGACCACTGGCGACAACATCGATGTACTGTGGAGACCTCACGCCCCACGTGTTGAGCAATTCGGCGGTACGTCCACCCGGCCTCCCGCATGCCCACTATACGCCCTCGCTCAAAGTCCGTCAACTGCACATACGGTTCACGTCCACGCTGTCGCGGCATGCTACCAGTGTTAAAGACTGCGATGGAGCTCCGTATGCCACGGCAAACTGGCTGACACTGACGGCGGCGGTGCACAAATGCTGCGCAGCTAGCGCCATTCGACGGCCAACACCGCGGTTCCTGGTGTGTTCGCTGTGCCGTGCGTGTGATCATTGCTTGTACAGCCCTCTCGCAGTGTCCGGAGCAACTATGGTGGGTCTGACACACCGGTGTCAATGTGTTCTTTTTTCCATTTCCAGGAGTGTAGATGTGGGTTATGTCCATCATGTTACATGAGGATAGGAATCAAGCTCCAAAGCGATTGTATCAAGCAAAGAATCAACACCTCTGACTGTACAGAGTATTTCACTCTTGCATATGCAACGTTATACTGTGGTGTGTCTGCCCAAGGCATTATGCGCATATGTAAAACTGTCAGAGTTTCGGACACATTTTCATAGCACGTAACACAATTATAGAAATACACAAGTACGCAAAGTGAGAAGAGTGGACAATTTTCTCACTGAACTGTTTGCACAAAACAAGTTCAAGAATTTCATAAAAAGAAATAAAAAAAAGAAAAAGTAGCTCACCTTGTATGTAATACCAAAGCTTCCATTCTGCTGTTTTATAATTTTACAGCAATCCATGATTCAATTCCGTACGATTAGGTGCCCCACACGTACGTGATTACCAATTTGTTTCTAAAATTAAGGCATGTATTCGATACTAATAGACTTCTTTCGGCGAGGAATGCGCTCTTTTCCTGTAGTGGTCTACTTCTAATGTAACGCTCGATTCACCCGTCATGCGTTATTTGCTTCCAGAGTGACACAATATCTTCCCTTCGCTTATCACGCGAACTCCAGTTTCGACGTCCACTTCTTCATTAACCACATGTCTATTGACCATTAACACTTTTGTGTTTCAGTGGTTTCACTCAATGCAATCCATATTTTGCCCTCAGTACACTGGCATTCCAGCCAACAAGTCCTGTTAATTTTCCTCACATCCACAGTATAACCACATACTAATAGGATAGCTGATGATACGACGTAGCCATCTCATACCATAGTTGCGACCGCCCTTAGGTTACGCAGACGTTCGCCAGGGAATCGGAAGTCATAAGTTTTCAAGTGACAGCTTACAAAATGCGCATGTCATTTTGATTTTTGTATCTTATCGATGTGCACGACAGAGAGAGAGAAAGTGACATTACTGTTAAACAATATTTGGTCTTGTCATGGCACAGTCCTTGCCTCTGCCCACACTGATTCACTCTTAGTTGAAGTATGGTAGGTGATGGCAGATTGATACATTCTTAGTTGAAATGTGGTAGGTGATGACAGACTGCTACACTCTTAGTTGAAGTGTAGTAGGTGATGGCACATTGATACATTCTTAGTTGAAGTGTGGTAGCCGAAGGCAGACTGATACATTCTTAGTTGAAGTGTAGTAGGTGATGGCAGACTGATACACTCTTAGTTGAAGTGTGGTAGGTGATGCCAGACTGATACATACTTAGTTGTAATGTGGTAGATAATGACAGACTGATACATTCTTAGTTGAAGTGTGGTAGTCGATGGCAGACTGATACATACTTTCTTGGTTGAAGTGTGGTAGGTGATTGCAGACTGATACATTCTTAGTGGAACAGTAGTAGGTGATGGCAGACTGATACATTCTTAGTGGAAGTGTGGTAGGTGATGGTCCACTGATACATTTTTAGTTGAAGTGTGGTAGCTGATAGCAGATCGATACATTCTTATCTGAATTGCGGTAGCTGATGGCACATCGATACATTCTTAGTTGAAATGTGGTAGGTGTAAACAGACTGTTACATTTTTAGTTGAAGTGTGGTAGGTGATGGCAGACTGATACATTCCTAGTTAAAGTGTGGTACCTGATAGCAGACTGATACATTCTTAGTTGAAGTGTAGTAGGTGATAGCAAACTGATACATTGTTAATTGAAGTGTGGAAAGTGATGGCAAGCTGACCCATTCTTAGTTGAAGTGTGGTAGGGGGTGGGAGACTGATACATTTTTAGTTGAAGTATAGTAGGTGATGGCACACTGATACATTCTTAATTAAAGTGTGGTAGCTGATGGCAGACTGATACATTCTTTGTTGAAGTGTGGTAGCTGTTGGCATACTGATACATTCTTATTTGAAGTGTGGTAGGTGATGGCACATTGATACAATCTTAGTTGAAGTGTGGTAGTTGATGGCAGATTGATACATTCTTAGTTGAAGTATAGTAGGTGATGGCAGACTGATACATACCTAGTTGAAGTGCGATAGGTGATGGCAGACTGATACATTCTTAGTTGCAGTGCGGTAGGTAATGACAGACTAATACATACTTAGTTGTAATCTGGTAGATGATGGCAGATTGATACATTCTTAGTTGAAGTATGGCAGCTGATGGCAGATTGATACATTCTTATCTGAAGTGTAGTAGGTGCTGGCAGACTGATACATTTTTAGTTCAAGTCTAGTAGGTGATGGCAGACAGATACATTCTTAGTTCAAGGGTGGTGGGTGATGGCACTCTGATACATTCTTAGTTGAAGTGTGGTAAGTGATGGCAGGCCGATACATTCTTAGTTGAAGTGTGGTAGTCGATGACAGAGTAACACATTCTTCCTTAGTTGAAGTGTGCTAGGTGATAGCAGACTGATACATTTTTAGTTGAAGTGTAGTAGGTGATGGCAGATTGATACATTCTTAGATGAAGTGTGTTAAGTGGTGGCAGGCGGTTACATTCTTAGTTGAAGTGTAGTAGGTGATGGCAGACTGATACATTCTTAGTTCATGTGTGGTAGCAGATAGCAGACTGATACATTCTTAGTTGAAGTGTGGTAGCCGATGGCAGACTGATACATTCTTAGTTGAAGTGTGGTAGATGATGGCACACATACATTCTTAGCTGAAGTGTGGTAGGTGATGGCAGGCTGATACATTCTTAGTTGAAGTGTGGTAAGTGATAGCTGGCCGATACTTTCGTAGTTGAACTGTGGTTGTCGACGGCAGACTGATACATTCTTTCTTAGTTGAAGTGTGGTAGGTGATGGCAGACTGATACATTCTTAGTTAAAGTGTGGTAGCTGAAGGCAGACTGATACATTCTTAGTTGCAGTGTAGTAGGTGATGGCAGAATGATACACTCTTACTTGAAGTGTGGTAGGTGATGGCAGACTGATACATTCTTAGATGCAGTGTGGTAGGTGATGGCAGACTGATACATACTTAGTTGTAATGTGGTAGATAATGGCAAACTGATAAATTCTTAGTTGAAGTGTGGTAGTCGATGGCAAACTGATACATTCTTTCTTGGTTGAAGTGTGGTAGGTGATTGCAGACTGATACATTCTTAGTGGAACAGTAGTAGGTGATGGCAGACTGCTACAATCTTAGTGGAAGTGTGGTAGGTGATGGTCCATTGATACATTTTTAGTTGAAGTGTGGTAGCTGATAGCAGATCGATACATTCTTAGCTGAATTGCGGTAGCTGATGGCACATCGATACATTCTTAGTTGAAGTGTGGTAGGTGAAAACAGACTGTTACATTTTTAGTTGAAGTTTGGTAGGTGATGGCAGACTGATAAATTCCTATTTAATTGTTGTACCTGATAGCAGACTGATACATTCTTAGTTGAATTGTAGTAGGTGATAGCAGACTGATACATTCTTAGATGAAGTGTGTTAAGTGGTGGCAGGCTGTTACATTCTTAGTTGAAGCGTAGTAGGTGATGGCGACTGATACATTCTTAGTTGATGTGTGGTAGCAGATAGCAGACTGATACTTTCTTAGCTGAAGTGTGGTAGGTGATGGCACACATACATTCTTAGCTGAAGTGTGGTAGGTGATGGCAGGCTGATACATTCTTAGTTGGAGTGTGGTAAGTGATAGCTGGCCGATACTTACGTAGTTGAACTGTGGTTGTCGACGGCAGACTGATACATTCTTTCTTAGTTGAAGTGTGGTAGGTGATGGCACATTGATACATTCTTAGCTGAAGTGTGGTAGTCGAAGGCAGACTGACACATTCTTAGTTGAAGTGTAGTAGGTGATGGCAGACTGATACACTCTTAGTTGAAGTGTGGTAGGTGATGGCAGACTGATACATTCTTAGATGCAGTGTGGTAGGTGATGGCAGACTGATACATTCTTAGTTGTAATGTGGTAGATAATGGCAGACTGATACATTCTTTCTTGGTTGAAGTGTGGTAGGTGATTGCAGACTGATACATTCTTAGTGGAACAGTAGTAGGTGATGGCAGACTGATACATTCTTAGTGGAAGTGTGGTAGGTGATGGTCCACTGATACATTTTTAGTTGAAGTGTGGTAGCTGATAGCAGATCGATACATTCTTAGCTGAATTGCGGTAGCTGATGGCACATCGATACATTCTTAGTTGAAGTGTGGTAGGTGAAAACAGACTGTTACATTTTTAGTTGAAGTGTGGTAGGAGATGGCAGACTGATACATTCCTAGTTAAAGTGTGGTACCTGATAGCAGACTGATACATTCTTAGTTGAAGTGTAGTAGGTGATAGCAGACTGATACATTGTTAATTGAAGTGTGGAAAGTGATGGCAAGTGGACCCATTCTTAGTTGAAGTGTTGTAGGTGATGGGAGACTGATACATTTTTAGTTGAAGTATAGTAGGTGATGGCACACTGATACATTCTTAGTTAACGTGTGGTAGCTGATGGCAGACTGATACATTCTTAGTTAAAGTATAGTAGGTGATGGCAGACTGATACATACCTAGTTGAAGTGCGATAGGTGATGACTGATACATTCTTAGTTGCAGTGCGGTAGGTAATGACAGACTAATACGTACTTAGTTGTAATCTGGTAGATGATGGCAGATTGATACATTCTTAGTTGAAGTATAGCAGCTGATGGCAGATTGATACATTCTTATCTGAAGTGTAGTAGGTGCTGGCAGACTGATACATTTTTAGTTCAAGTCTAGTAGGTGATGGCAGACAGATACATTCTTAGTTCAAGGGTGGTAGGTGATGGCACACATACATTCTTAGCTGAAGTGTGGTAGGTGATGGCAGGCTGATACATTCTTAGTTGAAGTGTGGTAAGTGATAGCTGGCCAATACTTTCGTAGTTGAACTGTGGTTGTCGACGGCAGACTGATACATTTTTCTTAGTTGAAGTGTGGTAGGTGATGGCAGACTGATACATTCTTAGTTGAACTGTAGTAGCTGATGGCAGACTGATACGTTCTTAGTGGAAGTGTGGTAGGTGATAGCAGACTGATACGTTCATAGTTGAAATATGGTAGCTGATGGCACACTGATACTTTCTTAGTTGAAGTGTGGTAGCTGATGGCAGATCGATACATTCTTAGTTGAAGTGTGGTAGGTGATGACAGACTGTTACAGTCTTAGGTGAAGTGTAGTATGTAATACATTCTTAGTTGAAGTGTGGTAGGTGATGGCAGACTGATACATTCTTAGTTGAAGTGTGGTAGCTGATGGCAGACTGATAAATTCTTAGTTGAGGTGTGGTAGGTATTAGCAGACTGATGCATTCTTAGTTGAAGTCTGATAGGTGATGACAGACTGATACAATCTTAGCTGAAGTGTGGTAGGTGATGACACATTGATACAATCCTAGTAGAAATGTGGTAGTTGACGGCAGAATGATACATTCTTAGATGAAGTGTAGTAGGTGATGGCAGACTGATACATACCTACTTGAAGGGTGGTATGTGATGGCAGATTGATACATTCTTAGTTGCAGTGTGGTAGGTGATGGCTGACTGATACATACTTAGTTGTAATGTGGTAGATGATGGCAGACTAGAACATTTTTAGTTAAAGTGTGGCAGGTGATGGCAGATTGAAACATTCTCATCTGAAGTGTAGTAGATGATGGCAGACTGATACATTCTTTATTGAAGTGTGGTACGTGATGGCACTCTGATACATTTTTAGTTAAAGTGTGGTAAGTGATGGCAGGCCACTACATTCTTAATTGAAGTGTAGTAGTCGATGGCAGACTGATACTTACTTTCTTAGTTGAAGTGTGCTACGTGATGGCAGACTGACACATTGTTACTTGAAGTGTAGTATGTGATGGCAGACTGACACATTCTTAGTTGTAGTGTGGTAGCTTATAGCACACTGATTTATTCTTAGCTGAACTGTGGTAGCTGATACCAGACTGATACATTCTTAGTTGAAGTGTGGCAGCTGATAGCAGACTGATACGTTCTTAGTTGAAATATGGTAGCTGATGGCACACTGATACTTTCTTAGTTGAAGTGTTGTAGGTGACAGCAGACTGATACATTCTCAGTTGAAGTGTGGTAAGTGATGGCAATCAGACCCATTCTTAGTTGAAGTGTGGTAGGTGATGACAGACTGTTACATTTTTAGTTGAAGTGTAGTAGGTGATGGCAAACTGATACATTCTTAGGTGAAGTGTGTTAAGTGATGGCAGGCTGTTACATTCTTAGTTGAGGTGTAGTTGGTGATGGCAGAATGATACATTCTTAGTTAAAGTGTAGTAGGCGATGGCAAACTGATACATTCTTAGTTGAAGTGTGGTAGGTGAAGGTAGACCGACACATTCTTAGTTGAAGTGTAGTAGGTGATGAGAGACTGTTACATTCTTAGTTGAAGTGTAGTAGGTGACGACAGACTGATACATTCTTAGTTGATGTGTGGTAGGTGATAGTTGAAGCGTAGTAGGTGATGACAAACTTATACATTCTTAGTTCAAGTGTGGTAGGTCATCGTAGACTGATACAGTCTTAGTTGAAGTGTGGAAAGTCATGGTAGACTAATACATTCTTAGTTGAAGTGTGGTAGGTCATGGTAGACTGATACAATCTTAGTTGAAGTGTGGTAGGTCATGGTAGACTGATACATTCTTAGTTGAAGTGTGGTAGCTGATGGCAGACTGATACATTCTTAGCTAAAGTGTAGTAGGTGATGGCAGACTGATACATTCTTTGTTTCAGTATTGTAAGTGATAGCACGGTGTTACATTGTTAGTTGAAGTGTGGTAGGTAATGGCAGACTGATACATTCATAGCTGAAGTGAAGTAGGTGATGACAGACTGATACACTCTTAGTTGAAGTGTGGTAGGTGATGGTAGACTGATACATTCTTAGTTGAAGTGTGGTAGGTAATGACAGACTGATACACTCTTAGTTGAAGTGTGGTAGGTCATGGTAGACTGATACATACTTGGTTGAAGTGTGGTAGCTGATGGCAGACTGTTACATTCTTAGTTGAAGTATAGTAGGTGATGGCAGACTGATACATTCTTAGTTGCAGCGTGGTAAGTGATGGCATTTTGATACATTCATAGTTGTAGTGTGGTTGTCAATTGCAGACTGATACATTGTTAGTGGAAGTGTGGTAGGTGATAGTAGATTGATACATTCTTAATTGAAGTGCAGTAGCTGATGGCAGACTGATACACTCTTAGTTGAAGTGTGGTAGGTGATGGCAGACTGATACATTCTTAGTTGAAGTGTGGTAGCTAATGGCAGATTGATATATTCTTAGTTGAAGTGTGGTAGGTGATGGCAGACTGATACATTCTTAGTTCACGAGTGGTAGGTAATGACAGACTTATACATTCTTAGTTGAAGTGTGGTAGGCAATGGGAGACAGTTACATTCTTAGTTGAAGGGTGGTAGGTGATGGCAGACTTTTACATTCTTAGTTGAAGTGTGGTGGGTAATGACAGACTGATAGAGTCATAGCTGAAATGTGGTAGGCGATGGGAGCCTGATACATTCTTAGTTGAAGTGTGGTTGGTGATGGTAGACTGATACATTCTTACTTGAAAAGTGGTAGCTGATGGCAGGCATATACATTGTTAGTTGAGGTGTAGTAGCTGATGACAGACTGATACATTCTTAGTTGAAGTGTGGTAGGTGATGGTAGACTGATAAATTCTAAATTGAAGTTTAGTATGTGATGACAGACTGATACATTCTTAATTGAAGTGTGGTAGGTGATGGCTGATTGATACATTCTTAGTTGCAGTGTGGGTAGTGATGGCGGGCTGATTCATTCTTAGTTGAAGTTTGGTTGTCGATGGCAGACTGACACATTCTTAGTTGAAGTGTGGTAGGTTATTTCAGACTGATACATTTTTAGTTGAAGTCTGGTAGATGATTGCAGGCTGATACATTCTTAGCTGAGGTGTGGTGGGTGTTGGCAGACTGATACAGTTTTAGTTGCAAAGTGGTAGTTGATGGCAGACTGATACATACATAGTTGTAGTGTAGTAGCTTATGGCATACTGAAACATTCTTAGCTGAAGTGTGGTAGGTGATGGCAGACTGATACATTCTTAGTTGAAGTGTGGTACCTGATGGCAAACTGATACATTCTAAGTTGAAGTGTAGTAGGTGATGGCAGACTGATACATTCTTAGTTGCAGTGTGGTAGGTCATGGTAGACTGATACATTCTTAGTTGAAGTGTGGTAGCTGATGGCAGATTAATACATTCTTAGATGAAGTGTAGTAGGTGATAGCAGACTGATACATTCTTAATTGCAGTGTGGTAAGTGATGGCAGGTTGATACATTCTTAGTTGAAGTGTGGGTGTTGATGGCAGACTGATTCATTCTTAGTTGAAGTGTGGTAGTCGATGGTAGAGTGATACATTCTTTCTTAGTTGAAGTGTGGTTCGTTATGGCAGACTGATACATTCTTAGTTGAAGTGTAGTAGGTGATAGCAGACTGATACATTCTTAATTGCAGTGTGGTAACTGATGGCAGTCTCATACTTTCTTAGTTGAAGTGTGGCAGTCGATGGCAGGCTGATACATTCTTAGTTGAAGTGTGGTAGGTGATGGCCGATGGATACATTTTTAGTTGAAGTGTAGTAGGTGATGGCAGACTTATACATTCTTAGTTAAAGTGTGATAGGTGATGGCAGACTGATACATTCTTAGTTCAAGTGTGGTAGGTGATGGCAGGCTGATACATTCTTAGTTGAAGTGTGGTAGGTGATGGCCGACTGATACATTTTTAGTTGAAGTGTAGTAGGTGATGGCAGACTTATACATTCTTAGTTAAAGTGTGGTAGGTGATGGCAGACTGATACATCCCTAGGTGAAGTGTGGTAGCTGATGGCAGATTGATATATTCGTAGTTGAAGTGTGGAAGGTGATTGCAGACTGATACATTCTTAGTGAAGTGTGGTAGGTAATGAGAGACTGCTACATTCTTAGTTGAAGTGTGGTAGGCGATGAGAGACTGATACATTCTTAGTTGAAGTGTGGTAGGTGATGGCAGACTGATTCATTCTTAGTTGAAGTGTGGTAGGTGATGACGGACTGATACATTCTTAGTTGAAGTGTGGTAGGCGATGGCATGCTGATACATTCTGAGTTGAAGTGTGGTAGGTGATGGCAGGCTGATACATTCTTAGCGGAGGTGTGGTAGGTGTTGGCAGACTGTTACATTCTTAGTTGAAGTGTGGTATGTGATGGCAGACCGATACATTCTTAGTTGAAGTGTGGTAGGTGATGGGAGCCTGATACATTGTTAGTTGAAGTGTGGTAGGTGATGGCAGACTGATACATTCTTAGTTGAAGTGTGGTAGCTGATGGATGTATTCTGTAGCGCTGAGTTTACTTGTGATTGTATCTCTTAGATGAAGAAAGACTAATTGTGGAGGACAGTAGGATGAATAAGATGTGTGTATTAGAAATGGAAAAGAATATAAATTTTGAATAATGTTATTATTTTTTGAAGCTAATAAATTTGAGGTAACATCGCAGCATTTCGCACCTAATTTGTAGAAATTCTTATAGTCGGCTAGTTAACACTGTTCAATTGCTCAGAGGTGAGAGAAAGACCACCCCACTTCCCTGAATCATGCATTAACATATTAATACATTAAGCTGTCTTATTTTTATAGAAATCATTTGTTAACATTTTATCCTCTTTAAAAATCATTTTTCACTTTGTTAAGCATAGTGTTGTCCAGGCCTATGTCATATATGAAGACCACGCGAAGTTTTACTGCTGGCCGTTGTGGCCGAGCGGCTCTAGGCGCTTCAGTCTGGAACCACGCTACCGCTACTGTCGCAGTTTCGAATCCTGCCTCGAGCATGGATGTGTGTAATGTCCTTACGTTACTTAGGTTTAAATACTTCTATGTTCTAGGGGACTGATGACATCAGATGTTAAGTCCCATAGTGCTTAGAGCTATGTGAATCATTTTTTAAAGTTTTACTCTGACCTTTTGAATACATACCACATTCTAAAATCGTTGTCTTGGAATATCACATCATGGGAATTCTTTCCCTCCACATCGCACGCACAATCTGGTATGAAACAGTTTGAATATTGTTCGGAAATTTTATTTAAAAATAGAAATCTAGCTTAGCCGTTACCTGCTTGCTGTTTGGGTTGTGCTTTCGAGAAATCTGTAACAATGTTGTCAAGACTCGAGGTAAGTGGAAATTTTGATTAGTGCCAAATTATTGTTCTGCTTCAGTTGCGCGTTTAATTGAAAGACGAGTTATATTGAGACCAGTTACACTTAAATTCAGATTAGTCTCTATTCAGTCAAAGTTAGCATACGAGTTCGAGCTGGATAACAGTTTGTGAGTAGATAGTTTTGGTAACACGTAGATTTTTTTGTAGAGTGGGAGGTAAAGTTGGGATAAATTTCATGTACAGTCGGGAGTTTACGAAGTCCTCGCTGACTGTTCTTCGCATGACGATAGTGGTAACCGCATCAGGAACGTGTATGAGCAACACTGCCCGTCCACTGATGGAAATGTTAGCTTGGGGAGGCTCGCGAATTCTGGTGAAAGTACGCGGCCGCAAGGAGTAAGTTTGAGCTCGCGTACTCGCAGAGTTAAATACTTAGACGATTTAGGGAGCGTTGGTCACTCGTAGATATAGGGAGGAATTTCAGAGAGATGCGTCAGCGGGAATCCTGGTACAGTGGGCTAAATGAACGTACAGTATGGCAGACATGTTTTCCACTCGCCAGCTGAAGAAGCTGGAAGATTAAGGTTTAACGTCCCGTCGACATCTAGACGGGCATGTAACGTGGAGGCAATGGGAAATCACATCTGTTTGTTGCTCCGAACAACCAAGATGGAATATCACATTGTACCCATCACTTGTTCTCAATGAAAGTTACTATTAATGTTTGTTATGTGACCGGACATTTTGTACACTACTGGTCATTAAAATTGCTACACCAAAAAGAAATGCAGATGATAAACGGGTATTCATTGGACAATTATATTATACTAGAACTGACATGATATTACATTTTCACGCAATTTGGGTCCGTAGATCCTGAGAAATCAGTACCCACAACTACCACCTCTAGCCGTAATAACGACCTTGATACGCCTAGGCATTGAGCCAAACAGAGCTTGGATGACGTGTACAGGTACAGCTGCCCATGCAGCTTCAACACGATACCACGGTTCATCAAGAGTAGTGACTGGCTTATTGTGACGAGCCAGTTGCTCGGCCACCATTGACCAGACGTTTTCAATTGGTGAGAGATCTGGAGAATGTGCTGACCAGGGCAGCAGTCGAACATTTTCTGTGTCCAGAAAGGCCCGTACAGGACCTGCAACATGCGGTCGTGCATTATCCTGCTGAAATGTAGGGTTTCGCAGGGATCGAATGTAGGGTAGAGCCACGGATCGTAACACATCTGAAATGCAACGTCCACTGTTCAAAGTGCCGTCAGTGCGAACAAGAGGTGACCGAGGCGTGTAACCAAAGGCACCCCATTCCATCACGCCAGGTGATACGCCAGTATGGTGATGATGAATACACGCTTCCAATGTGCGTTCACGGCGATGTCGCCAAACACGGATGCGACCATCATGATGCTGTAAACAGAACCTGGATTCACCCGAAAAAATGACGTTTTGCCATTCGTGCACCCAGGTTCGTCGTTGAGTACACCATCGCAGGCGCTCCTGCCTGTGATGCAGCGTCAAGGGTAACCGCAGCCATGGTCTCCGAGCTGATAGTCCATGCTGCTGCAAACGTCGTCGAACTGTTCGTGCAGATGGTTGTTGTTTTACAAACGTCCCCATGTGTTGACTCAGGGATTGAGACGTGGTTGCACGATCCGTTACAGCCATGCGGATAAGATCCCTGTCATCTCGACTGCTAGTGATACGAGGCCGTTGGGATCCAGCACGTCGTTCCGTATTACCATCCTGAACCCACCGATTCCATATTCTGCTAACAATCATTGGATCTCGACCAACGCGAGCAGCAATGTCGCGATACGATAAACCGCAATCGCGATAGGCTACAATGCGACCTGTATCAAAGTCGGAAACGTGATGGTACTCATTTATTCTCCTTACACGAGGCATCACAACAACGTTTCACCAGGCAACGCCGGTCAACTGCTGTTTGTGTATGAGAAATCGGTTGGAAACTTTCCTTATGTCAGCACGTTGTACGTGTCGCCACCGACGCCAACCTTGTGTGAATGCTCTGAAAAGCTAATCATTTGCATATCACAGCATCTTCTTCCTGTCGGTTAAATTTCGCGTCTGTAGCACGTCATGTTCGTGGTGTAGCAATTTTAATGGCCAGTAGTGTGTTAACGGGAATCTCGAACTTAATTCTGGACACCCGGTATGTTGCCACAGGAGTAACCTCATTCGGTGTAAAGGCACGTTTTCAGTTCGCTCGTTGTCTCATTTCGTAGACTCTAAACAGCTTACATGAACCTTTGTTGTCTAGTGAAAGTCCAGTCACTCGAGTACGCGACACAAGTAATACTTTGAAAAAAAAAAGGACATTTTTAAAACTTGGAAGACCTTTCTGGTTCAGGATGGGACTAATAAAGTGGTTTTCTTTTATATCCAGGATGAAATTTGCGTGCCCAATTAGCTCTCTAAGTCTTACGAGAGAGGTGACTTCCTGGTAGCGTACGTTCTGTGACCTAAAATCGCCGAAGTCGCAAGTGTGGCGTTTAGGCAGGTGCTGCCACAGTCCTGGGAACTGCTCGGCACCTGCTAATTATAAAAAAGCACGAGAAGTCGGTAGGATGCGGACGGGCCGCGGTGGCAGCTCGTTCCCATTGGTACAGCAACAGGAAGGCGGTGATTAACGTCCGGAGACGTTATCTGCGCATGCGCGCAGCTGTACCTTCCGGCGGCGAGGCGAGGCCGGAGCGAACGGCATCTCCCGTATGCTAAGCAGAGTCGTACTCTGCATTAATTATCTCTCCCAAACGGACGCGCATTACCGCTGCTTTTGACGTTCGCATTTACATCTCTTGTTACGACTTGCATTGCCTTGATTACTCACTTTCTACATGCTCGCACGATGTTTCTTGTATTCTCTGCCATAGGCACAAATGTAGACTATTTATCATCTGCATATGTAATGCATTCGACGTAAAGGACGTTGGAGGCGGGCTGTCGGATCGCCTCCAACCTCATCAACCTGCTTCTGGCCACCTGGGAAAGTATGTTATAATGGGAACCCGAGATTCTTAAAGAATGAACGTGTCCGGATGCCTGACATGTCGAATGAAAGTAAGTATCGTGGTGAGGAAAGTAATGATTTCATTCAATCAGAGGTTGCAATAACAACACGCGGAACTCACATCCAGGCAGCGATCGCATCTTTACTGCGGGCTACCTCCGCCACACTGTGTTAAGATGTTGATTTTGAACATTCATCAGAGCAATTATTGGCGTTCTACGGCATTCGAAGACCGACTCGGTTAAAGCATATTAAATATAAACGCTTACGGAATATATGTTTTATTAAAAACCGAATTGCTTTCTTCTAATCACGTCCACAACTTGTCTCTCAAGCGACGAAAATTGCTGCTACAAAGTTGCTTCCAAATGTAACGTCAAAATAGTTGGTGGCTCACTAAAGCAGTTTGATCAGTTAGCAGTCCCGAGAACAGTTTAAGGGGCTCCGGAAAGGCTCAAAATCATGAAAAGTTCAATTTTTACTTTTTTGCGTTTTCTGAATCTGCAGACTATTACCTTTTAATAGATATATAATTTATTCAATTCCGAAGACTACAACTATTTTTATTTTATTTTTTTTATTTTGAAATGTGTTCTACATGGGCGTGACCCACTGTGGCGCTGTTAAACTGCTGTCAAATGGTGTTATTATTAACGTCCGTGTTCATCAGGTACATTTTAGTGATGTGAGATAAGGTATGTGTTGTGGCTAACCTATGATGGTTCAATATATATCGCTGGTGTGATTGTCGATTGTTTCATGTTTATTTACTCTGTCGCTATCTCGAAAATATTCGTAATTAATTCTGTTTCTTGAGTCTCTGTTTTGTTGAAGTATAATAATGAGTAAAAGTTAAGTTGCTGTTGCGACTTTCAATGATGGCAACATTGTAAGGTGCAAGGTATTTAGAAATATGGGAATGAAGATAGGTTCTAACATGGTACGAGCGATGCTTGCTTTAGACAAGGAACGCTCTCGGGCTGCAGACAGGGCTGTAAAGAGTCTAGAAATACAAGCAAGAGTAAACAGGAGGAGGAACAAGAGGAAGCTGGAGGAGGAGTTTGCAGAGGATGAAGATAATCCATCCTATGGACCTGGAAAGCACTAAAAAGTTAATCCAATCTTTGTCGCTCGATTCCCAAAACTTTTATTTTCTCATACTAATTACATGTTTTCTAAGGATCTTCCAAACATATTTGTTTCAAACTTTCAGTAAATGTTACACAGTACCTTCTGCATAATTTAACACAGCCTTTTTCCAAAAAACTGTATAGTTTTGAATATATAAATAAAAAATTGCAAAAAAATGTTGTGAATTTTCATTACGATTGAAAAAAAATCATCTTTAATAACTGAACTAAAATTTTGTAAAATCCCTGTGTTAAGTTGTAGCCCATATTCCAATAAATAATCTGTAAAAAGTTCAACTTCCTACCTCAAATACTTTGTGAGGAAAGATGTAATTTATAAGCGTTATTTTAACATTGCAAGTATAGGGCGTTCCGGAGCCCCTTAAATATTGTAACAGATTTCTTAAGAGTTTTAGTATAAAACGTAACCTTAAAAGACGTACCATATTCGTCTCTCATTATTGGTAAAATACAGGACGGACAATTCGGTAAATCGTTTGTTGCCTTCGTATCACGGGCGTGGCGTAAAGAAATCGGTACCCGGTCGCAAAGTGCCATAAAAGTACTTGGAATTTGGTGGTAGGGGTCGATCGCACCAAGAGTGAGGTAACAGCATACAAGGTGTTCTCTGCACAGGCATTCCTGGCCGCTTCATCTTTGCCTCAATTTTGTGAATACCTACATACCCTGGCACGCACTGGAACGAGAACACTTCCCAGATTTCCTAAGATTGACGTCCGTAATGATCTGGTCATGTCTGTCTGTCCGCTACATTCACTAGTTTGCTTCTTCAAAGTGTTTTAGGGCGTCGGAGACAGG
Source organism: Schistocerca cancellata (assembly GCF_023864275.1). Taxonomy (NCBI): domain Eukaryota; kingdom Metazoa; phylum Arthropoda; class Insecta; order Orthoptera; family Acrididae; genus Schistocerca; species Schistocerca cancellata. The sequence goes on along the minus strand of NC_064632.1, from coordinate 43,141,935 downwards.
TTTACATCTCATTTGGACGAGTTTCGCAGTGGTTGAATATAATTTTGCCTAAAAAACTACAAATTCATTCCTTAAACGAACCAGAGTACTGTGGCCCAAAGTGAATAAGAAGAGCTCACAGGGGTATGTCCATATAATTTTTTTTTCTTTTTTGTTTCACGTCTATGGTCACAAACTTGTAGGTTCTCAGAAATAAAAGAAATTTATTCTACATTTTCAGGTCACTGTAGCATTCGCATCCACGCCGCAGCCTGTATGTCTGTATGACTTGTGGAGGTAGTCTGCACTGTTTTGAGTGAAGCCTCACCAGTTTATGTACTATTTTTTCTGCTTTGTTCGTTGTTAGCCTTATGTGTTTGTGAAGATTCAATTTCTAATCTATGTGTATCCCAAGACAGCGCGTAACATGTGCTCGTTTGATGTTTGTGTACCCTACTTTGACTGAAGGGTTCCTTTGGAGTGCTCCTTTCAGTAACGTGGATGTTGTTTTGTTCCCGTCTATCCTGAGTTTGTTGTTGTGACAACGACTCTACCTGTTAGTGGTATTCCACTGCCTTTCTCTTCTAGTTGGGTTCTGTTGTTTGCAGTGACTACAACTAACAGGTCATCTGCGTAGGCGACAATTCCGTCTGACATGTCATCCACATCTTGAAGTTGTAGGAAGGGTTCGATTGTTATGTCCCAGAAGATGGGGGCCGCACATCGACGCTTGAGGACATCCTTCGGTAATTCTTTTAATGGCCATCCCATTGTCCATCTGCCAATCGACTAATTGGCCATTACAGCAGCGTAGAAAACTGTTTTAAGTGGCTGGGATACTTACAGTTGTCTTAACCTCTGAAACATAGCGGGCCAGTAGAGGTTATCGAATGCCACAATAATGTCAATCAATACTGCCACGGCATATTTCTGTGATGTAGTGCTAACTTTGTGTAGGGCTTAGTTGATAGCATGATCTACGTACTCTACTGGCCATTAAAATTGCTACACCACGAAGATGACGTGCTACAGACGCGAAATTTAACCGACAGGAAGAAGATGCTGTGATATGCAAATGATTAGCTTTTCAGAGCATTCACACAAGGTTGGCGCCGATGGCGACACCTACAACGTGACATGAGGAAAATTTCCAACCGATTTCTCATACACAAACAGCAGTTGACCGGCGTTGCCTGGTGAAACGTTGATGTGATGCCTCGTGTAAGGAGGAGAAATGCGTACCATCACATTTCCGACTTTGATAAAGGACGGATTGTAGCCTATTGCGATTGCGGTTTGTCGTATCGCGACATTGCTGCTCGCGTTGGTCGAGATCCAATGACTGTTAGCAGAACATGGAATCGGTGGGTTCAGGAGAGTAGTACGGAACGCCGTGCTGGATCACTAGCAGTCGAGATGACAGACATCTTATCCGCATGGCTGTAACGGATCGTACAGCCATGTCTCGATCCCTGAGTCCACAGATGAGGACGTTTGCAAGACAACAACCATCTGCACGAACAGTTCGACGACGTTTGCAGCAGCATGGACTATCAGCTCGGAGACCATGGCTGCGGTTACCCTTGACGCTGCATCACAGACAGGAGCGCCTGCGATGGTGTACTCAACGACGAACCTGGGTGCACGAATGGCAAAACGTCATTTTTTCGGGTGAATCCAGGTTCTGTTTACAGCGTCATGATGGTCGCATCCGTGTTTGGCGACATCGCGGTAAACGCACATTGGAAGCGTGTATTCGTCGTCGCCATACTGGCGTATCACCCGGCGTGATGGTATGGGATGCCATTGGTTACTCGTCTCGTTCACCTCTTGTTTGCATTGACGCCACTTTGAACAGTGTTACAACCCGTGGCTCTACCCTTCATTCGATCCCTGCGAAACCCTACATTTCAGCAGTATAATGCACGCCGCATGTTGGAGGTACTGTACGGGCCTTTCTGGATACAGAAAATGTTCGACTGCTGCCCTGGCCAGCACATTCTCCAGGTCTCTCACCAACTGAAAACGTGTGGTCATTGGTGGCCGAGCAACTGGCTCGTCACAATAAGCCAGTCACTACTCTTGATGAACTGTGGTATCGTGTTGAAGCTGCATGGGCAGCTGTACCTGTACAGGCCATCCAAGCTCTGTTCGACTCAATGCCCAGGCGTATCAAGGCCGTAATTATGGCCAGACGTGGTTTTTCTGGGTACTGATTTCTCAGGAACTATGGACCCAAATTGCGTGAAAATGTAATCAAAATGTTTCAAATGGCTCTGAGCACTATGGGATTTAGCTTCTAAGGTCATCAGTCTACTAAAACTTAGAACTACTTAAACCTAACTAACCTAACGACATCACAGAAATCCATGCTCGAGGCAGGATTCGAACCTGCGACCGTAGCGGTGCGCGGTTCCAGACTGTAGCGCCTAGAACCGCTCGGCCACTCCGGCCGGCGAAAGTGTAATCCCATGTCAGTTCTAATACATATATTTGTCCAATGAATACCCGTTTATCATCTGCATTTCTTCTTGGTGTAGCAATTTTAATGGCCACCTAGAACAGGTGCAAAATTTTAAGTATCTTGGAACCAGGATAGACACCGACTGGAAGTGCACCACATAAATTAAAACAAGGATAGCAGTGGCAAAAGAGGCGTTTTGTAAGAAAAGGAGAATCTTCTGCAGCGGTCTGGACAGAGAACTCAGAAAGAGACTCATAAAATGTCTTGTATGGAGTGTTCTTCTACATGGCGCTGAAACATGGACTATGAGGAAAAAAGACAGAGAAAGGCTGGAGGCTTTTGAGATCTGGACATGGCGGAAGATGGAAAGAATAAGTTGGATGGACCGAGTAAAAAATTAAGAGGTACTGAGAAGAGTGGGAGAGAAAAGACAGTTACTAGATGTAATAAAGAGAAGAAAAAGAAATAGTATTGGGCATATATTAAGAAAGAATGACGGACTGATAAAAACAGTTTTAGAAGGTTATGTAGAAGGGAAAAGGAAGCGAGGAAGGAAGAGATTCCAGATACTGGATGACATGATGGACGGTACAACATACAGCAGCCTTAAGAAGGAAGCAATGGATCGCAGAAAATGGAGAGGCAAAGGACCTGCTAATATAGCAGATAACTGATGATGATGATGAGTGTATTTGTGAGATCTGTGTCCCGTATCCGGAGTTTCCGAAGCGCCTTACTGTTTCTCGCAAAGTGCAGGTGGACTGTATTCCGCAGAGGGCGGCAGGAGAACGGCGGCGCCAGAGCCGCAGAAGGGGCCGTGTGTGGGCGTCGAGAGGCCGCCTGGGTGTTTATAGAGTGGCGGCGGAACGGTGCGCTGCGGCTCAGAGGTCAGCGCCTGGGCCTGCAATTAAAAGCGGACGCCGGGCGGCGCGCCGCGGTGCGGTGCCACAGAAAAACCAACTCGGATATATCTCCGCTCCGCGAGCAGGGCAGGGGTCCGCAGAGGAGGAGACGCTCGACCACGAAAGGTTACAATTTTCGGCGCGCACCAAATTACGGGGTCTGGTAAATCTTTTTCCCCCCAGGAGGAGGAGGAAAAGTAAAAGATGCGAAACTTTTCTGAAAGCGCGCCGCCGGGGTGGGCGGGCTAAGTACACGTTTGGCCCGCGGCTGGAGGGGGCGGCGGTGGCGGCGGCGGCGGCGGCGGACGCAGAGGGGCTAACGACGGCAGGCGCCTCCTCTGGCGCCGCGCCTTGCCGCGCTTCGTCCGCAGAGTAGCCGCGCGGCGTCCGCATTCCCAACAGCGGCGCCGGGCTCAGCTGACGGCGGGAGTCTGCAGTCCACTGCAGCTACAAGAGTAGGATTTTCTTTTTCCCTGGTTGTATTCCACTCTGCCTTCCTCAACAGGTTTACCGTCTACAGCAGGGGCGGGCAAACGTTGCACGCGGCTCACGAGCGCACAGAGCTGCACGTGTGCTGCTCGCGTGCAGGCGTCGACCGGGGCTGTGGCGACAGCCGACAGATTGCGGCAGTGTAGTGCCAGGCTAAGCTGCGGACGTTGATGCGAAGCGAGCACTATGTAGTGAACGTTGTATTTCAATAAACGGAGAAGTGGAGATTTGCTATCTATTAAAAAGTAATGGGAGAATAATTTCTTCTTTGTGCAAAAACGTGAAAATTCACAATGTTTAATATGTGGCAGTATTCTCGCTGGTCAACGGAAGTTTAGTATTGAAGGCCATTATAATAAATTTCACAAGGACGAGTACAATTTATTGTCGGATTCTGAGCGGATGGGGAATTGACTGAGCTTAAGAAGAGCGATCTGACGATGCCAGATGAATCTGTCGTAGTTGGCCGGCCGACGTGGCCGAGCGGTTCTAGGCACTACAGTCTGGAACCGCGTGACCGCTATGGTCGCAGGTTCGAATCCTGCCTCGGGCATGGATGTGTGTGATGTCCTTAGGTTAATTAGGTTTAAGTAGTTCTAAGTTCTAGGGGACTGATGACTACAGCAGTTAAGTCCCATAGTGCTCAGAGCCATTTGAATTTGTCGTAGTTGCTGTTGTCACGAGAGATCTGCGACTTTTTCTCGTCGTGTCTCTCATCTAACTGATTTAACATTTTATGGAGCACTGTTTTCAAGTTTTCAGGACGACAACAATAATAGCCCAGCGGTATGTGCAAGTTATAAGACTGCGCTTAATATAGCGAGAGCTGGAAAACCATTTGCTGAATTAATAAGTCTCGGTTAAGAGCAAACATCAGTGATGAAAATTTACGTAACTGTTTGTGTTTGTCTGTATGTAGAAATTTTGTTCCAGACATTAAACGTATTGTAAACTCCACCTGTGCTAATTAAATAAAACGTATCGTAGGTAATAGGACTCTTTCAAACCATGATTTCTTTCAAGCACTCCTACTAACCTTATTCATTCACTCAATAAAGCAAGCTAGGAAACAAAACGCATTACAGAGGAAGGAGCGGACAGAAGGTATGGTGGGGATGGGAGATAAGCGGGTGGCCAGCTTGCTCCTGTGTGCACGCGGAACACCTGTTAACTGCACGCGTGCAAGTGCACCGCACATGTGCAGGATTCCTGCCCGCCCCTGGTCTACAGTCTTTACCCTCTACAGCTCCCTCTAGTTCCACGGAAGTTATTCGCTGTCTTAACACATGTCAAGCAATCCTGCCCCTTCTACTTGCTCGTATTCTCCATATATTCCTTTCCTCGCCGATTTTGCGGGGAATCTCCTCACTGCTTACCTTGTCAGACCACCTAATTTTCAACATTCTTCTGTAGCGCCTCATCCCAAATGTTTCTATTCTCTTCTGTTCTGGTTTTCCCACCGTCCATGTTTCACTACAATACAACGCTGCACTCCAGACGTACATTCTCAGAAACTTTTTCCTCATATTAAGGCCCATGTTTGACTCTAGTAGACGCCTCTTGTCGAGGAATGCCCTTTTTGTCAAAGCTAGTCTGCTTTTGATGTCCTATTTGCTCCCATCTTACTTTGCTGCTCAGGTAACACAAGTCCTTAATTTCATCTACTTCGTGATCACCGATCCTGATGTTAAGTTACTAGCTATTCTCAATTCTGCTACTTCTCATTACTTCCGTCTTTTTTCGACTTACTGTCAGTCCACATCTTATGAGCGTTAGACTGTTCATTCCTTTCAGTAGAACCTGTAATTCTGCTTCACTTTCACTGAGGTTAGCTGTATCATCATTGATATCCTGTAACGTTAAATTTTAAATCCGCTCTTGAACCTTTCTTTTATATCCGTCATTGCCTCTTCGATGTACAGATTGAACAGAAGGGGCGACAACTTCGTTCTTGATCTTCCACTCTTACTCTTCCCCCTTGGTTCTTTTACATACTGTAAGTTAGCCTTCTTTCCCTGTTGTATGTGATGTAATATTATGGGGCTGCTATCGATAGATTCAGTAAAACTTTCTAGTTCATCTTTACAAACTGTTTACACAGTATTTCGACAGATAACGTTTGTAGACACCCTATAAGTGTTACAAATAAGAAGTATAGGATGGATTTTACAGCTAATCGAAAATCTTCTTCAATGTAGACTTACAACCAATTTTGCAACGACGCAGTTATCAAGAAATCATACATTTTTGTCAGGTTACCCTCCATTCAGAGGCTGTTGCACGCAGCGACAGTTATATTGACTTGTAAATAATATATTTCAGCCATCAGTCGTCCTTTTGAAATTTTTATTGGCAGATCTACATTTCAGCTAGAAACTAGCCATACTCAATGCTAAGAATACAACAGGTACATAGTTAGATGATCTCATAAAAAAAGTTGCAATTAATAGATTATCTCATATGGTTTGTATATTACATACTACTACCATTTTTTATCAGTGCATGTAATGCCTGTTGGTTGGGCTTCATCCACAGTTCATTGAATGAATTATAAGCATTGATCAAAAATGATAATGGTATGTAATATACAAACCATATGAGATAAGCCATTAATTGCAACTTTTTTATGACATCATCTAACTATATCCCTATTGTATTCTTAACATTGAGAATGGATCATTTCTAGCTGAAATCTAGATCTGCCAATAAAAATTTCAAAAGGACAACTGATTGCTGAAATCTATTATTTACAAGGCATAAATTTTTGTATCAGACAAAATGTATATTTCATGTAAACAAACCTCTGAACACTGACATAATAGAAATAGACACGTTAATTTCAATAAAGAACCAAAATACTAGAATTGCAAAGTGTCCAATATTGTTAAATTATTAATTAAATCGTATTTTGGAACTTTATGTGTCATCTAAAAACTTAGGAGGCAGACACTGAAATGCTTCCTAGTTTTTGTCAGTTCTGTACCAAATAGAAAATAGCTAAATTTGAAGTATGAAAATAGCGTCGTAATATTGAATTAAAAAACATCACTGATTCACATAACTGTTCACACCAAAATTATTTTTATTATTTGTAAATGCTGATATGGAATATAAAACAAATGTAACCTGTATCCAGAAAAACACAAAACTGCAAAACATCTGTTTGACAATGAGAGTGGAAAACACGCCGAAGTCAGATTAAGTATACCATTGTCAACAAAATATAAAATCATATTCTTGTAAATAATCAGCAATAATTTCTGTACGCATTATTCTAGATCTGTGAGTTTCATATTTTTATGGTTTTTAGTCCCTGTGTCAAAAGCATGCAAAAAAATCCAGATAACAACTCCAGCGTGAACCTGGAGATTTTACGTGGCCTTTGACGTATTTAAGCAGATGACACACTCGGTTGTCGGGGATGGTAGGCAGTGAACCTCTTTTGTACCTCGCTCTAAAAACTGTTCTCATCACTAATACATGTAAATATTGGAACCAATAGTGAAAGTGTATCAGAATTTGGAAGTAAACCATGTGGTGGAAAATAACATCATGGCTAGGGCTTTTTTTTTTTTTTCAAAGACAAACTTCAAACCTCTTACCAGGATCTGTTTTTATAACTTGCACGAAAAGCAGCAGCAGCAGCAGCCTGGGAGACATCGCACAAAACTTCAACAACATCAAAAAGCTAAGTACAAACTAATTCAGCTACACCTTCTTCACTTGGTCCAAATTTAAATACCTTAGCGTAGGAGACGACTACTGGAATCTGGTCATGCCCAAAAAGGTATTTGGACAGGTGGGTGAAGTGACGTTAGAAGCTTACCTCAGTCTTGCCCATAATTTCGAACACCTTGCACAATTTGGCATTGTCGAACGCTTTTGTAACGTTGAAGAATCCTAAGAACGTCCCATGAGTTTTCTTTTGCGAGCTAATATTATTGGGTGACTTCATAAGCCAAAGACGTGGCTTCTATGGTGCAGTTGAGCTTTCTATCATCTAATACTACATCACTACTCTGAAATTCACACTCAAGTGTTTGGCAAAGGATTTGCCCACTCACCTTCAGACTAATTAGACTAGTTCTCTACCGTTCCATTCTCTAACAGCTCGTGGAAATACGAGCACTTAAATATTTCCATACAAGCTCTGAGTTCTCTTATTTTACTTTGGTTATCATTTCTCCCTACTGCTCCTGGTCGTCAACAAGATACAGTGTAAGCAAAAAAAAAAAAAAAAAAAAAAACTGCACGCCACGAAGGAATTATCCAAATGGGTCGGAAATCGGTAGACATGATGAAAAAGTAGAGACAAACAAATGATCACAATTTCAGAACAATTGGATAATGAATTTATGAGAGAGAGCTCGATTTATTCCAGAGAGAGAGCTTCACAAATTGAGCAAGTCAATAACGCGTTGGCTCTTGTTCAAGGAGTTATTCGACTTGGCATTGATTGAGGGAATTGTTGGGTGTCCTTCTGTGGGATTTCGTGCCAAATTCTGTCCAGATGGCGTGTTAGACCGTCAAAATCCCTATCTGCTTAGAGGGTCCTTCCCGTAATGCTCCAAACGTTCTCATTTAAGGAGAGATCCGGCGACCTCGCTGGCCGAGGTAGTGTTTGGCAAACACGTATGCAAGCAGTACAACCCCTCTCTGTGCGCAGGCGGGCTTTGTCATGCTGAAATTGAAGCCCAGGATGGGTTGGCATGGAGGGAAATGAAACAAGGCGTAGACTATCGTCGACGTACGGCTGTGCTTTAATGGTGCCGGGGATTACAACCAAAGGGCTTCTGCTGTGAAAAGAAATGGCACTCCACACCACCACTACCTCACAAGCTGGTAAGTAAAAACAGTACATGGAACTGTTTTGATAAATTAATTTATTTTAATTTTAATATTTTATTTCTTAAGAACTCGTAGAAAATGTACACAACAACTTAAGCACTACCATTGAAAAAATTTGTTACAGCTACAGTGAAATTACACACATTTCGGTTTCAGAAATTCTAGGTAGCATATCGGAAGGCGAGTTCCAGCGAAACGGGATTTCTTGTATTAGAATATACACTCCTGGAAATTGAAATAAGAACACCGTGAATTCATTGTCCCAGGAAGGGGAAACTTTATTGACACATTCCTGGGGTCAGATACATCACATGATCACACTGACAGAACCACAGGCACATAGACACGGGCAACAGAGCATGCACAATGTCGGCACTAGTACAGTGTATATCCACCTTTCGCAGCAATGCAGGCTGCTATTCTCCCATGGAGACGATCGTAGAGATGCTGGATGTAGTCCTGTGGAACGGCTTGCCATGCCATTTCCACCTGGCGCCTCAGTTGGACCAGCGTTCGTGCTGGACGTGCAGACCGCCTGAGACGACGCTTCATCCAGTCCCAAACATGCTCAATGGGGGACAGATCCGGAGATCTTGCTGGCCAGGGTAGTTGACTTACACCTTCTAGAGCACGTTGGGTGGCACGGGATACATGCGGACGTGCATTGTCCTGTTGGAACAGCAAGTTCCCTTGCCGGTCTAGGAATGGTAGAACGATTGGTTCGATGACGGTTTGGATGTACCGTGCACTATTCAGTGTCCCCTCGACGATCACCAGTGGTGTACGGCCAGTGTAGGAGATCGCTCCCCACACCATGATGCCGGGTGTTGCCCTGTGTGCCTCGGTCGTATGCAGTCCTGATTGTGGCGCTCACCTGCACGGCGCCAAACACGCATACGACCATCGTTGGCACCAAGGCAGAAGCGACTCTCATCGCTCAAGACGACACGTCTCCATTCGTCCCTCCATTCACGCCTGTCGCGACACCACTGGAGGCGGGCTGCACGATGTTGGGGCGTGAGCGGAAGACGGCCTAACGGTGTGCGGGACCGTAGCCCAGCTTCATGGAGACGGTTGCGAATGGTCCTCGCCGATACCCCAGGAGCAACAGTGTCCCTAACTTGCTGGGAAGTGGCGGTGCGGTCCCCTACGGCACTGCGTAGGATCCTACGGTCTTGGCGTGCATCCGTGCGTCGCTGCGGTCCGGTCCCAGGTCGACGGGCACGTGCACCTTCCGCCGACCACTGGCGACAACATCGATGTACTGTGGAGACCTCACGCCCCACGTGTTGAGCAATTCGGCGGTACGTCCATCCGGCCTCCCGCATGCCCACTATACGCCCTCGCTCAAAGTCCGTCAACTGCACATACGGTTCACGTCGACGCTGTCGCGGCATGCTACCAGTGTTAAAGACTGCGATGGAGCTCCGTATGCCACGGCAAACTGGCTGACACTGACGGCGGCGGTGCACAAATGCTGCGCAGCTAGCGCCATTCGACGGCCAACACCGCGGTTCCTGGTGTGTCCGCTGTGCCGTGCGTGTGATCATTGCTTGTACAGCCCTCTCGCAGTGTCCGGAGCAAGTATGGTGGGTCTGACACACCGGTGTCAATGTGTTCTTTTTTCCATTTCCAGGAGTGTATTTATAACAAACTTATAAATTACCAGTCATGGACACTGAACGAAGTAAAGTAAAAGAAGTCAAGATTTCGAGAGTGATTTGAAATTGGAAAACAACGGGTGAACACAATGAACGAAAGGATATACAACTCAGTAATGAACTGAGAACAATATAACTGGAATGAGGAATGGGGAACGAGTAACCAACCGCGAAAAAACCGAGACCGACCGAACGAAACTCAGGCGGGAACGAGACACATCTGAAGGTAATGCTAAATGACCGTTCTCTGAAGTAGTTCTTCGGTGATTTCGTTCTGTTTAGTAAACAGTTCCTTTGGACCTTTTGCTTCGCGAAAGACCCATATATAAAAGATAAACGTGCCGTGCGTGGACGAGCGTTATCTTAAGCGCCTTTTACACAACCAACTTTCCTTTCTCATCCGGCTACTCATGGTGAGTGACTCTCCGACTGCGCTCCTGGCGTTTCATTCCTGTACTATCTTCTGCCACGAACTTCCGTTTACACGCCATTACCAAAATTATGTGTGTTGTGTGGGCTGACTGCTGTGCAATTTGGCAAAGTGAGGTTATCACGGACTATCTTTCTCACGAAAAAATTGAAATATATTAACAAAATCCAGCAACAAGCGGTGATAACAGAGTGTATTAATGACCAAAGCAAAGTTCACAGTCGATGTATATGTACAAAGTCTTGTGGTAAATTCTTTACATTCCTAAGAACTGAAAGAATAAGGAAAATGTCCAAATATTTCAAAATAAATACATTAATTTCGTAGAAAAAATTATACATGCGAACACACCAAACTGTATTTAGAATGCAGTATATAGTACCTTAACAATTTAGTCTTCGTATCTTGTTTCCTTCCTAGAAGCCAAATACCATCGAAAATTATTTCTCTCGTTAAATTAATTTTGACCTGTTCACAGATGAAATAATTTGCATTAGAACACGTTTACCTATTTACATTCTGATTTATCCATAGTGTAGGCTTTTTCTTTATCCAGGTATTGAACAACATAAAAGCCTTTTTCTTTAAGACGTTTCGTTTCTCCTGTAGAAGAATAATACACTCCTGGAAATTGAAATAAGAACACCGTGAATTCATTGTCCCAGGAAGGGGAAACTTTATTGACACATTCCTTGGGTATGATACATCACATGATCACACTGACAGAACCACAGGCACATAGACACAGGCAACAGAGCATGCACAATGTCGGCACTAGTACAGTGTATATCCACCTTTCGCAGCAATGCAGGCTGCTATTCTCCCATGGAGACGATCGTAGAGATGCTGGATGTAGTCCTGTGGAACGGCTTGCCATGCCATTTCCACCTGGCGCCTCAGTTGGACCAGCGTTCGTGCTGGACGTGCAGACCGCGTGAGACGACGCTTCATCCAGTCCCAAACATGCTCAATGGGGGACAGATCCGGAGATCTTACTGGCCAGGGTAGTTGACTTACACCTTCTAGAGCACGTTGGGTGGCACGGGATACATGCGGACGTGCATTGTCCTGTTGGAACAGCAAGTTCCCTTGCCGGTCTAGGAATGGTAGAACGATGGGTTCGATGACGGTTTGGATGTACCGTGCACTATTCAGTGTCCCCTCGACGATCACCAGTGGTGTACGGCCAGTGTAGGAGATCGCTCCCCACACCATGATGCCGGGTGTTGGCCCTGTGTGCCTCGGTCGTATGCAGTCCTGATTGTGGCGCTCACCTGCACGGCGCCAAACACGCATACGACCATCATTGGCACCAAGGCAGAAGCGACTCTCATCGCTGAAGACGACACGTCTCCATTCGTCCCTCCATTCACGCCTGTCGCGACACCACTGGAGGCGGGCTGCACGATGTTGGGGCGTGAGCGGACGACGGCCTAACGGTGTGCGGGACCGTAGCCCAGCTTCATGGAGACGGTTGCGAATGGTCCTCGCCGATACCCCAGGAGCAACAGTGTCCCTAATTTGCTGGGAAGTGGCGGTGCGGTCCCCTACGGCACTGCGTAGGATCCTACGGTCTTGGCGTGCATCCGTGCGTCGCTGCGGTCCGGTCCCAGGTCGACGGGCACGTGCACCTTCCGCCGACCACTGGCGACAACATCGATGTACTGTGGAGACCTCACGCCCCACGTGTTGAGCAATTCGGCGGTACGTCCACCCGGCCTCCCGCATGCCCACTATACGCCCTCGCTCAAAGTCCGTCAACTGCACATACGGTTCACGTCCACGCTGTCGCGGCATGCTACCAGTGTTAAAGACTGCGATGGAGCTCCGTATGCCACGGCAAACTGGCTGACACTAACGGCGGCGGTGCAGAAATGCTGCGCAGCTAGCGCCATTCGACGGCCAACACCGCGGTTCCTGGTGTGTCAGCTGTGCCGTGCGTGTGATCATTGCTTGTACAGCCCTCTCGCAGTGTCCGGAGCAAGTATGGTGGGTCTGACACACCGGTGTCAATGTGTTCTTTTTTCCATTTCCAGGAGTGTAGTAGGAAAAATACGAGGTTCTCATACAATCTTTTCAATGTGTGACGAAAAAAAAGCAACAAAACAACACGATAAAGATTGAAAAGACACGAAAGCACAAATTCTATTTGTGTAATAGGATTGAGCTCGCCCAGAACACGTCTTTGGCCATTGATTTATTAGCAAGCACGCAACACGCACTCACAACGGGTGGTCGATTTCATGCAGAATGTCGTTCGTGTGAATCTGGATTTATTGGAAGATGGTACCGGGATATTCGTGGCTAGTGGGGAACTCAACTGTTATTTCATACACGGTTCTTGTGATTTCATTTGGTCAGATTTTAAAGTGAAAGATTTAACCAGCCATAAGCTCCGAAAGACGAAGCTACTCAGTGACCTATGTGCAAAATGATAACTCATTCTAAACGTATTTATGAAAGAAGAGAGAAAGAAATTAATGATATTAGCTGCCATTGGCCATTTATTTAAATCAATGTGGAAATTGAAAAATTTGTTCTTGCCCGGGATTCGAACCCGGATCTCCTGCTTCCCTTTTTTTATTTTTCTTCATTTGGTCACATGCCACCACTTCACGTTCGTCGCTGAATGTTTCACTCAGTTTTTCTTCTTTTTTTTTTCTTTTCCTTTGACGGCAGGCAGCCCTCTGATCGAACACGCCGACCTACCGTGCCGGCAACTCAGCTGGATGTGCCTACCAATGTGCCAGCCGGACAAAGCAGTCATCGCAACTTCGCGGACTACTCTATCACGCCTCCCGTCAGAACCAAATTCTCAACTTACCCACACACTATTAATGTAGTGTCCCTTGTCCATTGAAACCTCCCCCTAGAAAAATTTATGAATTACTGTGCTGATAAACCCCTTACGTTATTTGATTTTCAAACAGCTGAGCAAAACTGAACGTACTCAGACATTTCTCTCTTTACTTATTCTGATCATCACTAAACTGACACACAAAATTTTTAGCGCAACGCAATCTGACTCTCAATAATCCCTACAAAAGAATGGCCGTGACTAACAATAACCTATACCTTTCATGAATCACTTACCTCACAAAAATCTTCGGTACTCGAACTGAACTACTGCAATACAGCGACCGCCAATACTGCCAGATCCACCATTGCTGGCGACTCACCTCCAACTGCACAACGCTACGCGCTGTTCACGTCCAACTGCCCAATACTACAATAGCGAATATTCCAACAATGCCAACCAGCCACAGACTGCACACAGCACAGCCTGTGATTTTCATACAGAGCCCTACGTGACGTTACCACCATAAAAACCTAAACAGCCTACTTACACCATTGTTCTCATTACTCGCGCCATTTCCCCGACTTCCGTAAGAGTTCGATCATGTTATAAAAGAGGTCCAGACGAATGGATTCGATTGGACATGAATGTATGCATATAATCACATCTCGTGACGCCTACAGCACGTGTACTCCTGCCACGTGATCCACACCGGTTCAGAGCGCAGTGTGGGCTGTGTCAGTGTGAGTGGAACATTGCAAATGGTACGATGGTGTTCACAGTGGAGCAGCGGTTGTTCGTTGTGGAAATTAATGTGATGACAAAGTAGTGGAAACGGTGTGTCAGTTGTTTTTTGAGACGTTTAATGGTGTCAGAGTGCCAGCAAAGAGAGCCCTGCAACGCTTAGTCCAAAAATGGCGTCAGACAGGATCTGTTTTAAACAAGTCAAAAAACATACCGAATCGTGCCCGCACATCAGCAAATGTGACTGCAATTCACAAGAAAATGCTTCCGAGTCCTACAAAACCAACCCGACGCCCCTCGAAAGAGACCAGCATGTCACGTCGATCATGCGGACGAATACTCCACCTGAACTTTCACATGCATCCCTGCCTCGTGTCTGTTGTTCATGCATTAAAACCAGCAGATGCTCCTCAACGCCTCCTGTTTTATGAGTGGCTGTTCACTGAGATAATAAAGAATGGCTTCGACATGGATCTGTTCTTTATGTCTGATGAAGCCTGGCCTCACGTTAGTGGTTATGTTAACTCACAGATACACAGGTTCTGTGCAGCGGAGAATCCGTACAACTGCCACGAAACGCCATTCCATGATCAGAAGGTTGGGGTTTGGTGTGCAGTAGTTGCACGCTGCATTATTGATCCCATCTTCTTCCATCAGACACTAACTTCGGCGCGTTACATTTCCCACATTTTGAAACCATTTGTGGCAGGAGGAGAAAAAGTGCTACAGTTACTTCCAACTAGATGGAGCAACTGCCCATACAGCCGGCCGAAACTTGGAAGACATTTACATAGTCTTCACGTTTGACAGAGTTGTTAACAGGGGTCAGTCTGGTCGCGGCCCTAGCTGGCCACCCAGGTCACTTGTTTTGTCAGTGTGTGATTACTTTTTGCGGTATCACAACAACCCTTGAAGAACTGCATCAGAAGTTTTCGGATCTGATTGTAGCAATACTAGCAGTCCAGCTTCAACCCGCCTTCAGCAGCTTTTTGACCAGGGCCCAAAAGTGGTAAGAGATGAATGATAATCACTTTCAACATCTGATATAGTCAGGTTAGTACTGTATTCCCTTTCCTCTGCTGTGTTTCTATGTACCCTGGAACTCTGTTCTCTCGGCCACTTTTGTTTGCCCCACCGTATGTATGTGGTGTCCATTCCTTTGACATGTCTGAAAGAAAAGACACCATTTTGATCCTGCAGCCAGTATGAATCAAGACACAAAGGTATTAATGAGATTAACTGGCAGTAGGCATTGATGGGAAAAGTTGACAATTTGTGCTGGACTGGGATTCCAACCGTACGTATATAATTAGGGCAGGATGACCAGTAGATCACTTCAGTGGAGATGCACATCACGCTCGAACTCTTGCCGGAAGAAGCGAAACGCCTGGAGGATAATGGGCAAGAGGAACTACATTAGTAGCGTGTGGGTAAGCTGACAATTTGGATCTGACAAGGGGCATGCTAGGGTGGTCTGTACAATTGTGATGAACGGATAGCGTAGTGGTTAGCGCATCTACGCAGTAAGCAGGAGACCTGGGTTCCATTCCTCGTCTGGCAAAAATTGTGAATATCTCCATTGATTTAAATCAGTGCCCACTGGCAGTTAATGCTACTAACACATTTGTGTGTTGATTCATAGTGGCTACAGAAGCAAAATGTTGTCTGTTCTTTTGGACATGTCTGAAAGAACAGAGACCATACATAAGGATTTATGAAAGCTTTATAAACGTTTTCGTAATTAATTGGAACCTCCCTCATAAAAGGCCTGGTCTTTCATAACAAGTAACATTTCGCCGTGGTTCTTTGAAAAGCAACAAATTCTCAGGGAGCAAATTGTGTGCCTCGCTTTCCATCTCTTGACTTTTTGGAATAGAGTTTCATGTTTTCCTGGCTAACACCGTTCTCAGTGTATTAATGTGGAGAACAAAAGGAGGTGTCATTGCAGTCAAACATCAGAGCAAAATCACGGAAAACGGGGTGTTTTTCGTGGAGGATATCGTATTATAGCTCGTAGCGAGGCGAGAAGCACTGTCTGCGTGTGTGTGTGTGTGTGTGTGTGTGTGTGTGAGAGAGAGAGAGAGAGAGAGAGAGAGGTGGTGGACACTGGTGCGGCTGCTGTAACTCATCTGGAGTGAGTCGTGAAGAGAGAAAGGACGAGAGAGAAAGTAAGGCAAAGTGTGGAAGGGGGGAGGGGGGGGCGGGGCAGGTGCGTGGCTTGGTGAGCACCCTGTTCTGTTCCGTCCCGGCGCCTCCCTCCATTAAAAGCTGTTTTTGATGTGGAATGCAACAAACGATTTCAAAGAATGTAGTTTTATATACGCCTGCGCTGCGTCAAACGGCATTATAATTACACACGCGCGCTCACGCACGGGCAGGTAGGGGGGGAGAGAGAGTAGTGGGCGGGAGGGAGCGGGCAGAGATAGCCGGCTGTCAGGAGCACGCACCGCGCCGCATCACGACGCACGTGCGTGTGCCGGTGCGTGCGCGGCTACGCGTTTGCGCGCGGACCGATTTTCGCGGCCCCTAATGAAGTGGGCGGCAGCTGTGCGTTCGCACGTCGCGCTGCCGTGTGTCGCCCACCGCTCTTTGTTGCCGAGGCCAGAGCACCACTGTGCGTGTGACGGCGCCCGCGGCGGCGATCGCCGGTCGCTCGTCCGCTGTTTGTGGCTGTCCAGATATCGATACGTCCCCGGGCACTGCCAAGTTGGGTCGCGCCCTATTGACGCCGCGCGGTCGCCGAATCAAAAGACACGCCTGTCGCGATGGCACTGCGTACGCTTTTTGTTGGCAGTCTGCGCTTTGCACCGAGCGCGCGCGGCCAATGGTCCGACGTGTAGCTTTGTTTGCCGTTCCTACGAAATTTAACAGGTTTATCCACCAGCCGTGAACGCGCTCTGCAGTACTGTCAGTTCGTACACACGCAATAGTTTACCAATATGAAGATCCATACATCAGTACTGAGTCTGATTTCGGTTAGTTAACATCTGATATGACGACCTAGGCTGGTAAGGGCCAAGATGGTCGTTTTTAGAAACTACACAGGAAAGTTTCAATAAAATTTGATACATGGTGTTTCAAAAATGACCGGTATATTTGAAACGGCAATAAAAACTAAACGAGCAGCGATAGAAATACACCGTTTGTTGCAATATGCTTGGGACAACAGTACATTTTCAGGCAGACAAACTTCCGAAATTACAGTAGTTACAATTTTCAACAACAGATGGCGCTGCGGTCTGGGAACCTCTGTAGTACGATATTTTCCACATATCCACCATGCGTAGCAATAATATGGCGTAGTCTCTGAATGAAATTACCCGAAACCTTTGACAACGTGTCTGGCGGAATGGCTTCACATGCAGATGAGATGTACTGCTTCAGCTGTTCAATTGTTTCTGGATTCTGGCGGTACACCTGGTCTTTCAAGTGTCCCCACAGAAAGAAGTCACAGGGGTTCATGTCTGGCGAATAGGGAGGCCAATCCACGCCGCCTCCTGTATGTTTCGGATAGCCCAAAGCAATCACACGATCATCGAAATATTCATTCAGGAAATTAAAGACGTCGGCCGTGCGATGTGGCCGGGCACCATCTTGCATAAACCACGAGGTGTTCGCAGTGTCGTCTAAGGCAGTTTGTACCGCCACAAATTCACGAAGAATGTCCAGATAGCGTGATGCAGTAGTCGTTTCGGATCTGAAAAATGGGCCAATGATTCCTTTGGAAGAAATGGCGGCCCAGACCAGTACTTTTTGAGGATGCAGGGACGATGGGACTGCAACATGGGGCTTTTCGGTTCCCCATATGCGCCAGTTCTGTTTATTGACGAAGCCGTCCAGGTAAAAATAAGCTTCGTCAGTAAACCAAATGCTGCCCACATGCATATCGCCGTCATCAATCCTGTGCACTATATCGTTAGCGAATGTCTCTCGTGCAGCAATGGTAGCGGCGCTGAGGGGTTGCCGCGTTTGAATTTTGTATGGATAGAGGTGTAAACTCTGGCGCATGAGACGATACGTGGACGTTGGCGTCATTTGGACCGCAGCTGCAACACGGCGAACGGAAACCCGAGGTCGCTGTTGGATCACCTGCTGCACTAGCTGCGCGTTGCCCTCTGTGGTTGCCGTACGCGGTCGCCCTACCTTTCCAGCACGTTCATCCGACACGTTTCCAGTCCGTTGAAATTTTTCAAACAGATCCTTTATTGTATCGCTTTTCGGTCCTTTGGTTACATTAAACCTCCGTTGAAAACTTCGTCTTGTTGCAACAACACTGTGTTCTAGGCGGTGGAATTCCAACTCCAGAAAAATCCTCTGTTCTAAGGAATAAACCATGTTGTCTACAGCACACTTGCACGTTGTGAACAGTACACGCTTACAGCAGAAAGACGACGTACAGAATGGCGCACCCACAGACTGCGTTGTCTTCTATATCTTTAATATCACTTGAAGCGCCATCTGTTGTTGAAAATGGTAACTACTGTAATTTCGAAAGTTTGTCCGCCTGAAAATGTACTGTTGTCCCAAGCATATTGCAACAAACGGTGTATTTCTATCGCTGCTCGTTTAGTTGTTTTTGCCGTTTCAAATATACTGGTCATTTTTGAAACACCCTGTAAGTAAGATAAACTTTAAAGAAGTGAGAATGATGGACATTACTACGCCTCAGATAAAAACCTGCAAAGTGCTCCTGAACGCAAATGAGCTTCAAAAGTTGTTGCTAATCGGGTAAATTTGAATAATTCATTAAGTAAGTAAACGACGTTAAGCTGTATCATTTAGCACTGCCTACTAGAATTTACGTGACAGTTCTACGGCAGAATTGTGAAGTGACACCCTTAATATTAAAGTCTACTTTTTGAAGTACTTATAGTTCGTTATTTCAAAACTTGGTAATGTAGATCTTAGGGCCATAAACTGAAACAATTCGGATCTCTTAAATCTATGTTTTTGAGAAGTTTTACAGTAATGGATCGATAACTGATTCAGCAAGTAAACAGTGGTGAGTAACCCATATTAAGGGCACTCAGTCTGCAAGTAAATGGCGTACCCACAGACCTATTTTAAGAGTAAAATTTAAGATAGAATTTACGATTTTATCAACATGATGTTATTCTAAAAACATGCGAAAACAATGACTTATCTGTGTAAAAAATGTCACAATAGATGTGTAAGTTGGCTTTTTAGGTTTTTATGTTGGTAACGCCATGTAGCGCTCTATATGAAAATCACTGACTGTGCTGTGTGCCGTCTGTGGCTGGTTTGCATTGTAGGAATAGTCGCCATTGTAGTGTTGGGCAGTTGGCTGTTAACAGCATGTAGCGTTGCGCAGTTGGAGGTAAGCCGCCAGCAGTGGTGGATGTGGGGAGAGAAATGGCGGAGTTTTGAGAGCGGATGATCTGGACGCGTGTCCATGAGAGACAGTAAATTTGTAAGACTGGACGCCATGAACTGCTGTATGTATTATGACTTTTGAACACTATTAAGGTAAATACATTGTTTGTTCTCTATCAAAATCTTTCATTTGCTAACTATGCCTATCAGTAGTTGGTGCCTTCAGTAGTTAGAATCTTTTATTCAGCTGGCAGTATTGGCGCACGCTGTATTGCAGTAGTTTGAGTAACGAATATTTTCGTGAGGTAAGTGATTCATGAAAGGTATTGGTTATTGTTAGTCAGGACCATTCTTTTGTAGGGGTATTGAAAGTCAGATTGCGTTGCGCTAAAAATATTGTGTGTCATTTTGGTGATGACCAGAATAAGGAAAGAGAGAAATGTCTGAGTACGTTCAGTTTTGCTCAGCTGTTTGAAAATCAAATAACGTAACAGGTTTACCAGCACAGTAATTCATAAATTATTCTAATGGTATGTTTCAGATGTACTTAACATACACTCTGAGACAAATAAAACGACCCACTGCTATGGAATTATCCAAATGGTACCTAAATAGGTAGATGTGATGGACATTTACAGAAAAATTGGATGACTTATTGAAGAGAAAGAGCTTCACATGTTGGGCAAGTTAACAATGCCCTGGTCCACGTCTGATCCTTATGCAAGCAGTAATTCGGTTTGCCACTGATTAACAGAGTTCTTGGATATACTTATATGGATATGGCGTCTGTCCTTTCGGACATGTCCGAAAGAACAGACATATAATTATATAGTTCTGGCAATACCGGCCATTACCTTCTCCTTCTGTGCGGATGCACACATATTACCCGAACTCTTACGGCACTTGGTAAGAATGTCTTCCACGAGTATAACGAGTGTGTTGGGTAGGGACATTACGAATGTAGTGTGTGGACATATAAGATGAGAATGTGGGTCTCGCGGAGGGCGTGCGCGAGATAGTCCCTGCAGTCGCGCTGTCCTATGTGCCCTCGGTGGCTCAGATGGATAGAGCGTCTGCCACGTAAGCAGGAGATCCCGGGTTCGAGTCTCGGTCGGGGCGCAAATTTTCACCTGATATATATCAACGCCCGTCAGCAGCTGAAGGTATTAATATATAATTCTGAGTTCTTGGATGTCCTCCTGAGGGATATCGTGGTAAATTCCGTCCAAACGGCCGTTAGACTTTCAAAATCTCGAGATGGTTGGACGACCCTGCCCATAATGCTCCTAACGTTCTCACTTGGTGAGAGAGCCGTTGACATTGCTGGTGAACGTAGCACGAGGGCAAGCAGTAGAAATTATGGCCGTGTGCCGGGGGGAGGGGGGGGTTATCTTGCTGAAATGTAAGCCCAGGACGACTTTCCATGAAGGGCAGCAAAACAAGGCGTAGAATATCGTTGACGTACGGCTGTGCTGTAGATGAACCGCGGCTGAGACCCAGGCGAGTCGTGCTATGAAATGAATTGGTGCCCCAGACCACCACTCCCGATGGTTGGGCTGTGTGGTGGTCGACAGTCATATTGGTAGCACACTACTGTCTGGAGGGTCTCCAAACACGTATTAGATGGTCAACGGGGCTCAGTTCGAAGCAGGACTTTGGACTGAAGAAGATTCTACTGCAGTCAATGAGATTCCAGGCCGTAATACCAGCTTGCCATCCACGTCACCCTGAAACGTCCCCTTAGAAAAATTATACAAGACTGTGCTTAAACTGACACACAATATTTTTTTAGCGCAACGCAATCTGACTTTCAGTAATCCCTACAAGAGAATGGCCCTGATTAAATTAACCTGTACGTTTCACAAATCACTTACCTCACAAAAATCTTCGTTGCTCGAACTACTGCAATACAGCGAGCACTACTACTGCCAGCTAAATAAAAAATTCAAACTACGGAAGACACTAACTACTGATAGGCATAGTTAGCAAATGAAAGATTTTAATAGGGAACAAACAATGTATTTACCTTAATAGTCATAATATATATAGCAGTTCATGACATCCATTCTTACAAATGTACTGTTTCTCTCATTTACCCACATCCACCACTGCTGGCGGCTCGCCTCCAACTGCGCAACGCTACGCACTGTTCACGTCCAGCTGCCCAACACTACAATGGCAGACAACAATGTAAACCAGCCACAGACTGCACACATCACAGCCAGTGATTATCATACAGAGCGCTGCGTGGCGTTACCAATATAAAAACCTAAACAGCCTACTTACAACCCTTACAGCACTGTGGCACGTAGACAACTTTCAACACCCCGTTTTGTTGACCTTCATGATAAGCCATCTTGGCCTTATATGTCTGCAAGATAATGTCCGTTCGCACACGGCGAGAGTTTCCACTGCTTGTTCTCGTGCTTCCTAAACCGTGCCTTGCCCATGAGGGTCGGCAGACCTCTCCCCAGTCGTGAACGTTCGGAGCACAGTGGGCAGGGCCCTCCAATGATCTCGGGATTTTGACGATCTAACGCGCGGCCGGAATGTGGCACCACATCTCTCAGGTGAACATCCAGAAAATCAGTCAATGTCAAGCCAAATAACTGCTTGCGTTGGAGCCAGAAGTGGACCAATGAATTACTGTCTTTCTCAGTTTGTGAATCTTTCTCAAGAATACTTAACCCAAATTTTCTGAAACTGTAATCATTTTTTTATCTTTATATGTACATCACATCTTCCGCTTTTCATCCCATTCGGATAATTCCTTCGTAGTGGGTCGTTTCCGTTGTCTCAGAGTGTATTTCAGGTATTCAGATACATCGATTGTGTTTTTCTGTTTTTTTTTTTAATTACTCATATGTCATTCTTTTCGTATGTTTTTAAAATAATGGCATATTATTAATATCGTAAATTCTGTCCTGCGTTTTATTCTTAAAATACGTCTATGGGTACTGAACTTCGTTTACTTGCAAACTGAGTTCCCTTAACATCGCTTAGCATTGACTTACCACTGTTAACTTTCTGAGCCAGTTAAACAAAGAGTTAAAAGGTCTTAATAGTTCCAGTTTATGATACTAAGATCTGCATTACCAAGTTTTGATATAATGACCTATAAGTACCTCAAAAAGCAATCTATGATATCAAGGGTGCCCTATACTATTCTGCCGTCGGACTGTCACGTAAATTCGCGTAGGAAATGGTAAGGGACACAGCTTAACGTCGTTTACTTACTTAATGAATTATTCAAACTTACCTGATTAGCAACAACTTTTGAAGCTCTTTTGCCTTCAAGACCATACTCAGTTCCTTTATCTGAGTCGTAGTAATCTCTATCATCCTCAAATGGTTCAAATGCCTCTAAACACTATGGGACTTAACATCTCAGGTCATCAGTCCCCTAGACTTAGAAATACTTAAACCTAACTAACCTAAGAACATCACACACACCCATACCCGAGGCAGGATTCTAGCCTGCGACCGTAGCAGCAGCGCGGTTCCGGACTGATGCGCCTAGAACCGCTCGGTCACTGCGGACGGCTCCATCGTCCTCGGATTTGACTAAATCGTCCCAGTAAAGCATTTTCCTGGCACGAAACCCGCACAAGTTACTACTAAGATCAGCCACGTATTTGGCACTTACAGTTTACGGGTACACAAAATGGTTCAAATGGCTCTGAGCACTATGGGACTCAACAGCTTAAGTCATAAGTCCCCTAGAACTTAGAACTACTTAAACCTAACTGGCCTAAGGACATCACACACACCCATGCCCGAGGCAGGATTCGAACCTGCGACCGTAGCAGTCTCGCGGTTCCGGACTGCAGCGCCAGAACCGCTAGACCACGGGTACACATCCTGACGACTTTCCATTAGTGAGAATCTGACATTAGAGACCCATTTCTTGGTTTATCGCGGAACTATCAACTTACTCGAATAAAACACTCAGGTAAAATATTTTACTGGCAATATCTCTGTTTCATATCGAGTGTCCTTCACCACTGTTTACAATTACAGTGCAGGTCTTCACATGTTATATGTTCACTGCGACGTTAGCAGCGCAGCTAGTTTAGTGTAACGAGTTTCGCACACGTGATTTTGTATACGAGAAGACACATCGACACCGGTATTTCGTCGTTTTGTGAGCGCCATCGTCGTGTCTGAAACATTTGACTGCTGCCCGAACTGCGACCGGGCTACTGCCTGTCTGCATTGAATCACTGCATAAGAAAATAAATAACAAACGTCTCTGGGTTAATGATAGTACAAAAGAAAAAACGTCAGCACAGTGACCTTCGTGGAAGAAACTGTCGCGGAAGATACGAGAAGTGACTTCAGCCATCTGAGAAAGTAACCAGAACAGTTCACGTTTCTTCTAAAAGTAGTTAATAATGAAATGAAGAAGGCTAAAATGGTTCAAATGGCTCTGAGCACTATGGGACTCAACTGCTGAGGTCATTAGTCCCCTAGAACTTAGAACTAGTTAAACCTAACTAACCTAAGGACATCACAAACATCCATGCCCGAGGCAGGATTCGAACCTGCGACCGTAGCGGTCTTGCGGCTCCAGACTGCAGCGCCTTTAACCGCACGGCCACTTCGGCCGGCGAATGAAGAAGAAAAGTGCTGTAATGTGTGAAGCATTCTTCGCAATTGCTGATTCATATTCCTCTCTACAGTACCTATATCGTGTCCCAAAATCAACAGTTTCCACACCTGTTCAAACGCCACACAAAGTATCCAACTCTCCTTGACAACGTTTTGTAGTATGGTAGACGAGGGCTGCTTCAAAGCCGGAATTTTTGTTTGCGGATATTTTTCTCAATTCACTTACCTATTCGTGAATTTTGCTCTTCAACTCATATGTTGTGAACCTATCAATGTTCTCAATGTTCAGATCGCGAGAGAGTGTCTCAAGTGCAGCAACGTGCCGCTGCTAGTTTTTGTAGCCAACGACACTGAAATCCCTGAGCACAGCATAGATACCCAAGAAGCGAACGGTTTCCTCTGTTCTGTTTCAATTTACTTACACTCTAACGACACGACACTTAGCCTCGATTCGGGAGGATGACGGCTCAATCCCGCATCCGGCCATCCTGATTTAGGTTTTCCGTGATTTCCCTAAATCACTCTAGGCCAATGCCGGGATGGTTCCTCTGAAAGGGCACGGCCGACTTCCTTCCCCATCCTTCCCTAATCCGATGAGACCGATGACCACGCTGTCTGGTCTCCTTCCCCAAACCAACCAACCAACCAACTTAGCCTCGAAAAACTTGCAATTAGTCGCCAAAGTTGGAAAAAGCCGAAACTGTTCAGTTTCACGATCGTATCACAAAAAACCTGCGCCGAGCACAGACAGTGGCCAGTAGTGCAATTGTGCGCAACCTAGCGCCGTGTAAACTAGGCTCAACGTGAAAACCTACCTGTAGATCCCTATGACACATACTAGAAAATTATATTTGGGTGGCCCGTAAGTTCGTAGAGTTTTCCCGTGTGTCTAATAAACACTACAGATACACAAAACAGTGACTTTGGTAATCAACTCTGGGGTAACTTGCCGATTCTGTGACTGTAGAAATCACGTGATTTTGAGGCGAAGAACTCGTCATGCCATGTTCGGAGTGTATTTTAGTCTGGAAAGGAAGTTCCTTAAAGGCTGCTTGTTAGAGAGTGGGAAAGGTGCAAAAACTGAGGGAGCAAGACCAGGCGAATAAGGTGTGTGCGGAACACTTCCCTGGAGTAGCATCACTTTGCGCATTCTTCCTGGTCGTTTTTCTTGCATTGCGTCTGCAAGACCTCACAGTTGTCAACAATAAATGGTAGTAGTGATGGTTGCATCTCGAAGAAGCAATTCGTAATACACCACACCGTCATTAGTCCACCAGATGCACGACATTATCTTTTGTGGATCAGCGCTGGTCTTAGTACGGGCACTTCCTACTTTGTTTGGGCTCAACCATTCCTTTCTCTTTATTATGACACCATTTATCGTCACCATTAACGATACAGAATAGGAATGGTCGCTGTTCCAGAACTAATTGGTGACGAGCAAGCAGTGATGCACAAATGGCAGGCCGATGATTTTTGTGATACTGACTTAGAGCACGCTTCACCCATACATTTCTCAATCTTTCCCGTTGCACACAAATCTCGCACGATGATGGAATGATCACAGTTCAGCATATTTTCAAGGTCTCGAGTGCACCGAAGTGAATTATTGTGGATTAATGCGTTTACATCAAACCCCGAAGCACTTCCCGAACGTGGAGATTGACTAATGTCAAAACGCTTCTCTTGAAAACGAGAAAACTGTTTTCTAGCCGTTCTCTGTCCAATGGCATTATCCCCACGCACGGCGAAAATATTTCTGGTTGCCCCCGCTGCTGTCACGCCTCTGTTGAAGTCAAATCGAAGAATGTGGCGGAAATATTACGATTTCTCCGCTTGGCGCTCCATTTTCTAGCGTCCACAGCTCCACTTACTCTCTTCAGATGACAAAATGACAACATGTAAATTGAAATACCAGTAGTGAACTACAAATAAAAAATGACTCTCTGTAAATAAACCCGTACGAACCGGAATACCAACATGCGAAACAAAAACGCTACGAACCGATGCACCAACCTAATAACTCAGAACGTAAGATCCCCACCGTTCTACAGACGATCTAGACTCAAGGCCGGTTGGAAGAAGCCAGCTGCAGTTAGGTTCTACTTCCACTCGGTGACATAAAGGATGACCGTGTGTAAGGGGTATAACTATCGATAGTAATATGACGTTGTAAATCGTATCCCATAAGGGCGAATACAAGCGTAAATGCATGCTTTAGATAGAGGCAGTGGACATTAAGTTATGATGGTTATAGATTTATATACATTTCGATTTCAGAATGTTTAAAAATCTGATCTGATCCTGTGGTTCATGATACAGTGAAACATATAGAATTTTGCAGATTGAAATCTGTTGAAATCGAACGTTGGCGGGACTTTGTCAGTTTCATAACAGAAGAAGAAAAACATCCGCACACTTGTGCTGAACCAAATACTGATTAACTTTAGCGGCTTGTTTGTGCAGCCGAGGATACTGCTCTTTGTGTTACATTTTGTAAAAGTGTTGTAAGTCCCTGAATTGAACAAACAGTTCACTGAGCTCGGTACGTCTGTCCGCTTTAGTTGGAAGTAATGATGTACTTTCCCAGCCTAAAGCGAGAATGGTCTGCGAGGCAAATCGAAATTTCTCTTCAGTC
This sequence comes from Schistocerca cancellata, assembly GCF_023864275.1. Lineage (NCBI taxonomy): Eukaryota > Metazoa > Arthropoda > Insecta > Orthoptera > Acrididae > Schistocerca > Schistocerca cancellata. The sequence goes on along the minus strand of NC_064632.1, from coordinate 43,115,038 downwards.
GTGCAATGTCCTGGAATCTCTTTCAGACCTCATGATGAAAAGTTTCAGTTACTAAAGCGTAGTGCGTCATATCTGGCCCACAAATGACTGCCTTGAGTTACGGGAAATGCCCACGTCATGAACCTGGAGTTGATTCAAGTCTGGTGATTGAGAGGGCAAATGAAGCACCTCGAAGTTAAGTAACAACCACATCCTCATATTCCAGGCAGCATTTTTCGGGTCCTTATCTTGATAAAACATAGAAAGTTCCCCAATCCCCATGTTTTCGGCCCTCTTTTGCGGACTGTCCCTCAGTATTCTGAGGTACTGAATTTGGTCCATTTTATCTTCAGTAAGAACCAGTTCACCAACTCCTTTCGCTGACATGCACTATAACACCATTACCTGTCCACCGCTATGCTTCATAGCTGCCTTGAGATTTTTCTCTTGAAGCTCATTATTAGATCCCCGAAAAATCATTATCCTCCCAGCAGACTGATATATGTTAAATGTACTATCGTCAGCAAATATAACGTCAGTCCACCACATATTGTCGTCTCTAACATTGTAAGTAGGCTGTTTAGGTTTTTATGTTGGTAACGCCACGTAGCGCTCTATATGAAATTCACTGACTGTGCTGTGTCAAGTCTGTGGCTGGTTTGCATTGTTGGAATACTCGCTATTGTAGTGTTGGGCACTTGGATGTGAACAGTGCGTAGCGTTGCGCAGTTGGAGGTGAGCCGCCAGCAGTGGTGGATGTGGGGAGAGAGATGGCAGGATTTTGGGAGCGGATGATCTGAACGTGTGTCCATCAGAAAGAGTAAATTTGTAAGACTGGATATCATGAACTGATATATATATATATATATATATATATCAGTTCATGATATCCAGTCTTACAAAAGACATTTTATATATATATATATATATATATATATATATATATATATATATATATATATATAAAATGTCGTTTGAACACTATTAAGGTAAATACATTGTTTTCTCTATGAAAATCTTTCATTTGCTAACTATACCTATCAGTAGTTAGTGCCTTCAGTAGTTAGAATCTTTTACTTAGCTGGCAGTATTGGCGCTCGCTGTATTGCAGTAGTTCGAGTAACGAAGATTTTTGTGATGTAAGTGATTCATGAAAGGTATAGGTTATTGTCAGTCAGGGCCATTCTTTTGTAGGGATTATTGAAAGTCAGATTGCGTTGCGCTAAAAATGTTATGTATCAGTTTAGTGTTGATCAGAATAAGTAAAGACAGAAATGTCTGAGTACGTTCAGTTTTGCTCAGCTGTTTGAACATCAAATAACGTAAGGGGTTTATCAGCACAGTAATTGATTAATTTTTCTAGGGGGACGTTTCATTCGGATCGGAAGGGTGTCATTTATTACGATTTTTAACCTGTTGAAACTGTTAACACTGATCACTACCAACAGCAAATTATCGATTCAAATCGAGAATTACATTAAAAACGACCAGAATATGGAAAAAAGCAACACAAAGTCATATTGCTCCACGATTACGCCCTATTCCACAAAGCAAAACGGGTCAGGGAAACGATCGAGGCGTTCAGTTGGGAAGTACTAGGGAATGCGACTTATTCTCCAGACTTGTCTCCGTCAGATTATCATCTATCTGCATCACTTTGACACGCTCTCGCTGAACAACTCTTCAATTCGTATGAAAATGTACGAAAATGGCTCGGTGACTGGTTCGCTTCAAAAGAAGAACAATTTTTTTGGCGTGGCATTCATAGCCTTCCGGAGAGGTGGGAGAAACGTATAAATAGCAATGGAGATTATTTTTAATAAAATATTGTTTATCAGTTTCAAACAACAAACGTGTAATTACTGCAACGAAATTCCGGTTTCATACTTCTACACCTGGTATTTGATTTGTTTTATTAATTAAGGGCTTCCGGCCTGAAATACGACCTTGAAAGTTACCTGCTGTGAGAAACCTCCATACTGTTTCGCGATCGCTTCCTTTCCGATGTGTTTGGCAATCTCAGTAGTGAGTTTTGGAGCACTGAACTCTGAGTCCTTCTTCGTTTGTCTGATGATACAACACATTTCTTGCACAGAAACCGTTCTTGGACGTCCTGTATGCGGTTGACTGTCTATACTATCTTCCTCTCGGGATCTTCTTATTATATCGGAAACTGTACTTTTCTTCATTTGAAGCATTTCAGCAATTTTACGACAACTTTTGCCTTTAGCATGGTGAAAAAGTACTTGTGCCGCTGTTCGAATGCGCTCTCTCTTCCTCTGCGGCCCATTGTTACTTCAGCTGCACACAGCACACTCACTACCTCGCTGAATGTTTACATTCACACTGTCCTTGGCTCCTCTACACAACATCTCTGGAGGACAACTGAGTATGTCCGGGTAACCTCTTTGACGCATGTCACTGGTTCTCACCCGTTTTCTAAACGTAAACATTTTACCGTGGTATTGACTCTGTCGAACAGGGATATGAACAACTAGTTTGCGTGTGCACTATTTTCTTTGAACCATAGGCGCAGCGTATCGCAAAGGCTAGTTTTTAATAGATGTCCGAATAATTATGTGAATCACTGTATATAACATGGCGTGTCGGTACGTACGAATGCTGCAAGTAAACCGTCGTATAAAAACACAGCCCACCATAGCGGACTGTAAACTGAAACACTCCAGTAGAACCTGAAATACAAGAAGTTATTTTGCCAGACTGACGGACGCAGAAAAAGGGTATTTAACGAGAAGGCGTTGTTAAATGAGCTCTTTTGTCGAGTAAAAGTGTACAACATCACATCAATTAAGGGGAAACACAGATCGTATAATTAACTAGATCAAAGAATAAATCCTTCAAGCGACGACAAGCTGCAAACTGCAGGGAAACGAATATTTGCGGCACAAAACACTCAACATTAATGGGAACTAACTGTGTCATATTTGAGTTTAAAGTATGGCGGCAAGACAAAATTAACCTACGTCTTTCATGTGACACATAGTTATTCAGTCTGAAATTCCACCGCTTTTATGTCTTTGACAAGATACTAAATTTTATCTGCTCCACATTGCGCTCATCTGGGACACAGACGTCGTGTTACATTAAAGATCGACGGGAAAAGTAAATTTTCGGGGCAGTGATCTAATATTCCTTACATTACAGCCATTATATTCGGCTACAAGCAGCTCTTCTTAGAGCAGTTGAGAAGACAGCAGTGGGAAGATGACGTAATATTACGTGAGGTACCGGTGACAGATGGTTTATTCGCTACGTGTATCGTGATAAAGACTGCTTCAATTGTGGACCTTCTCAGCGATTGGTTGCTGCATTCGGAAGTAGCGCGCCAAAATGATGAACTTCTGTTATTAATATTAGAAAACCTAAAAGGCGAATTACTTGCATTTCATATAAAAACATCTCAAGACAGCAGGCTATTATTCAGTTTTTTCAAATGAATAAAGGACTGCTAAACGAAAAGGCAGACGAAGCACTTAGCATACCTTCGGGTCCGCAGCTCGTGGTCTAGTGGCTAGAGTTGCTGTCTCGGGATCCCGGGATCCCGGGTTCGATTCCCGGCCGGGTTGGGATATTTGTGTTGTCCTTGTCATTTCATCATCATCATTATCATTCGTTTCAGTGGCTAGATCGGATTGTGTAAAAATTGGGACTTTTTACGCGCTGAAGACCGTGCAGTTGAGCGTCCCGCGAAACAAACATCATCGCTTATCTTCGGGACGTGCCTAACTTGGATGGCTGGTGAAGTGGGTCGGCAGTAAGATCAGAGCTCGATCGGCAGTCTCGGAGGACGGACATGTTTTCTCCTGCAGTCGGTTCAGTTAAGACCTAATTAGCAATCTCTGGTTTGTAAATGTAAGGGTTCGATCGGCAATCTAGGAGGGCAGACATATTGTTTGCTACGGTAGGTATTCGTTAAGAATTTAATCATAATCCCTGGTTTTATGGTCACGTAATTGAGAACTATCACGACAGTAATTACGCAAACACGCCGTCATTATTTTGTTTATTCTCTGTGAAAGCATGAAGAATGGAAACAATTTGTGATCTATAAAGTGGACTATAATTGCCGAGTTTATCGTATTCTGCTAATAAAAAGCGAATGGTAGCCCGTTAAATCAAACCAATTCTAAATGTAAGTACTTATACAATAACAGTTCCTCGCTAACAGTTTCCGAGCGGTCTGAGGCGCTACAGTCATGGACTGTGAGGCTGGTCCCGGCGGAGGTTCGAGTCCTCCGTCGGGCATGGGTGTGTGTGTTTGTCCTTAGAATACTTTAGGTTAAGTAGTGTGTAAGCTTAGGGACTGATGACCTTGGCAGTTAAGTCCCATAAGATTTCACACACATTTGAACATTTTTTGCTAACAGTTTATTACAGCCTCTAGACATCGTATTCATGACATACGTCCTGCTTGCTGCGCAAGGACAACAACTATAGAAGACTGCACGTTGGTGAACGTTATTCAGGGTTGTTGTTGGGGTTGGGTAGGGTTGTTTGATGGAAGAGACCAAACTGCGAGGTCATTGGACTAGGGAAGGACGGGGAAGGAAGTCGGCCGTGCCCTTTCAAAGGAACCATCCCGGAATTTGCCTGGAGAGATTTAGGGAAATCACGGGAAGCCTAAATCAGGATGGCCGGACGTGGGATTGAACGGTCGTCCTCCCGAATGCGAGTCCAGTGTTCCAACTGGCTCGCTGAACGTTATTCAGATCTTACGAATTCCGCTCACGGTGGTGGAAGCAATTAGGCAGCTCACGTGTACTGCAATATTACAACAAATGAGATCAGTGACACGTCATTTGTCGTAACACAGAGGAGATACGAAAGAAGGAAATTTTCGAGGGAAGGAATTTATCATACTCACATCTCTGAGAGAAAATTTGAAGTTGTTGGCTGCAGTGTTTAATAAAGCTTCGAATAGCAAATAGGCATGAGAGAGAGCATCTTCTACACAGTCTGTGCAGCTCGTTGGCTAAATATATGATGAGTACGGCATTACTAAACTCCCACCGAAATAATTTTCTGTTTATATAAAGCATCTGACTGATCTGACTGCAATATGTAATCAAACTGGAAGGATGAAAACTTGGATACTATAAACCAGGGACTTTACTGAGACGTATGAAGAACACGGAGAAGCCTCTGCAGTTGTCCAGTCGACTCCTCTTAAAACAAAGTGTGTTTCATTAAATTAAAATCATGTTTCCAATCGCCGAGTCGGACTGCTTAAGTAATCTCGAGTCCAGTGGTGGTAGGCAGGGGCTTATAAATCAATTAATGAAATTAATCAGTTAATTTATGAATTAAAAGCAATTTTACGTCGCCAACTGAGACCATCTATATCTCGGCTCAGTAGAGGACCATCGAATGGTGCGGGTGGGGTAATTTTCGTTTTCACCAATTAGTTACCTCAGAAAGTTCAAAAGAAGGCGAAAATCTCTAAATATTATGGGCCCAAGGAAATCAGCATTCGGCGAACTGGCGCCGCTACAGTTTTCCAAATCTGAGCGCTAGGACAGCGAGCTACGTCACGGGCCGAAAGCAGCAAGAGCCACTGCAGTACGCACCCTGTTCCCCCCTCCACCGAATCGAGTTTGCTGCAGGAACTTTTTCCCATGCACGATCCCCTGGCCCTCATTTCGTGTGCAGTTCTCGGTCGGATTCACTTCGTTATTAGTAGTAATGCGGGGGTCGCCACCATTTTATTGCCTGCATATCGGCATCCATCACTCTGGAAACAACCATGTGTACACTCAGCCAGCCTTGCTAAAGACATTTTGCAGTAGCTCGCTCCGGCCGCGGTTATTATTATGCTCCTCGAGCAACCGGCATTACGATTCCATTAATGCTAGCGCGGTATGCTTTGTCGTGCTGCCCCTTTCTGTGTGACTCTTCTTGACTCGCAGCATTCATTTGTGATTCTTATTTCCCAGAATGCATCTCATTTTTTTCCAATTGTCACCTTCTCTAGGGACTGGACAAGTTATCGTTGTTATTCAATGTTTTCCATGTATTGAAATTTCTCATATCGTGGGAACTGAAGGGCGATATATTTAATGGTTAGAAACTATTCAACAGCCAAGGTCGTATAAATATATTTTTTCATGTAAGACAACTGTTTTCAACAGACTATGCTGTCATCTTTAGGTCTTAAAACCTTTTGTTGTAAAATATGTCCATTTTACGCTTACTTCATGGACAAGACGTCAAGTGGATAAAAATTGCGCACTATAAAAGGCTTGTCATCGCTAAAATATTTAAAAACACAAAGCACCTTGTGGCAACAGGCTATATCCATATGAATATTGCTCACACTTGCTTGTTGCATCATATAAACACTGTACACAATAGCAAAATTCTGTACATATGCTGCACATAATCTAAACAGTGCGACTCCATTGTATAGAATATAGCCAGCATACGTAAACTGTTGTGCTATTGTGTACTGTGTTTGTATGATGCAACAAGCAACTGTGGGCAATATGTATATGTACATAGTCTGTTGCACAAGCTGCTTTATGTTTTTAAATATTTTAGCGACGAAAAACATTTTATAATGTGCTATCTTTATACATATGACATTTTGTGCGTGAGGTCAGCGTAAAATGAACATTTTTTTTTACAACAAAAGGTTTTAAGACCTGAAGATGACAGCATAGTCTGTTGAAACCAGTTGTCTTAAATTTAAAAAAAATACGATCTTGACTGTTGCAATGTTTTTTTCCCTGTATATTTATCTTGTCCTATAGCAAGACGGCAGGGCGCCACATATAACGAAAATTATGGGTTAGGAAGTTCCATTCTTGTCACTAGATAACCTCCATTCACCGTGTGTTTCTCGTCAATACACCTGAGCTATATTCAGTTCACTGTCTGTTATTCGTTTCTAGGTTTGCCCTCTCTCACTTCGTTAATTAAGTTATTAATGCAGCCAACAAAAGCAGCTGCTGTAGGAGAACAACGCTGACGTCTCCACGGTCCGGGGAACAGAAGATTATCAGGTGACACTCTTTGTATTTGCTAACGGGACAGCACTGACAGGCAGTACTTCTCATTTAAGTCCACTCAATCAGTAATAAAAACGCCAACCGCTAGAGGGTGAGAAAAATATTGTCTATACAATCCGTGGATAAATGTCAAAGTTTCAGACTACAAACCTATAGATCCAGAGATCGACTCCCTGTCAGTCTTAGCATTACTTTCTGCCTCTTAGCGCGTCTTTCACCTCTGTCTGATAACGATTTTTTAGTGTGAGAAATTCCGAACTGCTCACTGGTCCGGAAACACATTAAACTGTGGATCTCCTTACAGCTGGCTATTCAAGGCAATGGCAAATTATCTGCAATACCACCTTACATACACTACTGGCCATTAAAATTGCTATCCCAAGAAGAATGGCAGATGATAAACGGGTATTCATTGGACAAATATATTATACTAGAACTGACATGTGATTACATTTTCATGCAATTTGGGTGTATAGATCCTGAGAAATGAGTACCCAGAACAACCACCTCTGGCCGTAATAACGGCCTTGATACGCCTGAGCATTGAGTCAAACAGAGCTTGGATGGCGTGTACAGGTACAGCTGCCCATGCAGCTTCAACACGATACCACAGTTCATCAAGAGTAGTGACTGGCGTTTTGTGACGAGCCAGTTGTTCGGCCACCCTTGACCAGACGTTTTCAATTGGTGAGAGATTTGCAGAATGTGCTGGCCAGGGCAGCAGTCGAACATCTACTGTATCCAGAAAGGCCCGTACAGGACCTGCAAAATGCGATCGTGCATTATCCTGCTGAAATGTAGGGTTTCGCAGGGATCGAATGAAGGGTAGAGCCACGGGTCGTAACACATCTGAAATGTAACGTACACTGTTCACAGTGCCGTCAATGCGAACGAGAGGCGACAGAGACGTGTAACCAATGGCACCCCATACCATCACGCCCGGTGATACGCCAGTATGGCGATGTCGATTACACGCTTCCAATGTGCGTTCACCGCGGTGTCGCCAAACACGGATGCGACTATCGTGATGCTGTAAACAGAAACTGGATTCATCCAAAAAAAGACGGTTTGCAATTCGTGCGCCCAGGTTCGTCGTTGAGTACACCATCGCAGGCGCTCCTGCCTGTGATGCAGCGTCAAGGGTAACCGCAGCCATGGTCTCCAAGCTGATAGTCCATGCTGGTGCAAAATCTTCGAACTGTTCATGCAGATGGTTGTTGTCTTGAAAACGCCCCCATCATTCGACTCAGGGATTGAGACGTGGCTGCACGAACCGTTACAGCCAATCGGATAAGATGCCTGTCATCTCGACTGCTAGTGATACGAGGCCGTTGGGATCCACCACGGCGTTCCGTATCACCCTCCAGAACCCACCGATTCCATATTCTGCTAACAGTCACTGGATCTTGACCAACGCGAGCAGCAATTGCGAGATACGATAAACCGCAATCGTGATAGGCTACAATCCGACCTTTATCAAAGTCGGAAACGTGATGGTACGCATTTCTCCTCCTTACATGAGCAATCTCAACAACGTTTCACCAGGTAACGAAACTGCTGTTTGTGTACGAGTAATCGGTTGGAAACTTTCCTCATGTCAGCACGTTGTAGGTGTCGCCACCGGCGCCAACCTTGTGTGAGTGCTCTGAAGAGCTAATCATTTGCATATCACAGCATCTTCCTCCTGTCGGTTAAATTTCGCTTCGGTGGCACGTCATCTTCGTGGTGTAGCAATTTTAATGGCCAGTAGTGTACGAAGGAACTTCAGAAAGTTACACATGTCGTCCCTCGCTTAGACCATCGCACAACAGGAGTGGCGTATTGTCAGTAGATGGTGTATGTTCCGGCTTTCCTGCAGACACAGTTCTGCTGCGGTTCGGATAACAGGTGCATCACATTGTGGAAGTGAAATGACACAGGAACGGAGAGCCTACTACCAAGATGAAGTACGCGGGACAGCACTATTCTGGCTGGCAAATCGTCTAAATTGCACAAATGTTCACCGTAAAATTCTGGCAGCATGTGGACCAATTGCAACGTCGCCTCCTCCAGTAGTGAAAAGGTGCTAACAGTTTGACCAAGATGCTGTGAGTGATGCTGATGCGCCATAGAGGCCAGATACCGCACCGTACGATTTCCATTTTTTTGGGAAGCTGAAAGAATATCTGCGGGGCAAGAGACTTTCAAACGGTCACGACTTCACACACCGGTTCCCTAATGGCTCAGTGAACAAGGAGTGGGTTTTTATCGTCGATGAATTGAATGATTTGTGGAAAAAGTGGTTCAAATGGTTCTGAGCACTATGGGACTTATCTTCTGAGGTCATCAGTCCTCTAGAACTTAGAACTATTTAAACCTAACTAACCTAAGGACATCACATACATCCAGGCCCGAGGCAGGATTCGAATCTGCGACCGTAGCGGTCGCGCGGCTCCAGACTGTGGCGCCTTGAACCGCTCGGCCACTCGGCCGGCGATTGGTGGAAAGTTCTGGCCGTTGTTTACAGAGACTTGATAATTATTTTGAAAAATAGTGCCATGTATCTGTGTCTTTAAACTGTAGAGCAACATTCAACAAAAGAGACTTGGCCTGCCATAATAACGCGTAAATTACCATTTCAGAGCCTCTCGTAGTAAAGCACACCAGTGTTGAAACCACCTTTCGCGTTAAGGGCAGACTTAGCTTTATTTGTTGATATAATTCTCAGCTGTACAAATTTATGGTAGCTATGTGGATGATAGACTCCAACATATTTTATTATTTGTGTTTATTGTTTTCTATGTAAGACAAAGGGACGTAAATTCGTGATAGATCTTCTACAATATTTTTGCACTCACTAACATGCTATTTTCCTTGACTTCCGGAAGGCGTTCGATACAGTTCTGCACTGTCTCCTGAAAAACAAAGTAAGAGCCTACGGAATATCAGACCAGCTGTGTGGCTGGATTGAAGAGTTTTTAGCAAACAGAACACAGCATGTTGTTCTCAATGGAGAGACGTCTACAGACGTTAAAGTAACCTCTGGCGTGCCAGAGGGGAGTGTTATGGGACCATTGCTTTTCACAATATATATAAATTACCTAGTAGATAGTGTCGGAAGTTCCATGCAGCTTTTCGCGGATGATGCCGCAGTATACAGAAGAGTTGCAGCATTAGAAAATTGTAGCGAAAAGGAAGTGGCAGCTGACCCTTAACGTAGACAAATGTAATGTATTGCGAATACATAGGAAGAAGGATCCATTATTGTATGATTATATGATAGCGGAACAAACACTGTTAACAGTTACTTCTGTAAAACATCTGGGAGTATGCGTACGGAACGATTTGAAGTGGAATGATCATATAAAAATAATTGTTGGTAAGGCGAGTGCCAGGTTGAGATTCATTGGGAGAGTTCTCAGAAAATGTTGTCCATCAACAAACGAGGTGGCTTACAAAACACTAGTTCGACCTATACTTGAGTGTTGTCATCAGTGTGGGATCCGTACCAGGTCGGGTTGACAGAGGAGATAGAGAAGATCCAAAGAAGAGCGGCGCCTTTCGTCACAGGGTTATTTGGTAAGCGTGATAGCGTTACGGAGATGTTTAGCCAACTCAAGTGGCAGACTCTGCAAGAGAGGCGCTCTGCATCGCGGTGTAGCTTGGTGTCCAGGTTTCGAGAGGGTGCGTTTCTGGACGAGGTGTCCAGTATATTGCTTCCCCCTACTTATACCTCCCGAGGAGATCACGAATGTAAAATTAGAGAGATTCGAGCGCGCATGGAGGCCTTCCGGCACTCGTTCTTCCCGCGAACCATAAGCGACTGGAACAGGAAAGGGAGGTAATGACAGTGGCACGTTAAGTGCCCTTCACCACACACCGTTGGGTGGCTTGCGGAGAATAAATGTAGATGTAGATGAAAGCATTTTATCCAGTTATATATATATGATATTACCAGAATAACTACAAATAGAAATCTAACAACATTTTTTTTTACAAGTACAAATGGAATTTCAAATGATGGTCAAGTACCACACACATTGGTAGATAATTTCGTCATATGCGTAAGTAATTTCGTTATAGGTACAAGGTAATTTCTGAAAGATCTAACGCGATTAGCACAGTGCAGCTAGGTCAATAATATCTGCCAACAACGATGTCCCAAGAGACCACAAGCCGAAATAGTACGTTGCCTCTCCAATAGGTGTCGTCGCAGTGAGTTAACAAGAAAGCATCACGAAATTACCTATATCACGAAAATACCTTCCTTTACCTTACCTTAACTGTTTTTTATATTCATTTGAAAATATATTGTAAGATGATAACACTGCGAGAATGCAGATAGTAGCTTCCAAGCAAGTCGACAGCCTATTAGTATGACACGGCGTTTTGATTTCAGTATGCTCGAGAGTAGTGCAAAAGGGTGAGCGTAAGAGTAATGCTGAATGATTCCACTTAGGTCCTTAGTTAACAGGGTAGTATTCTGAATGACTTGCAAGTACCTGCTTTGTGGAAAACGCTACTGAAGTCAGAAATGCTCTAACGTTTGCGAAAATTAGTATACCCAGGAATATTTCTACTTCGGAAGATGTGTGGATCATCATACCATAAACAGAACGTTACTAAGCCTGCAGACTTATTGTGTATACATAGGCCCACCAGCCCATCGGAGAGGTTGGAATTAGAGTTTTCTTATGCCAAGCTGATAACAAAGGGGCCTCAAACGAAGTAGAAATCGTACTCTTCTTCAGTATTTAAAGCAAGGTGGTTTCGGTTTGGTAACCTCTCACAGTACTACTGTCGTTGGAAGCAGCTGCTAACACACATACGTAATGAACATTTTATCTTCCTCCTGGCGAAAAGTCAACTGGTAATGTGGTAACGAATTCCCAGAGCCAATGTAAATTACAATAAGGCTGGAGTGAAAATCACGATGCTAATAATTAGAACCTGGTGAACTTAAGTTATTGAATGTATAAGCTCTCAAACTAGAAATAGAACAAGAGGTTTTGATAACACTCCACACAGCAGGAGCAGAAGTCCTTCCGTTCAGTTTCGTGATTTATGCGACTATTATTCCTTTACTGGATTACGTTACGCTTCTGGAATAGATCAGAAAAGCCTATATGTGCCACTATTTCTACATTCATGTGTCACAGTGATGAAGGTTGGAGGTCATAAATGCAGACATAATTACTCTCCAGTATATGAGGATGATGAGCTTGGAAGTACACGTTGATCTGTCTCACTGATGCCTGTACGGAATGTTAGTGTGTTACATATTACACAATTGTATAAAGGAACACTGTTAAATGAGTTTCACATAAAAAAACTGGCGGGATCAGCTACATTATTTCATCTGTCTGAAGCAGCTTCCCTGACAAATTTCTCATGACGGCAGAAGCCGACTAAATTATTGCCAGTTATCTTTGTGATGGAACATAAATAATAAAGTAAGATGGTAGATTTGATAAGGTGGATTACCTTTCAAACTAAACTCTATATTTCTCTGTCCTAGTTGCTTTCAAAGTCCGTCAAACGCGTCTGAGCTACCTCGTTTTTTCTTTTTCTTTTTCTAGCAGAGGTTTTGGACATTCTGTCACAGGGAGACTGGAAAGCGCGAAACTTTCACCGATGAGCCGTACCACAATGCTTGGATGCAAAGGACAGTATTTTCATTGACGGAAATACAGAGACTCCCTAAAGCCTGGGTCTCATTTAAAAAAATAATAACTTGAAAATTAAGAGAGTTAGAGCATCGTTGTAAAACTTTTAACAGCTGTCAGAGTTGTTCTCTATTATGCCACAATTACAATGTGTCCCCCACAATGTGTGCGGCTACTGTAGTGATACGGAAGTTCTGCCCACGTAGGCATCAGCATTGCAGCTCCAACAGTTCTCACTGCTTGATTGGTTCGTGCACGAACGGTAGCAATGTCATCCACTGCTGCGTACACGCGGTCCTTGATGTAACCCCACAGAAAGGAAGTCTAATGGCAAGACACTGGGAGAGCGCAGGGGCCACCTTAGGGAGGTCTTTGGCACTGTCCTTCTCTTTAAAGTTCTTAAACCACCACATTATACTCATTTTTTTTTACGTTGGTGGCCCTCTCCGATACTGGCGTGTTAATTCCACAGTACCTTTGTTACAGATTTGGATTCTGCATAGCGGTTCACGCATTAAATCTTCTTCTGGTCTATCTCCATACTGATGGATTCCAAGAGAAAATCAGCAACAAAGGCCAAACGAAAGAAACTTTGAGATCTGCTGATCATTTTGCAACAAACCAGGATCCTCTATCTCTAATAGTTTACAAATTATGATTTTTTGAAATGATAGGGGGATTTTATGGACGTCCTGTATAGCGGGTGATTTCCTTCGAAGTGGTTGGCCAAACTGGGTTTTGCAAGTGCGAACGAAAATCACCCCACCGCTGAGGCTGCTGTTCAATGTCAATTGTAGATCGAAGATTGCAAAAGTAATAAAAAGTTTCCCTTTGGAAGCGATACATTTTTCTAAAAAAACTTCACTATTAAATTTCGGTTTATTACATTATTCATTTCGCGAGATTTGTTTATATTTGAGCGGTGTTTATTTATGAAGCTTCCATATTTATTTTGGGGCGGCGCCTATTTTCACATTTGCTTATTTAATATTTTATTTATATTGGACGGTGTTTGTTTAGCTGCGTTGTTTAATTACTGGCTCCTCGCCGTGGCTGTAGGACCGGCGCGCTCGCGGCCGATATAATTAGGCCGCGGTGCGCAGATCATCCCATCGTGCTGGTGCTCGCTAATTGCTCCTCTGCGGACACCACCTGCCCGCAGCGGTGACGTCACAGCGATTTGACAGTCTCGTGAAAGAGGTGAGCGCTGGACGCGCTGACAGGATCAGCTGAGACTTTGTCTGACGTAAGGTGAAAGGCACAATGCACAATAGTTGTCGGTATCCATGTACGAGGGCATTCCGAAAAGTAAAGACGCAATGGCTCGCAGTTCTTAAATAGAACATTTATTTAGTAAACGTCAGTTACATCTTATTAACTGGATTATTTGTTATTTTTCGACATAATCACCCCCGTAACCAAACATTTATTAAGCCGGTGGACAAGCTTTTGTATCCCACAGTCATAGAAGGTTGCCGCCTGTTGTCGGAACCACATTTCAACTTCATCTTTGATCTCTTCATCGTCGTAAAATGATTTTCCACCAAGTTGTGACTTCAGGTAAGAGAAGAAATGGAAGTCGGTGGGCGCAAGGTCCGGGCTGTATGGCAGATGGTCCAATACGTCCCATTTGAATTGTTTGAGTAGTGCTTTGGTTACGAGCGCTGTGTGAGGCCGAGCGTTGCCATGAAGCAAGCGGACTCCACTTGTCAGCATTCCCCTGCGTGTGTTTTGAATTTCCCTTCGAAGACGTTCCAAAGTCTGGCAATATGCAGCAGCATTAATGGTCGTTCCAGGAGGCATAAATTCCGACAGAAGAATGCCTTGTCTGTCCCAAAAAACAGAAGCCATGATTTTCTTCGCTGAAATCAACGTTTTGCATTTCTTGGCTTTTGGTGAATTCGAATGGCGCCATTGCATTGATTGTTGCTTGGATTCAGGTGTATGGTGATAGACCAACGTCTCGTCACCTGTCACAATGTGATCAAGGAACTCATCACCTGCTTCAGCATAGCGTGTGAGGAAGTCGAGTGCAAAGCCCATCCTTTTCTTTTCCGTTAACAGTTTTGGAACCCAGCGCGCACACAATTTCCTGTAACCTAACTTGACAGTCACAACATCATAAGGAGTTGTCATTGACACTCCGGTATGATCTGATGCAATTCTTTCAATGTGAGACGTCTATTCGCACGAATTGCTTCCTCCGTTCTCCGAAGAAGGGCATCAAAGATCACAGAAGGCCGATCTGTTCTTTGTTCGTCATGAACATCGGTCCTACCTTCAGGGAAATGGCACCATTTAGTTATATAAAAAGAAACAATTTCTCTGTGAATATCCGCTGGTCGCTGACCTTTTGCATGAAGGAAACGTATAATGGAGCGCACTTCGCATTTGGCGGGATTCTGAATCGGCAAAGCCATTTTAAACACGACCTACTCCAACCAGAAGCAACGTTCAACTGCCGAACGACCGCGAGGAGAAAGCTAACGGTTCAAGGTTAACACCAGTGTTGCCAACTTGCTCGCCAAAACTCTTCTGTTCCTCTGGCGTACGGTGTATCTTTACTTTCCGAAATACCCTCGTATCTTTAATACACTGAGGTGACAAAAGCCATGGAATACCTCCAAATAACGTGTCGGACTTCCTTTTGCCGGGCGTAGTGGAGCAGCTCGATGTCGCATGGTCTCAACGATCCTTGCTGCCTCTAAAGCCGTCGATAATTTCGATGGTTTCCCCGGTGCAGGGTGTTGTGCACGAACTGACCTCCTGATTACGTCCCATATGGGGCGATCTCGGTGGAGAAATCAGTTCCGCGAATTGTCCAGAATGTTCCTCAAACCAATCGCTAACAGTTGTGACCTGGTGTCATGGGGCACTGCCATCCATAAAAAATTCCATCGTTGTTTGGGGACATGAACGCCATGAATGTCTCCCAGTGGTCTCCAAATAGCCGCAATAACCATTTATAGTCAATGATCGGTTCAGTCGAACCAGAGAACCAAGTCCAATACATGTAAACACAGTCCACACTATTATGGATCCACCACCAGCCTGTACAGTGCCTTGTTGTCAACTTTGGTCCACAGCTTCGTGGGATCTGCGCCACACTCGAACGCTACCATCAGCTCTTACCAACTGAAATCAGGACTCACATGACCTGGTCACGGTTTTGCAGTCGTCTAGGGTCCATTTGACGTGTTCCCGGACCCAGGAGAGGCGCTCAAGGCGATGTCGTGTTGTTATCAAAGGCACCCGCATCGGTCGTCTGCTGCCATAGCCCATTAACGCCGAATTTCGCCGCACTGTCCCAACGGGTACATTCTCGTACGTCCCGCACTGATTTCTGCGGTAATTACATGCAGTTTTGCTCGTCTATGGGCGCTGACCAATCTACGCAAACGCTGCTGCTCCTTGTTATGAAGCGACGGCCGTGGCCACTTCGTTGCCCGTGGTGAAAGATAGTCCCTGAAATGTGTTATTGTCGACACATTCTTGACACTGTGGATCTCCGAATATTGAATTCCCTAACGGTTTCCGAAATGGAATGTCCCAAGCGTCCAGCTCCAACTACGAGTCCGCGTTCAATGTCTGTTAACTACCGTCGTGCGGCCATAATCACGTCGGAAACGTTTCCATATGAGTCACCTGCGCGCAAGTGACTGCTCCGCCAATGCAGTGCCCTTTTATACCGTGTATCGATGCTACTTCCATCTGTATATGTGAATATCGTTATCCCACCTCTGTCACCTCAGTATACTGTAGCCGTAGAATAAGACTTGTGTTGGCTACGAGAAACGGCGAGGAGAAGGACCACAGTATGTACTAAAAATGGTTAAAATGGCTCTGAGCACTATGGAACTTAACATCTGAGGTCATCAGTCCCCTAGAACTTAGAACTACTTAAACCTAACTAACCTAAGGACATCGCGCACATCCATGCCCGAGGCAGGATTCGAACCTGCGACCGTACCGGTCGCGCGGTTCTAGAATGAAGCGCCTAGAACCGCTCGGCCACACTTGCCGGCTATGTACTAAAAGCCGACACACACTGACTAATATCAGTAAAAAATTTAAGTGAACGCCCTAACCAGAAAAGAGGTATGATTAACACGCCCTTAACACAAACAAGACGAACATGTGATCCGCAGGGCCGCAGAGGGGAGTTGCAACTGCCGGAATGGGTTCTGAGGAGTAATTCGCACTCCACCACCCACCAGTTGCGTAAGAAGTTTCACGAAACGTGACGCCCAACGAAGTGACACGTCGGGAGAAGAAATGTTGTGGACCTCCTATCTGCCATACATCCCCAGAGTCATGGACAGAATCGGTCGTATTTACAAGGGACGTTCCGAAACTAAGTTTCGTCACTGCTTTCGAAAGAAAAGATGGTACACCAGTTGACAGAAACTAAAACCATATGCTGGTTTATCTATGGGAGGGGCATCAGCGGAGGAGGTTCAAATGGTTCAAATGGCTCTGAGCACTATGGGACTCAACATCTGAGGTCATCAGTCCCTAGAACTTAGAACTGCCTAAACCTAACTAACCTAAGAACACCACACAACACCCAGTCATCACGAGGCAGAGAAAATCCCTGACCCGGCCGGGAATCGAACCCGGGAACCCGGGCGCGGGAAGCGAGAACTCTACCGCACGACCACGAGCTACGGACACAGCAGAGGAGGCATGACGCATACGCAGGGCCCCAAAGAAGACAGAGTAACAGCAGATTGGCATGCATGAGGTTATTCGAGAATACATCATGAGTATCGACGGACGTACACTGACAACACTATCGCCAATAGAAGCGCCTACTGTTATGCTGTATAAGTGCGCATATGGGGCTAGTGTGTCTGTCATCCGTGGAAACCTACAGACGGTGTATGGTGAAGACGTCATGTCTCATCAGATTGTTGATCGCTGGTGTTGCATGTTCAGAGAAGGAAGGTAGAGTGTGGAGGATGAAGGTGGGCGTCCCACAACATCGACCAGCGATAACTTTGCTAGAGTACAGGGCATGGCGTTGGCGGACAGCTGCGGAATTGTGTCAGCTGTAACGTCCACACTGCACATTGGCCATATTCAGCGCCATCACGTGTTCCGTGATGTGTTGTATTGCCGAAAAGTGCCTGCGACAAGGGTGCCGAGAAACCTGACTCCCAGGATGTTACTTCCAAACCAACGACGAGATGGAGGAGACTGTTCTATAAATCGTAGGGCACGAAGTTCCACCAGAGTGGTTTCTTCAATCGGATTGCATGCTACGACAAATGTCTCAATGTCGGTGGCGACTAAGTCGAAAAACATTGGAAAGTGTATAGTTTATGATGCCATGGTGTATTTGTTTTTGACAGTAAAGTTTCCCCGTGGAAAGCAATGACGAAACCTACTTTCGGAACGTCGATCGTACAAACCGAACCAGCAGATCATATCGTTGTGTGTCCCAGATAGGCAAAGGACAAAAAGGGATCCACTTTTAATGTCAGTAGTATACTACATACGGAAAAGGATATTGTTGGGGTCGAGATGTGAGGATCTGCCATTCGTACGTCAGAAGAAGCTGCCATCTCATAGCTGGGATGTGAGTTGTAGAGATGATGATGGCTGCAAATATTTACGAGCCATTTATGAAACATCAATGTTTACAATAGCCTTTTATTCATTTTAGTGTAGAGAAGGGATTACAGTAGGCGGAAGGTTGTTGCCCCTCGACGTCGGAGGCTGCCAGTTGGGGAGCCAACACAGATCTCACCAACGGCGACGGACAGGGGCGCCAGCGAAGCTGTCCCCAAGGTGCGTCAGCTGCAGCTCGTTTTAGGCTACAGAGTCCCGACCAGAGATGGAAAATACTAACAAAATGTCAGTTTGGTTTTCAGAAAGGCTTTTCAACAGAAAATACTATATACGCTTTCACTGATCAAATATTAAATGCTCTGAATAACCAGACATCACCCATTGGTATTTTTTGTGATCTCTCAAAGGCCTTTGATTGTGTAAATCATGGAATTCTTTTAGATAAGCTAAATCATTATGGTTTGAGTGGGGCAGTGCACAAATGGTTTAATTCATACTTAACTGGAAGAATGCAGAAAGTTGAAATAAGTGGTTCAGGTAATGTTAAAACAACAGATGATTCCTCAAACTGGGGGGCTATCAAGTACGGGGTCCCACAGGGTTCGGTCTTAGGTCCTTTACTGTTCTTGATATACGTTAATGACTTACCGTTCCACATTGATGAAGATGCAAAGTTAGTTCTTTTTGCTGATGATACAAGTATAGTAATAACATCCAAAAACCAAGAACTAAGTGATGTAATTGTAACACCAGGAGAAAGGATGATCTTCACTATGCAGGATTAAATCTGACTTTGGCACAGAAAGGGGTAAATTATGCTGCCACAAAAGTCTTTGGTCACCTACCAAACAGCATCAAAAGCCTGACAAATAGCCAACTAACATTTAAAAATAAATTAAAAGAATTTCTACATGACAACTTCTTCTACTCATTGGCTGAATTTTTAGATATAAATTAAGGGAAAAAGAGCAACAACAACAACTTAAACATTTGTGTAATGTAATATCTTGTACTGACATCTTTTATTAACCCGACACGTTCCACATCATTACGAAGTGTCGTATTCATGATCTATGGAACAAGTATTAATATAATCTAATCTTGCAGCCTGACTAAATCGTGGTCGCCGCATAGCTTTCTAGTATAGACCATGTTCAATCGGTAACATCCAGCATGGTCAAAGTCGAAGGCGTATGGCCGCACTGGACAGTGATCAGAGACAATGAATGCCTTCGGAAACCAGTGTACTGTAAGAGACAAACTGCGCCACACCGGCCAGGTTCGAACATGTGATCCACTAGGGATGTCCAATAAAACAATACCAACAGCCGTTATTCAGATTTTATTTTTATTTTTAGTCTACCAGTTTCGACGATACACTACGTCATCTTCAGGACTGCTTCAGTCGAGTAACCTTCGTGTTACAAGATTCACCAGCACTTTTAACAGGTCTCGTAACGATTTTACGGGCATGCGTGCTCCTTGGACACCTGTCAGCAACTGTCAAAACATCCACAAAAGTTGCTTTTTTTCACTTAATTCCGCTTTGGAGGCACTTAACCCAACACAGAAAGCACTGTGAAAACACTGAGGGATCTTGTGGAAAGCCTAATTTACTACATCTTAGGAAAGTAGATTCCGTGTTTTTGTTTGGTAACCGTGAAGGCCTCCCTGCCGGCGGCGAAAGTATTGGTTGAAACTTAAGCAGACGGTACACCTAGCTCCAGTAGCGGACTATACTTTACCAGTTTCCCGCACGGAGTACAAGTTAAAACGACTCTCAGGAAGAGAGGAAAAAATTCAAGGGGTGAAAACTGCTCTACGCATTGCGGGGAGCGCTGCATCAAATTTTACGGCGAAATTACACTTTACAGTGAAACGGATGATCTGGAAAATGTCATCCAACGCCGCATACTATCTCTGATTACAGGAATTCAGCTCGAAGCAGATGACATACTTTGATGCACGACCACTAGAGGCCTCGAGCGACTTGTTACAGCAACGGGGAGTGTCAGACCAGTGAACAGTAAGCCCCGTGCACAGTTACTACCTGTTGGCATACCTCGTCCTCCTACATCCAGGGCAGGTGCCGCCTAACCGCAGCTTTAACGCTCCAACTACAGGGAGGCGCGAATCGGCGAAATCGTTGGCTGCAGGGATGAATTACGGCGCCGCGTAACAAGAGACGCCGTTCCGTGCCCCCCCTGGCGCTGGCTCTAGGCTGCAGCCCGCTGCTTTCCACAATGTGCCGTGATGACAGGCGGCGAGCTACCCAGCATGTGGTTAGCGCCGTTGTTCTGTTCTGACACAAATTCTGTAAGCCAGTGATTTACGGATGTTCAAGTTGTTTGTAGGCACGCGTTTCGCGTCTTTGCCCAGAACCGAGGAAGACACATCCTAACAAGCAGAGTACCATTAAATTCTCGAGAAGACGTTGACGATATCGTACTGGGCCATTTGTGTTATGCTTACCGACTTGGTGACCGCACTAATTTTCCATTATCAGATAGTTCCCGGACAGTTGTGAGCTCTTAATAAGATCCGTATACTTTAAGACACACTGAACTGTTTTTTTTTTTTTTTAAATGGACGAAACCTCGAAAAGATAATGACAATTCAAAATTTCATAGGTCAGATGCAATGAGGGTGTAGGTTTCATGAAAGTTAAAATTTTTGATGTTGCTGAGCGACAGCCATAGAGTATTTTTTAAAGGAACGCACAGCTATTTGACTACTTTGTTGTTTTTATTATTTACGTAAGTACGGTACAACTTATACACTCCTGGAAATGGAAAAAAGAACACATTGACACCGGTGTGTCAGACCCACCATACTTGCTCCGGACACTGCGAGACGGCTGTACAAGCAATGATCACACGCACGGCACAGCGGACACACCAGGAACCGCGGTGTTGGCCGTCGAATGGCGCTAGCTGCGCAGCATTTGTGCACCGCCGCCGTCAGTGTCAGCCAGTTTGCCGTGGCATACGGAGCTCCATCGCAGTCTTTAACACTGGTAGCATGCCGCGACAGCGTGGACGTGAACCGTATGTGCAGTTGACGGACTCTGAGCGAGGGCGTATAGTGGGCATGCGGGAGGCCGGGTGGACGTACCGCCGAATTGCTCAACACGTGGGGCGTGAGGTCTCCACAGTACATCGATGTTGTCGCCAGTGGTCGGCGGAAGGTGCACGTGCCCGTCGACCTGGGACCGGACCGCAGCGACGCACGGATGCACGTCAAGACCGTAGGATCCTACGCAGTGCCGTAGGGGACCGCACTGCCACCTCCCAGCAAATTAGGGACACTGTTGCTCCTGGGGTATCGGCGAGGACCATTCGCAACCGTCTCCATGAAGCTGGGCTACGGTCCCGCACACCGTTAGGCCGTCTTCCGCTCACGCCCCAACATCGTGCAGCCCGCCTCCAGTGGTGTCGCGACAGGCGTGAATGGAGGGACGAATGGAGACGTGTCGTCTTCAGCGATGAGAGTCGCTTCTGCCTTGGTGCCAATGATGGTCGTATGCGTGTTTGGCGCCGTGCAGGTGAGCGCCACAATCAGGACTGCATACGACCGAGGCACACAGGGCCAACACCCGGCATCATGGTGTGGGGAGCGATCTCCTACACTGGCCGTACACCACTGGTGATCGTCGAGGGGACACTGAATAGTGCACGGTACATCCAAACCGTCATCGAACCCATCGTTCTACCATTCCTAGACCGGCAAGGGAACTTGCTGTTCCAACAGGACAATGCACGTCCGCATGTATCCCGTGCCACCCAACGTGCTCTAGAAGGTGTAAGTCAACTACCCTGGCCAGCAAGATCTCCGGATCTGTCCCCCATTGAGCATGTTTGGGACTGGATGAAGCGTCGTCTCACGCGGTCTGCACGTCCAGCACGAACGCTGGTCCAACTGAGGCGCCAGGTGGAAATGGCATGGCAAGCCGTTCCACAGGACTACATCCAGCATCTCTACGATCGTCTCCATGGGAGAATAGCAGTCTGCATTGTGCGAAAGGTGGATATACACTGTACTAGTGGCGACATTGTGCATGCTCTGTTGCCTGTGTCTATGTGCCTGTGGTTCTGTCAGTGTGATCATGTGATGTATCTGACCCCAGGAATGTGTCAATAAAGTTTCCCCTTCCTGGGACAATGAATTCACGGTGTTCTTATTTCAATTTCCAGGAGTGTATTTCAGCCTTTTATGCCATTTTCAAGTATGCGATTTTTTGTCTTTAACATACATTGCACGACACTTAACACGTTGTTAAGCTCAAAGTAGGACATAAATGCCCGCCGGGGTGGCCGACCGGTTCTAGGCGCTAGAGTCTGGAACCGTGCGACCGCTACGGTCGCAGGTTCGAATCCTGCGTCGGGCATGGATGTGTGTGATGTCCTTAGGTTAGTTAGGTTTAAGTAGTTCTAAGTTCTAGGGAACTGATGACCTTAGAAGAGCTGGTATTTCGTGGGGAGGCAATATTTTTCTTAATTTATGGCCAACTTTGAGCTTCACAACATGTTAAGTGACGTGCAATGTACGTTAAAGACATGAAATCAAATATTCGAAAGTGGCGTAAAAGACCTAAATCTGAGTTATACTTAAATAAAAATAATAAAACCGTCTACTGGCGGTGATTCCTTTCAAAAAGGTACAAATTGTAAAAGATGGGTTAAACGGCATAACAGATGATGGGACGGATTAAGGATTTGTAGGTGTGGAGGATGGTAGAGGGGTTCAACCCCTATGTCCGGCCAGAGAGGAGTTTGAGGAGCCGGAAGCAGTTGTGGGCTTTGGACTGGATAGAGCGGAGATGAGGGATCCAGTTGAGGTAACAAATTCTGATGAAACGAAACACACATGTCACAGCAAAGAGTGCCCAAACAGTTCTGTCAGTCCCCCCCCCCCCCCCCCTCCAATGGTTACCACATTGGACTCGCATTCGGGAGGACGACGATTCAATCCCGAATCTGCCCATCCTGATTTAGGTTTCCCATGATTTCCCTAAATCACTCCAGGCAAATGCCAGGATGGTTCCTTTGAAAGGGCACAGCGGACTTCCTTCCCTGTCCTTCCCTAATCTGATGAGACCGATGACTTCGCAGTTTGGTTTCTCCCCCCAAACAACCCAACCCCCCCCCCCCCTGGAGGCAAAGCAAGCGTATATTCTAGCATGCAAATAATCATATGTGGACGTGCATTGTTCTGCTGGAAAAGGACATCACCTTCCCGTCAAAGAAATTGTAGTAGCATGGAGATAACGGCATTGCAGCAGGCAGGCACTGTTTACTTTATCCAGATGTGACCTCGAGTTGTAACTGATGGCTCCCCACACCATGAAGCCTCAGATGGGAACTGTGAGTCATTGGCGAATGCATACTGAAATAGGCAGCTCACCATATACATGTACGTCCATCACTCGCCGCCAGACAGAAGCTACTATCAACACACAAGACAACAGAGTGCCATAGCATTCTCCAGTCAACTTTTTCACGGCAGCAGAGCAGCCATGTTTGGAAGTGTTGTGGTGTCAGTGGTAGCCTGGGCAGAGGCACACGTGATATTAATCCTGCTGGAGGCAGTCATTTCCCAGTGGTCCCTGGTGACACTTCAGGTGCAATATGAGTCCAGATTTCGTGCCTTAAAAATGTTCGGTCGGCCACCGCTGCTGGTATAATGTGTCGAAGTTGACGTGGATCTGTATAACGTGGACGTCCAGAATGTGGTCTACAGGTGTTAGAATTTTGCACAGACCACACTGAAATGTCATGTGGCGATGGCCCCCCGATGGGTAGACCTGATCGCCTGTTGCAAGTCTTTTGAGACGACCCCACTTCGGCGACATGCGAGTCGATGAGGATGAAATGATGATGAAGAAGACGACATAGACATCCAGTCCCTGAGCGGAAAAAATCTCCAACCCAGCCGGGAATCGAACCCGGGCCCCAAGCATGACGAGCAAGCGCGCTGTATATTCAGCTACCATGGCGGACACAGACCTTTCAGTCCGGAACCGCGCTGCTGCTTCTAAATCTAGGGGACTGATGACCTCAGATGTTAAGTCTCGTAGTGCTTAGAGCCATTTGAACCATTTTTGACACAGAGCACACTGAAAGCGGCGACACACCAGTCCATCAATACGGCTTCCCTCAGGCCCAAAATGCGACCCCATTCCAACGGGTGAAGCTGTTCAACAGTAGTGCGTACTCTTCGGTGGTGCACAGTCTTATTGTAGAATGACTGTTGGAAACTACGTTCAGCTCTAAAACCAGCACAGGTACTGCCTGCAGAATCAAATCAGAGGGAGCACAGACAGAGGGAGGACATATTAAACCCTGGTGCTATTGGACACAGTCCTTAATGGTGTAGCAATTTTTATTAAAAAACTAGAAACCCGCCTCGATTGCGAAAAAAGCACCTAGTGTTAACCTAAGTTTCGGCGTAGATAACTACACCTTCTTCAGAACAATAAAACCCACAAGTGCCTAAGAAGATGGAGCGTACACCATTAAGTTAAGTAGTGGTTTTGACTTTGTACATATGTACCGTTTGTATTTTCCTTTTTTTCGTTTATAAATGTATAGCTATGGTGTTCTTTTAATCATTGACAAAGGTCTTCTTAGGCACTTGTGGGTTTTATTGTTCTGAAGAAGGTTTAGTTATCCACGCCGAAACCTAGGTTAACACTAGGTGCTTTTTTCGCAATCGAGGCGGGTTTCTAATTGTTTGAATATATTAA
Organism: Schistocerca cancellata; assembly: GCF_023864275.1. Classification (NCBI taxonomy): domain Eukaryota; kingdom Metazoa; phylum Arthropoda; class Insecta; order Orthoptera; family Acrididae; genus Schistocerca; species Schistocerca cancellata. The sequence continues at coordinate 43,090,067 of NC_064632.1, read as the reverse complement.
CCAACGATTGCTGACGCTCTGCGATGTTGAAGGTAGCAACTTTTCCCGACATCGTAGTTTGCAAAGATAAAGAGGACTGCACAAGGTACTCTAGCATAAAGAGGTGAATCTTCTTTGAAAAGAAGACCATTACAAACACTAATACTATCAAGTTACCATCCCATTTTCGTTCATCAAATACGTTCTATGCCAACAGCCTTGCCGCAGTGGGAACACCGTTCCCGCCAGATCACCGAAGTTAAGCGCTGTCGGGCTAAGTTAGCCCTTGGATGGATGACCATCCAGTGTGCAGAGCGCTGTTGGCGAGCGGGGTGCACTCAGCCCTAGTGAGACAAACTGAGGAGCTACTTGATGGAGAAGTAGCGGCTCCGGTGTCGTAAACTGACATATCGTCATGAGAGCGGTGTGCTGACCACGTGCCCCTCCATATCCGCATCCAGTGAGGCCTGTGGGCTGAGGATTACACGGCGGCCGGTCGGTGCCGTTGGGCCTTCATGGCCTGTTTGGGCGGAGTTTCAAAAGGCTCTGAGCACTATGGGACTTAATATCTGAGGTCATCAGCCCCCTAGACTTAGAACGACTTAAACCTAACTAACCTACGGACATTGAGAGGTGGCATGAGCCCCCTCTCATATTTCTATCTTACGATTTTCCTCTCTAATTGCATGCAGGGAAAAGTCGCTATTCCTTCACACGCAGACTTCCCACGCAGCGTCTCTCGTCACCCAGGTGGTCCGGTGACAGGCGGGCTCTGCTGCATCTGGAAAGCGTTAAGCCGACGGGTGTGAGGAAGTCGAGTGAATGCTTTGCAGACGCCGACATTGTCAAAAGACACGCCCGGAGGGGTCTGAAGTAGCGGCTGGGCTAGAGGTTCCGTTACTTCGCAGAAACTTAGCGAAAACACTTTCTGGCGGGCTACCAGCGAGGCGTGGGAATGACTTGTGTACCCAGGCAGTTGTGGCGGGAAAACTCCCGCGATTTCTGCAAAATAGTAACTGTGATTGGCTTGCTCAGGGCATAGCTCCGTGACGTAGCAAAATCAGTGCAGAAATTGGCGCCAAGAATCTCGATTGGTGGAATGGTAGTGTTCCGGCAATGGAGTGGAATTTTCCGCCGGTTTTCGAGTTGCTGATTGGAACGTTTAACCACGGCCACTGTCGTGGAGGCGGGAATGTTCTGTGTTCGGTTTTGTATGGGTGCTCTCGTGAGTAGTCGGCTCTCGCCTTTCGGTCGAGGACGTCGAAGCAACCAGCCAACGGCTCCGGTACGCCAGATCGTGTCCTGGCAGTCAAGAAGATAGTTTGGTAATGTATGTCCGCAGCACCGGCAGATAGGGATTTTCCTAGGTGATAATCAGAGCTCAGCAGAGCGCACTTGTTCGTCTTTTTCTAACTTTGTTCTGTCTTGGGTAGCAGCAATTAATGTTGGGTTGGCTATGTGTTTTCTCTAAGATTTGAGTTGCAAGGAATTGGCTGCACATACCACTTCGTCATAATCCTCACAATCTAGTTTAGGGACAACTTCACATTCACAGCGTTTGTTTGAGTATCCAATTTGAGCCAATTTGATGTATTGTTTAATGTGTTTTTGTTTATTATTTTGTGTTTAGTCTTAATAAATCATATTGTTATTTTGGACAGAACTTTCATTCTGTTAATCGGTAGAGCAACCCCATCATTCCTCACTATGTTAATGAAACCTTCGTTTATTTAACTTATTTATCAAAATAAATTATTGCAGGTGCCAAACTCTCTTCTACTCCACTGGCAGGGTTGATTAGAGTCAGTTCGCGTATTTTTTTTATCCTTGTGCAACAGCAAAAGTTGGAGTTAGAATAGGGGGGGGGGGGGCTTAGAGCATCATGTACATATGTAGATTCTAGAAGAATTGAGTGTTAAATACACTGCTAGCCCCGGCACCTCGCAACATCATTCACATCCAACCTAACTAACCTACGGACATCACACACATCCATCCCCGAGGCAGGATTCGAACACGCGACCTGCGACCGTAGCAGCAGCGCGGTTCCGGACTGAAGCGCCTAGAACCGCTCGCCCACAGCGGCCGCCTGGGCGGAGTTTAGTTTTTAAGTGTGTTCAATGAGCGAGGAGAATTTTTTCTCTGGTATTTATTCTGCAGAAGTCCAACCAATAGAAGAAACACCGTCATCAAGTTAGTTAGCTACAGTATTCGGATGGATAGTTGCTGCGGCTCACTGTCGGAATGTCGAGTAAAAAGCAGCGCCGAAGGACGAAAGATGTCCCGTGAAGGCCGGTGCCTAATGGGTGACGCCGAATAACTAACGCGCTCCCGTCTGGCTGAGGAAGCCGATTACTATCGGACACGTGGTGGGAGCGTGGCTGGTGAACACGCCAACTGCAATAAACGGAGAAGCGTGTCTAGGCTCGGCCGTAAAAACTGTGCGCCGGCGCAAAACGTCGCTCGTTATGAACTTCAACAGCTCTCAATGAATGGAGCTCAAGAGAGAAGCACACTCTTCTTCTAAATTATCTGATTACAACGTAGTGGCTTGTATTAGTATAATAGTGTAGTAATTGTAAGTACCATTCAGGAAGGTGATAGATACGCACAGAAAAATGCATCAAAACATCTGAGTTACTAATCTGATGAAATGAGTCTGTCTCTGTGATCTTCAATGGATGTATACAAAGTGTTTTATTATGACAGTACACGCAAAAGAATGCACAATTACACACTGTCCGCTCACAATCTGGACTTGCACAGGTTGCAGGCAGTATTCAACCAAAAACATAATGCTAACAGTTTCACGCAATGTTTATTCCATAAATTTCGTCCCATGTGAGTTCTTCCTGTTCCCTAGAGCGAAGCGGGTCTGACATGGAAGCGGTTTCAGAATATATGATGTGGGAAAATTTAGGGCGCTGTAATTATATCACTGATTCGCCCATTTGCTTCTTCTGATTTTGTCAACTCAAACATGCGACACCATAGTTGGCATCATCTGCAACTTCTACATCTATACACTTATCAGTCACTTTACAGTGCATGGTGAAGGATGCGAAGTACCGATACTATCGAATTTCTTTCCTGCTCCATTCGCGAACTGAGCGAGGGAAAAAAGATCATCTAACTGCGGGTCCACATGCCCTAATCTTTCTTATTTTATTTTCATGTCCCCTGCGTGGGATATACAAAGGTGGCAAGGTCTTTGTAAAATTCAAGTTCTCTAAATTTACTCAACACGGTTTCGCGAAACTGTGTCATCTTTTGCCAAGGATTGCTATTTCTTAAGATCCCAACAGAGCACGTCTGAATCTGTTCGATGTCTTCTGGCGTCCTGTATGTAGCTGATTATGCAGCAAGACGATGCGCAAGGACTGAACTTGAGAAGGCTTAGCCTATTGCTGAATAGATAACCAGAATAACCGATCACTCTGCTATCGGCAGAAGTACAGTTAGTCGCTGGGCACAGAGGGTAAGGTCATCAGAAGTCGGTTCGTCGTATCTCCACGATTTGCAGCTGTTTGGGAGATCATCCACGGCTGTCACACCTGACACACCTGACCTAGCCCCCTCGAACTTTCACTTGTTTGGGCCATTAAAGGTTTCCATTCGTGGTAGACATTTTGAGTAGGATGTGGAGGTGATTCACACAGTGAAGCACTGGCTGCACCACCAGGACAAGAACTGGTACCGGCAGGGCATGTACGCCCACTCTTCGAGCTGGAGGAAGGCCATGGAACGGAATGGAGATACCGTGGAAAAATACTGAGTGTAGATAAAACACCATTCTTTCGTGTATGTAATTGTCACTATGTTGAATAAAGAATTGTTGAAGAAAAAAAAATGCGGTGCACTACTTTCTGGGCAACCCTCGTACTTTTATGTAGTCAACGGCATTGTCAGAGAACAAGCTGATGGGTTGTGGGAAAACCGGAACACAAGAGATCGAAGCATTTGAGATGTGGTGCTACAAAAAAAAAAATGTTGACAATAAGATGGTCTAATAACATAAGGAATGATGGGGTTCTACGCTGAATTAGCGAGGAAAGGAATTAATGGAAAACACTGATAAGAAGAAGGTATAGAATAATAGGACACCAGTTAAGACAACGGGGAATAACGTACATGGTAATAGAACTATAGAGGGTAAATCTGAAATGGGAGACGGAGATTGGAATACATCCAACAACTAATTGAGGATGTAGGTGGAAAATGCTACTCTGAGTTGAAAAGATTGGCGCAGGAGGGGTATTCGTGACGGGCCGCATCAAACCAATCAAGAGACGGAAAAAAATTATTAGCAAAATACCGGCCCAGTCATATAGCTGCGCAGGTACCGTATCCTGGGTAGTTGTCGGCAATGTTGTACAGCGCAGAATGCCTTTCGATAGTCTAGGAAGACGAAATTTACTTGTTCAACAGAATGTACTATTTTGAAAAATATCGCACACGAATAAAACAAATTACTTTTTACTGATAATTTTTAACGTGCTGTAAGACCAACTGTTTGTCCTTGGAAAAGAGATAATGCTGAAATTTCAGTAGCAAATCATAAGTTATAGATAGCCATGCATGGAAATGTAATGTTTCAAATAATTTATCTTCAGGATGTGGATTTGTTCTTCAAGAAGTTAATGAAGCCAGTCCTCCAGCATATGAAATAGCATTTGTGAAAACATGAACTCCGACTTAAATGGCGTCTTCACGCTGTTGGCAGTTCGTCAGATAATTCAAAACAGTGATAAGAGAGGCAACTGTCCGGAGGACCACTTACACCCGCATCTCCAGCCATTCTCTCTAATGCGGCTGTCTCATTTCCTCTTGGTTGATTTTCTCAATAACTTGGCACTTACCTTTGCAACTGTATAAGATTATTTCTACATCCACACCCACATCGATACCCTGCAAATCACTGAGAAGCGCATGGCAGAGGGTACGTCCCATTGTACCTCCTACTAGGGCTCTTTCGCCTTCCACTCACGTATGAAACGTGAAAATATTGATTGCTTATATGCCTCTGTGCAAACTGTAATTAGTTAGATTAGGTTAGTGGTTAACGTCCCGTCGACAACGAGGTCATTAGAGACGGAGCGCAAGCTCGGGTGAGGGAAGGATTGGGAAGGAAATCGGCCGTGCCCTTTCAAAGGAACCATCCCGGCATTTGCCTGAAACGATTTAGGGAAATCACGGAAAACCTAAATCAGGATGGCTGGAGACGGGATTGAACCGTCGTCCTCCCGAATGCGAGTCCAGTGTGGTGTAATTAGTGTCATCTTGTTTTCGTGATATCTGTACGAGTGATATGTGGCTGGTTTTTAATACACAATGTGACCAAATGTATCCGGACACTCACAAAAACATACTTTTTTCATATTAGGAGCGTTGTGATGCAACCTACTGCCAGGTACTCCATATCAGCGACCTCAGTATTCGTTAGACATCGTGAGGGAGCAGAATGGGGCGCTCCGCGGAACTCATGGACTTCGAACGTGGTCAGGTGATTGAGTGTCACTTGTGTCATGTGTCTGTACACGCGATTTACACACTCCTAAACACCCCTAAGTTCACTTTCTCGGATGTGATACTGAAGTGGAAACGTGAAAGGACACTTAAGCACAAAAGCGTACAGACCGACCTCGTCTATTGACTGACAGAGACAGCCGACAGTTGAAGAGGGTCGTAATATGTAATAGGCAGACATCTATCCAGACCATCACACAGGAATTTCAAACTGCATCAGGATCCACTGCAAGTACTATAATAGTTAGGCGGGAGGTGAGAAAACTTGGATTTCATGGTTGAGCGGCTGTTCATAAGCCACACGTCACACTGATAATGCCAAACGACGCCTCTCTTGGTGCAAGGACGTAAACACTGGGCGAGTGAACAGTGGAGAAACGTTGTGTCTAGTGACGAATCATGGTACACAATGTGGAGATCCGATGGCAGGGTGTGGGTATGGCGAATGCCCGGTGAACGTCATTGCAGCGAGTGTCGTGCCAACAGTAAAATGCGGAGGCGGTGATGTTATGGTGTGTTCATGTTTTTCATGGAGGGGGCTAGCACCCCTTATTATTTTGCGTGGCACTATCATAGTGCAGGCCTACATTGATATTTTAAGCACTTTCTTGCTACCCATGTTGAAGAGCAATTCGGGGATGGCTACTGCATCTTTCAACACGATCGAGCACCCGTTTATAACGCACGGCCTGTGGCGGAGTGGTTACATGACAATAACATCCGTGTAATGGACTGACCTGGACATTGTTCTGACCTAAATCCTATAGAACACCTTTGGGATGTTTTGTAACGCCAACTTCGTGCCAGGCCTCACCGACCGACATCGATACCTCCGCTGAGTGCAGCACTCCGTGAAGAATGGGCTACCATTCTCCAAGAAACATTCCAGCACTTGACTGAACGTATGCCTGCGAAATTGTTAGCTGTTATCAAGGCTAAGAGCGGGCCAACACCATACTGAATCTCAGCATTACCAATGGAGGGCGCCACGAACTTGTAAGTCACTTTCTGACAGGTGTCCGTACACTTTTGAGCACATAGCGTATATTCCTAGATTCATCACCTGAAGTGTGTTCTAGATACTTTCTAGATGGGTTATCTATCTTCAAGCGTCTTTCCGTTCAGTTCTTTCAGCATCTTCGTGATACTCTTGCACACGTCACGCTGATAAATGCCTAACGACGCGAACCTGTCACCATTCATGCTGCCCTAGTATAGCTGCCCAGAGTCATTTGATTTTCTTAATAGCTTCTGATTTACTTTGCAGTTGTATAATTTTTTTTGCTATAATAGTTACTAAGAGTGATTTGTTTGACAAATCTTGAAATTTTACGTCTCGTTGATTAGTTTTAGTCGAAACTAGTCACAAGTATTTGATCAAAACTGGACATGGTTGTCTCACTGGGAATTCCGCGATCGTTCATGAAATAAAATATGGCGTTTCAGTCTTCGATCGCTATTCTTTTATTTTCAATTACCGGTTTCGGGCTAGCTGCCCATCTTCAGATCTGTTAGACAATGTTAAAAATGTAATTAATAAGAGAGATACAGTTAGTGATAAAAATATCTTAGTTTACAAAAAGAAATTTTGGAACGTATTAAATGCCAACATACCCTGTGTTGTAGTTACAGAGTAACTTGTCCGTACAGAACACACAGTTCACTGTCATAAGTAAAGTAAATTTCAATCTGTTAAAACATTATATCGCAGTATTTAAGAGTAACCTGATTGGTAACAGTAAAAAGTGCCCTCTACCTAAAACAATTGTGCATCTGTTATTATTTCGCCGTATATATTAATGGCGAATATTCTTTATAATAAAACAATTTTTAAGGTAATAACATATGAATAATCTTTTTGAGTGGACCATGAAACGAAAGATTTTTACATTAATTTAAAATTTCTTTATAAAGAAACATAAAATATAATTAAAATGTAGATATTCTTCCGAAAATGTGCGTTTGCTCTTCTTTGTTTTTGATTGGTGGTGGAGTGGATTTCCCTACGTCAGAAGGTATACAACGCCACGCCGAGTCGTCTTGCGCCGCGCCCAATTCACCTCGCCGCCAGTACGCTGAGGGCCGTTCCTCTGTAGCTGTTTCCTGCTGGGGCGTGCTGTTGCATTCAAGAGTAAGCCTAAAACAGGTCTTTAAAAATCTCATAATAATTCCTGTGCATAAAATCACTTTGTTCATTAAGTAGTAGGCCTGGGGTGTTTCTTTGATGTGCGTATATTTCAATCTCTTCGAGCACGTTGAGATAGAGACTTTTTGGAGCTTTATGTAGCACCTCCATTTGTTCATTTATATTACTCACTTCATCTCTCTTATTAATTACATTTTTAACATTGTCTAACATATCTGAAGATGGGCAGCTAGCCCGAAACCGGTAATTGAAAATAAAAGAATAGCGATTGAAGACTGAAACGCCATATTTTATTACAAGTATTTGAGTTCAGTGTACTACTGACTTAGAACTGAAGTGCTGCAAGTTTTCTTTTAGAACAAACCGAGCGAAAGAGCAACAGGATCTTTGTGTTCAAATCCTTGTTTTTTCGTGCTGCGAGCCCAAGGAGACGAATTTCTCTTCGCACCCACTCACTCACACGTTCTTTGGTGTAGGAATTATCGAGGCGCACCTCCTTCAGGACGGCACGACATTTCTGAATTCCTTTCGGTAAAAAACTCCCACCTTCGTGCTGTGATCGGCCGTCACGCCGGGCCACGCCCCGGGCGGTGGGCGTTTGCCAGTTTGACATCGGAGCGGGAGGCGGCCTATTAAACCATTCCAGATGTCAGGCGCCGCTTCTGATACGAAAATTAATCGATCCGATTGCGGCCACTGTTCGTTCGGGAGCACGGCGCATAATAACGCCTTTTGTCTCAAACGGCGAGACAACCGAAGGACCGAATGATCATGCAAAATATCTCGAAGCAGTTCACATCGTAAGTCACGATAGAACGATTAGAGGCCTCCTCTGCATAAGCAGTGGGAACGTATTCACCGACATTAGCATTTTTGATACAATCTGATAGGGTGATACTGCTTTTGGTAACAATCTCATTATAGACACGCACTGGTCTTCGTGTGACCTTTTCGTTGTTTGAATTAATCGGCGCCTTCGTCGTTAAAAAAGCTTCATATAATACTGGAATTTAAATATGCTCCTAATAGAAAAAGTAAAAAAGAAATAATAGCGAAAACGCGAGAGTTCTCTGTTCATGCTGTCATCTACTTCCTTGGCTACAGGAAAACTTTTGACAGCGTTTTGTGGGAGAAGTTTGGGCAGGTACTTGGCAAAATTTTGTCCCCTGCCACGTTTGACAGCACCGATCAGCAGTCTATACAATATGCTGGCAAGTTTGATTTCTTCAGTGTATCAAAAGGCGTCAGACAGGGTTGTGTTCCATCCCCACCACTTGCCCCTCCCCACCCCAATATTATAGGCCCCCAACTGTACAGCATCCATGCAACCTGTCATGAGGAAGCTCTTTATTGTTGTACTAAAGGTATCTCAGTTGGTGTTATAACTATTAATAATCTACGATTTGCTGACGACCTTGTGCTTTTAGCAAGCAGCTAAGATGAATTTGCAGAACTACTAACAAAAGTAAAGGATATTTTCATGTGGATCAGACATTAACTTCAGCAAGTCCGATTTCATGATAATTGATGGAGCAGCACCGGTTCATGTCACAGGTCAACTGAAGGAACTGGAATTGTTTCATCTATCTTGGATCAACCGTTTGCGACACGAGAAGCTGTGAAGATGACATAAGGAGACGGATCACGCCAGAGCGAGGAACTATGAAGAACCTCGCCAAGATATGGCAGAACAGAGCGATAACGAACCCCAAAAAATCCTGACTTGTAGAAACACTCGTGTTTTCCGTCTTCTTTTATGGTTATTAACCATGGACGCTCAAGGCCATTGTATTGATGCATTGATCTTTGATGCTGGCGCAGTACGCTGCGCACAAAATGGACCGAAAGAAGAACAAAACTGTTCTTTGTTGAGCAACTGATTGTCTCCAGGCCGCTTTCTTCTCCCGTCAACCAAAATGTTCTCCACTTCTTTGGCCATATTGTGAGAATAGAAAGAGAAAATTCAGAGGAAATAGACATGGAAGGCAAGATCGGGGCAAGAGACCATGGGTAAGAGCAGTAAGCAGATGTATGGATCAAATCAGAGTCTCCGGTCTACCTCTTCAGCAGCCCGATGAAAAGCTGGTAAGCGTCGGGGATGAAGAGGCATGATTCATGTGGTCACGACGGGCAGCAAAAAGGACAAAACTTGCGGTGACGAATAGAGAAATGAAGAAAAAACAGCATGTCATAGTCCGGTCAGGAAGCGATGCGTTTAGTTCGAAATCTTCTTACATCTCAATTAAAGAACAGATATAACAGAAGGAACGAAATGACAGTACTAACAAGGAAACGTTAATTGGCCTCGAGCCTCCTAGAGAAAAAAATACACTCAGCGTCCCAAAGTCAGGAAAAACCACTGCATGTGGAAACGTTGTTTCTGGGATACTGAAGTTCATCTTCATAAGCCCTAATTCTTCTGTAATCTCCATTAAGCTATGACCCATGCGACTTAGCTCAACTATCATACCAGCCTGTTGATTAACAAAAGACATGCCGCCATGTCCGCTACTCACGTGTGTGTAACAAACTGTTCAAATAACGCAACTACACTCAGAACATCACATCTAGTCTGAATATCCAGGCGTGTTGAAACTGTTCCTATTTGACACCACTTGGTGGACTTGCGGTTGGACGAAGATGAGATAAAATCAGTACACCAAACACACACCCAGTCTCCGAGCGAAGAAAATCTCGGACTCAACTGCGAATCGAACCCAGGACCTTGCGATCTACAGACAGCGACGCTAAACACTAGACCACGAGTTGAGAACTAACAAAACTGCAGCTTCGATTGCAACAAAAGAGAGAAAATTTCAGAATCAAGGGGACTCCCCCGCACCAAAAGTATTTTCTACAGCCTTGGAAGAAGTCTTCAAATCACTGAACTGTGATGAAGAAGAAGCATGTATAAAAAGACCACCTTCGATTCGCAGATGTCGTGGATTTGTTAGTTTCGGATCTAGAAGTAGCTCAGAAAAGAGCAATGGAACTTACCATATCAAGCATAACAATGGACGTGAAGATTAATTACAGAGAGACAAAAACAATTTAAAATCGGTATACCGACAGGAAACAGTTAGGAAGGTAGATTATCAGGCTATAGAAACAGTTTACGGGTTTGTATAATTAAGGAAACTGTAAACAACAAACAGATGGACATTTAAATAAATAAACAAATAGGTGAAAATGGCTTGAATTATTCAGGAGTAAATTCCTAATGTACCTTAAACAAGACGTCTGCAACCAGCGTATGATGACAGTGCTAATTTACATACATAAAACTCGGACATTAAATGGGCAAACAGTTCCAAATTCAGGACTGCTAAACGAGCAATGAAGGGATGTACTTTGTGCGTAACAATGAGCGACAAAAATATAAACAAATGTATAAAAAAAGACAAGAATCAACGATGTGCTACTGACAGTTACAAAATTAAGATGCAGATGCACCAGTCACACAGTGAGACGAATGTATGGGAGATTAACTGCGGGGCCTCTGTGGGGATTCATCGCGATAGGACAAGACCAAAAGGGAATGCTGATGAAAAATGGTTTGACGGCATACAGATGCAAGTAGGCCAAAGTGTGATGCCTTAAGATGAAGAGCCGGCCGCTGTGGGAGAGCGATTCTAGACGCTTCAGTCTGGAACCGCGCGACCGCTACGGTCGCAGGTTCGAATCCTGCCTCAGGCATGGATGTGTGTGATGTCCTTAGGTTAGTTAGGTTTAAGTAGTTCTAAGTTCTAGGGTACTGATGACCTCAGATGTTAAGTCCCATGGTGCTCAGAGCCATTTGAACCTTTTTTTTTAAGATGAAGATCCTAAAATTATGGAGAAACTTGTAGCATGCCTCAATACAGCACTGGATGGTAACTGGTGGCGATGGTACAGTGAAACAGCACACCATGTAACAGCGCTTCTTGTCTGAACCACGAGTAAGATGATTACAACCACGTTCCTGTACTCTGGTAATTATTTTTGCTCGGTTTACAAAATACTGCTTGAGTTGTGCTGCAGCGATTCGAACTCAGAATCCTACCATTCGTAGGCAATGCGCTGCCAGCCACACTATTCGAGTACGCCGCACGGACCATCTCAGCCCAAAGTTTCAAGAAAGGACGATACTCTCCCCTTCCTTTCTAAGTTCTACATTTACATCCATAATCGACAAGCTGTTTCGGTATATGACTTAGGGCACTTATAGGAACCACTTTCTTTCCCCAACCCCCTTCCGTACAGCATTGTCGAATGACATGTGGGAAGCGATACTGCGTACAGAACGCCGTATGATCTCCGATTCTACTGATTTCCTCGTTTCGTTCATTTCGTAACACGTATGTGGGAGGATGCAATACGTCTCCGAGTATTTCTTGGATCATACACTAATTTCAACAGCAAAGTCCTCCGCGATGCACAAAGCCTGTTTTGTAGCGTCTGCTGCTGGAATTAGTTGAGCATCTCGGTAACGCTCTCGAGCGTACTAAACAGTCCCGCCAGGAAGCGCGCCGTTCTTCGATGGCTATTACCTCTCTCTTTCTCCTAATCGATAATGGTCCCATACCATGAGCATAACTAATGAATCTGTCTTACGAGTGTTTTTGAATCTATTTCTTCCGTTGAGGAATTAAATCAGCTTAAGAAATGACACAACTCTAAACGCAGCCGTTTGTGCTGTGGTGTTGAGAGCAGCCATGTCAGGGTGACCATTACTCGTTTCGGAGGGCGGGAGCAGATGTGAAGAGGCTACATACTGTGCTCGGTGAACAATGCGGCGGTCCTCCCCTGTGGTGCATCAGACGTTGTGGACCGGATCCTAGGCGAAGAATATGCTTGCATAGGGCTGTTGATAGAATATCGATATACTGATATATCAACACTCTTCCAAGAAACATCGATCTATATAGGCTAATTTCTTCAATCGATATATCGATATGTCGATAGCGAAATTGCAATAGCGAGTGCCGACAATTTTACTTGACTTTTTTTTTTTGCAATTTTTCTGTAATTATTTGAAATTGTTGTTTTGAATCTTTAATAGAACATAATTTTACTTTCACTGTGTGAAGGAGTCTTATTACTTTTGTAAGTGGACTGTTAAGGTTTTTATGTTGGTAACGCCACGTAGTGCTCTGTGTGAAAATCACTGACTGCACTGTGCACTGTCTGTGGGTGGTTGGACTCATCGTTAGAATATTTGCTTGTGTAGTGTTGGGCAGTTGGGTGTGAACAGAGCTAGCGTTGGGCAGTTGGAGGTGAGCCGCCAGCAGTGGCGGATGTGGAGAGAGATATGCCAGAGTTGCGAGAGGTTGCTACAAGGGGACGATCTGGACGTGTGTCCACCAGAAAAAGGAAATTTGTAAAGATGGATGTCATGAATTGGTAGATTTATATATGACGACTTTTGAACATTATTAAGGTAAATTCATTGTTTGTTCTCTATCGAAATCTTTCATTTGCTAACTATGCCTGTCAATAGTTAGTGCCTTCAGTAGTTAGAAGCTTTTATTTAGCTGGCAGTATTGGCGCTCGCTGTATTGCAGTAGTTCGAGTAACGGAGATTTTTGTGAGGTAAGTGATTCATGAAAGATATAGGTTATTGTTAGTCAGGGATTATTGAAAGTGAGACTGCGTTGCGCAAAAATATATTGTGTGTGAGTTTAGTGATGATCAGAATAAGTAAAGAGAAACCTGTTGGAGTACGTTGAGTTTTACTCAGTTGTGTTTGTATCAAATAACGTAGAAGTTTACTAGCACAGTCATTCATAATTTTTCTAAGGGGACGTTACATTTTGTGAGCCTTCATTACGTCCAGTCTTTTTCTTTGACTGTGTGGAGCAAGTATAAGTGGAACAAAACAAGAAGTCAGATTGCACTGGCGTGGGCAGGGAAGGGGCGGGGGGATGACGATGTGAATGGAATAACAAGATTTCCGATGTGAGGAAATAGCATACCAGTTGCGTTTAAAAACAATTTTCAGCCCAACTAGTGTGCTATTTCTTCACGGCACCGTTCTTCATTAAAAAGTTGCTGAAAATGATGAACAAAAATCTAAATGACAAGACTGGTCGTTGTGGTGGGCGGAGACGTGTGAGGGTAAATGCTGATGTAATCGGCGTTCGGCGCTACCAACAGGAACTACAACGTTTAGCTTCACCACGCAATTGTGACGCTGCAACAACTAGGTCGCTGCCGTTCGCAGAAAAGAAAAAAAAATATGGAGGTCGACATTAAGTGTTCCAGACAAATCCGATATGTGACGAAACCGAACTACGAAGCCATCGGACACCTTCCACTGTGCCACTTACCTGCAGTTACCATTGTTAGCAACGTGGCTATCGCCAAGCGTCAACGTGCATCGTTTTCATTTCAGTTCTTGCTCTAAGGGGGATAAGCAGGTTGCTATCTTGTTGATGTAGAGAATGTCTAATAATAATATATCAATACTTAAATATACAGCTCTAAAACCGGCATTATACAGGGTGATTCGAAAAGAATACCACAACTTTAAAAATGTGTATTTAATGAAAGAAACCTAATATAACCTTCTGTTATACATCATTACAAAGAGTATTTAAAAAGGGTTTTTTTTCACTCAGAAACAAGTTCAGAGATGTTCAATATGGCCCCATCCAGACACTCGAGCAATATCAACCCGATACTCCAACTCGTTCCACACTCTCTGTAGCATATCAGGCGTAACAGTTTGGATAGCTGCTGTTATTTCTCGTTTCAAATCATCAATGGTGGCTGGGAGAGGTGGCCGAAACACCATATCCTTAACATACCCCCATTAGAAAAAATCGCAGGGGGTTAGATCAGGGCTTCTTGGAGGCCAGTGATGAAGTGTTCTGTCACGGGCTGCCTGGCGGCCGATCCATCGCCTCGGGTAGTTGACGTTCAGGTAGTTACGGACAGATAAGTGCCAATGTGGTGGCGCTCCATCCTGCTGAAATTGTTGTGCTTCTTGTTCGAGCTGAGGGAACAGCCAATTCTCTAACATCTCCAGATACTGTAGTCCAGTTACAGTAGCACCTTCGAAGAAAAAGGGACCAAAAACTTTATTGCCTGAAATGGCACAGAAAACGTTCACCTTAGGCGAGTCACGTTCATACTGAGTTGTTTCCCGCGGATTCTCAGTGCCCCATATACAGACATTGTGACGGTTGACTTTCCCGTTAGTGTGGAAAGTTGCTTCATCACTAAACACAATCTTTGAAACGAAAGATTCACCTGTTTCCATTTGAGCAAGGATAAAATCACAGAAATCGATTCTTTTAATCTTATCAGCTGCAGACAGTGCTTGAACCAATTTCAGGCGATAAGGTTTCATAACTAACCTTTTTCGTACGACTCTCCATACAGTTGATTGTGGAATTTGTAGCTCTCTGCTAGCTATGCGAGTCGATTTTCCTGGGCTGCGAACAAATGCTTGCTGGATGCGTGCTACATTTTCATCACTCGTTCTCGGCCGTCCAGAACTTTTCCCTTTGCACAAACACCCATTCTCTGTAAACTGTTTATACCAACGTTTAATACACCACCTATGAGGAGGTTTAACACCATACTTAGTTCGAAATGCACGCTGAACAACTGTCGTCGATTAACTTCTGCCGTACTCAATAACACAAAAAGATTTCTGTTGAGCGGTCGCCATCTTAGAATCAACTGACGCTGGCGCCTAGTCAACAGCGCCTCAAGCGAACAAATTTACAACTAAATGAAACTTTATAGCTCCCTTAATTCGCCGACAGATAGTGCTTAGCTCTGCCTTTTGTTGTTGCAGAGTTTTAAATTCCTAAACTTGTGATATTCTTTTTGAATCACCCTGTATTAACAGTGTGCAGCCTATATTTTTACAGGTCAGGACGTCGATATTTTCCGTCCGTATTTCGATATTTTATCTCGATATATCGAGCCCAGGTAATGATACTTTTTAAATGTCAGTATGTCGGATTTTCGATATTTTTAAAAATATCAACAGTCTTATGGCTGCCCTCACGTTCCAATGCAGTTCAACACCGGGCCACTGTCACATCCGCATGTCCTAAAAATATGAATATTGCTCGATTCGACTAGCAAGCCAAATGGAGACCCATTATGAGGGCCCTTTAAAACTCTGTCGGGTGCTGATAACACTGTCTCACACGAGTACGCGGCATCTCTGAGTCCTCCAGTCTTCACTTAACATTTGAAGCTGTTCATAAGTCTTTTATACCCTACCAGGACTGGCAACAGTACTAAACACGAACAACAGTAATGATCTCTACATGAAATATATTCGCAGTTGCGAATATGGACAACTGTCAGCTGTATATGCAATGACGATAGTAAAAATCTGTGCCGGAGCGGGACTCGAACTCGAATTTCCCGCTCATAGCGAGCGGTCACCTTAGCATTGGGCTATCAGAGCGCGTTTCACCGTCAGGCCCAAACCCCATGAGCGAGAGAGATGGCGCAGCGGATAGCACACTGGGCTCCTAATTGAGAGGACGACGTTTCAAACCCGCGTCCAGCCAGCCAGATTTAGGTTTTCCGCGATTTCCCTAAATCCCTTCAGGCAAATGTTGGATGGTTCCTTTGGAAGGGCACGGCCGATTTGCTATCTCATTATTGACACACTCCGAGCTTGTGCTCCGTCTTTAATCAACTCTTCTTTTTTTTCAAATTTCTATATGGCGTCAGTCATGACCGAAGGAACAGATCGTACTTTCGAGCCACACAGGCACTGCAGTATCGTACCGTAATCTCGTACTAATGGACTGCGTTGGCCGCTCCGCCTGTCACGGAGAATTGTACCGCTAATCATGTACATGGACGATAAACAGCCTTCAGATAAGAAGAGAATACAAACATGAGCAGTATTGACATTGATGGTAATACGTACATAGAAAAACGTTTATTTGGTTACTGTAAATGCTGAAGGCAGTAAACTACGAATGGAAAACAGAACTTAAAAATTTACGCTGAAAAGCATTCAAGTTTAGCGTCAGAAGTGGTGGTGGTAACTTTTGATAATTCGATGCTGATGTACCGTGCCATGTTCGTAACTGTAATTAGCTGTCCGCTATACGCACGTCACGAAATTAAACGAACATTTCAATGATGACGCGAATGTGTGGACGATACTCATTCTAGATAGAATATTAGAGTAACTGTGCGATTACACTACAATTTCATGATTATTGAACACCTACTGCCCCCTAAATAGGTGATCTGTATGCTTGTATATTTATTTCATTTCTGTTCTAAAGTTCGCTTTGGGCATTGTTTGCCAATTTATGGTTGTATGATTACTGTTTAAATTTAGAGCATTAATGGAATTACATATATTTAAAACTGTTGTATCATTTTCTTCCACGTTGTACCTCAGGAAAACTTGTTGTATAAGTGATTATTCACGAACAACAGTTTGTAAGTTAGCAGGTTTTAAGTGTTGCTTTATTGGATTGTTCCTATTTGCATATGAAAACGTCCAGAGCAAACTTCAAATAATTTAAGCTCCTGAGTGACAATGTTCGTCTCTCAGGAATTTTATGTGTTCTAAGAAACATGTAATTATTTGGGTGTTTTACACTGACACTAGGAATTTTTATAAAGAGAACTTCCTGGACTGACAGTCGAGTACCGTAACCACTGCGATCGTGCAGTTCTAAGTAAAGTTTTAAGTGTTGCTTTATTGGATTGTTCCTATTTGCATATGAAAACGTCCAGAGCAAACTTCAAATAATTCAAGCTCCTGAGTGACAATGTTCGTCTCTCAGGAATTTTATGTGTTCTAAGAAGCATGTAATTATTTGGGTGTTTTACACTGACACTAGGAATTTTTATAAAGAGAACTTCCTGGACTGACAGTCGAGTACCGTAACCACTGCGATCGTGCAGTTCTAAGTAAAGTAGCAGCCGCTATAGCAAACTTCGTCAAGTCATTGTCAATCAATACCACAGTTACCATTTTCACGAATGACGCGCTCATCGAGAGATGACACGACCGAGCATAGTTCCACATCTTTTGACCGTCCGTTCCCGACGCTGCAAGTAACAGTAAATCGAAAGGGGTGTACATCACGGCATAGATAATATTTTCGGACAGTACTGAATTTTAGTTCAAAAACAGGTAAGTTTATTAGGTTTTAATTTTACTATCAGTACATTTATTCTGGTAGTATTACAAGTTAACTTGCTGAATTACATACTTATGTTTTTCGAAATGATGTGAATAGACCAGAGACATATTTTTGGAGAATGTGGATCACCTGAAAAGATAAAGTGCAGTAGAAGAATTTTCTTCTCTGGAAAGGCTTTCGATCATTTTAAGGACGCGAGTCAATACTTTTATTAAGAAGGTACTGCGTTAGGTGTAAAGAACGAATAACCAAATGCTAAAACAGTTGAGTGGTTCCATGTTGTTGCGAATACAGTGTGTATCAGGTGACAGAGGGCAGTGTCCTGAACAACATTACATTAGTATTTACTTCATTTGCAGACTATTAATTATAGCTATTATGAGTAGCATGTTTTTAGTTCGTTACTACCTCCAATCTCGCTTCCCACGCCCGGGTTCCCGGGTTCGATTCCCGGCGGGGTCAGGGATTTTCTCTGCCTCGTGATGGCTGGGTGTTGTGTGCTGTCCTTAGGTTAGTTAGGTTTAAGTAGTTCTAAGTTCTAGGGGACTGATGACCATAGATGTTACGTCCCATAGTGCTCAGAGCCATTTGAACCATTTGAACTACCTCCAAGTATCGCTGGCAAGAGCAAGCCATTAATGCTTATTTTCCCCTGGGCAGCAGGTTATGTGTTGAAATGTGGACGCATGGACACAAAACGTTTAGTATATACTGGCAGGTGCAGTGCACTTATTGGTACAGTTATGGCCGGGCAGAAACATCAGGTCACAAAGTTTGTGATACCTTTGTGGGAAGACTGTTCAGCTCAAAGAAAAAACAACCATTTGTGCACATATTATGGTACCACGTACATATCTGCACTTATGCCTGTAACACCCTATATAGATCTCCTAAGTGACCGTTTGCTGCAATAACCTTCTGTCATCCTGAGTGGGCCTTATCACACGATATACTTCGAACTGTAGAGCATAGTATATCGTACAGAATTATTTACCAGCAGAATTTCAAAGACAGGTTGGGTCTTTATCGAATGTGGTAGTACTACAGAAGCTATTATCAACACTGTAACGTTATTCAGAATAAAGAGAAAGAAGAACAGAGACAAAATTTTAAAGAATCTCTAGTGATTATCATAATTCCACATTCAGGACACTCGGTAATTTCCAGCGCCCTAAGAAAAAATAATTTCATTTATTGTCTCCCATTGACAACGCAGAATCATATGGTGGCGAAGTATTACACCTGTGAAATGAAATTACTTGGTTAGACAAAACGAAGCTCCTTACTGCCTCGTTTCTATTGCCGATGAAAATGGGGCGTAGGGAGGTGGAGGTGAGCACGGAGAAGAGATAGCATACTGGACGCTCTCCTGTGAAAATGTAAAACTCACGCACACAAAATGAGACCTGCGGAAGACCGACGATTAGAGCGGGAACTGAGACTTGACCCTCAGTATGTAGCATTTTGAGTCAGAAAAACCCATTATTTACGAATAAACGGACTGGCAATCAGTCACTTGAAATTGTTACAATCGTAAAAAAATTGAGGAGACTCCGTTCAAAGAGACTTAAAATAGAATGAGATTTTCACTCTGCAGCGGAGGGTGCGCTGATATGAAACTTCCTGGCAGATTAAAACTGTGTGCCCGACCGAGACTCGAACTCGGGACCTTTGCCAGGCCAAGGTCCTGAGTTCGAGTCTCGGTCGGACACACAGTTTTAATCTGCCAGGAAGTTTCATATCAGCGCACACTCCGCTGCAGAGTGAAAATCTCATTCTGGAAACATCCCCCAGGCTGTGGCTAAGCACTTGCCCGCGAAAGGCAAAGGTCCCGAGTTCGAGTCTCGGTCGGGCACACAGTTTTAATCTGCCAGGAAGTTTCATATCAGCGCACACTCCGCTGCAGAGTGAAAATCTCATTCTGGAAACATCCCCCAGGCTGTGGCTAAGCACTTGCCCGCGAAAGGCAAAGGTCCCGAGTTCGAGTCTCGGTCGGGCACACAGTTTTAATCTGCCAGGAAGTTTCATATCAGCGCACACTCCGCTGCAGAGTGAAAATCTCATTCTGGAAACATCCCCCAGGCTGTGGCTAAGCCATGTCTCCGCAATATCCTTTCTTTCAGGAATGCTAGTTCTGTAAGGTTCGCAGGAGAGCTTCTGTAAAGTTTGGAAGGTTGGAGACGAGATACTGGCAGAAGTAAATCTGTGAGTACCGTGCGTGAGTCGTGCTTCGGTAGCTCAAGAGGTAGAGCACTTGCCCACGAAAGGCAAAGGTCCCGAGTTCGAGTCTCGGTCGGGCACACAGTTTTAATCTGCCAGTAAGTTTCAGACTTAAAACAGAACGAGCAAATGAAATTAGCTGTAGGAAAAACAAGCGCAAAAAGAATCCGAAAGAAATGTAATTCACCAAGGAATTAAAGCTCGTTTGAGCATTTCTGGAATATATCTGACCAGCCTGGTGACATAGGACTTTTTAAATTTATTTATTTGCTTCTTTGTTTTAGGCTTTATCCAGATACAGGAACAGACCAAATGTTGCACTTGAATTGACATGAATATAGCACATAATATTTTAGCATAATTCCATATGTATTATTATAACTAGACATTATGGTGTTTAAGGGAAAGATCTACAAAATAAAACTACATAAATTGAAAAAAAAAATTTTTTATAAATGATAAAAATCTGTATATTCTATTTGGCCATCAGTCGCACATGCTAGGTAGGATTAATACAGGAAATCCAAAGGTGATCGGAGTTTAGTAAGCGCGATAGTGCCACAGAGTTGCTCGCCAAAGCTCGATATCAGACACTGATAGGCATGGTGCATAATGGAGAAATTTAAACTACTGTTAAAATTATAACTTGAAATGATTAGGACAAGAAAAATCAGTGAAAGTGGAGTTCATATGGAGACCAACACCACACAATCGTTCTTCCCCCGTGGAGCAAGGAAGGAGGTAAACTATGTTGGTAACAGAAGTACTCTCCGCCGTATGCCGTAAGGTGGCTTTTGGCGAAGTGGATGTACTGAAAGTGGTACTCCGCAGGCATCGCACTGTAGTGGGTCCTTTCAATGGAAAAGCAATTCATGAACCTTGTGAACTTTTTTGAGTGGTTAAAATACAGGATTTACTGCCTATAGTCTCTTCTTCAACAAACCCATTCTGAAAAAATGGTTCAAATGGCTCTGAGCACTATGGGACTCAACTGCTGTGGTCATAAGTCCCCTAGAACTTAGAACTACTTAAACCTAACTAACCTAAGGACAGCACACAACACCCAGCCATCACGAGGCAGAGAAAATCCCTGGCCCCGCCGGGAATCGAACCCGGGAATCCATTCTGACATCGATGCAAGTTATTGAGGATGCACATGCAAGGGGAGGCCCATTGTTTAGGTCTTCTACTTTCTTCTAGCCAAAAACATAATTTCCTTAAATCCATTTTTCATTAAACAGAATTACAAGTATGAGGAATGGTTATCAGAAATCATTCGTGAGCTAGCGCGATCGGTTGGTATTTAATGGAATTGCTAGGGGCACCTAACAGTCACTTTTGAAATAAGACCGTCGTTCGCCCACTCTCGGCAAATAAAAATCCGACAAGTTTCCCAGAAAGTTTCAATGAAGGCGAAATTCCTCTCCGTATTGTCGAAGAGATTTTAGTGGGGGAAAGTACAATATGCACGTTTGTCTGACGCCGAACAAAAACACATTCAGCACCGCGATAATCCTGACACAAAGCATGGAGACGGTTCGCCTCTGTATGTGCATGTGCGTAAGAGAGCTTACTACACGAGGCACCTAAGGTGTACACCTATTCAGCAGCGCTCCAAGCGTGCATGTTAGGAAATGCGGAGTGGTTCACGTAGCCCAATTACACGATAACCGCAGGATATTCCTCCCGCGAATCCGCGAATGCACACTTGACGCCAATAAGGTAAGAAATTCAGAGAGACTGTCTGACTTCTTGTAAAGTAGTTCATTCAAATTAAATATTTCTGAGAGGTCAAGAATCCTATCTACAAATTGTTTCATTTTTTATTATGATAATTATTTACGAAGTAGTTGTTATTCTCTTTTTGTAGCGATAACGGAACTATGATGTAACTCTTCTGAATTACGGGTTCAACCATTCGTTTTGTATTGTGACACTTGTCAGCACAGGTATATACTTCACTAAATTAACGTTTGTACAGCATTTTGCACATTGAGGACACAACTGTCTTCGGAGCTATTGCCTCGTCAGTGTCTGTAACCCTCAGTATTAGCGGTTGTCGGTTTCTACCCTATCTCGGAAAATTGGACGAGCGCAGGTCGTATATTCCCCATTAATGATGGAACTGAGACTCGAAGATCCACAGGAAATTCGTAACTTCCTGAGAATATAAGTGGCTTGTTGCAAATAGGTGCTGTCGATGATCCAAGAAGGAATTCGCTAAAGTGACACAGTAAAGTAGGAATTAATTTCACCTAATCGGAAGTAAGAATGAAACCATTTTTTTATTCATTTGGTATCGAACTCTTTCGGCAGCAATTGGCAGTTTCTCCATCATGACATGTTGACATAACACAAAACAATGCAATCAAATCAAATGTGAACTTTCGTCAATTAATGCGCTACATATACAAATAGAAAAGCACACACGAATAGTTGTACGTATATTTACTCAGAAATGACTACTGCCCATCTATCTTCCTATGATACAACGGGTCGTTAGGAACATACAGGTGCTTTCCCTTGCTATACGCCTGGATTAGGACGCTTTATGATTGTTTGCCTGGATTAGAACGCTTAATGGCTGTTAGGTCTATTCTATTCGTAGAACACTAAGGAATCAGCACAGGCACAGAGAACGCTTTATACAAACAGCTTCTACAAAAATACTGCTTTCGTTTAATTACTGCATTTATTAAAATTAACACAGTGAAAAATGTGCAACATCTCCAAAATGACTACCTGAAGTTAGCGCTTCCCAATATGCGGACACAACGAGGTTTAACTCACTGTTTAATCATCAAGATTTATGTTTCCTTAGAAGCCTTTGGGTCATACCAGGTGAAAGTTTGAATAAGTCAAATGTGATTTCCCTCCATGTCCCTGCTTAAAAGAGCATGTGTTCCGATTCTAAAGCAACGCTATCGACGAAACTTCAAACTTCGACATTCCTTTCCTTTCTATAGACAAGGCCTACAAACATTGCATGAAACTTACGTTGCCGCAACAACAATGCGATAGACCACCGATATAAGGCAGCCAAAAATAAGACGAATAACTCATGACGTGCGACCTTCGTTTGACCAAAAAGAGAAAAAAATTAAAAAAGTAAACAAAAATACCAAAGGAATGTAGTCCATAATAGCGATCATAGAATAAGGTATTCTGTCTCTGTACCATAGTAGTTGGAGAAGGATGTGAGGATGAAAGGTATTTTTAATAGGGTATTCGCTGCTGCTACTGACTAAGCATAAATGTATGTATCATTACGCCCTTATGGCTTATACTTTATAATACTGTTGACTGGTTATTTTTCTGGTAGTTCTGTAGCATAAATCCTAAAGGTTTCCCATTTTCCTCAGCACAAGACATCTTACCGTTGCAATGATTGGATGCTCCGAGATTTTCCACTTGAGTGTAGTAGCGTGTGTGTAGTGCTGATGACAGAGAGAGGTGGGAGAAGGAGAAAGCCAACGTAGACTACTTTTCTCAAGTAATACCAAGGATAACGTCTCCATCTGACGACAATCAACCACAGGGTTTCATGCTATCACTGCTCAAGACACTGTGGTGCAGGACATTCACAATCACAATCAGACTGGAGGTGCGATCAATAAGATCGCCCCCCCCCCCCCCACGCCAACATCCTGCCGCCCAAAAATTAGCAATAAGACATTACTTCAACGCCAGGAGAACACCGAGTGGAGCGCCACAGTGTAATTGAACGTCAGTAGCTTCAGGTGTCAATAATTTAGTGGAAAATAATAAAAAAGTAATCTCTGTAGATAAAACAAATTTTGTTACATATATAAAAAGTGCTACTAAATGTTTAACAACAGATAATGAGTAAATAGAAAAGGTAAAATATTCAAATAAATGACTAGTCAAGAAAACAGTTCAGAAAAATTTGCTTTAGATGAAAGGATACATAAGTTGTAAAAAGCGAATTATATTAGTAAAAATACCTGCAACAATAATTATTTTGAAAAAACTTAAACGAATGCACTAGAACAGATTAGGGAAACCAGAATTCCTATTTTCCAGAGAATGTGTAGTGTTAAATTATAGGCTTTATAAAATAGAAATATTATAATGAATAATTGTAGCGAAAATATTAGGTAATCAGAAAAATGCAGCATTTTGGAAATTAAGAAGGATCGATGGAGTTTATCAGAATGTAGAAAAGGCACCCGAAACAACAAAGAAGAGGAAATTACTATTTTTGGAAATATTTACAGAATGGATGACATTAGACTCACTCAAGTACAGTAGGGGAAATAAGTTAACAGCCACGTGTTTTCAACTGGTTAGGAAAAATATAAGAAGTATTGAAAAGGGAGATCTTTAGGGAATAACTTTTAAAGCTGGGAGGATTCCAAGGAAGGAGGTAAAAGGGAACTGTCACAAAGTGCTCTGAAGACAGGAAAAAGAAATATAGGAAAACAGTGGAGAAATACTGCAAGAAAGGAAAGAACAGAAAAAGATTAAGAACTGCAATTGTAACCTGGTCACTAGAAAGGCTTAACGCAAAAGGAGAAAAAAAT
The DNA here is from genome assembly GCF_023864275.1 of Schistocerca cancellata. Classification (NCBI taxonomy): domain Eukaryota; kingdom Metazoa; phylum Arthropoda; class Insecta; order Orthoptera; family Acrididae; genus Schistocerca; species Schistocerca cancellata. The sequence goes on along the minus strand of NC_064632.1, from coordinate 43,065,525 downwards.
AAAAAAAGAATCAGAATTAAAGGAAATATAGTTACAAATAAGACCGATCTTATCGAGAGTGTAAGCGATGAAAGAGAACTCACACACTGCTTCCATAGCACTCTGTTGGGACTAATGCAACCTGTAAGAAACGACAGAGTACGCTCCGCTAGTTATTACGAAAGCGACAAGTATTTTCAGTCACTCAAAAAGGGGAAGTCCTAAGAGGAAAGTAGCGGTGCAGTCAAACCATCGAGGTGGAACAAATTTAAAGAATGGCGCCACCTAAACGACCAGGTTTTATATTATGCGTATTAACACAGTTGCAATTAGGTTTCATGTAAGAACAGAACTGCACGAGAAGAGAGAAGAGAGTATGTACCGTACCCATTTGGAGGTAGAAGCAGGGAAGGAAGTGAATGATGCACCACATGGCCCACAGTAGTTCGTGGAATTACTGAGACCCTTGAGAGAGCCAGTCATCCCAAAATTATTCATCTGGTGTGCAAGATAATGACACAGACGAAATACCTTCGGGCTGCGTGAAGAAATGTAATAATATCAATTCTAAAGGAGGCACGGACTGGAAAGTGTGAATACTATGCAATCAGTGTAATAAGTATGGTTCAAAATATTCAAACGAATAACTTACAGAAGAATGGAAGAACTGGTAGAAATCGACATCGGGGAAGATCATTTTGGGTTCCGGAGAAAAGAAGAAACACATGAGGCAATACTGACCCTACGACATGTCCTATATTTATAGCAGTTGCAGATTTTGAAAAACGTCTTCACAAAGTTAACTTTAATACTCTCTTCCAAACAAAAGTGCAGAAAGAAACCATACTGCTGTTACAAGAGTCGAAGGGCATGAAAGAGAGGCGGTAGCTGAGAAGGAAGCGAGTACGGTAGTAGCCTGTCGCCGGTGTTATTCAGTCTGAACACTGTGCAAGCAATACAGGAAACGAAGAAGAAATTTAGAAAGCGAATTATAGTTCATATAAAAGAAACAAAAACTTAAGGGTTTGCCTGTGACAGTTAATTCTGTCAGAGAAGGCAAAGGATTTGGAAACATAGTTGAAAGGAATGAATAGTCTATTGGATGACGAACTGAAAGTAGGGAAGAATTTTGGTATTTGGGGAAGGAAATAACTGATGATGGCCGATGTAGAGAGCATATAAAATTAGACTGGCAACAGCAAGAAAACCATGTTTGAAAAGTAGGAGTTTGTTAACATATAATGTCAATTTGAGTGTTAGGATGTATTTTCTAAAGGAACTCGCTGGAATGTAGCTTTATACGGAAGTGAAAAGTCGACGACAAGTATTTGGGACAAGAAGAAAACAGAAGAATTTGAAATTTGGTGCTGCAGAAGAGTGACGAACATTACAATTGAATAACAAATGACAAGGTAGCGAATCGAACTGAGGAAAAACAAATTTGTGGCACATTTTGATTAAAAGAAGAAATCTGGTGGTAGGATGTATCCAAATGCATCAAAGAATCGTCATTTCGGTAATGGAAGGTCTACCTCCGCAGCTGAGTGGTCAATGCGGTTGACTACCACTCCTGGTACTATCAGCGGCTTTTCCTTAGTGGGAAGATTGGAACGGCATGCACTCCCCCTCGTGATGCCATATGAGGAGCTACTTGACCGAGTAGTCGCGGCTCCAGATTACGAAAACAGGAGAGCAATGTGCTGACGCCATGCTCCTCCAAACCTCAACCAATGAATCTATTGGCAGAGGATGACACGGTGGTCGGTCGGTACCGATGGTCCGCCAGAGCCAGTGGACGGAGTTGACGTGATGGAAGGATAAAGCGGTAGAAATGGTAAGAGGGACACAAGAGCCTGGGTACGGGAAGCAGGTTCAAATGGACGTAGAGTGCGGTATTTATTGGCAGAGGATGACGCGGTGGTCGGTCGGTAATAATGAGGACGGCCAGAGCCAATGGACGGAGTAGACGTAATGGAAGTGTAAGGGGGTAGAAATGGTAGAGGGGGACATAAGATTGGGTACAGTAAGTAGGTTCAAATGGACGTAGGGTCCGGTATTTATTGGCAGAGGATGACGCGGCGGTCGGTCGGTACTGACGGGTCCACCTGAGCAACTGGAGGGAGTAGATGTGATGGAAGTGTGAGGGGTTAGGAATGGTACGGGAAGACAAAAATCTGGGTACAGAAAGCAGGTTCAAATGGACGTAGGGTGCGGTATTTATGAAGAGAAAAATGGCTCTGAGCACTATGGGACTTAACATCGGAGCTCATCAGTCCCCTAGAACTTAGAACTACTTAAACCTAACTAACCTAAAGACATCACACACATCTATGCCCGAGGCAGGATTCGAACCTGCGACCGTAGCGGTCGCGCAGTTCCAGCCTGAAGCGCCTAGAACCGCTCGGCCACCAGCGGCCAGCTTATGAAGAGAAAAAAGAAAGATTAGCATGGAGAGTGGCCGAGCGGCCCGCTTATGACGAGACAAAGGAAAGATTAGCATGGAGAGTTGCATCATTTCATCAGACCAGACTTCAGACTGAGACTCGTGGTACCAATTGAGGAGCTACTTGACCAAGTCGCAGTGGCTCCAGATCACAAAACTGACAGCAGTGTGCTGACCCCACGCTCCTCCATACCGCAATTGGCAGAGGACGACACGGCGGTCAGTCGGTTCCTTTGGGCCCGCCAGAGCCTGTGGAAGGAGATGATGATGATGTTTGGTTTGTGGGGCGCTCAACTGCGTGGTTATCAGCGCCCGTACAATTACCCAATCTTTGCTCATTCCAATTTCGTCACTTTCCTGGATGATGATGAAATGATGAGGACAACACGAACACCCAGTCATCTCGAGGCAGGTGAAAATCCCTGACCCCGCCGGGAATCGAACCCGGGACCCCGTGCACGGGAAGCGAGAACGCTACCGCGAGACCTTCCACTCCTGTGGAAGGAGTTTACATAGTAGAAGGAAGTGTGAGGTGGCAAAAAGTGTAGAAGGAGACAAAGGCTTGAACACAGCAAGCACGTTCAAACGGATGTAGGTTGCGGTATTTACGCAAAGGATAGACTAACATGGAGGGCTGCACCAAACCCGTCTCTGGACTGAAGACCGCAGAACAGCGGCTGTAGACAAAGATGAAGAAGTACTGGCGTGAGACAGAACCAGAGAGACGGCATCGCGGCCTGGGGTAGCAGTCGAGACAGCGGCGCCGAGGCTGCCGCGGTTGTCTTTAAATACGCGGCGACGGCGGCGGCGCGGACTCCACTCGGCGGGCCAGACTTGCGCGCCAGCCTCAAGACGCTCGCGCCCGATGCGTATCGGGAGGGGCTGCCGGTGTCCGGATTGGTCGGCGCCCGTTTTGCAGCGTAATTACGGGTTTAGTCGGGTCCCGCGCACCGAGCACCGACCGAGGAAAAAGAAATAAATGACGGAAAGGAGAGAGAGAGAGAGAGAGAGCGAGAGAGAGAGAGAGAGACGGGGAAGGAAGGAAGGGGGGAAAAAGAAAGGAGTAGCGAGCTGGATCGTGGCCGGGTAATATGGGTGGGAGGACCCGCCCGAGGCCACGCGTAGGAGGGGCCGTTGCTGCAGTGCGCCCAGTGCGTGCCGTGCCTCCAACATTCGGCAGTGCTCGGTGCGAGGTGCGTGAGGTGCGTGCCCGCGTCTGCATTCCGTGGACCGCTCGCGGCAAACTCTCGCTCCGTCACTCCTATAACGGGCATCCAATAAGTAATGCGACATACTTTTTTTTCTGAAAGCAGGTCGGTTATTGTCAGGAATCCAACATACCACGTCATTCCCCACTCTTCTGGCTTAAAAACCCAATTTATCAACATAATCTCTGTTCGCTGCGATGGGCTTAGGCCACCTCACAGTCCACATAGTATCACTCTACTGGTCGACGTCCGAGCCAACGACTTGCCGCATCAACAATGGCCCCCTCATCCACGTACTGCCTCCCGTGGAGTGCATCCTACATTGGGCCGAACATATGGAAGTCGGAAAGCGTGTAATCTGGGCTGTAGGGTAGATGAGTAAGAACAGTCGAATGAAGTTTTGTGAGCTCCTCTCGGATGAACAGACTTGTGTAAGACCTTGCGCTGTCATGGAGAAGGAGAAGTTTGTTTGAATTTTTGCGGCGACGAAAATACAGGCTCCCAGGTAGATGCTATTTTTCTTGACTTCCGGAAGGCGTTCGATACAGTTCCGCACTGTCTCCTGATAAACAAAGTAATAGCCTACGGAATATCAGACCAGCTGTGTGGCTGGATTGAAGAGTTTTTAGCAAACAGAACACAGCATGTTGTTATCAATGAAGAGACGTCTACATACGTTAAAGTAACCTCTGGCGTGCCACAGGGGAGTGTTACGGGACCATTGCTTTTCACGATATATATAAATGACCTAGTAGATAGTGTCGGAAGTTCCATGCGGCTTTTCGCGGATGATGCTGTAGTATACAGAGAAGTTGCAGCATTAGAAAATTGTAGCGAAATGCAGGAAGATCTGCAGCGGATAGGCACTTGGTGCAGGGAGTGGCAACTGACCCTTAACATAGACAAATGTAATGTATTGCGAATACATAGAAAGAAGGATCCTTTATTGTATGATTACATGATAGCGGAACAAACACTGGTAGCAGTTACTTCTGTAAAATATCTGGGAGTATGCGTGCGGAACAATTTGAAGTGGAATGACCATATTAAATTAATTGTTGGTAAGGCGGGTACCAGGTTGAGATTCATTGGGAGAGTCCTTAGAAAATGTAGTCCATCAACAACGGAGGTGGCTTACAAAACACTCGTTCGACCTATACTTGAGTATTGCTCATCAGTGTGGGATCCGTACCAGATCGGGTTGACGGAGGAGATAGAGAAGATCCAAAGAAGAGCGGCGCGTTTCGTCACAGGGTTATTTGGTAACCGTGATAGCGTTACGGAGATGTTTAACAAACTCAAGTGGCAGACTCTGCAAGAGAGGCGCTCTGCATCGCGGTGTAGCTTGCTCGCCAGGTTTCGAGAGGGTGCGTTTCTGGATGAGGTATCGAATATATTGCTTCCCCCTACTTATACCTCCCGAGCAGATCACGAATGCAAAATTAGAGAGATTAGAGCGCGCACGGAGGCTTTCAGACAGTCGTTCTTCCCGCGAACCATACGCGACTGGAACAGGAAAGGGAGGTAATGACAGTGGCACGTAAAGTGCCCTCCGCCGCACACCGTTGGGTGGCTTGCGGAGTATAAATTTAGATGTAGATGTAGATGTAGATGCTGAAGTTGTTTCGTCAATTTCTGTAGGGTATTTATTTCATTTTTTATTTATTATTTTTTCTTCATTATTACTGTATATTATCTCAAAAGCTAAAATAAGCCATACAAATCACATTTCCTTGGATAGTAATGAAATTATACAGGGTGGTTCATTGATCGTGACCGGGCCAAATATCTCACGAAATAAGCGTCAAACGAAAAAACTACAAAGAACGAAACTTGTCTAGCTTGAAGGGCGAAACCAGATGGCGCTATGATTGGCCCGCTAGATGGCGCTGCCATAGGTCAAACGGATGTCAACTGCGTTTTTTTTAAATACGAACCCCCATCTTTTATTTCATATTCGTGTAGTACGTAAAGAAATATGAATGTTTTAGTTGGACCACTTTTTTCGCTTTGTGATAGATGGCGCTGTATTAGTCACAACTGAAACATTCATATTTCTTTACGTACTACACGAATATATAATAAAAGGTGGGGGTTCCTATTTAAAAAAAAACGCAGTTGAAATCCGTTTGACCTACGACAGCGCCATCTAGCGGACCAACCATAGCGCCATCTGGTTTCCCCCATCAAGCTAGACGAGTTTCGTTCTTTGTAGTTTTTTCGTTTGATGCTTATTTCGTGAGATATTTCGCCCGGTCACTATCAATGGACCACCCTGTATATTAACTACTTATTTCTGATAGTTAATTTTTTTAAATACTGAAACTACTTCTACTACTACAAATCTACAATAAAACCCTTAGCCAGTTACCCAACTACTAATACTACTATAAGCCCTACAGAATCTGTTCGCTGTTTGTTTGTTTATTTTGGTTCATTTGAACTGCAGATGGTTGGTTCCGCTACTGGATGCGCCCGCATACTACCCCGGTCAAAAGCCATTGTCTGCTGGACTCCTTCGGCGCCGGCCAGCACGTCAGCAGCATTTCCATTATAGCAAGCAAATTCACCCATCACTGTTACGTCTTACATGATCAGTTGCGCCAACACAATGTAGATTCTTGGGAAACTGTTTCATTCTGTGGTCGCTGAACTCAGTCACCTCTCCATCTCAGGGTATGTTATACAGGGTGTATCATAATTAAAGGCGTAAACGCATACAGTTGGAAGTACACGATACTAGAAGCAAAAAAGTCTCAGTAAACATAGGGTGCAAAATGCATACCTTAAGAGCTACGAGCAATCTCTCATCTTCGATACTGTGGAGCAAATTTCTTTTTCTGCAAGCTCTTTGCTTTCCATATTTTGGGAAATGGTAATGTGGACCAAAACAAGAAAATATCTCCAGTAAACATGTGCTCTAAAATTCATACCTTAAGAGCTATGAACACGTACTCATCTTCGCTACTTGGAAACACAACTCTCCTAATGAACAGTTGCTCATAACTTTTAAGGTACGCATTTTGAAGCAAATATTTTTCTGGACATTTTTTCATGCTTTGGTCCATACTACTACTTCCCAAAATGTGGAAAGCAAAGAGCTTGCAGCAGAAGAGATTTACTTCATAGTATCGATGATGAAAAATTGCTCGTAGCTTTTAAGGTACGTATTTTTGACCATAGGTTTACTGAGACTTTTTTCCTTCTAGTATCGTGTACTTTCAACTGTATGCGTTTACGCCATTAATTATGATACACCCTGTACAGCCTGAATGTCAGCTTTCTGACTGATGGTTGAATGCCTCGTTAAATCTTCCTTGGCCTTCCTCTATACTGCGGCTGCAGTATAGACCAAGATGCGCCAGGTCGACTCGCTCCTTAGTGCTGCTTTGGGATCCAACATCCTTAATACCTGACGCTCATTACCCACCGCAATCTTAATACAGAGCGCACTCAAACAATGTGTTACGGTGTGCCCACACTGCCGTAGGCGCAGCTATCATTCATCTGTCTTTTGATTCTATGTAGATACGTAGGATGCAGCCCATGGTCAGTGAGGTAAAGTATAAGTCCACTCGACGGGTTAAGCCATTTCCTTTTAAATCTCTCCCTGCTCTTAGGGAGAAATTTGTATGTTCTTCTGCCTGTAGCTCGTGTGTGCCATTCATTTTGCCGCAGGTGTAGTATGCAATACTTCCATTTGATTGCTTTTCTTTAACCAGTAGAAGGACAGTACACTTGAGAGTTGATCGTTGCACGATGATAGAGGACACCTAACGGAATAACCTTTTCAGAGTCCCAGAACAAAGTCGCCATGAGTTTTCCGAATTGCCGTTTTTCTTCCGGTTCCAACAGATTAACCCGTGTTTCGTCACCTGTGACGATGTTCGAAAAAAATTTTTGACGTAACTCGCAGGTAATTCTGCACAGGTTGTCCTTCGTCGCTCTTTATCGCCTTCTGTTAGGCGATGAGGGATCCAGCGGGAACACACCTTTGAATAACGCAACTGGTCGGTGAGCGTGTCAGCGCTGCCAACAAAGACGTCCAGTTGAACAGCGAGGTGTTTGTAACCCGTCGCCCTCGAATGAGCGTGTCCGCACGTTCTAAAATTTCACAACTTGTGTGCGGCCAGCCGGCAGAGCGGAAGATTGGACAAGTTTGCGTGACCTTGTTGCGATGTTGACAGACGCCTGGCCCAACGATTCATCTTGCTTTTGTTCACTCACAGGTCTCAGTAGGCATCCTGCAAGCGCCTATGAATAACTGCGATGCTCTTGTTTTCTTCCAAAAAGCACCCAATGACAGATATCTGCTTGGAACGCTATCTTGCAGAATCTGGAACACGTGAGGCAATACTGACCTTACGACTTATCTTAGAAGAAAGATTAAGGGAAGGCAAACCTACGTTTCTAGCATTTGTAGACTTAGAGAAAGCTTTTGACTATGTTGACTGGAATACTCTCTTTCAAATTCTAAAGGTGGCAAGGTTAAAATACAGGGAGCGAAAGGCTATTTACAATTTGTACAGAAACCAGATGGCAATTATAAGAGTCGAGGGACATGAAAGGGAAGCAGTGGTTGGGAAGGGAGTAAGACAGGGTTGTAGCCTCTCCCCGATGTTATTCAATCTGTATATTGAGCAAGCAGTAAAGGAAACAAAAGAAGAATTCGGAGTAGGTATCAAAATCCATGGAGAAGAAATAAAAACTTTGAGGTTCGCCGATGACATTGTAATTCTGTCAGAGACAGCAAAGGACTTGGAAGAGCAGTTGAACGGAATGGATGGTGTCTTGAAGGGAGGATCTAAGATGAACATCAACAAAAACAAAACGAGGATAATGGAATGTAGTCGAATTAAGTCGGGTGATGCTGAGGGTATTAGATTAGGAAATGAGACACTTAAAGTAGTAAAGGAGTTTTCCTATTTGGGGAGCAAAATAACTGATGATGGTCGAAGTAGAGAGGATATAAAATGTAGACTGGCAATGGCAAGGAAAGCGTTTCTGAAGAAGAGAAATTTGTTAACAATGAGTATAGATTTAAGTGTCAGGAAGTCATTTATGAAAGTATTTGTATGGAGTGTAGCCATGTATGGAAGTGAAACATGGACGGTAAATAGTTTGGACAAGAAGAAAATAGAAGCTTTTGAAATGTGGTGCTACAGAAGAATGCTGAAGATTAGATGGGTAGATCACATAACTGATGAGGAAGTACTGAATAGGATTGGGGCGAAGAGAAGTTTGTGGCACAACTTGACTAGAAGAAGGGATCGGTTGGTAGGACGTGTTATGAGGCATCAAGGGATCACCAATTTAGTATTGGAGGGCAGCGTGGAGGGTAAAAATCGTACAGGGAGACCAAGAGATGAATACACTATTCAGATTCAGAAGGCTGTAGGTTGCAGTAGGTACTGGGAGATGAAGAAGCTTGTACAGGATAGAGTAGCATGGAGAGCTGCATCAAACCAGTCTCAGGACTGATGACCACAACAACAACAACCTATCGTAACTTCGTGAATCTATAGGGGTTCAAGTGCGAAAATTCCACGATGTCCCACAACAAATTTCGCATTTTTTTCAACCGAAACTGGTCGAGAGAAAGTGTTCCATTACTTACTGAACGCCCCTCGTAATGGCGGGGCTGAAGCGGTGAGTCCTGAGTAGACGAACAACTGATGTACACTGACCGACATGGAAAGTCTTACATCATCGAGCACCACTCCGACATTTATAGAACTTTGTGGAGATGGTCCTCATATTACGTATATTACTCGATTTGATTTAATCAGGGAGGCAAAACAACAGGTGGAACTGATGGAAGAGATAGAGATATTCCAACGAAGAGCAGTGCGTTTCATCACGGGATCGTTTGGTCGGCGCGAGAGTATTAAGCCTGTATTACACGACACAGCTGTCGTGTGCAAGTCTGCACCAGCGACCCTGGCGTACAGCTCTGAAACCGCCAACTTCTTCGTCCTCCCTATTACACGATACACCTAACATGTATAAGTCTGCACCACCACCCCGACAGTAATAAGTCGGAATTACAGGCTTCCTTACGTCGCTGGGTGGAAAAATTTCTCTCTTTGTAAAGCTGTTGTTTTTACCAATATTAAAACTTTCAAAAGGTGTACGTTCGCATTTATTATGCTTCTATTGTTCTCTTGCGCAGCTACCACGAAATTATGTTAAGATCATAGAGAATCATCGACTAAAGCGTTCGTTTCGGTGAAGCAAATGTTTGCATTTCACAGCATTTTAGGCATGGAGAACGCAATTATCTATGCAGCACTTGCCGTGGCAGTGGCCGCCGTAGTCGCTAGGTGAAGGGCAGAACGGTGACGTAATGGCGGGAGTAGGAATTGGGATCGACCCTGGGAAGAACTGGTCAAGGCAAGGCCATACACTGATCAGCCAGATTATTATGACCATCGACCTACTACTGATATAAACACGTCCAGACGATAGCAGCGTCAGCCGGCGAGGAATGTCTGCTACTCAGACACACGCACTGTGCATCTAGTATCAGTCAACGTGCTGTCCGTGTGTAGAATGAGGAAGGCGCACGTTCTTTCGAGTTTGGCCAAGGCAGATTGTGATGGCCCGGAGGTTTGGCCCGGGCATTTCAGAAACTGCACCCCTTTTCGGGTGATCGAAGAGTGCTGTGGTTAGTGTCTATAACACGAGGCAATATCAATATGAAACCACTTCCAGAGGTCGTGAGGTTGAGCCGCCACCCATCATTCCAAATGTCGGACGTCGTATGCCGGATAGACTGGTGAAACAGGATAGGCGACAAGATGTGGAGGAACTAACACCATACTTTAATGCTGGGCAGAGTACAAGTGTGTCTGCAAAGCGAATACTCCTAACGATGGACCTCCGTAGCCGACGACCATCCATGTGCCAATGTTAACACGGCATCTGCAACTGAAATTGCACGTGATCATCGGCATTGGACATCGGCGCAGTGACAGAGCGTTGCATGGTCTGATGAATCCCGATGGAAAAGCGCGGATCCGTCGTCTTCCAAGGGAACAGCAGGATGGAGACAAGTTGGCGGCGGCTGCATTGTGTTCTGGGGAACACTGACGTGGGCATCCTTGGGTCCATTGGAGCTCGTGTAAGGCACCATATCGGCAGACGAGGTACACCCCTTCGTGGAGATCATGGTTCCCGACAGCAGTGGCATTTTTCACGAAGATAACTCGGCCTTCCAAATGGCGAGGAGTGTGACAGAGTGGCTCAAGGAACACAGTGGCCAGTTTCAATTGATGAGCTGGCTCCCCATCTCGCCAGATCTGAACCAGATCGAACACATCTGCGACGTGATTGAAGGTGGCGTCAGAACGTATCGCCCCCTCCCCAGAATTTACGGGAATTAGGTGACTTGTTTGTGCAGATGTGACGCCAACTGCCTCCAGCAACCTACCAAGGCCTCATTGCTTCCATACCATGTTATCCGTGCCAGAGATGGAGATACCGGCTATTAGGTAGGTGGTCAAATAGTTCAAATGGCTCTAAGCACAATGGGACTTAACATCTGAGGTCATCAGACCCCTAGAACTTAGAACTACTTAAACCTAACTAACCTAAGTACATCACATGCATCCATGACCGAGGCAGTATTCGAACCTGCGACCGTAGCGGTCGCTCGGTTCCAGAGTGAATCGCCTAGAACCGCTCGGCCACTTCAGCCAGCAGGTAGGTGTTCATATTGTTCTGTCGAGGCTCGGAGATCCACAGGAATCAAGGAACTTCGTCAGAATGGATGTGTCTTGTTTTGACCAACTGCTACTGAATATACATGATTAGAGCAAGTGTCGCAGTGATGAGAGAAGCTGTTTCACAACAGTGCGACACAAGAAATGGAAAACAGTTTTTACAGTGAAACTTCCTGGCACATTAAAACTGTGTGCCGGACCGAGAATCGAACTCGGGACCTTTGCCTTTCGAGAGTAAGTGCTTTACCATCCGAGCTACCCAAGCACGACTCATGCCCCGTCCTCACAGCTTCACTTCTGTCAGTACCTCGTTTCCTACATTCCAAACTTTACAGATTCTCTTGGAAGGTAGGAGACGAGGCACTGGCAGAAGTGAAGCTGCGAGGATGGGGCCTGAGTCGTGTTTGGGTAGCTCAGATGGTAGAGCACTTGCCCACGATAGGCAAAGGTCCCGAGTTCGAGTCTCGCTCCGGCACACAGTTTTAATCTGCCAGTAAGTTTCATATCAGCGCACACTCCACTGCAGAGTGAAAATCTCTTTCTAATTTTTCGTGCAATAGCGAAAAGAATCCTCCAGAGCTCACATACTCCTCGTAAGCGTCTGCTAAAATCGTAGCTTCACCCGTGCTTCCCCTATATGGCAGGCCGTCTACACTTGGCTTGAAAGCGTTAGATGTGTCGTGTAATACCAACTTTACAGAGATACTTAAGAAGCTATAGTGGCAGACGCTACGAAAAGGCATTGTAAATCACGCAGAGTTTTAGTATTGAAATTTCAAGAGAGTACTTTCCGGTCTGAGTCGTCCAACATGCTACTGCCTCTCACATGTCTCGCGAAATGATCACGACTAGAACATTCGAGAAATTTGAGGTAATACGGAGGCTTACCGACAATCATTCTCCCTACGTGCCATTAGCGAATGGAACAGGGAAAGGAGGATCAGTTTGTGGTACCAGAAGAACCCTCTGCCACCCAACGTTAGGTAGGTTGCGGCATACCGTTGTAGATGTTGTTGTTGTGGTCTTCAGTCCTGAGACTGGTTTGATGCAGCTCTCCATGCTACTCTATCCTGTGCAAGCTTCTTCATCTCCCAGTACCTACTGCAACCTACATCTTTCTGAATCTGCTTAGTGTATTCATCTCTTGGTCTCCCCCTACAATTTTTACCCTCCACGCTGCCCTCCAATACTAAATTGGTGATCCCTTGATGCCTCAGAACATGTCCTACTAACCGATCCCTTCTTCTGGTCAAGTTGTGCCACAAACTTCTCTTCTCCCCAATCCTATTCAATACTTCCTCATTAGTTATGTGATCTACCCATCTAATCTTCAGCATTCTTCTGTAGCACCACATTTCGAAAGCTTCTATTCTCTTCTTGTCCAAACTATTTACCGTCCATGTTTCACTTCCATACATGGCTACACTCCATACAAATAGTTTCAGAAATGACTTCCTGACACTTAATTCTATACTCGATGTTAACAAATTTCTCTTCTTCAGAAACGCTTTCCTTGCCATTGCCAGTCTACATTTTATATCCTCTCTACTTCGACCATCATCAGTTATTTTGCTCCCCAAATAGCAAAACTCCTTTACTACTTTAAGTGTCTCATTTCCTAATCTAATACCCTCAACATCACCCGACTACATTCCATTATCCTCGTTTTGCTTTTGTTGATGTTCATCTTATATCCTCCCTTCAAGACACTATCCATTCCGTTCAACTGCTCTTCCAAGTCCTTTGCTGTCTCTGACAGAATTACAATGTCATCGGCGAACCTCAACGTTTTTATTTCTTCTCCATGGATTTTAATACCTACTCCGAATTTTTCTTTTGTTTCCTTTACTGCTTGCTCAATATACAGATTGAATAGCATCGGGGAGAGACTACAACCCTGTCTTACTCCCTTCCCAACCACTGCTTATCTTTCATGCCCCTCGACTCTTACAACTGCCATCTGGTTTCTGTACAAATTGTAAATAGCCTTTCGCTCCCTGTATTTTACCCCTGCCACCTTTAGAATTTGAAAGAGAGTATTCCAGTCAACATTGTCAAAAGCTTTCTCTAAGTCTACAAATGCTAGGAACGTAGATTTGCCTTTCCTTAATCTTTCTTCTAAGATAAGTCCTAAGGTCAGTATTGCCTCACGTGTTCCAGTATTTCTACGGAATCCAAACTGATCTTCCCCGAGGTCGCCTTCTACTGGTTTTTCCATTCGTCTGTAAAGAATTCGTGTTAGTATTTTGCAGCTGTGGCTTATTAAACTGATTGTTCGGTAATTTTCACATCTGTCCACACCTGCTTTCTTTGGAATTGGAATTATTAAATTCTTCTTGAAGTCTGAGGGTATTTCGCCTGTTTCATACATCTTGGTCACCAGATGGTAGAGTTTTGTCAGGACTGGCTCTCCCAAGGCCGTCAGTAGTTCCAATGGAATGTTGTCTACTCCGGGGGCCTTGTTTCGACTCAGGTCTTTCAGTGCTCTGTCAAACTCTTCACGCAGTATCGTATCTCCCATTTCATCTTCATCTACATCCCCTTCCATTTCCATAATATTGTCCTCAAGTGCATCGCCCTTGTATAGACCCTCTATATACTCCTTCCACCTTTCTGCTTTCCCTTCTTTGCTTAGAACTGGGTTTCCATCTGAGCTCTTAATGTTCATACAAGTGGTTCTCTTATCTCCGAAGGTCTCTTTAATTTTCCTGTAGGCAGTATCTATCTTACCCCTAGTGAGATAAGCCTCTACATCCTTACATTTGTCCTCTAGCCATGCCTGCTTAGCTATTTTGCACATCCTGTCTATCTCATTTTTGAGACGTTTGTATTCCTTTTTGCCTGCTTCAATTACTGCATTTTTATATTTTCTCCTTTCATCAATTAAATTCAATATTTCTTCTGTTACCCAAGGATTTCTATTAGCCCTCGTATTTTTACCTACTTGATCCTCTGCTGCCTTCACTACTTCATCCCTCAAAGCTACCCATTCTTCTTCTACTGTATTTCTTTCCCCAATTCCTGTCAATTGTTCCCTTATGCTCTCCCTGAAACTCTGTACAACCTCTGGTTCTTTCAGTTTATCCAGGTCCCATCTCCTTAAATTCCCACCTTTTTGCAGTTTCTTCAGTTTTAATCTACAGGTCATAACCAATAAATTGTGGTCAGAGTACACATCTGCCCCTGGAAATGTCTTACAATTTAAAACCTGGTTCCTAAATCTCTGTCTTACCATTATATAATCTATCTGATACCTTTTAGTACCTCCAGGGTTCTTCCATGTATACAACCTTCTTTTATGATTCTTGTAGATGTAGAAACAGTATTTTAGCCCGCACCGAAACTAAGTTTACTGTGCTGTGGTTTTTCCCCCTGCCAGTCTACTAGAGCCAGTCAGCACTCTAGGAGAGTATGAGAAAGTGTTGTACCGTGGTACAGACTTTCACCTCTAGCCAACACTATCATAGAAGTTTAATATATTTTCTTATTTAATTTTTAGGGTCGGTAAAAATGTAACCCTGATAGGATCCCTTTGTTGTCTAACTGTCTATCCGCCTCTTTTTATCAGGAACCGGTATAGGTAACAGTTACGACTCTATGGCCCCTCGGGTGTGCAAAAATTTGAGCTTCTAAGTCAACGCAATCAAAGGATGCGGCCGTTTATATCGCATATTCTGATGCTCGCAAAACTCACCCATCAGAATTTGTAAGGAGAAATCAAAACGTTTCCTTTCGAAGGCCGTATAGTCCAGAATCGGTTTGCCAATGAGGAAAAATCGCTGTTAGCATTGAGACAATCACCCCTTCGACGCACTTGGTTGAAGGTGCCCGTTTGGTGAAACAACGTGTCCTGCTGCGTGGAGAAGTCCGTAATTACCTGCTGCACATCCTCGTTCGACACGAATCGTCGATCCTTCAGGGCATTTTTAAGGGACTGAAAGGGTTATTATCGTATGGGGTGATCAGGACTATAGGACGCGTTCTAAGGCGTCTCCCACTTGAGATGCGTAACTCCAGCGTTACAACATTTGCGATATGGGGTCCAGCGTCTTGTGTCTAATCTCGACCAGTACGGAACTTGGTGCTTCATCCCACAACAATATCTTTTTTTTCACAACTGCAAGCTGCTTGTTCATCTTGTTCACGCAAAGGTGTAACAGAAATGGCATTAAATCTCTCCTGTTGAGTACGAAGAATGAAAAACATTTAATGTCTTGGATATGGCTCCTTTCGAAATTTTTCCATAAATGTGAAAGAAACCTACTTCGTCATATCCTTCCTCTCAGAAATATAAGCCCTGAAAGTTTTGGAGGAGGAAATTCTCTGGAGCCTCGAATGGCGGAAAAAGTCGGACAGACTGATGTTGCGAGAAACGTCGTCATAATATTTCACGAAGATTTGATTCTTAAATGTCCAAGAAATGGTTTTCAGAGCAGAAACTGCGAATATTTCCTAACTTCCTATACGTCATTTCCTTAGAGAGCTTCAAGATATAATAATAATAGCTCGTGAATTAGACTAATAATAATATTTTACTGAGACATATAAGCTTTCCTCGCATTCCCCGTCTTTCAGTGGAAGGGGAATGAACGCCAACATACCGAGCGATAACAGATGACTTCTAAACTACTTACAAGGATTTTCAGATTAAATTATAGCAACATTTGAGTTTTATTCCCAGAATACTTTCTCGAACAGAATCATTTTAGTTCGCCTGAGTAGTGTGTCATGTATCCCTACCGGTAGAATTATTTTTGGATTAGCGTAGTGATAACTGCAACCGTTTCTGGGTCCGGTTTAAAAGCTGATCATTAGTAAGTCGATGAGTTGACACTAAACTTACGAAAACGACTAAAATTACTGAAGCACTAGCAACGAGTTGCCTCTAATGTTCGAGGCGTAAAATAACAGTACAACAAGCACACCAATGCATTGAGGCCAGACGTTATTATTACACTGGAAAACAATAATAATGAAATGAGAGCTAGCTGTGTTAATCTAAATAACACGAAATCAGCATACCAAAAAAGAAGCCCACATTAATAACGAAAGATGTATGCAGAAGCTACTGATGGATGTGTAAATTATTGCAGATGAACGTTTAAATTACTCACTTGCTTACCTTGAGACAGTAAATTACATTTCTTTGGGCGATTCACTGAATACGTTGCTGGAATACTTGTCAAACCAGATTGCAGAGAGCAAGAAAGAGAGTGAGTGAGTGTGAGGAATGTGTGTGTGTGTGTGTGTGTGTGTGTGTGTGTGTGTGTGTGTGTGAGAGAGAGAGAGAGAGAGAGAGAGAGAGGGAGAGAGAGATACCAAAGAAGCACGATAGCCTCCTGAACCATTTGTTCAGAGCACAAGGCGTCATCGGGTTAGTGTCACACGGATTTAACCGAGGAATCATAAGTCAGTTCTTAAGGTAGAAACTCGAAATCTGCACACGCTATGACGGACTGACTGTAGACTGGAAAACGTTGCTGGATATGTGGGTTCACCATATTAACGCCATATAATGCTTACTTCGTGCACTTTAATATTATTTGCTGAAATCACGTTTTACATTAATGGAAGGAAAATGTTGCAGTACCTGTATCTGGACGATAAACGAATTCTTTTCAGTGACGTCTACTACTAGTAAGGCAAGAGGGATTATATTTTTCTGTTAACTGAGAAACATGTCCTAATGTAACTGACGACTGTTCGTTCAAAAACAAAAAAAAAAAAAAGATTCCGTAATCACGCCAAAAACTTTCGGAGATGATGAAAAAGGATAAAGGCATCAATTAATCAGTTACAGGTAAGGGAAACGACCAAGACGAAAATTACAAAAGAAAATCGTTCTGATACCTCTAGCAGTGGAAAACATATGCCGGTACCGTTGTTACTAAGATTTATGGTAGGCAACTTGTAGTATGGACCAAACAAGAAAAAAAAATCATATGAACATGAGGTATAAAATGCATACCTTAGGTGCTATGAGCATTTGTTCATTTTCACTACCGAGAATCACATCTTTTCTACTACAAGCTCTTTGGTTTCCACCGACGATTCTGTCTGTGTAGTCATTCCATTGAATGCTTCTACAGAATGTTACAAATAGGTACCCGTATGAACTGACTGTTTACAGTTGTGATTCATTAATGCTGTAGTCAAGGAAACTACTTTTCCCCGTTTTGTAAAGGTGTGCAGTTTTACATTCCTAAATATTTAAAACAAATTGTTAATATCTGCATCAGTTGAAATTTTATCAAGATCTGATTGGATATTTGTGCAAGTTTCTTTTTTCCATATAGTACTCCATTATGCAGGCGATGGATAAAAATACGGAAACACCGTGAGAGCTGCGTGCTTGAACATAAATTCAGATGCTAGCCAAGCCTGCAAGTTGCATTCTTGTATTTGGCGACGAATAGCACCTGTGCAATGTTCTCTATATGTTCCAAGTCTTACTCGTGGTCAGAAGTGTTCTGTGTAGTTATGAGTACATTTTGTCGGTGCTAAGTGAATTACAGTTTCAGCAAATTGTTGATGCTCGTATGGTAGGTGCCTTCGTAAGCAAGATAGCGGAAGTGTTTGGGTTTTCAATCGGCACCGCTTCGGAGATTTTTACCACATACAGGGAAAGGTAAGTCAAAACGCGGACGAAAGTGTTTGGTGAGTGATTGTGACAGACGGTTATTGAGGAGCATTGTAACGAAAAATAAGAGGGCGACAGCTGCAAAAGTCACTGCAGAATTGAATGTCGCACTCACGAATCCTCTCAGCAAGAAACCATCACGACGGAAGTTTCGGGAACAGAGTATTACAGGGCGATTGGATTACAAAACCACTCATCAGTGACGAAAAGGCCCGTGATAGGAGAATGTGTTGCTGAAGCCATAAAAACCTGGACTGTGTAGCAAATAAAGAAAGTCCTTTGGTCGGATGAGTATTGTTTGACATTGTTTCCAATTTCTGTCCGAGTTCACGGCCAGGAGTGGAATATGGCGGGAGTTCAGTGATGATTTTGGCAGTCATATCATGGTATTCAACCGAGCGAGGTGGCGCTGTGGTTAGCACGCTGGACTCGCATTCGGGAGGTAGACTGTTCAAATCCGCGTCCGGCCATCCAATTCCGTGATTTCCCTAATATCGCACCAGATAAAAGCCGGAATGGTTCCTTTGAAAGGGCGCGGCCTATTTATTTCCCTATCTTTGACACAATCTGAGTTTGTGCTCCTTCCCTAATAACCTAGATGTCGACCATACGTTAAACACAACCTTCCTTCATTCTTTCCTTTCTTCGTGGTATTCCATGGACCCAACGAGTATTTCACAAGGGCGCATTACTGCCAAGAATTATGTGATTATTTTGATTGATCGGTTCCACTACATGGTACAATGTTTGTTTCTATAAGGTGATGCTGTGATCTAAGAAGACAGAGCCACTATTCCCACAGCTGACATCTTTCAGAACTGGTTCCGCGAATACGAGGATGAACTGTTTCATCTACCCCGGCCACCTCAGTAAAGAGATCTCAATATTTTTGAGCCTTTGTGATCTAATTTGGAGGAAGTATGCATGATAGCTATTCATCTCCATCAACGTTACCTGAACTAACCACTACAATGCAGAACGAATGGTACAAGATTCCCTTGAAACCACACAGGACCTGTATTTATCCATTCCAAACAGTTCCTAGTGCCATGGGTTTTCCTACAACGTATCAAGCTGGTAATGTGTTTCTAATATTTCCATATTTTTCTTCATCACCTTCAGGGAACTGCATGGTCTGCAAAACATCTGAGGTAATTACTGAAATTTTCCGCCATGCCATTAATGTACAACATGAACAAAATGGTCCCAAAGCACTTTCCTGGGGCATGTCTGAAGTTACCTCGACTTCTGTCGATGGCTATCCATCCAAGGCGACATGATGCTTTTTCCCTACCAAGAAATCCTCCATTCTGTCACATATTTTGATAGTCGCATAATCGTACTTGTGTTAACAAATAATGGTGTGGTACCTACTCAAATGCTTTTCGGAAATCAAGAAATGCTGCATCCACGTGACTGACTTGATCCATGGCTTCCAGAATGTCATTTGAGAAAAACCTAAGTTCATTTAACCTGGATCGATGTTTTCGGAATGTATATTAGTTGGTGTGGTGGAGGTCTTTCTGCTCTAGAGACGTCACAATATAGAGCTGACAATATGCTGCAGGGTTCTAAATGACGTGGGGGTCAATGAGACTGGACGATAATTTTATGGATAACTTCTTCTACCTTTCCAGTAGTCGGTCGTAACTTTGCTTTATTACAATCAGTGGGCACTCTTTTTTGATCAGAAGTATATTGTGGTTTAAGGGTATATTGTGGTTAAAGTAGCAGCTAACTCAGGTTCATAAAACCTGACAAGGACTTCTGGTTAATTCAAGCTGTGTAAGCCATGGCGACTCACATCTGGCCGTTGACTTTCTAGGAAGACGTTCGCGTCAACTGAAGTATCCAGACGATTAAGAATGTAGCGCTGAGCCCAACGAGCAGTATAGAAGGCACAGCGATCGCAGCAAGGAAGCCTGCTCGTAGAGATTTGCAATATACCATCATTTCCCAGCCAGCTGAGAGAGCTGCAAGAGTAATTAAGTTGTTCTGGCAGTGATTTTTCGTGTGTTTTGAATCTGAAGGGATAGACGGACACCCTTCTGTGGTCGCAATATTGGCTGTTAGTGAAGTCAGAGCGGATGCTTAGAGAAATTTGCGAGAGTTGTATGGAATAGAGGTCTCCATTCGAAACCGGGGTCTGATAGTTTCGTTTTCCGTAGTCCACCCAAAGAGTGTCTTTTGAATGTTGCGTCCCGAGTCTCCTAGTCTGGTTCTAGGTTTAGAAACTTAACGACGACTCCAGGTATTCTCTGATCCACTACCAGTAAGTTGGAAGTAATAGTCTGGTAACCCTACTAGGAGGCAGCACTCTTCAGAAACTTGATGGTATAAACATCGTACCACGATATATTTCGTTATTGCAATATACACTCCTGGAAATTGAAATAAGAACACCGTGAATTCATTGTCCCAGGAAGGGTAAACTTTATTGACACATTCCTGGGGTCAGATACATCACATGATCACACTGACAGAACCACAGGCACATAGACACAGGCAACAGAGCATGCACAATGTCGGCACTAGTACAGTGTATATCCACCTTTCGCAGCAATGCAGGCTGCTATTCTCCCATGGAGACGATCGTAGAGATGCTGCATGTAGTCCTGTGGAACGGCTTCCCATGCCATTTCCACCTGGACCAGCGTTCGTGCTGGACGTGCAGACCGCGTGAGACGACGCTTCATCCAGTCCCAAACATGCTCAATGGGGGACAGATCCGGAGATCTTGCTGGCCAGGGTAGTTGACTTACACCTAGAGCACGTTGGGTGGCACGGGATACATGCCGACGTGCATTGTCCTGTTGGAACAGCAAGTTCCCTTGCCGGTCTAGGAATGGTAGAACGATGGGTTCGATGACGGTTTGGATGTACCGTGCACTATTCAGTGTCCCCTCGACGATCACCAGTGGTGTACGGCCAGTGTAGGAGATCGCTCCCCACACCATGATGCCGGGTGTTGGCCCTGTGTGCCTCGGTCGTATGCAGTCCTGATTGTGGCGCTCACCTGCACGGCGCCAAACACGCATACGACCATCATTGGCACCAAGGCAGAAGCGACTCTCATCGCTGAAGACGACACGTCTCCATTCGTCCCTCCATTCACGCCTGTTGCGACACCACTGGAGGCGGGCTGCACGATGTTGGGGCGTGAGCGGAAGACGGCCTAACGGTGTGCGGGACCGTAGCCCAGCTTCATGGAGACGGTTGCGAATGGTCCTCGCCGATATCCCAGGAGCAACAGTGTCCCTAATTTGCTGGGAAGTGGCGGTGCGGTCCCCTACGGCACTGCGTAGGATCCTACGGTCTTGGCGTGCATCCGTGCGTCGCTGCGGTCCGGTCCCATGTCGACGGGCACGTGCACCTTCCGCCGACCACTGGCGACAACATCGATGTACTGTGGAGACCTCACGCCCCACGTGTTGAGCAATTCGGCGGTACGTCCACCCGGCCTCCCGCATGCCCACTATACGCCCTCGCTCAAAGTCCGTCAACTGCACATACGGTTCACGTCCACGCTGTCGCGGCATGCTACCAGTGTTAAAGACTGCGATGGAGCTCTGTATGCCACGGCAAACTGGCTGACACTGACGGCGGCGGTGCACAAATGCTGCGCAGCTAGCGCCATTCGACGGCCAACACCGCGGTTCCTGGTGTGTCCGCTGTGCCGTGCGTGTGATCATTGCTTGTACAGCCCTCTCGCATTGTCCGGAGCAAGTATGGTGGGTCTGACACACCGGTGTCAATGTGTTCCTTTTTCCATTTCCAGGAGTGTATATCAGTCAATGCCAAGACGAATAACTACTTGCATAAGTGCCACAGGTGGACCAACGCGCTTGTTCAATTTGTGAAGGTCTTTCTCTTGAACAAATGAACTAGCTTTTCTGAAATTTTAATCATTTGTTTGTCTGAACATGTGCATCGCATATCAAATTTACCGATTTCTATCCCAAAGCAAGAGGTCATTTGTTAATGTATGTTGTATGGGGAACAGGGGTTGTCTGTGTCCCTCCAGTAACAATAATTCCTTGGAAAAGAATGAAGGAGAGCTTGAAGTATGCCAGTCTTCGTGCATCAATAATGTTTTGTTCTGACACTGGTTACATCAACTCAGTTCTCCCTCTTAGATGTTTATATTATTTTTGTGAAACATACACAGAAAAATGAAGAACATATTGTTTTGTTAATTTTGAACCATCGCTTGTCACATTTGGGTCTTGATACCGTCGATTATTGCTTTATTGGAGAAATCACATCATTCATGTAGATACAATTCCCTCAAAACAGCAGTCACAAATTTCGATCACTGGGACGCCATCTTTACAAATGGTGGTTCATGAACCACACTGTATATGACATTGTTGCTGGATTGTAAGGATCTGCTTACAAAAGGAAGGCAAACGGACCAAGCCAACAAAGGCATTAAAGATATTCTGCATTTATCCAACAAATCGTCGCATATTCACCGTAGATGATTTCCTGTCTTCAGATGTTACAGCCCGGAGCGATAAATTTTTTCGTTGAAGGGTACTCGAAAATCCACAGCTGAAGCTGGATTTTTTACAAATTTCCTTTACAAATGCACTACAAACAGGGCTAAGTATCTCTGTATCCCAAAATAATTCTTGCCCAAGAGGAAACAAAAATCGTCAGTACAGAGAAAAGAGCGGGAAAAACTCAAGGCGTGGTCCCTAGGGCCCCATTCAAAAAGCTGCTGACCGTTTTTGGCCATGCAAACAAAAATGAAAGCTAAGCAAGTCTCACACACAAAGTGTTTGTGCTGACCTCATCATTTCATCATCATTCGGGAAAATGGCGAGACTGGGCAGGTTGGGAATACGGACAGGAGCTGATCACCACGCTGCTGAGCAACCCACAATTAAAAATCATCATCATCATGAGTAAGCATTATTTGAGTACCCCTGACCCTTCAGTTTGTCCCACATGTAAAAAACACAAAGATTAGGTGACATGGGTGGCCAAGAGATTGCGCTGCCGCTCTGATTGTCCTGTTCTTATCGAAACCTCAGGCACTCGTGACTAGGCGGTGTGTGCTGTTGCTCCGACTTGCTGAATATATCCATAAAATACTTCGTCTTCTGTGATTTCATTGACATGTGTCTTAAACAATATCTGGACATGCCGGCTAGCATTAACTGTTAGCTAAAAGAATCGTGTTACAGTGCAGATATGAGACCTTGCGTTCCTAACACCAATTTTGAGATTGTGCGATGGCTCTTCAGAGTACTGATGGGGATTTTGTAATGCTTAATGCCACATGTTCTGTGAGTTCACATACCCTGCAAAGGCTGAACCAAGCTTCATCGAAGTAATGGCAACCCGAGGTTCCAAAATTCCTGATCCCATTTCACTCAGAAACCACCAGAGTAATTCAACACGCGAAAGGTCCTCTGAACACTTTAACAACAGTAAATTTGTAGGGATACAGCTGATAGGCCCTTTTTGATAATGTTTCTGCAGGACGATTTCTTACTTCTTACCTGAACAGACAAACGTCGTCGGACTTGGTTCCAGGATCCAGGTTTCCCATAACTCAACTAATGTTTTGTGGTGTTCGAACTCTTTTCGGATAGTTGTTGTTGTGGTCTTCAGTCCTGAGATTGGTTTGATGCAGCTCTCCATGCTACTCTATCCTGTGCAAGCTTCTTCATCCCCCAGTACCTACTGCAACCTACATCCTTTAGACTCTGCTTAGCGTATTCATCTCTTGGTCTCCCTCTACTATTTTTACCTTCCACGCTGCCCTCCAATACTGAATTGGTGATCCCTTGATACCTCAGAACATGTCCTACCAACCTATCCCTTCTTCTAGTCAAGTTGTGCCACAAATTTCCCTTCTCCCCAATCCCATTCAATACCTCCTCATTAGTTATGTGATCTACAAATCTTATCTTCAGCATTCTTCTGTAGCACCACATTTCGAAAGCTTCTATTCTCTTCTTGTCTAAACTATTTATCGTCCATGTTTCACTTCCATACATGGCCACACTCCATGCAAATACTTTCAGAAATGACTTCCTGACACTTAAATCTATATTCGATGTGTTCGGATAGTTATCACGTTTTAATGCTATTTTTCCACAAAGTTTTACATTATAGACTTTGCTGGAGATTTTTCCCCAATGAATAACCTAGTAATTATAATATAGTCCTGTTACATGTATAAAACTCCTCCCGCACAGACCAAGAAGGCGCAAAGTTACCGACTGGACGCCGTGTCATGCTCAGCCCACAGGCGACACTGAACGATGGCGTTACTTATTATACAGATGGGGAAATATTACCACTGCAGAGTGTACATGTGGCTTTCCAAGACGAACTATCGGACATTCTTACCCTGGGAAAGCCTCGGACTTTTTGGAGACTACAGAAAACATGATATCTATCAATTATGTACATACTTCATTTGTGGTTCTACAGTGAGACTGTATCATGGCAAGTGGTGAATGGGAAGTACAAAATTCTCTTTGTTTCTCGTGACGTATGGATGTATGTAATGATTCTCTTCAAAAAAACGTCTGTCTGCTGTGCATGAGTATTATAATTGCATAAATGTGTATGTAGGTAACAGGATTTGTCGTTTTCCACATAATGTCCGAAATGATTCTTTTTACTGTTCCGTACACATGTATGTGGCAATTTTCTTCTGCAGCATCAGTACTGGTGATAGGCTATTTAAACTTTGACTAATGTTAATGCAGTTCGTGAAAACTCCCTCATTACATTGCTAATCAAATATTAAATGCGCAGTACTGCCCCACCTTATATTCGCGTGACGTACCTCGTTCGCCTCAAGCCGCTTGAAGGGTGAGGTTTCCGGCCACTGACGGACTAGAGGCTTTGCCACAAACTCACGTAGGAACGTTTCAGAGCTTCCCCTGGTTTCCTTGTGTCGCTTAAGGTAAACATCTATATGGTTTCTTTTGACCAGACGAATTCCTTCCGCCTAACGCAAGGTGCGATCAAAAAGTTTCCGTTTGAGGGTATTGCTGCAGCGTATATGCAACCCAGCGCAATTTAGATGCGGGTATATAAGCACCGACACATAGGCAAGAGGTTAGTGTGACCTTCTAACGGAAACTTTTTGATCGTACGTTAGTCGTAAAAATTATAAATGTCAATAAACAAACCCATCAGAGCCCACTCAAGTTCGCATTCCATCAGCAGAGTTTACTGCTAGATGTAGACGACACACTTTGCCTGCCAGTTACAGTGGCACCACAAAGCATAATCACACCTACATTATATATATATATATATATATATATATATATATATATATATATCACAAACAATGGTGATACCAAGACAATGTTGTATTTATTTAAATATACAATAGTAAATATGAGTGTCTTCTAGTAAAATTGGTTTCTCACAACAAAAATATTAGTTTACAAAAGGAAATTAGTTGCTATGTACATCAAACAAGTAATGCACACATGCACAAAAATGAAGTTACAATTTCTTTAATTCAGGTAGCTCAATTCTAGTAAGCAGTGTGCTTGCTTTTGACATCGATGACAGCTTGTCTTGGCATGGACTGAAAGATGTTGCTAGTAATATCTAGGGAGATTTTCGACCAGTCCTCTAACAACATCGTCTGAAATTTCCGCCTCCCTATAGAACGACGTTTTCGAACTTTTGTATCCAAGTGTGCCCAGAGATGCTCTATAGGGTTCAGATCAGGGCTCTGTGGTGTAGCGGAAACCGTTCTTAAAGCATTATAGAATCAGCACCACCGAGTTCTCAGAGTCATATAATTAGGGTCATTGTCTTGTTGAAAGTAAAAGACGCCATCAAGGTTCGCAGCTCGTGGTCGTGCGGTAGCGTTCTCGCTTCCCACGCCCGGGTTCCCGGGTTCGATTCCTGGCGGGGTCAGGGATTTTCTCTGCCTCGTGATGGCTGGGTGTTGTGTGCTGTACTTAGGTTAGTTAGGTTTAAGTAGTTCTAAGTTCTAGGGGACTGATGACCATCGATGTTAAGTCCCATAGTGCTCAGAGCCATTTGAACCATTTGACGCCATCAAGACCCAGTTCCTGTGCACTGCTACGTAAATGGCTTTGCAACACATCGACATACCAAGTCACCAACACGAGAAGCTGCCGAGCAGCCACAAACCGTTATGCTTCGTCCCCCATGTTTTACTGTAGCTGGGGTATGTGACTGGAGCTCTGTATTTGGTTTGCGCCACACTTTTTCTTTTCCATCAGATCCAAACTAGATAAACTTGGATTCGTTGGCAAACAGCACAGTATTCCAAAGTTCAATCGATTTACTGACATAATCTTTGGTGAACAGTAAGCGTTTCCTTTGGATAACTTCCGAAATAGATGGCTCCTTTTTGGGAGATCTGCCACGAATATCAGATATCATGAATTAAGCACTGACCTGTTCGATGGACGTTGACCGGGTGTCCGATACCGACTACCCTGCTTATTTAAAGGGCTCTTTTTGTGCGAGACGAACTATCCTTCGACACTCCCTACATGTAAGAACTGACTCAAATGGCTCTGAGCACTATGGGACTCAACTGCTGAGGTCATTAGCCCCCTAGAACTTAGAACTAGTTAAACCTAACTAACCTAAGGACATCACAAACATCCATGCCCGAGGCAGGATTCGAACCTGCGACCGTAGCGGTCTTGCGGTTCCAGACTGCAGCGCCTTTAACCGCACGGCCACTTCGGCCGGCCATGTAAGAACTGTTGGACGTCCGGATCTGCGTTTATTCTCTGTTGTACTAGTCTCCTGAAACTTTTTCGTGATTGCCCACACTGTTGTGTGATTAACAGAATGTTCAGTCTCACGGTAACTTCTACCTTGCGAATGGAATAGAACCATCTTGCTGTGGACGGACAAGGACTGCTTCTTGCCCTTCGGACTCATCGTGACAAGCGAATGCCTCTTACACAGGCCATCAGGCAAGAGAGTGAACTGTTTGTCTACTCCGATCTCCGATTTCACAAATCGCGGCGCGACGCTGTCCGTCAAGCACAATAACAAACTCGTTCACCGAGCCAATATATTGTTGAGCAGGAGAAAACCCTTATTTAATTTGTTACTTGTATTTCTGAAACTCCGTTGTAGATCACCATCAGCTGTTTGTTTTTATGCTCAACGCTGCCGGTTTCGATCAGGAGATCATTAACAAATTATCAAACCGAAGCCTAAAGGAGAGACGAAATCTTTAAAGCACACAGGTCTCAATATGCTGACAAAATAAAAATTACGGCGTTAAACAAAGTAGAAAATACTTAAAAAGCGTAACCAGCTTGTCACTGCAGCATTTGAACTGAGAAACCTCGATGTAGGCAGAAAAACGTAGCATTTGAACTGAGAAACTTCGATGTAGGCAGAAAAACGTAGCTTCTGTTACAATAGACACTCTCCAAAAGACACAGGTATGTAGAAAATGCACAGAAGACTATCATACATTTGTTAAATACCATTCAACAGCCAAGATATCACAAAATACTTTTATATTAAGTCAACCGGTTTGAACAGACTATGCTGTCAACTTCAGGTCTTAAAATCTTTTGTTGTAAAACATGTTCATTTTACGCTGACCTCACTTGTGACAGCATAGTCTGTTGAAACCGGTTGTCTTAATAAAAAAAATATTTTATGCGATCTTGGTTGTTGAATGGCTTTTAACCATTAAACAGATCGCCCTTCAGTCTCGAAAAATGAGAAAGTTCTATCGTACATTTCAAAATGAAGAAAAGAGTGACGGACTTGTAGTAAAAAAATTATTAACAGCAGTGATCAAAGGCAAATTGCTATGAATCTTAGACAAACATCGTTAGAGAGTGTCTGTAGCTGCAACATCATTAATGTATACATATCACAGGTGGAGTATTCTGGACTAAATCGATTTAACAGTGATGTAACATGGCTTAACGGCAGACGTACTTAACAAACGGTATCAAAAAGTATTATCTTAAAAACGCATACAATGAAGTAACATGTGTGGTGAAGGAAAGCTTTACAAAATATGTAGGGTCAAACTGATAAAAAGTGGAGAAGAAAACACCGAATGAGCACTCTATGTGTCACGTATAAGTGAATATAAGGGAACTAATGATTTTTAATCATATAGGTCAAACGAGAATGTAACCACTAGGGACCCCAAACAATGTCATCGTAACAAAGCTACAACCGACCATCTAATGAAGGAATTTTTTATCACATAGATCTTTCAGTAATGTAATGTTTCTGTTGTGTTCGGAAAATATTTTAATTTACAAATTATTTCCTTTATTGAGTCAGAGTTAATGGTATACGTGCAGGGTGACAATTATTGAACTATATGAAAAAAACCTAAATTAGTTAGAAACTACGGCTTTCACACACTGTATTCAACATGTAAACGCCACTACAGATATTCGGATTTAGGTTATGACATGTTCGATAAGCCTGCCATCATTGGCGATCTTGTGGCGCAGACGGATAGCGGAATTCTACATGACCCGCTGTAGTGTCGGTACATCCATGCTGTCGTTGACTTCCTGAAAGGCTGTTTTCAGCTCAGCAATGGTGTTGGGGTTATTGCTGTACACCTTGTCTTTAATATAGCCCCACAAAAACGAGTTGCATGTGTTCAGAACCGGTGAATATGGCGGCCAATCGAGGCCCATGGCAGTGGGTACCCTAGGGCGAGAATGCAGTCCCCAATGCTCCTCCAGGACATCAACCACTCTCCTGCTTCGATTGAATCGAGCTGCATCTTACATGAACCACATCTTGTCGAAATCAGGGTCACTTTGGATAACGGGGATGACATCGTCTTCCACAACCTTCACATATCGTTCGGTAGTCACCGTGCCTTCAAGGAATATCGCACCTATTATTCCGTGACTGGACACTGCGCAACACACAGTCACCCGTTGAGGCTGAAGAGACTTCTCTATCGCAAAATGCGGATTCCCAGTCCCCAAATGCGCCAATTTTGCTAATCGACTAACCCATCCAAACAACAAGGCCAACAACAAGGCGCGTGCGCATGCGCATACTATTTATATAAATGATGTCCCCTCTAATATTACGGGTAACTCTAAAATATTTTTGTTTCCTGATGACACTAGCTTGGTAGTGAAGGATGTTGCGTGCAACAATGGCTCGGTTTCAAATAGCGCACTACATGACCTAAGATCACGGCCTGTAGAAAATAAACTAACACTAAATCACAGTGAGACTCTGTTTTTACAGTTTCTAACACACAATTCAACAAAACCTGACGTTTTAATTTCACAGGATGGGCATGTGATTAGTGAAACTTAATATTTCAAATTTCTAGGTGTTTAGTTAGATAGTAAACTGTCGTGGAAAGCCCACGCCCAGGATCTTGTTCGAAGATGCCATTTTTACTATTCGAGCAGTATCTGAAGTGAGTGATCGCTCGACACCAAAACTAGTCTACTTATTTTCATTCGCTTATGTCGTATGGTATTATATTTTGGGGGAACTGTTCCCATTCTAATAAGATATTTTTGACTCAGAAACGGGCGGTTCGGGCAATAAGCGGCGTAAGTTCACGAACCTCTTGTCGACCCCTGTTAACGAGTCTGGGTATTTTGACATTGGCCTCTCAGTATATATAATCTTTACTGTCATTTCTTGTTAACAGTATTAGCTTCTTCCCAAGAATAAGCAGCTTTCACTGAGTTAATACTCGTAAGAAATCAAACCTGCATTTGGATCGGACTTCCTTAACTCTTGTGCAGAAAGGTGTGCAGTATACTGCTGCATCCATTTTCAGTAAGCTGCCGCTCGAATTCAAAAATCTTTGCAGTAATCCACGCGCTTTCAAATCTAAACTGAAGAGTTTCCTCACGGGTCGCTCCTATTCTGTCGAGGAATTCCTTGAAAAATTAAGCTGAATTTGTATTGCTGACTCTGCCTTTTTCGGGTTTTTAAACATTTTATTTTTATCTGTTATTACTTTTATGTTGTAATTTCATGTACTAACATGTTCCACGACCTTGAAGATTTGCTCCTCGGTTTGGTCCTACGGAATTTGACTTGTAAATAAATAAATAAATAAATAAATTCTCATCATTCCCCGCGGCCAACAATACAGTTTTAACGTCCTAACGCAAACCGTTCAGAATTTACGATGATTTTATTTCATATAGTTCAATACTTGTCAGCCTTTATAATTTTCCTAGTATTTGCCAATCTTTTACGGTTTAGTGGTTGAAAAATCTGGCAACCAGTTGCAAAACGAAGGTTTATTAGCTCTTGGCCTAGGTTTCGATATTTCTACAAATATCTGCCTCAGAAGGGGTAGGCCTTGTTACATCACATGACGGAACATTTGATTAACTCAAGCCATCATGTGATGTAACAAGGCCCACTCCTTCTGAAGAAGATATATTTAGAAATATCGAAATCTAGGTCAAGGGGTAATAAATTTTTGTTTTACAACTGGTTGGCTGATTTTTTTCCGGTCTCTTCTGATTTACACAGTTGCAGTTTCGCAGCCGTGCTTAAGACTTTTCGGTGCCGCTGTTGCGTCAGGATGAAACCGCGAGCACCCGACGTCCAGTACACACGTCTCCTTTGTTAACATCCCGGACCTCTTCTCCAGTTTACGCCGGTGGGACGCAGTGAGATTGGGGAGCGTATCTCGGCTCCCATCGCGGTGGAGCCGGTGCGTGTTACGAGCTAAACATTACTCCCTCCAGAGTCCTTACCCCGCGGGCCATACGTGGCGGGCCCCCCGAAACGAAGCGCCGAGGAATTCCGTTTGGAAATGTGGCTGTGGCGGCGCTTGCCTGCCACCGCTCGCCCGTATAATGTATTCAAAATATACACGAGCGGCAGCGCACGCATTGACGAAAAATGCCACGGACGGGGGTGGTGGGACCTGTGTGTGTGTGTGTGTGTCCGGATTCCTGAGAGTCTTTTCGGCATAATTCGGGTGTCGGCGGCGGCATCGCGTGCTCTCTCGGCGGCGCGTCGCCGAGAAGAGCGCGCGGTCGCACGCAATAGGCGCAACCCCCCCGATGGCGGTGGACGGCCGGCAACCGAGGGCACGTTGGGGGTGGCACTGGTCGTGAGGGGGTGGAGTAGGCGGCGGCTGTCCAAATGAGGGGTTACCGCGCCCGCGCGCGGGTGGCTACCAGGGTATTAAAGCAGGAATGCCGAGCACGCCGGCGGGCCCGGAGGTGGTACCGCCGCCTGCCTCGCCTTGAGCGAATTTTTAAAAACGCTCCGAGAGAGTGCTCGTCAAGCCGACGCGACGTTTTGGTTTTATTAAACGGGCGGAAAGGGAGAGGGAGGGAGGGAGAGAGAGAGAGAGAGAGAGAGCAGGAGAGAAACAGACGGCCCGCGAGTGGCAGACAAGGGAGGCAGAGAGAGTGAGAGAGAGAGAGGGGCAAAGGGAGATGGAAAGATATACACGGAGCGTAGCAGGTGAAGCTGGATAAGCATCGTCGGCAGGGCCCGCGCGCAGAGGCGACCGAAAAGGGAAAACAAAGACGAAAGAGTGGCAGTATAGTAGGAGTAGGAGGGGGCAGGAGTGGGAGGATGTTTTCCTGCGATCACGAAGGAAGCGCAAGTAATTTATTCGACGGATAAACGGGGGTAGTAAAGCGTAAATACAGGTCTGGAAGGAGTCGGAGTGCCGCAGCGCGCGGTGCATTGTGGGGACTGCGGTACCGCGCGCGACCGCGGCGTTTTTATTGTGCCCCGTGTCCGGCGGTCCGCGGCGAGGTGTGAAATATTATACGGCGCCGCGCAGAGCGCGCCCCGCTGCGAGCTTCGGATGTATTAATGAAGGCAAATTAATTACCGTGCTCGCCGAGAAATTATAGAGCCGTGCGCGGACGCGCGTAATGGACGGGTTTCCGCTCGCAGCGGGCTAACTGCCCCGTGCCTGCAGGTCGGCGCAGAGGCACACCGCCTGGGACGCCCGTTTAGTTTGCCATTTACAACCAGGTCACCGCCGGCACCTTGCGATTATCCCTGCTGTCTGCTGCGCGAGCAATACGTTACTGTTGTGTTTCAGCAGATGAAAAGCTAAATGTTGTGATCATCATGACTCTCAAAAACGCTTTGATCTTTATTTGTTGTAATCCTATCTCTCGTAGTATATGTGAGTAAATTGGCAACTTGCCACTAACAGTAACTTGTAATCTGTCGTCATATCTCATTTTCATCATTCGCTTCACCTGTGTGGTTTGGTAACAATGAACCTGCAGAATGGACGTGCATGTTTCGCTCTCGTAATACGAAGCAGGCAAAAAAAAATACAAACGTCTCAAAAATGAGATCGACAGGAAGTGCAAAATGGCTAAGCAGGGATGGCTACAGGATCCAGAGGCATATATCACTTCGGGTAAGACAGGTACAGCCTACAGGTAAATTAAAGAGACCTTTGGAGAAAAGAAAACCATTTGTGTGAATATCAAGAGCTCACATGGGAAACCAGTTACAAGCAAAGAACTGAAACCCGAAAGGTGGAAATGTAGAGGCTATGCAAGGACGATGTACTTGAAAGCAATATTATGGAAATGAGAAACGACGTAGATGAAGATGAAATGGGAGATATGATACTGCGTGAAGAGATAGACAGAGCACTGAAAGACCGAAATCGAAACAAGGGCTCGGGAGTAGACAACATTCCATTAGAGCTACTGATAGCCTTGGGAGACCCAGCCATGACAAAACTCAACCATCTGTTGAGCAAGATGTATGAGACAGGCGAAATACCCTCAGATTTCAAGAAGAATATATAATTCCAATCCTAAAGAAAGCAAGTGTTGAGAGGTGTGAAAATTACAGAACTATCAGTATAATAAGTCACGGCTGCAAAATACTAACACGAATTCTTTATAGACGAATGGAAAAACTGGCAAAAGCCTCGGGGGAGATCACTTTGGATTCTGTAGAAATGTTGGAAGACGTGAGGCAATACTGTCCCTTCGATCTATCTTAGAAGATAGATTAAGGAAAGGAAAACCTAAGTTTCTAGCATTTGTAGACTTAGGGAAACCTTTTGACAATGTTGACTGGAATACTCTCTTTTAGATTCTGAAGGAGGCAGGGATCAAATACAGGGAGCGAAAGGGTATTTACACTTTGTACAGAAACCAGATGGCAGTTATAAGAGTCGAGGAACATGAAAGGGAAGCAGTAGTTGGGAAGGGAGTGAGACAGGGTTGTAGCCTCTCCCCGATGTTATTCAATCTGTATATTGAGCAAGCAGTAAAGGAAGCAAAAGATAAATGCGGAGTAGTTATTAAAATCCATGGAGAAGAAATTAAAACTTTGAGGTTTGCCGATGACATTGTAATTCTGCCAGACAGCAAAGTACCTGGAAGAGCAGTTGAACGGAATGGACAGTACCTTGAAAGCAGTATACAAGACGAACATGTACAAAAGCAAAACGAGGATAATGGAATGCAGTCGAATTAAATCAGGTGATACTGAGGGAATTACGTTAGCAAATGAGACATTTAAAGTATTAGATGAGTTTTGTTGTTTTGGGAGCAAAATAACTGATCATGGTCGAAGTAGAGAGGATATAAAATGTAGACTGGCAACGCCGTTTCTGAAGAAGAGAATTTTTGTTAACATCGAGTATAGATTTAAGTGTCAGGAAGTCTTTTCTGAAAGTATTGGTATGGAGTGTAGCTATGTATGGAAGTGAAACATGGACAATAAACAATTTAGACAATAAGAGAATAGAAGCTTTCGAAATGTGGTGCCACAGAAGAATGCTGAAGATTAGATGGGCAGATCACGTAACTAATGAGGAGATACTGAATATAATTGGGGAGAAGAGGAATTTGTGGCACAACTTGACAAGAAGAAGGGGCCGGTTGTAGGGCATATTCTGAGGAATCAAGGGATCACCAATTTAGTATTGGATGCCAGCGTGGAGGGTAAAAATCGTACAGGGAGACCAAGAGATGAATACACTATTCAGATTCAGAAGGCTGTAGGTTGCAATGCATACTTGGAAATGAAGAAGCTTGCACAGGATAGAGTAGCATGGACAGCTACATCAAACCAGTCTCTGGTCTGAAAACCACAACAACAACAATACGAAAAAAATAGTAAAAGAAAGTTCTTATAATTAAATTTTCCTTGAAACATTTGACTGTAGTCTTTATCTACGATAATGATTTGAACTTTGTGTTGGGGGAGGGGGAGGAGGCAATGGACTTGTGTAGTCCTACAGCTGCAGTGATGCGATGACTAGCATTCCTGTGTAGTACACGCAAGGGAACCTGTTTTCAAGTCCCGGCCGTGCCACAAATTTAATTCGTTTATTTAGCTTCCATCATTATCGTAGGAAAAAAGTATTATTTCCTATTCACTAATGACAAAAATTAAAATTCTGATATCATACAAATACGCCTTCCTGTAACATGACTGGCTAACTCGTGTAAAACACGGTACCATTTACCTGCTAGTGTGAATTCGCACAAAGATTTATTTCATCTTTGACTTTACTAACTGATTAGAAAACGCAGATAATCTCAAATTAAAAGCCCAAAGTATTATTCACTTTAATTTTCTTTTACTGGCACAGAAATAATACAACACATTTAGCCGGCCGCGGTGGTCTCGCGGTTCTAGGCGCTCAGTCCGGAACCGCGCGACTGCTACGGTCGAAGGTTCGAATCCTGCCTCGGGCATGGATGTGTGTGATGTCCTTAGGTTAGTTAGGTTTAAGTAGTTCTAAGTTCTAGGGGACTGATGACCACAGATGTTAAGTCCCATAGTGGTCAGAGCAATTTTAACCATTTGAACAACACATTTCCTTTTCCTGCGTGTGCTCATGCCTTCAGCGACTATCTTAATTAAGGGGGCAATGAAGCGATTGACAGTAACTTGTTTAAAGGTGTCATGAGGACTTCCAGGAGAAGCGGTGTTTCGACCACTGTGGAAAACGCTAGTCAGAAGCGATATTCCAACGCCTGTCTACAAAATCAGTATAGCTTTCCGAGAGCAGTTTCTATTCGGTACGTGGGCGCTGATGACCACGCTGCTTAGCGCCCGTAAACCTCAAACACACACACACCTATTCGGTGTGGGTGACACTAAATTTTCGAGTTATGAAAGTTGATAAGTTTCGGTCTTAGAAGACTAATATTATCAATCCATGGACTGGATTAACGGAATATGAAACATTTAACGAGAAATACGGGCTGTGGAACTAACCTACCTATCTAGGTACGTCTGCTTCTCCAGATCAGAAACAGACCACATAGGCAGAACACGAAAAATTATAGAATAATTCTTACACATCTAGCAGGCAGATACACGTGACATCTCCTCCCATTTTATGGCCGCATTACGAGACAAAGCATTAAAAATGGTTGTCCACAGTACAGTTCTTTAACTTACTGGCCCGAAGCCTCGCAAATATATCCACAGAGCCTTCTACGCCCACGCCGACTGACCAGGCTACACCGCAAAAATGCGATCTAGGTGATCGTTCATTCGATGTTCCGTTCTTCAACGTGGGTTCTATTTTAAAGCGATGTATCGTCTGAAGAGTGGATACCCAGTTGCAGAAATAAAATAATATTAAATCCATAATCGGAATTCTGATGACACTGTGGACCACGAAGAAGAAATGGTAAGACTTACAGGTTATCATCTGTAATTTAAAAACAAAAAAACCTTCGATTACATATGTAAACGTCATCAGTAACAGGCAAAGCTAGTACCAACAGTAGATACTGTCAGAAAGAAGACTGAAAAAAAGGCGATAAGATTTATAATTGTACCAATGGTTTCCATCGGCGTATGAGTTTACACCCGAAGTCCATTTGGCAGGATGTCTCAATAACTTTCCTTTCCGTCTTAATTAGACCAGCCTCCTAAGACGATACGTGCACACGGCAATTATTTTAACTCTCATAAATAGGAATTATCAAACCTCATACAAAGAATGAAAGTTACCAGTATATTGCTTGTACACGTAAGTGACAAAATTCGTTGGTTTATTCTACCTCGATGCGATCACTCTAAACATTTTATATTATTGAGAAGAAAATGTGTATTTGATCGCTCCGTGTGGGTTGTGGAGTGTTCTCGTTATGTGCGTCTTTTTGTGGAAGCAGATCAATGCACACTTAGTAGTTCATTGGGCCATTATATCCCTGTAGCTCTTTACATTGAACTACGTAATTTTTAACAAGCCGCAGTCACACAGTTGTATAGGATTTTGTTGTTCGACATCACATACACTCACAGTAAATACAGACACGAATGCACAATTCAAAAAAAGAAAATATATATATATAAAAATGTCTTACTAGTAACAAACGTTCTTGCAGCTGTACAGCATTTACATTACAATTCAGATTCCTAGCAATACTTCATTATGAAAGTGAATACATGAAGTTTCGTCTTTCTACATGATTGTACGAAATGGCGCTATAGTTGTGGGAGAATGACGGTTCAAACGCGTGTCCGGTCATCAAGATTTGGGTTATCCGTGATTTCTCTAAATCGTTCCAGGCAAATGCCGGGATGGTTTTTCAAAAGCGATGGTCGATCCCTATCTTTGACACAGTCCGAGCTTCTGCTCCGTCTGTAATGACCTCGATGTCGAAGGGACGTTAAACCTATTTTTCCTTCCTTCCTTCCTTCTGTAGTTGTAGCATTAACAGTTGGATTATGCAGGTACGCATACAATCTCTGATTGTAGACATTCACGAGATGAAGGTAATTGAAGTCCGCTTTCAAGCTTCCGCCCCTACCCTCTCTTACACTTCGTATCTGCGGACGCTGCTTGAGAAAATCAACTGTCTATACTGCACTGTACGTCCTCATTGTTGAGGTATAGTCAGTTGAGAAACACGAGCGACTTTTACTGCAAATATAATCCTTGAATTATATCTTCAAGGCAAATTTTAACTATTTCTTCGCACGGTGCACTGTATGTTTTGTAGAATCTTTGATACGGGAATTTGTTCATTAAACCGATACAGCTACGTAGTTAAATTACCGGACACGTATTTGGAAGACGTGCGATATGAGTGCCCAGATTTCCAGATTTAGATTTTCCATGGATTCGCAAAAACAGAGTACTACGAATTCAAGGACCTTAGCCGTCTTTGTCCTATCTGAGCCTGTATTCCGTCTCTGCCGGAGTCGTCACCGACTGGTCGCCAGCTCCTAATCTTCTTTCCTTACTTTTATCCTATCTACCAAGAAAGCTAGCAACAGTTTCGTTTAAGACTTGTGCAATACAAGTTGTTAACACATCACGAAGTAATACTTGGAAACAATTCTTCTCAGTTCTTTTCTCTTTTTGGTATTCTCTATTTCAATAAATAACATTAGGCCTTGAATAATACCGACAGTAAATACAATATATTAAATCTGTTCTCTTCTTCTCTTCAGTTTTTCCAAGTGCAAGTGCCATATAAGTATCAAATGTTGATGGTGGCCCACCTGTGGTTCAACTGGCGTATTACCGAGGGTTGTTTTCCTTACGATCTTACACGCGGAATCGAAATTCGTCTAGACTGTCTTTTCTAGGGTCACCATTTCCGAACTTCAATTGAGAAATGCTACAATGAAAATTTTTGTTGATGGTCGTCATGTGTTCCACTGACAGTTAATAAAAGTGGTTGAAAGGTACCATAGTATACCTACATATTTTACACTATGTGTTATGTCAACAAAGCAGGATATATCATAAACATTTGTGACCAATTCTAAGTTGGCTTCCGACCGGAGGCGAACATGGAGCCCTGCATTTCTCCGATAGTTCATACTAGTTGCTCCAGCCGTTAACGACTCATTGATTCAGCTTGCTACTTGTTTCTCTCCGTTCCTTCCAAGGAAGATATTTTCTGCCTTGAAATGGCGGAAAACTAGTTTGGAAAACAGAGTTACACTGAAAAAGTTTGCTCCAAACTGTATTCTTACACGTTTCTTTCAACGTGCTGATCGTTAGTTTGATAAAAATGTTCGCCCAACTGCTCAAATAAATTTAATTGTAACATGTTCTTTGAGATGAAGCTCTTCTGGAAGAACCCTAGCAATTTTTTAAATTTAAGAAGCGTATTCGCAAAGAATATTCTTTGTAGTATTGCGTTAATGACAGGCCACGATATATAACAGGAGCCAAGGATTTAAAGAAAAATCCGAGAACAATTTCTTCTGGAGGTTATGAATACTCAGTTAAGAAAATTCACATGAAATAAATCAGAAAATATCTTTCTAGGTTCTGGTAACCACCAAAACCACCACTTCATTTCCAAAATTTGAGCGAGAGATTGAAAGTTTTGGCTGTGATTTCACGTTGCACAATAGCCGTACTTAGAGATTATGGGATTTGCGTCACAGAAGGATAGTTAATGTTTGTTTGACTAGTTATTTTGCGTTTTCAATAGGAAGTGCCTCAAATTTTATCTTTTACCGACACACCGCATACTACAAAATGGTTCACTGAGTAAAAGTGGTGACTGGAACAAAAATCTTAACACACTGTACTAATGAAATTCTTCTGGGTTTCATATCATCAGACTTACCGAAGTTTCTACCTATTTTGCATGGGTCACCATCCAGATGCCAACTGAGGTGCAAAGCTCCAAATTATCCAAATATGCTGTAACTGTTGAACATTTAAGAAATTTTATTCGTTCAAATGTTGGCCTGCTGTTCTGCGTTCATATATTAGATATATTCATACAATTTCCACACACGAGAATGTTACGTTATACGAAATAACTAATAAATTTTATTTGCTATTCTCTCACTCAATTAAAAAAAATTGGAGGCAATTTCACAGGATCTCCTCGTGCATATGATAATTTAATTTTATTTTCATCGTTTTAAGGCTAAAATTTCACAAAATAATCATCAAGAGGGACGAGTTTTTCAAGCTGAGCTAGTGAGCTAGCTGAATAAAAAGGAAGTGAGCTTGTATTAGAAATGAACCTAAATTTAATTCTTAATAGTCTGAGTAACAGATAAGGTGAAGACGGCAGTGAGTTTCAAACTGCAGACCTTCAGGTGGACTTCGAACTCAGCCATAGAATGTGTATCTTTTCCAGTGTCTTCGACTTTGGAAAATGCAAATCCCGGATTTTAGACCCTAGCCGTAACTTGAAGCTACAACTGCTGTTTCTGGAATTGCACAGGAACCAAGCAAAAGTTATCGTATGTGGAACCGCAGCTAAATAAACAGGCATGAGATATGAAATTGAGCAAATTACTCCTTTAAACTTTACCAGTACTTCATTAGTAAGTAGCGTACAATTCGAGGCTCAGAATCAAAACAATAATATTCAGTAATGACATTTTGTTACAGATACAGCCGATGAGGATCAACAGTGCGTTCGCCACAAGTTACTGATTACATCTCTTGTAACAAAAAATGTATTCTCCGCCATGTCTGATGATGTAAGGCGAGCAACGGCTGTTGATGGCAATCTGTTGTCGGATGGGGATCATAATCTCGATGCATTTGAAGGGAAGCAGCCTTCGTGCCGCTGCCTGGTTTCATCCTCACTAAGGAAACTGAAACACCAGCTTCCCACTAGTTTCACCAGTACCTACATATCAGGAAAGAGTACCAATTTGTGCAGTAATTGTGGACTATTTAGTAGGAGTAGTATCAGTAGTAGTAGTAGTATTTATCCGTTGATCTCTTTTACAAGGATACTGGACGTGCCTTGGTGTTACAGTTTAACGACAATAGATACAAAGTAAATCACATATACATTCACAGACTTACAAGTCTAGAACGAAAGGGATGGGACAGATAGTCGGCAGTGACCTTAAATTAGGAAGTATCCCGGCATTTGCCTGAAATAATTCAGGGAAACTACTGTAAACATAAATCAGGATGTAGACTGCACACTTAACTGAGTGTTCCCACAGAGAGCTTCCGTACTTTCCCATGGACTGTTAGACGATACTGGTATACCTACGTACTTCTTATCTGTACCTTATGGAACCCATAGCACAAAACATAGAGCAAGTCGTAAAATCACTTTAGAATAAATTAGTATGTTTGTATTATGTTCTTTATCTCTTTTCCGTGAATAATCTAAAAAATAACATTTGTTGCTAGTCACTATGAAATTTTACAACAGTCTATTGTCACCTACTATGTACTCTGTTCGTCATTACAGTTTTTTCTAACCATCAAATGTACTACTTATGTAATAAGGTACCGACAGGGATCACGTGTATTAAATGCAAATAATAATTGAAAACAAAGTGGCTACACTCTCCCATTTCCCTCATGTGCAATTCCACTGACAGGATGCGCTGACAGGAAGAATTCGTTTATGTTTTTGTTGGCTGGGAGACCGTGTGTGGAATATTAAGATTTAGTCGGCTACTTACGAAGATTTTCTTCTTTCACGAACAATGGAACTTTAGGTTCGTAAAAGGTAGTATTTGTGTCTTGAGTGTATCTGCTCAGTCTAAGTGAAGTATGAAAAGTTCCAGCGTCACGATTGCGTTACTGATCAGGTTCGACTATGTATATTAAAAGTGAGGAATGTACAGCAATCAGGCACTAATAATCTGTTTATTGCAGATCTAGCTAGGTTTCAACCACTTAGTGGCTATTGTCAGTGCGGTTAGGTCCAAGTCACATCATCATTATAACTTGCCTTTACAAATGGACCTTACCAGACTATTCATGCCGGCCGGAGTGGCCGAGCGGTTAAAGGCGCTACAGTCTGGAACCGCACGACCGCTACGGTCGCAGGTTCGAATCCTGCCTCGGGCATGGATGTGTGTGATGTCCTTAGGTTAGTTAGGTTTAAGTAGTTCTAAGTTCTAGGGGACTTATGACCACAGCAGTTGCGTCCCATAGTGCTCAGAGCCATTTGAACCATTTTGAAGACTATTCATATCAGTATTTCAGAGTGTAAGCTGAAAATGTCACATAACACCATGTCGTACGACATCGAGATGTTTGAAATTCACTTAGTTATTGCGTGATATGATGATCAGAAATTTTACCACCTCTCCTTTCCTTCCTGACCAAATTCTGGCGATGAATATTTCTTCCATCACCAAGATGCATTCACGTCCTAGTCAAGCGTAACCAGAAAGACGTGCGATGCCGAACTCCATTACCGAGACTGATAACGGATACTTTGAAGACAATAATTTGTGACGTCTTAAGAACGTGTCAAAACATAACAAGCTATAATGGCACTGGAGAGCACCCAACCGACAATTTCTGGTAACTCTTTTTCTATTTAGTTAGACTTCTTTGTGCTTTATGTTTTGTTTCTTGTAATGCTTATTTTTAGTAGGAAAGTTATTAATGTCTACACGCTAATTTTTGCTACGATATAATGGACTGCTCTAACTACCACCTAAAATACAAGTAATTTTTAGTTCATTAGTAAAATAAATTAGCAAATCCCAGGCTATTTCCTACGACATTCTGACAAATGAGGCATGGACCAAGTCAGAACGTGTGGCTGCCAGTACGTCTCGCTCTACTTTACTTTGCACGATTTTGCTTCCCCGGCCAGGAGTTTTTATTACAGAGTACATTCAGCTACAGAATCAAAGACTCGTTAACAGAGATAACGGATTCTTACGAATTACTTCTCAAATTACGATTGAGGTTACTGCAGGAAAATGCGGCGTATTATTTATAGTTTTGGCGAACTGTCAAAGCGAGCGAAAATTAGGAAAGGCGATTAAAAAACAATACCACACGTAAAGCGGATACACGTAAAAGATACACTTGCACAATGAATTTTCGGAACAGCAGAAACAGGAACCCTTATCTCTTAATTCATGGGGGGGGGGGGGGGGGTGATTTACAAGATAACACACTGGTCAAAGAAGAACTCAATTACGAAATTTATATATTTAATTATTCCCTTTCTGCAGGCCTCTGTTATAACTATTTTTGTCAGAAGTGACTGTCGTTATTATTGAGAAAAAAGAAAAGTTCGTTCCCACTTTAATTAAAATTTCATAGCACGTACCGCGAGTGTGTGTATGTGTTTGACTATTACAGGTGATTTTATCCTCTTGGTGTGCCACCGATCGAATGGTGTTAGTCTGTCATATGGATTACAAATGAATCTCAGCAAGTCCAAACTCATGGTAACTGATCGAGGGCCGCGCGGGGTTAGCCTAGCGGTCTGAGGCGCTGCAGTCATGGACTGTGCGGCTGGTCCCGGCGGAGGTTCGAGTCCTCCCTCGGGCATGGGTGTGTGTGTTTGTCCTCAGGATAATTTAACTTAAGTAGTGTGTAAGCTTAGGGACTGATGATCTTATCAGTTAAGTCCCATGACATTTCACACACATTTGAACATTTGAACTGACCGAGGAGCACAAGTCCAACCCACAGGTCGATTAAAGGAACTGAATTCGTGCATTCTTTGGTCTATCTTAGGACAACCATCTGCGACACGAGAAGTTGTGAAGATAGGACAAGGAGGCGGGTCGAGCTAGAGAGAGTAGCTATGATAAAGATCACCTAGGTCTCACAGAACAGAGCGTTAAGGAACAGTACAAAAATCCACCCTGTTAAAACACTCGTGTTTTCCGTCTTCTTTTGCGGTTGCGAAACAAGGATCCTTAAGGCAGGCCTAAGTAACGTATTGATGCATTTGAGCTTTGCTGCTCGCGCAGGATGCTGTGCATAAAATGGAGCGAAAGAAGAACAAATGCGTCCATTATGTAGAATCTCACATTTCCAGGGGCCTTTCTTCTCGCGTCAGGCGAGGACCACGAAGATAGGAGAAATTAGGGCTCATACGGAGGCGTACAGACAGTCGTTTTTCTCTCGCTCTGTTGGTGAGTGGAACGGGGTGGGAAATGACAAGTAGTGGACAGGGTACGCTCTACCACTCACCGTCGGCGACCTGTGGAGTATCGATGTAGATGTAGCCGTACAAACTCTCCAGTTCTTTGGCCTTATTGTGAGAACAGATGGAAAAAAATGTAGAGAAAATTATCATGGAAGGGAATACTAGGACAAGAGACCGAGGGTAAGAGCAGAGAGCAGGTGGATAGATCAAATCAAAAGCTCCAGTCTACCTGTTGTGGAGGCAGAATCAGAAGCTGATAACCATTCGCGATCGAGACAATTGGTTCACAGAGTCACGACACTCAGCGATGAGTATGACGACTTGTGATGATGATGATGATGACATCTCTATTCTTAAGTAAAAGGCTACAACCTGTACAACAGACCGGTATGGCAATATTTGCTATCGCAGATTTTATTTGACCATACAGCAAACGAATGGAAATGAAAAATGGCCTAAGACAGAAATTGTGCACTAGTACGAAAAGATCTAAAAATTTGGAGTTAAAAACACCAAGGAGTAATTTACGGTATTCAGGACAACTGTGGAACCGAGTCCAAAGAAATTGAAATTTCACTTTAATCCAGTATGGACTCTCCCGTACCAGTTTTACTGCCAAAAGTCCTAACTTGAATTTTTAGAAGTTAACGTGTTTCAAACATTTTCTTCTGTTTGCTAATGATGATATTGTACGTATGTGAAACAATCTCTACACGTATGTCGTCATCCACTGATTAAAACAAACTCAGTTGGTAGGAGATCGCTTCATTAGCTTCCTCATGATAAGTTTTTTCGACGAAATAACACACCGCCACGCTTACCTGTCTGCATTAGCTTGACGTGCCGACACCTTAAAATGAATTATTCAGCAGCCGCGGCTCCTGGCATTCACGCGATGACGGATGGAAACTGGACCAGCTTCTGATGGTATGGTCGTCAGAGACACGCTTCAGCACATGCTATCTTCCCAAATGCGGACGCTATTTGCTGTGATGCTAACCTAACGAGAGGGTTCGCACTGGATAATGCAAGAGGCGGGAAGAGCGACTAGCACTTTATCAATAAAAGACTGCGCCATACCAACATGCTCCCCTTTACCCCCCCCCCAACTAATTCCTTCCCCTAAGCGGCCATTTTCTCGTATCGAAATAATTTCGAGGTACGTTGGCGGGAGTAGAAACGCTCTGCAAACCGGCCGGTGTGGCCGAGCGGTTCTAGGCGCTTCAGTCTGGAACCGCGCGACCGCTACGGTCGCAGGTTCGAATCCTGCCTCGGGCATGGTTGTGTGTGATGTCCTTAGGTTAGTTAGGTTTAAGTAGTTCTAGGGGACTGATGACCTCAGATATTAAGTCCCATAGTGCTCAGAGCCATTTGAATCGCTCTGCAGCCGGCCTCAAATTCCGGCTCTCTGAACTTCCTCGACAGTACTTCGCGGAAAGGAAGCCTTCCCCCCAGGGATTCCCTCTGTAATTCACGAAGCAGCTCCGTAATACCTACTTGCTGATCGAACTTGCCACTAACAAATCTATCATCAAGCCTCTCAATTGCTTCGACGCCTTCCTTTCTCAGTATAGTCGTCATAAACGTCTTGAGAGATGTAACACCTGTATAGATATTTAAGCTGATTCTCATATTTTGTTCCATCTCAGTGGCATTTTTGTAATTATATCACACGTTTCGGTCACTCTGAATGATATTCAGATCAAAGTAGTTGCGTCAGCAACCCGTCTTGTCTACTCAGAATCAAGTATCAGAGTATTCTGATACATGGCTCTGAGTAGACAAGACGGGTTGCTGACGCAACTACTTCGATCTGAAAATGATCCAGAGTGATCGAAACATGTAATCTAATTAAAAATATACCACTGAAACGGAATGGTAAATGAGAATTTTCCTTTCTTCCGACCCGGTGGGGATGGCAAATACTCGAGCAATATTCAACAATGCTTCGCAGTA
The DNA here is from genome assembly GCF_023864275.1 of Schistocerca cancellata. Classification (NCBI taxonomy): domain Eukaryota; kingdom Metazoa; phylum Arthropoda; class Insecta; order Orthoptera; family Acrididae; genus Schistocerca; species Schistocerca cancellata. The sequence goes on along the minus strand of NC_064632.1, from coordinate 43,020,766 downwards.
GAGTTCTCCTTTATACACTTATGTTCAGAAACAACAGAACACCTTGAACGATTAGAGATAGGACGTTCATATTCACAAGACATGTACATTACTATGTTCTGCAGAAACGATGTGCATCTGAACCATGTCGGCACGCGAGTTGAAGGTCAACATCGATATCGCGTTGCAACACGACCTACCGGTAAAATGTGCCTGCGGCTCTAGTTGTTGTTATAAACCGAATGTAATGGATCACTGTGACTTGAGCAGACGTCCAGGCTGCTAATGGTGTGTTCGAAAGCTACAGGGTTGTTTTTCCTACTGACCTACAGTAACTTACATTTTTCTACATTTAGAGCAAGATGCCATTGATTACACTAACATTCTGTCCGAGTCATTCTGCATCCTCCTAAAGTCGCATAACGACATCTTCCCCTAAACCACATAATCGTCAGCAAACAGTCGTAAATTGCTGCTTACCGTTTCCGTCAGATCATTAATGTATGTAGAGAAAAAGAGCGGCCCAAACACAGTTCCCTGGGGCACTCCTGACAATGCCCTTGTCTCTGATGAACACTCGCCGTCGAGGACAACATACTGAGTTCTGTTGCTAAACAACGAGCCACTCACGTACCTGATAACCTAATCCGTAAGCATGGATCATCATCAAAGGTCAATCATGACGAGGGTACCAAATGGCTTATTTCAGCAGGATAATGCAAACCTCTACGAAGCAGTTCATGCCATAAACGCTTTGAGATACATAAGGATCCTTGAGTGGACGGCTTGGGTCACAAATTTTCATCCACAGAGCATGTCTAGTGTGCGATGGGAAGACTTATACTTTTATAGAAGTCTCCAACCAGTGATGATGAACTGACATGATGAAATGACATTGGATTACTGCACGCGACTTCATAAATTTTATTACTGATGCTACCAATTTCTTCATGTACTGCGTACCTGAAAATGTAGAAGTAAGTGCTACCTTGACGCACTAAGCAATGAATTCTGCCTGTCGATAGTTATGATTTTTTCCTCTTTCGTCGTCAATTAAATCGTTAATTTCTTTCTGCATGGTATTGTAATATAGATTCATAGCAAATCTGCAGTATCTGTCTCTTGTGCAACTGCATAGTAGATATTGAGAATTCTCATCCCTTTCTTCTGTCATTCCGATTTATTTTTAAAGGCGATCACCCGCTGAATATGTGAACTTCCTTAGTACCGCGAACAAATAGCGAAACTTGGACAGGGCTGATACCGCACTTTTGCACAAATGAAGCGGTTTGTGACGATCGGAAAATGTCACACCACAATGCTATATAAAATGTCGCGTTGTGTTGACAAGGGAAACTCACCGCCACACCCCCGCTGATCTAGTGGTAAAATGGCGCAGGGATAGCCCGTCAAAAACCGAACGCAGATCAAGCATGCAAACAGGGTCATGCTGTACTGAACTGTGAAAAAAAAAGCAAAGTAAAAACAGTGAACTATCCAAGCATAAGTTGTGCCACATGTTGTGGTTGTGTGGTCACGGTGTTCGACTGCAATGTGAGAGATCCGTGTTTAAACCTCCTTCGTGCTCCATTTTTCTTTCACAAATTTGTATGCTGTCCGTCCGGTCATTTACGTGTCCGTTCTCCTTCCGTAGTCTTGGCAATTGTCATACTATTATAATTTTGTAGTATTCTGCCTAGTGGCAGGTCCATGTCTTCGTACGGAGAATTACTGATGCCACTGTTACCTGTCTTCAGCTTCTTCCTTCAGTCTGTTGTATCTCCTTCCATCTTTCATGTCGTCCAGATGTTGAATTCTTCTTATTCCTCGTCCTGCACTTCCTCTGAGTTTCCCTTCGATGACGTCATGTATCAGTCTCTCGTGTCTAAGTACATGTCCAATCCAGTTGGCCTTTCTCTGAAGAACTGTACGCAGAATACTTCTCTTCTCTCCTGCTCTTCGCAGTACATCGTCATTTTTTATGCTATCTGTCCACTTGATCTTTTCCATTCTCCTCCAGCACCACATTTCAAAGCTCTCTAAGTACTTTTTCTCCTTCTTTCTCATGGTCCATGTCTCTGCTCCATAGAGTGCAATGCTCCAAATGTAGCACTTTATCAATACTTTTATTATAGAATATGAGTCATGTGTTAAGAATATATTAGCTTCGCAAGTAAATGTGATGAACAGTGAGAGCAGACGAGATGCCTCATAGACCTCTATGCGCTTGAGTCTGGAACCGCGTGACCGCTACGGTCGCCGGTTCGAATCCTGCCTCGGGCATGGATGTGTGTGATGTCCTTAGGTTAGTTACGTTTACGTAGTTCTAAGTTCTGGGGGACTGATGACCACAGATGTTAAGTCCCAGATTGCTCAGAGCCATTTATTTCATAGATCTCTCACAGAAATGAAAAAACGAATAAATTGGTGTGAACTACGTTAGAACGAAGTAATCCAAGAGTCCAAACTTCCAAAATGGAACACAAGAGGCATAACACGTGGTACTCGTGTAGAACAAGTAGGAGATCCCTTCGTTACACGTCGCTGTTTCAAACGGACGTTACACGACGATACACACACAAATTTGAACACGGCGAACAGACACGTCAATGACCGGACGGACAGATCACAGTTTTGCGAAAGAAAGGGGCATGAGGGGGATCTGAACCCTGATCTTCTCCTTTGCAGTCCAACGCCGTCACCACATGACCACAAGACGACGGTCATTCGTATTCGTTCCATGGTGCACATGTTGATCTTGGACCGTTCACTGTTCCTATTTTGCTTCTTTTTCCACAGTTCAGTACACCATCACCCTGTTTTCGTGCTATTTGAGTGGGGTGCTATGAGGAGATTCCACTTGTCAGTACTTCCGGGAAGGGCGGACAGTTCCGCACTGTCGCCTGATAAGCAAAGTAAGAGCCTACGAAATATCAGACCAGCTGTGAGGCTGGATTGAAGAGTTTTTAGCAAACAGAACACAGCATGTTTTTCTCAATAGAGAGACGTCTACAGAAGTTAATGTAACCTCTGGCTTACCACAGGGAAGTGTTATGGGGCCACTGCTTTTCAAAATATATATAAATGACCTAGCAGATAGTGTCGGAAGTTACATGCGGCTTTTCGCGGATGATGCTGTAGTATGCAGAGAAGTTGCAGCATTAGAAAATTGCAGCGAAATGCAGGAAGATCTGCAGCGGATAGGCACTTGGTGCAGGGAGTGGAAACTGACCCTTAACATAGACAAATGTAATGTATTGCGAATACATAAAAAGAAGGATCCTTTCTGTATGATTACATGCTAGCGGAACAAACACTGGTGGCAGTTACTTCTGTAAAATATCTGGGAGTATTCATGCGGAACGATTTGAAGTGGAATGACCATATAAAATTAATCTCTATGGAGAGACGTCTACATACGTTAAGGTAACCTCTGGCGTGCCACGGGGGAGTGTTATGGGGCCATTGCTTTTCAAAGTATATATAAATGACCTAGTAGAGAGTGTCGGAAGTTCCATGCGGCTTTTCGCGGATGATGCTGTAGTATGCAGAGAAGTTGCAGCATTAGAAAATTGCAGCGAAATGCAGGAAGATCTGCAGCGGATAGGCACTTGGTGCAGGGAGTGGAAACTGACCCTTAACATAGACAAATGTAATGTATTGCGAATACATAAAAAGAAGGATCCTTTACTGTATGATTACATGCTAGCGGAACAAACACTGGTGGCAGTTACTTCTGTAAAATATCTGGGAGTATGCGTGCGGAACGATTTGAACTGGAATGATCATATAAAATTAATTGTTGGTAAGGCGGGTGCCAGGTTGAGATTCATTGGGAGAGTTCTTAGAAAATGTAGTCCATCAACAAAGGAGGTGGCTTACAAAACACTCGTTCGGCCTATACTTGAGTATTGCTCATCAGTGTGGGATCCGCATCAGGTCGGGTTGACAGAGGAGATAGAGAAGATCCAAAGAAGAGCGGCGCGTTTCGTCACAGGGTTATTTGGTAAGCGTGATAGCGTTACGGAGATGTTTAGCAAACTCAAGTGGCAGACTCTGCGAGAGAGGCGCTCTGCATCGCGGTGTAGCTTGCTGTCCAGGTTTCGAGAGGGTGCGTTTCTGGATGAGATATCGAATATATTGCTTCCCCCTACTTGTACCTTCCGAAGAGATCACGAATGTAAAATTAGCGAGATTCGAGCGCGCACGGAGGCTTTCCGGTAGTCGTTCTTCGCGCGAACCATATGCGAGTGGAACAGGAAAGGGATTAATGACAGTGGCACGTTAAGTGCCCTCCGCCAGACACCGTTGGGTGGCTTGCGGAGTATGGATGTAGATGTAGAGCAGAGCTGATGTAGGCCGATCCGTGGCCCGCAGACCATACCCACTTGAAGTTTGGCACGCCGTGGCCAGCCCTGATCTAGAGCGATGGTCGTCTGATACATATTTGACTGGCGCTTCGAGCGCTCCTGGCTTCAGGGCTACCGTAAGTGTCTTATTGTCCACGACTCCACAGCAAACATAAACATAGCCAAAGCCTTGCAGAAAAACAAAAATTACGCGAAGCGAAATGTAGTGTGAGGACGGCTATGCGAGAGGCGTTCAGTGAATTCGAAAGTAAAGTTCTGTGTACTGACTTGGCAGAAAACCTTAAGAAATTTTGGTCTTATGTCAAAGCGGTAGGTGGATCAAAATAAAATGTCCATACACTCTGTGGCCAAAATGGTACTGAAACAGAGGATGACAGACTAAAGGCCGAAATACTAAATGTCTTTTTCCAAAGTTGTTTCACAGTGGAGGATTGCACTGTAGTTCCTTCTCTAGATTGTCGCACAGATGAGAAAATGGTAGATATCGAAATAGACGACAGAGGGATAGAGAAACAATTAAAATCGCTCAAAAGAGGAAAGGCCTCTGGACCTGATGGGATACCAGTTCAATTTTACACAGAGTACGCGAAGGAACTTGCCCCCCTTCTTGCAGCGGTGTACCGTAGGTCTCTAGAAGAGCTTAGCGTTCCAAAGGATTGGAAAAGGGCACAGGTCATCCCCGTTTCCAAGAAGGGACGTCGAACAGATGTGCAGAACTATAGACCTATATCTCTAACGTCGATCAGTTGTAGAATTTTGGAACACGTATTGTGTTCGAGTATAATGACTTTTCTGGAGACTAGAAATCTACTCTGTAGGAATCAGCATGGGTTTCGAAAAAGACGGTCGTGTGAAACACAGCTCGCGCTATTCGTCCACGAGACTCAGAGGGTCATAGACACGGGTTGACAGGTAGATGGCGTGTTTCTTGACTTCCGCAAGGCTTTAGATACAGTTCCCCACAGTCGTTTAATGAACAAGGTAAGAGCATATGGACTATCAGACCAATTGTGTGATTGGATTGAAGAGTTCCTAGATAACAGAACGCAGAATGTCATTCTCATTGGAGAGACGTCTTCCGAAGTAAGAGCGATTTCAGGTGTGCCGCAGGGGAGTGTCGTAGGACCGTTGCTATTCACAATATACATAAATGACCTTGTGGCTAACGTCGGAAGTTCACTGAGGCTTTTTGCAGATGATGCTGTGGTGTATCGAGAGGTTGTAACAATGGAAAATTGTACTGAAATGCAGGAGGATCTGCAGCGAATTGACGCATGGTGCAGGGAATGGCAATTGAATCTCAATGTAGACAAGTGTAATGTGTTGCGAATACATAGAAAGATAGATCCCTTATCATTTAGCTACGTGAGCTACTGGAAGCAGTTAATTCCATAAATTACCTGGGAGTACGCATTAGGAGTGATTTAAAATGAAATGATCATATGAAGTTGATCGTCGGCAACGTAGATGCCAGACTGAGATTCATTGGAAGAAACCTTAGGAAATGCAATCCGAAAACAAAGGAAGTAGGTTACAGTACGCTTGTTCGCCCACTGCTTGAATAATGCTCAGCAGTGTGGGATCCGTACCAGATAGGGTTGACAGAAGAGATAGAGAAGATCCAATGGAGAAGAGCGCGCTTCGTTATAAGATCATTTAGTAATCGCGAAAGCGTCGCGGAGGTGATAGATAAACTGCAGTGGAAGACTCTGCAGGAGAGACGCTCAGTAGCTCGGTACGGGTTTTGTTGAAGTTTCGAGAACATACCTTCACCGAGGAGTCAAGCAGTATATTGCTCCCTCCTACGTATATCTCGCGAAGAGACCATGAGTATAAAATCAGAGAGATTAGAGCCCACACAGAGGCACACCGACAATCCTTCTTTCCACGAACAATACGAGACTGGAATAGAAGCGAGAACCTTTGGGGTACTCAAGGTACCCTCCGCCACACACAGTCAGGTGGCTTGCGGTGTATGGATGTAGATGGGGATGTAGATATTGCTTCCCCCTACTTATACCTCCCGAGGAGATCACGAATGTAAAATTAGAGAGATTCGAGCGCGCACGGAGGCTTTCCGGCAGTGGTTCCTCCCGCTCGACGGAGCGAGGTGGCGCAGTGGTTAGCACACTGGACTCGCATTCGGGAGGACGACGGTTCAATCCCGTCTCCAGCCATCCTGATTTAGGTTTTCCATGACTTCCCTAAATCGTTTCAGGCAAATGCCGGGATGGTTCCTTTGAAAGGGCACGGCCGATTTCCTTCCCAATCCTTCCCTAACCCGAGCTTGCGCTCCGTCTCTAATGACCTCGTTGTCGACGGGACGTCAAAAACTAACCACCACCACCACCACATCTTCCCGCGAACCATATGCGAATGGAACAGGAAAGGGATTAATGACAGTGGCACGTAAAGTGCCGTCCGTCACACACCATTGGGTGGCTTGCGGAGTATAAATGTAGATGTAGATGTAGAGCAGAGCTGATGCAGACCCTTCCCGCATGAAGTTTGGCACGCAGAGGCCAGTCCCGATCTAGAGCGATGGTCGTCTGATACATATTTGACTGGCACTACGAGCGCTCCCGGCTTCAGGGCTACCGTACGTGTTTTGTCGACGACAGTGGAGGTTATAAATTCGCCCGGTATGTCTTTTTTGGAATGAGAAACATTGTTGCCAGTGCCAGACTGGGGAGGCAGTGTCTCGCGGACGGCCTCGCCGCGGGCCACGGCGGCTGCCACCGCGGATGGCTGCTGTCGCCTGGAGGGGCGGCGGGGGGCGGCGCCGCCAGCTGGTGGGGGATCGAGCCGGGAGTCGCCGGCCGGCGTCGCTACTGGCCGGCCGCCGCAGCCTCCGCCCAGCGCGCCGGCCAAAAAGACGACGCCGACGCCGCGGGCTGCGGGCGCCGAACATGGTGGAGGCGCACTGCACGTGTCCCCGGCCCAACGGCCGCGCTGCGACTCGGCGCTACCAGTGTCGTCGCGCAACTCAGTGCTGGCGGCATCTCGAGACCGGTCGACCTGGCCTTCCGAAACGCACTTCGCGACAATCGCTACGAAACAGCGAGACTTACGTTGCTGCGTCTGACGACGCTGACGAGCAATCTGAAGCAGCGGCACACTCGGCAGTGCTATCGGAGCTCAGGAACAACCAGTTACGATCATGTGGACTGTCTGGGTGATTAATGCTGTGCTCTTAGATACTGAAACGGTACAGTAGTTTCCGCTCTATAAGCAGCAGGTTTCGCTGTTCGCTCGCACCGGGTAATACTAACGGAGGCGGCTCCGCAGCCAATTGTATTACACGACGCGGCCGGCCGCGGGTGCAACAGAACCCATTTGGACGGGTGGAAAGAAATGTGTCAGCCTTCATAATACGTATTTATATGTGTCGTGTATTATGCATTTTTTGTACGTGGTTGTGAATCTTCACATGAACTTTCCTAATCCTCCTCACACCTTTCCGTAGAGCGTGGCCAAACCTTTGTTGCGAAGTAGTTCTGTAGTATAGTAGTGCCAACCTCACTCCTGGCTAGGGGATCAGAGAGACAGCACAGGCAGGTAAAAGTCAAACACTTTCCAGTGTCACAAGATTTGGGGTGGAGAGGTTGGTCACGGCCAAGTGGTTCGACCACCCCCTCCACCGGGGCCCAGGAAGACCTGCGGGTGCCCGCCATATTCTTGGAGTGTTACAGAAGACGGGTAAGTAAGCAGACGTGCCCTCAGTGCGTCTGTCTCGATGTTCACGCATGGAAGAGACGTATTTGAATATTTGTATTAATTCGTTTATTTCCAGCTTCGGACTGTGTAAGGAAATGAATGTGCTCGTTTAATTCCGTAAATTTGACCCCCTGTGTTAAAGTATCTGGTCCCCAGTTTGCCCGTTATCCTACTCACATAGTGAATGTCCTATGAAAAATATTGGGAGACTTTGGTGGTATACATTTGCCCAACGCAATTCCCTCATACCAGTAGAAATGTGCGTGAAGATTAGTATATAATATACCCGAGCTATAAGTTGTAAAATTGTAATATCTGTAAACCGAAACAATTGCTCCAATCGCTGTAAAGTCGAGTGATAATGTTTAAAATAAGTAGGTAATCAACTGTCATCAATCTTTAACATACCTTAAAAATCACAAAGAAGTCAAGTTAAAGGAATTTATTTAAAATAAATGCTATAGAACGCACGGACCCACATATCAGCGTGTGAGCCCTCCAGCCCCTTGCCTAGTATCGTACAGAAAGGGCACGCTCTCTAGGTAGCGCTCTCAAGCTCCCCTCCCCACTTATCCGTTGCGCAATTTTTATTCAGGGCTTGACGACATCAACTTTCATCTGGCGTCCCTAGGCAAGGAGGTTGGACGGTAAACTTTCAAGTCGAATTCCGATTTCATTTTTTTCCCAGCGACGTTTCAACGACCGACCCAGTGGTCTCCATCTGGTGCTGCCGCCTGTGTAAATATTGGTAGTCGTTGTCTATACTTGAACTGGGTCTAAGAACGACGCGATCAGTTCTGTCTGCAAGGAAGTTCTAAATCCAGTTCGATTCCATACTCGGTAAGCTCGCATTTTGTTCGTCCAAAAGACGAGTTCGACGTGTTACAGACCACGACAAAAATTGTACAATACAAGTTTAGATATTTCCTTTCGTAGTCAGTAACGTTGTTGACGATACTTGGTCGACGTGTCTGAATGGTTGAATCCAGGCACCGTCTCGGCATTACAATACGCTTCGCAACGTCTGAAGAAGGTGACTAAGTCGGTCCTCGGAATGCCATGTGGAAAAAAATGTGTCAACAACGCGGCTGAACCCCAAAAGTACGCCATCAATCTGTTGAAGTGTAATCGTAGGTTGTGTTTTACACTATGTGATCAAAAGCATTCCGAACCCCTCCCCTGCCCCTCCCAAAAAAAAAAAAAAATGGTTCAAATGGCTCTGAGCACTGTAGGACTTAACTGCTGAGGTCATCAGTCCCCTAGAACTTAGAACTACTTAAACCTAACTAACCTAAGAACATCACACACATCCATGCCCGAGGCAGGATTCGAACATGCAACCGTAGCGGTCACGCGGTTCCAGACTGTAGCGGCTAGAACCGCACGGCTACTCCAGCCGGCTCCCCCCCTCCCCCCCTCCCCCCTCCCCCCCCATAAAACAGAAAACATACGTTTTTCATATTAGGTGCATTGTGCTGCCACCTACTTCCAGATCATATCAACGATCTCAATAGTCATTAGACATCATGAGAGAGAAGAATGGGGCGCTCCGCGGAACTCTCGGAAACTTCGAACGTTGTCAAGTGATTTGGTGTCACATGTGTCATACGTCAGTACAAGAGACTTCCACACTCCTAAACATCCCTAGGTCCACTGTTTCCGATGTCATAATGATGTGGAAACGTGAAGGGACACGTACACCACAATAGCGTACAGGCCGACCTCGTTTGTTGACTGACGGAGACCATCGACATTTGAGGAGGGTTGTAATGTATAATAGGCACACATCTATCCAGACCATCACGCAGGAATTCCAAACTGCATCAGGATCCACTGCAAGTACTATGACAGTTAGGTGGCAGGTGAAAAAACTTGGATTTCATGGTCGAGCGGCTGCTCATAAGCTACACATCACGCTGATAAATGCCAAACGACGCCTCGCTTGGGGTAAGGAGCGTAAACATTGGACGACTGAACAGTGGGAAAACGTTGTGTGTAGTGACGAATCACGGTACACAATGTGGTGATCCGATGGCAGGGTGTGGGTATGGCGAATGCCCGGTGAATCTCATGTGCCAGCGTGTGTAGTGCCAACAGCAAAATTCGGAGGCGGTAGTGTTACGGTGTCGTGTTTTTCATGGAAGGGCTTGTGCCCCTTGTTGTTTTTCCTGACACTATATTGATATTTTAAGCACCTTCCTGCTTCCCACTGTTGAAGAGTAATTCGGGGACGGCGATTGCAACTTTCAACAGGATCGGGCACGTATTCATAATGCACGGCCTGTGGCGGAGTGGTTAGACGACAATAACATCACAGTAATGGACTGGTCTGCACAGAGTCCTGACCTGAATCCTATAGAACACCTTTGGGATGTTTTGGAACGCCGACTTCGTGCCAGGCCTCACGGACCGACATCGATACCTCCGCTTAGTGCAGCACTCCGTGAAGAATGGGCTGCCATTTTCCAAGGAACCTTCCAGGACCCGATTAAACGTATGCCTGAGAGAGTGGAAGCTGTCATAAAGGTTAAGGGTGGAGTAGTCCGTCTTCAGGCAACAAGTGGCTCATCGGGACCATCCAGCCGCCTTGTCGTCAACATGTGAGGATGAGGATAGGAAGAACATGTGGTCAGCATACTGCTCTCCCGGTCGTTGTAATGATTTTCTTTGACCGGAGCCGCCACTATTCGGTCGAGTAGCTTCTCAATTGGCATCACGACGCTGAGTGCACCCCGAAAAATGGCAACAGCGCATGGCTGCCCAGATGGTCACCCATCCAAGGGCCGGCCACGCTCGACAGCGCTTAACTTCGGTGATCTGACGGGAACCGGTGTATCCACAGCGGCAAGGTCGTTATCGAGGCTAAGGGTGAGCCAACACCATATTGAATTACAGCATTACTCAGAGACGTGCGCGCTGCTGGAAATTCTGGCAGTGGTTGGTTCACACTAGCCATTGTTCGTTGTGAGAACGCTTCGCTTCCTGTACTTGAATCTTCCGCCGACCTGGCATTGTGGAATAGATCCTAAGACGCAAAGTAGACCTAGTTATGTATATAGTAATATGCCATTTACTTTGTATATGTACCGAATGTCTTAGGAAAGTCACGAAGCATGGCTTCTTCCTGGATGCCTGTAGCTTCTGCTTTGTGGGTCTACTGGACGAACAGAGCGAGTTAGGTTTCACACGATCGTTGTTTTCCGAATCCGTAAATGTCGTAATAAGCGATGTCCGATGTCAGAGATATAGGCCTATAGTTCTGTGTGTTCGTTGAGCCTTCTTGAAAACGATAGTGTCCTGCGCTTTTCTCCAATCGTTAGGAGAAAACCTACCTCCAAAAACCTACCGTAGACTGCTGATAGAAGAGTAATTAGTCGTTTCACGCTCTCTACATAGAATCGAGCTGGTTTCCCGACAGTTTCAGGGTCCAGTGGCCGTTCCTCTGTCCGCGGTAGCTCGCTCTCTGCGTTCCATTAACGCCCTAAGCTCTTGCGGTTGGACAGCAGCGGTGTACGCAACACTGTAAGTGCTACCAGCAGCAGAATACCAAGGAATATTCTCAGATAATTTCCTAATAATTGTAACGAACGATTCTGGACGTCAACTACCTTGCTCAACCTGGGACGTGACAATTAGGGTGGAACGTGGAGTCCTTGTCGAGGGTATTTTAGTGGAACAGTTGAACGATCCGTCTCGCGGTCATATCCATCTTGCACGTGCAGTTCAGAAAGAGACATCCCAGCATCGCGATACTGCTCTGACTGTTTTAAAACTCATCACCTAGTTCCGGCCGCTGTGGAAGAGCGGTTCTAGGCTCTTGAGTCCGGAACCGCGCTGCTGCTCCGGTCGCAGGTTCCAAGCCTGCCTTGGGCAGGGATGTGTGTGATGTCCTTAGGTTAGTTACGTTTAAGTAGCTCTAAGTCTAGGGGACTGATGACCTCAGATGTTAAGTCCCATAGTGCTTAGAGACATTTGAACCATTTGAATCACCTAGCAATTACTAGGAAACAGACTTAGTATCTAGTTTCCTGCGATGAAATTTTGTGACTTTTACTGGTGGTCATGACAAGTGACGGTATACTTCGCTGAGTTACTGGAGATCTAGTATAACCTGTTGCCGTTTGTTCGACGTGCTTGATTAATGGCGTGCTTTCGGAGCGTTCAGCCGAATCGTTGATACCACTTTTCTGCACCATCATTTTGACGACAGACTCGGTCGTCTTCCTTAGATTCTGTGAGATGTGTTGTTAGCGGTACCCGCTGTCTGGTCTCCAATCCGACTATGAAATAAAGTTCGTGCAGCCCAGCAATTTATAGCCAAGTTAGGCTCTACACCCTTCGATGCTCATTAGATTCTCGGAACCTGAAATATTATTCCTTGAAATGAACATCCTACCACCGCTTTCCAGCTCTGATTTACGATATCGCGGGCGGGATCTCAGTGCAGTAGAGAAAATATGCGTTTCACGCAGTAACAGTGCGGGCTTCATAAACAAATGACCAACAAGTTATCGAAGGGCATAGGCAGTACCGGGAGTCGAAATCGGCTGTAAAAAGCAACTCTGCACAATAATACGAGTACTTCACGTACTTGTTGGAGTGTAGGCTGTAACTACACATAATAAGACGGCTCGCAACATCGAAATAACTGTATAAAAATAAAATCAACAAGTCGGTTGAGCACCCGAACGCACACCATCAATTTGTTGAACTTAGTTCGTGGGTCTCGTTTGCAGGATACTCTCGATGACAAAGCGATATTTTGGTGCTATGTTGCGGCATAAACGTATTGGAAAACAGCAACAACGCGGCAATTATGATCGGGGAAGAGGCAGTCGGTCCTCTTCAGCAGAGCAGTGTCATCGCTCTCGCAGGAGTATTAGACTGGCGTATAGCGTGATGGTGATCACACTACTGAATGGCTGGGAAGGCTGCTGTTACATCGGGGACATCTGTATGTTTGTGTGTTTGTATACCGTAGAAGACGTTTCAGATCCAAACAATATGGCACGTGAAGATATCTCGGCAATAAAACTTTGTGTTGATTCAAGACCCCAAGCCAAACTGTTGCCAGAAAAAAAGACACGTTTACACGTTTCATAATCACCGAAGGCTGCAGATAAATATATATTTATTAAATATCAGTTTTGACCACCTGATCGTCTTCAGGTGTCATAAAATTATTTACCACGACCTGTACGATCACGTTCTTACTGTGGCTTCAGATAAATTGAAAACCGTCCTGCGTCACTGCCATCAATTGCCTGACTAAAAGAAAAAAAGTGAAGCACTCAGAGGACATAGTCGGATACCATTGCAAGTCATTGTAATTTCGTACACATACATGCAATCGACGGGTACGTAAATGATTAGACACTATAAATTACATCGCCAGTGTATAAACACTATGCTAGATAGTGCTCTTACTAATGCTATAGCTGTAATGGGCTTTAACGTTGTGTATAGATCCATCTGCTACTTTTGATCTGTGTTCTGTGGGATTTCGGAGCAGCGCCAAAAAATTCTTCAACTATTTTCCTTTCTTCTAACTTAATCTGTGACTGCCAGGTAAGAGGAACGTTCCCATTATAATATTCCATTTATTACACTTTTCTGCTCCTGGTGTTAACTCTCGCTATAATTGTTTGAATGACAAAGTTCAGAACAGGTTTCCCTGACGCCATGGAGGACTCTGTCATTTAGGACAGCACAAAAATTTCTACATGTGCGTGCAGCATCCACTGAGGACCTTCCCGAAAGACATTTTTGACCACTACTAGCTGCACTCTCAATAAGCATATTTCTCAGTAGTGACGTTACTTTGCCCAGCTTAGAGAAAATAAAATCATAAAATGCAAACGGGATAATTCGATTCTAATAAAGATCGTTCCATAATTCTACCACATAATTGTTTCTAAATTCATTAAATGTTATTGGATAAGGTGTCAGATGGAAATGAATACTGTCTAAAATGTAAATCGATGTCAACAAGATTGTGTTTGTGTATAAATGTGGTGGCTGCCACTCCCTGTACAAAGCTCTTACTTTCTGTAACCACTCAAATGGCCCCAAAACGCAAATAACTTGATAAAAAGGTAGAGGCTGAAAAGAAGATAATTTAAACGTTTGAAAAGTGATATTACAGAAGCATAAAAATGGTTCAAATTGTTCTAAGCACTATGGGACTTAACATCTGAGGTCATCAGTCCCCTAGACTTAGAACTACTTAAACCTAACTAACCTAAGGACACCACCCACATCCATGCCCGAGGCAGGATTCGAAACTGCGACCGTAGCTGCCGCGTGGTTCCGAACTAATGAGAAGCATAAAAGTTAAATGGGCATATAAGATAACGACAGAGGAGATTCTCTGTAGAATAGGTGAGGAAAGGAATATGTCGTAAACACTGACCAGAAGAAGAGACAAGAGAATAGGATACCTGTTGAGACATGAGATAATAACTTACATAGCACTAGAGGCAACCATAAAGGTCATCTGCAAAAACTGTAGAGAAGACAGATTGAAATACACGCAGCAAATAGTTGGAGACGCTGATAGTAAGTGCTAAGATAAAAACAACGGCGCAGACGAGGAAGTCTTGGAGAGCCACATCAGACAAGTTATAGGATTGAGCACACGTCTTACCATGAGACAGATGGAGAAATATTGCGTCTTTCCTTGTTACGTACTAAAATTGCCAAATAATGTACGTGCAGCATTATATTAGTTTCTCTACGGCACCTCACTGAAAAACGTCCGTTACTGTACGAGCTTGCATTACCTTATCTTCATCAAGGGCAACGAAGTGTACTGTCGAAATAAGGATGCTGTTCTGCAATGGTGCAGCATGTTTGCGCATATGTTTGTCTGAAATGTTCACTTATCTGCCAGAACATTATGATGATCGAACTAGCCATGTCCGCATACAGTTATGGCATGTCAACAGCTGTTGCCCATCACACCATGGATTCTATAGTTCGCTGGTACGTGTAACTGTCGACTGTTTGCAAGTTGAAAGGGAACACTCAGTGACATTCTGCGAACATGTTAAGTGTTAACGAGCGTCATGTCTTTGGAACATTACAACTTGGTCATCATGCTTCTCGTATTCTTCTGATATGAACAGTTATCATCTAGTTGAAAATCCCTGTGCTGCACACAAAAAAAGCGCAAAAGAGTGCTCCTAGAAAATGGCGTAACCTGAAAAAGCACTCATGTTACAACTGAACTCGTGATTCCGGCGGTCAGGCAGCCCATATGCATCATTCCATTTTCCAATCACCACATGTCAGCGACCACTGCAGACACAATCGACAATATTCTCCATCAATAACGGCTGCAAGGCTCATTTATTACAACATATTACGAAAAATGTTGCCTCTACCAACAATAGTCTTCAAAATGAACGTTCTTCAATGAGGAACACACGTCGAACGACTTGCGTCTACAAGCGGTTACACCGTCATTTGTCGAAATTCGCAAATCAGTAGTGAAACTCCCATTTGGTTGGAATACTTAATTTACGTGGATAAAAGTGATACTCAACAGTACCAGTGAGTGTCCGTAAATAACTAACGCAGCCTTGCTATTCTCTTACTCTTAATTCACAGTTGCGTGCAATGTAGCTGTTGGAAATCTGGAAGCATTCTGGTTGTGAGAAGGAATGTGGACCGGCTATAAGCCATAAGAGAGAGCCACCCTCAGCGCCAGATTCTTGGAAAGCTGCAGGTGGGGGCCAAGGATTACTGACAACCGGTTAGCAGCTTTTGCTGCGCGAAACCACAGCAAGATATGAGGCCATTGTATAGACACACAGATTTCCCATAGAGAAAACGCCTGGTGAAAAACCTTCTACGACAAGTAAATGGAGTGAGGAGACTGGCCTTTTAGTGGGCAGGCATCTTTGTGCTTGAGATGTAGAAAGCTTGCTGTTTCCCCAGGAAGCACAGATAACTAAAGCTAAACACCTAAATGACAGGTAGGGGATGCCTGGTTCTGGACCTTTCAAAATGTAAGAGACTGCAGAGACTGGTCGAGAAAAAAAAATGTTTATTCAATATAAAATCTGTCAGTATTGGCTAATGTAAATAAATTCTAAGTTAGAAACAGACACCAGATGGTGATGAGACAGAGTACCTCATTGGTCAAATGAAGAGACAGAGAGAGTGTGACATGACTTTTTTCAGTAGAGGAAGGTAGGAAGCAAGCCATTGGTTAATAACTCAGAGGAAGGAGACAAGTGTTTTGAAAGGAGCAGTTTGATCAGTCATCCCTACGAAGATCCAGAGCCGAGTCAATCAAAATTTACTGAGAGACGAAAAATCGGGCAATGCCGGGTTTCTTTGCAAGTTACGTCAAGATCGGGGGTTTCTGCCAGCAGATCTCGATGGTGGGAGCTACCGCAGAGCTTCCTGAGCTGATGCATTGGAGACTTACAAACATTTCTTACTAATTTGGATTTAATCACTGGCGAAGGTCGCTGGTTCCACCAGTGATGGTTTCTGCAGCCACTTTAACCAGCACCTCCAAGAGTTTGATGAGATCGTACCACAACTGTGAGATTAAATATTGCAAATCATGTTTTTGTTGCCCTATAACACGTTAGATAGCAACCTGCAACTGGACATGTAAACCATGATCCATGAACTGCGTTAGTCAGTTCGTAAAATACTAAAAAAAAATAAAAAAAATGGTTCAAATGGCTCTGAGCACTATGGGACTTAACTGCTAAGGTCATCAGTTCCCTAGAACTTAGAAATACTTAAACCTAACTAACCTAAGGACATCACACACATCCATGCCCGATGCAGGATTCGAACCTGCGACCGTCGGGGTCGCGCGGTTCTAGACTGTAGCGCTTAAAACCGTCGGCCACTCCGGCCGGCCGCAAAATACAGCGTGAAGGTGGAATGTTCAGTGGATGATCACAGAAAATAAAGGAAATAAGACTTACAGAAAACTCCGTTTACTGGCTTTCGAAGTAATAACCATTAGCTACAACACAGTACTGTCAACAGTCGTAAAGCTGTAGAAAACTGTTAACAAACGCTTCTAGTGGAATAGTTTGAAGTACCATGGTTACGTGTTGTTGGATATCCTCAACATTACAGGTGATGAGACCTGATGTACCAATACGATCTGGAAACTAAGTGGCTGCCATTGGCATGATGTTTTCGTCTTCCAGGAATTCATGATTAAACAAGCCTTGCTATCGATAAAGGTGATCAACATCGTATTAATCTTGAATTTTGTCAGACGACTTTTTTTGACAAGGCATAAGCATCATTTACCAAGATTTTGCAATGATTTGCAGAAAGCGAAAGTATTGGTAGAGTGTGAAATGATATCAGCAAAAGAAGGAAATAACAATCCGCTGTCCATCGTCTTGAGCGTCTATAGTGTGAAGTGACTATGTTTGTGGCTTTGATCGGACAACGCCAGAGGAGGAATTCGATCATGGTCGTCGTGAGAGAATCTCGGCGCCACTCGCTTGCAGGTATATACGCAGAAATAGACGTCACGGAAAACCTAAATCATATTTATCGGATAGGGATCTGAATCCTATTACTCCCGAACACAGATCCATTACTGAATTAACAGCCGCACGGGATTAGCCGAGTGGTCTGAGGCGCTGCACTCATGGACTGTGCGGCTGGTCCCGGCGGAGGTTCGAGTCCTCCCTCGGGCATGGGTGTGTGTGTTTGTCCTTAGGATAATTTAGGTTAAGTAGTGTGTAAGCTTAGGGACTGATGACCTTAGGAGCTAAGTCCCATAAGATTTCACACACATTTGAACATTTTTGAACTGAAATAACAGCTCCATCTCCCTCGTTAGTTGGTTGGTGAAGTATCTTCACCATCAGCGTTGAAATACTTGCAAACATTTTGCGATAGTCAAACAGCATCAACATCATGACAGTTAAAACGATAAACATAACTTTTATGGCTAATGCTTTCTACATCACAAATAGTTTTTTTTATAAAATACGCTTTAGTCATATAGCTGCAAAGAAATCACGGTTATTTCGAGGGATGCAGAGGACCTGCCGTGTCTCGTAAGCCAGGTTACGAAACTGATACCAAAGCAAAAAGAGGTTGGACACAGATTTAGAAGTAGTCAAAGCTTTTATCATTATCACCAGTGGCACGACAGCCCCTTGTGAGTCCAGACCTTCTGTTGAAGATTGTTTCATTCTTTACTGTTAAGAGCCGAACTCCTCTAATTCTGAATTCCAGTATTTCTTGCGTCCTCTCTGACACACTCCTGCCTCATTACCTTTGGTTTTCCAACTTGGACAGCGTGACTGACTGCCGTGGTGGAACCACATTAAATTCCTGGTAGTGCCAGGGAGTTTTCCTTGGTGGAAGGGCTGGTACGGGGTGCATTCAGCCTCGTGAGGCCAACTGAGGATTAGCAGCGGTTGAATGGTCTAAAAACCAGACAACGACCGAGAAGGCGCTGTGGAGACCACGTGCCCCTCCATAAAACATCCGATGATGCCATTGGCAGAGAATGACATGGCATTCGGTCGAGTCCTATTGGCCAAACTAGGGCCGGAATTTTTCGTCCTGCAAACCACATATTCTTTTATGGCTGAGGAATTTGTATCAAACTCTTTCTTTCAAATATGTCAAACTTGTATTTCGTCGAATTTCGTTAACATCTATGTTACAACTCCGTATGTTAGCACCTGCTTGAGCTTTGTCTGTCCATATATTTGTTTTGTAAAAGTCAGACACACACACACACACACACACACACACACACACACACGTTTGTATCTTCCGCATCTCCTATTGAGCTACTAGAACGAATTTAGCTAAACTTTGTACACACTTCACTTGCTATCCGGAAAGAAGCAATGTGGCAATAAGAACCACCAATCTCCCATATGGATGG
Source organism: Schistocerca cancellata (assembly GCF_023864275.1). Lineage (NCBI taxonomy): Eukaryota > Metazoa > Arthropoda > Insecta > Orthoptera > Acrididae > Schistocerca > Schistocerca cancellata. Next base: position 43,001,800 of record NC_064632.1, on the reverse strand, counting down.
AGGTGCGGATAAAAAGGGGTTGACATAGAAACAGAACTGAGGAACTTCTGGAAAAAGCACAAAAAAATTTTGTACATACATGTCTCATTATTTGTATTATTTGTACAAGGTCTAGAACTTTGCTTCCGCCGTTTTTTCTCGACGTTCGGGGCCTTATTGTGAAAAACTTAAAAAAATTTATGATTCATAGTACTGGCCATCGCTGCCGCTACATTCTCCCATCTTTCGGATAGCACACGAATGCCGTGGCGAAAGAACTGGGCGTCATTTGTGGGGATCCATGAACCGATTCAATTTTGCACTTGCTCACATGATCGGAAGTGCTTGTCAGCCAGACTGTATGCCACTAATCGAAGAAGGTGGTAGTCAGAGAGAGCGAGGTATGGAGAATACGGAGGGAGGGATAGGACTTCTCATTTCAACGTTTCCATGTACATTTTGACGGGTTTCACGACATGGGGTCGAGCACTGACCTGCAGCAAAATTACCTTTACGTGTCTGTCGCTGTATTGTGGCCGTTTGTGTTTCAGTGCTGGGCTCGAACGCATCATTTGTTTTCGATAATGATGTCCTGTGACTGTCTTCGTCTGTTTCAGCAGCTACGAAAACGTTCTGTCTTCCACCGCCATGCCGGTCTTCGACATCAAAATCACCGTTCTTAAAGCGTTGAGAACATTCTCTGCACGTTCTTCCACTAATATTTCCCTCACCAATCGTCTTACCCAGCATTATAAGAGCCACAGCCAGAGATTTTTTTCATGTTAAAGCAGAAAATTAAAACTTCCCGCAGATGGCGAGAAATGGGTACGTAAGTTGACGTACTTATCGAGGATAGCCTTATGATGCAATCACAAATCTACTAATATTTTTATGGCATTATGTTTACATGAACCATGAACCATGGACCTTGCCGTTGGTGGGGAGGCTTGCGTGCCTCAGCGATACAGATAGCCGTACCGTAGGTACAACCACAACGGAGGGGTATCTGTTGAGAGGCCAGACAAACATGTGGTTCCTGAAGAGGGGCAGCAGCCTTTTCAGTAGTTCCAAGGGGAACAGTCTGGATGATTGACTGATCTGGCCTTGTAACAATAACCAAAACGGCCTTGCTGTGCTGGTACTGCGAACGGCTGAAAGCAAGGGGAAACTACGGCCGTAATTTTTCCCGAGGGCATGCAGCTTTACTGTATGGTTAAATGATGATGGGTAAAATATTCCGGAAGTAAAGTAGTCCCCCATGCGGATCTCCGGGCGGGGACTACTCAAGAGGATGTCGTTATCAGGAGAAAGAAAACTGGCGTTCTGCGGATCGGAGCGTGGAATGTCAGATCCCTTAATCGGGCAGGTAGGTTAGAAAATTTAACAAGGGAAATGGATAGGTTAAAGTTAGATATAGTGGGAATTAGTGAAGTTCGGTGGCAGGAGGAACAAGACTTCTGGTCAGGTGACTACAGGGTTATAAACACAAAGTCAAATAGGGGTAATGCAGGAGTAGGTTTAATAATGAATAGGAAAATAGGAATGCGGGTAAGCTACTACAAACAGCATAGTGAACGCATTATTGTGGCCAAGATAGATACGAAGCCCATGCCTACTACAGTAGTACAAGTTTATATGCCAACTAGCTCTGCAGATGACGAATAAATTGAAGAAATGTATGATGAAATATAAGAAATTATTCAGATAGTGAAGGGAGACGAAAATTTAATAGTCATGGGTGACTGGAATTCGAGTGTAGGAAAAGGGAGAGAAGGAAACGAAGTAGGTGAATATGGATTGGGGCTAAGAAATGAAAGAGGAAGCCGCCTGGTAGAATTTTGCACAGAGCACAACTTAATCATAGCTAACACTTGGTTTAAGAATCATGATAGAAGGTTGTATACATGGAAGAATCCTGGAGATACTAAAAGGTATCAGATAGATTATATAATGGTAAGACAGAGATTTAGGAACCAGGTTTTAAATTGTAAGACATTTCCAGGGGCAGATGTGGACTCTGACCACAATCTATTGGTTATAAACTGTAGATTAAAACTGAAGAAACTGCAAAAAGGTGGGAATTTAAGGAGATGGGACCTGGATAAACTGAAAGAACCAGAGGTTGTACAGAGTTTCAGGGAGAGCATAAGGGAACAATTGACAGGAATGGGGGAAAGAAATACAGTAGAAGAAGAATGGATAGCTTTGAGGGATGAAGTAGTGAAGGCAGCAGAGGATCAAGTAGGTAAAAAGACGAGGGCTAGTAGAAATCCTTGGGTAACAGAAGAAATATTGAATTTAATTGATGAAAGGAGAAAATATAAAAATGCAGTAAATGAAGCAGGCAAAAAGCAATACAAACGTCTCAAAAATGAGATCAACAGGAAGTGCAAAATGGCTAAGCAGGGATGGCTAGAGGACAAATGTAAGGATGTAGAGGCTTATCTCACTAGGGGTAAGATAGATACTGCCTACAGGAAAATTAAAGAGACCTTTGGAGATAAGAGAACCACTTGTATGAAAATCAAGAGCTCAGATGGAGACCCAGTTATAAGCAAAGAGGGGAAAGCAGAAAGGTGGAAGGAGTATATAGAGGGTCTATACAAGGGCGATGTACTTGAGGACAATATCATGGAAATGGAAGAGGATGTAGATGAAGATGAAATGGGAGATACGATACTGCGTGAAGAGTTTGACAGAGCACTAAATGACCTGAGTCGAAACAAGGCCCCCGGAGTAGACCACCTTCCATTGGAACTACTGACGGCCTTGGGAGAGCCAGTCCTGACAAAACTCTACCATCTGGTGAGCAAGATGTATGAAACATGCGAAATACCCTCAGACTTCAAGAAGAATATAATAATTCCAATCCCAAAGAAAGCAGGTGTTGACAGATGATGAAAATTACCGAACAATGAGTTTAATAAGCTACAGCTGCAAAATACTAACACGAATTCTTTACAGACGAATGGAAAAACTAGTAGAAGCCGACCTCGGGGAAGATCAGTTTGGATTCCGTAGAAATACTGGAACACGTGAGGCAATACTGACCTTACGACTTATCTTAGAAGAAAGATTAAGGAAAGGCAAACCTACGTTTCTAGCATTTGTAGACTTAGAGAAAGCTTTTGACAATGTTGACTGGAATACTCTCTTTCAAATTCTAAAGGTGGCAGGGGTAAAATACAGGGAGCGAAAGGCTATTTTCAATTTGTACAGAAACCAGATGGCAGATACAAGAGTCGAGGGGCACGAAAGGGAAGCAGTGGTTGGGAAGGGAGTAAGACAGGGTTGTAGCCTCTCCCCAATGTTATTCAATCTTTATATTGAGCAAGCAGTAAAGGAAACAAAAGAAAAATTCGGAGTAGGTATTAAAATCCATGGAGAAGAAATAAAAACTTTGAGGTTCGCCGATGACATTGTAATTCTGTCAGAGACAGCAAAGGACTTGGAAGAGCAGTGGAACGGAATGGATGAAGGGAGGATATAAGATGAACATCAACAAAAGCAAAACGAGGATAATGGAATGTAGTCGAATTAAATCGGGTGATGTTGAGGGTATTAGATTAGGAAATGAGACACTTAAAGTAGTAAAGGAGTTTTGCTATTTGGGGAGCAAAATAACTGATGATGGTCGAAGTAGAGAGGATATCAAATGTAGACTGGCAATGGCAAGGAAAGCGTTTCTGAAGAAGAGAAATTTGTTAACATCGAGTATAGATTTAAGTGTCAGGAAGTCATTTCTGAAAGTATTTGTATGGAGTGTAGCCATGTATGGAAGTGAAACATGGACGGTAAATAGTTTTCGAAATGTGGTGCTACAGAAGAATGCTGAAGATTAGATGGGTAGAGCACATAACTAATGAGGAAATATTGAATAGGATTGGGGAGAAGAGAAGTTTGTGGCACAACTTGACCAGAAGAAGGGATCGCTTGGTAGGACATTTTCTGAGGCATCAAGGGATCACCAATTCAGTATTGGAGGGCAGCGTGGAGGTTAAAAATCGTAGGGGGAGACCAAGAGATGAATACACTAAGCAGATTCAGAAGGATGTAGGTTGCAGTAGGTACTGGGAGATGATGAAGCTTGCACAGGATAGAGTAGCATGGAGAGTTGCATCAAACCAGTCTCAGGACTGAAGACCACAACAACAACAACAACATGTTTACAGATCCCTAAGCTTAGTGTATTACACCTATGACCAACCAACCGAAGCATACTTGCCGCTATGCCGTCTATTGCAAAACGGCGGAAGCAAAGTTGTAGACTTAATATAATTGTTTATATAAAAAAAAAGGCTGTAGAGATAATATACGCCTACGACATCTACAGGTGGGATAAGATTTGAGTAGCTGTTACACGTAAAAACATTCGGTAACGACGGATAACCGTATAAAATCCATATTTTCGCACTTGCTAGGCTTATTGGTGGCAGTACCGATGATTTTTACCCCTAGGGAGATGGGGAAGGATGTCTGTAACTCCTGACGGAATGTCTAGAAAACTTTCTACATGTATCACTCACTATTCGTAAAAATAAATAAATAAATGAAATGCTGTGACAGTAATACAACAATATCAGTACAGGTGTAGGTGCGTGTGAAAATTAGTAACTGCAACCACATCTGGTTTTTGCATAACTCATTACTTGTATGCCCGCAGCTCGTGGTCTCGCGGTAGCGTTCTCGCTTCCCGAGCACGGGGTCCCGGGTTCGATTCCCGGCGGGGTCAGGGGTTTTCACCTGCCCCGACATGACTAGGTGTTGTTGTGTCGCTTTCATCATCATCATCATTCATTCCCATTACGGTGGGAGGAACGCATTGGCAAACCACCTCCATTAGGCCTAATATGGCGGTGCAGGTCTCCCACATCGTTGGCCTACGCTTCTGTCGAGAAGCATGGGACCTCATTTCCATTCCATTATTTGTATAAAAACGCTGTGAGAGTAAGGTACACAGTGACCGTGTGATCGCACTGAGACCGAAACGAAAAATTGCAGACAGGAGACACGTAATGATAAATTCAGTTTTCCACCATTCAGTCATCACACAAATGTCGAAATCAAAGATATTGCGATAATTTGGTGCCGAATAAAAAATTCAACAAAATTTACTCAACGGAGGAAAGGGAACAGGATCTGAAGAGGCACCTGTATGATTCTAAACATATTATGCGTAATACATTGCTCTCCTTCCAGCAGTCGTTCACAGTAAGTCGCTGAGGCTACAAGGCACCCCAAGCAATTGGTGCAAGGTTATTCCTGTTTCCAAGAGGATCAAAGCAAACATGGTCGTAAGTATAGGCTAGTATCGGAGGTGTCACCTGTAATATTGTCGTTCATATATTTTGCTCGCGTAGAATCTACTCTATTGGAATAAACAAGGATTCCGTGAACATCGGTGTATAGGAACTTGGACATCGTTTCGCAGTGGTATCTAGTATGAAAAATACGAAATTGTACAATGTAAGACAAGCTCTGACACTGGAAGAAAAACTTCCTATTATATATAACTCAAATCGTCGTCGTTAACTGGACGAAATGGTCAAATGGAAAAGCAATTTCCAGGGCAACAGAAGGGATTTTTACCGTTCCGTCACTGTTCACGAATAAACAAGGATCTGACGGACGACAACTGAAGTTCCGTGAGGCGGCTCGTGGATGAAGCTGTTGTATGTAGGAGAGTCGCAACGCCAGAAATTTGTAGCGTATTGCAAGAACACTCGCAGAGCATCGACATTTTGTGCAAGAACCGACAGTTGACGTTCATCACATATCAATGCAGCGTATTATTGATAAGCAGACGGAAAGACTTACTGCTGCTGGATTACTCTAGTGGTACTGGGAACTGTATTGTCCGTAGTGTCAGTCCGGAGAGATGTAAAGTGGAACTACTACGTAAAATTAGTTACAATCACAGATGCCCAACTGAGATTCATTGTGAGGATGCTGAGAAAAAGGAATCCACCAACGTTAGAGGAAGCTCACGAAATCTTCGTTCGACCCATTATTGGATACTGATCGCTGAGCATGGTGTTAACGAAGAAGACAGATAAAAGATTCAAAGAAGAGCGGCGCCTCTGGTCACAATTTCGGTTCGTAAGTGCGAGAGCGTGAATGAAGTGCTCACCAGCCTCCAGTAGTTGGCGTTACAAGAGAGGCGTTCTGCATCACGTGTTGGTTTTATAATGGAGGTTTTCTCCACTTCTGATAAACACCGTGTATTTCAGTAATGAACGCTGTATGTAGTGATGATTCACTGTAACCTGTGTTTTATTTATTACTTTTTTATGTGTGTTTATGTATGTGTCATTTCAAACGTAAAGAAAATGTAACATCAATGGTTTGTATCTCAAGTTTTCTGTGGTTTCTGTGCAATGTATATGCAAAAGAGAGTGCTTTGGTCCTATATGAGAAATGTAATCTATGCAAATTTTACTAAGGAGAAAGTGACAAATGAAAAGTGACATTTGAAGGTGAAGTTTGGACATTGAATTCTGAAGACAGACGGAAGGGATGTTTCGTTTTATTAGTGGAAAAAATGGCAATTTGCAGAACGAGACAGTTTTCTTTGTGGTAATAGTCGAAACGTGTAACATAGAGAATTACAGCACAAAGTCAGTGGAAGCAGATTGAGTGTGCAGAGATGAACGGGATGAAGATGTTTGTGGTAGATTATCAAGGCGTTATTGTTTCAATGATTTACTAAATTTTAATTGGAGACACCAATTTTGAAATTTGCAACAAAGGAGAGGAGACCAAGAGAGAAGACTGCAACAGTCAAGATTCAAGACAGAAGAATTAGCAAGAGATCAGCGCACAATACAACAGCCTACTAAATTTTCAAGGTATTCGAAGCAAGAGGATGAGAGATTGCAGGGCACTCTCACTTCTGATTTGGTGTAGGGAATACGATCTATGGCGATTTGACTTCATACATTGTGATGAAATGGTGGGCAGCAGTTTATGGTCTTGTCTGTGTGCTCTAGGGAAAGAAATACGCTAAGCTTTACCTGTGTTCAAAGGAACAGGGTGCTGACTTAAAATGACTGCAGTAAAAGTACTGCATTGGTGGGGGGACAAAGCGCGTTTTTTCTGGAGAATGATGAAGGGACATTTCCAGATGGCTCCATGCTGCGGTCGTATTGTGTAGAAACACATTAAGCTTGGCGCCACGGACAGGGGTAGACGTCCAGGTATACGGCCTAACGCCGAAAAGTCGCCGACAGCACATTGTAGGCCTTGTTAGCGAGCAAGCCACCAAAAGAAATGTAAACATTCTGCAAAAGTCTGTGGGACAGGAGAACTGGCGCCCAGACGTGCAGACTCTGTTTCAAAACATCTTTTGTCAATGCGATTTTATGGCCATTCCCTGCAAACTTTGAAATGGCCACAACAGGGGAGATAACAAGCTGTTTATGGAGGGCTGTGCTTCCGCCCTGTATTGTGTTAGCAAAAGACATGGCAAACGTGTGGGAAAGAGGCCGAAAAGCTGAATTTTTTTCCTGTTTCTGCCCATTAACTTTAAGTCTCTGATTGGTCAAATCGGTTTGCAGTGCAAAGACCATTCACTGGGCTTAGAATGCCGGGCACCAGCTCGTGATTGGCTTGTGTGAAAATGGGGGAAGTCAAAAAAGAGAAATGTGCTTTTGGAACCGAGCTGATGAGGAAACAGAGAGAAAGGGAGATCGGCATTCTTGTACAAGTCTCTTGTACTGGCACTTCGCTAGTAAAGAACTGCAGGTCTCTACCTAAACGGTGAGACTTGTGTCCTTTGCTAGGGCACGACTAAGTGCCTGTGCCAGTCACCTTCTGAAGCGTCAGAGGTACTGCTTATATCATCATGGTCACAACGAGTGACGCGTGTATGTACTTATTTGTCTTAAGTCGGCTGTCTAAACATTTGATGTATTCCGACACGCACTGCCGTGGCACGGAGTCAAGTTGGTTTGGCAGACCAGCAAACGGGTCCACCTGCACATTGGAATCTGTCGGGGTTTCAGAAGCTCTTAGGGAAGTACCTGCGTTCTGAATTAACCGAACGCGAGACCACGTACTCGCATTTTTCGGGAACGCGCATTTAATAACAGATTTCCGCTGTCCAGGACTTCAGTCGCCGAACGCATCGTAGTGTGGCGCCTTGACCAGTAGGATGGTAAAGTATTCGTTGCTGCGATGTAGGACTATAATATCTATTTCTCAGCATCCTGTTCTTTTGAACCATGTTTTTCCCTTTTTTTGTATGGTAGAATATAGATGCTTGGTGGTGGCGTACTTTGATGCCGTAACCTGGATTCACGTGTATGAAGTGAGATAGAGCGAGTAGTGTTCTGGTTAGTGTCGTGTGTCGATCCCCAGCAGATCACTTTGTCCACCATAGGTCCCATTTTAGTAAGGCTTTTAATTAAATGAATATTTTTTGGATGATTCTTTAATAATTTTGTTGTCTTGTCTTGTTTAAGATCAATAAATCGATTGTGAATTTGTGAATTAGACTACAACTTCTCCCTGAGTTCTGACTAACAGTTCCTTCGCATTTTTATGGCAGTCTAGATCAGAAACATAAGGAGTAGCTTTTTCACTTGGTGTCCATACCAAACCACGCTTTAAATTTGACAGTTTAATACCGACAAAGTGAAGTACAGTGGCTACAAGCTAATCAGATATAGTCTGATTACATGAGTGTCCACTGTTCTGGTTAAAAACTATGTTCGTATATCATCCCAGCAGATCCCATTCCAATATCCTTTTCAAATAGTTTTAAAAGGCTGTATCAATCAAGAAGTTGCACCGAAGCAGCGGGTGCATTTATTTGCGTCTTCTGATTAATTTGATCGTTTATGAAGTTGGTCACCACCCTCTATGCATCTTCCTGGCGCACTGAAAACAGCTGCCAGTTCAGGATCAACAGAGATTAATAACAGCTTCAATCGCTGGTGAGACAGAAAACACAGTGATGCATATCTGGTGGCAGCCACTATTTTCGACATGTCAGTGATTATTTACATCTGAACTAAACATTACGCAGCAGACTTCAGGTAAATATAGATAATAGTAAAAATCGTTGTGGTCCAATGAATTATTTCGCAGCAATAAATCTAACTAAGTTCTGTTTTACATTCAAATACAGAATTTTCACTTAGTCAAAAGCTTTGGTTAAATAGTTCAAATGGCCCTGAGCACTATGGGACTTAACATCTGAGGTCATCAGTCCCCTAGTGTCAAAAGCTTTACCCCATTGTTTAATTGCAGTGAAATAGTTCTGCCTTGCTAGAAAAGTGTTAAACTGGATATATTTTTTCTTGCTTCCTCTTACTTCAGTAACTTTGCAATTTAAATTTGTTTTGTAGAGGTTCGTTCATTCTCATCATTTCGTGTTAACACATATTCACAGAACTGATCTTGACGGATAGTATTCTGTACACAGCGGTAATAATCTTACGATAGACATTTCATGGTACAGCTTCTGCCCGATTATTAGATAACTCAATAAATTCAATATTTTCATAACAGCTTAAATATTCGTAATTTGAAACAAGAATATCCCTTGTAGCTACATTTATGCCACAGCACTGAGTCAAAGAAAAGAATTAAATTATCGAGCTTATCAGTTACATAAATATTATTGTGATTTCATTTTTGAACCTTTTTTGTGTATGTTTGACTGCGTGTATGTGTGTGTGGAATTAGTCACCCGTCTTAGGTAAGTGCAGAAATCAGGCTAGGCACGTAGAGGTTTCAGGAAAACATTGGCTAGTACTTAATTATTTTGACGAAACAGTCGCAGGTTTGGTGGTAAAATTTTGTGCGTTGGTTCTCGACAAAGACAGTTTGTAGTCCATCAGGCAATCATTAATTTTTATAGTTTGCTGTTAAAAGTCGGACAACGTACATTTCAAAAAGAGTCAGGCAACATATTACTTCCGCCCACATTTCTCGCTAAAAGCGTTGACAGGAAAATAGGAGAAATTAGAGGTCATAAGGAGACTGACCCTTAGACATTTTTCCCATGCACGTTTCACCATTTCACGAATGGGAAGGGAAAGGATGAAATGTCAGTGGTAAGCGAAGTACCCTCTGCCACATACCGAAAATTGGCTTACGAAATATGTAGATGTAGAAGAAATGTACTCACGCTACGAATTCCGACTCTGCGAATTCAATCAGTTTCATTCTGACCTTTAATACGTTGTACTCACCTCAATGGCAAAGTGATATTGTATATATCTCGATTATGTGGTTGAGAGGTGGTAGCAGCAATTTCCTTACTGAATGGAGCGCCGTTAGAGCGATCTTATCCAGGAGAACAAGTCGACTTAGTGCATAGAATAATACGCCTCGGGGTCCACCGAAGTATGCGATCTCACGATGTACTTGATTTACAGTGGATAAGTGTAAGCGTTGAATCGTTAAATGCAGTTGTTGGTTCATCACACCTCATTGCAGCTCCTAGCGATGAGGCGTCTAGATAAGAACGGAAAAGCTGCCTTCAGGAACATACCCGGAGGTGTTGCTTCTAAAGACACGGCGCGCACTCTGCGATTTTTGCAATCTCCGGATGCGATGCGGAGATACCGTCATCTGTTATCTGAACATCTTGTTCCGCCTGATGAAGTCGTAAATCAGTTTCTCACAAGGAGGCAGGTATGATAGACACGAGCAACTTCTCTCTTTCCTGGCGTGCTTAACGAACCGTGGCCTGTCATGTACGGCTTGAAGTAATTACGCCTCGACAGCTGAATGACAGCTGTGATGTCACAAAGTAACGTGCATCGATGACTGTGTCACATTAAAAAGTTGAATAAAGTGGTTTTTTCTAGGCCTTATCGGTCGCTGAATGACCTTTCTATTTTATGAATAATTCTACATCTACATCTACATGGATACTCTGCAAATCACATTTAAGTGCCTGACAGAGGGTTCATCGAACCACCTAAACAATTCTCTATTATTCCAATCTGGTATAGCGCGCGGAAAGAACGATCATCTATATCTTTCCGTACGAGCTCTGATTTCCGTTATTTTATCGTGGTTATGATTTTTTGACTTTTGTTAAGTATATTTCATTCATGAAACATAGTTGAGGGAAGATGAAGCCACTCAGAAGTCGCATAGGTCACACACTCGCATAATGGATTTGCTGCATAAAAATTGCGAGAGCTGAGGTGAAACAGTAGAAAGACCTGACTACACAACAGACACAAAGGGGATGAAGTAGAAGAATCTTGTCAATGCTCTCCTGATTTCTACCACAGAAAGGAAAGTGTATCATCAGTAGAAGATTTGACATACCAGCAGTAACGGTATTGCTATGGCACTGTTAAAATTCTACGAGTAAGTAGGAAGGACTTACACTATAGATGAAATAAATATCAGCTGATGTGTGATAAAATCCGATGAACACTCGGCAGCGAAGTGCGGAAAGAAACCAAAATTAAATTTCATGAAGTAACAGTTAGACTTGTCCTGACGTGAGGCTTAAAGTTGAGGACAGTAAGAAACCAAGACCAACATTATTCTTTACATTTAGCTACACTTTGCACTTACTTCTCTACACAGCCGCCGCACCATTGCAGACATTTGTCGTAGCGTGGTACAAACTTTCCAACGCGCTCGTCATAGAAGGCAACCGCCCGTGCTTCCGTCAATTCTCCATGCTGATCTGCAGTTCCTCATAGCCAGTGTTTCTTGTAAGCGAAGAAATGAAAATCAGAGGCAGCCAAGTCCGGACTATACGGTGGGTGATCAAAATTGTTTGATAAAGAGAGAGACCTCCGTTTAGAGAGTGGAGCCATTAGCTAAGTGAATGTGGTGTTGGAGAAAAATGACTGACGTGGTTAGGGTAATTCGTGCCAATAAATCCCTTTTGTTTCGGGCGTCTTCTGGAATGTCTCCCTTTGGTTGTTGCAGATTGAATCGAGCCCTCACTAATGTCTGTGGTATCCATTCGTGTTGCTGACTTTGGTGTGGCTCATTTGTCTCTGGACGATACCACAAAACCTGTTCACATGTTGAAACTTCCTGGCAGATTAAAAATGTGTGCCGGACCGAGACTCGAACTCGGGACCCTTGCCTTTCACGGGCAAGTGCTCTACCAACTGAGCTACCCAAGCACGACTCACACCCCGTCCTCACAGCTTTAATACTGCCAGTACCTCGTCTCCTACCTTCCAAACTTCACAGAAGCTCTCCTGCGAATCTTGCAGAACTATCACTCCTGGAAGAAAGGATATTGCGGAGACATGGCTTAGCCACAGCCTGGGAGATGCTTCTAGAATGAAATTTTCACTCTACAACGGAGTGTGCGCTAATATGAAACTTTCTGGCAGATTAAAACTGTGTGCCGGACCGAGACTCGAACTCGGGACCTTTGCCTTTTACGGGCAAGTGCTCTACCAACTGAGCTACCCAAGCACGACTCACACCCCGTCCTCACAGCTTTAATACTGCCAGTACCTCCTCTCCTACCTTCCAAACTTCACAGAAGCTCTCCTGCTAATCTTGCAGAACTATCACTCCTGGAAGAAAGGATATTGCGGAGACATGGCTTAGCCACAGCCTGGGAGATGCTTCTAGAATGAAATTTTCACTCTACAACGGAGTGTGCGCTAATATGAAACTTTCTGGCAGATTAAAACTGTGTGCCGGACCGAGACTCGAACTCGGGACCTTTGCCTTTCACGGGCAAGTGCTCTAGCAACTGAGCTACCCAAGCACGACTCAGGCCCCGTCCTCACAGCTTTAATTCCGCCAGTATCTCGTCTCCTACCTTCCAAACTTCACAGAAGCTCTCCTGCCAGGAAGTTTCATATTAGCGCACACTCCGCTGTAGAGTGAAAATTTCAATCTGATCACGTGTTACTTGAATTGCCTGACGCCTCGAAAGCACTCGTGAAAGACACTCTTACAGAGCAGTCAGCAGCCGTTCATGCTGTCAACCAAAAAAGTGATTCTGTAAGCGGGCGTAGACTGCTCTGATGCTTAACTGGGGTGTCAGTCTTTGACCTTTTTGCACTTGTTTTTAACACGCATTTGGCAACCAAGATAATTATCGAACCATATTTACGACTGGAATACGACTTCATTGCAGATAGACTTAACATGTTCTACTTAACGTTACTCATTACTTAACGGAACACAACAGATCAATGTGAAGTTGATTTCGAAAGCACTCCAAGTATGCAACGCCATAAGATTGTAGTGAAATGCAAGGAAGATCTGCAGAAAACTGACAGCTGGTGTAAGGACTGGCAATTGAACCCTAACGTACATAAGCTGGTCAGGCAAAACATTATGACCACTGTCCACCGCGACGTGGATGCCGGCTGGTGACGTATCGGCCACGTGACGCGGTGACAAGCGGAGCAGACACGGACGGGGCATCACCCTAGCGGAGATATGGGCTTCACATGGGCAAATCCATTGGGACAAGCGACTTTGACAGAGGGTAGATTATTATGACACAGAGTCTGTGAAAGAGTACCTCGAAAATGGCGGTGCTGGTCGAATGTTCACGTGCTATTTTTCTGAGCATCCTAGGAAAGGGGTAGAAGGACAGTGGAACTACCACTAGACGCTAAATGATTGGAAGTCCAATACTCTTCACAGAAAGTGGGGTTCGCACATCTGTCTGCTCTATAAAGCAGGACAGATGCTGATATGTGGCATTTTTTTTCCGAAAGAGCACAATGCTGGGGCACGCGCAAGTGTTTCGGAGGACACTGTTCGTCGTACATTGTTGAACATGTAGCTCCGCAGCAGGCCACTCCTACGTGTTTACATGCTGATCTAACGACACCGTTCAAATGGCTCTGAGCGCTATGGGACTTAACATCTGAGGTCATCAGTCCCCTAGAACTTAGAACTACTTAAACCTAACTAACCTAAGAACAGCACACACATCCATGCCCGAGGCACGATTCGAACCTGCGACCGTAACGGTCGCGCGCTTCCGGACTGAAGCGCCTAGAACCGCTTGGCCACCACGACCGGCTAACGACACCGTCAATTACGATTGCATTGGTCACGGGACCATCGAGATTCGACCGTCAATCAATAGAAACGTGTCAGTTCTTCGGGTGAATCATATTTTTGCTGCACTAGGTCGCTGGTCGTCTCCACAAACGCCGTCATGGAGGTGAACGGCGGCTCGAAATATGTGGCGCGCCACGGACGCAGACCGGTGGGAGCAGCATTATGCTATGGGAAACATTCTGCTGCGCATGCACGGGTCCTGCCGTCGAAGACACGCCGAAGGTTGTGAACCACCTGCATCCCTTCATGCCTGATGTCTTCCTCGACAGCGACGTCATCTTTCAGCAGCATAACTGTCGTGTCCCGGACCCTGAAACGTGCTACCGTGGTTTGAGGAGCATTATGGTAATTGATTTCGGTGAAATTCCTGTAGTGTATCATCATTCATAATCAACTGCCGCCGTCAGGCTGTGGCTAAGCCATGTCTCCGCAATATCCTTTCTTTCAAGAGTACTAGTTCCTCAAGGTTCGCAGAAGAGCTTCTGTAAAGTTTGGAATGTAGCCATATCTCCGCAATATCCTTTCTTTCAGGAGTACTAGTTCTGAAAGGTTCGCAGAAGAGCTTCTGTAAAGTTTGGAATGTAGGAGACGAGATACTGGCAGAAGTAAAGCTGTGAGTACCGGGCGTGAGTCGTGCTTCGGTACCTCAGATGGTAGAGCACTTGCCCGCGAATGGCAAAGGTCCCGAGTTCGAGCCTCGGTCGGGCACACAGTTTTAATCTGCCAGGAAGTTTCATCTACAGCTGTAAATTGACATGTACTGGCTTTTCATAATGAGGAGCGACCTACTTACAGTCCGTATACCTGTCTGATAACCAGGCAAATGAAGGCAAGCGACGGTGAACTGGAGCAGTAGTGTGGTCCATCTGTTGGAGAGTTAGCTAGGTGACCTATTAGAATGTGGAACAAAAAGTACAAAGTTAGCAACGCAGAGTTAGTGCCGTCGGACTCTCCGTAGGCAAGCGGCGGGTAAGCGCCCCGGCGTCCGCAGTGCCAACGAGCCAAGACGTATGGCCCAATAAGGGCTGGGCTGTAATTTGCTTATCATTAGCCGGGCTCATTACTGCTAACAGGCGGGCAGCGGCTTGCCCCGGGCCGGGTCGCCGGCCGCTTCTGAGGGGACGCGGATAATAGCGCGGCCGCGTCGACGTCAGGGGCGTCGCTGCCGTGTCCCACCCAGCTTCAGACACAGAAACCTCGCGCACTAATCGAACACGGAATTACGATAAGTGGCCTATTTTCTAGAACTGACAGATACTAACAGCAGCGTTACAATTGGCTGTACAAAGCTGAAACAAGTTTTAGACTGCTTTTCGCTACTTTCTACAAGGCTGCCGTGCGATTCTGCAACGTCGCTTACTAAATACAGGGTGATTCAAAAAGAATACCACAACTTTAGGAATTTAAAACTCTGCAACGACAAAAGGCAGAGCTAAGCACTATCTGTCGGCGAATTAAGGGAGCTATAAAGTTTCATTTAGTTGTACATTTGTTCGCTTGAGGCGCTGTTGACTAGGCGTCAGCGTCAGTTGATGCTAAGATGTCGACCGCTCAACAGAAAGCTTTTTGTGTTATTCAGTACGGCAGAAGTGAATCGACGACAGTTGTTCAGCGTGCATTTCGAACGAAGTATGGTGTTAAACCTCCTGATAGGTGGTGTATTAAACGTTAGTATAAACAGTTTACAGAGAATGGGTGTTTGTGCAAAGGGAAAAGTTCTGGACGGCCGAGAACCCGTGACAGAGCACTTCATCACTGGCCTCCAAGAAGCCCTGATCTTACCCCCTGCAATTTTTTCTCATGGGGGTATGTTAAGGATATGGTGTTTCCGCCACCTCTCCCAGCCACCATTGATGATTTCAAACGAGAAATAACGGCAGCTATCCAAACTGTTACGCCTGATATGCTACAGAGAGTGCAGAACGGGTTGGAGTATTGGGTTGATATTGCTCGAGTGTCTGGAGGGGGCCATATTGAACATCTCTGAACTTGTTTTTGAGTGAAAAAAACCTTTTTAAATACTCTTTGTAATGATGTATAACAGAAGGTTATATTATGTTTCTTTCATTAAATACACATTTTTAAAGTTGTGGTATTCTTTTTGAATCACCCTGTAACGTACATGTTTGCAGAATATCGGAATAGTTCCAAAGAAGACTTCATCACAAACAAAAGTAAGTGCGGCATTCTTAACGTGTACAAGTCGTCATCAGAGCAACAAGTGAGCAGCACACATTACCGAAGTACGAGGGTGAGTCAAATGAAAACCTTAAATATTTTTTAAATGTTATTTATTGTGCAGAAGTGGTACAAAGCTGTATCACTTTTCAACATTATCTCCCCCACGCTCAATGCAAGTCCTCCAGCGCTTACATAGCGCATAAATTCCTTTAGAAAAAAATTCCTTTGGTAGTCCGCGCAACCACTAATGCAACGCGTAGGGTACCTCTTCGTTAGGACGGAACTTCCTTCCTCCCATTGCGTCTTTGAGTGGTCCAAACATATGGAAATCACTTGGGGCAAGGTATGGTGAGCCATTCCTTGCACGCTCTCTTCGTTTCCGGTTGGTGGAAGTGAACCCAGGTTTCGTCCCCAGTAACGATTCTTGCAAGGAGGCCATCACCTTCTCGTTCAAAGCGCCGAAGAAGTTCTTCACAGCCGGCCGAAGTGGCCGTGCGGTTAAAGGCGCTGCAGTCTGGAACCGCAAGACCGCTACGGTCGCAGGTTCGAATCCTGCCTCGGGCATGGATGTTTGTGATGTCCTTAGGTTAGTTAGGTTTAACTAGTTCTAAGTTCTAGGGGACTCAAGACCTCAGAAGTTGAGTCCCATAGTGCTCAGAGCCATTTGAACCATTTGAAGTTCTTCACAAGCATCAACACGTCGTTTTCTCATTTCAGGTGTCAGCTGTCGTGGCACCCATCGTGCAGACACTTTGTGAAACTGGAGCACATCATGCACAATGTGGTGTGCTGACCCATGACTAATCTGTAAACAAGCTGCATTGTCATTCAGTGTCACTCTGCGGTTTTCTTCACTATGGCTTCAACTACTGCAATGTTCTGTGGAGTCACAACTCGTTGTGGCTGACCTGGACGAGGTGCATCTTCCACTGCAGTCACTCAATTTGCGAACTTCCTACTCCATTCGTAGACTTGCTGCTGTGACAAACATGCATCACCGTACTGAACCTTTATTCGTCGATGAATTTCAATAGGTTTCACACCTTCACTACGCAAAAACCGAATAACAGAACGCTGTTCTGCCCTGGTGCAAGTCGCAGGTGGGGCGGCCATCTTTATACTGATACTGTGGCGGTATGTGTGCGTCTGCACTGTGCTGCCACCTACAGGCCATTCTGCACGCTGTTTGTAGCACGCTTACCAACTTACAGGATAACGGCGCGAAATTTCGATTTCTTATAACAAATTTAAGGTTTTCATTTGACTCACCCTCGTACAACAGGAGCGTTGTGTTCACAGTGCATATAAAAGACATGGTAGAAAATTTGAGGTATAATACTGTGCTTTCTGGTCTCCAGCCAAACTGTCATGCGCACGCAGTATTTCGCCGACCGACTCAGTGGTCTTCGTCAGGTCCTGCAAGCTGAGTTTTCGTGCGTACACAGTGCCTGGACTCAACCAGACAGTGAAGTATTTTAGGTGTCGTGTCACTATTTGTAGCTCACTTCGACTCCCGGCGCCCACTTCACCCTTTGGCGCCCGTTTGTTTTTCAGAACCCCTCCCCCCCCCCCCCCCCTAGACACACACACTAAATATTCCCAGAGACGCACATTCCATCAGCGTTTTCCAGAGCTCTGGTGAATGAGATGGTTACTGAGCTCGTGTTAATCGAGTACTGGACACCAAGCGAGGCTTAAAACGAAACTTCTGCCCCGGTTTATTAGGTTCTTTGGCATCTTTATTTCGACAGACGCCTTACTTACTCTTCTCAGAAACTTGACGTTTGGTCCGCGATGCTGATCTGGTGGTATGATTGCTCTCGAAGCAGTGCTCGGTGCGAACTGACTTGTTTGGATTCTTTAAGGTGCGTTTACTCCTGCACAGCTTTCCCGTGCGCACTAGGTGGACTCTGTTATTGCATGAAGAAGCAAGGAGGCGGGTGCGACAGGGTAGCACTTTTCCTAACCCAATCCTGCGCTCGGTCACGGTTCTATTAGTTGGTGCTTTGTGTTATCACGTTTCGCTCTTAAAGTATTTAGCTTTCTTGTCCACACATTCAAATTTTCCTTTGCGTTAACAATTTGACCGAGTGGTCTAACAAGAAATTTAAAGAGTATTAAAGTGCATTTCCTTGTTTGTGGCTGGTTAATTCTGCGGATTACAAAGACAGAATGAAACGAAATGACTGTCTAGAGCTCCTCCCATATGAGAACAGCCTGGAAATATCAAAGTCAGAATGACAATTTATCGTTCGTACATCCGACGAAGAGATGTTGAAGAAGGGAAGTGATTCTGGGCCTTTCATGTGACGAAACTGTCAGGTTCCTTTACCAGTCTCTTTGGTTCAAAAATAGTGTGCGTCGTAAGGAGCAAATAGAAAGTGCGCTTGTAAATTACTGAAATAGCCGCTTCCACTCTTCTGCAGAACCACATGTTTGCCGTGCGAAGCCCTCACACAGTGCGGGAAATGCCACCTCACTTCAAACTCCCGCGTGACATTCAGTTATCCTTCTCTAGAGTTTGGAGGCTGAAAGTAAGCAAAAACGAAAGTGAAGAATATATATATATACACTCCTGGAAATTGAAATAAGAACACCGTGAATTCATTGTCCCAGGAAGGGGAAACTGTATTGACACATTCCTGGGGTCAGATACATCAAATGATCACACTGACAGAACCACAGGCACATAGACACAGGTAACAGAGCATGCACAATGTCGGCACTAGTACAGTGTATATCCACCTTTCGCAGCAATGCAGGCTGCTATTCTCCCATGGAGACGATCGTGGAGATGCTGGATGTAGTCCTGTGGAACGGCTTGCCATGCCATTTCCACCTGGCGCCTCAGTTGGACCAGCGTTCGTGCTGGACGTGCAGACCGCGTGAGACGACGCTTCATCCAGTCCCAAACATGCTCAATGGGGGACAGATCCGGAGATCTTGCTGGCCAGGGTAGTTGACTTACACCTTCTAGAGCACGTTGGGTGGCACGGGATACATGCGGACGTGCATTGTCCTGTTGGAACAGCAAGTTCCCTTGCCGGTCAAGGAATGGTAGAACGATGGGTTCGATGACGGTTTGGATGTACCGTGCACTATTCAGTGTCCCCTCGACGATCACCAGCGGTGTACGGCCAGTGTAGGAGATCGCTCCCCACACCATGATGCCGGGTGTTGGCCCTGTGTGCCTCGGTCGTATGCAGTCCTGATTGTGGCACTCACCTGCACGGCGCCAAACACGCATACGACCATCATTGGCACCAAGGCAGAAGCGACTCTCATCGCTGAAGACGACACGTCTCCATTCGTCCCTCCATTCACGCCTGTCGCGACACCACTGGAGGCGGGCTGCACGATGTTGGGGCGTGAGCGGAAGACGGCCTAACGGTGTGCGGGACCGTAGCCCAGCTTCATGGAGACGGTTGCGAATGGTCCTCGCCGATACCCCAGGAGCAACAGTGTCCCTAATTTGCTGGGAAGTGGCGGTGCGGTCCCCTACGGCACTGCGTAGGATCCTACGGTCTTGGCGTGCATCCGTACGTCGCTGCGGTCCGGTGCCAGGTCGACGGGCACGTGCACCTTCCGCCGACCACTGGCGACAACATCGATGTACTGTGGAGACCTCACGCCCCACGTGTTGAGCAATTCGGCGGTACGTCCACCCGGCCTCCCGCATGCCCACTGCAAACTGGCTGACACTGACGGCGGCGGTGCACAAATGCTGCGCAGCTAGCGCCATTCGACGGCCAACACCGTAGTTCCTGGTGTGTCCGCTGTGCCGTGCGTGTGATCATTGCTTGTACAGCCCTCTCGCATTGTCCGGAGCAAGTATGGTGGGTCTGACACACCGGTGTCAATGTGTTCTTTTTTCCATTTCCAGGAGTATATATATATATATATATATATATATATATATATATATATATATATGATTATATATTATGAAACGTCCCCTTAGAAAAATTTATAAATGATTGTACTGATAAACCCCTTACGTTATTTGATTTTTAAACAGCTGAGCAGAACTGAACGTACTCAGACATTTCGCTCTTTACTTATTCTGATCAACACTAAACTGACACACAATATTTTTAGCGCAACACAATCTGACTTTCAATAATCCCTACAAAAGAATGGCCCTGACTAACAATAACCTATACCTTTCATGAATCACGTACCTCACAAAAATCTTCGTTACTCGAACTACTGCAAAACAGCGAGCGCCAATACTGCCAGCTAAATAAAAGATTCTAACTACTGAAGGCACTAACTACTGATAGGCATACTAAGCAAATGAAATATTTTGATAGAGAACACACAATGTATTTACCTTAATAGTGTTCAAAAGTCGTAATATATATATATATATATATATATATATATATATATATATATATATCAGTTCATGATATCCAGTATTAAAAATTTATTTACTCTTTCTGGCGGACACACGTCCAGATCGTTCGCTCTTAAAATTCTGCCATCTCTCTCCCCACATCCACCACTGCTGGCGGCTCACCTCCAACTGCGCAACGGT
This sequence comes from Schistocerca cancellata, assembly GCF_023864275.1. Taxonomy (NCBI): domain Eukaryota; kingdom Metazoa; phylum Arthropoda; class Insecta; order Orthoptera; family Acrididae; genus Schistocerca; species Schistocerca cancellata. Next base: position 42,981,066 of record NC_064632.1, on the reverse strand, counting down.
ACGCGCTGTTAACAGCCGACTGCCCAACATTACAATAGAGAATATTTCAACAATGCCAACCAGCCACAGACTGCACACGGCACAGTCAATGATTTTCATACAGAGCGCTACGTGGCGTTACCAGCATAAAAACCTAAACAGCTGATGCTATCCGATGAAGCACATATCTGTGTGTGTGTGTGTGTGTGTGTGTGTGTGTGTGTGTGTGTGTGTATGTGCGGAGGTAGGAGGTATATGTACATGTAAAGGCAAGTCATATCCGCAAATACCTAACTTCTCATCCGCCAAAGGAAATAGAAGGGAACGTTCCAGAGGAAAGCAAAATTTGATTTGTGTTTCATATTATTTCGAGATGATTGGGAGAAAGACAGATGAAAAGATGGAAAGAATGGTGTGTATCAGAAGGGAACGGAGGACGGAATGCAGTCCAGTGAAGAACGATGGGACGCAGCGTGTTTAACCACCTTACATAACCATGGCGGTGCATCGTCGTTTCAGCACAGTTGTGTACAGACGAGCTACCAGAAACCTCTCAGCAGGTACGAAGCAGAACAGCGCACTTTATTAAGCCTCGCTGAGGCACACGGTGCACCTGCTCTGTACCCAGAGACTGCGGAACGAGCGGTGTACACGGCTTCGCCAACTAACTGCCGCACTAAAGCCGTGTTTGCACTTCCGCAGTTCTTTTACATCTGCTGCCGCAACGTACATTTTTAGCACAAGAAGCCCGAAACAAACTACGAGGTAATGGTTGCTATAATTCATAAAATAAATGTAAAATTGTTTACTATACAAAACAGTGAAAGAGTTGTAATTGATTGGCGACTCCATGTTGTCTTGTGCACTACCACCAGATAACAGGTATACTTGAAAAAAGAGACAGCATTGGTCGTATATATATATATATATATATATATATATATATATATATATATATATATATATATATATATATATACTATCCCAAAATCGATTTTCTGTCACTGAGTGACCATCTTCAGTGCTAGAAGTTAAAAATTTTTTCACATTACGATTAGAGAGTACAACATAGAAAATCACAATTATATGTGCATATGAACATATCACTTGTTAGAAACAAACCTATATTGTATAACTTAAATTAGGATGCACTGTTGTCACTAAGCTTACGGCAATCACATACGGCATTTTAGTTATTAAGTAACGACAGTTTCGTACTGTTATTATTTTTTATATATTTGATTCCTTGGTATTAACGTGATTATATTTAATATATTTGACTCCTTGGTATTAACGTTTGGTACATAAATTACGAACGTTGTATTTTTGACTTCTCACGCCAGATGGTGGGTATTAAGTTTTTTAAAAAACCTGTGTTACGCCTTTTTTTATTATTCATTTATTATTCATTTGCATTATCTTTTGCTTTTTATATGTTCTGCACTCTAACAACTTATCATCGATCTATTTTATACTTTTATAGTTTATAAAAAACAATACGCCAATGTATTTTAGATATTCCCCTGCGTCTGATATGTGTTGTACGTACGTTTTAAATTTTGAATTACTACACCATTCACAAAAGTGCAAGAGTTATTTAGTGTTAATAATTCGAAAAACCAGTAATACTATGTCTTCACGTGACACATGTCACATAGAGGGCGTGTCAAGCCCCGTCACAGCGAGGTCTGCTGAACAAGTGCAGGTAAACAGCGACCTCAGTCTATGTGATTGCCGTAAGCTTAGTGACAACAGTGCATCCTAATTGAAGTTATACAATATAGGTTTGTTTCTAACAAATGATATGTTCATATGCAGATGTAATTGTGATTTTCTATGTTGTACTCTCTGATCGTAATGTGAAAAAATTTTTAACTTGTAGCACTGAAGATGGTCACTCAGTGACAGAAAATCGATTTTGCGATAGTAAAAAATATACGACCAATGCTGTCTCTTTTTTTCAAGAGTCGTAATTGGAAGCACTTAACGAATTCATCTGCCTGGTTGTAACAGTTGGTGGAAATATGGAACGGAGTGGCAGACTTCTGTTCGTTGCAGGATACTGGTAACATGCACAGAGATTGATGGCAGCCCATCCTGGAATACCGAGAGGGACCCATACCAAATGGGACTGACAGGCGATGTTCAGTGTGTACAAAGATGGGCAGCAAGAATTGCCGCAGGTTTGTTTTACTCGTGCGAGTGGTGCACGAATACAGAAAACATAATTTTTTTTCTCTGATTTGTGCTATAATTTGACGTTGCCCTAATGATTCATCAAGTTAAATACTACCAGACTAATATTTCTAAGTAATAGATGTTCAGTCCTTGGTAGAGAACAAATGAGTTTTCATCTACCGATACGGCGTGCGTATCAAAATTGTTTTGCATCGCTGTGCGGAATTCGTGTTAAACTGTAGACCGATCACAGACTGGTGTGTTGACTGGGTCTCACATCAGTGGAAGACAACGATCTAGCGTGCTACCTGTGTTATGACAGTGTCTAGTTAATGAATGGTATACGCAAGCAAAGATTCTACCTAACGACTGATTCGAGAAACACAGGGTTGATTGATGAGAAGCTAGGCATTTGCGCTTATATTTACGTATACATCCCCCCCCCCCCCCCCCCGTTTGCAGGTGAATATAAGTTTAATTTAGTTTTGTTTATGTATTTTTGTAATATTTGTAATGGTTGTGAATGGTCTAAAGTTTTTGTATTTTTTTTTTATGTTTCATGTACGGAGAGGGCGGCGCAACGAATGGAGACAGCATCTTCGCTGCCGGGACCAGAGAGAAAATTGCTGAAATTGAAGCGTCACCCATCCACCAGTGTCAGCCCAGTTTGCAGGTGAATATAAGTTTAATTTAGTTTTGTTTATGTATTTTTGTGATATTTGTAATGGTTGTGAATGGTCTAAAGTTTTTGTATTTTTTTTTTATGTATCATGCACGGAGAGGGCGGTGCAACGAACGGAGACAGCATCTTCGCTGCCGGGACCAGAGAGAAAATTGCTGGCCTCTATACGTCGCGGGGCAACAGCCAAAGAGCAACAGAAGATCCTGAAACCGAGTTGTTGCGTCGTGCTTCTAAAAAATAAAATAAATGAAAATTTGTAATGTTTTGTACAACAATGATATCATAGGAAGTTTAATCTTATTAAAAATGATAGTTTTTGTCTCGTCAAGGCTCAGGTTCACGTCTGTATGTAGGAAAATAATAAACTGGTGGATGCTATTAAAGTTGAAATAGGTGTTCTGAGGATTTATTTATGAAGAATTAAGTGAACGAATTAATAATATATTTGACGAGATTATTGAATTTTGACAGTGTTCATCGCGACTTTGAATCTCAAAAGTTTATTTAATGTGGTTCTAATATCGATTAAATCAAGATAAAGTGTATCAATATAATTTCTGAGGAGAAACAAACGACATCTAAATTTGAAAAAAAGTTTACAAAAACCAACTGGCCCGAGTGACGTAATTTTGTGCATACGACTCAAATGATGTTTTACAGTTTCGTTCAAGAACCATTCTGAGGTAATTTAAAAAGAATATAAATAATTTTGAAGTGGGTTGTAACTGACGTAGGTGACGAAGTCTGCACATGGTCATATATCAAAAGAAAACCATTTATAAAAACTTACCTCGTTACACTACAACCCCCCCCCCCCCCCCACACACACACACCCATCAGATCACTATGAGGCACCTGGGTGAGCATTGTTCCCATTGTACCACATGTTAGGGTTTCTTACCGTTCCGTTGGCGTATGGAAGTTAGTGCTTTGTCTTCTCTTTATGCGCTCTAATTCATCCAATCCTGTCTGCGCGACTCCTACGGGGGACTGCGTGTATTCCTCAGCTGCTCGATACTGCTTCTCGGACCATTGTAAGCAGTCTTTTCGGAGTAGCTGATGTCTATCTACAAGCATTTCTGTGCAGCACTCGCGGTGTGGCCGAGCGTTTCTAGGCGCTTCAGTCTGGAACCGCGCTACCGCTACGGTCGCAGGTTCGAATCCTGCCTCGGGCATGGATGTGTGTTCTGTCCTTTGGTTAGTTAGGTTTAAGTAGTTCTAAGTTCTATGGGACTGATGACCTCCGATGTTAAGTCCCATAGTGCTCAGAGCCATTTGAACCATTTTGTGCAGCACTCGCGCGAGTACAACAAACCTGCGGCAATTCTTGCTGCCCATCTTTGTACACATTGAATATCGCCTGTCAGTCCTATTTGGTATGGGTCCCTCTCGGTATTCTATGATGGGCTGCCATCAATCTCTGTGCATGTTACCAGTATCCTGCAACGAACAGAAGTCTGCCACTCCTTTCCATATTTCCACCAATTGTTACAACCAGGTAGATGAATTCCTTAAGTGCTTCCAATTACGACTCTTTCACTGTTTTGTATGGTAAACAATTTTACATTTATTTTATGAACATTTAATGTAAATCGGCGATCTTTGCACTATTTTTAAATCTTATCGCTATCTGACTGGATATTTCGTAACACACTGCCGGTGAAAAGCAAGGTTCCATATTATTTTATTTTTTTATTTACACGCCTAGTTCCGTAGGACCAAATTCAGGAGCAAATCTCCAAGGTCAAGGAACGTGTCACTGCATACAACTACAACATAAAAGTAATAACAAATAAAAATAAAATGTTTACGAACCCAAAAAAAGTGAAGCCATAAGTTTAAGTAAACGCAGTCAACAATGTAACATAAGAATCAGCTTAATTTTTCAAGGAATTATTCAACAGAATAGAAGGAGTGACCCATGAGGAAACTCTTCAGTTTCGATTTGAAAACGCGTGTATTACTGCTAATATTTTTGAATTCTTGTGGTAGCTTATTGAAAATGGATGCAGTAATATACTGCACACCTTTCTGCACAAGAGTTAAGGAAGTTCAATCCAAATGAGGGTTCGATTTCTGTCGAGTATTAACTCAGTGAAATCTGCTTATTCTTGGGAATAAGCTGATGTTAACAAGGAACGACAGTAAAGAATATATTTATTGAGAGACCAACGACAAAGGCCGGCCGGGGTGGTCTAGCGGTTCTGGCGCTGCAGTCCGGAACCGCGGGACTGCAACGGTCGCAGGTTCGAATCCTGCCTCGGGCATGGGTGTGTGTGATGTCCTTAGGTTAGTTAGGTTTAAGTAGTTCTAAGTTCTAGGGGACTTATGACCTAAGATGTTGAGTCCCATAGTGCTCAGAGCCATTTGAACCATTTTTGAACCAACGACAAAATACCCAGACTAGTGAACCAGGGTCGACAAGAGGTTCGCGAACTTACACCATTTATTGCACGAACCGCCCGTTTCTGAGCCAAAAATATCGTTTTAGAAAGGGAAGAGTTGCCCCACAATATAATACCATATGAAATAAGCGAATGAAGATAAACAAAGAAGACTGATTTTCGTGTCGAACGATCACTTACTTCAGATAACGTTCGAATAATAAGAATGGCAGCATGAAGTCTCTTAACAAGATCCTAAATGTGGGCTTTCCCCGACAGTTTACTATCTGGACACCTAGTAATTTGAACTGTTCTGTTTCACGAATCATCTACCCATTCTGTGAAATTCAAATTTCGGGGTTTTGTTGAATTGTAAAAATTGAATCTTACTGTGATATAGGGTTAGTTTATTTTCTACAGGTCATGAACTTATGTAATGAACTGGACTATGTGAAACCGAGCCAATGTTGCACACAACATACTTTACTAACAAGCTAGTGTCATCAGCAAACAGCAATACTTTAGTTACCCGTAATACTAGAGGGCATATCATTTATATAAATAAGGAACAGTGAAACGTCCCCTTAGAAAAATTATACATGACTGTGCTTAAACTGACACACAGTACTTTTAGCGCAACGCAATCTGACTTTCAAAAATCCCTACAAGAGAACGGCCCTGACTAACAATAACCTATACCTTTCATGAATCACTTACCTCACAAAAATCTTCGTTACTCTAACTACTGCAATACAGCGAGCGCCACTACTGCCAGCTAAATAAAAGATTCTAACAACTGAAGGGGCTAACTACTGATAGGCGTAGTTAGCAAAATGAAAGATTTTGATAAAGAGCGAACAATGTATTTACTTATATCAGTTCATGACATCCAGTCTTACAAATTTACTGTCTCTGTCCAGATCATCCGCTCTCAAAACTCCGCCATATCTCTCCCCACATCCGCCACTACTGGCGGCTCACGTCCAACTGCGCAATGCTACGCGCTGTTAACAGCCAACTGCCCAACACTACAATAGCAAATTACAACAATGTCACCCAGCCACAGACTGCACACAGCACAGCCAGTGATTTTCATACAGAGCGCTACGTGGCGTTACCAACATAAAAATCTAAACAGTCTACTTACAACAGGAGTGGTCCCAACACTGATCCCTAGGGTACCCCCCATTTGACCTTACCCCATTCACACCCCACATCACAGCCGTTCTCAAAATTGTGACTAATGACCTTTTGCTGTCTGTTGTTAAAGTAAGAGGTGAACCAATTGTGAGCCACTCCCCGTATTCCACAATGGTCCAACTCTAACACGTATCCATCATGAAGTTTTAATTTGTCACACATATTACCGAACTTTTTGTTTAATAAACAGAGACACGAGCCGAGTGCTAGCTTCACACTGGACTGCCCTCTGAAGTATTATCAGCAGTAATAATCGAATTAAGAGTAGGTAGACAGTAATACAAAAAGGAAACAAAACTTTGGAAGTCGACGGAAGAAGACGTAACTCATATAAAATATGAGATTATGAACTGAGAAAGAGGACTCGTGACAACTTGTACAAAGTGCAGTACAAAGTATGTTTGGAATAAAAGGTACAAAAAAAAAACAAATGATTACAATTTCAGAAATATTGGATGATTTATTCAAGAGAAAACCTTTACAGATTGGGCAAGTCAGTAACACCGTTTATCCACCTCTGGTCCTTATGCAAGCAATAATTATTCGGCTTTTTATTGATTGATAGAGCTGTTAGATGTTATCCTGAGCAATATCGTGCCAAATTCTCTCCAATTGGTGCTTTAGATCATCAAAATTCCGAGATGCTTGGAGGGCCATACTCATAGTGTTCCAAACGTTCTCAATTGGGCAGACGCCCATCGACATGGTTGGTCAAGGTGGGGTCTGGCAAGAGGGAAAACAAGCAGTAGAAACTCTCGCCGTTTGCGGGCGGGCATTGTATTGCTGAAATTCAATCCCATAATGGTTTGCCTTGAAGGACAAGAAAACGGGAAGTAGAATATAGTCGACGTACCGCTGTGCTGCATAGGTAATTGAAGATTGATGACGATAAATGCTATTAATCAACATGTATGATCGTGCTAGTGAAATCTCTCATAATTGTGTAAGGACTTGAATGATCGGCGCGTCAGTGTTCAATCATGTACTAAAATTCAAATGAAATTTGATGAACTGTAGAAGCTCGTTTAGCGTCATTGATAATGATTAGCTAGCCAGAGGGGACCAACGAATAACATTACGAAAGGTTGTGAATTCAGTTTTCGTGAATTTAAGCCTAGTTGTCTGAACTAACTTATGACGGCGATTATATGACTGAATTGTGAATGTTACAGATCTTCTGCTGTGTTTTACGTCATCTGTAACGACTACCGCTGTGACATTTTAGTACGCCTTATCACTATTCTTGGTGAGCGTGTTATCTTTTTAGCCGGCCGGTGTGGCCGTGCGGTTCTAGGCGCTTCAGTCTGGAACCGCGTGACCGCTACGGTCGCAGGTTCGAATCCTGCCTCGGGCATGGATGTGTGTGATGTCCTTAGGTTAGTTAGGTTTAAGTAGTTCTAAGTTCTACGGGACTGATGACCACAGATGTTAAGTCCCATAGTGCTCAGAGCCATTGGAACCATTTGCTATCTTTCTCAGTGAATTTTGGAGCGTGGTATCAAATGGAGGCAGTTGTTTGAACCTTCTATATTCTTGAGTGGATTACCGGAATAATTCATCATCATACATGAAAAAGGAAATTGCAACCTGAGGTTAACGAATTGAATGAAGATCGACTTCTTTTCTTTCACAAAATTGTAAACTTTTTTTGCCCAGTAACGGAATTCAATATTATACGTCCAAAACATTCCCGGTCAATATGCCAAATTCCCGCTGTCCCTATACATGCTGCCGGCACGGTAGCTCAGCGTGTTCGGTCAGAGGGTTTTAGCTATCCTCTGCAATAAAAAACTGAGTGAACGGATCTACGAACAACGAGAACAAGTGTCATAGGACGTCAGCTACGAACAATGTCAAAGAACAATATAGAACAAAATGAGATTAAAAAAAAAATGCGGGTTCGTTTTGTTCCCGGCTAAACTACGATTGTGCACCTGCATCAAGGCGACAAACTGTCACAACATCAACTATATAAGAAATTAGAAGTCCGTATCAAATAAATAGTTCGTCATAAGAAGCCTGTAGTGGACACCTACATTTAATCGGAACACCGCAATTTCTAAGCGAGAGTTATTCGGAGCTCCATGCTTATGATCGTTTGTAATAAGCACCTCACACTATTTGGTCTTAAAAACTCCTCGGCAATACGCTGATTTCCGTTTTGAACAGCGCCAAATAAGAGCCCCGTCTATTTCGGTTCTCTTTATGTTTTACGAGTAACATTCGTAGTGGGCACGTCGCGTAATGCGGTTGGTCATAGATACCTGCATATCGGACCTATGGCCACGTAAAAACACAAAGCACACGAACTGACCACTATGAAAGTTAAGAGTGGTACTAGGGTTGATTGTTCGAGCGGGCACCCACTGCGATTGATGGGTCTTCAAGAGAGGTAGACAATGTCTCATACGGAGAACTTCTGGTGGACGAGGATTTTCGAGTGGCTGGTGAGCCGTGACTTAAGTTGGTTGGTTGGTTGTTTCGGTGAAGGAGACCAGACAGCGAGGTCATCGGTCTCATCGGATTAGGGAAGGACGGGGAAGGAAGTCGGCCGTGCCCTTTGAAAGGAACCATCCCGGCATTTGCCTGGAGCGATTTAGGGAAATCACGGAAAACCTAAATCAGGATGGCCGGACGCGGGATTAAACCGTTGTCCTCCCGAATGCGAGTCCAGTGTCTAACCACTGCGCCACCTAGCTCGGTCCTGACTTAAGTCTGTCGTCTTACACGAGCGGCTTTCTGGTCTAAACCTACTATTCCGTACTTGCGTGTAAATCAGCAGCTCACCAAGTCCCAAGCGTGTCTTTCACGTCAGTGATATACAGGGTGTTCCGAGTGTGGAGTTATAAATTTCTGAGTATGCTCCACAGTGCGCATGCGTAGAAACAAGGGACTGGCAGCGTCTGTTAACATCGGCAGTTTATCTATTTTTACTGAGCTCGCTCATAGTATAGGAAGCGATTTGTTGCTATCGTATCTACTTATTTTTTATTGTGTTGTTTGCTTTGTTTTATTTATTTATTTATTAGTTTTGAATGTACATTCATGGATCAGATCAAAGGAAGTATTTGCATTTTGCTTGCCACATTGAGAAGGTTCCACGAGGGCTGGTATTTTTGTTACTAGTATTCTGCTACAAGAGAGACGAAATACCTGAAAGCAAAAGGGTATTTATTTTTACATAGAAAAAGCCTACACTATGCATAAATGGGAGCGTAAGCGAATTAACATTTTTAATTAAAATATTTAATCCGCTGAAATGTCAGAATTATTTGACGTGAAAAATAATTTTCGATTATTTTTTGTCACTTGGCAAGAAAACAAGATACAAACGATAAAGTAAAAAGGCGCTGTTTACAGCTAGTGGTGACGATGATGATGATGATGATGACGACGATATGTGGTATTTAGGGAGCTCAACTGCGCGGTTGTCAACACCCGTAAAAATTCCCAATCTTTTCACTGTTGAGTCCCGTCGCTTTCCCGAATGATGATGAAATGATGAGGAAAGCACGAACATAGTCCGCGGGTGAAGACAATCCCCGACATGGCCGGGAATCGAATCCGGGACCCCGTGGACCAGAGGCAGCAGCACTGCTGTTTACAGCGTTTTAGGCATTGTTTGATGTGTATGCAAGTACTTTTTTCTGAGTAAATAAATGTGTATGTTTTGAAATTTTAGAATGACACTTTTCCTATTCTTTCAGTTCTCGGACTTGTAGAGAATTTACCCCACGACTTCTGACAAGAACAACCACTATGAGTTCTGGTTTGGACTCTAATGAACTATCATCGCCGCTTGTTCCTACATCTTGTTAGTATACCGATGTTGTATTTGTTCTTATAATAGGGATAGTCCCTCATAACCCCACTTTCACTGTTCAGATGCCAAACGGCTCAGCAAACAACTCTCAATTTCACGCAATTTCGGCTCTGATGTGTAAACGAAAATGACCGTTCGGGACAGACGAGATTCAGTACAGGATGGAACCCTTTTACATGATCGACTTTCTGGTCTCAACTGACTGCTCGAAACGCATGCGTCTGCTGCAACGCCCCTGGTGTTTTATTACGGTACTGTGTCTTATCTGTTTTGAGTGGTCATTTTCGTATACACGTCAGCGCGAAATCTGGCGGTGTTGTGAAAGGGAGGTTATGAGGGACTACCCTTTCTACGGAAAAATCGAAATATAGTAACGAAATGTAGGAACAAGGAATGCCGGTAGAGTTTAATAATGATCGGAGCAGAATTCTTAGTGGAAGTTATTCCCAACTGTCGTGTGATTGTTCACATTCCTGATGACTGAATGAGTAGGAAAATTGTCATACAAACATTTCAGAATAGATACATTTATTTGTTCGAGAAAGAATATACTTGAAAATGCGTTAGAGAATATGTACAACGCGGTAAATAGTACCTTTCTGCTTTATCCCCTGAATATTGTTTTCTTGAAGTGCCAAATAACAACGAAAATTATTTTTCTCAATTTTGACTTAATCACTATTGAAATAATTTTCATTAAACACGTTTATCTACCTACGTTCTTATTAGGAGTAGTGTAGGCGTTTTCTCTGTAAAACGTAAAAGCTTTTAAATTTACGTATTTCGTCTCTCTTGTACACTAGAAGAACAATAGTAGGAAAAAAATAACAGGACCTTTTGCAACTTTTCAATGCGTCACGAAAACAAAACTAACAACATAATAAAATTTAAGAATACATGAAAGCACAAAACCCATTTTTATAAAAGGAGTGAGCTAGACCAGAACAGGTTATAACTTCCGATGTTAGCAGACGTAGCCTTAGTCCTTGTCTCTGCACATGCTCATTGTGCAGCATACACTTGGCAAATTTTGTACACCATTGACGTCATACATACACTCGCGACGTGGTTGGTTGCTGATTTACACGCAGCCACGAAAGGCGCACACACTTCGAGTAGTTAATCAATTGTAGAATTTTTGAACATTATTATGTTAGAGTATAATGACTTTTCAGGAGACTTAAAATCTACTCTGTAGGAATCAGCAGGGTTTCGAAACAGACGATCGTGTGAAACCCAGCTCGCGCTATTCGTCCACAAGACTCAGAGGGCCATAGACTCGGGTTCCCAGGTAGATGCCGTGTTTCTTGACTTCCGCAAGGCGTTTGATACAGTTCCCCACAGTCGTTTAATGAACAAAGTAAGAGCATATGGACTACCGGACCAATTCTGTGATTGGATTGAAGAGTACCTAGATAACAGAACGCAGCATGTCATTCTCAATGGAGAGGAGTCTTCCGAAGTAAGAGTGATTTCAGGTGTGCCGCAGGGGAGTGTCGTAGGACCGTTGCTATTCACTATATACATAAATGACCTTGTTGATGACATCGGAAGTTCACTGAGGCTTTTTGCGGATCATGCTGTAGTATGTCGAGAGGTTGTAACAATGGAAAATTGTACTGAAATAGCCGGCCGCGGTGGTCTAGCGGTTCAGGCGCTCAGTCCGGAACCGCGAGACTGCTACGGTCGCAGGTTCGAATCCTGCCTCGGGCATGGATGTGTGTGATGTCCTTAGGTTAGTTAGGTTTAAGTAGTTCTAAGTTCTAGGGGACTGATGACCACAGAATTTAAGTCCCATAGTGCTCAGAGCCATTTTTTTTTTTTTTTTTTTTTTTTTGTACTGAAATACAGGAGGATCTGCAACGAATTGAGGCATGGTGCAGGGAATGGCAATTGAATCTCAATGTAGACAAGTGTAATGTGCTGCGAATACATAGAAAGAAAGATCCTTTATCATTTAGCTACAATATAGCAGGTCAGCAACTGGAAGCAGTGAATTCCATAAATTATCTGGGAGTAGGCATTAGGAGTGATTTAAAACGAAATGATCATATGAAGTTGATCGTCGGCAAAGCAGATGCCAGACTGAGATTCATTGGAAGAATCCTAAGGAAATGCAGTCCGAAAACAAAGGAAGTAGGTTACAGTACACTTGTTCGCCCACTGCTTGAATACTGCTCACCAGTGCGGAAACCGTACCAGATAGGGTTGATAGAAGAAATAGAGAAGATCCAACGGAGAGCAGCGCGCTTCGATGCCGGATCATTTAGTAATCGCGAAAGCGTTACGGAGATTATAGATAAACTCCAGTGGAAGACTCTGCAGGAGAGACGCTCAGTAGCTCGGTACGGGCTTTTGTTGAAGTTTCGAGAACATACCTTCACGGAGGTGTCAGGCAGTATATTGCACCCTCGTACGTGTATCTCGCGAAGAGACCATGAGGATAAAATCAGAGAGATTAGAGCCCACACAGAGGCATACCGACAATCTTTCTTAACAGGAAGAATACGAGACTGGAATAGAAGTGAGAACTGATAGTCAAGGTATCCTCTGCCACATACTGTCAGGTGGCTTGCGGAGTGTAGATGTAGATGTAGTCGTTTCTGATCAATCGCTCGAGTAAAACGGGCATAAAACGCCATGAGCTCACGTGTCTCGAGTAGTCAAAAAAAAGTCGATCGTATAAAAAGAGGTTCAGTGAGCAGGTAGTTCTCTGGGAGACAGGGCGCTAATGTCACAGGGCGCAGTTATCAGATATCCGTGCAGCAGTGTCTGCCGAAAATGTCTTGATTATTGTTTTCCATTTTGACAGCACCGTCGACGGCCGCGAGTGCCTTGCTTCCGCGGCGCTCAGGATGGCCATTGACGTCCAAATGCGGGTGACTGTGTACGCACCGGGCACCCCGGTGGCGGCAGCACTGTCGGCCATTTGTAAGCGCTCCGGATGGCCCCTGGCCGCCGGCCACGGAGGGTCGGCCGGGCAGAGAGCGGAGGGGTCCCCAGGCGGCCATGGGGACGCGTTATGTGCGCCGATAACCGTGCCCTTTCAGCCTCCGCACTGCGACACTCGATAAAACGCTCTATGGCCGGAATAAATTCCCAGCACTGGCATTGGCCGCCTTCCGACACACGGCTCTCCCGGGGAGGATATGTCCACCGCCCCGGCAACGGTCGCCAGTGTCATCGGTAGCTATACCGGAGTGGTTTACGATAACCGTCAGCTTTAAGACAGCTCCACAGCACAGTGTAAGTGGGCTGTTTAGTTTTTTATGTTAGTAACGCCACGTAGGGCTCTGTATGAAAATCACTGACTGTGCTGTCTAAAGCCTGTGGCTGGTTTGCATTGTTGGAATATTTGCTATTGTAGTGGTGGGCAGTTGGATATGAACAGCGCGTAGCGTCGCGCAGTTGGAGGTGAGCCGCCAGCAGTGGTGGATGTGGGGAGAGAGATGGCAGAATTTTGAGAGCGGACGATCTGGACTTGTGTCCGCCAGAAAAAGGAAATTTGTAAGACTGGATGTCATGAACTGATATATATGTTACGACTTTTGAACACAATCAAGGTAAATACATTGTTTGTTCTCTATCTAAATCTTTCATTTGCTAACTATGCCTGTTAGCAGTTAGTGCCTTCAGTAGTTAGAATCTTGTATTTAGCTGGCAGTGTTGGCGCGCGTTGTACTGCAGTAGTCCGAGTAACGAAGATTTTTGTGAGGTAAGTGATTCATGAAAGGTATAGGTTATTGTTAGTCAGAGCCATTCTATTGTAGGGCTTATTAATAGTCAGATTGCGTTGTGCTAAACATATTGTGTGTCAGTTTAGTGATGATCAGAGTAAGTAAAGAGAGAATTGTCTGAGTACGTTCAGTTTTGCTCAGCTGTTTGAAAATCGAGTAACGTAGAGCTTTACCAGCACAGTAATTCATAAATTTTTCTAAGGGGATGTTTCATAACAGGAACAGGCTACTGACTGTTCCCCAGAATCATTTCGTCCTTCTGCAGAACAAAATCCGTAAATTTTAACATTTTTTTAATTTTTAAAGAAAAAATTCTATTCCACTATAGGTGTTTTATTTTCTTCGGCAATTCAACGCTAGCCACAAGGAAATGTCCAGACCATTGAGACCTCTTTCCGTCCATTTACAGGTACCGGACACTACCCAATAGCAGGGGCGTCACGATGTCAAACTCTTCGAAGTTAGAAAGGCAGCAGCAATGTTCAACTGGTGGTAACAGCAGCTAAATTGATGCCTTAGCTGAAGATCTGAGCAAATTACACAACAACATCAAATTTAGAGTGGAGCATGAAATAAATAATAGCATCAATTATCTGGATCTCAAAATATCAAACATAAATAACAAACACCATTTTGGTATCTTTCGAAAGCCAACAACCACAGATGTTACCATCAGTAACACATCCTGCCACCCGAATCAACATAAGATGGCTAATTTCCGGTCAATGCTACATCGTATGCATAAAGTCCCCCTCACCCCCACTGAACAGCACAAAGAAATCAGCATAATCAAATCAATTGCCCAAAATAATGGCTATGATGCTTGAATAATAGACACACTCTCTCAAAAAACTAAAGTAAAAATTGCTAGCAATAAGTCCTTGCAACAAGCAACAGCCACAATAACTATGAAAAACAAAAAATCAGTAAAATATGTAGCCCTACCATATATAGGCCCACTTTCATATAAAATTTCCAACTTATTCAAGAAGAAGAATGTCAAAATTAGTTTCTCTACCAATAACAAACTCCAACAAAGAGTCATACACTCACTCCCACACAATAGCATACCCCTTAAAAGATCTGGAATTTATAAACTAAAGTGTAACAACTGTCCTAAATTCTACATAGGCCAAACAGGTAGAGATTTTGAAACAAGATTCAAGGAACACCTTGATGCCCTACGTCTGAAAAACCTAAGCAAATCTGCTTTTGCCACCCATCTTGCAGAAAACAATCATACAGTTGAGAATATAGAAAACAACCTGCAGATATTACACCTCAAAGACAAAGGTTTCACATTGAATCTCCTAGAGAAGATTGAGATTCATACACATAAAAACAGGTTCCCTGATCTCATTTTGAATGAACAGACAGAGTCAGTTAACACCCCCTTCTTAAATAACTTTGAAGAAACTTTTACTTTTTTTAAAATAACTTAAGCCCAATATCCCATCAAACACATTCAGTATACAGGCCCCAAAAACTGTTTATATGTAATTGAAAAATTGCATAATGAAAACATGTGCATTGTATATTATGTCATATATTAGAATTTATCCCCTACTATTGTAACAACTAATTAGTAACACACAGTAACTCTGTACTACATATAATCTTTGTAACCTTATTTGTATGTAATTTTATTTATTCCGTTTTAGATTAATTTCATACAATAGCAAAGAGATATTTTACTGTACCCATATCGACTATACAGCATCTGTAAGTTAACATCGTTATGACTGTAAGCTCTTTGCAAATATTGTTTTCGTTTGTAATGTGAAGCTGGGCCACGTTTTTTAAACGTTATTCGTGTGTGCTGTGTGTGTAATTAAGATGATGAGGTTAAAAGTGACATCCATAGACTGGAATAGCACTTACATAGTGCATATTGAAAAGTGTATCAAGCTTGCGTTCGAAAACATAAATGCACGAATATTTCGTCAGGCAGAACTACACAGCTCGTAAGTACACTAACCTGCAAGTTCACTAATGTTTATAAAAACCATCTCTGAGCAATTTGATCTTGTAAAAGAAGTAAATCTGTCGTAAAAATACCATTACTGATATGAAAACAAAAATATTTCTTTTCTTTCCCAGTGCAGCAAATGAATAACATAAACAAAACTGGGTCCAACTAAGAACGCTTGTAATCTGCCATCTGAAGAAGGATTTGTAAAGATAAATCCGAAACCGGTCATGGTCTGAAGATAATAAACCTTTTTAAACCATACATGTGGCTGGTAGCTGTTTTTTATATAAATTATAAACCAAATAAGAATGTCATGATAGTTTAAAGTAGGGAACAGTCTTATCCTAACAGGTATGACAACTTTGACAGCAATATAAAACCTTAAAGTTTTGATGATCACCAATTTCAATGATTCCTGAGTATCATCATCATCATCATCATCATCTTCATTTACGACTGATTATGCCTCTCAGCGTTCAGTTTGGAGCATAGTCCCCCTTATAAAATTCCTCCATGATCCCTTATTCAGTGCTAACATTGGTGCCTCTCCTGATGTTAAGCCTATTACTTCAAAATCATTCTTAACCGAACCCAGGTACCTTCTGCTTGGTCTACCCCGACTCCTCCTACCCTCTACCGCTGAACCCATGACCTTGCTTCTCCCATGCGTGTAACATGACCCCACCATCTAAGCTCGTTCGCCCTGACTGCTACATTTATAGAGTTCATTCCCAGTTTTTCTTTGATTTCCTCATTGTGGACACCCTCCAGCCATTGTACCCATCAACTAGTACCTGCAATCATCCTAGCTACTTTCATATCCGTAACCTCCACCTTATTGATAAGGTAACCTGAATCCACCCAGCTTTCACCCTATACAACAAGTTGGTCGAAAGATTGAACGGTGCACAGATAACTTACTCTTGGTACTGACTTCCTTCTTGCAGAAGAGAGTAGATCGTAGCTGAGCGCTCACTGCATTAGCTTTGCTACACCTCGCTTCCCATTCTTTAACTATGTTGTCATCCTGTGAGAATATGCCTCCTAAGTACTTGAAACCGTCCACCTGTTCTAACTTTGTTCCTCCTATTTGGCACTCAATCCGTTTATATCTCTTTCCCACTGACATTACTTTCGTTTTGGAGATGCTAATCTTCATACCATAGTCCTTACATTTCTGATCTAGCTCTGAAATATTACTTTGCAAACTTTCAATCGAATCTGCCATCACAACTAAGTCATCCGCATATGCGAGACTGATTATTTTGTGTTCACATGTCTTAATCTCACCCAGCCAGTCTATTGTTCTCAACATATGATACATAAATAATATGAACAACAGTGGAGACAGGTTGCAGCCTTGTCTTACCCCTGAAACTACTCTGAACCATGAACTTAATTTACGTAAACTCTGACTGCTGCCTGACTATCTATGTAAAGACCCTTAATTGCTTGAAAAAGTTTGCCTCCTATTCCATAATATCGTAGAACAGACAGTAACTTCCTCCTAGGAACCCGGCCATATGCCTTTTCTAGATCTATAAATTCCCTGTTCCACTCGTAACACTTCTCCATTATTTGCCGTAAGCTAAAGATCTGGTCCTGACAACCTCTAAGAGGCCTAAACCCACACTGATTTTCATCCAATTTGTCCTCAACTAATACTCGCACTTTCCTTTCAACAATACCTGCGAAGATTTTACCCACAACGCTGATTAAAGAGATACCTCTGTAGTTGTTACAATCTTTTCTGTTTCCATTTTTAAGATTGGTGTGATTACTGCTTTCGTCCAGTCTGTGTGATTACTGAGTATGTCATGATATAAAGGTAGAAAGAAAAAAAGATTATTTTTAAGTAGCTATCAAACATTTCACTAATAACTGTAAATCAGTATGACGAAAGTTAAGTCCAAAGTAATATGTCGGTCAGAGATAACATTTATTGTGAAAGACAGTTGTAAACGCGGCGAAAAGGAAATTCAATGCATCTACAATGCTCGACCATGAAAATGTTAGTCGCTTGCTAGCTTGCTTGCTTTCAAGTCTAGAGATAGCACTGTTTGTTATAGTACTACAAACGGAAAGCTACGATATTGTTTCTATTTAAAAAAAATGGTTCAAATGGCTCTGAGCACTATGGGACTCAACTGCTGTGGTCATAAGTCCCCTAGAACTTAGAACTACTTAAACCTAACTATCCTAAGGACATCACACACATCCATGCCCGAGGCAGGATTCGAACCTGCGACCGTAGTGGTCGTGCGGTTCCAGACTGTAGCGCCTGTGACCGCTCGGCCACTCCGGCCGGCGTTTCTATTTTAAAAAAAAAGTAATATTGTGTGATAGAGATGCGCGGACGTTGTTCTCAGTTATTCTGACTTGAGAACTTGAACTGAAGTGATATTCTGATAGTGTACGACAAGTTAATGAACACTTACAACGAAGAATGGGCATAGTATCGAAGACTGCAATACCTGATTAGCCTGGAGTAGGAATTAATATGAACACACGAAGATAATACAAATACACCGATTGTAACAGTAGTCGTAATTGTCACGATCACCGAATTGAAAAGAATCGTAATTGATCTGATCCATCGGTGTGCGTGTGGTGTGCTAAGAAGGAACAATAAAATTGTTCGTCAGTAATGGAAATCTCACGTGTTGGCTCCATCATTAATTGAACTGTGTGATAGTTAATAATCAAAATTAATTCACTGTGAACATTGTAATTGAAAGAGTAACTTGATGAACATTGAGCATTGAAAGGAGTGTTTTGCCGAAATAATATCACGACACCCTAAAGCAAGATAGCATTATAGATTATCTCTGGATTTGCGTCGTGCCGTAGTGAACAATTCTGCCTAGCAACGTAACAACAACTACTGATACTGAACCGAAAATGAATTTTTCCTCGCTTATACTGAACCGCAAGTGAATTTTTCCTCGCTTCAGTGGTGTGAAACGACGCAGGTGATGAATGACTCACTCAATACTGCAATAACTAACTAACCGGGCTTAGCAAATCATCATAAAACCTTAACAGACAATTAAGATCAGCAGTTCGCATCGCTGAGAAGACTGTGCGGACTCGCAAACGGACTTTCATACATTACGCGAGGAACAATTTTCTGTAGAGATTTTCAGGTGCTGTTCCACGTTATACGATGGGGATAACCATCACTGCGCGTCGCGTCTCCATTCCACCGACCGAGCTGTAGCAGCAGCGGCTCAACATCAACAGCGACAACAAAAGGGGAGAGGGGACGTCACAAATGGCAATTGGAGGAATTCTCTGGAGGTTTAATCCAGCCAAGAAGATGTAGCTTATAAAACCCTCATTCGATTTGTACGTCAGTATCATTTGTGCGTCTGGGACCCTAACCAGATAGGACTGATAGAGAAAATAGTGAAGACCTATCGAAGAGTGGTGCCGCTATGTCAGATGGTCGTTCAGTAAGCTCGAAAAAATCATGGATATATTCAAGAGACTCAAGTGGCCGAAGCTACAAGAGGGGCATCACGGTGTACTATAGTGTTCAGAGAGTGCACGTTCCTGAGAGAATCGACAAATACAGGAGGTGGACACAGATATGGAACACAACACATAACCATGCCTAAGAGTTTATTAAAACCACTGGCTTTCACAACAGCTTCCAGTCGTCTCAGAATGGATACATACGGTTCATGTATGGTTTTCGAAGGAATCTTATGACATTATTCCTGCAAAATAGTTGCAAGTACAGGTAACGATGATGGAGATTGCGCAATTAATAACAGAAATTTTAAGTGTGCCAAATAATTCGTAATTTCAAATTTACTAAAAAAATTTAATTTTAACTGGACATTTAGAGCTAGTAGGCTACTTACCGATTGTAACATCAAAAATAAAGTTATTCCTTTTCATAAATTTTAGCTTGAAATATAATATATTGTGTACACAATTATACGAAACTTTTCACAAAAGCAGCTGAGATGATACTGACCTGACCAAAATTCGATACATGATTCTGGCATCGACAACTACTGCGAGGAAAAGTAACGCTAGAGGAGAATGTCCCGTAGCAAGGTGGATAGCGATCATGTGTCCTTCTCTCCAACGTAAACCACAAAGGCTCAGTAATGTTGAGATCTGATGACAGTAATAGCCAGGGGAGATGCTACAAATGAACATGATGCTCACAAAACTAGTTCTGGACGATGCGACCTCTGTGAACAGCGACCCTCTCGCTTGGAACAGAGTGTCACCACTGGCGAACAAACACTGTACCGAGGGATACACCAGATATCAGCCAAAATGACCACATAATTTTTGGCATTAATGCGAACTTGCAGTGTAACCATAGGGCCCATGGAATATCACGTAATGGCTGCCCTAATCATCAGCGAACCTCCGCCATGCTTCACTTTGGGGACGGAAATTCGGGCTGCAGTTGGAAACTGTGTGAAGAATGGCTCACCCGACCAGATGACTTGGGTCTACTTCTCCATCGTCCAGGTTTCATGGCTACGGTACCACGTTTCCCCGTTACGGGTATTTGCATCACTGATGAGTTTATTTGGAATTCCAGTTCGTCCTGCAGTTTTCTGTTTTTAGAGACCCGTTTGTGTGGTTTTGGTGCTAACAGCGTTCGCGAGTGTGTCTTTCAGTTCTGCAATGACTTTTGCGCTGTCGTTCTATTACTTTTCTTCTCAGCCCTCCTCAATGAGCGTCCGTCACGATAACTCGACACATACTATCCTCATCTTTGTGCCTTAGCGCATTACTTTTCTCCGCTTTCCCTCTATGTAGTATAAATCTACGATACGTTGCCTCTTGAAACACCACACACTTCGGGTAACTTCGTTACGGAAGCAAGTTCCATTCGACCACCAACAATGTGCTCACGTTCGAAGTCACTGAGCTCCGACGTAAGCTTCAAATGGCTCTAAGCACTATGGGACTTAACATCTGAGGTCATCAGTCCCCTAGACTTAGAACTACTTAAACCTAACTAACCTAAGGACAGCACACACATCCATGTCCGAGGCAGGATTCGAACCTGCGACCGTAGCAGCAGCGCGGTTCCGGACTGAGGCGCCTAGAACCGCTCACCGCGGCCGGTCCGACGTAAGCGCTCATAACTGCACAGAACACTTTCTGACCACGGCTGAGACTTGCAACGTGCCGGCCGCTGTGGTCGAGCGGTTCTAGGCGCTCCAAACCGGAACCACGCAGCTGCTACGGTCGCAGGTTCAAATCCTACCTCGGGAATGGATGTGTGTGACGTCCTTAGGTTAGTTAGGTTTAAGTAGTTCTAAGTTCTAGGGGACTGATGACCTCAGATATTAAGTCCCATAGTGCTCAGAGCCATTTTGAACCATTTGATCCGAGCACTCTTATTATTCCCTCTTGGCTCTCGTACATATTGTGCATTACGCGTCATTCCCCAATAGGCTGCCCCTATTTTTCTCAGAATTTCGAACATCTTGTACCACTTTACATTGTCGAACGCCTTTTCCAGGTCGATAAATCCTATGAACGTGTCCTGATTTTTCTTCACTCTTGCTTCTATTATCAACCCCAACGGCAGACTTGCCTCTCTGGTGCTTTTACCTTTCCTAAAGCCAAACTGATCGTCATCTAACACATCCTCAATTTTCTTTTGCGTTCGTGTCTGAAACTTGGACACATCAGCTGTTAAGCTGATTGTGCGGTAATTCCCGCAGGTGTCAGCTCTTGCAGTCTTCGGAATTGTGTGGATGATATTTTTCCGAAAGTCATATGGTATGTCGCCAGACTCATACATTCTAAATACCAACATGGTCGTTTTGCTGTCACTTCCCCCAAATACTTTAGAAATTCTTATGGAATGTTATCTACCCCTTCTGCATTATTTTATCTTAAGTCCTCCAAAGCTCTTTTAAATTCTAATTCTAATACTGGATCCTCCGTCTCTTCTAAATCGACTCCTGTTTCTTCTTCTATAACACCAGACAAATCTGCCCTCTCATAGAGGCCTCCAATGTACTCTTTCCACCTATCCTTTCTCTCCTCTGCATTTAACGGTGGAATTCCCGTACAGGGTGTAAACCACAGCTCTTTACAGGGCACAACAGTAGCTTAAGAGAAGTCGAGAGGAACAATCTGATATAGGACACTTGTGGTCTGTCAATGAGAAAACAACCTCAAACAGGTCAACAAAGGCCACGTAAGTTACAGCGCATGGGCGCTGCCTGAAATATTCAGTGTCCTCTCGATCTCTTTTATCACACTGGCTTTAGTTAACATTAGTAAGTTCACCTATCCTACTATGGCAACGAAAGTGAAAGACTTTTATACAACTTTTACTGAAACTAATTACGTTGCCAGTCCGATCCAAACGTAACCCTTAAAAGCACAACTGTCTCGTAGCAGAAAGACCAGAGAAGCAAAACGATTTAATTGTTAATTTTACGCCTCTAAAATTCGTAAATTTGTGAGCTACAATATATGCAAACATCAACTTTACAATTTGTAAGGCACGACAAAGGAGACGGCGAAAGAGGGCGAGTGTTTGTTGTTGTGGTCACTAGTCCGAAGAGTGATCTTAATGTTACTCTATTCTGCGCCAAGGATCTTCACCTCTGAATAACCACTGAAACCTTCATCCTTCTGAATATGCTTACTGCTTTCATCTCTTGGCCTCCGTCTACGTTTTTTAGCCCCCACACTTCCCACCCATACGAAATTGATGATCCCTTGATCTCTCAAAATGAGTGGTATCGACCGATCGCTTCTTTTATGCGAGTTGTGCCACAAATTTCTTTTCTCTCCCATTCTGTTCAGTACCTCCTCATTTGTTACGCTATCCACCCATCTAATCGTTAGCATTCTTCTGCAGCACCACGTCTCAAAAGCTTCTATCCTCTTCGTGACTAAACTGTTTACCGTCCATGTTTCACTTTAATACATGGCTACACTTCATACAAATATTTTCAGAAAAGATTTCCTAATACTTAAATCTATATTTGGTGTTAACAAATTCCTTTTCTTCAGAAACCCATTTCTTTCCATTACTAGTTCACATTTTATATACTCTCTGCTTCGGCCATCATGAGTTACTTTCCTGTCCGCCCTCGTAGCGTAGCAGTAGCGTTATCGCCTACCATGCAGGGGGCCAGGGTTCGATTCCCGGCAGGGGACTGGGTGTTGTGTTTCCTTCAGCATCATTTTCATCATCATTGACGCGCAAATCGCCGATGTGACGTCAACTAAAAGAACTTGCAATACGGAGGCCGAACTTCCCTGAATGGGGCCTCCCGACCAACAATGCCATACGATCATTTCATTTCAGTTACTCTGCTGCCCAAATAGCAATACTGATCTACTACTTAAGTGTCTTCCCTCGGCATAATCTGTTTTAATTCGAATACATTTCATTATCTTTGTTTTGCTTTTGTTGATGTTCATCTTATATGGCCCTTTGAAGACACTGCCCATTTCGTTTAAGTGCTCCTTTAAGTCCATTGCTGTCTCTAACAGAATCACGTCACCGGAAAACTTCAAAGTTCCTATTAGGATATTAAAAACTTCATGCGGTGCACATGGGCTATAGTGTAGTTGGCTTTTAAAGGTCAATTTAATGTTTTTTTTCCGGCTTGGTAGACCAAAAGTCTCTTATGTCAAACTGTTGGTCCCGACTTTTCCTACACCACTGTGATACGTTATAAACAGTTATCGCTTACACCCTGTATAAACAGAAGGCTTGCTGAGATTAAGGTTGAAAGATAACTGTGTCTTTACTGAATATATCTGATGAATTAGGAGACGCAATGTTAGCCATAGAAACTTTCGTTAGACCGCGGCCTGCCGCTCATAAAACAGGAATCACCAATATTCAAATACTATCCGTACAAGTCTGCACTGAACGGGGTGACTTCAACAGAAACAAGGGTAACTTCAGGTGTGTCCAGGGCAGCGTAATAGGTCCTTCCCTTTTCACGATTTACGTAAACGATTTGGTTGATGGTATTGACAACGGCCTGAGGCTGTTTGCCGATGGTGCTATAGTCTACAGGAAAGTAGTATCACACGAAAGTTGTGAACAAATCAATGAGGATTTGCAGAAAATAAATGCGTGGTGTAATGACTGGCAATTACCTCCCAATATTAGTAAGAATAACCTACTTCGTATAACAAAGCGAAAATCCCAGTTAATGTACGAGTACAAAATAATTGCCCAGTCTTTGGAAGCGGTAACATCCGTCAAGTATCTGGGTGTGACTATCCGAAATGATCTCAAATGGAATGATCAAATTACACAAGTAACGGGTAAGGCGAACTCTAGATTGCGGTTTATTGGTAGAATTCTGAAGCGATGCAGTCCTTCAACAAAGAAAATAGGTTACAATACGTTAGTTCGTCCAGTCTTGGAGTACTGTTCGTCGGTATGGGACCCTTACCAGTTGGGTCTGATTCAAGAGATTTAGAAGGTCCAAAGACGAGCGGCAAGATTCGTGACTGGTACATTTAGTCATCGCGAGAGCGTTACAAACCTCATAGAAAGTTTGAATAGGGACACACGGCGCGCTAAATAGAAGGGGCTGCTCACTAAATTCCGAAATCCGATCTGCACCGAGGATGTAGAGCATATATTATTACCACCAACATTCAAATCGCGCAATGATCACCATTCAAAGATAAGGGAAATAAGAGCTCGTACTGAGGCATTCAGACAGTCGTTTTCCCCTCGCGCGATCCGCGAGTGGAACAGGGGCGGAGGATATGATTAGCGCGAACTGTGCCCTCCACCACACACCGCTTGGTGGCTAACGGAGCATACAGGGTGTTACAAAAAGGTACGGCCAAACTTTTAGTAAACATTCCTCACACACAAAGAAAAAAAAATATGTTATGTGGACATGTGTCCGGAAACGCTTACTTTCCATGTTAGAGCTCATTTTGTTACTTCTTTTCAAATCACATTAATCATGGAATGGAAGCACACAGCAACACAACGTACCAGCGTGACTTCAAACACATTGTTACAGGAAATGTTCAAAATGTCCCCCGTTAGCGAAGATACATGCATCCATCCTCCGTCGCATGGAATCCCTGATGCGCTGATGCAGCCCTGGAGAATGGCGTATTGTATCACAGCCGTCCACAATATGAGCACGAAGAGTCTCTACATTTGGTACCTGGATTGCGTAGACAAGAGCTTTCAAATGCCCCCATAAATGAAAGTCAAGAGGGTTGAGGTCAGGAGAGCGTGGAGGCCATGGAATTAGTCAGCCTCTACCAATCCATCGGTCACCGAATCTGTTGTTGAGGAGCGTACGAACACTTCGACTGAAATGTGCAGGAGCTCCATCGTGCATGAACCACATGTTGTGTAGTACTTGTAAAGGCACACGTTCTAGCAGCACAGGTAGAGTATCCCGTATGAAATCATGATAACCTGCCCCATTGAGCGTAGGTGGAAGAACGGGGCCCAATCGAGACATCACTTACAATGCCTGCCCAAACGTTCACAGAAAATCTGTGATGATGACGTGATTGCACAATTGCGTGCGGACTCTCGTCAGCCCACACACGTTGATTGTGAAAAATTACAATTTTATCACGTTGGAATGAAGCATCATTCGTAAAGAGAACATTTGCACTGAAATGAGGATTGACACATTGTTGGATGAACCATTCGCAGAAGTGTACCCGTGGAAGCCAATCAGCTGTTGATAGTGCCTGCACACGCTGTACATGGTACGGAAACAACTGGTTCTCCGGTAGCACTCTCCATACAGTGACGCTGACATTAGGGTTATCGTCAACTGCACGAAGAATTGCCTCGTCCATTGCAGGTGTCCTCGTCGTTCTAGGTCTTCCCCAGTCGCGAGTCATAGGCTGGAGTGTTGCGTGCTCCCTAAGACGCCGATCAATTGCTTCGAACGTCTTCCTGTCAGGACTCCTTCGTTCTGGAAATCTGTCTCGATACAAACGTACCGCGCCACGGCTATTGCCCCGTGCTAATCCATACATCAAATGGGCATCTGCTAACTCCGCATTTGTAAACATTGCACTGACTGCAAAACCACGTTCGTGATGAACACTAACCTGTTGATGTTACGTACTGATGTGCTTGATGCTAGAACTGTAGAGCAATGAGTCGCATGTCAACACAAGCACCGAAGTCAACATTACCTTCCTTCAATTGGGCCAACTGGCGGTGAATCGAGGAAGTACAGTACATACTGACGAAACTAAAATGAGCTCTAACATGGAAATTAAGCGTTTCCGGACACATGTCCACAAAACATCTTTTCTTTATTTGTGTGTGAGGAATGTTTCCTGAAAGTTTGGCCGTACATTTTTGTAACACCCTGTATATGTAGATGTAGAATGCCAAAATGTCCTCAGTCGTGCCTCCCTAACGACATTTCGGTTTCATCGGAACGGAATGATAATATTGGCGGCTTTCTCTACTGCATTATCTGCAGCAGCCATAAATTCCTCTAACCTCTCAAGAACATAAGCAGTTCGTCGTTTAGTCTTCGAGCCCTACTTGGTGTGTAATGCTTCGGACTGTTATTACACAGCTGCAGGTCCACTTCAATAAACCATACGGCGGCAACGAGCCTTTTTATAAATGCAGCTGTTTCAGCTGCTATTGGAGAAGGCATAATTCCGCGTCGTTGTTGAAACCTCAGTGCTACACTTGGCGCTCGCCGCGGGCGCGATTAATGACCGGGCTCCAGAAGCTGGAAACACGAACAGAATGGGAAGGGCACGTACCAGCAGCGGCGCGGCGTCTTTGGGAGGCGAACCTCCAATCAGAGCGGCCACCGTGTCACGTTTCTGAGGAATTCCACGGCGCCGACGGGCCAGTGGCCGACGCCCCACGCACGCTACCATCAGACGCCCTCGCCTCGTAGAGCCTCTCCAGTACCACTCCAGGGATTCCAGCGACTGTTACCTGGCAAGACGGACTGGAGACCTGGCAGCGCCCTCGTATTGACGCCCGAGTAAAGGAAGGGAGTATAATATTTCTCGCTCATGGAGACATTACTACTCTATTGCCATTCAAAGCGTCTTCCGTGTTGTAGCAGGCAATGACGTCACAAGGACGTATTGATTTGTGTATGCGACTGAGGAACGCTGCCTCGTGTCGGTTTGCTCGGGGAACTAACTACATTTTGATCAGTATTTAATAGAGCAACAGCATAAACATACACCGTAAAACTTATACCTACTATGGATTATTAGAACAGGAGATATCAATTGTCGAATTTACAATGCGAATACTGTGAGTATAAATGATTTTTACACATTTTGATTATTTTAGACAGATGGTCAATGATAAGACAACAAACATTCTAGAACAGCCGGCCAGAGTGGCCAAGCGGTTCTAGGTGCTTCAGTCTGGAACCGTGCTACTGCTACGGTCGCAGGTACGAATCCTGCCTCGGGCAGGGATGTGTGTGATGTCCTTAGGTTAGTTAGGTTTAAGTAGTTATAAGTTCTAGGGGACTGATGACCTCAGATGTTAAGTCCCGTAGTGCTCAGAGCCAATGATCAGCACATCTGCCCAGTAAGCAGTAGGCACGGGTTCGAATCCCGATCCAGCACAAGATTGTAACTTTTACTACTGATTTTATACAATGCCCAGTCGCAGCCAATATCTGTAACTCCCTTATATCTCGCGAAATAACCGCGACAAGAAATTTCGAGAAATTAGAACAAATGCAAAGGCTTGCCGACAATCATTTTTCCCACGTGCCATTCGCGAGTGGAGCAGTCAGGGGGAAGGGTGGCGGGGGGAGGATCGATTAGTGGTACCAGAAGTACCCTCCGTCACACACCGTTAGATAGCTTGCGGAGTATACTGTAGTTGTAGATGCACATGTGTAACCGGCGGATCAGTGGCTCGTGCGGTACTGCAACACGGCAGCTGTAAGTTAAATAAGACATCAAATAGGAATATGTCTAAAGCTTAACGGCTCTCATCAGTGTACTCATTAGAATATACTTATAAAAAATTGCCTGATTTAACCATCTGGGAAACGAGAGACGTTATTAACAGCCTGAATTATTTTGCTCGTGCTGGGTTGTCACGAACAACTTACGAAGAAAGTGATCAGTTGATGGCAGTCGTGCAGTGCGAACCTTGCCACCAGCCTGTGAGGTTTTGTGTTGGAGCAAGTCTGCAGACCATTTACAAACACGATGATTGTTGTGTCTAGACAAGACAGTCTAGACACAAGGCGAGGAAGCCGAAATGCACGCGTCAACTCACGCAGGCTTGCTTTAGGTCTGAAACAGGATACGTAATGAATGCTATAAAGAAAAGAACGTAGCTCCTGGAATACTTAACTTTAATCTATCATTTGTATACAGCATTCTTGATGATACAAGTGAGACTCTCTCTAGAAATGGTCAATGGCGCCTTGCTAGGTCGTAGCCATGGACTTAGCTGAAGGCTATTCTAACTATCTCTCGGCAAATGAGAGAAAGGCTTCGTCAGTGTAGTCGCTAGCAAAGTCGTCCGTACAACTGGGCGAGTCCTAGTACGTCTCTCTAGACCTGCCGTGTTGTGGCGCTCGGTCTGCAATTACTGACAGTGGCGACACGCGGGTCCGACATGTACTAATGGACCGCCGCCGATTTAAAGCTACCACCTAGCAAGTGTGGTGTCTGGCGGTGACACCACAATGATTCCTCTAAATGGGAAGAAACTGCAGGAAATGATCCCATAGAGGATAAAGAGGAGAAAATGTCAGATGGACATATGGCTGGAAATGCTTTCCAAGGGAGGTATACCCACTTGAACTACACATGAGAAAACACCATGCAAGTGTGAATGTTCTGCCTCTACTAGTGTTTGAGCCCGACACGCAGGAGTTTGGTAATGTTCACGACGGCGGCGTGTTCATACATCGCCACAAAGAGGTGAAGCGGATTCCGCCTACACCGACATCTACGTGATTACTCTGCAGTTCACAGTTAAGAGCCTGGCAGAGGGTTCACCGAACCACCTTCATGCTATTTTCCCACCGCTCCACTCTCGAACGGCGCATAGGAAAAACTAACACTTTGCGAGCTCAGATTCCTCTTGTTTTATTATGAAGATCATTCATCCCCATGTAAGTGGTTACCAATAAAATATTATCACACTCTCAGAACAAAGTTGGTGAGGGAAATTCCATGAGGAGATCCTGCCGCAACGATAATCGCCTTTGCTTTAATGACTGCCACCCCAATTCGCGGATTATATCCGTGGCGCTGTCTTTCTGTAGCTGCTACCGCCCTTACATGGCCACGGTATCTCTTGTGACGTCGCTGGTGTTCGCTCCTGCGCCATATGAGGCTATGTTTCTGTAACGGACCCGTCCCACCAGCTTCAGTCAACCTCCCGATGCTATGGTAGGATCCCAGGCGGTGCGCGCCGCCGCCTTTGTTGACGGTGTTGTCACACATTTTTATCTCGATCGCTTCTTTTATTACGCTATCGCAGAAACTATTAATCCGTGTAATAACAGATGCCTCTGCGAATGCAATACAATGACCATTTCCCAGAGCTTGCTCTCAGGGTACCAAAGACATTGGAAGTGGATCTGATGTTACACGGACTAATAGTTTCTGGGATAACGATTTTAAAGAAACGATCGAGGTGAAAACTTATGACAACACCCTCAGTGAGACGGGCGGCCTGCATCTAAGCACGGATGGGACCCTGCCATCGGGAGGTTGAAGCGGGCGCGGCGGGCGAGCAAAGAAAATGTTACCTTATATGGCGCTGGAGGGAGCACCACTGACATCACAAAACAAGTAGCGCGTCTATATAAAGACAGTCATCACTTGACAACGATCGAGCAATACTCAGCCGAAAGCTAGTGGATTTTAAACCACTTCAGGCGGCTGGAAGCTCTAGAGAATTTGGTCACTACTTCTTGCTGTCGTTGCGGTCTTCAGTCCGAAGACTGGTTTAATCTACATCTACATCATACTCCGCAAGCCACATAATGGAGTGTGGTGGAGGGTACTTTCGGTACCACTATCTGATCCCTCCAACCCTGTTCCACTCGCGAATAGTGCGTGGGAAGAATGATTGTCGGTATGCCTCTGTATTGGCTCTAATTTCTCGAATTTTCTCCTCGTGGTCAATACGCGAGATGTATGTGGGGGGAAGTAATATGTTGTCTGACTCCTCCTGAAAAGTGCTGTCCCGAAATTTCAATAGTAAATCTCTCCGTGATGCACAACGTCTCTCTTGTAACGTCTGCCAGTGGAGTTTGTTTAGCATCTCCGTAACGCTCTCTCGCCAGCTAAATGATCCGGTGACGAAACGCGCCGCTCTTCGTTAGATCTTCTCTATCTCCTCTATCAGCCCTGCCTGATAGAGATCATAGATAGCTAAACAATACACAAAAATCGGGCGAACAAGCGCCTTATAGGCCACTTCTTTCGTGGATGAGTTACATTTCCTTAAGATTCTTCCTATGAATCTGAGTCTTGTGTCTGCTTTTCCCACTATCTGTTTTGTATGGTCATTCCACTTAAGGTCGCTCTGGATAGTTACGCCTAGATATTTTACGGCAGACGCTGTCTCCAGCTGCTTGTCATCAATAGTATAGCTGTACAGTAATGGAATTCTTCTCCCACGTATGCGAATTATGTTACATTTATTTACGTTCAGGGTCAACTGCCAGAGTCTGCACCACTCATCAAATATCTGCAGGTCGTTCTGCAAATTCTTACTATCTTCTGGAGTTGCTACTTTCGTATAAACAACTGTATCAACCGAGAATAGCCTTAAAAAGCATCCGACGCTTTCTACTAGATCATTTATATATATTGCGAACAGCAACGGTACTATCACACTTCCCTGCGGTACTCCGGATATTACCTTTACATCTGCCGATTTATTCCGTTAAGAGCTACGTGTTGAGTTGTATCTGCAAGAAAGTCTTGAATCCAATAGCAGGTCAGCTCCGATACTCCGTAAGCTCGTATTGTTTTCATTAAATGGAAATGCTGGAGGGTGTCAAATGCCTTACTGAAATCAAGGAACACGATATCAGCCTGAGCGCTGTTCTTCACTGCCCTGTGGATCTCATGGACGAACAGAGCGAACTTAGTTTCGCAGGATCTCTGTTTGTCGAATCCATGTTGTTTTTTCATTGAGGAGCTGTTCATTTTCCAAGAACGTCATAATTCTTGAACATAAAACATGTTCCATAGTTCTACAACAGATTAACGTCAACGATATAGGTCTATAAATGTGTCGATCTGTCTTACGGCCTTTCTTAAAAACGGGAATGACCTGCGCTTTTTTTCAGTCGCTAGATACCTTTCGTTACTCAAGTGATCTACTATAAATTACTGCTAGAAGGGGAGCAAGTTCTTTCGCATAATCTTAATAGAATCTTATAGGTCCTGAAGCCTTTCCACTACTAAGCGATTGTAGCTGTTTAAAATTCCGCGATTGGTTATCTGCAATATCTGCCACGACGATTGAAAGGAGGAACAGTGTTGCGATCTTCCGCGGTGAAACAATTTCGGAAGACAGAGTTCAGTATTTCGGCTTTCTCTCTGTTATCTTCCATTTCGGTGCCGGTGTGGTCGCTGAGGGATTGAATAGAAGATTTTGACCCACTTATTGATTTCACATACGACCAAAATCTCTTAAGGTTTGTACTCATATCTTACTTTTGAAACAATTGAACGCTGCTCTCATTGTTCTCCTTATACTAATTTTCGCTTCGTTCAGCTTTTGTTTGTCAGCTGTGTTTTTACTTCTCTGGAATTTGAGAAAAGTGTTCTTTGTTTAAGTAGCTCTCCATGCTATTCTATGCTGTGCGAGGCTCTTCATCTCCGAACAGCTACTGCAACCTATCTCTTTCTGTGTCTGCTTACGGTGTTCATCTCTTGGTCTCCCTTTACTATTTTTACCTCCCACACTTCCCTTATATACTAAACTGATGATCCCTTGATTTCTCGGAGTGTGTCCTATCACCCGATGCCTTCTTTTGGTCTAGCTGTGCCACAAATCTCTTGTCTCCCCAATTTCAGCCGCGCGGGATTAGCCGAGCTGTCAAAGGCGCTGCAGTCATGGACAGTGCGGCTGGTCCTGGCGGAGGTTCGAGTCCTCCCTCGGGCATGGGTGTGTGGGTTTGTCCTTAGGATAATTTAGGTTAAGTAGTGTGTAAGCTTAGGGACTAATGACCTTAGCAGTTAAGTCCCATAAGATTTCACAAACATTTTTTCCCCAATTTCATAAGGTACTTCCTCGTTAGTTACGTAATCGACTCATCTAATCTTCAGACTTCTTCTCTGGCACCACATTTCGAAAGCTTCAATTTTCTTTCTGACTCTTGCTGTTTATCGTCATTGTCTCACTTCCATATATGGCTATACTCCACACAAATACCGTCAGAAAATACTTCTTAACACTGAGATCTACACTCGATGTTAACAGATTTCTATTCCTCAGAAATGCTTTTCCCGATATTGTCAGTATACATTTTATATTCCCGTTACTTCGGCCATCATCAGTTACATTGCAGCCCAAATAGCAAAACTCATCAACTACTTTAAGTGTCTTGTTTCCTAATCTGATTCCCTTAGCATCCCCTGATTTAATTCGACTACATTCCATTATCCTCGTTTTCCTTTTGTTGTTCATCTTTTATCCTCCTTTCAAGACACTGTCCATTCCTTTCAACTGCTCTTCCAGGTCGTTTGCTGTCTCTGACAGAATTACAGTTTCATTAGCGAACCTCAAAGTTTTTATTTCTTCTCTCTGAATTTTAATTCCTACTCCAAATTTTTTTTTGTTTCGTTTGCTGCTTGTTCAGTGTAGATTGAATAACATCGGGTATAGGCTACAACCGTGTCTCACTCACTTCTCAACCACTGCTTCCCCTTCATGTTCCTCGACTCTTATAAATGCCATCTGGTTTCTGTACAAGTTGTAAATAGCCTTTCACTCCCTGTACTTTACCCCTGCTACCTTCAGAATTTGAAAGAGAGTATTCCAGTCAACATTGTCAAAAGCTTTCTATAAGTCTACAGATGCTATAAATGTAGGTTTGCCTTTCTTTACTTTATGTTTTAAGATATGACGTAGGGTCAGTGTTGCTTGGCGTGTTCCTACATTTCCCCGCAATCGAATTTGATCTTCCCCGAGGCCGGCTTCTACCAGTTTTCCATTCTTCTGTATAAATTCGTGTTAGTATTTTGCATCCATGAGTTATTAAACTGATAGTTCTGTAACTTGCACACCTGTCAGCAACTGCTTTCTTTGGAATTGGAATTACCACATTCTTACAGAAGTCTGAAGGTATTTCGCCTGTCTGATACATCTTGCACAGCAGATGGAAGAGTCGGGTCATGGCTGGCTCGCCATAGTTCTAACGGAATGTTGTCTATTAAAAAAAAAATGGTTCAAATGCCTCTGAGCACTATGGGACTTAACATCTGTGGTCATCAGTCCCCTAGAACTTGGAACTACTTAAACCTAACTAACCTAAGGACATCACACACATCCTTGCCCGAGGCAGGATTCGAACCTGCGACCGTAGCACTCGCGCAGTTCCGGACTGAGCGCCTAGAATCGCGAGACCACCGCGGCCGGCGTTGTCTATTCCTGGAACCTTGTTTCGACTCAGATTTTTCAGAGCTTTGTCATTTTCTTCGCGCAATATCGTATTTCCCCATTTTATATTCATCTACATCGACTCACCTTTTTATTGTATTGCTTGTATAGATCCTCTATACACTCGTTCCACGTTTCGGCTTTCCATTCTTTGCTTAGGACTGATTTAGCATCTGAGTTCTTAATATTCATCCAGTTGCTTCTCTTTTCCTGAAAGGCTTCTTTCATGTGGGGTAGGCAGCGTCTACCTTTCCCGTATTGAATATGCTTCTAAAACCTTACATGTGTCTTCTAGGCATTCCTGCTTATCAGCTTTGCGCTTCCTATCGATCTCATTTTTTTGTGTTTTTATAATCCCTTTCCCCTGCTTCATTTTCTGCATTTTTAAATTTTTGCCTTTCATCAGTTAAATTCAATGTCTCTACTGTTATCAAGGATTCCTAGTAGGCCTTATCATTTTAGCTATTTGATCCTCTGCTGCCTTCACTATATCAACTCTTAAAGGTACCCATTCGTCCTCTTTCTGCATTCCTTTCCCCTGTTCGAATCAACCTTTGCCTGATGCTCCCTCTGAAGCTCTCAATAACCTCTGGTCCTTTCAACTTATACAGGGCCCACCTCCTTAAGTTACTACCGCTTTCCAATTTATTCAGTTTTAATCTACAATTCATAACTAGTAAATTACGGTCAGAGTCCATATCTTCCCCTGTGAATGCCCTACATTTTAAAATCTTGCTCCTAAATATCTGTCTAACCATTATATCATCAATCTGAAGCCTTGACGTGTCTCCAGCACATATCGTCACGAAACCATGCATTCGTATATCGCGTGACTGAGGTTGGACGTGGGAACCACCCCAGTATTCACCTAGTCGGATGTGGGAAACCACCCAAAAAACGTTCTACCATGCCGAAAATGTTTGTAAGTTATCTGTCGCAAACGTACTAAAGACCAGTGGAGGAAACGATAGTAAACTAAGGTAGGCTCGCTGCAATAATTTGAAATTAATCCTCACAGAGATGGGGCCCCTCCACGCCCGCACCAACGTGGTGTCCAGACCAAAAGTTCTACTGTCACCTACGTCAACATGTTAGTTATCTAGTAAGTGGATCACAGGATGCTGGGCTGTAATGTTATCCGTGCGTCTGGGTAAGACTACGCATTAACACGGTCCATCACGTGATAGATAGTGAACGAAACGCGAGTGAGGGTAGCGATTTGAAGAGCAGAGGGGAAAAGGTGCCAAGGCTTGTGCCGTGGGAAAAAAACCACTGCGACAGTGGGATGGGTATTAAGAGCAGTAGTGGCTTACTAGCTGCGATAGTTTATGAAAGGTTGTATTTGTTAGTATGGGAATCATGCATCATTACCGCGGCAAGCGATGGCGATGTATCCCAGTTGCTGCGGCCGCTACATTCCTGGAACAATTAAGATCGTTATACAGGGTGTTACAAAAAGGTACGGCCAAACTTTCAGGAAACATTCCTCACACACAAAGAAAGAAAATATGTTATGTGGACATGTGTCTGGAATCGCTTACTTTCCATGTTAGAGCTCATTTTATTACTTCTCTTCAAATCACATTAATCATGGAATGGAAACACACAGCAACAGAACGTACCAGAGTCACTTAAAACACTTTGTTACAGGAAATGTTCAAAATGTCCTCCGTTAGCGAGGATACATGCATCCATCCTCCGTCGCATGGAATCCCTGATGCGCTGATGCAGCCCTGGAGAATGGCGTATTGTATCACAGCCGTCCACAATACGAGCACGAAGAGTCTCTACATTTGGTACCGGGATTGCGTAGACAAGAGCTTTCAAATGCCCCCATAAATGAAAGTCAAGAGGGTTGAGGTCAGGAGAGCGTGGAGGCCATGGAATTGGTCCGCCTTTACCAAACCATCGGTCACCGAATCTGTTGATGAGGAACGTACGAACACTTCGACTGAAATGTGCATGATCTCCATCGTGCATGAACCACATGTTGTGTCGTATTTGTAAAGGCACACTTTCTAGCAGCACAGGTAGAGTATCCCGTATGAAATCATGATAACCTGCTCCATTGAGCGTAGGTGGAAGAACGGGGCCCAATCAAGACATCACCAACAATGCCTGCCCAAACTTTCACAGAAAATCTGTGTTGATGTCGTAATTGCACAATTGCGTGCGGATTCTTGTCGGCCCACACATGTTGAATGTGAAAATTTACAATTTGATCACATTGGAATGAAGCCTCATCCGTAAAGAGAGCATTTGCACTGAAATGAGGAGTGACACATTGCTGAATGAACCATTCGCAGAAGTGTACCCGTGGAGGCCAATCAGCTGCTGATAGTGCCTGCACACGCTGTACATGGTACGGAAACAACTGGTTCTCCCGTAGCACTCTCCATACAGTGACGTGGTCAACGTTACCTTGTACAGCAGCAACTTCTCTGACGCTGACATTAGGGTTATCGTCAACTGCACGAAGAATTGCCTCGTCCATTGCAGGTGTCCTCATCGTTCTAGGTCTTCCCCAGTCGCGAGTCATAGGCTGGAGTGTTCCGTGCTCCCTAAGACGCCGATCAAATGCTTCGAACGTCTTCCTGTTGGGACACCTTCGTTCTGGAAATCTGTCTCGATACAAACGTACCGCGCCACGGCTATTGCCCCGTACTAATCCATACATCAAATGGGCATCTGCCAACTCCGCATTTGTAAACATTACACTGACTGCAAAACCACGTTCGTGATGAACACTAACCTGTTGACGTTACGTACTGATGTGCTCGATGCTAGTACTGTAGAGCAATGAGTCGCATGTCAACACAAGCACCGAAGTCAACATTAACTTCCTTCAATTGGGCCAACTGGCGGTGGATCGAGGAAGTACAGTACATACTGACGAAACTAAAATGAGCTCTAACATGGAAATTAAGCGTTTGCGGACACATGTCCACATAACATATTTTCTTTATTTGTGTGTGAGGAATGTTTCCTGGAAGTTTGGTCGTACCTTTTTGTAACACCCTGTATGGTAGTGGGAGATCGGCAGTAGATCATCTCACTGTGTGGGGGATGTGTGGAGCTTGTCAGCATGCAGTGTACGGTACGGAATCTACGCGTGGTGCCAGTTATTCGGCAGTGTGTTCCAGCTGGATATCCAGTAATGGTGTCTGATTAAGAGGGGCTCACCTGTAACGTTGTGTTTGAAATTAATCCGCTTCTGATTCAAGCAGAAGACAGCGGAAGCTGTGACTGAAATCGCGCAAAATATCCGCCTCTACTAAAACAGCTCTGTGTCTGTGTCTTTCGGAGGATGAGAGTCACGAGCGCACGGTGTTGACATTTGGGACGACCCCGCACGGTGAGCTTTCAGTCAATGTTTTCCGTTTCCGGAGTGGTATATCCTGGATATCTGGCATCCTGTTTGCCCTCCCCGTGTCCGCCACGTTCCGCAGAGGTTCGCCGGCGGTGCCAGACTCCCTCGACGCGGCAGAGGGCGAGACGCACAGGTGGCGGTCGCTGCCCTCTTTGCGTTGTCGCCCGGAGACGAGCGCAAACATTTGCCGGCCGGAGCAGATCGCAGCTCGGCGCCGGCGGGCCCACGCGTGGGCGGCCATGTTTGCTCTGGCGACTCCGGGCGCCACCGGAAGCGCGTCACCGCCGACCGGCAAATGTTCGGCGGAAGCGGCCGCCAGAGACGGACACGCCGTGATGGGTTTCTCTGCGCTCTGCGCCACTAATCTCTCGTTCCCCCTCCGGTCTGTTTCTGAGCCTCTGGACAGCGCACGGCGTTTCGGACTTCTGTGAGTGATCATTTCAGTTTGGCGACGGGCTAAACCGATATTTTCCGATTGATTTCTGTTAATTTTCCTTCTCGGTAACTAGAATTTCCAGTTGTGATTTTACACAGTCTTAAATCACGTTTTATGAATTCGCTGTCTATAGCCCTTCGTACCACCTCCAACGACAAAATGTCCCTGTTGGACGGCCGGAGTGGCCGTGCGGTTCTAGGCGCTGCAGTCTGGAACCGAGCGACCGCTACGGTCGCAGGTTCGAATCCTGCCTCGGGCATAGATGTGTGTGATGTCCTTAGGTTAGTTAGGTTTAATTAGTTCTAAGTTCTAGGCGACTGATGACCTCAGAAGTTAAGTCGCATAGCGCTCAGAGCCATTTGAACCATTTTTTTTTGTCCCTGTTGTTATTTATCACCATAACCGTTACACAGTGATTAGTCACAAGTAACAACTAACAGGCACTAGCAAGTGAACTCTGTGTGTGTGTGCGTGTGCGCTTTCTTAAGCGTTCGTGTGTTCGTCTGTGCGCGCCCACCAATGTTCGTGTAAATACAGGGTGACAATTATTGAACTGTATGAAATAAAATCGTCACAACTCCAAAAATGGTTCTGAGCACTATGGGACTTAACATCTGAGGTCATCAGTCCCCTAGAACTTAGAACTACTGAAACCTAACTAACATAAGGACATCACACACACCCATGCACGAGACAGGATTCGAACCTGCAAGCGCAGCAGTCGCGCGGTTCCGGACTGAGCGCCTAGAACCGCTGGGCCACCACGGCCGGCTCGTCACAGCTTCTGAACGGCTTGCGTTAGGACGTGCAAACTGCGCGGTTGGCCGCGGGGCGTGTAGGGAATTAGTATGCACATGCATGGTTTAGTTTGGCGACGAAGTCCACTATCATTTACGGAGCGAGGTGGCGCAGTGGTTAGCACACTGGACTCACATGACGGTTCAATCCCGCGTCCGGCCATCCTGATTTAGGTTTTCCGTTCAAATGGCTCTGAGCACTGTGGGACTCAACTGCTGTGGTCATAAGTCCCCTAGAACTTAGAACTACTTAAACCTAACTACCCGAAGGACATCACACACTTCCATGCCCGAGGCAGGATTCGAACCTGCGACCGTAGCGGTCGTGCGGTTCCAGACTGTAGTGCCTTTAACCGCTCGGCCACTCCGGCCGGCAGGTTTTCCGTGATTTCCCTAAATCGCTCCAGGCAAATGCCAGGATGGTTCCTTCGAAAGGTCACGGCCGACCTTTTTTCCCGAATCCGATGACCTCGCTGTTTGGTCTCCTCCCCCAAACAACCCAACCCAACCCAATCCACCATCATTTGGATTGGTTCTTCAATAAGCAAAACTGGCGCATTTGGGGGACTGAGAATCCACATTTAGTGATCGAGGAGTCTCTTCACCCTCAGCGGGTGGCTGTGTGATGTGCACTGTCCAGTCACGGAATAATCGGTGCGACTTTCCTTGATGAAACAGTGACTACCTATCGGTACTTGAAGGATTTGGAGGATGATTTCATCCCCATTATCTAAAGTTACCCTTATTTCGGCAAGATGTGGTTCATGCAAGGCGGAACTCGACCGTAGAAGCAGGAGAGTGACTGACGTCCTGGAGGAGAACTTTGGGGACCGCATTCTGGCTCTGGGTACCCAGAGGACACTCGCACAGACCTCGATGGACCGTCATATTCTCCGGATCTGAACAAATACGACTCATCTTTGTGGGGCCATATTGAAGACAAGGTGTACAACAATAATCCCAAAACCACTGCTGAGCT
Source organism: Schistocerca cancellata (assembly GCF_023864275.1). Taxonomy (NCBI): domain Eukaryota; kingdom Metazoa; phylum Arthropoda; class Insecta; order Orthoptera; family Acrididae; genus Schistocerca; species Schistocerca cancellata. The sequence continues at coordinate 42,941,915 of NC_064632.1, read as the reverse complement.
GAAAACAGACATTCTGGAGGTCATCGACAGTATCGATTTTCCGACATTTCTGCGGGTCTTGCAGAATTTCGCTATGCGCCTTTGCCGCATCATCGCTAATGGTGGTAGGCATACCGAACGTGTTCTAACCTAAGTACGAATATCTGTAGTGACGTTCACATGTAGAATGAAGTTAGTATATGCCGTCGTATTTAACTAATTTTTTTTTCACGTAGTTCAATCATTGTCATCCTGTAGCCGCAATCTTCATACAGAAGGTTAGATCTGTTTTGACTGTACGTTAGTAGCTGTAATAAACGTGATTTCAGTTCTAATGTTTGTACTCCACTGACGACATTGCCTTCGCATAGGAACTTGACTGTGGTTTCGACGTTACAGTGTTGCTAATATTTGCAATTATTCTCTCTCTCGTTGTTACATGATAAACAAAATTCACGCGAGAAGTGGACACTCTTGTGTACAGAGAAAATTTCATCGTAATAAAACAGCCTGTAGTAACTAATGTTTACAATCATTCTTCCTCTGACTTCAAATTTTGTGGAGATAAAACAAGTATAAAAATTTTAATAGTAGGATGCTGCGAATGGTAATATAAATTAACACACAGTACACTACGAGTTCTTGAATAGAATACAGATTCTACCCACTTTGCTATGCTCATAGATGCCTGAACTACAGTTTGTCACTCGATGTTGAGATAATCTAAAATACCACTATCAGGAGGAATGGAGTAGTTGCCACTGATCCTTTAGATCATCCTCGTTCGAAAAAACTACAGTTTCTAAGTTTCTGAATGAGCTTGAGTGAGATTGTTTATTGCAGTTCTGAACACTTCCCCACTCAGCTGCTTTCATTATCGGAAATATTGCCTGTTGCACACTGTGAATCACGTTGTTAGTAGTCAGCAATAATAGAAAAGTTTAATAATCGTCGTAATTTTCCAAGATGCAGTTCCCACTTCGATTACTGGTTACCCACCATGTGCATCCACATCTAGCGGAGAGCATCGTGAAGATTCGAGATATACATCGATAGTATGAGGCGCAAGATTTTAAAACGAAGTACGAACAATAGTAAACGGATGGTATATGTCGTTGAATGCTATACTTTTAGTTGTTACTTGTGATTTTTTACTATTCTTGAGTACATTGGAAGTAACAAGTGACTTCCACGATAGTGTGAATACTGTAAGCTAATGGCGCGCAGTCTATAGGTAGTTGTGACTGAAATCACAGACAATATACTCATACTTGTTATTTCGAAACTGTGACTTGTCAATAATTTTTAATTTGTAACTGTCACGTAACTTCTTGCCCACCTCTATTCGATCTGACTCCTGGCTGGTACGTGCCGATGAACATAGGAAGCAGTTGTTGACAAGGGAGTGTGACAGACGCCCCCGTTGTTTCTGGTTCTTGTTAATGTTATAAGCTCAAATGGACACAGTCTACAGTTTTCAGATGGCGCAAAGTTGTTTCCTAGTGGGAAGAGCAACATGCAGATCGTACAACAAGCAGATGATCGGCGAGCCCAAGGAGTAGTAGTGATGAAAATAAATCAAAACAAAACACAGAGCATGACATATTGCCCCAGTGATAATGGAGCACTGGGATGTGTTGAAGCTGTTAAGATTCTGCGTTTCTACTCGTACATACACAGTAAATTAACTAGGAAAGAGTACGCCATACATCTGTGTGCCAAGCTCTCAAGGTTCCTCTACGTTTTGAGGGAACAAACAGAACAATATCTAGTGACGTCAGGTACGGAATCCTGCTTCGGAGCCACTCTGCAGATTGCAGGAATGCATTGCTGCTACAGTAGAAAGTAGTGACATACTATACTTGTAGCAAAAAAGTGAACACATCCTTGCCCAACTAGGAGTTACGACTACTTACTGCTAATGTGTGCTCAGCTGCCTCATACTCGTGAAGCTGAAGCACAACACACACACACCAAGAGACAACAGATTCATCGCCACAACACTCGAAATCAGGTCAGTTTAATCAGGCCAAGATGTGAACCAAGACACAATAGCTTCCTAATGGTAGCAATGAAAATGTTTGGTGTATTACCAGTCAGTGTTCGGTTCCTACTAACGGAGCTGCTTAAAGCAAAAATGTTGATTGATTTAAAAGAACGTCCATTATATTCTGTGGATAATTTTTTTTTTCATTCTGATCGAACAATGATCTCCTAACTTGCAACTAAGTGCATTAACACCAGTACCAATTCTGATATTGTACATTTAATATTTTACTATTGTATATTAATATACTCTTGACGCAGCAATACTGTCCACACAGATCAATGATGCAGAATTGGCAATAAATGGTAGTAAATGGTTGGGCTACTCAAAACGTTACTTAATGTGTAGATTGGGCAAGCTGTGAAGGAAGCCAAGGAGAAATTTGGAAACTGAATTATACAGGGTGATTCAAAAAGAATACCACAACTTTAAAAATGTGTATTTAATGAAAGAAACATAATATAACCTTCTGTTATACATCATTACAAAGAGTATTTAAAAAGGTTTTTTTTCACTCAAAAACAAGTTCAGAGATGTTCAATATGGCGCGCTCCAGACACTCGAGCAATATCAACCCAATACTCCAACTCGTTCTGCACTCTCTGTAGCATATCAGGCGTAACAGTTTGGATAGCTGCTGTTATTTCTCGTTTCAAATCATCAATGGTGGCTGGGAGAGATGGCCGAAACACCGTATCCTTAACATACCCCCATAAGAAAAAGTCGCGGGGGGTAAGATCAGGGCTTCTTGGAGACCAGTGATGAAGTGCTCTGTCACGGGCTGCCTGGCGGCCGATCCATCGCCTCGGGTAGTTGACGTTCGGGTAATTACGGACAGATAAGTGCCAATGTGGTGGCGCTCCATCCTGCTGAAATATGAATTGTTGTGCTTCTTGTTCGAGCTGAGGGAACAGCCAATTCTCTAACATCTCCAGATACTGTAGTCCAGTTACAGTAGCACCTTCGAAGAAAAAGGGACCAAAAACTTTATTGGCTGAAATGGCACAGAAAACGTTCACCTTAGGCGAGTCACGTTCATACTGAGTTGTTTACTACACCACCTATCAGGAGGTTTAACACCATACTTCGTTCGAAATGCACGCTGAACAACTGTCGTCGATTCACTTCTGCCGTACTCAATAACACAAAAAGCTTTCTGTTGAGCGGTCGTCATCTTAGCATCAACTGACGCTGATGGCTAGACAACAGCGCCTCAAGCGAACAAATGTACAACTAAATGAAACTTTATAGCTCCCTTAATTCGCCGACAGATAGTGCTTAGCTCTGCCTTTTGTCGTTGCAGAGTTTTAAATTCCTAAAGTTGTGGTATTCTTTTTGAATCACCCTGTATAGTTCACAAAAAAGACTTTGAGGTTTGCCGATGAGATTCTAGTTCGGTCAGGGACTGCAAAGGGTGTCGAAGACAATTTAAATGGAACGGATAGTGTCTCGCAAGTAGGTTATAAGGTTAACATCAACGAAAGTATGACCAGGGGAACGAAATTTAGTCGAAATAAATCATGTCATATTGAGATAATTAGATTGGGAAAAGTAGCAGACGTGTTTTCCTATTTCAGTAGCAAAATACACTGCTCAAAACAACTATAGGGACAAGAATTTGGTACCGTGTACGTAGTCTGCGATAAATATACATATTGCTGCTCTTAGTCTTTCGACGTGTTTTAATAGTGAGAACAATCATCCACAAAGGGTTTGAAAGCCATGGCTTAGTGGCAGAGTTCAGATGATTAAGAGTGAAATGAACAAGCAATGCCGCACTCTGCCATCTAGTGAGTGTAAGTAACGAGTGCGTCTCTATACCCTTTGTGTACGTCTCATCAGTCAACATGAGGCATCTGACTGAGACAGAGGGTGTTTAGACAGTGACTTCACTGCAGGAAGGTTGGACTACCCGTGCAGTGTCTACAGAGCTTGGGGTGGCTTCGTCTGTTCTTGGGTGGAAACTGGTAGCTCCACAAGAAAGCCAGGGCAAGGGAGGAACCGGAAAGCAGCGGCCAGAGACGACCAATACGTTATTAGCTGTTCTCTCCGCCGGCCCACGGTGACTGCTCGGGACCTACAAAATGATCTAAGAGCAGCAACTGGTTGCAGTGTCAGTGAGTAAACAGTACGCAACAGACTCCGAGAGACCGGTTTAAGACCAAGAGGATCTCACCACGTCCCATATAGACACTGGCAGCTGCGTCAGTGGCGCAAGTACTGTTTGCAGAGGCGTCCCACTTTCGTCTAACACGGTGCGACGGACGTGTATGCGTGTATATCGTCGTCGTGGTGAATGGTGTAAGGAAGCAGCAGCCCAGGAAATGGACAGATATGGCTGCGGCTCATGTACGGTGTGGGGTGGCATCACAACTGGTGGCCGATCATACCTTCAGAGAGCCAATGGCCAACTTAATGCTCAGAGGCACATCAACGAGATTGTCATGCTGTGCGCATTTCTATTGTAATCCGTCTCCAGTTTATCCTGAAACAAGATAATGCGAGAGTACATACAGCAGCAGCCACTATGAAAACGTTACAGGAGCTCTCGATTCAAACATTTGACTGTCCTGCTCTGAATCCTGACCTTAGTCTTATCAAGCATTAATGGGATATGCTGGACAGACAACTTATGACCCGCCTGCAGCACCTCAGACCCTTGAACAACTTGCAGAGTTCCCTATTGAGGAATGAGAAAGAATTCCACAAAAAAATGTTTGCCGAATTATCAAGAGCATGCCTCAGAGATGTGAGGCAGTAATACGAGCACATGGAGGTACTACCGGATATTGAATTTTTTGTGTGGTTTACAACATTGTATTGACTTCTGGTCATAGAACCAACATGTGTGATGAGAAGAGGACAGGATATGTACTTTTCCTTTAAATAAAGGCCAGCCGGGGTGGCCGAGCAGCTCTAGGCGCTACAGTCTGGAACCGCCCGACCGCTACGGTCACAGGTTCGAATCCTGCCTCGGGCATGGATGTGTGTGATGTCTTTAGGTTAGTTAGGTTTAAGTAGTTCTAAGTTCTAGGGGACTGATGACCTAAGATGTTAAGTCCCATAGTGCTCAGAGCCATTTTTCTATACATATAAATGTAATATAAATGTTAACAAAAAATATATGTGAAATCTTATGGGACTTAACTGCTAAGGCCATCAGTCCCTAAGCTTACACGTTACTTAACCTAAATTATCCTAAGAACAAGCGCACACACCCATGCCCGAGGGAGGACTCGAACCTCCGCCGGGACCAGCCGCACAGTCCATGACTGCAGCGTTTTAGAAATGTTAACGACCGACTGAAAATGAACCTGTCGGTTTCAAACAGGTAACCATTTGTGTAAATAAACAGCATTATAAGATGTGGATGGTTGCTGTTTCTTTGTTTGGAAGGATCAGTTTCTATTTCGTACACTGTCACGACTCGAAAATGTCAATTTTCGACAAAATAACAGGAAGAAAGTTTTTGTTCCAATTGCCATTAACAGCGAGGTGCTCTAAGTACAAGATACTCAGACTGGGTTTATATAAATTAGTACTAATAAAATAATTCCACAAAAATATCTATTTATGGCTCATCAAGGCATAGAACAGAATATAACGTACACATGCGGACTGTACCAAAACAGGGAGTTGCTCCTACTCACTAGGCAGATGCACCACACCACCCTAACACAGCTTAGGGGGAATACCAAATACGCTGAGCTGTGAATGGGAATTTTGAAACGGAAAGGGGGTGGGTGGGCAGGCGAGATATAGGGATGTGCCAAATTGGCACAGTGATTAGTGGATCTGCCTAGTGAGCGGGACAGCTGGGTTCGAATCCCGTCCTTGTTTTCTTTCATCGCTTCAGTCTGGATATGTACATCATAAATGTCTGAGGTCTCTGGTCTCTGGAACCATATAGTTTCATCTGAATAACAATATTTCACATCACATCTCATTACTAACATTCAGTCACCCTGTATCTTAGGGGGTTTATTTCACTTTTTTTAGAAATTGTATGTTTTCTTCCTTTTTACAGTTAATTGTCCATAAAAACGAAGTGTAGACGTCTGTTAATCCGCTATACACAACTTGTAAACTACCCTCCATAAGTTTGGAAACACCTAGTATTTATAGACAATGGAAAGAAAATACAGTATAAAAATTCATTTGGTTGTTTTCCAAATGTTTATTAAGCTCAAATAATACACAGAAAGATGCTACAATTAAATTTTCGATTCCTCAAAATAGCCACCATTTGCTTTCGTCACTGCCTTGCACACTCTCGGCATGCGCTGCGTCAGTTCCCGCCCCCCTCCCCCCCAAAAGGTTACAGTTGGAATTAATCTCCGTTCTTGCTACAGGACCTCCCACAATTGTGGCCCAGTCATCATTTCCCGTTTTGGGATCCTCCTCTCCAATTCGTCCCACAGCAACCCTATTGGGTTACAATCAGGGGATTGGGGTGGCCATTCCATGTTCTTCAATATCTTACGAACCTCTAGAGACTTCACATAGTTCTGATACAAGCGAGACGTGTGTTTCGGGTCGTTGTCTTGCTGCAAGGCAAACCCTTTCCCAGTCAGACGAAAACCAGATGTCTTAGCATGTCGCCGGAGAATGACATGACTTTCCTTTTGGTTCATTTTTTCATCTTTTTTCACCAAATCTCCGACTTTAAACCCTCCAAAGGATCCCCATACCATCACAGAACCCCCTCTATACTTTACAGTTGGAATTACGCACTGAGGAGTCAAGCGTTCATGGGGTAAACGGCGTGCATATTGTCGGCGTTTACTTCCAAATATTTCGAACTTGGATTCATCAGTGAATAAGACTCTTTCCTAAGCCCACGCTGTCCAATGTTGGTGTGTCTTAACCCACTGAAACCTTTTCTTCTTGGTAACAGGGCGCAACAGTGGTCTCCTTGTTGCTACATAACCTCTGAGGTGGTTGTCGGCCAGGCGTCGTCTCACTGTTGACTCACTCACCGGTGGTGTATCAATCGTTGCGTTTAGTTCAGCAGTCAATTCACGGACAGTTTTTAATCTGTTACTTTTACTGGCCACTACCAAATACTTTTCCTGGCGTTATGATATTTTCCTGGGTGCCCTGAGCGAGGATGATCTCCATAGGAGTCTGTTTCTCGATGCCGGTGTATGGCTTTGACAACTCCACTGATGGAAATCGTCAGTTTCTTGGCTATTTGATGGACGCAAAGTGATTGTCATTACCCGTGATTCATGATGAATCTGGCGCTTTGTGGCCATTTTCAATTACTTTTGCGGTGTGTTTACCTTTATGCAAACGCAACTACAAGTGAACAGAAATCTAAACAACGCACCTCTGCATAGTCGTGCGGTCTACTCGCGCCACCTGACGTGTTTAGTAGAACTGCTTGGACAGGTGACGTCGGTTTACATAAAACAGAGCAATACTAGTATGTTCCAATATGTATGTATATGTACAATAATTAAGTGTACAATACTGTACACGGTTATTACAAATGATTGAAGCGATTTCACAGCTCTACAGTAACTTTATTATTTGAGATATTTTCAAAATGCTTTGCACACACGTACAAAAACTCAAAAAGTTTTTTTTAGGCATTCACAAATGTTCGATATGTACCCCTTTAGTGATTCGGCAGAAATCAAGCCGATAATCAAGTTCCTCCCACACTCGGCGCAGCATGTCCCCATCAATGAGTTCGAAAGCATCGTTGATGCGAGCTCGCAGTTCTGACACGTTTCTTGGTAGAGGAGGTTTAAACACTGAATCTTTCACATAACTCCACAGAAAGAAATCGCATGGGGTTAAGTCGGGAGAGCGTGGAGGCCATGACATGAATTGCTGATCATGATATCCACGACGACCGATCCATCGGTTTTCCAATTTCCTGTTTAAGAAATGCCGAACATCATGATGGAAGTGCGGTGGAACACCATCCTGTTGAAAGATGAAGTCGGCGCTGTCGGTCTCCAGTTGTGGCATGAGCCAATTTTCCGCGGGCTACGCGTGAAACTTGCCCGCACGCGTTCAACCGTTTCTTCGCTCACTGCAGGCCGACCCGTTGATTTCCCATTACAGAGGCATCCAGAAGCTTTAAACTACGCATACCATCGCCGAATGGAGTTAGCAGTTGGTGGATCGTCCTGAAGTGTCGTTGCACTGTTATGACTGACTGATGTGAGTGCATTTCAAGCACGACATACGCTTTCTCGGCTCCTGTCGCCATTTTGTCTCACTGCGCTCTCGAGCGCTCTGACGGCAGAAACCTGAAGTGCGGCTTCAGCCGAACAAAACTTTATGAGTTTTTCTACGTATCTGTAGTGTGTCGTGACCATATGTCAATGAATGGAGCTACAGTGAATTTATGAAATCGCTTCAATCATTTGTAATTGCCCTGTACGTGTCATTATTAACCGTTATTTGAGCTTGCTATTCCGTATTCTCACCATTAATTCACATAACTTCCATCTCGCTCCATTGTAATACGCAGCATGGTGTTTCCAAACTTGTGGAGGGCAGTGTACATATCAAGATTTTAAATTGCAGCCAAATCATTAGTAGCCTTACTACGAAACATGAAGCAACTAATTCTACTACGATTAGCTATTATGGCTGTGACATATTCATCCACTGCACGCCTTCTGTTACCATCAATGTGCTTTAGAGAGTAAATTTTTCGTGGGGGTTTTCCACGGAGCAGAAAAAAGCTCTATTCCTCTTAAGTGTTGCTACTTAACTGCAACACAAGTTGTCTTCGGATCGGCGCAGGACGAGGGTTACGCAGCGGCAAGAACAATCACGCGAGCCATAGAGCGCCGGCGGCGTGCCGAGCGCCCACCTCCACCTGGCGGAGGCAGAAAGCAACGCACGAATGTAATTACCTCGACCGGCTCCTTCTGGGCGATTCATCAGGCGGCGTATCATTCCGAGGTGCGGCAGAAACTGGCCGGCAATATTTACGTGTCAATTACGCTCGCCGCGAAAAAAAGATTTACCACCTGAAATCCAATTAAATGCAGTCGTCCTAGAGAGGGATGTTTTCAGTGCAAGAACGGAAATAAAGCACACGTTTACTACTATCATCGTGCTGTTTGATTTATAATAATTGCTAGTAGGTGGAAGTTGCTGCGAAAAGAAATATTTCAATGACAGTATTATTTACAACGTAACTTCTTGTTTTGTGTGAGCAAGGAATTCTTAGTATGAAGACAGCTTGTGGTAAATGAGATGCTATGTATGTCAGTTATGGAGTATCTTACGCAACAGAGATATCTCAAAAAAGAAAAGTAACTCACTTAGGTATGTCTGTTACGCAGACAAGAGCAGGATAAATGCACGAAGCTATCACAAGAATCTGACAGACTGCAGGGTTAGAAATAATAATGTCACTCACCTAAGTTGGCAATGAACCAAGCAGTTCCAGGCTTACCTGTAAATAAAGAAAAAAAAACATGTAAATGACTAATTTCACAGTTAATAACAGATGAAGTGAGCAGTTTTACATAAATTCCTTTGTGGTCACTAAACGGTCAGGTCGATCTAACGAAAGCAGGTCAGGAAAACATTGAGTATTCTGCCCATTACTACTTCAGCTGTTAACTCATTTTACATCATACACAGAAACTGATGTATAAATCTCATATAATTAAGTTTTCCTTGAGACGCTGTGTACGTAATGGGATAACCCTGCCTGTACCTCAGACATAGGTCATTTAACGGTCTTATATAACATATAATACTTATAAGCAGACGTGCTATTCGAAAACGGGATAGCCGCCGGAAATACTGACGACTTAAGAAGGGGAAAATAGGATGGAGTCATGAATACAAGTTTGTGTTAGGGAGGGCACTGGACTAGGGTAGGCCGTGCAGGGCTATTGCCTATCCTGCTACGGCAGTGTAATGGTTAACACATCTGTCTACTTAGGAGAAGATCTGGGGTCAAGTGTTTCCCGTGGCACAAATTCTGCTTCTATCACTATCTAGTGAAACTTATATGCTGCCTAAGGTGAAATGATGTTCGCCGATATGTTTGTAACTAAGCAATATCCAAAATTTAACTATTCGAACCCAGGTACCCGTATCGGTTTCAGCAAAAAGAGAAGTGCAATATTTTCTACTTCACTTCCGTCCTCCTAACATCTATCTTCTCACTCTATACCTGCCGGCAGCTGTGGCCGAGCAGTTCTACGCGCTTCAGTCTGGAACCGCGTGACGGATACGGTCGCAGGTTCGAATCCTGCCTAGGGCATGGATGTTTGTGGTGTCCTTAGCTTAGTTACGTTTAAGTAGTTCTAAGTTCTGGGGGACTGATGACCTCCGATGTTAAGTCCCATAGTGCTCAGAGCCATTTGAACTCTATACCTTCCAAGCTAGCTCGCTGCGTCCACTGTGTATCAAATGAATTTATACGAGTGTATCAAAGGCGTGCATTGACGTTATGGCTTTTATTTTGTAACTTATAAAAGCGGGATTCTCATGATTACTCAATAATTGTCTTCCTCTCAGTTTCCAATTCTATCTGTACCTTGTGTGTTTCATGGCAGTATTGGTGGTCGTCACTCCTTATCATCACGCTGCGAATATGGATCACTAAGTACTTCAGGGACGATATCCCTGTGGCAGTTCAAAACATTTAAGACTCGTGTTGGACGACACCACAAATATTTACTCTCGTGGCATAGAATTATCTAAGTAAAAATTTTTCATTATAGCTATGGGAGCGATTACAAGCATAAACAGATATCTGTCGTTAATTGGGTAAGACTTCAGGACACGGACGATGGCGAAAGGACACAGTCCTTCCAAAATAATACATTTAAAAACATTTAACCCATATTTTATCCGAATAAAGTCTTCATTTAGCCACCTAATGTAACTAATACACCCAAAAGGAGTATAGTTTTTGAAGAGAGGGAGTCAATTACTCTAAATGATATTGTGATAATATTTCGGCACCTGAAGTTATGTATGTCACCCTAGTAAGTGGCTGTGCGAGCGTGTTCCAAGGTCGCAGAAAGGCAGATGCCTTATTTCGTTGTCCACAGTGTCAAGAGTGGGCCGAAAACACAGAATTTCTGTCATTTACCTCTCACCGAGGACAACGCAGAGCCGTCGGCCTTCACCTAACGACCGAGAGCAGCGGCGTTTGCGTATAGTTGTCAGTGCTAACAGACAAGCAGCACTGCGTGGAATAACTGCAGAAGTAAAATGCTGGACGCTCGACGAACTTATCCGTTAGGACAGTGCGGTGAAATTTGGCGTTAATGAATGGTGGCAGCTGACACAGACGTGAGCGACTTTCCTAACAGCACGACATCGCTTGCAGCGCCTCTCCTGGGCTCGTGACCACATCGGTTGGTCTCTAGAAGACCTACTAAGGAGACTGCTTACGCCACGCTTGTTCGTCCTCTTTTACAATACTGGTGCGCGGTGTGGGATCCTTACCATATAGGACAGAGAGAAGGCATCGAGAAAGTTCAAAGACAGGCAGCACGTTTTGTATTATGGCGAAATATAGGAGAAAGTGTCACTGAAATGATACAGGATTTGGGCTGGACATCATTTGAAGCAAGGGTTTATCGTTTCGACGGAATCTCCTCACTAAATTCCAATCACAAAACTTCTCCTCCGAATGCGAAAATATTTTGTTGACACCGACTTAGATAGGGAGGAGCAATCACCAAGATAAAATAAGGGAAATCAGAGCTCGTACGGAAAGATATATGTGTTAATTCGTTCCTCGCGCTATACGAGACTGGAATAGTAGAGAATTGTTAACGTGGTTCGATGAACCCGCTGCCAGTCACTTAAATGTGATTTGCAGAGTATCCATGTAGATGCAGGTGAGGAAAAGGGGGTCTTAACAGTGATTGAATAACATCGGGGAGAGGCTACAACCCTGTCCCAGTCCCTTCCCAACCACTGCTTCCCTTTCATGCGCCTCGACTCTTATAACTGCCATTTGCTTCCTGTACAAATTGTAAATAGCCCTTCGGTCCCTGTATTTTACCACTGCCACCTTCAGAACTTGAAAGAGAGTATTCCAATCAACATGGTCAAAAGCTTTCTCTCTAAGTCTACAAATGCTAGAAACGTAGGTTTGCCTTTCCTTAATCTTTCTTCTAAGATAAGTCGTAGGGTCAGTATTGCCTCACCTGTAGTCTTATACAGAAGTGAAACGTGAACGATAAGCGGCCATGCTCGAACCAGCGCTATACCGGCGCCTCGTTAGAAGGCGACCAAGTCGCTGGGGTCGGAATAAAGTATCGCACGCTGCCCGGCTGAGGGAGGAGTCTCTGGGTGTCCCGTCCGTGACTGTCATTGCATGGGGGCTTAATTTATATATAAATAAAATGCAAATATTTTTTTAGTAGCTGTATGTCCGATTACGCTCTATCTCGTAAACGGCTGGCCCTGACTAGTTTTAGTACGCAATCTGACTGCTTAGAATGACAACAAAGAATGTAAGAAAATTTCTGTTAGCACAATTAATTAATTAAGTCCCCAGCAACTATAAAACCTACGAAGCCAACAAAGCACAAGTGCAGCTGTTCTGTGTGTGGAGGTGTGACTCAACGTACACATCTGGCACGGTTCTTCTTCAACAAGACAAGAATTTTTAAATACCAATTATACTGACGTGATAAAAGAAAATTAGAAATACTATAATTGCGCAAGAAAACCAGAATTACACTCTAATACAAGAACACAAGCCAGATGCTTTGTTGACTGAACCTGTAATGATGCATTATTTGAGACACACAAATAATAAAAAGAAAAAAAAAAACAGGGAATTTGTTACCTTCAGATATATTGACGAAAAGCACTCTGATCATTACAATCTCACCATTAGAACAAAATCTTCTATCTCTCCCATCAAACAACTGCATAAAACATGGAACAACATGGAACATGGAACATGGAACATGGAACATGGAACATGGAACAAACACATCTCCACTCCGACTTCACGACAAACAGTGTCCACCACAACTTCTCGGCAAGAGCTGCCTGCCGCTACTTCTCAATAATCACTGCCAGTGGAGGCGGCGGAACAAAACTCTCTGGCGCGATCTCTGGCGCTGTGGCTCAGTGTAGCCACCTTTCATCATGTCTACTAGAGCCTTGACTAACAACAATGCCTTCTCTGGCTAGACAGTTGTTGTCTCCGTTCGAGAGGAGAGCTAGTGCGGGCTGTGCGGAGTCGGTCTAGCTGACGGACGCGTAGTTGTCGTTCCACGGTCGACACAGTGCGCCTTGGTGGTGACCGGCCGTAGTGTACTGTCAGCGTTTACAGATACATGCGGTTCTGGCGCTGCAGTCCGGACCCGCGGGACTGCTACGGTCGCAGGTTCGAATCCTGCCTCGGGCACGGGTGTGTGTGATGTCCTTAGGTTAGTTAGGTTTAAGTAGTTCTAAGTTCTAGGGGACTTATGACCTAAGATGTTGAGTCCCATAGTGATCAGAGCCATTTCAACCAGACAGAGAGGCGGGCAGACGGACGAACAAACAACAAAGCGATCTTATAAGGCTTCCGTTTTTACAGTCTGAGGTACGGAACAGTATAAAAAGAGCTTTCTACCGCAGGGCGGACTGTTTGCCGCGGGCTGGTGAACTGCCAGCGGGCGCGGACGACCCCGCGATAGTCGCACAAGGCCACGGCCGCGGTGCCGGAGAATGCGATGCGATGCGATGTGTATCCCCGGTATTGTCGGAGCGCCGTGCCCGAGGCGTCCCCGGCTTCCACGCTCGACCGGCCCCGCATAACGGCGGCTGCCGGGTGGTCTCCGCCCCACGTCACTCTGTGTTCCTGCCCTGCTACCGTCTCTGTGCTGACTGGCGGGTCTGCCGTTCACGTCAGCTCGTCTGTAACGAGCACAAACTCGTCCTCCCGACTGGGCCTCTTCTTCCTCTGGAACGCCAAGTCCGACGTCTGTCTAACGCAGAGCTTTCCAAATCAGGTAGTCCGACACCGCGGGGTATCGTGTGTAAGTAGGCTGTTTAGGATTTTATATTGCTAACGCCACGTAGCGCTCTGTATGAAAATCACTGACTGTGCTGTCTATGTAAGTAGGCTGTTTGTTGTTGTTGTTGTAGTGGTCTTCAGTCCTGAGACTGGTTTGATGCAGCTCTCCATGCTATTCTATCCTGTGCAAGCTTCTTCATCTCCCAGTACCTACTGCAACCTACATCCTTCTGAATCTGCTTAGTGTATTCATCTCTTGGTCACCCCCTACGATTATTACCCTCCACGCTGCCCTCCAATACTAAATTGGTGATCCCTTGATGCCTCAGAACATGTCCTACCAACCGATCCCTTCTTCTGGTAAAGTTGTGCCACAAACTTCTCTTCTCCCCAATCCTATTCAATACCTCCTCATTAGTTATGTGGTCTACCCATCTAATCTTCAGCCTTCTTCTATAGCACCACATTTCGAAAGCTTCTATTCTCTTCTTGTCTAAACTATTTACCGTCGATGTTTCACTTCCATACATGGCTACACTCCATACAAATACTTTCAGAAATGGCTTCCTGACACTTAAATCTATACTCGATGTTAACAAATTTCTCTTCTTCAGAAACGCTATCCTTGCCATTGCCAGTCTACATTTTATATCCTCTCTACTTCGACCATCATCAGTTATTTTGCTCCCCAAATAGCAAAACTCCTTTACTACTTTAAGTGTCTCATTTCCTAATCTAATACCCTCAACATCACCCGACTTAATTCGACTATATTCCATTATCCTCGTTTTGCTTTTGTTGATGTTCATCTTATATCCTCCTTTCAAAACACCATCCATTCCGTTCAACTGCTCTTCCAAGTCCTTTGCTGTCTCTGATAGAATTACAATGTAATCGGCGAACCTCAAAGTTTTTATTTCTTCTCCATGGTAGGCTGTTTAGGTTTTTATATTGGCAACGCCACATAGCACTCTGTATGAAAATCACTAACTGTGCTGTGTGCAGTCTGTGGCTGGTCGGACTCATTGTTGGAATATTCGCCATTGTAGTGTCGGGCAGTTGGATGTGAACAGCGTGTAGCGTTGCCCAGTTGGAGGTGAGCCGCCAGCAGTGGTGGATGTGGGGAGAGAGATGCCACAATTTTAAGAGCGGACGATCTCGACGTGTGTCCGCCAGAAAGAGTAAATTTTTAATATTGGATATCATGAACTGATATATATATATATATATATATATATATATATATATATATATATATATATATATATATATATATATATAATTACTTTTGAACACTATTAAGGTAAATACATTGTTTGTTCTCTATCAAAATCTAACTATGCCTATCAGTAGCTGGTGCCTTCAGTAGTTACAATCTTTTATTTAGCTGGCAGTATTGGCGCTCGCTGTTTTGCAGTAGTTCGAGCAACGACGACTTTAGGAGGTAAGTGATTCGTGAAAGGTATAGGTTATTCTCAGTCAGGGCCATTCTTTTGTAGGGTTTATTGAAAGTCAGACTGCGTTGCGATAAAAATATTGTGTGTCAGTTTAGTGTTGATCAGAGTAAGTAAAGAGCGAAATGTCTGAGCACGTTCAGTTCTGCTCGGCTGTTTAAAAACCAAATAACGTAAGGGGTTTATCAGCACAGTTATTCATAAACTTTTCTAAGGGGGCGTTTCACGTGTAGTACAGTGGCTCCCTACCTGGGAGTAATTACCCCCTGAGGGTAAAAAGAAATTTTCTGAGGGGTAGCAACTAAACGATATGATTCTGTTTCAGTCACAAAACTATTTACAAAAGATCAAATGGTTCAAATGGCTCTGAGCACTATGGGACTCAACTGCTGAGGTCATTAGTCCCCTAGAACTTAGAACTAGTTAAACCTAACTAACCGAAGGACATCACAAACATCCATGCCCGAGGCAGGATTCGAACCTGCGACCGTAGCGGTCTTGCGGTTCCAGACTGCAGCGCCTTTAACCGCACGGCCACTTCGGCCGGCTTACAAAAGATCATTACTATTATCACAATTTTGTAAGACTCTAATATTAATTATGTGAGTTATCAATAATTACTTTCTCTTAATTAGTAGCATTAATGGGGTGGAGGTTACAGGTTCCTCACATAGTCCACCCACTACACACATATGTTGTGCTTTGTCCCGTACTTCGCTGATGATAAAAGTGAGACTACACGCAACAAATGCTAACGACCTCAATAAAATGTCTTCTCCAAGTAGTAGATAGTACTTGCAATAGTCCAGAAGCTGATTCATTACTCGCTTCAAAACGGGTAAATGAATTAATTGACAGCGTGCCACAGCAGTATCTACGTAAGGGCCACTATAGTACTGCATGCAGTTTATTATTATTATTATTATTTCTTTCCTTTCTCAAACGTTATGTCTGGTTAAAAATGGAAACAGACGCGGACCTTGATCAAGCGTGACTTCCTTTTAACGGTACGGTATATGTTACATTGAATTTAGGAACTTTCGGGTAATTGAACATGTATCAATAATTACAGATTTTTGTAGTTGTATATATAGATTTGGATGTAGCTGTATTGCGTTGATGTACTGGTGAATATTGTGTGGTATGACTCCTGTAGTTGATAGTATAATTGGTATAATGTCAACTTTATCCTGATGCCACATGTCCTTGACTTCCTCAGCCAGTTGGATGTATTTTTCAATTTTTTCTCCTCTTTTCTTCGTATATTTGTTGTATTGGCTATGGATATTTCGATTAGTTGTGTTAATTTCTTCTTTTTATTGGTGAGTATGACGTCAGGTTTGTTATGTGGTGTTGTTTTATCTGTTATGATGGTTCTGTTCCAGTATAATTTGTATTCATCATTCTCCAGTACATTTTGTGGTGTATACTTGTATGTGGGAACGTGTTGTTTTATTAGTTTATGTTGCATGGCAAGTTCTTGAAGTATTATTTTTGCTACATTGTCATGTCTTCTGGTGTATTCTGTATTTTCTAGTATTGTACATCCGCTTGTGATGTTACCTACTGTTTCTATTTGTTATTTGCAAAGTCTGCATTTATCTGTTGTGGTATAATGCTGTAATACCTGGTGTTTATTGTTTGATCCTGTATTGCAATCATGAATCCTACCGTCTCACTGTATATATTGCCTTTTCTTAGCCATGTGTTGGATGCATCTTGATCGATGTGTGGCTGTGTTAGATGATACAGGTGCTTGCCATGTAGTATTTTCTTTTTCCAATTTACTTTCTTTGTATCTGTTGATGTTATGTGATCTAAAGGGTTGTAGAAGTGGTTATTATTATTATTATTATTATTATTATTATTATTATTATTATTAGAGTGATTAGACACAAAGTTTAACAGCCTTAAGTCGTCCAATTTCTTCCACTTCAGAAGTTCCAAGTTCAGAAAATCTCCAAGACGTACACAATGCGTGCTAACCGTTGTGGTGCACGCTCGATGATTTCGGTTAAGAGTTAAGGACTTTTCAGAGACGCTAAATATTCTCCCAGTAATACAAAATGCGAAAAATAAGTGCGAGAATTCTTAGGAGCAAGACTTACCAGAGAATTGCTATTAGCGGAAGAGAAGGTATGACCGAAGGTAATTCCCGCATTAGTGCCATCTAGATCTAAATCTACACACATCGCTAGCCACCGTTCGACAGCGGGAGCGCACATTTCACCACTAATAGTCATTTCCCTTTCTGTTCCACGCGCAAATAGAAATAGGGAATAACGTCTATCTATATCCCTCCTTTTTTTGTAGACTTTTGTAGACTTAGAGAAAGCTTTTGACAATGTTGACTGGAATACTCTCTCTCAAATTCTAAAGGTGGCAGGGGTAAAATACAGGGAGCGAAAGGCTATTTACAATTTGTATAGAAACCAGATGGCAGTTATAAGAGTCGAGGGGCATGAAAGAGAAGCAGTGGTTGGGAAGGGAGTAAGACAGGGTTGTAGCCTCTCCCCGATGCTATTCAATCTGTATATTGAGCAAGCAGTACAGGAAACAAAAGAAAAGTTCGGAGTAGGTATTAAAATCCATGGAGAAGAAATAAAAATGTTGAGGTTCGCCGATGACATTGTAATTCTGTCAGAGACAGCAAAGGACTTGGAAGAGCAGTTGAACGGAATGGAAAGTGTCTTGAAGGGAGGATATAAGATGAACATCAACAAAAGCAAAACGAGGATAATGGAATGTATTCGAATTAAGTCGGGTGATGCTGAGGGTATTAGATTAGGAAATGAGACATTTAAAGTAATTAAGGAGTTTTGCTATTTGGGGAGCAAAATAACTGACGATGGTCGAAGTAGAGAGGATGTAAAATGTAGACTGGCAATGGCAAGGAAAGCGTTTCTGAAGAAGAGAAATTTGTTAACATCGAGTATAGATTTAAGAGTCAGGAAGTCATTTCTGAAAGTATTTGTATGGAGTGTAGCCATGTATGGAAGTGAAACATGGACGGTAAATAGTTTGGACAAGAAGAGAATAGAAGCTTTCGAAATGTGGTGCTACAGAAGAATGCTGAAGATTAGATGGGTAGATCACATAACTAATGAGGAAGTATTGAATAAGGTTGGGGAGAAGAGAAGTTTGTGGCACAACTTTACCAGAAGAAGGGATCGGTTGGTAGGACATGTTCTGAGGCATCAAGGGATCACCAATTTAGTATTGGAGGGCAGCGTGGAGGGTAAAAATCGTAGGGGGAGACCAAGAGATGAATACACTAAGCAGATTCAGAAGGATGTAGGTTGCAGTAGGTACTGGGAGATGATGAAGCTTGCACAGGATAGAGTAGCATGGAGAGCTGCATCAAACCAGTCTCAGGACTGAAGACCACAACAACAACTACAATATCCCTCATTACGACTCATTTCTCTTGTCTTCTTGGTCCTTACGCTGGCGGCAACACACTGTCACAATAGTCAGCTGCAAATGGGCCAGAAATCAATAATTCTACACTTAAAGCGTGGTTGGCTGAATGGCCTCAATATAAAGTCAGACTTAGTTCTTGCGAAAGCTGAGAATAGGGCGGCAGGTTTCCTGGATGTAAAAGCTGAATTGTGGGCCGTCTAGGACCAACATCATATCCGAAAGTTGGAAGTTTGCCGTTATGTTTCGTCATAACACAGATATATACTCAAACTTCTGGCAGATTAAAACTATGCTCCGAATCAGGATCCTGACTTGAGAACTTCGCTTTACCCACGCAAGTGCTGTATTGCGCGAGCCACTCAAACTCTGACCCGCCCTCAGGGCTTTCTTTCCGCCACTACATCTCTCCTATGTTTCAAAATTCACAGGACTTCTCCTGTATACATTGCTGGTGTAGGATGTTTACGTCGCCGTTGCAGACGACAGATTCGATAGCCACAGGCCACTGCGTGCGTATCTCTCTATCTCCCCACTAGGTCAAATGTCTGAGCGGAGTGAAAACAAGTTTCGCTACAAATTACTCAATGGGTTTTTGTCCGAAGTTTCACTGCCGAACGAAGAGTGACAAATGAACAACCGGTGCATCAAACAGAGCAGTTTAGCTAAGACAGTATTTAATCACTCGAAAGTAAATCAGTAAATAAGAATAACTTAATTAGTGACTTCAGTGAAAATTGAAATATTTCAGGAGCAGCTGCTGCTTGTTGTGTAAATGAAGTTAAAGTTCATCTCTTCAAGACCTAGCTATTCTGAGCATACAAAGTTGTGATATTTGAGTATCAAAAGACTTTCTTCGAATCAAGCACTGAATTTAGAGCATTTCGACAAGTGCAGATATTAAGAAGGCAAATGAACTATCAAAAAGTTTATTTTTTCAAAGTCTAGCTATTTTGCTCATAAATAGTTGCATTGGTACCATATTTAACTGTCAAATGGTTTCCTCCAAATCAAGCACTAAATTCGAGACATTCCGAGAAGAGAAGAGTTTTCGAATATCATGCTTTCTGAACAAAACCTGAAAATAAAAAGTAAAAATTTTAAAAATTATAGGTTAAACGATTTGTGGACTGTATTGTGTAAAAGTAAGAAATAAAATAGATTAGAGAGACATTTTCCATGCCTTTGAATGATGCTCGAAAACATCGAATGTTTTCCAAAATGATTTTTCCTCTCCCACTCATTCTGGAGCAGTTGCTTTTAAGCTCGTCTTTGCGAAGCTGATGCAACTGCGACAAAACAAAAACAATAACAGTAAGTGTTCTCGGCGAACGATAGATTCGACCCGTTTGTGTCATTCAGCCAGTCCTTTAAAAAACAGACACACACACACACACACACACACACACACACATGGCCTACAGCATCAATTATTTCGCCTGAGATCTTGTTCAGTTCACTTCTTGATATGAATTCGCACAGTTCCAGGCCTGTCCTGACAACAGTGGAGTAGGAGCTATTGATTAAAACTTACATTGTCTGCGATCATCCAGCAACCTGTCCAGTTCAGCCACAGAAACGTCTTGTCGTTTTAAAGGGATGACACGTAATGTCCCAATTAAACCTCTTCCACGAGTTCAGATATAAATCAAGGGAGAGAGAGAGAGAGTGTGCGTGTTTGTGCGTGCAAGTGTAGCAGAAATCAATATCCAAACGAAGTCAGTTCTAGATCTCATCAGTGTATGAATCACTGGTTAATGGAAGACTACGCTGTCTTTGTCACGATACTGCACGCCGCCGAGATCTGAACCAAAATTTCGCGTAAATGTGGTTCCCCAGCAGAAATTAACAGAGTGGAAATAATATTTTATGGATATAATAACCGAATAGACTCACAAAGAATCAAAATTTTTCCACCGTGCACTCCATTTCAAATCATTTCGCTTTTTCTGTATCACTTTACAATTTCGAAATGCCCGCTGGTTAAATCAATTACTGTAGGCAATGTTTTTCAAAGCAGGCTGCTGGAAATTAATTTCGTTACTACAAGTTCTAACACGAAGAAAATTTTCCACTTTTAAAAACTTTGTTCGCTTGACTGGACTTCTAAAAAAAAATCAGAAACGACCAAAATAAAAAAGTGGTACGGCAGCGGAGGTATAACGTTTACAAAGGAACAAATTACTTTGTGTTTAGTGTACGTTCCTTTGTTTGTCTCTCGACGTTTAAAAGAATTAAATGCTTTAGCAAATTAAATGTGAACGTTAGCATAATTACGCAGAGCTCTGAGCAGTTGCACACATCACGAATTAATTAAAAACTGGCTCTGATTGTTTCAAAAAAGTGAGCCTCAGAAATTCCTGCTGAAGATGAATTGGCGAAAAAAAGCCACAGACAAATGATTATCTGTGCCAGCTCTTTGAAGGAAAACGTGTAATTCTTTAACAGACGTTTCCAGAAAAATATATATGAATGCGCAATCACTTTTCGGAGTCACTGACCTTAGAAAGAGAACTCTAGTGGTGCTGCTTTTACTCTTGTATTTCACTTATGCTGAGAAAGCTTGTACTTGAAGGACGAAAGACTTATACATTAATTGAGAAGTAGTCTGCATGGTCTATCTATGAAACCATCAAAACCGTTGAAAGTTATAGCCACGAGTTTATTAGCCTCCTGCATCGTCAGTCAAAGTAGTTGATCGTTCCAGAGTGAGTCGTGCGAATATTTCGTTCAAAATTGCAGAACAGAGAATGGTAACAGGGTGATCTCAAATTGCCGCCTGTAGACTTGAGAGCCCTGCGTTCACTGTGGAGGACAGGAATCGTGCGAGGCACGTTGTTGAAGGCATTCTGGAAACTGAATGGTCTGAATTAATTAACGTAGTAAATATGAACGTGAAGACCTGGACCATAAATCCGTCGCACTGATTACTAACGTTAGAAAACCTACCGTCGTTTTTAAATAATTTGGTAAAAGACTAAAAAAAATGGCTCTAATCACTATGGGACTTAACATCTGAGGTCATCAGTCCCCTAGACTTAGAGCTACTTAAACCTAACTAACCTAAGGACATCACACACATCCATGCCCGAGGCAGGATTCGAACCTGCGACCGTAGCAGTCGCGCGGTTCCGAACTGAGCGCCTTAGCGCAAAAGCATTCCAAAATTTATTTAAATATTTGAGCGGCTCAAGAGGCGAAGCAGAAACACAAATGGATAATAATGGTAACAACGAAACTCGAGAAATAATGCCAAATGTTATTAAGTAATCGACGTATGTAAAAAGGAAGGGAACCTAAAGGTGGTTTAATTTCACTAGAAATCGCCGAAGATCGAGAAAAAGTAATACACAAAGACAATACAAGTTTTTGCGCAATTTCTGTAGAGAAGTTAAGTCCCTCACATTAGGACAATGCTGTAGTTTCTGCTTTGCAGGAAATGAGACAGACAAGATAGAAAAATAAAAATACTGCAGAACTACCACTCTTCTTTCGATAAAGTGCAGGACATTAATTGAAATCGTTCCAACTGTATAGAAAAAATGCTGCGTTTTAATGAATCTAAGAAATAAGAAAGGTTTACAAGTAGCTACAGCAAGGGCACAATTTGCAACTAACCACGAAATATGAGAACGGAGCAAAGAATATGACTAATTACTTCGTCTGTCTGTCGATTAAATTTCAATAAATTTCTTATCGGCACCCGTTGAGAACAAAATAGTGGTTCAATCTATGCTGGTGTACTAAAAAACATGTAGTCCAATGCTGCAACCTACCTTAAATATCATCAGGATAGTGAGAGCAGACACACAAGTAGATTACATACCATCAAAACTGCTATCAATAGTCCTACATAAAGTTTCCAGCTGCTTAAACTGAGAAATTCAAGAAGGTAATCGTCTTAATGAAACATAACTGAACCATCACAGTTTCGTTGAAAGTTGTGCAATTTGTCTTTAATATAGGAAGGCCTCAACAAAGAATGGAAGAACTTTCAGAATAAATTTGGAAAATGGCCTTAATATCAATTATAAGAACTGCGAAAGAACGTGTAATCAACACAACAAACGACAAAGAAAACAATGAAGTTATAGAACCAGTTGACAAATTTTGGTATTTTTGGGAATTGAAGACAACGATTGCCTGCAGAAAAAAGAGATATGAACGTGGCAGTAAAACTATAGTGCATTAGGTAAACTAAATAGAATTTTGGAAAAAAAGAGAATAAGAAATTTTCCACTGTGGTTTAAATGGAAAATTAACGATCAGTGTATAGTAACAGGTCTGACGTATGACAGTGATATAAGGAATTTTAACGCAAAAGGATGCCAATAGTTAGAGGGTTTTTCAGCAAGTAAATGAGAAATGTATGTTGGGAATTGCTAGCACAGACAGTGAATAAAGTAATGGGTTAGGAGAGAAACTCTGGTGGAAGACGTAGCAGTGGATGTCAAAAGTACTTATGGGAAATTAAAAAGAGATCATGTTTTAAAATGTATGACAGCTTGTTTGATATTTTTAATCAGGTGCGTATTACATGGTCAATTTATTTAAAGATTTAGGGGCGTTTTGATGCAACCTACCACATTGCACCTTTTGAAGGCATGTGTGGAGCACCATTTACTTATCGCCGATGTAAGGACGTTACAAACATGCTGCAGGATATGAAAGACATCGTCAGCCCTGTGCTGGAAAATTAAAAAATACTCCAAGATAAAAATGGCGAGATAGCGTTTTTAACGTATTTCAGGCAGTTGCATATATATATATATATATATATATATATATATATATATATATATATATATATATATATATAAGAGAGAGTGTGTTAATGCTTATACTGGTATACTGGGACATTTAATTTCTGTCTGTGCTGTGTCTTTATGAAATACTCAGATTTAGTTGTTTCGGCACGCTCAAGTGAACAACAGAAAATCATTTCGCTATAAGCTCCAAATGTAATAAACAGCGCCCTGAAAGACAATAAATAAATCGAAATCAAAATAAAAAAAGGCGTTCAACTTATTTGTTCTCTAACTACAGCTGAAATACAGTTATAAAAGATCACGGTATTAATTAGGTTTCTGACCAACTACAGACATACACAGAATTTGCGTCTGATGTTTTTTTAAAGAAATGAATGATGCATTACCTGGTTATTAGCAGAATGCTGAATTCTGCCGAACAAGATGTAAATGCATTGCAAAACACTGCAAGCTTATGCGTCGCATACGATAATGGCTTGCATTGCCTGCTGCATTTGTATCGTACCACCAGTTAATTCACCAAAGTATCATTGAAACAAGCACGACCAAATACAGGAGAGTAAAAAGAAGAAATAGGCTGAGGTTTGCGCTGGCGTGAGATGCAAATCCTACGAATGATTCTGATGTTGCGCATTTTACTTCAGTGTACAACATTAGCAGTGTCGGTCTGTATTTGGATGTGGCATCTCCAGAAACAATATTCAAAATAAGTGCTACTCAGAAAGTTGTTGTGTTCTTCAGACCGAATACCGGTTTTATGCAACTCTCTATGTTAATCTGTGCTGTGTAAACCTCTTGATCTCTGCAGAACCTTGTATATCCACTTGAACCTGCTTATTGTAGTCATTCCTTTTCTCCCTTTACAATTTTCACCCCCCCCCCCACCTTCCACCCCACCCCGACCCCTCCACACACATACACATTTACATACACACACACACACACACACACACACACATATATATATACACAAACACACACGTACACACACAACACACACAAACACAAAAATAACACACTTAAGCCACCCGCGGTGACCGAGTGGTTCTAGGCGCTTCAGTCCGGAACTGCACGACTGCTACAGTCGCAGGTTCAAATCCTGCCTCAGGTTCAAAAAAATGGTTCAAATGGCTCGGAGCACTATGGGACATAACTTCTAAGGTCATAAAAAAAATGGTTCAAATGGCTCTGAGCACTATGGGACTTAACATCTATGGTTATCAGTCCCCTAGAACTTAGTACTACTTAAACCTAACTAACCTAAGGACATCACACACATCCATGTCCGAGGCAGGATTCGAACCTGCGAATGTAGCAGTCCTGCGGTTCCAGACTGTAGGGTCTAGAACCGCTCAGTCACCCCGGCCGGCCCTGCCTCGGGCATGGACATGTGTAATGTCCTTAGATTAGTTCTAAGTTCTAGGGGACTGATGGCCTCCGATGTTAAGTCCCATAGTGCTCAGAACCATTTGAACAACACACTTCTCCCCCTCACTATGAGAATTGACTATGCAATCGCACGCATCGTAGGCACCAGACTCATTGACCGTTAGGAATTGAAGCACAGATAATCACAGAGTGCGCATTATCTTATTTGTTTCTAGCTTCACTCATGAGACGCGAGGATCTTCAGACGTTCAAAACTCAGATCTCTACCATCGTCATGACGGGACTTCGTATTGACGATAGTGCAAAAGTAGATCTGGAAAACTTTAATGTGTTTCCATCGGGACAATGAAAAGATGGCCACATCTGATGAACGGAACTACACTGGTGTGCCAAACTGAACGACTAAAGTAGCTCTGGCGTCATGTGTCACTGCGAAGTAATATGGCGTGACGAAACTTGGACCATTCATGAAAAGAACTGCTAGAGAATAGTGCAGAAGACAACTGAAAGCTATAGACAAAGAGACGAAGAGAAATGACCCTTCTATTCAAAGTCAATAACTACACTGAAGTCATCGTGATTCATGATGGTCCTCTGGGCAGTACAAAAGGTGGGAGACGTTTCTTAGTAGGCTGTGTGTTCGCCATTGACGGCACAGCACGCTCTGCAACGCGCTGCCATAGCGGCCACAGGGATGGTAAGGAGTCATTGTGGCAGGGTGCGCCATTCCTCTGCTAGTGCAGAGGTCGTTCGTGCATGTGGACGTTCTGAAATATGTCTTACCTACGCATTCTACACGTGATCGACAGAACTTATTTGTTCCCACCTCTCACCATATGAGGCTACGTAATGCATCCAGGAACACTGCCGAAAGTGATCGCTTAGTGGTCCAGGTGCCATGGTGTGGGGAGGCATAGTGTTGGATGGGGGCTACTGCTCTAAATCTATGAACACAGTGCACTAACGCATCAGCGTTATTGTGACATTGTATTCCTTTCCCATGTGCATCTGCCGGCCGGTGTGGCTGAGCGGTTCTAGGCACTTCAGTCCGGAACCGCGCGACTGCTTTGGTCGCATGTTCGAATCCTGCCTCGGGCATGGATGAGTGTGATGTCCTTAGGTTAGCTAGGTTTAACTAGTTCTAGGTTCTAGGGGACTGATGAACTCACGTGTTAAGTCCCATAGTGCTCAGAGCCATTTGAACCATTTGAACTATGTGCGTCTTTTCAGGAGTGCATTCGGCCCTAGACTCATTTTTATGGGTGTCAGCGTGCGGTCGCATTGAACAGCTCAGGTGGAGCTCTTGGAACGAAAGGATATTCGGCGAATGGACTGGCTTGCCCGTTCCCCAGGCTTAAATCTCATCGATCACGTCTGGGACGCATTGGGGAGACGTACTACACCACGTCCACACGTACCAGCAACCGTGGAGCAGCTGTCAGAGGCGTTGGTGGAGGAATGGAGGGCCAGCGACAAGAACTCCTTAGCAACACCGTGGCCAGCGTGGGACCTCGTTGCAGAGGCTACATTGGCGTCCGTGGTGATCATACACCCCATTAAGAATCATGTCCCGCCTTTTCTGATGTCTATGGGACCGTCACAAATTCGCGGTGGTTCAAATGGCTCTGAGCACTGCGGGACGTAATAGCTGAGGCCATCAGTCCCCTAGACACCTAACCAACACAAGGACATCACACACATCCATGTCCGAGGCAGGATTCGAACCTGCGACCGTAGCAGCAGCGCGGTTCCGCACTGAAGCGCCTAGAACTGCTCGGCCACAGCGGCCGGCAATCGCGTTGGCTTCATTGTAATTATTGTCGTTGAATAAAAGTGTTATTTCTGTACGTCTCATTGTGTATTTATTTCAGTTACCTTCTGTACTATAAAGTAGCAGTTCTTTCTAGATATGGTCTACGTTTCATCTAGACATGTTACTTTGCAGTGAAACATCACGCGAAAGTTACTTTCGTCCTTAAGTTTTGCACAACAGTTTAGTAATGCATCGAATAATACGGATCTCTGACGCTTCACCTGGAAATGAAAGCGACCAATAAACCCTCCCCCTCCCCCCCAACTCGATGGAGCAACTCTTTATTAGCTTTTAGATCTACACATTTCATTCTCAGCATTCTTCTGTTACACCACTTCTTCTTGTCTATACTGCTTATCGTCCACGTTTCACTTCCTTATAAGTGACAACACTCCAGGCAAATACTTTCCAAAAAATCCACTTAACACTTAAATTTGTTTATTAACTTTTACCAAGGCTAGGGTTTGAACACGGGTCTGCTGCCCGGTAGGCAGATACGCTAACCACTACTCCACCCTGGCGCAGTGTCTAAGCAGAACTGCTTGGATTATCCTTGAACACCTTCTTCCTCAATCCAAATTCCGTGCCATGCGAGGTAGACGCGCGGTCTAGGCGGCCTGTCACGATTCGCGCGGCTCCTCCCGTCGGAGGTTCGAGTCCTCCCTCGGGCATGGGTGCGTGTCTTGTCCTTAGCGTAAGTTAGTTTAAGTTACATTAAGTAGTGTGTAAGCTTAGGGACCGGTAATCTCAGCAGTTTGGTCCCGTAAGATCTTACCACAAATTTCCAAATTTTTCCAAATTCCCATTCGCGTCTTAGCCCACTTAGTATTCCTCCTTAACACAAATAGAATTGGAAAGGCTCTACAACTGCATCGAGCAAAATGGGGGATCCTACCTGAAACGCAGGGATAGGTGCTTTAAACAAATGAAACTATATGATACGGAGGCCTTTTCAATATATGCAGACTAAAGCTACGAATGAAAATTTGTACCGGATTCAAACATAGGCCTCCTGCTAACTAAGCACGTGCCGTTCGAATGTAGGGGGGATACCTTGTGAGATCTTGTCTGTGGACTGAGAAGGATGGCGTGCTAAGGCTGTCCGTGCAATTCTGCGAAGCCACTGTGCGAGGGTGAAGTAGTAGTTAATACATTTGCCTACCAAATAGCAGCCGCGTGTTCGAACCCTGGCCGCGGTACCAATTTCAGTTCATCGCTTCAGTCTACGTATATATTTATATGTATATACACATCATACATGTTTGAGACTTTAAAAGATCTCTGGAACAATATAGTTTCATTTACTTAAATTTGTGTTATACAGGGTGATTCAAAAAGAATACCACAACTTTAGGAATTTAAAACTCTGCAACGACAAAAGGCAGAGCTAAGCACTATCTGTCGGCGAATTAAGGGAGCTATAAAGTTTCATTTAGTTGTACATTTGTTCACTTGAGGCGCTGTTGACTAGGCGTCAGCGTCAGTTGATGCTAAGATGGCGACCGCTGAACAGAAAGCTTTTTGTGTTATTGAGTACGGCAGAAGTGAATCGACGGCAGTTGTTCAGCGGGCACTGAGAATCCGCGGGAAACAACTCAGTATGAACGTGACTCGCCTAAGGTGAACGTTTTCTGTGCCATTTCAGGCAATAAAGTTTTTGGTCCCTTTTTCTTCGAAGGTGCTACTGTAACTGGACTACAGTATCTGGAGATGTTAGAGAATTGGCTGTTCCCTCAGCTCGAACAAGAAGCACAACAATTCATATTTCAGCAGGATGGAGCGCCACCACATTGGCACTTATCTGTCCGTAACTACCTGAACGTCAACTACCCGAGGCGATGGATCGGCCGCCAGGCAGCCCGTGACAGAGCACTTCATCACTGGCCTCCAAGAAGCCCTGATCTTACCCCCTGCGATTTTTTCTTATGGGGGTATGTTAAGGATATGGTGTTTCGGCCACCTCTCCCAGCCACCATTGATGATTTGAAACGAGAAATAACAGCAGCTATCCAAACTGTTACGCCTGATATGCTACAGAGAGTGTGGAACGAGTTGGAGTATCGGGTTGATATTGCTCGAGTGTCTGGAGGGGTCCATATTGAACATCTCTGAACTTGTTTTTGAGTGAAGAAAAACCTTTTTAAATACTCTTTGTAATGATGTATAACAGAAGGTTATATTATGTTTCTTTCATTAAATACACATTTTTAAAGTTGTGGTATTCTTTTTGAATCACCCTGTATATTAAAATATTCCTCGTTTACAGAAATGGTTTCCTTGCTGCTGCCAATCTGCATTTTCCCTTCTCTAAAACGTTTCTTTCTCCGAGCCTTGGAGCTTCCACGGCGTCATGCAGAGACACACTCGCTGCCGCGCCCAGAATCCTCAGACCCTTGAAAATGTGCAGCGTGCGAGACAAACTTCGCAACGCTCTGCTCTGCGTATTTAATCGGAGAAGTTTAGCAGTTTTACAAGAGTCACCACCCTTGCTTTGACCCGCATGACACGGTTAGACTTCTCACTACTTCAATGTCAACAATCTAAACCCTGCCACACCCACCGTGTTCTCCTGACCTGGCTCCTTCTGATGACTACCTGTTCGGCGCTACGTAGAAACTTCTGCGCGGATGTCATGTCTCAGACTTCCAGGAACTGCAAGCAGCTGTCCTGCGGTCGGTGCTATAGGCTCAAGAAGAGTGGTTTGAGGTGGGGCTCCAGAAGAGAAAGGGGCCAAGTCTGTAGAATATGGTGGATTTGGCAGTACCCAGAACCCCATTTCAGCGATGGCAGACGTGGTTTTCCGTCTCCTATTGGCATGAGCTGTTTCGTGTTTGCAAGACCACTTTTCGTGGCAGTGCACACTCTCCACACATGCCAGCTATCGCCTGTGAATATCCACGCTTTTTATACCCCCTTGCACGGAAACCACGCTGTCCAGCGCTGTCCTTGGTGGTCACACTTCAGATTGTCCGCTCACGTAATGACAGCAGTTTGCACATTGAGCTGGACTGCGTAGGGATTACGTTTCTAGTGATTGTCCAACTCACTGCCGTTAAACCAAGATAATTGCACCTATAGCGATGAGTAAACGGCGCCCTTTGAGTGGTGTACAAAAATACGGTCAAAATCAATATGACACGCCCATCATAGTAACTCCGTCCGATAATCATCAAAACAAAAAAAAACAGGATTACAAGACCTTCACTGCGCGCTAACAAGGGTGAAGTCACTGATGTCAGTGCCACTAAAGCAGAGCTATTAAGCACGATTTTCCCAAACTCCTTCACCAAAGAAGACGAAGTAAATATTCCTGAATTCCTATCAAGAACATCTGCCAAGATGAGAAACAGAGAAATAGGTATAGTCGGGTCGCAAAGCAGCTTAAATCACTTAATAAAAGCAAGGCTTCCGGTCCAGATTGTATACCAGTCAGGTTCCTCTCAAGAGTATGTTGACACTATAGCTCCAGATTTAGCAATTATATACAAGGCTCGCTCACATAAAGGTCCGTACCTAAAGACTGGAAAATTGCTCAAGTCACACCAA
Source organism: Schistocerca cancellata (assembly GCF_023864275.1). Lineage (NCBI taxonomy): Eukaryota > Metazoa > Arthropoda > Insecta > Orthoptera > Acrididae > Schistocerca > Schistocerca cancellata. Next base: position 42,911,530 of record NC_064632.1, on the reverse strand, counting down.
TACCCAAAAATGGAAGTAGGAGTAATCCGTTGAATTACAGGCCCATATCACTAACGTCGATTTGCAGTAGAGTTTTGGAACGTATACTGTATTCGAACATTATGAAGTACCTCGATTTATTGACCCGTAGTCAGCACGGAGTCAGAAAATATCGTTCTTGCGAGACACAACTAGCCCTTTATTCTCATGAAGTAAAGAGTGCTATCGACAGGGGATGTCAAATTGATTCCATATTGTTAGATTTCCAGAAGGCTTTAGACACCGTTCCTCACAAGCGTCTTCTAACCAAATTGCTTGCCTACGGAATATCGCCTCAGTTGTCGACTGGATTCGTGATTTCCTGTCAGGAAGATCACAGTTCATAGTAATACACGGAAATTCATCGAGTAAAACAGAAATAATATCCGACGTTCCCCAAGGCAGTGTTATAGGCCCTCTATTGCTCCTGATCTATGTTAACGACATCGGAGACAATCTCATTAGCCGTCTTCGATTGTTTGCAGATGACGCTGTCATTTACCGTCTTCTAAAGTCATTAGATGACCAAAACCAATTGCAAAATGATTTAGATAAGATATCTATATGGTGCGAAAAGTGGCAATTGACCCTGAATAACGAAAAGTGTGAATTTATTCACATGAGTATTAAAAGAAATCCGCGAAATTTCGATTACGCGATAAGTCACACAAATCTGAAGGCTGTAAATTCAACTAAATACTTAGGGATTACAATTACAAATATCCTAAATTGAAACGATCACATAATGTTGTGGGTAGAGCCAACCAGAGATAGCGATTCATTGGCAAAAAACTTAGAAGGTGCAACAGGTTTACTAAAAAGACTGTTCACGCCACGCTTGTCCGCCCTATTCTGCTGTGCGGTGTGGGATCCGCATCAGATGGGACTGACGGATGACATCGAAAAGGTACAAAGAAGGGCAGCTCGTTTTGTATGATCGCGAAGTAGGGGAGATAGTGCCACAGACATGATACGTGAACTGAAGTGGCTATCATTAAAACAAAGGCGTTTCTCGTTGCGATGGGATCTTCTCATGAAATTTCAATCACCAATTTTCTCCTCCGATTGCGAAAACATTCTGTTGGCACCCACCTGCACAGGGCTCGCACAGAAAAACTTAAGTGCTCGTTTTCGCCGTTCGAGAGTGGAATGGTAGAAGGACAGCTTGAATGTGGTTCATTGAACCCTCTGCAAGACACTTTATTGTGAATAGCAGAGTGATCATGTAGATGTAGACAATGCAGAGTCAATAGGGCATGATGTGTCAGTAGTTGACGAGGCCAACACATTAATAAGTTCTTTTATCAGACGTACTCTTAATATTTGAGATATATATTTCCATAACTGTAGGTTCTTCTGTGGTGCTGAATTGTAAAGGTTGATTCAGCTGCCCTTACGAGGTTTTATGCAACCCACAACACCTTTAAATACCACGTGCGAGATTTTCATATTCTCTCGCTTACAACGTGTAATACATTAGTTCTAAAGAAAAAAAGGAACAGGCTTTTTGTAGAAAATTTTTACGAAGGTAAATTTTATACTGAGATACGTTTCAGCTACCGACCGTAGTTTTCGAATTATTCAAGAAAAAAGTACAGAAGTAACCTTCAATCGCGTCTTCCTCGAATAACTTGAAAATTGTGATCTCCAATGAAAACGTATCACAGTACAAAATTTAACTGCATTAAATTTCCTGATAAAGGGACGGGTTAGTGGTCATCTGTTACTGCGTAAGAAGAGTGATTCATTGGTCGCTGGAAGTAGTAGTAGGCGCTATAGACAACGACCAGAAGATGCAAACAGTTTGGCGAGGATTCGGTTACTTAGAAGTGCAAAGATTACACACGAAAAGGTAGCATCAAACAGGACTACTGGGACAAAAACAGAAGAAAGGTGTTTCACGCTTTGTAATCAATGATAGAAGCCCTATTGCTCGCAGAGAACACTGGCCACAATCTGTTGGCCAAAGAAGTGGTCTTTATTGACGCAGGGGCACTCGCTTTAATTGGTGTAGGCGTCAGCTGGCGGTCCATGTCTCATTCTCAGTAAAAAAAAAAAAGTCAGGTGTATCGCATTCAAAACAGTGCAGGCACTTCTGAAACATTTGCGTTCACATTGCTTTTACTCGGCATTGAACAAAAGTGATTTACGCCATTTGAAAGTTAGCTTCACTGCATTCACGGCTTTTATACTAACAACCCTCCCACAACAAAGATCAAAAATTAATTATGATTGTAGTGTTGCTCACGCTGCTAAATATTGCATTTTCGGGGAACAACAAAGTTATATTATGTGGCAGGTGTCATTATAGCACAGTTAATAAAGTCATTTCTTGAAATAATGGATAAACTAGGCACTCATCTTTTCGTGTTGCCCACGCTGGTCTCGTTGTGAACTCATGGCTCAATCGTCGAAAATCTAGGTAGTGATGATTCCAAGCTCGGATGCAAAGAGGCCTAGGTGTTATTCTGCGATATTCGAAAGTTTTATAGATGTGTTTCATAAACCCTTCTTGAAGATTGAAATTTTGAAAGTTAGGACAATGGAGATGTAAAAAAAGTAATCAGCATTCCAAATCTAAGTTACACTTCTTTATTACTTTTGTTGCAATATCACCTGACTCATTCCAAAACATCACTTCACAATATAAAACATACATGAAAATATCTTCCTGGCTGTTACAGTTCACATTTCATAAACTGACTACAATTTGCGTCTTTTTAACGTGACAACCAAAGCTTGACTCCCTAATAACCGCTTACGCGCCCAAAAATCAGAGTTACAAGTACGTCAAAGATCATAGTGACAAAAGAAAGAATACACATTAGAATAATATCATTGCAATATAAACATATCGATGTATCAAAGTACCTCTACATTAATGAAATCAAATCTGAATGTTGTCACAGAAATATGTTAACTGTTTTACAGAAACACAGTTGAATATTGCTGGTGTCGAGAGGTTGAGGTGAGGTGCCGTAATGGTTACGTAATTCAAGTACCATTACAACCTACATAACTGAGTAGCAGTTTCATAACACTTAACAACACGCAGTCACGCGCCCTGCCGTTAACCTCTCCCTCCGATCCTTCTCAAAGGACTGCGAAAGGCCGGTCTCCGATGAATGCGAGGGCCGTTCAATAAGTAAGGCAACAAATGTTTTTCTCGGCCAGTTCCAGTTGAAAAAATTCGGAATTTCTTGTGGGACATCGTGGAATATTCCCGATTCAGTCCCTGTAGGTTCTTGTAGTGACGGCCCTTTACATCATCTTCAAAGTGGTGACTGTTGGAGGTGCATTCCAAGCAGAGGGCTGTCACTGAGTTTCTTGTGCCGGAAAACCCGAGCATCGTAGATATCCGTAGGCACTTACAGAATGCCTTCGGAGACCTGGCAGTGAACAAAACCGCGGTGAGTCGTTGGGCGAGGCGCCCGTCATCATCGCAACAAGGTCGCGCAAGCCTGCCCGTGTCCGATCCCCCGCGTGCCGCTCTATTAGCGTCAGCAGGAAATGTCGGTGAAAACGCCTACATTCTGCTCAGTTCCGTGGGAAATCAAGGAGTTGGCTGGCATCTCTCGTGGGGTTGAGGTGACAAATCCTGTGCCCTCTGGGGCCGACTTTGTGCTTTAAAGCAGTTATCATTTCAGTTGCTAGTGCCTCATCAGTTTATCATCCAACTGTCTGCCCAACAACTTCGAGCAGCCGAAACTTTCCAGTTTGTAACGACGACGGAATAAAAGTTATAACAGCTGATGTTGCAGATTGTTGCCATTAAAAGAAATTATTTCGACTGTGGACCACGCCACATTTCAAACATTGAAAGGGCATTGATCTGAATGGGGACTGCGTAGAAAAATAAAGGCATTTTTTCACCTATATGAGAAAAGTCTTAGCTGCTACTCGGAGGAATATTCATATCGCATTTATGGATCAGGAACTACGGTTTCCAGGTGTTCGTCTGTAGCCGGACATGACCGGTTTTTTTACGCTCGTGTCTGGACAAATATATACAAGTCTGCACTGTCCGCCTTTCGTTAGGTTTTTTAGTGATGACGTACAGAAAGCACAAATAAGGCCCGTTCCAGGCCAATGACGTAAGCGCAAGGAATAAGTTCAACTGGTTGTAAGCACTATGGGACTTGACATCTGAGGTCATTAGTCCCCTAGAACTTAGAACTACTTAAACCTAACTAACCTAAGGACGGCACACACATCCATGGTTCAAATGGTTCAAATGGCTCTGAGCACTATGGGACTCAACTGCTGTGGTCATAAGTCCCCTAGAACTTAGAACTACTTAAACCTAAGTAACCTAAGGACAGCACACAACACCCAGCCATCACGAGGCAGAGAAAATCCCTGACCCCGCCGGGAATCGAACCCGGGAACCCGGGCGTGGGAAGCGAGAACGCTACCGCACGACCACGAGATGCGGGCACACATCCATGCCCGAGGCAGGATTCGAACCTGTGACCATAACAGCAGCGCGGTTCCAGACTGAAACGCCTAGCGCCGCTCGGCCACAACGGCCGGCAAGGAAAAGTATAAGGAGGAATAAGAAGATATATCACAATAATATTTAGATTTACCAAACAATTCCATTCTTAAATGTGTGTCCTACGTTTTTCTTCGAAGGCCGAATGAGTCTAAACAACGTCAAAAGCGCAGAGTGAGAGAGGTAAAGTAGAATGTCCCGATTAGCCGTTTCCAATCCGCCCCGCCCAAACACTTGGATAACAGTAAATTTTTAATTAGCAGCAAAATTAGACGAAATTCGTGCAGCAACAGAAAAAGACAACTTTACGTCTGAAAAGCTTTTGGTACATGAAAAAATGGACAGCTTATTTCATATCACCCAGCACAATGAAAAATTTTATTTGGAATTTGTGATAACGGCTTTATATTGCTTTGCAATTCCAGACTACATGGCCAACGACCAAAGGGTGTTCTCTTTCACAAGAGCCCAGTGGACAAAGAAATGTAATAAACTACAAATCGACACAATCACAGATGAAGTTTTTGTTGGGTAACTTAAATTACTCTGTCAAGCGTTCCACGAAATCATTTCCAAGAAAGAACATCGTTCTTCATAAAGTGGGTTCGAATGAGAAACTTTAATATTTAAATTAAACATTAATGTCTAACCAAAATGACCGGAGTTATTGAATATCTTTTCATTTTCCGTCCCAGAACAATAGGTAACTGTTTATTTTGCATTATGAAGAAATTTTAGTTTATTTTGACATAAGAATGTCGTATGAAGAAGACTGAGCAATGAAGAACTTGGGGCATCAGGTGCTATCATGTCAAAGTACAAGGCTGTGTACTGACTCTTTTCCTTTTCTTTTCTTTTTGTTTTGTTTTAGTTTATGCACTTTTAAGGTTGATTTGGCAAAAAACTTACTGTGATTGATTATTAATAAACGACTGAAAATATTCACCTGATGCCACTTGCATTTAAAATAGGTATTTCGGCTTTTAGTTCAAAATGTCCGACTAGCTAAATATAATGCCTAGCCCGACTTTTCTGTATTCGGTCCTGACAACTCTATATGAAATGGAAATCGTAAGTAACTTAGGGATGATGTAGCAGAGAGACTGGTTCTCAACCTTTCTGTGACCATTCCCGCTGAAAGCAATAAAATATCCCCCCCCCTTCCTTCCCTCACTAACATTAGCTCTTAAATAGACTTTGGAATGAAGAAGAATTTCTTTGAAAATTTTTATTGTTAAAACGACGAAAGATAAATGATTTTCAGTTTTTGTTTTAGTCCATAAACTAATGAGTCAGTGAGACAATTGGCATTGCTGACAACCTTTTTTCTAGAATGATGAGGCAATTCTCACTGCGTGGTGAGTGCTACCTACAACTCCTTTTCAGACTAGAAAGCTACTGACCTCTGTGAGGGTAGACAGTTGTTACAAAACATGCTTCTTTTGCACCCACCCACTGCACCCTCATTCAGAATCAACCAAATTAAAATTTGTACTACTTTGATTTCTGGACATCCTAATTCTGAACTGACGGAAATTCGAAGGCTAGAAGCAGTCAGTCCTTTGTACCTGACCACTACTACTAATAACAATAATTGTACTGTGTACGCCTTTAGCAGGACAGAGCGAGGTGGCGCTTCAGTTAGCACACTGGACTCGCACTCAGGACGACGACAGTTCAAACTCCCATCCTGATTTAGGTTTTCCGTGATTTCCCTAAATCGCTCCGGGAAATGCCGGGGTGGTTCCCTTGAAAGGGCACGGCCGATTTCCTTCCCCATCCATCCCTAATCCGATGGGACTGGTGACCTCGCTGTTTGGTCCCCTACCCCCTTACCAACCAACCAACCATTAAGCGGGATAGCAACCATTACATAGTACCGCCCGACATTGAAAATAGGTACAACATACTCCATTATTCTTGTCAGTACAAAATATTTTTTATAATAATAACTCAATTTCAATTAATACAGCGAAGCCGGATGCCAGTGTGGGAATGAATGACAATTTATTTATTTAACTGATCACATGTGCACTCCCACAAAATAAATCCCTACATCCAGTTTGGTGAGATCTGTGAAATGAATGAATGTATGGTCGTCTGCTAACCGCAGATAGTGAATGTGAATATATTATCATCTTTCAGACGTTCTTTTGGTCACCTTTGGTGGAACCAAAGAGATGAAACTTACCGGAGCTTTGAGCGCCTGAAATGTGGCTGACCAATACGGTAGCAAGGTGCTCCCCCACTTCGGCAGAGGTACGGGAGGACCTGAAGAAAGGGCATGTTTCAGCACTCTGCCGCTGGATCTAGTGTTGGTAAGACCTGTCTTGGGTGTGCTCCGTAAAGACAAAAGAGTGGAGACATGGTATGTATGTGAAATACTTAAGAGTAGTTTGGAATAATAATTTCTCTATTTCAGGAACTTTTCTGGGGAGAATTAAATGTCAGGCAGGTAATATTAAGGGGATCGTAGTAATCTTTGGAAGTGACCAACGGTCACAATGAAACCACGTGTAGCAATAAGTTGAAATACTTCCGAGTGCTTAAGTTAAGCCGAATTACTAGCGTGTGTACTATAAGTTGGAAATATTTAAGAAATGGCGTGTGCAGGACTTGAAATTAGAGACGAGTACTTCCACGTAGTGACTACTGTGTGAGTCTCAATCTGTGTATGAGACGAAGGATAAAGAGAAGTACTCGTCCATGGTATCAGTTGAGGACTCGCATGTGGGATGAATATGTCCTTAATATTACTTTGCGTGTTATGTTTCCGTGTGACGCTTGATTCAAATTATAATACTCTGAGAGAGAAGCAAGGTGAGTCAGCCGCCTATCCAACAACGCCACTTGGCTTGCATTGCACAGGAAGATGTGCATATATCCTCCAGAGTTCATAGCAGGAAAGAAAAGTTACGAAGTGGGGCAGTGTCGTGTGAAACTGGGATGAATTTTAATTGAAGTGGGAAAGCTGAAAGTGATGTGATTATAACGCTGTGACTATTCCTTGTTTTGTATTGTATGTTGCCAATGTGATGTATTTCGTGAAATTTAAGTATGTGCGGTTGGCATGGGAGAGTAACAAGATAGTTTCAGAGGCAGTGGGTTATGCATGTTCCTTTTTGTACCGCTCGGTCTGGAGGAAATTTTCGTAATGATGGGTGTGAGAGTCGAAGTGTGAGATATAGAAAAAGATCCACCATCCTATCCAGAAAGTGCACTGTAGCGTTAAATAATTACGAGACCATAAGATAGAGAATCACCAATGTAAAGCCATGCCCACTGGGCGGAATTTCTCGTGTGTTATTGTTGTAGGTTATAGAATTTGTGTGTTTAGGTTATAGAATTTATCGGAATAAATAAGATAGTGAAAAGAAAAAGATTGGTGGCCTTTCCCTTCGAATAGTATGTTGTCATGATACCCAGAATATATAATGTGTGCGCCATTCATATTCAGTGCGATGGCCACGTGTCGATCAAAGCCGTTGAATAAGAAAGAAAATGTGGTATTGCCAGTGTGTAGTGAACAGTCAGAGTTGTGTAAATTACTAATAGTCAGATGTGCGTTATCCGTTGTGTAATATTCATACAGGAGAATAGTTTGTAACTTAATTGTGAGTGCTAGAGTTCATGTTACTCGATAAATAAGAATGAATCCACTCGCTTGGCAGACCACTCATCTGGCAGGCCTGACTGCTTGATGCCACAGTATGAGCAAGGCATGCGGGTGCCTCTCAACCTTATGCTGTCAATTAGTTCGTTTATTGTTAAGAGGTGAATAATGAAGGGATTTCTGATCCATTGCGGGAATTCCCTACAGCTTTAAGAAAGGCATTTTCATCAGATATTTATGCATATGTTACTGTCAGATGCGTTGTACATGGTAGCTCTACAAACTTTGTGTTTATTGAATACACTGTGATGAATATTTTCATAAATTCTTCTCAGAAACTGTTACCTTTACCACTTTACGTCAGGCGTTAGTGATAGTATTTGAAAAACTTTTGTAATCAGTACTAAAGCCATACGAAAATGTGATAATACTAATGATCTTTTAAAAATTATGTAGTTTTGTAAGCTAAACACAGTTTACCCTTTTAGTTTTTACTCCTCGGAAAATTTTATGTCATCCCTCAGGGGTAAATACCCACACGTTGCGAAACACTGGTGTAGGAAGTCGTTTTCTTACACTACATTCAAACAGTTAAATTGTTAACTAGTTTATTTTTTATTTTTAAGCAGTTATGTAACAACACGCATAATCAACAACCTTTTCCCACTTAGTGCGCAATTTTCAGTTCCGAATGAATAAAAATCAATTGGTTTTTGAGTAAAATATCTGGAGATGACATTTTGTCATCATCCACATTTTCACTTTTTTTGCCATTTATAAAATGTAGTAGCGATCAGAATAAACGTAAATCTAATGGCGCCATGTCGGGTGCGTATGAAGGTGAGGCAATACTTCCCATCCCACTTTATTATTTTTTTCCAGGGTTAATCTTGCGCAGTGCGGTCTCGCATTATCCTCTTGCACAATAACGCCTTTATTGTTGACAATCGCTTAGCGCTTTTCAATTAAAGATTGATTTACTTGATCCAGTTGTTCAGTTACTTGATCCAACTGTTCATAGTAAAGGTCTGCAATCACAGGTATCCAGGTTTCAGCTCTTCAAAATGAACGATACCATGAATACTCCACTAAACGCACAAAAGCGACATTCTTGGGGTGTAAACATGGCTTAGCTGCAATTCGTGGCGATTTATTCGGAGAGAGCCACTGCCTTTTGCGCTTTAGATTCTCACAGTGGACACATTTTTCATCTCCAGAAATCAACCGATCGAAAAACGCTTCTGTATTGTGCCGCTGAAGCAAAGTTGCATGTGGTACAACGGTTATCTTTATTTATCTTTACCAGTGTTCTGCAAATGTTCTTGGATTGTTGACGGAGGTTGGCAGTTCCTCGGTTGTATGTCACGGATTTGCTTCCACTTCTGGGGTTAACATTTCATTGTCTGAAGTTATTGGTCGTCCTGGTCGATACGGGCCAGGAAGATCATAATTACCGGATGTGAATTTAAAAAGAACAACCTTAGGCGTTTACGGACGTCTAATGCACTTGGCCAAACATCGCAAATGTTTATGGTAACAACTGTTGCGTTATCAGGCTTACCCTTTCGAAACACAAAACGCATATGTTGCCGGATACGTATGCGAAGGCTAAGCCGATGTGCGGGCTCTTTCGATGGGCCGACTCTATTTTTTGTGGGTACTGAGAGTAGGCGCACTCTGCTGGTCATTTAGTGTACCCCTTGTTGCCAAAGATTCGACGTCTTAGTCGAGAATTATTCCACGAATACACAAAGCAAAAGCGAAGAAAGTTAGCATTTGCACTATGTTCTTGTAACTGTCTATTATTAGTGACTGAAACGTCATACTGATATGGCAATAGCGATTAAATTTCTGCAGTCGTCATTGGACGGTACGGCCTATTAACACAACTTAGCCATACTCACAATATAAAGTCGTGTGCTGTGGACTGAGAGTAGGTACTGTCAAACGTATCAGTGCGAGTTGCCTTGAATGCCTCACCTCGAATTTAGTCTGAATTTACCGCTTAGTAGGCCACTATGATCAAACTTTAAGTAATGGTTTTCGTTATATTTTTTCTAGTAGCATGTAGGTTTTTTGGTAATCAGTCAAATGACTCTTTTGGTTTTTTTTTTTTTTTTATCTTTAAGACGACATTTATACTTCTAGCCAATTTCATTTTGAATACATGTTAGTCGGTTTCAGATGAGGAAAAAACTCCTAAAATAAAAAAATTATGTATTGACGCTTATTTAGAGGTTGACAGTATTTAACAGCTATTACACTGTTGCACGTTCACGGAAACTGCCTAGCCCAATGATCGAAACATTGGCTTTATTGCCTTGATTGGTCCGACGACACATACCTTTATGTTTCGGATATTTCATTAAGGGGCTCCGGAACGCCCTATACTTGCAATGTTAAAATAACGCTTATAAATTACATCTTTCCTCACAAAGTATTTGAGGTAGGAAGTTGAACTTTTTACAGATTATTTATTGGAATATGGGCTACAACTTAACACAGGGATTTTACAAAATTTTAGTTCAGTTGTTAAAGATGATTTTTTTTTCAATTGTAATGAAAATTCACAACATTTCTTTGCAATTTTTTATTTATATATTCAAAAATATACAGTTTTTTTGGAAAAAGGCTGTGTTAAATTATGCAGCAGGTACTGTGTAACATTTACTGAAAGTTTGAAACAAATATGTTTGGAAGATCCTTAGAAAACATGTAATTAGTATGAGAAAAAAAAAGTTTTGGGAATCGAGCGACAAAGATTGGATTAACTTTTTAGTGCATTCCAGGTCCATAGGATGGATTATCTTCATCCTCTGCAAACTCCTCCTCCAGTTGCCTCTTGTTCCTCCTCCTGTTTACTCTTGCTTGTATTTCTAGACTCTTTACAGCCCTGTCTGCAGCCCGAAGGCGTTCCTGTCTAAAGCAAGCATCGCTCGTACCATGTTAGAACCTATCTTCATTCCCATATTTCTAAATACCTTGCACCTTACAATGTTGCCATCATTGAAAGTCGCAACAGCATCATACACACCAAAGTGAAGTGTTTCTATTCCAACAAATACAGTCTTGGGGATTCTCGACCATGTAACACTATTTACACTTTCATTGGGGTTTTGAGTTTTTCCGTGAATACACTTTTTCAACAGTTCAGGTGCTGCTAAGTCTCTGAAAATAGGTTTTATCACCTCCATTATTGCATGAGGCAGACTATGCTTATGAGTGTACACTTCACCAGTTAGCAATCGTTTGTTATATTTACACCAACTGTCTTCTTCTTTGGGACACAAGCTATGTTGGGGATTTTCATCGGTTGAAGAAGTATGAAAAAAAAGAGCCCAAACAGCCTTCTTCATTTCGTCGACACTTTGTGTATTTTGCCTAATAGCCATTCCATAATAGTTCTGTATTTCGTCAATTACACTGTCAGTTAACCTTCCCTTCTCATCCAACGCTTTACCATCACTGAGTTTTTGTTTTTTTTACGAAGCTTTCAGTCGCCGAAGTCTTGTTCCCATTCGCTTCTGTACGTGTCCAATACACTCAAATTTCTGCACTACAACATCATCACCATAGGGCTTCAGTCCTTGAACATATTTGAAACTTTTAGAATCACCGTCACCAACGTAATTAACATATCGCACAGCGCCACAGTGGGTCACGCCCATGTAGAACACATTTCAAAAAAAATTTAAAAATAGTTGTAGTCTTCGGAATTGAATAAATTATATATTTATTAAAAGGTAATAGTCTGCAGATTCAGAAAACGCAAAAAAGTAAAAAATGAACTTTTCATGATTTTGAGCCTTTCCGGAGCCCCTTAATGGTGAATATTAATGACTTTTGTGTATGAGGTAGCGAAATATAAAAGATAAGGTTCAATTTACACAGGAAATAAAATATTTATTATAATATCCGAGGATTTTATTACACATTTTATTTACGTAGCCCATTGATAGCAACCGTCCCCTACCCCTTATGGTATGTGGCTGTCCATTTCAACGTAAATTGCAAAAGATATTTAAGATTCAGTTATTTACGAGTGCAGAGGTCGCACTAGCCTTAAAAAGTCGTTGGTACGACTTTGAAGTACACAATGAGTTGATAAATAACAAACGAATATCGACATGGACAAAAATGACATTACTTTCAGGTCTCGCTAATAATAATAAGGGAAGAGTGTGGTATAGCGTGACTGCGTATTATCGAGAAGAAAGAAACAGCGCAATAGGAGAGCAGCTGCGCGCGCGTCTTTGTGGAGCGGGATTATGTAAGCGGCGATGCTGCGCGCGCTATGGACCGGCCTGGGCAACGTGGCAGTGCCCCTTTAAGGCCGGCTGATCGACTTCCCCCGCCCTCACGGCGGGCGTGGCCTGCGGCGCGCGGGCCACTAGCGGCCGGCCCGGGGGCAAGCGCGCCGCTCATTGGCCCGCCCGCAAGCATGGCGCGAGGAAGCGGCGCTCCTCTTTAAAGCCGGCGACGGCGCGCACATCTTTAATACACGCCACGAGCGCGCCGCCGCCGCCGCAGTCGGCACGTAATTAGATCGGCGGCCCGCGTCTGCACAAACAGACACAGCAGCCAGCACAAGCCGTAACGGGCGCACAGCTTACGTACATCAGGCCTCGCAGTTGCCGGCGCGTCGTTTCTGCGGTTGAGCTTACACACAGTTACAGGCTTCGGAGCTCCCTTTAACTCGACTGACCTGAGCAATAAATTTTGTGTCATCACTGTATCTAAACACACGCAGAAACTACCAACAAAAGCTTGTTTGTTCGCGGAATGACAGTTAAGTTTTTTATATTTATTTAGAGAGAGTGAAATCAGTCACTTTTTGGTTACAGAGGGGTTGTAAATAAATATCGCTATTTGAGCCAGTGTAGAGAGATAACTATTTACCGTATGGGCATCCAACTTCGTAGCAATGATGTTCAGACTGTGCGCTGCGTGATTTGCGTGTCACTTTCATAACTTACGCTAGGCGCCTTTAGTCCTGGAACGGCGACGTAGGGCTGAAACACAAGCATCTGTGTGCATTAGAGTCCTGCATGACCGAGTAAGCGAGCACAAAATACGAGATGGGGCGAGCACATCCTAACTGGATAGGCTGCCCGCACTAGTTCTAGTGACCGAGCATAGAGGCCGTGACCGAATACATAGCACGTAACTTCAAACACCTTACACGTGTCATTACCCAAGAGAGATTGCAGCCAGTACGGGCTTCTTATCTGTTGAGTGTCTCTCTCTGTAATCATGCATCGCGAGGAAGCCAGTGCAGTAAGGCGTAAGACTGAAACCAATGTTTACACACTGAAAAAACGGGAAGGTCTAAAAAGCCAAGTATGGAAGTACATTTCTGTTGGTTGCGGACGAAAACAGTGCGTCTACTGGGTACGTATCGTGCATAAACTGCTCCACATTATTGTGCTTCCAGTCGGGAACCACTCATTTAAAGAAACACAATTGCAAGAAACCTCACAAAGATATTGCTTCAGGGATACCGGCAATAATAAAAAATAGTATTACAGCAAAGTGTGTTGCAATGTGTGCTAATGATATGAGACCTTTTAATGCTGTTTCTGGTGAAGGTTTAAGAGAACTAGGCCAAGAATTAATACATATAGGTGCGCATTATGGAGAAGTTAACGTGGCAGATGTCATGCCACATTCCTCTACTACAGGCAGACATGACAAAGAACAAGCTGATGCAATACGAAACAGCACAATGCCTTATGTTATTGCGGAAGTTTTTATTAATACTCCAGGTAGTTATTCTTTGGTTTCACAAACTGCAACAAATTAGCAGTGTCAATGACACTGACTGTCAGGTGAGTTATTATTGCAGTTAAAAGCACTGTTTCTTTATGATACGCGATAGATTTATAATTAACTAGGGTAATTGATGTGTACTAACATATATGTACTTTTTAACAGGAGGTACAATTTATTAATAACATGTGCTGCGACAGTTGATATGTGGACTGATTCGCATAATCAGGTACACTATTTGACGCTTACAACACATTACATTAACACAGATTGGTCTCTTGTCAACAATGTTTTATTTACAACCAAATTCCCGGACGTTAAGAAGACGAGAGTAAACATTATGAAAGAAATTGAAGAGACAGTGGCTGACTGGGACATTTCGCCAGACATGTTGCACACTTTTCTTTTTGTCTCCGACCAGGGTGCCAATGTAATAAAGACTTTGGAAAATCACGAAAGAATTCCTTGTGCTGCTCATTGTATAAACACAGCACTTACCCATACTTTCGATGAAGATAGCTTCTTGTTAAATCATGCAACAAATTTGCAGTGTCAATGACACTGACTGTCAAGTAAGTAATTACTGCAGTTAAAAGCACTGTTTCATTATGATACGCGATAAATTTATAATTAACTCGGGTAATTGATGTGTAGTAACAGATACGTATTTTTTAACAGGAGGTACAAAGGATTAAAAATCGAGCCTTGACTTTCGTTTGTGAGAAGATTGTGATAACTTCCAGACATAAAATTGCTACGTATCTTTGGCCGTCTTTTCGTGATCTTAATATGCTTGAAATAAATGAAAAGCAGGAAATTCTTAGCAATGTGCGACAAATGTGCGCTACTTACGCAGGTACAACATGCAGTCATTAACATCATCGTTTTTGCATAGTTAGTGGATAGTGTATTATAGAGAAACGGGAATGTTATAATTCGTATAATATTTCATTAACGTAAAACACCTCGTTTTTACGGGAACGTCTCGATGATTTCCACATCAGTTCTGCATTACTTGTCTCTTTTGTTTATTATCATAGATCCTTCAAGTACTGCGTCATCACTGCTCAGAAAGTGAGATCGTTTCAAGGAATGGAGGAACAACAGATCATCCGCACCAGATGAAGTGGATCTCTACATTTTAATGCACCCCGGAGATGATGATGGCATCTTAAAGTGGTGGAGGAGACATGAAACAGATCTGCCAGGCCTGGCTGCAATTTCAAGACGTATTTTATGTAACCCAGCAACAAGTGCACCTAGTGAAAGGAGCTTTAGTAAAGCCGGCGTGTTACTAACAAATCGCCGCAGCCGATTAAATCTGGAACGCGTTAGGGATTTACTGCTGATCAACAATAACTATAATTTTGTTTCTGTTCCAAACAAGTGAAAAGTATAACAAGTTACGTCTGTAAATGTTTGATGTTCTTTGTAAACTTTCTTTATGAAGATGGTTGACTTCTAGATTACCGGGACAGAGCTTATTCAATGTGTCCTATTAATAAAAGGAAAAATGTATCTTCTGTTTGGAAATGAGACTCTTCTTCTATCCGCGATTGTATTGAAATATCATTACCCTTTCAAAGTGCTTTATAAATTTAGCTTTGTCACGTACCCGTTCTTGGAAACGTTACTTTGTATTAAAAGAGAGAGAGAGAGAGAGACAAATACATTGTGTGTGTGTGTGTGTGTGTGAGAGAGAGAGAGAGAGAGAGAGAGAGAGAGAGAGAGAGGCGTTGGATTTGTACAGTACAGCTGTAGAATTTTGGAACACGTATTGTGTTCGAGTATAATGACTTTTCTGGAGACTAGAAATCTACTCTGTAGGAATCAGCATGGGTTTCGAAAAAGACGGTCATGTGAAACCCAGCTCGCGCTATTCGTCCACGAGACTGAGAGGGCCATAGACACGGGTTCCCAGGTAGATGCCGTGTTTCTTGACTTCCGCAAGGCGTTCGATACAGTTCCCCACAGTCGTTTAATGATCAAAGTAAGAGCATATGGACTATCAGACCAATTGTGTGATTGAATTGAGGAGTTCCTAGATAACAGGACGCAGCATGTCATTCTCAATGGAGAGAAGTCTTCCGAAGTAAGAGTGATTTCAGGTGTGCCGCAGGGGAGTGTCATAGGACCGTTGCTATTCACAATATACATAAATGACCTGGTGGATGACATCGGAAGTTCACTGAGGCTTTTTGCAGATGATGCTGTGGTGTATCGAGAGGTTGTAACAATGGAAAATTGTACTGAAATGGAGGAGGATCTGCAGCGAATTGACGCATGGTGCAGGGAATGGCAATTGAATCTCAATGTAGAAAAGTGTAATGTGCTGAGAATACACAGAAAGATAGATCCTTTATCATTTAGCTACAAAATAGCAGGTCAGCAACTGGAAGCAGTTAATACCATAAATTATCTGGGAGTACGCATTAGGAGTGATTTAAAATGGACTGTTCATATAAAGTTGACCGTCGGTAAAGCAGATGCCAGACTGAGATTCATTGGAAGAATCCTAAGGAAATGCAATCCGAAAACAAAAGAAGTAGGTTACAGTACGCTTGTTCGCCCACTGCTTGAATACTGCTCAGCAGTGTGGGATCCGTACCACATAGGGTTGATAGAAGATATAGAGAAGATCCAACGGAGAGCAGCGCGCTTCGTTACAGGATCATTTAGTAATCGCGAAAGCGTTACGGAGATGATAGATAAACTCCAGTGGAAGACTCTGCAGGAGAGACGCTCAGTAGCTCGGTACGGGCTTTTGTCAAAGTTTCGAGAACATACCTTCACCGAAGAGTCAAGCAGTATATTGTCCCCTCCTACGTATATCTCGCGAAGAGACCATGAGGATAAAATCAGAGAGATTAGAGCCCACACAGAGGCATACCGACAATCCTTCTTTCCACGAACAATACGAGACTGGAATAGAAGGGAGAACCGATAGAGGTACTCAAGGTACCCTCCGCCACACACCGTCAGGTGGCTTGCGGAGTATGGATGTAGATGTAGATGTAGATGTAGTGCAGCGAGCCGGGCCGAGGTGGGGTGAGGTGAGGCGTCAGCGGTGACCGGTCATGCTCGGTTATCCGCGTGTCCGGAATCCGGGCAACAGACATGGGGCGAGTACGTGACCGAGCCGAGTGGTGTGGGGCCGGACACGAGCGGCTCGGTCCCCCCGCCAACAGGCGCGCCATGACCGGTCAAACATTGAGCGTTGCAGCGCTCTAGTGTGCATTACTGTTGAAAACGGTCGAAGTGGGCCTGGACAAAGTCAGCAGGGCTTTACTCGTAAACCTGTTTTATCAGAACAACACCGATATTGCTGCTGCTCTCGCGAGTATCGACGCATTATAGTAATTCGAAGAGGTCTTCTTTGTGCACCAGGATTGAAGAACGTGATTCGGAAGTCTGGATTAACTGCGATTTGGAAACAGCTCCAGGAAGACACCGACGACCAGTTGCACTGTGAATTGTTGAAAAAGTTTTGCCAAGATTGATAATGCTGGGCGCAATCTGAGATCTTCAAGCAGTGCATAAGCTGTGTCACGACAGTTGGGACATTCCATAGCCCACCGTTCTTTCGGGTAGCAGAAGAGCATTCTCTATCACGGTTCCACGCTGTCATTGATCCAGATGGTTGTCACATTAAGTAACGTTTCACCTGGAACCTAAATATGATAAACAATTAACAAATATTACCCTTTCATGTGGAAACTAAAATGTGTTTCTTTCAATGGATTACTTGTTATTTCCCTTCCGCGTGTCCTTAAAAATGTTTCCACAAAGTTTCATTGCTCTACGATCACTTGTTTTTCACGACAGCCTTCTCAATTGGCGAATGGGTCTCAATTACGAATGGTCAATATTCAGGGATATGACAAGAACCATCATTCGAAGCAGCAAACTGGACTCTAAAATGCTTTTCTTAAGAGGCATGAGCACTTCTTCGTCTTAGAAAATGTGAAACACATCTCTTCAGCTCCAAGTTCTTTCGTTCCCATATTTTGCGAAGAACAAGGAAAAATTTTCCCGTATGCATGGGCTGTAAAATCCATTCCTTAAGAACTACGAGCAATTGCTCAGTAGAAGAGGTGTGTTTCACACTAGCGAATCCGAACAAGCACTCATAGCTTACTCTTAAGGTATGCATTTTAGAGCCCATGTTTCCTAGTATTTTTTGCTTCGAGTAACCTTTGCGTTGTATCCCTAAATATTGACCATTCTTCCTGGGTCACCTTTTACAATGCTTTTACATTTAACTGTTGTACCTGGTAATAACCAATATTTATCTTTAGCTGATCTTTCGCGATATATTAAAAATGATTCACTTTTTCAACATTTACAAAGTCTGAATACTCGTTAAGTTCAGTATCACCGTCGTCCAAAGCTTTTAATTGCGGTTATTGCATTTACTGAATCATCAAGTTAATGTACAAAATACTGAAGTTCTGACACAATATAATGAATTAACTGCATTGCTCCATAAATATGTTTCGCAATTTAATTCAATATTTCTTTATCGTGAATGGTACCCTGAAGATGATGGTAGGCTCATTTTGTACCATATCGACATTAAAAGCCCGTTCTTCTAATATATAAATCATTATATCTTTAGCACATACTAAAATATCTGCATCTGCATGACCACTCTGCAGTTCCGAGTACACGATTAATCTGCACTTACGTATCTTGTAGCGGGTTCGTTGAATCACCTTGAGACTAATTCCGCTTTCGAACAACGTGCGGGAAAAACGAAAACTTAAATCTTTCCGTCTGAGCTCCCATTTCTATTTTATTCCGTTGATCATTTCTCCCTATGTAGCTGGGTTTAACAGAGTATTTTCGCTCTCGGAGGAGGAAATTGGAGATGTAAATATCATGAAAAGATCTCGCCTCTACGAAAACGCCTTTGCTTTGATTAACACCCCAACGCGCGTATCATCAGATAGGATTGATGGGGATGTCGAAAAAGTTCAAGGTAGTTCAAATGGTTCAAATGGCTCTGAGCACTATGGGACTCAACATCTTAGGTCGTAAGTCCCCTAGAACTTAGAACTACTTAAACCTAACTAACCTAAGGATATCACACACACCCATGCCCGAGGCAGGATTCGAACCTGCGACCGTAGCAGTCCCGCGGTTCCGGACTGCAGCGCCAGAACCGCACGGCCACCGCGGCCGGCCCAAAGTTCAAGGTAGGGCACCGCGTTTTGTATTATCGCGAAGTAGGGGAGAGAATGCCACAAAACGCGGTGCCCTACCTTGAACTTTTTCCACATCCCCATCAATCCTATCTGATGCGGGTCTCACACCGCGCACCAATATTCCAGAAGACGATGAACGCGCGTAGTGTAGGTAGTCTCTCTAGTACACCTGTTGCGTCTTCCAACTGTTCTGTCAATAAATCGCAGTCTTCAGTTAGCTTTTCCCGCATCGTTATCTAGTCTCTGTCATCGTTATATTTCAGTTATTCGTAATTGTAATCCCTGATTACTTATTTGAATTCACAACCTTTAGATTTGAGTAATTTATCTCGTAACCGAAGTTTCACTAATTCACTTTAGTTCTGATGTGAAAGAACTCATCCATTTTATTATTTAGGGTCAACTGCCACTTTTCGCACCATATAAACATATTGTCTAAATCATTCTGCATTTGGTTTTGGCCTTCTGATGACGTTACTAGACGGTAAACGACAGCATCGTCTGCAAACAATCAAAGAGGGCGACTCAGATTGCCTCCTATATCGTTTATTTAGATTAGAAACAAGATAGTGCCTATAACACTTTCTTGGGGAACGCATGATATCACTGCAGTTTTACTCGACGACTTCCCGAGAATTACTACGAACCTTTCTGAGAGGAAAATACTTATTACACTCGTCCTTTCTTTCTTTTCCATAGTATTTATCCCGACCAGTCCGGGACCCGCTGTTCTCAAGGATTTGGCAAACCTTATTTTATTATTGAACTTTGTGGCTGGATGCCCTTACTTAGAGCTGTAAAACTACCGTAGCCAACCGTAGACTACCATAACTACGCTTCGGTCAGTTAAGGTCGCACCCACATTACCTGTGTGTGTTGCGTACCTGTCGGTCATTACCTCATAACGATCGCTTTCTTTACGGTTACGATTAGTAGATTCGCGTAACAACCGGAAGCGGTGAACCGGCTAGAAACTGAGCGAGGATATATAAAGGGTCGGGTAACCTACAGAACACTTTTGTACTACATACCTATCGTCCTGTATATTAGTTAAGAATAAACAGTATTTATTGCAAAACTGAGATTGTCAATGTTTAATCCAGGTTTTATCCGAAAATTGGTGATTTGTAACCTGAAACAGAGGTATTTTGTAACAAAAATAAAGAAAACGATACAGATCTACCACATAGCGCTAGAAAATGCAGTTTAAAAAATGCAAAACAAAAAATAGCACACATCGTTTCAGTACTTCGTCGAAATTATTTCCAACATGTTTCTGGTATTCATAAACAACTTTCGCATTTATCAATAACAACAGGAAACTCTTGCCCTTGCTCATAACGAAGAACATTCTGTTGAGTACAAAATAACAACAGTGTTATGTAAACTGTACTTGCATCAAAAGTAACTGCTTTGTTTTCAGAAAAGAGCAGAACTTACGCTATCCAGTGATTTGTATCATTTATAAAATGCAATTTATATTACTTATGGATAAAAAATACGCAATGGACTAACATTGAATTATGTATAGTTCTAATTATGTGAAAAAAAAGAGAATTCCTCGGCCCAAATTTTGTCTCTTACGCATTCATTTATGTTTCTTTCCATACCAATACTACGGGTTAGCCCACCATTTAGTTCGTCATTTATGTAGTGTACCAAAACTATCGAACCGTAGTTTTGGTAGAGAGCAATTCTAGCCTTACGCCAAGATAACCTAAGTGAGGGAAGCAGTCGGCGCCATTTGATTGCATATCATGTAAACTGTGTTCCATGTGTTACCGTTCATAAACTGTTTTTGTATGGTATTCTCTGACGCTGAATTTGGGGTCCAGATCAGCATCTACCTAAACGAGCTTGGGAAACCACCCAAAAACCACAATCGGGCTGGTCAGTGAACCAACACACGGTCGTCAGTCCAGCACGCAGATTTGATCCAGTTCTGGATCACCTCCGGGTCTCACTGCTGCGCGTTATACTATACGAGCAGGGCAAAATACAGACCACACTGAGCAGCATTTATGTATTCCGCAAGGCAGTCCATTGTTGTTTCATCATGAACGCACTGCTAGAGTTGATTGTATGCTCTAGACAGTTGCGGCCATACATAGGACAAAAATTAATATGTACTGTGACTAACTCGACCTTTTCATACGTACTGACTAAAGCTTTTCCTAAAATTTGGCTTTCATTTACCTACCCATTATGGCAGCTCAACTCCTATATAAATATGATAAATTCCCGCCTCCTTCGACGTGACAGCTGGCCAGGCTACGAAGAAACCAGTTTATTTCTCATCAATGAACAATTGCAGTCCGCTCGGTATTGTGGTATGACGAGCGGACGAATACATAATGTAATATTTACATACGGTTTATTCTTACGATGAACGCAGCTGCCACACCGTTGGTCCGCAATGGTAGCAACAGTCGCATTGTTCAGCATCCAGCACGAATAAGATAAACTTCATGTGTGTGTGTGTGTGTGTTCTGACAGTGAGCATCTTTACTGTCCCATTGATCAAAACAAGGATCGAGATATACATGCGTTTTATAGCTATACACTACACCCTGTGGAAAGCGTCGTACTACAGACGATTATGTAAATATTTTATAACAAATTGGAGCATTCCTTACATCTTTTTCCGTCATTATTTTAAAATTATTGTATTTGTTACTGATGACTAAGACGTGGTGTATGAATGGTTATCAGTTATGTATGCCCTCATATAAATTTTTAATGAACAGCTGTGTCCCCTATGGAATAAGGTATTGTTTCCATCGTATTTGTACCGAACACTAGCAAGTAAATACAGTTTAAAAAAAATGTTAGCGACCAGTGCACGCTTATAATGACTGTATAGTTGTAGTTGAGCATACATTCTAAGCCGAGAAAAAAGAACTAAACAAATTGATTAAAATTTGTGCCATAGTTGGGACTTAAACTTGGATCTGCATGTGTTAGCCTTGCAGCACCATAGCATGATACTTAACACAGCTGCACAGTCTGCCCTGGTCCATTGCCCTCCCTAACACAAACTCCAATTCATCCATTCAGTCCATTTTCCGCTTCTTAAATCGACTCTTTGGTATTGGAATAGCATCCCAGCTTTGTACGTAATGGGAAAACCCTGCCTGTACCTCTGGTGGGTTATTCTAGGAGAGCCTTGACAATGCTAATGATTTAAGAAGGGGAAAATAGGCTGAAGGCGAGAATTGAAGTTCGTGTTAGGGCACTGCAGTAGGGTTGTCCATGTAGGTGTGTCATCTGTAGTGCTACGACAGTGTAATGGCTAGCACATCTGCGTCGTAAGCAGGACACCGGGGTTCAAGTCCCGGTTGTGGCAAAAACTTGAATTCATTTCTCCGGCTTCTTATTAAAACATTATAGTCAATATTTTACGATACTGAGTGATTGTAGCAGCAAACGGAATTCACGTGAAATTATCTTTCAAAAACGAGCTCTTTGTCCACCACGTGAAGGCTCAGGGGATGTCGATCGGCCGCCGTGTAGTCCTCTGCCTCTCGGCCCAAAGTGGATACGGTATGGAGAGTCATGTGCTCAGCGCACCGTTTCCTCCGTGCATTTTGCCATGGAGCTGCTACTGCTTCGGCAAGCAGCTTCTCGACTGACATCACGAGGCTTAGTGCATCCCATACCAGTCCTTCCAGCAGGGAAAAATTCTTGGAAATACCAGGACTCGAACCCGGATCCTTCGCGCTGCAGTCTTATACGCTGACCAGTCCGCTTCGGAGATGGCATAGATTAGCCTTGGATGGGCTCAAAATCTCGAACCTCGAGTAATAGACTACTCAGATAGAGAAGTAGAATTGTTATATAGAGGAAGCGGCGCAAATTTTGGCAAGGTTCTAAATTTGGGCTAACTAGATATTACACTCCTGGAAATGGAAAAAAGAACACATTGACACCGGTGTGTCAGACCCACCATACTTGCTCCGGACACTGCGAGAGGGCTGTACAAGCAATGATCACACGCACGGCACAGCTGACACACCAGGAACCGCGGTGTTGGCCGTCGAATGGCGCTAGCTGCGCAGCATTTGTGCACCGCCGCCGTCAGTGTCAGCCAGTTTGCCGTGGCATACGGAGCTCCATCGCAGTCTTTAACACTGATAGCATGCCGCGACAGCGTGGACGTGAACCGTATGTGCAGTTGACGGACTTTGAACGAGGGCGTATAGTGGGCATGCTGGAGGCCGGGTGGACGTACCGCCGAATTGCTCAACACGTGGGGCGTGAGGTCTCCACAGTACATCGATGTTGTCGCCAGTGGTCGGCGGAAGGTGCACGTGCCCGTCGACCTGGGACCGGACCGCAGCGACGCACGGATGCACGCCAAGACCGTAGGATCCTACGCAGTGCCGTAGCGGACCGCACCGCCACTTCCCAGCAAATTAGGGACACTGTTGCTCCTGGGGTATCGGCGAGGACCATTCGCAACCGTCTCCATGAAGCTGGGCTACGGTCCCGCACACCGTTAGGCCGTCTTCCGCTCACGCCCCAACATCGTGCAGCCCGCCTCCAGTGGTGTCGCGGCAGGCGTGAATGGAGGGACGAATGGAGACGTGTCGTCTTGAGCGATGAGAGTCGCTTCTGCCTTGGTGCCAATGATGGTCGTATGCGTGTTTGGCGCCGTGCAGGTGAGCGCCACAATCAGGACTGCATACGACCGAGGCACACAGGGCCAACACCCGGCATCATGGTGTGGGGAGCGATCTCCTACACTGGCCGTACACCACTGGTGATCGTCGAGGGGACACTGAATAGTGCACGGTACATCCAAACCGTCATCGAACCCATCGTTCTACCATTCCTAGACCGGCAAGGGAACTTGCTGTTCCAACAGGACAATGCACGTCCGCATGTATCCCGTGCCACCCAACGTGCTCTAGAAGGTGTAAGTCAACTACCCTGGCCAGCAAGATCTCCGGATCTGTCCCCCATTGAGCATGTTTGGGACTGGATGAAGCGTCGTCTCACGCGGTCTGCACGTCCAGCACGAACGCTGGTCCAACTGAGGCGCCAGGTGGAAATGGCATGGCAAGCCGTTCCACAGGACTACATCCAGCATCTCTACGATCGTCTCCATGGGAGAATAGCAGCCTGCATTGCTGCGAAAGGTGGTTATACACTGTACTAGTGCCGATATTGTGCATGCTCTGTTGCCTGTGTCTATGTGCCTGTGGTTCTGTCAATGTGATCATGTGATGTATCTGACCCCAGGAATGTGTCAATAAAGTTTCCCCTTCCTGGGACAATTAATTCACGGTGTTCTTATTTCAATTTCGAGGAGTGTAGATACTGGGACGTGCTGCAGCCTTGGGGGAACAATGTAATACAGTGATCCAGGTCGCGTCAGTTGCTCTGTAAAACTGGAACATCACTTCGTTGGCGCAAGCGATTATAAGTCAAGATAAACTTAATGTCGACCATTCTGAATCTTTTGCAGTTATGTATTCATTATATTTTCGTACAGTTTCTGTGTTTAAGTAAAAATTTTTCTCCAGTATATCAAAGATAATCTTAGCTTTCAGAATATGTTTAGTTTTAAGAGTTGCTATGTTTCGTTGTTTTGCTGTTAACCCAACAATCACGTTGTAGTAATGGTCTAAATTCGGGCTATTACGTAAGGTCTAATTTTGGGCTATAGCTAGATTTCGGACCATTCTGACAATGTGACTAACCTGTTTTCGTGCTAGGATACCTAGAGTAAAGCCAAAATATGTCCGTTAAGGAAGAGGAAGAAATGGAACGAAACAGATGTAACCAAGGCAATGAAGCTACATGGACGCTGAACGTATTGTTGACGTTGCAAGCATTTAGCAAGACGTAAGTTTCTCCTTCACGAGAAACTGAAACCTGTTTTAGGAGCAGCAACATCATAAGAAGGCCAATGGTTGATAAAGGTACTTATATTTGTGATTTTTGTCAGTAAAATAGAATGTTTCACATTAAATGACCATATTTTTTGATAAACCACAGTGATTTTAAAGGAAAAACTCACCATATTATTTTCCAAATACTTTATGCAATGTTTCTTACATATTTTCTTAAATATACTGTTTTTAATTCTTATTACAGAATTTTTCAATGATATCTCAATATTTTTAGGACTAGCCAGAATTTAGACCACATCTCTCCGTTGATTCAATCTGACAATATCTTTTTAAATCAAAAATAAGAAAAGATAATGAGAGTATGTTTCGTTTAACCATAATTGCTTAAAGCAGGACACTTGAAAGTATTGTTTACTGCAACTTTCATTAATTTATTTTCAACAGAATGTGAGTTACGTCTTAAAAAGTAAATGGTAGCCAAACTTTAGACCACTTAACTCAAATTCGACGTGTGTCACTGCGAGCGGAAAGGCATAAACGACTGTTTGAAAATAAACTATAACAACAGTGAAATTCAGTGTTAAAACTGGCTTCCTTTCACGTTTTCCTTTGATTCATAATATGTAATATTCAGGGAAATGTAACCATGGGAGTGTTTGTTAAGACGCATGGTAGAGGACTGAAAACAGATTGGCAGAAATTTGGCAGTGTCCTTTTAAAAGGAACCACCTCGGGAATTCTTTTAGGCGATTTACACAGTCTAGTCGCATTAATGTAACCACCGCCTGTGTTCGATGTCGACTTGCAGTAACCACTCACAGAAGGCCGATGGCTGCGCTAGTACTGGCGGGTCCGTAAAGCGTGTCGGGCGAATGCGGAAAACAGGGCAATCGTTGTCGTAATGGGAAATGGAGCAGTTTATCTGACGTCCGAAAGGGCACATATCATCTGTTTGGGGCCAAGGGTGGCAGCATTTCCGAAACTGCTAGGTTTGTGAACTGTTCGCGTGCTGCCGTGGTTAAAGTAAACCGTGCTTGGCAAACTGGAGCTAACCAAAACCAGCACGAGGCAACTGTGATGCACAACTCGCCATAGATAAAAGGGGTGAACGACTGCTGCGGAGACGTGTAGAGCCGAAGAGATGTGCAGCTGCTGAGCAACTGACCGCCCAGATGAATCAAGGAGCTACGAACAGTGTCTCCTCAACTATCGTTCTTTGGAACGGTCCTACGTTTGGGCCTCCACAATAGGCGCCTGTTCATGCACCCTTGCTGGCTCTGAGCACTATGGGACTCAACTGCTGAGGTCATTAGTCCCCTAGAACTTAGAACTAGTTAAACCTAACTAACCTAAGGACATCACAAACATCCATGCCCGAGGCAGGATTCGAACCTGCGACCGTAGCGGTCTTGCGGGCACCCTTGCTGAATCATGCACCCTTGCTGACTGCTGTAGCCGGCCGGAGTGGCCGTGCAGTTCTAGGCGCTACAGTCTGGAACCGAGCGACCGCTACGGTCACAGGTTCGAATCCTGCCTCGGGCATGGATATGTGTGATGTCCTTAGGTTAGTTAGGTTTAATTAGTTCTAAGTTCTAGGGGACTGATGACCTCAGAAGTTAAGTCGCATAGTGCTCAGAACCATTTGAATTTGACTGCTGTACATCGGCAACGAATGCTGTAATCTGCACGCCAATACTGCAACTGGATGTCCACTCAGATGAATCATGTTTTATGCTCCATCGACGTAAACATCTGAAAGCAACAACCTGCAACAATTTTCTTGGATCCATCATCGACTCGTGACAGTAGCTGATCAAACAGTACGTAGAGCAAAAACAAACCACAGTCGTATCTCAATCAGTGCTTATTTATTTTTCTTTAATCTACCAATTTTTGTGCTAGTACAGAATCGAACCTTGTAGCTTAAAGAAGAATAAATAACAACTGATTGAAATACGACTATGGTTTGTTTTTGCTCTACGTCCTGCACCAATAGCTGAAAGGATCCAGGCCAGACGAAGGAGCGCTATGGTCTCGGGAATGTTTTCGTGGCATACTCTGGGTGATCTTGTTATCTGGAAGGCAAAATTGGTTCAACACAAGTATGCATCTATTCTTGAGACCCACCATGTTGTTGTTGTTGTGGTCTTCAGTTCTGAGACTGGTTTGATGCAGCTCTCAATGCTACTCTATCCTGTGCAAGCTTCTTCATCTCCCAGTACCTACTGCAACCTACATCCTTCTGAATCTGCTTAGTGTATTCATCTCTTGGTCTCCCTCTACGATTTTTATCCTCCACACTGCCCTCCAATACTAAATTGGTGATCCCTTGATGCCTCAGAACATGTCCTACCAACCGATCCATTCTTCTAGTCAAGTTGTGCCACAAACTCCTCTTCTCCCCAATTCTATTCAATACCTCCTCATTAGTTAAGTGATCTACCCATCGAATCTTCAGCATTCTTCTGTAGCATCACATTTCGAAAGCTTCTATTCTCTTCTTGTCTAAACTATTTATCGTCCATGTTTCACTTCCATACATGGCTACACTCCATACAAATACTTTCAGAAACGACTTCCTGACACTTAAATCTATACTCGATGTTAACAAATTTCTCTTCTTGAGAAATGCCTTCCTTGCCATTGCCAGTCTACATTTTATATCCTCTCTACTTCGACCATTATCAGTTATTTTGCTCCCCAAATAGCAAAACTCCTTTACTACTTTAAGTGTCTCATTTCCTGATGTAATTCCCTCAGCATCATTCGACTTAATTCGACTATATTCCATTATCCTCGTTTTGCTTTTGTTGATGTTCATCTGATACCCTCCTTTCAAGACACTGTCCATTCCGTTCAACTGCTCTTCCACGTCCTTTGCTGTCTCTGACAGAATTGCAATGTCAGCGGCAAACCTCAAAGTTTTTATTTCTTCTCCATCGATTTTAATTCCTACTCCGAATTTTTCTTTCGTTTCCTTTACTGCTTGCTCAATATACAGATTGAATAGCATCGGGGAGAGGCTACAAC
Source organism: Schistocerca cancellata (assembly GCF_023864275.1). Lineage (NCBI taxonomy): Eukaryota > Metazoa > Arthropoda > Insecta > Orthoptera > Acrididae > Schistocerca > Schistocerca cancellata. The sequence continues at coordinate 42,883,540 of NC_064632.1, read as the reverse complement.
CCTGCCTCACTCCCCATACAGTTCGCTTTTCCTCGGCACGATGGCATCTACCAGCAGGACGGTTCAACATATCCCACAAATGGTTCAAATGGCTCTGAGCACTATGGGACTTAACATCTACGGTCATCAGTCCCCTAGAACTTAGAACTACTTAAACCTAACTGACCTAAGGACAGCACACAACACCCAGCCATCACGAGGCAGAGAAAATCCCTGACCCCGCCGGGATTCGAACCCGGGAACCCGCATATCCCACAGCTCGCAGTGTTCGTGCGTGATTCTAAGAGCACCAGGATGAGTTAACTGTACTTCCGTGGCCAACAAATACCCTGGATTTCAACCCAATCAAGAATCTGCGGGACTACCTCGATCAGGCTTTACGCGCCATGCATCCTTAGTCGAGAAACCTAGCGCATCTGGCCACTGCACTGGAGTCGCCATTGTTCCACATCCCTCTCGATACCTTCCAGAACCTCACTGACTCTGTTCCTGCATTTCTCGCAGCGGCTGGCGCGCTTTCAGGCTTTTGACAGGGAGTCACATCAATGTCACTGGACAGTATACTTCACCTCAGAAAATCTACTCCTAGATTCCCGAAGGAGAATCTGAGCCGACTCACTCCCTATTTCAAGTCACGTGTAGTAACCACCGTATCTCCGAGCCCGGTCCAATGACTTCGTCAATGATGGCATATTAAACTCTCACCTTTCTCTTTGATCCTTCCAGAATAGTAGACCAGGGGTCGACAGAAGCTTCCGATCCCACGCGTCGGCTTTGACCCGTAATGTAAGGGTGTTGTGGTGTGTGACGTCATGACGGCGCGGAGTTTGGTTTGTGATTGTGGCGTGTTTGTAGATATAGTCGTGTTGTGGTTTGTTGTGCCCTCTGGTGGTATATTCAGGGTTTTCGTTTGTGCTGTGTAATGGACTCAGTTTGCTCTTGCTCATTATCCAGAACTGTTCGAGTGCCGGCTGTGTTTGTAGTGGAATTTTTTCAGTGTGTTGACGATTTTGTGGTTTTGTGTGAAGGTTAATTTAGTGTTGTTCGCTGTACGTCGTGTGGTAATTTTAGTAAAATTAATCGGTTGTTGTTTTTTGTTTAGGAATGGATATGACAGACAAAATTGTGCGCGTCTCAGGAATATGATGGGGAACACTCCTTTGGAACTGATAAAGCCCGCATCTCGTGGTCGTGCGGTAGCGTTCTCGCTTCCCACGCCCGGGTTCCCGGGTTCGATTCCCGGCGGGGTCAGGGATTTTCTCTGCGTCGTGATGGCTGGGTGTTGTGTGCTGTCCTTAGGTTAGTTAGGTTTAAGTAGTTCTAAGTTCTAGGGGACTGATGACCATAGATGTTAAGTCCCATAGTGCTCAGAGCCATTTGAACCATTTTTTGAACTGATAAAGCTCTTGCAGCTATTCGGTTTAATTGCCGAGGTTGTGAAATGCTCTATTTATGGCGAAGAAATGAAGTTGGTTAAAGTTCCGGCGTCTCGGACCAGTGACGGTTATATGTGTGTCCGATTCCAGATGATATTGTGTTTAGTGGTATTTGGGGAGTTATGTGATGTCTGTTTTTTTCGTCGTTTTGTGTGGTTTTGTAGGGTGTGGGTGTCTAAATTTGTTTATACTTAGATTGTCGCCACCCAAAACCCCACATTTCCCGCGCGTGTCCCGTTAGTGTCATTAGGCCTTTTGTGGAAAGTGTGTGTGTTTGTTTTTCGATGTATTGTCGTCCTCATAATGTGTACGTAACGACTTTATATGCGCCATATTGGAATCGTGGTTTATGGTCGTTTCCGCCATATTTGTGACGTCATGGGTCAAAGCTGACGGGCGGGATCGGACGCTTCCGTATTTCCGTAGACCAGTTTACAGCGGTCTCATTTGCAGGTCCGCTGCGCTGTTGGCTGGTGCAGCCAGACGTCAGTGGAGCCGGCGCTAGGGACGCGGCGTGAGTCAGCAGAGCCGGCTGCTGGTTGCCTAGCAACGCCATGCAGCCCGCCGGCGCCCGGGGCACTGGCTGGCTGCCGCCTGCTGGCTGCGGAAGGCGAAGGAGGGCCCCGACTGCTTCGCTTCCCTGGCCGCCTACCACCGCCATGCAGTACCGTCCTCTTACCACCGCGCAGCATAGCACCGGTTTCCATAAAATGCAGAAAAAAGGCGAAATATCTCGAGAAAAGAAAGGCAGCTGGAACAAAAGTCTAGTAAGGGAGAGTCGTGCGCATATAGAGATGGTGGTAGTATCGCGTACACAAGGTATAAAAGAAAAGTGCGTTGGCTGAGCAGTCATCTGCACTTACATGATTTATGCGAAAAGGTTTCCGACGTGATTATGGCAGCACGACGGGAATTAACAAACTTCGAACGCGGAATAGTAACTAGAGCTATACACAGAATTGTCACAGAATTCAGTGTTTTGATGAAAGGTATCTGTGCGTGAAGGATGTGGTTGGGGATCGGTGTTCGTGATGGTGTCCATAAAAATGAGATACCTATTAACATGGAAGGTGGGAAGATCTGGATATACATGAAAGAAAAACCTTTGATGTTTAAATGAACTGAACTGCTGAATATGCACATTTTTTGATAGTTGAATAAATATTAAATAAATAACTTGACCATATTTATCTGTTTCACAACGGATAGCAGTAAGATGTAAAAATGGAAGTTTGCGAAAGCACGTGCTCTGGTAAAAATATCACGTTTTTTGAAGACACGATTGAACGAACTAATAAACTAAACAACTAATAAATGGGTGATGGTTGCTGTTTTTCATAACAGTCTCGGCTGAGTTACAAAATTACATTTACAACTGCGTCTTGGAGACCACAGCACGATTTATAATTAATTATGCATTATGGAAAGGTCAGTGGAATCTTTCAATGGCAACATTCACGCACATACACACTTTAATAGATATTCAGTACTAATAAAAGAATAAACAAAACTTCACCAATATGCACGTGGTTGGCAAACAGTCGTTCTCTTGGCTTGAGTGTACGAAATAAACGAACTGTAAGGTGGCTATAATTTCGCACCTTACAAGCACTCATCTGCATACTTTGCCATATTTACAACTAGAATTAGGCATCATCTGATAGGTTGTACATCGTACATCTGAATATTTGAAGAAGACTGACATTGTAACGTTGTTGTTGTTGTTGTTCATGTGGTCTTCAGTCCTGAGACTGGTTTGATGCAGCTCTCCATGCTACTCTATCCTGTGCAAGCTTCTTCATCTCCCAGTACCTACTGCAACCTACATCCTTCAGAATCTGCTTAGTGTATTCATCTCTTGGTCTCCCCCTACGATTTTTACCCTCCACGCTGCCCTCCAATACTAAATTGGTGATCCCTTGATGCCTCAGAACATGTCCTACCAACCGATCCCTTCTTCTGGTCAAGTTGTGCCACAAACTTCTCTTCTCCCCAATCCTATTCAATACTTCCTCATTATTTATGTGATCTACCCATCTAATCTTCAGCATTCTTCTGTAGCACCACATTTCGAAAGCTTCTATTCTCTTCTTGTCCAAACTATTTACTGTCCATGTTTCACTTCCATACATGGCTACACTCCATACAAATACTTTCAGAAATGACTTCCTGACACTTAAATCTATACTCGATGTTAACAAATTTCTCTTCTTCAGAAACGCTTTCCTTGCCATTGCCAGTCTACATTTTATATCCTCTCTACTTCGACCATCATCAGTTATTTTGCTCCCCAAATAGCAAAACACCTTTACTACTTTAATTGTCTCATTTCCTAATCTAATTCCCTCAGCATCACCTGACTTAATTCGACTACATTCCATTATCCTCGTTTTGCTTTTGTTGATGTTCATCGTATATCCTCCCTTCAAGATACCATCCATTCCGTTCAACTGCTCTTCCAAGTCCTTTGCTGTCTCTGACAGAATTACAATGTCATCGGCGAACCTCAAAGTTTTTATTTCTTCTCCATGGATTTTAATACCTACTCCGAATTTTTCTTTTGTTTCCTTTACTGCTTGCTCAATATACAGATTGAATAACATCGGGGAGAGGCTACAACCCTGTCTTACTCCCTTCCCAACCGCTGCTTCACTTTCATGTCCCTCGACTCTTATCACTGCCATCTGCTTTCTGTACAAATTGTAAATAGCCTTTCGCTCCCTGTATTTTACCCCTGCCACCTTTAGAATTTGAAAGAGAGTATTCCAGCCAACATTGTCAAAAGCTTTCTCTAAGTCTACAAATGCTAGAAACGTAGGTTTGCCTTTCCTTAATCTTTCTTCTAAGATAAGTCGTAAGGTCAGTATTGCCTCACGTGTTCCAGTATTTCTACGGAATCCAAACTGATCTTCCCCGAGGTCGGCTTCTACTAGTTTTTCCATTCGTCTGTAAAGAATTCGGGTTAGTATTTTGCAGCTGTGGCTTATTAAACTGATTGTTCGGTAATTTTCACATCTGTCAACGTGCTTTTGTTGATTTACACCTAGTAAATAGTTGTTAATGCATATTGCATGAAAGGTGAAAGATCGTTTTTTATTATCAAAACGGCGTAATGAATGATTGAGTATACTAGCAGAGGCTGGAAAGCAAGTGTAAATGAAAAGGCAGGCGTAACTCAAGCCCTGGGTAAAGAAGCCCGTACAGGTGTGTTAGTCCTGTTAAAAACAGGAAGTAGCCCAAGGCGGACTGTTCGGGCTCCTCAGTGCTGAAGCACAGCAGAGTGGCAGCTAGCCAGTATTGTAGCTAGGCCGGAAGGATAACAGGAAACCCTGAAAATCTTAGACTCAGCAGAGAGAAACAGGCCGGCCGTTGTGGCCGAGCGGTTCTAGGCGCTTCAGTCTGGAACCGCGCGACCGCTACGGTCACAGGTTCGAATCCTGCCTCGGGCATGGATGTTTATGATTTTCTTAGGTTAGTTAGGTTTAAGTAGTTCTAAGTTCTAGGGGACTGATGACCTCAGAAGTTAAGTCCCATAGTGCTCCGAACCATTTGAACGGTGTCATTTAGGTGCGGTCGGACGTGCTTAGAGAATTTCTCCACACCATCAATGAAGTACGGAGGAGATTATATTATGGCATGGAGATGTCTCTCATGATTAGGGTATGATCCACTTATTGTGCCTACGAAAGCGCCAAACGCGACAGAACATGAATACATTTGACAGCACTGTATGATGTGTACAGTAGAGGAACACTTCAGATACGATGGTTGTTTCTACGGTTGTAACAATGCACCATGTGAAAATCAGCATCTGAGAGAAAATGATTTGTGGGAAAGAACACTTCTGAATTCGACTGGCCTGGTCAGAGACTAGACCTGAAACCAATGGAATACTTTCAAGGTGAGTCAAACCTCGACTTCGCTTTAGACTTCAACCTTCTCTTGAGGAACAATGAGCTGCCATTCACCCGCAGACGATTAGACACTTCTCTGAAAGTGTCCCCAGCAGACATCAAGCTATCATAAAAGCGACGTATAGACGTACGCCATATTAACGTCCATTAGAAGGATTCGAGCTACTTTTGATCAGATAGTGCAAATGCGAATCTTAGGCAAGCAGTCACACGAGTTCAGTAAGGTCACTGTTGAGCATAATTTTGATCGGGGCATCATCATATAAATTAATTGTCCATCATCCCAACAGTCAACATTTGGTCGATGGGCTGGTCCTACAAGACACAAATACACGAGTGCAGAACTCGTGAAAAACTTTCCCTATAGGCAGAAACCAACCGATTCGAATCTTCCGTCATGAACCCAAAAGACGTTGCGTGTGTCCAGTTGAAACTTGCTGTTCGTCGGTGCGCCTAACCGACCTTACGCACTGGATGTCCCTCAGGAGGGCGCCATAGAACAGTCAAAGAGGCTTGACCAGCAACATCTAAACAACCTTTGAAAGTATCATGTCGAAAATTATCTTTAGAAGTGAAAGTATCTAACCAAAATTGTTTCCTTTTTAATTAGTGAAAGTATCAAATGGTTCAAATGGCTCTGAGCACTATGGGACTCAACATCTTAGGTCATAAGTCCCCTAGAACTTAGAACTACTTAAACCTAACTAACCTAAGGACATCACACACACCCATGCCCGAGGCAGGATTCGAACCTGCGACCGTAGCAGTCCCGCGGTTCCGGACTGCAGCGCCAGAACCGCTAGACCACCGCGGCCGGCGAAAGTATCAAAGATAAAATTATTCCAAAATAATTATTCAACAAACCTGCATCTGACTGCGTCTGCGAACTTGTTTCGTGCGCTCCTCCATTTTGCCAGTAATGAAACATGTATTTGAGTCAGCAATCAAGTTTAAGAGAATAATGCCGTTTGTGAAATGGCATTAAGATGGTACTGAAAAATTAACTTTTGGCCCTAATGTTTACTTAATGAAATTATATCTTGACTTGAATAATGCCAGTTGTGCAATGGCATAAAATTAGTTATTTGAAATAACTTTGCTCTGATAACTTTAGTTATACCAAAATCGATTTCAAACCATGAACTGCACATATATATTCCATAGAGGCCTCGTTTTCTTTACGTTCTTTCATTTGGTGGGTAACTTTACTTTACTACTCATTTTCATATTCAATACAAGCAAAGGATGTGGATTATGATTCAGGCTATTAGATTTAAACAATGTTGATCTCAATATATATATATATTTATAAAGTTAGCAGACATTCTGTAATCACACTCCGTAGTTTCTGTGTTTCCCTCTAAGGACCACATCCTCTTTTCTTCACTGTATATATATATATATATATATATATATATATATATATATATATATATATATATAAGTCATGTACAAAAACTACCATTTCCAACATTTTTGTAGCACGAATCACCCTTACACCCTGCGTCAAAACTTGGACATAAAAATCCTAACTCTGAACATTACCTAACAAAAACCATTTTTAAATCATTTTATGGCTTCTCCCATTAACGTGCTAAAGTTTACTCAGTGTACAACCTGAAAACTGCATATCGCGAATCCCGCCTTCTAGCTATTACCACACGTCTGCTTCTTCCGGGCACCTAGCTGTGACGACGGAGTTTTTTACTGCACGCGCCCGTCTCTCTTAACCATCAAAGAACCTCCTATTCAAAGATATGATACTCATTCCACCTTGCAGTTGGCAACCACCGACTTCATTTTCTGGATCTACCCTGATCAGACGCTAGCATATTCCTTTCACCTCCTGAGAAGATGCCAAGGAGGATCCAAGCATTTTACAATGCACTGGGTGGAGCTAAACTGTACCGAATGTTACCTAGCAGCAGATTTTGATTTTGCAGTAATGTACAGAAGTGCACTTGTTTTTAGTTTTATAACGCTTCAATTTTTTATTCCCTACTGTCCTTGAATCTAAATCAACACACGTTCGCAGATGACCAGGTGGTGCAAAACTGTCTTTGAGCAGTTTTTAGGTAAACGTTGTCACGCTACGACGTTAATAACGGACTGTTTCTATTAGAGTCTTCTGTGTAGGCCTAACGGTTTGGCACAATTTTAAGTTAGCAGACATTCTGTAATCACACTCCGTAGTTTCTGTGTTTCCCTATAAGGACCACATCCTCCTTTCTTCATTACAGAAGAGCGGTCCTCCGTGTGTGGCGAGGCTGGAGTGTGGCGGAGGGTGCTGTGGGCCCGGCTCGCTAATCGATCCCGGAGAGAGGGGCAGGTAGTAGCGGAGCAGCGGCGCCGCCTCCGCCACTGAGATGCGAGCGCCGGCGTTAATGCCGTCGCCGGCCCCGCTGATGGAGCACCCACTGATTTATCGCTCGTAGCCCCTGCTGTCACCCGGGCCGGCCCAGTCCGCCTTTATTAAATGCCGCCGAGGAAAATATTATTCGCGAAGCGTCAGCTTCATTAGCCACAGGTCACCTCGGGCGGAGCGTGAAATTATTTCTTCTAACTAAATCAGGCGGTTTTTATTTTACCTTTTTTTTAACGCGCGTCATTTCGCTCGCTCCGACCATGAAATCTGTTCAGATGCTGCGATAGGGGAACGTACGCGTTTGGTAAAGCAGATATATCATACGCCTACTTTGCTTAACGCAAAGATACAAATCTGTATCTGCATCTCCATACGTTTCTGCAAGGCACCTTATGGCGCACGGTGTAGAGTTCCTTGTTTTGGTCTCTGAAGCGTCAAACTTGAGTTCCAATAACACAACAGTAAAATGAATTGAAATAGTATTTTTCCAGAAAATGTAAGATCTGGCAAGAATGCAGGCTGAAAGTAATGAATATTTTTGCAGTAATAGAGTAACAGCAGAATATTCGGCTAGGTAACAATTTCAGTTACTATGGTAATGACTTGTCTCACGACTGTGGAAACACTGCACAAAATGATGTGAACACATTGAAAGTGGTTCGTGCGCGTAAATCGACTTGCACCCAAAACCTAAAATACGTAGAGAACACGAATACTCATTTGTAATACTCTTGCTTTCCCCACAGCGTTAAACCTAAGGAAGCTGTGAACACTAAATAAGGGACAAGAACGGCACACTGAAATTTTTTATTGAAAAGTCATGGTTCCACACACCTATAGGCTATTACACAGTTTTTACCACACAATAGTTTCACTCACTAACAGACCGTCTTCAGGTACCTATATCCAACGGAAAAACAAAATAATACACAATGAGTCATTACAAAAACAATCGTAAATATGTGTGACTTTCGGTTTTCCCAGTGTAGGAAAATCTTGAGTAGTTCTCGTGTGTTCAGCCTGATGGTGTTGTCTAAAATGCGCGATGTTTTGGCAACTCGACTTGCTGTAATCTCCAGGTGTTCATCAGCAACGCCTGAAGATGACAATAAATCGGCTTCCCGAAATATCGCGCCTTTCAGACGACGCCACCCGGCTGAAAACCCGGGAATTACTTAAGAAAATCGTAAATATAGTGCTCAACATTTATAAAATTTTGCTTTTTCGTTCGTTCTGGACACCCGAAGATGGTCTGTTACCGCCTGGAACTGGATGTGTAATAAAAACTGAGTAACACAGCTGTGTGCAAGTATGATTGAGCGAGGTGGTGCAGCGGTTAGCACACTGGACTCGCATTCGGGAGAACGACGGTTCAAACCGGCGTACGGCCATCTTGGTTTATGTTTTCCAAGAGTTACCTAAATCTCTTCAGGCAAATGTTGAGATAGTTCCTTTCAAAGGGCAGGACCGACTCCCTTCAAAATCCTTTCCTAATCCGATGGTACCGATTAACTCACTGTTCCCCCCCCCCCCCCCCCCAAAAAAAAAAAAAGAAAAATCAACCAACAATGATTTTTCAACAAATTTTACAAGCTGTTAATCACCGTCTCTTGAAAATAATGTTAAAATTTTTACGTATTTCCAAAAGATGCAAAACTGCTGAGTCACAAATGAAGACATTAGGAAGGAACTTTGGATTCTAGTGAACAAGATGGGTTACAGCCGTCGTGGTAGCTGCGCGGTCAGCGTAGCGAATTTCTAACGAAGGGGCCTTGGTTCGATTCCGGCCACGTCAGAGAATTTCTCCGCTCGAGGATTGGGCGCTGTGTTCTCCTTTCGACCGTATGGTCAGAAACAACATTCCACTGTTCAGATGGCTATATGGGCATGTCCTAAAAGCCAATTAAAATCAGTTTAAAAAAAAGAAAGGTTAGGAAACACGAGACTATGGAATGGACGCAGGCGGAAAGTAGTAGGTGAGGCATTCGCCTTTAGTGCTGTACGTTCACCAGTCGACTGGTCAGATCACTGAATCTTTGTAAATTCTGTTAGACTACTAATCAGCATTATCATGTTATTGTAGTGGCTATTTTCAGCTTGTCACCACTATGTTACCAGTCCTTATTAAGACTGGTTTGTAATTGCAGCAGAGTCGAAAACTGAACCGGATTCACCGATGAATGTTTCCTTCTCCGCTCAGTAGTGTAATACGTCACATAATTTGCCTCTTGGAGAGCGCACTCGTAGGATCTCAGCTAATGCCACGCCATCATGATGGACCGGTTTTTGGTGTTGAGTGACCATTGTGAAGGAGACAGAGATGCTCCATACTCGTGGGAGACACGGGTCTCCACTGGGCTAGCTGGTCAGATCGTGCAGTGGGGAGTTCCGGATATGACAGGGGCCCGATGCTGGACTGCATGGGAATGTGAGGGCAGGCACACTCGCTGTCAAGGTTTCGGTCGACCAAGACTGACAACCAAGTGGTAGTGTCACCATATTGTGCACAAAGCACACCCGTTCATATCTGGGCCTGCTAGCAGAGAAAGTGTAACGGAGTCCTCGCAACATTCTGTCTTCCCACACCATTGATGGGAGACTAGCAGCAGTCGGACTAGGGAATAACCGTCCCTTATGTAGGCTGTCGTTAACACCACGCCATAAGTGGCAGCAACTGGACTACAGCCGTGACGAAGAAGCATGGAATGCTGATGAATGAGGTCGCATTGGGTTTAGTGACGTATCACAGTTATGCATTGCCTCATTCTGCTACTCTGGCGGAGACTTGGGGAGAGGTCCCATCTTTCCAGCAGTGTTGCTCCTGTTGTCATGGTGTGGAGAGAAATCGGGTATGCCTGTAAGTCACGTTAGGCAGTGACTGAGCGAATTCCGATGGCACAACGGTGCTTCGCAAACATTCTGCGTCCTCGTGTGTTATCCCTCTTGCGACAGTACCGCTGTGGCATGTTTAAGCATGACCAGCTTGCCTCAGGAGCAGATACAACGCATGTATGGCACCCTTCCCAAACGCATCGGCACATACATCAAGAAGTGGGTGCAACATCATGCTGATAAGTAGGCTCATACTGCCAAGTTCTTTGTAAATTAGCTCGACATCGTGGTCACTGAAGTAACATCACGTATCCTCTCAACGCATTAATTGCTCGGAGAGCCTCAGCAATAGTGACGATCTAAGAAGGGGAATGTAAGCTGAAGATGTGAATTGAAGTTTGTGTTGGGATTGCCTTGGACTTAAGTAGTCCGTGCAGCAATGTTAGCTATAGTGCTGCGGTGGTATTTTAATTCATTTCTTCAGCATCCATCATTACTGTAGATAAAGATCAGATTCAAATGTCTCAAGAAAAATTTAATTGTAAGATCTACAGATCACCTACACGTGAGGTATAGGACGTCCTCATCACAGCCAATGCTACCGTGCTATTCCAAAGCCTGAGAGCCTCAGAAATAGTGACGACCTAAGAAGGGGAAAATAAGCTGAAGATGTGAATTGAAGTTTATGTTGGAGAGGACATAAGACTTGGGCGGTCCATGCAGTAATGTTAGCTATAGTGCCGCGGTGGTGTCATGGCTGGCATTCCTGTCTAGCAAGGAAAGCGCCCCAGGTTGAAGTGACGGCTGTGACACATATTTTAATTCATTTCTTTAACTTCCATCATCACCATGAATTTTCTTTTCGTTTCTTCCTTCTGTTCTGGGTTTTTATCAGGTGTGCATTTTTCCTAAAGGAACCACTCCAACATTTTCCTTGAAAGGTCTCTGTTGGATTCCTTTCATGTTAATTTCTTAAATCTGTTGTCATTTACGGCATAAATTCCTCGTCTAAATTTACTGTGGCGTTTCTGACTATCTGGGAGGAGACTGAGTAGTGGAACGTGTTACTTTTACACATAAACAAGAACGATCTGTCACACTACTAAACTTTAAAACACAGTTTATATGTAATTCATGTCACACAGTCTCATACGGAACCTACATCCGCTTTCTTTTATATACTGTATATGTTAAGATACTGTCATCCCCCTTCCCTTCTGTGTGAGAGGATGAATGAGCAAATGTATTTCTAGTTGCATGCTTGAGGGTAGCAGACAAGCCTGTCTGCTAGAGAACAGTAGGACCAACGTCGGAACAGGTAGCTACGCTTTCTAAAAGCAAAGAGGTTTCTATCCTCAGTATGGTCCTGTCCGTCTCTTGTCATGTTGGTATAGGAAGCTGCCCCTCTGCCCACTTCCGTTTGTATTTGTGAGCCACCCTCAGAAAGGGACCAAGCCAGTCTGTCCGTGGCGAGCGTCTGAAGTGGTAAGATCTCCGGCTAAGCGCGTCTCTGCTAAGTCCGTAGGACAATGGATTTCTTAAGTTCAGCCTAACTGAAAATTTAATCACCTTTATTTCAGGTTTAGCTCTAAAATATCTAATGTTATCTTAAATTGCAGCGCAGTGTAATTCGAGTGTGAAGTTCAGAATATCTTCCGGTAGTTGCTTTGTCACTACTTTGTGAGTAAAGTGTAACCACGTGTTGATCAGTAACTCTAACTAAGTTCATCAATCTTAAATGCGAATGTGCGTGAGATTATAACGTCTCGTCTTGACAATATTTTTCAATATAGCAACTTTTCTTTATGTTCAACCCGCGTGGGGTGTACTTTGTGAGACCAGTACCACGTGCTTATACAATTGTTTGACCCATCAGGTTAATAGTATGACGATAGTAACCAGTTCGAGGATTTTCTTTTGTAATTTGTGTTTCGATGTAATTTATTTTAATTATCAAAATTATTGTGGAGTTACACTCTTTGTGTAAACCAAGTTGACCACGTGAAGCATGTAGTGTAATCATCAAAGTAACCCTCAGCTATTCTTTTCGGGAAGATTTCACAGAGAGTTAATATGAATTTAGTATACCAGTGTGTGGTAATTACATGACGGACAGGATTGTGCTACGAACGTAACTTCTTTGGGTGAAAATTGAATCGGTTGGTAGTGGTTAATTTTCTCTTGCATATGTTTCAACGTTCTTTGTGTGTTGTTTTATGAATGCAGTGTTGTATGCAGTCTCCCAATCTTGGCTCCATATTTGATGTGTTCCGTAAGATTACAATCTCACATTTTCACAATCCTAAATAAGGCACCTGTTTAGTTAGGAATCAAGTTTAATATGCTGAAATTTCAATGATCAATGTTAAAATAAATTTCCAAATATAAACTGATTTATTTCTTTTTATCTAAATTCTCTTTTATATATACATCACCGGTTGTCGTATGACTATTAAAAGATTATAATTAACGTTAGTCTGGTTGGGAATTTGGTAAGCTAGACTGGATACCTGGTGAAACAGTTGCTCAGTAATGCAAGGTTAACTTCCCCAGACAGCTCACAGCTTTTAAACCGCTTTTATTGGCTATCAGCACCGCTTACACCACAAATTAAAGTAACAATGTTACATCCTAATGAGTTGCAGTTAACTATTGGGGACCTGCATCTTAATGACTGAACTAAGATTTGAGATCCACTCCTCACAAAAATGAGTCCAGTGTATTGATTTTTGCTCCACCTCGCTGCATACTTCTTCTCAAGCAACCATTAAGAACATAACCAAATACCTGTAATACGAATGGCGAGAGAAGATCGCAACTTTCGTCAGCGATGCCCGTACGGTTGCAGCAACACTGCCTGAAAACAACGCATAGCTGCTTACCACTGTAGCAACGCCGAGACGTTGCTACAGAAACGTAAAACCGAGCGATGTGGTGCAATGGTTAGTACACTGGACTCGCCTTCGGGAGGACCACGGCTTAAACCCGCGTCTGGCCATCCTGAATTAGGTTTACCATGATTTCCCTAAATCGCTTCAGGAAATGCCGGGATGGTCCCACGGCCGATTTCCTTCTCCATCCTCGACACATTCCGACCTTGTACTCCGTCTCTAATGACCTCGCCGCGCGGGATTAGCCGAGCTGTCTAGGGCGTTGTAGTCATAGACTGTGCCAAGCGCAGGTGACGCCTGTATATAAGAAGGGTAGAAGGACGGATCCTCAAAATTACAGACCAATATCCTTAACATCGGTTTGTTGCAGGATTTTCGAACATATTCTCAGTTCGAATATAAAAAATTTCCTTGAGAGAGAGAAGTTGCTGTCCATGCATCAGCACGGCTTTAGAAAGCATCGCTCCTGCGAAACGCAACTCGCCCTTTTTTCACATGATATCTTGCGAACCATGGATGAAGGGTATCAGACGGATGCCATATTCCTTGACTTCCGGAAAGCGTCTGATTCGGTGCCCCACTGCAGTCTCCTAACTAAGGTACGAGCATATGGGATTGATTCCCAAATATGTGAGTGGCTCGAAGACTTCTTAAGTAATAGAACCCAGTACGTTGTTCTCGATGGTGAGCGTTCATCGGAGGTGAGGGTATCATCTGGAAGGCCCCAGAGAAGTGTGGTAGGTCCGCTGTTGTTTTCTATCTACATAAATGATCTTTTGGATAGGATGGATAGCAATGTGCCGCTGTTTGCTGATGATGCTGTGGTGTACGGGAAGGTGTCGTCGTTGAGTGACTGTAAGACGGTACAAGATGACTTGGACAGGATTTGTGATTGGTGTAAAGAATGTCAGCTAACTCTAAATATAGATAAATGTAAATTAATGCAGATGAATAGGAAAAAGAATCTCGTCATGTTTGAATACTACATTAGTAGTGTAGCGCTTGACACAGTCACGTCGATTAAATATTTGGGCGTAACATTGCAGAGCGGTATGAAGTGGGGCAAGCATGTAATGACAGTTGTGGGGAAGGTGGATAGTCGTCTTCGGTTCATTGGTAGAATTTTGGGAAGATGTGGTTCATCTGTAAAGGAGACCGCTTATAAAACACAAATACGACCTATTCTTGAGTACTGCTCGAGCGTTTGGGATCCCTATCAGGTCGGATTGAGGGAGGACAAAGAAGCAATTCAGAGGCGGGCTGCTAGATTTGTTACTAGTAGGTTTGATCATCAGGCGAGTGTTACTGAAATGCTTCAGGAACTCGGCTGGGAGTCTCTAGAGGAAAGGAGGCGTTCGTTTCGTGAATCGCTACTGAGGAAATTTAGAGAACCAGCATCTGAGGCCGACTGCAGTACAATTTTACTGCCGCCAACTTACATTTCGCGGAAAGACCACAAAGATAAGAAAAGAGAAATTAGGGCTCGTACAGAGGCATATAGAGTCATTTTTCCCTCGTTCTTTCGGGAGTGGAACAGGGAGAGAAGATGCTTGTTGTGGTACGAGGTACCCTCCGCCTCGCACCTTATGGTGAATTGCGGAGTATGTAGGTAGATGTAGATGTAGCTGTGCAGCTGGTCCCGGCGGAGGTTCGAGTCCTCCCTCGGGCATGGGTTTGTGGGTCCGTCCTTAGGATAATTTAGGTTAGTTAGTGTGTAAGCTTAGGGACTGACGACCTTAGCAGTTAAGTCCCATAAGATTTCACACACATTTGAACATTGTTTCTAATGACCTCGATCTCTGCGGGCCGTTAAAACCATTCTTCCTCATTCCTAGAAACGTAAACAAAAGCGCTTTACGTAACTGGTCGTAGTAGAAGTTCGAAACAGCCTTGTAAAGTACACTTTCCTTGTGGCACTGGCTATAGGCAAGCAATTTTCAATAACACGGTGGTAACGTGACCTCTGTCGAACTGTTGTGTAACATCCCACCCGTCACTTATCTGGTTTTGGTGTGTGTTCACCCCAGGTAATTGACTAACAGATCAACAGACAGTGCAAAACTGCCGCAATGTCGGATAACGCAAAGAAAGTAATAAGGCCCTGTGACGTCTGATTGAACTGCGGTGGCAGTGTTGACATTAATTGGTTCAGAATTTATCCCTTTTAATTAAAAAGGGGTGCACAGTGATGTTATATTCAGCTATTGAACACCAGATGCAAATGTTGAACATAAAATTAATTAAGAAAGTGACTTGGAATTTCAACTACCTGATTGAAAACAGATGCAGTCGATTAGCACAGATTTATTTTAACTCACGACCTTCAGTCATCACATTACATGACGCTCCTAACAGGCAGTGGTAATAAATTGTGTTTGTGTGGAGTAAAGCGCGATAAATCAAAAGTAATTCCTATCGACTGACCCAGGCAATATGCGAAGTGCGAGAAGAATTCTACAATACACGGCCCATGAAACCCTCGTGGGAACTTTGCCGACGTGATCCAACAAATTAATCAGTGGCCGGAGCGGGCGCAATATCACCGAATGCAGCGTGGCGGAGCGGCGTCGTTGTGCGGACGTCGGCCGACCTCGTGGTGCTGCAAGGCTGCGCTCGTCTATTCACTCCTGGCTGTCTTGCTCAGTACATAGCTGAACCAAAGCTTCCTATCTCCAAGCTCAATCGTTCCATTTGCTAAGTCCTAAACTGCAGAGATGCTCACTCTTTCTCAGGCAAGCTGAGTAAAGAACGCCACGTCCGCACTCTAGGCAAGCTGGGAACGGAAGACCACTACGGGGTCTTCTCCCAGTCTGCTCTTCGCCTCGGTTTCCCCTCCAGCAAAATCACTTACGCCAATTTCAGCGCAAGTCTCGTTAATTATGCGTCGCTTCCCAGCGCCGACCAATGGCTGCTCTGGGAAGTGAACAAATTCCCACAAAATTTCCCTTCCTCTCAACTTCTGCTATTTAGCTCCTCCCAGGCCACCCGTCAAGGCTAGCGTCTGTACAAAACACCAATTTTTCCGGAATTCTGACTCCCAGGAGAGTACTTCAAATTCCTCAGTCCTACGTTCCAATCGGAGGCCGGCGTATTTCATTCTGTCGCTCTTCACCTGATTTACTTCAGACTCTGCGGATCCTGAATTCAGCGTGAAGTTGCTATAGTCACGAACACGCATATTTTGACCTCTGTTGACCGCTCCACCATAGCTTTGCGCGGCTTTCTCGCATGTTTCACTGAAAACGGCACGACGGACGTTTATCAACAGGCGTACAAGTTCTCCGTCTGCTTCCCGGTACACCAGTATGGGGTCAACCACCCACTCACTGTCACTCATCTTAAGGCAGCTGGAGGCCGCGCCCCGTTACCGCTTTCTCAGAGGTTGAGCCGTCCTAAGCTGCCTATTGTCGCTTCCCTTCACCGCTCCCAGCCGGCATCGGTCAACTCTTGAACACTTCCCTGGGATAAACTAGCCTCCAGTAAATCGACGCGTTTCCACAAAGTTTTCATGTCGTGTGAATTACTTTAAAACCATCACCCCGCATTAATTATTCCAATACGTCCATACTATACCCGCTACAACATGCATTGTGCCTTGTCAGTCATTTTTTGTTCAGCCCTACTGTTCACTCAACGTGAGTTAGGTGATCTTTAATGACTTCATGTAAGGGACATAGTTCTTGCCGGCTTACAGTTGTGTTACTGTGACAGTATTCTGCAGTTTTGTTATTATTTCGATGATTTCTAATTACATATTTTATACACAGTCGTATGCCGTGTGTCTCGTGATTGGTATTTACTCGTTGTATATAGCTCCTACCAATTTATTGCTCTGGAAATACGTACTTGATTGACGCTTATCTTCAGTGAGTGTAAGAAATCAACAAGTGCGTGGCACGTGGGGGGCGTTACGTGCTGGCGACACGCAAGTGGGCGGCGCGTGCGCTGGCAGGTGGCGCGTCATCAATCATTCAGGCGCGGCGCGATCAACAGGCGGCGACATGTGGCGGGCGGAGCACCGCCCTTCTGGTGGCATTCATCGGCGGTCTTAACTGGCTCGTGCTCCGCTCCTGCGAGCCGTGCTGCTGTGCGCTGGCGAGTTGCGGCGACAGTTTAAATGCACGACACAGCCTTAACGACCGTCCTATTGTAGCAAGCCGCTTTTTTCGAGCTGTCGGCGTCAGCGAGACATAAGCACAACTACACTCTCTATTACAGCACGCTTGATTCTAAGAAGACTTTTTACAGAAATGAGATAGATGGCATTGTACATTCCCGCTTACTAAAACAGGAGCACCGGGAAGGACATTCGAATTTTTTAATTTGATTTATTGCTAATTTGGAGACCTGTGTAAGTGGGCTATGTAAGTAGGCTGTTTAGGTTCTTATATTGGTAACGCCGCCGCCACGTAGCGCTCTCTGTATGAAAATCACTGGCTGTGCTGTGTGCAGTCTGTTGTTAGTTTGCATTGTTGTCTGCCATTGTAGTGCTGGGCAGCGGCAGCTGGATGTGAACAGCGCGTAGCGTTGCGCAGTTGGAGGTGAGCCGCCAGCAGTGGTGGATGTGGGGAGAGAAATGGCGAAGTTTTGAAATTTGTAAAAATGGATGTCATGAACTGCTGTATATATTATGACTTTTGATGACTATTAAGGTAAATACATTGTTTGTTCTCGATTAAAATCTTTCATTTGCTAACTATGCCTATCAGTAGTTAGTGCCTTCAGTAGTTTGAATCTTTTATTTAACTGGCAGTAGTGGCGCTCGCCGTATTGCAGTAGTTCGAGTAACGAAGGTTTTTGTGAGGTAAGTGATTTGTGAAAGTTATAGGTTAATGTTAGTCAGGGCCATTCTTTTGTAGGGATTTTTGAAAGTCAGATTGCGTTGCGCTAAAAAATATTGTGTGTCAGTTTAAGCACAGTCGTGTATAATTCTTCTAAGGGGACGTTTCACCTGTTGCCTTACATTTTATAACATATCGTACTTTTTACACATTTTCAAGTAGATTACGAAATATATTCCGTATTACACACAGAAATTATTATTTTCAGCAATTACAATGGAAGTAATAATAAATTAAAAGTAACTTAGCAATTGAAAGAAAAACACAAAAGTATTCAGATTTTAAGAAGATATTATGACAGATGATAGGAAAGACTTGCAAAGAGAGAGAGAAAAATGTTACCCTATCTGAGACAGCCTGATCTGAAAGCTTCGGAACTACTTCGATCTTTGCAGTCCCGGTTCGCTATCCTTTAATTTACGGGTTAATATTTCTAAACACTATTTACAACCGTCTGACTGATTTTGAGAAATCCTCCCCGTAAAGTCCTCTGATCATAGAATGAAGGCTTTCACGACCGAATGACATAGCTGCTGGTAAACCTTTCGGGATGTGAGGTCGTGGTCCAAGAAACTCTTCCGTTCCTGACTTTTCGTCCAGGACTGCGTTGGACAAATTCAGAGGCGCTCCTCCACTGAGTCTTGCCGACTCACTGGTCGGACGTCCGAGAGCGACATATATTCGGTAGGAAATGGGGCGTGGTCGAAGTAACACGTAATGAGCAGAGATAATCCTTGTCAGAGATGAAATTTAACTATCGATTGTTGTCTTGTCAAAGATAAAGTTGGCTAGCGTTTCTGCAGAGCTACTGTCCATATGTCGCAAAGTTTCATTGCCTCCTCTTTTCTATTAAAATTATCCTGATGCTTATAAATTTCAATGGCTTCTCTAAATAGTCGTGGATAATAATCTGACGTTGTAGCCGGCCGTTGTGACCGAGCGGTTCTAGGCGCTTCAGTCCGGAACCGCGCTGCTGCTACGGTCACTGGTTCGAATCCTGCCTCGGGCATGGATGCGTGTGATGTCCTTAGGTTAGTTAGGTTTAAGTAAAGTCTAGGGAACTGATGACCTCAGATGTTAAGTCCCATAGTGCTTAGAGCCATTTGAACCAATTTGACGTTGTAGATAAAATTTCAGTTTCAGAAAACTTCACATCGTGGTTTCCTGACTGAAGAGCATGCTCAGTTAGAGAAATCAGCTGTACCAGAGCATGCTCACCCACTCGTATTTGTCTCTCATTGCACGTTTCACATTATTGTCATACTGCGGTGGTGTCTGGCGTGCTCCTCTGTATCGGTGATAATGATAAAGTATGTCTTCTAGGGATCAATGTTCCCCACATGTACAAGTAGCACTCTGGCTGCGGTCTACGCGGAGTACGTGCGCAGTGTAAGAGCCGTGACGTGTCAGAAAATGAACCATACCCCGGCTGGGATTGATATGACTCATTTTCAGACGTTCCCTGATGCTTCTAAATGGTTCGAATGGCTCTGAGCACTATGGGACTTAACATCTGAGGTCATCAGTCCCCTAAAACTTAGAACTACTTAAACCTAACTAACCTACGGACATCACAGACATCCATGCCCGAGGCAGGATTCGAACCTGCGACCGTAGCAGTCGCGCGACTGCGGACTGAAGCGCCTAGAACTGCTCGGCCACCACGGCCGGCGTTACCTGGCGTCCGGAAGGAAATTATATACCCTACGGCCCTTACCCCACGACTCCCATTCCCTTTACCAAGTATCCTTCCAGCATTTAACGAGTTTTTGCTTCTGGGTGATGTCCTGTCCGGTGATCTCTATTACCTTATCCTCTCTCTCCCTCTACAGCCAGTAAATTGCAGCCCGAAACCTAATGGTTATGTCGATAGGGAAGGTTTCAAGCACCACGCAGAGTGATTACACTGACGCAGTGTTGAAAGCTCCTGACAGCCTCACCAGGGCACTTCTCTGCCCCCGCACGATCTTCCCATTCGTCACCATACGTACTGGGTGCGCCCAAGCACAGACTACAAAACAGGCCACAGACTCAAAGAGCGATCAGTGGTAAGTTCTCAATGTGTGTAATGGTACCCTAAAGTGTGCTAAGTTGAGGCTCGCCAGCTTGTGCATGATCTTGGCAGCACTGTCAGTCAATAAACACCACTGGCCGTTAAGATTCCAACACCAGGAAGTATACAAATAAGGAAACGGTAAATCATCGAGCAGAACAGAAGTGATGGCGTTCCGCAAGGTAGTGTCATAGGCCCTCTGCTGTTCCTGATTTACATAAATGATCTACGTGATAATTTGAGCAGCCTCCTTAGATTGTATGCAGATGAAGCTGTTCAAAAATGGTTCAAATGGCTCTGAGCACTATGGGACTTAACTTCTGAGGTCATCAGTCCCCTAGAACTTAGAACTACATAAACCTAAATAACCTAAGGACCTCACACACATCCATGCCCGAGGCAGGATTCGAACGTGCGACCGCAGCGGTCGCTCGGTTCTAGACTGTAGCGCCTAGAACCGCTCGGCCACTCCGGCCGGCCGACCACGTTGTAATTTACCGTCTAGTAAAATCATCAGACGATCAATTTCAATTACAAAATGATCTAGAGAGAATTTTTATTGTGCGAAAAGTGGAAATCGGCACCAAAAAAAAAAAAAAAGTGCGAGGTCATCCATATGGGTACTAAAAGAAATCCGATAATTTTTGGGCCTACGACAAATCGCACAAGTCTAAGGACTGTCAATTCGACTAAATACCTAGGAATTACAATTACGAGCAACTTCAATTGGAAAGATCATATAGATAATATTGTGGGGAAGGCGAAACGAAGACTGCGTTTTTTGGCAGAACACTTAGAAGATGCGACAAACCCGCTAAAGAAACAGCCTACGTTACACTTGTCCGTCCTTTGCTGGAATATTGCTGCGCTGTGTGGCATCCTTACCAGATAGGATTGACGGAGTACATCGAAAAAGTGCATAGAAGGGCAGCTCGTTTCCTGTTATCGCACAATAGGATGAGAGTGTTACTGATATGATACGCCAGTTGGGGAGGCAGTCACTGAAACAAAGGCTGTCTTCTTAGAGACGAGATCCATTTACGAAATTTCAATCACCAACTTTCTCTTCCGAAATCGAAAATATTTTGTTGACACCCACCTACGCAGGGAGAAATGATCATCGTAATGAAATAAGAGAAATCGGAGCTCGAACCGAAAGACTTAGGTGTTCCTTTTTCCCACGCGCCATTCGAGAGTGGAATGGTAGAGAAGTAGTATGAAAATGGTTCGATGAACCCTCTGCCAGGCACTTAAGCGTGAATTGAAGAGTAACCATGTAGATGTAGATGTAGACTGTGCTCATGCGAGTATAGTACGAGTACAGAATAATGGACACGGTCCATGATACAATTTCTCCGTTATTGAGAGTCTACATCGTGTGAAATTTAATACTCAAAACTACCAACTCTGCCAGAGAAAACGGCTCTAACCCAACTAGTGCATCGATTCACACTGAGCTCGGAAGACTAGTATGGGTACGACTTTCCATGCTGCTTCATCTCTATGTGAGTTCATCAGTCGAATTGGCTTCCGCGGGATGTTTTGCCAGTCTATGGGTTAGACATCCGTGGAGGACGTCATGACCAGGAAGCAGTGGAGCCGTCTCTCTGTCGGGGTAAGTCAGGACAGCACGGAAAACATGCGGTCTTGTGTTATCTTGATTAAAGACAGCGTGTGAGATTCTCATATGTTTTCTGCTTTTTGTAAATAGTTCACCTTTACTGTACTGATAAATGAGCCCACTGCATGATTAGTGAATAATATCCTTGACTTTGTATTTAGTTTTATCTGTGATGGGCTTGTTAGTTAGTCAGTTACGCAACACCGGGGCATTCTTATTTGAGGATTTGTAGCGAAGATTTGAGTTTTTCAGAGAAAGAGATTTTTTTTGTGTACCTTAGAGAAACTATCTTGAATACTTCAGTATGGAGATGAAAACTCATTCATATTACTTTCTCGTTCTTGATATTGATGGATAAGATTTCGGAGGAATTTTAAACCTAATGAAGGCATCCGCAAGAATGAAATGTTTGTTTGTCGAACTACTGATTGAAGGAAATCTTTGTCCCTCACGTAACTAGTAACTTTCATGGTTAATATTAATTTGATCTCTTCGTTTTTCATTATGTCGCAAATAACTCAGCTGTTTGAAATGTTTCTAGTCTTTATTACGAGAGAGTCTTCCTATGTTGTGCAGTCTTTTTGTCAATAATCATAGTCTGATTTCTCGAGACCGATATTCCCTAAAATAAAACCCACCTTCACGGTGCATAGCAAAGTTATGAATATTTTGTAGTGTGTTAATTGCACCTTACGCCACACGAAGTCACAGATTGTTTCTGACAAGCAAATAGAAAGATATTAGTACTAAGCAGTTTATTTATCTTTACCTGCTGCATCTGCTGATTTGTATTCGATTTTGAGGACGTCTGTACTCCAGACACAAAAACAGCATGATGAGCAAGCGGCAAGTCACTTTTATTTCAGGGCAGATCTCACCTTGTATTTTTGAGCAAACAGTGTGTAGTTCGGATTGTAAGGTGTTGTGCAGACTAATTTTGACTGAACAGTATTGCTAATTTCATACAGGTATTTTCTTCCGAGTACAGCAGTGATTTATTTTTGCGGATATTCCAAGTCAAACATTGGACGTCATATCACACAACTCTCATTATGTACTTCGGTACTGAGTTTTATTTATGTAGTTTTCATTGAGCAAGCATTTTCTTTATTTCAAATGTTCCATATCATGAAGTTCAAAGGTTTTTTTACACGACACTGTTCACTTGCGAAAGCAGGACAAACCAACAGTCAGTTTCTCTCAGCGATTGAATACGATATCTAAAGTACGCGTTACATGACGAGAAAGTTCTTGGAATCAATATATTCAGTCTTCTCACATGTAGACATTTTTTTGTACAAAGCTTACAAACGTTCTGGTGACCTCGAAGATACAGCACAACCGCCGGACTATGTATCGTCTGTTATCTATACTAAAGCTATCCGAAACACAGGTGATAGTGTTGTATACCAAGTTGTACTGCCTACGACAGGTGCTGGACGTGCATGAAAATGACGGATGCAGTTTACTAACTTTTGCTCTCCTAGGAGGCTCGACACACGGCTACGTTCATCGTGATGCCATTGTATAACCAAGACTCGTCTGTAAAGACGACGTGGGGCCACTCCCATGTCCAGCCGGCCGCGGTGGTCTAGCGGTTCTAGGCGCTCAGTACGGAACCGCGCGACTGCTACGGTCTCAGATTCGAATCCTGCCTCGGGCATGGATGTGTGTGATGTCCTTAGGTTAGTTAGGTTTAAGTAGTTCTAAGTTCTAGGGGACTGCTGACCACAGATGTTGAGTCCCATAGTGCTCAGAGCCATTTGAACCCACTCCGATGACCAGCGTTGTCGTTTGGCTCGTCATCTCCGATGTCGAACGAAGCCGCTATGTTGGTCACCGTCCTAAAAGTCTGTCGCGTTCAAACGTCATTGTAGCATCCGTGTGGACACTTGTCTTTCTGGAAACAGCCCCATTTCTTGACTCAAGTAAAAGACGTAACTGTAAGATCCTGCATGGCTGAGTGAGTCATATGTTGATGATCTCGGGTTTCAGTCGCGTGGGGCCACTGCGATGCTACGTGGCGGGAATATGGCGCTGCTATTGTTTCTGTTACAGGCGTGGAATTCCGACCATCGCCAGCAGCAGTATTGTGTAACGGTAAAACGCAGCATCGATAAGCCGCGATCCTTCCGCTGTCGAATTCCGACAAATGTTCGTAGACGTTTTTCCTTCTTAGATGGAGCGTAACAAAACGATCTCCTGACGAACAATATGATCTTACAAACAGCCGTCATTCAAATGAGATTTGTGAATAAGGAAACCGCTGTGTAATGTTTCCTTATATACAACATTTAGATGGAATTACTCCTACATAATGTGTGAGGTTGCGCCGGAATGCTAATCAGTTACATATCCAGGTATGTGGTACACCTCATGCAAATTGGACATTTGTTGCTAACTCTCTTCGCGGTGTTACAGTTTTAATGGCCAGTAGTGTGCTTCGCTGAACTACTTTGCAGAGGTGCAATGTGATCTGAAGGGGGACTTAAACCATTTTAATACGCATTCTAGATGAACAGAGCTCCAACAGAACTCGAGCTATCGTGATACAAGTTTACTGCGTATTGCAAATACAGCTGATAAAATATCACTATCCTGATTTTCTCCTCTGTGCTTGTCCAACTGAGCAGCCAAAATTCTCTAATAATCTCAACAATGACAGAAGGTTGGTCTCTAGCATTCCTTCCTCCCTGTTGATAGTAGTACAAGTGCAGAAAGGACATCTTTAAACATCTATTTTATTTATTTATTTTATTTTACACGTATAGTTCAGTAGGACCAAATTGAGGAGCAAATCTCCAAGGTCATGGAACGTGTCAGTACATAAAAGTAATAACACATAAAAATAAATCTTCATGAACCTGAAAAGGTCTGTGCATAAGATTAAGTAAACGCTTTCAGCAATACAAAAGAATTAGCTTAATTTTTCAAGGAACTCCTCGACAGAATAGAAGGAGTGACCCATGAGGAATCTCTTCAGTTTCGATCTGAAAGCGCGTGTTGTACTGCTAAGATTTTTTAATTCGAGTGGCAGCTTATTGAAAATGGATGCAGCAGTATACTGCACACCTTTTTGCACTAGAGTTAAGGAAGTCCTATCCAAATGGAGGTTTGATTTCTGCTGAGTATTAAGCGAGTGAAAGCTGCTTATTCTTGGGAATAAACTAATATTGGTAACAAGAAACGACAATAAGGAATATACATATTGATAGGCCAATGTCAAATTACCCAGACTCGTGAACAGAGGACGACAAGAGGTTCGTGAACTCACACCACTTATTGCCCGAACCGTCCGTTTCTGAGCCAAAAATATCCTTCTACACACCTGGAAATTGAAATAAGAACACCGTGAATTCATTATCCCAGGAAGGGGAAACTTTATTGACACATTCCTGGGGTCAGATACATCACATGATCACACTGACAGAACCACAGGCACATAGACACAGGCAACAGAGCATGCACAATGTCGGCACTAGTACAGTGTATATCGACCTTTCGCAGCAATGCAGGCTGCTATTCTCCCATGGAGACGATCGTAGAGATGCTGGATGTAGTCCTGTGGAACGGCTTGCCATGCCATTTCCACCTGGCGCCTCAGTTGTACCAGCGTTCGTGCTGGACGTGCAGACCGCGTGAGACGACGCTTCATCCAGTCCCAAACATGCTCAATGGGGGACAGATCCGGAGATCTTGCTGGCCAGGATAGTTGACTTACACCTTCTAGAGCACGTTGGGTGGCACGGGATACATGCGGACGTGCATTGTCCTGTTGGAACAGCAAGTTCCCTTGCCGGTCTAGGAATGGTACAACGATGGGTTCGATGACGGTTTGGATGTACCGTGCACTATTCAGTGTCCCCTCGACGATCACCAGTGGTGTACGGCCAGTGTAGGAGATCGCTCCCCACACCATGATGCCGGGTGTTGGCCCTGTGTGCCTCGGTCGTATGCAGTCCTGATTGTGGCGCTCACCTGCACGGCGCCAAAGACGCATACGACCATCATTGGCACCAAGGCAGAAGCGACTCTCATCGCTGAAGACGACACGTCTCCATTCGTCCCTCCATTCACGCCTGTCGCGACACCACTGGAGGCGGGCTGCACGATGTTGGGGCGTGAGCGGAAGACGGCCTAACGGTGTGCGGGACAGTAGCCCAGCTTCATGGAGACGGTTGCGAATGGTCCTCGCCGATACCCCAGGGGCAACAGTGTCCCTAATTTGCTGGGAAGTGGCGGTGCGGTCCCCTACGGCACTGCGTAGGATCCTACGGTCTTGGCGTGCATCCGTGCGTCGCTGCGGTCCGGTTCCAGGTCGACGGGCACGTGCACCTTCCGCCGACCACTGGCGACAACATCGATGTACTGTGGAGACCTCACGCCCCACGTGTTGAGCAATTCGGCGGTACGTCCACCCGGCCTCCCGCATGCCCACTATACGCCCTCGCTCAAAGTCCGTCAACTGCACATACGGTTCACGTCCACGCTGTCGCGGCATGCTACCAGTGTTAAAGACTGCGATGGAGCTCCGTATGCCACGGCAAACTGGCAGACACTGACGGCGGCGGTGCACAAATGCTGCGCAGCTAGCGCCATTCGACGGCCAACACCGCGGTTCCTGGTGTGTCCGCTGTGCCGTGCGTGTGATCATTGCTTGTACAGCCCTCTCGCAGTGTCCGGAGCAAGTATGGTGGGTCTGACACACCGGTGTCAATGTGTTCTTTTTTCCATTTCCAGGAGTGTATTTTTCAGCGCCTCACTGTAGACAGTTAGGTGTTGTGGGGACCTTTTTTTCTTCGTGACGACATCGCCTGCTGTTTAGCGAATGCCAGCACTCTTCCTTTCATTAGCATTAGCATTTTAAACATGGAACGATGTCTCCTGCAGCCTTGATAAAAACCAACGCATATGTATGAGGTGTAATCATAAACTCTTAACTATCACTCCAAAACAATTGATTTTTTATTTCATCACTTAACACTTGCGGGCTGAGATGCCGTGCCGGCCGCGGTGGTCTAGCGGTTCTGGCGCTGCAGTCCGGAACCGCGGGACTGCTACGGTCGCAGGTTCGAATCCTGCCTCGGGCATGGGTGTGTGTGATGTCCTTAGGTTAGTTAGGTTTAAGTAGTTCTAAGTTCTAGGGGACTTATGACCTAAGATGTTGAGTCCCATAGTGCTCAGAGCCATTTGAACCATTTTTTTGTTGTTTTTTTTTTTTTTTTTGAGATGCCGTGCTCCATACATAAAACTCTCTCCTAACGTTTCGCCTTCGACGGCGGAAGGCATCCTCCGAGGGCAATGGGCGAACTGCAACGAGAGCGCGAGTGAGCGCCGTATATATAAGCCATCCAGAGGGCGCCGCTGTCAATGAAGTGACGTCGGCTGTGCTATGATCTCTGATATTGCTAACTTTCTCAATTGAAATTAATTGATTCTCACGCTGTTGCTGCAATGTTGACATCTTTATCTTATCCAGCTTAATGCCTTCATCCTTCCTGTCAAAATAGTTGCAGTGTTTGGCAATCTCAATAGCCTCTCTGCACATTCGCGCATAATAATGCGATGTCTTTTCTATGACGCTCGTCTCACTAAACTTTATTTCACGATCACCTTCCTGAAACACACGTTCCGCTACAGCCGATTTATCAACATGTCCGAGGCGGCAGTTCTTTTTATGTTCACCCAGACGGGTGTTGACGCGAAACCTCAGGGGAAGGTTTTCTGTACGGACCACGGCATCTCAGTCCGGAAGTGTTAAGTGATGACAACAGCTGCCGTGAAAGCCTTCATTCTATGATTTTTTATTTGTTTGCAGGTTTCTGTCTATGGTCTTGGTACACCCCGAAATTCCCGCTCGACTGTACCGTGGATCCAAAACAATGCGCTGCAACCCACTGAAAAAGTGAAGTATCATGCGGTAATTCGTTTTCCGGATGTGAAGAAAAACAAAGCTGTCAGATTGGATGACGTGAGTTAGTAGAAGTGCGCTGCAACAATATACAATTATATGAACAGACAATTCCAGTGCGATCACGTGAATATGGATGACGAAGTGGCAGACCATCTCTCTGTATAGAACTCGTAATCGCAACAGAAGTCGAGCCCAAGTGCACGAAGGTCGCCCTATTACAATAGAGGAGACAGAGCAAAAAGTCATGGATCCATTTTTAGAATGTTGCAAGACACTTTAAAGACGACAAAGGTTACCATCCCTGTTCATTCTGGAAAGGGCACAGCTGCACACTGTCGTATCAAAAGAAAACAGCCAAATATTGTAGAAAAATATCAACAAATGAAGAATAACGTTACACCTTAGAAGTCTAACCGTGTGGCAAGGAAAAGTCACAGGGCAGCCAGCGGGCCAGCCAGGTGCCAGCATGTCGGGCGGTCGTATGAACACAGAGAGATCCAAGGACACGAGAGTGTGCCACTGGCAGGCATAGCTCCAAG
The DNA here is from genome assembly GCF_023864275.1 of Schistocerca cancellata. Lineage (NCBI taxonomy): Eukaryota > Metazoa > Arthropoda > Insecta > Orthoptera > Acrididae > Schistocerca > Schistocerca cancellata. The sequence goes on along the minus strand of NC_064632.1, from coordinate 42,855,134 downwards.
TGGGATAAGTACACATATCGACAATAATAGTGTGGTAGTGTGGCCAGTATTTCCTGGCTAGACAGAGAGCGTGGGACGAGAGGGATAAAGAGAGAATGACTTTGGTAGGGACACCGATACGTCGTAAAAAGCTAATGGCTGCCGCAGGACGCAGCGCGTGAACATTACAGAAGGGCAGTGCACAGTTAAGAGTCAGCGAGGTGGTGTAACGTCTCTTAGCAAAAGTCATATTATGTAATAAAGAGAAAACATTGTGTGTCATGTTTTGTTCTTGTATAAAATTATGTACTTTTTTTTTATTTATTTTAGATAATATCTGTGTCGGCGAGTACTGAAACCGCCACAGACGATACTTATTAAATATCAAACAAAGATGAGAATATGTGACTAGTATAAATAATACAGAACCAACATTAATTTCTCTGTCGTCTTCGTGGAGTTACGGGAGTAGAATAGCCTGTGACGTGATAGTGTACGCTAGGGTAGCATTCTTTTGTCAAGATCGAGAGATGTACGCCATTACGTACTCATTGTAAAGGTGTGTAATAATTAATATATTTAAATGTTTTGAATAGAGTTACTTAGTGAAACCTTGCATTATGATTTATGATAAGCTTCCCTGGTATTTTATCCCATCCCCTTAAGACATTTTCAGTGATTTAAATATTATTCGTGGTGCAGAGCTGCGCTACGAACGAACGAGCGGTTGCCGCGGCGCATTCAAATTTCATTAAATGAAATCTATCATACCGCAAAGAAGCGGGCAGGTAATAGTGAAGTAAAAATTATTTCTTTCAGCTTTCGAAGTTGCAGAGCAGAGCAGCAGATTTTATGATGTGTTTTACAGGTTGACGCGGGCTGCTGATAATATATTACTAACAGTGCAAAAAGATAATTTACTTTCATCACATAAAAGAAATCTTGCTGTGCGTAGTTCTGGTCTGGCAACCTTATACTAAAACATCTTTTTTCTCCGATAATAGTCTCATGTTCTCGTGTCAGTCGTGGTACTTATTGTTGTTTTACTGTTAACAAAAATCCACTGCAAAATTATGATGTTGAACAATCATTGCGTACTGTAACATCAGTATTGATAACGAAGTAATTTTCATTAACCTTTTCAATAACTATAAAGTAAGGAAGATAGGTTGAACTTCATGGCGAGTTACAGTAACGAAAAAATGTTCCTTTAATAGAAATCCAGATCCAGAACAATAAGAACATAATATATTTTGTTTTGTTGAAAATTAATGATCCAAAGAAAGGCATAGCACAGCATCACTAAAAGGTATTTCGGGTCTCTTTTCGTAGTAACATATTTTATCTCATACATTAGTTGTTACGCGAATAATAATAATAAAACAAAACAAATAGAAAAGAGACGAAGCGAAAGTGGCGAGAAGCCATTGGCGTCCTGTCACATCACGTACAGGCAGAGGCGAAGGGGAAAGCCGAACAGAACTCTGAGAGAGGACGCTCCGAGCAGAAGAAATAAGGAAGTCAGTGAAGCAGTGAAGTCAGAGAGACAGAGACAAGAAGGAGAGTAGCCAGGCAGGGCTGGGCATGAAGTAGCTGCGGTAGTGTCGGCGAAGTTAATGAAATCACCGACGTACAGCCGGGGAGCTCTGTGAGTCGAATAGCGAGTGAGAATTCAGTTGATATTGACACTCTCATTTCAAAGCAAAGGAACACTGATAGCCAGTCACCGACTATGAACTAAGACTTGGTCTCTCCAAGGTAAGTAGAGCATAAGCTGAAACTGTTTTCTGAATAAGTTTAGAAGTTCCGTAACACGTCTAGTTGAGCCTATTTCAAGTCATTTTCCAATCCTTACCTTCTCAGTAAGGGATTCAATATTATGCCCAGGTCAAGACTCTCTCTTACGTAGGCCAACCAGGCTAATTCCATTCTTACGAATCCTGTCGACCAGTATGAGGCCATACTCACGCTTGGGACGCAACAACATGCTGCTCATTTCGGCTATCAAATTTTGCCTCAACCCCCATCCCCTACATTACCTTGACAGAAATGCTCGGGAAGCCTAAATGGGAATCTTTCGAAGAATCTACGTACGATACCCCTTTTCGGTAAATTTGGAGAAACTCACTTTTCGCGTAGTGAGCATGAGAATAAGGTAGAAGAGATTAGGACGCGCACAGAGGCAAACACTCATTGTGCGAAATGAATAGGACAGGGTATAAGTAATAATGGATGTCATATTGACCGAGGGATCCCGCAGTTACTGGAATACTTTAATTAACATGTATTACCACAGTCTGTGTCGCACAAATTCACACTTCAGTACTAATTTCGATCATGAGCAACTATATTCTTGAGATATCAAAATAAAATTAATAAAATAGTGGATCAAAAATAAAATAATGTATCAAAACTATTTTCTTTAACTTTATTTGTACGTGTAAAGATGATCATTGCTTACGATCTGAACTCGTAATCAAGTGTAAATTTGTGCAACTTAGCTGTGATAAAAAATCTTTTTAAATATCAGTAATATCGATATGATGTACCCTCTACAATTCGCTGCGAAGTGTTGAAACGTCCCCTTAAAAATTTAAGGAATTACTGTGCTGATAAACCTCTTACATTATTTGATTTTCAAACAGCTGAGCAGAACTAAACGTACTCAGACATTTCGCTCTTTACCTATTCTGATCAACACTAAACTGACACACAATATTTTTAGCGCAACGCAATCTGACTTTCAATAATCCCTACAAAAGAATGGCCCTGACTACCATTAACCTATGCCTTTCACAAATCACTTACCTCACAAAAACCTTCGTTACTCGAACTACTGCAATGCAGCGAGCGCCAACACTGCCAGCTAAATAAAAGATTCTAACTACTGAAGGCACTAACTACTGACAGGCATAGTTAGCAAATGAAAGATTTTGATTGAGAACAAACAATGTATTTACCTTAATAGTGTTCAAAAGTCATAATATATATAGCAGTTCATGACATACAGTCTTACAAATTGACCGTCTCTGATGGACACACGTCCAGATCATCTGCTCTCAAAACTCCGCCATTTCTCTCCCCACATCCACCACTGCTGGCGGCTCACCCCCAACTGCGCAACGCTATGCACTGTTAACAGCCAACTGCCCAACACTACAATAGCAAATTCCAACAATGCCACCCAGCCACAGACTGAACACAGCACAGCCAGTGATTTTCATACACAGCGGTACGTGGCGGTGGCGTTACGAATATAAGAACCTAAACAGCCTACTTACAGTGTCTTCCAGAATATATATGTTAATGGAGACATGACGCCCAGTAACTTCTTTCTCATGTCTCTGATGAAGGAATGTTGCGTGGCAGCTATTTCCAGAAAGACGAGGAAGTGATTTTCGAAGCAGAAGCTTTCCCGAGCGGCCAAAACGCAGTACTCTACAACCAAGATCTTCCGGCACGTCATCCATCTTCGGGGGAAAATGTGTCGCATTGAAACGTGAATATGTACAAAGGCACTAACAGTATGACCATGTTCGATGGTCACAGATTCCGTGTTCGAGGTGATAAATAAAATTTTATGGCTATCCTTCGTACCGTTAAGTAATGGTAACTTGCCAGTATCTCGGTGATAGGATTACCGCACAAATGTCCTGCTGTGCGGGGAAAATAATAGTCGCCACATGGGTCTTGGAAGGATTGGGACCGCCGACACACACACACACACACACACACACACACACACACACATACACATAAATGTAAATATCGTGTGACTAGGGCCTCCCGTCTGGTAGACCGTTGGCCGGGTGCAAGTCTTTCGATTTGTCGCCACTTCGGCGACTTGCGCGTCGATGGGGATGAAATGATGATGATTAGGACAACACAACACCTAGTCCCTGAGCGGAGAAAATCTGCGACCCATCCGGGAATCGTACCCGGGCCCTTAGGATTGACATTCAGTCGCGCTGAACACTCAGCTACCGGGGGCGGACGCACACACACACCCACATATACCAAGAAGCAAGTAACTACCGACCCATGCCACATAGCGTGCCAAGTGTCCAAGCAGAAGCACTGCGACTAAACAGGCAGACACTGACTCTCTGCTTGGTTTCTCAGTAACGCCTCGGCCTTTCCACTGTACTACGAGCGGCCTGCGCCGACCAGCCACACGACGTGAGCTCGTCGCAGCACGCGCCCGCCGCCCACGCGCTCCAGATGGTGGCGGGCGCGCACTGGCGCTCCCCTCCCTTGGCCGGGCGCAGTGATTGCGGCGGTGCAGCGGCTTATATTAAGAAGCCACCTCAAAAACCAACAAGCGGCACAGCGCAGCGTGGGGGAGGATGCCGCCTCGGGCCCCGCGTGACTCACGGCCGGGGAGCCGCCACAACCTCCTCCACTACCCCGCCGCCCACGTAACTGCTACTCTTCTGCATTTAGCCAAGTGTAGCACCAGCCAATACACTCGTTTCCATAAATCATGGGGAGTTGCGGGTGGGGTTGGTGGTAGGCACCGAAATAACACAGTATTTCCGTGGCTCCGCAAACCGAGACAAAGTTGAGTATATCTTACCAGTCTCTGTATCTCAGTTGAATGAGGCACAATATTTCACTGACAGCTGTTAAGGGGCTCCGGAAAGGCTCAAAAACATGAAAAGTACAAGTTTTTCCTTTTTTGCGTTTTCGGAATCTGCAGACTATTAATTTTTAATAGATATACACTCCTGGAAATTGAAATAAGAACACCGTGAATTCATTTTCCCAGGAAGGGGAAACTTTATTGACACATTCCTGGGGTCAGATACATCACATGATCACACTGACAGAACCACAGGCACATAGACACAGGCAACAGAGCATGCACAATGTCGGCACTAGTACAGTGTATATCCACCTTTCGCAGCAATGCAGGCTGCTATTCTCCCATGGAGACGATCGTAGAGATGCTGGATGTAGTCCTGTGGAACGGCTTGCCATGCCATTTCCACCTGGCGCCTCAGTTGGACCAGCGTTCGTGCTGGACGTGCAGACCGCGTGAGACGACGCTTCATCCAGTCCCAAACATGCTCAATGGGGGACAGATCCGGAGATCTTGCTGGCCAGGGTAGTTGACTTACACCTTCTAGAGCACGTTGGGTGGCACGGGATACATGCGGACGTGCATTGTCCTGTTGGAACAGCAAGTTCCCTTGCCGGTCTAGGAATGGTAGAACGATGGGTTCGGTGACGGTTTGGATGTACCGTGCGCTATTCAGTGTCCCCTCGACGATCACCAGTGGTGTACGGCCAGTGTAGGAGATCGCTCCCCACACCATGATGCCGGGTGTTGGCCCTGTGTGCCTCGGTCGTATGCAGTCCTGATTGTGGCGCTCACCTGCACGGCGCCAAAGACGCATACGACCATCATTGGCACCAAGGCAGAAGCGACTCTCATCGCTGAAGACGACACGTCTCCATTCGTCCCTCCATTCACGCCTGTCGCGACACCACTGGAGGCGGGCTGCACGATGTTGGGGCGTGAGCGGAAGACGGCCTAACGGTGTGCGGGACCGTAGCCCAGCTTCATGGAGACGGTTGCGAATGGTCCTCGCCGATACCCCAGGAGCAACAGTGTCCCTAATTTGCTGGGAAGTGGCAGTGCGGTCCCCTACGGCACTGCGTAGGATCCTACGGTCTTGGCGTGCATCCGTGCGTCGCTGCGGTCCGGTCCCAGGTCGACGGGCACGTGCACCTTCCGCCGACCACTGGCGACAACATCGATGTACTGTGGAGACCTCACGCCCCACGTGTTGAGCAATTCGGCGGTACGTCCACCCGGCCTCCCGCATGCCCACTATACGCCCTCGCTCAAAGTCCGTCAACTGCACATACGGTTCACGTCCACGCTGTCACGGCATGCTACCAGTGTTAAAGACTGCGATGGAGCTCCGTATGCCACGGCAAACTGGCTGACACTGACGGCGGCGGTGCACAAATGCTGCGCAGCTAGCGCCATTCGACGGCCAACACCGCGGTTCCTGGTGTGTCCGCTGTGCCGTGCGTGTGATCATTGCTTGTACAGCCCTCTCGCAGTGTCCGGAGCAAGTATGGTGGGTCTGACACACCGGTGTCAATGTGTTCTTTTTTCCATTTCCAGGTGTGTATAATTTATTCAATTCCGAAGACTACAACTATTTTTTTTTAAATGTGTTCTACATGGGCGTGACCCACTGTGGCGCTGTTAAACTGCTGTCAAATGGTGTTGTTATTAACGTCCGTGTTCATCAGGTACATTTTAGTGATGTGAGATAAAGTATGTGTTGTGGCTAACCTGTGATGGTTCAATATATATCGCTGGTGTGATTGTCGATTGTTTCATGTTTATTTACTCTGTCGTTATCTCGAAAATATTCGTAATTAATTCTGTTTCTTGAGTCTCTGTTTTGTTGAAGTATAATAATGAGTAAAAGTAAAGTTATCAGAAATCCTCTGAAGGATTTTAAGAAAAGGAGAAATGTTGGAAAGCCAAAGGTATGTGCTATTATGGGAATGAAGAAAGGTGCAAGGTATTTAGAAATATGGGAATGAAGATAGGTTCTAACATGGTACGAGCGATGCTTGCTTTAGACAAGGAATGCCTTCGGGCTGCAGACACGGCTGTAAAGAGTCTAGAAATACAGGCAAGAGTAAACAGGAGGAGGAACAAGAGGAAGCTGGAGGAGGAGTTTGCAGAGGATGAAGATAATCCATCCTATGGACCTGGAATGCACTAAAAAGTTAATTCAATCTTTGTCGCTCGATTCCCAAAACTTTTATTTTCTCATACTAATTACATGTTTTCTAAGGATCTTCCAAACATATTTGTTTCAAAATTTCAGTAAATGTTACACAGTGCCTTCTGCATAATTTAACACAGCCTTTTTCCAAAAAACTGTATATTTTTGAATATATAAATAAAAAATTGCAAAAAAATGTTGTGAATTTTCATTACAATTGAAAAAAAAATCGTCTTTAATAACTGAACTAAAATTTTGTAAAATCCCTGTGTTAAGTTGTAGCCCATATTCCAATAAATAATCTGTAAAAAGTTCAACTTCCTACCTCAAATACTTTGTGAGGAAAGATGTAATTTATAAGCGTTATTTTAACATTGCAAGTATAGGGCGTTCCGGAGCCCCTTAATGTGTATCGTAATACGAGGGCTGTTCGGAAACTACATTCCACTCAATGGAAACCACTGTGAAAATCCTCTGAAGCTTTCACAGATCTGTTGAGCAGTGCGTCTAGTATGCCTGTCGATAGAGTCAGTCGCTCTCTTCAGTTCTGAGTGCACAGTGAGCACGTAAAGATGCCTAGGAAACGGCGCTCCCGCCAGTAGAGGGCCAGGTGAGATATTTCGCCTAATAGCATGCAGCCCACATAACGCAACTGTCATGCGGTTCCTTCTTCATGACAATGCGGCCGCACTCTCCAGGGGGAATGAAGATGCACCTGCAAAGTTTTCGACGTGAAGTGTTTGACCACCCTAAGTTCCATTTCGGCTCACACGAATCGCTGGCTTTGAAGGCAACATTTTGGCACAGCCAACGAGCTGTAGACCAGCGTAGAGTACTGACTGAAAGCAAAGGCGGCTGCATTCTCTGACGAGAGTATTGTAAAGCTGCAACAACGTTACGACAAATGTTGGAGCGGGATTAGCCGAGCGGTCTCAGGCGCTGCAGTCATGGGCTGTGCGGCTGGTCCCGGCGGAGATTCGAGTCCTCCCTCGGGCATGGGTGTGTGTGTTTGTCCTTAGGATAATTTAGGTTAAGTAGTGTGTAAGCTTAGGTTCGCGTGGTTTCCGAGGGGGTGCTTCTTCGTTTCACCTGCGTCCAAAATTTGCAGAGCTCGGAAGTATTATCCGGTTATCCTTCCGGCCCTACTACAATAGCGGCCGGCCGTCACCCTATTGTGCTCCAGAGCTCAGGTGCCACGACGTCTGTCTAGCTACAGGGTGTTTCAAAAATGACCGGTATATTTGAAACGGCAATAAAAACTAAACAAGCAGCGATAGAAATACACCGTTTGTTGCAGTATGCTTGGGACAACAGTACATTTTCAGGCAGACAAACTTTCGAAATTACAGTAGTTACAATTTTCAACAACAGATGGCGCTGCGGTCTGGGAAACTCTATAGTACGATATTTTCCACATATCCACCATGCGTAGCAATAATACGGCGTAGTCTCTGAATGAAATTACCCGAAACATTTGACAACGTGTCTGGCGGAATGGCTTCACATGCAGATGAGACGTACTGCTTCAGCTGTTCAATTGTTTCTGGATTCTGGCGGTACACCTGGTCTTTCAAGTGTCCCCACAGAAAGAAGTCACAGGGGTTCATGTCTGGCGAATAGGGAGGCCAATCCACGCCGCCTCCTGTATGTTTCGGATAGCCCAAAGCAATCACACGATCATCGAAATATTCATTCAGGAAATTAAAGACGTCGGCCGTGTCCGCAGTGTCGTCTAAGGCAGTTTGTACCGCCACAAATTCACGAAGAATGTTCAGATAGCGTGATGCAGTAATCGTTTCGGATCTGAAAAATGGGCCAATGATTCCTTTGGAAGAAATGGCGGCCCAGACCAGTACTTTTTGAGGATGCAGGGATGATGGGACTGCAACATGGGGCTTTTCGGTTCCCCATATGCGCCAGTTCTGTTTATTGACGAAGCCGTCCAGGTAAAAATAAGCTTCGTCAGTAAACCAAATGCTGCCCACATGCATATCGCCGTCATCAATTCTGTGCACTATATCGTTAGCGAATGTCTCTCATGCAGCAATGGTAGTGGCGCTGAGGGGTTGCCGCGTTTGAATTTTGTACGGATAGAGGTGTAAACTCTAGCGCATGAGACGATACGTGGACGTTGGCGTCATTTGGACCGCAGCTGCAACACGGCGAACGGAAACCCGAGGCCGCTGTTGGATCACTAGCTGCGCGTTGCCCTCTGTGGTTGCCGTACGCGGTCGCCCTACCTTTTCAGCACGTTCATCCGTCACGTTCCCAGTCCGTTGAAATTTTTCAAACAGATCCTTCATTGTATCGCTTTTCGGTCCTTTGGTTACATTACACCTCCGTTGAAAACTTCGTCTTGTTGCAACAACACTGTGTTCTAGGCGGTGGAATTCCAACACCAGAAAAATCCTCTGTTCTAAGGAATAAACCATGTTGTCTATAGCACACATGCACGTTGTGAACAGCACACGCTTACAGCAGAAAGACGACGTACAGAATGGCGCACCCACAGACTGCGTTGTCTTCTATATCTTTCACATCACTTGCAGCGCCATCTGTTGTTGAAAATTGTAACTACTGTAATTTCGAACGTTTGTCCGCCTGAAAATGTTTTGTTGTCCCGAGCATATTGCAACAAACGGTGTATTTCTATCGCTGCTCGTTTAGTTTTTATTGCCGTTCCAAATATACCGGTCATTTTTTAAACACCCCGTATTTACAAGGCGCACGTGACAATGTCAGTCTCCTTTATATATGTACAACTTATCACATGATACCTAATTGTGTTTGTAGATCAAGGCAAAGTATGTGGATGAGTTCTTGTAAGGTGTGAAATTATAGCCACCTTCCAAGGGACGCGGAGATGCCATGTGAGACAGCATCGTCAGCATCTGACAGTCAGAACAGTGTGTCATTCTAGGTTTGCATTTCACCCGCTCGTCGAATTGTGCAACGTCTATATTTGTGGAGCATTCGGATGTAATCAGTGTTCCGACGTTCGACTGAGTAGGAGCGTGAGGGCAAAGCTGTGGTTGGAACATTCGACCACTACAAGGGAGGACTCTCATATTGAACACCAAGCACATCGTAGACTTCCACATCCGCGCCTGCCATCGAGAATAAGGACAGGACTGCCTGCAACATTATGTGTCATCTCGTACCGCTGGTCGGGACTAGGCAGCAGAGCTATGCTGCCCTTAACACAATAACACAAACGTCTGCATATGGGATAATGTTGTGATTGGGAGTCATGGACTGCTGATGGCGCCGCACTGTGGGTTCAGCGATAAGTCTCGGTTCTTTACAGTCCCTGAGTGTGAGTATGGCGGCTACCTGGGGAGAGGTCTCATTTTTCCAATATATTGGAGAGGCACCGCGTTGTTACGCCTTCCATCATGGTGCAGGGTATGATTTCAGGTCACGGCAGGTATTGACTGGGGGACCTCTGACGGCATAAAGGTGCGTCACGGGCGTTCTGCGTCCTTCAGTGTTACGTCTCATACGACAGTATCGTGATGCTACTTTTCAACAGGACAATACTCGTCCACACAGGGAACGTCTCTTCATGATCTGTCTACGGGTCAACAGGTCTATCACCAGTGGACGGTGTGTGGGACCACCTGGGACGTCAACTCCAAATCCAGTGCCAGTATTCCAGCTATCAAGGATCAGGTAGTAGGCCATCTTGCCTCAGGAGAGGATGCAACGGCGTTACGACACCCTCCCCAACCGAATTAGTGCATGCGCCCAAACCAGAAAGAGTTCATTATTGTATTGATATGTGGGCTCATACAGACAAGTTGTTTGTAAAGTTGACACGATTTTCTAATGGGTGAACAAATCACATACCCTCTCAACCCGTGAAGTTTCATTTCGTTTCTGTCTCCTCCTCAAGGTGCTTCACTTTGTCTGGCAGTCAGTGTACTTTGGCCCAATTTTGCGAAGATTCCTTTCCACATTACTACACGGTTCTAGCTAGTGATTTGTCTCGAACGATTCTCTGCTGACAGTACATTAAAAACTAACGTTCAGCCCTGCCTTCTTCCCATAAGATGCTCCACATTTGTGGTTCGAGTTACACAACGGACGCTTCGTGTACGCTGAGACGCGCATTAGCGCTCCCTCTAGAAGAAGGATCCGGCGGTGTACGCACGCGCGGCCCTCGAGCTCTGCAGGTGGGGTGGGGTGGGCGGCGTCGGCGGCTGCGCGACTCGAGTGCCGGGGTCCGCGCGTCGAGAGCCGGGCTGCCGCCCATTGTCGGCGGGAGGGCCGTGTTGTTAAACAACGGCCGCTGATCACCGGACGAGTGCACTAAGCCGGGCCTCGAGAGACGCGCCAGCACCGCCCAGCTGGTCGTTATCTCAGCCCAGTGCCGCCAAAGTGCTCCAATTCACGGCAGTCTCTATGGTAGTAGCTGTGTCATACGAATCCCAGTAACATCAACGTCATCCATTCCATTTTCTTTTTCCTTTCCTCTTAGTACTTCCTTCCGTTTCTGCTTTTCTTTCCTATCCATGTTCCTCCCACTTTTTCTTTTCCTGTCTATGTTTCCTTCCCTTTCTCTTCTTTTAATCTTAGTCTATCCTTCCTTTTGCTTTCCTCTTCGGGTTCCCTCCCGTTTCCTCTTTTATTTCAAATCCATATTTCCCTCGCTTTTCCCTTCCCTTTTCTCTCTCTGTTTCCTTCCACTTTCTCTCTTCTTTACTCCATGTGTTTCTTTTACTTTCTCTTTTCTATTCCTTTCCTCTCTGTGTTTCTTCCCATTTTTACTTTCCTTTCCTCTCCTCTCCGTGTTTTTCTTTCCCTTTCTACTTTTCTTTCCTTTTTCATATCCTTTCCTATCCATTTTGTAACCTTTTCTGCACTTTCTTTCTATCCTTGTCGTGTTTCCTTTCCTATCAGTCTTTCCTTTCCCCATATTCTTCCATTCTTTCAATTTTTTCCCTTTCCCGTTTTACTTTCCTTTTATTTGTTTGCCTTTCCTTTCCATTATTTCCTTTTCATTTCCATTTCTCCTTTTCCTTTTCTCTTTTGCTACTTTTTCCTTTTCCTTTCCTTTTCTTCCCTCTGTCCCATTTTGTTTTGGTTACGAAATTCTCAGTTATACCTAATATCCACAGAATCCCTTAGCACTGCTTACATTCCAGAAATCCAAAAACTGTTACATTAAGGCTAGTGTTATTTACATACCGATTGTCTCTCTTAAGAGTCACCAGGCACATTTTTCCACGCGTTTCGGTAGATATTTGCAATGTTGCTTTTATATTCTGTATAGGAGTCAGCCCAAACAATTACTGCTCGTTATATCTTTCACGAGAGGCCGAGTGTCAACAGAAAGCGTCCATTTGTTTCCTGTTACAAACAAAATTATTTTTAATCGGAATTTTACTTGCCCATTCGGTAGAGCACTTCCAGAGTCTTCCAGTCTGACATTCGTTTTACCCATATATATTCAAAAAATGGTTCAAATGGCATCGAGCGCTATGTGACTTAACATCTGAGGTCATCAGTCCCCTATAACTTAGAACTACTTAAACCTAACTAACCCAAGGACATCACACATATCCATGCCCGAGGCAGGATTCGAACCTCCGACCGCAGCGGTCACGCGTTTCCAGACTGAAGCGCCTAGATCCGCTCGGCCACAGCAGCCGGCTGATATATATTCACAGGGACAGTAAAACACGAAGAAAAGACAGGAAACCAGCAGTGACTCAGTACTCTTGCAAGCTTAGCGATAGCACTCAGGGCGGGACAGGGCGATGCTGTCTCTGCAGGAGTACTGGTTATTCTTCGTGTTTTACTGTGCCTCTTGATACGAATCGATAAAACAAATATCGCACTCACCTGGTTGGGGACCACTCTATCTATTCGACACGTAAATACCGTTTTAACCATCACTTTTTTTTTGTAACGGAAAACAAACCAATGCTTTCCATCAACTCTGGGCGTCACATGAAAGATATGATGCCAAAATGAAATTGAAAATATCTGATGAAACACCAGAGGAAATGCGCCTGACGACTCCCGTATACATACAGATGAGAAAGATACTTAAAATATAATGAATCGGCGTAAATATCATTTTCTTAAAACTGGTAGGACTGAAATTTTTGCAGAAATTTATTCTCTCTGTGCATAGTAGTATTTGTAGTAGACTGCATCCTTCATTCGCAGTCATAAAACAGAGATAAGTGGATTCATATAAACATGCAATTACCGAAACAGGTTGTGTTAATATTCGTATCAGCAATTGAAATAATTACATAATGCACTGGCAGTTTTAATGCCGCATAAATTCATTTTTGGCTGTTCGACATTGGAATTAATTTACTGAATTAAAATTATTATTATAAATATTCGTTATCTTAAATTGCGGAACGTACATTTGAAGCAATCCGAGATACACCAACAAATTACAGGCATGCTGTACTAATAGGACATCAATAGGAAGGTGTCACCAAAGCTCAGACGGTGAAACTGTTGCGTTTCGTGCAACAGTTTGTTTTTATAAGGGTGTAAGAAGTAATTCCGACGAGAAAAGTGATAAAGTAATACACTGTGTCGAATCATCCCGAATTATTCTGCTCATTGCATTGCTTTACAGCAACCTTAATTTAATTTCGTATTCCTTGCTGCAAATAAGTATCACATTTCAAGGTGGAAGTCTCTGCAAGGCACATGCACTAATCCGTGTCAAAGCTTACACCGCAGAACCTAATCGGTACGAGTCACTCAATCCCATGGTTGTCGGCACTGGAAGATGAACAATAGAACATTATCCTTCTCACATTCTCTACACCCGCAGTGGCCGCGCTACTTACGCCTCTGTCCTGGAGGTAAAAGGCCAACTTAATATCAGGACCGAATTAATCAACTTCAAAAAAATCAAGAAGCACTTCTTTAAATATTACTGTCTCTGTATTTTTTATGTTACTGAACAAAAAAAAAAAAGAACTACATCCCCAAGAAGGTCTTGTTGTTGTTGTGGTCTTCAGTTTGATGCAGCTCTCCATGCTACTCTATCCTGTGCAAGCTTCTTCATCTCCCAGTACTTACTGCAACCTACATCCTTTTGAATCTGTTTAGTGTATTCATCTCTTGGTCTCCCTCTACGATTTTTACCCTCCACTCTGCCTTCCAATACTAAATTTGTGATCCCTTGATGCCTCAGAACATGTCCTACCAACCAGTCCCTTCTTCTTATCAAGTTGTGCCACAAACTGCTCTTCTCCCCAATCCTATTCAATACCTCCTCATTAGTTATGTGATCTACCCATCTAATCTTCAGCATTCTTCTGTAGCATCACATTTCGAAAGCTTCTATTCTCTTCTTGTCCAAACTATTTATCGTCCATGTTTCACATACATAGATGGCTACGCTCCATACAAATACTTTCAGAAAGGATTTCCAGACACTTAAATCTATACTCGATGTTAACAAATTTCTCTTCTTCAGAAACGCTTTCCTTGCCATTGCCAGTCTACATTTTATATCCTCTCTACTTCGACCATCATCAGTTATTTTGCTCCCCAAATAGCAAAACTCCTCTTAAGTGTCTCATTTCCTAATCTACTTCCGTCAGCATCACCCGACTTAATCCGACTACATTCCATTATCCTCGTTTTGCTTTTGTTGATGTTCATCTTATATCCTCCTTTCAAGACACTGTCCATTCCTTTCAGCTGTCTCTGACAGAATTACAATGTCATCGGCGAACCTCAAAGTTTTTATTTCTTCTCCATGAATTTTGATTCGAACTCCGAACTTTTCTTTTGTTTCCTTTACTGCTTGTTCAATATACAGATTGAATAACATCGGGGATAGGCTACAACCCTGTCTCACTCCCTTCCCAACCACTGCTTCCCTTTCATGCCCCTCGACTCTTATAACTGCCACCTGGTTCCTGTACAAATTGTAAATAGCCTTTCGCTCCCTGTATTGTACCCCTGACACCTTCAGAATTTGAAAGAGTATTCCAGTCAATATTGTGAAAAGCTTTCTCTAAGTCTACAAATGCTAGAAACGTAGGTTTGCCTTTCCTTAATCTATTTTCTAAGGTAAGTCGTAGAGTCAGTATTGCCTCATGTGTTCCAACATTTCTACGGAATCCAAACTGATCTTCCCCGAGGTCGGCTTCTACCAGTTTTTCCATTCGTCTGTAAAGAATTCGTGTTAGTATTTGGCAATCATGGCTTATTAAACTGATACTTCGGTAATTTTCACATCTGTCAACGCCTGCTCTCTTTGGGATTGGAATTATTATATTCTTCTTGAAGTCTGTGGGTATTTCGCCTGTCTCATACATCTTGCTCACCAGATGGTAGAGTTTTGTTAGGCCTGGTTCTCCCATGGCCGTCTGTAGTTCTAATGGTATGTTGTCTACTCCCGGGGCCTTGTTTCGGCTTAGGTCTTTCAGTGCTCTGTCGAACTCTTCATGCAGTATCATATCTCCTATTTCATCTTCATCTACATTCTCTCCAATTTCTATAATATTGTCCTCAAGAACAACGCACTTGTATATACCCTCTATATACTCCTTCCACCTTTCTGCTTTCCCTTCTTTGCTTAGTACTGGGCTTCCAAGGAAGGTCTTAACGTTAGCTGAATATTTTGGATTCGGTTGATCGTTGCTAGGTGCGTATGAAGGAGTGTACATATTGGGCTCTGCGATCTAACAAAAAACAAATCTATAAAATATCGGGAGGATGTGCTCCGAATAGGTATGCATTACCTCTGGCAAATTTTCAGTGGGAATAGGAGAAGGTAGAGAGCGTGCTCGGGATGAAAGCTGACGCCGGACACTAGAAAGGAGCCCCCGCCGCCATCGAGTGTCTGCACAGTGCTGAAAGCCGGCACGTGCTGCCTGCATTAGCCTCAGTGCAAAACGCTGTCGGCGGGTCGCAGTGATTCACAGCGCAGCGCCGTGTTTTACCCTCTTACGGGCTGGCCGGGTCGTCACAAAAGAAAACACTCGGCAGCATTAAGGCGGTGGGCGTGCGCCCATTATAGGGAGCCTCTGCCGGTGTCGGTAATTACTGTAACGAAATACAGGCGGCGCGGCGGAGGAGCAGGCGCGCCTTTTTTAGGCGGGCGTGTGTTGTGCGGCGCGTGCCGCAGCCGGAAACAAAGCAGCGACGCGTGGCGGAGCCAGGCGTGGCTGGGTACCGTGGGGGACGCTGCGACGGCGCCCGCACCTCGCCTTCGATCCCAGATACTGCTGCACCGGGACTCCAGGTCCAGCTACCGCTGCTGGACCAGCCATTCATCCTTACGCTCTGGAGTGCCCTGCCCTGCGAGAACTTAGCCATTTCCTTGGATAAAGTCGTGGTAATGCTAAAACTAGGGGTAAGATAGATACTGCCTACAGGAAAATTAAAGAGACCTTTGGAGAGAAGAGAACCACTTGTATGAATATCAAGAGCTCAGATGGCAACCCAGTTCTAAGCAAAGAAGGGAAGGCAGAAAGGTGGAAGGAGTATATAGAGGGTTCATACAAGGGCGATGTACTTGAGGACAATATTATGGAAATGGAAGAGGATGTAGAGGAAGACGAAATGGGAGATAAGATACTGCGTGAAGAGTTTGACAGAGCACTGAAAGACCTGAGTCGAAACAAGGCCCCGGGAGTAGACAACATTCCATTAGAACTACTGATGGCCTCGGGAGAGCCAGTCATGACAAAACTCTACCATCCGGTGAGCACGATGTATGAGACAGGCGAAATACCCTCAGACTTAAAGAAGAATATAATAATTCCAATCGCAAAGAAAGCAGGTGTTGACAGATGTGAAAATTACCGAACTATCAGTTTAATAAGCTACAGCTGCAAAATACTAACGCTAATTCTTTACAGACGAATGGAAAAACTGGTAGAAGCCGACCTCGGGGAAGATCAGTTTGGATTCCGAAGAAATGTTGGAACACGTGAGGCAATACTGACCTTACGACTTATCTTAGAAGAAAGATTAAGGAAACGCAAACGTACGTTTCTAGCATTTGTAGACTTAGAGAAAGCTTTTGACAATGTTAACTGGAATACTCTCTTTCAAATTCTGAAGGTGGCAGGGGTAAAATACAGGGAGCGAAAGGCTATTTACAGTTTCTACAGAAACCAGATGGCAGTTATAAGAGTCGAGGGGCATGAAAGGGAAGCAGTGGTTGGGAAAGGAGTAAGACAGGGTTGTAGCCTCTCCCCGATGTTATTCAATCTGTATATTGAGCAAGCAGTAAAGGAAACAAAAGAAAAATTCGGAGTAGGTATTAAAATTCATGGAGAAGAAGTAAGAACTTCGAGGTTTGCCGATGACATTGTAATTCTGTCAGAGACAGCAAAGGACTTGGAAGAGCAGTTGAACGCAATGGACAGTGTCTTGAAAGGAGGATATAAGATGAACATCAACAAAAGCAAAACGAGGATAATGGAATGTAGTCAGATTAAGTCGGGTGATGCTGAGGGAATTAGATTAGGAAATGAGACACTTAAAGTAGTAAAGGAGTTTTGCTATTTAGGGAGTAAGATAACCGATGATGGTCGAAGTAGAGAGGATATAAAATGTAGACTGGCAATGGCAAGGAAAGCGTTTCTGAAGAAGAGAAATTTGTTAACATCGAGTATAGATTTAAGTGTCAGGAAGTCGTTTCTGAAAGTATTTGTATGGAGCGTAGCCATGTATGGAAGTGAAACATGGACGATAACTAGTTTGGACAAGAAGAGAATAGAAGCTTTCGAAATGTGGTGCTACAGAAGAATGCTGAAGATAAGGTGGGTAGATCACGTAACTAATGAGGAGTTATTGAATAGGATTGGGGAGAAGAGAAGTTTGTGGCACAACTTGACTAGAAGAAGGGATCGGCTGGTAGGACATGTTTTGAGGCATCAAGGGATCACAAATTTAGCATTGGAGGGCAGTGTGGAGGGTAAAAATCGTAGAGGGAGACCAAGAGATGAATACACTAAGCAGTTTCAGAAGGATGTAGGTTGCAGTAGATACTAGGAGATGAAGAAGCTTGCACAGGATAGAGTAGCATGGAGAGCTGCATCAAACCAGTCTCAGGACTGAAGACCACAACAACAATGCCTGATTCTTTCCGGTATACGCTGACTTAGCTGCACGTGGGGTAGACTCATAAAAATTCATTTACCATATCCAATTTTACTGCGACTGGAAGACCAAGAAGGGCAAAAAGGGGAGTAAGACAGGTATGTAATCTTTCGCGCCTAGTGTTCAGTCTGCGCATCGAAAAAGCAATAACAAAAGTAAAAGAAGCGTTCAAGAGTGACAAGAAAATTCAAGGTGAGGGACATCAATGATATGATTTGCTGATGACATTGTATCCTAAGTGAAAGTGAAGAACAGTTACAGGACGTGCTGAATGAACTGAGCAGTCGCATTAGTGCAGAACATGAACTGAGAG
Organism: Schistocerca cancellata; assembly: GCF_023864275.1. NCBI lineage: Eukaryota > Metazoa > Arthropoda > Insecta > Orthoptera > Acrididae > Schistocerca > Schistocerca cancellata. Next base: position 42,836,978 of record NC_064632.1, on the reverse strand, counting down.
TAAGACGAGGAAAGACGGAAGTGTGACGGACAGTCAAACGAATATGAGACCGATGGAAAATCGTAAGTAAACTGTTTATTATTTCAAAAGTAATTTACGCAACTCTTAATACATTTATCTGACTGTGAGACAAGACGGTCGGTGCCTTCATGGAAAAATGTTTGCGACTGGCTGCTATAATATTTCTGGCTTTGTCAGCCATCATATTAGGCTCCAAGAAGCTGTTCCCAGAGCAGTGGAGATGCAAAAAGTATATAGATGACGAAATGTGGTGTGAGGTACCTGTGACAGATTCGGTACCATTCCCGTGAGAAAGACCGCCTGCATAATGCTAATGCTCTGTGATCGGCTGCTGTGTTCGGAGCAAGGGCGTCAAAACGTTAAAGTATAGTTATTATTATTAGTTAAACTACTCATTGGAATGACTTAACTTTTTAATATAAATATCTCTCAACATCTGACTATCAATCAGTAATTTTAGAATTATTAAAAACAATTTAAGTCAAAAACAAAAGACTGACGAAATTGCAGACGAAGCACTTCGGAAGCGATCGAGTCACGCCTTTTCTGGTATGGCGCGCGAAGTGTTTCGGGCTGTTCGTCACTCTGGATTAGGCAGTCGAGAAGAACAGACATGTTGTCTGTAGCAGTATGTGTTTGCCAGTATTCAGTATTAAAAGATTCACTCCGACAGTCATGAGGCACAGACACTTGCCACAAATAGTGTAAAGATACATTTTCGTAAACATTGTGTTTGATCATGTACTCTGCTGTGTCAGAGGGTGTTGTATTAATACCAAGTAGTCTTCTCGTGTGGCAATATTAAAATACGCGAGTGGCATCCCAAAGAAGTAATACATTATTTCAGAGCAGAACCTCACTAAAAGTCAGTTTCAGCCTCAAGATACAGAACCTACGACCTGCGTGCTGTTTTCTGCGCTGGGAACATCAACTTGAAGACAGCAAGTTAGTGAACTATTTAACAGAACCTTCGTATTCCACACAGTGCAGTGGAAACAACTAGGCACCTCACGTGTACTGCATGCACAGAACAAATGTGCTCAGTGACACGTCATCTGCAGTAATGCAGAGGAGGTAAAGGAGGATGACCTTTATTAACACCAACAGTCAATTCATTCATCCTTTCTCGCCGTACTACGGAAACGTAATTGTACACAGGCGTCCATCCCCTCGTCCGAAGCAGATCAATGGCCACGAATGTCTTTCTTCAGGGCTCCAAAAATGTGTAAATCACATGGAGGGAGTTGGAAACTGAACGGAGGATATGTAGGAGATTTGAAGCAGAACTGCTGCAGCGTATTCGAGACACCAGGCACGCGAGCTCCGGGAAAGTCGTTATGAATTTTTTTCTTTGACTGAAGAGGCCCACATTCTGGAACATGGCGACACTATTAACGCACAGCGATACGTGGACACTAGAGTTTCTCTCTACCAAAATTACGAATCTGTAGTTTTGATACACTACGAAAGTGACGTAGTAAATGATAGGATTACCATTGGTATTGGTATCATCGGTAGGGAAAACAACAAACATGAATGTGTCAGAGAGAAACTGGGAGCCTACAGTTTCTCTTGGTTTGTTTATTTTGCACATAATCAGAACCGCAAATCATTCAGCGTTAGCGTATTGCGTATTTCCTCTTCTTATAGAATATAAATTCATCTTATAAGTAAGAAAAATTAGTTGGTAGCGTAACTGCTGCGCTTTTACACTGATGAGCCGAAACATTATGACCATTGCTCACCGCGAGGTGGATTGCCTCCTGGGGGTGTTAAGGGCACGTGACGCAGTAACGAAAGAATATAAGTGGAAGATACACGAATGGGTAGTCACTATAGCGAAGATACGGGCTACAGACGAGGAAATCCACTGACACAAACGGTTTTGACAAAGGGTACATTCCAGAATGAGATTTTCACTCTGCAGCGGAGTGTGCGCTGATATGAAACTTCCTGGCAGATTAAAACTGTGTGCCCGACCGAGACTCGAACTCGGGACCTTTGCCTTTCGCGGGCAAGTGCTCTACCATCTGAGCTACCGAAGCACGACTCACGCCCGGTACTCACAGCTCTACTTCTGCCAGTATCTGCAAGGTTCGCAGGAGAGCTTCTGTAACGTTTGGAAGGTAGGAGACGAGATACTGGCAGAAGTAAAGCTGTGAGTACCGGGCGTGAGTCGTGCTTCGGTAGCTCAGATGGTAGAGCACTTGCCCGCGAAAGGCAAAGGTCCCGAGTTCGAGTCTCGGTCGGGCACACAGTTTTAATCTGCCAGGAAGTTTCAAAGGGTACATTGTTGTGACGCTGCAGATGGAAACGACAATCTCTCAAAACGGCGAAGCTGGTCGCCTGTTGGTGTACTACTGTCGTGAACATCTGTGGAAAGTGCTTGAAGGATGGTGAAATAAAGAGTAAGCCGCATGGTATCGGACGATCACGTCTCATCACAAAATGCAGACGTCGGAGGATCCCCAGGATAGGCAGCGATGTGTGGCAGATCTGACGGCAGAATACAGTGCTGGTGCAGGCACAAGTGTTTCGGAGCACGCTGCCCAAATGCTATTGTTGAAGCCGGGCGCGGTGGTCTAGCGGTGCTAGGCGCTCAGTCCGGAACCGCGCGACTGCTGCGGTCGCAGGCTCGAATCCTGCCAGGGGCATGGATTTGTGTGATGTCCTTAGGTTAGTTAGGTTTAAGTACTTATAAGTTCTAGGGGACTTATGACCACAGATGTTGAGTCCCATAGTGCTCAGAGCCATTTGAACCATTTTTTGCTATTGTTGAATATAGTGCTCCACATCACACGACCCCTACATACTCCTTTGCTGACCCAGCGACATCTTCAGTTGTGATTGCAGCGGGCACAGCATCACTGAGTTTTCACCATGGATCAACAACGTGTCGCCTGTCAAATGAATCACATTTCACGTTTCAGCGCGACGGTGGTTGAATCCTTATATGGACGTTATCCAAGTGAACGGCAGCATGAAACATGCACCGCACCACACCACAGATGCAGACCGATGAGGGCAGAATTATGCTGTGGGGTACATTGAGTTGGGCGTCCATGGGATCTGTAGTGGTAATCGAAGGCATCATGGCAGCAGTGCGGACCACCTGTATCGCTCCATGCTTGAAGTCTTCCCCCTATGGCAGTGACATCTTCCAGCAGGATAACTGTCCGTGTTTCAAGGTCAGTGCTACAGTGATTTGAGGGGCATTATAGTGAACTTACATTGATGTCTAGGCCACCAGATGTGTCTGGTCTGTACACATTAAAACATTTATCAGGCGCCAGCTGTGTGCCAGTAAACCACCATCCCATAATTTACAGGTATCACTTGACCAGCGCATAAACATCTGGTGCTACAAACTCCTGGATCCCATTAAGGGCAGTTACTTTTCAAGCAAGTACAGTTCACATGTACAAACATAAAAAATGATATCATGAAACGACTGACGCAGCGCTACTACACCGAATTTTGCCACAAACTGGGCGACAGCCATATGGAAACCATTCAAAATATTCAGACCGCTTTCGATGGCGATGCTATGGACATCACACATATTAAGGAGTAGTACAACCGTTTTGAAGACGGCTGCACATCGGTGGAGAGCGAGCCATGCTCTGGTCAGGAAACAACATGTTAAAATGACCAGATCATCGCCAAAGCGAACGCTGCGGTGGCATGAGACAGTCGTGTGACTATCAGAGAAATTCCAGAAGAGTTGAGCGTCAGCACTTTTTCGGCACATTCCATTTCGACCGAAGACTTGGCTGGCCATGAAGAGAGTGTCGGCGAAATTTGTCCCGAAGCTGCTGATGGCGAAGCAAAAGCAACTTCGTGTAAGTCATTTAGGACATGCTGGATTCCACAAACAGTGAAACGACTTTGCGAACACCGTAATCACTGGTTATGAGTCCTGGGAGTACGGGTACGACCTGGAAGCCAAATCCCAGTGGTCTGGAAGTATTCTTCGTCACCAAGACCAAAGAAGGTCCGTCAAGTGCACATGAACGTCAGAGTTATTCTGACTGTTTCTTTGACTCCCACGGTGTGGCACACCACAAGTACGCAACACAGGATCATACACTCACCAAAGAGTACTACACTGATGCCCTCTATCGCCACGTGATGCTTTGCAGCGTAAGAGATAGGCTTGCGGTCAACAAGAAATTGGTGCCTGCATCACAACAGCACATTCCTCGCACTTGATTCAGACTTTATTGACAAATAACCAGATTCCTGTGCTACAACACGCTCCTTACTCTCCTGATTTGGGCCCCTGCACCTTTTGGCTATTCCCCAAACTCAAGAGGCCATTAAAAGAAACGCGATTTCAGGGAAGAGAGGACTTTATGGCAGCAATGACAGCCGAGCTAAACTCCATTTCCCAAGAGACTTTTAGGAATGCATCCAACATTGGTGGCAGCGCTGGGAGAAGGGTGGGCAGCCCCAAGAAAACTTAACTACTTTGAAGGAGATTAGGTGTCCAAAGCTTTTCTCCCGGCCATAGAGAGTAGTTCGTGTATCCGAAAATTTTTGTGCAGTAAAAGGAGGGCGTGCCACGGACAGTATACGAGAAATCCCGACTGATGAGGGATGAGTATCGGTGGAGGTGCGTTGGAAGGTCAGTTTTGTACGTTCGTCTTCAATAAGACGAAAACAAGGCCTCCAGTGGAAACGTATCTCCTACAGAATCTAACTAAATTAAATTTCCTACAAAAAGGTATGCTTCATTTTTTTCTGTAGGACTAATAGTTTGCGTCTAGCGAGCGAGAACAAATGAAAAAATGGCACCTGGTTTAAGAAGGCCAGAGATAATATTGCGGATTGCATAAAACTGCAGCTGAATCACCTTGTTTATACAGTATGTTCCTTTTAAGAGTCGTCAGGCTCATTTTCTCTATGTTCCGGCAGACATTTGCAGCTTCGTTTTTGCACTGTATAGCTTGAGTCAGACCAAACCAATGGTTCTCATTACGTATTAATGCGATTCCCAATGCTGACGGAAAGCGTCGGTTTGTTTCCCATGGAATTTTACATGCCCATTGGATAGAACGTTACCGAATTAGTCTAGTACGATATTCGTTGTATCGATATGTATTAACAGGAAAATTAAAATGCGAAGAATAACCAGACTTCAGCAGCGACAGTACCGCCCTGGCCCACAAAGACTTCCAACGCCATGCAGCAGCGATGCTCTGGCTCTGCTGGAGTACCCGTTATTCTTCGTATGTGAACGTCCCTGTTAATACATATCGATAAAACATATATCGCACTAGACTAATTTGCAACTGCTTTGTCGAATGGGCTCGTAAAATTCCGCTTTAAAAATAATTTTGTTTGAAACGGTAAACAAACCGACGCTTTTCGTCGTCACTGCGCGTCGCATAAAAGATGTGATGAGCAGTATTTCTTTGGGCGGACTCCATCTATACATTGCAAAAACGAAACTGGATATATCTGTCTGACGAAACATCAAAGAAAATGCGTCTGGCGACACTTAGGTCGATCTCTCTCTCTCTCCTAAACTCCACTGACAAACCTTCAGATGTTATTCTGGGATACCTTCTCACAAGGGAACCTCCCCATCGCACCCCCCTCAGATTTAGTTATAAGTTGGCACAGCGGATAGGCCTTGAAAAACTGAACACAGATTAATCCAGAAAACAGGAAGAAGTTGTGTCGAACTATGAAAAAAATAAGCAAAATATACAAACTGAGTAGTCCATGCGCAAGATAAGCAACTTAAAGGAGTGGGTGAGCTCAGGAGCGCCGTGGTCCCGTGGTTTGCGTGAATAGCTACGGAACGAAACGTCCTTGGTTCAAGACTTCCCTCGAGTCAAAAATTTACTTCTTTTTTTTCGCAAAGTTATGATCTGTCCGTTCGTTCATTGACGTCTCTGTTCACTGTAATAAGTTTAGTGTCTGTGTTTTGCGACCGCTCCGCAAAACCGTGCGATTAGTAGACGAAAGGACGTGCCTCTCCAATGGGAACCGATAACATTTCATCGCAAGGTCATACGTCAACCGATTCCTCCACAGGAAAACACTTCTGATATATTCTATACGACACTGGTGACGGCATGTGCGTCACATAATTGTCTGAAAATAAAAAAATTAAAATATTCACTCGAGGGAAGACTTGAACCAAGGACTTTTCGGTCTGCAACTGCTCATGCTAACCACAAGACCACGCCGCTCCTGACCTCAGGTCGTCCTTGATGTGGCAGATCTTGCACATGGACTACTCAGTTTGTACATTTTGCTTATTTTTTTCATAGTTCCACACAACTTCTTCCTGTTTTCTCGATTGATCTGTGTTCAGCTTTTCAAGGTCTATCCACTGTGCCAACTTATAACTAAATCTGAGGGGGATGTGATGGGGAGGTTCCCTTGTCAGTATTTTTGGTGTAATGGACCCACTACCTCTCACGACACGTTACAGAGTTATTGTATTTAGTTCGGTTTCTTTCCCCACTCATCGTTCTATGTGTGTGGCAGTACGGATAGTGAAAAGCTGATCGATGTGATCTTCGTTTAAGGGTTCACTGAATGCAGTGGAAGAAAGGCACAACGACACCTGAGCCATTCCCTCAGTAGCCACAACCACACCACAAGTCTTTTGCATCTGTACATAGGCATCTACGGGAAACCATATGTTTTACGAAACTTTCTGGTAGCTTACAACTGTATGCTGGACAGAGATTCGAGCTCGGGACCTTTGCCAAGGTCCCGCGTTCGAGTCTCGGTCCGGGACACAGTTTTAACCTGCCAGGAAGTTTCATATCAGCGCACACTCCACTGAAGAGCGAAAATTTCATTCATATGTTTTACGTTCAGATAATTGCATTGTAAGTAGGCTGTTTACATTTTTTTATGTTGGTAACCCCACGTAGCTCTCTGTATGAAAATCACTGACTGTACTGTGTGAAGTCTGTGGCTGTTTGGCATTGTTGGAATATTCACTATTGTAGTGTTCGGCAGTTGGTCGTGAACAGCGCGTAGCGTTGTGCAGTTGGAGGTGAGCCGCCAGCAGTGGTGGATGTGGGGAGAGAGATGGCAGAGTTTTGAGAGCGGACGATATGGACGTGTGCCCGTCAGAAAGAGGAAATTTGTAAGACTGGATATCATGAACTGATACATATATGATGACTTTTGAACATTATTAAGGTAAATACATTGTTTGTTCTCTATCAAAATCTTTCATTTGGTAACTATGCCTATCAGTAGTTAGTGCCATCCGTAGTTAGAATCTTTTATTTAGCTGGCAGTATTGGCACGCGGTATTGCAGTAGTTCGAGTAACGAAGATTTTTGTGAGGTGAGTGATTCATGAAAGGTATAGGTTATTGTTAGTCAGGGCCATTCTTTTGTAGGGATTATTGAAAGTCAGACTGCGTTGCGCTAAAAATATTGTGTGTCAGTTTAGTGATGATCAGAATTAAGTAAAGAGAGAAATGTCTGAGGACGTTCAGTTATACTCAGCTGTCTCTGTATCAAAAAAAGTAAGAGTTTTTCCCGCACTGTCATTCATAAATTTTGCAAGGGAACGTTTCAGCATATTACAGTATTTTTCACTGTTGTGGCAGTATTTGTACAGAAACTGAAGTAAATGATGTAACAAACTGATTAAACTATAAAATTTTGTATTCAGAATTCATCCTCCAGTCGAGACAACACTAAGGAAACGAGGAAAAAGAAAACTTGGCGTCCAGCATCTGCCGCAGATATTTTATGTGGGGTCAAAGGTAGGCTCTGCATAGCCCCTCGATGACTGTAACACTGATCGACATCATTGTTGCTTGAGAACTTTTAATTTAAAAATTAATGATCCATGCTCTCATTCACTTAAAGTGATGTAGATAATCCACTAAAAATCTAAATTAATATGCCGCAATTGTTGTGTAAGACCAAGTTGCGAGTGTTGTGCCATCTCTCTCGATCCTGAACATGGAACGTTAGTCAGTCGAACGAAACTGTCGTGGGCGCGAGTAACCCTTCCGCTGACCCTTACACGCAAATCACGGTGTGTCTCCATCGCAGCTGGCCGGACATTGTAACAGCCGATACGGCGGCCCTCCCCCGGGGCCTATTGTTCCACGTGGACCTGGCAGCGCCCGTTCCCCGCCACTAGCCCCGGACGTGACCGGTGGCCGGTAAATTGTGAGCACCGACCGCGGGAATTTCCGCCGGATTGCTGCGATCTCTCCGGACAGCCTCGAGCTCTCTGGAAGCAGGCGACTCTGGTGGTCGGCCAGCAGAACTGCAATTACCGCGGAAGGAGCTCTGCAAACGGCCATCAATTAAGCTTTACGCTCCACTTGCTCGCCGGCCGCGCTCGTAAGTTTCCGCAGTAGCTCTCGTAAGCGCAGGAGAGAGGTCACTAGCCTCGTCTAACGTTCCAGCACTTCCTTAACCCACAAAACAAGAAACCAACGCACCCTACGTCTGACATGCGAATAAGGAATCATCGGTTCAGGAAGGTCATAGTGCTAGGTGAGATCTCAATGGCTCCAAGTGCCAAGCGCCCGAGAGGACACATATGTTCTGCTCTCTATAGTACAGGATGGTACACCACGTCACCCACACTGAGTCACAAAAACACTTGTTTGCAGAAAGACAAGCATCGACACGGGCAGTCCGATGACGTCTGAAGCATCGCAGACTGTCAGCATGACCACCGTTGTTGAGGCTTACTTTGATGCAGCACCAGGGAGAAGCGCATCGACAGTGTTGCGCCCAGCTACCACCCTGGCTAATGAAAGCTGCCACATTGCATTCGTCATCATCTTACGTGCTCAGCACTTGCCATGATCGTATTGGGTGCAATTTGGAACACAAGACCACCACCTCTAATTCGCATAGTCTGTAATCTGGTCAGATGTCGTTACATTTCTGATGTGATAAAGCCGATATCTATGTCCTTTTCCGAGGTTACAGTTCCGTAGCCTTTCAACAAGATAAAGCAAGACCCCACTTGGCCGATCCTCTCCTCGGTTGCTTCGATGAAGAGGATGTTGGACTGTTATCCTGAATTGCATGCTCACCAAATCTCTCACTCACTCGAGACATCTCGTCATAGGTTGCCGAGAGACCGACACAGTCACTCGTCAGCTACGACTGATGAACTCTTAACAGAATAGAATGACATCCACGCTCATTCTGAACCGACGCCCACCGCTACGGTCGCAGGTTCGAATCCTGTCTCGGGCATCGATGTCTGTGTGATGTCCTTAGGTCAGTTAGGTTTAATTAGTTCTAAGTTCTAGACGACTGATGACCTCAGAAGTTAAGTCGCATAGTGTTCAGAGCCATTTAAATCATTTGAACCGACGCCCAACCGATTTAAAGTCATTGTAGCTGACGGAGGTGGCAGTTCTGTGTACTAAATTTCGGACCTTATGTACGTCCAAATCACCTACAAATTTATCTCTTCAGTTTCTTATCAGTTTGCATCAACATCCAAGACTATTTGTTACTATCAGGAACTTTACTGTCATTAATCAGATTTGTCCAGAGAGTTTTTCAAGTCTCAAACATATCCAAGATAGGTAGTAGGAGTAATCCACTAAATTACAGGCCCATATCGTTAACGTCGATATGCAGCAGGATTTTAGAACATATATTGTGTTCGAAGATAATGAATTACCTCGAAGTAAACCGTCTATTGACACAAAGTCAACATTGGTTTAGAAAACATCGTTCTTCTGAAACACAACTAGCTCGTTATTCACATTAAGTGCTGAGTGCTATTGATAAGGTATTTCAGATCGATTCCGTATTTCTGGGTTTCCGGAAGGCTTTTGACACTGTACCACACAAGCGGCTCGTAGCGAAATTGCGTGCTTATGGAATATCGTCTCAGTTATGTGACTGGATCTGTGATTTTCTGTCAGAGAGGTCACAGTCCGTAGTAATTGACGGAGAGTCATCGAGTAAAACAGAAGTGATTTCTGGCGTTCGCCAAGGTAGTGTTATAGGCCCTTTATGCTGTTCCTTATCTATATAAACGATTTGGGAGACAATCTGAGTAGCCGTCTTCGATTGTTTGCAGATGATGCTGTCGTTAATCGACTAATAAACTCAGCAGAAGAACAAAACTAACTGCAAAACAATTTAGAAAAGATTTCTGAATGGTGCGAAAAGTGGCAGTTGACCTTAAATAACAGAAAGTGTGAGGTCATCCACATGAGTGCTAAAAGTAACTCGTTAAACTTCGGTTACACGATAAATCAATCTAATCTAAAAGCCGAAATTCAACTAAATACCTAGGTATTACAATTACGATCAACTTAAATTGGAAGGTACACATAGAAAATGTTGTGGGAAAGGCTAATCAAAGACTGTGTTTTATTGGCAGGACTCTTAGAAAATGCAATAGTCCTACTAAGGAGACTGCCTACACTACGCTTGTCCGCCCTCTTTTAGAATACTGCTGCGCCGTGTGGGATCCTTACCAGATAGGACTGACATAGTACATCGAAAAAGTTCAAAGAAAGGTAGCACGTTTTGTATTATCGCGAAATATGGGAGCGAGTGTCACAGAAATGATACAGGGTTTGGACTGGACATCATTAAAAGAAAGGCGTTTTTCGTTGCGACGGAATCTTCTCACGAAGTTCCAATCACCAACTTTCTCCTCCGAATGCGAAAATATTTTGTTACCACTTACATAGGGAGGAACGATCACCAAGATAAAATAAGGGAAATCAGAGCTCGTACGGAAAGGTATAGGTGTTATTCTTTCCGCGCGCTATACGAGATTGTAATAATAGAGAATTGTGAAGGTGGTTCGATGAACCCTCTGCCAGGTCCTTAAATGTGATTTCCAGAGTATCCATGTAGATGCAGATGTAGATATGATGTGTACATACAGATTGAAAAAAAGAATGAAAAATTATACCGAGGCCAGGATTCGGACCCAGGTCTTCTGGTTACTAGACACATGTGCTAACTTCTACGCCACCCTGGCACAGTGGCTTTGCACGACTGCACTGACTTCCTCAGCACACCTCCCTTCTCAATGCGAATTCACATTCATGCCTCGGCCCACTTGCTATTCCCCATAAATTCGAACGGCGTAGCAGAGGTTCTCTAACTGTATTGGAATACCACATCAGCATCGAACGAATTGAGGGATCCTGCCTGAAACTCAGGCATAGGTGCTTTATGTTGTGTCTAGACAAGACAGCCTAGACACAATGAGAGGAAGCCGAAAGGCACGCGCTTAAACTCACGCAGGCTGGCGTGAGGTCTGAAAAAGGATACGTAATGAATGCTATAAAGAAAAGTACGTAGCTTCTGGAATACTTAACTTTAATCCACATTTGTAGAACATCGCTCTTGATGATACATTAATAGAATCTCAATATCAATTGAATACGGCGCCTTGCTAGGTCGTAGCAAATGTAGCTGAAGGCTACGCTAACTATCGTCTCGGCAAATGAGAGCGTAGTTGTCAGTGAACCGTTCCTTGCAAAGTCGGCTGTACAACTGGGGACGAGTGCTAGTACGTCTCTCTAGACCTGCCGTGTGGCGGCGCTCGGTCTGCCATCACTGACAGTGGCGACACGCGGGTCCGTCGTATACTAGCGGACCGCGGCCGATTTAAAGGCTACCACCTAGCAAGTGTGATGTCTGGCGGTGACACCACACTTTAATTATAGCAAGTGGGCTGAGGCATCAATAGGAACTTGGATTGAGAGGGAGGCGTTCTAGTGAGCAAGAGAGTCGGATTTGAGTTCCGGTATTGGTAAAATTTTGTCGTCGATTCAGTCTGCGTATACAGGGTGACAAATATTGAACTACATGAAATAAAATCGTCATAACTTCTGAACGGTGCGCGTTAGAACGTTCAAACTGCACCGTTGGCCACGAGGCATGATGGGAATTAGTTTGCGCATGCATGATTTGGTTTAGCGACGAAGCTCACTTTCATTTGGATTGGTTCGTTTATAAGCAAAAGCCGGCCGGAGTGGCCGTGCGGTTCTAGGCGGTGCAGTCTGGAACCGAGCGACCGCTACGGTCGCAGGTTCGAATCCTGAATCGGGCATGGATGTGTGTGATGTCCTTAGGTTAGTTAGGTTTAAGTTGTTCTAAGTCTAGGCGACTGATGACCTCAGAAGTTAAGTCGCATAGTGCTCAGAACCATTTTAACCATTTTTATAAGCAAAATTGGCGCTTTTGGGGGACTTAGAATCCGCATTTCGAGATCGAAATGTCTCTTCACTCTCAACAGGTGACTGTTTGGTGTGTAATGTCCAGTCACAGATTAATCGGTACAATATTCCTTGATGGCACGGTGACTACCGAACGGTACGTAAAGGTTTTGGAAGATGATTTCATCCCCAATAACCAAAGTGACCCTGATTTCGGTCAGATTTGGTTCATGCTAGACGGAGCTCTACCCCATCGAAGGAGGAGATTGTTTGATGTCCTGCAGGAGCACTTTGTGGTTCTGGGGTATACAGAGGCCACTGGCCTGGGCTTCGACTGGCGGCCATATTCTCCGGATCTGAGCACACGCTACTTCTTTTTGTGGGGCTATATTAAAGACAAGGTGTACAGCAATAACCTCAAAACCATTACTGACCTAAAAACAGCCATTCACGAGGTCATCCTTAGCATAGATGTTGCTACCTTTCAGAGGATCATGCAGAATTTCGCTATTCGTCTGCGCCACAACAAACGTGACGTAACCGAAATCCGAATATCTGTAGTGGAGTTTACATGTTGAATAAGGTGTGTGCACGCCGTAATCTGTGACTAATTTACGTTTTTTTTTTTTTGTTTTTACCGGGTGAACAAAAAGTCAGTATAAATTTGAAAACTGAATAAATCACGGAATAATGTAGATAGAGAGGTACAAATTGACACACATGCTTGGAATGACATGGGGTTTTATTAGAACCAACGAAATACAAACGTTCAAAAAATGTCCGACAGATGGGCACTTCATCTGATCAGAATAGCAATAATTAGCATAACAAAGTAAGACAAAGCAAAGATGATGTTTCTTACAGGAAATGATCAATATGTCCACCATCATTCGTCAACAATAGCTGTAGTCGAGGAATAATGTTGTGAATAGCACTGTAAAGCGTGTCCGGAGTTATGGTGAGGCATTGGCGTCGGATGTTGTCTTTCAGCATCCCTAGAGATGTCGGTCGATCACGATACACTTGCGACTTCAGGTAACCCCAAATCCACTAATCTCACGGACTGAGGTCTGGGGACGTGTGAGGCCAAGCATGACGAAAGTGGCGGCTGAGCACACAATCACCAACAAACGACGCGCGCAAGAGATCTATCACGCGTCTAACAAATACTTTGTTGTTGTTTTCTCTGTTATAATAAAACCCCATGTCATTCCAAGCAAGTGTGTCAATTTTTACCTCTCTATCTACATTATTCCGTGACTTATTAAGTTTTCAAATTTATAATAACTTTTCGATTATCCTGTATGTAGTTCAATAATTGTCACCCTGCCCGTGTTACTCTCATAGTATACAGCTCAGAACCACAGAACAATTTACACTTTTACAATGTTACGTCAGTCTCAGTTATCATGTGTATATTTTGAATAAGCTTGTTAATGGGTTATCTTCTTGTAGATGTCTCATTGTCTTTTATTGGCCACCTCGACTACCGACACATCACGATATTCTACATTCCTTAGCCTGTACATCCCCAAACTATCTCGCAGTCGAATCGGACGAATTCTATTGATTTTCCATCCCGTTAAGGGCGGTCTTCAACACTTCAGTGTAGCTTACCCGTTGGTCAGTATCTTGAGCACCGTTTAAGTCAAGCCCTCCTTGATTAACGTAGAACGGCAGCAAACGTTTATGAATTACGGAAGGGGTAACATGTGATTAAAAGTGATAGAGACTGCGGCACTGCCTACATCTACTCGCCAGTTGTCGGCCGTCTGAACGCCGGCCTCAATTAGAGGATCTCTTTTATTGGCCGTCTCTGTAAATAACACGGCTGGAAGTGGCGGCAGGTGGAGACGGCGTTTATGCCACCCGTTCACCGGCGGGCCGGGTTCCGTATTAAGTGTTGGCAAATGGCCGCCCATTCTATTAGAAGCAAGCCAACTAATCGCCGACCATTAACGCGCCGTCTAATTATCTCGGCCGAGCGGGGGGCGTGGTCGCCGCCCGCCGCCCAAATGGCTCACTTTACGCCAATTTGTTTGTTTCCACTAATTGAGAGGGCCCTCCAGTTTTCAACCCCTACCTGCCCGATGAAAACACTCGTGCTAGCTGTGATATGGGTCCGTTAAGGTCAAAAGGTGAATGTTCGAAAAAAAAAGTTTCACTATTTTTTTATTAAAGAAAAACATTGAATTGGCTGTTGTTACTATGGCTTTCACTCCGAAAACATTTCACCCAAATCACATTTCAAAAACTTTTCATTTATTCTTTGAACTGTTTACCGTTCACATTCACTTCAGTATAATGGTACACACCAGACAAATACCCGTAGAAAGAACGTCCTAGCACCTATATTTATAATCGATCATATTTTACTTCTTTAGAAACGAATTTCTTGCTATTACCAATCTGCATTTTATATCCTCTCCGCTTCGTCCACGGACGGTTTTTTTTTCCAATCCAAACAACAGTACTCGTTTACTACATTTAGTTTCACATTTCCCAATGTAATTCCCTCAGTACTGCCTGCTTTTATTCGGCTACGTTCCATCACTCTTCTTTTACTTTTTGTTGTTTTTCTTTTCAAGACGCTATGTCATCGACAAGCCACAAAATTTTCGTTTCTTTTCTCTGATCTTTCATTCTCTTCCAAAATGTGTTCTTTGTTTCTCTACTGCTTGCTCAATGTACGAAATGAATAGCATCGGGGAAAGGCGTTTCTAAAAAAGTAAAATTTGATTGGTTATAAATTTAGGTGCTAGAGCGTCCTTTCTACGGGTATTTGTCTGGTGTGTACCATTATACTGAAGTGAATGTGTACGATAAACAGTTCAAAGAAGAAATGAAAAGTTTTTGAAATGTGATTTGGGTGAAATGTTTTCGGAGTGAAAGCCATAGCACCTACTGCGTGGGGGAAATGTTTTCGGAGTGAAAGCCATAGCACCTACTGCGTCTCTTCCATGTCTTTCGACTCATAAATGTCGTCTGTTTTCTGCAGAAGTTGTATGGAACCTGTCGCTCCACGTATTTTATCTCTGTTCCCTTCTTAATATTAAAGGCCGAATTCTGGTCAGCATTCTGATATGCTTCTTTCAAATCTACAAATGCACTAAAGGCAGCTTTACCTTTCTTCGATCTATCTTCTAAGATAAGTTGTAGCGTCAGTATTGGCTCACTTTTCCCTACAATTGTGAGGAAGGTAAACATCCTCTCCGGTGTTGGCGTGTTCCAGTCTTTCCATCCTTGTAGCTAGTTGCAATCCACAGAGAAACTTCCATCGCTAGTGTATGTCCAGAAGTGGTGGTGTAGAGTGGTTATAGTTCCTCATCATCAGAACGAGCACCAGTATCCTACATTGCACTTCGAACCTCCGTGCAGCACTTCATGGATTGGTACTGTGGTTAAATCATTAAGGTTTTCAGTCTGTAACTTGAAGATGGTAAGCTCGACAGCGCTCTTGAAGAGGTTTTAACTACATGCCATTTCGGGGATTCACGCTGTCTCATCGACCATTATAGTCGCCCACAACAAACTGATCCAGTAGTCGTCAAACGCGCTCACTGCCAAGGAAAGAAGACAGACTTCATAAAGGAATAAATCATTTTCAATTACATCGCTTATTCCGTTTAATGGAGTATTGAGGAGGTATAAAGGTGCGACATTGCACATTACGTCACAAAGTTGCGGAAAGCAAGGAAATGTTCTTGAAATACTCCTTGTTTGATCATGAGCAACACGTTGGTTCTTTAAACGACCTGCGCGATTTCACTATGTTTCACAGAATCATTTGGATACAAGTTTATTTTGAACAGAGCAGGTAGTTAAGGGACTAAAGGTATGTAGTTCAGTATTAAATAATTTCTTCTGGCCAAACCAGTAAGGTATAATTCAGCCATACTTACATAATAACAGACTAATGAAATCTCAATCTTGCGAAAGGCCCACGTTTTGCAGGATGCTTACGGTTGACTGGTGAGGCTATGCAATAATCAATATCCACAACGTCTAAACATGCATTCATTTTTGAAAGCCATCGAATGGTGTAGAGTGAACGGTACCTTGCAGTAGTAATATTAATGGGCCGAATTCTCCTTCAAATTGCGGAAACTGCTTTCGAAGTGAATTCACTGCTTCATGCACATCTTTCTAATTTTATCACTGTGGTCAAGCGGCACACGTACAAAAGAACGGGTACTATGTTAGAATTATCTCGGAAAACAGGTTCTCCGAATTTTAGGTGTTGTGTACGACACCTTCACTTGTGCCGCTGGAGCTGGCTGGGTATCTCTGTATCGTATTAGTGCACCATATACACCCAATTACAGTAGTAATATAGATCTATTTTTTCAATTATTTAAATGTAGCCTCTGAAAACTGTTCTGTATGCTTGAAGCGCCTCAGAAGTTGTTGAATATTGCTTAGTCGTCGTCAAATTGTGGGGCGTCTAGGTAACCTGCTTCTCGGACTGCTAGACAACAATTCAAACAAATCGTATAAGTGAGTTCTATTATGAAAAGTAAATGACAGTACTTAACTTTAAGAATTGTATTGTACGGAACTGGGGAACTATAAACGACGGATAGCCTTCGTCCCCGCCGTAGCTCTCAGTGGTTCACAACCCCACAACAGGCTACTCACCCCACCGGTGCCCCACACCAAAGCCAGGGTTACTGTGCGGTTCGGCCTCCGCTGGACTCCCGCAGGAACGTCTCACACCAGACGAGTGTAAGCCCTATGTCTGCGTGGTAGAGTAATTATGGTGCACGCGTACGTGGAGAAAGTGTTTGCGTAGCAATCGCCGACATAATGTAACTCAGGTGGAATAAGGGGCACCAGCCCGCATTCGCCGAAGCAGATGAAAAACAGCATTAAAAGCCATCCACAGACTGGCTGGCACACCGGACCTCGAGATTAATCCGCAGGGCGGGTTCGTGCTGGGGACAGTCACACCTTCCTGCCCGGAATGCAGTGCAGTATACTGTAATCCTAATGTAAGGGACGTAATACAGTTGACGCTTCTATTCGGGTGGCTAGTCTTGAAGCTTCTTTGTCTGGCCACGCCCAGTCTGAAGCGGCGCTTATGTTCTCTTCGTGTAGAGGCCGCTGCTGTTGCGTTGTCGTCCTGGAGAGGGGTAGGTCAGCGTGCAATTGGATTCACAGCCCTCTCTGCTCTCTTGTTCCCGACTGGCGTGCCGGAGTTTTACGCCATAACAGAAGTAGTGTGTATGTGAAACATCTGAACGTGAGTCTGTATAATTATGAAGAAAACTGAAGACTCTTTCTTGCCTGAATTGTTTACAACGAAAGCCTTCACAAGTACTTGCTGATGAAGAAATCTTCCACACAGATGACGGCGTCACCCGCATCTCTTGCACACTTCCTGATGTCCAAAGTTGTGGAAAGAAATTGTACCACTGAATAAGGGATATATTTGCGCTACGTTCCCTCTGTGAGGGTTAATGTTTTATTTGCAGCGAGAAATACTGAAAGTTTGACGTACTGATTTATTTACATTTTACGACTCAGAAAAGGTGACCTTCTGCCTTGCGTATGTTTAGCGGTTGCCGTGATCGCAACATAACTATCGCTCCGCCTGGCTGAATTTTAGACTTATGGAGAGAGATTCTTTAACGGCTCGCGAAAAATTTAAGTGCATTTTTCCCAGAAAATGAACTACCATATACCCTTGTCCTGAAGCACAGCAGCTTAAATGAGCGTTGCCACTTACTACTGTGAGAATACATTATGTCGGCTGCTGGATCCAAATGCCGATGTCGAATGCTACCTGGTAACGTTCGTTCTCTTCGGAGGCTCCACAAACAGATCCGTTTATTTGGTAAAAGGGAGATATATAATTATGAACATCTATCCATTACCTCGATGACGCCTGTGAGTTGACATGATCTGGACTTCACTAAACCGAAAGTACTGTTGAGCGGTCCTGATTCAAGTCTACAACCGTAGTTAATATAAATTCTCGTTGAAATGGTACTTTTCATACCCTGTCGTTCCACATAGGTACGCATCCAACTACATAAATGCTGAACTGGCGGGCCAAAGTCCAAGGGCAGTCTAGACACCGTATTAAAGCAAAGTTCAGCTTATCAACCTTTTAATAACCGATGAGGAGGCGTCGGAGAGAAGTCAGTGTGGCTGCCTCGGACGTCTGCCTATTGAGAGACGTTTCTGACCTCTCTCTCTCTCTCTCTCTCTCTCTCTCTCTCTCCCTCTCTCTCTCTCTCTCTCTCTCTCTCTCTCTGTCTACTGTTCAGCATTCGTCCTGCAATACCACTGCGCCTTCCGAATGTCTTTCAACTTTTGACGCTCAACTCTGCCGCCTGGAAGACGGGCCCGGGATAACTTCGTTCTTCTTCCAGGGTCCCACTGTAAACCGAAACTATAGAAAACGGAGACATTATTTTCGTTGTATTTATGGCCCGTAACAACTATCCTTCCAGCCTGCCCGTATTTCACTGGCCGTCCTGTACGCTAGACCGCTCAACAGCGTTGCGATAAGGTGACAATAGACGGTATAAGAAGCACATTCATGTCCATGGAAGTTCCTCAAGCCGTTCAGAAACCATTTGGGAGTGTCAGAGTGGTGTATTGTCTTGCAGAAAGCACAGATTGTTTTAAGTGTGCTGCAGGCGAATGCATGGATTGTACGTTATCGGAGTGTATCTTCCGCCGGAGACAATACTAGTATGGTCAGGAACAGTCTCACCCAATTTAAAGTCCTCCATCTCACTCCATCCTAAATCATGCCATGGTATCAAGCAGGATGAATCACTTAGTATTTCTTTCGATGTAGTCATACCCTACTGTTGCGTGCACCATCGTGCACTGACATCAATTCAGCGACATTTCTTGAGGCTTCTACCACACCCAGTTGTGATCTTTTTAATGCCATGGCTTTCTCTTTGCACCATGACGTGCGGTAAGTAGAGATGCATGTGCAGGTCATGTGGGTCTAAGTAGTATCGCTAGTCACTAGCTTTTGTCCAGCACTGGATTAGACAGTAATCTGGTACACAATCTGTTCTGACCTGCGATCCTTATTGCTACTGTTTATAGATGAGGTGAACAACTTGCACTGCTGCTTTGTACGTGATTTGTGGATATGCAAGGTGTAAATATTAGCAGACCGAGCAGCCATCTTTAGCAGCAACAATAGCTCTAACCCTGTTGGACGTGTAAGATAGAGTTTGGATGGTACATAAGGACACTTCGCTCCATGCTGTCTTTTAACGCTGAGCCAAAGTTCATCGTTCGTATTTGCTGTTGAATGGTGACGTTCCAATCTGTCAACAACTCATGAGAGGTCGGGAGAACGCTTTGGCCAGGGCAATAGTCGATCAAACTCTGTATTCAGGACAACGCAGGCTATTTCCGATCTCGGGTTATCTTGAAAATTGACGGCATGGACACATCGAATATAGGGGACAGCCATCGCCATGAAAAATCAGAAATTTAAGGCTGCCCAAAATACGAGCTATGTGAATCAGCGGTGATCGTGTTGTGAATCCAACATCACGTCATGTGAAACTTCCTGGTAGATTAAAACTGCGTGCCGGACCGAGACCTATGCCTTTCGATGGCAAGTCCTCTACCAACTGAGCTACCCAAGCACGACTCACGCCCCGTCCTCACAGCTTTAGTTCTCCCAGTACCTCGTCTCCTACCTTCCAAATTTAACAGAAGCTCTCCTGCACTTGCCCGCGAAAGGCAGTGGTCCCGAGTTCGAGTCTCAGTCCGGCACACAGTTTTAATCTGCCAGGAAGTTTCATATCAGCGCACACTCTGCTGCAGAGTGAAAATCTCATTCTGATCACGTCATGTGATGGGCCCATATGGTGATGATGAAAGCAGTATGGCAATGTTCATCCCTTAAGGAGCCTCCTCACACACATACATACATCGTGATGCAGTATACTAAACCGGGGGTTGTATGAAAAGACGACGTGTTGTCTCCCTTTGGGTCCAGCGTTGGGTTGAAAATCTACAGTGACCAGGATGTTGCCCTGAAAATAAGCGTATTTCCTGACTCAACGTATTTGAATTCAGCCTGCCTTTTCGATGTCAACAAACTGTCTTTCCACGTCATGTAAATAATATTTACGAAATTGATGCCAGCTTAGGATTGAAAATAGTCGAAAGTAATGAAAACTATTACTACGACAGCTTTTGGCGGTTTTACGATTTCACGAATGACTTAGGAGCTGTGGAGCACCGCCTGCAGAAATTATTTGGGTCATTCATTATGCCTTCTGCCTGCGTAGGTGGGTGCTCACGCAGCTGTCTGTTATGTGGGAGAGCCAGACTCGATTCCCGGTACTGCCAGGGATTTTTCTTTGGTGAGAGGGCCGGTATATGTCGCATTCAGCCTCGTGAGGTTGTAATGATTCTTTATTTACGTGACCATTACGGCACTCCAACCCCATTTCTCGATACCAGTAATATAGTACTACTTTTCTGCGAAGTAACAGACATATTTTTGTGAGAACATTCACACTTGGTTTTATTAATGTATAGGTACTCCGATATATCGATATATTACAGTGATATGGTCCTTGTGTGCATTCATTTCTGTGAGACTGTCACAATTTTTGACTTACTTGTAACCGTTTTGGCGCGAATGCGCACAGAGCAGTCTTTGTTTCACTTTGTAGAAGTTAAGTTGTTATTTCGCTTTGTAAAAGAACAGTCAAGTTTGGTTAAAGTGGAAATTAATTATATGTAGATTGATAGACATCTGTTTTCTCGATGATGTGACAATTAAGAAGAAGTATATGTGAATCTACAAGAAGTTTAATAGAAATATGGATCGTGAACACCAAGTCAAAAATTATTTCTACCATACCATTGTTCGGATCTGGGATTGTTTGATCATTAAGAATTTCATGAAAAACGGATTTGTTAGGTCTTCAAATATTGCTAAAATACAGATCTGGACCTTCTAGCAGTCAAAGTGGAATCACCCTAGAATCAACAAGATGAGCCATAGCAACATCGACGAAATCTACGTGGGAATCCATCCAAGATAAGTGCCAAAATTAATGACTTTTTTACAGTGACTTCATTATTTCCATTCTGACGCTACCATCTACAGTCTTTGTTGTTGCCCGATAAAGCGAACATATGCTGCGTGAGCAACATTGTTGTTGTTGTTGTTGTTGTGGTCTTCAGTCCTGAGACTGGTTTGATGCAGCTCTCCATGCTACTCTATCCTGTGGAAGCTTCTTCATCTACCAGTACCTACTGCAGCCTACATCCTTCTGAATCTGCTTAGTGTATTCATCTCTTGGTCTCCCTCTACGATTTTTACCCTCGACGCTGCCCTCCAATGCTAAATGCCCCTTGATGCCTCAGAACATGTCCGACCAACCGGTCCCTTCTTCTTGTGAAGTTGTGCCGCAAAGTCCTCATCTCCCCAATTGTATTAAATACCTCCTCATTAGTTATGTGATCTATCCATCTAATCTTCATCATTCTTCTGTAGCACCACATTTCGAAAGCTTCTATTCTCTTCTTGTCGCCGGCCGGTGTGGCCGAGCGGTTGTAGGCGCTACAGCCTGGAACCGCGCGACCGCTACGGTCGCAGGTTCGAATCCTGCCTCGGGCATGGATGTGTATGATGTCTTTAGGTTAGTTAGGTTTAAGTAGTTCTAAGTTCTAGGGGACTGATGACCTCAGTAATTAAGTCCCATAGCGCTCAGAGCCATTTAAACCATTTTTCTCTTCTTGTCCAAACTATTTATAGTCCACGTTTCACTTCCATACATGGCTACACTCCATACAAATACTTTCAGAAAAGAGTTCCTGACGCTTAAATCTATACTCGATGTTAACAGATTTCTCTTCTTCAGAAACGCTTTCCTTGCCATTGCCAGTCTACATTTTATATCCTCTCTACTTCGACCATCATCAGTTATTTTGCTCCCCAAATAGCAAAACTCCTTTACTACTTTAAGTGTCTCATTTGCTAATCTAATTTCCTCAGCATCACCCGACTTAATTCGACTACATTCCATTGTCCTCGTTTTGCTTTTGTTGATGTTCATCTTATTTCGTCCTTTCAAGACACTGTCCATTCCGTTCAACTGCTCTTCCAGTCCTTTGCTGTCTCTGACAGAATTACAATGTCATCGGCAAACCTAAAAGTTTTTATTTCTTCTCCATGGATTGTAATGCCTACTCCGAATGTCTCTTTTGTTTCCTTCACTGCTTGCTCAATATACAGATTGAATAGCACCGGGGAGAGGCTACAACCCTGTCTTACTCCCTTCCCAACCACTGCTGCCCTTTGCATGTCCCTCGACTCTTACAATTGCCATCTGCTTTCTGTACAAATTGTAAATAGCCTTTCGTTCCCTGTATTTTACCCCTGCCACCTTCGGAATCTGAAAGAGAGTATTCCTGTCAACATTATTAATCTGATTTCAGACCTACTTTGCAAGTGGTGGTATTGTTAGAAGGCAACTCAGGAGCTGTTCCAAGGTCAGGATCCCCGACAACGACCGGTAGGTCCATGTCCTGAGCAGTTACCCCTCCATATCGCACCCCATAGCGCCGTTGTCAGAGGATGGCACGGTAGGGCCGGAGCGCGAAACTTTACCTCTCGTGTCATTCATTACGTCACGCACACGGTCGTAGCTCGTGCAGTTTCCGACCCGCCAGGCGGCACAGCAGACCGCTTATCTGCTGAAGTGTGAGTACACCGCGAGGACGGGATGGACGCTGTGCGCGCTGGCAGGCGACGGTGCGGAATAAAACATTGGGCCTGCGCCGACGGCGCCCGCTTAGCTGTGGTTACAGCCGGCCGGGAATTTTGTTTGCGCTGACGCGGGCGGCGAGCACGGGGTCCGCGCGGACGCGGTGGAGAGGGTTGTTTCCGGGAGGGCGTAACGACCCTCTCGAGCCGCACAATGCCGAGAACAATCGGCACAAAAACTGCGCGCGCCCCAGTCCGCCGCTGAATAATGAAGACAGCGGCCGAGCCGGGGACAGCACAGCGCCACAGCCAGAGCCGGCGCGCCTAACGATACAACTCGCTGGCCTCCGCGCAGCCGGCGACAGGGAGTGCGCGGCCGCTACCTGCTGCCACAGTCACAGCACGTGTACACACGTGTCAAGCTTCTTGTGAATAGTCAGGCACAATTTAAAGATATAAGGGGCAGTCAAATGAAAAAGAGACAGATGAAAAAAAAGAAGTAAATAAACTGTTTACTATCTAAAAAAAATGGCTCTGAGCACTATGGGACGTAACTGCTGAGGTCATCAGTCCCCTACAACTTAGAACTACTTAAACCTAACTAACCTAAGGACATCACACACATCCATGCCCGAGGCAGAATTCGAACCTGTGACCGTAGCGGTCGCGCGGTTTTAGACTGTAGCGCCTAGAACCGCTCGGTCACTCCGGCCCGCTACTGTCTACATCTACATCGATTTCTGCAAATCACAACTAACACAGAAGGTATCAGAAAGATTATATGATGGCAAGACAGAAATTTAAGAACGAGGTTTTAAATTGTAAGACATTTCCAGGGGCAGATGTCAACTCTGACCACAATCTAGTGGTTATGAACTGTAGATTAAAACTGAAGAAACTGCAAAAAGGTGAGAATTTAAGGAGATGGGACCTGGAGAAACTGACTAAACCAGAGGTTGTACAGAGTTTCAGGGAGAGCATAAGGGAACAATTGACAGGAATGAGGGAAAGAAATACAGTAGAAGAAGAATGGGTAACTCTGAGGGATGAAGTTGTGAAGGCAGCAGAGGATCAAGCAGGTAAAAAGACGAGGTCTAGTAGAAATCCTTGGGTAACAGAAGAAATATTGAATTTAATTGATGAAAGGAGAAAATATAAAAATGCAGTAAATGAAGCAGGCCAAAAAGAATACATACGTCTCAAAAATGAGATCGACAGGAAGTGCAAAATGGCTAAGCAGGGATGGCTAGAGGACAAATGTAAGGATGTAGAGGCTTATCTCACTAGGGGTAAGATAGATACTGCCTACAGGAAAATTAAAGAGACCTTTGGAGAAAAGAGAACCATTTGTATGAATATCAAGAGCTCAGATGGAAACCCAGTACTAAGCAAAGAAGGGAAAGCAGAAAGGTGGAAGGAGTATATAGAGGGTCTACACAAGAGCGATGTACTTGAGGGTAATATTATGGAAATGGAAGAGGATGTAGATGAAGATGAAACGGGAGATAGGATACTGCGTGAAGAGTTTGGCAGAGCACTGAAAGACCTAAGTCGAAATAAGGCTCCATGAGTAGACAACATCGCATTAGAACTACTGACAGCCCTGGGAGAGCCAGTCCTGACAAAACTCAACCATCTGGTGAGCATGATATATGAGACAGGCGAAATACCTTCAGACTTCAAGGAGAATATAATAATTCCAATCCCAAAGAAAGCAGGTGTTGACAGATGTAAAAATTACTGAACTATCAGTTTAGTAAGTCACGGCTGCAAAATACTCACACGAATTATTTACAGACGAATGGAAAAACTGGTAGAAGCCGACCTCGGGGAAGATCAGTTTGGATTCCGTAGAAACGTTGGAACACGTGAGGCAATACTGAGCCTACGACTTACTTTAGAAAATAGATTAAGGAAAGGCAAACCTACGTTTCTAGCATTTGTAGACTTAGAGAAAGCTTTTGACAATGTTGACTGCAATACTCTCATTCATATTCTGAAGGTGGCATGGGGTAAAATACAGGGAGCGAAAGGCCATTTACAATTTGCACAGAAACCAGATGGCCGTTATAAGAGTCGAGGGGCACGAAAGGGAAGCAGTGGTTGGGAAGAGAGTGAGAGAGGGTTGTAGCCTCTCCCCGATGTTTTTCAATCTGTACATTGAGCAAGCAGTAAAGGAGACAAAAGAAAAATTCGCAGTAGGTATTAAAACCCTTGGAGAAGAAGTAAAAACTTTGAGGTTCGCCGATGACATTTTAAATCTGTCAGAGATAGCAAAGGACTTGGAAGAGCAGTTGAACGGAATGGACAGTGTCTTGAAAGGAGGATATAAGATGAAAATCAACAAAAGCAAAACGAGGATAATGGAATGTAGTCGAATTAAATCGGGTGATGCTGCGGGAATTAGATTCGGAAATGAGAGGCTTAAAGTAGCAAGTGAATTTGCTATTTGGGGAGCAAAATAACTGATAATAGTCGAAGTAGAGAGGATATAAAATGTAGACTGGCAATGGCAAGGAAAGCGTTTTTGAAGAAGAGAAATTTGTTAACATAGAGTATAGATTTAAGTGTCAGGAAGCCGTTTCTGAAAGTTTTGCCGATGACATTGTAATTCTGTCAGAGATAGCAAAGGACTTGGAAGAGCAGTTGAACGGAATGGACAGTGTCTTGAAAGGAGGATATAAGATGAACATCAACAAAAGCAAAACGAGGATAATGGAATGTAGTCGAATTAAATCGGGTGATGCTGCGGAAATTATATTTGGAAATGAGAGGCTTAAAGTAGTAAGTGAATTTGCTATTTGGGGAGCAAAATAACTGATAATAGTCGAAGTAGGGTGGATATAAAATGTAGACTGGCTATGGCAAGGAAAGCGTTTCTGAAGAAGAGAAATTTGTTAACATCGAGTGTAGATTTAAGTGTCAGGAAGTCGTTTCTGAAAGTATTTGTGTGGAGTGTAGCCATGTGTGTAAGTGAAACATGGACGATAAATAGTTTGGGCAAGAAGAGGATAGAAGCTTTCGAAATGTGGTGCTACAGAAGAATGCTGAAGATTAGATGGGTAGATCACATAACTAATGATGAAGTACTGAATAGAATTGGGGAGAAGAGGAGTCTGTGGCATAGTTTGAGAAGAAGAAGGGGCCGGTTGGTAGGACATGTTCTGAGGCAACAAGGGATCACAAGTTTAGCACATTGGAGGGCAGCGTGGAGGGTAAAAATCGTAGAGGGAGACCAAGAGATGAATACACTAAGCAGATGCAGATTGATGTAGGTTGCAGTAAGTACTGGGAGATGAAGAAGCTTGCACAAGATAGAGTAGCATGGAGAGCTGCATCAAACCAGTCTCAGGACTGAAGACCACAACATCAACATCTAACGCTGTGCCGTCCGGCGACACCACGGTGGTGTCGTGTGAGAAATAGCGGTCAGCGGCCGGCGACGCCACAGTGATGTCATGAGCATAGTATCGCGTAGTGGCCGGCGACAGCACTTTAGTATCTTTTGCATTCTGTTGTGTTTTGTTAAGGTAACAATAGGTTACTCACGTCAACAAGTTTTTTGTTTTTATAAGTACTTGTGCCGTTTCATCATGGTGTACGAAAGAGACAATAGGAGTATTTACGATGAATGGGCGGACGTCTTATCTGACGTTCCTGACGACTTGGCCGATTGGGAAGAAGACACTGGATATAAAAAAGTGAAAGTGAAGCAGAATCGTTGGAACACAGTGAAATACGACCAAGAAGAATTCGGCTAACGCTACGGTTGCCAACTGATTCGGCTGAATCAGACGAAGAAGACAGTGCACAGCGGTCAGACTTAGATTTACGGAGGACCAATAATAAATTTGAAGGACCCCCGGGTCCAAACATATACTTCCCAAAGATACACAGAGCGTCGAGGATATCGTAGAATTATATATTGAGAACGATCTGTTTGAATATATTAGCAACGAAACCAACAAGTACTACAGTCAAAATTGCAATAGAAGGAAACTGGATTTTAGAAAATGCCAAATTTGTCGACGTTACGGGCTCGAACTTAGAATATCGTTTGGGCTTGCTATCCTTATGGGAACTGTAAAAAAATGCAAGGATCCATGATTATTGGTCAACGAATCCGTTGATAGACACACCGATGTTTCGCAAAACGATGTCCCGCAACCGATTCAGACAAATATCAATTTTACATTTTTCCGACAGCAACAATAAACCGGATAATGCCGACCGGCTTGTCAAAGTGCAATTCGTAATTGACTATTTTTCCAAAAGTTTAAAGAAACGTTTAATCTAAGTCAAAACATCTCAATTGATGAAGGAATGATACCGTGGCGTGGACGGTTAAATTTTAAAGTTTGCGATCCGTCGAAAATTACGAAATATGGCAGACTCATGGGGTTGCTGTGTGATTCGAGTAAGGGATGCATTTCCACATTTAAGATATATTCCGGCACTGGGCAGCCTTTAGCAAAAACAGTGATGGAACAATTGACATTTTCTGATGGAAAGTGGCACCGCGGAAAGGTGGCAAGCGGCCGGCGACATGCCAAGTAATCCGAATCAGCGCTGCCGGCGCCAAGCGAATAAATTTGTACGAGACGAAAAAAATGGCATGAGCACTATGGGACTTAACATCTGAGGTCATCAGTCCCCTAGAACTTAGAACTACTTAAACCTAACTAACCTAAGGACATCACACACATCCATGCCCGAGGCATGATTCGAACCTGCGACCGTAGCGATCGCGCGATTCCAACCTGTAGCACCTAGAACCGCTCGGCCACCCCGGCCGGCTGTACGAGAGGTGCGAACAGCAAAGTGTTAGATGCCTGACAGAGTTCATCGAACCACCCTCACAATAATTCCTATCATTCCACTCTCGAACAGTGCCCGGAAAAAACGAACACCTATATCTTTTCTTGCGAGCTCTGATCTCCGTTATTTGATTATGACGATCGTTTCTCCCTCTGTAGGCCGGCGTCAACTAAATATTTTGGCATTCGAAGGAGAAAGTTGGTAATTGAAATTTCGTGAAAAGATTCCGCCGCAACGAAAAACGCCTTTGTTTTATTGGTATCCATCCCAAATTCTGTATCATGCCGGTTACAAACTCTTCCCTATTTCGCGATAATACAAAACGTGCTGGCCTTCTTTGAACTTTCTCGATGTACTCCGTTGGCAGTCTCTTTAGCAAATCTGTTACACTTTCTAGGTTGGGGTTGGGTTGTTTTGGGGAGGAGGTCAGACAGCGAGGTCATCGGTCTCATCGGATTAGGGAAGGATAGGGAAGGAAGTCAGCCGTACCCTTTGAAAGGAACCATCCCGGAGTGATTTAGGGAAATCACAAAAAACGTAAATCAGGATGGTCGGATGAGGGATTGAATCGTCGTCCTCCCGAATGCCAGTCCAGTATGCTATCGGCTGCGCCACCTCGCTCGGTTACATTTTCTAGATATTCAGCCAATAAAATGCAGTCTTTGGTTTGCCTTCCCGACAATATTTTCTGTTGTCCTTTCCAATGTAAGTTGTTCTTAATTCTGATTCCTAGGTACTTATTTGAATTTACGGCCCTTAGATTAGACTGATTTATCGTGCAGCATGGCATGAGCACTATGGGACTTAACATCTGAGGTCATCAGTCCCCTAGAACTTAGAACTACTTAAACCTAACGGATTCCTTTTAGCACTCATGTGTATGAGCACTTTTAATCAATTGCCAATGTTCGTACCATTTAAATATCTTTTGTAAGTCGTTTTGCGATTTGTTTCGATCTTCTGATAAACAAAAGCATCATCTGCAGACAACGTAAGACGGCTGCTAATATTGTATCCTAAATCGTTTATATAGATAAGAACAGCAGAGGTCCTATAACACTACCTTGGGGAACGCCTGAAATCACTTCTGTTTTACTCGATGACTTTCTGTCGATTACTATGAAATGTGATCTCTCTGACAGGAAATAACGAATCCAGTCACATAACTGAGACGATATTTCATAAGAACGCAATTTCACTATAAGCAGTAGTGTGGTACAGTGTCAAAGGCCTTTCGGAAATCTAGAAGTACTTCGTGTGAATAAAGGGCTATACGTGTTTCACAAGAATGATGTTTTCTAAATCCGTGTTCAGTGTGTGTCAATAGACCGTTCTCTTTGAGGTAAATCAAAATGTTCGAACACAATATAGTTCGAAAATCCTGCTGCATATTGACGTTAATGATATGGGCCTGTAGTTCAGTGGATTTCGCCTACTACCTTTCTTGAATATTGGTGTGACCTGCGCAACTTTCCAGTCTCTGTGTACTGATCTTTTACCGATTTATTTCCCGACGAATATTTACTACATCTTCTTTGGTGAAGGAATTTCGAAAGGCTGTGTTTAGTAACTCTGCTTTCGTAGCACTGTCGTCGATAGTATTTCCATTGTTATCGGGCAGAGAAGGCATTGACTGTGTCATGCCGCGAGTGTACTTTACATACGACCAGAATCTCTTCAGATTTTCTGCCAGGTTTCGAGATGAAGTTTCATTGTGGGAAATGTTATAAGTATCTCGCAGTGGTATCAGCGCTAAATATCGTGCTTGTGGAAAAGGTCGCCAGTCTTGGAGATTTTGCGTTCGTTTGAATTTGGAATGCTTTTTTCGTTGTTTATAACAGCAGTAGGTACTGTAACTGGTAACACATTTATCCGACTCTGAGCCAAGAGGTCTGTGCTTTCATGGAAAAATGTTTGTGGTTGCCTACGTAACCATGACTGTACTCAGGCGTGCTTCTCTTCATCCGGAGCAAATCGACGGCCAGTTCCAGAAATACAGAATTTGCATGTAGAGAGATCGGGACTGTAAGAAGAATGTGTAAGGGCTTCCCAGCGAAACCTCTGCAGAATAGTCGAAAGGGCATCGACAACATGTGGCCAGGCATTATCCTGCAACAGAATGGTGCCGCCCTTCAAAATTCATGAGCATTTGGATTTTTGCGAAGTGTCCACGTACCGCTGTTTGTGGCGCCGTGTTCCACAAAGTCAATGAGGAGTCAAAGAAAAGAGTCACTGTGACCTTCCCGGAGCTGGCGTGCATGGCTTAGGATTTTTTCTGTGCAGGTGAATCCATGTGCTTTCATTGTTGGCTCCAAAGCTTGATTTCCGGCGTAATATGACAACACCATGTTTCATCTCCCGTGAAAATGCGGGGTAGGAAATGATATTCTTCATCGTGGTATCGTTCCAGGTGCCGCAGTGATTTCGAAAATCTGTTCATCTTCTGACCCTCCATCAGGCTGTGAGGAACCAACTGCTCTATCATGATAGCGTGAACGGTAACAAGCCTGATGTCTTCCACCACCCGCCGTTGGTAGATTCTAACAGCAGCCGTCGGAAATTACCGAAGGCGGACGGTGGAAGACATCATGTACGGTACCGCCCACGCTATCACGACAGAGCACCTTAAGTCCCGAAAAATTCGCGACCAGTGGGTTATATAAGGTGACGACGACCAAAGATCCTGTCCATCAGTACGGATGCACAGCAATGGAATCAGGTACTGCGGGCAAGAGGTTCATGGAGAGGTGACGCTACGTCGTAGTGTGTTGAGAGGCTGAGAATTTGGGTCGGATGAGAAGCGTGCTCGAGTGGTCAGATTCGAGTACCGGTCCGCCACAAATTCTCCACCTGTTACCATTGATTCATTTCAGTACTCAAATTTGGCTAACGTGATTGAAACCTTTGAACAAATAAGAGGTAATGACACAACGAGCCTGTCTGGTTGCCTGCTGCCTTTCTATGACATGCGACGTTCTAGAAATCGTTTATTCCACGCAAACACAGGAGCGCGTGACAGCGTGACATATTCGTACGGTGTTTGTCACACACCAGTAGATATTCAGGAATGAGTTTCACTTCCCGTTACTCCTTCTGCAGTCAAAAATCGTACTAACGCTCGCAGACCTTCTTCCTGGGTGTCCTTGATAAAGTCGGACGGTCACACGCTCGCTGAACTCAAGTCGACCGCGTCTAACAGACAAATGGTACAGCGTGAACTTTCGCGCTGTTCAGTGAAGTACAACAGAGCCAGGTGGCGCAGCGGTCAGCACATTGGACACGCATTTGGGGGGACGACGGTTCAAACTCGCATCCCGTTATCCTGATATAGGTTTTCCGCGAGTTCCCTAAATCACTGCAGGCAAATGCCGGGATGGTTTCTTTGAAAGGGCATGGTCGACTTCCTTCTTCATCTTTCCCTAATCCGATAGGATAGGAGCACACCACAGAACTGCTGAAGCGTCTTAACAAATCTCTGTTTGCAAAGCGAATTTTGTCAGAGATAGGGGATATAAAAATGAAAAATCTGGCATACTATGCTTACTTTCATTCCATAATGTCATATGGGATTATTTTTTGGGGTAATTCATCAAGCCACGCTAAAGTTTTCCGGGCACAAAAACGTGCAGTAAGAATTATATGTGGTGTGAACTCAAGAACATCCTGCAGAAGCCTGTTTAGGGAACTAGGGATACTAACTACAGCTTCCCAATATATTTATTCCTTAATGAAATTTGTCATTAAAAATATATCACTTTTTCAAACCAACAGCTCAATTCATGGAATCAATACTAGAAATAAGAATAATCTTCACAAGGATTTAAAGTCACTTAGTCTTGTACAAAAAGGTGTGCATTATTCAGGAACACACATATTCAATAACTTGCCAGCAGCCATAAAAAGCTTAACAACCAATGAAATTCAGTTTAAGAGAAGCCTAAAGGATTTATTGGTGGCCAACTCCTTCTACTCCATTGATGAATTTCTTAGTAAAACCAACTGATTTGTATATAAGTACAACATAACTTCTGCACAATTTCAGTGCAGTAATGTGTTCACTGAAAATTTGTGTGTGTGTGTGTGTGTGTGTGTGTGTGTGTGTGTGTGTGTTTGTGTGTGTGTGTGTTTGTGTAAGTGTGTAAGTATAATCTAACTTCTGCACCATTTCAGTGCAGTAATGTGTTCATTGTAAATAAGTATTACAGTAGTTGTATTACATGTTTATTACCTTATAAATAAATAAAAAACTTTTTTATTTTAAATTCAGTGCATTAGTATTTGTAAAATGACTCTTAGTGTTCATTAAAAAATGACGATCATTCCACTTGGGACCTGTGGAATGGTACATTAGCTTATTTGTTTTAGTTGTAAATATTTGTCATGTATTGTTGTTTTTCTGACATGTTCCACATCCTGGAGGACCTTCTCACTACGGATCAATTGGAATGAAAGTAAATCTAATCTAATCTAATATGAACTCCCTGTTTGTTCCCCTCCCCCAAATCAGCCTACCAACCAGTAGAGTGCACATATGTATACCCACCTATCTGTATTACCAATGCCCGAGCCGAGCTCTTTACATACTCTGTCTCGTTTTAATTTCACAGTCCTTATGAAATTAGCTGTCTTTACATGGTGCTTAAGAATACTCATTCGGTTTTACTAGTCTATACTTTGTACATGAATGAAGATAGAAACTTGGGGCCACATTCAATATATGCGTAGAACAAGAAACTGTTTGCTTTCAAGGAAGTCATCCTATTTTACAAAGGTGTGTCTTTTATACGCATTGACATACATCTGAGCTGTACGTGCTTTAGTATCGATTCTTGCCGTTCATTAAACTTCTTTGTAAATCGTATCATAGCGACGCGTTGACTGGTGTCTCGCCAGAAGTAGCGTAGCCGTTCGTCGATGGGATTTAACCACACACATGCTGTCTTCAGCCCTCAATGTTTGCCTGCTGTCTCGTATGGTAACTATGCTTGCTCACGGAAGACTGAAACCCGGTTCGTTATGATATTGATGCTGATCCTTTGAAAAGCGTTCCTCCGACATTTGAAGGGTTACTGCTTCCCTCTTACCTCATGGTCACAGATTCGCGTCTTCAGATTTCGCGCACTTCCAATTTCTCCTGCTGCAGTTTGTGGAAACCGAGCTACCAGCATTTAGTATACAAGCAATATCAGAGTAGAAACAAAACAGTGAGAACTTTCTGTTATGGGAGACTGTGATTCCCTAGAACTCCTTGTATTTGAGAGATGCTTGTTATGGAAACGTAATTTCGGTTATTGCGTACAATGCTGCCTAGCTTCTATTAGTGACTGTCATATTTATCATAGTCCTCAATGTGGATTAGCATTCCGAGTTACCAGAACATGATTGAGTTACTCTTAAGCTACTTGTAAAAAATATTGACTTGTCAGACTGAAGCTGTTACTATTTGGTGCAGTCATAGTTGGGTATAGGAAATCTTTTTTAAATTGTACGTTTCCTTCTTAAACGCCACTGTGTCAAAACCACCATGAAAGGTTAATCTTTTAAACTGTTTGTTCCCTTTTAAACCTCGTCAAAGTACCACAATTTTTTTTTTAAATTCAAGATTACTGAACCGAAATAGAAAAACTATACTTCGCAGTTAATGGCTGGAAGGACCTTGTGAGATCTTCTGGCGTGCGATCTGTAATTCATTTCTGTCGCTGTGACCTTTCTCCTTGAGTGGTTTTGACGTACCTAATTTGAGCTAAATTATGGGAACGAGCGACTTCTGGGCTAAGCTCAAACTGGTCACATAATGTTAACGCCTGATTGTTAACCAAATGGACTTCTTTCAGCTCCTTCAATTGTAAATTAACACTATAAACGTTTTAAACGCTTACATATGAATCTGACATATTTTAGTTTATCTATTGAAGATTGGAAAATTATTGTGAAACTTGTAAATTCTGATAATATCGTTTCTCTCATTGTGTACGGGATTTTGAAATTCACATGTGTAAAATTTAAAATAATCTTTAAAAGTTTGAATGAATAAATTGAAGTGATCGAAATATCACGTTCTCATAATTTCATCTGTTTTTTACTTTACTTGGTTCATTTATTTTCTGCAAAATGTTACATAGGCGCAGTTTTGAGTATAAAGTTTTTCTTGTTTGCTCCTTTTATATTTGTATATTGTTCAATTGCGTTTTTCAGAATGCAGTACCACCACACTCTCAAAGATGGCATTTACTGAATGTTCCCTCACACTGCCCCATTTTCCGGCTTTTATTCTTTTCTGTTTCTCTAACTGATATTAATTAAGTTCCTCATATATTCTGTAGTCACATTGATAATTTTTTGTTTTAATTTGTTAGTGTATCACTCTCCATGTTTTATGCCTCCTGAAGTAGCCTTATCAAGTACTCGTTTTATTTTATTGGTTTTGTTTATTAATATAAACTGTTGTGTAGGCTTGCTGTTTTGCGTTAAAGTGTTTTCCTGTTTATTCTCTTTATATTTATTTACTGTTCAACTTTATACTTTTTACATTGCATTACGACCACTTTGCCGAAGATGATGTTTACAATATGCTTCTGCTTTCAATCTAGTTGTGTAACTTCTTTTCCAATGTCGTTCACAAAGATTGTAACTTCTTTGGCGATAGTAGTCAGTAAATTTCTGAAGATAGACTTGTATGCCGAAAAATGGCTAACACAATAAAAGTAATAGTTTAGAACAAAAGGAAACTAGTGCTTTTTATTTATTACAACCAAAGCGCACAAAATTATATTCAAAATGATGCTTTATAAACAAAAGCGAAACGTGTCTGGTGTAAAATTCTCTGTAATAAATTGCAGTAACCTTAAGACAGAGAAACGAATAACAGTTCATGTTAGAAGATGGCCATGCAAACAAACGTACCACTGAACACTGTTTTACAGTAACTTGATGTTCTAGGAGCGTCGATCGTCACGTAAACTAGCATATCCTCATTTTATTAGATACTGGCGTACGATGTAAAACAAGCAGACGATGGAAGACGTACAACAATAGCATCAAAGATTATTCCAAAGAAGAGTAATGTTTACATTTGTAAGTGGGCTGCTTCTGTGTTGGCAGCGGTGTGTAGCGCTTTGCATTGGATCTCTGACTGCACTTTCTTTGTAAGAGACTCTGTGTCTGGTCGGACTCGTTGTTGGAAGTTAATCGCCAGTACTGTTGGGCAGTTGGAAGTTAGTCGCCAGCAGTGATGGAAGTACTGGTGGGCAGCTGGCGGTGAACAGCCAGCAGTGATGGAAGTTAGATGTGAGAAGTTAGCATTGATGGAGGGAAGAGGTCCACAATACACTCGAAATAGACTCGATAAAAGACAGAATCAAAAAACAAATGGCAACATACGGAAATGACAGATTAACGACTAATCAAGACATTAATCACGGCAATACCATACCATTTAAACGCACCGCCGCATAAATACCCTTATCCGCCTCACATTATAGTAATAGCAACTGAACAAGAACACCCAGACAAACATGAAGACATAAAAGCAATAACGGAAAACAAAGATCTGCCTCAACATCTAACAACAGAATAAAATAACAAAACGACATAGAAGAAAATGCTAAGGATTTTCACCCGACTCCAGCCGAGGTTTTCAGGGGTTTCCCTCAGCCGTAAGGCAAATGCCGGAGTTGTGTATTCTCCCCACAACAAACAAAGAAAACAAATAAGAACATAAAAACCAAGAAAGGTAAATAACAAAAGATAAACAATAATTTAGATCCCTTCCCCAAATTGCAACAAATAAATTGTGTCACCACAGAGAAATGTAAGATACGCTAAGGCTCCAAACGGGCAGTAAGCCCTATATGAGCCCACCCCACCCTTGCGGTGGTGGAATGAAAATTAAAAAAAAAAAAAAAAAAGTGTTAGCGTAGGCTAACGATCTGTACATGTTCGACTTGGAGATTGAATATTATTCACGATTATATACCTTTGTCCTAGATGTCAATGACTATTTATATTCGTGTCTGAACTGGATGTCACATTATTAAGATAAAAAAAATACATTATTTAGTTTACAACAAAATCTTTCCTTTGCTAACGACATGCCTATCAGTAGTTACTGGCTTTAGTAGTTAGGATCTTTTATTTAGCTGGCAGTATTGACGCTCGCTGTATTTCAGTAGCTCGCGTAATGAAGATTTTTGTGAGGTAAGTGATTCATGAAAGGTATAGGTTATTGTCAGTCAGGGCCATTCTTTTGAATTAAGCATCTGAAGTCAGGCTGTAATTTTTTTGAGCAGTCAGATTGCGTTGCGCTAGGATATTGTGGGTCTCAGTCATTCAGCAATTTAAGTACAGCCGGTAGCGTTGCTCTTGGGGGGGGGGGGCAAAAAGAAAAAGAATTGTTATTTTATATTTTAAAAAAATGTCGAAAAATGAATATTTTGGTGGGCCATTTGGCAACAGAATCAGGGATTGATTACACTATTATAATAACATACGTTGAGCATTAAATACCTGAATAAGAGCAGCATATTGATATATATTTGAGATCGTTCGGAAGAAACATTATCATTTCTGTTCATTTCTTTATATTCGCGATGTAGTCATACCCGGATCAACACTAAGGGACCAGAAGATGTATAGACTTTAAAAGAAATGCAACACTACACAATTAAAAAAAGAGTTGGTTCAGAAATAATAGGAAAACGATAATGTTCCTTCTGCCTCATGCTGCGTTCGGCCGATCAGCGTGATCGTAATTTCTGATGATGAAGTAACACAAAATAATTAACATTCAACTAAATAAGGAGATGGAATTATCAAGGTTAATTTACGAAAATAAGCACACTTATCTTTAACACACGTTTTTTAATGCTACGTACCTTTTCATATTAAATTACAATAGATGACCATTGTGGTTAGATACTTTATACATAACAGTCAAAATGTCCTCTTGACGCTGTCTGTTCGATATCAGTTACAAGAAACTACATGTTTTCTGATTGGAAAAAATAACAATTAGCATATTCACTCAACACTTTCACATAGAATATAAAATACAGTTACGGGACGTAGCAAGTCCGCGTCCGCCTCTCATGGAATACAAACAGTAAAAGGTGAGGCGCCAAAAGCCTCATTTGTCTTGAAACAACAGAATTCTTTTTTTTACACCATTAATCGATACATGTACATAGAGATTTACTGGCACCGCGCAAGAACGGCAAAGATAAAGAATAATAGATTCTGTCGCTGCTATGGGATGGTTCATTTCTTTTACTTTACAATTGTTCGATAACTTTAGGCCATCAGGCGTTTACTATTGAGCGTATATTAATGTTTGTGAGGCGAAAATTACTAATATTACAAGCCACACTCAATTAAAGAAAGAAGTTTCAGATCTACTCGGTATGATGATCGCTAATAAAGAAAATAAAACAATAGGCCATTTGGTTTTGTGCGAATCGTTTATTTGTGTGTGTGTGTGTGTGTGTGTGTGTGCGTGCATGCGTGTGGTGGCGCAGCGAATGTGAGAACCAGTGCGGCGGTCACGGCGGTGCGGTGCGGCAGTGTCCCTGGAGCCGCGAGCCGTGCTAATCGCTCGTGCCCGCTGCCGGGCGGCCCCCCGCCCTCGCTTTGTTTTGGGATTCTCACAGCCGGCGGTTTCCGCAGAGGGTAGCGGCGGCGGCGTCGCGTGTCGCCAGCCTCCTACCTCGCGTCTCCCAGGCAGACCGCCTGCTGACCAACACGTGGACCGGGCCAGCCGCTGACAAGAGTAAACGAGGTGACTCAGGGAGTCTCTTCTAACAATAGGCTCTGGGGAACATTTCCTCTCACAGATCTGCTGCTTCCGTTGTACGCGTCAGTTCTTCGTAATCAGTCGTGAAACCATAAGCTCATCTACACCTACATCTACATGGATACTCTGCAAATCACATTGTAATATCTCTTTATATTCGATGAATTATTCTGATACAATTCTAACCTTGAATGACGTTTACTAATTTTCTATCTTCATACTCGCAGAATCCATGCGCAAAGTAGTTTCATACAATAGCTATGCCATGAGCGCATAATTATACTTTGTAGTACTCTCTCTGGTGGTTGTTAGAAAAAAAAAAAACCTTCCGAGATTTTCTTAGTGCCGATTAGCCTGAGCATTGTTTGAAGAATTGTAATCTGAATATTGAGATTTATGACAAAAGATAACTGATACGAAGTTGTAAGATTAAAAGGGAAATTACATAGGGTGAGTCACCTGACGTTACCGCTGGATATATTTCGTAAACCACACCAAATACTGACGAATCGATTCCACAGACCGAACGTGAGGAGAGGGGCTAGTGTAATTCGTTAATACAAACCATAAAAAAATGCACGGAAGTATGTTTTTCAACACAAACCTACGGTTTTTTAAATGGAACCCCGTTAGTTTTGTTAGCACATCTGAACATATAAACAAATACGTAATCAGTGCCGTTTGTTGCATTGTAAAATGTTAATTACATCCGGAAATATTGTAACCTAAAGTTGACGCTTGAGTACCACTCCTCCGCTGTTCGATCGTGTGTATCGGAGAGCACCGAATTACGTAGGGATCCAAAGGGAACGGTGATGGACCTTAGGTACAGAAGAGACTGGAACAGCACATTACGTCCACATGCTAACACATTTTTATTGGTCTTTTTCACTGACGCACATGTACATTACCATGAGGGGTGAGGTACATGTTCGACGGGCGTTTCATAGGACGTGGAGGACACACAAATTGGCCAGCCTGTTCTCCTGATCTTACACCTCTGGACTCCATTCTGTGGGGTACGTTAAAGGAGAATGTGTACCGTGATGTGCCTACAACCGCAGAGGATATGAAACAACGTATTGTGGCAGCCTGCGGCGACATTACACCAGATGTACTGCGGCGTGTACGACATTCATTACCACAGAGATTGCAATTGTGTGCAGCAAATGATGGCCACCACATTGAACATCTATTGGCCTGACATGTCGGGACACACTCTATTCCACTCCGTAATTGAAAACGGAAACCACGTGCGTACGTGTACCTCACCCCTCATGGTAATGTACATGTGCGTCAGTGAAAAAGACCAAGAAAAAGGTGTTGGCATGTGGACGTAATGTGTTGTTCCAGTCTCTTCTGTATCTAAGGTCCATCACCGTTCCCTTTGGATCCCTATGTAATTCGGTGCTCTCCGATACACTAGATCGAACAGCGGAGACGTGGTACTCAAGCGTCAACTTTAGGTTACAATATTTCCGGATGTAATTAACATTTTACAATGCAACAAACGGCACTGATTACGTATTTGTTTATATGTTCAGATGTGCTAACAAAACTAACGGGGTTCCATTTAAAAAAACGTAGGTTTGTGTTAAAAAACACACTTCCGTGTATTTTTTTTATGGTTTGTATTAACGAATTACACTAGCCCCTCTCCTCACGTTCGGTCTGTGGAATCGATTCGTCAGTATTTGATGTGGTTTACGAAATATATCCAGCGGTAACGTTAGGTGACTCACCCTATATATATATGTTGCTCCTTCATACAAAAGGTGTGTAACAAATTTACATTATTTGACATTTGAGAATCAATGATATTCATCGATATATTGCGTAGTTGTTAATCAGAAGGGAACTTTCGAAAGACTGGATACGAAACTGCATTTAATAACCCAAGAGCTCCATTACTTCTTCGGAAGGTTAAACTTCATCAAAGCCAAATATCCGCTTGATCTGAGGTTTCCCGACTGATTAAACAACGCTCCCAAAACTACGAGGCATTTTATTTGTACAGATTAGCAGGCTGACGCAAAGCACGAGCTTGCAGAGAAGAAGAATCATCGCCTGATTTCATTCTAACAAGTAAAATTTCTGAATCATTTCGAGTGACTGAGTTATGACTTTGTTTCTTATTATGAATAATTGATTGCTCGAACGAATTGAGAACTACATAACTACATAATTACATAGATAAGAGGAAAGATTACAACATTTAAGTTCCTGGCAGAGGGTTCATTGAACCACCTTCAAAATTCTCTATTATTCCACTCTCGTATAGTGAGCGGAAAGAATGATCACCTATATCTTTCCGTACGAGCTCTGATTTCCCTTATTGTATCGTGCTGATCGTTCCGTCCTATATAGGTAGGTGTTAACAAAATATTTTCGCATTCGGAAAGTTGGTGATTGGAATTTCGTGAGAAGATTCCGTCGCAACGAAAAACGCCTTTCTTTTAATGATTTCCAGCCCAAATCCTGTATCATTTCTGTGACACTCTCTCCCATATTTTGCGATAATACAAAACGTGCTGCCTTTCTATGAACTTTTTCGATGTACTCCGTCAGTCCTACCTGGTAAGGATCCCACTCCGCGCAGCAGTATTCTAAAGGAGGTCAAATAAGTGTGGCGTAAGCAGTCTCCTTACTAGGTCTGTTACATTTTCTAAGTGTCCTGCCAATAGAACGCAGTCTCAGGTTGGCCTTCCCCACAACATTTTCTATGTGTTCTTTCCAATTCAAGTAGTTCGTAATTGTAATACCCAGGTATTTAGTTGAATTTACGGCTTTTAGATTAGACTGATTTATCGTGTAACCGAAGTTTAACGAGTTCCTTTTAGCACTCACGTGGATGACCTCACACTTTTTATTATTCGGGTCAACTGACACTTTTCGCACCATTCAGATATTTTTTCTAAAACGTTTTGCAGTTTGTTTTGATCTTCTGATGACTTTATTAGTCGATATAAGACAGCGTCATCTGCAAACAATCGAAGACGGCTGCTCAGATTGTCTCCCAAATCGTTTATATAGATAAGGAACAGCAAAGGGCCTATAACACTACCTTGGGGAACGCCAGAAATCACTTATGTTTTACTCGATGACTTTCCGTCAATTACTACGAACTGTGACCTCTCTGACAGGAAATCACAAATCCAGTCACATAACTGAGACGATATTCCATAAGCACGCAATTTCACTACGAGCCGCTTGTGTGGTACAGTGTCAAAAGCCTTCCGGAAACCCAGAAATATAGAATCGATCTGAAATCCCTTGTCAATAGCACTCAACACTTCATGTGAATAAAGAGCTAGTTGTGTTTGACAGGAACGATGTTTTCTAAACCCATGTTGACTGTGTGTCAATAGACCGTTTCCTTCGAGGTAATTCATAGTGTTCGAACACAATATATGTTCTAAAATCCTGCTACATATCGACATTAACGATATGGGCCTGTAATTTAGTGGATTACTCCTACAACCTTGCTTGAATATTGGTGTGACCTGTGCAACTTTCCAGTCTTTGGGTACGGATCTTTCGTCGAGCGAACGGTTGTATATGATTGTTAAGTATGGAGCTAATGCATCAGCATACTCACAAAGGAACCTAATTGGTATACCGTCTGGTCCAGAAGACTTGCTTTTATTAAGTAATTTGAGTTGCTTCACTACCCCGAGGATATTTACTTCTACGTTACTCTTGTTGGCAGCTCCTCTTACGCTCTGGCATTGTCGTGTAGTGATACGAATATTTTGATTTTTCACAACAAGGATTGAGTGTTACAGTGAAGCAGTCATGTTCTACATCTATATACGTACTCCACAAGGCCCCATAC
Source organism: Schistocerca cancellata (assembly GCF_023864275.1). Taxonomy (NCBI): domain Eukaryota; kingdom Metazoa; phylum Arthropoda; class Insecta; order Orthoptera; family Acrididae; genus Schistocerca; species Schistocerca cancellata. The sequence goes on along the minus strand of NC_064632.1, from coordinate 42,795,646 downwards.
GGTACACGGCGGAGGATACCCTGTTCCACTAGTAGTCGTTTCCTGTTCCACTCGCAAATAGATCGAGGAAAGAAAGGGGGTCTATATTCCTGCATATGTGCCTCAATTTCTCGTATCATCGTGCCAAATGTTTGTCGGTGGCAGCAGAATCGTTCTGCAGTCAGCATCAAATATCGGTTCTCCAAATTTTGTCAGTTGTCTTCTTCGAAAAGAACGTCGCCCACGCTCCGGGAATTCTCATTTGAGTTCCTAAAGAATCTCCGCTATACTACGTGTTATTCTAAGCTTACGGCTGCAAATCTAGCAACCCACCTCTGAACTGCTTCAGTGTCTTCCTTCAATCTGACCTGGTGTGAATCCCAAACACTCGAGTGGTACTCAAGAGCAAGTCGGACTTGTATCCTACATACCTTTACAGATGAATCACATTCTCCCAAAAACCCGAAGTCAGCCATTCGCCTTACCTGCCCCACAATTCTCGTATATTCGTTCCATTTCATATCACTCTGCAACGGCATTCTCCTCCACCCGCCGCCCACCACCATACTTAAACGGCGACAGTATGTCAGGCAAGACACTAATAATGCGGTATTCTAATATTACTGGTTTGATTTTGCTACTCATCTGCACAAACTTATATTTTCCTACATGTAGAGCTAGGTGCCATTCATCTAGAAATCTTGTCTAAGTCGTCTTTTACCTTTCTATAGTCACTCAATTTCGACATCTCGCTGTACACCATAGCATCATCAGCAAACAACCGCAGATTGCTGCGCACCCAGTCCGCCAAATCATTTATGTACATTTAAAATAATGGCTGTCTTGTCACACTTCCCTGGGGTATTCCTGACGATACCCTTGTCTCTGATGAACATTCGCCGTTGCGGACAAATGAAGTGTTCTATAACTTGAGAAGTCTTCGAGCGACTCACATATCTGTGAACCTATTCCATATGCTCGTTACCTTCTTTAACTGCCTGCAATGGGGCATCGTGTCAAACGCTTTCCGGAAACACAGAAATATGGAATCTGCCTGTTGCCCTTCATCGTTAGTTGGCAGTATATGAGGTGAGGAAATGGGCAAGCATGAGCGATGCTTTCTAAAACCTTGCTGATACCAGGACATCAGCTTGTCGCTCTGAAGAAAATTTATTACATCCGAACTCAGAATACGTTCAAGGTTTGGCCTATAATTCTGAGGGTTAGTTCTTTTGGTTCTCTTATACACAGGAGTCACCTGTGGTTTTTTTTCAGTCGCTTGGGACTTTGCGCAGGGCGAGAGATTCGCGATAAATGCAAGTTAAATAAGGGACCGATGGCGTATGGTAGGCTTTGAAAAACCGAATTGCGATTCCATCCGGACCTGGTGACTTATTTATTTCAAGTTCTTCATTGGTTTCTCTACACCAGGGATGCTTGTAACTATGTCGTCATAGGGGAGTCTGTTCGATGGTCAAACGACGGTATGTTTGTACGACTCTCCTGCGTGAAATATTTCTTAAATGCGAAATTTATAACTTCTTCTTTCGTTTCGCTCGCTTCAGCTGCCACACCAGACTGGTCAACGAGTGACTGGATGGAAGCCTTAGACCCGCTTAGCGATTTTACATAGGACCAAAATTTTCTCGGATCCTCGAACAGATGAGTATGACTGTGATAGTTCTTTTATGCTTCGTACATAGGTCTTTTCAGAGACGCGCGAATCTCTACTAATCTTTGCCTGTCGTCACACGCGCATTCTCTTTTGAACAGACAGTGCAACAGCCTTTGCTTCCTGAGCATTTTCCGAAGTTAGTTGTCAAACTGCGGTGGGTCTTTTCCGTTCTTAAATCACTTACTAGGCACCACTACTTGTCCAGAGCACGATTTACAGTCTGTTTAAACTTGTCCGTAATTCCTCTAGGCACCACGGGATGGGCATGATCAGCCAGAATGTTCAAATACCTTGCGGAGTAACAATGGGGCATGTAGACTACCACGATGTGGCTGCCCAAATCGTCACCGAAACCTTGCCATATTACGCTCTTGGAATGCAAACGGCCATAAGTTAACTCTTCCTACCGAGGGACTCTCTTCCATTGTTCTGTAGTCCCAGGTTTTAGCTTCGCGACCAGTTTTTCCTGTTATAGTAAATTACATCGATGTTTTAGAATTCCAGCTCACACTGGAATTATTTTACAATTCGAGCTCTCACTGGAATCCCCTGCTTGTGGAGCTTCTTTCACGTTGTTTTTGTGCTGACAGTGTTTGCGAGTGCGACATTCAGTTCTGTTGTGACTATTGCAGCTATCGTCCACGTATTTTTTTACCGTCACAACCCTATTAAATGATTCGCCGTCACTATCACTCAACTCATACTTCCGTCCACGTTGTAACTTATGTAACTTAGCGGATGACGTTCATCCGCTTTCCCTGCATGCGGTATAAATCTTCAATACGGTACTTCCTGAAATATCAAACACTTCAGCTACCTTGGTTATGGAAGCAGCCGTGATACGAACTCCAATAATTTGCACAAGCTCGAATGAGCGAAACTCTGACATTATGCACTCATAACCATACAGAACATTGTTCTGACCACAAGTGACACTTGCAACATATTGAGGACGTGACACAGGTGCCGTTAGTGGCCGAAGACGACAGCGCAACCTGTGGGGTTAACTAGTATCTGCATTTTTTTTTTCTTTATTGTGATTTTGCACCTCATACAAGGTGGACTGGCAGCGGAAAATTTTACTCCGCTCTTCAACCATAAGCAGTACAATAAAAGAGAAAAGGAAGACAGAAAAGTAACAGACTGGTGGTTAAAAAACAGTAGATACAACAATAATTAAAAAGCATGAAGCCGTTCACACTCGACGAACAAACAAGAAAACTGTCGGCACTGTGCACAAACACTGACGAGTTAGACGACACATGCGAACGAAGGAGCGTGGGTGGCGAAAAACACTGATTCACAAACACGACGGCACAGACACTAAACCGAGGGTGATGATCTACGGCGCGCGAACGTTCACTATGCGTGTGCGAGTCCGGGGACCTGCCAAGAGAAGAGGAGGAGGAAGGGGAGTGGGAGAGCGAGAGGGGAGAGCAGAGATGCCACGGGCAGGGGAGATAGGGGGGGAGGGAGGAAGGGGAGGGGAAGCCCGGGGGAAGAGGGGTGGAGGGAGGGGACGGGGGAAAAGGAAGGAGAAGGGAAGAGAAGAGAAGAGAAGAGAAGGGAGGGAGGGTGCCGAAAGGAAAGGACACCGGAAGTGGGGGTATGGCAGGGTCAAACTTGATAGGAGGGGTAGATGGAGGGGAGGAGGACATCATCAGGGAGGGGGAGCTGGCGGAAGCCACCTTGGGAGAGGGTAAGGAGGGTGGAGAGATGGAGACCAGGTGGGACGTGGGAATATAGGCGTGGCAGCGGGCGGGGGTGGGAGAGGATCGGGGATACGAGCGGGTGAGGAGGATCAAGTTTACGGGACGTGTACAGGATCCGTATCCTTTCAAGGAAAAGGAGGAGGTGGGGGAAGGGGATGAGATAATACAGGATCCGCGTGGGGGAGGGGAGACGGATGCGATAGCCGAGGCGGAGAGCATGGCGTTCAAGGATTTGGAGGGATTTATAAAAGGTGGGGGGGGGGGGAAGAGATCCAGGCTGGATGGGCGTAACAAAGGATAGGGCGGATGAGGGATTTATAGGTGTGGAGGATTGTGGAGGGGTCCAGACCCCACGTACGGCCGGAAAGGAGCTTGAGGAGACGGAGTCGGGAATGTGCCTTGGCTTGGATTGTCCGGAGATGGGGAGTCCAGGAGAGGCGCCGGTCGAGGGTGACGCCAAGGTACTTAAGGGTGGGAGTGAGGGCGATAGGACGGCCATAGACGGTGAGATAGAAATCAAGGAGGCGGAAGGAAGGGGTGGTTTTGCCTACAATGATCGACTGGGTTTTGGAGGGATTATCTGCATTTGCGTTCAAGCACGCTTTTATTACGGTGTTTCCCGCTGTACGCAGTATATGTGAATGTTGTTTTTTAAACGTAACAGTGCAGTTAGCGAGTAGCGTGAGAAAGATTAACGTCTCGTGCTTGTAACTAACTGTGTTGATAGCTACAAGAGGTGGAACGTTGCTGCCGTCACATATAGCCTGACCAAGCGAAGTGTTTGCCCGGCAGTACTACTCTCCGCTGCACTGAAGTAAGAAACAGAAGGCGCTCTTTATTTCCTCAGATCAAATATATCGAGCAGGAGGCGCAGTAGGAAGACACCGGACTCACAAATGGCTGTACGGTCATTCAGTTCTAGATTTTCTGTGATTTCCCCAGTAGATGCCAGCACGGTAGATCAGCGTGTTCGGTCAGAGGGTTAGCTGCCCTCTGTAATAAAATAACTGAGTTAATCGACCAACAACGAACCTAAACGGATGTCTTACGACGTCCGCCCAGAGCAGAAACAACGAACAAAAGCGAACAGAATGAGATTAAAAAAAAAAAAGTAGCGTAGCGGTAGCGATACCGCCTACCACGCAGGAGACCCGGGTTCGATTCCCAGCAGGGGACTGGGTATTTTGTGTATTTCATAATCATTTTCATCGACTCGCAAGTCGCCGACGTGGCGTCAGCTAAAGAGGACTTGCAATATGGCGGCCGAACTCCCCCGAATGGGGCCTCCCGGCCAACAATGCCATACGATCGTCTCTATTTCCCCAAATAGCTTAAGGTGAAAGCTGGGATGTTTCCTGTCAAAAGGAATAGAATTTGTGCTCTCTCTCTCTAATGACGTTAAGCCCCAGTCTCCCTTCCTTTCAAATCATATACACACGCTCGGAATGACGTTTTACAGTCTTAGTATTCTCCATTATGGGTAAGATATTCAAAAGAGAAAAAACGAAAAAGATATGACCACATTACACGATGTGGCATCACAGAAACATGTTTTGGGAGTTCGTACAGGGCACTGGTGGCCAGGAAGTAAACGCCGCCATTTCTCATCGCCTTGCCAGCAAATTCTGCTAATGAGAATTTCTTTCAGCGCCAATGGTTCGAAAGTGATACTTCTGTAAAGAACCGTACCCGCCATACCCATCCGCATGCACCACAAATTCTACAGTTTTTTCATCGTTGTCTCGCGAGTTGTACGTTGGAGGAATTAGTACGGTTTGATAGATTGTATAGCACTTAAATATGTAGACCTCCCCTATACGGAAAAAGGCAGGCTTAAAGTCTATGGCCATATTAAGAGTGGAACCAACCAGATTAACTAAGACACGTTGTGAAATTCAACGAAAGTTGAAGTTGAACTAAAATTGAAAGACTAAAATGGATCGGTGCAGTAAAAGGAGACTTGAAGGAATCCAAGAATAATACAACCGACATACCAGATGCAAAAAATTTTAGACAGGAAATTCACAACTGGACACTTGCCCCGACAAAAACTTTAAAAATACCGGAAGAACTTGGTCTGCTGAGTGGAAACATCCCTTTCTGAGAGAATGATAGTAGTAGGGGCACAAGGAAAGGATAAAAATGGTTCAAATGGCTCTGAGCACTATGGGACTCAACTTCTGAGGTCATCAGTCCCCTAGAACTTAGAACTACTTAAACCTAACTAACCTAAGGACATCACACAAATCCATGCCCGAGGCAGGATCAGAACCTGCGACCGTAGCGGTCGTGCGGTTCCAGACTGCAGCGCCTAGAACCGCTCGGCCACTCCGCCCGGTAAAGAAAGGATAAAAAACCTTTGTAATTGCTATGTAGATTGCGTGGTCCAGAAGGGCCCAAGCGGCAGTAACGATGATAATGTACATTAAGGTTTTTAATTTAATAATTACATCATTTAGGACTGCAAAAGCCTTTCGGTCATCCGAAGAATTTGCTGTAAAGTTACTCCGTAGAGGACGTTTGCAGAAATAGCGCTTATAATCCCTAGAAAGAACGTAAAAGGCACTTGTATATCTTCTTCCACTGGGTACGATGGCCGCGGAACAGGTAACGTAAGTGCATCCAATAAAAACAGACCGCAAGCCGTATAGTGTAATTTACGGCCACAGCGTCTTCACGACGCACGATAAAACCACTGTAAATGTCACGCCGAAAATGAAATTTTCCCAGTGAAAATCCCTAACGCTGAGCCGCGTAAAAACGTCCACGTGTTAGCTCTTGAAATACGCGCTCCGCTTCTCCGAGAAACAATTTGGCTGTGCGCGCGTCGGAGCTTCCAGATGATAATTTGACAACTCCAGAAATTAAGCTTTGACGAGTTAATAACGCGCGTATGTGTTAATGCATTCAAAACAGCCCGGGGCAAAAACTTACTGCCCGTTAAGTCCTTTGGGCGAAAGGGAAAACGAATTCAGGACTCGCATGCTGCATAATTTACGCTCCGGAGGTCGTTTCGATTTATTCTGTTATCCCTAACAGGGCGTAAAGGTGTAATTTCTCGGTTTATTTACAAATGGCCAGTGGGCAAAGGGCGCCTCTCCGTGTCGCTGGTTTAACAAATGCGATCTGGGCGTGAACCAGCCACGGGAGAGACAGCAAAAGCGCCGATTAACGGTGCTAACAGGTTATAATGGCAGCCTCTCGCCTGCGGATGTGAGTTAATGTGGGAACGCCTCGTGTTTGCAGATCGAAATAAGCTCTTCCAGAGCTTGTTTCGACTGGTTCCTTGTTTTGGGACGCCACTTCAATACCGACTACGTCGCTTTTCCCAATTACTCCAATAAATCAATATCGTCTTCCATTGGGATACAAGCATTGCCACTTGACTCTACTCCATGCGGTAGTTTCTCAGGGCAATTGTCTTTGCAAACACCATTATATCCTATGAAAGCGCTTGTGATGTAGTTCAGTCTAGTAAACAATGAAATGTTGCAGCAGCGAAATTAAAGAAATTAACTACAAATTAAGAAAAACAGAGTTCTGTAATATTACGTTTCATATGATTTTAGCAACACCAAAACAAAGACGGTGTTTCACAAACAACGTTGGAAATGTGAAAGAAGAGACGATAAGAATTTCGGTAAGTTCGCGCAAAACCTCACTACCTCACTTTCAATTGATGAATAACCATAACGCTTCGAAGTTATCTAACGGATACAATCAACATTCCAATCCTCGACCAGTTTTCTATGTTCTACATAACAATACCAGTCCGAGCGTTACTAGTTATCATCACAACATTCTTCATAAAACATAAAAAGTGGCCTATGCGGAAATTTTTTGCGGGTAATAGCTTCATCACCATAGAGGCAATTCAGAATTGTATAAAAAGATTTCATAACACCAAAATTTTTCTCAGTGATCCTAGAAGTAGAGGAGCAAAGTAAAAATACGCGTTAACGGAACACAGCTGAATTATTTTTGCTTCTCTGATGACACTATGCTGATTCTATCTATTGCAAACAAACAACTAATGGAACAGCTTGGTAGAGCAACGTTGACAGTACGGTTCAAAACAGAAGATAAGACTAATATAACATATAATAAAAAATGTAATAAATTGATGACGATGATTTAGAATACATGAAGGCAAGGAATGGACACATATTAAGATAAATTTAGATTTGGTCAACTACATAGGCTTTCCAAAACTAAGCTTCCGATATACCTGAAGAGGAAAGCTTACTGTAAGTATATATAACCTGTTTTGGCTTTTGATAGCGAAACATAATGGACTTTTAATGCAGCAAACATTCAAAAACTGAGGATTACTCAGCGAACAATGAAGAGATGCATGCAGGGAATTACTAGGGAAGACAGGGTGGAGCCCGTTTTTCAATTACATATGTCAGTTGGAAGGTGGAAAGTGTTTGAGAAATTGGCAAAGTGCATAAGATAACATTGTCATTCATCAGTGAAATGTAACCTGATCCAAAGAAACTGTTATGTGATAATCACTGTCGCAGCAAGATTGTTTTTCTTGTAATGCTGATTCATGTTTCGGTAAGACATTATCTCTCTCTCTCTCTCTCTCTCTCTCTCTCTCTCCCTCCCTCTCTCTCTCTCTCTCTTTGTCTTTCAGTTTGGCTTGAACCGTAATCAAATAAAGAGTAGTAGCTAATGTATTCAGTTATCAGAATATGTACTACAATAGGAAGTTTCATTTAAATAATAGAATATTATTTTCATTTCCATGATCTAGATAAGCGAAGATTCTACAAAATAGCAATTTAAGTTTTTTGTCACTTTAAATATTGTCACTTCCTCTCCCATAGTATAGGTCGAAAGCAGTTCTATATATTTTTACATTTGACCAATGGACGCTACGTATCAGGTAGGGGAAACGTATAACAGGAAGACAGACAAATCAGCGGACAGATTGGAATGGAAGACGTAATTGTAATTTTAATGAAAAGGAAATAGACTTACGTATGGGTACGTGGATGGGCCTAGGAAGGTCTGTGTCGGGTTCTACGAAATGAGAAAGAAAACCTAGACGAACAAGTTAAGAGAAGGCGAGTAGGTTACATTGAAAATATTCAGGAGCAACACGGATGTCTGTCGATTAAAAATATGTATGTGAAAGTGTTGAGGAGACACTTTTAGAGCAGTGGATGTTCTATTGCTGATTCCGAACGATTTTAGTAAAGATAAACCGGAGGTTGTGGGACGGAGAAATAGCAAAGAGGAGGAGAAAAAGATAACGTCTGAAGACCACATTTATGAGAAGGGAACACGGACTTGTGGGGAATGTGGCAATGCGTTATGGAATAGCTAACTGTGTTTTGGCGGGAAGAGTAGCGGAACTTCGTACAGGTATGTCTAGGGCAGCCTGTCCAGGACGCTGGGTGTGGTTTACCGGTGTTTATTGGAACCTGAAGGCTGTGATACACTTTGATATTTGCTGGTAGGATATAATTTAAAACGGGCAGAGGTTATGTTTTTCTCTATCCAAGCAGTGTGTCAAGCGTGTATCTCTTGTGTGCATGGCTGCGAGTAATATTTATGCAGTGTTCGATTGCGTTCTTACTGTCGTGGACGATGTGAGAAACTAAAGGAAGCGGAGAGGAATTCCCGTCGTCTGTACACAACCCATTTGCCTCAGACCGCACTAATGGAGATGCCAAGAGTTACATGTCCATTTGATACACAACAGCGAATGTGCATATTGCTTCAGACACTGTAATAACTTTAGAAATTAATTTAAGACATTAGTGTAAATATGGTGTTCACGAAGTAGACAATAACGTCCCCTGTTCCCTTGTCGGCGCAATACTGGTGATAAATAAGTCTTTCGTTGAGAATATTCCAACAGATTACCCCCTGCTACAAGTGTCGCCTCACTAACGTACAAAAGTGACCTCGGTGGGTACACTTCAATAGGGCTGCGAATTGTGGTTTCCCTGAGAATGTTTAAGATTCATGGTATGAGAAAGCGCCTCGAGGTAGAAATATTGAAGCAGGATGCTAAAAGTTACCACACCGTGGTTCTGTTCGCTTTGTGTTCGGAATCGCCCAATAGCATCAAAACGGCTATAAAGGTCTAAACGGTATTGTGTGGACAGCATGTACATTACGCTCTGTCTATGTGGACAGCGTGTACATTACGCTCTGTCTATAAAGTGTACACGGTGAGCCCGAAGCTATCGACAAAATTTTGGAGGTCGCTCAGGAGTATTTTCTGAGGATTTTGATAAAAAGGAACTTGTGACAGAATGTCTAGGATTTTGATAAAAAGGAACTTGTGTCAGAATGTCTGTGTTTCGTTTCATTTTTTACCCTCGTTTAACATTGTATCCTTATTGTATAGGATGTCTCACAAATGGTGTAACAACCTTCGAGGGTTGTAAAAGGTGTCTTGAGGCAACCGGGGGTGCGATCACGTCATCCAACGATGCTACAGCGCGCCGAAGGTGCAGGCGCCGGCTCCTGCCACTAGATGATCCCTTCGGCAGCAAACGTAAACGTGACTTAAAAAAATGGTTCAAATGGCTCTGAGCACTATGGGACGCAACTGCTGTGGTCATAAGTCCCCTAGAACTTAGAACTACTTAAACCTAACTAACCTAAGGACAGCACACAACACCCAGCCATCACGAGGCAGAGAAAATCCCTGACCCCGCCGGGAATCGAACCCGGGAACCCGGGCGTGGGAAGCGAGAACGCTACCGCACGACTACGAGATGCGGGCGAACGTAGCTTCGTGCGCTGACCGATCGTAGACAGAACGTCTCGCAGTGTTGTTTGTTAATCAGTGATCGCGACCGACTGCCATGACCGAAGATGGAACAAGTTGCTGCGTAGGCAGTCTTTGTCTTATACGAATGAGATGCTCTGTTGTCTTGGTAGATGACGGTTCCGGAACGGGTTTTCTTTTGTGTTCCAAGAAATACTAAAGATTTTTTAGGGTTCCAGGAAAAAAATTATTTGGCTGGAAATCCGTGCCCGGAACTAGGACTGTCGATGTTTTTAAAAATTTCGGGAATCCGTTACATGAATATTTAAAAAACTCTTGGCTATAACCACTTTGCTACCAATGGTAACTGCAAGTAAGTGACACAATAAAAGATGTTTGATGGTCTCCCAACACCAGCGACCTAGCAGTTATAGTGTAAAAATTGCTTGCTGGGACTATACGCTGCAATTTCTGTTGGTAGCGCCGATTATGTCAGCATTTCGCCTCGCACGTCACCGCCCACCGTAAAGACCAATCTTCTCCTTTAGATTTTTGTTCATCATTTTCAGCATCCGTTTTTGAAGAATGCCAATGTGAAGAAAAACAGCACACTTTTGTGTCATCAGTCTTCTGACTGGTTGCATGCGGCCCGCTACGAATTTCTATCCTGTTCCAGCCTCTTCATCTCAGAGCAGCACTTGCAACCTACGTCCTCAATTATTTTCTGGATGTATTCCAATCTCTGTCTCCCTCTACAGTTTTTGCCCTCTACGGCTCCCTCTAGTACCATGGAAGTCATTCCCTCATGTCTTAACAGGTGCCCTATCATTTTTGTTTTTTAACACGACTGGTGTACTATTTCTTCGCATAGGAGACCTTCTTATTTCATTCACACCACCTAGTGCAATGGGACTAAAATGGCTCTGAGCACTATGGGACTTAACTTCCATGGTCATCAGTCCCCTAGAACTTAGAACTACTTAAACCTAACTAACGTAAGGACAGCACACAACACCCAGCCATCACGAGGCAGAGAAAATCCCTGACCCCGCCGGGAATCGAACCCGGGAACCCGGGCGTGGGAAGCGAGAACGCTACCGCACGACCACGAGATGCGGGCAATGGGACTACTTCTTTTGTACCACATATAGTTGCTTCACACAGTCACAGAGAAAGACTGGATATGATGAAAACTCTGAAAGTAATAGGACTCCTTCACACACTGAAAGTAAAATTATGTTATACTACAATTTCAAAAGAACAACCTCAAATATTTTCCGAAAATTGTGAAAAACATTATATAAAATAAAAATATCGTTAGTCGATGTTATCATTCTGATATCGATATATCGGATAAATGCACCGCCGATGCGCATCGATATTTCTTTGACAAATGTCAATTTATCGGTGTGTCGATATATTATCAACAGCCCTACCCGAAACCGCTCTCTATCGAAGAACATTCAACGAACTTCCTCTCCGGATGAAAATGCACTCCGAACATGGCTCGATGAGTTCTTTGCCTCAAAACCATGTGATTTCCACAGTCGGAAATGGTTCAAATGGCTCTGAGCACTGTGGGACTTAACATCTGAGGTCATCAGTCCCCGAGAACTTCTAACTACTTAAACCTAACTAACCTAAGGACATCACACACATCCATGCCCGAGGCATTATTCGAACCTGCGACCGTAGCGGTCGCGCGGTTTCAGACTGAAGCCAGTAGAATCGCTCCGCCACATCGGCCGGCCATCCACAGTGGCAGAATCAAAAATTTGGCAGACTGTTGTAAATAGTGAAGGTGAATAAATTATTGTCCGCTACAGAACATCGCGATCACTGAATAATAAACAACACTTGGAGACGTTCCGCCTACGCTGGGTCAGCGACAAAGCCACGTTGCTGTCGAAGGCGTGGTCTAGTGGCAGGCCCCGGGTTTCCTATCCTCGATTTGTTCCTCAAGACACCGTCTACAACGCCTGGAAGTTTGTCGCAACATATCTGGGACGCTCTGCAGATGTAAATATCATTTAAAATATCAGTACAATAGTCTAAATGTCGCGGTATGTGTCGCATCTCTTCATGCTTGTTCCAGTCAATCACGGTATCTGCTGTTCTTTTCCATCTGTTGGTTGTTACATTACTCTGTGTTTTGTGTTGTAAGCTTTGGTGATGGACTGTTAGAAGCTTTTTCATCGTTGTGGAGCTATATTCACAGAAACCTACGTAATTGGGAAGACAAACCTAGTTAATCAAAAATGCATTATTGATCTGTAACAACCCTCCGGTGATCACAGCTTATACCAAAATAACCAGTAAAAATCCCTGAACAACTTCTGAAATTTTGCCGGTGGAGTTCGCGTTTGCCCTGGACAACTCATTAAATACTCATCCTGGTGCCTTGCACGGAAGAATGGAAAGGACTCTGACATCTTACTACGCCAGATTAAATTTGAGGGAAAAATTCCTATTTCAGTACATATTCAGTTTGTCACTCTTATTACATAAATGAAAGCCACACGAACAGCTCACAATCAACGGTCGCATCATCATATATACATCAAATACGAGGGTTGGAACTTTACTATTTATTTACAGCTCGTACAAAATAGATGCGTATTTCAAAGTTTTACTGACCTTCAAAGTAGTCACCAGCATTGTGTGTAATCCAGTGCCAACGATGTGGAAGTCGTAGGATACTCTTAGCAGTGTCAGTTGTATTGCCCGACGGATTTGTAGCAGTTCTTAAGCGAATGCCGCGAAATGTTTCCTTCAGTTTAGAAATCGAGTTGAACTTACGAGGGCTAAGCCGTCGTTAATTTCAACTCGATTTCTAAACTGAAGGAAACATCTCACGGCATTCGCTTCAGAACTGCTAGAAATTCGTCGGGCAATAGACCGCGCCGCTCGAACTTAAATGGCTCTGAGCACTATGGGACTTAACATCGGTGGTCATCAGTCCCCTAGAACTTAGAACTACTTAAACCTAACTAACCTAAGGACTACACACACATCCATGCCCGAGGCAGGATTCGAACCTGCGACCGTAGCAGTCGCGCGGTTCCGGACTGAGCGCCTTAACCGCGAGACCACCGCGGCCGCGCCGCTCGAACTGTCAACACAACTGGCACTGCTAAGAGTATCCTACGACTTCCGTATCGCTGGCAACGGGTTATATCCAATGCTGGTATCTAGTTTGAAGGTCAGTAAAACTCTGAAACACGTATCTATTTTGTACGAGCTGTAAATAAATAGTTGCTACTATTAAAGTTTCAACCCTCGTATTTATGTAATGAACAGCTGTTACAAGAGAAAATTCCTCAGCTCTTCTTTCGGACTAGCTTGACTTGTCCGGAACCAGTGGCAACCAAGCTGTCGTCTCCACAGCATAAGACAGAAGACATAAGGACTGAGAATCGTGTATGAAACGAAGTCTTGCCTTTTCCTTAGACCCAGTATAGCCATTCATGGTTCTCTATGCTGCTTAAATTTCATTAAACGTGCACTTATACTGGGTCGCTCGAACAGATTACAGATAGTGTCATTCACATTTGAAGTGCTCTTTCCGCGTGCTATTTACTGTACCATATTTTTCCAGTCCGAGCTTGTAATCCATCTCTAACGACCTTATTGTCCATTAAACCTCAACATTCCTTCCTTCCTTCCGTGAAAACTCGCCGTCGTGCTGTTAGATACGACGAAAACTGCATACAGAAGAAGAGAAGGCGACACAGTCGCACCGAGAGTACCGTAACAAAAATTTTATCTTACACTGAATTCTGACGATCTGTTTACGAGGTTGTGTTCAAAAAAATTCCGGAACAACCGTAATTTCGCGCCAGTGGTGTGTTGGAGTGAAAAGCCCTTGGCATCGCTGCTCACGCCTGTGTTCAATGTCTAACTGCCGGAAGTTTCACTGTTGTATGTCTGTTATTGTTCAGTGCAGTATTGAGTAGAATGTTGCGTCAGTTCGCGAATTTCGAAATGGTAGAGTTAGAGGAGCAACATTTATGCATTAAAGTCTGCGTGTAACTCAAGAAAACCTTTACAGACACACGCGGAGTGATGCAGGGAGCCTACGATAATGAGTGTTTCAGCCGTACTCCGTGTTACGAATAGGTTCACGCGGTTTAAAAATGGCCGGGTGGAAGTGGAAGATGACCCTCGTTCAGGACGTCCTTCGACGCCTAACGACGACGCTCATGTCGGTAATGGCAACGAAACTGTGTGCGTGTCAATCGAAAACTGGCTGTCCGAGAGACTGCAGAAGAATGTAACATTTCAGTTGGGTCACGTCATGAAATCCTACGAAAAGGAAACGGGCTCAAACTTGGTGAGACAATTCATGGCTCTTGCATCACGATTACGCACCCGCACATCCATTCCTGTCGGTGCGTGACTAATGCGTAAAAAACGAAATCACTGTGCTGTACACTCTCCAGACCTGGCACCTGCGGACCTCTTTATTTTTTTGTTTTTTTTTTTTTTAAAAAAATATTCTTTATTTCCATATCATATTAATTACACATTTTTTAGCCCACTGCCTTATATGATTAGTGGGCCGAAGATCTCATACATTTATACAATTGCAGCTTTTTCTTTATAAGTTAGTAACTAGTTAGTAGCAAGTAGCAAAGTACATGGAAACTACAATGGGCAATTAGTATGTTAATTAGAACTAAGTGGTAACCTAACTAACTAACTATATACTAGTCACTAAGCCTGCAGCGTTACAAAGGTGTCAGCAGATAGTATAAACCTACTATTAGGCCTTGGTCATTGAGCTAACCCCAATGAGCGTGCCCCTGACACTGGGCAGGCCATGGAGTTGGTCGCTGCAGGTTCCTAAGAAAGTTATCTATAAACTAGGTCCTACAACTAAACTTATCCTAATGTCACAATTGGGTGCGTTGTCTAGATCGGTGGGGTTGCACCCCACTCCCCCTAATCCCGGGGCTCGGCGGATTCTAGACTGAAGAGTCGACCTTTCCGTGCCCGGGCGGATTGGGAATAGGGTGCTGTCTTTATCGGTGTTTAAATAAGTCTCTAATCATGAGCTAATTTGGTTCATTCAGGTAGTCCCTTAAGACTTTATTTATTTTAAAGGCTGAAAACCCAGTTGAAGGGACGAATATGTGCAGCGACAGACGGGATAAAAGGAACTTCGTAGACGGCACTTCGCGCGGTTCAACAAGAGACATACCGGGACTGCTTCCGGAGGTCGAAACTGCGTTGGGAGCAGTGTATCAATTGTGGAGGAGAGTATTTCGGAAGCCCCCATAAACAATACTTGAAAGATATAAGGCAAAAAAATTTTATGGACAAATTTCCGGAATTCTATGAACAGACATCGTATAACACGTAAGTTTGATTTTAGCCAAGTCATTTCATTGCCAACAACTCCTTTACGATATTCACTGGCAATTACTTGAGACACAACCTCGCGTAGCTCACACGCAGATTTACCTGTGAGTCTCGACGATACTTCTGCGCTCAGTGCTGTGACCTCACTATCCGGCAGAAGAGGATGTGTCAGGTGGGCAGACACGTAAGTCTGGCGGCAAGAAGAGCCGCTGGCGAGGAAGACGCGGCCCGGTGGCCGTTAATTACAATAATGGCGTCAGGGGGCCCGGGACCGGACCCTGGGGGCGGCGGGGGCGCTAATGGATTGATTAAAACGGCAATTCCCAGGCGGGGGCGGGCCCTGCGCGGATATCGCCTAAGTCAATCAGACCGCAATCTTGCCCGGCCGGCATCACATTAGCCTCGGCGCGTTCTGGATCGCCGCCTTGCGCGGTCTATAGCTGTCTCCGGGGCTGGCATTTGCCTTCCCGCGTCGAATTGCCTCTCGTGGATCAGTTTGCTCGCTTATTCGATTGCCGTACCTCGTAAGTATCACATGCAGCCGGCGAAAGGTTATTTCTCAAATTGTAGGAAGCACGATTTCGTTCCACCGGAATTAAGCTTGCCTTCTGGTGGCTGTACTTTCAACATCGTATGATTGCAGGAAAGTTCTTGTGCTAATACAATAATAACTTTGTAGGAACCTTGCGCTTAATACTCAAAGAATAAAGAAATGCAAGATGTTTCTGTTGAATTTGAATATACAGAAAACATTTGACAATAAAGACTACAGGAGGGTGTTATAAACGACGAGAAAAAAGATTGTAGAGATAGAACAGTAATCTGCAATGCTTCAAAAAGCTGTGGGAGTAACAAAAGCGGGGAATAAAGAAAGCTAAGTAGAACTGAAAGTGGCATGGGTAAAATGCAGAGTGCGAAAAGCTATTTAAAATTTGTAGAGAAACCAGATTGCAGTTATATCAGTCGAGGGGCATGAAAGGAAAACAGTGGTTGGAAAGGGAGTGAGACAAGGTTGTAGCTTCTCCCCCATGTTATTCAGTCTCTATATTGAGCAAGCAGTAAAGGGAACAAAAGAAAAATTCGGAGTAGGTATTAAAATCCATGGAGAAGAAATAAAAACTTTGAGGTTCGCCGATGACATTGTAATTCTGTCAGAGACAGCAAAGGACTTGGAAGAGCAGTTGAATGCAATGGACAGTGTCTTGAAAGGAGGATATAAGATGAACATCGACCAAAGCAAAACGAGGATAATGGAATGTAGTCGAATTAAGTTGGGTGATGCTGAGGGAATTAGATTAGGGAATGAGACACTTAAAGTAGTAAATGAGGTTTGCTATTTGCGGAGCAAAATAACTGATGATGGTCGAAGTAGAGAGGATGTAAAATATAGACTGGCAATGGCAAGGAAGGCGTTTCTGAAGGAGAGAAATTTGATAACATCGAGTATAGATCTGAGTGTCAGGAAGTCGTTTCTGAAAGTATTTGTATGGAATGTAGCCATGTATGGAAGTGAAACATGGACGATAAATAGCCTGGACAAAAAGAGAATAGAAGCTTTCGAAATGTGGTGCTACAGAAGAATGCTGAAGATTAGATGGGTAGATCACGTAACTAATGAGGAGGTATTGAATAGAATTGGGGAGAAGAGGAGTTTGTAGCACAACTTGACTAGAAGAAAGGATCGGTTGGTAGGACATGTTCTGAGGCATCTGGGGATCACCAATTTAGTATTGGAGGGCAGCGTGGAGAGTAAAAATCGTAGAGGGAGAGCAAGAGATGAATACATTAAGCAGATTCAGAAGGATGTAGGTTGCAGTAGGCACTGGGAGATGAAGCAGCTTGCACAGGCTAGAGTAGCATGGAGAGCTTTATCAAACGAGTCTCAGGACTGAAGACCACAACAACAACAACAACAGTTCACTAATGATAGTTAAGTTTACATATTGTCATTTACTCACTTAGAGATAGTGAGTGGAGCTGTGGACGCTAGGAAATAAGAGTGCCAAGTGGAGCAATCCGATTTTCCCGACACAATCTTTTTTGTTCAGTTAAGTAGAGGGGTGAAAGCAGCTGGTGTAGCCAGAAACATTTGCGCCGTATACGGGGATAATGCGACTGGATAGAGCATGGCAACAAAATGGCTTCTCGCCTTAAGAAGAATCGTTTTGACATTAGTGACTATCCATTTTCGGGGAGACATTCGGGTTTCGATGAAGATCGTTTAAATACAATAATCCCCACTGACCCACATCAGTGTACTGGAGAACTGGCAAACGTGATGAACTGTGATCATTCCAGCGTGGTGCGATATTTGCATACAATGGGTAAGGTTAAAAAATCGGGTGTATGGGTTCCGTACGTTCTAAGCTAAAATCACAAAAGTCAGCGGGTGGCAATACATGCATCGTTGTTTGCTCGTCATCATTTGGCTAGTAAACACTGGTGACGAGAAATGGCATCTTTATCCCAACAGAGGGAAAAGACAGGAATGGTTCAAATGGCTCTGAGCACTATAGGACTTAAATTCTGAGGTCATCAGTCCCCTAGAACTCAGAACTACATCAATCTAACTAACCTAAGGACATCACACACATCCATGCCCGAGACAGGTTTCGAACCTGCGACAGTAGCGGTCGCGCGGTTCCAGACTGTAGCGCCTAGAACCGCTCGGCCACATTGGCCGGCTATGCCATTTTTATTAATTTGTAATGTTCCTATACATACTGTAGTTGTAATCTGATAGCAGCTGTATACTGAACTTGACGCTTTTCTGCAAAATTGTATATGGTTCTTACCGTCCTACTCTTCCAGAAGTTGTAGTGAGAGACACTTTTTCCAATTTTGAAAAGCCAGTGAGGTATCTGGGCCTCAAAGCAGAAGCGTATTCGCCTGCCACACTTGCGGCACTTAACGACTATATCTGTCAAAGCCCTTAACATTTTACAATGTATTGCACATCGGGAATGCGAGCAGACCGAGAATGTCTGCTTCAGTTTCATACAGTTTTTGTGTCGTCCTGGCCTGCTTATGGGTGCAAGGTGTTTGTGTCTGACAGACCGTTGCACGTTGAGGCATTGGATTCAGCCCACCATGGGGGAGACTAGGATGGCCACAGGCGCTTTTAGAACGAGTTTCACTCCCAGTCTCTGCTTCAACGCCTGCGATCCATTGCCAACCAGACGGCCACTACTCATAGAGCGACAAGAGTAGAAGTGGTATTCTGTGCGTCAGTCACCTGCATACCATATAGTAGCTCTGCCAACAGTAGAGCGACTTTTCTACAGTCGTCTGTGAGTAACGAAGACATTCAGGATACGAGCAAAGAGCCACCTTTTACAAATGGGTGTGGCAAATATTTTTTTTGGACCATGGATGGAAAAATGAACCACCTTGACTTCCTCAGAGATCCAGAGTTGTTTTAAAACTGCTTGTTTTTCTATAAGAAAGCCTTCTAAATGTGATTTTTAGGTCAGCACCACAATTTTAAGACCGTATATGCGAATGGACCTAAACAAGAAGAATCCCCTGGCTACTCATTAATTTTTCCTGATAATGTCATCAGATATGCTTACCAAGTGCATTCAAGGTCTGCTGCCCTAACCTGTGCGCGATTCTGAAGATTCTGAGACTGAGATATCCGAAGAAACTTTCAAACGCCAAGATCGCTAGTAAAGCGTTTATTAGATTTAGATATCCGATTTTGGGCAAGACTATGTTGCCATCTTCGGATCTTTTGCAATACAACTAATGAAAACGATGATGTAATGTTATAATAAAAGGGACCACCCGTGGTCTAGGGGTAGCGTCTTTGATTCATAATCAAAACGTCTTCGGTCCCGAGTTCGATCCCCGCCACTGCCTAAATTTTCATAAATAATCAGCATTGGCGGCCGAAGACTTCCGGCATAAGAAGTCAGTCTCATTCTGCCAACGGCCTTGTCAAAAAAGGTGGAGGAGCGGATAGAGGTTCAGGGCACTCTCTTGTCCTAGGGGTGGGAAATTGCCCCTAAAGGCGGAAGAATCAGCAATGATCAACGTCATGAGGATGCAGAAGGCAATGGAAACCACTGCATTAAAGACACGTAACGTGTATCCACAGGACATGTGGCCTGTAATTGAAGAAGTGTCACGATGATCTCTCCATTGGCAAAAGATTCCGGAATAGTCCCCCATTCGGATCTCCGGGAGGGGACTGCCATGAGAAAAAGACTGAATAATCTGAAAGGATAACGTTCTACGAGTCGGGGCGTGGAATGTCAGAAGCTTGAACGTGGTAGGGAAACTAGCAAATCTGAAAAGGGAAATGCAAAGGCTCAATCTAGATATAGTAGGGGTCAGTGAAGTGAAGTGGAAGGAAGACAAGGATTTCTGGTCAGATGAGTATCGGGTAATATCAACAGCAGCAGAAAATGGTATAACAGGATTCGTTATGAATAGGAAGGTAGGGCAGAGGGTGTGTTATTGTGAACAGTTCAGTGACCGGGTTGTTCTATTCAGAATCGACAGCAGACCAACACCGACAACGATAGTTCAGGTATACATGCCGACGTCGCAAGCTGAAGATGAACAGATAGAGAAAGTGTATGAGGATATTGAAAGGGTAATGCAGTATGTAAAGGGGGACGAAAATCTAATAGTCATGGGCGACTGGAATGCAGTTGTAGGGGAAGGAGTAGAAGAAAAGGTTACAGGAGAATATGGGCTTGGGACAAGGAATGAAAGAGGAGAAAGACTAATTGAGTTCTGTAACAAGTTTCAGCTAGTAATAGCGAATACCCTGTTCAAGAATCACAAGAGGAGGAGGTATACTTGGAAAAGGCCGGGAGATACGGGAAGATTTCAATTAGATTACATCATGGTCAGACAGAGATTCCGAAATCAGATACTGGATTGTAAGGCGTACCCAGGAGCAGATATAGACTCAGATCACAATATAGTAGTGATGAAGAGTAGGCTGAAGTTCAAGACATTAGTCAGGAAGATTCAATACGCAAAGAAGTGAGATACGGAAGTACTAAGGAATGACGAGATACGTTTGAAGTTCTCTAACGCTATAGATACAGCAATAAGGAATAGCGCAGTAGGCAGTACAGTTGAAGAGGAATGGACATCTCTAAAAAGGGCCATCACAGAAGTTGGGAAGGAAAACATAGGTACAAAGAAGGTAGCTGCGAAGAAACCATGGGTAACAGAAGAAATACTTGTTGATTGATGAAACGAGGAGGTACAAACATGTTCCGGGAAAATCAGGAATACAGAAATACAAATCGCTGAGGAATGAAATAAATAGGAAGTGCAGGGAAGCTAAGACGAAATGGCTGCAGGAAAAACGTGAAGACATCGAAAAAGATATGATTGTCGGAAGGACAGACTCAGCATATAGGAAAGTCAAAACAACCTTTGGTGACATTAAAAGCAACGGTGGTAACATTAAGAGTGCAACGGGAATTCCACTGTTAAATGCAGAGGAGAGAGCAGATAGGTGGAAAGAATACATTGAAAGCCTCTGTGAGGGTGAAGATTTGCCTGATGTGATAGAAGAAGAAACAGGAGTCGATTTAGAAGAGATAGGGGATCCAGTATTAGAATCGGAATTTAAAAGAGCTTTGGAGGACTTACGGTCAAATAAGGCAGAAGGGATACATAACATTCCATCAGAATTTCTAAAATCATTGGGGGAAGTGGCAACAAAACGACTATTCACGTTGGTGTGTAGAATATATGAGTCTGGCGATATACCATCTGACTTTCGGAAAAGCATCATCCGCACAATTCCGAAGACGGCAAGAGCTGACAAGTGCGAGAATTATCGCACAATCAGCTTAACAGCTCATGCATCGAAGCTGCTTACAAGAATAATATACAGAAGAATCGAAAAGAAAATTGAGAATGCGCTAGGTGACGATCAGTTTGGCTTTAGGAAAAGTAAAGGGACGAGAGAGGCAATTCTGACGTTACGGCTAATAATGGAAGCAAGGCTAAAGAAAGATCAAGACACTTTCATAGGATTTGTCGACCTGGAAAAAAGCCCGACAATATAAAATGGTGCAAGCTGTTCGAGATTCTGAAAAAAGTAGGGGTAAGCTATAGGGAGAGACGGGTCATATACAATATGTACAACAACCAAGAGGGAATAATAAGAGTGGACGATCAAGAACGAAGTGCTCGTATTAAGAAGGGTGTAAGACAAGGCTGTAGCCTTTCGCCCTTACTCTTCAATCTGTACATCGAGGAAGCAATGATGGAAATAAAAGAAAGGTTCAGGAGTGGAATTAAAATACAAGTTGAAAGGATATCAATGATACGATTCGCTGATGACATTGCTATCCTGAGTGAAAGTGAAGAAGAATTAAATGATCTGCTGAACGGAATGAACAGTCTAACAAGTACACAGTATGTTGTGAGAGTAAATCGGAGAAAGACGAAGGTAATGAGAAATAGTAGAAATGAGAACAGCGAGAAACTTAACATCAGGATTGATGGTCACGAAGTCAATGAAGTTAAGGAATTCTGCTACCTAGGCAGTAAAATAACCAATGACGGGCGGAGCAAGGAGGACATCAAAAGCAGACTCACTATGGCAAAAAAGGCATTTCTGGCCAAGAGAAGTCTACTAATATCAAATACCGGCCTTAATTTGAAGAAGAAATTTCTGAGGATGTACGTCTGGAGTACAGCATTGTATGGTAGTGAAACATGGACTGTGGGAAAACCGGAACGAAAGAGAATCGAAGCATTTGAGATGTGGTGCTATAGACGAATGTTGAAAATTAGGTGGACTGATAAGGTAAGGAATGAGGAGGTTCTACGCAGAATCGGAGAGGAAAGGAATATGTGGAAAACACTGATAACGAGGAGGGACAGGATGATAGGACATCTGCTAAGACATGATGGAATGACTTCCATGGTACTAGAGGGAGCTGTAGAGGGCAAAAACTGTAGAGGAAGACAGAGATTGGAATACGTCAAGCAAATAATTGAGGACGTAGGTTGCAAGTGCTACTCTGAGATGAAGAGGTTAGCACAGGAAAGGAATTCATGGCGGGCCGCATCAAACCAGTCAGTAGACTGATGACCAAAAAAAAAAATGGTTATAAATTAAAAGATTATTAAATGATTAGAAGAGACAACATTGTCTTGCCGGAACCGGTTATCTAAATCTAATGAACGCTTCACGAGCAATCTTGCCGTTTGAAAGTTTCTTCAGAGTATATATGACTACAGGTCGTCCCCAAGTTGAGACAATGTCAGGAACATATTTTCAGCGTCTAGGCACCCTGGTCAAGGCTTGGGACGAAGACTGAGATCATTGCTTAAGAAAGGTCTTCTCACACTTTTCTGCCCAAAAGAGCCTATTAACACAGGAAATACATTTCCTGAATAATTCCGCAAACAGTGTGGATATTCGGGCGCGCAGCCTCGAATTCTCCCGAAACCAGGTAGGTAAGCAGGTAACAGAACCGAATCCTCCCAAACTGACACATTGTATGTTGTATTATAGACAATAATATAACTATCTCTGCCGTGTCCCTTATCTCCTTCCCCTGCCCCTCCCATGTTTTAAACAAAAAATATTGATTCACGTATGCACGCTTTGAGCGTGACCTTGAGCGGGACTTTGTCGCTGGAGCTGTGCCGGCTTGGCTTTATCTCAATAAGATAAAAGATAAAACTTCTAAACATACAATACATGCGAAAATTTTTTACATCTTCTACTGTAACTTCATATGCTTTCCTTTGCCTGCTTGGAGTATTCATAACGTTTAGAACTGCTGCCTTCTTCACACGCGAGGATCGGTCCCATTGTTTCTCAGACCCTTGCGGGCTTGTGAGAATTCGTTACCATTTTTCTGACCGCGGGAGGATTCGGGGCTGCGCGCCGATATTCTGCGAATAACACCGTCTAGACGGCTTAATGTATTTACGTATGACGCCTCGTCATTCTCAGATATGTCATTTCGAATGAAGGAACGTAAGAATGTGAGGATCAACGCTGAATGTTTGACAAGCTCTAAATTTTGGTGAGTGAGTTGAAACTTCCGGGGTGAGAGGCCGTGGTCGATGTATAAAATTTCTTCGGATGATAAAAAAACAACTCTGCAAAACGGAAGCTTTTCCACCCAGACTTTATGGACTCCCAAAGGTACATAAACCACAGGTCCCGTTGAGACCGATTGTGAGTGCCATAGGATCTCCAACACAAGAGGTGGCCAGATATCTCGCCTGCTTGCTGCAACCACACACCGGCAAAACGGACAGTTACATTAAAAACTCGACGCATTTTATTGAAAAACTGAGGGAGGTTAACGTCAGCCCAAATTATATTCTTGTGAGCTTCGATGTAGTGTCATTGTTTATCGTGGTGCCTGTAAACGAAGCTATTTCATATATAGCAGATTTTTTACGACTGACATAGTGGCTTTATTTAAACACTGCCTGATGACAACTTATTTCGAGTACAACAACGAGTTTTACGAATAGATCAGCGGGATGGCGATGGGAAGCCCTCTCAGCCCAGCTGTTGCCAATTTATTTATGGAGGTCTTCGAACAGCGAGCGCTGCAGACTGCCAGTAAAAAGCCTGCTAAATGGTACCGCTATGTTGATGACACATTTGTAGTGTGGACTCATGGTGAAGAAGAGTTGAATGTCTTCTTGGTGCATCTGAACAGCATTAACCCGTCTGATTAAATCCATTTCACAGGCTGACTTTCAATTAATGCGTAGGGAGCTGTATTACCCTGGACAGAAAGAGATCAACGGTCAACTCAGTTTCCTGGATGTGTCGGTAATTAAACGGGTGGATGGGACGCTGAGCCACAAGGTATATAGAAACAACACTCACACGGATCGATACCTCCACAAGGAATCTAACCATCATCCTAGGCAAAAAAGAGGTGTCATGAAAACCTTGGTGGACAGAGCCAACAAAATCTGCGAGCCGGCTTACTTACAAGATGAACTGAATCACCTACGGTCAGCATTCATCAAAAACGGATATACCAGCAAGGAAATTGATCGAGCCCTCCATCAAAGAAGAAAAGAAGCCAGAAGTCCAGAGTAACAACGGTCACCTACTGGAAAAGTTTTCCTGCCGTTCATTAATAAGGTCACGGACCGTATCGGGAAAGTTCTGGCCAAGTATGGGACCGAAACAATCTTCAGACCCACCAAGAAGATTAAGGAATATTTAAGAACTGCAAAAGACGCCCGACATCCCCTAGCAACACCTGAGGTATACAAAATTCCATGCAGTTGTGGACAAGTATATATTGGAACAACGAAAAGAAGTGTAAACACCCGCTTAGCCGAACGTAAAAGAAACTATCGATTAGGACACATCGAAAAATCGGCCGTAGCTGAGCATTGTTTTCGAGATGGAAATCACGAAATTAAATTTAATGAGACAAGCGTTCTAGCACGAACATCCCATTATCATGCGCGCATGTATAGAGAAGCATAGAAATTCACAAACATCATAACAATTTTAATAGAAAAGAGGAAGTTTTAAAGTTGGACAAAATATGGATGTCGACGTTGCGCCAGCAGAATGACAATCGATTACTCTTAATCGAGAATGATGACGCCTTCCAAAGATAGGCATACCGTCGGCATCACGTGACGAATGGTGGTGCCCTTTATACGCTCTATAAACGCGAGAGTACATGGAGCCTCAGTGGCAGTAGCCAGCAGATGGAGACGAAACGTCAGATGGAAATTTTATACGTCGACCACGGCCTCTCAGCCCGGAAGTTTCAACTGAAGACAACACCGGCCGTGAAAGCCTACATTGTATGATTTGGTGAGTGAATTTTTAAAATTTTTTTTAACCTTTGAAGTTTTCGGTCCTTTGTTGGCTGATAACGTACACAAACACCTATCAGTTGTTCTAATGACTTTGGTGTCATCTGCGCGTTTATCCCTAGCCTAAGTTTGTTTACCTATTGTAACGTCCCCTTTCAACAATTATACAAGACTATGCTTAAACTGACACACAATATTTTTAGCGCAACGCAATCTGACTTTCAAAAATCCCTACAAAAGAATGGCCCTGACTAACATTAAACTATACCTTTCACAAATAACTTACCTCACAAAAATCTTCATTACTCGAACTACTGCAATACAGCGAGCACCACTATTGCCAGTTAAATAAAAGATTCAAACTACAGAAGGCACTAACTACTGATAGGGATAGTTAGCAAATGAAAGATATTAATAGAGAACAAACAATGTATTTACCTTAATAGTCATAATATATATAGCAGTTCATGACAAATTACAAAACTCCGCCATCTCTCTCCCCACATCCACCACTGCTGGCGGCTCACCTCCAACTGCGCAACGCTACGCGCTGTTCACATCCAGCTGCCGCTGCCCAACACTACAATGGCAGACAACAATGCAAACTAGCCACAGGCTGCACACAGCACAGGCAGTGATTTTCATACAGAGCGCTACGTAACGTTGCCAATAAGAAAATATAAACAGCCTACTTACACTATGAGGAAAGTAAATGTGTATTATACGCCAATATTTGATTCACACCCAAGTGAATACGTCGTGGCTGGCTACTCCGATAATTCAATAACGGAGGCAGGAGGCAAGCTCTTCATTTGTAATGTTTATTAATCTATTGTCTAAATATTATCGTGTGCAATTGCTTGGCAGCGCGTTTGAGACCACGTGTTGAGCTCTGAACTGGTACATGTGTCCCATATGCGTCCTCGTTTGAGTAAATCCACTTCACAGGCTGACTTTCAATTAATGCGTAGGGAGCTGTATTACTCTGGACAGATATGTTTACACATGTCTGCCGGTGCTCTGAGATTCTTCCGCGCTTTGATTGTGCAATTACCGCTCGAGGGGATGGAAAGCACTGCCTAGGCCACGCAAAACAGTCGCCGCCGCTGGCGATGCGGAGTGCGGCGGAAGGTAATTCATAGCGCAGGCCGCAGCTGCCGCAGTCTTTCTGACCGGAACCTCACGGCTCTGTGTCGGGTCCGTCGCTATCTGCTTTGTGCAACACCCGCTTAAACGAGGTGCTGGCCGTACAAAATAATATTTGTACGGGGATAATGACAAATATTTTGGTTATCGCTCTGCTAATTACTGGCGCTATAAGAGAAACGCTTATTATTTCATACGGTGTTTATCGAATAGGGAAACGCCAGCGGTGTCCCCAACATCCATAAACATGGGCAGTATTTACTTAGCTGAATAATGCTCACAGTTTTGGGGGATTTGGGTTATACCGTTATTCGGAAAATGCGCGATATTGTGCAGCTGGTAAGCGAGATGTTTAGTGGCGCGCTTTCGTTGTAACAATAGTCACATTAACAACAAGGATGGTAGAAACAGTTTTACTGTTACGGAAGCTCTTAATTACTAATCTCAAAATGACGCAAATCTCTTAAGTCCAGAAGCCTGTGATAATTTACATATTGCGTTTTATGCCCACTAAAGATGCAACGTAGGATTTTTATTGATAATCCAATAAACAAAAATATTTTGTAGGGTTATCATCTTCAGCATACAGAGAGTAATCACATTTGATTGCAAAAGTCGCGTAGATACAAACCAAGGAAGTCGATATTCGTGAAAATGCAGAAATATGTTAACAACGCTCTTCACGATTTATCCTTAGCAATTAGTACGATACGCGAAATTATTTAATGTCAACACGTTATCATTCTCTTAGAATATAGATAATGGTCACTGCTAAGGCCACCACTGCATTTACGTAAATAGACTACTAAGAATGCTTTTGTATGAGGACTGGAACTAAAATCTTCATCTACATGGATACTCTGCAAATCACATTTAAGTGCTTGGCAGAGGGTTCATCGAACCACCTTCACAATTCTCTATTGTTCTAATCTCGTATAGCGCGTGGGAAGAATGAACACCTATATCTTTCCATATGGGCTCTGATTTTCCTTATTTTATCGTGGTGATCGTTCCTACCTATGTAGGTCGGTCTCAACAAAATATTTTCGCATTCGGAGGAGAAAGTTGGTAATTGGAATATCGTGAGAAGATTCCGTCGCAACGAAAAACGCCTTTCTTTTAATGATTTCCAGTCCAAATCCTGTATCATTTCTGTGACACTCTCACCTATATTTCGCGATAATACAGAACGTACTGCCTTTCTTTGAACTTTTTCGATGAACTCCGTCAGTCCCATCTGATAATGTTCCCACACCGCGCAGCAGTATTCTAAAAGCGGACGAACAAGCGTAGCGTAGGCATTCTCCTGAGTAGGTCTGTTACATTTTCGAAGTGTCGTGCCAATAAAACGTAGTCTTTGGTTAGCCTTCCCCACGACATTTCCTATGTGTTCCTTCCAATTTAAGTTGTTAGTAACTGTAATACCTAGGTATTTAGTTGAATTTACGGCTTTTAGATTAGACCGATTTATCGTATAACCGAAGTTTAACGAGTTCCTTCTAGCACTCATGTGGATGATATCACACTTTTCGTTATTTGGGGTCAACTGCCACTTTTCGCACCATTCAGATATCTTTTGTAAATCGTTTTGCAGTTTGTTTTGATCTTCTGATGACTTTATTAGTCGATAAACGACAGCGTCATCTGCAAACAACCGAAGACGGCTACTCAGATTGACTCCCAAATCGTTTATAAAGATAAGGAACAGCAAAGGGCTTATAACACTACCTTGGGGAACGCCGGAAATCACTTCTGTTTTACTCGATGACTTTCCGTCAATTACTACGAACTGTGACCTCTCTGACAGGAAATCACAAATACAGTCACATAACTGAGACGATATTCCATAAGCACGCAATTTCACTACGAGTCGCTTGTGTGGTACAGTGTCAAAAGCCTTCCAGAAATCCAGATATACGGAAACGTTCTGAAATCCCTTGTCAATAGCACTCAACACTTCATGTGAATAAAGAGCTAGTTGTGTTTGACAGGAACGATGTTTCCTAAACCCATGTTGACTGTGTGTCCATAGAGCGTTTTCTAGCCGAACGGTCTTAGGAGGTGCAGTCATGGACTGTGCTGCTGGTCCCGGAGGAGGTTCGAGTCATCCCTTGGGCATGGGTGTGTGTGTGTTTGCCTTAGGATAATTTAGGTTAAGTAGTGCGTAAGCTTAGGGACTGATGACCTTAGCAGTTAAGTCCCATAAGATTTCACACACATTTTTGAGACCGTTTTCTTCGAGGTAATTCATAATGTTCGAACACAGTATATGTACCAAAATCCTGGTGCAAATTGACGTTAACGATATGGGCCTGTAATTTAGTGGATTACTCCTACTACCTTTCTTGAATATTGGTGTGACCTGTCCAACGTTCCAGTCTTTGGGTAAGGATCTTTCGTCGAGCGAACGGTTGTATATGATTGTTAAGTATGGAGCTAATACATCACCATACTCCGAAAGGAACTTAATTGGTATACAGTCTGGACCAGAAGACTTGCTTTTATCAAGTGATTTAAGTTGCTTCACTACTCCGAGAATATTTACTTCTACGTTACTCATTTTGGCAGATGTTTTTGATTCGAATTCTCGAATACTTACTTCGTCCTCTTTTGTGAAGGCATTTCGGAAGGCTGTGTTTAGTAACTCTGCTTTGCAGCACTGTCTTCGATAGTATCTCCATTGCTATTGCCCAGAGAGGGCATTGATTGTTTCTTGTCGCTAACATACTTCACACACGACCAGAATCTCTTTGGATTTTATGCCAGGTTTCGAGACAAAATTTCGTTGTGGAAACTGTTATAAGCATCTCGCATTGAAGTCCGCGCTAAATTTCAAGCTTCTGTAAAAGATCACCAATCTTGGGGATTTTGCGTCTGTTAAAATTTGGCGTGTTTGTTTCGTTGTTTCTGCAACAGTGTTCTAACCCGTGTTGTGTACCAAGGAGGATCAGCTCCGTCGTTTGTTAATTAATTTGGTGTAAATCTCTCAATTGCTGCCGTTACTATTTCTTTGAATTTAAGCCACATCTCGTCTATACTTATATTATTAATTTGGAATGAATGGAGATTGTCTCTGAGGAAGGCGTCAAGTGAATTTTTACCTGCTTTTTTGAATAGGTATATTTTTCGCTTATTTTTCAAGGATTTGGCGTTTAGAGTATTCAGTCTCGCTACGACAACCCTGTGTTCATTAATCCCTGAATCGGTTTTGATGCTCGTCATTAACTCAGGATTATTTTTTGCTAAGAGGTCAAGTGTGTTTTCACAATAGTTTACTATGCGCGTGGGCTCATGAACTAGCTGCTCGAAATAATTTTCAGAGAATGCGTTTAGCACAATTTCGGATGATATTTTATGCGTACCTCCGGAACTGAACATGTATTTTCGCCAACATATCGAGGGTAAATTAAAGTCACCACCAACTATTATCGTATGAGTCAGGTACGTGTTTGAAATCAAACTCAAGTTTTCTTTTAACGTTTCAGCAATTGTATCGTCTGAATTGGGAGGTCGGTAAAATGATCCAATTATTATTTTATTCCGGTTACCAACAATGACCTCTGCCCATACTAACTCACAGGAAGTATCTACTTCAATTTCGCGACAAGTTAAACTACTTCTGACAGCAACCAACCGAGTTTAGCCTATCCTTTCGGAACACCGTTAGGTTATTCGCAAAAATTTCGGCTGAGCTTATATCAGGCTTTAGCCAGCTTTCAGTGCCTATAACGATTTGAGAATCAGTGCTTTCTATTAGCGCTTGGAGCTCTGGTACTTTCCCAACACAGCTACGACAATTTACAACTGTTACACCAATGGTTCCTGTATCTACGCTCTTCCTGTTTTCAGCCTGCACCCTTTGTGACTGAATCCCTTCTTGTGTTTTCCCGAGACCCTCTAACCTAAAAAACCGCCCAGTGCACGTCACACAGCACACGGGTAGCAGTATCCGTGTAGCCGCCCCCTACGTATAGTGGACACCTGACCTATTCAGCGGAGCCCGAAACACAACCACCCTTTGGCGCAAGTCGAGGAATCTGCAACCTACACGGTCGCAGAACCGTCTGAGCCTCTGATTCAGACCCTCCACTCGGCTCTGTACCAGAGGTCCGCAATCGGTCCTGTCGACTATGCTGCAAATGGTCAGCTCTGCTTTCATCTTGCAAGCAAGACTGGCAGCCTTTACCACTTCTGTTAGCCGCTCGAAACCAGAGAGAATCTCTTCTGATCCAAAGTGACACACATCATTGGTACCGACGTGAGCAACTATTTATTTACAACTTACACAAAATAGATACACGTGACTTGCGGAGTATGGCTGTAGATGTAGATGTAGATGCTACCCTGTGCTCACTAGGCTGAGAAAAATCCACATAGCAACGAATTGATAAGCAGTTCAACCCACATTTCCAGCGTCTTAGGAACATAAGCTATCTAGCACCTTAACAGGTTAAGAGTAGAAGTTCTCGAGTAGTCCGCACTCCTGAGATGAACGAGAATGTGCTATATTTAGCGTGCGAAAATCCTGGAATTATTGTGCAACAATTAGCAGTTGCGAAAAACGCAACTCATCCTTTTCACTGGGCGAAACTTCACAGACAGTTACTGCAGCCATTCAATCTTCATCGCTTCCAGGCCACAGGGCCACAGCCCCCCTGTGCGAGATTGCTGTTCTGTCAGTGTATCTTGACGTAGATTTGTTTACACCTAATATTTTATGTACTGTCGATACGGGACGGGTTCGCAAGGGATTAGAAGTGAATTTCTCATAATCTATATGTGTGAGACAAACCCCACGAAATTGCAGAAAGAGGTTATCAGCATTTCTTTTCATCAACAGACGGGTAGACGTTTTGACTATAGATAAACAAGGCTATACGTACTACCAAGACGTTAAATGGGGCTGATCACTAGGGCTTTCTCATCATTGTTTGCCGTTCTTGCAGGTGGATGTGCCATGTCAACCAGGCATGGATGCTCACGCACCAGTAAGTTTTCACCAGCAATGTCTGTTGCTATCTGATTCTGACATTTCTGGACCACTGGATAGGGAGGGAGTCCACACAACTTGGGCTCCAAGTTCTCCTAACCTCAATTCCCTAGATTTGTTGTTACGGACATACACTCTAAGAATGACGCACAGCGGAGGAATTACCGCAATGGGAAGAAAATCGGTAGATGTGATGTACACGTATAGACAGACAAATGAATACAGTTTCAGCAAAACTGGATGATTTATTCAAGAGAAAGAGCTTCTCAAAACCGAACGAATCAATAACGCATTCATCCACCTCTGGCCCTTATGCAGTTACTTGGCTCATATTGATTGATAGAGATGTTGGATCTCTTCCTGAGGCATATCGTGTTGAATTTGGTATAGTTACGTGTTAGATAGCCAAAATCCCAAACTGATTGGAGGAACATGCTCATAACGCTCCGGTTGTCCTCCTAGCTAAGACAGGGTTTGCTAAGCAGTGGAACCTCTAGCCGTTTGCCATCAGGCATCATCTTGCTGAAATATAAGCCGAGAATGTCTTGTCATAAGGGTGTAAAATATGGTCGACGTATGGCTGTGCTTTAAGGGTCCCGCGGATGACAACCGAAGGGGTCCTGCTGTGAAAAGAAGTGGCATCCCAGAACACCACTACCGGTTGTCGGGCCGTATGGCGGACCACAATCAGTCTGGTATCACACTGCTGTCTGGAGCATCGCCAGACACGTCTTCGCTTCGAAGCGGGACTCACCACTGAAGTCAATTCTTCCCCTGTCTATGAGATTCCAGGCCGAAGACGCGTCTGGAGATGCGCTGGACATCGGTAGGATAACAACCTGACTGTAGCCCGCCATACGGCTCGACAACCAGTAGTGATAATCCGGGGTGCCATTTCTTTTGACAGCGGCACCCATACAGCGCAGCGATACGTCCACGATACCCTTCATGGCAAGCCATCCTGGGCTTACATTTCAGAACGATAATACCTGCCCGCACACGGTGAGAGTTTGAGAGTTTATACCGCTAGTCTTCATGACTGCCAAACCCTACCTTGTCCAGCAAGGTTGCTGGATCTCTACCCCAATTGAGAATTTTTAGAATATTATGTGCGGGGCCCTCCAGCCATCTCGGGATTTTGACGATCAATTGGACAGAATTTGTCACGATATCCCTCAGGGGGACATCCGAAAACCCTATCAATCAGTGTCAAGCTAAGCAACTGCTTGTACAAGGACCAGAGGTGGATGAACGCGTTATTGATTTTAATTTGTGTAGATTTTTTTTTTCTTGAATGAATCATTCAGTGTCTCTGAAATTGAAATTATTTGTTTGTCTGTAGACGCTCATCACATCTACCGATTTCCGTCCCATGGATCGAGTCTCCAATATTTACTAGAGCGCTTCACAACTGCGTCAGCTTGAAACAATGCGTGATTTCTTATGCTGAAGGGCAGTGGCATGGCCTGCAGGTGTGGCCGAGCGGTTCTAGGCGCTTCAGCCCGGAACCGCGTTGCTGCAACAGTCGCAGGTTCGAATCCTGCCTCGAACATGAATGTGTGTGATGTCCTTATGTTAGTTAGGTTTAAGTACTTCTAAATTCTAGGGGACTGATGACCTCAGATGTTAACCCCATAGTGCTCAGAGCCATTTGCACTATTTTTTCAGCAGTCCCATGCATCGGACGTCCCATTGAATCCTTCCTTCTCACAAAGTATTTGTTTCCAGAGACGCGTCTCCTCTGAATGTAAAGAATGACAGTTCTGGAAAAATCTTACGTTATTTGATTTTCAAACAGCTGAGCAAAACTCAACGTACTCAGTTTTCTCTTTACTTATTCTGATCATCACTAAACTGTCACATAATATTTTTAGTGCACCGCAATCTGACTTTCAATAATCCCTACAAAAGAATGGTCCTGAGTAACAATAACCTATACCTTTCATGAATCACTTATCTCACAAAAATCTTTGTTACTCGAACTACTGCAGTACAGCGAGCGCCAATACTGCTAGCAAAATAAAAGATTCTAACTACCGAAGGCACTAACTACTGATAGTCATAGTTAGCAAATGAAAGATCTTGATGGAGAACAAACAATATATTTACTTTAATAGCGTTCAAAAGTCATTATATGATTTTGTGACATCCAATTAAACAGATTTCCTTTATCTGACGGACACACGTCCAGATCGTGCTCTCATAGTAACCTCTCAAAACTCTGGCATCTCTCTCCCCATATACACCACTGCTGGCGGCTCATCTCCAGCTGCCCAACACTACCCTAGCGATTATTCCAACGAGTTCAACCAGCCA
Organism: Schistocerca cancellata; assembly: GCF_023864275.1. Classification (NCBI taxonomy): domain Eukaryota; kingdom Metazoa; phylum Arthropoda; class Insecta; order Orthoptera; family Acrididae; genus Schistocerca; species Schistocerca cancellata. The sequence continues at coordinate 42,761,924 of NC_064632.1, read as the reverse complement.
CAGACTGCACACACCGCACTCAGCGATTTTCATACAGAGCACTACTTGGCGTTACCAACATAGAAACCTAAACAGCCTACTTACACCAGAACCTTGATTACTGGACTTTTTATCTTGTTTCGATGAGTACTACAACTTGTCAACACATTCGACATACGCCGGATGTACACTGATGGACCAAAACATTATGGCCAACCCCACAACCGTTGCGTGGACGTGACGTAGTAAGGAAAGAGTATAACAGGAGCAGAGACGAATGTGCAATTATTTTAGCAACTATATGGAACACAAATAGGCAAATCCACTGGCACAACGACTTTGACACAGGGCAGACTGTTATGGCCCGGCGACTAGGAAAAAGCGTCTCTAAATCGGCAACACTGGTCGACATTTCTCGCGCTGCAGTCATGTACATCTATGCAAAACAGTTGAACAACGATGAAATCACGAGTAGGAGACAGTCGGGGGCTTGCCTTCTCTGTAAATCAAAATACACTCCTGGAAATGGAAAAAAGAACACATTGACACCGGTGTGTCAGACCAACCATTCTTGCTCCGGACACTGCGAGAGGGCTGTACAAGCAATGATCACACGCACGGCACAGCGGACACACCAGGAACCGCGGTGTTGGCCGTCGAATGGCGCTAGCTGCGCAGCATTTGTGCACCGCCGCCGTCAGTGTCAGCCAGTTTGCCGTGGCATACGGAGCTCCATCGCAGTCTTTAACACTGGTAGCATGCCGCGACAGCGTGGACGTGAACCGTATGTGCAGTTGACGGACTTTGAGCGAGGGCGTATAGTGGGCATGCGGGAGGCCGGGTGGACGTACCGCCGAATTGCTCAACACGTGGGGCGTGAGGTCTCCACAATACATCGATGTTGTCGTCAGTGGTCGGCGGAAGGTGCACGTGCCCGTCGACCTGGGACCGGACCGCAGCGACGCACGGATGCACGCCAAGACCGTAGGATCGTACGCAGTGCCGTAGGGGACCGCACCGCCACTTCCCAGCAAATTAGGGACACTGTTGCTCCTGGGATATCGGCGAGGACCATTCGCAACCGTCTCCATGAAGCTGGGCTACGGTCCCGCACACCGTTAGGCCGTCTTCCGCTCACGCCCCAACATCGTGCAGCCCGCCTCCAGTGGTGTCGCGACAGGCGTGAATGGAGGGACGAATGGAGACGTGTCATCTTCAGCGATGAGAGTCGCTTCTGCCTTGGTGCCAATGATGGTCGTATGCGTGTTTGGCGCCGTGCAGGTGAGCGCCACAATCAGGACTGCATACGACCGAGGCACTCAGGGCCTACACCCGGCATCATGGTGTGGGGAGCGATCTCCTACACTGGCCGTACACCACTGGTGATCGTCGAGGGGACACTGAATAGTGCACGGTACATCCAAACCGTCATCGAACCCATCGTTCTACCATTCCTAGACCGGCAAGGGAACTTGCTGTTCCAACAGGACAATGCACGTCCGCATGTATCCCGTGCCACCCAACGTGCTCTAGAAAGTGTAAGTCAACTACCCTGGCCAGCAAGATCTCCGGATCTGTCCCCCATTGAGCATGTTTGGGACTGGATGAAGCGTCGTCTCACGCGGTCTGCACGTCAAACACGAACGCTGGTCCAACTGAGGCGCCAGGTGGAAATGGCATGGCAAGCCGTTCCACAGGACTACATCCAGCATCTCTACGATCGTCTCCATGGGAGAATAGCAGCCTGCATTGCTGCGAAAGGTGGATATACACTGTACTAGTGCCGACATTGTGCATGCTCTGTTGCCTGTGTCTATGTGCCTGTGGTTCTGCCAGTGTGATCATGTGATGTATCTGACCCCAGGAATGTGTCAATAAAGTTTCCCCTTCCTGGGACAATGAATTCACGGTGTTCTTATTTCAATTTCCAGGAGTGTAGTAGCAGATCTGAAGACAGAGTGAAATGTTGGTGCAGGTATAGGTGTTTTGGAGCACAGCGTTCAGCACTCCACTCCAGGTGACACTTACACGGGCCCACGTTGACCCAACCACGTTCCCAACTACGACTGAATGTGTGAATGGGCCATCGAGATAGGACTGTACATCAATGCAAGCCTGTCACATGGTGGAATGAACCACGTTTCCAGTGAGACAATGTCGATGGTCATTTCCAGATATGCCGTGGTCCAGGCGATTGGATGCTCGAGACATTCATCGTGCCACAGATGCAGGACGGTGGGGCGATATTACGTGATAGGGAACATTGACCTGGACTACCTGCGATACTACTGTGAGGCATCACGACAGCAGTGGACTATGATAACATTATTGTGGACAAAATGCTTGATGTCTCCACCATCAATGGAAATGTGTTGCCTGATGGGATGAACCACGTGCCTTCTTACACCAGGTTGTTGGTCGTATGCGTTTATGGAGCCATTCAGGAGTTTGGCTGCCAGAGACATGTAGCACGCCACGGCTGTAGGACGGGAAGGCAATGGGGAACATCCACCTCAGCTGCATGTGGTAGTAAACGGGGGCACTGTGGACTGCGGCAAGATGTAGTTCACATGCTTGATGTCTACCCCAGCAGCGATTTCATGTAACGGCGGAATAACTTTCCATGTCACTAGGGCACAGTAGTGCGAGAAGCATGATGGTGAAATCTCGTTGATATCTCGGCCACCAAATTCGCCTCATCTGAATCCAGTGGATGTGGAACGCTGCCGAGAGCAGGTCAGTAATTTACAGAAACTCTGTGAGGTGCGTATGGACATCTGGTGCTACATGGCTAGGTAAACCTACCAAGGACCTGTCAAATCAATGCCTGGCAGAATCGCTGTTGTTACTTCCCAAAGGAGAACAGACAGCCGGCCAGGGTGGCCGAGCGGTTCTAGTCGCTACAGCCTGGAACCGCGCGAGCGCTATGGTCGCAGGTTCGAATCCTGCCTCGGGCACGGATGTGTGTGACGTCCTTAGGTTAGTTAGGTTTAAGTAGTTCTAAGTTGTAGGGGACTGATGACCTCAGTAGTTAAGTCCCATAGTGCTCAGAGCCATTTGAACCATTTTTTGAGATCCGACACTCTATTAAACATGTGGTCATATCAGTATTGTTTTGGTTCATCGGCCTCATTTGCTAGCAGCGGTGGCCCCTAGGCCGATACAACTTTTCCTTATGGCCTCGTTGCATTATGACCGCTGAGCAGAGTTCTGCCTGCTAGAAAGTCTTCGAAGCGACGGCATGCTTCCTCGGATATTCTGCCAGTGTAAAGCCGTCGGCACACGGACCGTGCATCCGAACGTCGAGCGTTGAGCGTGCCGAGTTTCTGACATCATAGCGTGGAACAGCACGTTCGGGAGTCTTTCCGAACGTGCAGAGGAATATCTGGCATGTCAGATATTCTGAGCGTGCGTCCGAGCGTTAACCAATGAGATGGGACAACGCCACCTACGTCACACGCACGCCGTCACCCTTCAGTACAGAGTTGTGAGGCACCATATTGGCATTCATTTCAAGCCTGTATGTATATTTGCCGTTTCTGAGCACCAGCAAATTCAGAATCACTGGAAAATCCGTTGTTAGTTGTGTGATTTGTTCCAAAAAAATAATGAGAAACATCATATTCGTTACAAAAGGATTATTGTAACTTGCGTATTATGAGAAAAGGCTATTTGAAGACAGCGACACACTGAAGATCCACCCAAAACGTATTATCCTTGGTACAATTTGTTATAATTAAATTTCAATTAGTAACATAATAATGTACGATTAACGTTTATAGCACGGGTAATACAATATGATTACATACAAGGATTGTGTGGTAGGATTCGCGTAATGAGTAGCGTCTTTGAACAATAATGAGTGTTAGTTGGGGTGGTGGTTCGCGTCATAACTCTCCCAAATTTTTTTTCGTAACATTCGCGTTTTTATTAGGTTCTGATACTCTATTATTAGTTTAATGTAAGTAAATGCTATAATTTGATGTTATGTAAATATAAATTCACCGTTTTTGAGGGATGATTTTGTTCGATTGGCTTATTCTACAGGACAGCTTTGTTCCTTTTTCTTTTACGCTTCGTAATTCACATGTCGCAAAGATTCTGCTACTGGGTAGTGATCAAGTAAGGCTGAGGTTTTACTAAAACGTGGAAATGGTGAAATAATGTTATATTATGCGGAGAAGTATTCCAAATTTGTACCGCACTGTTTGTAATGGAACTTTTATAAGTCTGTGTCCTTATTGATTGGACATGGTAATTTCCTTTTCGTGGGCGATCGAGGAAATGTGCGCTTTAATAGAGCTAACGTGGGAATTTCACGCGCGTCCGTTGAGTAAACTAGAAACATCCCTCAACTGCCGCTGGAGCGCGTTGCGATCGCGTATACCACGTTGGGGCCCACGTACCGTATGCACAAGTCGCATCGTTCCTGAGCGTCCAGCAGCACGTTGAACTTGGCACGCTCAACGTTAACGTTCGACAGCACGGTCCGTGTGCCGACGGCTCAAGCTGGGCACAAGTGCCTACCCGGCCAGACCGCGGCTCGGCCGGGCCCTGCACCCCGCCATAAGTCACGGGCTCCCAATTAGGGCGCCGGCTCGCCCTACGCTCCCCGGCTCGGTCGGCCCTCTTGGAGCAGAGCGCAGCGGCGGCCACTGCGACAAAGGAATTCGCCCGAGGCGGAAGGCTGCCCCAGCGCTGCGCGGCGCGGCGCTGCGTCTTTGGCGCGGCCGGCCGGAGGATGCTAAGTTCACCCAACTTGGATACGATGTGACGTCATTATGACGTATACACGCTACATCGAAAACGATAGAAACCGTATATCGACTATTCGACCTTTGTGAACTTTCGAGAGATTGTGACAGGGTAGCGCTGTGCTCTGCGCCATTCGTTTAAATGTGTTTTGCGTTCCTTGCGTTTAAATCGTGTATTGTACTGTGTTTGTGTCCTGTGAGTTGTTTTTCGTTTGCTCGTCTCTAATTATGTGTTCAGCATTCGAGAGACTAATGAGAGGAAAGCTTACCACCATGGAATGCTTTGACACTATCATACCACCATGGAATGCTTTGACACTGCGTTCAATCATGTCATACGTCAATCAGTACTAGACACTAACCTTTGGTTAACATTACATTGAGAAATCCACTTCCCCTCGTATTTCATCTCCGGTCGACGATTTTTCTTCAACAGTGCCTCATATTTTTCTTTTTAAGTTCGAAATTCAATCATTCTACACATCAGTCATTACTGGACACTAAGGTACCTGTCTCTGCGGTCCGAGTGTAAAATTACTTGGAATTATGGTTGATAAAAGACTATCTTGGGATGGACATATAAATTACTTAGCTAGCAAACTTGCACGAGTTCTCTTTCAGCTATATAAATTAAGAAAAAAAGTCAGCAAGAGTATGCTGCTAGAATCTAATATGTACTGACAAGACCAATTGTATGAAACCATACTAAAATGTTGATAACAAATAAATATTATTTTCGGCGTAAGCATTCAATACAACAATCACACAATCTAATCTGGTCGGGACATAAGAAGACTTCACTTTTTTACATGATGTTTTCAAGGCCACGGTCAGGAATATTTCTATCAGTATCCAGCACTTTTATTTTGGCGAAATACGTTATACGCTGCCGCACTGAGCTGTTTTCAGAATCGCACGTGTCATAACAAACCACTAGCTGACGACAGTTTAGAATCTCGAACGTTCGTAAAAGTCGATATGTGTGTTAATCGACTAAAGCGTAAATACGCCATAATGACGTCACATCATATCCGGGTTGGGTGAACTTAGCATCCTCCCGGCCCGCCCCTGTGCACCTCCGCTGACTCGGGCGCCCGTGCCACAGGCCGTGCGTGCAGCCCGCCTCACCCTTCTGTACAGACTCCACGCTGCAGCCGATGACGGTTGCGTACTTCGATCTAAACAGCGCTGGGACGAGGAGTGACACGTAGCGGGCTACTGCAGCGTTGGTGGTTGGCGACAGCATTTACGAAGTACACTACTGGCCATTAAAATTGCTGCACCAAGAAGAAATGCAGATGATAAACGGGTATTCGTTGGACAAATGTATTATACTAGAACTGACATGTGATTACATTTTCACGCAATTTAGGTGCATAGATCCTGAGATATCAGTACCCAGAACAACCACCTATGGCCGTAATAACGGCCTTGATACGCCTGGGCATTGAGTCAAACAGAGCTTCGATTGCGGGTACAGGAACAGCTGCCCATGCAGCTTCAACACGATACTACAGTTCATCAAGAGTAGTGACTGGCGTATTGTGACGAGTCAGTTGCTCGGCCACCATTGACCAGACGTTTTCAATTGGGGAAAGATCTGGAGAATGTGCTGGCCAAGGCAGCAGTCGAACATTTTCCGTATCCAGAAAGGCCCGTACAGGACCTGCAACATGCGGTTGTGCATTATCCTGCTGAGATGTAGCGTTTCGCAGGGATCGAAAGAAGGGTAGAGCCACGGGTCGTAACACATTTGAAATGTAACGCCCACTGTTCAAAGTGCCGTCAGTGCGAACAAGAGGTGAGCGAGATTTGTAACCAATGGCACCCCATACCATCACGCCAGTATGGCGATGACGAATACACGCTTCCAATATGCGTTCACCGCGATGTCGCCAAATACGGATGCGACCATCATGATGCTGTAAACAGAACCTGGATTCATCGGAAAAAATTACGTATCGTCATTCGCGCGCTCAGATTCGTCGTTGAGTACAACATCGCAAGCGCTCCTGTCTGTGATGTAGCGTCAAGGGTAACCGCAGCCATGGTCTCCGAGCCCATAGTCCATGCTACTGAAAACGTCATCGAACTATTCGTGCAGATGGTTGTTGTCTTGCAAACGTCCCCTACGATAAACCGCAATAGGCTACAATCCGACCTTAATCGAAGTCGGAAACGTGATTCTACGCATTTCTCTTCCTTACACGAGGCATCACAACAACGTTTCACCTGGCAACGCCGGTCAACTGCTGTTTGTGTATGAGAAATCGGTTGGAAACTTTCCTCATGTCAGCACGTTGCAGGTGTCGCCACCGGTGCCAATCTTGTGTGAATGCTCTGAAAAGCTAATCATTTGAATATCACAGCATCTTCTTCCTGTCGGTTAAATGTCGCGTATGTAGCACGTCATCTTCGTGGAATAGCAATTTTAATGGTCAGTAGTGTATAAGGCCTCATCGTGCTTCCCATCTTCTCCGTCCCGTTACACTGATAGTCTACAGGAGCGGCCGAGCTCTCGGTCCTGCTGCTCTTACTATTTTCAGAATATTCTTATTATTATCGTGGGAAACGGCGTAGAAGCACATGCCCCTGCAATTTAATTACGTGCAAATCAAGCGTCGTCTCTTCTAGGTTTATATAGTGGGTTATAAACCGGCGTCTAAACAGTCATGGTTCTGACAAGAACAATAAATCGACTGTACACTTACCGACTCACCATTTTGGAACGATTTAAGAGAATGTGGTCAGAGCGGTCGATCAATTCTTACAGACAAAAGGAGCAGGAGGCAGAGGTGACAATAAAAAAGGGAAGAAGGAAGATTAGTTTAGCGCCCCGTCGATGTTAATTATTTAATTAGTTCGTCCGCTTCCGTAGCTTAATAGTCAGCGTGTCTGGCTGGTATGCGGAGGAGTCGTTTTCGAATCAGTGTGCCGCCAGGAATTTTTCCTTGGTTGAACTGGAACGGGTGCACTCAGCCTCGTGGTATCAATTGCACAGCTACTAGAGTTGAGTACTATCGACTTCAGGAACAAGAAAACCGACGACGACAGGGAGACAGGTGTGCTGACTTCACAACTCTCCATCCCTCATCCGAATTATGTCATTGGCGGAGGATAACACATTCGTCCGCCAGCCCAATTGGTCCTCCTGGGCTAGAATGAGGAGCTTTACGGTATATATTCATTGCCGCAGAGGCTTAATGAGAGTACTTCAGCATCAGCCTAAGTTCAGCAGTGGAGTAATATGCTACGTAGAGGCATGCAACACTTAATGCAAGGTCAGGACAGTGGCTTTACTTTCAGCAGGTCATATACAGCATGATGTTACCAATCGGTTAAATGTCACTCAAGGTGGTGTGTCTAAGATTTGGAGAAAGTACAGGGGGACGGAAAATGGGAAGGATAGTTCTCACAATATTCGTCTTAGTATGACAACACCAATGCAGGATCGTATCCTCCAACTGTCTGATCGCAGATTCCCAAAATCAGCTGCTAGAAATATTGGAAATGACTTCTCCCAGGCAATAGGGATTCGTATCTGAGACTAAACAGTGCGTAGAAGATTGCATCAGCGTCATCTTCATTCCACAAGACCAACGAGAAGTTTTGCACTGAACCAGCGGAACCGACGCAATCGAAGGACCTGGGCTTTTGCACGTCAGCATTGGACCATTGTGGAATGGAGTAATGTCATATTTATTGACGAGATCAGGAGTGGTTGGGGACAGGGCACTAGACGTGTTAGGGTTTGGAAAAGCGCTATACGACACCAGCAACGCCGATACATTCAAGAAGTTTATCCGTTTGCAGGTGGAAGTGTGATGTTCTGAGCACCAACAATGATGGGACGACGGATCCCTCTAATTCTCATTTACGGTAATCTGACTGGTCCCCAATACCTCCAAGAGCTCCTAGGAGCGATTGTAAGGCCCTGCAGATATGAAGTCGCTGACAACTTCATCCTAGTCGATCACAATGCAAGACCACACCGTACTCTAGCAGTGTCTCGGTATCTTCAAAAATGTAGCATCGATCGAATACACTGGCCAGCACAGTCCCCAGACACGAATACAGTTGAGCATACATGGGACCTATTAGAGGTGGCCATTGCTCTGCGTCCAAATCCACCTGAGAGTCTTCAAGAACTCACTGACGCTGCCATTGAGGAGTAGGACCTCATACCCCAAGATAAGCTTTATATTCGCATCCAGAATGAAAGAACTCGTCCGTATGAGGGGAGGACATATTCACTACTAAAGACTGATAATCATCATCATGAGACAAAGATTTTCACTATTTTTGTTTTCAAGATGTACACTTTGGAGAGAGTCTGTGCTGCTTCGTAACGATTTTTGGCAACTAACCAAAGTCGTTCTTGTTTTCAGAAAGAATTATGTTTATTTTGTTAATAAGGCACTGTATAAACGTCAATGTGTATACTATAAGAAATCATTGTTGTAAATTCTGTGATATTCATAACTTTTCTTGATATATATATATATATATATATATATATATATATATATATGAGATGGCGTAAAAGTCCGTTAACATTTGAAAATGCACTAATTCAGGAATTATGTAGGTGGAGAGGTAAAAATTGAGATACATACCAGAAACGACCTGGGGTTTTATTGAAACCAAAACGATTGCAACGACTGGCCGACAAGTGGCACTGGGCAGAAACGCGTCAGTGGCGCCGCATAAGAATCGTGTACATCATCATGAGTTGAAGTAAGAGAGGGAGTCAGATCATTCATAGCCTGGCTAGAAGCCGCTGCTTTTATCCTGGATGGCGCTCCACTCCGTATTGCTACACGTGTGAAAGATCTCGTGCGCACATCGTTTGATGAGGATGGCATGCTGAGCGACCACGTCCAACACGCTTAGCCTCCGCGTTACCCAGACCTCAATTCGTGTGATTATTGGTTCTGATGTTACTCGAAGTCGCAAGTCTAAAGCGATCTTCCGACGTCAAAAGGAATGCAAAAAGACAACATCCGACGGCTGTTTCTCACCATACCAACCGGTGTGCTGTACAGTGCTGTTCACAACATTGTCCCTCCACTACAGGTACTGTTGATGAATGATGGCCGGTATGTTGGGTATTTGTCTTAAAGAACATCGTCTTCGCTAAAAATCAATTTTTATGCTAATTATTGCTTTTGGATCATATGGAACTCATCTTTTGGTCAGTTTGCACATTTTTCTTGGTTTCAGCAAAACCGCAGCTCATTTCAAGCACGTGTGTCGATTTTACCTCTCTACCTACATTATTCCATGAAGTGCCGAATTTTCAAATGTTAACGGACTTTCGGGTTACTCCGTATAGACACGGAGAGTCAGCAGTCCCTAACAGTGTCGTTATATGCAACGCGCGATGTTGTATCTGGCCTTCCAGTACAAAAGACGAGACTTTCATGTTCTCTTGCTCCTGCAGAACATGGAAATCTCGAGCATAGTTTTTGAGAGCGTGATATGACGTTGCGGGCTGCATAAAACGACACCGGTAGAGGCAGCTAAATCACCCTGTGTATATTAAAGTTAAAAAAAAACTGTGAGATTATATACAACTGGTTTTTTAAACTCTAATTGATTGTTGACAACAACCTTCAAACGGAGTAAGTGTACCATGAGGCTGTTGTCAGTATGCCTAGCTTTTTAAAAAGATGTTTACAATAGGGTCTAGAGTGGAAAAGTGAATCAACATTTTGATATTTTCGTCTACAAACTCTGATAATATCTGCAACGCAGTATTTTCAGAGTTTGGACTTTATGAATAACATGTGACTTCCAGCTCAGGTTCTTGTTATTAAAAACACATAAGAATTTAGAATGTTCTGTTTCAGTTATTGATTTACCGTCTTGTATTATTCAAATGGTTCAAATGGCTCTGAGCACTATGGGACGTAACATCTGAGGTCATCAGTCCCCTAGAACTTAGAACTACTTAAACCTAAATAGCCTAAGGACATCACACACATCCATGCCCGAGGCAGGATTCGAACCTGCGACCGTAGCGGTCGCGCGGTTCCAGACTGAAGCGCCTAGAACCGCTCGGCCACACCGGCCGGCATGCATTACTCCCAAAGGGACGGTCAGGCCTTGTGAAGTACCGAATTGCACGTATTGTGATTTATGTAAGTGCAGTGTCAGTCTATTTGCAAAGAACCAGTTACAAATTTTGAACAAAATATTACTTGTAGCTTATTAAGTATTATTAGGGAAAGTAGGAATTTAAATTCCTTTACTGCCGAACAAGAATGTTCTAATACACTGCAGTCCCCTTCCTCGGCGACGGGAGCTTCGTGGAGCACTAGCTGAGATGGTGATGGAAGATAGAAGGAAAAATCTGAGAATGTGCTAGGAGAGAAACGCTAAATGGAAGTGGCCAGGCGGTGATCTGAACTCCTCTCTTCTCGAATAGTCTACGCATCCGGCGCCTTAAGCAACAAACCACCTCCTTCAGATGCTCGCAAAGTGTTGACAGTCTCAGCGACGATTAGGTGTTTGGGAGGAACTGGTGAAGGGTGGTAGGGGGAGGGGGTGGGGGACGCGGAGACGAAAATTGGATTCGGGCTGCGTCGTGGCCAGCTGCCGCCGCTGCCACCAGCGCTCATCCATCAGGCGGCGTTATTTATTGCCGCATTTTCGCTGTTTATTACGGATCACTCTGTAATTTATCACCATGCGCTGAAAAATATATTTTCATCAAACGGTTATTAACATTTTAGGTGACGCCGGACCCGTAATGAATGTAATGTGCTGTTGACAAAAAAAAAGTTGCAATAATTAGCTCTGGCCATGGGTGTAGCGGGGGCGAGGGGGGAGGGTTTGAGGTAGGGGAAAGCGGGTATAATGGTCGGCCTGAGGGTGGGGTGGGCTGTTTGGGCTTGCAAAATAACAACATGCCCTACAGCATCCCGATCGGTTTCATTTGGCCGAATCAGCTGCCGTTGTTCATTTCCGTTTTCAGCACCTTGACGATAGTTCAAACCTGATTCCTTTTATCCTTTGGTAAGACACTAAGAAAACAGATGTTGACAGATGTGAAAATTACCGAACTATCAGTTTAATAAGTCACAGCTGCAAAATACTAACGCGAATTCGTTGCAGACGAATGGAAAAACTGGTAGAATCCGTCCCCGTGGAAGATCAGTTTGGATTCCGTAGAAACGTTGGAACACGTGAGGCAATACTGACCTTACGACTTATCTTAGAAGAAAGATTAAGGAAAGTCAAACCTAAACTTAGAGAAAGCTTTTGACAATGTTGACTGGAATATTGTCTTTCAAATTCTAAAGGTGGCAGGGGTAAGATGCAGGGAGCGAAAGGCTGTTTACAATTTGTACAGAAACCAGGTGGCAGTTATAAGAGTCGAGGGGCATGAAAGAGAAGCAGTGGTGGGGAAGGGAGTGAGACAGGGTTGTAGCCTCTCCCCGCTGTTATTCAATCTGTATATTGAGCAAGCAGTAAAGGAAACAAAAGAAAAATTCGGAATAGGTATTAAAATCCATGGAGAAGAAATAAAAACTTTGAGGTTCGCCGACGACATTGTAATTCTGTCAGAGACAGCAAAGGACTTGGAAGAGCAGTTGAATGGAATGGATAGTATCTTGAAAGGAGGATATAAGATGAACATCGACAAAAGAAAAACTAGGATAATGGAATGTAGTCGAATTAAGTCGGGTGATGCTGAGGGAATTAGATTAGGAAATGAGACACTTAAAGTTGTAGATGAGTTATGCTATTTGGGGAGCAAAATAACTGATGGTGGTCGAAGTAGAGAGGATATAAAATGTAGACTGGCAATGACAAGGAAAGCGTTTCTGAAGAAGAGATGTTTGCACGTGTCGAGACAGCATATGATTCCTGCTTTGGAAGAGCGCGACTGTGTGGAAACCACTCTTTTCATGTTAATATTTACTTCCGAACGCAATATCGTTGCGTCCAGCACAATTCAGGGGTGGCGCCGTGTCATAGTATTGCTCTTTGTTAATAGCTGCCACATTCGTCGTGTCTATGCACTGAGTAAAGACGTGAGTTCCACACCAGACAGCATTCGACAGTAGACCATTGAGTGGGCTCACATCAGTTCACAGTGCAAACATTGTCCTCGATCATATTCCGAAACTAAATGCAATCTATCACGGAGTGAACAAACTGTTGATACTTACCCATTCGTCCAGGTAGCTCGTTGCCTGCATCCACATCCACATACCCCCCTCCCCGAGTGATCTTCGAGAGGATTAGGCTATGATGCCGGCACTGGACTTCACTTCCTCCCTTTTCTCAGTATCATCACCAACACCACAAGGACGACACTACCAAATACCTGCTCTTATCACCCTCATCCATACGAATCAGTTATACTCATAAAATTTGTCACCTACTAGGGACGACTAGGAAGAGTTGTACCAGGCAATGAGCCACACGGATCCAACAGTGTACTGTGAAACGTCAAGAGTAGCTGCGAAGGGCAAATGAAAACTGAAGAAGTGATGTATTAAGTTACAGATTTGTATTCCCTGCGCGGCAGTGCGCACTACTAAGAAAAATCGGAAATCACGCCGTGTTTCAAATGGGAGTTGTTTCACTGTGCTCCGTACAGCCCTGATTAGATACTCAGTAATTACCTCTTCATCCCCTACAAGAAAGAACGACAATCGCCACAGTATTTCGTAAGCTGTCAGGTCATATTTACGGTTGCCGTTGCTTGTGTATGGCAATGAGGGAAGTCAAAATCTCGTCCTCTTCAACGATAAGTGCTTTACCATCAGTCATCATCAACGAAGGATGAATCCTCAACAATACTAGCTACTCGTCCTGAGAGACGTCAGGAAAACCACACTGAAAGATCCAACAGGCAAAACACCAAGAATTGGCCGCGAATGGAAAATTACTTTCATAAGCAACTTCAGGTTGAAGTTTTAATACTCATATAGTTCAAAACGCCATTACATTAGTTTTCATTTTCTGAATAGCTGAATGGAAATTAGTTTGCGATCCATCCCGGTATTACGAAGTATGAAAGCTGCATGGCACTCGGTACCAAACGATTCGGCGATTCATTCTTGACAGAGAGGTATGGTCCCTTATTTCTATTTGTTTTTATCTTGAAACGGGTCTATTGGGAGTTTGATATTTGCGTTTTTGGAATTTGTACATACCAAGGATATCTGAAACGCTAAGCGACAGTTCTGAATCGCAGACACGAAGCAGAGTACTCGTGGCAATGTGGACGTAAAGTGTTTAAGGGTACCCTCCGCCACGCACCGTACGATGGCTTGCGGGTTATCCATATTATGTGTGTAGATGTAGATGTAGAAGTAAAATGATTTGTGTTTGAATATAGCGAAACAGAGGAGAAAGATTCGATTAATAATTTAGAATGAAATAAGATGTAATGAGATTAGAAAATCATACGAAGAGGACAGAAGATAATAGTTTTTATGTAGTTGCATTGCTGTCACGCGTAGTTTGGAAGCATTGTTGAATGGGACATCCCCATCAGGGAACTTTAGATTTTTCATTAAAGACCGAGTAATTTTTACTGTAAGGTATTTATCATGTATATTAATTACTTCTCTAACATTTGTGAGAGTAAGAGTCTGATATCAAATTTGCCGTTTGTCAATATTAATGACTCTTATAACATGAATTTTATAAAAATGGCTTTGTGCACTATGGGACTTAAGATCTGAGGTTATTAGTCCCCTAGAACTTAGTACTACTTAAACTTAACTTAACATCCGTGCCCGAGGCAGGATTCGAACCTGTGACCGTAGCAGTCTCAAGCGCCTAGAACCGCTCGGCCACCGCGGCCGGCTGAATTTTATACAAGTAATAATATATCAGATAGAAACTTCCTGGCAGATTAAAACTGTGTGCCCGACCGAGACTCGAACTCGGGATCTTTGCCTGTCGCGGGCAAGTGCTCTATCATCTGAGCTACCGAAGCACGACTCACGCCCGGTACTCACAGCTTTACTTCTGCCAGTACCTCGTCTCCTACCTTCCAAACTTTACAGAAGCTCTCCTGCGAACCTTGCAGAACTAGCACTCCTGAAAGGAAGGATATTGCGGAGACATGGCTTAGCCACAGCCTGGGGGATGTTTCCAGAATGAGATTTTCACTCTGCAGCGGAGTGTGCGCTGATATGAAACTTCCTAGCAGATTAAAACTTTGTGCCCGGTCGGATCTTGGTCGGGAAAACAGTTTTAATCTACCAGGAAGTTTCATATCAGCGCACACTCCGCTGCAGAGTGAAAATCTCATTCTGGAAAATAGGTAGTTTGTTTAAGAAATATTTCACCTACGAGCATTGTCCATATCCTCGAGCCAAGTCATTTCTATTTAGAGAGTGTCTCACTTAGTGATGTGTATAAAATAGTTTACTTGTTCTCTGGAGCGTTGCACTAAGCTTTCACCATCTGTAGTTAGACATTGAAGGCTGGTTAATAGAGAGCAGCAAGCAACACGTTTCCAAGCAATTACAGTACGAGGTAAGATATTTTCATTTCAGGATCAGTTTACTACGAAAATTATCAACACACAGGGACCATGTTATGAGCACCATTATTAGGCAGATCATTAACGCACAGGGACCACTTTGTTTAATTAAAGAGATTAATAGTAAAGTTCAGGATTTAATCGGTTGGCGCGTTCCTGAAAGAATATAAAACAGGGCCAAATTAGTGTTGTATTCTCGCAGTCAGAGATATTTGGTTTCTCTCGCAGTTGGAAACGCACAAAGACACCCAACAGCGAAGTTCAATCAACCAACCAAGCCAGTACGAGTTCAAAACCAAAAGAAAATAATTATAGGTATATTCGGAAAGTAAGGTCCGATTAGGCGACAAATGGAAACCACTGCGAAAATCCGACTGAACTTTGCACATATGTGTTGGACAGTGTCATTAGTGTGTCTGTCGATCGCTTCACGTCGCTCTTTCCAACTCAGAGCTCGAAGTGATCACATAGAAATGCCTAAAACAACAGTGTCTCCCGCCAAGTATGTGAGATTTCGCCTGAAGCTATGCAGCCGAGACAATACAAATGTCACGAGTTTCTTTCTTCAAGACAATTTTCAGCCGCGTTCTACAGGGGCAATGAAGATACTCCTGCAGGGTATCGATGGGAAGTGTTGTTCACCCCCAATACAGACCTTAATTGGCTCCGTCCCTTGTTCAGCACCACTCACATGAAACGCTGGCGACGACAACATTTTGGCACAAACAATGAAAGGCATACCAGCGTAGAGAATTAGCAGAAAGCACAGGCGGCTGCTTCTGTGACGAGGGTACTGGAAAGTTCGCACAACGCCAAGACAGATTTCTAAGTCAGAGCGGCGACAACTTAGAGAGGTAGCTGGAAGGTGTGGCTAACTGCTGGGAATAAAAATTTTTTGATTTTCACTGTGGTTTTCATTTCCCGACCGGTCGGACTTTACTTTCCGAACAGCCCTCGTATTACAGGAAACCTTCACCAGCGCCTTGCTTTCTACAGTATATCTGGTTTGAAGTGTCTTCGAGTATTTACCATCGACATATTGGCTGTTTCTGTGCTTTCGAATACCACCGAGTTCCTGATGTTTGTGAAGCTTTTCAGCATGGGAATTTGAAGACTTTTGCTGTCCTCCCAATGTGCGATGCCTATATTTAATTACACAGCTTCGTGAGACGCGCCACGTAGAAGGGCTTTATGTAGGACAGAGACGGGGGCTGGCTTGTGGTAGGGGCTGGGGGCTCCCTCAAAGGGCCGAGACGCAGGCATCCTGTCCGCGGCAAGGGCGTGCGTGCCCTGTGTGGTGCGGTGAGCGTGTGGCGTGCGCCCGACAGCCGCAGGACCTGCCCTGCCCTTCGCCCTTCCGGTCGATAGCGTCTCTGCTGGCTGCGTCCTAGGGCACCGACTTCTGCCCAGAGAGCTCCTTGGCCGCCGAGATGACTGCCCTCCGCTACTGAAGGACGACTTTATGAATATGCCTTGAAGCGCCAAAGAAACTGGTGTGGGCATGCGTATCAAATACGAAGATATGTAAACAGGCAGAATTGCGCGCTGCGGTCGGCGACGCCTAAATAAGACAACAAGTGTCTGGTGCAGTTACATCGGTTACTGCTGTTACAATTTAAGTGAGTTTGAACGTGGTGTTATAATCGGCGCACGGGTGATGGGACACAGCACCTCCGAGGTAGCGATGAAGTGGGAATTTTCCCGTACGACTATTTCTCGAGTGTACCGTGAATATCAGGATTCCGGTGAAACATCAAATCTCCGACATCGCTGCGGCCAGAAAAAGATCCTGCGAGAGCGGAACCAACGACGACTGAAGAGAATCGCCCGCATCTCGTGGTCGTGCGGTAGCGTTCTCGTTTCCCACGCCTGGGTTCCCGGGTTCGATTCCCGGCGGGGTCAGGGATTTTCTCTGCCACGTGATGGCTGGGTGTTGTGTGCTGTCCTTAGGTTACTTAGGTTTAAGTAGTTCTAAGTTCTAAGGGACTTATGACCACAGCAGTTGAGTCCCATAGTGCTCAGAGCCATTTGAACCATTTTGAAGAGAATCTTTCAACGTGAGAGAAGTGCAACCCTTCCGCAAACTGCCGCAGATTTCATTGCTGGGACATCAACAATGGATCGCGTGCGAACCATTCAAAGAAGCATCTTCGATATGGGCTTTCGGATCTGGAGGCCCACTCGTGTACCCTTGATGACTGCACGACACAAAGCTTTACATCTCACCTGGGCTCGTCAACACCGACATTGGACTGTTGATAACTGGAAATACAGGGTATTTCAAAAATGACCGGTATATTTGAAACGGCAATAAAAACTAAACGAGCAGCGATAGAAATACACCGTTTGTTGCAATATGCTTGGGACAACCGTACGTTTTCAGGCGGACCAACTTTCGAAATTACAGTAGTTACAATTTTCAACAACAGATGGCGCTACAAGTGATGTGAAAGATATAGAAGACAACGCAGTCTGTGGGTGCGCCATTCTGTACGTCGTCTTTCTGCTGTAAGCGTGTGCTGTTCACAACGTGCAAGTGTGGTGTGGACAACATGGTTTAATCCTTAGAACAGGGGATTTTTCTGGTGTTGGAATTCCACCGCCTAGAACACAGTGTTGTTGCAACAAGACGAAGTTTTCAACGGAGGTTTAATGTAACCAAAGGACCGAAAAGCGATACAATAAAGGATCTGTTTGAAAAATTTCAACGGACTGGGAACGTGACGGATGAACGTGCTGGAAAGGTAGGGCGACCGCGTACGGCAACCACAGAGGGCAACGCGCAGCTAGTGCAGCAGGTGATCCGACAGTGGCCTCGGGTTTTCGTTCGCCGTGTTGCAGCTGTGGTCCAAATGACGCCAACGTCCACGTATCGTCTTATGCGCCAGAGTTTACACCTCTATCCATACAAAATTCAAACGCGGCAACCCCTCAGCGCCGCTACCATTGCTGCACGAGAGACATTCGCTAACGATATAGTGCACAGCATTGATGACGGCGATATGCATGTGGGCAGCATTTGGTTTACTGACGAAGCTTATTTTTACCTGGTCGGCTTCGTCAATAAACAGAACTGGCGCATATGGGGAACCGAAAAGCCCCATGTTGCAGTCCCATCGTCCCTGCATCCTCAAAAAGTACTGGCCTGGGCCGCCATTTCTTCCAGAGGAATCATTGGCCCATTTTTCAGATCCGAAACGATTACTGCATCACGCTATCTGGACATTCTTCGTGAATTTGTGGCGGTACAAACTGCCTTACACGACACTGCGAACACCTCGTGGTTTATGCAAGATGGTGCCCGGCCACATCGCACGGCCGACGTCTTTAATTTCCTGAATGAATATTTCGATGATCGTGTGATTGCTTTGGGCTATCCGAAACATACAGGAGGCGGCGTGGATTGGCCTCCCTATTCGCCAGACATGAACCCCTGTGACTTCTTTCTGTGGGGACACTTGAAAGACCAGGTGTACCGCCAGAATCCAGAAACAATTGAACAGCTGAAGCAGTACATCTCATCTGCGTGTGAAGCCATTCCGCCAGACACGTTGTCAAAGGTTTCGGGTAATTTCATTCAGAGACTACGCCATATTATTGCTACGCATGGTGGATATGTGGAAAATATCGTACTATAGAGTTTCCCAGACCGCAGCGCCATCTGTTGTTGAAAATTGTAACTACAGTAATTTCGAAAGTTTGTCTGCCTGAGAATGTACTGTTGTCCCAAGCATATTGCAACAAACGGTATATTTCTATCGCTGCTCGTTTAGTTTGTATTGCCGTTTCAAATATACCGGTCATTTTTGAAACACCCTGTATGTTGCCTGGTCGGACAACTCTCGTTTCAAATTGTATCGAGCGGATGGAAGTGTACGGATATGGAGGTAACCTCATGAATCCATGGACGCTTCATGTCAGCAGAGGACCGTCCAAGCTGGTGCAGGCTCTGTAATGTTGTGTGGCGTGTGGATCTGGTGTGATATGGGACCCCTGATACATCTAGAGACAACTCTGGCAGGTGACACGTACGTAAGCATCCTGTCTAATCGCCTGCATCCATACATGTCCATTGTGCATTCCGACGGACTTGGGCGATTCCAGCAGGGCAATGCGGCACCACAGACGATCAGAATTGCTACAGGGTGGCTCCAGGAACAGTCTTCTGAGTTTAAACTTTTACGCTGGCCCAGACATAACATAACTGAGCACATCTGGGATGCCTTGCAACGTGCTATTCAGAAGAGATCTCCACCCCCGTCCTTACGGATTTATGTACAGCCCTGCAGGATTAATGGTGTCAGTTCCCTCCAGCTCTACTTTAGACATTAGTCGAGTCGAAGCCACGTCGTGGTGTGTCACTTCTGCGTGTTTTCGGGGGTCTTACAGGATATTAGGCAGGTGTACCAGTTTCTTTCGCTCTTATGTTAGTTTTGGATAAATCGGTTGTAAATATTGATTCCTTTATTTTACAGATCGATTACGGTCACTGTGTTGCCATATTCAATGCAAATTATCGAATATTGTAGGCCCATATCATAATAGCAAAATATTTTCTATAAGGTGTAACATATACTGTGATGATTACTTCCAACAGGTATCTTCACTTTTACTGCATACAATAATTTTTAAATTTACAGATGAGCCTTAGCAGTTAATCTTAGCAGTTGCTGATTCAACGTACAGTGAGCTTTATCCAAAATATGCTGGGAATAATATGGTCGTGGTTCACAAGGTTCCAAATGGAAACAGACATCAAGGACGCACTTATTGTCAAATATTCCGGGATTGTCCCTCAACTGCGTCTCACCTCACCGTGTTTAATGGAATGGTGAATCCACTAATTGTGAATTTATTCTTTCAGTGTTTTCAGAGGTGCTCTACAACTGCTATAGGGACAGCACAGGTAAAATAGGATAGCGACATGCTGCCGTCGTGCTTTGATAACATTTTTTTAAAAATCTATGAGATCAACCACATAGAAGAAAAGTATGATTCGGTTCTGTTAGGACGAAGAGAGTCGTGGGAAGGATGACATCTTTTAGCAAAATAGTACAGCTTGCCACACGGTACGCAGTGTCTACTAATAGTCAGGGAAACACAGCCAAAAAAGGAGAGTATTATCGTTGTCATTAAATTCAGCAAAGCCAATCAAATCCTATTTGTGTGAAAACTTCGATCGCTGTGTTCGCTCCGCAGTTTATCCACCGCATGCCCGTCTACATCTGCAGCATCGTAGAGAGGGCAGGTGCAGTAAGTCGCGGCGATGTATCAGTCCATTATAGTTCCATCTCTTCTATATATTGTGGTTCTTCGGGGTACTTACAAATGCTCATTCCAACGCAATCCCATAGCGCGGACTTGCAAACAGAAGCAGCCATTTCTTGTAGAAGTAGTTGGAGACTGTAATTTTCTATGTATGTGGATAATAAAAGACGAGAAGTTAGAAAGACAGACATTTTTCACTGCAGTTGAATCTTGTCTGAATTCTCTAAGCCGGACTCACAATGTTGACATACAGCTGACTCGAACCTCGGTGTCTGGCTTAAGTAATTCAGAAGGAAGGCAAGAGACTAGCGTCTATTATAATCTGTCCCGCGCGGATAGCCGTGTGTGTTGAAGTGCAGTTTTCGGGACGAGGAGGTGCGCCAACCCCCTATCGAATCATCTCTACTGATTAACGGCGAGAGTCGGTAGGTTAGGCAGCCAGGATGTGGTTCTGTCATGTGAAATGGTTTATACCCTATAACATCTCTCTCGTTAAAACTCTGAAGTCAAGGTAAGGCAGCATAAATACACCTCACGACAGCCACAGCAACCCATCCATCAACATGAACAAATGTTGCAGTACCATAAATACTGTAAGATTATAACTGTCCGGGCTGTTATGCCGTGGTCGGTTGATGAATTCTGTGTCGATGCTCAACGTTTCGTCTCCGACTGCGGGAGACATCTTCAAGGGGGTCCGTAGCTCAATGGAAGGTCCAACACACCCACTGGCTCGCTACTGACTGCCGCTAAATTCCGTGTCCGCGCGCTCCCACGCCGCGGCATAGCGTCACGTGTTTTGAAAACGTCAGTGCAATTGGCCGCTGTCCGTCGCCGTCGATCGCCGTTGCCATCACCCAGTGGTAGGCGGATGGTACACATCTTCTTTGGGAATCGACACAGAATTCATCAACCAACCACGGCATAAGTGCCCGGATAATAATAATGGACATGATGTTTCCGGCCGTGAAAGTCTACATTTTAGTATCAGACGCTTCTACGGGGAGGAGATGTCAAGAGAAGTGCGACGCCTGGAAGGACTCCAGAAGAAGAGAGTGCAGCTTTTGTGTTCCCTCACATTCCTGTCTCGTTGCAGAGCCGTCGGCGTTATACCGAAGTTTCTGAAGATAAAGCGACTGTTCTATTCGGGAAAGGCACAACGCATTTTTAAACGGACTGAGGAGGCCTTACTACGAGAGCGCATTCAGCAGACCCGACGGGACTTGGCAAGCACAAACTGTAAGTTAATATCTCTCCATATTACGATCAGTAATAAACTGTGCAGCGGTGACTGGGATAAAATTGATAGACTACTGCATGGTACCATGGGGAAGCGTATGTTGACAACGTCTAGTAGACAGAAGAAGAAGTTTGATAATTTGCTACCTAATCAGACTGTTCGGCATTTAGACGTTTCCCGGACCGTTATCAATTTGTCCAAACGTTCGTTATCTGACGATGAGACATCTGTGCTTGCCAAGGGAGGAAATTTTGCTGTTAGTCCGCGTTTTGTGCCCACGGAAGAAATTATAGCCAGTGTAGAAGCAGGAATTCGCAGTGTGGATTCTGTAACAGCTGAAGAAATCTGTATAGAAACAGTAAGAATATTAGCCAATGCAAAACCGCCGAAAAGTAATATAACTGTCGTTGAGAGAAGAGCTTTAAAACTCCTGAATGACGACGATAGTATTTTGGTTCTCCCAGCTGACAAAGGAAGCGCAACGGTGGTTATGGATGTGGCCGACTATCGGAGTAAAATTACTGATCTACTGGATCCGCAAGCATATAGGAAGCTGAATAAGGACCCCACTAACAGCGTTCTCAGAACTGTGTCGCGGTTAATAAAACAGTCCTCCATTGAAGAGAGTGTACAGAAAGGTCTCTGCAATTCGATTGCGCTACCACCGAGGCTTTATGGATTGCCCAAAATTCATAAAGAAAATGTGCCGTTAAGACCGATACTAAGTGCCATTGGTTCGCCCACCTACTCGTTAGCCAAGTTTTCGACTACGCTGCTAAAACCACATGTGGGCCGTTCGGACTCTTATATAAAGAATTCGACACATTTCATCAGCAGATTGAATGGCATAGTGGTCCAGCCGGAGGACATATTGGTCAGTTTCAATGTGGTATCGCTGTTTACCATGGTTCCACTTAATGATGTATTGGAACAGCTGGATCGAATTTTTCCTGCCGATATTTCAGAACTGTTTAAGTGTTGTTTGACGACCACATACATCAAGTGGAATGAACAGTTTTATGAGCAAACGGATGGCGTGGCTATGGGAAGCCCCCTAAGTCCCGTAATTGCAAACTTCTTTACGGAGAAATTCGAAGAACAGGCCTTAGGTACTGCCAGCAAAAAACCAAATGTATGGTTCCAATACGTGGATGACACGTTTGTGCTGTGGAGACATGGTAGGGAGGAACTAAGCCGGTTCCACGAACATCTGAACAGTATAAACACGAGAATTCAGTTTACAATGGAGGAGGAGGTAAACGGCAAGTTACATTTCCTCGATGTGCTTGTTTTTAGAAACGAAAATGGTAGTTTGAGCCACTCAGTATACCGCAAACCCACGCACACGGACCGTTATTTGCACCGGGATTCGAACCACCACCCACAACAGAAGCGGGGTGTTATCAAGACGTTAGCGGACAGAGCTAGAAATATTGTGAACCCGAGTTGCTCGACGCTGAGATGGAACATCTTCACAATGCACTAATGAAGAACGGATACTCGTCCCCCGAAATAAAACGTGCGTTGAGGCAGCCACGCAGAAATCATACTGACTACTGCAAAATCTACGGTTTTCCTGCCGTTTGTTAAAAATGTAGCGGAAAGAATAGGGAGGATCTTGACGAAGCGGAATATTACCGTAATTTACAAGCCCAGCAGGAAGATACAGGAATACCTTAAGCCTGTCAAGGACGCTCGCAAACCACTGGAAAAAGCTGGAGTGTATAGGATCCCATGCAGCTGTGGTGATGTTTATGTGGGTACCACTAAAAGAACTGTTTCTAAACGTTTGGAAGAGCACAAGGGAAATTGCAGAAGAGGAGAAACGGAACGATCAGCTGTTGCGGAGCATGCTTTCCAGCCAGGGAACCACAATATTCGTTTCGAGGAGACGCAAGTACTAGCGGCCACAAGCGGATATTACGAAAGGCTCTACAGGGAGGCATTCGAAATCGCTAAACACCCAAATAATTTCAACCGAAAGGAGGAGGGCGTGAAATTAAACGGCATATGGATGCCAGTGTTAAAGAAGATGTGTACCACCCGCCCACCACTGGGTGATGGCAACGGCGATCGACGGCGACGGACAGCGGCCAATTGCACTGACGTTTTCAAAAAACGTGACGTCACGCCGCGGCGTGGGAGCGCACGGACACGGAATTTAGAGGCAGTCAGTGGCGAGCCAGTGGGTGTGTTGGACCTTCCATTGAGCTACGGACCCCCTTGAAGATGTCTCCCGCAGTCGGAGACAAAACGTTGGGAATCGACACAGAATTCATCAACCGACCACGGCATTACAGCCCGGATAATTATAATGGACATGATATTTCCGGCCGTGAAAGTCTACATTTTAGTATAATACTGTAAGAAACAAAAATACAAGGACAAGGAAGGAGAGGGTCTGGGTGAGTTCCTTTGACAGCTTTATTGTTTGTTCTCAAAGACCCTGATGTCACTGTAGAACGCTGGCGATGACGACGCACTAACGACGCATGTGCTCGTCTATTGCTATTGGCTAGGCTGTGCTGCACTCTCGCTCCAAGTGATAAACTGCTCGGCACGGGAGCGGCGCGGCGGAACTCATTATCGCCACCCCGGAAGCTAGGGAGCAGACATGCCAACGTTCTGCAGTGTACAAGCTTGTCAAAAATGGTTCAAACGGCTCTGAGCACTATGGGACTTCATCTGAAGTCATCAGTCCACTAGAACTTAAAACTGCTTTAACCTAACTAACCAAAGGACATCACGTGCATCCACGCCCGAGGCAGGATTCGAACTTGCGACCGTAGCCGTCGTGCGGTTCCGGACTGAAGCACCTGGAACCGCTCGGCCACAACGGGCGGCCCACAAGCTTGTCAACAGAGTTGATTTGACATCAGGCTCCTTGAGAATAATCAATAAAGGGACTAAACAACAAAATAAAAGACGGTAATGTATCAGAATGCTGTTATAATTGCTAACTTCTAGACGTTTTACATTAGCGTTAGGCCTATTTCAGCATTATTGTCATGTTCAGGCTATCTGCAACCATATATGCTTTGTTACAGGTTGTAACATTATAACTGATAAAAATTTTGTTTTACTGTGTGCTAGTACAAAATCCCACATTGCATCGTGGCGCTGTCGCTGTCTTATAATCTTACTGTTGCGTAGGTCCCATTGCAGCCAAGTTTTTAAATATTTATCTAAATCTCTACGAACTGCTGTTATTCGCATATGTAAGCTAGGACTTTTATGGCCTGTACATACTATTGTGGTTTTGACAGCTACGACTGACAGCTAATCCAGCAATGTTGAGTGGTTGCAATTTTTTATTCGTTTCTCTATGTATCGTAATTATCTATAGCGTAGTACTATAATCTTTGTTATATATATATATATATATATATATGTGTGTGTGTGTGTGTGTGTGTGTGTGTGTGTGTGTGTGTGGTGTTTTTTTTCATTTTATTACGACTAACCCGAATCGAGCTGTATGATTTCAATAAATTTATCTATCAAATTTATAATACGACGCCATTTCGTATGTCGCAGATGGCTAATAAGGACTTTAGTAAATCGTGTTGTACCAGTGATATGTCTTTAACTTTGTCAACACGCAATAGCAGAAGAATGGGTCCAGTAGAAGGTATGTTTATTTGGATGAAAGGACATTCTCGCATCCGACTAGGTTCATACTGTGCTGATACCGCCTGATTTACACTATCGCACACGTTTATGAAACTTTCGTTCTTTTTTCGCACAGGTATCACCACGCACAGACGTTTGGAGTACTCATACTCATAAGGTTTAACCAGATGGCAACAGGAAGGGCATCTGGCTAACCCTTAAATTAACCATGCCAAGTCCTTGACAGACCACGCAGACCCTGCGACAATAAGGGAACAAGGTCAAAGAAAAATAATTACAAGTTCTGAGTCCGGGAGAGATGCTTCTTTGGTAAAGAACTATACAGCTTTGAACACAGTTAGGGCACATAGTTTACATAAGAGATAAAACATAGAATAACATTAACACATATAATACCGAGAAAATGCATTTAAGACAATCAGTGTTTTAAGGTGGTCAGTGGAATTTTGTACTATAACTTGCAAATAAACTGTTCCAATCCATTGAAAAATGATGTCACTCCTTCGTCCATTGTTTCTGGACGCATCTCTCTCTGCTGCCACGTCAGGGGAAGCCACAACAATGGTTGTCATACGCGCACTTCGAGTGCTCCATACGTCGTCACATTGTTCGTGTAGCTATTTGTCTTGCCACAAACAAGCTCATTTCATTACTCTAACGTATGTGATGACTGTAAGACACTGCATGGCCGAGCGAATATGTGTGTGTGCTCTCGGGCATTAATACGAGGGACTTTCAGTAAGCAGGTTGGTTTTATTCTGGATTCCAATTTACCATATTATCGCCCACACTTTTGGCTGCAAAACGCTATTTTTCAACATAATCTCCGCTCAATGCGACGGCCTTACGCCACCTTACTGGGGCAGCCTTTATCCCTTCGTGATACCACTCTACTGGTCGACGTCGGAGTCAATGTCTTGCTGTATCAATAACCTCAACATTAGCCCCGTACTACTTCCCGCAAACTGTATCCTTCATTGGGCCGAACAGGGGGGAGTTGGAAGGTGGCGAGATCCGGGCTGTAGGGTAGATGAGGAAGAACAGTCCAATGAAGTTTTGAGAGCTCCTATTAGGCACGCAGACTTGTGTGAAATGTTGCGATGTCATGGAGAAGGAGAGGCTCGTTCGAATTTTCTTTTTTTTTGTGGGGACGAACGCGGTGAAGCTGTTTCTTCAATTTCCTGAGGGTAGCACAATACACTTCCGAGTTGATCGCTGCACCATGAGAGAGGTTATTAAAGAGCAACCCCTTCAGAGTCCCAGAAGACCGTCGCCATGTCTTTACCGGTTGAGGGTGTGACTTTGAAGTTTTCTTCGGAGAAAATGTGGTATGGCGTCACTCCATGGATTGCCTTCTTGTTTCCGGTTCGAAGTGATGAACCCATTTTTCGTCGCTTCTGACAATGTTCGACAAAAAGTGTTACGATCAGCAGCCTCGTAATGCGAAAACTATTCTGCACAGACGGTCCGTCGT
This sequence comes from Schistocerca cancellata, assembly GCF_023864275.1. NCBI lineage: Eukaryota > Metazoa > Arthropoda > Insecta > Orthoptera > Acrididae > Schistocerca > Schistocerca cancellata. Next base: position 42,735,063 of record NC_064632.1, on the reverse strand, counting down.
TGCTGTTTATGGTCCTTTGTTAGGCAGCAACGAACTCGGCGGACGAACCCATTTGAGTACTCCAATTGGTTGACATGTCAGCTCCATGAACAGAGACGTCCAGTTGAGCATCGAGATGTCTCATTGCGATCCGTCGATCACCTCGAATGAGAATGTCCGCACGTTCCAACAATGAAGGTGTCACAGCTGTGTGCGACCAGGTGGCGCACAAGAGGTCGGACAAGTTGCGATGACAATAGACGCCTCGTTCAACGACTCACCCTCCATTTGTTCACTGGCAGGTCTCCGTAGACATTCTACAGAGCCTTTGAAGATCTGCTTTTGGATGGTTTTCCGAAAAAGAAAGACAGTGACAGGTCTTTGCTTGGCACACACCTCTGTTACAGGTGTCATTTTGAAGACTACGTTTAGCTCCACCACCTAGCGGAACGTCATGAAACTGTATGAGTTGAAGCGGGAATATTCCACGATGTCCCATAACAAATTTAGCGTTTTTTTATCGAAATTGGCTCAGAAATAAACTGTTTCATTACTCATTTATTGTCCGTCGTATTACTGGGCCACTGTGATTCTGCATTGCGTTGACTACAACCATCCTGATACCATTGACTCAAAATGCTCGTAAGTCATGGAATTTCCTTTCTGCATCTCATGCGAAATATTACACGATGGGTTGGGGCTAAGAAATGAAAGAGGAAGCCGCCTGGTAGAATTTTGCACAGAGCATATGTTAATCATAGTTAACACTTGGTTCAAGAATCATAAAAGAAGGTTGTATACATGGAAGAATCCTGGAGATACTAAAAGGTATCAGATAGATTGTATAATGGTAAGACAGAGATTTAGGAACCAGGTTTTAAATTGTAAGATATTTCCAGGAGCAGATGTGGACTCTGACCACAATCTATTGGTTATGATCTGTAGATTAAAAGAGAAGAAAGTGCATAAAAGGTGGGAATTTAAGGAGATGGGACCTGGATAAACTGACTAAACCAGAGGTTGTACAGAGTTTCAGGGAGAGCATAAAGGAACAATTGACAGGAATGGGGGGAAAGAAATACAGTAGAAGAAGAATGGGTAACTCTCAGGGATGAAGTAGTGATGGCAGCAGAGGATCAAGTAGGTAAAAGACGAGATCTACTAGAAATCCTTGTGTAACAGGAGATATATTGAATTTAATTGATGAAAGGAGAAAATATAAAATTGCAGTAAATGAAGCAGGAAAAAAGGAATACAAACGTCTCAAAAATGAGATTGACAGGAAGTGCAAAATTGCTAAGCAGGGATGGCTAGAGGACAAATGTAAGGATGTAGAAGCGAGTATCACTAGAGGTAGGATAGATACTGCCTACAGGAAAATTAAAGAGACCTTTGGAGATAAGAGAACCACTTGCATGAACATCAAGAGCTCAGATGGAAACCCAGTTCTAAGCAAAGAAGGGAAAGCAGAAAGGTGGAAGGAGTATATAGAGGGTCTATACAAGGGCGATGTACTTGAGGACAATATTATGGAAATGGAAGAGGATGTAGATGAAGATGAAATGGGAGATACGATACTGCGTGAAGAGTTTGACAGAGCACTTTAAGACCTGAGTCGAAACAAGGCCCCCGTAGTAGACAACATTCCATTAGAACTACTGACGGCCTTGGGAGAGCCAGTCATGACAAAACTCTACCATCTGGTGAGCAAGATGTATGAGACAGGCGAAATACCCTCAGACTTCAAGAAGAATATAATAATTCCAATCCCAAAGAAAGCAGGAGTTGACAGATGTGAAAATTAACGAACTATCAGTTTAATAAGTCACAGCTGCAAAATACCAACGCGAATTCTTTACACACGAATAGAAATACTAGTAGAAGCCGACCTCGGGGAAGATCAGTTTGGATTCCGTAGAAATGTTGGAACACGTGTGGCAATACTGACCCTATGACTTATCTTAGAAAATAGATTAAGGAAGGGCAAACCTATGTTTCTAGCATTTGTAGACTTGGAGAAAGCTTTTGACAATGTTGACTGGAATACTCTCTTTCAAATTCTAAAGGTGGCAGGGGTAAAATACAGGGAGCGAAAGGCTATTTACAATTTGTACAGAAACAAGATGGCAGTTATAAGAGTCGAGGGGCAGGAAAGGGAGGCAGTGGTTGGGAAGGGAGTAATACCGGGTTGTAGCTTATCCCCGATGTTATTCAATCTCTATATTGAGCAAGCAATAAAGGAAACAAAAGATAAATTCGGAGTAGGTATTAAAATCCACGGAGGAGAAATAAAAACCTTAAGGTTCGCCGATGACATTGTAATTCTGTCAGAGACAGCAAGGAATTGGAAGAGCAGTTGAACGGAATGGACAGTGTCTTGAAAGGAGGGTATAAGATGAATATCAACAAAAGCAAAACGAGGATAATGCAATGTAGTCAAATTATGTTGGGTGATGCTGAGGGAATTAGATTAGGAAATGAGACACTTAAAGTAGTAAAGAATTTTTGCTATTTGGGGAGCAAAGTAACTGATGATGGTCGTAGTAGAGAGGATATAAAATGTAGAATGGCAATGGCAAGGAAAGCGTTTCTAAAGAAGAAAAATTTGTTAACATCGAGTATAGATTTAAGTGTCAGGAAGCCATTTTTGAAAGTATTTGTATGGAGTGTAGCCATGTATGGAAGTGAAACATGGACGATAAATAGTTTGGACAAAAAGAGAATAGAAGCTTTGGAAATGTGGTGCTACAGAAGAATGCTGAAGATTAGATGGGTAGATCACATAACTAATGAGGAAGTATTGAATAGGATTGGGGAGAAGAGAAGCTTGTGGCACAACTTGACTAGAAGAAGGGATCGGTTGGTAGGACATGTTCTGAGGCATCAAGGGATCACCAATTTAGTATTGGAGGGCAGCGTGGAGGGCAAAAATCGTAGAGGAAGACCAAGAGATGAATACACTAAGCAGATTCAGAAGGATGTAGGTTGCAGTAGGTACTTGTGGAAAAAGAAAAGAAAAACAAATCTTTATAGTGACCGATTGTTTCCTTTTGTAGTTTGATGAAGCCTTCAATTAATATAATCGTGTTCGCTGCTGCCATACTGTAAATATGTGTGATACAATCAGAGGGTATTTACAGCGCTCTTTAGTTCGCTTGTTGTGCTAATACGTTTCTTCCAGTCATTGTAGCTCAACACCTTCCGGTGTCAGTGGTGTGGAAATATGCTGCAGGCTGGTTCGTAGTTGCATGGCCTTTCTGCAATCTCACCTGGCTGCCATGTGATAGGTAAACATGCGTGCTTATGACATTACATATCAGTGCATCCACGCCTGCCTGTTGCCTCACGTAAGGTTTCAACAGAGCTGCTTTCCATCCAGTAATATCCAAATTAGCGACAGCATACAGAAGCTAGCTTTTGAATGTTTATCTCTCTGTATACAAAGCAGAGTATGTGTTTACGTCCAGTATCTTCCGCCAAACCCCTGGATAGGTTTCAGCCAAATTCGGCACAGAAACAGGGGAACTCATAAGTATCAGCACTTTGGGGATCATAACCTCCTGGCTGCAATTTGGGATATCGACAACTAGAGTACACAAATGTCAATATAGGTTGCCCTGTGTGATAAGCATATTGTGTAGGACAAGTATGGGCTCCTTAAAAACATGATTTGCAGAGCAGCCGACATCTCAGGGGCAAGAAACAGTTTTCCAGCCCCCAGCACGCAGGCTCTCCTGCACCATAGGTGTGTTGTGTTGTAGGAGTATTAGCCTCGATTGACAGATGGATAGGAAGAGAGGGAGGAAGGAGGGAGTGGTTACAGAGAGGGTGGAGGTGGAGATGCACAGAGAGAGGAGGAGGAGATGGCCAGAGGGAAGGGAAGAGGAGATACAGAGAGTAGTGAGGAGGGGACAAACGCGTAGAGAGGGAAGAGGAGATGGTCAGAGAGAGGGGGGACAAGGTAGAGGGATGGAGGGGGAGGAGTTGAAGAAATAGAGTGGGCATGAGAAGACAGTCATAGATGAGGGGATGAGGTGTGCAGAATGATGGAGGAAGAGGTGGAAATGGAGTGGACACAGAAGGTGTGGTCTATATTGTGTCATACTGACATGCAGGTGAAACTGCAGAGCAAAACCTAGGTTATTAAATATGTGTAAAATTTGACGACAGGAGGGTTAATCAAAGTGGAAATTTTGTTCACGTCTTGCTAGACAGGTTACGATCGCCCAAAGACGACAGTTGCCTGTACACAATAGCATTCGCCAGTGAACTTGATCCTGTCTGATAAATCGTTGGCGAACATTTTATGCGTAGATAAAGTAGGCTTCCTTGTCGGACAACGGACGCCCCTTTCGTTTCTGTGGGGCACAATAATTTGTCCACGGTTTGTTAGATCCGCTGAGGATCGTCTCGGGTTCGCGCCTGGCGGCGGGAGGACAGCGGCCGGGCGTCACAGCGCGGAGGGCCGACATCGATTACCGGAGCGGCGTCGGCGTCGGCGTCGGCGTCGGCGGCGGGCGGACAAACGCGCCCGCAGAGTGAATCAGCGATGCAATTTGCCGCCCGGCTGGCCGGTAACTGCGTTAGGCGCGCCTCCTTACGCCCTCTGATGGCCGCCGCTTCTTTGTGCCGCAGCGGCGCCGGCACCGGCGCTCCGCTGGCTGCCATGACGCTGCCTGCGCCCGCCGACATCTCGCGACACGCGTAATTACTTTCCAATCTTGCCGGCGCCAACAGTCCCCGCCAACTCCGGCCCCTCCTGGCTGAGTGAAGCGGCGGTGCCGGCTGTGCTTCGATCTCTTCTCAATCAAATAACCAACAGTTGCACCGACGCTTGCTTCGTTGATACTGCAATCGTTAGTCTACGTTGCTGGCCATCAGAATTGCATCACTTTGAAGGCGGCATGCAACGTACATAACAATGAAACGAGACGTGCTGCATGCATAAAAGTACCAATGATTAGTATTACAGCGAACCACAGAAAGATCTCTATCGGTTCACCCATTAGTGGTCACTAATATGAAGGCTTAAACTATGTTGCGGACACCTCATTCTCAAATACCGGAGGAATTATGAGTACCGTTAATAAAAACAACAAACTGCTCGGACGGTTTCCTCGCTGGAAGTGGACGGTCAAATGGTCCAAATGGCTCTGAGCAATATGGGACTTAACATCTGTGGTCATCAGTTCCCTAGAACTTAGAACTACTTAAACCTAACTAACCTAAGGACATCACACACACCCATGCCCGAGGCAGGATTCGAACCTGCGATCGTAGCAGTCGCGCGGCTCCGGACTGAGCGCCTAGAACCGCGAGACCACCGCGGCCGGCGGAAGTGGAGGAAAAACTGTACTACGAGCATGTTACGAGTGCGTTCAGTTTTGCTCAGCTGTTTGAAAAGCAAATAATGTAAGAGATTTATCAGCACAGTCATTCATAAATTTTTCTAAGGGGTCGTTTCAATGTGTCCGGAAATGAACAACGTGAGTGCAACGACAACAACCTGTCCCAAAACACAGTCCAGATATTGATACTCCCACTAAATCCCCTGGGCGGAGCAGGTAATAGGACTGTGGAAAGGGCCAAATAGGTTGAGGCCAGTTTCGCCTTCTAATTGTAATTTAATAACTTTTATAACCAAAGCGGCACATAGCCGGACCTTTACCGAATGCAACTCTTTCACGGCTGAAGGCCTCCAAACAAGAACTCTTAACAAATAAACAAGATAAAGTCCAGTTAAGATAGCAATAAAATAATTTTAAAAAAAATCCCAGCAAAGTAGATGGAACAAACATATGCAAGGTGCAATACAAATGGCTGAGGGCCACAATTAAATTTCAAAACTATGAAATGTATTACCATAGACTTTTAAAGGCAGAAGACCAGAACGTGTAAAAACAAGATATTTTCAAAATCAACAAGATTAAAATGCAATTAAAGAGGCCACGTGGAAAGCCTCAAGGCTAAGCAGATAGAACAAGCATACGCAAGGTGCAAACCAATGGCTGAAGGCCACAATTAAGTTTCAAAATTTTAAAATATATTACCATAATCTTTTAAAGATACACTCCTGGAAATGGAAAAAAGAACACATTGACACCGGTGTGTCAGACCCACCATACTTGCTCCGGACACTGCGAGAGGGCTGTACAAGCAATGATCACACGCACGGCACAGCGGACACACCAGGAACCGCGGTGTTGGCCGTCGAATGGCGCTAGCTGCGCAGCATTTGTGCACCGCCGCCGTCAGTGTCAGCCAGTTTGCCGTGGCATACGGAGCTCCATCGCAGTCTTTAACACTGGTAGCATGCCGCGACAGCGTGGACGTGAACCGTATGTGCAGTTGACGGACTTTGAGCGAGGGCGTATAGTGGGCATGCGGGAGGCCGGGTGGACGTACCGCCGAATTGCTCAACACGTGGGGCGTGAGGTCTCCACAGTACATCGATGTTGTCGCCAGTGGTCGGCGGAAGGTGCACGTGCCCGTCGACCTGGGACCGGACCGCAGCGACGCACGGATGCACGCCAAGACCGTAGGATCCTACGCAGTGCCGTAGGGGACCGCACCGCCACTTACCATCAAATTAGGGACACTGTTGCTCCTGGGGTATCGGCGAGGACCATTCGCAACCGTCTCCATGAAGCTGGGCTACGGTCCCGCACACCGTTAGGCCGTCTTCCGCTCACGCCCCAACATCGTGCAGCCCGCCTCCAGTGGTGTCGCGACAGGCGTGAATGGAGGGACGAATGGAGACGTGTCGTCTTCAGCGATGAGAGTCGCTTCTGCCTTGGTGCCAATGATGGTCGTATGCGTGTTTGGCGCCGTGCAGGTGAGCGCCACAATCAGGACTGCATACGACCGAGGCACACAGGGCCAACACCCGGCATCATGGTGTGGGGAGCGATCTCCTACACTGGCCGTACACCACTGGTGATCGTCGAGGGGACACTGAATAGTGCACGGTACATCCAAACCGTCATCGAACCCATCGTTCTACCATTCCCAGACCGGCGAGGGAACTTGCTGTTCCAACAGGACAATGCACGTCCGCATGTATCCCGTGCAGCCCAACGTGCTCTAGAAGGTGTAAGTCAACTACCCTGGCCAGCAAGATCTCCGGATCTGTCCCCCATTGAGCATGTTTGGGACTGGATGAAGCGTCGTCTCACGCGGTCTGCACGTCCAGCACGAACGCTGGTCCAACTGAGGCGCCAGGTGGAAATGGCATGGCAAGCCGTTCCACAGGACTACATCCAGCATCTCTACGATCGTCTCCATGGGAGAATAGCAGCCTGCATTGCTGCGAAAGGTGGATATACACTGTACTAGTGCCGACATTGTGCATGCTCTGTTGCCTGTGTCTATGTGCCTGTGGTTCTGTCAGTGTGATCATGTGGTGTATCTGACCCCAGGAATGTGTCAATAAAGTTTCCCCTTCCTGGGACAATGAATTCACGGTGTTCTTATTTCAATTTCCAGGAGTGTAGAAGGCCGCAATGTTTAAGCTTGAAAGATATTTTTAGGAATTAATTTTGCAAAATTTTTAAGAAAAAAGAAAACAATAACTACATGCCTTAAATTTGAAGTAGCTGAAAACCGATAATTAAACACCGGTGGCACTCAGAAGCCTCAATGGAGGTCGGTCTGGCCTCGTTCACTTAGGCGAGACAGGTGATAAGCCCAACTACACTTGATACGTCGGAACCCAATCAGGGGACAGCCACGGACCGACCGACACAACGACTTGCTTCCCGGCAATCAGTACATGAGAACTCAAACAGAAAAGGTTACAAACGTGATAATCCACGATGGAGTATGTATTAGCTGTCAAAATTGCACTCCATGTTGGACAGCGACAACGTGTGAGGAAATTACGTTAGTGGCCAGGGCAGGTAACCGGAACACTAACGGCCACAAGGCAGAAAATTCTGCTGGTGCACTCGAATTGCAGTCAACGAAAATAGTTAATTGCACCGCATGACGGCTAAATTTCAGCAGTAGAAACACACGGTGTTGCTCACAGGAAAGCCGCCCCAACAGCGAACCACCGAAACGAACCACCTCAACATGAATGGACGTGGTTTGGGTAGTTGAAACCATACTCAACTTTGATGTCCTTGAGTCGGTGAACCACGATGCTCGTAGCGATCGGACAGCTCCCCACACGCTCCCGTACTGCGCAGCGGCTGCCAACGGCCCCAGCCGGCTGCACCGCGCGGAGATAACGTCGCTCGTCCGCAACAACGGAGCGACTCGCCTCAGAATGCCGACAACATCTAAAATCGTCGTCAGTGGAAATAACGCCACCTACACACACAACCTGACAAACACTTGCACGAAGACCTGAACGATACACAACAGTAACTGAACACGCACGAAGACAAATCGGGAGTCGATGCACACACCCACACACACACACACAGCCAACTCATGAATGATCGGCGAGCCAAAACGCGTCGTCCAATAGGACGACCGACCGACGATCCACCAAGACCGCGGCCCGGCTCAAGTGATGCGTGGCGGCAATGGTCGGGCGAGCCATGTCGACGCAAACCTCACTGCTGCTCCAACCCGACTGCACTAGCGCCGCATTGCAACTCCCCGACTGGCAGGTGCGGACTGCGCTCCAAACGCGTTCCAATGGACTGACAGACCCGAACTCGTGACGCGAGCTCCTTTACGACAGTCAACGGCCGGGACGTAATAGCAAATGAGCAAAGATACTACGAGAAGGGATGCATCGATACACGCTGTTAACGATGCTCACGGTAGAGATGGGCAAAACTGTTCTTTTCAGAGATCGGATCAGAACTGTTCACTCCCTGAAATGAATTAGCTCTTTTTCATGACTCACCACTCATTTACAATAGAAAATAATTGGAAGGCACATTGCCCTTTAAACTTGGTTTATTCCAGTACTATACCTGCATTTTGATCTTATTTGATCCTATTTTGAAGTAACACAGGTAATGAGTAAGAATTTTGTATTGTTTATTGAAATTTCCACGGTATGACAAAGTTTTTGATTATTGATTTATTTTGCACTATCGTGGTTTTTTGGGTGATCGGAAAATGTTGTAACTTGAGGTTTACATTAACAATATATTTGGCTATAATGTATTAAAATTTCATTAACCTCATACAAATACATCGCAAGCCATATATTTTTAAAGTGAACGTTTCCTTCCGAAGACGCCTAAAATCGCAAAATCCGTACCAGAATAAGAAAAAAAATATAAATTTGACTGTAAAACGAAAGTGCTGCATATAGCCTTACGCAGAATAAAACAAGGAAAATACTGGTGTATCACATTTTGCGATACGTTTATCGGTTCGCTCGTAATTAAAGCGTAAATTCGAGTGTCCATAATAAAAATCCTATAGTAAGAGGAGTCGTCAGGAACCTAATCTGATCAGTTTAAACAAATAAAAATAAAATAAAAACAAATGATGTATACATAATATAATAATGTAATATACATAGCGGTATTACTACAAAGAACAATATCCAGTAGAGACGAACTCCGATGCAGAAGCACTGAGTCGAGCAGGTCGAGCCGCGAGCTGTATTACTGCGTTAGCTAAGACCGCAGAGACCAGAGTGACACCTGATTTTCTTTGCTCAACGCTCTGGCTAGAGTCGAGAACGGTGGGGTGAGCGTTGAGCAGGAGAGTTCCGAGGGTGGGGGGAGCGGTGAACTCACCCGCTCTGAGACAAATCGTCCGTTCCCTTGCTAGCAGGTTGTTGCAAGTAGTTCCTATATTATCCGCTAGGTGGCTCTCTGTCCTGTTGCTCGCATCAACTGCCCAGAGGGCAGGACGTGCGACTGAAACGATCGACGACAGAGTGCGATGCGAAGTTAAGCTGCGCCAGACACTGCACGCGGCAGACGACGCACAGAGACGGCACGGCATATGCGAAACACAAAATCCAATGGGGCACTGCACAATGCAGGCAGCCAAGGTAGAAGCAGGGCAGAGGCCGGCGCTGGCTGTGTTGTGTGGTGTGCACTGTGCTGTGACCAGCAGAGGCGCTGCTGATATGCTCCGTCTCTCTCTCTCTCTCTCTCTCTCTCTCTCTCTCTGCCGTGGGAAACGTTTGGAGCTACCGTTCTCTTTTTCTGAATCACTGATTGTTCACTCCTTTGGAAGATTCAACTCTATGAATCAGTTCAAGAGCGGATCCCCCATCTCTAGCTCACGGTCAGGCAAAGCAGCAACTCGGTGATAGTAGTAATTTAAATTAACGTAGTAAGGTGGAAGTACGTTAAAAACAGGGTGTAAAATACATTATGGTGGGAACACGAGCCACGTACGGCTCAGATATGCATCGCGTCCGTGTCACAGCAGATGTTCGAAGTGGCCACCATGGAATGCAATGCACGCGTTCACACGTCACATAATGGATTGCAGCACTCTTTCGCACGTTCCTGCCTCACTCCGAATAGCGTCACAGGCATCGTGCACACTTGTTGAAGGATCTCCACATCAGGAACAGGTTCAGCATACACAACGCTTTTAAGATCCCACATGGATAAAAATCCAGGAGACGTCAGTCCGGTGATGTAGGCCATGCTACAGGGCCTCTGCCTCCTATCCAACGTCCGGGGAAGATGATGTTGAGGTTTCGGCGAACTGTAGTGAGGAAGTGGGGTGGTGCTCCGTCACGCCGAAACCACATAACCTGTCGTATTGCCAAAGACACATTCTCAAGCATCCAAGGCAAAGTATTCCTGAAAACAGTACTGCGGGACGGGGTCAAGATGGAGGCGGCGCCATTACCCATTGGGGAACATTAACGTGGGCATCCACGCTTGCAAAGGAGCTCGTGCAAGGCAGCGTATTGTGCATTGGTTGCAGACCACGTACACCCATTCGTGACGATCATGTTTACCAAATGGAGTGCCATTTTTCAATAAGACAACGTGCCATGTCACGAGACCGGGACTGTGTTGGGGGAGCACAGTGGCGTGTTCCAGCTGATGTGCTGGCCATCCAACTCACCAGATCTGAACCCGATCAGACACGTCTGGGATGTGACTGAACATGGCGGCAGTCCTCACTGTCCGCTCCCCGGAATTTACGGGAAGTGGGTGACTTCAGTGTGCAGATCTGGTACGGGCTCCGTCCAGCGACCTACCAGGACCTCATTTCTTCCATGCCACGATGGATCGCCGCTGTTATCCGTGCCAAAGGTGGACATAATGGCTATTAGGTAAGTAGTCATAATGTTCTGGCTGATCAGTGTTTGCCGGCCGGAGTGGCCGAGCGGTTCTAGGCGCTACAGTCTGGAACCGCTCGACCGCTACGGTCGCAGGTTCGAATCCTGCCTCGGGCATGGATGTGTGTGATGTCCTTAGGTTAGTTAGGTTTAAGTAGTTGTAAGTTCTAGGGGACTGGTGACCTTAGAAGTTAAGTCCCATAGTGCTCAGACCATTTGAACCTGTTGTGTCTAGACAAGACAGTCTAGACACAATGAGACGAAGCCGAAAGGCACGCGCTTAAACTCATGCAGGCTGGCGTGAGGTCTGAAACAGGATACGTAATGAATGCTATAAAGAAAAGTACGTAGCTTCTGGAATACTTAACTTTAATCCACATTTGTAGAACATCGCTCTTGATGATACATTAATAGAATCTCAGTATCTATACTGGTAATGGCGCCTTGCTAGGTCGTAGCAAATGTAGCTGAAGGCTATGCTAACTATCGTCTTGGCAAATGAGAGCGTAGTTGTCAGTGAACCATGGCTAGCAACGTCGGCTGTACAACTGGGACGAGTGCTAGTACGTCTCTCTAGACCTGCCGTGTGGTGGCGCTCGGTCTGCAATTACTGACAGTGGCGACACGCGGGTCCGTCGTATACTAGCGGACCGCGGCCGATTTAAAAGCTACCACCTAGTAGGTGTGGTGTCTGGCGGTGACACCACAGAACCATTTTTTGATCAGTGTTTATCAGAGTGTAATTAGCTGATGTAGTGCCTGCGAAAATTACGTTCGAAGTCTGCAAAATGTCCGAACATGGGGCGCATGACACAGTAAATATGAATAGTGACACTATTAACAGAGCCGGAAGAGGTCGAAATAATGCTTAATAGCTTGTGTACCAACCACTCCTGCTATAACACACGTGAGTATTATCACCTCTCTACCTCTTATAATTTTCAAAGCACTGCGTGGCTCCTGCATACAACGGAAACTCGTCACAGTGAAGGAAACATCATAGAGATGGAGCCGATTATATTTCTTATTTGAGGATCGCATAACCATAGGGAATTTGTACTATATCAGGGACCTCAAAATGTAAGCCAGATCGAAAATACAAAACTTCTATTTAATGTAATCGACTGAACGGTTGACAATGAATAATACAGAACACTGTATTGAAAATAGAGAAAACTAAAATAAAATGACTCTTAAGTCTGTTGCACTCTCATTTAATTGTGTGACCGCAGGAAGCAAAAATGAATAAGCAAAAGCAAAATAAATGAGACGAATACTTGCTATAGATGTACGAGTATTAAAGATGCATAACCAAATGCGTTAAATGAGAGTTGCTCAGAACATAGATTGCGCTATTGCCTGAGTGAAAACTTACTGACGGCCGGTGTGGCCGAGCGGCTCTAGGCGCTTCAGTGTGGAACCGCGTGACCGCTACGGTCGCAGGTTCGAATCCTGCCTCGGGGCATGGTTGTGTGTGATGTCCTTAGGTTAGTTAGGTTTAAGTTCTAAGTTCCAGGGGACTGATGACCTCAGATGTTAAGTCCCATAGTGCTCAGAACCATTTGAACCATTTTGATTTGAAACTTACTTTAAGTACAGCGAAAGGGCCCCAGTCAGTAGCAGATGAGAGCTTAAAATCGAAGTTCTCCCCAGAACACTAACAATTCCAATTCTTAGGAGTGCCGTGACTTGTCCCAAGTAAGGCCAAAAGTCCAGAATTTTGGACACTGCTAACGATTCGAAGTATTCACTTAAACGCCTATATGAAAGTTCTGAACTGAGTTTCTGAAGCAGTCGTTGTTTGTAACCAAGGGAGTTACAGTACGCCTGGAAGTCATGAACTAAAAGGACGCATCAGCGCACGCCGGGAACCGTACATTTCGAAAACATACAACCGCGGTGGCTTCCATTATTGAGTTACTACCGCCACGCCGCTGTTTTCTGAACAGTGATTCAACTTGTTTCCCCCCATTCCCCCCCACCCCCCACCCAATTTCACTCGTTGACTTCTTCGGCTTTGCTTGGCACGACAGTAGATCCATTACATGGTGGTGTCCGTCCCTCGCACCCGTCCAATTGTTCGATCCTTTATTCGCTCGTAGTGAGAAACCAAAACTTCGTAGGCAGGTGACCTTTAGGTGTGTTCATAACGCCCGCCGACGTTCTTAGCTCATCCATTCAATGGAAATACGAGTGGTAAGTAGTTTATGGAATATTTATCTTCGTCGGAATACAGCAAATACACTCCTGGAAATGGAAAAAAGAACACATTGACACCGGTGTGTCAGACCCACCATACTTGCTCCGGACACTGCGAGAGGGCTGTACAAGCAATGATCACACGCACGGCACAGCGGACACACCAGGAACCGCGGTGTTGGCCGTCGAATGGCGCTAGCTGCGCAGCATTTGTGCACCGCCGCCGTCAGTGTCAGCCAGTTTGCCGTGGCATACGGAGCTCCATCGCAGTCTTTAACACTGGTAGCATGCCGCGACAGCGTCGACGTGAACCGTATGTGCAGTTGACGGACTTTGAGCGAGGGCGTATAGTGGGCATGCGGGAGGCCGGGTGGACGTACCGCCGAATTGCTCAACACGTGGGGCGTGAGGTCTGCACAGTACATCGATGTTGTCGCCAGTGGTCGGCGGAAGGTGCACGTGCCCGTCGACCTGGGACCGGACCGCAGCGACGCACGGATGCACGCCAAGACCGTAGGATCCTACGCAGTGCCGTAGGGGACCGCACCGCCACTTCCCAGCAAATTAGGGACACTGTTGCTCCTGGGGTATCGGCGAGGACCATTCGCAACCGTCTCCATGAAGCTGGGCTACGGTCCCGCACACCGTTAGGCCGTCTTCCGCTCACGCCCCAACATCGTGCAGCCCGCCTCCAGTGGTGTCGCGACAGGCGTGAATGGAGGGACGAATGGAGACGTGTCGTCTTCAGCGATGAGAGCCGCTTCTGCCTTGGTGCCAATGATGGTCGTATGCGTGTTTGGCGCCTTGCAGGTGAGCGCCAAAATCAGGACTGCATACGACCGAGGCACACAGGGCCAACACCCGGCATCATGGTGTGGGGAGCGATCTCCTACACTGGCCGTACACCACTGGTGATCGTCGAGGGGACACTGAATAGTGCACGGTACATCCAAACCGTCATCGAACCCATCGTTCTACCATTCCTAGACCGGCAAGGGAACTTGCTGTTCCAACAGGACAATGCACGTCCGCATGTATCCCGTGCCACCCAACGTGCTCTAGAAGGTGTAAGGCAACTACCCTGGCCAGCAAGATCTCCGGATCTGTCCCCCATTGAGCATGTTTGGGACTGGATGAAGCGTCGTCTCGCGCGGTCTGCACGTCCAGCACGAACGCTGGTCCAACTGAGGCGCCAGGTGGAAATGGCATGGCAAGCCGTTCCACGGGACTACATCCAGCATCTCTACGATCGTCTCCATGGGAGAATAGCAGCCTGCATTGCTGCGAAAGGTGGATATACACTGTACTAGTGCCGACATTGTGCATGCTCTGTTGCCTGTGTCTATGTGCCTGTGGTTCTGTCAGTGTGATCATGTGATGTATCTGACCCCAGGAATGTGTCAATAAAGTTTCCCTTACCTGGGACAATGAATTCACGGTGTTCTTATTTCAATTTCCAGGAGTGTACAAACAATTTAAATGAAGGTTCGTGCTAAATTTGATTACGAAGTAATAAACTAACAAGCTTAAAAGTCCACCCGCCTCTTTTTTTTGTTGAAGTATCATTAATATTGTAATGAAACTCAAATCACACAATTCTCTATTATGTATGAGTTTTTTCATATTTTAACTTCCAATGCGCGATTTTTTTTTGTATTAATGACATTTTGTAGATAAGCATATGAGTCAAGGATGTCAGGATAACTAATGGCACTTTTTTTACTACCACCACAAAGTTGGTACTCTCGATGAACAATATTTTTTAGTACAGTTTTTCCAGTGAGCCAACTTGTCTCATAATATGTTATAAGGAAATATACGAGCATACCTAATGATTGAAATCTTCCTTTTATTTTATGCCCAATCTTTTAGCTCCTTGTCATCCAGATTTTGTATACCACCAACCACAAGTCACAACTTTCTGCAAATTGGATCTCACAATACTAGTGCAAACTCTCAAATATTTTATAACATCATCAGACAAGAACAAACATTCAACGATTTCAGGACTTAATTAAGATAACACAACTTTCAGCATCCCAAATGGAGTCTGCGGAACATACGGGACTTATGAGTACAGCTCCAAGACTTTGCCAATAATCCGCTCTGGCATCTACTAAATCATTGTGAAATATGAGCGAAGTGTGAGCGAGTAATTTGGTTGATGCATTTTCAGAATATATGCAAGCGTGGTAACAATTTGTGGAACTTTATTTAGCACGCCCTCCACCTGTGCAGTGTAATGAAATTGCATGTGTTGTACGGAAGAGGATTGGCGTGTGCTGAAATGTAAATCAGTGCAAAGGTGGGTGGCTTTGATTAGCTGCGTCTAGGTGATATCCACACTTACTCGCAGTTGTGTAGGGGCCAACGCACTTTATTGTTAATGCGAGATTTGGGTGCGTGGTGAATATACCAAATAACGAATTACTGTCACACTCGCAAGGATAGGTAAACGCTAACCTTGCGTAACTCATGAGTTTGTGTTATGACGTTATTGTTAATTTGTTCACTTTTCTGTACGAGATGCTGGGCTTTGCACGTTAACAAATATTGCGAGTGGTGAGGGAAGTATTAAGTGGCAGATAAAAATCCTACAACTGACTGGGGATCAAGCCTCAAGTCTGCGGTTCAGTAGTCAGGCTATTAACAACTGAGCTGCCGAGGACGAACAAGAAACACTCCAACAATACTCTAGCATTGATCGAATTAGGGTCTTGTCCGTCTATTTCCTTTACAGATGCACTGAGTTTTCCCAGAACCCTTCCAACAAATCTAAGTATAAACTGTTGGTGGTGTACGGCAACCAGGTACAAACTGGTTTTAGGTTACTTTAATCAAAAAGTACCGTTACCGTTTCGAATTTTTCACAGTTCGTTATCAGATGGTTTTTTTCACGCTTTCATCGAAACAAATTATACATTGGTTTCCTGTGAGTTACATAGGATAAACAATAATTCACAATTACAAAAGTGTAACGAAAATGGTTGTGTAACATATGTGTATTGGAGTGAAACTTAGGTGAAATGTCCATCTGTCGCAGATTTATTTATTTATTTATTTATTTATTTATTTATTTCTGCAATGAAATACATTCTCAAGGCTGTTTGTAATTTCACAGTCACAAACGTTGTCCTGTATTGTAAGCCCCTTTCGTTCTGTCCCAAAACGAATGTTTTGAATGCGCACCACGTGTTCTGAATTACGACATATGAAAACAAATAAATAATTTACGAAGTACATTGAGGTCACACGTGCGGCAATGCAGTGATATAAAGATATGCCAGTTTTTGGAAAAGGAAGCGCAAATTACTTTTACGTTGGATGGAAAAAGTGCTTAACATTAAATCTATGACATTAAATGCAGACAGAAACGACAAATGCGTGGAATTTTGCGAATTAGAGCACTAAAAACTTATTTTATGTAAGGCAGAGATACAAATTTCGGCGAGAAGTGTGTGGAAGCCTTATGTGGCATTTGAACATAGATGAATACGATAAATTAAAAATTATTAATATTTAGTGCCATAAATAATATTGACTATTGTAAGTACATACAATATTATAAGATTAGTTACTTGATCTGCAGATAGGTGTGCAAATATTATTTATATTGGTGCACAGAAATTACTTTCTTGAAGTTTTTCAGGAAAGAAGTGTTAGCCAATTCAGTCTGTTATTAAGTATATTATCAAGTTTTTTTGTGTGTACGTAGTTCTGGTTCCACTAAAATATTAAGAGCGGCTCCTTTTTATGTTAAATATATTTTCATGTTGCTTTCAAATGTTGGCACTGGACGGTTTTCTTCTGAGTGTGGGCTGCAAATGTAGATTTGTTCAAGCTTCCAAGCCTTCACGTATCGAGGTGTTCTTTGTACCAAATTTCAAAAATTCTGCCTGCTCTACCAACATAGAATTTTGGGCACTAATCACATTGCAGCTTGTATATTCCTGTTTTACTGTAAGGGTCCTTGGAAAAATTTATATCATGAATCACTTTTTGCTGTAATTTACCATTAGTAGAGAAACTGATGTTAATATTGGACTAATGGATCTATGCAGATATTTGTAAAAACGACGATGATACATCATTCCATATTAATGTAAAATTGCCGCCTTCTGAAGAAGACAGATTTAAATCTGTCGAAACCTAGGTAAAGATTTCTTTATCCATTGCAACTGGTCGGCTGTTTTTAGTCTTATTACGTGGAACCGTTGCTGTTGCGCAGCTATGTTTAAAATACATGTTAATATTGTTATCTTTAAATAAATTTGCAATTTTGATATTATATTGGGCCTGTGTACGGGATAACGGTATATTTAAGTTTTGCTTCTTCAGGAGGCTTATTTGTTTTGGATTGAACGCATGATAAATTCGAAACCGGTAACGATACGTTCTGAATAAAGTAACTTACAACCAATTTGTGGCTGGTTGCTGGACACCATCGAGAACTTCTTTCATATGACAGCCACGGTCTCTAACCATGTCTTTATTTGACAAAATAGCACAAATCTAAGTATTACATCTGCTTTCCCTAACACTCATTTTACATGATAGTCCAATGTCATAACGTTCTTACACTGAAGCGCGAAAGAAACTGGTATTTGAATGCTTATTCAAATACAGAGATATGTAAACAGGCACGATATGGCGCTGCGGTCAAAAACGCTTATATGAGACAAAAAGTGTCTGGCGCAGTTATTAGATCGGTTACTGCTGCTACAGTGGCAGGTGATCAAGACTGAAATAAGTTTGAACGTGGTGTTATAGTCGGCGCACGAGCGATGGGACACACCATCCCTGAGGTAGCGATGAAGGGAGGATTTTCAGGTAAGAACAATTCACGAGTGTACCGTGAATATCAGGATTCCGGTAAAACATCAAATCTTCGACATCATTGCGGCCGCAAAAAGTCCTACAAGAACGTCAGCAAAGACAACCGAAGAGAATCGTTCGACGTGACAGAAATGCAACCCTTCCGCAAATTGCTGCAGATTTCAATGCTGAGCCTTCAACAAGTGTCAGCGTGCGAACCATTCAGCGAAATGTCATCGATATGGGCTTTCGGAGCCAAGGCCCGCTCGTGTACCCTTGATGACTGCACCACACTAAGCTTTACACCTCGCCTGAGCTCGTCAACACCGACATTGGACTATTGATGGCTGGAAGTATATGGACTGGTCAGACGAGTCTCGTTTCAAATTGTATCGAGTGGATGGACGTGTACGGGTATGGAGACAACCTCATGAATCCTGCATGTCAGAAGGGGCTCTTCAAGCCGTTGAAGGCTCTGTAATGGTGTGGGTCGTGTGCTGTTGGTGTGATGTTGGACCCCTGATACGTCTTTATACGACTGTGACAGGTGACGCGTACGTAAGCATGTTGTCCGATCACCTGAATCCGTTCTTGTCCAATGTGCATTCCGACGGAGCTGAGTAATTCCAGCAGGACAATGCGACACGCCACACGTCCAGAATTGCTGCAGAGTGGACAGGGACAGCACGTGCGGAAATCGTATTTTACAGGCAAGCATTCTTGACAACGGCCTTGACGCGGGTTAACAGCGTTTCCCGGCAGATCACCGTAAATAAGAGCGGTCGAGCTTGGCTAATACTTGGATGGATGGCCGTCCGTCTCTTCCGAGCGCTGTTGGCAAGCGGAGTGCTCTCTGCCCCTGTGAGGACAACTGAGGAGCTGCTTGATGCGGTTCCGGTCAAGAAAGCTGACAACGGCCGTAAGAGCAGTGTGCTGACCACATGACCCTTCATATCTGCATCCGCTGACGCCTGTGGGCTGAGGATGGCAAAGCGGCCGGGCGGTACTGTCAGACTCTCACGGCCTGTTCGGGCAGAGTCCACCTGCTGCGTCATTACCCTGACTTCCCAAGTGCCCTTGTAGCCAGCAGAACGGCATCATCTGGATATATTTTTCTGCTGGATACATGTGATGGATAACCTACAGGTCTCTTACGGAGTCGGTGCAGATGACGAATTTTGTGCTATTACACTGCATTTGCTCCAGCGCCCTCAGGATCACACCTAATTCAGCGTCATACACTGTAAATGTATTAGGTAAGCGAATCGTGAGAGCATATTCTGGAAATAATACAGTGCACCCGATGGAATTCCTCTGTTTAGGTCCATCAGCGTAAATCACAACACAGTCGCAATGCTCGTGACAGAATTCTGCAAAAGTCTGATTTAAAAACAGCCTGGGTTATGTGAGGAAGGACTCTATGTAGGTCACGCACACAGTAGCACTTTTTAGCGCAGTAAATCGTACACATTCGAGCTACGGCACTCGCAATTCGTAAAGTTGTCAGCAAATTTACTAATGTGCTATTTGTTTGGTATATAAACGGAATGGAACGTCGTGTCGCGAATTGTTGACTAACCTACTCGAAAAGATAATACTTTCACTCAAGTTGAGAGCCGAAGAGCGAAACACTGAAGTGCGAACTGCCGTAAAAGTGGCTTCGCATTTGTCAGCAGGTGCACAAAAGCAAAGGAAACACCGCTGTGCGCGCCCTCTAATACCATCGGACCCGGTTAATGTCGTTCATCCAATTTGTGTGTCTTACTAATGGCCTGTTGCGAATGAACTGTGATGTCCTGTGAAATGTAAATTACTTCACGCCGCTCATCACGAGAGGTCGCAAGCAATTACTGTCAGCGGTTGTTATTCAAAACAGCCGCTCTGGCTGGGCTCGCCGCAGCACAGCGGGACGCGATCAAACGGGGACTCCCCGCGACGCAGACACAGACAGACAGACACACAGTACGCCACCGCTACAATGCCTACATATTCAAGTCTGCTTATTTCGTTGCTCGGTGCAGTTATACAACCATACAGAAAAAAGTTTTATGCAATCACATCGTTCAAATCGTGGTGAGAAGCCTCCCGAAAAGAAGTAGCCCATCCTTTTCTTTTTTTCTTTTCTTTTTTTAAGAAAAAAAAAGGAAGACCAGCAGGTATAGAAAGTTGATCCTCAACGTATACTGATCTAATGTAATTCGCATAAACAGGCGGAAAACTGCTGCTGATAAATTGACTCTTTTATATATATATATATATATATATATATATATATATATATATATATATATATATATATACAGGGTGTTTCAAAAATGACCGGTATATTTGAAACGGCAATAAAAACTAAACGAGCAGCGATAGAAATACACCGTTTCTTGCAATATGCTTGGGACAACAGTACATTTTCAGGCGGACAAACTTTCGAAATTACAGTAGTTACAATTTTCAACAACAGATGGCGCTGCAAGTGATGTGAAAGATATAGAAGACAACGCAGTCTGTGGGTGCGCCATTCTGTACGTCGTCTTTCTGCTGTAAGCGTGTGCTGTTAACAACGTGCACGTGTGCTGTGGACAACATGGTTTATTCCTTAGAACAGAGGATTTTTCTGGTGTTGGAATTCCACCGCCTAGAACGCAGTGTTGTTGCAACAAGACGAAGTTTTCAACGGAGGTTTAATGTAACCAAAGGACCGAAAAGCGATGCAATAAAGGATCTGTTTGAAAAATTTCAACGGACTGGGAACGTGACGGATGAACGTGCTGGAACGGTAGGGCGACCGCGTACGGCAACCACAGAGGGCAAAGCGCAGCTAGTGCAGAAGGTGATCCGACAGCGGCCTCGGGTTTCCGTTCGCCGTGTTGCAGCTGCGGTCCAAATGACGCCAACGTCCACGTATCGTCTCATGCGCCAGAGTTTAAACCTCTATCCATACAAAATTCAAATGCGGCAACCCCTCAGCGCCGCTACCATTGCTGCACGAGAGACATTCGCTAACGATATAGTGCACAGGATTGATGACGGCGATATGCATGTGGGCAGCATTTGGTTTACTGACGAAGCTTATTTTTACCTGGACGGCTTCGTCAATAAACAGAAATGGCGCATATGGGGAACCGAAAAGCCCCATGTTGCAGTCCCATCGTCCTTGCATCCTCAAAAAGTACTGGTCTGGGCTGCCATTTCTTCCAAAGGAATCATTGGCCCATTTATCAGATCCGAAACGATTACTGCATCACGCTATCTGGACATTCTTCGTGAATTTGTGGCGGTACAAACTGCCTTAGACGACACTGCGAACACCTCTTGGTTTATGCAAGATGGTGTCCGGCCACATCGCACGGCCGACGTCTTTAATTTCCTGAATGAATATTTCGATGATCGTGTGATTGCTTTGGGCTATCCGAAACATACAGGAGGCGGCGTGGATTGGCCTCCCTATTCGCCAAACATGAACCCCTGTGACTTCTTTCTATGGGGACACTTGAAAGACCAGGTGTACCGCCAGAATCCAGAAACAATTGAACAGCTGAAGCAGTACATCTCATCTGCATGTGAAGCCATTCCGCCAGACACGTTGTCAAAGGTTTCGGGTAATTTCATTCAGAGACTACGCCGTATTATTGCTACGCATGATGGATATGTGGAAAATATCGTACTATAGAGTTTCCCAGACCGCAGCGCCATCTGTTGTTGAAAATTGTAACTACTGTAATTTCGAAAGTTTGTCTGCCTCAAAATGTACTGTTGTCCCAAGCATATTGCAACAAACGGTGTATTTCTATCGCTGCTCGTTTAGTTTTTATTGCCGTTTCAAATATACCGGTCATTTTTGAAACACCCTGTATATATATATATATATATATATATATATATATATATATATATATATATATGTGAGTCAATTTATCAGCAGCATATACATATATATATGACAATGCTGGCGCTGATATTGTGTTTAACATTTCAGGTTGTCACTATGGCTCCAGTATAATACGACATGTTTTTGTA
This sequence comes from Schistocerca cancellata, assembly GCF_023864275.1. Classification (NCBI taxonomy): domain Eukaryota; kingdom Metazoa; phylum Arthropoda; class Insecta; order Orthoptera; family Acrididae; genus Schistocerca; species Schistocerca cancellata. The sequence goes on along the minus strand of NC_064632.1, from coordinate 42,712,829 downwards.
AAACGGAGCTGAAGTTGGTCATTATAGACCGAAACCGGGGACCATAGGGGTGAAGTTAAGAAAATTTTTTGTAAAAGTGATTTCGAGGGCAGAGATGACATAGGGACACGTCCACAGGATCTGAGACATTTGCAGGCTCCCAGGTGGATGCCATTTTCCTTGACGTCCGAAAGGCGTTTGATACAGTTCCGCACTGTCGCCTGATGCACAAAGTAAGAGCCTACGGAATATCAGACTAGCTGTGTGGCTGGATTGAAGAGTTTTTAGCAAACAGAACACCGCATGTTGTTCTCAATGGAGAGACGTCTACAGACGTTAAAGTAACCTCTGGCGTCCCACAGGGGAGTGTTATGGGACCATTACTTTTCACAGAATATATAAATGACCTAGTAGATAGTGTCGGAACTTCCATGCGGCTTTTCGCGGATGATGCTGTATTATACAGAGAAGTTGCAGCATTAGAAAATTGCAGCGAAATGCAGTAAGATCTGCAGCGGATAGGCACTTGGTGCAGGGAGTGGCAAATCGCTAAACACGAATGCGACCATCATGAAGCTGTAAACAGAACCTGGATTCATCCGAAAAAATAACGTTTTGCCGTTCGTGCACCCAGGTTCGTCGTTGAGTACACCATCGCAGGCGCTCCTGTCTGTAATGCAGCGTCAAGGGTGACCGCAGCCTTGGTCTCAGAGCTGATAGTCCATGCTGCTGCAAACGTCGTCGAACTGTTCGTTGTAGTATTCCAAACGTCCCCATCTGTTGACTCAGAGATCGAGACGTGGCTGCACGATCCGTTACAGCCATGCGGATAAGATGCCTGTCATCTCGACTACTAGTGATACGAGGCCGTTGGGATCGAGTACGGTGTTCCGTATTACCCTCCTGAACCCACCGATTCCATATTCTGCTAACAGTCATTGGATCTCGACCAACGCGGGCAACAATGTCGCGATACGATAAACCGCAATCGCGATAGGCTACAATCCGACCGTTATCAAAGTCATGAAACATGATGGTACGTATTTCTCCTCCTTACACGAGGCACCATAACAACGTTTCACCAGGCAACGGCGGTCATCTGCTGTTTGTGTATGACAAATCGGTTGGAAACTTTCCTCATGTCAGCACGCTGTAGGTGTCGCCACCTGCGCCAACCTTGTGTGAATGCTCTGAAAAGCTAATCATTTGCATATCACAGCATCGTCTTCCTGCTGGTTAAATTTCGCGTCTGTAGCACGTCATCTTCGTGGTGTAGCAATTTTAATGGCCAGTAGTGTAAATAAATATTTTGCGTTAATTCTTTTGAGATTTTTAGAGGAATGTGCTCTCTGTCAATTTTACGTAACTGTGTGCATCACAAAGAGGAAATAAAAATATGGTATACTCACACTTGGTCTGGATTTCAGGATCCGTTGACTGTCATACAATATTTCCGTCGTGAGACGAGCAACAAATATAACTTCAAACAACCGAGTAGTTGTTCTTATTGTGGTGGTGATTTCGATATGTACAGTGGTAAAACAGAAGCAAATGCTATTCAAAGTTAAATAGAGACGCCATCGAATATCAAGGTGACGGTTAGAAATTTATGACTGGGCCTCGTAAATGTTTCCTCTGAAGCGAGTGGGCCCCTGCTACAGACAAGAGGAAACTGGATGCCCCTTTTTTAATGAACTTGCGCGTCTCTCTGGAGCCCTTTTATCGCACGACGTATAGTGGCGCGTAGCGGGTACCGGCGCAGCCACCAGTATAAACACCGCTCCGCGTGACGGGCCTTCGCACAGAATGTGGACCGCGAGATCGAGATAAGCCGCTCGCGGTCGCTTTGCGTCATCTGGACCGGCAGTCGGCGGACGGCACCCCTTGGGACTCGCGTTTAAGAGGGCGGTGGGGGCGTGAGCGCACGGGGAGTGCTCAGAATTGGCACGGCGAGCAATTTATTGCTTCATTAGGACCAGGGGGGAGCCCGGCGCTCACAAAAAGCCACCCCGGTGCGTCCTGGTGGCGGACGAGCTGTTTTACAGGCAGTTTCCGCGCTCATTAGGCCGGCCTATCGTAAACTATATGGGTCCCCATATAAATCTGATTAATGCGCCGCACTTTTGTTCCGCCACGAAGATTCGTTGCGCGGCGGCGGCGAGTCCGCTTCCTCGCAGGGAGGGGCGCACCTCGTTTAAAGCGTTATTTACTGTGTCTTTTGATGCCCCGTCACTAGCCATTACGGTCTTTATGGGATTACGTGCGATCGCAATCGCCCGCTATTGTGTCCAGCCGTTAATGATACGCGCGTATTTCCAGACTCCAGACCGACAAACGTCGGTCCCGCCACGAAGATAACGGGAGTAGAATGATAGAGGCCGAGGGAAAGGTAATTGGTTTACTGAGCTCACGACGGCACATCTGTCGCGTCAGGTTTCGGATGTGATATCAAACAGCACGACCTCCGAGAGGATACTGACAGACCTTACACATCTGCTTCATACGTCAAAACTCATATTAATTTCTCTTTTTTACCAGAGAAACGGAACGTAGACGATAAGCAGTTCATACAGAAAGATAACCGTAGCTTTTGAAATATGGTGCTACAGAAGAATGCTGAAAATGGAATGGATAGAATGGATACTAACGAGTAACTACTGAACCTAACTCGGGAAAAAAGAAATTCATGGCGCAACCTGACTAAATCAAGGGATCAGTTCATAGGACACTTCTTGAGGGGAAATATTGGGGGTGGGGGAAGATTGTAGATGGAGACCTAAGCATGAATACATTAAGCAGACTCACATGGATGCAGGTTACAAGAGTTATTCAGAGATTAAATCCCCACAATTCAGTTTCCTGTCAATTACTGTTTCGAAACTATCAGTACCCCCAGTCATTTCCGTCGGCTTGTAATACAGTGTATTTCACGTCGACGGAATTGAATGCGTGCACGCTGATATCTTTCTGAAATTTGGCTGTATTACTTCTCAGGCCTGTCCACAAAGGTTAAAGGGACGATATTTTATTTTAATTTATTCATTAGCTATAGAAAAAAGCTTAACCAGAAACGTAAGACATAACTACATCTTTGTTTCAAACGTCCGGTATTTTATTTTTTCCAGTTTCGAAAAACTGTGCTGTTGCTCCGTGGACACTACCCTATACAATAAGAAAATTATTTTGTTTTTTATTTCAGGTAAGATCTGCAGACTGCAAGACCTCCTTCATGAACACATCTGTTTTTGGACAGAGAACTTTAACTCCTCGGATGGGAGGGGAGGGGGGCTTAATGATGACTGCATCTTTTAAAAAGAAATTCCATTAATGTTGTCCAAGAATCGAAAAATAATGTCGAAAAAGATTTACGTGTATTGTTTCTTTAGTTTATCCAAAAGAAATGAAAAAAAATCCCTTATGTTATAGGCTCTGAAGAGAATGGGCCCTTAAAAAAGCTAACACTAAAATATTTAGTTCAACAAAACATCATTTTTAACAAGATAAACTGATGGTTAAACAGAAACTCTTATTCATAACGAATTTCCATTGCAAGGGTATCTTAATATTTCAACACAGTGCACTTAAAAACTAATAATACTGCATCGTTAATATATTCTTTCGACGAAATATACATTTGCATTGTTTAGAGTTTTCCTTTAAATATCGTCTAAATTCTTGTCCAGATTAAAATGGGGATATTGTTGAGCTGTTTCAAAAATTTATTGTCTTAAAGAAAAGGCCGTCGACAACGCATAATCGAGGAAGTTCATGAGTATTTCGAAGAAGAAAGGAGGTAATTCGAAGGAGTGGAGATTGGTACCAAAGTATATCCACTATAGAAGATAAGAGTTGGAAATGAAGTGTCTGAGGAAAGTATTATCGGAAGGAGAGTGAGGCAAGCCTGTGTCTCTTGCTATTGCTTTCTATATCTACAGAAAACTTGAAAAGTGCTCATCTGGAAAAAATGGCGTTTGTATTGGAGAAAAGAGAATGGAATACGCACGATTTGCAGATGATACGGTATTCCTAATAGGAAAAAATTGTCAAACAACCTTACTAAGACCTGTGAAGAACATGGTAGGAATATAAAAGAATAGTGATAGACATAGGCAGTAAAATAGCTGATATCGAGGTAGGATAAACTGAGCCAAGCGAAACATTTCAACTACCTAGAAGCATAAAAATTTTAGCTCAAAGATGACATCAGTACGTTAGAGCTCGAATGATAACAGCTAAGGAAACTTTCAATAGAAAGAAGAACTTATTATGTGACAAGCAAGATAACGTGCTCAGGAAAGGACTTGCCTAGTGTTTCGTCTGGAGTGTGGTACATTATGGAGCGGAAACATGGACACGGAGAAAAAGAGGACGAAAAACAGGTGGAAGAGATTAAGATGACGGTGTGGAGGAGGATGGAAAGGATTAGTTGAGTGCAGACAGTAACTGATGAAGAGGTACTGAAAGGAACAGTAGAGACCAGAATCCTACTGGAAGTTGCAAGGAAAATAAATGAAAATTGGCTTGGCCACTTGTTGCGACGGGACTGTTTGGTGGTAAATGGACTGGAAGGATTTGTGTATGGGAGAAAGTGAAAGGAATCAGAAGACACTTGGTGATGAATGACATTAAAGAACTTGAAGAAAGAACAGAAAACAGGAGGACTTGAAGAGATATGCCTTCGATCGGAGCACTAAACAGTAATAATGTAATACATTAACTTGGTTATTACATAGTCCCAGGCACTTTATATACGATTTATGTTACAGTTTTTTAACATGGTAAAATTTGACGTGCTTTTGACATTTATCATTTAAACGTCGAGCTCTTTTGAAACAATATTGTCAAGAAATACAAATCCTCGAACCTCGGCGTAAGGTACAAATTTTCACAAATCGCATCCTACCCTCTCCCTACTTAAATGTGGTTTTCAGATTTTTCTTTCACCGTTCGTCGCTGGCTTTGTGCGATCCAATCTTCTGATCAGCATGCATTAAATTTGATTTCGGCTCAGACACAACATTTTCTAAGCAATGATGTATCTTTCTAAGTCGAGCCATATTCCACACTTGACATCGGTAATAGTGATTCTTTTCCTGATACTAACCCGTCGCCTGCGCATCAGCCCACAACCTTCCTTTCCACTCTTCTCTAATAGTGCTGCGCCTCCTTAGGTGGGGACTTCCATTTACTTACGGTCGTATGTTTCTCTCTGTTGCTAACAGCCTAAATCTTGTCTCTCTGTGTTGTGTCATTTCTGAATCTGCTCATTACTCCGCCAACCATATAGTGGTCTACGTTGAACGAGTGGGTCGCTTCTCTATACAGATCTCTGCGCGGGGATAGACCGACAACTGCAACATGTGGCAGGAAGTATCGGAGCTGTTTATCTTCATTCCATGGCAAACAACGGTGCAGCGACGACAAGATAAGTATTAGATGAGAATACCAGAAGAGTGGTTTACAGACGACTTTACTTCCGAAAAAAATGTTTCTTCCTGGAAGCCTAATATTAACTTGGGGTCATCTGAAACAAGACACCAAACGGTAGCTACAGTTCATTCTCAGGGTTTTTGAAAATCTGCTATTGTATACTTTAGAACATTTTTTATTTCGTCTCATTATGGAAAAGTCGTTATTGTGGAATCAGAGATTCTTTCTTAGTGTCAAGTGTAAACACAGCACCACTAAATGTTCTGGATGTCTACAAATCATCACTAGAGCTGTCTTTCCCTTTTTCGACGCTGTTTGAATTTGTGCACTGGTCAAGTTCTATCAAGCCATACTAGACCTTGGGTGACAAGCTCTGTGCCTCGCATTCAACATCCCCATACTGTATGCAATGATAAGCACCCTTTCACGCTCCACATTCTCTCCTGACGTAGCTTTAGCCACACACTTGCTTTCTGATCATATAAACCTGTATGTAGCAGGAGCCCTTCGAGCCCCGATACATGCACTCTAATTACCATCTTCTGGTATAATCTGCCTCACTTTACATGCATATCCATTTTTAACAAGTTTTAGCGTTCTACGTTTCACTACGAGCAGCATTACGGAAGACACTGAAGAGTCAAAGAAACTGGTACACCTGCCTAATATCGTCCAGGGCCCCCGCAAACACGAAGAAGTGCCGCAACAAGACGTGGCATCGACTCGACTAATATCTGAAGTAGTGCTAGAGAGAACTGACACCATGAATCCTTCAGGGCTGTCCATAAATCGGTAAGAGTACGGAGGAGTGGAGGTCTCTTCTGAACAGCACGTTGCAAGGCATCTCAGATATGCTCAATAATGTTCATATCTGGTGAGTTTGGTGGCCAGCAGAAGTGTTTAAACTCAGGAGTATGTTCGTGGAGCCATTCTGTAGCAATTATAGGCGTGTGGGGTGTCGCATTGCCCTGCTGGAATTGCACAAGTCCGTCGGAATGCACAATGGTCATGAATGGATGCTGGTGGTCACATGTCAGAGTCGTATGTAGACGTGTAAGGTGTCCCATATGACTCCAACTGCACACGCCCCCCACCATTAAAGAGCCTGCACCACCTTGAACAGTCGCCTGCTGCCATGCAGGGTCCATGGATTCATAGATAGTCTCCATACCCGTACACGTCCGTTCGCTCAACGTAATTTGAAACGAGACTCGTCCGACGAGGTCACTTGCTTCCAGTCATCAACAGTCCAATGTCGGTGTTGACGGGCCCAGGCGAGGCCTAAAGCTTTGTGTCGTGCAGACATCAAGGGTACACAAGTGGACCTTCGGTTCCGAAAGCCCAATCGATGATGTTTCGTTGAATGGTTCGGAAGCTGACACTTGTTGATGACCCAGCATTGAAATCTGCAACAATACGGGGAAGGGTTGCGCTTCTACCACGTCGTTGGTCCTGTTCTTGCAGGATCTTTTTCCGGCCGCAGCGATGTCGGTGATTTGATGTTTTATCGCATTCGTGATATTACGGTACACTCGTGAAATGGTCGTATAGGGAAATCCCTGCTTCATCGCTGCCTCGGAGATGCTGTGTCCTATCGCCTGTGCTCCGATTATAACACCACATTCAAACTCACTTAAATCTTGATAACCTGCCATTGTAGCAGCAGCAACCTATCTAACTAATGCACCAGACACTTGTTGTCTTATATAGACGTAGCTGACCGCAGCGCGGTATTCTCCCTGTTTACATATCTCTGTATTTGAATACGCATACCCATGCCAATTTCTTTGGCGCTTCCGTGTGCATACGTCAACGTAGAAATTAGAAGTTGTGAGGTGAGAGAAGTACTGGTAGAATTGAAACTTTGAGGGCCAATCATGAGTTATTAATGTTATTATTTTTTGAATATGAGGAGATAGTTTTTGTTGTACTTAATGTCTTCATTTTATTATGTATGCAGTTTAGTTAACAACTACTGAGAAAAATCACTTTATCTATAATGAATTTGAACAAATCATTCATATTATCAACATAAGTATCACATGATCTCTTCCTTGCTGCAGAGTTGATTTCTCCCTTTATTGTGGCAGTTACTGCTATCCTGTTGTTTAATCAATGTATCATAGAGAAAATGTTTTGCAAGATTAAGATTAAATTAATTTACGTAGTCTATAAAAAGTTATTATTCTTGTGGATGCAAAAAATGAACGTTGGTCATGTTTTTTTTAACTTCTTATGTGTTTAACGTTAATAACTCAAATGATGTGTTGATATTGGTTACACCTCTTGTCAACAATTGTACAACCCATTGTATTTCAGAACAATAAAATTATTCTCCAAGAAACAAAACTGCTCAACACGCCTTCGACATCCCATTTTGGCAGCGTCAGTCTTGGGTAGATGTAACTCCGGACTTATCTACAGCAGCAACACTGGATCATACAGCAAAGGAGTGCTAAACCGTTCCGAAAGTCTGTAATCATCTCTCTTGGGCTGCATTAAAGAAGAGTGCAAGATGGAATTTGACCAGAATACACCACGCTCCAGTCCTTCTAATGTCCTTTTTTGGATCAGGATGTATATTTTATTCAACTACAATAAGACTTTTCAGTATTTTTAAGTATGAAACATGTTATTTTCAAAAATTTACATATTTAACCCTAGATTTCTACATCTTTGAAAAATTGACGATTGTTGTTGGTATCTCTTAGCGGTTGCCGCTAATCTGAACTCTTAAGCAACACGTACTGTTGACTGCTTTCGTGGAAAACATAGTTGTTAACAATGGGTGAATTATTTGTTGCCTAACTCCTGCGGTTTACTTACACTGATGCCCTTTTCGTAAATATTTCGGATATCCAGTAATGGTGTGTCAGTTTTCTAGTAGGCGACGTACTTGTTTTATCGCTTAGAACTTATTTCAATGTGGCATCGTAGGTGAAATATCAAGCAGTCACACTTAGGAGGGTGTTAGTTTTTATCACATGACGCTCTACAGTGCTAATATCGTCTTTTCCTACTGTAATTAGCACAATACAGATGGTGATGGGTTTGATTTTCACACTCATGCACTGCATGATTTGCTTCAAGAAGCTGATAAGGACACAGAAAATGAAGAATTTACTGTACAGATCACAGTGGTGTTCACACAGAGACTGAAGCAGCTAACAAGGAATCGGATGAAGACTCAGTCGGTGACTGTTGAAGCAAGCAAAAGATTGTCCTTCATTGTATGTGTAAAATACTCTTGGAGTCGAATTAATTACAATAATTTGGACCCAAGGCATAAAAAATTATGAATCTTTCCCCTGACGAATTGAACTGTAAAATTGTGATTACAGAATATAAAAGAGGACTTTTGTTCTTATTTTGTATGTAACATACCACTGGATATGTAATTATCGTCATCAACTACTGCATAACCTGTACTAAAGAAGCAGAATAGGGCACTGCTGTCAGAAACGAATATATAAGACAACAAGTGTCTGGCGCAGTTGTTACATCGGCTACTGCTGCTACAATGTCAGATTATCAAGATTTGAATGAGTTTGAACGTGGTGTTACAGGCGATGCACGAGCAACAGGACACTTCATCTCCGAAGTAGCGATGAAGTGGGGACTTTCCCGTACGACCATTTCACGAGTGTCCCGTGAATATCAGCAGTCCGGTAAAACATCAAATCACCGACATCGCTGAGGCCAGAAAAAGATCCTGCAAGAAGGGAATCAACGATAAGTGAAGAGAATCTTTCAACGTGACAGAAGTGCAACCCTTCCACAAATTGCTGCAGATTTCAAAGAAAAAAAAAGTTCAAATGTGTGTGAAATCTTATGGGACTTAACTGCTAAGGTCATCAGTCCCTAAGCTTACACACTGCTTAACCTAAATTATCCTAAGGACAAACACACACACCCATGCCCGAGGGAGGTATTCAACGTCCGCCGGGACCAGCCGCACAGTCCATGACTGCAGCGCCTAAGACCGCTCGGCTAATCCCGCGCGGCGTGCAGACTTCAGTGCTGGGGCATCAACAAGTATCCGCGTGCGAACCATTCAAAGAAACATCTTCGACATGTGCTTTAGGTGCCGAAGGCCCTCTCGTGTACCCATGAAGATTGCACGACACAAAGCTTTAGGCTCGCCTGAACCCGTCGTCTCCGACATTGGACTGCTGATGACTGGAAACTCATTCCCTGTAGGACGAGTCTCGTTTCAAATTGTATCGAGCGGCTAGACAGGTATGGGTATGGTGATAAGCTCATGAATCCAAGGACCCTGCATGTCAGCTGGGGACTGTTAAAGCTGGTGGAGGCTCTCTAATGGTGTGGGACGTGTGCAGTTGGAGTGATATGGGACCACTGATATGTCTAGATACGGCTCTGACAGGTGGCACGTACGTAAGCATCCTGTTCTCAACACGTGCATCCATTCATGGCTACTGTCCATCCCGACGAAATTGGGCAATTCCAGCAGGACAATGCGAAAACTCACACTTTCAGAATTGCTACAGAGTGGCTCTAGGAACACTCTTCTGAGTCTAGAGCCTTCCGCTGGCTACCAGACTCCCCAGACATGAACATCTGGGATGTCTTGCATCGTGCTGTTAAGAAGACATCTCCACCCCCTTGTACTCTTACGTATTTATGGACAGCTCTGCAGGACTCATGGAGTCGATTCCCTCCAGTACTACTTCAGACATTAGTCGAGTCGATACCACGTCGCCGGCCGAGGTGGCCGAGCGGTTCTAGGCGCTTCAGTCTGGAACCGCACAGCCCGTACGGTCGCAAGTTCGAATCCTGCCTCGGGCATGGATGTGTGTGATGTCCTTAGGTTAGTTACGTTTAAGTAGTTCTAAGTTCTAGGGGATGATGACCTCAGAATTTAAGTCCGTTAGTGCTCAGAGCCATTTGAACCATTTGATACCACGTCGTGTTGCGGCACATCTGCGTGCTCGCGGGGGACTACACGATATTAGGCAGGTGTACCAGTTTCTTTGGCTCTTCATTGTATACATTATGACTTCCTTTGAATAAAATTTCGAATAGTAAAGTGGACGATGAATTAATAGTAGCGTAATGCTTTGCCCGTTTAGTGTGCTCTAGGGTTAACTTTGAGAAATGAATAACCTATATGATGCAAAAAGAGACAGCCAGAGTTGCAACTAAAATGGATGTGTATTTAGTCGGTGACCGGATTCGAAATGTGCCCATTATCACAGGAACCAATGTTTGACAAGTGAAATGTCCGTCCAAAAGGGCCCATAAATAAAGTGGATTTGTATGGTTCGCCTAACGTTCGTTAATGGTTGATACCCATATGTAATAACTTATTAGTTTGTAAGAAGAATTTCAGTTGGGTTCTTACACTGTTACCAAAATGGTTCCAAAGACGAAGAAGCATGAATTTTCCAGGGAAATGTTTAATAAGAAAAGGCGGGTTAAACAAGTGCTGTGCTGCACGAAGTCAGGGGTTCACGCCCACTCCTTTCATTGTCTCATCATCATCATCATCATCATTTAAGACTGATTATGCCTTTCAGCGTTCAGTCTGGAGCATAGCCCCCCTTATACAGTTCCTTCATGATCCCCTATTCAGTGCTAACATTGGTGCCTCTTCTGATGTTAAACCTATTACTTCAAAATCATTCTTAACCGAATCCAGGTACCTTCTCCTCGGTCTGCCCCGACTCCTCCTACCCTCTACTGCTGAATCCATGAGTCTCTTGGGTAACCTTGCTTCTCCCATGCGTGTAACATGACCCCACCATCTAAGCCTGTTCGACCTAACTGCTACATCTATAGAGTTCATTCCCAGTTTTTCTTTGATTTCCTCATTGTGGACACCCTCCTGCCATTGTTCCCATCTACTAGTACCTGCAATCATCCTAGCTACTTTCATATCCGTAACCTCAACCTTGTTGATAGGGTAACCTGAATCCACCCAGCTTTCGCTCCCATACAACAAAGTTGGTCGAAAGATTGAACGGTGCACAGATAATTTAGTCTTGGTATTGACTTCCTTCTTGCAGAAGAGAGTAGATCGTAGCTGAGCGCTCACTGCATTAGCTTTGCTACACCTCGCTTCCAGTTCTTTCACTATGTTGCCATCCTAAGTACTTGAAACCGTCCACCTGTTCTAACTTTGTTCCTCCTATTTGGCACTCAATCCGTTTATATTTCTTTCCCCCCCTTTCATTGTCCAAAAAGAAAAAAAAAAATGTTTTGTTGGATAGAGCATTACCAGCGATAGGGAAGGATCTGGGTTCGAATCCCAGTACATCACGCAGTTTTAATCAGCAAGGGGCTCTTGTCAACGTATAATACATATTTCCACCCCTATTTAAATCTGTTACTAAGACACTTTAGGCTAAAGATCTTCGGACGCCTCTATCGACTGCCTCTTCAAAAGTGACGGAGTCAAATGGAGAGGAAGAGTAAACAAGAGCAGTTGAGACACGCCTTCGACGCTCACTTTTCCCAGCTTCTGCCGGCCCCGGGGTGTCCGAGCGGCTGGTGCGCGCGGGACCGCAGGGGGCGCGCCGTGTTTGCGACGAGCCACCCCGGGCGCGCCCCGGCCACCCTAGCTCATCGAGCCGATGACAACGGTCCACTAGCCGCCACAGCGCACCGGGGAGAGGAGGGCGAGGGCCAATTTTCGGAGCCAGCAAGCAGCAAACAGCGCCCCAGTGGCGCGCAGCCGCTCGGAAAATTGTAGCCGTCACCGCCGCGACCTGGAAACTGATTTGCCGCCCACAAAGAGACGCGAACGGCGCGCGCGGGAGCGCACGGGTTAATACCGTCTCTCCAGACTTGTTTTTGTTTGTTCTGCGGCCTGAATAGGACGACAGCGCGATCGCGCCGCGAAACCGAAAGGGTCGCCGGTGTCCATTCCCACGTGACCACTCGCTCGGAACCCCGGGGCCGCCCGCACGTATGGCGAAAAGCGCAGTTCCCTCTCGATTTCCTGGCAAGCTCACTCGAGCGTCGAGTCGCCGAGGCAGGTGTGCGATAAAATTATTCAGCAGCTGACTGGTGTACTGTTTCTCTATAATCCTCTGCTATTCCAAATGGCTCTGAGCACTATGGGACTCAACTGCTGCGGTCATAAGTCCCCTAGAACTTAGAACTACTTAAACCTAACTAACCTAAGGACATCACACACATCCATGCCCGAGGCAGGATTCGAACCTGCGACCGTAGCGGTCGTGCGGTTCCAGACTGTAGCGCCTTTAACCGCTCGGCCACTCCGGCCGGCTTGCTATTCCACGTGCAGCAATCACGTGTAGGTTGTCGTGTAGGTGGTGTTCGCTTATTGTAGTACCCAGTACACCCCCGATTCTTTAAATAATGAAATAGCGCCGGTCGATATTTTCTGCGACCAATCTAAGGCACTTGACTTGTAAGTAGGCTGTTTAGGTTTTTATGTTGGTAACGTCACGTAGCGCTCTGTGTGAAAATCGTTGTCTGTGCTGTGTGCAGTCTGTGGCTGGTTGGCATTGATGGAATATCTGCTAGTGTAGTGTTGGGCAGTTGGAAGTGAACAGCGCATAACGTTGCGCAGTTGGAAGTGAGCCGCCAGCAGTGGTGGATGTGGGGAGAGAGATGGCAGAATTTTGAGAGCGGACGATCTGGACATGTGTCCATCAGAAAGACTAAATTTGTAATATTGGATATCATGAACTGATATATATATATATATATATATATATATATATATATATATATATATATATATATATGATGACTTTTGAACATTATTAAGGTAAATACATTGTTTGTTCTCTATCAAAATCTTTCATTTGCTAACTGTGCCTATCAGTAGTTAGTGCCTTCAGTAGTTAGAATCTTTTATTTAGCTGGCAGTATTGGCGCTCGCTGTATTGTAGTTGTTCGAGTAACGAAGATTTTTGTGAGCTAAGTGAAAGGTATAGGTTATTCTTAGTCAGGGCCATTCCTTTGTCGGAATTACTGAAAGTCAGATTGCGTTGCGCTAAAAGTATTGTGTGTCAGTTTAGTGTTGATCAGGATAAGTAAAGAGCGAAATGTCTGAGTACGTTCAGTTCTGCTCAGCTATAAGGGGTATCCAAGCATAGCAATTCATAAATTTTTCTAAGGGCGTGTTTCAGACTGTGCGAATCACAATATTCTCGAAGCTACATTGAATTTTTACGCTATTAATGGAAATGAATGCAGAAAGTTGTACTTACTAATCCAACAAATATAGTCCGGAGACTCAATTCCGACTGCGGAGAAATAACGTATCTGGTTGCTCAGGGCTCAGTCTTAGGTCCACTGATGGCCCTCGTACACTGTATGTAAACCATCTTTCGTCTAACATACAAGCAGAATTAGTTCTCCTCGCAGACGACACTAGTATTGTAATCAACCCAAACATACATACAAGAACAGAAGAAACGGCAAACAGTGTTCTTAGAAGTATCACTAACTGGTTTCCTGGGGATGATCAGGCTCACAATTTTAAAAGGACGCACCCCTACATACTCAGTTCTGTACGTCTGCGGTACTACACCAACGATAACTGAACACATGTGCACCCCCGGTAGCTGAGTATAGCCGGCACGGTAGCTCAGCGTGTTCGGTCAGAGCTGGTTGGCCTCTGTAATAAAAAAACTGTGTGGAAGGATCAACAAACGAACGGATGTCATGTGACGTCCGCAACGACCAAACACAACCAAAAAGAAAAAAAAAAGAAAAAAGAACAAAAAAAAAAAACGTAGTCAATGCGACAGAATGTCAATCCTAAGGGCCCGGGTTCGATTCCCGGCTGAGTCTGAGATTTTCTCCACTCTGGGACTGGGTGTTGTGTTCTCCTAATCATTATCATTCCATCCCCATCGACGCGCAAGTCGCCGAAGTGGCGTCAAATCGCAAGACTTGCACGCGGCGAAGCCCTAGTCACACGACATTTTATTAAGTAACACATGGTCAGGGAGTAGTAAGTAGGGTGAAAGTTTCAAAATTCTTAGGTGCCCATATACACGAGAATTTAAACTGGAAAAAGTAAACGTGGGAACTACTAAAACAACTTAGTTCAGCCACATTTGCGCTTAGAATCATTGCAAATCTTGGGGAAAGATAAATCAATAAGCTGACATATGTTTACCATTTGCACTCAATAACGTCATATGGAATAATGTTCTGGAGTAACTTATCTTTAAGAAAGGAAATCTCCATTGCGCAAAAACTTGCTGTAAGAATAACATTATGGTGATCACCCACGATCATCTTGTGGACATCTGTCTAAGGAGATGCGCATTCTGACTACTGATTCACGGTGTATTTATTCCCTCATGAAGTTTGTAGTAAATAATCCACTACAGCTCAAAAGGAACAATGAGGTACATAATTACAATACCAAAAGGAGGAATGACGTTCGTAACTTAGCACAAGAAGAGGTGCACAATGATGCAAAATAAATTTCGATCGCATACCCAGTGATATAAAATGCTTGACAGACAGCAAAGTGAAATTTTAAAACAAGCCGAGAAGGTTTCTCCTGCTATTTGGTAGAAGACTTCCTATTACTGTAATGTGTAGAAGGTGGTGGGTAGGAATTACTAACTCACACCTGATTATCTTTTTTTCTCTTTCTGATCAAAGGAACTTAAAAACGTTCAGAATGTAACCATATGACCAAATTAATTTACGATGTGAATATAAAAAATGTCTCGTTCCACATCATACAGCAAAATGATCCATGGACCATCTAAATAACTAACAAACGACAGAATAGAACTCCCATATATAAAACAACTTAACTTCTGATTTCTTCACAAATGAGTTGATGCCTTAAACATTTGGCGTGAAGAATGTACTTGAGTAAAACTTTAGAAATGGTTTGAAATGATGTTTAAAGTTCGTTTGACGTCTCTAAGTTTTGCGATTATCAAACACTGGACGTGTATAGTCTGTGTGATTTCCGCTCTGGTTTAACCAAAAGCTAGTTATTCGTGCATCTCAACGTTTATGATATCAAATCTCTTGAATTACCAGTCGTACAGTGATATAGTTTTTCAAGAAAAATCAGCGATACATGTGGATACTGTCTGCCAAATGTGTTACAAATAGAGTTAGTAGTAAACAGGTACTAAATAAAAACGTCGTTCCTGGTGCTGCAGTTTTACTGTAACAACAGCAAGTAGTTAGCGACAGACTTCTTTCGTTTCGTCATTTTGTGAGGGTTGTCAGCGAAAAAAGTTCCATAAAGATAGGAAGTCGCTAACTGCGCTTATTCTCCAATACTGAATTGATATAGTCGGGATAATAACAGTAACTAGAATAGTCTCAGGCTACAACGACGGCCTTTTCAGGCAGAGGCTGTTATAGTTTATAATATTAGAACCCAAGCTCGCTTGAAGTAAATTATCTCATGACTAGTTTAGACAGGAACTAGCTATCATCCTGACATTCTCAGATCTCTCAGAAATATTCACTCATATTCGTAAAACAACAGAATACCTTGAACAGTTAGAGACAGGACGTTCACATTCACAGAAATGTACGAGCAATGTTCTGCAAAAATGATTAACATTTTAATCACCTTGGTTCAGCAAGAATCCTGTTGCCTAGTAGGCACAGGGTCAGCCTTGGGCTCAGATAACTTGGTCCATGTGTGATGGCATCGACGCATAGAAGATGTGAATGGCGTCCTGTGTTATAGTCATCCATGCTGCATTCACATGGTTCCAAAGTTCATCTTTGGTGGTTGGCATTGGGTCACAGCACTGCACCCATCCTTTCACCGTGTCCCACACATTTTCGACTGACGACAAGTCTGGTGATCTAGCAAGCCAGTGCGAAAGGCTGACATCCTGTGACGCCAAGACAGCTCGTGTTCGTGCAGCACTTGTGGTCTTGCATTGTCAAGCTGCAAAATGGCGTCTGGGTTGTTGTGCAGGAAAGGTATGGCTACGAGTCGCAGCATGTGACTAGCGTAGGTCACACTGATAGCAGTGCCGTGGACACGCACCAAATGTGATTTGTGGTTGTACCCAATAGCACTCCATACCATAAGACCTTGAGTTGGCGCTGTATGTCTCGTGCGAGTGCAGTCACTGTGATGCCGCTCCCCTGTCTACGACGAACCAAAATGTGGTCATCGTTTGCGAACAAACAGAACCTGGATTCGTCCGAAAACCCTATCTGATGTCATTGCTGTCCAAAGTAACATCATTCCATAAACAATTTCCATCTAGCATGTTCCTGCACATTCGTCAAAGGTGGGCGGAGAAGTGGACGGCGAGCGCACGTCACGCATGTCGTAATAAACTGTGACGGACTGTCACCCTGTAACGCCGGAAATGCATATCCTCCTATTTCCATCTATTGCACTATAATTTTTTTCCTTATTTTTGTTACCTGAATATATAACATTTCTGTGTCTTCGTATATTGTAATTGTTTTACTATTTGTGTATATATATTTATGCATTTATGTCGATGTATAATCGGTTTGTTTCGTAAATATTATTTGTATTTTACGCTGGGTCTTGCCTAGGGAAAACTGCTATCGAACGATTACATCGATAGGTCGTGTGAAGAATCAAAGTGTGTAGGATCTTTGGTAGTGTTAACTCTGTCGCGTGGAGCGCGGGCAGAGAGAGAGAGTCTGGCTGGGGTAGTGCAGTGGAGCAGGTGTGTTGTGTGACGCTCCCGCGAGTTGCCGCGCTTTCGGGGTTTGGCAGCATGGAATTGCGCTCCACTCGCGATGATAGTTTCTGACATGGTGTCGCGGACGGGAAGCATTAGCTGGCGCACATCAAGAGCCCGTTTCGCCTGGTGACTGTGTCGAGAAGAAGGCGCGCCAACATCCAGCTTCTGCAACAGCGACGGCCGACAATGAGTGACCTCCTCGACGGCTTCAAACCTTCAATCAACCAACAAGGAAGGCTGGAAGCGCGTAAAGTTTTAGAACTGTATGGCAGACCTCAGCTTTTCAAACTGTACCATTTTCGTAACTATAATTACAGCAACTTAGCGTGAACATTTGTTGCTCATTGTCGCAATTGCATTACCAAGCAGGGTCCCTTCCTTTTCCGAAATGAACCCGAGTGTCGTTGAAATTCAAACGCCAGCATTAAAGTAATATAATTCGATTTCAATGCTTTAATTTCAAAGTTCAGTTACAGTATTCATAGCTGGCCACAGTACTTAGATTACACAAGCACAAATTAAGAGTGCGAGTTTTGTTACCGTATTTTAGCTTACCTGTGACTGCAGCTCAGCTTGGTACGTACTAAATTTTACTATTGTTCAGAATCGTTTAATTCAAGTTCAAAGTTAAATCTCTTATTTCTAAATTGTGTAGATTCAAGTAGCTTTTGAAATGATTGTTGAGGTAGTCCAAGACTAACCGTGTTTTACTGAATTTCGATGTGCTCCAGAAAGAAAGCTCACTATTAATTTCAGTCACTAAATTAACTTTCGATTTTCCTGTTTTATTAATTCTTTTGCTAAATTAAGTCAGAGTGTAGCGAAATTTATTACTTCTGACAAACTTTCAGTTTTCACACTACACGTGTCAACCTTCAGTTGCCACACTTCTAGTGCTAATTATATGTGTAATAACCTTTCTTTTTGAGTTACTATAGTAATTGTCCTTAGGACTGGCGACCGTAATTTCCCCCAAATCTCAAATATCAAATTAACGCTAGTTAATTGTTAATGTAACGGCCGCACATTTACTTTCTTTATTAACTTTAACCCTTTTCAAAATTAATTTTCACCTGTTCATTAGCATTTTTCCTTTCATTTAGATGTAACCCTTTCCTCCCTCTTTACCGACAGATTAACTTCGGTGACGATTGCTTTTCCCAAATTTCCATTAGGTACACGCGGTTTAATTTTTGACTGTCATTAAGGTCGATAAGTGAGGGGGAGGTTACAACCCGTGATAGTATCCGATGTGTTACACTGCTCCATTGTCGCACCATAGCCGAGGACGACGCAGATCTGTCCTGCAGTGCTATTAGGATGAGGTGTAGATCTTCTCGAAGAAGGGAGGGTCTGAGTGGTGCGACCTGACCCATCTCGTAGTAGTTTACGTCTTTCTGTGAACCACTCTACACACACCCGTTGCACTGCCTAAACACTTCGTCCCACACGAGCAGCAGTTTCCCAGGTGGGAGGATCACAGTCTCTCATGCCTGTAATTTGCCCTCTAATCTTACTAATTTGACGGTACGTATAGAGCATATGTCTGCGAGGCATCCTACACGGGTGCTCAAATCTCACTCATGCATTACCTTCGCTTTATAGTTACAAAGAGAGCCGCAGACACATTTTACCGGCAGGTGGTTTTGCGCCGCGATTTCGATGTTGTGAAACGCGTATGTATTCAGTACAGCGATGGTGAGCCATGAGAGAATCTCTGACCAGAGAGTTATTTATCGTTGCTAGTCTGCGCTTGACCGCGCGAGAGTTCAGTTGCATGTAGCGAGTCGGTAGATACAGTTGCGAAGCAGTAGTGGTACGTAGCGAGTCGCGAGAGTATGTAGTACAGTTGCGAGTTAGCTGTTGTGTGTGAGGAGTCGGCGGGCGTCGACATCGGCCTCTGGTCAAGATTCAGGACGAGGTATATATTGTTAAATAAGGTAATGAAGCAGCATTGCGCTCATCTGATAATGTAATGGATCTTAAGTGTAATTAATTTGTTCAAGAATCGCCCCAATAATAATTTTGTTTTCAAACCAAGCATTTTATCAAAACAAACATTTTATTGAAAGAAAATTTCCCATGCATTTCCTTAAAGAAAAAATTTACTTATGTTCAAAGAATTTCTGCGATGCATTTCCTCCTAGCTATTGCGAAAAAATAGGAGCAGATGGAATTTTACTGAGGTAAGAACAGGGCCTAAGATCGACATTTCGGTCTATTTGTGTTTTCATTGTCACTGAGATTTCATTTTTTATTGAATTCATATCATTTAAAAATAATTACGGGGAGGTTGCACTTGGCTCTATGTTCGTTAACATTTAAAATATTTTCTTTTGAAATTTTGTGGGGAGGTTACACTTGCTTTTTTTTTTTTGTTTGAAAACAAAATTATTATTGGGGCGATTCTTGAACAAATTAATTACACTTAAGATCCATTACATTATCAGATGAGCGCAATGCTGCTTCATTACCTTATTTAACAATATATACCTCGTCCTGAATCTTGACCAGAGGCCGATGTCGACGCCTGCCGACTCCTCACACACAACAGCTAACTCGCAACTGTACTACATACTCTCGCGACTCGCTACGTACCACTACTGCTTCGCAACTGTATCTACCGACTCGCTACATGCAACTGAACTCACGCGCGGTCAAGCGCAGACTAGCAACGATAAATAACTCTCTGGTCAGAGATTCTCTCATGGCTCACCATCGCTGTTCTGAATACATACGCGTTTCAGTTGTCCTTGAACACGCGGGCCGACATGGTTCAAATGCTAATCGTTTCTGCAGAACATACTAATGTACATGTCCTGCGAAAATTGCGAATATGAAAGCCCTATCTCCAGTCTTCAATGTGTTCTGTTACATTTTTATTTTTATTTTTACGTAAGTGTAATTACACATCACTCCCGTCGACGTACTGAAAACAGGCTCCAATTATAATAATAATGCTTCAAATGGCTCTGAGCACTATGGGACTCAACTGCTGAGGTCATTAGTCCCCTAGAACTTAGAACTAGTTAAACCTAACTAACCTAAGGACATCACAAACATCCATGCGCGAGGCAGGATTCGAACCTGCGACCGTAGCGGTCTTGCGGTTCCAGACTGCAGCGCCTTTAACCGCACGGCCACTTCGGCCGGCAATTATAATAATAGGGCTCCACAATGTATTGCCAAATACATAATACTTGCTAAATAAAATATCCATAGCACCATTATACAGGAGCAAAAACAGGTACATAATTGTAGAGTATGGCACGACTCATCATCTTCGTCGGTCATGGGGGCTCGGTTCGAAACGGGGCTCATCACTGAAGACAATTCTGAGATTCCAGATCGAAGACATGTCTGGAGACTCAGTGGACAGTGATGGTATACCAACCTGACTGTCCCCTGCCATACGGCCCGACAACCACCTGGAATGCCATTTCTTATCATAGCAGGAGCACTTTTATTACCATCTGCGGCACCCTTACAGGATGATGTTCTGCGCTCCGTGTTGTTGTCATTCGTGGTAGGCCATCCTGGGTTTACATTTCAGCACATCCGCATGTTGTTGTTGTGGTCTTCAATCCTGAGACTGGTTTGATGCAGCTCTCCATGCTACTCTATCCTCTGCAAGCTTCTTCATCTCCCAGTACCTACTGCAACATACATCCTTCTGAATCTGCTTGGTGTATTCATCTCTTGGTCTCCCTCTACGATTTTTACCCTCCACGCTGCCCTCCAATACTAAATTGGTGATCCCTTGATGCCTCAGAACATGTCCTACCAACCGATCCATTCTTCTAGTCAAGTTGTGCCACAAACTTCTCTTCTCCCCAATCCTATTCAACACCTCCTCATTAGTTATGTGATCTACCCATCTAATCTTCAGCATTCTTCTATAGCACCACATTTCGAAAGCTTCTATTCTCTTCGTGTCTAAACTATTTATCGTCCATGTTTCACTTCCATACATGGCTACACTCCATACAAATACTTTCAGAAACGACTTCCTGACACTTAAATCTATACTCGATGTTAACAAATTTCTCTTGTTCAGAAACGCTTTCCTTCCCATTGCCAGTCTACATTTTATATCCTCTCTACTTCGACCATCATCAGTTATTTTGCTCCCCAAATAGCAAAACTCCTTTACTACTTTAAGTGTCTCATTTCCTAATCTAATTCTCTCAGCATCACCCGACTTAATTCGACTAAATATGGCGACAGTTTTTACAGCTTGTATTCGTGCTTGCCAAAGCCTATCTTGCCGGTCGGTGTGGCCGAGCGGTTCTAGGCGCTGCAGTCTGGAACCGCGCGACCGCTACGGTCGCAGTTCTAATCCTGCCTCGGGCATGGATGTGTGTGATGTCCTTAGGTTAGTTAGGTTTAAGTAGTTTTAAGTTCTAGGGAACTGATGACTTCAGATGTTAAGTCGCATGGTGCTCACAGCCATTTGAACCATTTGAAACCCTACATTGGGCAACAGGATAACCGGATCTCTCACCATTTCAGAATGTTTGGACAGTTATGGGCAGGGGCCTTCTAACCATCTCGAGATTTTGACAATCTAAAGCGCCAGTTGTACATAATTAGGCACTATATCCCTCAGGAGAACATCCAAGAACTCCATCCATCACCGCCAAGCCGAATAACTGCTCTCATATGGGCCAGAGGTGGACCAATGCGTTATTCACTTGCTCAGTTTGTGAAAATGGTGTACTGTCTGGTGGCCAGGCAGTTACTTGTAGTGGTGAGATATCACAAAGGGGGTCCCATAGGGTTCAATGTGGGGTCCACTCTTATTTCTTACAAATCTCGAAAACAATTCGTAACAGGGCATACGTCCATATGAGGTTTCTTGATTCAAATGGTTGTTCCTGCCATGCCTCAGAATAGTGACCATTCATCCTCGGACACGCTGAATGTAGGATGCCAAGTGTATCTGGTTAACACGACACTTGAAACACAACATTGAAAAACTGCTTCTTAAAATCGATTTCCGCCTTCCGAAAGTTGTATCTCACGTTGGCGAAGTGAGTGAGGATATAACCAACTGCGAACCCCTGCCGAGACTCGAACTGTGCGCCGCACGCAGCGTTGTCATCGGTCGCCCACACGACCCGACACGCGACAGCCCCTGCCCTGTCGCTGCCACCCCACACGCTGTCGACGTGTGCGGCCGCCGTGGTTCGCCTAATGGGGGGCGGCCGTGGGGGCGCGCCGTGGGATGCGCGGCCTGTGTTCCTCCCCCGCCTCCACCCCCGCCCCCAGCCCCCGCAGCCGGCACACGCGTGTCCGCGGAACGACGCTAATTGCGAGCCCCCAGGCGACACGGCGGCGGCGGCGGCGGCGGTGGCGGCGGCACATCTCCGCCCTCGGGGGACCACAGATAAGTCCGCAGTTTATAGCTTTGTTAATCAAATACGCGCCGGGGCGCGGGCCCCCCTCGCGGGCGCTGAGCTGGCCTCGGCGCCGCCGTGTTTGCTCTGGCGCTTACGCGCTCGGCGCCCGCCAAGATACGGCGAATATCCGGCGCGGGATTACCGAGACGTCTGGACGCGGATCGGCCTGTCATATTAGCGGTCGACGCGACGCTATTGTCCGCGCGTCCTGGCCAGATGTGCTGCTAAGCAGTCCTCCCACACACCTCGCTACCGGCCCGTCTGCCTCCGTAGGCTCCTTCTTCCAGTTCATACAGGGCGACAACTATTGAACTATATGAAATGAAATCGTCATAACTTCTGAACGGTTTACTTTAAGACGTTCGAACTACACGGTTGGCCGTGGGACACGATGGGAATTAGTATGCGTTGTCTGCTTTGGTTTAGCGACGAATTTTACCTTCATTTGGATGGGTTCGTCAATAAGCAAAATTGGCGCATCTGTGGGACTGGGAATCCGCATTTCGCGATGGTAAAGTGTCTTCATCTTGTGCGGTGACTGTGTGATGTTCGATGACCAGTTGCAGAATAATCGGTGCGATATTCCTCGATGGCACGGAGACTGCCGAACGGTACGTGAAGATTATGGAAGGTGATTTCATCCCCATTATCCAAAGCGTCCCTGATTTCGAGAAGATGTGGTTCATGCAAGACGGAGCTCGACCCCATCGAAGCAGGAGAGTGATGTCCCGGAGGAGTACTACGGGGAACGCATTCTGGATCTGGGTATCCAGGCCGGCCGAAGTGGCCGAGCGGTTCTGGCGCTACAGTCTGGAACCGCGCGACCGCTACGGTCGCAGGTTAGAATCCTGCCTCGGGCATGGCTGTGTGTGATGTCCTTAGGTTAGTTAGGTTTAAGTAGTTCTAAGTTTTAGGAGACTGATGACTACAATTGTTAAGTCCCATAGTGCTCAGAGCCATTTGAACCATTTGGGTATCCAGAGAAATGTAAATCTGAGTATCTGTAGTGAAGTTTACAAGTTAGATAAAGCGAGTGCACGCAGTAGTTTGTAACTAATTTACGTTTTTTCATGTATTTAATTAATTATCAAGCTACACGTAGAACAGATACCATGGAGTGGGCGATAGTTTACTTCTGGAAAGATGTATGCTGCACAGAATAGCTATGTTCCGACCTGGCGAAGTATGAGGTGTGATCAAAAAATACGGCGAGTGAATTTTTTTTAGAAGCATCTGCTGACGCTAGAGCCTCTTGATGTAATTTGTCCGACAACCTGATCCACTGAGACAGGGTGCGTCAGGTTGGAACACGTTATGACTTGCCAGTCCAGACACGCTAGAGTGAGGTTGTGTTTACTGTGTTTGTCACTTCATGGAAAACGAACAACGCAAAAGTGCCAGAGAAATTGAAGAAATGTTGAAACTGGTGTAACTCTGAAGACTGTTTACAAGATAAGAAACTAAAGACACTTGTGGACTGTCAGATACAGTCAAACGTCCCAAACAGGCCGTGACACACAGGTCAGTTCTACCCATGCCTCGTAAACAGACAACAAACTTAAGAATGAAGAAACACAGCTGCTACGCGGAGGCTTAAAGTACAATGTAAACACAAAATTAAATGAAAGTTTCGTAGAAAACACGGTCGTAGTATCTGAGAAGATACTATCTCAAGAACAGAGGAAAGATACTGCATCATGAACATGGCCCAAACAAAAGAATTAATAGGCAAAGATATTAAAAACATCATAATTCAAGATAGGAACACATTGCCATAACAGAGATATCCACAGAAGCTCAATCTCTGAAAACCCCTAGAGAACAACTACACAGACAGCGTAAACAAAACGAAGGCAGACAAGGAGAGTGCAATTGTCCTTTAGCATAAACCAAAATATAATGAGGAAAGTACACTGCCTGAATTTACGTCAACGGCCAGGGCAGGCAACCGGAACGTTAACGGCCACAAGGCAGGAGATTCCGCTGGTGCACTTCAGTTCATAATAACCTAGTACAGTTGAACTCCACCGGAGTGTGGCTAAAATTTGCCAACTTGAAAACACACGTTGTTGCTCGCGGGAATGTCCCAACAGCCGACATGAAATCCAAACGACACAGTGTCAACAGTCGTGACTTGCTGGTAGATTAAGCCAAAACTCAACTTTCGTGTCCAGGATCGGTGAGCCACTGTCCTCGTAGCAATGGGAACAGCACCACACACTCCGACAGCGTGTGGACGCCGCCAGCGGCCTCGGCTTTGAACTACGCGCCGTGGAGATTTCCCGGCTGCTCCACACCAACCGACAAACTCCCCCGGCTCGGAAACGGTGAATGGACCAAACATACGTCGGTCGATGAGACGACGAACCAACGGTCGTCCCGCTCCAATCTCCCTCCGTCGGACAGTTCATGTGTGTGGCGAGCACTGGCTGTCGGCGCCTCACCAGCGCTCCGTCCCCGCCTTCACTGCTGCTGCGTGCCGACTGCACTGCTGCCCCGTTTCCAACTGACTGCCAGACACACGACGATCCGGAAATAATGTCTTTCGCTCCAGAGATGGTACGACAGTGCACTTATCGATACGCGCTGCTACTGCCGCTCACGGGCAAGTAAGGCGGGAAGTTAGTGACGCCAGTTAATGGAATAAGAAAACAACGCGGCAGTACCGTAATAGAAGATGACAAACAATAAGTGGGATAAACGAGAGCCGTGCACTGCTCAATTTTATTTTATTTCGAAAGCAACCAGGCTGCGTTCCAAATAACCTATAGTATACGGCTGTTCGTAAAGTTTATTGAATTGAAAATTTTTGTGGGTTGTTGACATTTATATACTTACAAGATTGTGATGTATGGGTTTAGGTCAAGCGTAGATAACAACGTAGTATGTACATCATCTGCCAGTGTGTTAGCAACACAACTGCACACTGCAACACCATATTGTTGTGAATATATTTAATCTTGGAATTATAATTGAAAGATAAGAGCCGGCCGTTGTGGCCGAGTGGTTCTAGGCGTTTCATTCTGGAGCCGCGCGACCGCTTCGGTAGTAGGTTCGAATCCTGCCTCAGGCATGGATGTGTGTGATGTCCTTAGGTTAGTTAGGTTAAAGTAGTTCTAAGTTCTAGGGGACTGATGACCTCTGATGTTAGGTCCCGTAGTGCTCAGAGCCATTTGAACTATTTGAAAGATAAGATCAATTGTAGCAGTTTCGGGCTGTTCCAGTGTTGCTAGCACACTGGCAGCTATTTTCGTAAATCACACAGAGAACAAATTCTTCGAAAAAATTACTGATTCTACTAGAAAGATAATGTATTACAAGAGGTATGCAGTCAGCTATACTCTTGTTGTTTACAATGGCACACTGCTGAAATCGGAAGTATGCTTTCACAATTTAACATCGTACATTCGAAAATTGCTTTTATTATGGAACTAAAAAACAGCGGCCCATAAATTGTTTAGATTTCACCTGCACTGACAGCATACACTTCGTGCCATCCAGAAATGTGTGAGAAAGCGTTTTTCTCACTGGATGACCAACAGAATTATTAATCTCCAATTACAACAGAACCAAATTACCGAAAGCATTGTGTACTTTACAACGTATAACAACAAATGACGGCTACATTGCTGGTTGTAGAGATAAGAGACATACCACCCACACAAACAAAAGCATTTACACGATCGATAATTTACAAAATCAAATATTCATAAATTATAGAGCACAGCAAACAGTCGTCCTTTTTTGTAGGTTTGATTTGGTAAATCCAGATTTCGGCTAGTGCCTAGCCATTATCAATGCACTATTTACTAGTCTCGATACATGTCAGTTCCCTGTTGTTCGGGCATCAGTCACAGTTCTTTGAATGATTCAAAGAATTTTCTCGATTGGTTTAAACATTTACCCTAACGTGTTAGATAAGTGCACACTCCTAATGTCGACCAGTTGTATATATACAGTCCACATATACAATGGAATATTGACTGGTATAGTTAACTACTTGTCCTTTGATTTACATATTACGGTACTATCTTGCATATCTATTTGTCAAAATCTTTTAAGTTTAAGAATGTCACCAAACTACATAACTGCTTTTATGTACTGTTAATTCAACTTGACATTGTTGTCATTACGTTGTACTATGTTTTGTAGACGCTTGAAAATGGCCTTATACTGAAATTTCAATCGTAAAATAAAACACTAATGTCTGAAAGTAAGATGACAGCATTCAGAAATGTATAGAAGCGGTGAACTCTAATTACAAGAAAGTAGTACATCCTAAAAATTAATTCAGTGATTAAAATGATGTGACAAAAGATTAGAAATGAAACATATGACATTTGAACCTACTAACTGATTTAAAATAACGATTGCAGTCGTTTCGATAAATACGAAAAGAAAGTATATTTCATCTGAAGAGATTTCGGATCCACAACTTTGACCATACCAGGCACATAAATTATCCGCTGCGCTACGGCGGCACTGCGAAATTAATGATAATTCCGGGGCTCTAGGTAGTTACAAGAAGTAGTGAAATTTTATTTAATCGATTACTTACAAAATGGGGTTCACTAGAGTGAATGGGTGGAGGGAGTGATACCTGGAACCCGAAACTACGCTATTCTGCAGGTGGTTTTCAAACATCAGTTCCACCCTTGGGGACCTCTCCTTGTAAGACGAAAGAATGATCAGTCCAATAATAGGAGAATCCTACTTAGTGTAGCATAAATTTGACGGAATTAGACAGGGATTTCGTGGCTTCTACCTGGGAGCTTATTATTTAATCACTGATCCAAAGGTCTATTTGAAATTACAAGAAATCTTTAAGTGACAAGTACTAAAAGAGAAACAATTATTATACAATTTTTATATGCTGGAAGTAGTCTAGGTAGCCCATCTGGTTTGATTAAGTTACACCAGCAGTTTAGGATTCAAGGCAGTTGGCAGTTTACTGGAAGTATTATACGACAGCACAGTAATACAGATAGAATATTTACTACACACAAAAATTACGATATAAACCGCCGACGATTCACTAACAGAAAGAGAGCTCTTTAAAGTATTTGTGCTCTCTCATTTCTTAACTCCTTCAAATAAATATTTCACATAGCGTTCCAGTATGTTATCGAATATCCATAACGTCAGACTCATTAAAAAAAATCAAACAAACAATATTGTGATGGAATCTGACTTGTGATTGTTGGGAACCATTTTTACTTTTTCCTTCATAGCAATGGGTACCTCTACAGTCATGAAGAAGTTTTTCGCTTTTGAAACGAAGATGCAACCGCGCTTATCAAACCAATGCATTTGGTCACAGTTCTCTAGCTTCGTTTCCATTAAATTAACAGGTGCAACTTGATTTAATGATAGCGAGCAGCTCGCGTAAAATTATCTGCAGATAGAATCACACGCCTACACTCATTCTCTTGATGAAATTGGAAATGAAAGTTAATGAACAATTAATTAATTCTGACTAATTGAAATGGTAAAACGGCGAACAATTTGAATAGCTTTTACCACATGAGGCTTCTTCGCACCCCAGTTACGCTCTTAGCACTTAGATAACACATGCGTGAAAAAGATAGTCATTAAAGGTCCCCAGTCGCAATGGCTTTTCCACTCATCACCTTTAGCAACGAAACAATAGAAACTCACAGAGATCACAGCTGAAGTTTCGTAGACTACGATTATGAGAAAATAAACGAAAACATGTTTCCTGGGAGCTGCACAATCACCTTTGTATCGATAAACTGGCGGTTGTCGGCTACTACTTTTCAGCCATCCAGGGTGTTTTTTGTACAGGTTTACGACCACACAAATACATTTTGTCAGATGTATAATTTAAAAGACATTCTCAAGATTTCCATCTAGTCTGTTTTTCATTTGTATTAAGCTTCTCGTATCTTGCTAGATATAAACAGCCAGGCTGGAAATCTCCATAACGTCCTTTAATAAATACATCTTTGTAGCTGCCTCAGCAACTAATCAAGATATTCAAACAGCTCATTTAATATACATACTCATACATGAAGCAGGAACTGAGCAAGCGACCTGTGCTCTACGAGAATAGCCACGTAAGGTCTCACTCGTTTGTTTTATTTATCGAAGTACACCTTTCCACAAATGTTCGTTTCCTCTCCAAGTTGGTCCTAAAAATTTAGGTGTGATACAGATAATCCGGAAGTGATCGTGAAGAGAGGCTTTATGAATTGTTTACAGTTATATACACAACACAGATAAGAAAAATGTCCATTTTTACGCCAATTTGCTGAATAATTGCCGATTGAAAACTTATGAATTATTAATTATTTTTCGTTTAAGGTCAGCACAGTATGAACCGCACTCTTATTAATTCTGAAATTGTTCCCAGCAAACCTATACCTAAAACTGTGCTTCAAAGTACAGTGACTAGATAAAATGTTACTAAAAGAGGAGTCTTAGCGTAGGGCCTACATGTCTTTATGATGTCACAAGGGAGGCCCAAATCAATGCTATTTGTGAAATTTTCGCCTCAATTACTTTATGAATAAGGTAAACAAGTTCAGTGGCCTGTAATATAACACATTAACATAGAACACGTTTCGTTCAATGACTGTGATATCACCATTATACTTTATAAAAAAAATCATAGCACTCTCTCTACCTTGTTATTCATCATGCTGGCTAATGGATTGTCTATAATTTTAAAAAAAACAGTATCTGCAAAATAAACATTTCGTATGTAAATGTGTATTTATATCAGGCCAAAAAGTAGTAAAGGAGCTTTGCTATTTGGGGAGCAAAATAACTGATGATGGTCGAAGTAGAGAGGATATAAAATGTAGACTGGCAATGGCAAGGAAAGCGTTTCTGAAGAAGAGAAATTTGTTAACATGAAGTATAGATTTAAGTGTCAGGAAGTCGTTTCTGAAAGTATTTGTATGGTGTGTAGCCATGTATGGAAGTGAAACATGGACGGTAAATAGTTTAGACAAGAAGAGAATAGAAGCTTTCGAAATTTGGTGCTACAGAAGAATGCTGAAGATTAGATGGGTAGATCACATAACTAATGAGGAAGTATTGAATAGGATTGGGGAGAAGAGAAGTTTGTGGCACAACTTGACCAGAAGAAGGGATCGGTTAGTAGGACATGTTCTGAGGCATCAAGGGATCACCAATTTAGTATTGGAGGGCAGCGTGGAGGGTAAAAATCGTAGGGGGAGACCAAGAGATGAATACACTAAGCAGATTCTGAAGGATGTAGGTTGCAGTAGGTACTGGGAGATGAAGAAGCTTGCAGAGGATAGAGTAGCATGGAGAGCTGCATCAAACCAGTCTCAGGACTGAAGACCACAACAACAACAACATCAGGCCAAACGTATTTCAAAATTGATTAAGACGAAATTACTGATCAAGTATTATGTTAATTTTTTTCTTTCTTGATTATTCGATAAAAATATGTCACAACACAGAAATATGTCACATCCATCACCGTGAGTCTGGTCACACTGCAACACTTCCCGTCATGTCAATCTTAACACTGCTCGCAGTCTCATTTGTCTAGTCAAAGATGTCTGACAGGAGTTCAAAATGGCTCTGAGCACTATGGGATTCAACTGCTGTGGTCATAAGTCCCCTAGAACTTAGAACTACTTAAACCCAACTAACCGAAGGACAGCACACAACACCCAGCCATCACGAGGCAGAGAAAATCCCTGACCCCGCCGGGAATCGAACCCGGGAACCCGGGCGTGGGAAGCGAGAACGCTACCGCACGACCACGAGATGCGGGCGCCTGACAGGAGTGTTTACTCATTCTAGGATTGTTGCGAGGGTGAGAAAATACTGTCTGGCAACATCTGCAAAAAGGCGCGGTCCAGCAAAAGGATGGGGTAGTGCATATAAACTGAGACGATCACGAACTTGCCAAGTAAACTTCATCTATTGTACTAACTAAGGAATTTAGTGTGGTTTTGTCAGTTATAGAATAATCAATCACGTGGTTGGCAGCAGCAATTTTTATTTCGTAACAAGCAAAAATACAGGAGAAATTTACTGTTGAGCTGCAGCTTCCATACACTTACTCCTTTGCAGAGTAATAACTGTTCAGAATAGTAAAAAGAACTGTCATCGCTGTTTCGAAATCGTAAATTTTTAGTGAGAGCAGCCTTCCACATACGCAAACAAAACTTATCATTACCTGAATTCTAACTAGTGTAAATATTCTTTGATAATACTTATTTGGCCGTTATGAACTCGGTAGACAGTCATGTTTGTGCTTCATTTCAAAACAAAGAATTTATTCAGATATGAAATTAATTCAAGCAGAATGATATCAGAAGCAGTTGAGATTTACTTACAACAGATGCTCGTGCCCTGTGACCAAAACAATATATCGTAGCTTCAATTTCGTCACGTTAGCACATTAGTGCAATGTATGAAAGTTTTATCGCAATTTAAGTCAAGTTCCCTTCGGGTCTTCAGATTTTTCACTATTAATTCATATGGTACGAACGAACAACTACGGAACTACTATGAGAAAACAGTAGTTTCATAAGCACACGATTATTTACAAAGAATATGCGCTACAATGATTGACAAAAATCAAAGATGCTGATATTCCATACTCTTTAAATGATTTATTAGCCGGTTTTCGACTGTTTACAATAACCGAATAGGAGAGAGTTCTCAATTTTACATAATTTACGTGTGACTAAATCCATGAAAGAATATGCAACAAAATCCTCCAATAATGAAGGTAATTTCCGCTCGCCGTAGCAACAATCGATAGTCGTATCTTGCAAATAATCAATGTTACAAAACTGGCGTGTTAAAGAAAAGCTGTCTCTGACGTACCGGTCCCCTTATTTTGAAAACACTATTTCAATATGAATACGCGTGAGTCCGACCTCGCTGTTTGGTCCCCTCCCGCAAATCAAACAACCAACCAAAATATTTCGAGACAGGATTAACAAAAAATAGAGGAACGTTAAGATGATGGTTTTAACGCTTCAGATGTTCTAGACAGTCCCCTCCAAATAGAGAACACAACGTAGAACCGTCGTGCAACCATGTGAAGCTGTCAGGAAAGTCCTTCTTTGGGATGTTGTTCAACTCGCGCGCCACATTGGCTTAAGTGTCCGTTCTGTTGTCGAACAGTTGACCCCTCTTGTGAATTTACGCAGTTGGTCGTTTTGTGGTAGGCTCACCTGTGATGGTTTCTTCCAGAAAAGAATTGTCTGCTTTTCGCATTTTAGACAAGTCGCAACAGGTACCCATGCGTTGTTTTTGTTCGTGACTCAAGGTGTGCAGGTCAAAACGTTGCTCACACTTTTCTCTTTTTCAACACTTGATTTCCAGATGTTGCTCCCTTGGAATTTGTGTCACTACAACGCTGACACGCTACAGTCACACGTCCACTGCTTAACACTGCCTGCTCACAAGTGACTGGTCGAATGCACATGTGTACTTTACAGTTGTTAGTTCAAACTGCCACTGGCGGCACTTGTACGCCACAAATAAAATTAATCTCGGAGTTTTTTGACGGACGGTGAAAGAGAATTCCTAAATTTTAATCATTGATAATTTATAACTGAAAGATTTACATTATACACAGGGTTCCCGTTCTAAAAGCGTTTGGCGTTCATACGTGCAGCGATATGTATTGTGGTTTCAGATCTGTATAAATTAACTTCCGTTTTTTAGGGTTCCGTACCTCAAAAATGGAACCCTTATTGGACCACCTCGTTTTCCGTCCGTCTCTCTGCCCGACTGTTCAAAACCCTTTTTATCAGGGCCGGGTCGACGTATCAAGCTGAAATTTATATCAGATACTGAGATCCATAGTCCTTTGGTGGTGTAAACATGTTAAGCTTTCAAGTCAGTGCTGTCAGAGTAAATGGCCATTTACGTCACATATTTTGATACTCGGAAATACACTCATTAAAATCTGAGGGGTACTTCAACTTGACATAAGAGTCATTAAATTTAGCAAGAAGAAAGGTTTCACAGTGCAAATAAAGGAAAAAAAATCAGAAAATCGTTAATTTGCAATTACATCCCACGAAACAATATTTATTTTTTCATTTGTTATCCGACTTAGAACGTGAAATTAAAATATTCACGGAAGTCTTGGAATCCCTGGGATTGATATGGCGCCAGTATCAATGCCAGTAACAGGCAAAAACCGTGTAAATCCTCTGTTCCCGGAATGGATGAACTGTCTAAATTCAAATGGCTCTGAGCACTATGGGACTTAACATCTAATGTCATCAGTCCCCTAGAACTTAGAACTACTTAAACCTAAGTAACCTAAGGACATCACACACATCCATGCCCGAGGCAGGATTCGAACCTGCGACCGTAGCGGTCACGCGGTTTCAGACTGAAGCGCCTAGAACCGCTCGGCCACACCGGTCGGCGATGAACTCTCTAGATACACAATTAACTTTGTACGGAAACCTCAGTACGCGACTGTCTTTCCCAGCTGGCCAGTTTTTTAAGAATAACAATAACAACACCCAACAATCAATAACCGTTCAAATTGTTATAAAATCGTAATAATTAAAAAGTCAAACATGATGAGGTGTTTCCAATACGAGCGTAGCTGTGTGCAGGTGCTTTCTTCGCAACTACCTGTTTCACGTCAGTATAGACGCATCTTCAGGCTTACAATGGTTATATTTCCATAATGTAGAAGGACTATTACGGGGTCCCAGATTTCAAGGGGTTATTCACGTTAAGGAGCCAATCACACCCGTGGGTTGTCATTTTTTAAGAGCTATGTCACCACTAAATGTAAAGAATAAGATATTTCAATCACTTCCTGATGTTGTGCCATTCGAATACGTTATGAAGTCTCTGACATCTATCTTGTACAGGTGACAAAAGCGCTTCCTTGTGGTGAATGTGAGACATCTTCTGCCTCATGACTAGTCTGTAAACCGCGGTCTTCTACGTAAGCCCCTTGGCGCAGACTTGTTTCTTTCCACTAAACATCGTTGCACACGTTTCACCCTCTCTTTACTTTTCGGGACATTGTGGGTTGCTTTGAGATGAGAGATAAGCTGGTTCTCATTTCGAGTTATGTCCTGTGCGAAGAGGTTAAAATATCCAGTTGCTGGATCTGACTCACCTTCACAAAGTGAAAGCTGTTGTTGTTCCATACCTCTGGAGTGTTAAGATCGACAGCCTGACAAACTGAAGGCAATTTCTGCCTCTTATGTATGCACGATATATTCTAAAGGAGATTGAAACAAAAGGAAGCTCTTCCTAAATACGGTAGATCAGCTATTTTCCATTCGTCAAAAAAATGGCTCTGAGCACTATGGGACTTAACATCTATGGTCATCAGTCCCCTAGAACTTAGAACTACTTAAACCTAACTAACCTAAGGACAGCACACAACACCCAGCTTCCATTCGTCAGTGAATATTTTAATCGTATCAGGGCGATAGCACCCTGCGCTACAGTTGCTTCTTGGTGGAACCGGACCGTTTCTTGTATTTTTCCCCTGTCACCTGACTTGGCTCGTATTTGTCCTCTACCCCAAAGCCGGAAACGGTCTTTAGGGATCTTGTTCTCCACGAAGGGAGATAGGACAAATGCATCGCAGTGGTTGACAGTGCACTGAGGATAATATGGGTAAAGGTCTGGACTTGTAATCTTACTAAATAAAGATTTTAGAAAATGCGTGTCAGATATTTTCGAATATCCCGTGTATTAACTAGTGTTGTAAAATGCGTACTTGGTTTTCGCATGGTCCCTAGATGGCCTATTCAGGAAAAAGGACAAGAAAATGCAGTTCTTTGCAGACAGAAGTTATTCCGAAGAACTCATTTGAGATTTTTCATATTCAGTCTAGGTAATGGAACAAGAACCTACACGGCGATAATGCAATGAACATACGAACGCAGAACTGGCTGCGGTTTACCTTGAATACAGTATTGTATTGGCTTTCGCATCTTCAGTGTATCATATATCTATAAACAGCACATGATGCATATTCTCTGTCGAAAATTGTCACGTACCGGGTGTTCGCGTGAGGGGACCTTTTGTTTGAGTCTCAATCTGCTACAGAATCTGATAAATACAACCAAATCACTTACACAGTCTGATTAAAACAAACATATATATAATGCGGAATTGTCACGAAAGGCGGACCATCAAGTCTGACAGGAGCCTTGGAAGTACTGTGTTGCCAAGAGAGAAGAAGCAACAGTGGAATGGGTTGGTCAGAAGATTTCAGTACGATCGAACATGGACTAGTTGCTGGATGTCACCCGAGTAACAAATCCATCAGGGGCAGTCCTCGTAAGGCTACCGCGGTCGACCGCTTAGATCGTGACTGCGAAGTGGAAAATCGAAGGAACAACCACAGGTAAACTATGACCAAGCATACCTCATGTGCCGGCCGAAGTGGCCGTGCGGTTCTAGGCGCTGCAGTCTAGAACCGCGAGACCGCTACGGTCGCAAATTCGAATCCTGCCTCGGGCATGTATGTGTGTGATGTCCTTAGGTTAGTTAGGTTTAACTAGTTCTAAGTTCTAGGGGACTAATGACTTCAGAAGTTGAGTCCCATAGTGCTCAGAGCCATTTGAACCATACCTCATGTACTCACAGACACGGACGGTCCAGCATTGCGAAGGGTGGCTGTAAAAATCGCAGGAAGTCAGAAGAATGTATGACTCATGAATTGCACCTCATGAGTGGCACCAAAATGGCAGTTAGCAAATTGTGTGTGTGTGGAACAATGGCCAAGTAACTCCTCATAAGCCACACAATTCTGTAACCACTGCTAACCGACGCTTGAGATGGTGTAAAGACGAAACTTCCTGGCAGATTAAAACGGTGTGCCCGACCGAGACTAGAAGTCAGGACCTTTGCCTTTCACGGGCAAGTGCTCTACCAACTGAGCTACCCAAGCAGGACTGACGCCCCGTCCTCACAGCTTTACTTCTGCCAGTATCTCGTCTCCTACCTTCCGAACTTTACGGAAGCTCTCCAGCGAACCAAGGAGAACTAACACTCCTGAAAGAAAGGATATTGCGGAGACATGGCTTAGTCACAGCTTGGGGGATGTTGCCAGAATCAGATTTTCACTCTGCAGCGAAGTGTGCGCTGATATGAAACTTACTGACAGATTAAAACTGTGTTCCGGACCGAGGAGACTCGAACTCGGAACCTTTGCCTATGGTGTAAAGACACTGGACACTGGAAACGAGTGATGTCGATTGATGTATCACGCTATGTCCTGCAGCAATCAGGTAGAAGGATTTAGTTTCAGTGAATGCCTGGAGAATATTACCTGCCATCAGTTGTAGCGCCAACAGAGATGTACGGAGGAGGTGGTGTAACGGTATGATAGTGTTATGATCCCCTTTCTGCTCTATGAATGCATATTACAGGATTTTGTTTTCGGTACAGTAGAGGAACAGTTAGGAAACGGTGTATTAGAGTAACGTAACGGTATCTCATAACGTATAATACACTCCTGGAAATGGAAAAAAGAACACATTGACACCGGTGTGTTAGACCCACCATACTTGCTCCGGACACTGCGAGAGGGCTGTACAAGCAATGATCACACGCACGGCACAGCGGACACACCAGGAACCGCGGTGTTGGCCGTCGAATGGCGCTAGCTGCGCAGCATTTGTGCACCGCCGCCGTCAGTGTCAGCCAGTTTGCAGTCTTTAACACTGGTAGCATGCCGCGACAGCGTGGACGTGAACCGTATGTGCAGTTGACGGACTTTGAGCGAGGGCGTATAGTGGGCATGCGGGAGGCCGGGTGGACACACAGCCGAATTGCTCAACACGTGGGGCGTGAGGTCTCCACAGTACATCGATGTTGTCGCCAGTGGTCGGCGGAAGGTGCACGTGCCCGTCGATCTAGGACCGGACCGCAGCGACGCACGGATGCACGCCAAGACCGTAGGATCCTACGCAGTGCCGTAGGGGACCGCACCGCCACTTCCCAGCAAATTAGGGACACTGTTGCTACTGGGGTATCGGCGAGGACCATTCACAACCGTCTCCATGAAGCTGGGCTACGGTCCCGCACACCGTTAGGCCGTCTTCCGCTCACGCCCCAACATCGTGCAGCCCGCCTCCAGTGGTGTCGCGACAGGTGTCAATGGAGGGACGAATGAAGACGTGTCGTCTTCAGCGATGAGAGTCGCTTCTGCCTTGGTGCCAATGATGGTCGTATGCGTGTTTGGCGCCATGCAGGTGAGCGCCACAATCAGGACTGCATACGACCGAGGCACACAGGGCCAACACCCGGCATCATGGTGTGGGGAGCGATCTCCTACACTGGCCGTACACCACTGGTGATCGTCGAGGGGACACTGAATAGTGCACGGTACATCCAAACCGTCATCGAACCCATCGTTCTACCATTCCTAGACCGGCAAGGGAACTTGCTGTTCCAACAGGACAATGCACGTCCGCATGTATCCCGTGCCACCCAACGTGCTCTAGAAGGTGTAAGTCAACTACCCTGGCCAGCAAGATCTCCGGATCTGTCCCCCATTGAGCATGTTTGGGACTGGATGAAGCGTCGTCTCACGCGGTCTGCACGTCCAGCACGAACGCTGGTCCAACTGAGGCGCCAGGTGGAAATGGCATGGCAAGCCGTTCCACAGGACTACATCCAGCATCTCTACAATCGTCTCCATGGGAGAATAGCAGCCTGCATTGCTGCGAAAGGTGGATATACACTGTACTATTGCCGACATTGTGCATGCTCTGTTGCCTGTGTCTATGTGCCTGTGGTTCTGTCAGTGTGATCATGTGATGTATCTGACCCCAGGAATGTGTCAATAAAGTTTCCCCTTCCTGGGACAATGAATTCACGGTGTTCTTATTTCAATTTCCAGGAGTGTATTTCATAGATCCTTTCCATCTTCTCAATCCTCCAATGAACAGAAATCTCGTACTGGCATTGCATGCAGCCTGTACATTTTACTCTTTAATATTTGGTGCCTCGTTAAGAACGAGTCAATTTGAAACTTCCTGGCAGATTAAAATTGTGTGCCGGACTGAGACTCGAACTCGGGACCAACTGCTCTACCAACCTTTTTTATTTTTTTTTCATTAACTCAGATATTTTATTACAGAGGGCTGCTAACCCTCTGACCGAACACGCTGAGCTACCGTGCCGGCTCCAACTGAGCTACGCAAGCACGACTCACGCCCCGTCCTCACAGCTTTACTTCGGCCAGTACCTCGTCTCCTACCTTCCAGACTTAACAGAAGCTCTCCTGAGAACCTTGCAGAACTAGCACTCCTGAAAGAAAGGATAGTGCGGAGACATGGCTTAGCAACAGCCCGGGGAAAGGTATTAGGGCGTCCACAGGAATTGCATATGCCTTATTTTTCGGCTTGGATTTGGCGGTTATAGCGCGGATCGTCATTCTGTTACATTGTTTGAAGAGTTTGAGTAGCATAAGTGGACACACTTTGCTGGAAATGTGAAGACATTTGTTGAAGGTAGGCCAGCGACTGTAAATGTGAGAAAGTAAACCTGGCCTAACAGTTTCTCATAGGGATTTGGTAATTTTGTGTCAAATGAAATAGCTATAGAGGATGAAGCATTATTTTCAGCGCTGCTCGTTTATATGCAACCTATCATATCGGGTATATTAATAATTTTTACTTATGGACCTTCTGACAGCAACTGAATAAAACACAATTTTAGTGCCATACGCGTTTCGCCTTTATTTTCTGCAAGGCATCATCAGTGGCCTGGAATATGTACATATGTTAGCTATTTTATTTACATTTTTGTCATTGTGCCTATAGGTTATAAACAGTTCTGGTGGTTGGTATTTCCTATTAAGTAGTAATGTTTTGAACTGTACTTACAGGTTGCGTGGACAATTTCCTACATATTAAGCTCCTGTTGCATTTTTGGTGTTGTTCTTCTTCTTATGAACGCCAATTTGCGGTTTTTTTCGCCATTCCACAACACTATGCACAGAACGCTTGTTTTAAAGCAATGTTTTGGTTTCTGTTGACGATTGTCAAATGTTTTTGCCAAAGATCGAATGTTATTGCCAAACTTATGGGTGTAACTATTGAAGTATCTGTGGTCTGTTCGTGTATGCATTTGTGTGTGCGTGTGTGTGTGTGTGTGTGTGTGTGTGTGTGTGTGTGTGTGCGTGTGTGAGTGTTTTTTGGTGTGATATATATTTCTTGTGCTGTGTGTGTGTGTGTGGGTGTGTGTGTATTTTTATTTATTTATTTATTTTTATTCCTGTGTGTGTGTGTGTGTGTGTGTGTGTGTGTGTGTGTGTGTGTGTGTGTGTGTGTGTGTGTCTCCAGATGATGTACGGAAGAGTTCTCTTTCTTTTCTTTTTATTTTTTATTTTTTAATTATTTTATTTTTTTATGTTATCATTTTCTTTACTAAGTGTAGTAGGGAGCCTGTGCTAATGTGTGTTTGTTCATTTATCACATGTTTGTTTCCCGCTATGGCTTTCTGGATGTGGAAGTTTTCTTGCATTTGTATAAGATGTTTGTTATGGTTGCTTATTCTCATTATTTTCATTTCTTGTTCCATGTTTGTAGGATGATGGTTGTAGTGTTTTAAATGCTCTGCAAATGTGGAATGGTTTGTTTCATACTTCCAACATCTGATATGTTCTTTGTATCTTGTTTGAAAATTCCTGCATATCATGCCTATGTATACTGCATCACAACTTTGACATTCAAGTTTATATATTCTTGATTGTTGGAATTTGTCTCTCTTGGTAGCTGGCTGGCTTAGGTGTGATTGAAGGGTTTGCCGAGGCTTATATGCTGTTTTGAAGCCCTGTCTCTTTAGGATGTTTGCAACTCTGTGTGTTAGTCTATGTGTGTAGGTTGTGTAGGTAAAAGTTGAAGATGTCATATCGGGCATTGTTTGTCTGTCAAGGAGGAGATGAATACGTCGACGGCCCTGAGTTCTCCGTCGTATGCTGCATGGGACGTATTATCGGATACAACAAAACGTTGACCAAACGACTCTCTACCACCAAAGGAGACCCTGCCGACTGTGCGGCCCTTTTTATAGGCCATTCAATGCACACCTGCGGAGACTAAATCTCGATGATGTAGCTGATTCATTGCAACTAGTAAACGGTTCTCCGTCGCTTTTGGTAATGTACACCAATATCGTTTATCGACTCTTACATTTCTGCCCACCAAACACGCCAACAGTTAACCCGCATATCCATTCTAGTTTCACGCTGAGGTCAGCAAGCATTGTGGACTGTATCATCTACATCTACATGACTACTCTGCAATTCACATTTAAGTGCTTGACAGAGGGTTCATCGAACCACAATCATACTATTTCTCTACCGTTCCACTCCCGAACAGCGCGCGGGAAAAACGAACACCTAAACCCTTCTGTTCGAGCTCTGATTTCTCTTATTTTATTTTGATGATCATTCCTACCTATGTAGGTTGGGCTCAACAAAATATTTTCGCATTCGGAAGAGAAAGTTGGTGACTGAGATTTCGTAAATAGATCTCGCCGCGACGAAAAACGTCTTTGCTTTAATGACTTCCATCCCAATTCGCGTATCATATCTGCCACACTCTCTCACCTATTACGTGATAATACAAAACGAGCTGCCCTTTTTTGCACCCTTTCGATGTCCTCTGTCAATCCCACCTAGTAAGGATCCCACACCGCGCAGCAGTATTATAACAGAGGACGAACGAGTGTATTGTAAGCTGTCTCTTTAGTGGACTTGTTGCATCTTCTAAGTGTCCTGCCAATGAAACGCAACCTTTGGCTCGCCTTCCCCACAATATTATCTATGTGGTCTTTCCAACTGAAGTTGATCGTAATTTTAACACCCAGGTACTTAGTTGAATTGACAGTCTTGTGAATTGTACTATTTATCGAGTAATCGAATTCCAACGGATTTCTTTTGGAACTCATGTGGATCACCTCACACTTTTCGTTATTTAGCGTCAACGGCCACCTGCCACACCATACAGCAATCTTTTCTAAATCGCTTTGCAACTGATACTGGTCTCCGGATGACCTTATAGACGGTAAATTACAGCATCAACTGCGAACAACCTAAGAGAACTGCTCAGATTGTCACCCAGGACATTTAAATAGATCAGGAACAGCAGAGGTCCCAGGACGCTTCCCTGGGGAACACCTGATATGACTTCAGTATTACTCGATGATTTGCCGTCTATTACTACGAACTGCGACCTTCCTGACAGGAAATCATTGCTGATATGGACTGGCCTGCCCAGAATCCCGACCTGTACCCAATGGGACATCCTTCGGGATGAGGCAGAACATCGATTTCGCTGAAGACCCCAACGTTCAGCATCACCACCTTTTCTGGTTTCGAATCTTGAGGAAGAATGGGATGCTATTCCTACATAGACATTCAGACACCGATTTGAGGTGTCTATGCTATCACAAAATTCGATTGTAGACAAAATCCACATTAATATCCGCTAATAGGTGTCCGGATATTTTTGATTATGGAATAGATGGCATTGTTTAGCAGAAATGATTTGAATTTCTTTTAATAACTTCCAGTTTGTCTCAGCGCCCTTAACTCATACGAGAGAGAGTGAAATATTGTTCTAGCTGTATATTTTGCTTCTTCCAAAGCAAGAGTAAGGTCAAGCTGTGGATAGTGAATCCTATATTTGCCACCAGTGTTGTGTTTATGACTGATATTGTTATTTTCACATTTTGCTTGATTGTGAGGCTATTGCTAGCACGCTTTCCGTGGTATTTTTCTTAGTTGTGAGATGTTCACGATGCTCGCATCAACGTAAACAGCCTAGCAAGTGGAAGAAGCTCTGTAGAGAGGGGGCTCGGTTGGAGCCAGTGCCGGCGGGGTGAGGGGAAGCTGGAAGCTGGAAGCAGGCAGCAGACGGCCTCGGCAGATAGATATTGCAGGGCGCAGTGCGAGCGGCGGCGCCGGCAGCCCAGTATTGTTCCAGCGTAAGTCAACATTAAATAAAAGCCGGCGGCGAAGGAGCGCAAGATAAATAGCAAGCTACAAAAGACTTTTGTAATTTTGCCACCAGCAGAAACAAAGAGTAAATAAGTGCGGCGGTGTTTGAGCGCGGGCCACCGACGTCTTGGCTGCTGCCGCACCACCGCAACCTAATTACAGCGCGCTCGGGACAAGGCGCTCCCTGCCGCCGTATCTGCAAAACCGCACCGGCGTCAGCGCGCTGAGCCTCCGCGGTGTGCGTGCAAGCCTCGCTTAGCCGTCTCCACTCCGAGGGAGAAAGCCAACTCGGCAAGCCTCGAAGGAGAGTGTATACCGCCAGATGAGCCTGCTTAATAGCTTGTCTTTGGAACGAAATACATCACTGAATCTGCGTATCATACACTACTGGCCATTAAAATTGCTACACCAAGAAGAAATGCAGATGATAAACGGGTATTTGTTGGACAAGTATATTGTACAAGAACTGACATGTCATTACATTTTCACGCAATTTGGGTGCATAGATGCTGAGAAATCAGTACCCAGTACAACCACCTCTGGCCGTAATAATGGCCTTGATACGCCTGGGCATTGAGTCAAACAGAGCTTGGATGGCGTGTACAGGTACACCTGCCCATGCAGCTTCAACACAGTACCACAGTTCATCAAGTGTAGTGACTGGCGTATTGTGACGAGCCAGTTGCTCGGCCACCATTGACCAGACGTTTTCAGTTGGTGAGAGATCTGGAGAATGTGCTGGCCAGGGAGCAGTCGAACGTTTTCTGTATCCAGAAAGGCCCGTACAGGACCTGCAACATGCGGTCGTGCATTTTCCTGCTGAAATGTAGCGTTTCGCAGGGATCAAATGAAGGGTAGAGCCACGGGTCGTAACACATCTGAAATGTAACGTCCACTGTTCAAAGTGCCCTCAATGCGAACAAGACGTGACCGAGACGTGTAACCAATGGCACCCCATACCATCACGCCGGGTGATATGCCAGTATGGCGTTGACGAATACACGCTTCCAATTTGCGTTCACCGCGATGTCGCCAAAGACGGGTGCGACCATCATGGTGCTGTAAACAGAACCTGGATTCATCCGAAAAAATGACGCTTTGCCGTTCATGCATCCAGGTTCGTCGTTGGGTACACCATTTCAGGCGCTCCTGGCTGTGATGCAGCGTCAACGGTAACCACAGCCATGGTCTCCGAGCTGATAGTCCACGCTGCTGCAAACGTCGTCGAACTGTTCGTGCAGATGGTTGTTGTCTTGCAAACGTCCCAATCTGTTGACTCAGGGATCGGGACGTGGCTGCACGATCCGTTACAGCCATGCGGATAAGATGCCTGTCATCTCGACTGCTAGTGATACGGGGCCGTTGGGATCTAGCACGGCGTTCCGTATTACCCTCCCGAACCCACCGATTCCACATTCTGCTAACAGTCATTGGATCTCGACCAACGCGAGCAGCAATGTCGCAATATGATAAACCGCAATCGCGATAGGCTACAATCCGTTCTTTATCAAAGTCGGAAACGTGATGGTACGCATTTCTCCACCTTACACGAGACATCACAACAACGTTTCACCAGGTAACGCCGGTAAACTGCTGTTTATGTATGAGAAATCGATTGGAAACCTTCCTCGTGCCAGCACGTTGTAGGTGTCGCCACCGGAGCCAAACTTGTATGAATGCCCTGAAAAGCTAATCATTTGCATATCACAGCATCTTCTTTTTGTCGGTTAAATTTCGCGTCTGTAGCACGTCATTTTCGTGGTGTAGCATTTTAATGGCCAGTAGTGTAGATCCGACAGATTGTTGATAGGTTTGTGGAGGTATGTGACATTAGATGTCTACGGACAGGTCTCGTAA
The DNA here is from genome assembly GCF_023864275.1 of Schistocerca cancellata. NCBI lineage: Eukaryota > Metazoa > Arthropoda > Insecta > Orthoptera > Acrididae > Schistocerca > Schistocerca cancellata. The sequence goes on along the minus strand of NC_064632.1, from coordinate 42,669,519 downwards.
TTTCGTGAATAACGGGCTGCTGATTTGCGTACTCGGTGATGGAGGCCGATAGTGACCCGGATGCGTTCCAAAGTATTTACATCAGGCGAATCTGATACCCGAGACGTCAACTTGGGTACACTTTCATGCTCCTCGAACCACTGTAGTACTGTTATGACTCCAAGACATGAACAATCATGCTGCTGAAAGATGACATCGAAGTCGGGGAAGTCATCATACAAGAAGGGATGCAGGTGGTTCGCACCTGCCAGCGTGTCTTCATTTCTCATTGTAGTCACCCTGGCGACGAGCACATTTCTCCCAAAGAGAGACTAACTTGTTTTTACCCTCATTGTAGAATGCTCGACTTTTTTGATAGACCGCCCACCTTACCTCTACCTTCACAACTTCATCACTATAAATATTATGTCGTTGAAGGTTTTTTTTCAAGTTCTGGAAACAGACGAAAATCGGATGAGGCCAAGACGGGACTGTATGGTGGATGATCGGTGACGGTGAACACAAGGCGTCTAACTGCTGCAGATGTCGCACCGCTCGTGTGTGGAATGGCATTGTCACACTGAAGGAGAAAATGCTCCATGTGTGGACGAGGTTTTTGCGTTTAGAAACTCGGTTACGGCACGCTGTTTCACGTCCACCGACATGGTTACGGTCAGGGCCTCACAATCTCGTAAGTGGACTACGATGAACAGCGGACAAACTGAATTGCGGCTGTTGTTGTGGTAAGCTTACATGCTAAATCTCCTGTTGCTTTGAAAGTTATGAAGTTTATATAAAATATGACAGAATCTATGGTTTACAAAAACTAAAGTTGCCGTTTACATACTTCGTAAGTGAACTCATCTCCCTGAAATGTTCTGAAAATAGGAAAAGATTTTCTGTGGGTCGGAAACCTTGCCTCCTAACAGTGTTTAATGATTTTTCTGAAACCTGTGTTCTTGAAACAGTAAACCTGCAACTAAATGAATGTTTAATGTATTATAACGTTTAGCCTCATTTTTGAGGCAAGTGCATTACCATAAAAAAACGTCTCAAAATATGCACCCACTTATGAAAGGGAATACAGGTTCCTTTCTCGAATTTATTGGTGCAATTAAACGCTGATCAGCTCTTCACCAGTTTTCTTCACGTGAACTGGAATGCGCTGACAGTATAATTACCTAACAAATTCTGTATATATTCCATAAAATGTGTAATATTCGATCTCCGACCTTAAAAGTCACAATATACTTCTACGTAAAAGACTCGTAACATCACAATGATCTCTGGCAGAAGGTTCAAAATATCCTCCGACTGCAGCGCACTCTAGAAGTCTAGTTATTTTTTACAAGGTCTTTGGATACGTAAACCACCGCCATGTTACACGCTACAACTCTGAGCCCTCTAACGGCTGAGGGTCGCAACTTGCGTCATCGAAGCGGGAAAATCAACTGAGCAATATGCACGACATATAATACCTCAACCGACAATGTGAACGGAATAAAAGGTTTGGAGGCATCGCTTTTCATCACAAACTGGTACCATCACATGTATGTGGTGCTACTATTAAACGTAGTGCAACATTCGATATACACTAAAGAACTGAAGAAACGGATTCACCTGCCTAACATAGTGTAATTACCAGCGACCACACAGAAGTGCCGCAATGGGACGTGTCATGGACTCGAAAAATGTCTGAAGTGCTGGAGGGAATTGACGCCGTGAATGCTGCAGGGCTGTCCATAAATCCGTAACAGTGCAAGGGGTGGCGATCCCTCCTGAACAGCAAGTTGCAAGGCTTCCCACATATGCTCAATAATGTTCATGTCTGGGGAGTCTGGTGGACAGCGGAAGTGTTTAAACTCAAAGAGTGTTTCTGGAGACGCTCTGTAGCAATTCTGGACGTGTGAGGGTGTAGCATTGTCCTGCTGGAATTGTCCAAGTCCGCCGAAATGCACAGTGAACATGGATGGGTGCAGGTGATCAGACGGGATGCTTACGTACGTGTCATCTATCAGAGTCGTATCTAGACGTATCAGGTGCCTCATACCTCTCCAACTGCACCCGACACACACCATTACAGAGCCTCCACCAGCTTGAACAGTCCCCTGCTGACAAGCAGGCTCCATGGATTCATGAGGCTGGCTCCATAACAGTAAACGTCCACCCGTTCGATACAATTTGAAACGAGACTCGTCCGACCAGGCAACATGTTTCCAGTCATCAACAGTCCAATATCGGTGTTGAAAAACCCTGGCGGGCGTAAACCTTCGTGTCGTGCAGTCTTCAAGGGTACACCAGTTGGCTTTCGTCTCCTAAAGCCCATATCGATGATGTTTCGTTGAATGGTTTACGCTGACACATGTGAATGCCTCAACATCGATATCTGCAGCAATTTGCGAAAGGGTTCAACTTCTGTCATGTTGAACAATTCTCTTGAGTCGTCGCTGGTCCTGTTCTTGCAGCATCTTTTTCAGGCCGCAGTGATGTCGGAGATTTGCTGTTTTACCGGATTCCTGATATTCACGGTACACTCGTGATATGGTGGTAAGGGAAAATCCACACTTCATCGCTACCTCGGAGATGCTGTGTCCCAACGCTCGTGTACCGACCATAACACCACGTTCAAACTATTTAAATCTTGATAACCTGCTATTGTAGCAATAGTAACCGTTCTAACATCGACGCGAGACACTTTTTGTCTTATATAGGTGTTTCCGACCGCAGGGCCGTATTCTGCCTGTTTACATATCTCTGTTTTTGAATTTGCGTGCCTATACCAGTTTCTTTGGTGCATCAGTGTAAGTTATTTGGCCTACCTTATTAATTTGTAACTAATTCTTTGACGCCCTCTCGTATACATGGTGTTTCAACAATACTTTTACAAATTTGGGGGAGGGCGGAGGGAGGGGTAGGTTCCTTACACGAAACAATGAAAGAAGGTCATGCAAACATATGTTCGAAAATCATTCGTTTTCGAGTTATTAATGAAAACTGACTCAACAGGTTTCGAGATACACTCCAAAAAATTGACTTATCCAAGCACCCATTTTTCTCATTTCATACTAGATGGCGTTTTGTTGCCAAGTTGGGTTGTTCGCATTCGTCATTCTTCAACGAGACGATTGTGCACATGTTCTACAGGTAGAGAGTTACTGAAAATGCTCTGTTAAGACACGGCAAAATATTAATTGCGTGAGCAGTGAGACGTCAATTTTTATGTACGGCCACAGAATGGTAATGGATACGAGGCTGCACGGCTGTATCAGACGTCGTTTCCAACCAAAGACAGCCGAGTCATCCAACATTTTGGTCCTATGTATCGTTGCTTTATGGAAACAGTATCCCTAGCACCACGGATTCTTGATCGAGAAGGATCATGTGTTGCTCGCACATCTGACCAAGAAGAGCATGTTCTAAGTGCTGTCGAAGAAGAGTCAGGTCAAGCTACACAAGACGGAGTAAAACATAGCATCATAATGATGAAACATTTCGAAGAATCTGAATTTTCCAGTCTTGTGAAATATTTTGAAGACATGTTGCACAAGAATCAGCACCTGTCAAACCCATACAGCCCCTCAGAACTCATACGCATTTGCTTAATCAAACTGCCTGAACATTTACGACATATTATTTTAGCAGGACGTTGCAAAGACGACACTGAAGCTTTTCAGGGACTGTTACAAGAACTAGAAATTGACACTGACAGTCGCGGGATGCGAAAACAGGAAAACAATTACTACAGGTCACATCCGTCACAATTCCGTGACGACAGAAACAATAACTGGACACGACAAGTCTATTCTTACAACGTAAATCGTGACCAAAACAGACACCACCCGCATGACAACCACTGGCAGAGTAATAGTTACAGAGAAAGATCGCTTTTCCATAGTAATGAATGTGACAGAGACAACCATAGAAACAGACAATATGGGATCCAAAATAATTATTATCCAGGGAGACAGAATAACTCCAGATGCAACGGTCCACCACGCAATTACGATTCCGGGAGAAATTCTCCACCACATGACCGACAAACAAGAAACTATGTCAACTACCGACATAACGACAGACCTGAATTTCATCAGAACTGGCGAGCTTCAAACAGGGAAGAGCCGTCTCGTCAAAGCGAATTTGTAGAAGTTAGGTCTCCTAATCCCAGGAACGATGCGCGCCATCAAAGAAACAGACAATGACTCGCACCGCAGGCAGCCACCTGCGCCCGCTGGCTCAGGGAAAAATAACATTGACGCTAACCTTGAGAAAAATTCCAGTATCCTTTAGCGACGTATACCACATGATAATTGCATTTAAGCTGAAACTCTGCGTACTGAGAAGAGCAAAGGGTTACACCACATCTCACATGTAAAACCGTTTATTGAAAGATAATCTGCTTTTTAACTTTGTCTTTGCCATAAAACGTTTCACTTCACGTTACTAGTATGCTTTAGAAACTGTTACCATGCAACAATGTTTAAAGTTAAATATCCAGTCTAGAACCAAGAGAACTTATTTAAACAGAAATTACGAATGCATTGTTATTGTGAACAGATGACACAGTGGTTAGTTTATGTGACAGCTACACGATTTTATCACGACGCTACTAATGAGTGACAATTTACAATATTGCTTTTGCGGTGTATCTGTTTTATATTTGCACAGTTTTTTCTGAATTCTTCTATAAAGTGAGACATGTTTTAGTGGTGACTTTTGTGGTATGGCTACAAGGAGACAGCCTTTTCCATAGGACCACAATACGCTACAGCACAGTACTTTCCTCATCACGGCAATAAGCGTAATGACTAAGTTATCTATACGCAAAGCATTTCACTTTTGTGTATCATGAGGTAAGTACATTGACTTCTGCAGAACTTAGCTTTCGGAGGACAATAACTACGACACTTCCACAGAGATTGTCTTACAGCAAGACGCACATTTAGCGCTACAGGACACGTATTTGAGTGATTAATTTTGTACTTAAAACATTTATTTTTAAAGATTTTTGAATTACAAAGAAAGTTTTCCGTGATACATTTCATTCCATTGCTGTAATCTGCAACAACTGAGGGTATAATTACAATAATCCTCAGGGGGGTACACGCTTATTTTGTGTACCATGTGTTTGGCAAGCACAAGGAGCCCTAGCTAATATGGTATCTGCTTATACAACTTTACACATCGGTACCATATTTCTCTAACACAAATTACACAGCTATCTGATCATTTAACAGAGATAAACATGTTTTTTACTAAGTCAGTGACACATGTTTACGTAATTACACCGTTGGGTAACTTCACACTTACGAAATTGTATTTTGTCTGTACTGTGTGAACTCTTCATATTTTTTCGGAACCATTGTGATATTATGAGAGCTTTGAATGATATATTTGGCCAGGGAGCATGATTTTAAAGTACGTTTGAGGCAGATGACACTTTTGACATGAGCAGAGAATTTTTTTAGGTTTTGAAATTATTGGAGGAAGCTACGACGATTTTGAGAATTGACTGAAATGTTATGATATTTTTACGACGACGATGTGTATTATGCTGTAAGATTTTGTTTCTACACATTTGCAACGCAAATTCTTGACCTGTGAAATATTTTTATATGAGACTGTCACTGTAGCAGAAACTGCTGTCGTAAATATTTCCGTAAGAAAGTTAAGTGACCACCTGCACGTGCGTCGTGGGCACACAGCTGTGTCAGACACCTGGAGAACAAGCCATTAGGGTGTGCCTTTCCAGAAGCACAGGTAGAAAAAAAAAGGGAGGCCATTACCCTCGCTATTGACATTTCCTTGTTGAAAGCATACTGTGGAGCTCGTAATTTATGATATTTACTGAAATGCCTAATGAAATGACGAGAAATATTTTTACATCTGCACGCCTGATTACGACAAGCGTCTTTCTACGAGAGTTGAGAGAATTTCTACTGACTTATGAAATGCCACATAGCTATTGAATGATGTTTTTATGCTTTGGTTTGCGTAATTGCTTATTTCATTTGATATCTGGTTTCCAGCTGTGTTGCAGCATTGCTTTTATAAAATAAAATGCATTTGCTAATGTGAACACTTTCTGTCAACAGATCTATTAAATAATAATTTTGTAATCCACATTCTTTAAAAAAGGAGCACTTGGAAAGGAAAGAACAATAAGAAGGGACTAGTAACAGTAACTGGACACATAATTTTCTTTTCAAGTACATGGTAATATTTTTTTTACAATAAGTTGTTGTGATGCACCACTTTAATTACATAGACATTAAGATGTGAATATACATTTCCCTTATCTGCATTGTTGTTTTTACTGTAATATTTTTTCTGCTTGAGCTATGTCATGTTTAGGTATAAGTTGCTGCTCTTTGCCAGGCATAGTGTTATTGAATTTGACTTTGTATTAGTCTGTTAAGCCAGTTTTACTAATGCTTTAGTTTTCTTGTTTGCTGCACAGTGCCTTATACTAGTTGTAATATTGCAATTGCTTTGCCAATTTGAATTTTTTTGTGATTGATGTTGTGTTAATCGTTTTGCGCTGCTACATTGCCTCATCCCTTAGTTTAGCATCTGAGCTCAGTAGATTTAAGTTAGCTTAAGAAGGGGTAGACTACATAAGAAACTAACTATGATGAATTGGAAGAAATGCATTAAGAAGCTATAAGAAAATAGTTTGGCCAAAAAAAAGTAGTGCACAGTGGAGAAAAACTATTTTTGAAAGAGGATGTGAACAGAATACAGAAAGCATGCTTGGATAGGATTTTTTTGGTGGAAACAAATGTTGAAATAAGACGAAAGATCTATCGAATGAAGTTGTGGGGTGGACTGCAGTACCAAATGTTACACTGAAAACAAACCCTGTCCTTTCCTTTTGTGTTATCCCACTATGTGTTTGTGTACCCTTGTGTATTTGTTTTCTTCCTGTCTCTGTGTAGTTTCATAGAAATTTTTCTTCTAATATTAAGCTACATTCACTATGATGAGGAATACTGTTCTCCTCAAATATAATTGGCATTAATAATATGTTATTTTCTTTGTAAAGATGCTTAGACATTATTTATTCTGTTTTGTTTTAATGCTCATGTGTGAAGTTGATGTTTCACAAGTTATTCTGATCGTTTATGTATGTACTTATGTCATAATTCCTGTAACACTGATGTATATGTTTATTTCTATTCTTTTGTAAAGCCTGTATTACTACAAATGTTATCTGTATTGTTATGTTTTTAATGATGTATTTTGTACCTTTGTTATTGTATTTTTATGTTATAAAATTGTAATTGACACCAGTTCATCTAATTAAGTAACTTGTAAGTTACATTTCACTGCACACTTTTCTGTTGGTCCTAGTAATGCACAATATGTGAGAAGTTGGGACTGTTAGTGTTTGCACATGTGTTAATAATTCAGCAAAGGACTGGATAACAGCAAGTGGTGGTTTATGGACTTGCTATATTATCTGCAAGACTCTTCACTGGTGATTGTGCACCCGCACAGTCACAACAGATGGCTGCTGGCCGTCTCTATAAGGACTGCAGTGGGTCTGCACCTCTGGTGGCCCACCAATACCACAATCTCTACCAGGACTACAGTGGGTCTACTCTGTGATGACCTACCTACCAATATTCATCAACTTCGACTGACTCTGGTGTGGGTTTGCTCCATTGTGGCCCATTACCTGTCAGCATGTCAAGAGTCAGCACTGTCTTTCAGTTGGAAGGACAACACTACTTCTTCAAGACTGGATGGAGATCCACTACTTCTGTATGCAATTTCTTTTACTAATGAGACTTTGTGAAAAAAAACTATAATTACTATTATGATGAATGATCAGGACTGTCTTTATGGACTGTGAGAAAATTTTAGCTTTTGACCAACATTGTATCAATAAGTGTGTGCATTGGATATCTTTGTTATTGTAATTATGAAAAATTTTATCAAATCATTATTGGCCACTGCCCAAAAATATTTTGTAAAATTTTTTGTGGGGAGCGTGGGGGCTACGTAAGTAGGCTGTTTAGATTTTTATATTGGTAATGCCACGTAGCGCTCTGTATGGGAGTCACTGGCTGTGCTGTGTGCGGTATGTGGCTGGTTTACATTGTTGTCTGCCATTGTAGTGTTGGGCAGCGGCAGCTGGATGTGAACAGTGCGTAGCGTTGCGCAGTTGGAGGTGAGCCGCCAGCAGTGGTGGATGTGGGGAGAGAGATGGCGGAAGTTTTGAAATTGAACTGCTGTATATATATTGACTATTAAGGTAAATACATTGTTTGTTCTCTATTAATATCTTTCATTTGCTAACTATCCCTATCAGTAGTTAGTGCCTTCTGTAGTTTGAATCTTTTATTTAGCTGGCAGTAGTGGCGCTCGCTGTATTGCAGTAGTTCGAGTAATGAAGATTTTTGTGAGGTAAGTTATTTGTGAAAGGTATAGTTTAATGTTACTCAGGGCCATTCTTTTGCAGGGATCTTTGATAGTCAGATTGCGTTGCGCTAAAAATATTGTGTGTCAGTTTAAGCATAATCTTGTAACAATTTTTCTAAGGGGACGTTTCAATTTCAATGTCAGTGTTCCAGATGCACTGACTGGCATTTACTTTGATGGATGTAGAGGAGGATTAGTTCCATGGCTTATTGATTCCTACTTCTTCAGAGCTATCGATTATTATCTCTAAAGGCACTGCAGACGATTGACCTATGCAGCAGACCGCTCTGATGCAAAAACTCATCATTAACACGTCATGGAAACGTGTGAAGCAAGTCGAAACCATCAGGGAGTATTTGACTGGGTCCAACATTTCAAGATTCGACTAGTGCATGCGTGTTTATAAACAAGAGAGGGAAACTTCGAGCATTTACTAGGAATTTGTGTGTATATGAGCTCCAGTCACCTAAACTGTAAAGTTTCAAAAATAACTCGAAAACTAAGGATTTTCGGACATACTCTTACACGAACTTCTTTCCTTGTTTTTGTGTAAGGAACCTGTCCCCAGAGTTTGTAAAAGTATTTTGAAACACCCTTAGGACTTCTAGTATGATTATGTTGTTCCCGCTGTTGTTTCATTTCTGAAATAACTTACAAGGGAACATCCCCATCGCACCCCCCTCAGATTTAGTTATAAGTTGGCACAGTGGATAGGCCATGAAAACTGAACACAGATCGATCGAGAAAACAGGAAGAAGTTGTGTGGAACTATGAAAAAATAAGCAAAATATACAAACTGGGTCGTCCATGTGTAAGATGGGCAATATTAAGAGCAATGTGAGGCGAGGAGCTCCGTGGTCCCGTGGTTAGCGTGAACAGCTGTGGAATGAGAGGTCCTTGGTTCATATATTCCCTCGACCGAAAATTTTAACATTTTATTTTCAGTTTATGTGAAAAGCTCTGATGTTTTCATCACTTTTTTTTGGAGTGATTATTACATCCACAAGAAAACCTAAATCGGGCAAGGTAGAAGAAACTTTTCACCCATTCGCCAAGTGTACTAGTTAGGTGGGTCGACAACATATTCCTGTCATGTGACGCACATGCTGTCACCAGTGTCGTATACAAAATATCAGACGTGTTTTCCTGTGGAGGAATCGGTTGACCTATGACCTTGCGATCAAATGTTTTCGGTTCCCATTGGAGAGGCACGTCCTTTCGTCAACTAATCACACGGTTTTGCGGTGCGGTCGCAAAACACAGACACTAAACTTATTACAGTGAACAGAGACGTCAATGAACGAACGGACAAATCATAACTTTGCGAAAATAAAGAAAGCAAAATTTTCAATGGAGGGCAGATTTGAACCAAGGACCTCGCGTTCCGCAGCTGTTCACGCTAACCACGGGACCACGGCGCTCCTCGCCTCACATTGCCCTTAATATTGCATATCTTACGCATGGACGACCCAGTTTGTATATTTTGCTTATTTTTTCATAGTTCCACACAACTTCTTCCTGTTTTCTCGATTGATCTGTGTTCAGTTTTTCAAGGCCTATCCATTGTTCCAACTTATAACTAAATCTGAGGGGGGTGCGATGGGGATGTTCCCTTGTTAGTAATTAACGTGAATCAGGATTGTGTGATCAGTGACTATATTACTGACACTGTGGTTAAAATGGATTAAAGATACAGGGTGACAGTTATTGAACTACAGTATACGAAAAAAACATAATTTAGTTACAAACTACGGCGTGCACACATTTTATTCAACACGTAAACGTCACTACAGAAATTTGGATTTAGGTTATGACACGTTCGATATGCCTGCCATCATTGGCAATGGCGTGGCGCAGACGAATAGCGAACTTCTGCATGACCCGCTTATGTTTCGGAACATAAATGCTGTCGATGACCTCCTGAATGTCTGTTTTCAGCTTAGCAACGGTTTTGAGGCTATTGCTGTACATCTTGTCTTTAATATAGCCCCATAAAAAGGAGTCACATGTGTTCAGATCCGGAGAATATGGCGGCCAATCGAGGCCCATGCCAGTAACCCAGAGCCAAAATGCGGTCTCTAAAATGTTCCTCCAGACCATCAAACACTCTCCTGCTTCGATAAGGTCGAGCTCCGTCTTGCACGTCTTGTCGAAATCAGGGTCTGTTTGGATAGTGGGGATGAAATCATCTTCCAAAACCTTCACATATTGTTCAGCTGTCGCACTGTCATCAAGGAATATCGTACGGAGTTTTTCCGTGACTGATCATTGCACACCACACAGTCTCCCGTTGAGGGCTAGGAGACCTCTATCGCGACATGCGGATTCTTTGTTCCCCAAATGTGTCAAGTTTACTTATTGACGAACCCATCCAAATGAAAGTTAGCTTCGTCGGTAAACCAAACCATACTAATTCCCATTATCCCCAGCGGCCAACCGTGCAGTTTGAACGTCCTAAGGCTAACCGGTTCAGAGGTTATGACGATTTTACTTCATATAGTTCAATAAAAACTTTGAGGTTCGCCGATGACATTGTAATTCTGTCAGAGACAGCAAAGGACTTGGAAGAGCAGTTGAACGGAATGGACAGTGTCTTGAAGGGAGGATATAAGATGAACATCAACAAAAGCAAAACGAGGATAATGGAATGTAGTCGAATTAAGTCGGGTGCTGTTGAGGGTATTAGATTAGGAAATGAGACACTTAAAGTAGTAAAGGAGTTTTGCTATTTGGGGAGCAAAATAACTGATGATGGTCGAAGTAGAGAGGATATAAAATGTAGATTGGCAATGGCAAGGAAAGCGTTACTGAAGAAGAGAAATTTGTTAACATCGAGTATAGATTTAAGTGTCAGGAAGTAATTTCTGAAAGTATTTGTATGGAGTGTAGCCATGTATGGAAGTGAAACATGGACGGTAAATAGTTTGGACAAGAAGAGAATAGAAGCTTTCGAAATGTGGTGCTACAGAAGAATGCTGAAGATAAGATGGTTGGACCACATAACTAATGAGGAAGTATTGAATAGGATTGGGGAGAAGAGAAGTTTGTGGCAGAACTGGACCAGAAGAAGGGATCGGTTGGTAGGACACGTTCTGAGGCATCAAGGGATCACCAATTTAGTATTGGAGGGCAGCGTGGAGGGTAAAAATCGTAGGGGGAGACCAAGAGGTGAATACACTAAGCAGATTCAGAAGGATATAGGTTGCAGTAGCTACTGGGAGATGAAGAAGCTTGCACAGCATAGAGTAGCATGGAGAGCTGCATCAAACCAGTCTCAGGACTGAAGACCACAACAACAACAACAGTTCAATAATTGTCAGCATGTACAGTGAAATAAGGAACGACACTACCGTGGACTCCACTGTTTTTCTCCTTATTGGACTTACTGCCGCGTCTTGATGTCCGTGCAGAGAAAGAGATACAGAGAAAGAGGTGTACGTATATGTGAGGGAGACACGCCAGCCATCCTGCAGTGAGCGCGCCGGCGAGTACCGGGAGGAACAATCGCCGGGGCACGAGCAGCGGACCGCAGGCCGGGTGGCTCGGGGGGGGGGGGGGAGCCACCGAGGGGGAAGGCAAACAGTCGCGCAAGAACAACAGATTAGCACAAAGGGCACAGTGGGGGCGCGCCACACAATTAACATGGGAGCAATTACAACACTCAAATTCTCATTATTCGGCAGTAATTAAAAGAAAACCCTCGGCGACAGCTGCTGCAAAAATAGCGACGCTCGCTGTAATTACACGGCGCAGGTCGGCGCCGGCGCCGCCGCCGCCACCGCGACGCCTGCCGTCTCCTCCGAATCAGCGTCTCCTTTGCGGGCGCGAATTACTACTACTACTACTACTACTACTACTATACTACTACTACTACTATACTATTACTACACTGGGACTATGCCATCTGTCACAGAAACTCTCGGCTAGTGCTCGTTTCTGTAACAGTGTCGCTAAGTTACGACTTCTTACGGTGTGTGGTGGAGGGTACTTTGTATGCCACTGTCACTTCCCCCATCCCCTGACCCATTCCCAAATGGTGTGCTATAAGAAAAAATGATTCAAATAGCTCTGAGCACTACGGGACTCAACTGCTGTGGTCATAAGTCCCCTAGAACTTAGAACTACTTAAACCCAACTAACCTAAGGACAGCACACAACACCCAGCCATCACGAGGCAGAGAAAATCCCTGACCCCGCCAGGAATCGAACCCGGGAACCCGGGCGTGGGAAGCGAGAACGCAACCGCACGACCACGAGATGCGGGCGTGTGCTATAAGAACTTTTATTGGTAGTTCTCCGTGTGAGTTCAGACTTTTCGTAGAAATACTCAGCAATCAGTTGCACAGAATAAATCGTATTTCTTTACCCGTTTCAGGCAACTAGTGACCTTCTTCAGATCATAATTATCACATTATTAGAAAAGGTCGAAAATAAGCAAGCGCACGCAGCATATTACTTTGAATTACAGTGCTTGTACAAACATGCAAAAGAAGAATGGAAAACAAAATTGAAGATCGATTCTCACGTTGCGGTTGACAATGGAAGTGTCCGCCCCTAGTAGCTGAGTGGTCAGCGCGGCGGAATGTCATACCTAAAGGCCCGGGTTCGATTCCCGGCTGGGTCGGAGATTTTCTCCGCTCAGGGAGTGGGTGTTGTGTTGTCCTTATCATCATCATTTCATCCCCATCGACACGCAAGTCGCCGAAGTGGCGTCACCTCGAAAAACTTGCAGCCGGCGAACGGTCTACCCGACTGGAGGCGCTAGTCACAGGAGTTTCCGTTTCCATATAATGGAAGCAAGACTGAATAAAAATCAAGACACTTTTATAGGATTTGTCGATCTAGAAAAAGCGTTCGACAGTGTAGAATGGTGGAAGTTGTTCGAAATTCTGAGAAAATAGCAGTAAGTTTTAGGGCGAAACGGGTAATATACAATATCTACAACAGCCAAGAACGAAGTGCTCGAATTAGAAAGGGTGTAAGACAGGGATGCAGTCTTCGCCCACACTGTTCAATCGGTGTATCGAAGAAGCAGTAATGGAAATAAAAGAACTGTTCAGGAGTGGAATTAAAATTCAAGGCGAAAGGATATCGATGATAAGATTCTCTGATGACATTGCTATGGACAGAGAAAGTTAAGAAGAATTACATGATTTGCTGAATGAAATGAACAATCTATTGAGAACAGAATATGGACTGAGAGTAAATCGAAGAAAGACGGAAGTAATGAGAAGTATCAGAAATGAAAACGGCGAGAAACTTAACATCAGGATTGAAGTTCATGAAGCAGATGAGGTTAAGGAATTCCGCTACCTAGGCAGCAAAATAACGAATGGCGGACGGAGCAAGGAGGACACCAAAAGCAGACCAGCACAGGGAAAAAGGACATTCCTGGCCAAGGTAAGTCTAAATGGTTTAAATCATTGTATGATGTAACTACCACTGCCCGCTGTTATTGGATACGTAATTTCTCTCACTGAGTTTTTATGTATTCCCTACTGTGTTTTTATATTGCTTTAAGCCTGTAGTCTCGGCATATTTTCATACATAGATCTGAAATTGCCAATTTATATTCCAATCTAGTAATCCACTAATGTGTTAACATAGCAATCCTGGCAAATACTGCCGGCCGGTGTGGCCGAGCGGTTATAGGCGCTTCAGTCTGGAACTGCGCGACCACTTCGGTCGCAGGTTCGAATCCTGCCTCAAACATGGATGTGTGTGATGTCCTTAGGTTAGTCAGGTTCTAAGTTCTAGGGGACTGATGACCTCAGATGTTAAGTCCCATAGTGCTCAGAGCCATTTGAACCATTTTGGTAAATACTCGTAAATAAAAGTTTTCACAAGAAGACTGAAGTATAAATTTATAGAGCCCGTCCTGCACAGACTGATCAGGTCAGGTAACCACCAAACAGAAAGACATACCTCCAGAATTTTACGCCACAGGGGCCATGGTTGACCGAATAAAGACAAAGGAAAACTTCAAGAAGAAAATGGCTCTGAGCACTATGGGACTTAACATCTTAGGTCATCAGTCCCCTAGAACTTAGAACTACTTAAACCTAACTAACCTAAGGACATCACACACATCCATGCCCGAGGCAGGATTCGAACCTGCGACCGTAGCAGTCCAGCGGTTCCGGACTGCAGCGCCTAGAACCGCCCGGCCACCGCGGCCTTCACTTCAAGAAGAGACAGTTGATTACCACTATGGCAGTCCATGGTTTTCACCACCTTATTTGCGACAACACAACGCATCATGAATCAAACGCAACGTATGAGTGTAAAATACGTCACCGAATATGCGAAACGTACCGTGCAGAACTCTGAACCAAAAGGGCACCGTTAATAAGTGAGTATGCAAACCGTAATGCACGAAATTTATAATTTCTTGTATTCTTATAACTGTATTTTGAACTTGTATAGCTTTTTTGTTGCAGTAAATACATTATTTCATATATTAGATTACTCTTCTAGGAGTCTACGCTCTGGAAATATTTACAATAAACCATACGTTGATGCACATCATCTCTGTTGTAGCGGTTGCACAGATGTTGGATGACCATTTCTGTGGAGCTTTTGCGCTTTTCAAACGAAGCAATGGCGAAACGCGCTGCTGTTCTTTGATTTCTATTTCCCCTACCTACCGTATGTGGTAAGCGTGTCAGACTGAGGAGCAGCGGTATTCAGATACTAGATCGGTTTTATAGGCTATCTCTTTCATGGGCGAACTGCCCGTCCTGAGGATTCTTCCAGTGAATCTCTGTCTGGCAAAATATATTTGGTTATTTATAGGGGCGGCTGCCAGTCTTACGAATAAGTGTCGATCCTTTGCAGGTCTTCCTACATATCGCTAAAATTTTCTGACGTTCTGACCTCTCCATATACAAGGTCATCATCCATGAACAGTATGGTAGAACTTCCGATATTATTCGTTAATACTGCAAAGAACAAAGGGTATGTAATACGGCTTTGGGGTACGGCCGAAGTCACTATCACGTCTGAAGATTTCTCTCCGTTAATTTCAACATGCAGTGTTCTTTTTGCTACAAACTCTTCGCATCTATCAAATTGCTTGCCTGATATTTCATGAACACGTTTAGCGAGAATGCGGAACTGTACCAAACGCTTTCTTGACGGCAAGGAATGTGGCATCAGTCTGGGCTCCGCTATCGACTGCCTTCTGGGTCTTCTTTATCAAAAGAGCGAGCTGAGTTTCACGCGATCGCAAATGTCTCTGTATAAAGAACTCGTATTCTTACGTAAGCAGGTTCGTCACCACTTCCACCGCTTCCGTCCAGGAATAGCCATCCAAAACGTTCCGGTTTCAAGAGTCATTTCTTCGCTTTTGTAGCTTCTTTAAACCTACATTCACCTTCCACGAATATGTGTTGTATGGCGAAGAGTGCTTCATATACCAGTTTCATTTGCCCCCTTTTCTTGCTGCACTGGCGAATCTCTTAGGTGAAGAGCGATTTCTAGCAAACCTCCAGAGGAACTCAAGTTTCTCTGATCATACATCACGTTGGTTTTGAGGAGAAAGGATGTGATATAAAGTAATATGATGCTAGACTCGTGATACAGTAATTGTCCACCAAATTTTAACAGTCAGTCTTTCCGTGAAGCCCAATGAACGTTTTGTAGCTACCACATTTTGAAATAACTGGATATGTGGTCCGCTTTTTACGTGAAACACTGATCTTTTCATATAGACCAAAACCTGTTTCAGCATCTTTGTGCCATCTACTGTGTATTTTTTTAAATTCAGATCTTAATTTTACATTACAGGGCTATACAGGACCAACTCGTTCGTTATGGGGCACTGATAGCTTGTCACCTGCAACTTTAGCTTTCGTAAATCCTTTGTTATCTTCATTCCACTTCCACGCGAAGCTTCACCCGAGATAAACACTTTCAGAAAAAGACATCCTAACACTAAAATTTGTATTAGATGTTAAAAAATTTCTCCTTGGTTTCATTTCCTGCTTGCTCAACGCATTGTTTGAATAACGTCGGGGGAAGGCAACAAATCTGTCTCATTCCTTCTCAACTTCTGCTTTCCTTTAATTTCCTTCTATTCTCGAAACTACAGACTGGTTTCTGGACAAATTCTGTGTAAACTTTCGTTCCTTGTATTATATCCTTGCTATTTTCAGAATTCAAAGAATTTTTTGTAATCTGATGCGCAGAAAAGTACTGAAAATTACATACGAGTAGATAAATCGTAATTACGTGAGGCTCGATTGCTGGGTGGAGGTCTTTCATCTGGACGCCACTTCGGAGTGTCCTCAGCCTATCCCAATAATGCAAGTGTGGGAAGGCAATCTACAGTTTAACGTGGAATTCGAACCACATGTCGTTGCTGGCGACTCCTCGTCGTTAAGACTTGTATGTTAATTAAAGACGAACAGAAACATTCCGTGGTCCGACACGGATCCCACGACCTCTCGGTTTCGAAACACGCACTTTACTGCTAGACCAACAGACTTTGTCAGCGGATAGCAGGTACTGAACAGAACGGGGAGAAAAGAAATTAGGAAAACTTGACTAAAAGAAGGATACGTTGGTGGGCCGCACCCTAAGGCTTCAAGGGGTGTTCAGTTTGGTGGTAGAGGAGAGTGAGGGGACGTGGTAGAAGCGGGAGAAAAACCCTTGACTGCAACAGTAGTAAGCAATCTGAAATGGATGTAGGATGTAATAGATTAAGAGTGTTGCAGAGGATAGAATAGGGCAGAGATCTGCAGTGTTCGGGATGACATCCACATCAAAAACAATAAGAAAATTATCGTGGAGCTGATGTGAAAGAGTAACATATCGGTTTAATGCTACTCTAAACATGCCTATTTAAATTTTCCAACTACAGTTGGTCCCATATGTACGTCTCTGGGATAAATACACAGAAGCTCCGAGGGACATTAAGGCTTATAAAGAGAAAGTAAGCAGATGACGAAAGAACTGAGACTTTCTCGTACGAGTGGCAAGTGTAGCACTAGATTGCGAGAGAGGTAACTGAGGCAGATCCGAATTCCGAGTGCTTGGTTATACTTGGCAGTTTGGTTAAACGTGGCAGTAATACACTCCTGGAAATGGAAAAAAGTACACATTGACACCGGTGTGTCAGACCCACCATACTTGCTCCGGACACTGCGAGAGGGCTGTACAAGCAATGATCACATGCACGGCACAGCGGACACACCAGGAACCGCGGTGTTGACCGTCGAATGGCGCTAGCTGCGCAGCATTTGTGCACCGCCGCCGTCAGTGTCAGCCAGTTTGCCGTGGCATACGGAGCTCCATCGCAGTCTTTAACACTGGTAGCATGCCGCGACAGCGTGGACGTGAACCGTATGTGCAGTTGACGGACTTTGAGCGAGGGCGTATAGTGGGCATGCGGGAGGCCGGGTGGACGTACCGCCGAATTGCTCAACACGTGGGGCGTGAGGTCTCCACAGTACATCGATGTTGTCGCCAGTGGTCGGCGGAAGGTGCACGTGCCCGTCGTCCTGGGACCGGACCGCAGCGACGCACGGATGCACGCCAAGACCGTAGGATCCTACGCAGTGCCGTAGGGGACCGCACCGCCACTTCCCAGCAAATTAGGGACACTGTTGCTCCTGAGGTATCGGCGAGGACCATTCGCAGCCGTCTCCATGAAGCTGGGCTACGGTCCCGCACACCGTTAGGCCGTCTTCCGCTCACGCCCCAACATCGTGCTGCCCGCCTCCAGTGGTGTCGCGACAGGCGTGAATGGAGGGACGAATGGAGACGTGTCGTCTTCAGCGATGAGAGTCGCTTCTGCCTTGGTGCCAATGATGGTCGTATGCGTGTTTGGCGCCGTGCAGGTGAGCGCCACAATCAGGACTGCATACGACCGAGGCACACAAGGCCAACACCCGGCATCATGGTGTGGGGAGCGATCTCCTACACTGGCCGTACACCACTGGTGATCGTCGAGGGGACACTGAATAGTGCACGGTACATCCAAACCGTCATCGAACCCATCGTTCTACCATTCCTAGACCGGCAAGGGAACTTGCTGTTCCAACAGGACAATGCACGTCCGCATGTATCCCGTGCCACCCAACGTGCTCTAGAAGGTGTAAGTCAGCTACCCTGGCCAGCAAGATCTCCGGATCTGTCCCCCATTGAGCATGTTTGGGACTGGATGAAGCGTCGTCTCACGCGGTCTGCACGTCCAGCTCGAACGCTGGTCCAACTGAGGCGCCAGGTGGAAATGGCATGGCAAGCCGTTCCACAGGACTACATCCAGCATCTCTACGATCGTCTCCATGGGAGAACAGCAGCCTGCATTGCTGCGAAAGGTGGATATACACTGTACTAGTGCCGACATTGTGCATGCTCTGTTGCCTGTGTCTATGTGCCTGTGGTTCTGTCAGTGTGATCATGTGATGTATCTGACCCCAGGAATGTGTCAATAAAGTTTCCCCTTCCTGGGACAATGAATTCACGGTGTTCTTATTTCAATTTCCAGGAGTGTATAATGGTACTGCATCAATTAAATATCGCTAAATCCAGGATTAAGACAATATTATGTTTACACAACGAAAACGTGTGCGTATGAGTGTCGAACGAGATGGGACAAGAGAGGGGTAGGGGAACTGGGGAACGAGGAAGAAGAAATGGACAACTTGAAGGATCCAGTCAGCACTCACTGACTGTTGTTCATTCTTGCGGAAGGTGTTTATTTTGCCAGATGCTTTTAGAAAAGCAAGAATAATGTTTGCGCGTAATTCCAGTCTAAACTTACGCTGTGTGCTGCACACCTCCGTTGTTTCCTCTAAATAAGCCGCCACGGATTAAGAAGCTCTAATCGGAGCCTAAACGGCTCCGTGTCGGCCTCTCGACTCCTGTGACGTTGCATTTGTTTTTGTTGGGAGGCGCTTGTCTTCGCCCACGCACCGCCTGCGCGTGACGTCACACGGTGCCGTAATTACCTGGCAGCCCGCCTTCACTCGCCTGCCAGCCACACACACAGTATTGTGCCTCTGGGGTGCTGATCTGTCCTTACTGCCGCCACCCAACATTTGCCAGGCCGCGGTACATGGCATATCGCCCTGCAGATTTCCTAAGTTAAATGAGGCAAGCTGTATACGACGTAATTTCAGGGCGTATTTTTTCAGAGTCGAAGGAGATAGTAATCCGATATCCGTGCATGGTCCCAAGCGAGTCCATTACGCAAAGGTCGAAGCGTATTCGAAAAGTTCGGGCAGTCGGGTTGGACGATAATGATACTCATTAGAAAAAGGTTACACTTGAGATTTTAATTTTCTGCTATCCTACTATCCCTTTTCACTTAATAGCCGTTCACTTCTAAATACCTTTCGTAATATGTACAGGGCCAATCAAGAAGTTTCCATTTTAGTACGTTGCTACAGCGTATGTGCAACTTATCGCAACTCCGATGCGGGTATTCAAGCACCGACGTGTAGGCGAGGGACTAGCGTCGTATTTGTGTCCTTCCGATGCGAGTGCTGTAAATGCAGCAATGTGAACCATGGCGACATTATTACCTAATTGGTCCTAGCATGACCAACGTGCTCTTATTTTTTGGAAATTTGTGGTAAGTTCCTATGGGACCAAACTGCTGAGGTTCCTAGGCTTACACACAATTTATCCTAACTTAAACTAACTTACTCTAATGAGAACACACACACACACACACCCATGCCCAGTGGAGGACTCGAACCTCCGACAGGGCGAGCCGCGCGAACCGTGGCAAGGCGTCCGAGACCGTGCGGCTACACCAAGCGGCTTGCTCTTACTGTCTTCTTGACTGCAGAGGGACGAATTCCAGCAGACATGCATCGGAAGATGAAGAATGTGTATTACGGCGTATAACTAAGGCGAAGCGTACGTGAAATCTACGAAAGGGCTGTTGCTGCTTCTTGATAACGCACGTCCCCAAGTCGCAAACGTCGTGACACAGAAGTTACACAAACTCAAGCTCCC
This sequence comes from Schistocerca cancellata, assembly GCF_023864275.1. Classification (NCBI taxonomy): domain Eukaryota; kingdom Metazoa; phylum Arthropoda; class Insecta; order Orthoptera; family Acrididae; genus Schistocerca; species Schistocerca cancellata. The sequence goes on along the minus strand of NC_064632.1, from coordinate 42,649,146 downwards.
GCCTTATAGTTCTGATCTCTCCCCATACGCTTATCACCCTTCCGGTCCCTTAAACAAGGCCTCGATGGGTCGACAATTCCTGTCGGACGAGGATGTGCAGCAAGACATTGCGTTTTACCAAGCGGATGTATTCAGGCTGGTGCATTGGTGGGTTGATTGCCTCAGTTCTCGCGGTGATTTTTCCTGACTGATGTGCCGATTCGGAAATGTACGGCCTTCGAACGGAAACCGTTACACAGTGAAGGCTTTCTCGACAGGGTATCTTAGCTGCATCCAAATCTTCTGAGTTGTATGGTCGTGCTCCTTGGCACTTTCTTGGTTCCTAACATTTCGTCGAGAGCTGCGCTGGATATCTTCAGCGATGCTCAGGTTTCATGACTCTCGCCGAGCAACGCGTCGGGCCTCGGAAAGCGAGAGCGTGAAAACGCGGAAAGGTGCAGTGGTAGAAGTTCACACATGATCGGTAGAGGTAGCTCTGGCCAGAGATAAATCTTAGCATCTAAATGTCGTCTGTCAAAGATAAAATTTATCTATCGCTTCTGTGTCGCTGCTATCGATATACCACTACGTTTGACGCCTTCTTATTTCCGGTCAAAATTATCATCGAGCTTATATACTTTGATGACTTCTCTTTACAGGGTGTTAATAAAAATGGCGTCTAATACTTTGAGAGACGGTAGTACTCATCGAAACAACAAAAGAAAATCCAATAAAAATGGGTCCGGAATAGCATACTTTAAGAGTTATCGCGTGTATATAGGAAGGGCTGCGCGACTCTTGATTGCAGATATTAGCGCAGTCGTTGCGCTGAAGCTCCGTCAGATATGTCGGCAGGGTATTATGACGTCTTACTCACAGTACTCTACTTACTATTAGGTGGTCTACAGTCAGTTGCGTGGTTCGAGTCGTGTTGTGGGTACGTTATTTTTCGTCGTGTTCGCGTGCCTTATTGTACGGTGCTGTCAACCCTGCGTACGTATCGTGGTGTTTTACCTTCTTCCAGACGCGCATTCACTTAACATGTTTACTGTTGTTGCGCTTTTATTGCACAAGTGGTGTAGTACATTTACATTTTCTCTCTTCCACCACTTATTAGCAACGGAAGCCTACTACTCGACAAGTGAAATCGCGGATACAATATTCTACGATGGTTTAGCGAATGGGCGTAGCCTGCGAACCCGTGCCCACTACGCTTAAAAATATCCACAGCTGAGAGTTCCCTCTGATAAGCTGTTCGGCAGCGTTCTTCAGCGTCTGAGGCACACAGGTACCCTTGCACCTCGGAAGACTGGCGGTGGAATGCGCCGCACAGTCGACACGCTTCAGATGAGGGAGGGGGTGGGGTGGCGTTTGCTGTGTTCGGTGGGAAAAAAAAAATTAAAGAAAAATTACTGGGACCAGCGTGCGACGATTAGCAGCAGCAGAAGGCGTGTCTCACTCTCTTAACTGGAGGGTATTTTTTGAATAGTTGCTGTACCCGTATCATCTTTAGCGCGTTGAGGCTCTAAGGCCATAGCGTCATCGTGCCAGAGGGTGGTTCTATCAACGGATGTTGCAGAAGTGTGCCGCAGATCCACTGTTGACATCCAAGGTAGAGTTCACAAGAAATGGAATTGTGAATTTCCATAACCACCAAGTACGGGCAGATGTAAATCTCCAAGCAATTCAGGAAAAAGGGCATCAACACCTATTCTCAGTCAACGTGTGGGTAGGCGTTCTCGACGATAGGTTAAGAGGGCCATACGTGACACCACAAAAGTTAACTGGGGCGCATTACTTGGCCTTCAAATGGCTCTGAGCACTATGGGAAGTAACTTCTGAGGTCATCAGTCCCCTAGAACTTAGAACTACTTAAACCTAACGAACCTAAGGACATCACACACAACCATGCCCGAGACAGGATTCGAACCTGCGACCGTAGCAGTCACGCGGTTCCGGACTGGGCGCCTAGAACCGCTCGGCCACCGCGGCCGGCTACTTGGACTTTCTCATTAATGTATTAGCTACTTTGCTGGAGGCTGTGCCACTGCATCAGTGAATACATATGTGACTCATCCATGATGGCACACCAGCACACTTTCATCACGACGTACGCGAACATCTGACGCAGACATTTCAGAACCGCTGAATTGGTCGGGGGAGGGGAAGGGGGGGGTCACCTTGGCCTGCTCGTTCCCCAGACCTCAGTCCCCTAGACTTTTGGTTATGGGACGGTTGAAGGAATTGGTGTACACACCAATCAACGATATGCGAACGCTACAGGGTCCTGCCTTCAGCGTGTGCCACCAGGTACAACATCAACAGGGCATGCTTCAAAGGCTGCGTCATTCCTTCCGCTGGAGAACAGAAGGATGCGTGGCCATGAATGGACACCACGTCGAACACGTCTTGTAAACACGTGTTTATCGCAGAAAGCATGCCTTTCCGGACCAATGTTTATTGGACTTATTTTTCTTTTCACCTCTCAAAATATTCAACACTTTATATTGAACATCCTGTATAGCCGTGCGTGATAGTTCGTCATTGTAGATGTAAGTTTTATCTTTGACAAGGATTATCTCTTCCAATCGCATGTAAACTTCTACCATGCACCTTTTACACAGTATTTAGGCTGCTCCTCGACGTCCGACCCGTCTCAGCGGAACGCGAGCGTCTCCGAAGATGTCTAGCACAGTTGTGGACGAAACGTTAGAAACGAAAATGTTCCGTGGACCACGAACATATAACACTACGTAACGTTCCATTAGGCAGGCCGCTGTGCCCGAGCGATTCTATGCGCTTCATTTCGGAACCGCGCTGCTACTACGGTCGCAGGTTCGAATCCTGCCTCGGGCATGGATGTGTGTGATGTCCTTAGGGCAGTTAAGTTCAAGTAGTTCTAAGTCTAGGGGACTGATGACCTCAGATGTTAAGTCCCATAGTGCTTAGAGCCATTTGAACATTCCATTAGCTTTTTCAGTCCCTCTGCAATGAAGTTCTCCAACTGGGAACTTAACCAGTTGCCAACGGCAGTGTTCAGTTGCCTGTCACCTTCATACTGATGCCCGTCAATCATTGTTTCAAGTGCAACATGAACTGAAAGTCGCTGGGTGTGAAGTTAGGTATTCCAGTTCCCAACGGAAACACTGAATCTTATCCTTAATATGGGGAGAGGCGTATGGAAGCGCGTTATCGCGGACAAAGGGTATCCCGGACTATAGTTTCGCGTGCCGTATATATTCGATGGTGACGACTGTATCGTAGTACATTATCTGAAGAAAAGTGTCCGGAAACTCCTATCTAGTGCGGAGCAGGCCACTAGATCTCACGAACAGCAGATGCCCCAGGTGTAGAAGTAGTAATGGGGGGGACATTGTGTCGTCCATCGAGAAGCACTCACAGCAGAAAAGGAGAACTCAGTTATTTGGAATGTGGAGTACACACTGGATTTATCTGAATAACAAAAATGGCTCTGAGCACTATGGGACTCAACTGCTGGGGTCATTAGTCCCCTAGAACTTAGAACTAGTTAAACCTAACTAACCTAAGGACATCACACACATCCATACCCGAGGCAGGATTCGAACCTGCGACCGTAGCGGTCTCGCGGTTCCAGACTGCAGCGCCAGAACCGCGCGGCCACTTCGACCGGCTATCTGAATAACAGTACCCTGTGGCAATCCTAAGAGAAGTAGATATACTTACATGGATATCGTGTCTGTTTTTCGGACATGTCAGAAAGAACAGACACCATATCCATATACACTCCTGGAAATGGAAAAAAGAACACATTGACACCGGTGTGTCAGACCCAGAGCGCTGTACAAGCAATGATCACACACACGGCACAGCGGCCGTCGAATGGCGCTAGCTGCGCAGCATTTGTGCACCGCCGCCGTCAGTGTCAGCCAGTTTGCCGTGGCATACGGAGCTCCATCGCAGTCTTTAACACTGGTAGCATGCCGCGACAGCGTGGACGTGAACCGTATGTGCAGTTGACGGACTTTGAGCGAGGGCGTATAGTGGGCATGCGGGAGGCCGGGAGGACGTACCGCCGAATTGCTCAACACGTGGGGCGTGAGGTCTCCACAGTACATCGATGTTGTCGCCAGTGGTCGGCGGAAGGTGCACGTGCCCGTCGACCTGGGACCGGACCGCAGCGACGCACGGATGCAAGCCAAGACCGTAGGATCCTACGCAGTGCCGTAGGGGACCGCACCGCCACTTCCCAGCAAATTAGGGACACTGTTGCTCCTGCGGTATCGGCGAGGACCACTCGCAACCGTCTCCATGAAGCTGGGCTACGGTCCCGCACACCGTTAGGCCGTCTTCCGCTCACGCCCCAACATCGTGCAGCCCGCCTCCAGTGGTGTCGCGACAGGCGTGAATGGAGGGACGAATGGAGACGTGTCGTCTTCAGCGATGAGAGTCGCTTCTGCCTTGGTGCCAATGATGGTCGTATGCGTGTTTGGCGCCGTGCAGGTGAGCGCCACAATCAGGACTGCATACGACCGAGGCACACAGGGCCAACACCCGGAATCATGGTGTGGGGAGCGATCTCCTACACTGGCCGTACACCACTGGTGATCGTCGAGGGGACACTGAATAGTGCACGGTACATCCAAACCGTCATCGAACCCATCGTTCTACCATTCCTAGACCGGCAAGGGAACTTGCTGTTCCAACAGGACAATGCACGTTCGCATGTATCCCGTGCCACACAACGTGCTCTAGAAGGTGTAAGTCAACTATCCTGGCCAGCAAGATCTCCGGATCTGTCCCCCATTGAGGATGTTTGGGACTGGATGAAGCGTCGTCTCACGCGGTCTGCACGTCCAGCACGAACGCTGGTCCAACTGAGGCGCCAGGTGGAAATGGCATGGCAAGCCGTTCCACAGGACTACATCCAGCATCTGTACGATCGTCTCCATGGGAGAATAGCAGCCTGCATTGCTGCGAAAGGTGGATATACACTGTACTAGTGCCGACATTGTGCATGCTCTGTTGCCTGTGTCTATGTGCCTGTGGTTCTGTCAGTGTGATCATGTGATGTATCTGACCCCAGGAATGTGTCAATAAAGTTTCCCCTTCCTGGGACAATGAATTCACGGTGTTCTTATTTCAATTTCCAGGAGTGTAAGTATTAGTTCTGGCGATACCGGCCATGACCTTCTTCTTCTGTTGTTGTTTGTTGTTGTTGTGGTCTTCATTCCTGAGACTGGTGTGATGCAGCTCTCCATGCTACCCTATCCTGTGCAAGCTTCTTCATCTCCCAGTACTTACTGCAACCCACATCCTTCTGAATCTGCTTAGTGTAATCATCTCTTGGTCTCCCTCTACAATTTTTACCCTCCACGCGGCCCTCCAATGCTAAATTTGTGATCCCTTGACGCCTCAGAACATGTCCTACTAACCGGTCCCTTCTTCTAGTCAAGTTATGCCACATACTCCTCTTCTCCCCAATTCTATTCAGTACTTCATCATTAGTTATGTGATCTACCCATCTAATCTTCAGCATTCTTCTATAGCACTACATTTCAAAAGCTTCTATTCTCGTCTTGTCCAAACTACTTATCGTCCATGTTTCACTTCCATACACGGCTACACTCCATACAAATACTTTCAGAAACGACTTCCTGACACTTAAATCTATACTCCATGTTAACAAATTTCTCTTCTTCAGAAACGCTTTCCTTGCCATTGCCAGTCTAGATTTTATATCTTCTTTACTTCGACGATCATCAGTTATTTTGCTCCCCAGATAGCAAAACTCCTTTACTACTTTAAGTGTCTCATTTCCTAATCTAATTCCCTCAGCATCACCCGACTTAATTCGACTACATTCCATTATCCTCGTTTTGCTTTTGTTGATGTTCATCTTATATCCTCCTTTCAAGACACTGTCCATTCCGTTCAACTGCTCTTCCAATTCCTTTGCTGTCTCTGACAGAATTACAATGTCATCGGCGAACCTCAAAGTTGTTATTTCTTCTCCATGGATTTTAATACCTACTCCGAATTTTTCTTTTGCTTCCTTTACTGCTTGCTCAATATACAGATTGAATAACATCGGGGAGAGGCTACAACCCTGTCTCACTCCCTTCCCAACCACTGCCTCCCTTTCATGTCCCTCGACTCTGCCATCTGGTTTCTGTACAAATTGTAAATAGCCTTTCGCTCCCTGTATTTTACCCCTGCCACCTTTAGAATTTGAAAGAGAGTATTCCAGTCAACGTTGTCAAAAGTTTTCTCTAAGTCTACAAATGCTAGAAACGTAGGTTTGCCTTTCCTTAATCTTCCTTCTAAGATAAGTCGTAAGGTCAGTATTGCCTCACGTGTTCCAACATTTCTACGGAATCCAGACTGATCTTCCCCGAGGTCGGCTTCCACCAGTTTTTCTTCAGTATGTGTAATAAATATTCCGTAATTTCATTGATTCATATAGTCATTTTTCCCTCACTAAACTAGCGAGTCTAACAGGAAAGGAAGTGACTAGCAGTGGTACAGTGTACCCCCCGCCACGCACCGTACGACGGCTTGCGGAGTATGTATGTAGATGCAGGTGTAGATATGATGTTTCCAGCGCTACCAAACTTTTTTCCGCCGTAGTGCATTGGCGCACTGAACAACAGACCCATACCGGCTTGGTGAGGAGGAGGCCGTAAGATAAACACTCGTGGTAAGCGAGCAGGCTCAGCGAGTCTGCCTGGCAAAGTGCGGCGGCGGCTTTGGCCGTTGACGTAAGCCACGCGCTGCCACTCCAGTCGGCGGCAGTCAAGGGGACCCAGCACGCGACCACGGGCCGTCAAGCAGGCCCCTGCACTCACCGTCAACGACATTCGGCCAACTTGGTTTCTGTGCAGTTGTTTGTTGCGACATCAAATTTTGGATTCTAGAAGGATCGCTCGATTGAGCTTGCTGTATATACATTCACTCAAAAATATTACATCTACATCTACATTTATACTGCGCAATCCACCCACGGTGTGTGGCGGAGGGCACTTTACATGCCACTGTCATTACCTCCCTTTCCTGTTCCAGTCGCGTATGGTTCGCGGGAAGAACGACTGCAGGAAGGCCCCCGTACGTGCTCGAATATCCCTAATTTTACATTCGTGATCTCCTCGGGAGGTATAAGTAGGGGGAAGCAATATATTCGAGACCTCATCCAGAAACGCAACCTCTCGAAACCTGGACAGCAAGGTACACCGCGATGCAAAGCGGCTCTCTTGCAGTCTGCTACTTGAATTTGCTAAACATCCCCGTATCGCTATCACGCTTACCAAATAACCCTGTGACGAAACGCGCCCCTCTTCTTTGGATCGTCTCTATCTCCTCTGTCAACCCGACCTGGTACGGATCCCAAACTGATGAGCAGTACTCAAGTATAGGTCGAACGAGTGTTTTGTAAGCCACCTCCTTTGTTGATGGACTACATTTTCTAAGGACTCTCCCAAAGAATCTCAGCCTGGTACCCGCCTTACCAACAATTAATTTTATATGATCATTCCACTTCAAATCGTTCCGCACGCATACTCCCAGATATTTTACAGAAGTAACTGCTACCAGTGTTTGTTCCGCTATCATATAATCATACAATAAAGAATCCTTCTTTCTATATATTCGCAATACATTACATTTGTCTATGTTAAGGGTCAGTTGCCACTCCCTGCACCAAGTGCCGATCCGCAGCAGATCTTCCAGCATTTCGCTGCAATTTTCTATTGCTGCAACTTCTCTGTATACTACAGCATCATCCGCGAAAAGCCGCATGGAACTTCCGACACTATCTACTAGGTCATATATATATATATATATATATTGTGAAAAGCAATAGTCCCATAACACTCCCCTGTGGCACGCCAGAGGCTACTTTAACGTCTGTAGACGTCTCTCCATTGAGAACAACATATTGTATTTTGTTTGCTAAAAACTCTTCAATCCAGCCACACAGCTGGTCTGACATTCCGTAGGCTCTTTGTTTATCAGGCGAAAGTATGGAATTGTATCGAACGCCTTCCGGAAGTAAAGGAAAATGGCATCTACCTGGGGGCCTGTACCTACTATTTTCTGTGTCTCATGAACAAATAAAGCGAGTTGGGTCTCACACGATAGCTGTTTCCGGAATCCATGTTGATTCCTCCAGAGTCGATTCTGGGTTTACAGAAATGACATGATACGCGAGCAAAAAACACGTTCTAAAATTCTACAACAGATCGATGTCAGAGATATAGGCCTATAGTTTTGCGCATCTGCTCGGCGACCTTTCTTGAAAACTGGAACTACCTGTGCTCTTTTCCAATCATTTGGAACCTTCCGTTCCTCTAGAGACTTGTGGTACATGGCTGTTAGAAGGGGGCAAGTTCTTTCGCGTACTCTCTGTTGAATCGACTTGGTATCCCGTCAGGTCCAGTGGACTTTTCTCTGTTGAGTTATTTCATTTGCTTTGCTATTCCTTGGATACTTATTTCGATGTCAGCCATGTTTTCGTTCGTGTGAGGATTTAGAGAAAGAAACTGCAACCCTTAAATAATAAAATATCTCCGAGTGATAGATTTCGCGATCTTTTCTAGGCGTTTGATTGCGTATATCATGTTACTCTCTCAGAAAAAAAAAAGTTTTATGGAACTGATAGTGAAATGCCCTGCTTAACCCGCAGGACAGAACAGATAGAATAAATTGTAGAGAGGGGCCAAAATAAGTGTGTCAGTTGCACTCGAACACACAACTTTATTATTTGATAAAACATTACAAGAGCCCATTTTTTTTATACACAGTTTTAATCTTTGGGACTTATTTACCGGCTCAAAGGCACTTTAATTTAAAAACGGTTTAAAGTCAATAACTTAAAATGCAAGCATAATCAAAAACTTTAAAAGGCAAGGCCTATCTTAAAACAGTTCTTTAGTTAGGCTGAAGTAAACAAGTTGAATTCAAATCGGCTGAAGGCCGAACACTTACAACTCCAAAACTTTTTTTTTTAAAATACCGAAGTCCTTACGTGAAATAATTCTTTAATTTAGACTGAAGGCCTTAAGAACAAACAACTGAAACTCAAACCGGCTGAAGGCCGAAGAGCCGGCCGGTGTGGCCGAGCGGTTCTAGGCGCTTCAGTCTGGAACCGCGTGACCGCTACGGTCGCAGGTTCGATTCCTGCCTCGGGCATGGATGTGTGTGATGTCCTTAGGTTGGTTAGGTTTAAGTAGTACTAGGGGCAGATGACCTCAGATGTTAAGTCCCTTAGTGCTCAGAGCCATTTGAACCATTTGAAGGCCGAAGACTTAAAAGTTCAAAATTTTTTAAAAATGCCATAGGGCTTACGTGAAACAGTAATTTAAACTAGGCTGAAGGCCTTAAGAGTAAAATAACTCTAATTTAAAATACGAAACCGGCTAGAAGCCATACAAGTACCAACAACAAGAACGGTTTTTTAAAAAATAAGGCAGTACACACAAGGGCGCCCAAATGTTCGACGGTCGGCCTGTAATTCAAACACTAACATTTGCTTAGGTGAGGCAGGCAGTCGGGCCAACCATTCACGATACGACGACGACCCATCCGACCGCCAGTCAGCGGACCCACCAACAAGATAACTTCCACTTCGCCCGATCAGGGCACAACAGAGAGTTCAACGGAACAACGTAGAAGATATTGGCGCCCACAACCAATCATACACGGAGCTGTCAAACTACACACCGTGCTGGACAGTAACAACACGATGAGGAAAACCACACTGCCTGAAATTCACGTCAACGCCCAGGGCAGCTAACCGGAACGTTAACGGCCACAAGGCAGAAGATTGTGCTGGTGCGCTTTAGTTCAGATAACCAAATACAGTGAAACTCCACCGGAGGGTGGCTAGAATTTTCCAATTCGAAAACCACGTTGTTGCTCACGGGAATATCCCAGCAGCCGACAACAAACTCAAAACGACGCAATGTGAACAGTCTTGACTTGCTGGTAGGTTAAATCAAAACTCAACTTTCGTGTCCAGGGTCGGTGAGCCACGGACCTCGTAGCAATGGGAACAGCGCCACACTCTCCGACACCGCGTAGAGACCGCCGCCAGCGGGCCCCGGCCATACTACGCCCCGCCGAGAATTCCTCACTGCTCCACGCCAACCGACCGACTCCTCGCACACCTCCCAGCCGGAAAACTATAAGCGCCAGGCCAAAGATAGTCAAAGGTCCGAATATCGATACACACCGCTGTTGACACCCGTGGAAGGAGAGGATAACAGCATAATCGCGATAACCGCGAGAGACTAAAGGCAGAATCGCAGTGAAGGTTTAATATAGCGTACAGCATGAGCCAGCTACGGCTCAGATAGCTCTACAGACAACTGATTTGAGTCATACTTGACAAACAGAGTGCAAAACCTCATGCCAAATACTTCAAGAGATGTTAGAAAGTGGGTGTAATTGCGAAGGGAGTTCCACAAGGTCCAATTTTTGGACCACTCTTATTCCTTACGTCATGTGGAAGACCTTTAATTTAACATTCATCCAGCAGAATTGGTACTTTTTGCAAGCAATACTAATGCTACATCAAATCTCCTTAAAAAAAAAAGAAAAAAACAGAAGAAACTGTTAACGATATTTTTCAATGAACGATGAAGTGGTTTTCTGAAAACAGATTTTCATTGATTTGGAGAAGACACACTGTATTCAGTTCTGTGCAACAAGTAGTCATACCAGCCTTCGAAGTAGGACATGGCCAGGATTCAGTGAATAGGGTAGAATGTTTCGAATTTTTGGGCGTACTTATCAACGAAAACTTCAACCGGAAGAAGAATACTCCTACTTGATCAAATAATTTGTTCTGGCGTAACCACAAGCGCCGGAACGAAGAGGAAGACCGCAAGACCAGAGAAGGCGGTGAGGTGACGTCAGCCAGTAGCCCGGTGACAAGGACCGCGCCACGACCGAAGCGACATCTGCAAGAAGTGAATATAAGCGCAGCTCCTCGCAGCCTCGGCCGGACATTAGTGGTGTATTAGGACGGCCTGGCAGAGAGTGCTACGATATCAGATTGTAGTGCCGCGCGGGGTAGCCGCGCGGTCTTGGGGGCATTGCCACGGTTCGCGCGGCTCCCCCCGTCGGAGGTTCGAACCCTCCCTGGGGCATGGGTGTGTGTATTGTCCATAGCGTAAGTTACTTTCAGTTAGATTAAGTAGTGTGTAAGTCTAGGGACCGATGACATCAGCAGTTTGGTCCCATAGAACTTACCACACATTTCCATTTTTTCAGACTGTAGTGATCTATATCTATTGCTCGTTTGAACATTGTGTATATCCAGGACTCGGATTTATGTTGCATGTAACCGATCGCTTGCGACACCTTTGTACGTTAAAGTTAGGTATTGTCAATCTGCTTTATTGAAATAAAACTACTAATGTTATTTGCTTGAGTTGTTGTACAGCATTCCCAAAACGCAGCATCCTTTAGGCACCCTATAAGCAACGAGTGGACAAGACCCAACACAATTAAGTTCAGCTGCCTTTTCTCTCCTTATAATTGCTAGTCTTGGAAACAAATGACATATTTTGCATATTTCTACTCAAAAATATTTTACCGAAATATTTTCTAGGTTGTATCATTACTTAGAAAAAAATTATTAATAGTGTCAGAGCGAGGAATAAGATTAATATGTGGTGTTTACCCATAGTCATCTTGCAGCAACCTTTTAAGGGAGTTAGACACTAAAATGCACCATCACATTGTAGATAATCGCGGATGGAATTCGTCATAAATAATCCGTCACAAATTGGGAGGAATAATGGCGTTAATACCTACAGCACTAGAAGAAAATTTGACTTTTATTACCCATTACTAGCGCTGTCATCTTCGGGCATGAAACCCTTTTGTTGTAAAACATATCCATTTCACAACATTTTACAACAAAAAAGTTTAAGACCTGAAGATGACAGCAAACTCTATTCAAACTGGTTGTCTTCAATAAAGAAATTTTTTATGCGATCTTGGCTGTTGAATGGTTTTTAACAATTACAACAGATCGCCCTTCAGTATTCCGAAAATGAGAAAACTCACAGGAAGTCGTGATGGACCGCATCAAACCAGTAGGAAAATGAAACCCTCCACGACACCTCCCAACTTCTCCCCCTCCCCCCCCCAAAAAAAAAAAAATCCAATGTCTCTGTAAATGATGTGCTGATTGGTTGAAACAATGTAAGCCTTTGTTATATTTGGGAACTGCTCTACACTTGAGGAACCGAAGGATCCAGCCGAGGAATTTAGCAATGTGAAGATCGGGCATCTTAGAGCAACCTGCTGGGCATTGATTGAAACTGATAGTTTTTCAATTCATGTTTTAGTATGCTGCAATTTTTGTCTACAGTCGTGTTTTAGGCACCATAGCTAATACCTAGATGAAAGTGGCTTTAGCGCGAGTGACAGCTAGATTTCTGCCTGAACCGACAATAGTCTTCTGCGTTTCTCTGGAAACTACCGAGTTCACACTCGTGAAACTACTGGCTTTTCTCCTTTGTTTTGTAACTGCTATCCCGAGACCTTGCTGTTCACATAATATAGCTCGTCGAACGAAAGCACAGTGTAGTGATGAACATAAACCGTGCGTATTATCGAGTGCAGATCTCATGTATGGGCTTCTCCAGTCTAAGTAGATAACGCTACGGCTGAAATCAGTGGCACTGGTGCAGAAATCAATTAACTCTCTCCTGTATTTCCAACAGGATCTGGTGCTCATTCTTTAAATAATTTAAAGCAAATACAAGCAACGGACATGCCCCAATAAAATAGTTTATTTGGCGATCGTGTAAAGGTATCGCGTGCGTTGTACATCGTTTCGATCAACCTAGTCAATTTACAAAACGTTTGTCGTTAATCCGGTGCGAATAATTTTGAATAACCTGACCTAAGCCGGTACTATTTGTCTTACTCAATACGAGTGGATACGCTAGGTATCACTGAAGTAAATGGAACGAATTATAACAAAGAATCTTGAAAGGGAGCGTGAAATTTCAGGGTGCAGTCAGTGAGGGAGGAGGAATGAATCCAAGAGACTGGTAAAAACGCAGCGCATTTCCTTTAAAAATTTTGTTGCCGGGTAGTCGTAACGGTAGTCTTATACAGGGTGTTACAAAAAGGTACAGCCAAACTTTCAGGAAACATTCCTCACACACAAATAAAGAAAAGATGTTATGTGGACATGTGTCCGGAAACGCTTAATTTCCATGTCAGAGCTCATTTTAGTTTGTTCTTCCACCTAAGCTCAATGGAGCACGTTATCATGATTTCATACGGGATACTCCACCTGTGCTGCTAGAACGTGTGCCTTTACAAGTACGGCACAACATGTGGTTATACACGATGGAGCTCCTGCACGTTTCATTCGAAGTGTTCGTACGCTTCTCAACAACAGATTCGATGACCGATGGATTGGTAGAGGCGGACCAGTTCCATGGCCTCCACGCTCTCCTGGCCTCAACCCTCTTGACTTATTTATGGGGGCATTTGGAAGCTCTTGTCTATGCAACGCCGGTACCAAATGTAGAGACTCTTCGTGCTCGTATTGTGGACGGCTGTGATGCAATACGCCATTCTCCAGGGCTGCATCAGCGCATCAAGGATTCCATGCGACGGAGGGTGGATGCATGTATCCTCGCAAACGGAGGACATTTTGAACATTTCCTGTAGCAAAGTGTTTGAAGTCACGCTGGTACGTTCTGTTGCTGTGTGTTTCCATTCCATGATTAATGTGATTTGAAGAGGAGTAATAAAATGAGCTCTAACATGGAAAGTAAGCGTTTCCGGACACATGTCCACATAACATATTTTCTTTCTTTGTGTGTGAGGAATGTTTCCTGAAAGTTTGGCCGTACCTTTTTGTAACACCCTGTATAACTGATGTCAGTCTTTAGTAAAATTGTGGAATACGCTTTACGCTCTCTTATGGTGGTCTTTTTAGAGAACAATTTTTTTCTCAATCAGTCAATATGGACTCTACGTAGAGCGGTGTCATGATATTCATTTCTCTTGGTTCATCTGTGATACCTAAAAGGCAGTTGATAGCGATCGCGTTGATGCCTTGTTCTTTGACTTCCGGTAGGCGTTCGGCACAGTTCCACACTGTCACTGAGTGACGATCATTCGAATTTATGGAATACCGAACTATAGAGTTGATTACGATGAAGACTTCCAACGAAACAGCAACCAGCACTAATTATTACGTGGGAGTGGGAGAAGGGTGGGGGGACGATTCCACGTGAAAGTAGCTTGGGCATACAGTAGGAAGGTGTTACAGGACCATTAGTTTCCCTGTACACAGTGGTCTGATGAATAATGTTGGGATTTCATAAGACTCTTCGCAAAAGGCGCTATAAAATAAAGGAAAAATCACAAAGACAAAAACTGGAGGGAAGTGCAGGAAAACAGCAGAGGATCGGCACCTGGTGCAGGGGCTGGCAACTAACTCCAAAATACACAAATTTCACATAAACAGACGAAATGATCCATACTTGTCTGGTTAGCCGATTCGCGTTCCATGACAATCGTTAATACGTATGCTTGCGCATCTTGGACAGAACGATCACACAAACAAAGTTGTAGGAATGGCAGCTGCCACACTGAGATTCATTCGAAAAATCTCAAGGAAATGTTATTCATCCCTGATAGAGAACGCTTGCAAACCCTCGTTCAACAGATTTTTCAGCACGGCACTACAGCCTGGGAAACATACCAGGTTTCGTTTATAGCAGAAGCAAGAAAATGCAAAGATGACAGGGGCCTTTTATCGCGTATTTGTTTATTAAACGCGAGACCATCACGAAGATGCGCATTAAATTCGATTGGTGAGCGGAGAGGCTTTCAAGCCCTGACCAGTACGATGCGGACTGCCAAGATTTCCTCTCTCTTGCCAACTACTCTATCTCAAAATACCACTTGCACCCTACGTCCTCAATTATTTGCTGGATATATTCCAATCTCTGCCTTCCTCTACAGTTTATGTCCTCTATAACTCCCTTAAGTACCACGGAAGTTATTCCATGATGTCGCAACAGCCCGCATCTCGTGGTCGTGCGGTAGCGTTCTCGCTTCCCACGCCCGGGTTCCCGGGTTCGATTCCCGGCGGGGTCAGGGATTTTCTCTGCCTCGTGATGGCTGGGTGTTGTGTGCTGTCCTTAGGCTAGTTAGGTTTAAGTAGTTCTAAGTTCTAGGGGACTGATGACCATAGATGTTAAGTCCCATAGTGCTCAGAGCCATTTGAACCATTTGATGTTGCAACAAAAAAATGGTTCAAATGGCTCTGAGCACTATGCGACCTAACTTCTGAGGTCATCAGTCGCCTAGAACTTAGAACTAATTAAACCTAACTAACCTAAGGACATCACACACATCCATGCCCGAGGCAGTATTCGAACCTGCGACCGTAGCGGTCGCTCGGTTCCAGACTGTAGCGCCTAGAACCGCACGGTCACTCCGGCCGGCATGTCGCAACACATGTCCTTTCATCCAGTCCGTTCTTCTCACCGATGTTTTCTATATATTCCTTTCCTCACTGACTCTTCGGAGAACCTCCTCATACTTTACCTTCCGAGTCCACCTAGTTTTCAACAATCGTCTGTTGTACCACATCGCAAATTCCACGAGCAAGAAACTACACACAGATGTTCCTTCGTTATACTACATGGTTTTCTGTTAGGCGGCGAGAAATGCAGCAGGCACACACTTTTGAGTACTGCACCTGGCGCATGAGGGTGTCAGCACTACCAAGATAGACGTCTAGTTACGCAGCGAGGTGTTTCATTGTGATCCGTCGATGGCATCCAAAAAGAGTGTCCGCACGTTCCAGCACTGGAGGAGTGACAGCTGTGTTGGTCGGCCGGAGCGCGGGAAATCCGACAGGTCTGTGCGACCTCGTTTGGATGATGACAGACGCGACGCACAACGACTCACCGTGCTTTTGTTCACTGCCATGTCTCCGTAGATATACTGCAAGTACGTATGAATATGTACGACGCTCAGGTGTTCCACCAAAAGGAACTCAATGACAGCTCTTTGTTTGGGTCGCACCTCCGTTACAGACGACATTTCGAGGGCTACTTATCGCGTCTCCACCGATCGGTACTTCATGAAATTATAACGGCTGAGGCGGGAATATTCCGCGATGTCATATATTGTACTCCGCATTTTTTCAACCAAAATCGGCCGATAAAAATTGTTTTGCATTACGTAATGAACGCCCCTCGTAGATGGAGCACAACCTCGCATTGGCGAAGTAGCTAGAAGGAATGAGATTTTCACTCTGCAGCGGAGTGTGCGCTGATATGAAACTTCCTGGCAGATAAAACTGTTTGCCGGACCGAGACTCGAACTCGGGACCTTGTAAGTAGGCTGTTTATGTTTTCTTATTGGCAACGTTACGTAGCGCTCTGTACGAAAATCACTGGCTGTGCTGTGTGCAGTCTGTGGCTAGTTTGCATTGTTGTCTGCCATGGTAGTGTTTGGCAGCGGCAGCTGGATGTGAACAGCGCGTAGCGTTGCGCAGTTGGAGGTGAGCCGCCAGCAGTGGTGGATGTGGAGAGAGAGATGGCGGAGTTTTGAAATTTGTAAGACTGGATGTCAATTATGAATATTAAGGTAAATACATTGTTTGTTCTCTATTAAAATCTTTCATTTGCTAACTATGCCTATCAGTAGTTAGTGCCTTCCGTAGTTTGAATCTTTTATTTGGCTGGCAGTGGTGGCGCTCGCTTTATTGCAGTGGTTCGAGTAGGGAAGATTTTTGGTGAGGTGAGTGATTTGTGAGACGTATAGGTTAATGTTAGTCAGGGCCATTCTTTTGTAGGGATTTTTGAAAGTCAGATTGCGTTGCGCTAAAAATATTGTGTGTTAGTTTAAGCTCAGTCCTGTATAAGTTTTCCTAAGGGGACGTTTCAACCTTTTGACTTTCACGGGCAAGTGCTCTACCAACTAAGTTACCCAAGCACGACTCACTCCCCGTCCTCAGAGCTTTACTTCTGCCAGTACCTCGTCTCCTACTAGAAGGAAATCGGAAGCGTACTTTTCAAGAGAACCACGCCTGCAGTTGTCATAAGCGATTTAGCGACTCCACGGGATACCTGAATGTTAATGGCTGCGTGGCGATTTGAACCTCTGTCCTCCCGAACGCGCGTCCATTGTCTTAGCGACGCGCCAAGCCGCTCGGAATACGGTCGTGGACCAGCAGCTGTGTGGCGTCGCTGGGACGTGCGCCGTAGGAGCCGCGTCCGCGTTGTTTTGGCAGCGCGCGTGTCGGCCAGTGACACGGCAAGCGGCGCGTGTCCTCGAGAGCGCGGCGCCTGCGGCGCGGGACGCTGGGGTGCGTCTGCCGGCCTTCTGCATGGCTGGGCCGCAATGGGGCCAGTCTCATCCAACATCTGTGCGCCGGGGGCGCGAACCAGCTATCGATTTGTCACAGCCGCCTTTGTCATCCGCCGCGATGGACACGACGTCCCAACGCTGGCCGACCTACACTGAGCATTCCCCATAACATATAGGCCTACAAGTCCCACATCACTCGAGAAAACACTGCGAATACAGTTGTGAAACTACCGTAGGCTACCGTAAGTAAGCGTGGACTACGGTAGTTCTCCTAGTAGCTTTAGTCAATTAAGATAGCATTACTTGTGTATTAGGTGTGTTGCGTACCTGTACGTATTACGTCATTTTCATTACATTGTATACGATCAGTGTCTTACTAGTTTCTCATTGGTAGAAGTTTATTTTATTTTATGAACTTCTATGTGCTGCTACCAGTTTCGGCATTAGACTGATGCCATCTTCAGGCCCCACTAGTCATAGTGGTAAATTTGCTGTACACGGAAGGAGCCATATAACTGGATCCGTGAATCAATCGTCCTGCAACAGCTCTTGGTGACCAGGCGACACAGATCCACAATCCATAATGGATCAGTGAAGATTAGATCTAAAAACTGAGTGAGGATGTACTGAAGTCCGCTAACCTACGGAACAGCTCTGTTCTACACACATCAAAAAAAGTTTTGCATCACCCCAGTTCCCAGAACTCCTGAAGATAAACGTTGACTGTGGATATCGTATCACAGATACAGTCACTTTGACTGTTAAGAGATGTCACGCCCAGAGATATAAACAACCATGCATGAGCAGTAACTATTAGACGGAGGGGGTCCGACAGCCGGTCACTTCCAGTCATTCCACCAGGAAGCAGGTACACGTCTCGTCTTGTCTGTAGTTCATCCATGCCTAGACGGTCAATACCGCGGTTCGATACGTCCGCATTGTTACTTTGTGCCAGGAAGGGCTCTCAACAAGGGAAGTCTCTAGGCGTCTCGGAGTCAACCGAAGCGATGTTGTTCGGACATGGAGGATATACAGAGAGACAGGGTCGATGACATACCTCGCTCAGGCCGCCCAAGGGCTACTACTGCAGTGGATGACCGCTACCTATGGATTATGGCTCGGAGAAACCCTGAAGCAACGCCACCATGTTGAATAATGCTTTTCGTGCCGTCACAGGACGCCGTGTTACGACTCAAACTGTGCACAATAAACTGCACGATGCACAACTTCACTCCCGACGTCCATGGCGTGTCATCTTTGGAACCACGACACCATATAGTGACACCATATAGTGCGGTACAGATGGGCCCAACAACATGCCGATTGGACAGCTCAGGATTGGCATCACGTTCTCTTCACCGATGATTGTCACATATGCCTTCAACCGGACAATGGTCGGAGACGTGTTTGGAGGTAACCTGATCAGGCTGAACGCCTTAGACACACTGTCCAGCGAGTGCAACAAGGTTTAGGTTTACTGTTTTGGGGTGGTATTATGTGGGGCCGACGTACGCCCCTGGTGGTCATGGAAAGCGCCGTACTGGCTGTACGATACTTGAATGCCATCCTCCGACCTATAGTGCAACCATATTGGGAGTGCATTGGCGAGTCATTCGTCTTCATTAACGTCAATTCGCGCCCCCATCGTGCAAATCTTGCGAATGACTTCCTTCAGGATAATGACATCGCTCCAAGAGAGTCGTCAGCATGTTCTCCAGACACGAACCGTATTGAACATGCCTGGGATGGATTGAAAAGGGCTTTTTATGGACGACGTGACCCACCAACCACTCTGAGGGATGTACGCCGAATCGCCGTTGAGGAGTGAGACAGTCTGAACCAACAGTGCCTTGATGAATTCGTGGATAGTATGCCACGACTAATACAGGCATGCATCAATGCAAGAGGACGTTCTACTGGGTATTAGAGGTAGCGCTGTGTACAGCAGTCAGGACCGATACCTCCGAAAGTCTCGCTGTATGGTTGTACAAGATGCACTGTGTGGTTTTCATGAGCAATAAAAAGGGCGGAAATGATGTTTACGTTGATCTCTATTCCCATTTCATGTACACGTTCCGAAATCGCATTCGAGGTGATACAAAACTATTTTGATGTGTGTACATACTTATCCTTGCCTTTTACTTAAAAATAAACACTATTTATAGCAAAACTCAAACTGTAAATGTTTTTGATTTGCAACGTGAAACAGAGTGACGTTGCTATAAAAATAAAAGAGAAGAATGCAAATTTATCATACAGCGCTAGAAAACGCAATTTGCTCGAAAAAGGGAACTTTAAATAATGCAAAACAAAAACATCAAACATCTTACCAATACTCGGGCGAGCTTATTTGAAACATATTTCTGCTACTCATAAACAACTTTCGCACTTATCAGTTATAACAGGAACCTCTTGTTTATAGTGATGAAGGGTGTTCTATTGAGAACAAAATAACAACAATAATTATACAAATTTTTTATGTTTGTGCGTGTGAACTGCAATTGCATCAAGAGCAATTGCTTTACTTACATAAAACGGCAGAAGTTGGGTGGTCAATTAATTTTTATTAGTTATAAAATGCAATTGCTATTTTGTACGGATATAAAATACACAATGGGCTAACGGTGAACGATGTGCGATTCTAATTATGTGAGAACAATGAAAACAATCAAACAAACAGAAAACAAAAAGAAGAAAGAAAGCTCGCAATTTCTCCTCCACATATTCATTTACGTTTCTTTCACTACAAATGCTACCAATAGCACCGGTAATCCTACCATTTACTACGTCGTTTACGTGTTGTACCAAAACTAAACAACCGTGGTTTTGGTAGAGCGCAATGTCTTAAGTTCCGAGCACTGAGGGAAGATGTGCGACAGCTTCGTCTTCTGCTTCGTCTACTGCAACCAAAATCCACGAATTTAGACAATATTGTCCATAGGAGGACAGCGATTTGGTGCTATAATTTGGTTAAAATACAGTCTATAACGCAATAATGTTTATTTACGATAAACAAATATCATTGGAATCTTATTTAATATAAATAAATATCATTGCGGTTTAGACTATTTTTTTAAGCAAAATCCACGAAATCCCTGTTGCTCCATTGCTTCGCGAGATCCTGGAGACTGTTAATAGGGGAGTGCACATTGATTGTTTCTTTAATTTCAAAAATCCTTCGATATGTGGTCAATAACAATGTGTCTTTTGTAGTGACCTTGTTCTGTGATATCGTTATTACCATTCCTTATACATTTTACGTAACTTATTTGAAAATATTGTTATAATTATTCACTTACTGTCATACCTGTCGAATGCCGATAGAGTTTTGTGTAATCACTATCTACTGTTATTGTACGTAACTTTTGTAAAGCTTTGTTCCTACATACTTTTTAATTGCTTTGGATAAATGCGTAGTGGGTTTTTACACTTTAATGTCGATCCACCAAGATAGGTGGCGCAGTGGATGGCACATTCGGGAGGACAACGGTTTAAAACTCGCGTCCGGCCATCCTGATTTAGGTTTCCCGTGATTTTCCCTAGATCGCTTAAGGCAAATGCCGGGATGGCTCCTGTGTAAGCATATGGCCGACTTCCTTCCCCACCCTTCCCTAATCCGATGGGACCGTTGATCTCCCTGTTTGGTCCCCTCACCCAGACCAACCAACCAGTGCTGTATTTACGATTTTGTCATTGCTTGTAACGGTTACGATCGCACTCACCACAGGCCAAGCACTACAGCATCCAGTTACGTCAATGTGACGTGTCAACTGTGAGTTTCTGGAAGGTACAGGCAGGGATATGGAGCCATACCGACACCACCGCCCTAGACGGCTGCGTTAGGTTCCTCGCTTAAGGATCCACGGCGCAAACGGCCTCACCGAGGCGGTCCCACAGACTCTCAATTGGGTTTAAGTACCCGGAGTCTGGTGCGCAGGGCAGTGCAGTAACCTCATGCTGGTGCTGTAAGAACGCCACACCCACACTGCGAGCTGTGTGACATGTTGCATTGTCCTGCAGGTAGATGCCATCGCGCCGAGGAAAAACAAACTGCATACAGCGGTGGACACGGTCACCAAGGAGAGAGGCATAAATGTGTTGTGCAGAACAGAATGACGTGGACCCTTCCATCAATCCAGAATGAGATTTTTCACTCTGCAGCAGAGTGTGCGCTATTATGAAACTTCCTGGCAGATTAAAACTGTGTGTCCGACCGAGACTCGAACTCGGGACCTTTGCCTTTCGCGGGCACGTGCTCTACCATCTAAGCTACCGAAGCACGACTCACGCCCGATACTCACAGCTTTACTTCTGCCAGTACCTCGTCTCCTACCTTCCAAACTTTACAGAAGCTCTGCTGCGAACCTAGCAGAACTAGCACTCCTGAAAGAAAGCATGTTGCGGAGA
The DNA here is from genome assembly GCF_023864275.1 of Schistocerca cancellata. Lineage (NCBI taxonomy): Eukaryota > Metazoa > Arthropoda > Insecta > Orthoptera > Acrididae > Schistocerca > Schistocerca cancellata. The sequence continues at coordinate 42,627,417 of NC_064632.1, read as the reverse complement.
CATGGCTTAGCCACAGCCTGGGGGATGTTTCCAGAATGAGATTTTCGCTCTGCAGCGGAGTGTGCGCTGATATGAAACTTCCTGGCAGATTAAAACTGTGCGCCCGACCGAGACTCGAACTCGGGACCTTTGCCTTTCGCGGGCAAGTGCTCTACCATCTGAGCTACCGAAGCACGACACACGCCCGGTGCCCACAGCTTTACTTCTGCCAGTACATCCCCCAGGCTGTGGCTAAGCCATGTCTCCGCAATATCCTTTCTTTCAGGAATGATAGTTCTGCAAGGTTTGCAGGAGACCTTCTATAAAGTTTGGAAGGTAGGAGACGACGTACTGGCAGAAGTAAAGCTGTGAGTACCGGGCGTGAGCCGTGCTTCGGTAGCTCAGATGGTAGAGCACTTGCCCGCGAAAGGCAAAGGTCCCGAGTTCGAGTCTCGGTCGGGCGCACAGTTTTAATCTGTCAGGAAGTTTCATATCAGCGCACACTCCGCTGCAGAGCGAAAATCTCATTCTGGAAACATCCCCCAGGATGTGGCTAAGCCATGTCTCCGCAATATCCTTTCTTTCAGGAGTGCTAGTTCTGCTAGGTTCGCGGCAGAGCTTCTGTAAAGTCTGGAAGGTAGGAGACGGGGTACTGGCAGAAGTAAAGCTGTGAGTACCGGGCGTGAGCCGTGCTTCGGTAGCTCAGATGGTAGAACACTTGCCCGCGAAAGGCAAAGGTCCTGAGTTCGAGTCTCGGTCGGGCACACAATTTTAATCTGCCAGGAAGTTTCATATCAGCGCACACTCCGCTGCAGAGCGAAAATCTCATTCTGGAAACATCCCCCAGGATGTGGCTAAGCCATGTCTCCGCAATATCCTTTCTTTGAGGAGTGCTAGTTCTGCAAGGTTCGCAGGAGAGCTTCTGTAAAGTTTGGAAGGTAGGAGACGAGGTACTGGCAGAAGTAAAGCTGTGAGTACCGGGGGTGAGTCGTGCTTCGGTAGCTCAGATGGTAGAGCACTTGCCCGCGAAAGGCAAAGTTCCCGAGTTCGAGTCTCGGTGGGGCACACAGTTTTAATCTGCCAGGAAGTTTCATATCAGTGCACACTCCGCTGCAGAGCGAAAATCTCATTCTGGAAACATCCCCCAGGATGTGGCTAAGCCATGTCTCCGCAATATCCTTTCTTTCAGGAGTGCTAGTTCTGCAAGGTTCGCAGGAGAGCTTCTGTAAAGTTTGGAAGGTAGGAGACGGGGTACTGGCAGAAGTAAAGCTGTGAGTACCGGGCGTGAGTCGTGCTTCGGTAGCTCAGATGGTAGAGCACTTGCCCGCGAAAGGCGAAGGTCCCGAGTTCGAGTCTCGGTCGGGCACACAGTTTTAATCTGCCAGGAAGTTTCCTTCCATCAATGTTTGCTTTCAGACGTTTCACGCCGTACACGCCAATGGCCATGTGTCCGATGGAACATAAAATCATCGAGTGGACTTCGAACTGTGGTACGCTGCCAATAAACAGCAGTCAGCGTGAGTGCATGAGCCAGGCACTTGCTGCAGAGGCCCATACGCAGCAACGTTCGCTGAACAGTCGTTGAGGAGACACTGTTGATAGAGCCTTGGCTCATCTGGGCGGTCAGTTGCTCAACAGCTACACGCCTGCTTGCCCGTACACATCTCCGTAGCCGTCGTGCACCCCTGTCATCTACGACCCGTTGTTGCCTCGCCGCTGGTTTTGGATGGCGTCATTTTGCCATACACGATACACACGGCAGCAGGCGAACAGTGCACAAAATTAGCAGTTTCGAAAATGCGTCGATTCAAGGCCAGAAAGCTAAAGATCATGCCCCTCTGGACACCATTCAAATTGTATGGAGATGGTATCTGTTCTTTCGGACACGACCGAAAGAACAGATACCATCTTCATAAGCCGTCCGCGGTGGCCGAGCCGTTCTAGGCCCCTCGGTCCGGTACCGCGCCGCTGCTACGGTCGCAGGTTCGAATCCTGCCTCGGGCATGGATGTGTGTGATGTCCTTACGTTAGTTAGTCTCATAGTGCTCAGAGCCATTTGAACCATCTTCATATGGTTAAGGCTAACCGGCTATTGACCTTCTTCTTCTGTGCTGGATGAACACGCATTGCCCGAACTGGGTAAGATTGTCTGCCGCGAGTAATGAGTGTAATGGGCAGGGGCACTACGAATGTAGTGTGTGGACATTAAGTTCGGAATGTGGGTTTCACGGTGTAACGGAACATATTAAAGGCTTTACTGTACCGAAGTATGCGATACCCTCCAAATTCAACCAGTTTAACGAGTATTTATGAGTATAGAAAAGTTATTGTGTATGTTAACAATGATTGCATAACATGTCTCCATAAACAGTCAACCCATTAAATTATATTGAATAACTGATCCACACAAAACTTTATGTCACTTGATCACTGATACAGCAAATGTCATCATGTAAAAACACTAAGTTCATCTTCAATAATTAATATGAAGTACGAAAAATAGTGGCCAACTTTGGTATTTTAGATCTCGTTAAATAAAAATCACCCAGTGAAACCTATTTGTTCACTAGGAGCGGTTTCACTCAGTATTCACGAAATCAATCCTATTTTAGACGAAAACCAATGTAATTCTTAATAATTCATTATTTACTTATCTATGCAAATTAGAGAAGTCAATTGACAAACTTCTAAAAAACGGCCTTTTTGTAACAAAGAATTATTCTGTCAAGTCAACAAATCTGTCTGTCATTTTAATAACATGTTAAATTATGTCACTCGATGGAAATTAATAACTTTTCTGCACAAATTATGATAACAGATGTACATGTGACTTATAAACTATATCTCCTTTTAGTAGTTCTTTGACAATGTTATAAATACAAGCAGTAAGAAGGGTCGGGAGGCAGTCGGAATGTCACTTTGGTAAAGTGTGTTTGTGTGTTATTGTTTGAGGTGGATAAACAATGCAAAGAACATGTAAAGGAAGTACTACTTTGTGTTGTGTCATGGTCTTTGGTGGACAGTGGAATTGAGATGGCCACCAGAGTAATAAATATTTGAAGTTTACATATTTGTTGGTTTCGCTCGTTCTTTATCACCAAAAGCACATAAAAAACACGGGACCTCATGTTTGTAACCCTAGACAACCAGATTTAGAGCCAGCATCAGCATCGAGACACAGCAGCGATCCAGCAAGTAGCAGCGATTACCACAACACAATGCATTTTAATGGCGCCAACCTAACATCAAGTGCTAACAAGCTCCGTAAACGGGAGTGAAATAGTGCGATTATAGCAATTAGTAATATCTACGACTAGGCGACCATTACAACGGGGAGCGTGCAAGAGGTACGTCCCTGCTGTCGCTCTATCCTCTGTGCCCTCGGTGGCTTAGACGGCCAGTGCGTCTGCCATGTAAGCAGGAGATCCCGACTTCGAGTCCCGGTCGGGGCACACATTTTCTCTGTCCCCGTTGATGCATACAACGTCTTTCGACAGCTTAGGGTCTTGATTTAGTTATCATCGCATACAAATTGCTCCGCTTTTGCATTACAACAACGACTTGTACTGTTTTCCGAATCCCGTTCATACGGTTTGTATAACCTCTACTGGTAGTGCTCCCACCTGCCGTCTTTAAGTGATTATTGCATGTAGACGTTGAACATAGGAAGTGGTCAACTTAACGTGACTGTAGCGTCTATGTTTAAATGTTTACTTCTGTCATGCAGCTTCCCTGACTGCTCAGTTTATTGCATGCTGCAAGCCGCGTCTGCTCACTATACTTCCGCCAGGTGGTCGTCAGTATGTTTGTCGTCATTTTTTCTGCATTTGGGAGGTCTTAAACATTACAGACGACAACGAGACAATTTATGTTCAAATCTGTGTGAATTCCTAAGGGACCAAACCGCTGAGGTCATCGGTCCCTAGACTTACACTCTACTTAAGGGGCTCCGGAAAGGCTCAAAATCATGAAAAGTTCAATTTTTACTTTTTTGCGTTTTGTGAATCTGCAGACTATTACCTTTTAATAGATATATAATTTATTCAATTCCGAAGACTACAACTATTTTTAATTTTTTTTTTCAAATGTGTTCTACATGGGCGTGACCCACTGTGGCGCTGTTAAACTGCTGTCAAATGGTGTTATTATTAACGTCCGTGTTCATCAGGAACATTTTAGTGATGTGAGATAAAGTATGTGTTGTGGCTAACCTGTGATGGTTCAATATATATCGCTGGTGTGATTGTCGATTGTTTCATGTTTATTTACTCTGTCGTTATCTCGAAAATATTCGTAACTGGCTCTGAGCACTATGGGACTGAACATCTGTGGTCATCAGTCCCCTAGAACTTAGAACTACTTAAACCTAACTAACCTAAGGACATCACACACATCCATGCCCAAGGCAGGATTCGAACCTGCGACCGTAGCAGTCGCGCGGATCCGGACTGAGCACCTAGAACCGCTAGACCACCGCGGCCGGCTATTCGTAATTAATTCTGTTTCTTGAGTCTCTGTTTTGTTGAAGTATAATAATGAGTAAAAGTAAAGTTGCTGTTGCGACTTTCAATGATGGCAACATTGTAAGGTGCAAGGTATTTAGAAATATGGGAATGAAGATAGGTTCTAACATGGTACGAGCGATGCTTGCTTTAGACAAGGAACGCCTTCGGGCTGCAGATAGGGCTGTAAAGAGTCTAGAAATACAAGCAAGACTAAACAGGAGGAGGAACAAGAGGAAGCTGGAGGAGGAGTTTGCAGAGGATGAAGATAATCCATCCTATGGACCTGGAATGCACTAAAAAGTTAATCCAATCTTTGTCGCTCGATTCCCAAAACTTTTATTTTCTCATACTAACTACATGTGTTCTAAGGATCTTCCAAACATAATTGTTTCAAACTTTCAGTAAATGTTACACAGTACCTTCTGCACAATTTAACACAGCCTTTTTCCAAAAAACTGTATATTTTTGAATATATAAATAAAAAATTGCAAAAAAAATGTTGTGAATTTTCATTACAATTGAAAAAAAAATCATCTTTAATAACTGAACTAAAATTTTGTAAAATCGCTGTGTTAAGTTGTAGCCCATATTCCAATAAATAATCTGTAAAAAGTTCAACTTCCTACCTCAAATACTTTGTGAGGAAAGATGTAATTTATAAGCGTTATTTTAACATTGCAAGTATAGGGCGTTCCGGAGCCCCTTAAACTGCCTTAAACTAAGTTATGGTAAGAACAACACACACACAGCCATGCCCGCGGGATGACTTGAACCTCCGGCGGGAGGGGCCACGCAATGCGTGACATGGCGCCTGAAACTGCACGGCCACTCCTCGCGGAGACCATTTATGCTATGACGTTTGCACAAATCGGTAAGATTTTAGTATAAGACTGTTGTCATTGTGAGTTGCTTATTTTATTATTTAAGATACAACGTATTTAGCCTAATTTCTTGCTATGTTTAAATGGAGGTAACTTGAAGATGATCTAAGAACGAAACCGGTCCTAAAACAATAAATGTGTAGTAATACAACTGAGGTGCTCGTCATCAACCACGAAAATATGTTCCGTACCGTCGATTAGCTAACGCAATACACTCTTGTAATTAGACTCACGATTAAATCAAGTTCATTTTTAATGGCGAGACATCGACAGAAGAGAAATCAGGGTACTGGCGTGACCATAAGAGCCAGAACGAAGCTGAAGAACGCAAGACCAGGGAAGGCGGTGAAACAGCGTCGGCCAATGGTGCGCTGATTAGGACCGCGCCAGGACAGGAGCGACGCCAGCAAGAAGAGAATATAAGCGTCGCTTTCGCCATCCGCGGCCCCGACGACCACCTATCTCGGGGTCCGGATGGACCATAAGCTGCTGGTCCACTGTCATGCCGAGTATGTCGCCAACAAAGGACAAAAGCTGACCAGGGCCTTGTGCTCCCTCTTCCGCAGTAGGGAATTTAAGGGGCTCCGGAACGCCCTATACTTGCAATGTTAAAATAACGCTTATAAATTACATCTTTCCTCACAAAGTATTTCAGGTAGGAAGTTGAACTTTTTACAGATTATTTATTGGAATATGGGCTACAACTTAACACAGGGATTTTACAAAATTTTAGTTCAGTTATTAAAGATGATTTTTTTTCAATTGTAATGAAAATTCACAACATTTTTTTGCAATTTTTTATTTATATATTCAAAAATATACAGTTTTTTGGAAAAAGGCCGTGTTAAATTATGCAGAAGGTACTGTGTAACATTTACTGAAAGTTTGAAACAAATATGTTTGGAGGATCCTTAGAAAACATGTAATTAGTATGAGAAAATAAAAGTTTTGGGAATCGAGCGACAAAGATTGGATTAACTTTTTAGTGCATTCCAGGTCCATAGGATGGATTATCTTCATCCTCTGCAAACTCCTCCTCCAGCTTCCTCTTGTTCCTCCTCCTGTTTACTCTTGCTTGTATTTCTAGACTCTTTACAGCCCTGTCTGCAGCCCGAAAGCGTTCCTTGTCTAAAGCAAGCATCGCTCGTACCATGTTAGAACCTATCTTCATTCCCATATTTCTAAATACCTTGCACCTTACAATGTTGCCATCATTGAAAGTCGCAACAGCATCATACACACCAAAGTGAAGTGTTTCTATTCCAACAAATACAGTCTTGGGGATTGTCGACCATATAACACTATTTACACTTTCATTGGGGTTTTGAGTTTTTCCGTGAATACACTTTTTCAACAGTTCAGGTGCTTCTAAGTCTCTGAAAAAAGGTTAGCCACAACACATACTTTATCTCACATCACTAAAATGTACCTGATGAACACGGACGTTAATAATAACACCATTTGACAGCAGTTTAACAGCGCCACAGTGGGTCACGCCCATGTAGAACACATTTCAAAAAATTTTTTTAAAATAGTTGTAGTCTTCGGAATTGCATAAATTACATATCTATTAAAAGGTAATAGTCTGCAGATTCAGAAAACGCAAAAAAGTAAAAATTGAACTTTTCATGATTTTGAGCCTTTCCGGAGCCCCTTAACCTGCCTGCCAAGCTCCGTGTCTACCGGGCCGTTTTCCTGCCTGCCCTCATGTATGGCTCCACTACATGGGCCACGATTAGTGTCACCAGGACGCAGACGTTGCAGCGCTTGCAGAACAAGGTTTTAAGGTGGAGCCTGCACGCCCCGCCACTCACGAGGATTGCGACTCTCCATAAGGAAGCAGATGTCGTCCTCAAGGAGACCATACGCAACAGCGCGCGGCGGCTCAATGAGAAAGTGGCTGCCCTACTGGACACTGTCCATGGGCTACGCCACGTTGGGACTACACATCCACGTCGCTGGCATCGCCATCCGCTTCCACTGACCATCCTCGAGGAATCGGCTTCCGAACAGGACTAGCGCTGGGCCTGGCACGCCTACCACGGCTGCCTCCTTTGGTAGGACTAGCCCTCCGTTCCACGTCCACTACTTTCCAATCCTACCTGCCCATGTCGGACTACGTTTTTATGCCAGACAGAAGAGTACTGCCAGCGTTGCAGGGTGGTATGGGACTCCAAGTCCCACCGCCACACCTCCAAAGTGTATTGCAGTGACGAAATGTCACTGCCCTATGGTTTATATTTACTGGCTCACCAACATAATTAGACCGCGGAAGGCTGGTGTTGCTGTAGTGTAAAGTTTCAAAAAAAAAAAAAAAAAAAAAAAAAAAAGAAGGCCTCGGCCGGACGTTAGTGCTCAATAGACAGCAAAGGACTTGGAAGAAGAGTTGAACGGAATGGATGGTGTCTTGAAGGGAGGATATATGATGAACATCAACAAAAGCAAAACGAGGATAATGAAATGTAGTCGAACTAAGTCGGGTGATGCTGAGGGTATTACATTAGGAAATGAGACACTTAAAGTAGTAAAGGAGTTTTGCTATTTGGGGAGCAAAATAACTGATGATGGTCGAAGTAGAGAGGATATAAAATGTAGACTGGCAATGGCAAGGAAAGCGTTTCTGAAGAAGAGAAATTTGTTAACATCGAGTATAGATTTAAGTGTCAGGAAATCATTTCTGAAAGTATTTGTATGGAGTGTAGCCATGTATGGAAGTGAAACCTGGACTGTAAATAGTTTGGACAAGAAGAGAATAGAAGCTTTCGAAATGTGGTGCTACAGAAGAATGCTGAAGATTAGATGGGTAGATCACATAACTAATGAGGAAGTATTGAATAGGATTGGGGAGAAGAGAAGTTTGTGGCACAACTTGTCCAGAAGAAGGGATCGGTTGATAGGACATTTTCTGAGGCATCAAGGGATCACCAATTTAGTATTGGAGGGCAGCGTGGAGGGTAAAAATCGTAGGGGGAGACCAAGAGATGAATACACTAAGCAGATTCAGAAGGATGTAGGTTGCAGTAGGTACTGGGAGATGAAGAAGCTTGCTCAGGATAGAGTAGCATGGAGAGCTGCATCAAACCAGTCTCAGGACTGAAGACCACAACAACAACAACATTCACGGAGCATAGCACGGCCTAGCAGAGAGTGCTACAAGAACGGTTAGTAGTGATCCATATCAAGTGCTTACTTGGACTTTGTATAGCGAAGATCATTTACTGATTGCATGTCGCCCATCGTTTGCGACACCTTTGTACATTAGAGTTAAGTATTGTCAACTTGCTTTATAGAAATAAAATTACTAATGTTATTTGCTTGAATTGTTGTATAGCATTCCAAGAACGCAGCATCCGTTATGCATCCTATACGACGCGAGTGGGCAAGACCCAACACTGCATATCTCAAGGAAGTGGCTAGGGACCGTCACTATTCACGATACGTACAGATCTTATGGCAGGCAAAGTTATGCTTCTTTAAGGCATGTTATACAACAGGCTCTAGATACCGGCTCCCAGGCTGATGTCACATTTCTCGACTTTCGAAAGACGTTCGACTCGGTTCCGTACTGTCGCTTGCTACAAAAAGTGCGCGCTTACGGTCTATCCGTGGACATATGCGGTTGGATAGAAACAGGCACAGAGCAGTATGTCGTCCTGAATGGGGTAACTACAACAGAAATAAGCGTAACTTCAAGTGTGCCCCTGGGCAGCATAATAGGTCCGCTGCTTTTTACGATTTACATAAACGACATGGTTGATGGTACTGACAGCTACTGCCGGTGATGGGGTAGTCTACAGGAAAGTAGTATCACATGAAAGTTGTGAACAAATCAATGATGATTTTCAGAAAATTAATGCGTGGTGTAATGACTGGCAGTTATCTCTCAATATTAGCAAGTGTAACCTACATCGCATAACAAGGCGAAAATCCCCATTACTGTACGAATACAATATAAATGCCCAGTCTTTGGAAGTGGTAACATCCGTCAAGTATCTGGGCGTGACTATTCGAAATTGTCTCAGATGGAATGATCCGATTACACAAGTAACGGACAAGGCGAACTGTAGATTGCGGTTTGTTGGTAGAATCCTGAAGCGATGCAATCCTTCAACAAAGGAAATAGATTACAATACGTTAGTTCGTCCAGTCTTAGAGTATTGTTCGTCTCTATGGGACCCTTACCCGTTGGGTCTGATTCAAAAGATTGAGAAGGTCCAAAGAAGAGCGGCAAGATTCGTGACTGGTACATTTAGCCATCGCAAGAGCGTTACAAATCTCATAGAAAGTTTGAAGTGGGACACACTTTCAGATAGACGACGCACTAAACAGAAGGGGCTGCTCACTAAATTCCGAAATCCGATCTCCACCGAGGATGTAGAGCATATATTATTACCACCAACTTTCAAATCGCGCAATGTTCACCATTCAAAGATTAGGGAAATTAGAGCTCGTACTGAGGCGTTCAGACAGTCGTTTTCCCCTCGCGCGATCCGCGAGTGGAACAGATGGGGGGAAATATGACTTCGGCGCGAATTGTGCCCTTCGCCACACACCGCTTGGTGGCTAGAGGAGTATGTATGTGGATATAGATGTAGAAGGCTGTTCCCCGATGAATCAGTTATCCGCAGTAGGATAACGTCGTTAGAATGTTGTCACGACGGGACTTCTAGAAGAAAGTTACACGTTACTGCGTCATGTCAAGCACCTTTTATTGAATCTATACTGCACTTCAAAGTGACACAGGTAAAATATTTTTCAAGATAGCCACCGCGTGTCTGGAAACAACAACCGGAACGTTTTACCAATTATTGAATTCCTCGGCAATAGTAATCATGTCCTTGGCCATCGGAGAACTGCTGCGCGATTGTCCTCAGCGGTGGAAAATCCCTTTCCCAGCACATGTTTTCTTAGCTTTCTGAACAGATGGAAATCGCATGATAGAAGATCCGTACTTCACCATGGACTTCGCCACGTTTTTACGGCCCTGGTCAAATTTTTGGCGCCATTTCAATCCGACTGGACGGGACATGGCATTTGGTCTATATACCGCCAGAATTTCATTGTGAATCTGTGTGCATTTTCGACGTTTTTCACACAGGAATCGTACTGTCCCACGTACTTCAACTCTGGACTACGTTCCCACTTGCAGCGCAGTTTCACCCGCACAATGTGATTGGTTCAAATGGCTCTGAGCACTATGGGGCTGCTGAGGTCATCAGTCCCCTAGAACTTAGAACTACTTAAACCTAACAAACCTAAGGACATCACACACATCCATGCCCGAGGCGGGATTCAAACCTGCGACCGTAGCGGTCGCGCGGTTACAGACTGTAGCGCCTAGAACGGCTCGGCCACTCCGGCCGGCGCACAATGTGATTCAACTGTTTCCCGTACCGCAGCAGAACTGTGTCTACATATACCCCGGAATATGTATTCTCTTCTGAAAACGCGCCACTGTTTTTGCGCAACGATCTTAGCATTAGACGACATCTGTATCCTACTTTCTGAAGCCCCTGTGTGGGACCCGCTGATGACAGACACTTCGCGAGAAGAACAGCAGCTTAACTTGGTTGGTTGGTTGATTTGAGGGAGGGGGCCGCCGCGCGGAGTGGCCGCGTGGTTTGAGGCGTCATGTGACGGTCTGCGCGGCCCCTCCCACCGGAGGTTTGGGTCCTCTCACGGGTGTGGGTGTGTGTTGATGTTAGCATAAGTTAGTTTAAAAAGTGTGTAAGTCTAGGGCCCGCTGACCTAAGCAATTTGAGCCCTTAGGAGTTCTTACACATTTGAACATTTTGGGGAGGGGACCAAACATCGATCCCTTCGGATGAGAGAAGTGTGGGGACGGCAGTCGACCGTGCCATTTCAAAGGAACCATCCCGGAATTTGCCTGAAGCGGTATAGGGAAATCACGGAGAACCTAAGTCAGAATGGCCAGAAGCGGATTTGAACCGTTGTCCTCCAGAATGCGAGTCCAATGTGTGCTAACCACTGCACCACCTAGTTCGGACAGCTTAACTTTACCGTGACAAGGTGATCATGTGATATTACAGTCTTGCAGGGATGACAGAGACGGGTGAATGTATTAATTTGAAATAAGGCTGCCCGCAACTCGTGGTCGTGTGGTAGCGTTCTCGCTTCCCACGCCCGGGTTCCCGGGTTCGATTCCCGGCGGGGTCAGGGATTTTCTCTGCCTCGTGATGGCTGGGTGTTGTGTGCTGTCCTTAGGTTAGTTAGGTTTAAGTAGTTCTAAGTTCTAGGGGACATATGACCACAGCTGTTGAGTCCCATAGTGCTCAGAGCCATTTGAACCATTTTTTTTAAATAAGGCTACTTTTGTTTTGAGCTATATGATTACTTTAGGCAGAGTATTTTTGCACTGTTGACTGAAAAATGCATGTTACAGTGACGTCATTGAAATACGTGTTAATATTCTTCCAATTCCCTATTTACCTTTTACTTACATCTTGTTACTTTATTTCTCTGTATTAAAATGCCACTTGTGGTAGAACACAACGTTATGCATATAAATTATTCTGACCACTGGTTTTACTACGATCGGGTGTTATTTTAAACATGGTTGTGTGCGGTTCCGAAAGCCCGTTGTTAAAGCTATTCCTTGTTAGTAAAAAGTACAAAAGTAGCCCATGACTTTGTTTATGAAGCAGGCGAAGATGAAGCAATTAAAAGCTCATCAACAAAATGGATATTATACTGTTAATGGGATTTTTTGTTTTCCTCGTTTTTGTAACAGGTTTACTCCTTATCAAAGTCAGATTTACGATATTAGTTGCTCCAATTTTACTCATGAAATAAATATGTCTGTCTATATCACCGCCACGAATCAGCCAATGCTTGAACAATATGTAGAAGCTCAAAAATCAACATTTATTTTTGTCCATTACCGTTACATACAATCGTGATTGTTGACCATTTTCGTTTTCCTTTGCTAGCGAACAATGGTAGTTTATAGATAAATGACGAAATTTGTGATCAAAATGGAGTTTGGTATTTTCCTTGTGAAACAGCAGGCTTCAATTTTCTGGCAATACAGGGAAAAAACGACAGAGGAATAAAAATCGATATCGAAGTATATTTTCGTGCAGCAGAAAACACGTCATGTGGAAAGATAACTATTTCATGAGAAATGAAACACTAGCTCGGATAAGGATGAGGTGGGAAATCAGTGGAGTCTTTGTTTGGAAGGAACCGTTCTGATATACTCCTTAAGCCACAAACGAAAAGCCTATATGAAAAGTTTGAATGGTTTGAGAGTAAGACCCAAGCAATTACCAATGTACAGTTTGGCTGACTAGTTCTTATACATCCATGAGAAGCAAACTAGGAATCGTAGCGAGCATCGAGATAACAGATGCAAGGATAATCAAACAAACATTTTACAAAATTACTGATAAAAGCTGACAACCAATATCACGTGAATATGTACAATATGTATATATTGTAGGTACAGCCGTAGTAATCTTGTTATAGTTGTGAAATATCAGTTTGACGATGAGGAGGTTGAGCTCGTTCAGGATGATGTTTTCACGTGTTTATGCGCAGTGCTTTATTCCTAATTACGTCCGGAAATGACAGAATCGGAAGTTCTAAGCTAGTATATCTCTGATACCTCTGATAGAGGAGCGCTTCTACTGCAAGCTATTTGCTTTGCATATTTTCGAATGAGATAGTATGGACCAACCCCATAAAAAATGACTGCCAAACATGGGCTCTAAAATGCATACGTTAAGAGCTATAAATGCTTGTTCAGTAGAGGAGATGTGTTTCATAATAGCAAAGATGAACAAGTGCTCGTACCTCATAAGGTATCCACTTCAGAGCCCGTATGTACTCAACATTGTTTTCCTTGTTTTGATTCATACTACCTCTTCGCAAAGTAAGAGAGGCAAAGAGCTCGTAGTAGAAGCGATCCACTCGAGGAGGAATCAGAACGATTTTCGCTAGTAACTCTCGTCTCGGTTGTTTCTGCATCATGGTCACTTATCTCAAATTGATCCATTTACTTTTCTCTGTCATTCCTGAAAGTTTCTAACATCATCACGGAATCACCCTGTACAATGACCGCAAGTAAATCAAAATATCCCATTTGCGTTTGTATACACTACTGTCGCTGAGTCAGCTGCAATCAGTAAAACCCGTGAAGTATATCGCTATATTTATTTGTTAAACTCTAAAAAAATTTTTGGTTACATTATTTCTTATTACCCTAAATCCCTTGAACTAAAACCCTGAAATATGAAATGACTAAACGTTCATAGTCTACATTCAGACGAACCGATGTTCCATCTCTAGCAATCTCGACGTCAAAACGACGAAGAACTTCATCCTTATATGAGAAAAAGTACCACCACTATTATATCTTGAGAATGTCTTTATTCTATTACAGGGGTAGTTTCGGCAGCACATTACGGCCATCCTCAGGCCCCACTACTGCCAAAACAGTATTTTATTGATTGGCGACTCCATGTTGTCTTGTGCACTACGACCAGGTAACAGGTATACTTGAAAAAAGAGACAGCATTGGTCGTATATTTTTTTCTATTGCAAAATCGATTTTCTGTCACTGAGTGAACATCTTCAGTGCTATATTGTATAACAAATTGGGATGCACTGTTGTCACTAAGCTTAATTGCTATGTGATTGCCGTAAGCTTAGTGACAACAGTGCATCCCAATTTGTTATACAATATAGCACTGAAGATGGTCACTCAGTGACAGAAAATCGATTTTGCAATAGAAAAAAATATACGACCAATGCTGTCTCTTATTTCAAGTAAAACAGTATTTGATTTCCTTGGTACTGTTTCTGTGGGGTCCTTGTTACTAGCACACGTGGGCTGGCTTTCATGAGGAGTCTACTCGACATGTTCAAGATACAGCTGTGGTGATACTTTTTCTCACATGTTTCATCAGCTGAAGTCTCTCGTCCACGCAATAAGATGGACATCCGTTTACTTCAGCTTTATTATACTACTGGCCATTAAAATTTCTACACCACCGAGATGACGTGCTACAGACACGAATTTTAACCGACAGGAAGAAGATGCTGTGATATGCAAATGATTAACTTTTCAGAGCATTCACACAAGGTTGGCGTCGGTGGCGACACCTATAACGTGCTGACAGGAGGAAAGTTTCCAACCGATTTCTCATACACAAAAGCAGTTGACCGGCGTTGCCTGGTGAAACGTTGTTGGGATGCCTTACGTAAGGAGGAGAAATGCGTACCATCACGTTTCCAACTTTGATAAAGAACGGATTGTATCCTATCGCGATTGCGGTTTTTTCGTTTCGCGACACTGCTGCTCGCGTTGGTCGAGACCCAATGACTGTTAGCAGAATATGGAATTTGTGGGTTCAGGAGGGTAATACGGAACGCCGTGCTGGATCCCAACGGCCTCGTATCACTTGCAGTCCAGATCACAGGCATCTTATCCGCATGGCAGTAACGGATCGTGCAGCCACGTCTCGATCCCTGAGTCAACAGATGGGGACGTTTGCAAGACAACAACCATGTGCACGAACAGTTCGACGACGTTTGCAGCAGCATGGACTATCAGCTCGGAGACCATGGCTGCGGTTACCCTTGACGCTGCATCACAGACAGGAGCGCCTGCGATGGTGTACTCAACGACGAACCTGGGTGCACGAATGGCAAAACGTCATTTTTTCTGATGAATCCAGGTTCTGTTTACAGCATCATAATGGTCGCATCCCTGTTTGACGACATCGCCGTGAACGCACATTGAAAGCGTGTATTCGTCATCGCCATACTGGCGTATCACCCGGCGTGATGGTATGCGGTGCTATTGGTTACACGTCTCGGGCACCTCTTGTTCGCATTGACGGCACTTTGAATAGCGGACGTTACATTTAAGATGTGTTACGACCCGTCGCTCTACCCTTCATTCGATCCCTGCGAAACCCTACATTTCAACAGAATAATGCACGACCGCATGTTGCAGGTCCTGTACGGGCCTTTCTGGATACAGAAAATGTTCGACTGCTGCCGTGGGCAGTACATTCTCCAGATCTCTGACCAATAGAAAGCGTCTGGTCAATGGTGGCCGAGCAACTGGCTCGTCAGAATACGCCAGTCACTACTCTTGATGAACTGTTGTATCGTGTTGAAGCTGCATGGGCAGCTGTATCTGTACACGCCATCCAAGCTCTGTTTGACTCAATGCCCAGGCGTATCAACGCCGTTATTAAGGCCATGGGTGGTTGTTCTGGGTATTGATTTCTCAGGATCTATGCACCCAAACTGCGTGAAAATGCAATCACATGTCAGTTCTAGTATAATGTATTTGTCCAATGAATACCCGTTTATCATCTGCATTTCTTCTTGGTGTAGCAATTTTAATGGCCAGTAGTGTATTCTCTAACACAAATACCAGTCTTTAACGCTAGAGTGGTAACGTTCCACTCGTGTAGCTCAACGAGAATGATTCTGATTTTCAAGACAGCGAAACAAGTGTGGCTAATAATCATCCTTTTGGTATTGACCGTTTTACAAGGGGAGCGGTCTCTCAACATCAGGTTAACCTAATGCCGGTACAGTTCACCTATGTCAGTACTAGCAACACAATAGGCTAAAGTTACGAGTAAAAGTTACATGAATATTAATTATTTTAGAAAAGTAATCTTAATTACTTCTGTTTTCTTTGTTACTAAGTCAGCTTTAGTCATTATATGGATGCCTGAATCTTGAAGTTGTGGATAACATACATCGTAAAATCCTCACTAAAACTCGATGAATGTCTGTTCAGAAACATTAACGCTTAAAACAAGGACGCACGTGGGTCGAAAGTTGTAGTATTCGTTGACAGATAGGTTCTGTAATTTATGATTTAGTTTTGTTTTTCGCAGGATCATAATTCCATTATATAGTCTGCCAGAACCGTTTTCCTTAGGAATTAGTCTTCTACGTAGCTGTAAAAACACCTTAATAAGCAAAAATCGCTCTAGTTGCAAAATTTCTGACGCTATCCGAACAGCCTTTTATAGCCACGGCATACTCACACGACCACGATGTTAACAATGTTTTTAATTTGCCCGTGGTATTATTTTTAAAAAACAAATGCGAGGAAATTAAATAGTGTTCAGGCTTCGCCAAAAAGCCGGACTTCCCGTATGGCAATGCCTACGTAGCAGCGTTAATGTCTGCGGCTATCAACGGAACGAACGCAAGCGGTTCTATAGTGACAGGTCGACATATCGCACGTCCAGCTGTGATTAAATGCCAGTCAGTGGTTCATCAGGCCATTCACCGCGTAACACAGCTGAAATACGACTTGTCAAATAGATCGTCGAATTAATATTGCTCATTGCTTTTGAATGATTTGTGTTTCGGTAACTGTTTCTCCTAGAAATACGTGTACGTCAGCTTCCGTTGCAGCTGTCAATATCACGCTGGATCTGTAGACGGACTGCAAACGAGTACAACGAAAAGTAGACCGAAACTTCCACCAACACGTGCGTAATGCTGTTGTTGTGGTTGTTGTTGCTGTGATGGTGGTGGTCTCCATTCTGAGAACTGATCCGAAACTCCATTCGCTACGGTCCCAGGTTCGAATCCTGCCTCGGGCTTGGAATGTGTGTGATGACCTTAGGTTAGTTAGGTTTTTATTAGTTCTAAGTTCTAGGCGACTGATGACCTCAGAAGTTAAGCCGCATAGTGCTCAGAGCCATTTGGACCATTTGAACCGAAACTTCATTACACACTAGTCTACACAGGGTATGTGTCTACATCTATACTAATAATAAATCTGTAAAGCAGTAGGTTCTGTCTGTCTTGAACACGCTAATTTCCAAAACTACTACACGAATTTTCATAGGGCTTTCGTTGGTAATTTAAACATAGTTTGGGGTACCGTATAGGCTTTAGTTCGTCAAAACTGGATCACGAAATATATATGTATAGCACTTAGTGACTTGCAACAAACTTTATATATGATTTCAAAACCTTAAGAAACATTTTCTCCCTGATAGGCCCCCCGTAATGATGAAGAGAGAAAAGTTTATCACTTGCTATATTTTCGCTGTTTATTTTTGCATAAGGCATGACGTTTTAATTTATTTCTTCTTTACTGCTAACTGTTTTACCAAAACATTTTGCAGACAGTATTTAACACTGAATGTACCTGAAAAATTATATCTATATACAACACATACTTCAGAATACAGAGGCTGCCAGAAAAACGTTTACACTCTTGGTCAGGCTCAATCGAGATATCGATACTGCCGTTCGATTTGAGTTACGAGTGTGTTGTAGTACGGTCTATGGCTCAACAAATGATGATGATGAGCGTATGGCATTGGTGGCCGGGAAACCCCTCGCGGGGCGGTTCGGCCGCCGCTCCACAAGTTCTTTAACGCCACTACGGCGACTTGCGAGTGAATGAGGATGAAATGATGATGAAAGGCACACAACACCCAGTCATCTCGAGGCAGAGAAAATCCCTGACCCCGCCGGGAATCGAGAACGCTACCGCAAGACCACGAGCCGCTGACAGCTCAACAGATGTTAGGACTTCTTGCCTGAACTGCTGGTCGTCCACATTTCACTTCCGTACAATGTTACTCTCCAAATACCTTCAGGAGAGACTTCTTAACATTTAAATTTATGTGGGAATTAAAAAAAACTTATATTTTTCAGAAACATTTTCCTGCTGTTGCTAGTCTAATTTCATATGCTCTCTACTTCTGCTATCGTTAGTTACTTTGCTGCCCAACTACCGAAGCTCCACTACTTTTAGTGTTTCAGAATCACTATGTCAAACAGCAAGTTTTTACTTCGCTGAATTGTAATTCTTTTTCGAAATTTCTGTTCGGTTTCTCTCATTGCTTGCTCAGTGTACGGACTGAATAACGTGGGAGACAGGCTGCAACTCCTTGTCAACCACAGCCTGATTTTCATGTCCTTCGATTCTTACAACGACTGTCTGGATTGTGTATAAGTTTTTGATAACCTTTAGCTTCCCATATTTTATCCCAACTACTTACCGAATTTCGATGAGTGTATTTCAGTCAACGTTGTCAGAGGTTATCTATAAATGCTAAAAAGGCATGTTTGCGTTTCTTCAGTCCGCTTTCCAACATGGTTAATGTAGGAAGTGTTCCGGCGTAACATAAAGCGCCGGCACGTCGGCCTGGAACGTTACAGCAGAGAGGGCTCTGAGGCGATGCCACGGCAGGGGCGGCCCCTGTACGAAGAGAACATAAGCGTCGCGGCCGCACTAGAAGACGGGCCGTGATATAAATGCTGTAGCAGTGACTTGTGAACCGTATAATTTGCTTGCATGGAAATTGTATACATCCAAGGACATTGATTATTTGCATGTCGCCATTTGCTTGCGACCCGTCTTTATAAATACGCAAAGTTAAGTATTGTCAATTTAATTTACTGTAATAAACTCCGTTGATAAGATTTGCTTGAATTGTTGTCTAGCTGTCCGAGAAAACAGCTTCCTAGGCACCCTATATTAGACGAGTGGACAGGATACGAAAAGAAGCGCAAACAGTCGAAAGACTTCATACTTTTTGGCAGAATCTTCACCACTTAACACTTGAGTCAATCACAGTCACTAAATACTTACGGGTATCATTATTGACTGATTTAACATAGGCTACATAGAAGTGCTTATGGAAAACACAGAAGCGAGAATAGAAACTGTTAGAAGAAGCCTAAGAAAGTACAGCTTAACTATGTAAGAGATTCCTCATAAAACTCATATCTGCTTGATTCTTTGAGCTCGTTTCGTAGCTCCGGGGCCATCACCAAACTTGAGTAAGCGAGGATGCTGAAAATTTCCACAAAAGATACAGTTTTGTCAAATAAAGACAAAGCTGGAGAGAGTGGTTGTTATGTGAAACAAATAGTTGATGGTGTACAGGAACCACCTTATTTAAAAAGTGTTTATTTAAAAAGTATTTATTTAAAAAGTACCGTTACCGGTTCTAGGTTATCACAATCCATCATCATACGGTTTTTTCATCCTTTCTTCAAAACAAATTATCCATATCTTTCCTGTGAGTTGTCCTACGGTAAACAATAATTTACAGTTACAAACGTGTAACCAAAATAGTTGCGATACAGATTTGTGTTGGAATGCACCTAACGAAATCTGTCCATCTGGCCCATTTGTTTTCCAAATTTTCTTGCAATGAAAAACATTCTCAACAATGTTTGTGTTTTCACTAACACATACTTTGGTTTTCATTGCGAAACACTTTCGTTTCGTCATCTTTTGTAGAGCAAGTGCTATGACAGTTAGGTGGGAGGTGAGAAAAATTGGATTTCATGGTCGAGCGGCTGCTCATAAGCCACACATCGCGCCGGTAAATGCCAAACGACGCCTAACTTGTTGTAAGGAGCACATAATGTAATACATTGGACGATTGAACAGTGTAAAACCGTTGTGTGGAGTGGCGAATCACGGTACACAATGCGGCGATCCTTTGGTAGGATGTGGCTATGGCGATTGAGCGGTGAACATCATGTGCCAGTGTGTGAAGTGCCAACAGTAAAATTCGGAGGCGCGAAGGGAGGTTATGGTGTGGTCGTGTTTCTAATGGAAGGGGCGTGACCCCTTGTTATTTTGTTTGGCACTATCACAGCACAAGCCTACATTGACCTTTTAAGCACCTTCTAGCTTCCCACTGTTGAAGAGCAGTTCGGCTATGGCGATTGAATCTTTCAATACCATCGAGCACATATTCATAATGCACGGCCTGTGGCGAAGTGGTTACACGACAATAACATCCCTCTAATGGACTGCCCAGCACGTAGTGCTGACCTGTATCCTATAAAGCACCTTTGGGATGTTTTGGAACGCCGACTTCGTGCCAGGCCTCACCGACCGATATCGATACCTCTCCTCAGTGCAGCACTACGTGAAGAATGGGCTGCCATTCCCCAAGAAACCTTCTAGCACGTGATTGAACGTATGCCTGAGAGAGTGTAAGATGTCTTCAAGCCTAAGGGTGGGCCAACACAATGTTGATTTCCAGCATTACCGATGGAGGGTGCCGCGAACTTGTAAGTCATTTTCAGCCAGGTGTCCAGATACTTTTAATCACATAGTGTAACTGAGTTGAAAATTATTACAGAATCTGACGGGGAATCCATCTGGCACTGGAGTCTTGTCTAATTTTAGCGATATACGTTGTTTCTCGACGACATTCACTTTAATATCCGAATCATTAATCTTAGAAGTTATGTGGTAACTCCGCGGGTTTCGGTAAGTCATATGAGAAAACTACGTCGTGGGATTCGCATTTATGGAATCCATTTCAGCTTGTATAAAGGCCATTCTGTCGGAGATACCCCGCTACGCTTGAGTTCAAAGTAAGTTCTACGGCTCTACAAAACGAATTTTCGACGTGCACCACATGTTTTGCACTGAAAATTCGCGTAGAGACCAAATGAAAGTGTTTTACAGTGAAAACCAACGTATGTGAGTGTGAAAATGCGAACGTCTTTGACAATGTATCTTATTGCAAGAAAATAGCAAACCAAATGCGCCAGATGGATACTTTACGTAAGTTGCATCCTACACAAAACATCTGATGAAGAATTGTGGAAAATTCGAAACCGGTAACGGTAGTTTTTGAGTAAAGTAACGCAAAACCAATTTGTGGCTGGTTGCTGTACACCATACACAATGTATTCCACAGAAGAGTTTGACTGTCTTCGGTGCACGCAGACAGGCAGTAACACGGCGACGCACGTTGCGTGTGTCTCTCAGCTGACGCCAGTGGTCGAGAAAGGAGGCGTGAGTGAGGACCGGCTATCACATTTCCCGGGCAGCTGACCTCAGGGTCGACGGCGGAAGGCCGCGAAGAAAGCGCATCCAGCGGAAATGGGGCCGGAAACGACGTTTGGCGCCCGGAGTGTTGGTCCCGCCAGGCTCACGCCTCCCGACCAGCTGTTGAGCTCAGGGGGGAGGCATCGAGGATGCCGGCCCGGAGCCAACTAGGGCAACCGCGAGAACGTGTACACGACACTGCCAGTGTTTTTGTGAAGGACGGTACCGAAAGTCTACGTGGGTGGGGGGTAATCCGCCAGCCATGATTCGCCTGCACTCTGTTTACAAGCGGCGAGCCGGGAGAGTTATTTATAAAGCGACAACAGATCTGCCAGTCACGCTAGCTCCATTCTCAGCGTAGACTGGATGTACTGACGATGATGCATGTAGGACAGTCATGGAAAGGGTTATCCCATTTTAAGACCTGCTGTATATGACGCACAAATGTTGCAAACGTTGGCGGTCGAGTTAGACTTGTTCTGTGGACCTGCGTTACGCATTCTTCGACATCCAATCAGCGTTTAGCAGTGTTCTGATCCTCCTGCTATGAATGTCGTAGTCAATGCGAGCATTAAACATCATCATAGTGAATTATTTAGTGAATTTTTATTCCATTCGATGCTAGTTGTCATTGCTGTTAGCGACAAATTCTACACAAGCATCCGAGATATATACACTGAGGTGACCAAACTCATGGGTACTTTTGTATCCCGTGGGCAGGAGCAGGAGCAGGAGCAAGAAAAATACGTCGGTACTTTGTAACACCGGAAATGCATATCCTCCTATTTCCATCTATTGTACTATAAATTTGTTTTCCTTATTTTTGTTACCTGAATATATGACATTTCTGTGTCTTTACATATTGTAATTGTTTTACTATTTGTATATATATATATATATATATATATATATATATGCATTGATGTCGATGTATAATTGGTTTGTTTCGTAAATATTATTTGTATTTTTACGCTGGGTCTTGCCTAGGGAAAACTGCTATCGAACGATTACATCGATAGGTCGTGTGAAGAACAAAAGTGTTTAGGATCTTTGGTAGTGTTAACTCTGCCGCGTCGAGCGCGGGCTGAGAGAGGGAGTCTGGCGGCAGTAGCGAGTGGAGCAGGTGTGTTGTGTGAAGCTCCCGCGAGTTGCCGCGCTTTCGGGGTTTGGCAGCATGTAATTGCGCTCGACTCGCGATGATAGTTTCTGACATGGTGTCGCGGACAGGAAACATTAGCTAGTGCACATCAAGAGCCCGTTTCGTCTGGTGACCGTGTCGAGAAGAAGGCGCGCCTACATCCAGCTTCTGCAACAGCGACGGCCGACAATGAGTGACTGTCGCCACCTCCTCGATCGACGGCTTCAAACCTTCAATCAACCGACAAGGAAGACTGGACGCACGTAAAGTTTTAGAACTGTATGGCAGACCTCAGCTTTTAAAACTGTTCAAATCACAAAATTACAGCAACGTAGCATGAACGTTTGTTGCTCATTGTCCCAATTGCATTACCAAGCAGGGTCCCTTCCTTTTCCGGAATGAACCCGAGTGTCGTTGAAATTCAAACGCCAGCATTAAAGTAACATTATCCTATTTCACTGCTTTAATTTCAAAGTTCAGTTAAGGTATTCATAGCTGGCTACAATATTCAGATTACACAAGCACAAATTAAGAGTGCGAGTTTTGTTACCGTATTTTAGCTTACCTGTGACTGCAGCTCAGCTTGGTACGTACTAAATTTTACTATTGTTAATTGTTCAGAATCATTTAATTCAAGTTCAAAGATAAATCCCTTATTTCTAAATTGCGTAGATTCAAGTAGCTTTTGAAATGATTGTTGAGGTAGTCCAAGACTAACCGTATTTTACTGAATTTCGATGTGCTTCAGAAAGAAAGCTCACTATTAACTTCAGTCACTAAATTAACTTTCGATTTTCCTGTTTTATTAATTCTTTTGCTAAATTAAGTCAGAGTGTAGCGAAATTTATTACTTCTGACAAACTTTCAGTTTTCACACTACACGTGTCAACCTTCAGTTGCCACGCTTCTAGTGCTAATTATATGTGTAATAACCTTTCTTTTTCAGTTACTATAGTAACTGTCCTTAGGACTGGCGACCGTAATTTCCCCCAAATCTCAAATATCTAATTACCGCTAGTTAACTGTTAACGTAACGGCCGCACATTTACTTTCTTTATTAACTTTACCCCTTTTCAAAATTAATTTCCACCAGTTTCATTTGCATTTTTCCTTTCATTTAGATGTAACCCTTTCCTCCCTCTTTACCGACAAATTAACTTCGGTGACGATTGCTTTTCCCAAATTTCCATTAGGTACACGCGGTTTAATTTTTCACTGTCATTAAGGTCGATAAGTGAGGGGGAGGTTACAACTGCACGTAAGTAAAAGTGGTTTACCGGTGCAAAAAACAAGTTAATACATGGTTACATGACTTGCAATGAGGTGCGATGCTGAAGCGAAGTGCCCCGGCTGTCTGTTCTTGATCAAATCCGTTGCATCTACAGTGGTGATCGTAGAGCCTGCCAGAGGGCGCTGTCGTCGTTGTCTGTCGTAGTGCCAACTTAACTGGCAGCTACGTCGTGACATCCTACCTATCGATACCACAGGTACCTCCTAATATCGTGTCGTATTTCCTTTTGCCCAGCGCAGTGCAGCGGCTTGGCTTGGTACGGGCTGAACAAGCCGTTGGAAGTCTCCCTAGAAACACTAAACCATGCTGCCTCTATAGCCGTCCGTAATTGAGAAAGTGTTGCCGGCGCAAGATTTTATTCACTAACTGACCACTAGGTTATGTCCAATAAACGTTCGGTGGCACGCATGTCGAGCGATCGGGTGGCCAAATTATTCGCTCGAACTGTCCAGAATTTTCTTAAAACCAATCGTTAACAAGTGAGGCCTGGTGACATGACGCATCTCATCAACAAAAATTCTGTCTTTGTTTAGGAACATGGAAACGCGTATGTATTCAGTGTATTGACAGCGATGGCGAGGCATGACAGAATCTCTGACCAGAGAGTTATTTATCGTTGCTAGTCTGTGCTTGACCGCGCGAGAGTTCAGTTCTGTTGCGTATAGCGAGCCGGTAGGAACAGTAGTTGTAAGTAGCGAGTCGCGAGAGCATGTAGTAGTCAGTCAGTACAGTTGTGTGTGAGGAGTCGGCGGGCGTCGACATGGGTCTCTGGTCACGATTCAGGACGAGGTATATTGTTAAATAAGGTAATGAAGCAGCATTGCGCTCAGCTAACAATGTATTGTAATTGTAATTAATTTGTTCAAGAAATGCCCCAATAATAATTCTGTTTTCAAAGCAATCGTTATTAAAAAGAAAAAAATCTTTACAATTGAATGTTCATTTCTCAATTTTTGTGTCGAGTTTACATTGGGCCATTATTTTTCAATATTTTTTGTAGCGAAGGTACAGTCGCTTTTATTTCAATTTAACGATGTTTTGTGGGAGCTCAACAACATTTGGGTCATTATTATTCAGAAATCTTGTGGGGAAATAACTTTTGGCACGTTTTCATTATCATAGACTTTTCTTTTTATTTTTGCTGGGAAATCACACTTGGCTCTATTCACATTGACATTTGTATTGTCTTGTAAGAATTTGCTGGGAGGTTACGTTTAACACGATTCCCATTAACATTTAATTATTGTCCTTTTTCAAAATTTTGTGGGGAGGTTACAACATGAAGCTCATGAATGGCTGCAAATCGTCTCCAAGTAGCCGCATATAACCATTTCCAGTCGATGATCGTTTCAGTTGGATCAGAGGACCCAGTTCATCCCGTGTAAACGCAGCCCACACCATTGTGGAGCCACCAACACCGCTTGCACAGTGCCCCAGTTGACAGCTCGAGTCCACGGCTTCGTGAGGTCTGCGGCACATTCTAGCCCTACCGTCAGTCAGCTTTTACCAGCTGAAATCGGGACTTATCTGACCAGGCCACAACTTTCCAGGGCTCAGGCGATAGGTTCACGAAACCAGGAGAGGCACTGCAGGCGATGTCGTGCTGTTAGCAAAGGGACTTGTGTCGGTCGTCTGCTGTTATAGCCCGTTAACGCCAAATTTCGCCACACTGTCCTAACAGACATGCTCGTCGTACGTTCCACATTGGTCTCTGCTGTCATTTCTCGCAGTCTTGCTTGTCTGTTAGCACTGACAAACACCGCTAATCTAGGTAGTTCAATGAAGGCCGTCGGTCACTGCGTTGTGGGTGGTGAGAGGTAATGCCAGAGATTTTTTACTTCCGGCACACCCTTGACACTGTGGATCTACGTATATTGAATTCCCCAGCGATTTCCGAATTGGAATGTCCCATATATCTAGCTCCAACTACCGTTCCCCGTTGTAACGGAACATATTAAAGGCTTTACTGTACCGAAGTATGCGATACCCTCCAAATTCAACCAGTTCAACGAGTATTTATGATTATAGAAAAGTTATTGTGTATGTTAACAATGATTGCATAACATGTCTCCATAAACAGTCAACCCATTAAATTATACTGAATAACTGACCCACACAAAAGTTTATATCACTTTATCACTGATACAGCAAATGTCATCATGTAAAAACACTAAGTTCATCTTAAATAATTAATATGAAGTACGAAAAATAGTGGCCCACTTAGGTATTTTGGATCTCCTTAAATAAAAATCACCCAGTGAAACCTATTTGTTCACTAGGAGCGGTTTCACTCAGTATTCACGAAATCAATCCTATTTTAGACGAAAACCAATGTAATTCATAATAATTCATGTTATTTACTTATTTATGCAAATTAGAGGAGTCAATTGACAAACTTCTAAAAAACGGCCTTTTTGTAACAGAGAATTATTCAAGTCAACAAATCTGTCTGTCATTTTAATAACATGTTAAATTATGTCACTCGATGCAAATTAATAACTTTTCTGCACAAATTATGATAACAGATGTACATGTGACTTGTAAACTATATCTCTTTTTAGTAGTTCTTTGACAATGTTATAAATACAAGCAGCAAGAAGGGTCGGGAGGCAGTCAGAATGTCACTTTGGTAAAGTGTGTTTGTGTGTTATTGTTTGAGGTGGATAAACAATGCAAAGAACATGTAACGGAAGTACTACTTTGTGTTGAGTCATGGTCTTTGGTGGACAGTGGAATTAAGATGGCCACCAGAGTAATAAATATTTGAAGTTTACATATTTGTTGGTATCGCTCGTTCTTTATCATCAAAAGCACATAAAAAACACGGGACCTCATGTTTTTAACCCTAGACAACCAGATTTAGAGCCAGCATCAGCATCGAGACACAGCAGCGATCCAGCAAGTAGCAGCGATTACCACAACACAATGCATTTTAATGGCGCCAACCTAACATCAAGTGCCAACAAGCTCCGTAAATGGGAGTGAAATAGTGCGATTATAGCAATTAGCAATATCTACGACCAGGCGACCATTACACCGTTCAAAGTCTGATAATTCCCGTCGTGCGGCCATTATCACGTCAGAAATCTTTTCACGTGAGTCACAGGAGTACAAATGACAGCTGCGCCGAAGCGCCGCCCTTTTATACCTTGTGTACGCGATACTAACGCGATCATTATATGTGCATATCGCTATCCCATGACTTCTTGTCACCTCTGTGTAATTTGCAGCATACACGATTTTTTCAAGAGCGAAGTTGTAAGTAGGCTGTTTATGTTTTCTTATTGGCAAAGTTACGTAGCGCTCTGTATGAAAATCACTGGCTGTGCTGTGTGCAGTCTGTGGCTAGTTTGCATTGTTGTCTGCCATTGTAGAGGGGCAGCTGGATGTTAACAGCGCGTAGCGTTGGGCAGTTGGAGGTGAGCCGCCAGCAGTGGTGGATGTGGGGAGAGAGATGGCGGAGTTTTGTAATTTGTCATGAACTGCTATATATCTTATGACTATTAAGGTAAATACAGTGTTTGTTCTCTATTAAAATCTTTCATTTGCTAACTATCCCTATCAGTAGTTAGTGCCTTCAGTAGTTTGAATCTTTTATTTAGCTGGCAGTAGTGGCGCTCGCTGTATTGCAGTAGTTCCAGTAACGAAGATTTTTGTGAGGTAAGTGATTTGTGAAAGGTATAGGTTAATGTTAGTCAGGGCCATTCTTTTGTAGGGATTTTTGAAAGTTAGATTGCGTTGCGCTAAAAAATATTGTGTGTCAGGTTAAGCACAGTTGTATAAATTGGTTTTAAGGGGACGTTTCAAAGTTTATATAAACACGTAGCGCAACTGTCGCTTGAAACAGGCGACAATGTAATCTCAGTCCGTTCTTCGACCTGTGCGAACCACCACCGTTCGTGAATCGGACTATAGATGCTACGTATGGCGCAAGTGTAGACGCTATACCTGAACAGTCTGTTAGGAGGCAGTATGACGCGAATTAATCCACTTTGACCGTGAGATGATTATCGATCTAGGACGTATTGGTCGCAGCATGTCACACAAGAATTCGTGTCCTTGATGGATCTTCAACATCGCAGACAACGTTTTAGGGTAAACCACTATACACGACGAACATGCGTGTTTGATACACTTACGTCACGTGTATTTGCAGGGCCAGATGGGGCAATGGGCAGTCTACACCGAGCCAGATGGTTTTTTTCCGAGTCATCAGTCTTCTGACTGCTTTGACGCGGCCAGCTACGAATTCCTCTCCTGTGCCAACGTCTTCCTCTCAGCGTTGCATTTACGACCTACGTCCTCAATTATTTGCTGAATGTATTTCAGTTTCTGTCTTCCTCTTCAGTTTCTTTCCCCTCTGCAGTTCCCTCTAGTACCATGGAAGCCATTTCCTCATGTCTTAACAGATGTCCTATCGTCCTGTCCCTTCTCCTTGTCAGGATTCTCCGCACATTCCTCTCCGATTCTACGCAGAACCTCCCCATTCCTTACCTTATCAGTCCACCTAATTTTCAACATTCGTCTGTAGCAACACATCTCACATGCTTGGATTCTCTTCTGTTTCGCTTTTCCCACACCAGATGGTACCAGATATGAAAAGTAAGTAAACTTGTATCCCATGAATGCTTGGGATACCCTGAATCCTACTCGCCCACAGCAAACTTTCCATCGCGAAGTATGAGAGCAGTGTGCGTAAGTGTATCCGTTAAGTGTAGGTGGCTCTAGTGGCTTTGTTTGCAGTGTAGTGTCATTTTCGTCTTTTAAGATGATGAAACAGGGGATGGGGTGAAAATCGGTGCTGACACACAGCCTTTTCGTCTAGGATGCCAACAAGTGTTTGGCCGGAATTAATGTCTCCATCCGCCATTAACAGTGTCGCATGCCCTCACTTCATGAGACACTGCGGAGAGGCTTCAACTTAATCCAGGACTTCAGCGCAAAGACAGCTAATCGGGGACTTTACGCCAGCACCCCTCCTATTCCCTCTGCCGTAAAGGCAAAAGGAAAATTGTCAACAGCACATGGCGTACCCGGGGTCACCACACCAAGTACTGGCCACGTTCGACGGTGCTTAATTTCTTTGAACTGACGGGAACGCCGTTGTCAGATTTGCAAATGAGGTGTCATGGGTCATTTTATACTAGAACTATATTGAGACAAACGAACCGCATAGATCTAAGTAGCCGACGACAAAACTGTGTACCAATCTTTTCCATTATTTTTGGCCACGCAGTATATAATGCATGTTTCTGGACTCATACAGAACAACGCGTATGGGTTTCCCGCTTGCTGGTTGAGAAGAACAGCACCATTATTTACAGTAAGTCTGAGTGCGGTTTTAGGTGGTTTTCCGCATTTTTTGAGCTGATTCCCGACTTACTCTCTTATACAGACCAAAACACAAAAAAAAAAATTATGGAAATTCTGTCTAAAGCTGCAACCATTCTCTTACGTGACTAATGCAAGCGATGTTTTATCTAATGGCATATTACAGTAACTACAGTGTGTAATCGATTCATGAATTTCGAAAAGGGCACATCTCAGTCTGTTTGATAAAATTACGTTTGTGAAGAATAATTTTGCGGGACAGAGGTACATGCTTATTCATTACGTAAGACAGAAATACGACATTTGTTCTGAATGAATTTCGAAAAATATTTGAAAAAGGCACATCTACCAGAGATAAGTCGTTTTCAAGCTTTGCCAGATTACGAGGCCCTTTGAAAGGGCACGACCGATTTCCTTCCACTTCCCTCCCTAATCCGATGGGGCCGTGACCTCGCTGTTTGGACCCCTCCCCCAAATCGACCAGTCAACCAAACAGTCAGCTTACAAGAAAGTGTACGAAGAAATGTATAAGTATTTTGGAGGTTTAGATTCTCGTAATTTGTCACTGGCGGTAAGGCAAAAACTTCTGAGATCACTGTGTTCAAATTGCGAAGACTCATCTTTACAAGCAAAGTACTAATAATGGAAACGAAATACTCGTTTTTATCTGCGGCTGTTCGTAACATTTTTTCGTTACTGTTGCAGACTTCAAGGCACCTAATTACCGTGTAGACGCAGTCAGTTCTACCTCTGATCCATTCAGCAAGGGTACAAAGATAAAAAGAAACGCTGATTCAGAAAGTCTAAACAGCAGAAATATGTAGTGAACAAAATCTCTTTTCGCTAAGAAGTTGGGGGAAACATGTGGCAAAAACTCGCAAAGAAAATGTGGGCTCACAACGGCCTTGCTGATTCCATTCTCCGCCAACAGCGAAACATGCGTTGTCGTGGAACAATGTGACCTCTGCCTCGCCTACATTTCGACAAGAGATGTGACTTGTGTAGTTGACCATATACCCGAGAATAAACGTAGTCAGTTTCAATAATTAACTCCACACCTCAATTTCACGCCGTGGCTTCGTGAACGCTGCACGTCCAGTTGAATTTTTGCCTCAAGGACATCCTGCCAACGCGAGATTGACTGCTTTAAAAACAAACAAATAAATAAACATACCTGTAACAGCGATTTGGTTTGCTGCGTGATAAGACCTCTTCTCATTCTCGTGCAGTCGTCTCCTCTCTGCACAATCATTTTACTGTCTAGATTTCACTCTAGGTGACTGTGGCGTTTGCAGTAAAGTCAAGGAAAAGCTTTTATAGACGAAGGATTTCACGTGTTAGTGATAAAGAGCGTAAGAGAGCAGGTAGAACGCTAATTCCACGTTGAAATAAAACAGCTAAGAAGCCAGGCAAATAAAATATATAGATTATTGTACAGACGACTAACTGTTTTTCTAAATGTTCATCAAGTTGATACAAAAATAAAGTGGTTCAGAAACATGTCTGTTTTGGATATTTACTTTGTGGATAATCGTTATAATGGAGGATGGCGTGTTAAGCTGAAAAATATTTGTGGCAGGTCTTTGTATAAATAATGGTATAACTCACAAACATTAGGGTTTTATTCATGCACTAGTCTGAATTCTTGGGCATTATGATTTTTAGTCGTAACAATGCAGACGTTAGTATGAAATATAGTTTAGCTTACGCGCATACGCAGGAAAAAGAATTAAGTTTGCTTTGACGTTAAATAAGCAGCTGCAAGAAAATATATACGATGTGTACATAACGTCCGGGAACAATCAAGAACTAAACATAATACAGATAACTCTAAAAGGTTACTTCTTTTTTTTTTTTAAATGCGTCACCACAGAAGAAACTTATACGGAGCGAGATCTGGTGATCTGGAAAGCCATTTCATGAAACATCTGTCCTGTTCTGTAGCATGGCCGAACCATTGATGCGGCACTGACTATCGGCAAATTACCAAACTACGGTGTGGTGGTATACATGAAAAAGAACTTTCAGAGTTTCTCTTCAGAGTGACATATGTATGACATCTGTACAGTGTTTGGTTCTTGTGCAATAAATAATTAAAAGTTTTCCCGGACTTCATGTACACCCTATATATGTAGATATATATATTAGCTTTCTCTCGCTAAGACGGAAAGCAAAAGAAACAGCTGTAAGTAAAGCATCAGGTAAGGAGATAAGATACATGTTTTGTAAATATTCTGTACAAAAGCTATGAAGGCTGTTCCCGTACACACAGTATTTATATTTATTTATAAAAGTGTAGATTATTCTGCCTTAGTATCGAAAAGTGTCTGCGTGAAAAGAAAAGAATACTTTTGCTCAAGATGATCACCTCAATTTTTTATTAGTGAACAAACAGTGACAAGTTGTACGGCGCTGAACGACTAGAAAATTAGAGACTGGAGTGAGCAGTTATTGAACTTTTACGATCAATTTTACTGTCAGCGTAGACTGAAATTTGAGACATCATTATTGATTTATGAAGATGGCATCTGTTCTTTCGGAAATTACAATTAAATCAATACCATTAGCTGCTGAGAGGTGTTGATACACATCAACGGGCACAGTTGAAAACCGGGACTCGAACCCGGGATATCCTGCTTACATGGCACACGCTCTATCTATCTTAGCCACCGACGGCACAGAGGATAGTGCGGTAAGTCCTTGCAGTCGCACTGTCCTCTGTGCCGTCGGTGGTTCAGATGGACAGAGCGTCTGCCATGTAAGCAAGAGCTCCCGGGTTCGAGTTCCGGTCGCGGCACACATTTTCAGCTGTCCCCGTCGATGTATATCAATGCTTGTCAACAGCTAATGGTAGTAATTTAGTTGTAATTTCATTACTGATTTAAGCTTCTGTTTGATATAGCGGACAATTTAAATGTAATAAAACCTCGTCACATAGCTTTATCGATCATTGCTTAACGTTTTCCCTAAAGTGCCATAATAAAGCTAAATAGCCTAAGAATGAGATTCTCACTCTGCAGCGGAGTGTGCGCTGATATGAAACTTCCTGGCAGATTAAAACTGTGTGCCCGACCGAGACTCGAACTCGTGACCTAAGCTTCTGTTTGATATAGCGGACAATTTAAATGTAATAAAACCTCGTCACATAGATTTATCGATCATTCCTTAACGTTTTCTCCTCAAGTGCCATAATAAAGCTAAATAGGCTAAGAATGAGATTCTCACTCTGCAGCGGAGTGTGCGCTGATATGAAACTTCCTGGCAGATTAAAACTGTGTGCCCGACCGAGACTCGAACTCGAGACCTTTGCCTTTCGCGGGCAAGTGCTCTACCAACTGAGCTACCGAAGCACGACTCACGCACGGTACTCGCAGCCTTACTTCTGCCAGTATCTCGTCTCTTACCTTCCAAACTTTACAGATGCTCTTCTGAGAACCTTGCAGAACTAGCACTCCTGAAAGAAAGGATACTGCGGAGACATGGCTTAGCCACAGTCTGGGGGATGTTTCCAGAACGAGATTCTCACTCTGCAGCGGAGTGTGCGCTGATATGAAACTTCCTGGCAGATTAAAACTGTTCTGGAAACATCCCCCAGGCTGTGGATAAGCCATGTCCCCGAAGTATCCTTTCTTTCAGGAGTGCTAGTTCTGCAAGGTTCGCAGAAGAGCGTATGTAAAGTTTGGAAGGTAGGAGACGAGATACTGGCAGAAGTAAAGCTGTGAGTACCGTGCGTGATTCGTGCTTCGGTAGCTCAGATGGTAGAGCACTTGCCCGCGAAAGGCAAAGGTCCTTTCCCCTGGTCTATAGGCAGCTCTCTGGGGTAGGTTTACTCAGGAGCCAACGCCTGAAGTGGATCAGATTTTTTTGTTATAGGATGACAAGTGGCGGTGGCACTTAGGTTTTTTATTTTTTTATTTATTTATTTATTTTTAGTTCCATTTTACTAAGGGGCTTTTTAAGGGTTAAAAGTGGTCCAAAAAGGGGGTAGCGCCTAAAAAAAGAAAAAAAAGAATAGCGTCTTTGGTAAAAAAAAGAAAAAAAGACAAAAAAAGTGACAAGGGAGCAAGACTCCCGTCCGGGCGACCCTGGTTCGAAACCCGTCTATGCTACTTTTGTTTCCTTTTTTCCAAATGCCTTTTGTAATTTATAATTAATCATCAAAATTCCGCAAAAAAAAGGCCCGAGTTCGAGTCTCGGTCGGGCACACAGTTTTAATCTGCCAGGAAGTTTAAATAGGCTAAGTTTCAAACTGCATTACGGTGGTGAAGTTCCTTTGTTTACGCCCATTTCTCTGATTTTCTGTCGACGACATTAAGGTCAGTTTCTCACTCAAAATGGTCGAAATTTCGATATTTTTATTCCATTTTTTGGATGGTGTATGTCTCTAGAATGTCGAGACGAGAATGTTTCTTAATCCGTGCGTTACAAAAGTTCGAAGCAGTGTCACGGCCACCGTGGGGCGCTCTCAGCCGGAGACGCCGGGCTCAGGTAGGAAACTTGTCTTGCCGTGACGCACCTTGACAGAATGATTAATATTGCAATATGCATAAAAACACATTCGCCGAAAAGTCTGACGAACAACGTGCGCAGGCTGCCGAAAGCTGCATATCCAGCTCAGCCAGGTCGGCTTTTCTCGCAAAGAAGAACGAGGCCATTGTTCTCCAGGAACAGTTCGAGTCAGAGGAAAGATTGATATGCGGTCCTTGAACTGCCGACTAAACGTAAATAACGAAAACACTTCTTTTTGGTTAAATTTTGGTCAAAACGTAATTTCTGGTCCGCCATATTGGATTGGCTATGTGGAGTTTTGAAAATCTAACTTCAGATTGCTGTTCACTGACATCAAAAATATATAATAACAAGTAGTTTTTATGCAAATAGAACTAATAATACATCTAACAGTTTCCATTAAGCTTTAAAAAGTTTTTTTTTTCTCGAGAGACGATTTTTCAAAACTGCGTGCAGCATAAAATAATAACGGTTCAGCCTAGCATCTTCTACCTGTGCCCCCGAAAAGTAAACACTTTTCTTGGAAACTTATACGTATAACATTCTAAACTTCTTACAGCAACAATTTTTTGAAAACCGATTGAGAGTGAAACAAACCCCTGAAAACCCTCGAGTTAGCACCATAGCGTTGAATTTAAGTTTACTTCATTGTGGTTAGGTGTAAGCTCCCATAAATTCAATGTAGTATCGACTGGGTAACTATTTTTGATTTCAGTTAACTCCTGAGTAGCTACACTGTACGCAGTCTGCGTACTTCAAACTCTCAGGCCATTGATCAAACCAAAATTACGGGCGCCATTTTCTTTATTGAAAACGTAAAATAAAGCTCAAAATATGATCAGTCATAATTCCCAACAGATCTTTTATAAGTCGTTTCATTGTCTCAAAAAATTTCCATTTTTTTTTTTTTTTTTTTTTTGCTCATTTGAATGAGAACCCTGCCTTAAGCCTGTACGTACCACGCATCTTAAATTACGACTTGTAACGGACGAACGATCAGAAAGCACAGACTTATTACTGTGCCTCTTAGTATCACTGTCGCCGAGGGCTTTGCTACGATTTTCATGGTATGTGTCGTATGACTCACAATCAGATGAAAGTCTTTTAATTTAACATGTGTCAGTATCACTGCCTATTTATACGTATTTATACAAACAGCTTCTGATTTGGCTGTACGAGGCTGTGTGGTTCTCGTTCTACACTTCCACATCCCCGAAAAATCCGAAGTGGTCACCGAGAACAGAACCAATGAACTTCGCTTCGGCGGCTAAAGGACCTAACTAGAAGGTCGCAGAGGTGGCCTGAAATTTCGTTTGTCACTCATTCTAGTAGAGGTCATAAATACGACGCTATTTCAGAGACTACTGTGTCAGTTTCCTTTCTTATTTATTAATTCATATTATCATTAGCAACATTGTGTTGACAGATTTCGTTTTATGGTTTTCCACTCCAGAAAAATCGGTCATCGGCATCTTCGAACCCCAACCTCAGCACCACAGTGACGTCCCTGAAGATAGTTTAGTTGGAATAGAGTCATCACTGGAACTAATTTTTTGTGAGAAAATAATCTGTGACATTCTCTGTCGTAACTTGGATTAGGATGTCGTTCTGTCTCTTTCACTGCTACACAGTTTCGGTTGTATAGCTATGTACTTCCAAACTACAACGGTTCATAATTCATTGTTAAAATGCTGTCGGGATGCTGGGCTCTGAAATGAAAAAAATGACATCCAGTGTTTCTTAAACGTATCCGGACACCCGGCAGAAAATGACTTACAAGTTCGTGGCGCCCTCCATCGGTAATGCTTTAATTCAATGTGGTGTTGGCCCACTCTAAGCCTAGATGACAGCTTCCACTCTCGCAGGTGTACGTTTAATCAGGTGCTGGAAGGTTTCTTGGGGAATGGCAGCCCATTGTTCACGGAGTGGTGCACTGAGGAGAAGTATCAACGTCGGTCGGTGAGGCCTGGCACGAAGTCGGCGTTCCAAACATCCCAGAGGTGTTCTATAGGATTCAGGTCAGGCCAGTCCATCACAGGGATGCTATTGTCGTGTTATCACGTAATGTGTAATAGGCACATCATCACACAGCAATTCCAGACTACATCAGCATACACTGCTAGTACCATAACAATTAGGTGGGATGTGAGAAGACTTGGATTTCATGGTCGAGCGGCTGCTCATAAGCCACACATCACTTCGGTAAATGCCAAACGACGCCTCGCTTGGTGTAAGGAGCATAAACATTCGACGATTGAACAGTGGAAGAACGTTGTGTGGAGGACAATCACGGTACACAACGTGGCGATCCGATAGCAGGATGTGGGTATGACGAATGTCCGGTGAACGTCATCTGCCAGCGTGTGTAGTGCCAACGGTAAAATTCGGAGATGGTGGTTTTATGTTGCGGTCGTGCTTTTCTTCGAGGCGGCTTCCATCCCTTGTTGTTTTGTGTGCCACTGTCACAGCACAGGTCTACGTTGATGTTTTAAGCACCTTCTTGCTTCCCACTTTCGAAGATCAATTCGGGGATGGTGATTGCATCTTTCAACACGATCGAGCACCTGTCCATAACGCATGGCCTGTGATGGAGTGATTACACGACAATAACATTCCTGTAATGGACTGGCCTGCACAAAGTCCTGACCTGAATACTATAGCCGGCCGGAGTGGCTGATCGGTTCTAGGCGCTTCAGTCTGGAACCGCATGACCGCTACGGTCGCAGGTTCGAATCCTGCCTCGGGCATGGATGTGTGTGTCGTCCTTAGGTTAGTTAGGTTTAAGTAGTTCTATGTTCTAGGGGACTGATGATCTCAGATGTTAAGTCCCATAGTGCTCATTTGAACCATTTTTGAATCCTATAGAACACTTTTGGGATGTTTTGGAATACCGACTTCGTATCAGGCCTCACCGACCGACATCGATACCTCTCCTCAATGCAGCACTCCGTGAAGAATGGGCTGTCATTCCCCAAGAAACCTTCCAGCACCTCATTGAAATTATGCCTGCGAGAGAGGAAGCTGTCATCAAGGCTATGGTACGGCCAACACATACTGAATTCGAGCGTTACCGATGGAGGGCGCCACGAACTTGTAAGTTATTTTCAGCCAGGTGTCCGGATACTTTTGATCACATAGTGTACGTATCATATACGGAAAAATAATACAACCGTTAGGAAGGCATCACTCTTTGCTTATCCAGAATTCATTGTATAATGCAGCTGTCTTAATGTATTTCATGAGTTCCTGAGTGCACTCTTTGGGCTCTTCAACTAACAAGCATTTAAGAAGGTCCTCCATGGTCTGAATCTTACCATACTACCATTTTTCAGTATGTGTAACGCCGTTGCTCGTAAGTTGTTTTGACAGCCCCATGCTCGTACTAAGTCGATTCCAAGTTGTCTAGTGCCACGACTGCAGTCGAGGACCTAATGGTAGAATTTCTACTATGGTGTTTGGACATTCTTGTTCCCAAGTGTAATTTATGAACATCTCTGATGTCGGCACTGAGTTCATGAAATTTCGCCTTGATTTACGTCGCTTCGGCTCGGGTTGATGTACAGTGGGTGACTTTCGTCAACTATCTGTTTGTTGTGCTCTTTTGAGCTCAGGAACGATCTTATGTAGTGGAGTAATACCCGCCAACGAGTACAAGTGATCCATTCTGCTTGGTTTCAGGTAGCCAGCTGTCTTTCTACAGCTACCATTGAGGATCGTGTCAGTTTTCACGGCGCGCTTGGATGTGACACAAACCGGTCATCCATACAGAGCGACCGAGAGGGAGGTGGCACTCGGTGTCGTGTCCAACGGAGTGAGACCCTGCGTCCAGCTGCAGCTCGGCGGCCGTCTTACCTGCCAGGAGTTGGACTCGAGCGCTAGGAAGGACATCCTGAAGGCGCGGTCGGCGTGGGCGAGATCCCAGCCCGGGCCCTCCAGCCCGGCCGCGTGCGTGTCGCCGGCGGTCAGCGGTCAGAGTCAGCGGTCAGCGGTCAGCGGTCAGCAGGTGCCGGCGCGGACCGGCAGCGCGCGCGCGAAGCTGCCCTCAGCGCACCATGGCGGCGCACAACGCACGAGAACGCCGCACTCAGTCCTGACGTCGCTGCGCCGATGCCGAAACTGGGGCTCGGCTAGTCGCGAGATTACAGCCTCGTATGCTACAGCCTTCGACTATATTTCCGTTACACTTCTCTTACAGCAGTCCTTGGCGGAGTTACGCTCCGTAATATGTACTGTAGTCCAATATTCACTCGATATTGTTGTAGTGTTTGATGATGTAGCGAAGTTACGATTCAGTTCTTACACATCCCGATCAAATTTAAACACACTGTTATGACTTGCAAACCATCAATAGCTCCTAACTGAACTTGATCGAGAGTCAACGAAGCGTTTTCCGGAAACAAACTAGCGAGACTCGGGAATAAGCGAAACACTGTCTACCAGCTCTGTACCTACTTGAGCTGTTACTTCTTCGTAATCTTGCAACCGGAACTAGTCGACTGCCGCAGGTGCAAGGTGCCTACTGTGACGCGTTTACGATCCGTTGTGAAATTCTGCAGTCATCGTTTGAGGTTACGAGGTCGTCAGAAGTTGGAACTGGTCCGCCGCCTCCAGCTGCCCCCGGCAGTTCGCTGCGGATGTCGGGATGCGCGTTTGTTGGCAGGATAGGAACGCGGCTTCGCAGAGGCCCCCTGCGTGACGCCCGAGGGCGGTGGTCTCCGCCCGGGAAGCTGGAATGCGTGCCTCGCTGGCTGCGCACGCGACGCACCGCGTCTGGGAACCGCCTCCACTCGCTCTGTCCAGGTCCTGCAACAGCCAAGAAGAACGCCGTTCACCTTCTGCTCGTAGCTGAGGACCCGCTAAAACAGCGTTATCCCTTAACGTCATGCCGGCCGGAGTGGTCGAACGGTTCTAGGCGCTACTGTCTGGAACCGCGCGACCGCTACGGCCGCAGGTTCGAATCCTGCCTCGGGCATGGATGTGTGTGATGTCCTTAGGTTAGTTAGGTTTCAGTAGTTCTAAGTTCTATGGGACTGATGACCTCATCAGTTAAGTCCCACAGTGCTCAGAGCCATTTTTGAACCGTAACGTCATGAAATACTTGAAAACTGGGCAATCAACAGGGCTCAGGCATCTGGCTCGACGGACTCATACTCAAGACGAAAAAGCGATCCCTTGCCGCAAGACAACTGAGCTTCTGGAAAACATGTTGAAAAATCGCTACTTCAGAGTGAACGTAGGTCAGTCTACGAGTAAATCCTACTCTATAAACAATGGGCTCCCACAGGGATCAGTTTTGGCTCCCCTTCTCTTCAACCTATACACGAGTGACATGCCAGCAACTAAATCGCAAAAATTCTGCTATGCAGATGACATTGCAATAGCCACTCAGAAAAGACATTTAAAGAGGGGAAAGCTACTCTGTCAACGTACCTTCAACTTCTTAACCACTATTCTACGAAATGGAGGCTCTGCCCAAATCCAAATAAAACTGAGGTAAGCATATTCCACCTGAACAATCATGAGACAAGACGAGAGCTACAAGTAACATTCTGCAATGAGCGATTGACGCAGAACAGCCATCCAAAATATCTAGAAATCACTCTTGACCGGTCACTGACCTATAAAACACACCTAGAAATAACCAGTCAAAAGATAAAAAATCGAAATAACGTATTAAGAAAGCTGACAGGAACCTCCAGGGAAGATCAAGCTAACACCCTACGCACCGCAGCACAATCTCTTGTTTACTCGGTGGCAGAATACTGCACCCCAATCTGGTACAAGAGCACACACACGAAGAAAATAGATGTCCAGCTTAATACCACCACGAGGAATGTCTCAGGATCTCTGCAATCAACTCCACTTCCCTGGCTTCATGCCCTTTGCAATATAGCTCCTCCCTCCCTCAGAATGCAACGAGCAGCTATCCGAGAATGGAAGAAAATTTATGACCCATCTGTCTCTGAAGATATACCTATCCGAAAAATATTGGACCATCTACCAACTATCCGCCTAAAATCCAGGAAAACTATATGGGAAGACGAAGTCCTCAAATTCCCAGAAAGGTACGACATAGCAAGGGAATGGAGGCAATATTGGTCGCTGAATGATCACCATCCTCTCATCACTGATTTTGATCCTTCCATACCGGTGGAAGGAATGCAAATGCCCACAAGAACTTCGTGCAGACTTAATAGTGTGAGGACTAACCACGGCAGGTGTAAGGCTATTCTACACAAATGGAGACTCACTGATGACCCACGATGCGAATGTGGTGCAGAAGAACAAACAATCCCTCAGGAGAGCTTCTGTAAAGTTTGGAATGTAGGAGACGAGGTACTGGCAGAAGTAAAGCTATGAGTACCGAGCGTGAGTCGTGCTTCGGTAGCTCAGATGGTAGAGCACTTGTCCGCGAAAGGCAAAGGTCCCGAGTTCGAGTCTCGGTCGGACACACAGTTTTAATCTGCCAGGGAGTTTCATATCAGCGCACACTCCGCTGCAGAGTGAAAATCTCATTCTGGAATCCCTCACCTGATCTTCGAATGTCCTGCGAGGAGGTTTGAAGGAGAATAGAGGGATATCATAAATGCTACTTCACGTGCTGTTCAGTGGTTGACCTGCTTAGATATGGACTTGGAATAGGTGCAGTGGCTGTCTCCCTAATCTTTCGCATATTGTTGTTTGCAATCAATCATTTAATAATATATTTGTAATTCGTTTATTATATTAATTAATAGTATGTGTGTAATTTTACTCTGTAGATGCCATACGCTAAATAAATAAATAAACAGGGCCTGGAAATGTACTACCAGAGTTAGTGAGGTATGGTCCAAGCGTTCTCTATGAATACGTAAGCATGTTATTTAATAAACGTATATATGCAGACTGAAGCGACAAATGAAAGTTTGTACGTCAGCCGGGATTCGAATCCAGGTCTCCCGCTCACTAGGCAGATGCACTGACCACTACGTCACACTGCAACAGTGGGTTTGCACAACCTCAAGGACTACCCCAGCACGCTTCCCTCCTCAATCCAGATTGCCATTCATGCCTCAGCCCACTTGGTATGCCCCCTAAACCCGAATAGCACTGCACAGGCTTTCCAACTATATTGGAATATCACCTCAGCTTCGAATGAAGCGGGGGGTCCTGCTTGAAACCCAGTCATAGGTGTTCTGGTCAAATGAAATTACATAGTTACGGAGACCTTTTCAACTCTCGGGTATCTACGATGTGTACAGGTTGGGCCATTGTCAGTGACCGGGCCAAATATCTCACGAAATAAGCATCAAACGAAAAAACTACAAAGAACGAAACTCGCCTAGCTTGAAGGGGGAAACCAGATGCCGCTACGGTT
Organism: Schistocerca cancellata; assembly: GCF_023864275.1. Taxonomy (NCBI): domain Eukaryota; kingdom Metazoa; phylum Arthropoda; class Insecta; order Orthoptera; family Acrididae; genus Schistocerca; species Schistocerca cancellata. The sequence goes on along the minus strand of NC_064632.1, from coordinate 42,586,600 downwards.
GGCCCGCTGGATGGCGCTGCCATAGGTCGAACGGATAACAACGGCGTTTTTTTTTAATAGGAACCCCCATTTTTTATTACATATTCGTGTAGTACGTAAAGAAATATGAATGTTTTCGTGGGACCACTTTTCTCCCTTTGTGATAGATGGCGCTGTAATAGTCACAAACATATGGTTCAAATGGCTCTGAGGTCATCAGTCCCCTAGAGCTTAGAACTACTTAAACCTAACTAACCTAAGGACATCACACACATCCATGCCCGACGCAGGATTCGAACCTGCGACCGTAGCAGTCGCGCGGTTCCGGACTGAATCGCCTAGAACCGCTCGGCCACCGCGGCAGGCCACAAACATATGGCTCACCATTTTAGAAGAACATTTGGTAACAGGTAGGTTTTCGAATTAAAATACAGAACGTAGGTACGTTTGATCATTTTATTTTGGTTGTTCCAATGTGATACATGTACCTTTATGAAATTATCATTTCTGAGAACGCATGCTGTTACAGGGTGATTACGTGTAAATACCACATTAATGCAATAAATGCTCAAAATGATGACCGTCAACCTCGATGCTTTTGGCAATACGTGTAACGACATTCCTCTCATCAGCGAGTAGTTCGCCTTCCGTAATGTTCGCACATGCATTGACAAAGCGCTGACGCATGTTGTCAGGCGTTGTCGGTGGATCACGATAGCAAATATCCTTCAACTTTCCCCACAGAAAAAAATACGGGGACGTCAGATCCGGTGAACGTGCGGGCCATAGTATGGTGCTTCGGCGACCAATCCATCTGTCATGAAATATGCTATTCGATACCGCTTCAACCGCACGCGAGCTATGTTCCGGGCATCCATCATGCTGGAAGTACATCGCCATTCTGTCAATCAGTGAAACATTTTGTAGTAACATCGGTAGAACATTACGTAGGAAATCAGCATACATTGCACCATTTAGATTGCAATCGATAAAATGGGGGCCAATTATCCTTCCTCCCATAATAACGCACCATACATTAACCCGCCAAGGTCGCTGATGTTCCACTTGTCGCAGCCATCGTGGATTTTCCGTTGCCCAATCGTTCATATTATGACGGTTTACGTTACCGCTGTTGGTGAAAGACGCTTCGTCGCTAAATAGAACGCATGTAAAAACCCTGTCATCGTCGCGTAATTTTTCTTGTTCCAGTGGCAGAACTGTACACGACGTTCAAAGTCGTCGCAATGCAATTCCTGGTGCATAGAAATATGGTACGGCTGCAATCGATGTTGATGTAGCATTCTCAACACCGACGTTTTTGAAAGTCCTGATTCTCGCGCAATTTGTCTGCTACTGATGTGCGGATTAGCCACGACAGCAGGTAAAACACCTACTTGGGCATTATCATTTGTTGCAGGTCGTGGTTGACGTTTCACATGTGGCTGAACACTTCCTGTTTCCTTAAATAACGTAACTATCCAGCGAACGGTCCGGATGATGTCTAGGATACCGAGCAGCATACATAGCACACGCCCGTTGAGAATTTTAATCACAATAGCCATACATCAACACGAAATCGACCCTTTCCGCAATTGGTAAACGGTCCATTTTAACACGGGTAATGTATCACGAAGCAAATACCGTCCGCACTGGCGGAATGTTACGTGATACCACGTACTTATACGTTTGTGACTATTACAGTGCCATCTATCACAAAGCGAAAAAGTGGTCCAACTAAAACATTCAAGTTTCTTTACGTACTACACGAATATGTAATAAAAATGGGGGTTCCTATTTTTAAAACACTCAGCTGATATCCGTTTGACCTATGGCAGCGCCATCTAGCGGGCCAAACATAGCGCCATCTGGTTTGCCCCTTCAAGCTAGACGAGTTTCGTTCCGTGTTGTTTTTTCGTTTGATGCTTATTTCGTGAGATATTTGGCCCGCTCTCTATCAATGGACCACCCTGCATGTGCAGACTGAAGTGATGAATGAAAATTTGTACCAAGGCCAGGATTCTATTCTGGGACTGCTGCTCACTAGGAAGATGCGCTAACCAATATGTCACCCCGGTCTCTGGAGCCAAATTTTTTCGTTTGATTAAAGAATTTACGCCTGAATTTCAGGCAGGAGCCCCCATTTCGTTCGATGTTGAGGAGCTGTTCCAATAAAGTTGACGTCTTCTGCTGTACTATTACAGTTTAGGGAGAATACCAAATGGGCTGAGGCGCGAATGGCAATCTGGATTGAGGAGGGGTGTGTGATACGATATTCCGTGCAGTCGTACAACGTCACAACGTCAGGGTGACGTAGCGGTTGGAGCATCTGCCTAGTGAGCAAGGAGACCTGGGTTAGAAAACCTAGCTACGAGGGCAGTTCAATAAGTAATGCAACACTTTTTTTTCTGAAACAGGGGTTGTTTTATTCAGCATTGAAATACACCAGGTTATTCCCCAATCTTTTAGCTACACAACACTATTTTTCAACGTAATCTCCATTGAATGCTACGGCCTTACGCCACCTTGAAATGAGGGCCTGTATGCCTGCACGGTACCATTCCACTGGTCGATGTCGGAGCCAACGTCGTACTGCATCAATAACTTCTTCATCATCCGCGTAGTGCCTCCCACAGATTGCGTCCTTCATTGGGCCAGACATATGGAAATCCGACGGTGCGAGATCGGGGCTGTAGGGTGCAGTCCACTGAAGTTTTGTGAGCTCCTCTCGGGTGCGAAGACTTCTGTGAGGTCTTGCGTTGTCATGAAGAAGGAGAAGTTCGTTCAGATTTTTGTGCCTACGAACACGCTGAAGTAGTTTCTTCAATTTCTGAAGAGTAGCACAATACACTTCAGAGTTGATCGTTTGACCATGGGGAAGGACATCGAACAGAATAACCCCTTCAGCGTCCCAGAAGACTGTAACCATGACTTTACCGGCTGAGGGTATGGCTTTAAACTTTTTCTTGGTAGGGGAGTGGGTGTGGCGCCACTCCATTGATTGCCGTTTTGTTTCAGGTTCGAAGTGATGAACCCATGTTTCGTCGCCTGTAACAATCTTTGACAAGAAATTGTCACCCTCAGCCACATGACGAGCAAGCAAGCAATTCCGCACAGATGGTTCTCCTTTGCTCTTTATGGTGTTCGGTTAGACAACGAGGGACCCAGCGGGAACAAACCTTTGAATATCCCAACTGGTGAACAATTGTGACAGCACTACCAACAGAGATGTCAAGTTGAGCACTGAGTTGTTTGATGGTGATCCGTCGATCATCTCGAACGCGGGAGATCAGACAGTCTTGCTTGACCTTGCGGCGATGATGACACACGCTTTGCCCAACGACTCAACGTGCTTTTGTCCACTGCCAGATCACCGTAGACATTCTGCAAGCGCCTATGAATATCTGAGATGCCCTGGTTTTCCGCCAAAAGAAACTCGATCACTGCCCGTTGTTTGCAACGCACATCCGTTACAGACGCCATTTTAACAGCTCCGTATAGCGCTGCCACCTGTCGGAAGTCAATGAAACTATACGAGACGAAGCGGGAATGTTTGAAAATATTCCACAAGAAATTTCCGGTTTTTTCAACCAAAATTGGCCGAGAAAAAAAATGTGTTGCATTACTTATTGAACTGCCCTCGTACATATTTTTATTCGTCACTTCCATCTGCATGTATAAATCATGGAGGTTTGAAACTTGAAAAAGTCTTTGGAACTATACACTTTCATTTGACTGTTTAATAAATGTGTGTGTTGTAGGGAGGAAATTCCAGCAGAGTGGCTCAAATGGCTCTGAGCACTATGGGACTTAACATCTATGGTCATCAGTCCCCTAGAACTTAGAACTACTTAAACCTAACTAACCTAAGGACAGCACACAACACCCAGTCATCATCCAGCAGAGTGGAAAAATAGCTCTGAGCACTATGCGACTTAACTTCTGAGGTCATCAGTCGCCTAGAACTTAGAACTAATTAAACCTAACTAACCTAAGGACATCACACACATCCATGCCCGAGGCAGGATTCGAACCTGCGACCGTAGCGGTCGTTCGGTTCCGGACTGTAGCGCCTAGAACCGCACAGAGCAGAGAAGGAACTTATGGTATCTAAAGCTCGTACACAAAAAATGAAGGAAGGAAGTGTGTAGCAATTCTTGTGGCAAATGTGTCATAAGTTCACTTATAAGGCTGTACAGGAGGATTTCTAAATCAAGAACTGAGAAATCTGTAAATGAAGTAGAAGAACAAAGTGGCTTTACAAGAGGCAGGTCATATATAAGTACCACCTTTACCCCAAGAAAGATCATGGAGAGGAAATTGGAAAGGAATTTAAGCTTTCATTTGGTCTTCATAGATCTTGAGAAAGCGTATGACAGAGTGCCACTGAAGCTATTGTTCGAGGTGCTGTGGTCAGGGGAGTTGCCAAAGATTTATGTAAGACTTACCGTAAAATTCTACAAATCGGCAGAATTTTTCATTAAAGTGGGGAAGAAAATTTCGAGAGAAGGCCTCAGAAAAATTAAAGAATTAAAGCAAGGATGCTGTGTGTCTACCACACACTGTGAGAGGTACATTGTGGCGACAAAGATCATGGAACACTTCCTCATATCGTGTCGACCTCTTTTTGCCCGGCGTAGAGCAACTGCTAGATGTCACATGGACTCAACAGGTCGTTGGAAGTCTCCTTCAGTAATAGCGAGTCACGCTGCTCTACAGCCGTCCATAATTGCGAAAGTGTTGCAGATGCAGGATTTTGTACACGATTATGTCCTATGATATTCGGTGGGTCTCATATCGGGCGACCTAGCGGGTCAAATCATTAGCTCGAATTATTCAGAATGTTCTACAAACCAACTGCGAAAAATTTTAGCCCTGTGACATGGCACATTGTCATCCGTAAACATTCCGTCATTGTTTGGAAACATGAAGTCCTTGAATGGCTCCAGACGTTCTCCAAGTAGCCGAATATAACCATTTCCAGTCAATGACACAGCCCGATCCACGTAAACACAGCCCACGCCATGATTCAGCCTCTTCCACCAGCTTACACAGTGCCTTTGTTGACAACCTGGGTCCATGGCTTCGAGAGGTCTTCGCCACACTCGAACCCTACCTTCAGCCGCTACCAACTGAAATCGGGACTCATCTGACGAAGCCACGGCTTTCCAGTCGTCTAGGGTCCAACCGATGTGGTCAATAACCTATCAGAGGCGCTGCGGGTGACGTTGCCTCGTTAGCACAGGCAATCCTCATTGGTCTTCTACCGCCGTAACCCATTAACGGCAAATTTCGCCATTTGATTTCTGCGGCTGTTTGACGCAGTGTTGCTATCTGTTAACACCGACAACTCTGCGCAAAGGCCGCTGCTCGATGTCATCCGTCAGTCCCACCTGATACGGGTCCCACACCGCACAGCAATACAGGGCTATTATAAATGATTGAAGCGATTTCATAAATTCACTGTAGCTCCATTCATTGATATACGGTCACGACACACTACAGATACGTAGAAAAACTCATAAAGTTTTGTTCGGCTGAAGCCGCACTTCAGGTTTCTGCCGTCAGAGCGCTCGAGAGCGCAGTGAGACAAAATCGCGACAGGAGCCGAGAAAGCGTATGTCGTGCTTGAAATGCACTCACATCAGTCAGTCATAACAGTGCAACGACACTTCAGGACGAAGTTCAACAAAGATCCACCAACTGCTAACTCCATTCGGCGATGGTATGCGCAGTTTAAAGCTTCTGGATGCCTGTGTAAGGGGAAATCAACGAGTAGGCCTGCAGTGAGCGAAGAAACGGTTGAACGCGTGCGGGCATGTTTCACGCGTAGCCCGCGGAAAATTGGCTCATGCCACAACTGGAGACCGACAGCGCCGACTTCATCTTTCAACAGGATGGTGCTCCACTGCACTTCCATCATGATGTTCGGTATTTCTTAAACAGGAGATTGGAAAACCGATGGATCGGTCGTGGTGGAGATCATGATCAGCAATTCGTGTCATGGCCTCCACGCTCTCCCGGCTTAACCTCATGCGATTTCTTTCTGTGGGGTTATGTGAAAGATTCAGTGTTTAAACCTCCTCTACCAAGAAACGTGCCAGAACTGTGAGCTCGCATCAACGATGCTTTCGAACTCATTGGTGGGGACATGCTGCGCCGAGTGTGGGAGGAACTTGATTATCGGCTTGATGTCTGCCGAATCACTAAAGGGGCACATATCGAACATTTGTGAATGCCTAAAAAACCTTTTTGAGTTTTTGTATGTGTGTGCAAAGCATTGCGAAAATATCTCAAATAATAAAGTTATTGTAGAGCTGTGAAATCGCTTCAATCATTTGTAATAACCCTGTACTTCAGAATAGGACGGACAAGCGTGGTGTAAACAGTCTCTTTAGTAGACCTGTTTGACCTTTTAAGTGTTCTGCCAATGAATCGCAGTCTTTGGTTTGCTCTACCAACAACATTATCAATGTGATCATTCCAGTTTGGGTTATTTGTAATTGTAATCCCTTAGTATTTAGTTGAATTTACAGTCTTCAGGTTTGTGTGACTTAACGCGTAATCGAAATTTAGCGGATTTATTTTAGTACTCATGTGAATAACTTTACACTTTTCTTTATTCAGGGTCAATTGCCACTTTTCACAATATACCAGATATCTTATATAAATCATTATGCAATTCGTCTTGGGCATCTGATGACTTTACAAGACGGTAAATGACAGCGCCATCTGCAACAATCTGAGAGGGCTACCCATATTGTCTCCTATGTCGTTGATATAGATCAGGAACAATAGAGGGCCAATAATACTTCCTTGGCTAACGTCGGGTATTACTTTTGTTTTACTCGATGACTTTGAATGACATACGGTCATTATTATTATTACTACGAGCTGTGGCTTTCTGACAGGAAATCATGAATCCAGTCGCACAACTGAGGCGATATTCCATAGGCACGCAGTTTGGTTAGAAGACGCTTGTGAGAAACGGTGTCGAAAGTCTTCTGGAAATCTAAAAATATGGAATCAATTTGACATCCCCTGTCCATAGCACTCATTACTTCATGAGTTGTGTTTCACAAGAAAGATATTTTTCGAATCCGTGCTGGCTATGTGACAATAAATCGCTTTTTTTTTAGGTAATTCATAATGTTCGAACACAGTATATGTTCCAAAACCCTACTGTAAATCGACGTTAGTGATATGGGCCTGTAATTCAGCGCATTACTCCCATATCCCTTTTTGGGTATTGGTGTGACTTGCGCAATTTTCCAGTCTTCAGGTGCTTATCTTTCTGTGAGCAAGTGGTTGTGAATAATTGCTAAATATGGAACTATTGTATCAGCATACTATGAAAGAAACCTGACTGGTATATGATCTGTACCGGAGCCCTTGCCTTTATTAAGTGACTTTGCTACACCGAGGATATCTAGTTCTATGTTTCTCAACTTGGCAGATCTTCTTGATTGGAATTCAGGAATATTTACTTCGTCGTCTTTGGTGAAGGAGTTTCGGAAAACCGTGTTTAATAACTCTGCTTTAGTGGCACTGTCATCAGTGACTTCACCGTTGTTATCGCACAGTGAAGGTATTGATTGCGTATTGCCACTGGTATGCTTTATGTATGACCAGAATCTCTTTGGGTTTTCTGCCAGATACCAAGACAGAGTTACGTTGTGGAAATTATTATAAGCATCTCCCATTGAGGGTACGCGCTGTCTTTCGAACTTCTGAAAAACTTGGCCAATCTTGAGATTTTGCGTTCTTTTAAATTTCCCATGCCTTTTTCGTTGGTTCGACAACAGCGATCTGACCCGTTTTGTGTACCATGGGGGATCAGTACCATCACTTATTAATTTATGTGGTATATATCGATCAATTGCCGTTGATACTATCTGTTTAAAATCATTCCACAACTTTTCTACGTTTAGATGATTAGATCGGAAGGAGTGAAGACTGTCTCTAAAAATGCATTTAGAGCATTTTTATCAGTTTTTTTAAATAGATGTACTTTGCGTTTATTTTTTATGGCTGCGGCTGTTACGGTATTCAGCATAGCAGGATGTGCTTTATGGCCGCTAATCGCTGTATCCGTCATGATACTCCCTATTTGTTCACGTCGTTGTAAGGCCTTTCCGTTGTAGTCAGTGAACCCATATACGAGGAACATTTTGGCCCACTCTTCATCATGAAAACTATAAATACCGCTATATATCACTGTTAAGATAAAACTAATACTACTGAAAAAATCAACTTCGAGACAGAATTGAGCAACACTGAATCAAACGCATAATCTTCTCAGTAACACTGAAAAACGCAACATATTAACGTAAGTTCTACACAAATTCATTACAAAAATGGTTCAAATGGCTCTGAGCACTATGGGACTCAACAGCTTAGGTCATAAGTCCCCTAGAACTTAGAACTACTTAAACCTAAGGACATTACACACACCCATGCCCGAGGCAGGATTCGAACCTGCGACCGTAGCAGTCCCGCGGTTCCGGACTGCAGCGCCAGAACCGCACGGCCACCGCGGCCGGCTATTCATTACATGCGAAATTAAGTCCGATGCGATGCATTGGAATGCTGAGCAAGTTCACTGACATGGGAGAAAAGACATATGTTTTGTGAGCAATGACACCTGAATGCAAACTATAGTACATTTAGTTATGTATGCAATACATTAAAAGCTTATTGCTGCTGCAGATGACGTATAACTACGAGTTACAAACGACTATAACCATTTAATGCACAGTGACATGTTGCTAACAATTACGGCAAATATAAAAGAAAGCTGACTTTATTTTCTCATACTTCTTCAGTATAAGTCCACTATTTCGCGTGCACATCTAAGCATAATCCATTCCGCGCCATATATTCTGAAGCATATACGTAGTCGCTGACGAGAGCACATCTGAAATGCGTGTTTCGAGATCTGGAACGCTTTCGATAAAGGTGACACAGACACAGGACTTGTCACATAACGCCACTGAAAGAAATGTGTGGGTATTAGTTGAGGAGATCTACGCGACCAAAGCAGTGTGACCGATTTTAAGAGTTTGGAAGGTCTTCATTAAAAAAATGTGCGGACTTCCCTACCCCAACGTGAAGGTGTTCCACCTTGCTGAAAGATAGAATCCATGGAATTCGTAGGAAGCTTTAGTAGCAGCCATTGCTCAAGCATGTCCAGGCAGATGATTATTGACACACTTAGCTATGTAGAGCAAACCGGACAAGTATAAATAGAACTCGCTTTCCGAAAGTTCCGTACAAACTTAATTATGTACGTAGATAATAATAATAAATTCGTGTGGCTTAATGAACGGGTACAAGTCGTTCTACTGTATGCCACGTCGGCGACTGGGATGCCCCTAACCTACCTTAGTTATCTAACCATCCCACCAGTAAAAAGTGGACCTACAGTTTAAACTGCAGTCCGAACCACATGTTGTTGCTGTTCATTCCACACGTCGTTGTCAACTGAAGGCTAGATCACAACGTAGATTGAAAAATCCATTACGCGACCGAAATTAGATCCCAAGACCTCTATGTTTTCAGGCACACGCTTCACTGCCAGACCACCACGCCCACATGTGTATAGATAGTTCAACTAAAGCATTGATGAGTGAGATTGCGAGTATCAAAATATGTTACGTATAGAGACGTATCTTTGATTGCATTGACTTTATAAGGTTAAATTATTTACACAGCCAAGGGACCGTAGACCTTATTACCTGACGTAAATTTCAACTTTAACAGACCGACAGACGGCAGACTGAAGGACGGAGAATAAATGGCAAAATTAACGGATGCAGGTATTTTCCTTTACTTGTACTGTGAATTATCACTTCTTGGCAAATTTCATGATTCTGCCGGTATGTCAACGGAAAGTACCCTACGGGTCTTTGGTTTTGATGAGTGAGTTTGTCAGTATCGAAACACAATGAGGAGCCAAAGAAACTCGTACAGCTGCCTAATAAGTCGTGTAGGGTCCCTGCGAGCACGCAGAAGTGCTGCAACACGACGTAGCATGGACTCTACTGAAGTCTGAAGTAGTGCTGGAGGGGATTTGACACCTTGACTCCCGCAGGGCTGTCCACAAATCCGTAAGACTACGAGGGGTGGATATCTTTACTCAACACCACGTTACAAGACATCCTAGACATGCTCAATAATGTTCATGTCTGAGGAGTTTGGTGGCCAGCGGAAGTGTTTAAACTCAGAGGAGTATTCCTGGAGCCACTCTGTAGCAATTCTGGACCTGTGTGGCGTCGAATTGTCCTGCTGGAGTTGCCCAAGTCCGTCGGAATGCACAATAGAAATGAACGGATGCAGGTAATGAGACAGGATGCTTACAATACGTGTCACCTGTCGGAGTCGTATGTAGACGTATCAGGGGTCCCACATCACTCCAACTGCACACGCCCCACACCATTACAGAGCCTCCAGCAGTTCGAACAATCCTCTGCTGATATGCACGTTGCATGGGTTCCTGAGGTTGTCTCCATACCCGTACGCTTCCATCCACTCAATACAATTTGTAACGAGACTCGTCCGACCAGGCAACATGTTTCCAGTCATCAACAGTTCAATGTCGGTGCTGAAGGGCCCAGGCGAGGCGTAAATCTTAGTGTTGTGCAGTCATCAAGGATACACGAGTGGGCCTTCGGCTCCGAAAGCCCGTATCGATGATGTTTCGTTGAATGGCTTGCACGCTGACACTTGTTGGTGGTCCAGCACTGAAATTTGCAGCAATTTGCGGAAGTGTTGCACTTTGTCACGTTGAACTATTCTCTTCAGTAGTCGTTGGTCCCTTTCTTGCAGGATCTTTCTCTGGCCGCAGCGACGTCGGAGATGTGATATTTTACCGGATTCCTGGTATTCACGGTAGACTCGCGAAATGGTCGAATGGGAAAATCCCCACGTAATCGCTGCCTCGGAGATGCTCTGTCCCATTGCTCGTGCGCCGACTGTAACACCACGTTCAAACTCACTTAAAGCTACCATTGTAGCAGCAGTAACCGATATGACAACTGCGCCAGACACTTGTTGTCTTATATAGGGCCCTATTCTGCCTATTTACATGTCTCTGTATTTGAATACACATGCCTATACTGTAAGTAGGCTGTTTAGGTTCTTATATGTAGGCTGTTTAGGTTTTTATATTGGTAACGCCACGTAGCGCTCGGTATGAAAGTCACTGGCTGTGCTGTGTGCAGTCTATAGCTAGTTTGCATTGTTGTCTGCCATTGTAGTGTTGGGCAGCGGCAGCTAGATGTGAACAGCGCGTAGCGTTGCGCAGTTGGAGGTGAGCCGCCAGCAGTGGTGGATGTGGGGAGAGAAATGGCGGAGACTTGAAATTTGTAAGACTGGATGGCATATATATTATGATTATTAAGGTAAATACATTGTTTATTCTCTATTAAAATCTTTCATTTGCTAACTATGCCTGTCAGTAGTTAGTGCCTTCAGTAGTTTGAATCTTTTATTTAGCTGGCAGTAGTGGCGCTCGCTGTATTGCAGTAGTTCGAGTAACCAAGATTTTTGTGAGGTAAGTGATGTGTGAAACGTATAGGTTAATGTTAGTCAGGGCCATTCTTTTGTAGGGATTTTTGAAAGACAGATTGCGTTGCGCTAAAAATATTGTGTGTCAGTTTAAGCACGGTCTTGTATAATTGTTCTAAGAGGACGTTTCAATACCAGTCTCTTTGGCACTTCATTGTTTATGGGCTATCTTTTGATTGCGTTGACTCTGAAGCACAAATTTTCGCACGGCCAAGGGACCGACGATCTTAGTGTGTGAAATAAATGCCGACTTGATACCTCTACCCGTTCCCTAGAAAACAGCTGGACAGGCAGACAGACAGACAGACAGAGGGACAACAAAATAATCCTGCAAGGATTCTCTTTTTACCTTCTGAGGTTCGAGATCCCAAAACTGGACCGGATAACTTTTGTGCTGACGTCGCACAGAATACATTAACTTCCGGTGAGCCATGCTGATCTTCAGTTACACACGAAGGATTTTCCAAATTAGTGAAATCTTATGGGACTTAACTGCTAAGCTCATCAGTCCCTAAGCTTACACACAACTTAACCTAAATTATGCTAAGGACAAACACACACACCCATGCCCGAGGAAGGACTCGAACCTCCGCCGCGACCAGCCGCACAGACCATGACTGCAGCGCTTTACACCGCGCGGCTAATCGCGCACGGCAAAAATCTCATTTTGCTCGTATCCGTCATTTTGTTCGATACAGTTCGTTGCGTTTAGTCGTGGCGGACGTCACAAGACATCCGTTCAAATTGATCGTTGTTTCCTTGACTCAGTTCTTTTTATTACAGAGAACACACAGCCCTCTGACCGAACACGCTGAGCTACCGTGCCGGCAAAGGATTTTGTTATCTCATATTCAAATGCTGTGCCGGTTTCCTTTGTCACTTTTGTGGAAGGTTGCCTCGTTGCTAAAAAATGAGATGTGCCGGCGACGTTTCCTCCTCTATGGGTTCCAGCAGTTTCGTAGAATAATTCGTACGTTTGACCTAATCGTTCTGTTCCAGTTCCTGTAAAATTTGAATTACGTATATTTCCATTGTTAGATTCATACACTTGTTTGAGGAATTTGTAACTTGCTACTCGCCTCATACGACGCTACCCGTGGAATATCTACTATATATTACTACATGTCTATGCCGGCTCATGCTTCAAATCCTAACTACGATTGTCTAACACCTTCTAAGCCCGAAAAAAGTTTGATTTTAAATATTTCGCAAAATTATTGACCGGATTGAAAATGCTGTTATGATCTAGTAACGAAGCGGTATAATTCTATGTTAAAGATTTAACACAATAAGGCAAGTACTGTAGTTAGAAACTCTGTCTCGAGGAAGCATAACTCACGGCGCAAATACTCGATTATATTCGTCATTTTTTTTTTTAATGAGAGGACTTAGTAACTTGCAACAACTTAAATGCGAACGTTTTAGGTTAGGCTTTACCGTGACTGTTATTGACATTAAATGAAACAACAACTTTGCTGTTACCAGTCACATATTAACTATTAGTTAATATGTAAACTTATACATATTAACTATTCTGCTACAAAAACTTTGTAAAATGCATGGACAGGCCTTCTCTCAATGCCTGTTCAAGTAAATATCGTGCGAATATAGCTAGCGAGTTATGTTAAGGTTTCCAAACGTGGGATATCACAATTATGAGCTCTTAGTAATCTTTAATGGAGTATCTTAAACATTCAGCAGCACCGCATTCGGAGAAATTACCCCTACTCTACTAAACCAGCGTCCAGAGTTCGGATGTGAGACGGATACACTGCAGTATTTCTGAGAAACACAGATTTGTAAGCTGGAGTATAGTTTACAAAAATTGTTGCCAATTATCTACGCCGAGACAGTAAAATTTCATATTTAAGACTTGACAAACACCGGAGATCGGACGTAGAGTGAAATCAGCAAGGTAGCTAAATCAACATGAGCAAAGTTCTGTAGAATGGAACCGCCAGACCACATATCTCGAGTGCCAATCGCCTTCTAATAGTGTAACTTGAGGGGCAGAATATTTAGAAAACCACCCAGGGAAATTTCGGAATCCAACTGATTAATTGTCCTTAGACTCAGTTACTAATATGCCGACCGACAGTTCATACAGTGTAAAACATCAATAGCAAGAATTCAATATTTCTACACGCAATCACATTTTTCTTCGGTCCAAAATACGTGTAAGCGGACAAGAGGTAATCTTCAGTTACATAATAACAAATTTACGCTGTCAACTTTAAGCAAGAGAGAGCGGCAACACCAGCCTATGATGACTGAGTGTGTTTTTGTAACTGTCACGCACCAACTATATGGTTTTGTGCTCCCCATACATGCGACATTCAGTCTACAAACTGTATATGAACTTCCACAAACAACCGAAATGTTAGTACGACGACAGTGTGAAACACCAACAACGACGACGACGACGACGACGATGATGACAAAACAGGTTAGTGAACGAATAATGTCGATTCGCTAAACAATGTAGCAACACATAACAGCTAATAACTACACAGATTTACTGTTTCTTTGAGGCTGCTAAAATCTAATTAAAACGGATATTACTTAATCAGTATGCAATACGATTTAATGTCTGATATCGTTATTATATTTTTATATACCTGTGGGATGCAGTGAGAAATAAATCTTTCGAAAAACCTAGAAGGTCGTTTGTACATATCAGAGAACAGAAATACTTGGGAAAAAGAAATCAAGGCGAATGTATTTTACATTAACGGTAATATATTTCTGGGGAAGGCTACCAAGGGTGCACTACCCTAAGATCAAATTTGCTGAGTAGACCTCATTACAGACATGCTCTATTTTTAATTTTTTGGATCTAAGTTATCAAATTGTCATAAATTTAACTTTTCACTCATATGCATCTCATACTCATGTTGTCAATATTACTGAATGCCAGTTATTGATAAGAAACCAAGGGCTATGCAGTAATCCAAAAAATAAAAAAATAAAGAAATGATGTTGCAAGTACAGGGAAAAAATTAGAAATTCTGAACTCATTTCATACTTGTAGAACTTACAATGTTTGTGATGTAATCAGTACCGAAGCACATGTCGTGAAAGTAGAAAGACGAATACGAGGAAGGGGACTGATGTTTAAAATGCAAGGAACTGAATATTAAGGGGCTCCGGAAAGGCTCAAAATCACTAAAAGTTCAATTTTTACTTTTTTGCGTTTTCTGAATCTGCAGACTATTACCTTTTAATAGATATATAATTTATTCAATTCCGAAGACTACAACTATTTTTAAATTTTTTTTGAAATGTGTTCTACATGGGCGTGACCCACTGTGGCGCTGTTAAACTGCTGTCAAATGGTGTTATTATTAACGTCCGTGTTCATCAGGTACATTTTAGTGATGTGAGATAAAGTATGTGTTGTGGCTAACCTATTTTCAAAGACTTAGCAGCACCTGAACTGTTGAAAAAGTGTATTCACGGAAAAACTCAAAACCCCAATGAAAGTGTAAATAGTGTTATACGGTCGAGAATCCCCAAGACTGTATTTGTTGGAATAGAAACACTTCACTTTGGTGTGTATGATGCTGTTGCGACTTTCAATGATGGCAACATTGTAAGGTGCAAGGTATTTAGAAATATGGGAATGAAGATAGGTTCTAACATGGTACGAGCGATGCTTGCTTTAGACAAGGAACGCCTTCGGGCTGCAGACAGGGCTGTAAAGAGTCTAGAAATACAAGCAAGAGTAAACAGGAGGAGGAACAAGAGGAAGCTGGAGGAGGAGTTTGCAGAGGATGAAGATAATCCATCCTATGGACCTGGAATGCACTAAAAAGTTAATCCAATTTTTGTCGCTCGATTCCCAAAACTTTTATTTTCTCATACTAATTACATGTTTTCTAAGGATCTTCCAAACATATTTGTTTCAAAGTTTCAGTAAATGTTACACAGTACCTTCTGCATAATTTAACACAGCCTTTCTCCATAAAACTGTATATTTTTGAATATATAAATAAAAAAATTGCAAAAAAATGTTGTGAATTTTCATTACAATTGAAAAAAAATCATCTTTAATAACTGAACTAAAATTTTGTAAAATCCCTGTGTTAAGTTGTAGCCCATATTCCAATAAATAATCTGTAAAAAGTTCAGCTTCCTACCTCAAATACTTTGTGAGGAAAGATGTAATTTATAAGAGTTATTTTAACATTGCAAGTATAGGGCGTTCCGGAGCCCCTTAAGCATTGGGAGAAATACATTTAGAAGACTTAAAAAGCGTATTGACATAAATGAAAGGGTGTGGTGCTTTCAGATGCTTGAGGGTGTACTTGTCATTAAACAGTAGAAACACAGCTGACAGAGACAACGAAATAGTTCAAGCGAAAAGAGCAGTAAGATGAATTAACTCTTCTCTCTGCAATAGCAAAATAACGAAAAGGAGGAACTAAATCATCTCCAGATCCATTGTTTAGAGTATTGCTGTGTATGGTGCAGAGAAGTGGGAGCTGGATGAAACGCAGAGAAAGAAGCTACTGGCATTGGAAATTGGCTTTTGGAGAAGAAGTTGTCACATTTAGAGGATGAGACATGTGAAGAATAACTATGGAGCCAGCAAAGATGATAACTTGCAACAGAAATAAAACAGCTTTCGAGTCCAGGCCTTCTATAAAGGATGGGTGACGATAGGTGATGAAAACTAATTTGGTAGTTAAATCAAGGAAAAAGCAAAACGAGCACATCAGTGTTAGGAACGTGTCTATGAAGAAATGCTGATCAGCTGCCTCCAGGAACGAGACCTCATGTGGATACAAGGGACTGAAGGAAAAACGAGAAGCGGTGACTGCCCTAAACGTACACGCGATATAATGGTGATAAAGAACAGACTAGGCAATCAGAGAACGATGTCTTCAACTACAGAAATCGACGCGTAATGGCTTCTGTCGAGTGCTTAATGAAGTAAGTGATTACGGTAATAGCTAGTATAGGAAAAGCAGCAACCACTCACTTTTTTATTTGGATTGTTTTAGATGTCATAGACGGCGATTATGCCTTTGTGCCGCTCTTTGTAATGTTTTTAGTTATACTTCAGATGTATGAAACCACATGGCGCTATTTTTTTATCCACGCTGAGATCTTTAATAAAAAATATTGAGTTGTCGATTATGTTAGACGCTGTTTATACTATAAAATCTTGAGTGTTATGGTACAGCGGGAGACAGGAATCAAAACTCATGCGTAAAACTGCTAGAAAGTGTTCAGTTTGTCATTGAGCGGTTATTTCAGAACTAGGCATGACATGTAATAAAGACAGTAAAAAGTAACTGCTTACACGTTACTTCCGGAACTTTTCACTCTTCTTGTGTACAGAATTCAAGTAGAAGTTCTTGAAATGTACGTCAGAAGCACTGCATAGAACTACATGGTGGTCAGTAACTGTGAATATCGGAGCATATTAAAGTAGAAAAATTTCAGATCTGACGTTTTGCGAATTCAGGAGGCACGTACTCCAAAATGAAGGTATATTACAAAAAGGATAATATAAGGGCTCTACGAAGAAGCATTATCAAGTGAAGGACATGTAGTCTGAGTCCTTGAGAGGTTATGCAGGCGGAAAGAAACAGTTGGGAAAAATGTTTTATTGACTGATAAAAGAGAACCAGGCCGATGAAGATACACAAAGTACACGCTTTTCATATTTCCGGGTTCCATATGTTTGTACGCATCGCATTTGTTTCTGGACACGACACATTGGTGCTCCACATCTGTTGTTTCTGTTAAAGTAGTTAATTTTTAGCCATGACAATTAATCAGTACAGAACACACGTTTTATATTCCTAGACGTACAATTACTCTAGGAGCGTTGTTACACAAAACAGTTAGGTATTAATTTTTATCTTTCTTACTCTGGGATAAGATCTTAAACTTCTCACAGACTCTGCCAGGCACCAGTGTAAGTAATATCGAGGTACTCATGGCCTTCAGTGTCGAAAACGAATGCTGCCATAAAATTTTCAATCGCCGAACACCGCAATAGATTACGATCAGGGTCAGAAGTCCCTGACCTGCACCATTCGGATCGAGGATAGAGTAACGTATCTACAGTGTTGCGTGTGTTTCTTGTGCCTCTCATATGTCACACGTAAAAATTAAAAAACTTAAGGTTTATAATTTATATAAAAAACAGCTACCAGCCACATGTATGGTTTAAAAAGGTTTATTATCTTCAGACCATGACCGGTTTCGGATTTTTCTTTACAAATCCATCTTCAGATGGCAGATTACAAGCATTCTTAGTTGGACCTAGTTTTGTATATGTTATTCATTTGCTACACTGGGAAAGAAAAGAAATATTTTTGTTGTCATATCGGTAATGGTATTTTTACGAAAGGTTTACTTCTTTTACAAGATCTAATTGCTCAGAGATGGTTTTTATAAACATTAGTAAACTTGCAGGTTAGTGTACTTACGAGCTGTGTAGTTCTGCCTGACAACATAGATTTATTCAGCTTATCTTTCTTCTTATATTGTAATTTGATTTCTGTTTTTATCCAAATAGTTTCACATTTTACTTTAGCAGAAAAAACTGTTTCACGAAGGTAATAGACGATCTCAAACTAACTCATTTCAGGAGAGGTCAAAATAAACTGAAGCAACTGCGACTTTTTCGTCTTATTTAACGCCCCATTAACAGTTTCAACGTA
The DNA here is from genome assembly GCF_023864275.1 of Schistocerca cancellata. NCBI lineage: Eukaryota > Metazoa > Arthropoda > Insecta > Orthoptera > Acrididae > Schistocerca > Schistocerca cancellata. The sequence goes on along the minus strand of NC_064632.1, from coordinate 42,568,376 downwards.
ACTCTCTCGCCTTCGGATGGAATTGCTTCGCGAGAGAACTGCATGACTTCCTGGAGCCTAGAACTTATTTGTTGCCTGGATATGCCGTGTCATCGCCTGTTATAGAGCAGGATATGTGAATGATCGAATTCTACATAACAGCATTTGTTTTTGGAAGAAGCACACGCCATAGTACAGTACGGCAACGAATTCGGCTTCAGAAACGCAGTCAAGCAAGTTCTTCGTTGTGTTTCTACATTTTTACAGTGTATGATGAATTATCTTAAAATACAGATTACACCGCTTAACATGAAGAACACTAATATATCAGAAATGGTTATCGCTTGTGGCGATAGATGGAGAGGAGAATATTTTTTGTGTATGAATAATACCTGCAACTTTCTTTAAATATCGTAGTAACTATGATTTTTCACCTGATAAATTATCTGGTTTTTACTTCGTTCATTAGCTCTGGATACAAGGAATATAGCAACACGAAGCGTTATATGACTGTGCTAAGCTACCATAGCCGGGCGCAGTACTAGAAAAGATTTCAATCCAATTTGCTAACTAAACACTGCATAGCGGGGCAGAAATCGCAGTGTGTGGGTCACGGAACACTTCACTTTTATCTCAGCGTTTCAACAAAAGGTTGGCAGTAGCGTTTTTTGATGCAAAGGCTCTGTTTCTTTCTAGACTGTTCAATGATTCTTCTTTCTATTGCAGATTCTCTAAAACCATGCTAACACTTATATTTGGACTCACTTCTTGCCTATAATAAAAAATAGTAAAATGTTTGAATGAAAACAAGAATGGTGATGTGAAAATAACTCAGCAGCAGTTGGAGAAGATATCAAACTCAGACTATCATTTACGGACAACCAACCCTCCGTCATCGAAGTATTTAGTGAAATTGTAGAAAATGCTGTCTAGAAAGCCTGCATCCATTTTCATATGAAGAAATTTCATATTTCCAAAAGTATTTCCATAATTTAGAATCGCAATATTACAATTTAGCAGGCTTACAGTATGAGTATATATAAACAGTTCTGTCTAACTTTTTAAAAATATTTTTATATTACTAATAATATTTTCAGTCATTCCATACGTTTCACCGAATTACATTTTTGAAACACAATTAAGAGCACTTTGTATTCGTGCAATGAATAGATGAAATATGCCCAAAAAAATCTGTTACTTAAGTCTCAAAAGCTTTGAATCGTCACTGGTAGTCTTCAAATTCTGTGAAAAGTGTGTTACAGAGTGCTCAAAGTGATGCATTGTTAACAGTGTTTAGGATGTGTGTTGCACCACAAAACCCATTTTCGTGAATCCTGAATGTTAATTTCAAATAATGTCGTGTGTGGATCACAAATCTTGCAAGGGATCCGACGAACTACAATTTCGTGAAAGAGAGGCCGAATTGAAATTCGTCAATTAACGCTCTGTATCGCTTCAGTCTCTCTCTCTCTCTCTCTCTCTCTCTCTCTCTATATATATATATATATATATATATATATATCCTGTACCAGCGATTCTCTGAAACTTGTTTACCTTGCATGCTTTCATTTCATGATTTCATACGGAGCAATTACTCCAGAAGCACCTCATTTCAGCTACAAAGAATATTTGAAGCGTAGGGATATATATATATATATATATATATATATATATATATATATATATATATATATATATATATATATTGTAGCTGAAATGAGGTGCTTCTGGAGTAATTGCTCCGTATGAAATCATGAAATGAAAGCATGCAAAGTAAACAAGTTTCAGAGAATCGCTGGTACAGGCTATGAATAACATTCTAATCGTAAATGTAGAGGTATTCTGTTTAGCCAGGAAGTACGTTCCAGAAGAGTCCCCCATCTACCCTCAGCCACAGATATCGGTCGCCTTCCGCGTAATTGAAATCCCACCTTATTAGGGCAGAATATGAGAAAGCGCAGAATTGCCTGTAAGAAACTTAAGTGGAATGACCATATAAAAAAGACAGTGGGAAAAGTAGACACAAGACTCAGAGTCATCGGAAGAATCTTAAGGAAATGTAACTCAATCACGAAAGAAGTGGCTTATAAGGCACTTGTTCTCCCGATTCTTGATTATTGTTCACCTATCTTGGATCCCTATCAGGTAGTACTGATAAAGGAGATAGAGAAGATCCAACGAAGAGCGGCGCGTTTCGTAACGGAATCGTTTAGCTGGCGAGAGAGCGTTACGGAGATGCTAAACAAACTCCACTGGCAGACGTTACAAGAGAGGCGCAGCACTTTTCAGGAGGAGTCAAACAACATATTACTTCCCACCACGTACATCTCGCGGATTGGCCACGATGAGAAAATTTGAGAAATTAGAGCCAATACAGATGCTTACAGACAGTCATTCTTCCCACGCACTGTTCGCGAGTGGAACAGGGTTGGAGTGATCAGATAGTGGTACCGAAAGTACCCTCCGCCACACACCATTAGGTGGCTTGTGGAGTATGATGTAGATGTAGAAGGATACATGAGTACTATGTATTACTACAAATAGGAGGAAAGCTACTAGCTCTATGGTAAGTTTGGCTCTGAGCGCTATGGGACTTAATATCTGAGGTCATCAGTCCCCTAGAACTTAGAACTACTTAAACCTAACTAACCTAAGGACGACACACACATCCATGCTCGAGGCAGGATTCGAACCTGCGACCGTAGCTGTCGCGCGGTTCCAGACTGAAGCGCCTAGAACCGCTCGGCCACTCCGGCCGGCCTAAGGTAAGTTTCTTATCTTCATAATATAATCTGCTGTGTTACTCAATTCCAGAACTGAATAACAATAATCACGCTTTTATTGTACACAAATAAAACTGCTTCGGCGTTGCGAGATACAGTAGGATATATGTCGTTAAGATGTTACAGAAAAAGAATGACAAATTCGTAAAATTTTCTTCGTGGATGTCAGCGATCTTGCGAGCGTCTGCCTGCAAAATGTGTAAATTCTGAAAAAAAAAACATACGAGGTTCTTACTAGAAGCAAAGAACGTTGTGGTAAGATATTCTGCGAAACTCTACCCCTGTTCCTGTTGTTGTGTCACAGACGTTCCTTACAGATGGCTCCAGTAAGGCACCAACAGCGACCAGCAACGGTCATTTGCTGTTTATCTGTGCCGTCTTAAAACGTGTGACAAAATTAATCGACCCGCCAAGTGTGACGTTCGCAGTGTAATACGACTTCAGAATGCAAAAAGAAGCTCTTTATCAAAATCTGAGATGTGATCTGCGTTATAGAAACCTGCGGGTCAGGTCAGTTCCACGACTTTTGACAATGAGTACAAAAACAACGAATGGGAGCTGCACTGACATTTCTCACTCGGTACAAGGTGGATGGTGAAGAGATTTTGAACAACATTGTTGCTAGTGCCAAGACCTGGGTTTAGCATGTAAGTCAGGAAACATGGTGCCAGTCAATGAAATGACATTACTCACGATAGCCAACAAAACAAAAAGAAAGTCAAACAAATTATGAGCACGAAAAGTTTGCGGTCACAGTGTTTTGGATCGAAAGATGCGGCCGCCTTCCATCACACCCTTCAGCGACTAATCCGCGCCGTTCGAAACAAACGACGTGCATAAATGTTCACCGGCATTATGCTTCCAAACAATAATGCTCGCTCACAGTTCTGCTGGGCTGGGGAAGTATTTGTTTCGGAAGTTCAAATGGGACACTTTTTAACATTTGTCTTACAGCCCGAATCGTGCAGTTTCCCGAACTGTTACCACCTTTTGTTTCCAAATTCAGATATTTTTGGACGAAAAACACCGTGGAAATGACAACGAACTGAAACGCTAGTGACTGGTTCAGCAACTTCGAGGCAACTGAATATGTAGAAAGATTAGGAAAGTTTGTGGAGCGGTACGAAAAATGTTTAAATTTCAAAGGCGACTGAGAGTAATATAGCTAAGATATCCACTTGGTGTCAAATCAGTTTTCTTTCTCCATCTTGAATAAAAATGTCTGGAGAATGTCTGTTTTTAGAATAACTGTCGCACAGCCACACCGCATGTGTCAGGATACGCTGGATGGTAGAGTAGCGCCTCCATTTATTTATTTATTTATTTATTTATGCATTTATTTTACCTGGCAAGATTAGGGCCTTCAGGCCCTCTCTTACACCTAACCAGGCATACTCAGATTCAACAAATTTCAGTTTCTACAGAACATTAAGGACATATAACATGTTATACAGTATTAATGTTACAGAAAAAATTAGAGATTATAAAAGTACTACAATGATAATTATAACAATCAAAAAGTAATTATAATAATCAAGAATAATAATAATAGTAATGACTATGTATAGGAAAGTGAACATATTTTTTCTTTTATGAATGTCAGTCCTATTGCTAGTTGGGAATTTTCTCGTTATATTCTTGCAGCTTGTGAGTTATTCTCATCAAGCAGAGACATAAGACGATAGAATGGGGTGAAAGAGATATAGAAAAGGTAGATAAGTTAGAGGAGGAGAAATAGAATGGTAAAATTCGAAGCTATGTTGGAGAGGAGAAAGAAAAAGATGAGAGGGGCACGCCAATGGTGGCTATACCGTCCCTAATATGTAATTCTTGAGTTCCCTCTTGAATGTTAAGTGGTTCTGGATAAGACGCAGATCACAGGGGAGCGCGTTCCATAGTCGTATGGCTGAGATGGAGAATGACACAGAGAAAGATTTTGTGTTATGTAAAGGTACAGCCAAGATGCTAGATGTATCCGATCTGGTATTGCGGTTGTGGAATGATGATAGGTGTTTAATGTGAGAAGATAAGTATTGGGGGCACCAGTGGCTAAGAAATCGTTGAAGTAAGCACATCGTGTGGAGATCGCGTGCCTTATGTGGGCGTATCCAACCTAGCTGGGAGTATGAAGGACTGATATGATCATACAACCGTATATTGCATACGTATCTAACGCAAGCATTCATCACTAGCTCGAGGCATCTCGAATTTTCACTATTTGTGCCGCATTTGCCGAGGGACGCGAAGAGCCGGCAGAATAAGCCAACACAGATCTACTAGCAACCCGTGACTTCCGACCTGAACACGCTGGCCGTTCGTCCGTAACGCTTCCTGTGTCTAACGGCTCACTGCGCGACTACGCTAAGCGTCATAGCAAATTTTGGCGGCCGCACAGTGGGGTCAAGCTTCGCGGCGTCATTTGGAATATCGCTTGTCAGCAGCTGTGGATTTCGTGGTCTGGGAACCGTTTCTGACGGGTAGTCCAAGGCAGTCCTTTAACGAGCCAGGGTAGCTGAGAGCGCTACCGCGCTGCTTCCTTGACTCAGGTAGGTGCGCGGGCCCCCAGATCGAATCTGCCCAGCGGATTAACAACGAGGACCGGTGTGCCGGCCAGCCTGGATGTGGTTTTTAGGCGGTTTTCCACATCCCACTAGGTGAATGCAAGGCTGTTCCCCTCGTTCCGCCTCAGTTTGTAACCTCCCCACAATAATCATAATATAAATGAAAATGAACCATGGCCCGCATCTCGTGGTCGTGCGGTAGCGTTCTCGCTTCCCGCGCCCGGGTTCCCGGGTTCGATTCCTGGCGGGGTAAGGGATTTTCTCTGCCTCGTGATGGCTGGGTGTTGTGTGCTGTCCTTAGGTTAGTTAGGTTTAAGTAGTTCTAAGTTCTAGGGGACTTATGACCACAGCAGTTGAGTCCCATAGTGCTCAGAGCCATTTGAACCATTTTTGAAAATGAACCATGAACCAAGTGTAACCTCCCCACGGAAATATTAATTAAATGAATTTTAAAATATTGTAACCTCTGAACAAAATTGGTTCCCATTTACAGTCTCCGTGGAGAAATGCATTCACATTTAATGTAAGCACAAAATTCAATTCCTAAACCCGGAAATAATAAAAAAATTCAGTAACCTGGTAAATTTTATGACGACAGCAACGCTGCGCCACGGCCCTGTACTCTGAATAAAAAAGCAAAAATTCTTACCTCAATAAAAACTGCGAATATATCTGCTCTTACCCAAAAAAATTTCAGCTCAGCTCCGTGCAATACTGGCCTATGATTTGTGATTCATGAAAGGAAAGATAATCCATTGAATAAAATCTTTAAATTGAAATGAATGCCTTTTTTTTAAAAAAAAATTACTTTATATTATAAAAATTATTATTGGGCCATTTTTTGAAAGAAATTGGATGACAGTTAACATACATTACTAGATATGCGCAACGCTGCTTCTTTACCTTCTACAATAATACTCATCCTCCAGAGTCACGACCAGAGCAGACTGCCGACACGCACAGACACGCGCCGACTACTCCCAACTCACGCAGACTACTGCCGACTCACGCAGACTGCTGTCGACTACTGCTGACTAATGCCGACTAGCAACAACTAACTACATACTGCTCTCTGGTCAGAGACTCTCCTAAGTCTTGCCTGTTGCAGGCAGCGCATACATCGCATACCTCTTACAAGTTACACGGCTCGCAGGCATCTGAACGCATTCGCACTATTCCATGGATTACACTAGACACAGACAGTTGGGGTACACTCATTCCTTCCCAGGGGGTATGGGATGGCGACAGGAAGGGCATCCAGCCGCCCCTTAAAATTAACATACCACATGCGATTAACCAGCAGACCCTGTGAGTCGGGATTACTGCTTGGAAAGAGAAACTCCACAGCAGTCCTTTACGTCCAAATTAATGGGAAGACCAGTCAATGAATTCTTAAGGTACATTGTTTCACAAAGAAAGTGAAGCACCCGAAACACATGGTCAGATGCCATGTAAGTTTCACACATACGTCCCATTGACGGGTAAGTGTATGATTAGAACTGTAGTTCTCTGTAACAGGTAGGACGGTGTCAAGAGTTTATTAGAGTTGTTACTGTTTTTGTGGTGTCACAGCCAGACACCACACTTGCTAGGTGCTAGCCTTTAAATCGGCCGCGGTCCGTTAGTATACATCGGACCCGCGTGTCGCCACTATCAGTGATTGCAGACCGAGCGCCGCCACACGGCAGGTCTAGAGAGACTTCCTAGCACTCGCCCCAGTGGTACAACCGACTTTGCTAGCGATGGTTCACTGACAAAATACGCTCTCATTTGCCGAGACGATAGTTAGCATAGCCTTCAGCTACGTCATTTGCTACGACCTAGCAAGGCGCCATTGCCAGTTACTATTGATGCAGTAAAACATGTACCGTCAAGAGCGACGTTCACCATTTATGGATTAAAGTTAAGTATTCCACCACCTACGTCAGTTTTTTCTACAGTCTAATTTCCTTGCCCTGTTCCAGACCTCACGCCAGCCTGCGTGAGCTAAAACTCGTGCCTTTCGACTTCCTCTCAGACCGGTGTCGGCTCTCCTGCCAACCCACAATAGTTTTAGTGTTGTTATCAGGCCTGATAGGGTATATAAGGGGCTTCGGACACTGATGAATATGGAGGAGAGGGAGATGTTGCTTACTCATGTAAGACAGCATTGTAAGCACCCAACAGATTCTGAAAGGGGACTCATTATGGGTCTCCATTTCACTCGCTGGCCGAATTATGCAGTATTCAGATTTTTGTGGCATTTGGATGTGACAGTGCACCGATGGTGGAGTGAATGGGAACATGAGGTCTGGCATACGGGTCGCCAAGGTTCCGGTCGACCACGGCTGACCAATGCAAGTGAGGGCGTCGTATTGTGAGCAGAGCACATCGTAATTCCTTCATATCTCCACTTCCCGTCCGAGAATAAGTAATGCACTATGCGCAACGGTTTATGTCGTCCCGACCATTAGTCGGAGACTAGCGGCAGCCGGGCCATGAAACTACCTTCACACGTGTAGCCTTCCATTAACCTCACAATTCAAACGGCTGTGTTTGGAGTGGTGATGACACTGGGAAAGCACGAACTGCTGATAATGGACGTCGCATTGTGTTCAGCCGTGAATCGTGGTTCTCCACTATTCTGGATGACATGGTCGCCGAGTATGTTGGCGTCTTGTTGAGAGAGCCCTTTCTTCGAGTGTTTTTGAGAGGCACAGCGGTGTTATTCCTAGCGTCATGGTGTGGGGAGTAAAAGTACAGTAAGGAGAGCTTGCGTCCTCGTACGTTTCGTCTTACCTCTCATGCGACAATAATATGGTGACATTTTTCAACAGGACAATGCTCGAGCACACGTTGCACGTGTCTCTATGAACTGCTGCGTGATGTCCAGATGTGTCCCCAACAGAATGTGTGGGACCACCTCCGACGTCAGCTTCGTTCTGGCGCCAATATCCAGGATACCAGTGACCAGACACAACAGCTGTGGGCCAGCTTGCCTGCAATAGCTTCATGGCACCCTTCCCAATTGAATCAGTACATGCAGCCACGCCAGAACGTGTGCAGCGTCACACTTGTAAGTGGACTCGTACCACCAAGTGCTTTTTACATTAAATTCGACTTTGTAATTATTGCAATAACGCAATATACTCCCTCGACCTGTGAAGTTTCATTTCGTTCCCTCCTCTCTTCATGTGTGTTTCACGTGTTTTGTCACTTAGTGTATAAGGAAGATATCAACCGCAGGGGTGGTCTTGAGTGATGAGAATATTTGTTTTCCTATACTTCCATTCTTCACGGAGAGAAATGTTTAAAGGTGCAAGTAGCTTTGAGAGTCTCCAAAGGGAGTATTATAGGACTATTACAGTTCACAATAAACAGGGTGGTCCATTGACCGTGACCGGGCCAAATATATCACGAAATAAGCGTCAAACGAAAAAAGTACAAAGAACGAAACTCGTCTAGCTTGAAGGGGGAAACCAGATGGCGCTATGGTTGGCCCGCTAGATGGCGCCACCATAGGTCAAACGGATATCTACTGCGTTTTTTTTATAGGAACCCCCATTTTTATTACATATTCGTGTAGTACGTGAAAAAATATGAATGTTTTAGTTGGACCACTTTTTTCGCTTTTCGATAGATAGCGCTGTAATAGTCACAAACATATGGCTCACAATTTTACACGAGCAGTTGGCAACAGGTAGGTTTTTTAAATTAAAATACAGAACGTAGGTACGTTTGAAAATTTTATATCGGTTGTTCCAATGTAATACATGTACCTTAGTGAACTTATCATTTCTGAGAACGCATGCTGTTACAGCGTGGTTACCTGTAAATACCACATTAATGCGATAAATGCTCAAAATGATGTCCGTCAACCTCAAAGCACTTGGCAATACGAGTAACGACATTCATCTCAACATCGAGTAGTTCGCCTTCCGTAATGTTCGCACATGCACTGACAATGCGCTGACGCATGTTGTCAGGCGTTGTCGGTGGATCACGATAGCAAATATCCTTCAACTTTCCCCACAGAAAGAAATCCGGGGACGTCAGATCAGGTGATCGTGCGGGCCATAGTATGGTGCTTCGACGACCAGTCATCATATCCATCATGTTGGAAATACATCGCCATTCTGTCATGCAGTGAAACATCTTTTAGTAACATCGGTTGAACATTACGTAGGAAATCCGCATACTTTGCACCACTTACATTGCTATCGATAAAATGGGGGCCAATTATCCTTTCTCCTATAATGCCGCACCATACATTAATCCTCCAAGGTCGCAGATGTTCCACTTGTCGCAGCCATCGTGGATTTTCTGTTGCCCAATAGTGCATATTATGCCGGTCTACGTTACCGCTATTGGTGAAGGACGCTTCGTCGCTAAATAGAACGCGTGCAAAAAAATGTGTCATCGTGCCGTAATTTCTCTTGTGCCCAGTGGCAGGGCTGTACACGACGTTCAAAGTCATCGCCATGCAATTCCTGGTGCATAGACACCACTTACTTACAAGTTTGTGACTATTACCGCGCCATCGATCACAAAGCGAAAAAAGTGGTCCAACTAAAACATTCATATTTCTTTACGTACTACACGACTATGTAATAAAAATGGGGGTGCCTATTTTTAAAAACGCAATTGATATCCGTTTGACCTATGGCATCTCCATCTAGCGGGCCAACCATAGCGCCATCTGGTTTCCCCCTTCACTCTAGGCGAGTTACGTTCTTTGTAGCTTTTTCGTTTGATGCTTATTTCGTGAGGTATTTGACCCAGTCACTATCAATGGACCACCCTGTATATAAGTCGTATTGTGATTAACATCAAAATCTTCGTGAAGCTTTTCGCTGATGATACTGTCGTATACAGAGAATCCCCGACGCTAGGAAACTGCGAATGAATCTGGAAGACTTGTAGAGGATCGACGCCTAGTGTTGTGACCAGCAGTTGATCATCGACATAAATAAATTAAACGTATTGTGTATAAATTCACGGAAAGATCCGCTGTTTTATGATTACGCGATTGCCGAAAATCACTGAGAGTAGCCACATCTATTAAACATCTGGAAGTACACGTTCGGAGCGATTTAAACTGGAAAGATCACATAAAAGTAGGCATAGCAAAGTCGGATGCCATACCGATGTTCGTTGGAAGAGTGCTCAGGAATGTAGGTCATCCAAAAAGATAGTGACTTATGAAACCTTAGTTAGGTACTTGACGGTTTCTCTGCGGTAAAGATCCCTTACCAGATCGGATTAACAGAAGAAAATAGAAAATATTCAAAGAAGAGCAGCGCGTTTCGCCACATAATTGTTTACCAAGCCCCTAGATGTCACGGAGAAGTTCACCCAACTACAGTGGCAGACGCTACAAGGGAGGGGTTGTGCATCATGGAGATGTATAGGACTGAAATTTCGAGAGAGTATTTCCAGGAACAAACGGAAAACACCTTACTTTATCCCACATACTTCTCGCGAAATGACCGTGAAAAAATTAGGGAAATTAGAGCCAATACAGAGCGATAGATAATATTCTATTTGAATTTTTAAAATCATTGTGGAAAGTGGCAAAAAACGACTATTCATGTCTACGATGTATGAGACTGGTGATATGCCATTAGACTTTCGGAGAAACATGATTCACAGGGCTCCAAGGATTGACAGAGCCGACAAGTGCTAGAATTATTGCACAATCAGCTTACCAGCTCACGTATCCAAGTTGCTGATGAGAATACAGAAGAATGGAAAAGAAAATTGAGGATCCGTTAGATGACGATCACTTTGGCTTTAGGTAAGATAAAGAAACCAGTATGGTAGTGAAACAGGGACTGCGGGAAAATCGGAAGCATTTGAGATGTGGTGTTACGGACGAATGTTGAAAATTAGGTGGACTGATAAGATAAGGGATGAGCAGGTTTTGTGGAGAATGAGAAAGAAAAGAAATATGTGGAAAACACTGACAAGGAGAAGGAGCAGGATGATAGGACATCTGTTAAGATATTAGGGAATGACTTCCACGGTAGTAGCAGGACCTGCAGAGGGCAAAAACTATATAGGAAGGCAGAGAGATAGTTCTGACGTTGCGTCTGATAGTGGAACCAAGACTAAGGGAAAACGAAGACACGTTCATACGATTTATCGACCTGGAAAAAGTATACGACAATGTAAAATTGTGCAAGATGATCGAAATCCAGAGATTAATAGAGGTAAGCTATAGGGGAAGACGGGTGATATTCAATATGTACAAGAATCAAGAGGAGATATAAGAGTGGCAGACCAAGAATGAAATGCTCGGATTAAAATGTGTGTAAGACAGGGACATAGTCTTTTGCCCGTATTATTCAGTGTACTCAACGAAGAAGCAATGAAGGAAGCCTCAAGAGTGGAATTAAAATTCAAGGTGAGACGATATCAATGATAACATCTGCTGATGACATTGCTATCGTCAGTGTAAATGGAAGGAGACTTACAGTATCTGTTGCATGGAATGAACTGTCTAATGCGTACAGAGTATGGATTGAGAATAAATCGAGGAAAGAGTAAAGTAATGAGAAGTAGCACGAATCAGAACAGTGAGAAAAAATCAGAGTTGGTGATCGCGAAGTAGATCAACTAAAGGATTTATACTACCTAGGCAACAAAATAACCCATAATGGACGGAGCAAAATGCAGAAATGGGCAGGCACAGATGGTATTCCTGCCCAAGAGAATTTTACTGGTATCTATAGCATCAAACATAGGCCTTGATTTGAGGAAGAAAACTCTGATAATGTTAGTATAGAGCACAGCACTGTATGATTGTGAAACATGTACTATGGAAAACCCGGAACGGAAGAGAATAGAAGCATTTGAGATGTGGTGCTACAGAGGAATGTTGAAAATTAGGTCGACTGATAAGGAATGAGGAGGTTGGTTCTCCACAGAATCGGCGAGAAAAGGAATATATATGAAAAACTCTGATGATAAGAAGGGACAGGATGATAGTACTTGTGTTAAAACATGAGGGAATAATTTCCACGGTACTAGAGGACAGAGGCCTACCGACAATTATTCTTCCCAAGCGCCATTCGCGAGTGGAACAGGGATGACGATTTTTGGTTAGTGGGGCGCGCAACTGAGCGGTCATCAGCGCCTGTACAACGTCCCAATTTTTACACGGTCCAATTTTTAAACAATCCAGTCTAGCCACTATCGCAAATGATGATGATGATGATGATGAAATGATAAGGACAACACGAACACCCAGTCCCCGGGCAGAGAAAATCCCCAACCCGGCCCGGAATCGAACCCGGGACCCCTTGATCCATAGGTAGCAACGCTGATCACTAGGCCACAAGCCGCGGACGAGTGGAACAGGGAAGGGAGGATCAGCTGGTGGTACCAAAAGTACACTTCGCCACACACCGTCATGTGGCTTGCAGAGTATTGGTGTATATGTACGAGGGCAGTTCAATAAGTAATGCAACACATTTTTTTTCTCGGCCGATTTTGGTTGAAAAAACCGGAAATTTCTTGTGGAATATTTTCAAACATTCCCGCTTCGTCTCGTGTAGTTTTATTGACTTCCGACAGGTGGCAGCGCTGTACGGAGCTGTTAAAATGGCGTCTGTAACGGATGTGCGTTGCAAACCACGGGCAGTGATCGAGTTTCTTTTGGCGGAAAATCAGGGCATCTCAGATATTCATAGGCGCTTGCAGAAAGTCTACGGTGAGCTGGCAGTGGACAAAAGCACGATGAGTCGTTGGGCAAAGCGTGTGTCATCATCGCCGCAAGGTCAAGCAAGACTGTCTGATCTCCCGCGTGCGGGCCGGCCGTGCACAGCTGTGACTCCAGCAATGACGGAGCGTGCGAACACACTCGTTCGAGATGACCGACGGATCACCATCAAACAACTCGGTGCTCAACTTGACATCTCTGTTGGTAGTGCTGTCACAATTGTTCACCAGTTGGGATATTCAAAGGTTTGTTCCCGCTGGGTCCCTCGTTGTCTAACCGAACACCATAAAGAGCAAAGGAGAACCATCTGTGCGGAATTGCTTGCTCGTCATGCGGTTGAGGGTGACAATTTCTTGTCAAAGATTGTTACAGGCGATGAAACATGGGTTCATCACTTCGAACCTGAAACAAAACGGCAATCAGTGGAGTGGCGCCACACCCACTCCCCTACCAAGAAAATGTTTAAAGCCATACCCTCAGCTGCTAAAGTCACGGTTACAGTCTTCTGGGACGCTGAAGGGGTTATTCTGTTCGATGTCCTTCCCCATGGTCAAACGATCAGCTCTGAAGTGTATTGTGCTACTCTTCAGAAATTGAAGAAACGACTTCAGTGTGTTCGCAGGCACAAAAATCTGAACGAACTTCTCCTTCTTCATGACAACGCAAGACCTCACACAAGTCTTCGCACCCGAGAGGAGCTCACAAAACTTCAGCGGACTGTTCTTCCTCATGCACCCTACAGCCCCGATCTCGCACCATCGGATTTCCATATGTTTGGCCCAATGAAGGACGCAATCCGTGGGAGGCACTACGCGGATGATGAAGAAGTTATTGATGCAGTACGACGTTGGCTCCGACATCGACCAGTGGAATGGTACCGTGCAGGCATACAGGCCCTCATTTCAAGGTGGCGTAAGGCCGTAGCATTGAATGGAGATTACGTTGAAAAATAGTGTTGTGTAGCTAAAAGATTGGGGAATAACCTGGTGTATTTCAATGCTGAATAAAACAACCCCTGTTTCAGAAAAAAAATGTGTTGCATTACTTATGGAACTGCCCTCGTAGATGACAGATCGTCAGTAAAACATCCCTCGCTAAGATATCCATTTATTCAAGTCAGTTACAAGGAGGGAATCGTAGCCGGAGAGAATGTTGTACTCTGTGACGCACAGAGCCTCGGCCGCGCATCCTGCCGTCGTCAGCGACTTGGTCACGAGGCAGGCCGCGCGTGCCCGTGGCGGGGGTTGCAGTCTCAGCGAGGCGCACAGTCCAGACGCAGGTGAATTTGCGGCGGCGGCGGACGCCCCTTTGCCATTAACTCGCTCGTGGGCGCAATGAAGAACAGCCTGGGACAGGTGGCCTCTAAACTGCAGTGCCCGGCGTGATCGAAGCTATTGGAGGGGTTAGCTCTGGACGTTGGACGGCGTCAATGTACGAGTAGCTGGTCAGATAGGTTGGCCAGGCACGAACCCGCGACTCATCAGGCAGGTGGCCATCAGCATGTAACGCCGGAAATGCATATCCTCCTATTTCAATTTATTGTACTATACATTTGTTTTCCTTATTTTTGTTACCTAAATATATAACATTTCTGTGTTTTCGTATATTGTAATTGTTTTAATATATGCATTTATGTCGATGTATAATTGGTTTGTTTCGTAAATATTATTTGTATTTTTACGCTGGGTCTTGCCTAGGGAAAACTGCTATCGAACGATTACATCGATAGGTCGTGTGAAGAATCAAAGTGTGTAGGATCTTTGGTAGTGTGAACTCTGCTGCGTGGAGCGCGGGCTGAGAGAGGGAGTCTGGCTGGAGTAGCGAGTGGAGCAGGTGTGTTGTGTGAAGCTCCCTCGAGTTGCCGCGCTTTCGGGGTTTGGCAGCATGTAATTGCGTTCGACTTGCGATGATAGTTTCTGACATGGTGTCGCAGACGGGAAGCATTAGCTGGCCCATATCAAGAGCTCGTTTCGTTTGGTGACCGTGTCGAGAAGAAAGCGCGCCAACATCCAGCTTCTGCAACAGCGACGGCCGACAATGAGTGACTGTCGCCACCTCCTCGATCGACGGCTTCAAACCTTCAGTCAACCAACAAGGAAGACTGGAAGCACGTAAAGTTTTATAACTGTATGGCAGACCTCAGCTTTTCAAACTGTACCATTTTCGTAACTATAATTACAGCAACTTAGCATGAACTTTTGTTGCTCATTGTCCCAATTGCATTGCCAAGCAGGGACCCTTCCTTTTCCGGAATGAACCCGAGTGTGCTTGAAATTCAAACGCCAGCATTAAATTAATATTATAGCATTTCACTGCTTTAATTTCAAAGTTCAGTTAAAGTATTCATAGCTGGCTACAATATTTAGATTACACAAGCACGAATTAAGAGTGCGAGTTTTGTTACCGTATTTTAGCTTACCTGTGACTGCAGCTCTGCTTGGTACGTACTAAATTTTACTATTGTTAATTGTTCAGAATCATTTAATTCAAGTTCAAAGTTAAATCTCTTCTTTCTAAATTGCGTAGATTCAAGTAGCTTTTGAAATGATTGTTGAGGTCGTCCAAGACTAACCGTATTTTGCTGAATTTCGATGTGCTTCAGAAATAAAGCTCACTATTAACTTCAGTCACTAAATTAACTTTCGATTTTCCGGTTTTATTAATTCTTTTGCTAAATTAAGTCAGGGTGTAGCGAAATTTATTACTTCTGACAAACTTTCAGTTTTCACACTACACGTGTCAACCTTCAGTTGCCACACTTCTAGTGCTAATTATATGTGTAATAACCTTTCTTTTTCAGTTACTATAGTAATTGTCCTTAGGACTGGCGACCGTAATTTCCCCCAAATCTCAAATACCTAATTACCGCTAGTTAATTGTTAACGTAATGGCTGCACATTTACTTTCTTTATTAACTTTACCCCTTTTCAAAATTAATTTCCACCAGTTTCATTAGCACTTTTCCTTTCATTTAGATGTAACCCTTTCCTCCCTCTTTACCGACAGATTAACTTTGGTGACGATTGCTTTTCCCAAATTTCCATTAGGTATACGCGGTTTAATTTTTCACTGTCATTAAGGTCGATAAGTGAGGGGGAGGTTACAAGCAGAAGGGAGTCACTCAGCAAAAGACTCAGTAGAAAGTATCAAGTTGGTCCCATGCATCCCAGGCGAAAGCCCTCAGTTCCTGGTGCCAAATATCGTGAATGGCAGCTGGCTGTTCCATATTCTTCTGCAACTTGTCTTCATCACATAGTTATTGTTTGGCCCAGACTGTATCGCTCGGCATACCGTACACACTTTGACACTGCTGCATAGAAGGAACATCTGAGAATGGGGGTGGTCTCGTGTCTGCAACTGCAGCCCACTGAGTTGATCTCCAGAAGGCGGAACGACTCTCAATATGTGAGTCAATTTTTGGGGGACCGGAGGGCCTGAATACCGCATAGACTAGGGTGGATAAACGCAAAATGCGACCAGCCTGAGAGGCAAAGGCCAGGTCCGAATTGGTTGAAGTCAGTGTAAGAAGTGGTGGGCCCAGCCTATCACTGCCAACATCTAAAAATGGTTCTGCCATACAATGCTTCATGCACACGTCCGTGACAACTAATCACACTACTCCGCTACGAGACCTACATCAGCATATCTGCGTCCATATCAATGCCCGCCGTGGGGATACTCAAGGTGCCCATAAGTACCCGGTTGGCTCGTGTTTCTCCTACGTCTCCCATTCCAGAAACCGTACCAGTTGGAAGTTGTGCGTTGCCATTGGGCAACGACGAATTCATTTGCTCCTGTTTACCTGTGTACTCAGCTTCTCCAGAAACAATGATGAAGCTATAAGATGTCGCAACTTTGGCTTTTAGGGTCGGTAATTAGCTTATTCCACAGGGTCAGCTTACTGAATGACAATTCTTTCGTCTTGAATGCGATGTCTTACTGAACAGCGCCTGGTCTTCAGGCTGACGGGCGCTTCTCTTTCAGTGACGTCATTCTGCTGACGACGCATGAAGAGTTCGTAGCCTTTGGCGAAGCCGTCGAGCGATGTCTATCTTTGAAACAAAATAAAGTACGATTCATGAAGCCAGAAGGAGATAAAGTGCAGGTTAGTAAAACCAAAGATGGTATTCCTCGCCATAGGGCAGACGAGTAGTATTCAACATACGTCTTAACGTCAGAATGAAATTTCTGAGCGTGTCGTCAGGAGCACCGTATGGATAACAGTCATAGGCTGCGGGGAAATAAGAACAGAAGAGAATTAAAACGTTTGGGAGGTAACGTTGCAGAAGGATGCTAAATATTAAAGGGACTCACAGAAGCTGAAGAAATGAAGATTTATCTACGGTATCGCCCAACACATCAGTGTATGGAAAACTAAGGATGAGAGAACAGCAGAACACAACGTCCATAGCAGTAAAGTGAGTTGTAGAGGGCAAATATTGTAGACGAAAACAAACTGGAACATATACAATCAACGAACAATTTAGGATGTTGGGCGCTAGTGTTATTCAGGGACTGAGATGTTTGCCCGGGAGAGGAAATCCTAGATGGTCGTATTAAATCAGTCAAAACAGTTACGTCCCGTAAATAAGTTTTTGTAGTGGTCGATTGTTTGTAATGAAACAAGAATGTGTCTTTCCGCCTGTACAAGCGCAGTACGTTTAGGATCAGCTGCCAGTCAATGTAGCAAGTGTAATTTTCTACAGGCTTTTCTAAGCACTTCGTTCGATTTTTTGCCACAGCTACATTTGTGTACGCACTGCAGACCAGCTGTAGTGCGTATAATACGCAACGTATGATGGTTTTCTGGAAAACACATTTACAATGAGTGAAGCACTTTGGTCTTCACACAAAAGTTAAATGCACCGCTGCTTCTTTGCCTCTAGTTCTGAATTCTTGAGACATTGCTACGTGTACAGTGGCACTTCAACGAAAACTTACAAAACAAAGAGTAATGTTACAGAACATACCAACACGGAACAGTTTGACCTGCATCAACACGAAGCAGTCGAGTTATTCTCCGCCGAGAGATAGGAGACATAGGTCTTCCTTCATTAAAATATTCAGCATAAAACCTGATTAACCTCTCGAAGTTTTTCGGTAGTTTCTTATATTTTTTATCATATTTGCAGACAGATCTCTAGGTGTTCCGCTGTACTTGATAATAAACTACATTGACGAGTCAAAACCTCATGACCAATGTCCAGCGAGAGACTGAATGCAGCTTGGCCAATTTGCGGGAATGTGACGCGATATGTCGAGAATATAATCGGAGCAGAGACGAGTAGCGATTAATTCTAGCTAGGATACACACCACAGATGGGAACAAGCGACTTTGGTAAAGGGCAGATTTTGTGGCCATTGAGAATGATCATCTCGTAAGCGGCGAAAAAAATGGTTCAAAAGGCTCTGAGCACTATGGGACTCAACATCTTAGGTCATAAGTCCCCTAGAACTTAGAACTATTTAAACCTAACTAACCTAAGGACATCACACACACCCATGCCCGAGGCAGGATTCAAACCTGCGACCGTAGCAGTCCCGCGATTCTGGACTGCAGCGCCACAACCGCTAGACCACCGCGGCCGGCTGTCAAGGAGAAGGGGCAGGATGATAGGACATCTGTTAAGATATTAGGGAATGACTTCCACGGTAGTAGCAGGACCTGCAGAGGGCAAAAACTATATAGGAAGGCTGAGAGATAGTTCTGATGTTGCGTCTGATAATGGAACCAAGACTAAGGGAAAATGAAGACGCTGGTCGGTCGTTTGCGTCCTGTTGTGGCGAGCATACATGGATAACGGATGATGGACGGTGATGTCACAAATAGGTGACTAGGTACTGGAAAAAAAAATCGTTCAAATAGCTCTAAGCACTATAGGACTTAACATCTGAGGTCATCAGTCCCCTACACTTAGAATTACTTAAACCTAACTAACATAAGGACATCACACACATCCATGCCCGAGGCAGGATTCGAACCTGCGACCGCAGCAGCAGCGCAGTTCAGAACTGAAGTGCCTAGAACCGCTCGGCCAGACTAGGTGCTGGACTCTACAACTCATCAAAGAAACTGAGGTCGGAGGCTTCTCCATTCTGCAAAGCAGGATAGCCGGCGACCTGTAGCAGATCTGAGGACACCGTACAATGCTGGTTCAAGCACAAGTGTTTCGGAGTACGCCGTTCAAAGCACTTCGTTGAACGTCAGGGTCCACATCAAACGACCCCTACGTTTCCCCATGTTGACTCAACAATCTCGTCAGTTACGACTGCAATAGGCATGAAATCATAGAGGTCGGACCGTGCTGGGTGGTGAAATTAATCGAGTTTCTGGTGACACCAGGTCGATGGTCGTGACCGGATTCGTTGTCATCCAGGAGATTCGCTGCTAGAAACTTGCAACGCGCCATGGACGCACGCCGCTGGGAGCAGTATTATGCTATGGAGGATAATCGCGTCGTATGCCAACGGATGTGTGGCACCTTGACAGGTGTAGACTAGGTTAACATTTTTTAGACAAATTTCCTCCATTTGACAGTAAATTACTATTATTTATTTCAGACAATCACAATTTCGGCTTTATAGTCATTCTCAAGTGCATGTTGATATCTTACAAGCCATCTCACCTGTCCAGGTGAAGTGTCGTCGTTGTAAAAATATTTCTCTGGTCTTATACACCGGTTGCCGTGTTGTAGGATACTTCCACGATGACGTGTCATTCGAACAGATCAGGTAATTGTAACATGCCAACATGCACTTGCTGTCAAGTATCTCTTCATTGTAACAGAACACAGTAAGATTTATTAAACATCTACTGCAAAAATACTTCCAATTGTATTGACTACTAAGAAATAATAGTTTACAATCATAAAACTGTACCAGACTGATTAATAGCAAACAGATTAAATACAATAAAAAAACTGTACCAGTACAATAAAAGCGCTAAAAATTTCCTCGAAAGAACCTTTAAGATTTACAATCCAGAATAGAAGTGTACTCCACAGGCAAGCACCATATAAGAAAATTATTATACCGGAGGTGCGAAAAGGCACGCAAGAGGAAAACAGAAAAAAAAACAGCAAAATTGATCTTAAATATTGCGTCCTGGATGGTACAAATAGTCAGTGAGAACCTTCGTGAAATTAACAGATATTAAATTTCCAAATGTTTGGACAGTTCAAAAAGCAAAAGTGCATACAAGGAGTAAGATTAATAGCCATTCAGTCGACCGAGCCACACTTGCATATGCATACTTAAGCAAATAAATCTAGTAATTATTCAATTGGGAAATTATCCGGTTAACACTTCAACAAATTACACGTGCTAGAAAAAAATAAATTAAAAGGAGAGCTGCAGTAGGCACGCAGTGGTGAAGACACAAATAAATGCATCGACTGTCTTGGTAAGGCGTAGTGGACTCGGAAACATTAAATGCTGCAAAACCATCTGCGCTCGGCTGGCCGTTCGGTCGAGCGCGGACCTTGGTCCGCATCGGACGCTGCACCTGATTTACGAACTAGTCCTGCCGAAAGAAACACGAATTGTTGCCCAATTAATAGAGAGATACAGAATTTACTACAGGAATCGGGCCAGGCGTGTACTATAGACCCAAAGCCACCCCACAACAGTCAAATTTACAGCAACAAGAAAAACATGGAGAAGAAATAAAAACTTTGAGGTTCGCCGATGACATTGTAATTCTGTCAGAGACAGCAAAGGACTTGGAAGAGCAGTTGAACGGAATGGATGGTATCTTGAAGGGAGAATATAAGATGAACATCAACAAAAGCAAAACGAGGATAATGGAATGTAGTCGAATTAAGTCGGGTGATGCTGAGGGAATTAGATTAGGAAATGAGACACTTAAAGTAGTAAACGAGTTTTGCTATTTGAGGAGCAAAATAACTGATGATGGTCGAAGTAGAGAGGATATAAAATGTAGACTGCCAATGGCAAGGAAAGCATTTCTGAAGAAGAGAAATTTGTTAACATCGACTATAGATTTAATTGTCAGGAAGTCATTTCTGAAAGTATTTGTATGGAGTGTAGTCATGTATGGAAGTGAAACATGGATGGTAAATAGTTTGGACAAGAAGAGAATAGAAGCTTTTGAAATGTGGTGCTACAGAAGAATGCTGAAGATTAGATGGGTAGATCACATAACTAATGAGGAAGTATTGAATAGGATTGGGGAGAAGAGAAATTTGTGGCACAACTTGACCAGAAGAAGGGATCGGTTCGTAGGACATGTTCTGAGGCATCAAAGGATCACCAATTTAGTATTGGAGGGCAGCGTGGAGGGTAGAAATCGTAGGGGGAGGCCAAGAGATGAATACACTAAGCAGATTCTGAAGGATGTAGGTTGCAGTAGGTACTGGGAGATGAAGAAGCTTGCACAGGATAGAGTAGCATGGAGAGCTGCATCAAACCAGTCTCAGGACTGAAGACCACAACAACAACAAGAAAAACAAGTAAATTGAAACACCCCCTTAGAACATTTAGACATATGAAATGTCCACTTAGAACAATTGTACAAGACTGTGCTTAACCTGACACACAATAATTTTAGCGCAACGCAATCTGACTATCAAAAATCCCTGCAAAAGAATGGCCCTGAGTAACATTAAACTGTACCTTTCAGAAATCACTTACCTCACAAAAATCTTCGTTGCTCGAACTACTGCAATACAGCGAGCGCCACTACTGCCAGCTAAATAAAAGATTCAAACTACTGAAGGCACTAACTACTGATAGGGATGGTTAGCAAATGAAAGATATTAATAGAGAACAAACAATGTATTTACCTTAATATTCATAATTGACATCCAGTATTACAAATTATCAAAACTCCGCCATCTCTCTGCCCACATCCACCACTGCTGGCGGCTCACCTCCAACTGCCCAGCGCTACGCGCTGTTCGCATCCAGCTATAGCAGTTCATGACAACAATGGCAGACAACAATTCAAACTTTTCATATAGAGAGTGCTACGTAACGTTGCCAATAAAAAAACATAAACAGCAAACTTACATAAAGAAAACATAAACAGCCTACTTACATAAAAACATAAACAGCAAACTTACATAGCCCCCATGCTCCCCACAAAAAATTTTTACAAATGGTGTTGGGCACTGGCCAATACAGATTTGAAAAAATTTTTCATAATTACAATCACAAAGATATCAAATGCACACACTTATTAATACAATGTTGGTCAACAGCTAAAATTTTCTCACAGTCCATAAAGACAGTCCAGATTGTTCATCATAATAGTAATTACAGTTTCTCATTAGTAAAAGAAATTGCACACAGAAGTAGTGGATTTCCATGTAGTATTGAAGAAGTAGTGTTGTCCTTCCAACGGAAAGACAGTGCTGACTCTTGAAATGCTGACAGGTAATGGGCCACAATGGAGCAAACCCACAGCAGAGTCATTCGAAGTTCTGACGAATATTGGTAGATAGGTCATCACAGAGCAGACCAACTGCAGTCCTGGTAGAGAGTATGGTATTGGTGGGCCACCAGAGGTGCAGACCCACTGCAGTCCTTGTAGAAACTGTGGTACTGGTGAGTCAGCAAAGGTGTAGACCCACTGTAGTCCTTGTAGAAACTGTGGTACTGGTGAGTCAGCAAAGGTGTAGACCCACTGTAGTCCTGTTAGAGATGGCCAGCAGCCATCTGCTGCGACTGTGCAGGTGCACAATCACCATCGAAGAGTCTTGCAGAGAAGATAGCAAGTCCATAAACCACCACTTGTGCACGCACAAAGTTTTTGGGAATTGTCCTTAGAACCAGCAATGCTGTTATCCAGTCCCTTGCTGAATTAGTAACACACGTGCAAACACTAACAGTCCCTACTTCTCACATATTGTCCATATACTATGACCAACAGAATGTGTGCAGTGAAATGAATGCTTACAAGTTAATAATATGATGAACTGGTGTCAATTACAATTATATAACATAAGAATACAATTACAAAGATACAAAATACATCATTAAAAACATAACAATACAGATAATATTTGTAGTAATAGGGGCTTTACAAAAGAATAGAAATAAACATATACATCAGTGTTACAGGAATGATGACATGAGTACATACATAAAAGATCAGAATAACTTTTGAAACGTCAACTTCACACATGAGCATTAAAACAAAGCAGAATAAATAAAGTCTAAGCATCTTTACAAAGAAAATAACAGAATATTAGAAAAATTCTACAACATAGCTCTCATCAGCTAAACACATAAAGACAGGAAAAAAACACAAATACACAAGGGTACACAAACACATAGTGGGATAACACCAAAAGGAAAGGACAACACACAATTACATATTTGGAAAAAGCAGCAAAGAGGAAAGGACAGGGTTTGGTTTACTGCAGTATTTTGCTTGGAGATCTCCCTTCATTCCATAGATCGTTCGTCTTATTTCAACCTTTGCTTCCACCAAAAAAATCCTATCCAAGCATGCTTTCTGTATTTATATGTTCACATATTGCTTACCCCATCATTTATTTACAAGAAAATCCTACCTATACCTCGTTACTGTATTCTATTCATATTTCTTTCAAAATAATTATTTCTGATTGTACAATACTCATTGGGGCCCAAATCTTTCTTCGCAATGCATTCTTTACCTATTCTCCATAGTCAGTTTCTTATATAGTCTACCCCCTCTTAAGCTAACTTAAATCTACTGAGCTCAGATATATGTACCAAGGGACGAGGCAATGCAGCAAAAAAAAAATAATTAACACAAACATCAATGACAAAAAATAGAAATGGCAAAGCAAGCAGCATAAATTAGCAAAGCAAGTGCAATATTACAACTAATATAAGGCAATGCAGGAAACAAGAAAAACTAGCTTAGAAGAGTAACACAAAGTCAAATTCAGTAACACTATGCCTGACAAACAGCAGCAACCTATACCTAAACATGATATAGCTCAAGCAGAAAAAATATTACAGTAAAAACAACAATGCAGACAAGGGAAATGCATATTCACATCTTAATGTCTATGTAATTAAAGTGGTGCACCATAACAACTTATTGTAAAAAAATATTACCATGTACCTGAAAAGAAAATTAAGTGTTACTGTTACGAGTTACTTCGTATTGTTCTTTCCTTTCCAAGTGCTCCTTCTTTAAAGAATGTGGATTACAAAATTATCATTTAATAGATCTGTTGACAGAAAGAGTTCACATTAGCAAATGCATCTCATTTTATAAAAGCAATGCTGCAACACAGCTGGAAACCAGATATCAAATGAAATAAGCAATTACACAAACCAAAGCATAAAAATATCATTCAGTAGTCATGTGACATTTCATTTCATAAGTTAATGGCTCTCAACTCTCGTACAAAGACTCTTGTCATAATCAGGTGTGCAGATGTAAAAATATTTCTTGTCATTTTGTTAGGCATTTCAGTAAATATCATAAATTTTTAAGTAACGAGGGTGTCGCATT
Source organism: Schistocerca cancellata (assembly GCF_023864275.1). Lineage (NCBI taxonomy): Eukaryota > Metazoa > Arthropoda > Insecta > Orthoptera > Acrididae > Schistocerca > Schistocerca cancellata. The sequence continues at coordinate 42,543,875 of NC_064632.1, read as the reverse complement.
AGCGATGAAAGGCACATCCTAATGGCTTATTCTCCAGGTGTTTGACACAGCTGTGTGCCCCCAACGCATTACAAAAATCATATGTTTTCAAGTAACGAGCGTGTCGCATTAGCGATGCCCTCTACAAAGGATTGTCAATAGCATTGGTTAACCCCTTTTTTGTTTTTCTACCTGTGCTTCCGGAAAGGCCCTCACTCTAATGGCTTGTTCTCCAGGTGTCTGACACAGCTGTGTGCCGACGACGCACGTGCAGGTGGTCACTTTCTTACGGAAATATTTACGACAGCAGTTTCCGCTGCAGTGACAGTCTCATTCACGCATTTACACACACATTTCATAACTCTTAAAGTACGATTCTTGGTTTCCAACAACCTTTTTCACAAGTCAAGAGTCCCTATCTTCTATTCATTATTCATATACATATAAACAGGTAATCACCTTCCTCATATATGGTAGCATCATCTTATTGACATAAACATACTTCAACAGCATAATACACATCGTCGTCGTAATAATAACATCATAACACCTCAGTCAAATCTCAAAAACGTCGTAGCTTTCTGCAATTGTTTCAAAACCTAAAGAAAATTCTCTGCTCATTTCAGTAGTGTCATCTACCTCAAACGTACTTTAAAAATCATGATCTCATACCAAATACATCATTCAAAGCTCTCATAGTATCACAATGGTTCCGAAAAAATATGAACAGTTCACAAAGTATAGACAAAGTACAATTTCTTAAGTGTGAAGTAATCCAACTCTGTAATTGCGTAAACATGTGTCACTGACGTAGAAAAAAAATGTTTGTTTCTCTGTTAAATGATCAGATAGCTGTGTAATTTATGTGTTAGAGAAATATGGTACCGATGTGTTAAATTGTATAAGCAAATACCATATTAGCTAGGGCTCCTTGTGCTTGCCAAACACATGGTACACAAAGTAAGCGTGTACCCCCCTGAGGTTTATTGTAATTACACCCTCAGGTGTTACAGATTACAGCAATGGAATGAAATGTATCACGAAAAACCTTCTTTGTAATTCAAAAATCTTTAAAAATAAATGTTTTAAGTACAAAATTAATCACTCAAATACGTGTCCTTTAGCGCTAAATATGCGTCTTGCTGTAAGATAATCTCTGGGAAGTGTCGTAGTTATTGTCCTCCGAAAGCTAAGTTCTGCAGAAGTCAATGTACTTACCTCATGATACACAAAAGTGAAATGCTTTGCGTATAGATAACTTAGTTATTACGCTTATTGCCGTGATGAAGAAAGTACTGTGCTGTAACGTATTGTTGTCCTACGGAAAAGGCTGTCTCCTTGTAGCAATAGCACAAAAGTCACCACTAAAACATGTCTCACTTTATAGAAGAATTCAGAAAAAACTGTGCAGATATAAAACAGATACACCGCAAAAGCAACATTGTAAATTGTCACTCATTAGTAACATCGTGATATAATCGTGTAGCTGTCAAAGAAACCAAATACTAAGTCATCTTGAATCTCACAGAAAGTACTTCAAATCCTGAATCCACTCTCAAGCAAACCAAAATGTTGCATGAAAATTTCATTAGCAGTGCTGGTAAATGTTCTAATCGTGCAACTAACAAGCAAGAATGTACACACACAATTACACTGTGTCGTCTGTTCGCAATAACAATGCATTCGTAATTTCTGTTTAAATAATTTCTCTTGGTTCTTGACTGGATGGTTAGTTAGCTTTAAAACATAGTTGCATGTTAACAGTTTCTCAGTGTGACAAATTGTACAAGTAGCGTGAAGTGAAAATTGCAAAGACTAAGTTAAAAAGCAGATTATCTGTCAATAAATGGTTTTACATGAGAAATGTGGTGTAAACCTTTACTCTTCCTAGTACGCAGAGTTTCAACTTCAACGCAATTATCATGTGGTATACGTCGGATTCTGTAAGGTCCATTGTAAACTAGAAAGAATTTGTGACTCAAGTGTTTCTTCTTATGTGACAATGAATGAGCTTTAATGAGAACTTTCTGACCAATACATAATTTCTTTGCATTTGCTTTACCGTGTAGTTTTCTCCTTTTGTCTGCTGCAGATTTTATATTTTTTAGAGCCAAATCAATTATGTCTTTGTGTCGAAGTTTACGTGTATTCGGGAAAGGTACAAGCTCTCTGATTCTGTTCGGAGGTTCTACATTCTTCAGTACAAGAGTAGGTGGTAAAGCAGTGGAATCATGAGGCATTTCATTCAGCACATTTTGAAATAAGTGTAAATATCTGTCCCAATGCTGGTGCTTTCTGTGACAATAAAGTCTGCAAAGCTTATTGATTTCTTTCATAATCCGTTCAGACGGGTTACAGTGTGGTGAATACAATGAAATAAAAACAGGTTTGATTTTATGATTCCGAAGCATGCGTGACCAAACAGCAGATCTGAATTGCGGTCCGTTATCTGAAATGACTTTACTAACGTGTCCCACTTCACGTAAGAAATTTTTAACAAAGGCGTTGGATACAGACCGTCCAGTGGCTTTACGTAACGGAGTGAAAGAAACAAATTTTGAAGTAAGTTCAACAGCGACTAGAACATACGAAAATCCATTCGATGTTCTGACAAGGGGTCCCAAGAGATCAACAGCAGCAAATTCTTTTAATTTAGAAGGAATAATAGGAAATAATGGAGCACGATGTGAGATAGTAGATGGTTTCGCCTTTTGACAAAGTTTACAAATAGACAAGACTCTTCGAATTCTCTTTTCCATATTGTTAAAATAACAAGTCGTTCGAAGAATATGATAACATTTTCGTGGGCCAAAATGTGCGTAGCTGAAATGAATGTACCAAATGAGCTTATTAACAAAATCGTCTGGAATGCAAAGTACCCATAGCTTGTCATCAACAGTGCAGCGTTTGAACAGTATGTTGTTTCTAACCAGGTAATAATGCCGAATCTGAGTGTGTGTCTTTTCATGCCATTTACTTTTGATATCTTTCCAAATCGGATCTTTATCTTGTTCATGAGCAATGTCCTTTAAAGATGTGGTGATGAAGTTTTCAAAGGCGACTTTCTGAATGTAAAGAATACTGAAATTTTTCTCGAGGTTGCCTTCTGTGTTACTTTTCTCAAGCCCAGCCGGTGCGCGTGACAGCGCGTCCGCAACAATGTTCTCCTTGCCGGGAATGTAGACTATTGTGAAGCGGAATTCTTGCAGAAACAATGCCCAACGTTTTAACCTATCATGATTTAATTTTGAAGACATAAGAAATTGTAATGCACGATGATCACTGTATACTTTTACGTGCTTACCAGAAAGAAAGAAACGGAATTTGTTAAATGCCCAAACGATAGCTAAAGCTTCTAATTCAGTAACGGAATAATTTTTTTCAGATTTTGTTAGCACTCGGCTAGCAAAAGCAATGGTTTTCTGAACAGTAGTGTCATTTTCTATGGCTTCTTGAAATAAGTGGGCACCAAGACCGACTTTAGAAGAATCCGTGCTAAGGCAGAAATCTTGTGACAGATCTGGATGAGCTAGTATTGGCGCGTGAAGTAACGCTTCTTTCAAAGAATTGAATTCCAACTGTGCTTGTTCGTCCCAGTTCCAACTAGTATTTTTTCCAGTGAGAGAACAAAGTTTTGGTGTAACTAGAATTTGCATATTCAGAAAACGACGGTAAAAATTTACGAGACCTAGAAAACTGCGGACTTGTCTTTTTGTGGATGGAACTGGAATGGCTCTGATTGCTTCTAACTTTTCTGGATCCGGCTGAATGCCTTCAGAAGAAATAATATGTCCCAAAAACTTCACCTTTGACCTACCGAATTCTGACTTTTCCAAGTTAACTGTAATTCCAGATTCTGCAAAAATACGTAACAAACTGTTGAGGATGCGGTTATGTTGTTCCCATGAAGCTTCTGCTATTAGAATATCGTCCACATATAAAGTGATGTGACGTTTTAAGAACTCAGGTAATATGGAATTTAACCCACGAATGAATGCTGCCGAAGAAATGTTCAAACCAAAAGGAAGTTTCCGAAACTGATAACAAACGCCGAAACAAAGGAAAGCTGTGTATTTTCTGCATTCTGGATGAAGTTCGATCTGATAAAAGCTGGATCTGAGATCAATGGAAGACAACACTTTTACACCATTAAAATTTTGAAGAAGTTCTTCCATCGTCTGCGGCCTGTCTGTTTCAGGAATAATGATAGTATTGATTTGTCTCGAATCTAAAACAAGCCTGATCGATCCATTTTTCTTCTCAACAACATGTAATGGATTGTTGTATGAGCTTACTGCAGGCTCAATAATGCCCTCGTCAAGCATAGATTGTATTTCTGTTCTAACACGGTCCCTATAATGTGCCGGAATTACGTATGGTCTAACACAAAATTTAGTATGCTCACGAACACGAAATTGGTATTGAAATCCCTTGATTGTTCCTGTTTTGTGAGTAAAAACTGTGGAATGTGCTTGTAAAATCTCAAAAAGTTCCTGCCTATCAGTGTCATTACAATTCTCAATTGTTTGAATTTTATTCTGAATTAACTCATTAATTTCAAATATGCCGTCGATGTCATCCCTGTCAGTACTTGCAGAGTGATTGTTAGTGTCTAGTTCCGTAGAAAATTCCGAACTGTTATCTAACAGAAGGTAAAGCCGATTAATTTCCACATCATGGTTTGAGAGCCAGTCTTCAAATTTCAAAGCTATTGACTTACCTTCTTTCTCTAAACTTATTTCAGCATCGTGAAAGCTTAAGATTGCTTTGTATTCATTCAAAAAGTCTACTCCCAGTATAATTTCCGTCGACAATAATGGAACAATAAGAAAGTTCATAGAGAAGCTGTGGCTTTGGCAAAAGAATTCTAAGTTGGTTTGTTGACGTACATCTACACTTTTTCCAAAGATTGCACCTTGTAATTTAATCTTACGTAACGGAAGTGTGGGGCAATCGTTCGATTTGTTGCATTTGCTAAAAGCTGTTTCACTAATTACTGAAATGGGACTGCCAGAGTCAAGTACTGCCGTAAATTTTACGTCATTTACAGTAATGTGGATCACAGGATATGCAATGTTGTTATGTTTTACGTCGTGTTCCTGGAGTAAGATGTCTCTAATGTCTTCCATTTTTACGTAATTACTAGCTACGGCAGCTGCGTCGTCAGTTTCATAAGTACGTCTTGTGGCTGCCAGTGGTGTGAGTCATCGCCTATTGTCTCTTTGTTGGCGCGCGTCGTTATTGGGATTTGGAGACCTAACTTCTACAAATTCATCGTGACGAGAGTGCTCTACTCTGTTTAAATCTCGCCAGTTCTGATGCAATTCAGGTCTGTCGTTACGATCATATCGTCTGTCGTCATGTCGGTAGTTTCCATAGTTTCTTTCTTGTCGGTCACATGGTGGAGAATTTCTCCTTGAATCGTAACTGCGTGCTGGACCGTTGCGTCTAAAGTTATTCTGTCTCCCTTGATAATAATTATTTTGGTTCCCATATTGTCTGTTTCTCTGATTGTCTCTGTGATAGTCATTACTGCGGAGAGGTGATCTTTCCCTGTAATTATTACTCCTCTGCCAACGGTTGTCATACGGGTGGTGTCGATTTTGGTCACGATTTGTGTGGTGAGAATAGCCTTGTCGCGTCCAGTTATCGTTTCTGTCGTCACGGAATTGTGACAGATGTGACCTGTAATTGTTGTACTCCTGTTTTCGCGTTCCGCGATTGTCAGTGTCAATTTCCAGTTCTTGTAACAGTCCCTGAAAAGCTTCAATGTCGTCTTTGCAACGTCCTGCTAAAATAATATGTCGTAAATGTTCAGGCAGTTTGATTAAACAAATGCGGATGAGTTCTGAGGGGCTGTATGGGTTTGACAGGTACTGATTCTTGTGCAACATGTCTTCAAAATATTTCACAAGACTGGAAAATTCAGATTGTTCGAAATGTTTCATCATTATGATGTTATGTTTTACACGGTCCTGTGTAGCTTGAGACCAATATGCTGAGAGGAAGGCATGATAAAAATCTCCTTCACTGTGACAATCGTGAATGACCGATCGCATTCTTACAGCTGGTTCATTCTCCAAATAGCCACACATAAATTCTAATCTGTGCTCCAATGACCAGTTGGGAGGAAAACAATGAGAGAATTGATGGAGCCACGCTTGTGGATGAATGTCGTTGGCAGAATTCTTAAATGTTTTGAATTTACGTGTAGTAATGAACAGCTTATAATCAAAATCATCGTGTCGGCGAGTAGCATATCGGTCATTGTTACGTCGTGTCGGCGATTCCATCTCAAAATTCGGTGTACCTTGCCAATTTCTTTCATAATTACCGAAAAGCCCTGTGTTATTATTTTGTGGCTGTTCCGTATTTCTATGTCCCTCTTCCCTTATTGGGGCGCGAGTGTCCTCTGAAATACGTAATTCTTGTATTACCTGTGTCAGCTGATCTTGTACTTCCCGCATTTCTCTTTTGTATTGCGTATTAATTTGATTCTGATTTTGTTTGAATTTTCTTATTTGTTCATACTCTTCTGTGTCAGTGAAGGCTATGGGTCTTGTGTCATTCAGATCATCATCTACCTTTGTAGATAAGTTAGTGACCTGATCCGAAAGTTCAGCTACTTTCTCCGATAGTGAACACATTTCCTCAGTGTGTTTTTCTGAACCAAGTTTCAGAGTGTCCAATTGTGTTGAAATCGAATCTACTGTGTTCTTTAAGTTTTCCTGAGTTTTTGCAAGTTGCGTAACCGAATCGGTAGATGCAACTGAGTCAATTTTAGCTTGCAAGGTCTCATGATTTTCATGAACAATGGTTTGCAGTTCTTTTATGGCTGCTTCGTGATTCTGTAATGCATTTTCATGCCGCGAAAAAATAGGTTGGAAATGCTCACAAATTTGTATTTTTACGTCATTACAGACTTTTTGACATTTCGATTCGATGTTATGTAACTCAGTAGTTAAATCTTCACGTGTTTGTTCAAGTGTGGTGTCTAACTTCCGAAGATTTTGTTCCATTGTGTCTAACTTTTGAAGCTTTTGCTGTGTTTGTCTCTGATTTTGTTCCATTTGTTGCATTAGTTGTAATAACAATGCATTAGTGTCTGGAATCTGTTCCTCTACTCTTTTCGGCAGTGCATTTGCACCGGCAACATTCACATTTTGACAAGCTGAAAATGTGTCTTGACTTATTTGAGAAAACGGTGAGGACGCAAAACCTGAATCTACAGTATTTGCAAAATTGTGTCCTATCATTTCGGATTCCTGAGGCGAGCTGTTGCCGACCGATCGATCGACAATGCTTCCCTGTTCACTACCTGTTTCACTGCCTACGCCATTGTCTGACGCCCGCTCCATTTCCCTATGCACAGTTACCAAATTACTACTTTGAATATTAGTTAACTCATTACATGGTGGGGCCAACACACTGCTTTCGTCTTCACTGTCATTTCTTAGTTTACTTTGGAGCCGAGTGTTACGTTTGTCACACGCCATTATTGTCACAATATTTCACACGATGACACAGAAAAGCACAATTTGAATAGCAAAAATAAGAGAACACATTAACATAGCACTGAAAATAATATCTAGTTAATTGCAGCAGCGAAATACTTGGCGCAAAGCTACATGCATGCCACAACTGTTTTACTGTACAACAATGAAAGACTGCAACTACCAAGGAGATTCTCTCTACAATTACGCGCTAAAGCTACACTAAATACACAAACAACAAGAAAAAATCAGAAGATTCCAGTTTACAAAATAATTTTTAAATTAGTTAACGGAGTTAAATGAATGAAACTTGTAAGGCGGCCACAATCTGAACACAGCTTCTAATACAATTACCGAGCATGAAGATCGACTGCCAACAACAAATTTTACCAATCTAGCGCCACCTATTAGAGGGGTAAACAAGTAACCGCCATGCGGAGCGTAGTACAGGGCAATTACAAATGATTGAAGCGATTTCATAAATTCACTGTAGCTCCATTCATTGACATATGGTCACGACACACTACAGATACGTAGAAAAACTCATAAAGTTTTGTTCCGCTGAAGCCCCACTTCAGGTTTTTTGCCGCCAGAGCGCTCGATAGCGCAGTGAGACCAAATGGCGACAGGAGCCGAGAAAGCGTATGTCGTGCTTGAAATGCACTAACATCAGTCAGTCATAACAGTGCAACGACACTTCAGGACGAAGTTCAACAAAGATCCACCAACTGCTAACTCCATTCGGCGATGGTATGCGCAGTTTAAAGCTTCTGGATGCCTCTGTAAGGGAAAATCAACGGGTCGGCCTGCAGTGAGCGAAGAAACGGTTGAACGCGTGCGGGCAAGTTTCACGCGTAGCCCGCGGAAGTTGACGAATAAAGCAAGCAGGGAGCTAAACGTACCACAGCCGACGGTTTGGAAAATCTTACGGAAAAGGCTAAAGCAGAAGCCTTACCGTTTACAATTGCTACAAGCCCTGACACCCGATGACAAAGTCATGTCGGTCGTGGTGGGGATCATGATCAGCAATTCATGTCATGGCCTCCATGCTCTCCCGACTTAACCCCATGCCATTTCTTTCTGTGGGGTTATGTGAAAGATTCAGTGTTTAAACCTCCTCTACCAAGAAACGTGCCAGAACTGCGAGCTCGCATCGACAATGCTTTCGAACTCATTGATGGGGACATGCTGCGCCGAGTGCGGGAGGAACTTGATTATCGGCTTGATGTCTGCCGAATCACTAAAGGGGCACATATCGAACATTTGTGAATGCCGAAAAAAACTTTTTGAGTTTTTGTATGTGTGTGCAAAGCATTGTGAAAATATCTCAAATAATAAAGTTATTGTAGAGCTGTGAAATCGCTTCAATCATTTGTAATAACCCTGTACTAAAGCCCAAACGAACGCGTTGAGTTGGCTAACGAACCCCCGACTGACAACAGACAGAACATAATCGCTTGATCAACACTATAGCCACGTGTAAGGTACTACTAACAAACGCAAAATAAACTCCTCTCTAAGAGAGACTTACAAAAAATAGAAAAAGGTCAAACTTGGTAGTACAATCACTAAAAACACCCAATAAAGCAATAACCGAAATTGTGCGCTCCAGTAATAGTACATGCAGGGCGTGGCACATGAAATGAACCCACTTAATATATAAATTCGCGCCGCCACAAATCAGACGCCTTACACCAGCGAACTAGGAAATTGATACCGAACTTCACAAATAAACAGTAGTTTTACATGAGTGCACAAACAACTTTCCCACCTAGATAAAGAGGCGGGATCAGTTACCAGAAGTCTGATGTGGAACTGGCCGTGAACCTCGAACTAACAACCAGAAAACTACCGAACTAAACAGTCACAGCACTGGTACAGGATACGGCAAATTAAAACTATGATTACTGCCGGTTCCACGCTATAAACCGTGTCGGAAGCTCACCAGAAACATCCGTACAGCGATCCAGGAAGGGCAGCGAGGAAACGACACACAGCTTCAACACAGTGGCTGTCCGCTGCCCGCCTTCAAGGTCAATCGGTCGCTGAAGCACACAAAACGTTCCTTCCGTCGGCACGAGCCCCACATATCCAGAGGTTTGCAGCCGGCCGTAAACCATGTAATACTGGTTGGCAATCCAGGAACCCGCCTGAGTGTCTCTTCCTGGTGTCGCTGCTATGCTCAGAGCCGGTCACTGTTACAGGGTGTTTCAAAAATGACCGGTATATTTGAAACGGCAATAAAAACTAAACGAGTAGCGATAGAAATACACCGTTTGTTGCAATATGCTTGGGACAACAGTACATTTTCAGGCGGACAAACTTTCGAAATTACAGTAGTTACAATTTTCAACAACAGATGGCGCTGCAAGTGATGTGAAAGATATAGAAGACAACGCAGTCTGTGGGTGCGCCATTCTGTACGTCGTATTTCTGCTGTAAGCGTGTGCTGTTCACAATGTGCAAGTGTGCTGTAGACAACATGGTTTATTCCTTAGAACAGAGGATTTTTCTGGTGTTGGAATTCCACCGCCTAGAACACAGTGTTGTTGCAACAAGACGAAGTTTTCAACGGAGGTTTAATGTAACCAAAGGACCGAAAAGCGATACAATAAAGGATCTGTTTGAAAAATTCCAACGGACTGGGAACATGACGGATGAACGTGCTGGAAAGGTAGGGCGACCGCGTACGGCAACCACAGAGGGCAACGCGCAGCTAGTGCAGCAGGTGATCCGACAGCGGCCTTGGGTTTCCGTTCGCCGTGTTGCAGCTGCGGTCCAAATGACGCCAACGTCCACGTATCGTCTCATGCGCCAGAGTTTACACCTCTATCCATACAAAATTCAAACGCGGTAACCCCTCAGCGCCACTACCATTGCTGCACGAGAGACATTCGCTAACGATATAGTGCACAGGATTAATGACGGCGATATGCATGTGGGCAGCATTTGGTTTACTGACGACGCTTATTTTTACCTGGACGGCTTCGTCAATAAATAGAACTGGCGCATATGGGGAACCGAAAAGCCCCATGTTGCAGTCCCATCGTCCCTGCATCCTCAAAAAGTACTGGTCTGGGCCGCCATTTCTTCCAAAGGAATCATTGGCCCATTTTTCAGATCCGAAACGATTACTGCATCACGCTATCTGGACATTCTTCGTGAATTTGTGGCGGTACAAACTGCCTTAGACGACACTGCGAACACCTCGTGGTTTATGCAAGATGGTGCCCGGCCACATCGCACGGCCGACGTCTTTAATTTCCTGAATGAATATTTCGATGATCGTGTGATTCCTTTGGGCTATCCGAAACATACAGGAGGCGGCGTGGATTGGCCTCCCTATTCGCCAGACATGAACCCCTGTGACTTCTTTCTGTGGGGACACTTGAAAGACCAGGTGTACCGTCAGAATCCAGAAACAATTGAACAGCTGAAGCAGTACATCTCATCTGCATGTGAAGCCATTCCGCCAGACACGTTGTCAAAGGTTTCGGGTAATTTCATTCAGAGACTACGCCATATTATTGCTACGCATGGTGGATATGTGGAAAATATCGTACTATAGAGTTTCCCAGACCGCAGCGCCATCTGTTGTTGAAAATTGTAACTACTGTAATTTCGAAAGTTTGTCTGCCTGAAAATGTACTGTTGTCCCAAGCATATTGCAACAAACGGTGTATTTCTATCGCTGCTCGTTTAGTTTTTATTGCCGTCATTTTTGAAACACCCTGTAAATGCTGAACTTTTACTAGCCATCAACTATGGACGCGCTACTCGCCTCGCCGACAAAGTCGGCTGCCTTACCAAAGGCGAACTGTTTCATTTTCACGCTTTCACTATCACTGCGCTCGCACCTCCGATATCCAAGCGAACCACATCCTCCTAAAGCAAATACGTTCTATTACAGACCGTGGCACGGCCTCTCGATCGGGCTATAAAGACGAAATCGTGATTCTGTGAAATCAGTGAATAGCAATATACAGTAAATGGCGGTACTTTCTTGCAAAACGCTCTACATAGCTATTGTTTCCTACGAAGGAAAATTACGTCACGTTATAGAGAACCGCTTGCACCCCACTCTGCTTAACATCTTACCCGACTGCGATAGCATTTTTCAGCACTATAAGTGTTCATGCGACAAGCTCATAATAGTGCTACAGTGATTTCACGACCGTAATAGTGAACTCACCTCGACGGCTTGACCACCTAATTCGCCAGATCTTACCCCAGTAGAGCATATCAGGGACACTGTTGGGGACCAGCACCCACAAATCATCGGTCCTTGAATTAAGGGAGTAATGTGGCCTTTTCGCTGCTAAATGGTGCCACGTAACTCCGGAAACTTACCAAGAACTCATTGAATCAATGCCAACCAGAACAGCTGTTGTATAGCTATGCAAAGGTGGAAAAAAATGTTCAAATGTGTGTGAAATCTTACAGGACTTAACTGCTAAGGCCATCAGTCCCTAATCTTACACACTACTTAACCTAAATTATCCTGAGGACATACACACACACCCTTGCCCGAGGGAGGACTCGAACCTCCGCCGGGGCCAGCCGCACAGTCCATGACTGCAGTGCCCAGACCGCTCGGCTAATCCCGCGCGGCCCAAAGGTGGACCATTACGCTATTAAGAAGGTGGTCATATGTTTTGATTCAGCAACTGTATATTTGGATTTTTCACCAAGCTGTCTTATTTTGTAAGTAGGCTGCTTAGGTTTTTATATTGGTAACGCCACGTACCGCTCTATATAAAAATCACTGGCTGTGCTGTGTGCAGTCTGTGGCTGATTGGCATTGTTGAAATATTCTCTATTGTAGCGTTGGGCAGTTGTCTGTTAACAGCCGCCAGCAGTGGTGGATGTGAGGAGTGAGATGGCGGAATTTTGAGAGTGGATGATCTGGACGTGTGTCCATCAGAGAGAGTAAATTTGTAAGAATGGATGTCATGAACTGATATACTGTATATATTATGACTTTTGAACACTATAAGGTAAATACATCCCGCTCGCTGTACTGCAGTAGTTCGAGGAACGAAGATTTTTGTGAGGTAAGTGATTCATGAAAGGTATAGGTTATTGTTAGTCAGGACCATTCTTTTGTAGGGATTTTTGAAAGTCAGATTGCGTTGCGCTAAAAATATTGTGTGTCAGTTTAGTGTTGATCAGAATAGGTAAAGAGCGAAATGTCTGAGTACGTTCAGTTCTGCTCAGCTGTTTGAAAATCAAATAATGTAAGAGGCTTATTAGCACAGCAATTCATAAATTTTTCCCCTGTCTGTCTTTGTTTCTGGTGTTCATTCCCACGTTGTGTTATTTATTTCGGAATTATTCGTCTCGTTCCACTGATGGATCTATTTGTCTGATGGTAGAGTTTCAGAATTCCGAAATTAATAGACTAGTGTAAATACGGACATCTTAAATAAAGACAGCACAGTGAAATATTCCAAAATTATTTGTGTCCACGAAGTCTTTAGTGACAGATTTCTTGTACAAACTTTTTTCAGCGCATTTGTAGCGTTAATTCTCCAAGAAAATACGAGCTTTTGACAGTAACCACAGTTTCATTCGTCAGGAAAGCAACGGATTACCAAAAATTAGCGGAAACGCACGAATGTTGCAGTACTGACTGAGAGCAGAGATTATACTGACGCCAACGACGAAATGTTAATCAAATGAAAGTGTATGGTTTCGGAGACATTCTCAAGTCTCAGACAACTATGATGTATACATGCAGACTGAGGCGACGAATAAAAGTTTGTACCAAGGCTGGGTTTGGAACCTGCTCACTAGACTGTTACGAAAAGCCACTCTGCCAGGTAGCTTAGTGATTAGCGCATTTGCCTAGTGAACAGGAGACCCGGTTTCGATTCTTGCCGATGCGGTAGCTCAGCGTGTTCGGTCAGAGGATTAGCTACCCTCCGCAAAAAAAAAAAAAAAAAAAAAAAAAAAAACAGAGTTAATGGATCAACGACGAACCTGAACGTGTGTCATCGGACGTCCGCCCAGAACGAATTCAACGAAAAATATAGATCAAAATAAGATAAAAAAATCCCAGCTCTTTGGTAATAAATTTTTATGCGTCGCTTCAGTCTGCGTATATACGTCATAGACGAAATGTTGCTCTCACAATCAATGTCTTTAATTACATAACGACAGTCTATAGTATTGGGACGCAATCTGATGCTGTGTCGCAATATCAACTGCCCTCTTCCAAGAAGTGTCCAGCGTGAATCCTGCACCTCTGTAATAATGTCTGTGCTCTCAGTTCCGGTCCGTGCCGTAGAGTTCGTAGAGTTTCGTGGAAGCGTCACGACGAAATCGTAAAGTGTTCCCAATTAATAAGAAATTTAATTTACAGTCTCTTTAATACAGTGGTTACATAGAGTACAATGGTTACAGAATACTTAAATACAAGTTTGGATTGTCGCTGGCCGTTTTACACTCCTGGAAATGGAAAAAAGAACACATTGACACCGGTGTGTCAGACCCACCATACTTGCTCCGGACACTGCGAGAGGGCTGTACAAGCAATGATCACACGCACGGCACAGCGGACACACCAGGAACCGCGGTGTTGGCCGTCGAATGGCGCTAGCTGCGCAGCATTTGTGCACCGCCGCCGTCAGTGTCAGCCAGTTTGTCGTGGCATACGGAGCTCCATCGCAGTCTTTAACACTGGTAGCATGCCGCGACAGCGTGGACGTGAACCGTATGTGCAGTTGACGGACTTTGAGCGAGGGCGTATAGTGGTCATGCGGGAGGCCGGGTGGACGTACCGCCGAATTGCTCAACACGTGGGGCGTGAGGTCTCCACAGTACATCGATGTTGTCGCCAGTGGTCGGCGGAAGGTGCACGTGCCCGTCGACCTGGGACCGGACTGAAGCGACGCACGGATGCACGCCAAGACCGTAGGATCCTACGCAGTGCCGTAGGGGACCGCACCGCCACTTCCCAGCCAATTAGGGACACTGTTGCTCCTGGGGTATCGGCGAGGACCATTCGCAACCGTCTCCATGAAGCTGGGCTACGGTCCCGCACACCGTTAGGCCGTCTTCCGCTCACGCCCCAACATCGTGCAGCCCGCCTCCAGTGGTGTCGCGACAGGCGTGAATGGAGGGACGAATGGAGACGTGCCGTCTTCAGCGATGAGAGTCGCTTCTGCCTTGGTGCCAATGATGGTCGTATGCGTGTTTGGCGCCGTGCAGGTGAGCGCCACAATCGGACTGCATACGACCGAGGCACACAGGGCCAACACCCGGCATCATGGTGTGGGGAGCGATCTCCTACACTGGCCGTACACCACTGGTGATCGTCGAGGGGACACTGAATAGTGCACGGTACATCCAAACCGTCATCGAACCCATCGTTCTACCATTCCTAGACCGGCAAGGGAACTTGCTGTTCCAACAGGACAATGCACGTCCGCATGTATCCCGTGCCACCCAACGTGCTCTAGAAGGTGTAAGTCAACTACCCTGGCCAGCAAGATCTCCGGATCTGTCCCCCATTGAGCATGTTTGGGACTGGATGAAGCGTCGTCTCACGCGGTCTGCACGTCCAGCACGAACGCTGGTCCAGCTGAGGCGCCAGGTGGAAATGGCATGGCAAGCCGTTCCACAGGACTACATCCAGCATCTCTACGATCGTCTCCATGGGAGAATAGCAGCCTGCATTGCTGCGAAAGGTGGATATACACTGTACTAGTGCCGACATTGTGCATGCTCTGTTGCCTGTGTCTATGTGCCTGTGGTTCTGTCAGTGTGATCATGTGATGTATCTGACCCCAGGAATGTGTCAATAAAGTTTCCCCTTCCTGGGACAATGAATTCACGGTGTTCTTATTTCAATTTCCAGGAGTGTATATACGATGGGCCATCTACGTAATTGCTTTGCCCTGTTTTTTTTTTTTTTCATTTCCTTTTAAACACCGTCATAGCTCCCACGTTGACTCGGCATTGGAGTTTTTAGGCGTTTTAGATTCTTTTTCCTCTGACATGCTTTTCTGTAATTCCAAGCACGTTTACTAGTCATATGGAACGAAATCTTTCATTATTTTGTGATTTTCAATTTAATACCGATTTTCTCTTACACTCCATCGAATATTTTTACTATCTCACTTTTGGTCCTAATAGTGCCCCGCATCAGCTTATAACTTTACACAAAGCTAGTACGTTACAATCACGAGCGTGCTCGTATACTGGTGATATGAGGTCACAGGCAGAGAAACTACTGTGCGAGAAACACGTACAGATGTGACTTGTCCGTTGAGAGCTCAACCATTTATTAGGTATTATTAGTCTCGTAGTTATTAGCGATTCAGATCTGGCGATCTTTTGTCACACCCGGAAGTTCGAACGACGAGCAAATGTACGTTTTTACGTCAACATCCTAATTTCCGCAGCAACTCTGATATTGTATGTGTCGACTGACTTCGAACTAGAATTAATGGTAAAATAACTGGAATAGAAGGGAGAACCGATAGAGGTACTCAAGGTACCCTCCACCATACACCGTCAGGTGGCTTACGGAGTATGGATGTAGATGTACATACTCTAGTATATGCAGATACTGAAACATAGCAAATACAAAATGGTTCAAATGGCTCTGAGCACTATGCGACTTAACTTCTGAGGTCATCAGTCGCCTGGAACTTAGAACTAATTAAACCTAACTAACCTAAGGACATTACACACATCCATGCCCGAGGCAGGATTCGAACCTGCGACCGTAGCGGTCGCTCGGTTCCAGACTGTAGCGCCTAGAACCGCACGGCCACTTCGGCCGGCTAGCAAATACAGAACGAAATCCTAAGCGTCTAGCGACCGCTCGGCAAATGATCTCAGACACTTCGACAGTGAAGTGAATGGCGTGTTCAGAGAACCGTTCCAGTTCCGTTACTAGCGGTGGACTGGATTCTCCCTGCGGCCAGACTTTATCCTGTGTGCGGCTGCGAGAACATTGTGTGGGGAACTTCCCCCCACCCTGGATTACCTGTTTGTGTCTTGCAGCGGGTAGTCTCTGCTGAGAACAGTCGAGGCTTGGTTCACCTTGACGCTCTCTTTATTTCATTCTCCACCACCTGCATTTCTAAAAGGCATCCTGTCATTCGCGACCATAATTAACGTTTTATTCTAACCACATGCGCAACATAGCAAGCATCTTGTATTCTGTGGCATTTGTGATAATTTGAGGGCCACTTGAGTGATGTTTGATCATCTTTGTTTTCGTGTTATTAATAAAAAGGATTTTTTTACGCCTCCGTAGTAAATATCTATTTTTTTGGGAATACAGTTAAGATTATGTGATGTAAGAGTGTAATGCGTAATCCGGAACGAGTGGTGACGTAATTATTGGTAAAATAACTTTGACTGGAAGGATTATTTCATGCAAACGAATTGTGTGTATACCATACTGCTTCGTATTTGGATTCGGCGGATTCAGTGTTGCCATAAACCGCTTGTACTATCTGACTAGCTTGAGCGGTCACTTTGGTGGCAGTCCGTCTACATGCTGAAATGTATGATAGAAAAATCGTATAGCGACCTTGAATGTTAGTATGAAATTATCCACTGGAATCTTATCCTATCTGTGTAGAAGCAATATTATATCAGTGATGACGCCGTAATGTCTAGGTCGAAATAAGCTCATGCGTCTCGTCACATAAAGCGCCGACCACTTGTCAACGCCGAAGGGAGAAATGACCAGGTTTAGTAAGACCTTGCGAAGGTGTTGTCGAGCTCGAATTCCGAACTTTACCTGAAGGGAGACGTAAGAGAAGCTTTTCCATGCCTGGGGTAACCTAGTTGTATAAGCGTCGCCTTCCATGACTTAGCATGGAACGTAATATTAATACTCAGTTACACGTTTCTGCTCTATGGCGTTTCAGAGTGCCGGCCGGGGTGGCCGAGCGGTTCTAGGCGCTACAGTCTGGAACCGCGCGACCGCTACGGTCGCAGGTTCGAATCCAGCCTCGGGCATGGGTATGTGTGATGTCGTTAGGTTAGTAAGGTTTAAGCAGTTCTAAGTTCTAGGGGACTGATGACCTCAGAAGTTAAGGGGGGTAGGACGTCAAACGGGCCGACTTGGAGCAGGAGAGGCATCTCAGGACTTTTAATTTCCAGTGTCTATACTTTTACAAATAAATTCATAAAACTTTGTCAGCATCTCCAGGAAGGATTCAGGATTCACACTCATTGCAGTGGAAGTTCGAAAATATAACAAAATAAATTTTTTTACGTGCGAAATTTCATCATTTTTTCACTTACTAATGGCTGCATTTGTTGCTGTAGGTACTCTTTTCTTCGTAAGTTAGAGAGATTCTTCGATGAATTTTGCACAGCATACATACCATACTTACAGGTGTATGAAACTCCAGAATATATTTAATTTATGAAAAAACGAATGAGCTGTTATATTTTAAACTTCATTATTAGAAAAAACACAAATTTTATAGTTATTTACCTCAATTTTTACCACAGTTTTTAGTAGATTTGGAAAATTCTAGAGTTTCATACACCTTTAAGTATGGTTTGTATGCTGTGCAAAATCCATCGAAGGATCTCTCTTACTTATGAAGAAAAGTGTACTTATAGCAACAAATGCTGCCATTAATAAGTGAAAAAAATGATGAAATCTCGCATGTAAAAAAAAAAAAATATTTCGTTATTATTTTCGAAGTTCCACTGCTAATAGTGTGAATACTGAATCCTTCCTGGTCATGCTGACAAAGTTTTATGAATTTATTTGTAAAAGTCTAGACAGTGGAAACTAATATGCCCTGTGGTGCCTCTCCTGCTCCAAGTCGGCCCGTTTGACGTCCTACGCCCCGTAAGTCCCATAGTGCTCAGAGCCATTTTTCTTCGTTGCAGAGTATTTTGGAGAATGGCCATTCGGAACTGGGTATATGAAAACAACTGCCAAAACCTGCCTCTCTTTAATAGTAACACTACTGACGATTGCTTTTTTTCTTTTTTCTTGTGGGTCATGATTCGTTCCTGGGTAGCTCACACGAAAATATACAGTAATTCGTAAAAGCGTAGCTGCGTAGAGGCAAAGTTTCTGGTTCAAATTCTGGACAGGAACACAGTAAACTTGCCACGGAGTTTAGAAACGGAGCAGCCGCATATGTAGGGTGAAAGATTCAAAGTAGAGAGTTATTATTAGCAACTGGAGAGTCCCATCAGTAGTCTGCCGTTAACACGGCAACATAAACGCTGTGATGTGGGGAGGCATCCTATGAATTCGGGTCATGGCTGGTTATGACTGGCGGAACTCTGACAGCGTAACGACATTCAGGGGCAATCTGCATCGAGTGATACGTCTGATACGATTTTGTGGTTGTGACTTTTTCAAGAAGACAATGCTCGTCCACACTTCGTGTCTCTGTGAATTGTGCGTGATGCCGACGCACTCCCGTGGCGGCCAGCAAGATCCCCACATCTGACACTGAATTGTGTGAGAATAGGTCGGACGTCAACTCTGTTCTAGTGGCTGTATCAAGGACACAAAGGACCAGTTACAATACTGAAACAACATAACATGCTTTCTCAGTCCATAAAGTAACATTTCGCTTTGTCCTCTGCTCCTGAGTGCTTCAGATTTTTGTCAGATTCTGTATTTGCTCAGCATCGCGAGTCCCGCCATGTCGGTAATTTCTACTGTGTATTTGTTCAGTCAGACCTGTTCGTATCGCTTAATGCACAGCCCGTTGGCTTGGGAGACAGGCAGGGGAGTCAGTCGGGTCGTAGCAGCGCGGCGCACTGAAGACAGTTGGTCGGGCGTACCGCAAGCGTGACAGTGATTTTCAGGCAGTTTTCCACACTCGTTTAGGTAAATGCGTTTGAAGTAGACATGACAGGAAAGCACAGATAGCCGACGAAGGCGAGTGTCCAGTCGCTGGGCACACATTTGGGAGGACGGCGCTTCTAGTCTCCCGTACGTGGTTTCCCGAAATCGGCTAAGGGAAATGGCGAATTAGTTCCGTTGAAAAGACACTGCCAGTTGCCTTCTGCGTCCTTCCCTAAGGAGAGCTTGTTCTACGTCTCTAATGATCTTGTTGTGGACGGGACGTTAAAACACGAACTTCGTTCCTTCTTCCCAAGCAAGCCAGATGACACAAAGCATCACTGTAGATGTTAGTTTGGGTGCTGGAGAAGTACCGAATGCACGTTGCGTTGCGGGATACAGTATTTAGCCACGAAATTATAAGAAGAATTTACACTGAAGAGCCAAAGAAACTGGTACAACTGCTTAATGTCGTGTAGGAACCCCGCGAGCACGCGAAGGACTCGACTCATGGCTAAAGTACTGCTGGAGGGAATTGACACCATTTATCCAGCAGGACTGTCCATAGATCAGTAAGAGTACGAAGACGTGGAGATCTCTTTTGAATAGCACGTTGAAATGCATCCCAGATATACACAGTAACGTTCATGTATGGGGGGGTTTGGTGGCCAGAGGCAGTGTTTAAACTCAGAAGAGTGTTTCTGGAGGCACACTGACGCAATTATGGACGTGTGGGGTGTCGCATTGTCCTGCTGGAATTGTCCAAGTCTGTTTGAATGCGCACTGGACATGAATGGATGCAGGAGATCAGACAGGATGCTTACGTATGTGTCGCCTGTCAGAGTCGTATCTAGAAGTATCAGGGGTCACATATCGCTCCAGCTGCACACGCCACACACCATTACAGAGCTTCCACCAACTTGAACAGTCCTTGCTGACGTGCAGGGTCCATGAATTCATGAGGTTGTCTCCACACCCGTACACGTCTATCCGGGTAATACAATTTGAAACGAGATTTGTCCGACCAGGCAACATGTTACCTGTCATCAACAGTCCTATGTCGCTGTTGAAGGTCCAAGGTGAGGCGTAAAGCTTTGTGTTGTGCAGTCATCGAGGGTACACGAGTGGCCTTCGCCTCCGAAAGCCCATATAGTTGGTGTTTCGTTGAATGGTTGTGGGCCCAACATTGAAATCTGCAGCAATTTGCGGAAGGGTAGCACTTCTGTCACGTTGAACACTTCTCTTCAGTCGTTATTGGTCCCGTTCTTGCAAGGTCTTTTTCCTGCCGCAGCGATGTCGGAGAACAGATTTTTTACCGGATTCCTGATATTCAGGGTACACTCGTGAAATGGTCGTACGGTAAAATTCCCCATTTCATCGCTGCCTCGTAGATGCTGTGGCCCGTCGCTCGTACGTCAACTACGAGGGCAGTTCAATAAGTAATGCAACACATTTTTTTTCTGAAACAGGGGTTGTTTTATTCAGCATTGAAATACACCAGGTTATTCCCGAATCTTTTAGCTACACAACACTATTTTTCAACGTAATCTCCATTCAATACTATGGCCTTACGCCACCTTGAAGTGAGGGCCTGTATGCCTGCACGGTACCATTCCACTGGTCGATGTCGGAGCCAACGTCGTACTGCATCAATAACTTCTTCATCATCCGCGTAGTGCCTCCCACGGATTGCGTCCTTCATTGGGCCAAACATATGGAAATCCGACGGTGCGAGATCGGGGCTGTAGGGTGCATGAGGAAGAACAGTCCACTGAAGTTTTGTGAGCTCCTCTCGGGTGCGAAGACTTGTGTGAGGTCTTGCGTTGTCATGAAGAAGGAGAAGTTCGTTGAGATTTTTGTGCCTACGAACACGCTGAAGTCGTTTCTTCAATTTTTGAAGAGTAGCACAATACACTTCAGAGTTGATCGTTTGACCATGGGGAAGGACATCGAACAGAATAACCCCTTCAGCGTCCCAGAAGACTGTAACCGTGACTTTACCGGCTGAGGGTATGGCTTTAAACATTTTCTTGGTAGGGGAGTGGGTGTGGCGCCACTCCATTGATTGCCGTTTTGTTTCAGGTTCGAAGTGATGAACCCATGTTTCATCGCCTGTAACAATCTTTGACAAGAAATTGTCACCCTCAGCCACATGACGAGCAAGCAATTCCGCACAGATGGTTCTCCTTTGCTCTTTATGGTGTTCGGTTAGACAACGAGGGACCCAGCGGGAACAAACCTTTGAATATCCCAACTGGTGAACAATTGTGACAGCACTACCAACAGAGATGTCAAGTTGAGCACTGAGTTGTTTGATGGTGATCCGTCGATCATCTCGAACGAGTGTGTTCGCACGCTCCGCCATTGCAGGAGTCACAGCTGTGCACGGCCGGCCCGCACGCGGGAGATCAGTCTTGCTTGACCTTGCGGCGATGACGACACACGCTTTGCCCAACGACTCACCGTGCTTTTGTCCACTGCCAGATCACCGTAGACATTCTGCAAGCGCCTATGAATATCTGAGATGCCCTGGTTTTCCGCCAAAAGAAACTCGATCACTGCCCGTTGTTTGCAACGCACATCCGTTACAGACGCCATTTTAACAGCTCCGTACAGCGCTGCCACCTGTCGGAAGTCAATGAAACTATACGAGACGAAGCGGGAATGTTTGAAAATATTCCACAAGAAATTTCCGGTTTTTTCAACCAAAATCGGCCGAGAAAAAAAATGTGTTGCATTACTTATTGAACTGCCATCGTATAACACCACGTTCAAACTCACTTGAATCTTGATAACCTGCCACTGTAGCAGCAGTAAGCGACCTAACAACTGCGCCAAACACTTATCTTACATAGATTTTGCCGGTCGCAGCGCCAAATTCTCTGTATCTGAATGCTCATGCCTATACCACAGTTTTTTTGGCGCTCCAGTGTATACGCAGGATGAAATAATACAGTTAATATACAGCTTACCATTCACAATTACCCGTGCCATTAGAAGAAGAAAATTTATGATGATCGTTGAAATAAAAAATATATGATGCAAATAATATTCACTATCTGCACAATGAATTTTTCATTCTGTAGCGGACTATGCGGTCATTTGAAACTTCCTGGCAGATAAAAAACTGCATACCGGAGTGGGACTCGAATCTGGGTCCTCTGCTTTTGGTGGGTGCCCTACATACTGAGCTATCCAAGCTCACAGTCTTAAACGTGGCTAGCTATTCATACGTGCCAAAGGTGAACGTGTTTTATTTTATTTTTGACTTGAACATAGCTGCTCTAAGTTCTGACCATTGCTTTCTCGCAGTGTAATTGGTTTCTAAAAGTTTCATCCTGGTGTAGACACCCTTAGTAGGTGTCGAAACCTCAGTCAGTGTACCAAACAGTTATCTGCATCCGGTTGGCTGTATAATTCCTATATTTGAAAAAAAAAAACCAAGCTCCCACTGCGTCAACAAATTTGAAGGACATTAGTCCGCCGGGCTGTGTTTGACATATTTTATTTGCACTACTAGTTCCGGGCAATACACCTTCTGGAGCCCATCTGTATTAACAGATGTCATTAAATCGTTGTCGTTATGGTACAAAATCGCGTGTCATGCATATTCGAGCACAGTACAGTCGTCAGCGGTCGTCATCTTGTAATTTTACCTCAAATCACATTATATGCATTTACCATGTAACTTTGACGCTGCGTGCCCGAAACTACTAGTATAAATAAAATATTTTAAATATAACCTTGTGGAATAATGTCCTTCGTGACATTGTAAACCTCTTGAAAATCTTTTTTTTCCTCTATCTCTTCTGTCCCTCCTCCCCCTTGTCGGTTCCTCCTCTATTCCTTTCAGTTGCTCTCTCTCTCTCTCTCTCTCTCTGTCTGTCTTTGTCTGTCTCTCTCCTTTTCTGTCTCTCTCTCTCTCTCTCTCACACACATTGGTTTCCTCTGATTGTCCGTCGAATGCGGGAACTCGAAACATTCTTCCGAACGTTTTCAACTGGGAATCCCTTTGCCCAACTCCGCTTTTTCATGATGAGAACAGAAGTCTGTATAGCCCGTCCTACTCCCGAGGAACAAAAGATGCAAATAGAATACTAATGTGTGTCGGCTAAGTGAGATCTACAGTAATGAAAATACTTGTAAGGCAATCATGCTGTTTGTGGTCTATACTAATTTTTAAATTTATGACGCAAATTTTGTGCAGGAAGATAGGTACTACTATTACTTACCCTGACGAAGATTTTAAGGACATGAAATACTGTAAGGTCCGTATTCCTCACTTGCCGATCATTATTGTATCAGTTCAATATTTCCTTGCTTAAGATGGTTATAATTAAGATTTTTGTATCTTAATTAGGTCAGCAGTTAGTCACCTGAAGATGTACTGTGTATTTTTTACCCTCAAGAGATGCATTCAGATTATTACTGTAGTTATTAAGAAAACCTCTGATATGGTGAGGCGCTCACCGGATCAAAGATTTAAAGAGAGGTGTGAAAATTGTCTACTCTAAAATCAGGCATAAATGCAAATCCGTTTTAAGTCGATGCGTATTAGAACCTGGAGTTTGACAGTAAAGAAAGAAGTAAATATAGAATAACTTTCAGAACTAAGATCGAGTTAGTTAGTCCACGGCTTTTTTGGTTTACGTTAAAGTCCTATGAATTGTTAAACTAGTGTGAGAGAACAAGACTTAACGCAAAAAGAAATAAAGAAAACATACTGGATGTAACTGTGCTGTGCCGTTTACTCAGTCGTTATTTCATATACATTTTTAATTTCAATTTATAGAACCGGAGTTATTTCTTTTTACATAAGACCTTTACATGTTTTAATGACTCATATTAGTAAATATCCTAAAAACCAATTCTTTTGATCATACTTGTCCTTATTGCACTAACATTGCAATTAACAGTTTTCTTACTTATGTTCGGTGGTGGGGGAGAGATGGCGTGAGACACGAAGGTAAAGCTAATGACAAGACAGGCGCATAATGTATCAGGTTGTCTTTATATGATGTTTCGTCGCTGAATTTTGAATTGTGTTATACATACAAGAGGCTCATGACACATTCCTGAGTAAATATTACATTAAAAACAAAAATCTCTCTTTAGTAGCTCCAGCGGAATGATGCAGAATTCGTGTGAGCCTTAGCGCCAGGAACCCTTTGCCATGCTTTTTGTTTATTGTTTCCTTTCTGCAGTTATGATATAAACTGGTAACGCGGATCAAGATAAACATTCGTCATATTTAAAGAACAATCGATTTCAAATGATTCAGATTAGGAACGTAGCAATTTAGGCACTATCATGGTTTAAAACTCACTGGTACATAGGTAAAGCAAATCATTATTTTTCACATAGAAGCACTCACCAAAATTCACTTACTTTAAAAAAATTTTTTCAAATGGCTCTGCGCACTATGGGACTTAACATCTGAAATCATCAGTCCCCTAGAACTTAGAACTACTTAAACCTAACTAACCTAAGGATTTCACACACATCCATGCCCGAGGCAGGATTCGAACCTGCGACCGTAGCGGTCGTGCGGTTCCAGACTGAAGCGCCTAGAACCGCTTGGCCACACCGGCAGGCGCTTACTTTAAACTTTACTCCGCACTTCAGATATGGAATACACTAAAAACTGATCCATTTCCCATTATCGTGGCCTTACCGTCAGACTTTTTTTTTCCCCCGTGAGTTCGATTCCGAAGATCGACATTTCGGTGTTTTACACTTTCTATGCACTTAGCTAGAGGTACTGCAATAAATTTATTGTATAGGAAATGCTTGGGAATTATAAATGTGCCAAACGGACAAAAAGAATTACTTTTACAAGTCTTTACAATAAAAATTTCAATTATCGTAATAATTTATAAACTATTCATAGAGATCTTTGCAGATCACTCATATACAATAAAAAGTAAGAAGTATCCATTGCGGCGCTAAAAGCATGAAATTTGATAATTTAATCTAATATATGTCTTTACTTACAAATAAAGAAAATTATTTAAATTTTTTTCTTTATTTGTATGTAGTTTCATATTATGAGCAATAATTATTTGGTTGTAACAGGTTTCGATAATCGTTGCTTATATTAAAAAAGTAACGTTTGTTCAAATCTCAAGGAGAGCAAATTTAATTCGTATTGTCTAAATTTTACGTGTTGTAGACAAACAATAATCGCACTTCTCTACAAACCGGATAACTTGGAAAAATATTTGTAGTCTTTCTAAATAAGCTTAATTGCAAATAACGTAAAAAATTGTCTTTAAATTGCACTGTAGTGTACCTTTACACACATATCTGCTAAAACCATTAACAAATTAGCAATTGTGATTCTTTGTGGAAAGTGTCGTATCAAGCTAGTTTCAAATACTACATACCTTAACAGTCACGAAAAGAAATTATCACCTGTGATATGGTATCTCTACGGTTATAGAAATGTCTGTAAGCGGTGTTTTTACGATGGTGATGGAGACTTTCAGCTATTTGCGGAAGGAAAGATGAATCACTTTGAGATAAACGAGGGTGGTCACCAAATTGACAGAGTCGAGAGCTACAAAATAAAATATGTTATAGGACACAGTTAATTATTGGAAGACAGTTCCCCCCCCCCTCCCCCCTCGGTTAGTTGCCCTGAGATAAATACATCTGACGGTGTTTGGTAGTAAGTACACCACTTATTCCTCGGACACTGTGTATTTCCTACACAAAGGGGCCGCAGCTCACTTTGTAAATATGTGCCGCTAACACCTACGTCAGAGGCGTTATCTTAAAGCTGGATAAGAAGGGGGAAGGGAGAAAGGGAGGAGAGGGTCTCCTATTTGGCGGCCAGCTCGTTTACGTGTTCTGACTTCATTTCTACTTGCGGCGTCATGCGGAAAGGGCGATATGCTTGACATCTGTCGAAATGTAAGAGGGTCTTATTGAAAGAATTCTCGCTGCTGTGACCTTATTCGCACAATAATGGAGTTGCTTCAAAGGTCTGATAGAACTTTGTGCGATGATGTCTTCTTAAACGTCTCGGTATTCGAACAACTTCCGTGATTATACCACAATGTACAAATAGTGTAGATAAATAAATAAAATTACTACATAAATAGTCATCAATGTCATTCGAACTATCTACAGCAAGAATGTGAATTTGGAAAGTACAACTTGTAAAAGAAACTTACTCGGAGGCAACCGTCTGAAAATGTCGCTTCTGTCCACCATGTCACGCTTAAAATAGATTAAGCTATGCAGTCGAAAAATTAGGATTTAATATCTAACAACGGAGATTTCCAGTTGTCACTACCAAGTGCGACTGCGGGGAATCACAAACCACGAAACAGTCGGTCTGCTGCCAGCATTGTGCCACGTCCACCATCAAATGCTATTGAGGGTGCAAGTTGTCAGTTTCGTCGCCTATGGTGGAATATTCCGTGCGATCATTCGCGGACATGTTTAACTCACTTGTTTTATGTAACCTGTAATTCCTTGTTTTTGTTTCTTTGTGTAGATGCTTCTGACTCGAATAAAAATATTGGATAAAATATGAAGTGTTGGCAGAAGAGCCAACACTGTGTTGCTAGAGGAGGCCGAAATGCACGCGTTAATTACACGCTGACTGGCGTGAGGCCTGGAACAGTTAAGGGAATTAATAGTAGCAAATAAAGTACGTAGTTGATATAATACTTAACTTTAATCCACAATTGGTGTACATCGCTCTTGACGGTACATGTTATAATCTCAATATCAAATGCTATGGCGCCTTGCTAGGTCGTAGCGAATGACGTAGCTGAAGGCTATGCTAACTAACGTCTCGGCAAATGAGAGCGTAGTTGTCAGTGATCCATCTCTGGCTAAGTCGGCTGTACAACTGGGGCGAGTGCTAGGATCTGTCTCTAGACCTGCCGTGTGGCGGCACTCGGTCTGCAATCACTGACAGTGGCGACACGCGGGTCCCTCGTATACTAGCGGACCGCGGTCGATTTAAAAGCTACCACCTAGCAAGTGTGGTGTCTGGCGGTGACACCACAAAATATGTGTCCTTGGACTTTTTTCATCGACAGAAATCCAGTGACAGATCTAATATTTTCTCATTTTCTCTTACAGCTTTCGATTCAGTTATTTCTGGACACGGATTCTCTAATTCAAACTGATGCGTTTGACATAATGCATTACATTTTTGTGCAACAGTTGATTCAGTGAAACCTAAGAAAATAGTCTGTTTAGCCGTTTGTGGCCATAGTTCTTCATAACATTTCATTTGTCAAATTCTATCTGTTTCACTGGTAGTGTTTCGTGAGGCACGGAATAATGTCTAAAATGTGTATTTAATTCAGTTTTAGTGCAGTAGCCGGAAAAGATGTAACATTGCGGACTATTGTATTACAATGACAATTATTGAGTAATCTCAAACATTAAGAGATTCTGTGTAGATGCTCTTCAGTGGAGTAGAAAATTCTTTAATTCAGTTTCCAGTTCAGTAATATTGCCTAAAAGAAATTTAATGTGCGCTGTTATTTTGTTGAACAGATGTGTAGCTATCTAACATTACTGTACTACTGTTATCCCCTTGACATCATTTTAGTGGTGCTACTGTTATATTCGTGATGTCACTATTTTTGGGAAAAGAGAAATATGGTAATTACAAAGGACAAGAGTGCAAATGTCGAACAATCTAATAACCATTTTTTCCATAAAACTGACTCCATTGATTTTAAAGATGCTGCTGTGACATTGTTGTCAATGCAGGCATGTAAGATCTCCAAATGCAGTACGTACAAAGTGTCTCATGCTTATCCATTTCCGAAAGCTATTAAAAATACCCACTCCGAAACAGAAGAATGGAAAACAGTTAGTTTGTTCAAAAGAGAACAGACCGTGCCATCCTTCATCTGGAAGACCATCAATGTTTATTAGTTACAAAACCGAAATACCTGTTGATGACGCTGCCATTTCTTCCTCAACGGCACAGAGAGTTCTTCAGTAAACTTTGCAATATCTCATCTCAATAATGGAGTAGTGAAAGTAACAGAAGTCAGTACTGAGAGATTTTTTCCATTGAATTTAATTTTATTATTTTCTTGTAAATTTTTAAAAAAAGATGCGGGAAATAGTTTTTCTCGACTACAATTCTAATAACTTAGAAGCTTAAATTTTTCACACCACCGGGGCAGAGAATGTAACATACATTTAACTTGATACCTTTTCCCATTCCTGAGAAGAAAGAGCTTAAGAGTCGGGCAAACAGATAGACATACAGAAGGACAATAAAGTGGTCGTATAAGAATTCCGCTTTTACCGATGGAGATAAGGAACACTAATTAACAAAACTCTGGAGCTAATTGAAATTAAGAGCGCATTTTGACATACTTAGAAGACATTGTTCTTATGTTTATGAATAGTTCATCACATAGCTAAGTAAATGGACAGGGATGGTTCCCGCTACAAGGCAACAGCCGACTCACTGTCCCATTCTTACAAAGTTACAGCTGTATGTTTTTAAATACAGTTTCTAAATACATTTTAAATACATTATGTTACTTTTGTAGTTCTTAAATTGTAATATCATGACAACCCCCCATCCTTGCAAAAGTGGTCTATGGATGAATAAACCTATTGCTACTACTACCTTCAGACAAGTTGTACAAGAAAAACAATATTTTTACATTACAGTACTTAGGAGACACTAAAGGTCTTTGCCGTATGTGGATTTGTTATTTTGTACGTTATTTTTATAACAGACAGGGAGTTTAAAGGGATTTCGTTCGCCGCAGAGCGCGGATCGCTGCGGCGTCTGCGTGGACACAGTAGCAGCTTGTCACAACGCAGGCCCCTAAAAGTCAGATGTCAACTAATTTAAACGGAATTATAGTTTAAGTTCTAGCGCATTTCGTTCTGAGAAACAGGTTAAGGGGCTCCGGAAAGGCTCAAAATCATGAAAAGTTCAATTTTTACTTTTTTGCGTTTTCTGAATCTGCAGACTATTACCTTTTAATAGATATATAATTTATTCAATTCCGAAGATTACAACTATTTTTAATTTTTTTTTTTGAAATGTGTTCTACATGGGCGTGACCCAAAGTGGCGCTGTTAAACTGCTGTCAAATGGTGTTATTATTAACGTCCGTGTTCATCAGGTACATTTTAGTGATGTGAGATAAAGTATGTGTTGTGGCTAACCTATTTTCAGAGACTTAGCAGCACCTGAACTGTTGAAAAAGTGTATTCACGGAAAAACTCAAAACCCCAATGAAAGTGTAAATAGTGTTATATGGTCGAGAATCCCCAAGACTCTATTTGTTGGAATAGAAACACTTCACTTTGGTGTGTATGATGCTGTTGCGACTTTCAATGCTGGCAACATTGTAAGGTGCAAGGTATTGAGAAATATGGGAATGAAGATAGGTTCTAACATGGTACTAGCGATGCTTGCTTTAGACAAGGAACGCCTTCGGGCTGCAGACAGGGCTGTAAAGAGTCTAGAAATACAAGCAAGAGTAAACAGGAGGAGGAACAAGAGGAAGCTGGAGGAGGAGTTTGCAGAGGATGAAGATAATCCATCCTATGGACCTGGAATGCACTAAAAAGTTAATCCAATCTTTGTCGCTCGATTCTCAAAACTTTTATTTTCTCATACTAATTACATGTTTTCTAAGGATCTTCCAAACATATTTGTTTCAAACTTTCAGTAAATGTTACACAGTACCTTCTGCATAATTTAACACAGCCTTTTTTCCAAAAACCGTATATTTTTGAATATATAAATAAAAAATTACAAAGAAATGTTGTGAATTTTCATTACAATTGAAAAAAAAATCATCTTTAATAACTGAACTAAAATTTTGTAAAATCCCTGTGTTAAATTGTAGCCCATATTCCAATAAATAATCTGTAAAAAGTTCAACTTCCTACCTCAAATACTTTGTGAGGAAAGATGTAATTTATAAGCGTTATTTTAACATTGCAAGTATAGGGCGTTCCGGAGCCCCTTAAGTTCAAAAATGTAGACCACTCTAGTGATCTCAATTTTATAAGCGCTGCAGTCTGGAACCGCGCAACCGCTACGGCCTTAGGTTTGAATCCTGCCTCGGGCATGGATGTGTGTGATGTCCTTAGATTAGTTAGGTTTAAGTAGTTCCAAGTTCTAGGGGACTGATGACCTCAGACGTTAAGTCCCATAGTGCTCAGAACCATTTGAGCCAATTTTATAAGCAACTAAAAACAAGAGAGCAGGAATCGTGAGAGAATTCGTGTACTCAGACATTCTTTATGAAGTGGTTATGGCTAAGAAAACAGAGTCTCAAAAAATTTAATGTGCTTCTGGAAAAAGTACTGGTCTTAACGCAAGACAATCGTACAAGCGCCAGTCAGAACGCAATGACTCCTATTTTTTCATTCGGTTCATAATGTAATTATTATGAATGTGGCGCACTCCCACAGATCATCTTCTGCAGCTAACTCCAGTAACAGACTCCCACATCAACTCATGGCAGCACTGTATAAGCTTAGAAAATGGCGGACATTGTAGTAAGTATAAGATAGCGTTCTGTGATTCAATTTCCTACTGCAGAAGGGGAAACGTCCAGTCGCATTCATGAAAGGCTGGAGAAGGTGTACGGAGATGCTAGTGTTGTCGTCAGCACCGTCAGATGATGGGTTTGTCGCTGTAGAGCAGTAAAAGCGCAAACACGGCCGATGCAGTGCGGAGTGGTCGACCAACCGCTGCAGTCACTTCATGCAACATCCAGCGTGTCGACCACATCATCCGCGATGACAGCCAAGTAGTACCAGATGAACTGTGTCGCCTGTTATCCACCGGTAAATGAAATGTGATTGCCAATGCTGAAAAACTGGGCCACTCCAAGATTTGTGCACGCAGGTGCCGAAAATTTCGATCGAGCAGGAAAAAAAAAAGGCAAGGAAAAGAATTCCATTTAATCTGGTGAGGAGCTTCAGTGGGGTGGGCAACGAGTTGTTGGCGAAAATTATGGATGGAGACGAAACTTGGGTTAATTTTTTGAACATTTCTGAGGCAGCAGGACCACGATTGTTACTGCACCAGTATACATGCCCTGATTCCAAAACCGAAAAAAGCTGTAGACGAAGATGGTGATTATACAGAAACGTGACAGATTAATCGTGAATTATGTTTTCCTGCGTATGACTTTTTCCTTTTTTGTAAGATAAAAAAATAGGAAGCTTTACTTGACAGACCCTCGTAGTTTCGATCGACTGAATCGAATAATGTGTGGAATTCTGCAAAACAGCTAAATATTGTCCTAAATGAAACAGGACGAACTGTAACCGGCTGCTTGTGGGCAACCCCTGTTGACAAAATCTACCACCTCATAGGCGTAGTACCCTCAGACATCCGTAGGGGAACAGCAGCTGAAGTGGAAAGAAAGAAGCAGGAGACGGATCAGAGACACCCCATGTTTGGATGCGAACATCAAACACCAAGTATCAAGTCGTGAAAAAGTTTTCTCAGGACAACGCAACCAATCCAGACATCACCTGCAGACCATAGGATACAACTCTGGCGTAGCTCATCATAAGAGAAATATTGGGACAAACCCAAGGAAGAACTTGCTACAGGTCATCATCTCCCATATACGACATGGAAGGTACTCAGTAGACTGACAATTGGAGTATCTCGGTGAAAGGAGAACATGAAGAAATGGGGATACATCTCAGAGGACGAACTATGTGAGTGCGGTGAAGCCCAAGACCATCAGCACCTACTCAACTGCAGGAAACTGTCGGAACCTGTGTCCATGGACGATCTGATTATGGCCAATGATAAGGCAGTCTCTGCAGCGGAATTCTGGACAGCACATGGAATATAAATATGCACATATTCTCCATAATGCTTGTAATATATATATGTATGATATGCTATGTATGATAAATTATACTTAATATGTTACATTCTGGACACGTATAAATAAAGAAATAAAGTGACGCTGGTCACTGCTTGGATATGGGTCTCTATGCATTGTTGAGTGCTGTTTCTTAAGGCTCTGATAAGCGGAGTTCACTCAAGAGTAAAGAGAAGGCGCGATATAAAATCAGATCGAATATCTGATTTGGTCCCTGTGGCGTACGTAGAAGGCTAAACTTACTTACAAGTAAATCAGACTGTAGCACAATGGCCAGTCATTTTTGAATTCAACGAAAATATTTTATATCTACGTTTTATTAAGAGTACGGAACGGAGAAGTACTTATAGTCGTTTCACCTCTCACAGAAAATTAATGACCCCAAAAAGGTTGGGCGGAGGCCTTGAAATACTGTACATACCATTTACAACTGTAACCGACGCCCGGAAAGTAAAAATTAAAAGCGCCACCTGTCGGGGAGATCTGATGTGACCTGTTTTATGGACGCAAATGCAGAGACAAACGTTTTTCCTTAGCGCTCTGAAGTGCCCAGGCAGGAAGACTCGGGTTTACAATCGCGTGCGGCGAACTGCATAAAGAGCAGTCGGCGATAGCATCGGCGGGGGCGGCCGCGGCGGCGGCGGCGGCGGCGGAGGCGGCTCACGCCATTGAAGCGCACGCGTGGCTGGCCGGACGGGAGATTTGTCGGAAGCTTTCGCGCTAAACGCGATATCCAGTCACGCCATCGGCATCCCTTTTCCGGTCCGCAACAGAACTCATACATTATTCACTGTTTATCCGTCCAGGAACTTGTAATACATTCAGCATTTTGAATGGTCTCCTGCTCTCCGTCTTCTCCCCGTCGCCAATGAAAGCTAAGTGCGAAACATCTGGCTGCAGTCGGTGCCCACGACGATCTTTGCACCCCTGAGTTGCTTCCGTTATCCTCGAATTTTTTTTCGCCACTGTTGGCGTCAGAGCGATCATTTTTAGGGATTCTTTCCTCAATCTATAGAAACTAGACCCTTAGTGGATCGCTTTGTTGTCCGTCTTCCTGTCCGACTGTTTAGAATCTTTTTTCTCAAGAATAAGCAGACGTGTCACGTTCAGATTTATGTCACATACTAAGGTCTATGGCCTCTTGGCGGTGTAAGCTTCTAAGTCAGTGCAATCGAAAGATACGGCCGTTATGGCATGTATTTTGATACTCGGAATCCCAGCTGTAGGGTATTTCCCGATGACCTAGGATCAAAAAATTTGGCAAGAAGCAAGGTTTCATAGAACAAGTAACACAAAAATTCAGAATATTGTTAATTTGTAATTATATAACAAGAAAAATAATTTTGTGGTTTTCCATCCGTCTGTCTGTCTCTACGTCCGTTAAAACCCTTTTCCTCAGGAACAGGTTAGGGCATTAAGTTAAAATTTATGTCACATACTAAGGTCGATTGTCCTTTGTGGCGTAGACTTTTAAGCTTCTGACTCGATTGAGTTAGTCACATATTTTGATACTCGAGAACTCACTCCTCTCAAAATCTATAGGGCACTTCCCGTTGACCTAGAGTCATGAAATTTGGCAAGAAGCAAGGTTTCACAGTACAACGAAACAGGAAAATCCGAAACGGTTAATTTGTAATAATATCAGACGAAAAAATATTTCTTTTGTCATTTTGTAAGTAGGCTGTTTATGTTTTCTTTATGTAAGTAGGCTGTTTATGTTTTCTTATTGGCAACGTTACGTAGCGCTCTATATGAAAATCACTGGCTGTGCTGTGTGCAGTCTGTGGCTAGTTAGCATTGTTGTCAGACATTGTAGTGTTGGGCAGCTGGATGTTAACAGCGCGTAACGTTGCGCAGTTGGAGGTGAGCCGCCAGCAGTGGTGGATGTGGGGAGAGAGATGGCGGAGTTTTGAAATTTGTTATACTGGATATTATGAACTGCTATATATATTATGACTGTTAAGGTAAATACATTGTTTGTTCTCTATTAAAATCTTTCATTTGCTAACTATGCCTACTAGTAGTTAGTGCCTTCCATAGTTTGAATCTGTTATTTAGCTGGCAGTAGTGGCGCTCGCTGTATTGCAGTAGTTCGAGTAACGGAGATTTTTGGTGAGGTAAGTGATTTGTGAAAGGTATAGATTAGTGTTAGTCAGGGCCATTCTTTTGTAGGGATTTTTGAAAATCAGATTGCGTTGCGCTAAAAAAAAAAATATTGTGTGTCAGTATAAGCACAGTCGTGTACAATTTTTCTAAGGGGACGTTTCATAATTTGTAGTCCGACTTCAAACTTGAAATTAAAACACTCTCCAAAGTCTTGGAATCATTAGGACCGATGTCTTGCTAGTATCAATGTCGATGACAGGCAAAAATCGTCAGTATCCTCTGTTCCCGGAATGGATGAACTGTCTGTTTACATAATTAAGTTAGTAGAGAAACGCAGTGTGCGTGAGTCCTGCACACGCCTGACCAATTTTTGATATTCGTCTCAAGTGCTTCCATCAGGTATACAGTCTGAAGGTTATTACGTATATCTCCATTCACGGAATAGCTATGGTACAATTTTTTGTGCGATGCTTCCCTTCAATTCTAAAAGATTCTGCTGAAATCCTTTCAAAGACCTTGATTTTTGCGCCTGGTATGTACGTGAAGAGTGGAAATGTCAAAAGCACAAAGTGCCAAATCTCACATTTTTTCTCCGTAAAAGAAAGTTTTTCTTTCAAGTGTCGTTAATACTGAGCTACGTTCTTTTATTTTTGATAATACAAGTACATAAATACAGTGGTAATCTTGTAACTAATGCAATCAAAACATACGGTCTTTTACGCCATATATTTCGTTACTCGCAACTCGCTAATCAAAATTTATAGGGTACTTACCGTTGATCTAGAATCATGAGATTTGACAAGAAGCGAGGGTTCACAGTACAAGAAGTGGAAAAAAATCCTAAAACTGTTAATTTGTAATTACATCACATAAAAAAGTTGGCTACCTGTTGTTCGTTTGCCCGTCTGCCTGTCTATTAAGACATTTTCAGGAGCGGGAGAGGTATCAAGTTGAAATTTATGTCAGGTTCTAAGCCCCTTGATCAGTGTAAGTCAACGCAGTCAAAAGGTATGGCTATACATGTCACACATTGGACGCTCACAAACATACTCATCAAAATTTATCGAATCTCAGTGGGGCCACTGATTTTTCAGTCTTCGTTTTAATGTACTCTTCACCTGTCAACAATGTGAGGAGTCGCCAGAAACAACACGTGGGTCGAGTTCCACGTTAAGCGGTTGGTCCCCTTTCTCCGATTGAACGACTAGGGCAGGTTAAGAACACGCAAGTCGGCGAAGTGGCATCCAACAGAAAGACGTGCACCAGGCAGTTGAGCCACACAAAATTATTATTATTATTATTATTATTACTGTCTACCAATCACGTAAACTGACAACGATCGGAAGATCGGTGTACTGACCACATGCCCCTCCGCATCCGCATCCGGCGACTCCTAACGGCTGAGTATGACACGGCCACCGGTCGGTACCATTGGGCGTTCAAGACCTCTTTGGACGGTGTGTTCTCTTTTGTTATTATTACTATGAAGGCCTCTTTGGACGATGCGTTCTATTTTGTTATTATTACTATCTATATACATAATCAAGTTTGTACTGAACTCGTGCGAACACTACTGCTACTTACGTGCTTTTCCATTTTCTGTGTATGTGTGTGTGTGTGTGTGTGTGTGTGTGTGCGTGTGTGTGTGTGTGTGTGTTTGTGTGTGTTTGCGTTTGTGCGTGTATGCGTGTGCGCGTGTGTGTGTGTGTGACACGTTCCCTTCCCGGTCGGTGGACTAGCACATCATATCATATCCTGAAAACCACAAAACCCACCGAATTTTTTTTTTCGTTTGTTATAAAAATACCGTGATTGCTAAAGGTTCTTTCCAAAGTTGCGCATCGCATTGTGTTTGCTACGTATAAGCTTCGCTTTTTCTTTGCAATTTCATAAATATTGAACTCATAACAAGTATGACTTTTGAAGTCTGTGACTTCTACAAAAGCCACGTAGACATTTTCAAATCACATATGGTAAATATCTCTATACTGTCTCTAAGCACGTGAAAAATCTGCTCTGAATTTTAATCAGAGTCGGAGTTATGTTTTTTTTTTGTAGCAAGCGAAATCTTCGAGTCTGGAAAAAAGTCCTACTTGACAGCTGGCGGGGACAATAAATTCCGCAGCAGATTTGTCAAAACAGAGGGAACCGACAACTCCAGTGCAGTTCCCAGTAGTCTACAGATGCAGGGAGAACTACAATCTGCTAGCTGTCAAAAGGCCCTTAATTTAATTCAGGCTACACGTGTTGCCGGTCTGTTTATCAGCCAGATAAAATAGTATGTAGTATTCCAAATGAGCAAATGTTTACACGGACATTAGGAGAACTACGGTTTTATGGGCCTATGATAAAAAAGATCAATACAGTGATGGATAAAAGCCACCTTCGGTTACAGAAAAGGAAAAACAGCAAATAGTCTCCGTTAATAACGATGGTTATTTAAAACAAGCAACGTCATTTTCGATTTCAAACTAACAGGTTGGTCTTTACACGCTTTGCTACGTTTAAAATTACGTTTAGCTTATGTTGCACATGCCATGTTGTTTCTTTTTCGTTGCGGTAATCGTTCCTTGATGTGGTTGTACCTTACAGCAAAAAATGATATAAGAAAATGCACTATTTTACTATAAATGTACGTTATAACTAAAAGAACCTGAACAACTAGATCAGGACGTCAGTGTGGCTGAAAAAAAAAAAAAATATATATATATATATATATATATATATATTTTCAGCCATGAATACTTTAACAGAAAGTTCACATTGCATAAATGTTACAATATATACAGAATATACTGTACATTGAATAAACTATATGTTGTGAACTTCCCGCTGTAGCGTTTATATGTTTATTGCAACTTCACAGACCAATTCTTTAGCTCATGTTTCTCTTTGTTTCATAAACAGGCATGTGGTCGAAATATTTAGATGTGTGTGTATGTGTGTGTGTGTGTGTGTGTGTGTGTGTGTGTGTGTGTGTGTGTGTAGGGGGGGGGGGAGGGAGTGGGGTGGATGATGCTCCACACTCTTTTTATCTTGATAGGTAAAAGAGTGAAACTTCGCTACAATTTTGTGTAATATGAGATTTTTCAAAAGCAATCAACATCGCTATAATGCATGGTCGGTTCAGGTAACACTCAGCTCTTATGTTACATTGTTTATGTTGTTTCAATTTATTGCTAGTGCGAATTACAGCAAATCAGTCCTTTTTCTTACAATGTGTTTTGGTGTAAGGCACTACCAATCCAAGGAAATTTCGCGAGAACGAAATATAAGCAATATTGCTTATGTAACTTAAGCTAAATTGATAATTTCTTTTTAATTAACAGTATTATTAGCAGTAGCTGCTTGTATTTCTCACTATGGAAGTTTTAGAGAAAATAGCAATGATTTTTAATGTACACAACATATTTCTAATCGTAAAGTCCCATCTTCAGATGCCAGCTGCAGCTACAACACACATAGCAAATTGGACTTTTCTCTGCCTCTTACGAGATTATTATTTATGTATTCTTCACGTCAATTGCAAACGTACTTTACAGATATAGATGTCGAGAGCATTTGCTATTTTTATTAAGCAAGCGGAAACTCAATTACTGAAATATCTTTCATTTCAATTTAATGCCCCGCTTTTTTACATTGATAAACAATTTCGTTCACTAATTTATGCTGTGTATGGCAACAGCAAATGACCGGCTTTTTGTAAATGCTATGATTAGAAGAGGTTCAGTGCTTGAACGACACTGTCAGTAGTGTCGAACTGTAATAAAAGACGTTTCAATGTTACCAGTTGATTTAAAATTTGATGAAATTTTCAAATTCTTTCGATGATACTGAACGTGGATTTGTAATTCAGGCGTTCGTTTATTTTAAGAAATTCCCACTTTCAGTTCATCTCCTTCGCTTCTGTTGATGCCTTTTATTTGGAATACCTTAGTCACTGAATAAAAAAGAAAATGCCGCATGAAAGATTGTAATAACTCGATAAGTTGATCGATTTGCTGCGCTTTCACAAATCTGAGACACTGACTTTAATGAGTACACTATTTATGAATTTAGGAACTGATTCATTATACGCTCTTAATATGGTTTGTTGACGTTTCTTTTCATTTACTGGAATGGCGACCACGTAGAAGAGTGGAGAATATCTTACAAATTACTGAGCGAAATATTAAATAGGTGAGTTTATCGGATTTTTATTAATAACTGAGAATAGCCGATAAACCTTTCTTGGTTGATGAAAACATGTTTAACTAAATGTTTAGTTTATGAATATGATACTCCACTAATTGCTAGCGAGAACTGTTGATGTAACAACACATTATACTTCTGAGATTGTGAAAGTTACGGAAGGTCACTGTATCTTTGCGGTAAGCATTGTATTATCTTCGTTCTGTTTGAAACAAATATACTAGCTCCGTACATTTACGATGTATTTTCCTGTCTCTACCCACCTCATTAGCCAAATATGATGATATGAAAGCACAAGATGTAAATGTTGCAGGTAATTACGTGAATAATAAGTTATACGTGTCCGCTTCGCAACAGTACACAGCAAGGATTCATCCTGTTCTTCTTTATGTATGTAAAAGTGTATTCGCCGAACCATTTTGTTTTAATGACAATACTTAGAGTATATTATTTCTGTTATCTATACTTCTTACATACGGTTTCTCCAAGAAATTAGCGGCAAAGTTAACCACGCTTTTGCGATTGCGCTGTAGAAATCGAACACTGACATTGATATTCCGTCGAATAATAATTCAGACTGTGCTAAATAATAGCATAATACGCTTTCTTATTCTAACACACCTCCAACTGCTTCAAAAACTATTACAAATATACTGAAAGGCTAGGAAGTCTGTAAAAGCGGTATGATTGCAGCAAATAATGTTCATTAACATACTGGAACGAGTTGTATACCACAAGAACAATTACATTAGTGTTGTTGCGAACAGCTGTGAAAGAACTACTTCTTACTGTACGACGCTTCTTTCGTACGAGCATTATGTTATGCTCTTTCATTAACGAAATTACTACATCTTTCAATACCATCGAATCAGCACAGCTCATTTAACATGGTAGTTAAGCCAACGTGTGTAATTTATATCAATGAATGAATTCAAAATAACGTTTTTTTTCGAAAATAACTCGGGTGTTTGAAAAATTAACATAATTTTAGATGCGATACAGTGGTATCCTCACTTACGTTGTACATTTCTCGACTATTTTTTCGAATATACCTGACCGTTATATGGTGTCCATCTGTGATAGTGCTTTACTATGCGTAGACTAAAACAGACTGGATCGAGGATCGGATTCCACATTACACTTACTATGAATTTTCCTCTGTCTACCTGGATGTGTGTATTCTCCTGGCGGGGTGTTTCAAGGGGATAGCAAAGAAAACCGTGCCTCATGTAGCGCTGTAATGTTTAAACCAACTTTTGGTTTGAGGGCTAGTTTCTCTACAGCCAGTGCAATAGAAGAAATATTTTTAATTACCACAGAAGTGCTCTGCTGCAAGACTGCAACAGATATTCAGGTTCATGCAGCTATAAGAATCGTTTCGTAAATTCTCGAACTATAAACGTTTTACTATAAATCATCGCCATATACAGGAACGGTTTCCAGTGCAAAAATGTGTGGTTGCTGCAAGTTAGAATGTAATCGACCACACGATAAGAATTTGTAAACAACTGCTACACAATAGGTTGTATAAATCAAAACAAGCTACGTTTCAATTCACGGATAAAAAGAAAAATTATTGCATTTTTTCCACTAATATTTGACTTCATCTTATCTAATTTGTTCTTGTTAAGGTATCATCAGATGACAGTAAAATATTAATACACACAATAAAATTATCTATAATTTTAGACGAGTTGCTGGAATCATCTTTTGATTGAACGTTACTCCAACGACCTTAATGGCATGACTGTCTTGTAACGTTGTTTTGAACTTTGTTCGTGCAGTCTCAGTTGCATATTTATTCGCGTCCGTATCCAGCCATTTCTTGCGCTTTATATAGTCACTACTGCAGGATTTATCTGTATTTTAAATAACAAAGTTTGCTCTATATTTTCTAGTGTCAGTTTTAAACACTTGCATGTGTAAGCTAATTATAACTTATGATATTTCAGTTACAGCATGACAAAGATGGATAAAGCCCCCGATTTAAATTTTGTATCATTTCAAGAACGAAGTGTTATTTAATTTATCCTGGAGCTATTACGAAACATGCTTATTGTTATCTTTCCTCTGGAAACGCGAGACAATCGATATTCACTGCATAATGACGCCATAAAAAAGTATAGTACTGATATATGAGTCAAAAAGCGAGAATTTCATCAGTTCCTTCACTGCCACACGGGACGCGAAAACATGATATTTCTGAAAAAAAAAAACTTTGGAAATCCATAAGAAGATCTCTTTCAGTGATGTCTGTATAACGCGAAACTGTATCCTGAGGAAGTTCAGATTATGGTATAGTGTGTGGAAAGTCCTAGAATATTTATAATCTTTTCCGAGTATATGTTCTTGTGGGGTTGGGTTGTTGGGGGAAGAGACGAAACTGAGAGGTCATCGGTCTCATCGGATTGGGGAAAGACGAGGAAGGAAGTCGGCCGTGCCTTTTCAAAGGAACCATCCCGGCATTTGCCTGGAGCGATTTAGGGAAATCACGGAAAGCCTAAATCAGGATGGCCGGACGCGGGATTGAACCGTCGTCCTCCCGAATGCGAGTCCAGTGTGCTAAGCACTACGCCATCTCGCTGGGTATATGTTCTTGTGTAATCCATTAAGTTGTCAGCTTCTCGGTTAGCAAATTAACTTCAGTTCATATACTTTTACTTTTTTCTTACGAACATAACATCAGGTATAATCATATCTTTACCCTCTTTAAATTCTCCGCAGAATATCTTTTAGTGGCCTACTGCCGAAAATCTAATGAAATGGTGTTGTAATATGCATACAAATTTGTGCTTTATAAAAGACAGATATAACTGTTTTTCCGCTGAGCACGTGGATCAGTGTTTTGAACAAGGACTGATGAAGCCATGCGTCGCAGGTTGCCACGCTGCCAGGGGCGGCTTCGCAATAGTGTCGAGTGGCCACATAAACACGGCGTTACTGTCTACGTATTTATTTGATTTTAGTGCATTTGTACTTCACCATAGCTTTCACATAGTTGAGGGGAGGGTGATGAAATAGGACTGCGTTATATTTCATACAAAATCACAAGCTTCAAACGACTAAAAATATGCAACATGTCCGATTAACTTCATCGGCAAGACGTGTGTTAGTTAATTACAATACAGTGTTCCGGTGTTATCTAACCTTCACTTCTGAGGACTAGATGACTACGCTGGCAATAAATTCATTGCAATCGACTTTCAAGTCTTCCAAAGTAGTTGAAATTACAGAATACTGAACCTGATAAAATTCGTAGTATTGTATAAATTCCCAGTATTATTTCGGATTTAGTTGGATGTTAAATTAATTATGTATAGCAACACGTGCATTGCCTGAGAGTTAAGAACAAGTAAATCTAATTTCGAAACATAACCATGAAGATTTTGCA
Organism: Schistocerca cancellata; assembly: GCF_023864275.1. Classification (NCBI taxonomy): domain Eukaryota; kingdom Metazoa; phylum Arthropoda; class Insecta; order Orthoptera; family Acrididae; genus Schistocerca; species Schistocerca cancellata. Next base: position 42,502,052 of record NC_064632.1, on the reverse strand, counting down.
CGATTACTCAATAAAAAGATTACATCCTACTATAACAGCAGCTATAGGCAATTCTAACGACTACTTTGTCTGGATTAAGAAAGAAATAAAATAAATGTTTGGACATTTTAAGAGTGTCTTCGCATGTAAATAGAGGATACATTTGTAATTTATTTTGAAAAAAGTGAAAACGCTTGTTTCTAGCAAACTTTGTTTTATTGGACTCATGCAAAAAAAAAAAAAATAGACAAATAAGTTTAAAACCCGCGAGAATCTAGAATAACGAAATACACTCATTCTAATTTGGCATTATGCTTTGCGTATGAGGTACATGCCTTTATGTGAATGTAGGTGAGAGTGAGAAACAAAAACAGTACACCAAAATCAAAAACTATTAGACACAACAGAGGTGTTGCTAGAAAAGAAGCAGTAGCATTCCCCTATTAACACTTGAAGTAAGATGAATACATCGCAGTAAAACAGACAGAAAATATTCACGACAGTAGAATTTGAAGTACTACAACGATTAAAAGCTTAGAATACGTAAACTTATTAACCAAGAACGGCAACTTCACCGCGTTTAAAATATTCTTGGCTTACTAATTATGTTCCAATGAAGGCAGCCCGTTATTAACAATGGTATTTAAGCCTATGATTGTCATTTGTAATTTCGCGCTATAGTAATATAAAGTTAAATGTTTAATGCCGTTGGCAATCCTAACAACATTAAAAAAAATAAAGTATGAATTATTGCTTGAACTTATTTATTCACTGTTTGTTGTTATTTGTAAATAAACGAAAAGAATTTTTTTCTCGGAGTACAGATTATTGAGCTGAGGGAAAGAAATAGAAGAATAATGTTAATTCTTAGAGTTTCTAGACTAACTGTATGGAGGAATATTCGTTTGAGACGACGGAGGAGTAGAAGTCTCTTTCCAGGTAAAGACGAGGATAAAAACGCTACAGTACACAAGTAATATCAGACGCAAGAAATGTTGTGGCGTGTAAAAAAAGGCTCTGCTGAAGCTGACGGCGTTAAAACCGGAAAGGTTCACACATTTCGCACTTACCTCGAAATTTGCTGCACAAATTCCAAGAAAGCGGGAGATCAGTATTTCATGGCAACGAAAGGACACTTGTTACAACTACCAGAGCGGACATCGTCATTTCGTTACCAAAATTTCTGGGTTTATTACTAAAATCTTAATTATGTGCTACCGTCAAGCCCACACAGTGTGCCGATCGGCGGAACAGCATTCCTCGCGTTTCACAAGAGCGGTAACTGGACTCGTGGGGCGTGGAGCAACAAAACCACGTGGACGGAGCGTGACATTCAGGGCGAAGCGCCTCCTACTTCTGTCCCTCGTTGTTTACCCCGATGCTGAACGAACTGACATAGGAAGCAGGCCACATTCTCGAAACCCCTCGCAGGATCACTTTCTAACACTGCACACGTTGCGGGAGGACAGGCGACGTGTCTAACCTTGCAACACAGTAACCGCGCGTATCTCAAGGAATGTGACAGTGCAAAGGGTCACTAAAGCACACGTGGGAGTGACAGCAGGAGAGTTGTGGCGGCGGCGTTGCCAAAGTAAAAACTGCCCGCGTCGGATGATCGAGGGGGAAATTTGCACGCTGAGAGGGAGAGGGAGGAAAGAGGGGGTGCAGAAAAATCAGAAAATTTTGGGGTGTCGTCGGAGGGTGATATCTCGGGGAGAGAGCGTTTGTTTTGACACTGACACAACAGGTAGGATGGCGGCCGGTCGCACACGCAGCAGGGAAGGCGGACTCACGCGCGCAGTGCGTGGCGCCGGCGTCCCCCGGGAAGTCGCTATCAGCGTCGGTAGCGTCCTCGTCAGCGGCGGCAGCAGCGGCAGCAGCAGCACATAGCCAGGGGACAGAGACTGGCGGGAGCCAGCTAGCGGCGGCCCGCAGGCGGGGCGGCCGAGGCGCGGCGGGCGCCGGCGGCTGCGCACGCGCCCCGGGCATCGCGACGCGCGCCACCCCTCCCCCTCTGCCCCCCCCCCACCCTGCGCCGCAGCTCCCGCCATTACCCCGCCGTTCGCCCTGCTCCACCCCACACTGCTGCTCAGCGGCAAACACCGCCGCGGCAGTCCGCGTCGGCTCCCATACCGTCTCTACCGTCGCGGGGCCAACATTCGCACCTACCGCTGATGTAATTAAGCCACTAAGTGACGAAATGTTTTAACCTGTCTCACAATGAAATGCATACTTATACAGGGTGTTCCAAAAAGGTACGGCCAAACTTTCAGCAAACATTCCTCACACACAAAGAAAGAAAATATGTTATGTGGACATGTGTCCGGAAACGCTTACTTTCCATGTTAGAGCTCATTTTATTATTTCTCTTCAAATCACATTAATCATGGAATGGAAGCACACAGCAACAGAACGTACCAGCGTGACTTCAAACACTTTGTTACAGGAAATGTTCAAAATGTCCTCCGTTAGCGAGGATACATGCATCCACCCTCCCTCGCATGGAATCCATGATGCGCTGATGCAGCCTTGAAGAATGGCGTATTGTATTACAGCTATCCACAATACGAGCACGAAGAGTCTCTACATTTGGTACCGGGGTTGCGTAGACAAGAGCTTTCAAATGCCCCCATAAATGAAAGTCAAGGGGGTTGAGGTCAGCAGAGCGTGGACGCCATGGAATTGGTCCGCCTGTACCAATCCGTCGGCCACCGAATCTGTTGTTGAGAAGCGTACGAACACTTCGACCGAAATGTGCAAGAGCTCCATCGTGCATGAACCACATCTTGTCTCGTACTTGTAAAGGCGCATGTTCTAGCAGCACAGGTAGAGTATCCCGTATGAAATCGTGATAACGTGCTCCATTGAGCGTAGGTGGAAGAACATGGGGCCCAATCGAGACATCACCAAGAATGCCTCCACAAACGTTCACAGAAAATCTGTGTTGATGACGTGATTGCACAATTGCGTGCGGATTCTCGTCAGCACACACATGTTGATAGTGAAAATCTACAATTTGATCACGTTGGAATGAAGCCTCACCCGTAAAGAGAACACTTGCACTGAAATGAGGATTGACACACTGTTGGATGAACCATTCGCTGAAGTGTACCCGTGGAGGCCAATCAGCTGCTGATAGTGGTGCACACGCTGTACATGGTACGGAAACAACTGGTTCTCCCGTAGCACTCTCCATACAGTGACGTGGTCAATGTTACCTTGTACAGCAGCAACTTCTCTGACGCTGACATTAGAGTTATCGTCAACTGCACGAAGAATTGCCTCGTCCATTGCAGGTGTCCTCGTCGTTCTAGGTCTTCCCCAGTCATAGGCTGGAATGTTCCGTGCTCCCTAAGGGGGTAGGAGAGAAATTCGCTCTGGGAGAAGGAGGGGAGAGGAAAAAGGGGGCCTTCAAGAGGGGGGGGGGCAGATCAGGCTATAGTTGGTAGGAAAGGTAGATGTCATGGCGAAGTTCAACATCCACGATGGGAAGGTACTGGAAATTGCACTGATGAAGGAGATGGAGGGTGTAGAGGTGGAGAGAGGGAGGGATACTGGATGGTGATGGGCAGGGGTTGGAGAGCAAGGAGGAAACCAGGGGATGGGAGCATGTAACCTGTAGACAGTGTAAAGGATGCAGAATGTTGGAGAAAAAGGAGACGATGGGGGAAGGGGATGAGGTCATATGAGGAGTCGTGTGGAGGAAAAAGAAGGCAGATACAGAAGGCAAGGTGGAGCATGTGGCGTTCAAGGATTTGGAGAGCCTTATAAAACCGAGGGGGGGGGGATCCAGATAACGTGGCGTTCAAGGATTTGGAGAGCCTTATAAAAGCGAGGGGGGGGGGATCCAGATAACGCTGTCATAACAGATGATAGGGCAGATGAGGAATTTGTAGGTGTGGGGGATGGTGGAAGGATGCAATCCTCATGTCCGGCCAAACAGCAGTTTCAGGAGGTGGAGGTGGGAATGGGCTTTCTGTTGGATGGTCAGGAGATGAGGGGTCCAGTTGAGATGATGGTCAAGTGTGAGGCCAAGGTATCTCGGGGGAGGGGTGGGGGTGAGCTGGATGGGATGACCATAAATGTAGAAATCATGGAGACAGAAGGATTGGGTGGTGTGCCTTAGATGATTGCCTGGGTTTTGGTGGAGTTGGTACGAAGGAACCACTGGTTACATCAAGTGATGAACTGGTCAAACTGGTCAAGGCGGGTTTGGAGGGTGTTCAGGGACCGTTGAAGGATAGGGTAGAGAGCCAGGAAGGCAGTGTATTCAACATATTGGAGGTGGCTTGGGCATATCGGCGGTGTACAGGAGATAGAGGAGGGGGGGGGGGGAGGACAGAGCCCTAGGTGACACCAGCAGTGGGATAAAAGAGACGGGAGTTGGTGTTATGTAGTGTGACATAGGGAGGACGGTGTGAGCGGAAGGAAGCGACCAAACAGACATAATTGATAGGAAGGGCGTAGGTTTGGAGTTTAAAGAGAAGACCAGGATGCCACATGTGGTTTTAGGCATTTTGGAGCTCGAGGGAAATAAAAATGGTAGAGCAAGAAGAGTTAAGTTGGAGGAAAAGAAGGTGGATGAGGTTAAGGAGTTGGTCTTCAGCAGAGAAGGAGGGTAGGAAGTCACACTGGGTAAGGGGGAGGTGGTGATGTTGATTGAGATGGGAATGGATACGATGGGAGAGGATGAATTCGAAGGCCTTACTGAAGATGGAGGTGATGCAGATGAGACAACAGGAAGAGGCGAAGGAAGGGGGTTGTTAGATTTGAGGAATAAGAAAATGGGGGAAGTCTTCCACAGGTCACAGTAGAAGCCAGTAGAGAGGATGATGTTGTATAGCTTGGCAAGGACAGTCAGGAAGGAGAAGAGGCATTCTCTGAGGTGACCGTAGTTGACTCAGTCGTGACCAGGGGCCGTGTTGCATTTTGATTGGAAGATAGGTGTAATGTATTGTGCTGTTATTGGAGTGTTCATGTCAGAGGGGAGCAACTACCCCAAGTACTGGAGACTAGGAGCAAGTGGAGCGACCAAGGTATCAGCACATTCCATGATGGTGGGGAAAAGATAATAAAGTAGGGATCATCAGGTATGGAGAAGACCTTGAAAAGGTGGGAAGCGACATGGTTGGCCTTACTGAGGTTGTCTTGAAGGGGTGGTTGTTATGGAGAAAGGGGCAATGGAGTGCAGAATGGGAACCAGTAAGGCGGTGGAGGGCGGAGAAGTATTTGGACAAGTTGTTAGGGAGGGCGACATTGAGTCATGTACAGGTCTGTCGCCACTCCCAGCGTTTCTTTCCTGTAATAAGGTTCCGGACGTGTCTCTGCATTTGACAGTGGCGTTGGTGTGTATCCCTGTCACGAGTGTGAAGGAAGGAGCGAAGAGGTGGCGTGATTCGAAGCGGAGGAGGACAGCCCATGGAGGGAGAGTGGAATGGTGGCGGTGGATGGTTTTAGTAGGAACATGGGCCTCCAAGACTTCAGTAATGGCCTGCTAAAGGAAGGAATAGACATGGATGATATCAGGATGGTGATAAGTAAGAGGGTGGCTTTCGACCTGAATGGCGATGGATTCCCAGTAGGCATCCCAGTTGTCACGACAGTAGTCATGGACTACCTTGGGAGAAGGTGCAGGGTGGGGAGCTGGAGAGGGGTGGTGGTCAGGCATTATGGTGAGAAGGACGAGGAGGTGGTCACTACCTGTGGGGTCAAGGATGTCAACAGCAATATGCCCAAGGAGGTTGGCAGAGGCAATGACAACGTCAGGGGTGGTGTCACTTTCAGGACAGGTGTGCTTGGTGAGGGGAACAAGGTCACCTTGGAATGTGGGGGGAACTGATGCCATTGCCAAAGGGGAGCAGGGTAGTGACTACGGATGCTGATGTTGGTGGCAATCACGTAAGTGGGGACGGTGCAGTCAATGGGAAATGAAGTCATAGGAAGAGGAGCAGTGGAGCAGACATAGATGGTGGTGCAGGTAATGGTGAGGGATGGGAAGAAGATGCTGAGGATAAAGTGTTCAGTGGGGTCATTGAGAAGTGGTTGTAGCCAGACAGGGATGTGGTTAAGGTGGCCAATGGTGACTCCACCCTGTGCTCGAGAACCAGGAGCATCAGTGAGGTGGAGGATATAGGGAGAGGTGTGGATAGTATGGTGGGGCTGGAGAAAGGTTTCGTTCAGGAGGATGGTGTCGACCTGGTGGTGGGAGAGGGTGTTCATAAGAAAGTATTTGTTGGTGCAGAAGGTGCAGATGTTCTGGAATAGGATGTGACACTCATGCCACACCAGGACAGGAAGAGAGGGGGGTGAAGAAAAGGGAGGGAAGAGACTTAAACTAGGGTGTCAAGGCAGATCAAGGTGAAGTGGGCTTGGTTGTAGGAGTAAGTGGCTAAGGTGTTCAGGTGAAAGAGTGGACAGCGAGGGAGATCTGTTGGAGTGTGTGGGGGCATTGGAAAGGGTGAATGTTTTGGAGGACTATGGTGAGGAACTGGGTGATATCTTCAGCCATGGGGGGTGGATGGAGGGAATTGTTTGGGTGGACATTGGAATCGATGTGATGGACAGAACAGTAAGCTCGAGAGCGGCTGGAGGGGGTTAGCCTTACACTTGTGGGAGTAGGTGGGATGGGGGCCATTGCACATATTACAGGAAGGAGGGGTGGCAAGGTTGGGGCAGTTTTTGAGAAAGTGGAAGGCCTTGCAATGGGGATGTGTGGGTGGTTTTTGCAGTTGGGGTTCAGGTGATCATTGTACACGAGGCAGTACTGGCAGCAGTAGGATTGGGGAGAGGATCTGAACAGTGTGGTGGCAGTGGAAAATCAGGGTACCCTGGGTGAGGAGGTGGTCGAAGGAGGGAGCAGACTCCAAAAAGACCCGCATGTAGGTGAGACTGGCGGCATTGTGGATACATCGGGCAGAGTGGATTTCCAGGTCCAGACGTGAGTTCAGTCCCTCCAACACCTGATCCTCTGTGATCACCGGGCTGAGCTTGGTGATCACGGCAGTGTAGGTGGTGGGGCAATGGGGAGATTGGGGCTGATAGGGAGAGGAAGAGGAGAGGAAGAGGAAAGGCAGGGTGTCAGGGATGCATGGGGGCCAAACATAGTGCGTGGGAGATATGAAAGGAGGGGGAGGGGGATTTGATGAGGACTGAGTCCCTGTGGGGAATAAGTTGGGAGAAGGGGGCACCAGTAAATACTTACGTATCTACATGGTGAGGGTATGGGCATCAAGGAATTTGGGGTCTGGGGTGGACAGGACAAAGGCGTGGAGGGTGGGGGCTGGGGAATGGGTGTCGGGAGGAGTCCATGGAGACGACGACAGGAGGAGGAGGAGGAGGAGGAGGAGGAGGAGGAGGCGGCGGTGACTTTCTGCGGGAAGTGGCGGGAGCAGAGTCGGCAATGGAGCCCTTCTGGGGAGAAAAATCGTATTATCATACCTAATTTAAGTAATGAATTGCACACAGTGCTACTGGGTGCGTTGCTACATTTGTGAGAATGTTACAGAGCCTTCATCACAAAGCGAAACAAATGTTCCAAATCAAACATTCCCATTTATTTATGTACTATACGAATACGTAATAAAAAAATGGTGGTACCTATTTTTAAAAAAAAGCAGTTTCTATCAATTTTACCTATGGCAGCGCCATCTAGTGGGCCATCCATAGCGCCATCTGTTTTCCCTCGTCACACTGGAACAGATTTATTCTACTTATTTTTTCGTTTGGTGGTAATTTCGTGAGATATTTCGAGCCGTCACTATCAATGGACCACCCTGTATAAGTGAGAAAGGTGCACGATTATTTATAAAAATAATGAGCTTTTTCATAAACTACTGACTTGTTTTGCCATCAGTTCCTTGTTTAATAATAAGCTGGTTCAGGATTTTGTCGCAATTTTAATTGCGTTACACTATTAGTGAAATGAATATTTATAAACTCTGCTGTTGTTATTTGACCAAAGAAGCAGATTTTAATATGGCAACAAGATAAGCAACGTATTTCTCAAAACTCGTCACAGTTCTTCATGAATCCACGTATCCTCAACTATCTTCTTTGTATGGCTGACAACTCGAAACTAGTTCTGTGGTGTAAAACTTGCAATGCCAGCTTCTGTCAGTATTTGAACCCTCATGAGTGTAAAAATCTTGTTTTTTGGCACATTGCTTTTCATCTATATCCATTCACTCCCAATCGGATTTAAATAGGCGTGATACAGAGGAAGTCTGATTAAATTATGCACTTTAGCGTTAGATGATGTCTTATACATGTTAGGTTCAACTTTATACCATGGAACATTCCCTTGTACCCAGAGCAAAATATCTGCTCTCCTCCCCTGGATTGTTGGTGCTTTATCCATCACAACAGATTGGTATGATGTACTGTTCATTACTGTTGTCGAATTTGGAGGAATATTTTGGAGCTAACACTATCTTCACAAACGTTGAACGTGTTCTTGGATGACACTTTTATTGAGAATTTCGAACTCAGGTTACTGCACTATTATTATCAATGCAACACCAACATAGAAAAAAATTTACTCACAATACCTGACGACAGCAGAACACTTCAACGCCAAAAAATTCCATTTTACAACGAGAACTGACGAACATAGATGCATCTGATGCATGACACCATGTGGTACTGTTTGTCCACGGCGTGGCAGCTGGGGTGCCTTGCCAACAAACCACTGGGGCGTGGTAGGGAAAGTTGCCTCGGTATTGGCTTTACCTGAGCAACTACTTCATAGCACTTACAATTAGCCAAATGTCAAACGCCTCAACTAGTTTTAAAGGCACTACAGTAAATATGCCCTGAGGATGAAGACGTTTCCCAAAGGACCGGAGTTCACCGACCAACACCACCACAGCAGTCGCTCTGGCTTCCATGCCATCACTACTATAGTGGCAACTTCTACCACCGAATGTAACAGCAACACCAAATGTAGTGGGAAGAGGTAGAAGGCATGGTATTAAGACTCATCCCAGGTTTCCAAGTGATTTATTGTTTCCAACTACAGTGCCCCCATTCCTCTCAGTCTGCTTCACAGGGTCCTGCAATGCTGAGGACACCACTTCGCTGTCTGTGAAACGTCTTGGCGTGGAATGGTTGCCTCAGCAACCAGTGCACGCACTGCTGTGTGTCAGCCTTGTACGGCAGCGGAGTTGCGGCGTGGTAAGGATGCGCCAGCAGCGAACTCAGCGGCTTTCGCCTCTACCGCCTCAGCGCCGCCCACGGCGTGACACTCCCTTGTCGGCGTGGCTAAGAACGCGGCGACAACGAGCACCCACGATCCGGCGTCAGAATCTGCGGCCCTCGCCCTGGATGTATCCAGTGCATGTTGGAAGCGAAGTCGACTGCCAGTGGTAGCGAGCCATGGTGTGGCCCGTCACTGGCTGGCTATGGACCCCGCATTGGCCTCAGAGGGTCGAACCAGCGACCCGCTGGGGACAAGACTGGCGCTCCATCTGCTGCTGTGTGTAGCCGGTGGTGTGACATACCCTGCCGTCCAGGAGAGCTGTCACACTTGAATGCTTTGTTAGGGACCCGGCACCTATATATATGCAGCTGTGCGCCTCTGTTTTGCTAAACAGGCTGCTCGAAGTCACATACTCATAACTCCTAGGTGGGCTAGTGGGCCCCTTCTGCCTGTAACTTGCGCCATGCAAACCACTGCATTTACTCTTTTTCAGCGGGTCTACGGCCCTGTGGCCTACATTCTACTTCACAACCACCGGTACCATAACTGACTGGCAACAGGCATGCACCTGGCTGTAACTTGTGCACTCCGAAATATTTTACCAAAACTGACTTTTCCTATCCCAAACGGTAGTGTCGCTACAGTGCCATCGTGATTCACACACACGCTGATGTAATTAACCCATTAAGTGACAAAATGATTTATCCACCATAACAGTGAAATTCATATTTGCAATTAAATAGCGAAACAAGTGAAAGAGGGAAAACAAGAAGTTAGATGATTCCAGAAGTTAGGCCTCCAAATATCACGGAAGTCGTAAGGATGTCTCCCTCACCTAAAAACCATCACGACTACCCTAATTCGTATACTCGTTACTTACCATTAAACGCCCCATCCCCGATTAATTACTGAATCGAAGTCCCAGGTACAATACATCATGTCTCCCAAAGTAGGTGGCATCTGACAATAGTGTGTGCAAAACGTGTTGTGAAAAGATCTAGTAGTAAAGAAGAAATAAAGTAAAACGTTGTGCACAACAAAATGCACAAAATCCCATTAGAAACAGTTAAGGAAACCGATGAACTAAACACTATTAAAGTAACTGCTTACAGGAATGGATAAAGTCAAAAGTATTAGATGACCTAAATAATAAAATAAATTCTCACATAACCAACCACACAGCAAACCAACACTAAATAACACCACATCACAGATAACAGAAAAACTTGTGAGCAAATCATTTTTAGGAAAACTGTCATATAAGGTAACAACCCTTTCACAAGAAAGTGTGTATGTGCGTACTGAACTGGGGACTTAGAAACGACGAAGAGACTTTGTCCCGTCATAGCCCTCAGTGGTACACAACCCCACAACAGGCCGCAGCAGTCCACCCACCCCACCGCCGCCCCACACCAAACTCTGGGTTGCTGTATGGTTCGACCCCCAGTGGACCCCCCGGGAACGTCTTAATGGTGTACGTATACGCGGAGACCGTGTTTGTGCAGCAATCGCCGACATAGTGTAACGGAGGCGGAGTAAGAGGAACCAGCCCGCATTCGCCGAGGCAGATGGAAAACCGCCTTAAAAACCATCCTCAGGCCGGCCAGCACACCGGACTTCGACACTAATCCGCCGGGTGGATTCGAGCCTGGGATCGGCACGCCTTCACGCTCGGGAAGCAGCGCGTTAAGGCGTCCGCACACGGACCGTGCATCCGAACGTTGAGCGTTGAGCGTGCCGAGTTTCTGACGTCATAGCGTGCAATAGCACGCTCGCGAGTCTTTCCGAACGTGCAGCGCAATATCTGGCTTGTCAGATATTGTGAGCGTGCGTCTGAGCGTTGACCAATGAGATGGCACAACGCCACCTACGTCACAAGCACGCCGTCTCCCTGCAGTACAGAGTTGAGAGGCGCCATATTGGCATTCATTTCAAGCCTATATGTATATATGCCGTTTCTGAGCACCAGGAAATTGAGAATCACTGGAAACCCCGTTGTTAACTGTGTGATTCGTTCCAATAAAATTATGAGAAACATCATATTGGTGGCAAAAGAATTACTGTAACTTGCTTATTATGAGAGTAGGCTATTTGAAGGCAGCGACACACTGATGATCCACCCAAAACGTATTGTTCTTGGTACAATTTGTTATAATTAAATTTCAATTAGTAACATATCTACGATTAAGGTTTTCAGCACGGAGTAACATAATATGATGGATGTGCGGTGTGAAGATCGTATAGCGTAATGAATAGCAATCCTGCTCTCCATTGAGAGGTTGGATGGGGTGGTGATTCGCGTCTTGACAATTCCAGATTTTATTCCTAACATTCACGTTTTTATTAGGTTTTGATACTTTATTATTAGTTTTATACAAATACATACTATAATATTTGATGTTATGTAAATATAAGTTCACCTTTTTTTTTTTTTTTTTTTGAGGAGTGACTTTGTTCGTTTGGCTTTATCTACAGGACACCTTGCGCTACTTGTATAACGATATTTTGCTCCTTTTTCTTTTACGATTCGTAATTCACATGTTGCAAATATTCTGCTACTGGGTAGGAACAGTGATCAAGTAAGACTGACCTTGGGGTTTTACTAAAATGTGGGAATGATGAAATATTGTTTACCTTATGCGGAGAAGTATTCGAAATTTGTAACGCACTGTTTGTAATGGAAATTTTATAAGCCTCTGTCCTTACTGATTGGACATGGTACTTTCCTTTTCGTGGACGATGGAAGAAATGTGCGTTTTAATAGAGCTAACGTGGGAATTTTACGCGCGCCCGTTGAGTAAACAGTGTGATTTACGAACTAGAAGCATTCCTCAACTGCCGCTGGAGTGCGTTGCGGTCGCGTATACCACGTCGGGGCCCACGTACCGTATGCACGAGTCCCATCGTTCCTGAGCGTTGAGCAGCACGTTGAACTTGGCACGCTCAACGTTAACGTTCGACAGCACGGTCCGTGTGCCGACGGCTTTAGACCGCGCGGCTAGCCGTGCAGTACTTGGCACATGCTAGTACGCGCAGCGCCCATTTCGGGTGCAATACGAAGAGTTCTTGTAGTGGGACCCACTACAATACGTCCCAGCACCCCTCTTCAAAATCGGGTGCGCGATTTGTCCTCAAGGTTCCAGGTCCATCGTTTCTTCTTTCAAATGAACCAGAGAGAATACAATCGTGATGGATGACGCCTGTAAGGAAATCGTTCCCTTTGCAGGCTTTCAGCAGCGAGAGCATTGCAACTTACTTCCCCATACACAAGGTGCATGTCAGTGAGTTCGGCGAAACTACCGGCACAGCTCCATCTTATCGTACTGTACGTCTCTGAATAGCACTGGGTAATGAATGGGTCTGCAAGTTCTGTCATGGGAAAATGTACAGGGTGTTTCAAAAATGATCGGTATATTTGAAACGGCAATAAAAACTAAACGAGCAGCGATAGAAATACACCGTTTGTTGCAATATGCTTGGGACAACAGTACATTTTCAGGCAGACAAACTTTCGAAATTACATTAGTTACAATTTTCAACAACAGATGGCGCTGCGGTCTGGGAAACTCTATAGTACGATATTTTCCACATATCCACCATGCGTAGCAATAATATGGTGTAGTCTCTGAATGAAATTACCCGAAACCTTTGACAACGTGTCTGGCGGAATGGCTTCACATGCAGATGAGATGTACTGCTTCAGCTGTTCAATTGTTTCTGGATTCTGGCGGTACACCTGGTCTTTCAAGTGTCCCCACAGAAAGAAGTCACAGGGGTTCATGTCTGGCGAATAGGGAGGCCAATCCACGCCGCCTCCTGTATGTTTCGGATAGCCCAAAGCAATCACACGATCATCGAAATGTTCATTCAGGAAATTAAAGACGTCGGCCGTGCGATGTGGTCGGGCACCATCTTGCATAAACCACGAGGTGTTCGCAGTGTCGTCTAAGGCAGTTTGTACCGCCACAAATTCACGAAGAATGTCCAGATAGCGTGATGCAGTAATCGTTTCGGATCTGAAAAATGGGCCAATGATTCCTTTGGAAGAAATGGCGGCCCAGACCAGTACTTTTTGAGGATGCAGGGACGATGGGACTGCAACATGGGGCTTTTCGGTTCCCCATATGCGCCAGTTCTGTTTATTGACGAAGCCGTCCAGGTAAAAATAAGCTTCGTCAGTAAACCAAATGCTGCCCACATGCATATCGCCGTCATCAATCCTGTGCACTATATCGTTAGCGAATGTCTCTCGTGCAGCAATGGTAGCGGCGCTGAGGTGTTGCCGCGTTTGAATTTTGTATGGATAGAGGTGTATACTCTGGCGGATGAGACGATTCGTGGACGTTGGCGTCATTTGGACCGCAGCTGCAACACGGCGAACGGAAACCCGAGGCCGCTGTCGGATCACCTGCTGCACTAGCTGCGCGTTGCCCTGTGTGGTTGCCGTACGCGGTCGCCCTACCTTTCTAGCACGTTCATCCGTCACGTTCCCAGTCCGTTGAAATTTTTCAAACAGATCCTTTATTGTATCGCTTTTCGGTCCTTTGGTTACATTAAACCTCCGTTGAAAACTTCGTCTTGTTGCAACAACACTGTGTTCTAGGCGGTGGAATTCCAACACCAGAAAAATCCTCTGTTCTAAGGAATAAACCATGTTGTCCACAGCACACTTGCACGTTGTGAACAGCACACGCTTACAGCAGAAAGACGACGTACAGAATGGCGCACCCACAGACTGCGTTGTCTTCTATATCTTTCACATCACTTGCAGCGCCATCTGTTGTTGAAAATTGTAACTACTGTAATTTCGAAAGTTTGTCCGCCTGAAAATTTACTGTTGTCCCAAGTATATTGCAACAAACGGCGTATTTCTATCGCTGCTCGTTTAGTTTTTATTGCCGTTTCAAATATACCGGCCATTTTTGAAACACCCTGTACTTCCCCATACACAAGGTGCATGTCAGTGAGTTCGGCGAACCTACCGGCACAGCTCCATCTTATCGTACTGTACGTCTCTGAATAGCACTGGGTAATGAATGGGCCAGCACGTTCTGTCATGGGAAAATGTATATACGATACAACAGAACCACTTTATGAACAAGTAAACAAAATCTGCATCATGATGTCCTAGTAATCAGGCTCGTCCTCCTTGTTTCCTTGCAGGAAATAAAGAGTTTACATGCAAATAAACAGCACAGTACGTTTAAACTTGCGTACATGCCAGTTATAAAGAAGCTTGAAAATAGTAGTGCTAGATTAAGCGGTAGACAAGATTACTTCCATAACTCCTTAAGCTGGCTTCTCCGACCCCAGGTTCCCTACCTCAAATTGTTCATTGCAGCATTCTCTGTGGCCTGTTAGAATCTTTGCACGCTCTTACCGAAACATCCTGTAGATTTCAAGACACTTTCCCAGCGAAAAATACGTCAGCATGTTGTTGTTTACACCATGTGTTTTATACTTACGCAAATCAATTTATATGACAAATATCAATCCGGTTATCGTAAACCACATACCACAAATAGCGCACTAATTAAAGTAACAACCTGAAATATGGCATGAACTGTCAGGAATCCAGGACACTGAATCTTTTAGACTTCAGCAGTGCATTTAATATCGTCAGTATTTACATACCTCTCATAAAAATTCGGCAGCAAAAATTTTCACGTAGTACGTTTGCGTTTTGTGATATCTACTTCTCACCGGCCATTAGACCATCTTCTTCTGTGCAGATGCACAAACAGTGCCCAAACTCTTACGGGAATCGTCAAAAAGCCGCGAGTAATGTGTATAATGGGCAGGGGCACTATGAGTATAGTGCGGGACAATAAGTTAGGAATGTGGGTCTCACGGGAGGCGTGCCAGAGATAAATCCCTGCAGTCGCACTGAGCACTATGTCCTCGGTGTCTCAGGTGAATAGAGCGTCTGCCTTCTAAGCAGGAGATCTCGGGTTCTAGTCCCGGTCGGGGCACACATTTTCAACTCTCCCCGTTTACTTATATCAACGCCTGTATGCAGCTACGGGTATTCATTTGAATGTAATCTACCTGAGAAACAAACAGCATATTGTCTGTGCAAATGACAACTCGTATTGGAAGCACATTCTCTCAGGAGTCTCACGGGAGTCATTCAAGGGCTCACAGGTTGTGTGTGTGTGTGTGAATGCTGTGTCGTCGGCTCTGTGCTGCAAATTTCATTTAAATGCCGAGAACCTCCAACTTGACGCAAAGGCCAGACCTGAAGACTTTAATGCTACGATCTTCCAAATGAATGGACAAAAGAAATGCGAGAGTCCCATCAGAACTCAACATGTTCTGAATTCCGCGAACAGTTGCCTCCTCTTCTTCTCGGCGGGATCCCAATACCTTATCAAAAAACATCGAAAAACTTGGGCGTAACTTTGGATGAGCATCTCAACTGGCAGAAAATACTGACACCACATGCAGGAAGACTTTCGCTTGGACCTGTGACCTTAAAAAGCTTCGAAACATATTCCCTCAGGATGTGAAACGCAAACTCGTGAAATCACTCGTTCTGCCGAGCCTCCACACTTGCGATTTAATCCGACGCGGAATGAACAAGCAGCACACTTTTTTTTTCTTTTTAGTCAGTCTTTTGCTGATTTGATGTAGCCCGCTACGAATTTCTCTCCTGTGCCAATCTTCACATCTCAGAGCAGCAATTGTAACCTACGTCCTCAATTATAAGCAGCTTGTTTTCCAATCTCTATGTTCCTCTAGAGTGTTTATCCTCTGCAGTACTGTGTAAGCTATTCCCTGATGTCTTAACAGATGTCCTACCATCCTATTCTTTGTTCTTGTCAGTATTTGCCATGTTTTCCACACGTTGCTCGCCGATTCTACACAGAATCTATTCATTCCTTACCTTATCAGTCTACCTGATTTTCAACATTTTCCATAGCACCACATCTCTAATGCTTCGATTCTCTTCTGTTCCGCTTTTTTTCCACAACCCATGACTCACTACGCTACAATGAGGTACTCCAAATGTTCATTCTCAGACATTTCTTTCTCAAATTAAGGCCTACTTTTGATACTGGCAGACTTCTCTCAGTCAGGACAGCCCTTCCTGCCGGTGTTAGCCTGCTTTTTATGCCCTTCTTGCTCCGTCCGTCATGACTTATTTTGATACCTACGTAACTGAGATCCTTAACTTCGTCTACTTCATGATCCCCAATCATCGCCATTCTCATCTCTGTTACTTCCCATTACTTTCGTCTTTCTTCGATTTACTCTCAGTCCATATTCCATAATCATTAGACGTTCATCCCATTTGACAGGTCCTGTAATTCTTCTTATCTTCACTCAGTATAGCTATGTCATCAGCAGATCTTATCATTGGTATCCTTTCACCTTGAATTTTTAATTCCAGCCTTGAACATTTCTTTTATTTCCCTCATAGCTTCTTTGATCTATAGATGAAAGAGCGAAAGAGTACATCCCTGTCTTACACCCTTTTTAATCCACTCTTATTGTTCTCTCTTGGTTGTAATACATGCTGTATATTACTAGCCTTTTCCTATTGCTTACCCTACTTTTTTCAGAATTTAGAACACATTGTACCATTTTACAGTGTCGAACGCTTTTTCAGATTCACAAATCCTATGAACGTGTCTTGATTTTTCTTCATTCTTGCTTCCAATAACAACTGCAACGTTATAACTGCCTCTCTGGTGCCTTTACTTTTCCTAGCCGGCCGCTGAGGCCGAGCGGTTCTAGGCGCTTCTGTCCAGAACCCTGCTGCTGCTACGGTCGCAGGTTCGAATCCTGCCTCGGGCGTGGATGTGTGTGATGTCCCTAGGTTAGTTAGGTTTAAGTAGTTCTAAGTCTAGGGGACTGATGACCTCAGGTGTTAACTTCCATAGTGCTTAGAGCCATTTGAACCATTTGAACTTTTCCTAAAATCAAACTGAACGTGATCTAACACATCCTCAGGTTTCTTTCTCATTCTCCTCTATATTATTCTTGTCAGCAACTTGAATGCATGATCTGTTAAGCTCGTTGTGAGATAATTCTTGTACTTGTCATTTTTTGCTAGCTTTGGAATTGTGCGGATTTTTTTGCGAAAGTCTGATGGTATATCGTCAGTGTCATACATTCTACACGCCAACGAGGATGATACCGAACCAGGTGGCCTGCGTGCGGCCACACATATTTAGATTTTTCGTGATTTCCATAAATCGTTCCAGACAGATGGTGAAATGGTTCCTTTGCAAGGGCCCGGCCGATTTCTTTCCACGTCTTTGACGCAATCCAAGTTTGTGCTCCGTCTATAACGACCTCGTTGTCGACCGGTAGATTCAACCCAATTTCCCATCCTTTTACCAGTCAGAATAGCCATTTTTTGCCACATGCCCCAATGATTCTAGAAATTCCAATGAAATGTTATTTATCCCTTCTGCTTTCCTTGCTCTTAAGTTGAAAGCTCTTATAATTTCTGATTCTAGTACTGGATCCAGTATCTCTTTACCGTGGACTCCTGATTCATCTTGAATCACAAGTCCTAACCTCATAGAGACAATGATGTACTCCTGCCATCCATCCGCTCTCTCGTCTTCATTTAACAGTGGATATCCCATTGTACTCTTAACGTTACCGCCCTTGCTTTTAATTTCAACGAACATTGTTTTGACTTTACTGAATGGTACGTTATTGTCTTCGTCAATCATTTCTTTTAGGATTTCTTAACATTTTTCATGCAATGAGGACACTAGACGGTCAGATCTAAGCACGAATGCTTGCGTGCGTTACACCTTCTACATCCGTCTGTCGGACGATGCCGTTGCTCTATACGTCCAGTTACTGTGGTCGCGGCCATACAAGTTACGCGACTACCACACATTATATTTACTTCATCGGCTTCTCGGCGCAGTGCACGTGAGCCAAAGTAGCTTGGGTCAGAAATTAAGTAGCCGTCATTTCCTCACAATAGGAACACCAGCAGTCATTTGTTTATTATCGTAATTGTGTCCATGTTATAAAACAAAAACATTCGCTAAGTCCCCCTCCACTGTTGCCGTCCGCCTCTGGGATAAGTTGTCTTGCTCTCTCAGCACAATTAAATGCCCTGTCGCTTTTAAGTAGAAGCTGAAACACTCGCTTCTCTGACCCTCGTAACGTTTCCGCAAAAATTAATATGTATGGCAGTTTCCTGTCTGTCAAACAGTAAAGTAAATGCTCATATCTGATGCCATTTACACGTCTTGCTGTTTTGATTTCTAAATCAGTCATTTCTCTTTCTTTTACCTTATCTTAATTAACTGTGTTCTATTATGTTGGTCTATATCTCCCTCTTCCAACCCTTCCCTCATACCATTCCTCCTAGGACACCTAGCTTAAATCAACCTTCCTGCAACGTCTCTATGTTTGTACCCATGAAGCATGAATGAAATATATATATATATATATATATATATATATATATATATATATATATATATATATATTCCCCGTCTTTCTGTATTATATTACTTTCTAAATCTTTTTTATAATGTCTTTTATAATGTCTAACGATTACGTCTTTCTTAATCAGGACGTTCTGGGCCCTGAGGTCGAACCCAACCGCCACTTAAATTTTAAATAAAAATCATGACCAATGTTGGCCTGAGACTTTCGGCATAAGAAGTTACCCACTTTCTGCCAAAGGTCTTGTCAAAGAGATCGGACGGGAGGGCAGAAGTTAAGGACATTCTCGTGACGATGTGGAAAGAAAAGGAAACACTGCATTAAAGACATCATATGTATTCACAGGACATGTGGTCTATAACTGAACATTTGTCATGATGATCTCTCCATTGAAGAAACATTCCGGACTAGTCCCTCATTGGCATTCTCATAAGCGCAATAAGGGGGACCGCACCTTAACGAAGAAAAACACCCCCATACCGTAACACTAGTTCCTCCGAATTTCGCTGTTGGCACTACGCATGACGGCAGGCAAAGTTCTTCAGATATTCGCTAAATCCAAACAATTCCAGCAGGCTGCCACAGGATATAGCGTGATTCGTCATTCCAAATCTCCCTTTTCCAGTCATCCACGGTCCAGTGGTCTCGCTGTTTACACAACTTCCAGCGTCTGTTAGCACTGAAAACAGAAATATGTGGCTATAGAGGAGCTGCTGGCTCACTGTATCCCATTAATTTTTATTCCCTATGCACAGGCGTTCTGTTAGCTGGACTGATGGTAGCGCATTACAGCTCAAGACGATTTCCCACCGCAAAGCTCTAAGGTGCCCACCCGTCAGTACATGAGGTCAGCTTGGTCTTGCTTGAGCTGTGTTTGCTCTTCACGTTTCCACTTCACAGTCGATTGTGGCAGCTTTAGAGGCGTCCAGATGCCCCTAATGGATTTTTTTAATCAGGCAACATTCAGTAAACAGTTCACCCTCGAACTCAGTGAGCTCTCCTGACCTGCTGTTACTGCTTTTCTACTGTCAACACAATGCTCCTCGCTTCCTTTTTCACTGTAGAGTCCATCTAATGGTCAGATCTGCATTACACAGGAGTGTCCAGATACTTTTGGTCATTAGTATACGAGTAGAAGGGGAAAAGTACCCTACTGGATGAGAAGACTTTTTTTTGTTTTGGTACATGTCAGCCAACAAAGTAAGGCAAGTGTCAACTTGATCTACAGAAATGCTATGCAGTTGTTAAACAGCCTTGTTCAAATGGTTCAAATGGCTCTAAGCACTATGGGACTTAACATCTGCGGTCATCAGTCCCCTAGACTTAGAACTACTTAAACCTAACTAACCTAAGGACATCACACACATCCATGCCCGAGGCAGGATTCGAACCTGCGACCGTAGCAGCAGCGCAGTTCCGCACTCAAGTGCCTAGAACCGCTCGGCCACAGCGGCCGGCTAAACAGCCTTATCTTCTTCTTTTCTTTCAAATGAATAAATTTAAAAATCATAGTTTCTTTTGTGTTTTTCTGTTCCTTCCACTCCATAAATCAACCCAGAACAGTTAAAAAATGGATGTGTAAAAGGTGCTGAAGGTCTCTTGAAGATCAGTCACCAGCAGCACGTACAAAACTGCAACCACACCACACAACATGATGTTGGCGATCGAAAGTGGGCCAACAACGTGCTGTGAATGAGGCGTTGAAGCACCAGTTGACACCAGGCATGAAACAGCTGTCAACACGGTGGCTGGCAACTGATGACCCTGCAGCACAGAAGAAGGTGTTTTCAGGTGCCAGAGAGGATTTGGTAGCGTAAAAAGGGTTGTCTCTGAACGGGAGGCCCTAGTCACACGACGACCCTCTAACTTCCATATCAGTGCTGTCCAATACCAATCAAGTGTTTGAATAAAATCGATGAAAAAAGTGCATGACAAATTTATCCAATAAAGCACAAGATTCCAAATCTGTCATTTCTGTATAATTATTTGGTAAGTTTAAGAACGTATCATGCTCCCAGAACAACTTGAATAGTTGTTTAGTTGCCATTTATCTCAATGATTTTAAGAACTCCGATGAAATGATATCTATATCTGCTGCCTTATTTGATCTGCAGGATCCCAGTTCTATTTTAAATACTAACTATATTACTTTATCCCCTCTCTCTTCCATATCGATTCAAAATTCGTCGTCTATCGTGTCATCAAACAAGTCGTCTCTCTCATAGAGGCGTTTGATGCACTCCTTCCAACTATCCGCTCTCTCCTCGGCGTTGAACAGTGGAATTCCCACTGCACTATTAATGTTACCACCCTTGCTTTTAATTTCACCAATGGTTACTTTGACTTCTCTGTATTTTGAGTCTCTCCTTCCGATGTTCATTTCTTCTCCGTTTTCTTCACATTTTTCTTGCACTTCTTATTTGCACATTCCTAAGTGATTTATATTGGTATATTCCTGAGCCGTGGTTGGCTCGTGTTATCCTTTGCATTAAGCCTTGGTTGCTATTCTGTGATTAGTCTCCCGCGGTTATCGCGATTATGCTATTATCCTCTCTCTCTCCGTGAATGACAGCAGCAGTGTGTATCGATATTCGCACCCTTGTACTATCTTTGGCCTCGCGCTTATAGTTTCCGGCTGTGCCGTGTACGGGCAATTGGTCGGTTGCCGTGGAGCAGCGAGGAAGTCTCCATGGCGCGTGTCTGGCCAGGGCCATTGGCGGCGTCCACGTGCGGTCGGAGTGTGAGGGGCTGTTCCCACTGCTACGAGGTCCGTGGCTCACCGATCCTGGACACAAAGTTGAGTCCCTACTTAATCTACCAGCCAGCCCCAACTGTTCACACTGTGTTGTTTGAATTTCGTTGTGGGCTACTGGGACATTCCCGCGAGCAAGAACGTGTGTTTTCAAGTTGGCGAAATTCTAGCCGCCCTCCTGTGGAGTATAACTTGATTATTTTTGAAGTGCACCAGCGGAATCTTCTGCGTTGTGGCCGCTAACATTCCGGTTACCTGCCCTTTGTGTTGTGGCTGTCCAGCACGGCTTGTAGGTTGACAGCCGAATGTTTAATTTGTTGTGGGCGCCAATACCTTCTGCGTTGTTACACTGAACCCCCTGTTGTGTGCTGGTTGGGTGGATTGGAAGTTATCCTGTCGCTTGATCCGTTGAGTGTCTGTCGGTTGGGTTGCCGTCGGATTGAGAATTGTTGGGCCGACTGCCTGTCTCACCTAAGCGAGCGTTAGAGTTTGAATTCCAGGCCAACCCTTGGAAACTTCTAAGCGCCGTTTGATGTGCTGCCTATTCTTATTTGTTCTTGTTGTTTGTTTTGTTTATGTATGGCTTCTAGCAGATTTTAAATTTAAGTTGTTTTGCCCTCTAGGCGTGGGATTGTTTGGGCCTTCAGCCTGATTTAGAGAAATGTTTTAAGATAAGGCCTTCTGCCGTTTAAGTTCAAATTCCTGTTTTTGAATCTTAAGTTATTGGCCTTCAACCGGTTTTAAATTAAAGGTGTTTTGCCCTTGAGGCGTGAGATTGAATGGTGCATTTAACCGGGAATTAAGTTCTAAAATTAATGTTTGACTTGCTCTGTTTTTAATGTTTTATTTACTCTTGTAATATTTGTCAAATGAATAAAGTAGTATGTTCGAGTACAACTGCCAGCCACGCATTTTGGCCCCTTTCCACAAATTAAACTATCTGTCCTGTCCTGCAGGTATAGCAGAGGATCTCAATTCACGTTTTTCCCTGTAAATTTTTGTATTTCCTTCTTTCGCCGATCAGTTGAAGTATTTAGTCTGTTACCCAAAATTTCCTCGCATTCCTCCCTAGTA
This sequence comes from Schistocerca cancellata, assembly GCF_023864275.1. Lineage (NCBI taxonomy): Eukaryota > Metazoa > Arthropoda > Insecta > Orthoptera > Acrididae > Schistocerca > Schistocerca cancellata. Next base: position 42,479,625 of record NC_064632.1, on the reverse strand, counting down.
CCTATGTTTCACTGTCCAACATCTGTGACTGCCCACTTGAGAGATCTCCATTCCTCTCTAACTGAACTGGTCACTCTGGTATTCCTTATCGCAGTATCCACACCCTTAGCGAACTTATCTTTCCTCAGTACTGCAGTATGCCACATCCTTTCACGCTGATTTTTTCCTGGCTATTCTCTTAAACTTCAGCCAACGCTTCGTCGTTACTAAATTGTGATCTGAGTCTATCCTGCACCTGAGTACACCTTTAATCAAATACTGCATATGATTTCGAAATCTTTGTCTGACCATGACGCAATCCAATTGCAATCTTCCCGTGTCTTAGTCTTTTCCAAGTATACCTCCTCTTCTTTTAATTCTTGAATAGAGTATTCGTGACTACCGTCTAAAATTTATTGCAGAACTCAATTAGTTTTAATCTTCTCTCATTTCTAGTACCAAGCCCAGATTCTCTCGTAACCCTTTCCCCTATTCCTTCCCTTACAACCGCTTTCCATGACTATTAGACTTTCGTCTCCCTTTATATACTGAATACCCGTTCAATATCGCCATATACTTTCTTTCTCTCTTCGGCCTGCGACGGCGCCATTGCACCTGAACTATCTTTTTCTGAGTTGGTTTGCTGTCGATACTGATGAGAACAACCCTATCACTGAACTGTTCACAGTAACACACTCTTTGCCATATCTTCCTACTCTGATTTTAGCATGTTCAGATGGTTCAAATGGCTCTGAGCACTATGGGACTTAACAGCTGACGTCATCAGTCCCCTAGAACTTAGAACTACTTAAACCTAACTAACCTAAGGGCATCACACACATCCATTCCCGAGGCAGGATTCGATCCTACCGTAGTGATACCATGTTCTGCCGCTGTTAATATTACCCCATACTCGTCTGGGCAGAAATACTTGTCTTCTTTCCATTTCACTTCATTGATCCCCACTATATCTCGAGTGAGCCTAGTTTACAGTCTATTGAAGTCATCAAAAGATCGAAACGAACTGCAAAACGATTGGACAACATATACAGGGTCTTTGAAAATTCCCGTTACAAACTTCTAGGAATTGCAGAGGGAAGTGAGTACATAATATTTTGAATAGGAACACACGTCCGGAAACGTGCCGTTTCCATTCTACGATAGTTTCAATGCACATGTTTTACCCATCCACATCTACTCGAGTGACGCAGTACAGAAATTACATCACAATTCGAAAGGAAACATAACGAAACATCAATTCATCACTGAAGCATATTTGTTTGTACAACACTTCAACATTACCTATTTAAATGATTTCACGACAAAAAATAACCCAGCGTACAGCACGAACAGAACAGCACTGATTACAACAGCTGCTCGATGTGACGACATTGTACCTACGAAGCATGTTCTGGTACACACTCTCCATCCAACCTCGTGTGTTTAGTTTCTAGAGCAGCGGCCAGAACTCGTGCCTGCAAATCTTCCTCTGTCTCTACAGGAATCCCGTAAATTAAAGTTTGTATAAGACCCCAAGAGAAGTAGCCTATAGGAGCTAAATCGGGCGATTGCAGCGGTCACGTGGTTGGACTACCTAGACGTATCCATCTTTCTTCGCTGAGGTGTTTCCAAACCGCACGTGAGAAGTGGGTTGGTGTACCATCATGCTGAAGCCACATTTCGTCATGGAGGTTCAGTGGCACAGCTTCCGAGAACGGGTCCAATACGTTTTGTAGGGAGGTAAAGTATGCAGGACCGGCTAGCTTGAGTGGGGGGGGGGGCGGGGGAGGTATGGCCTGTCACATGATTGTCCAGAATACCTGCCCACACCTTAACACCAAACTGGTGCTGAAATCCCTGAAGATGCGCAGCACGAGAGCTTCCCCAGACATGGTTGTTTGGCGAACGTTCATTCATCTGTGAATAGAACTCGACGTGCAAACAGAGGTGTGTAGATGCAGCGGTCGAGGAACCACGTACCGTAGGCAACGCGTTGTGGAAAATCTGCTGATTTATAGTGTCTTACCTTTGTAATTAGCAAGGATGTAATTGTTGCTTACTCAGAACGTCCCAGAGGATACTGTGACTGACACCCACTGCACCCGCAATTGTTCGAGCACTCGTCGACATGTTCTCTTCAACGCGATGCAGTACATCTTCTCCAAATTCGGGCGAGCGGCGTTGCCTTGGAGCACCACGGTCTTGCCTCCTCACGGTGAAGGTACCTGTTTCTTGGAGACGCAGCGTACCTTGGGCAACTGCGTACCTTGGGCAAACAGCTTGTGAATGGCGTGCTGCGTTGCGGAAAACGTTCGTGATGCAGCCGACTAGCAGCTCTTCCGTTACCGCGAGCTTCGCCGTACAAAAGAAGCATGTCTATGTATTCAGCCAAAGTGTACCGAACCATGTTCACTGTACCGTTTCCATTCTACGATAGTTTCAATGCACATGTTTTACCCATCCACATCTACTCGAGTGACGCAGTACAGAAATTACATCACAATTCGAAAGGAAACTGTCGCCTGATAAACAAAGTAAGAGCCTACGGAATATCAGACCAGCTGTGTGGCTGGATTGAAGAGTTTTTAGCAAAGAGAACACAGCATCTTGTTATCAATGCAGAGACGTCTACAGACGTTAAAGTAACCTCTGGCGTGCCACAGGGGAGTGTTATGGGACCATTGATTTTCACAATATATATAAATGACCTAGTAGATAGTGTCAGAAGTTCCATGCGGCTTTTCGCGGATGATGCTGTAGTATACAGAGAAGTTGCATCATTAGAAAATTGTAGCGAAATGCAGGAAGATCTGCAGCGGATAGGCACTTGGTGCAGGGAGTGGCAACTGACCCTTAACATAGACAAATGTAATGTATTGCGAATACATAGAAAGAGGGATCCTTTATTGTATGATTATATGATAGCAGAACAAACACTGGTAGCAGTTACTTCTGTAAAATATCTGGGAGTATGCGTGCGGAACGATTTGAAGTGGAATGATCATATAAAATTAATTGTTGGTAAGGCGGGTACCAGGTTGAGATTCATTGGGAGAGTCCTTAGAAAATGTAGTCCATCAACAAAGGAGGTGGCTTACAAAACACTCGTTCGACCTATACTTGAGTATTGCGCATCAGTGTGGGATCCGTACCAGATCGGGTTGACGGACGAGATAGCGAAGATCCAAAGAAGAGCGGCGCGTTTCGTCACAGGGTTATTTGGTAACCGTGATAGCGTTACGGAGATGTTTAACAAACTCAAGTGGCAGACTCTGCAAGAGAGGCGCTCTGCATCGCGGTGTAGCTTGCTCGCCAGGTTTCGAGAGGGTGCGTTTCTGGATGAGGTATCGAATATATTGCTTCCCCCTACTTATACCTCCCGAGGAGATCACGAATGTAAAATTAGAGAGATTAGAGCGCGCACGGAGGCTTTCAGACAGTCGTTCTTCCCGCGAACCATACGCGACTGGAACAGGAAAGGGAGGTAATGACAGTGGCACGTGAAGTGCCCTCCGCCACACACCGTTGGGTGGCTTGCGGAGTATAAATGTAGATGTAGATGTATCGGAGAGCACAGGCGTTGAATAGGTCTAACAGCAAGTCAGACCTTAACATTTCGCGGCCCTATTAGCAACTGTATAAATATTAATTTTAATTTTAATAATGAACAGCCTCAGTTGCACCGTTTACCTAGAAATTTACCTAGGTTTCAGTCGGGATAACCCAACCCGCTTCCGAATAACAGAGTCTATCGTTTGTCCATAGTGTACAACGTCAAGCTAAAACTACAAATCCATAAATTATGCTCAGAATGTAAAACTTACCTGGCACTGCCTCGGCCCCACTGATTTATAATGTCTTACCTTTTACTGATTTATAGTGTCTTACCTTTTATAGTGTCTTGCCGCATCGCGGTTGCGAAGTGGGGCTGAGGCAGTGCCAGATAAGTTTTACATTCTGACGATAATTTATAGATTCGTAGTCTTAGCTTGACGATGTCCACTATGGACAAACGATAGATACTGTTATTCTGAAGAAGGTTGGGTTATCCCGACTGAAACCTAGGTAAATTTCTAGGTATGGTGCAACTGGGGCTGTTCATTATTAAAATTAAAATTAAGACCGTAAGTGAGGTCAGGTGGCCGTCTGACGTAGCACACGTCATCCTGTCTACCCTATTGCATACCAGAACAAGCAACTCTGCGTCTTTTGTCCTTCCCTCAGCGGACGTGGACGCGTTACACTTCTGAGCCCGCCCGGTTGGCCGTGCGGTCTAACGCACGGCTTTCGGGGCGGGAGGGAGCGCCTGGTTCCCGGCACCAATCCGCCCGCCGGACTTGTGTCGAGGTCCGGTGAACCGGCCAGTCCGTGGATGGTTTTTAGGCGGTTTTCCATCTGCAATGGCGAATGCGGGCTGGTTCCCCTTATTCTGCCTTAGCTACACTATGTTGGCGATTGCTGCGCAAACAAGTTATCCACGTACGCGTACACCACCATTACTCTACCACACAAACGTAGGGGTTACACTCGTCTGGTATGAGACGTTCCCTGGGGGGTCCACTGGGGGCCGAACCGCACAATAACCCTGAAAGAGTGGTTCGGTGTGGGCTTGCGGAGGATTGAAGTGGATTGCGTGTAACCTCCCCCTCACTTATCGACCTTAATCACAGTGAAAAACTAAACCGCGTGTACCTAATGGAAATTTGGGAAAAGCAATCGTCACCGAAGTTAATCTGTCGGTAAAGAGGGAGGAAAGGGTTACATCTAAATCAAAGGAAAAATGCTAATGAAACTTGTGGAAATTAATTTTGAAAAGGGGTAAAGTTAATAAAGAAAGTAAAAGTGCGGCCGTTACGTTATCAAATAAATAGCGGTAATTAGATATTTGAGATTTGGAGAAAATTACGGTCGCCAGTCCTATGGACAATTACTACAGTAACTGAAAAAGAAAGGTTATTGCACATATAATTAGCACTAGAAGCGTGACAACTGAAGGTTGACACGTGTAGTGTGAAAACGGAATGTTTGTCAGAAGTAATAGATTTCGCTACACTCTGACTTAATATAGCAAAAGAATTAATAAAACCGGAAAATTGAAAGTTAATGTAGTGACTGAAATAAATAGTGAGCTTTGTTTCTGAAGCACATCGAAATTCAGTAAAATACGGTTAGTCTTGGGCTACCTCAACAATCATTTCAAAAGCTACTTGAATCTACGCAATTTAGAAATAAGAGATTTAACTTTGAACTTGAATTAAATGATTCTGAACAATTAACAATAGTAAAATTTAGTACGTACCAAGCTGAGCTGCAGTCACAGGTAAGCTAAAATATGGTAACAAAACTCGCACTCTTAATTTGTGCTTGTGTAATCTAAATATTGTAGCCAGCTATGAATACCTTAACTGAACTTTGAAATTAAAGCAGTGAAATCAATGATGCTGGCGTTTGAATTTCAACGACACTCGGGTTCATTCCGGAAAAGGATGGGACCCTGGTTGGTAATGCAATTGGGACAATGAGCAACAAAGGTTAAAGCTAAGTTGCTGTAATTTGGTGACACAAATTTTAAAAGTTTGAAAAGCTGAGGTCTGCCAAACAGTTCTAAAACTTTACGTGCTTCCAGTCTTCCTTGTTGGTTGATTGAAGGTTTGAAGCCATCGATCGAGGAGGTGGCGACAGTCACTCATTGTCGGCTGTCGCTGTTGCAGAAGCTGGATGTTGGCGCGCCTTCTGCTCGACACGGTCACCAGACGAAACGGGTTCTTGATGTGCGCCAGATAATGCTTCCCGTCCGCGACACCATGTCAGAAACTATCATCGCAAGTCGAGCGCAATTACATGCTGCCAAACCCCGAAAGCGCAGCAACTCGCGGGAGCTTCACGCAACACACCTGCTCCACAGCACTCCAGCCAGACTCCCTCTGCCCAGCCCGCGCTCCACGCGGCAGAGTTAACACTACCAAAGATCCTAAACACTTTCGTTCTTCACACGACCTATCGATGTAATCGTTCGATAGCAGTTTTCCCTAGGCAAGACCCAGCGTAAAAATACAAATAATATTTACGAAACAAACCAATTATACATCGACATAAATGCATAAATATATATATACAAATAGTAAAACAATTACAATATGTAAAGACACAGAAATGTCATATATTCAGGTAACAAAAATAAGGAAAACAAATTTATAGTACAATAGATGGAAATAGGAGGATATGCATTTCCGGTGTTACATGCGGTAGCCGTCGTGGGGTTGTGGACCACTGCGGCTGCGGCGGGGACGGAGCATCTCCGTCGTTTCTAGGCCCCCGGTTAACATACAATACAATACATTACAATACAATACGCTTCTGAAGTGAAACCGACGTAAAACGAAAACGGTACCTTTCCGGATTTCTGTTCCTTTTCAGAATATTACGTACTCAGTTGCTGTACAAGTCCCAGAAGTTTGTAACGGGGATTTCCGAACGCCCTATATGTACGGTATGAAAAGTGGCAGATGACCACAAGCAAATAAAAAGTATAAGGCCTCTATACGACTACTAAAAAACTCCGATAAATTTCTTTTGCGCAATAAACAAAATAAATGTCAAGGCTGTAGATTCAACTAAATACCTAGAGTGACTTCGATGTGAACTCGAAAGCGCGATACTACACTCCTGGAAATTGAAATAAGAACAACGTGAATTCATTGTCCCAGGAAGGGAAAACTTTATTGACACATTCCTGGGGTCAGATACATCACATGATCACACTGACAGAACCACAGGCAGATAGGCACAGGCAACAGAGCATGCACAATGTCGGCACTAGTACAGTGTATATCCACCTTTCGCAGCAATGCAGGCTGCTATTCTCCCATGGAGACGATCATAGAGATGCTGGATGTAGTCCTGTGGAACGGCTTGCCATGCCATTTCCTCCTGGCGCCTCAGTTGGACCAGCGTTCGTGCTGGACGTGCAGACCGCGTGAGACGACGCTTCATCCAGTCCCAAACATGCTCAATGGGGGACAGATCCGGAGATCTTGCTGACCAGGGTAGTTGACTTACACCTTCTAGAGCACGTTGGGTGGCACGGGATACATGCGGACGTGCATTGTCCTGTTGGAACAGCAAGTTCCCTTGCCGGTCTAGGAATGGTAGAACGATGGGTTCGATGACGGTTTGGATGTACCGTGCACTATTCAGTGTCCCCTCGACGATCACCAGTGGTGTACGGCCAGTGTAGGAGATCGCTCCCCACACCATGATGCCGAGTGTTGGCCCAGTGTGCCTCGGTCGTATGCAGTCCTGATTGTGGCGCTCACCTGCACGGCGCCAAACACGCATACGACCATCACTGGCACCAAGGCAGAAGCGACTCTCATCGCTGAAGACGACACGTCTCCATTCGTCCCGCCATTCACGCCTGTCGCGACACCACTGGAGGCGGGCTGCACGATGTTGGGGCGTGAGCGGAAGACGGCCTAACGGTGTGCGGGACCGTAGCCCAGCTTCATGGAGACGGTTGCGAATGGTCCTCGCCGATACCCCAGGAGCAACAGTGTCCCTAATTTGCTGGGAAGTGGCGGTGCGGTCCCCTACGGCACTGCGTAGGATCCTACGGTCTTGGCGTGCATCCGTGCGTCGCTGCGGTCCGGTCCCAGGTCGACGGGCACGTGCACCTTCCGCCGACCACTGGCGACAACATCGATGTACTGTGGAGACCTCACGCCCCACGTGTTGAGCAATTCGGCGGTACGTCCACCCGGCCTCCCGCATGCCCACTATACGCCCTCGCTCAAAGTCCGTCAACTGGACATACGGTTCACGTCCACGCTGTCGCGGCATGCTACCAGTGTTAAAGACTGCGATGGAGCTCCGTATGACACGGCAAACTGGCTGACACTGACGGCGGCGGTGCACAAATGCTGCGCAGCTAGCGCCATTCGACGGACAACACCGCGGTTCCTGGTGTGTCCGCTGTGCCGTGCGTGTGATCATTGCTTGTACAGCCCTCTCGCAGTGTCCGGAGCAAGTATGGTGGGTCTGACACACCGGTGTCAATGTGTTCTTTTTTTCCATTTCCAGGAGTGTAAATACCTAGAGTGACTTCGATGTGAACTCAAAAGCGCGATACAATTTCTGTACGTGTGTAGCTAAGCGACCACCTCCTACCCTGCCCGACAGGAGGCATGCGCAGCCTCTACTGCGTCGACATAACGGCGATGGACGTGGACTCATTCTCAGTCGTTTTCTGCAGGTATCGGTAGGATAGACATCCAAGCCAAGTGCTGCGACCCACGTGGGGCACGACCTTTTGCCTAAGTTGAATATCACTTTTGAACAGCTCTGTGGTTTAGCTCAACGTTAGTACGTCAAGCTTGCCCTTGCGGTAACAAGTCTTGTATCTCCATCCTTTTGATTGGAGGTCTGAAGGACTTCGGCCGTTCACTTACGTAAGAAAATGAAACACATACAGCAGTCCTTATGTCGTCGTTCGTTGTATGGTTACCAGTTTCGGTGCTTCAGTGCACCATCCACGGCTGGAGAGACAAAATCGCGGTTGCTGGTAGTCTGCGTAACCAGTTATAGAAGTTGGCCACTAATGCATCGTGGATATGGATGGTTTCACGTGGTCATACATTGTGTGGCTTTAGTATTTGACCATGTGTCTGCTTTCGTTGTCATTGGAATCCCCATTAGGTTTGCTATTTTCGTCTCAACATATAGATACACGGAATTGTTCTCACTAATGTCACACGCTCTCTTTATTATCTTCCTCAGTCCACTGCCTGTCTTCCCAAGCCGTCAAAATTTTGCCTTTTTGTAACAGACTGGGCTCTCTATCTCGCGAACACTAGTTTCATAATTGTTCTTGAAGTGTATGAGCATCAGTCTTTGACGTGCAGGACAGATGCAAAGAGAGGTGCCGTTGTGAAAATTGTTATTGACTTTTGATTTCACTTCAGGGCTATGATTCCCAGGATATAAGAAGGATTATATAGTAATGCATTTAAGGTATGGTCCTCATCCAGTAGCAGAGGTAGTGTATGTTTTCAATACAACAGATTGCTAAATATCAGTCAAAAAGTAACAATAAACATAAGAGCCGAAAATTATAAAAATGGTTCAAATGGCTCTGAGCACTATGGGACTTAACATCTATGGTCATCAGTCCCCTAGAACTTAGAACTACTTAAATCTAACTAACCTAAGGACATCACAGAACACCCAGTCATCACGAGGCGGAGGAAACCCCTGACCACGCCGGGAATCGAACCCGGGAACCAGGGCGCGCGAAGCGAGAACGCTACCGCACGACCACGAGCTGCGGACCTGAAAATTATATTAATGGTCAATCAAAAACTGTGCAATCAAGTAAATGAAACTTGAAATATCTGTTCACACACAGTACTCTGTAAGCCGACTGTATTTTCAATACGACAATGCACCACCCCCATCAATACTGTGGCAGAGCGGTTTGTGGAATATGACAATAGCTGAGAGTGCCTTGGGGCCACATCCCCTCGCCCCCCCTCTACCTAGGCGCGGATCCAGGGAGGAGGCGGGTGGGGGTGCGCCATAAGTGTCATGACCCCCCTACTAAAAAAATCTGGATATGTATTCATATTTTCACTTATATAAATTCTCAGATATCACATCTTGCTTTCCGAGAATAAGGCAGAATCAAAATTGTCTCGAAATTGCCATAGAATTTTAGAAACTGCACGCTATTGACACAGGACACTTTTCAGTCGCTTACTCGAGTGCCAGCCAACGTTCATGGGCCTCAGACCTGACTGGCTGCGGAGAATATTAAAGACAGAAAAAACCGCACATCCACTGGCTGACAGTACCTGCTCTCACTAAGAAATGCTATGTAGACTGTGAGACCACTAGTAGAACCAGCAACCAATGTGCATTTGAGCAGACACAAACAGAGTCTGATGTCAGTGACAGAAAGAGTATAGCATCAATTTACGCTCCCGCATAACTAGACCTGTGCCTGAAATCATAATTTTATGAAGTGAAATACTACACTACGGTTTAATGACGTTGTCAAAGATACCAGAGGTTTTTCCTATTGAGATTCTTATATGATTGGCATGGCACATACATTTCTCAGTTTTTTTTTTGGACGAATCCTTTTCTCCCAAGTGCAAATTCTCGGAAACTATGCTAAAGCGATGTGCTAAGCACTGGCATAATCAAATTATCTTTACCTTAACATTAAAACATTTCCTTTTTAATTTTTGTTGTTATTAAAATCTTAGGCCTCTGCCGCTATTTAAACATAAAGGTGGCAACAAGAAGGCTAAGTGTGTGTGTGTGTGTGTGTGTGAGAGAGAGAGAGAGAGAGAGAGAGAGAGAGAGAGAGAGTGTCGGGGGGGGGGATTCATTTATTTACTTATTGCAAAATTATACATCTGTTAGCAGATGTATTACAACTGGTCATACATCTTACGGTTTTCGTCTTTCATTTTTTGTAGGTTTCTTCATTTTGTTTTTATCTACAACATTTTACAAAGAACAATGCCGATTGTGACTGGCGGTGAATATCTCTGAATCATCTCTTCGAGCTGTTGACCGCCAGTCACAAGGTAAAATTTTCGATAGTGGTAGAGAAGTATTATTGCTAACCCTATGCATTAACCTTAGGTGGTTATTGGTGTACAATATTTGATGCTTTCTTGGTTAGATCGCCAGCACCTTACGCTTATTTCCTGTTACACATCGTTTTCCTCCTCCTCCTGTTCCTCTTCAGTGTCTCTTCGTCTCTTATGGCTCTGTTTATATGTATGTTTGTCTCTGTGTAGTTTAAGCGTAGTGTTTGTCTATTGTTCGTGTATTGCCCGCAGAAGCAGACAGTGTGTTCAAGGGAACCTTCTCCCCCGCGTATGTCTTGTGGCGTTGGGGTGTCCTTAGAGTTGACACGGGTCGGAGGTGATGGTTGTCCCAGTCAGTATGACGTGGAACGGCTTCCGTCGCTCACGACAACGCCACCCTGTAACTAGTAGAAAAACTCAAGCTCCTCGCGTGGTTTGGTCATATTTCAGATACCGTCTTTCGTGGTCAATGTCAATATTTCCATAGAGCAGCGCGTCAGAACGTGTAGCCGCTCTTGCTTCTTCACTGATAAACGCGGTAGTTGCACCCCTCGATGACGCGATGACTGGCTTGACCTGAAATTGTGACAACCAGTTTTCTTTTGTTGTGAGTCCGCGACAGACTTTTCGGGTTGCACGAACTGGCTAACTGTGGTTCTTCTATTTATTATGCCCGGTTAGATATGGATGTTAAATATTAATAATATAAAGTCTTGAATCTTCAATCCATCACCCAAGTCGTGGTCACATTATGGAATTGCGAGGATGTTAAGTTGATAAATTGTTATTCCGTCGTCAAGACGTCGCTGCGTCACGTGTTCAATAACTACACGACTTAATTCCAGAGATAACATATACTTAACCAATTTTCAGAATGCGTGGTAATCTTGGGACAAATCGACGACTGTTCACTGTTAAATAATCATGAATTCGCTTTTCACTTCATAATATTCTTATCGTCAATTAATTTTCACTAATACACTTGATAATGTCTATTCAGTTATGTAGGTGACTCGAAGAATTAAGTTTGAATCCAATTTTATTGTCCCTTGTAATTAATTGTCCCAACACTGAGCACGCACACCGATTTCAGACTCAGGGAATTGCTTCCGTTTGCATCAGTAATCCTGTCGTTGACGACAACTTCTGACAACTCGGCGCAATTGTACGTTCTTCGTGTTGGCGTTTGTATGTTACCTACTCGAGACTAATAATTGTTTTTCTGTCGGCGATCTTTCTTTTTCAATGTCCTTGAATGTTCGTGCTTATTTAGTATCACGAAGGCTAAGTCCCATCACAAATCTCACACGATTTAACTTCGTCGCGAATCACCGTATCCCGTTATCTTGCTAACGGTAAAGATGACTTTCCTTTAGTATGACTTCTGAATAGTACTTCAGTCTATATCGCAAAACTTTCAAATTTGCTATTAGCTTAAAACAATCTAGTGGCGCTACGATCGCAATAGTACTAAAGAGCGACTAGATAGCAACTGAAGCTAACATTTCCATTTCCGAGCTACAGTTTAGTGACATCGAACTTCCTTTTCGATGCGGCTACTACTCTCTTCTATGGTAAATGTTATCTTTGGCCAATTTGCCATCAGGGCTTTAACCTTCGTTATTAATTATTTTGCAATTCTTTCTTTGATGTTTTTGTTGCGAATCTTATCAGAGTCTTTCATTCAGTCTCTATTTCATGATAAATACTATTATTCACATGACATTCCTGTTGATCAAATTATCACAAGTGTAAAATTTGTCGTCAGTAGCTTCCGTCACTGGCAGGATGACAAATTTTCCTACTTCTTTTACAAGAAAGAGTTGTTTATTAGGGTCTCTGTAATTAAGGTCTACAGTATGTAGACTCACGTGGTTTAATTGGGTTGAATAAGGTCCGTGTCCGGTTAAGAAATGTACCATATACGTATCGATACGTTTCGTTCTCAACCGCTCCCTTATGTCAGGGAGGAAGTTGTGCAGTCTACGTCCCTTATCACTTACATCACACAAGCCTTTCCATGTATTCAAACGCCAACTTTTACGGTGAACTGTCGTCTGTATCGGTACACCAGTTATTGTGTGTACCTTATCTACTACACCCATCGTTAACCGGTACCTACCAGCTCTGTATTTGGTCGTAGTATCAATGGAGCATATCCCGAACATCAAACACAGTGCATCCCCTGAGGTGGTACCGAAGGCTCCAGATAACCTAAGTCGGGCACTTCTCTGTCCTCGCTGGCCGGTGTGGCCGAGCGGTTCTAGGCGCTACAGTCTGGAACCGCGCGACCGCTACGGTCGCAGGTTCGAATCCTGCCTCGGGCATGGATGTGTGTGGTGTCCTTAGGTTAGTTAGGTTTAAGTATTTCTAAGTTCTAGGGGCTGATGACCTCAGATGTTAAGTCCCATAGTGCTCAGAGCCGTTTGAACCTTTTTTTCTCTGCCCTCGTCTGACTGATACTTTGTTGGTGACCAGGTTCAGTCTGTACTGATTCGAAGAGTGCTCGATGGTGCGTCCGTATGAATGGTAGAGGTAGTCTGTTCTGGTCTGAATGTTGCCTCACCAGTTTAGTTAGTAATTTTCTGCTCTATCTCTTGTTAGCCTTATGTGTTCATGGAAATTCAATTTCTCATCTGCGTGTACCCCAAGATAGCGCGTAACGTGTGGTCAAATGGTTCAAATGGCTCTGAGCACTACGGGACTTAACATCTATGGTCATCAGTCTCCTAGAACTCAGAACTACTTAAACCTAACTAACCTAAGGACAGCACACAACACCCAGCCATCACGAGGCAGAGAAAATCCTTGACCCCGCCGGGAATCGAACCCGGGAAAACGTGTGGTCGTTTTAAGCTTGTGTCACGTATTTTAACTGAAGGATTCCTTAGGAGTAATCCTTTCCGAAATGTGCATGTTGTTTTGTTTTCGGCTATCCTGAGTTTGTTCTTGTGATACCATTGGGTAACTGTTTGCAGTTCTCCAAAGACTTTTTCTTCTAGCTGCGCAGGACGCGGGGGGGGGGGGGGGGGGGGCCTTGAGCGAGGAGGAGAGAAAGAAGTAATGATTTTCGGATCGCCCCGTGCCTCCCTAGAAACGATCCATGAACTTGTGCCTGCTCTCCAGAGTCTTCTCAAACTTACTGAATACATCTGAGACGTTACAGAGCGAAGAGAACGCACTTTGGAGACAGGACCGACAGATCTCCGTAAAATGGCGGCAACCGTTAAGCGTTTCTTTTGAGAAAAATACGGTATCTGGCTGTGGTAGCCATCTGGATTTTTCCAGAATTGCGGTTTTATCCGGAGAATGACAGGGTGTGCACCTGTCGCAGTATCAGTGGTCGTCGTCGACGCCACCCGGCTGCATTCCCGTAAGTTGTTTGAACACTGTATACGCCGGCAGAAACTCAGGTCTCACAGTATTGTTCGTGTTTAGTGTTGTTCCCGGGCTGCACAGAGTCAGATTTTGAGCAATCGTTTTGAACGACACGGACATATCGCGTAGTCATTTGAGACAGCATTATCAGCACGTAACAAGAGTGTGCATCACTATCAGGCCGGTTGGTCCAATCGTGCAATATCCAGAATTGTGGGTCATTCGAATGTGACAGTGGCCCGATGTTCGACTCCATGGGAATGTGGGGGCAGGCATACTCGTCAGGGTTCCAGTGGACAATTCCCATCAGCCACAAAGCAGGATGACCATATTCCGCACCAAGCACATCATAACGCTTTCACATCTACGGTTGCAATCCGACATCAAGTAGTGGACTCCATTCTCTGTCATTCCACATCTTCGGTCAGAGACTAGCATCAGGCGCACAAGGGAGTTACCGTCCCACATGTAGGCTGCCGTTAACACCACAACACCAACGGCTGCGTTTGGAGTGGTTTCGTGACCGGGAAGCAATGACTGCTGGTAAACGGCGTCGCATTGAGTTCAGCGATGAACTTAGAGTCCGCTTTACGCCGGATGACAATCGTCGGCAAGTATGGCGGCGACCTGGGGAGAGGTTCCATTATTCCAATGTTTGGGAGAGGTTAGTTGGTTGGTTCGTAGGGTCATCAGTCCCATTGTCCTTAGTCACACAGATCAAGGATTAAAACCATACCCCAAAAAAATCCTATCGCCTGAAATCCGAGGAAGCAACAAAATGTGTGAAATTAAGTGTGTAACCACACTGAAGGAGAAAACGAAAGAAGTAAAGCCCAAGGTGAAAACTTTAACTGAAAGGGTAGAAGCTGTTAAAACAATATAGCAGGTGACCTGGGCTTGCTAACCGCAAGAAAAATAAGTATGAGCCACTCTGCATGACACTAAAAGTTCCAACCTAAAAACACAAGGCAAGAGAAACACAGTTTGTGAAAAGACAAATACGAAGTCAGACAGACTGCACCAGAGGGAGCGAGGAAGAGTTAAGCTGGAGGCAGGGTGAAGGTCTGGGAGAGAAGGCCACACGCGCGCCCTTAGACTGAGTGATAACAAAAAACCTCTCGAATGAAACTTAAAGCAGAATAGCCGTTGAGACATTGTCGCCTAACACGTAGGTAGTGCGTCTGGGAGGTTAAAGGCGCGTCGGAGGGCCGCTACATTTGGACAGTCCAATAAGATGTGGACCACTGTCAAGCGTGAACCGCAGTGACAGTGTGGTGGGTCCGTCCTCGCCACGTGGGAGGTGAACGTGAATAAGCCAAGTATGGCCGATGCGGAGCCGGCAAAGAGGACAATGGAGTCCTTGCGATCACCGCACATTCGGCGTCTTCTTTACCATTCGTAACTTGTTTGGCAAAGTCAAGTACTCCAGAGCCCAAAAACTTCGCGACGTAATATCGATCGGAATTCAGATTCCGGTATGTCGGTCTCCACTCGGTCTCCACACTCAGCTTACGAGTAGCCTGTTTGGCTAATTTCTCGGGATGTTCGTTTACCGTGATTCCGACGAGTCGTCCAAGGAGACGACAAAAACGTAAACAGAGCCTTGGATGTCCGTTAGCAACGGATGGTCAAGATAGCACTGGTCGAGAGCTTGTAAGGCGCTCAAGGAGTCGCTATTAATGAGGAAGGACTTCCCGGCTCAGGAACGGATATGTTCAAGAGCGCAATAGTTGGCTACCAGCTCTGCAGTGAAAACACGGTAGCCATCTGGCAAGGAGCGCTGTGCGGTACGTCCTGCATAAGCATAAGCAGAGCCGGCCGGTGTGACCGACCGGTTCTAGGCGCTTCAGTCCGGAAGCGCACTGCTACTAGGGTCACAGGTTCGAATCCTGCCTCGGGAAAAACTTAGAATTGCTTAAACCTAACTAACCTGAAACACATCCATGCCAGAGGCAGGATTCCAACCTGCGACCGTAGTGGTCGCGTGGTTCCACACTGAAGCGCCTAGAACAGCTCGGCCAAACTGGCCGGCAACTTGTACTGAAACCAGACAGCAGTCGAGGAGCATGAAAAAGAGGCAATGCTTGGGAAGGGAATGAGACAGGGTTGTACCCCTACACCGGAGTTATTCAGTCTGTACATTGAACAAACTGTAAAGGAAACCAAATAAAAATTGGTGAAGGAATTACAGTCCAGGAAGAAAAATACAAACGTTAAGATTTGCCGATAAGATTTTAATTCTGTCAGTGAAAGCATAGGACTTGGAAGAGCAGTTGAAGTGAATGGACAGTGTCTTGAAACGAGGATATAAGATGAACATCAACAAAGGAAAAACAAAAGTAAAGGTATGTAATCGAATTACATCAGGTGAAGCTGAGGCTATCAGGTTCGGAAGCGAGACACTTGAAGCAGTACAATAGATAAGTTTTGCTATTTCGGCAACAAAATAACTGATGACAGCCGAGTAATATGTTGTTCAAATAAGTGTGAAATCTTATGGGAGTTAACTGCTAAGGTCATCAGTCCCTAAGCTCACACACTACTTAACCTAAATTATCCTAAGGACAAACACACACACCCATGCCCGAGGGAGGACTCGAACCTCCGTCGGGACCAGCCACAGCCGATTAATAGAGGATATGAAATGTAGATTAGGAATGACAAGAAAAGCGGTTATGAAGATGAGAAATTTCTTAACATCGAATACAGATTTCTGTCTTTTCTGAAGGTATTTGGAGTGTAGCCATGAATGGAAAGTGAAACATTGGACGACAAACAGTATAGACAAGAAGAGAATAGAAGCTTTTGAAATGTGGTGTTACAGAATAAGGCTGAAGATTGTATGGGTGGATCTCGTAATTAATGAGCAGGTACCGAATAGAATTGGGGAACAAAGAAATTTGTGTGCATTACTTGACTAAAAGAAGGGTTCAGTTGATAGGAAATATCAAGGGATCGCTGATTCACTATTGGAGGTAAGTGCAGGTGGTAAATATCTTAGATGGAGACCAACAGATGAATACAGTAAGCACGTTCAAGGATGTAGGTTCCATTAGTTATTCGGAGATGAAGAGGCTTGTGCGGGGTAGAGTAGCACAGAAGGCTGCAGCAAATGAGTTTTCGAAGTGAACTCGATAACAACAACTTGAATATGCGATACGTTGTAACGAGAGGAAGTGGATTATCGAATAAGAAATATTAAAAAAAAAAGATATACTACTGTTGATGTCTTCGTAACCAACATAGTTCACAAGACTGGTCAGTGTTCTCCTCATGGCTGAACAACAGTCGCTTGGTACGTATATATACAGGTTGATTCAAAAAGAATACCACAACTTTAAAAATGTGTATTTAATGAAAGAAACATTATATAACCTTCTGTTATACATCATTACAAAGAGTATTTAAAAAGGTTTTTTTTCACTCAAAAACAAGTTCATAGATGTTCAATATGGCCCCCTCCAGACACTCGAGCAATATCAACCCGATACTCCAACTCGTTCCACACTCTCTGTAGCATATCAGGCGTAACAGTTTGGATAGCTGCTGTTATTTCTCGTTTCAAATCATCAATGGTGGCTGGGAGAGGTGGCCGAAACACCATATCCTTAACATACCCCCATAAGAAAAAATCGCAGGGGGTAAGATCAGGGCTTCTTGGAGGCCAGTGATGAAGTGCTCTGTCACGGGCTGCCTGGCGGCCGATCCATCGCCTCGGGTAGTTGACGTTCAGGTTTCATAACGAACCTTTTTCGTAGGACTCTCCATACAGTTGATTGTGGAATTTGCAGCTCTCTGCTAGCTCTGTGAGTCGATTTTCCTGGGCTGCGAAGAAATGCTTGCTGGATGCGTGCTACATTTTCATCACTCGTTCTCGACCGTCCAGAACTTTTCCCTTTGCACAAACACCCATTCTCTGTAAACTGTTTATACCAACGTTTAATACACCACCTATCAGGAGGTTTAACACCATACTTCGTTCGAAATGCACGCTGAACAACTGTCGTCGATTCACTTCTGCCGTACTCAATAACACAAAAAGCTTTCTGTTGAGCGGTCGCCATCTTAGCATCAACTGACGCTGACGCCTAGTCAGCAGCGCCTCAAGCGAACAAATGTACAACTAAATGAAAGTTTATAGCTCCCTTAATTCGCGGACAGATAGTGCTTAGCTCTGCCTTTTGTCGTTGCAGACTTTTAAATTCCTGAAGTTGTGGTATTCTTTTTGAATCACCCTGTATATTTTTTATTTTATTTCTGGGCAATATGTTATTTGTGGTGGGCAAGATGAATGGACCACACTGTATATGACCATTTCTGTCCTCCCCTGCAGTGCTGACCTTTCTCAGGACACCCTGCAGGTATCGGTCCCCGTTAGCATTCGGGTTGTTTTGCCTGACAAACACAGCGCGAGCGCACATATCGCTTTCAGCAACCCCACGCCCGAGGCTTTGTTAACAGCGGGCAGCGCGTGGTCAAGCCGCGGCGCGCGCCCCGCCGCCCCGGGCAGTGGAGTGGTCGTGTGGTCGTCGGCTGCGGTGGAGAAGACGCGCCCCGCGGCAAGACGCGGCCGCCGGCGGCGCTGCAGTCGCCGTATCGAGCGCGGGAGGCGCCGCCGCGCCCCCTCCGCCCCCGCCGCCGCCGCCGCCGCCCCCTCGCCGCCCCCCGCGTGGCCCCGGGCGGTGATTGGAGCGCCGCGGCGCACGCGTCTTGCCCCCGCCCTGCCGCCGCCGCCCCCGGGGGCAGCTAGCGCGCTGCCACCGCCAGCGCCGCGGGCAGCGCCGCCACTGCCTTACGCGCGCGCCGTATTGAGCGCCAATCACATTCCTCCTATCAGGAGACTGCTCCCGTCTGTCGCTCTTTTCTTTCCTCTGTTGCCTCGCCGCTGAGGTATCCTAAGAGCCCCCCCCCCCCTCCCCCACCGCCCCCCACTTTTGTGATAACTTCGACACCTTGAAGGTCACATCAGCACACCGGACAAAATTTCCAGCAGACACCACGCTGATACCATGCAACACATTCTCTAGCATTGACAGCGACATTTGAGAAGAAGAATATTCATCGCTTCCTACAAGTATGCCGTATCTAACTGCAGACATGATTCCACACAGCTGTCAAACTGTAGGGACATCAGTTGCTGTTGTCACCCGTTTTTCCTGATACTCCCAAACATTTAATTTGTGATTCAGCCTAGAACACTAAAAAGGAAGGGGGGAGGGACTGTTGCATTGTTACTAAACCATCGTAAATTTTACTGCTCCATATTTTATTCAAAGAAAGTCATAATTTATAGTTTATGCACTATTTAATTTAAGCACTCCGTCTTCGGGCCACGAGTGGCCTACCAGGACCATCCGACCGCCGTGTCATCCTCAGTGGAGGATGAGCATAGGAGGGGCGTGGGGACAGCACACCGCTCTCCCGGTCGTTATGAAAGTATTCTTGACCAAAGCCGCTACTATTCAGTCGAGTATCTCCTCAATTGGCATCACGAGGTTGTGTGCACCCCGAAAAATGGCAACAGCGCATGGCGGCCTGGATTGTCACCCATCCAAGTGCCGACCACGCCCGACAGCACTTAACTTCGGTGATCTCACGGGAACCGGTGTATCCACTGCGGCAAGGCCGTTTGCGCTATTTAACTATCATTATAAAGTCTCTAATGGTATGTCACAAGTGGCCTTGCCACAGTGGTAACACTGGTTCCCGTCACCATAAGTTACGCGTTGTCGGGCTTGGTAAGCTCTCTGATGGGTGACTGCCCTTGTCTTCCGAGCGCTTCTGGCAGGCGGGGTGCACACAGTCCTTGTTAGGCCAATTGAGGAGCTACTTTATTGACAACTAGCTGCTCCGGTCACGAAAACTTGCAACGGTAGGGAGATTGTGCCCTGACTACATGCCTCTCCCTATTCGCTTCTAATGACGCCTAGCGGCTGAGGTTGACACGCTCGTCGGTCGGTACCGTTGGGCCTACCGAGGCCAGTTCGGAAGCTAATTGGGTTTTAATGGTATCTCACATGTAAAATAAGCCCAAAATTCCTGTTTTAAACCAGACACTGACAATACCGTATTGGCAGGAACAACGATTTGGTAGGCTACCAACTGCAGTCGTAAATTTTACAGGGGCTTAGGAATCTAGGGACTGATAAGGTGATTTAGCGTGCCTGTCGAGATGCCATAGGGAATCTGAGTTTCCGTCGAACTAAAGACATACCTGCACGAACATGCCTGTTGTCGTCTTGGAAGACGTGATTGTCCACAGCGATGCACTGTGATTCAAATGGTTCAGATGGCTCTGAGCACTATGGGACTTAACTTCTGAGGTTATCAGTCCCCTAGAACTTAGAACTACTTAAACCTAATTAACCTAAGGACAGCACACACATCCATGCCCGAGGCAGGATTCTAACCTGCGACCGTAGCGGTCGCGCGGTTCCAGACTGAAGCGCCTAGAGCCGCTTTGCCACAGCGGCCGGCAGCGATGCACTGTCCTAACTGTCTTGCACCCTTTGTTGTAATTCGGCAATGTTTCTTGCATGCTCTGGAGGACGACTTACTCACCTTCAGTGTCGCATACGTGTCCAGTTGATATCGCGAAGATACGAATTGCCTTTCCACCTATTGTTTAACTGTCTCAGACATTTTCTTTTGTGATTACCGTTGGACCACTAAAGGCAGCAAAGTTAGATTGTCCCAAGTATCTCGCTCCCTTTGTTGCAATTCGGCAACGGTTCTTGCATGCTCTGGAGGACGAATAAGTCACCGCGTCATCGTGTCCCTTATGAGTTCCATTGGCAAGAGGTTTGTCGATCTTGGTAGACACTACAGTTGTTGTACACCGCAACAGCTGCGCATGGATGTGCATTGTCCTGCTGAAAAATGGCCGGCCGGTGTGGCCGTGCGGTTCTAGGCGCTTCAGTCTGGAACCGCGTGACCGCTACGGTCGCAGGTTCGAATCCTGCCTCGGACATTGATGTGTGTGATGTCCTTAGGTTAGTTAGGTTTAAGTAGTTATAGGTCTAGGGGACTGATGACCACAGATGTTAAGTCCCATAGTGCTCAGAGCCATTTTCTTGCTGAAAAAGCACATCACCTTCCTGTCGAAGAAATGGCAGCAGCACGGAATAATGCCACAGAGTACCTGAGTTTCCATCAAACTATGGACATACCTGTACGAACATGACTGTTATCGTCTTGGAAGAAGTGATTGTCCACAACACTGTTCCAACTGTCTAGTACCCTACAACCCGTGCTTTGTAGTGGGCGCTGGTTACCTATAAACGGCCATCAAAACAGTTTCCGTTTCAGAGAGTTGCTGCAGCTCATAGGCAATGTAGCACGACTCCGATGCAGACATATAAGGACCGACATCTAGGCAAGGGATTCGCGTGGCATTCGTGACTTTCCTACGTTCGTGCATTAAATGCGGGAACGTGAACTACAGCGAAGTTATTTCAAAATGCGTCCAAATAGGACTACCTTGTTGTTGTTCTTTTCTTGGCTACCGAAGGACGAACACCGGTACAACACCGGTATACATCTATCAGAGAATGAATAACGAGTATGAGGCAGCATGACGGTCGAAAACTACCAAGAAGTTCAAGAGCAAGACATCTACATCTGCAGGATTATCCTGCAATTTACAGTTAAATGTCAGAGGATTCATCGAGCGACCGTCAAGCTATTTGTCCATCGTTCCACTCTAGTACAGCGAGCTGGAAAAACAAACACCGAAATCTTTCTGTGAGAGGTATAATTTCAGGTGGGCGCCAACAAAATATTTTCGTGAAATTTACACATGTTGTGTGTGTGAAAGCCAACATCTCTTGATTCTAAGACCTTTATTCCAGTTAGTAGTTTCGGCAGACTCGTGTTATCATCTTCAGATTGGCATTACACTGTTAGAACTACACGCCCTGTTAAAACTACACGCCATGTCGACGACCTCACGTCGCGTTACGGGAGGCCCGTCGATATGGCGAGTAGTTTTAACTCTGCTAGTGCTGTCGATGTTGTACTTTTACCTTTTGTTCATTTGACAACCCGTCTGAGAGAATTTTGTTTCATATATGACGTACAATGCGGAGTTTTTTTATGTATTTACACATTGTTCTCAAAATCTCGACCAGATATGAAGGGCTTATTACAATAGTGGTACAAGTCCATTTTTGTTAATTCTGAGATACGGAGTCCTAAAGTTAAATGAGTGCTGAAAAATCTGCAGTTCAGATACCAGAAATATTCAAGTATATATACTTGAATATTTCTGCGCTCATTTAACTTTAGGACTCTGTACCTCAGAATGAACAAAAATGAACTTGTACCACTATTGAAATAAGCCCTTCATACGTATGCGAAAGTGTAATGCCAATCTGAAGATAACAGCACGTTTCTGTCGAAATTGGTAATTGGAGTAAAGGTCTTACAATCAAGCGATCTTAGCTTTCTCAAAAAAATATATACATAAAATATTTTCGCTATCTGATCAGAAAGTTGGTGACTGAAATTTCATGAGAAGATCCTACCGCAACGAAACTGTCCTTGTTTTAATGAATACCATCCCAATTTACGTATAATATGAGTGGTGCTCTCTCCCCTATTTCACTACAGTAGAAAACCGAGCAGCCCTTCTTTGAACTTTTGGGATGTCCCCCGTCGATCCTATCCGATGCGGATCCCACACCGCACAGCAGTACTCCAGAAGAGGACGTTGTAAAGCCGGGAATGCATATCCTCCTATTTCCATCTATTGTACTATAATATCCTTTCCTTTGTTTTGTTTCCTCAAGATATGACGTTTCTGTGTCTTTATATATATTGTAATTGTTTTACTATTTGTATATATATGCATTTATGTCGATGTATAATTGGTTTGTTCTGTGAATATTATTTGTATTCATACGCTGGGTCTGGCCTAGGGAAAACTATGCTATCGAACGAATACATCGATAGGTCGTGTGGAGAACCAAAGTGTTTAGGATCTTTGGTAGTGTTAACTCTGTCGCGTGGAGCGGGGGCAGAGGGAGTCTGGCTGGAGTAGTGCAGTGGAGCAGAGGTGTGTTGTGTGACGCTCCCGCGAGTTGCCGCGCTTTCGGGGTTTGGCAGCATGTAATTGCGCTCGACTCGCGATGATAGTTTCTGACATGGTGTCGCGGACGGGAAGCATTAGCTGGCGCACATCAAGAGCCCGTTTCGTCTGGTGACCGTGTCGAGCAGAAGGCGCGCCAACATCCAGCTTCTGCAACAGCGACGGCCGACAATGAGTGACTGTCACCACCTCCTCGATCGACGGCTTCAAACCTTCAATCAACCAACAAGGAAGACTGGAAGCACGTAAAGTTTTAGAACTGTATGGCAGACATCAGCTTTTCAAACTTTTCTAACTGTTCAAATCACAAAATTACAGCAACGTAGCATGAACCTTTGTTGCTCATTGTGCCAATTGCATTACCAAGCAGGGTCCCTTCCTTTTCCGGAATGAACCCGAGTGTCGTTGAAATTCAAACGCCAGCATCATTCGATTTCACTGCTTTAACTTCAAAGTTCAGTTAAGGTGTTCATAGCTGGCTACAATATTCAGATTACACAAGCACAAATTAAGAGTGCGAGTTTTGTTACCGTATTTTAGCTTACATGTGAATGCAGCTCAGCTTGGTACGTACTAAATTTTACTACTGTTAATCGTTCAGAATCATTTAATTCAAGTTCAAAGTTAAATCCCTTATTTCTAAATTGCGTAGATTCAAGTAGCTTTTGAAATGATTGTGGAGGTAGTCCAAGACTAACCGTATTTTACTGAATTTCGATGTGCTTCAGAAAGAAAGCTCACTATTAACTTCAGTCACTAAATTAACTTTCGATTTTCCTGTTTTATTAATTCTTTTGCTAAATTAAGTCAGTGTAGCGGAATTTATTACTTGTGACAAACTTTCAGTTTTCACACTGCACGTGTCAACCTTCAGTTGCCACGCTTCTAGTGCTAATTATATGTGTAATAACCTTTCTTTTTCAGTTACTATAGTAATTGTCCTTAGGACTGGCGACCATAATTTTCCCCAAATCTCAAACATCTAATTACCGCTAGTTAATTGTTAACGTAACGGCCGCACATTTACTTTCTTTATTAACTTTACCCCTTTTCAAAATTAATTTCCACCAGTTTCATTTGCATTTTTCCTTTGATTTAGATGTAACCCTTTCCTCCCTCTTTACCGACAGATTAACTTCGGTGACGATTGCTTTTCCCTAATTTCCATTAGGTACACGCGGTTTAGTTTTTCACTGTCATTAAGGTCGATAAGTGAGGGGGAGGTTACAACGTACAAGCGTTGCATAAGCAGTCGCTTTAGTAGACCTGTTGCATTTTCTGAGTGTTCTGTGATTAAATCATAGTCTTGGGTTAGCTTTATCCACAACATAATCTATGTGATCGTTCCGACTTAAGTTATTCGTAATTGTAATCCCTGATCTATGAAGGTGACATTCACTCCGTTCTCTGATTACTGGGGCTCACTGTTCACCTCTCCTTACACTTAATTAATACCGTATTCTGCTCTTTATACCGCTCCGTGCGCTTCCAACCGACGAAAGGCGAAATACCCAACAAAAATTCTACAAGCTACACACCTTATGCCGACTGCACTAAGATCACAAGTACTGCCTATCTCAGCGATGTAGCAGCTAATTAGCTAGTTCTGGTGAAGTGTAACCAAAATTTTGCGGATTTATTTTGGTACTCATGTCGATGATTTCACACTTTTCATTATTTAGAGTCAGCTGCCACTTTTCGCACCGTACTGATACCTAGATTGTTTTGCAATTTGTTTCAATCATTTGATGACTTTATAAGATGGTAAATGACAGTGTCATCTGCAAGCATATGTTGTAAAGGTGATACTCATTCCGTTCTTTGATAAGAGGTAAAGGTGGAAAAATGGGCCCCCACTCTGTTTCTTTTATATAACACCTTTTATTTTTAGTGTAATCACCTGAAATTAACATAAAACATTTCTCTAGTATGTCCTGCAATAGTTACATGTTATGGTCCAACTAATTAATACACTCCTGGAAATGGAAAAAGAACACATTGACACCGGTGTGTCAGACCCACCATACTTGCTCCGGACACTGCGAGAGGGCTGTACAAGCAATGATCACACGCACGGCACAGCGGACACACCAGGAACCGCGGTGTTGGCCGTCGAATGGCGCTAACTGCGCAGCATTTGTGCACCGCCGCCGTCAGTGTCAGCCAGTTTGCCGTGGTATACGGAGCTCCATCGCAGTCTTTAACACTGGTAGCATGCCGCGACAGCGTGGACGTGAACCGTATGTGCAGTTGACGGACTTTGAGCGAGGGCGTATAGTGGGCATGCGGGAGGCCGGGTGGACGTACCGCCGAATTGCTCAACACGTGGGGCGTGAGGTCTCCACAGTACATCGATGTTGTCGCCAGTGGTCGGCGGAAGGTGCACGTGCCAGTCGACCTGGGACCGGACCGCAGCGACGCATGGATGCACGCCAAGACCGTAGGATCCTACGCAGTGCCGTAGGGGACCGCACCGCCACTTCCCAGCAAATTAGGGACACTGTTGCTCCTGGGGTATCGGCGAGGACCATTCGCAACCGTCTCCATGAAGCTGGGCTACGGCCCCGCACACCGTTAGGCCGTCTTCCGCTCACGCCCCAACATCGTGCAGCCCGCCTCCAGTGGTGTCGCGAGAGGCGTGAATGGAGGGACGAATGGAGACGTGTCGTCTTCAACGATGAGAGTCGCTTCTGCCTTGGTGCCAATGATGGTCGTATGCGTGTTTGGCGCAGTGCAGGTGAGCGCCACAATCAGGACTGCATACGACCGAGGCACACAGGGCCAACACCCGGCATCATGGTGTGGGGAGCGATCTCCTACACTGGCCGTACACCACTGGTGATCGTCGAGGGGACACTGAATAGTGCACGGTACATCCAAACCGTCATCGAACCCATCGTTCTACCATTCCTAGACCGGCAAGGGAACGTGCTGTTCCAACAGGACAATGCACGTCCGCATGTATCCCGTGCCACCCAACGTGCTCTAGAAGGTGTAAGTCAACTACCCTGGCCAGCAAGATCTCCGGATCTGTCCCCCATTGAGCATGTTTGGGACTGGATGAAGCGTCGTCTCACGCGGTCTGCACGTCCAGCACGAACGCTGGTCCAACTGAGGCGCCAGGTGGAAATGGCATGGCAAGCCGTTCCACAGGACTACATCCAGCATCTCTACGATCGTCTCCATGGGAGAATAGCAGCCTGCATTGCTGCGAAAGGTGGATATACACTGTACTAGTGCCGACATTGTGCATGCTCTGTTGCCTGTGTCTATGTGCCTGTGGTTCTGTCAGTGTGATCATGTGATGTATCTGACCCCAGGAATGTGTCAATAAAGTTTCCCCTTCCTGGGACAATGAATTCACGGTGTTCTTATTTCAATTTCCAGGAGTGTATTTAAAACAATTTTTTTTCCGTGATACTCTGCATTTTGTTGCGTCAAGATTTTGTGCTGGTAAACCGGGCCCCAAGGTAGTTTGAAATAAACAGAAACAAAAATTTGAAAAAAAAATAATTTTAGTAAATTTTTCTGTATAATGAAAGAAAGATTCACTCTGAACATTGTTAATTAGTCTACTGGTGGGATGATTTTCACAGCCTACGCCTAGCCTATTTACAGTAGTCACACACATAAGCATCTTTTTCGCATCCAACGCATTCGTTGTGAGCCCACATCTCACAGGCTATACACTGGACCCAAAGTTCACTTTTTATGTCCTTTGAAAAAATACCTTCACAAAATAGACATACAGCGTCGTCAACATCAGGTACAGAAACACCAACTTTTTATTTCTTGTGCAAAGCTGGTAGGCCATTCGCCTGACGTCATTTCTGGTAAGGCCGTAGAATCTGGATTGCATAATGAGAAGATATTTAACCAGTTCGTCCTCAAGTCCCTGTGGTAAAAGCGGTCGAAAGCCTTTGGAGCGTAGAACGAGGGACAGAGTACACTTTAACCGCCTTTTTCAACCCCATTTTTTTTCTCTTTAATAGCTACAATAGCATTTGCCATATTTGCTTTGCCCCACGATTGCCATTTCGATTTTTTTTTTGGGAGGTGGGGGTAAAAAATGTGTTCGAGGCATCTGAAACATAAAGAGTATCAATATTTGTAAATGGTCCCATAAAATCTGATTGATTTTACGGGGCCCATAATACCAGCAGCAAAAGGGGCCCATATATCCACCCTCGCCATCTTGGGAAAAACGATTTTTAATTAACGTAAAACGGTATCCCAACAGCAAGCCAAATATGTACCTTACCTTAGTTTTACTAATAACATGTTAGAAATTTGGGTTTTATTCAAGTAAACACTAACCTTGAAACATCCCCTTAGAACAATTTTACACGACTGTGCTTAAACTGACACACAATATTTTTAGCGCAACGCAATCTGACTTTCAATAATCCCTACAAAACAATGGCCCTGACTAACTTTAACCTATACCTTTCACAAATAACTTACCTCACAAAAATCTTCATTACTAGAACTACTGCAATACAGCGAGCGCCACTACTGCCAGCTAAATAAAAGATTCAAACTACTGAAGGCACTAACTACTAATAGGGATAGTTAGGAAATGAAAGATTTTAATAGAGAACAAACACTGTATTTACCTTAATATCATCAAAAGTCATAATATATGTAATTTCAAAACTCCGCCATCTCTCTCCTCTCATCCACCACTGCTGGCGGCTCACCTCTAACTGCGCAACGCTATGCGCTGTTCACATCCAGCTGCCGCTGCCCAACACTACAATGGCAGACAACAATGCAAACTAGCCATAGACTGCACACAGCACAGCCAGTGATTTTCATATAGAGCGCTACGTAACGTTGCCAATAAGAAAACATAAACAGCCTACTTACAACCTTTCAAACTTTTGATGACAGCGAAAAAATTCACAGCACAACTACTCACAGACCATGACAGCTACTACGTCTGCGCACTTTATAGTGAAGTTTGGTAACTAGTTTTAGTAGTTCATGTGCTCTCCGCTACAATTCGTGGCCTGTACTTCCAAATATGTAGGGGGACCATAATACCGGCAGGGGCCCATTTTTCCACCTTTGCCTCTACTGGGGCTCGCTGTTCAGTTCAAGGAACCCGGTAGATCCATCACTGGGGAAGGGTACAACGCAGTGCTCGAGAAATTACGGCATACATTGGAGGCAAAAACACAAATGTCGTAAGGCAGAAGTTACACCATATCCTGTGGGAGACAGCAGACCTCCCGCCCTATAGTCCGAAACTCTCATGTTACGTCCCATAGTGCTCAGAGCCATTTGAACCGAAACTCTCCGACTGTGATTTCCACGCCTTCGGTGCTTAAAAAAAAAAAGGGCGTGAAGGCAGACGATCCGATTCTTCTTCCATCCATCGTCGTGTGGATTCAGCAAACTCCATCCCAAAATCACAGTCTTCCGGTGACAATGCTTGGTCAAAGTGTGGTTTCCGTGGTCTTCAGTAGATCTCCTTCATTATCCGTTGGACCGAACCATATGAGAAACCAGTCTCCCTCTGGTATTGTCTCAGGGACTTCGTGGGACTTTGCGCAAACGCCACGGTAGCGCTGGCTTAGTCCTCACCAGCGACAACTCTCTTTGGGGGCCCAGCAGCCCTTTGGTGAATAACCGAACGTGTACGCAACATATTCGCATGCAATCTCTTTATTGTTTCGACGTTCAGAGTCGCGTGTTTTCTCCTCTCCCATCTCCACCATCGTTGCACCACTAAAGGCGACTGCCATACTTCCATGCTAGCTGCGATCCGAGCACGGTCAGAAATATGTAGTCTCTGCACCATCTTCATTTAATTTTGCAATTAGAACTGCAAAAAACAACAAATATGTAGCAACTATACAGGGTTATTGTAAATGATGGATCCATTTTCAAAACTTCGTATTTATTCAAGTACAAATCCAAAATGAAAAAGCTTTATACCAATGAAAAGAGGAAGTTTCAAAGTTTTTTCATAATGTTTGATATCAATTTAATAAATTTAATAGTTTGTAATTCATTAGGTTTTAATAATTATTTAATAATTATAAACGTGATAATTGTTATAAATGTTCAATGTGATCGTTGGCTGCACGGTAAACATCGATGCGGTAGCCAAACTCGTCCCACACACGCGAAAGCGTACCTGCTGTTACTGGGTGCACGGCAGCAGTGACCCGGTTCCGCAGATCATTCAGAGTGGTTGGTAGAGGCGGGACATAAACAGCTTCCTCCTCATAACCCCGTAAGGAATAGTCGCAGGGTGTGAGACCAGGAGCCGGCCGCTGGTGGCCGAGCGGTTCCAGGCGCTTCAGTCTGGAACTGCGCGACCGCTACGGTCGCAGGTTCCAATCCTGCCTCGGGCATGGATGTGTGTCATGTCCTTAGGTTAGTTAGGTTTCAGTAGTTCTAAGTTCTAGGGGACTGATGACCTCAGCAGTTAAGTCCCATAGTGGTTGGTTGGGTGGTTGGTTGGTTTGGGGAAGGAGACCAGACAGTGTGTGGTCATCGGTCTCATCAGATTAGGGAAGGATTGGGAAGGAAGTCGGCCGTGCCCTTTCAGAGGAACCATCCCGGCATTTGCCTGGAGTGATTTAGGGAAATCACGTAAAACCTAAATCAGGATGGCCGGACGCGGGATTGAACCGTCGTCCTCCCGAATGCGAGTCCAGTGTCTAACCACTGCGCCACCCCGCTCGGTAAGTCCCATAGTGCTCAGAGCCATTTGAACCATTTGAGATCAGGAGATCTCGGTAGCCAGAAGTGCAGAGCCAGGTCTTCAACTTGTTCAACTTCAATGTGACCGATCCAGCACTGAGGAAGGGAGTCATTCAAAAAGCCTCGTCCATCACGGTGTCAATGGCGCAGAGCTCCATCCTGTTGGAAAACGAAAGTCCTGGGAATCTTCCATAACTTGAGGGAACAGTCATTGTTCCAATATGTCCAGGTACGTGATTTCCGTTCCAAGTCAGCCCGCAAAGAAAAATGGTACGTAAACCTTTGGGAACGCGATATGGCACACAACATGTTGATCTTTGGTGAGTCTCTTTCGTGTTGCAATGGTGAGTGTGTCTGTTGACTTTTGCACTAAGGTGGAACCTCGCGTTATCACTAAAAATTGCACGCTGTAGATATACGTCATCCTCTATCTTTGCTAGCGCAAACCACAAAATGCGAGACGCTTCTCTTTGTCATTGGCGTTGAGAGCCCGGACAAGTTGTAACCGGTAGGGTTTGTACAGCGAACATCGTCTCAGAACTTTCTGTACAGTTGGTTGGGGTATTCCAAGTTCTCGACCAACTCTGTTGGTAGACTTGCTGGGGCTGCGCACACAACTTTCTTGAATCCGTCGGATATCATCCTCTGACACACGTTGTCGGCCTGTGCTTTTGACTTTGCACACACTCCCAGTCTGTTTAGTTTGCTTAAAACAACGGCTAATGCTTTTGAGAGTTGGTGGCTGAATACCGAATTTGGTACGAAATGCCCGCAATTTGCTACTCACTTTCCGCGAGCTCAAGAACGCAGAAAACCTCGTGCTCCACAGTCGCCATCTCACACGCAACTGACAGTGAAAAGGAATGACGGCCCTACTGCCGTGAGAACTCTGTCGGCCGCTTCTCAAACCATCACTGTCCGCCCACAACCGCCCGCCAGAAACTTTGAAACTTAGTCTTTTCTTCGGCAAAAAGCTTATTCATTTTTGATCTGTACTTGAATACATACGAATTTTTGAAAATGAGTCCATCTTTTAGAATAACCCTGGATAATGGGATAGAATAGAGCATAATATAATGGTAGAGTGATTGATCTTGCATCGTTTGTGGTACAATAGCAGTAAAATAAAAGCCGGGATATGATAATGGATCTTGCAGAACGCCTACGATAAGATCTGGACCGACAACTTCGTGCACAAGATGCTGACACAGACCCCTGTACCGGGTATCTATGTGAAGATTGTGGATGACTACTTCCGCGGTAGGACTTTCCTCGTGGCTCACCGGGGAATGTGTTCTGTCATTAGCTCATTCACAGCTGGCACTCCACAGGGATCCGTGCTATCTCCCATCCTTTTTAACCTCTACGTGAATGCCGGTCATCCCTGAGTGCCACCTGGCACAACATGCTGATGACACAGCACTCTATACCACTGGACGTATCACTGACGCCGTCATCGCCGGCCTCCAACGACAGGTGGACGCCACCGTCACCTGGTGACGGACAAACAAAATCGCTCTTAATGCCGCCAAAACTACGGCAGTCTGTTTCACGAAACGGCGCCCAGTCCTCCGCCGCAATATTTCGATTGCAGGCGTGCAGGTGCCCTGGTCCCCGACGACCACCTATCTCGGGGCCCGGATGGACAACAAGCTGCTGTTCCACTGTCATGCAGAGTATGTCGCCAAAAAGGGGCAAAAACTGACCAGGGCCTTGTGCCCCCTCTTCCTCAGTAGGGAACTTACCTGCCTGCCAAGCTCCGTGTCTACCGGGCCGTTTTCCTGCCTGCCCTCACATATGGCTCCACTACATGGGCCACGATTAGTGTCACCAGGATGCAGACGTTGCAGCGCTTGCAGAACAAGGTTCTAAGGTGGAGCCTGCACGCCCCGCCACTCACCAGGATTGCGACTCTACCGGCCGCGGTGGTCTAGCGGTTCTGCCGCTGCAGTCCGGAACCGCGGGACTGCTACGGTCGCAGGTTCGAATCCTGCCTCGGGCATGGGTGTGTGTGATGTCCTTAGGTTAGTTAGGTTTAAGTAGTTCTAAGCTCTAGGGGACTTATGACCTAAGATGTTGAGTCCCATAGTGCTCAGAGCCATTTGAACCATTT
The DNA here is from genome assembly GCF_023864275.1 of Schistocerca cancellata. Classification (NCBI taxonomy): domain Eukaryota; kingdom Metazoa; phylum Arthropoda; class Insecta; order Orthoptera; family Acrididae; genus Schistocerca; species Schistocerca cancellata. The sequence continues at coordinate 42,447,752 of NC_064632.1, read as the reverse complement.
TGAACCATTGCGACTCTCCATAAGCAGATGTCGTCCTCAAGGAGACCATACGCAACAACGCGCGGCGGCTCAATGAGGAAGTGGCTGCCCTACGGGACACTGTCCATGTGCTACGACAAGTTGGGACAACACATCCACGGCGCTGGCATCGCCATCCGGTTCCGCTGACCATCCTCGAGGAATCAGCTTCTGAACAGGACCAGCGCTGGGCCCGGCACGCCCATCACGGCTGCCTCCTTTGCCAGGACTAGCCCTCCGTTCCACGTCCACTACTTTCCAATCCTACCTGCCCATGTCGGACTACATTTTTATGCCAGACAGAAGAGTACTGCCAGCGTTGCAGGGTGGTATGGGACTCCAAGTCCCACCGCCACACCTCCAAAGTGTATTGCAGTGAAGCTGTCACTGCCCTATGGTTTATATTTACTGGCTCACCAACGCAGCTATACCGCGGAAGGCTGGTGATGCTGTGGTGTACCGCATCACAACAAAAAACAAAGATTATGGATCATCCTGTAGTAATGCTATGAAATATCCGATGGCACCAGCGTGTCGACAATTCTCTTTCACTTAAATCTGCAGCATCGTAAGTCACAGTGCAAGGTGTAGCTGCGAAAAAAAAAGGAAAAAAAGGGCGATACGCGTCTGCTGGGTAGGTGCCCGCTGTGCGGCTGCAGCCGGTGGCCACCTGACGCGAGAGAGCCGCTCCCGGCGCCACAGTATCGAGTGTCGGCCGCGTTATTGGCCGTGAAAGCGCCGCCGATCGCCGGCGCTGCCCCGCCAGACCCGGGCACGCTGTAATGGAGACAGGGGAGCCGCGCCGCCCCAGGCGCCTGCACCCCCCCCCCCCCCCTCTCCAGCCAACGAGGGGGACGCACCGCTACCCGGTACGGCTGGGCAGAGTCTCGCCTCGCCTCAGATAATAACGAATTATATCGGGCCCAGTAATCGAAAACTCGAGATGGTGAAATACTCTCGTCGCCAGTTACTTCGCACGTGCAGAATCACGATTTAAGTCTGGAATATTACACCTTCACCTCACGTCATTATCTAGGACAATAGAGACGGAGCACCAGTTCGAATTAGGGGGGAATGTCTAAAGATGCTGTCTGCGACCTCGTTTAACTACTCACCCGAAAACTCTGCCGGAAGTAACTAGATAAAAATATTATTGACCTGATGGAATTACATTTTTCTTGAAACATATGAGTCCTAACTTTACCTTCGGTAAAGACAGAAGCTCAACAAATGAATTAAAATTTATGCCATAGCCAGGACGTACACCCGTATCTCCCGCTTACTCGACAGATGTGCTGACCATTACGCCACTGTAGCTACGGGTACCACCCCTGCATGGATTACCCTTTGTAAGTAGGCTGTTTATGTTTTCTTATTGGCAACGTTACGTAGCGCTCTATATGAAAATCACTGGCTGTGCTGTGTGCAGTCTGTGGCTGCTTTGCATTGTTGTAATACTCGCCATTGTAGTGTTAGGCAGCTGGCTGTGAACAGCGCGTAGCGTTGCGCAGTTGGAGGTGAGTCGCCAGCAGTGGTGGATATGGGGAGAGAGATGGCGGAGTTTTGTAATTTGTCATGAACTGCTATACATATATTATGACTATTAAGGTAAATACATTGTTTGTTCTCTATTAATATCTTTCATTTGCTAACTATCCCTATCAGTAGTTAGTGCCTTCTGTAGTTTGAATCTTTTATTTAGCTGGCAGTAGTGGCGCTCGCTGTATTGCAGTAGTTCGAGTAACGAAGATTTTTGTGAGGTAAGTGATTTGTGAAAGGTATAGGTTAAAGTTACTCAGGGCCATTCTTTTGCAGGGATCTTTGATAGTCGGATTGCGTTGCGCTAAAAACATTGTGTGTCAGTTTAAGCACAGTCTTGTATAATTTTTTCTAAGGGGACGTTTCACCTTGTCCAGTGCCACCCTAATACTGACGATTTAAGAAGGGGAAAATGGGCTGGGAAAATGGGCTGCAGGCGAGACCTGAAGTTTTTGTGTCACGAAGGGCATTGGATTAGCATAGTCCATGTAGGTGTGTTACCAATGCTGCTAAAGTGGTGGAATGGTTAGCCCATTTGCCTCGTAGGTGGGAGACCTGGGTTCAAGTCCTCGCTGCAACACAAATTTCTATACGTTTTTTCACCTTCAGTTATTATCGAAGATAAAGTAGAGACTCATATGACTCATGGGAAATGTAATTCCATCAGGTGAATAGTTCATCTACACCTGAGATGCAGGCAGGAATGCCCTGTCATATGCAAAGCAGTAGTGCTATTCCAATACTGGACAGCCTTAGCAATACTGACGACTTAAGAATGGGAAATTGTGTGAAGGCATGAACTACAGATTGTGTTAGGGTGGTCGCTGGACTGAGGTAGTACTCGTACTGTTACAAAGGTGCAGCAGTTAGCCCATCTGCATAGTCAGTGGTAGACCTAGGTTCATGTTCTGGCTGTCGTAAAAATTTTAATTTACTTCTTCAACTTCTATCATTATCGAAGACCAAAATACGACGCACTTATTGCACACTGAGCCTTCTGATTGCGAGCCTTCCCAATTAAAGGGTAGACGCAGATGGCTCTCAGGCAGAGCTGCTGCTATGCTAGCTCTTGGTGGATGACGTTGAAACCATTATCAGTAAACCCCCAGGAGGCATAATCCATTATCAGATGAAAATCGACATCGTCTTTCCAGGATGTCACCTGAGTAGCAAGTCCATCAGGGGCATGTAAACCCTTCTTAAGCTGTTAAAGTCGACTGCTGGTGATGTGACAGTGAAGTGGAAACGCCAACCACCACTACTTGGGACTGTGATTGTTGTGTGCAGATGCGATCCGAGTTGGTGAGACTTCGCTCTCAGCTCCAGGCTGTGATAGCTTCGGTTACACAGCTTGAGCCTGCAGTGGATGGGCACCACTGTTGTGGCCTGGCCGTGGGGCTCCAGAGGACGTCCATCATGTCTGAGACCTCCGATCGATCCTCACCGGTGACCAGCCCAGTTACTGCTCTGACTGAGGTTGACCCTCACCTGTGGTCGAGTGGGAGGTCGCCCCCAGGGCGTAGCAGGCGGCGAAAGACTTCCCAGGGGGCTGCACGTGAGGCCTCCCCAGTTAGTCTGACAAACAGGTTCCAGGTGATGTCTGTGGCTGACACTGTGGATGAGCCAGAGGCCAATGCCTGTCCTGTTTAAGAGGGAACCTCTCAGGCTGCAAGACCTGGACAGTCACCGAGGGTGGGATTATTGATAGTTGGGAGCTCCAATGCTAGGCGTGTTAAGGATACCCTTAGGAACATGGCTGCCAAGAAGAGGAAGAAAGCCAATGTGCACTCCATGTGCATACCGGGTGGAGTCATTCCAGACATGTAACGGGTCCTTCTAGATGCCATGAAGAGCACAGGGTGCAGCCAGCTGCACGTTTTGGCACACATCGGTACCTATGATGTGGTCACTTTGGATCAGAAGATTCTCTCTGACTTCGAGGGGCTAACAGAAGTGGTAAAGGCTGCCAGTCTTGCTTGCGAGACGAATGCAGAGCTGACCATTTGCATCATAGTCGACAGGACCGATTGCAGACCGATGATACAGAGCCAAGTGGAGGGTCTGAATCAGAGGCTCAGACGGTTCTGTGACCATGTCGGTTGCAGGTTCCTCGAGTTGCGCCATAGGGTGCATAGGGTGGTTGGGTTTCCGGTTCTGCTGAATAGTTCAAGAGTTCACTACACGCAGGAGGCGGCTACACGGGTGCCAGGGCCTGTGTGGCATGGACTGGGCGGTTTTTTTAGGTTAGAGGGTCTCGGGAAAACTGTAAAAGGGCTTCAGTCACAAAGGATGCAGGTCTAACACAGGAAGAACATAGCTGTGTCGGGAAAGTACCAGAGCTCCAAGCGCTAATAGAAAACACTGATGCTCAAATCGCTATAGGCACTGAAAGCTGACTAAAGCCAGAGATAAACTCAGCCGAAATTTTTGGGAAGAACCTGTGTCCCGAAAGGATAGGCTAAACACGGTTGGCAGTGGCTTGTTTGTTGCTGTTATAAGTAGTTTATCTTTTCGCAACATTGAAGTAGGTAGTTCCTGTGAGGAGTTAGCATGGGCAGAGGTCATTATTGGCAATCGGAATAAAATAATAATTGAATCCTTTTACCGACCTCCCGATTCAGATGAAACAATTGCTGAAAGGTTCAAAGAAAACGTGAGTTTGATTTCAAACACGTATCCGACTCATACAATTATAGTTGGTGGTGACTTTAATTTACCCTCGATATGTTGGCTAAAATACTTGTTTAATTCCGTAGGTACACATAAAACATTATTCGAAATTGTACTAAACGCATTCTCTGAAAATTATTTCGAGCTGTTAGTTCATGAGCTTACGCGAATAGTAAACGGTAGTGAAAACACACTTGATCTCTTAGCAACAAATAATCCTGAATTAATAACGAACATCAAAACGGATACAGGTATTAGCGAACACAGGGCTGTCGAAGCGAGACTGAATATTGTTACCCGCAAATCCTCGAAAAATATACCTGTTCAAAAAATCAGATAAAAATTCGCTTGACACCTTCCTGAGAGACAATCTCCACTCATTCCAAACTCACAATATAAGTGTAGACTAGATGTGGCTTGAATTCAAAGAAATATTATCGGTACCAATTGAGAAATTTATACAAAATAAATTAACAAACGATGCAGCTGATCCTCCTCGGTACACAAAACGTGTCAGAACACTGTTACAGAAACAACGAAAACAACATGCCAAATTTAAAAAGAAGCAAAATCTCCATGATTGGTGATCTTTTACAGAAGTTCGAAATTTAGCGCAGATTTCAACGCGAGATGCCTATAACAGTATCCACACCGAAACTTTGTCTCTAAACCTGGCAGAAAATCCAAAGAGATTATGGTCGTATGTGAAGTATGCTAGCGGCAAGATACAATCAGAGCCTTCTCTGCGCTGTAGCAATGGAGATACTATCGAGATAGTACTGTGAAATCAGAGTTACTAAACACAGCCTTACGAAATGCCTTGACAGAAGAAGATGAAATAAATATTCCTGAATTTGAATCAAGAACAGCTGCCTGTATGAGTAACGTAGAAGCAGATATCTCGGATTAGTGAAGCAACTTAAATCACTTAATGAAAGCAAGTCTTGTGGTCCAGACTGTGTACCGATTAGGTACCTTTCACAGTATGTTGATGTAATAGCTCCATACTTAACAATCATATACAACCGTTCGCTTGACAAAAGATCCGTACCCAAAGACTGGAAAGTTGCACATGTCAGACCAATATACAAAAAAGGCAGTAGGAGTAATCCACTAAATTCTAGGCCCATATCATTAACGTCGATATGCAGCAGCATTTTGGTACATATATTGTGTTCTGACATTATGACTTACCTTGAAGAAAACGGTCTATTGACACACAGTCAACACGGATTTAATTAGAAAACATCGTTCTTGTGAAACACAACTAGCTCTTTACTCGCACGAAATGTTGAGTGCTATCGACAAGGGATTTCAAATTGATTCCGTATTTCTGGATTTCCGGAAGGAATTTGACACTGAGCCACACAAGCGGCTTGTAGTGAAATTGCGTGCTCATAGAATTTTGTCTCACTTATCTGACTGTATTCGCGATTTCCTTTCAGAGAGGTCACAGTTCGTAGTAACTGACGGAAAGTCATCGAGTAAAACAGAAGTGATTTCTGGCGTTCCATAAGGTAGTTTTATAGACCCTTTGCTGATCCTTATCTGTATAAACGATTTGGGAGACAATCTGAGCAGTCGTCTTAGGTTGTTGGCGGATGACTCTGTCGTTTTTCGACTAGTAAAGTCATCAGAAGATCAAAACAAATTTCAAAACGAGTTAGAAAAGATATCTGTATGGTGTGAAAATTGTCAATTGACTCTAAATAACGAAAAGTGTGAGGTGATCCAAATGAGTGCTAAAAGGAATCCTTTGAACTTCAGTTATACGGTAAATCAGTCAAATCTAAAGACAGTAAATTCAACTAAATGCTTAGAAATTACAATTACTAACAACTTAAATTGGAAGGTACACATAGAAATATTGTGGGGAAGGGTAACCAAAGACTGTCTTTTATTGGCAAGAAACTTCGAAAATGTAATAGATCTACTAAGGAGGCTGCCTATACTATGCTTGTCCGTCTTCTTTCAGAATACTGTTGTGCGGCGTGGGGTCTTTACCAGATAGGATTGACAGAGTACATCGAAAAAGTCCAAAGAAGGACAGCACGTTTTGTATTATCGCGAAATAGGGGAGAGAGTGTCACTGAAATGATACAGGATTTGGGACAGACATCATTAAAACAAAGGCGTTTTTCCTTGCGGAGCAATCTTCTCACGAAATTTCAATCACCAGCCTTCTTCTCCGAATGCGAAAATGTTTTGTTGACGCCGGCCTATACAGGGAGAAACGATCACTATAATAAAATAAGAGAAATCAGAGCTCGTACGGAAAGATATAGGTTTTAGTTCTTGCCGCGAGCTATACAAGATTGGGATAGTGGAGAATTGTGAAGGTGGTTCGACGAACCCTCTGTCAGACAATTAAATGTCATTTGCAGAATATCCATGTAGATGTAGATGTAGATGAACCCAAGACCGGACACACCTTACGTATTGTCGGTTGGCTTTCAACATGTGATAAGACATTTTTTTTTTATCTTCCAAGTGACTCAAACTGAAGGTCATAACCTGATAAAATGTCGGCGGCATAGGAGAAAGTGGTCTGGTTCATACTGACGACTACAGATACCCAAGTGGAACGAAACTTTCGAACACAGTATGGTAGTCAACAGCCGTCACGATTGACTTTTCGGGGTTTGCATACGTCATTTAAGGAAGTAAGTAGTGTTCTCCATCAGGGAGGGAAAGGGGGGGGCGGTTCGACCACCTGTTTCAGACGCCAACGTGGACAAGATGCGGCAGGTTTTTGCAAGCAGTTCGACGAAGTCGGCGAGTACGGTGGCCAGAATGGAAGAAATGAGACGATCAACAATGCACATTGCCTTGCATAAGATGTTACGACCATATCCCTACAAGTTTCGTTGCACTTGGGTATCGGGCGTCGTCTATACGAACCAGGCTACACACTCAGCTTTCTCCTGTGATGTCAATTTTTTATTATGTTTTCAAGTTCAATTTTAAGTCAAAATTGTGTCATTTGGACGGTAACAAAAAAGTTTGAGTTATCACATGTTGAAAACCATTTGTTAACATCTAATATAGTTTTAAATTTATTACAGTCTTACATTGTAAAGATAATTTATGGACCCTCTGTATATCTGCACTACGCATGACAATAACTGAAATAGCAGTCATACTATCAAAGAAAACGTATTCACTGCCAAACACTGTTGTCCTCATTTATTTATGCGAGGGATGGTATACAATGAACTAGCGTGGAGGAACCCAAAACTTCATATGAGAGCAATAGTAACATGCTAAGCCTACCTTTAACATCTAGTAATCTGAACTAATCGGAGGGCAACCGCTAAAGAGCAGGTAATTATTGGTCTGGTATGAAGTTTTATGCCGTTCAGGTTTAGGAGTTCCTCCTCGCTAGTTCGTTGTATACCGTCCCTCGCATAATAATATGAGGACTATTGAGTTTGCCACTGAATACGTTTTCTTTGACAGCACGACTGCTGTTTCAGTTATTCTCATGCGTAGTGCAGTGTCGAAACTGGTAGTTTAAAGAAGAAAATAAATTTGAACTGACTGAAGTACGGCTGTTGTTTGTTTTCTGTCCTACACACTGTTCGATAAGCCGCTAATTCGCGTCCACTATGGATCCAGGAAGACTCTGTGGTTTTGGCTCCTGAGGAAGACAGGCTTCAGGCACCTACTTGAAAGTGTCTGCGACGGAGTTAAAACTCTGATAAAGGCGAATGGTGGGCACATACCATTTTAATGTCCACTAGTAGGTGACAGAATAATTTTGATCAGATGGTGTACAGCCGAACATCAGAATTTAAAGTGCATTCTCTTAGCCGATGAGTACTCTCGATCGAGCTCGCAAGGAGTAAAATTGAATGAATTACGTATTTTAGCAGAAGATTGTGTTTTCTTGTTAGGAATATGAGAATAGCTATTATGAACGTTATGATAATAGGGAGACAGTCACAGGTATTTTTGTGACCATTCTATTTAGTGACGCGTTTCAAAAATATCACCATCAGACTCAATCAAGGGAACAGACACCATACAATGTACTGGGTCAACTTACGTGAGCTGTATTGAACTATACAATATGGCGCACTTAAGTTGACTCAGTAAATTGTATTGTGTCCGTTCCCTTAATGAAACTGAGCATCATATCTTCGAAACGCGCAACCAAGGGAACAGACACCTGGGTAAACTTAAGTGAGCTGTATTGAACTATACAATATGGCGCACTTAAGTTGACTCAGTACATTGTGTGGTGTCTGTTCCATTAATAAATCTGAGCATCATATCTTCGAAACGCGCAACTGAATACTAGTCACAAAAATATCTGTGACTATTTTACTGTTATCGTAGCGTCCATAGCAGTTATTCCCATACTACTCCTATCTAGTGTCAACATGGGAGCACACCTCAATAGCGATTTTACATCACAAATGCAATGTACTTGTATTGGTTAAAAACAATTGCAATTTTAGTTTTTTATTTTTCAACTACGCGTAAAAAACTAAAATTGCAACCAAGACTGTTTTTAACCAATACTGTTAAGTACTGGTTTGCTGTATGCCACATATGGATTGCAATGTACTTGTGTCACAAGCATAGTCCATAGTAAATTGATCGATCTTCCGGGGTGTAAACAAGAGAATGAATTACGAATTTTAGCAGAAAATTATATTTGCTCCTACTTATGTCACAAGCATCGTACATAGTAAGTAATAGAGTGTATTATTAAAGTTAACGAATAAATATTAACAGTTAAGCAAGAAATAACAAAATTATTGGTTAATCAGCTTCTTCTGTACAGTATTATTTGAAATAAAGATCATGATTTTTCGTTCTCTTTGAAATGTACGGGTCCCTTTCGCATTGATGTAAAATCACAAAAAAGACTTTATTACGTGTAAAAGATCCAAATATCTGAAGTACCACACTTAGTGGAAGTATAGCTTTACAGACGAATGGATAAACTGGTAGAAGCCGACCTCGGGGAAGATCAGTATGGATTTCGTAGAAATGTTGGAACACGTGAGGCAATACTGACCCTACGACTTGTCTTAGAAGAAAGATTAAGGAAAGGCAGAAAGCTTTTGACAATGTTGACTGGAATACTCACTTTCAAATTCTGAAGGTGGCAGGGGTAAAATACAGGGAGCGAAAGGCTATTTGCAATTTGTACAGAAACCAGATGGCAGTTATAAGAGTCGAGGGGTAAGAAAGGGAAGCAGCGGTTGGGAAGGGAGTGAGACAGGGCTGTAGCCTCTCCCCAATGTTATTCAAGCTGTATATTGAGGAAGCAGTAAAGGAAACAAAAGAAAATTTCGAAGTGGGTATTGAAATCCGTGGAGAAGAAATAAAAACTTTGAGGTTCGCCGATGACATTGTAATTCTGTCAGAGACAGCAAAGGACCTGGAAGAGCAAATGAACGGAATGAACAGTGTCTTGAAAGGAGGATATAAGATGAATATTAACAAAAGCAAAACGAGGATAATGGAATGTAGTCGAATTAAGTCGGGTGATACTGAGGGAATTATATTAGGAAATGAGACACTTAAAGTAGTGAAGGAGTTTTGCTATTTGGCTAGCAAAATAACTGATGTTGGTCAAAGTAGAGAGGATATGTAATGTAGACTGGCAGTGGCAAGGAAAGCGTTTCTGAAGAAGAGAAATTTGTTAACATCGAGTATAGATTTAAGTGTCAGGAAGTCGTTTCTGAAAGTATTTGTATGGAGTGTAGCCATGTATGGAAGTGAAACATGGACGGTAAATACACTCCTGGAAATTGAAATAAGAACACCGTGAATTCATTGTCCCAGGAAGGGGAAACTTTATTGACACATTCCTGGGGTCAGATACATCACATGATCACACTGACAGAACCACAGCAACATAGACACAGGCAACAGAGCATGCACAATGTCGGCACTAGTACAGTGTATATCCACCTTTCGCAGCAATGCAGGCTGCTATTCTCCCATGGAGACGATCGTAGAGATGCTGGATGTAGTCCTGTGGAACGGCTTGCCATGCCATTTCCACCTGGCGCCTCAGTTGGACCAGCGTTCGTGCTGGACGTGCAGACCGCGTGAGACGACGCTTCATCCAGTCCCAAACATGCTCAATGGGGGACAGATCCGGAGATCTTGCTGGCCAGGGTAGTTGACTTACACCCTCTAGAGCACGTTGGGTGGCACGGGATACATGCGGACGTGCATTGTTCTGTTGGAACAGCAAGTTCCCTTGCCGGTCTAGGAATGGTAGAACGATGGGTTCGATGACGGTTTGGATGTACCGTGCACTATTCAGTGTCCCCTCGACGATCACCAGTGGTGTACGGCCAGTGTAGGAGATCGCTCCCCACACCATGATGCCGGGTGTTGGCCCTGTGTGCCTCGGTCGTATGCAGTCCTGATTGTGGCGCTCACCTGCACGGCGCCAAACACGCATACGACCATCATTGGCACCAAGGCAGAAGCGACTCTCATCGCTGAAGACGACACGTCTCCATTCGTGCCTCCATTCACGCCTGTCGCGACACCACTGGAGGCGGGCTGCACGATGTTGGGGCGTGAGCGGAAGACGGCCTAACGGTGTGCGGGACCGTAGCCCAGCTTCATGGAGACGGTTGCGAATGGTCCTCGCCGATACCCCAGGAGCAACAGTGTCCCTAATTTGCTGGGAAGTGGCGGTGCGGTCCCCTACGGCACTGCGTAGGATCCTACGGTCTTGGCGTGCATCCGTGCGTCGCTGCGGTCCGGTCCCAGGTCGACGGGCACGTGCACCTTCCGCCGACCACTGGCGACAACATCGATGTACTGTGGACACCTCACGCCCCACGTGTTGAGCAATTCGGCGGTACATCCACCCGGCCTCCCGCATGCCCACTATACGCCCTCGCTCAAAGTCCGTCAACTGCACATACGGTTCACGTCCACGCTGTCGCGGCATGCTACCAGTGTTAAAGACTGCGATGGAGCTCCGTATGCCACGGCAAACTGGCTGACACTGACGGCGGCGGTGCACAAATGCTGCGCAGCTAGCGCCATTCGACGGCCAACACCGCGGTTCCTGGTGTGTCCGCTGTGGCGTGCGTGTGATCATTGCTTGTACAGCCCTCTCGCAGTGTCCGGAGCAAGTATGGTGGGTCTGACACACCGGTGTCAAAGTGTTCTTTTTTCCATTTCCAGGAGTGTAGTTTAGATAAGAAGAGATTAGAAGTTTCCGAAATGTGGTGCTACAGAAGATTGCTGAAGATTAGATGGGTAGATCACATAATTAATGAGGAGGTATTGAATAGAATTGGGAAGACGAGGAGTTTGTGGCACAACTTGACTGGAAGAAGGGATCTGTTGGTAGGGCATGTCGTGAGGCATCAAGGGATCACCAATTTAGTACTGGAGGGCAGCGCGGAGGATAAAAATCGTAGAGGGAGACCAAGAGATGAATACACTAAGCAGATTCGGAAGGATGTAGGTAGCAGTAGGTACTGGGAGATGAAGAAGCTTGCACAGTATAGAGTAGCATGGAGAGCTACATCAAACCAGTCTCAGGACTGAAGGCCACAACAAACAACAACAGCTGTGCCGGTGGGTAGTGCCCGGATAGCTCAATCGGTGAAGCATTTTCCTGCAGAAGGCAAAGGTTCCGGGTTCGAGTCCCGACCCGTCACACAGTTTCACTCTACCAGTAAGTTTTCAGGAGTCCACCACGCCCCCCCCCCCTCTCCCACCACCCTCCCATTATCAAGCACTTCCACAGCGAGGCCCCTCGGTGACGTCGACTGGGCCGCTCTGTGCTGCAGCCGCCCACGCAACTCTGGCGGCGGCCTCTCCGCCCGGATTACCGGAAGCTCGCAGGCCGCGAAGGCTCTGCGTAAAAACGCAGCGGGCGGCCGCCCGGGGGCGACGCGATGCCCCACATCATGGCTGGCGCTGCTCCCTTTTGCAAACCGCTCTCAGCGAATGTGTCGCCTCCCCTGTCCAGACTGCTCCGCGCCTCGCTTCATTTTTCGATTAAATTCTACTTTTTTATTATTGAAATACTGATTACACAGGAGTGACATTATCTACATCAAAGGCGCCCCCCCCTCTCACCCTCTCCCGTCGCCGTGCTTGTCCCCTCTTCCACTTCCCCTCTGTCCTCCCACCGCAATCCTCCTGCAGTCTCTCTTTTTCCTTTCCGTAGTCTATTTGTCCGGAGCGCGCTCGCCGCCCGCGCATATGTACGTGCGTATATTTTTTTTCCTCTCCCCCCACCCCCCTCCCCGGTCCGCGGAAGGTATTTTTATTATATTTTTATGACCGACATCAAAGACTAAATCTGTTGATCAGCGAACTCATATGTAAATTATAACAAAAATGTGATTATATCTTGCGCGAGTGTGACTGTCACCGGGCGGTTCTTTTGATCTGCGCTGCGGCCCGTGTTGTTATTTTAACAGTCGAATCCCATTACGGAGAATTTCCATGCGCGCGGCCAGTCGCCTACCGGCCGTTTTCTCTCTTCTCTCCTCTGTCTCTGCCGCACAGACTACGTCTCTCTGTCTCCCGACAGCCGTGTTTTTTGGCGCTAGAAATGTGTACATGCTCATCCGCTCCTGTTTTTATGTGTGTGTGTGTGTGTGTGGCGCACGGGCGCGCGTGTATGTGTGTGTTTCCCTGTTTTTCATTTTGCACTGCGTTACGGGAGCAGACGGGATAACGAGTGTGTGACAAAGGTTTGCAGTAGCATCGCTGACGCATTCTCGATTCCTGCAACAAGATCACGGACCATTCGTTTCAGTGACTACTCCAAAACTGCGCCAGTACACCTACTCTGCTTACCTGTGAACTGACTATTCAAAACCCACAGTTGTTCTGTAATGTAATAAATTTGCAAGAACTGCAACCAAGAAAACTGGCAGCATCGCTTGCAAGAGATTTGAAATCATTTATTACAGCGGATCGATTTCGGTCATGAAAGCACATATTACAGCTTCAACGTCAGTACAGAAGAACATAACAGGTAACCACCAAATTTTTTATTCAAAATCTGGTCGTTAGCTGCTATGTTCTATTTTGACGCCTTGTTGAAGTTGTACTATCAGCTTTTATTATTCAAGGCTTGCATTTGCACTCAGCATGACCACGTTGTTGTTGTTGTTGTTGTGGTCTTCAGTCCTGAGACTGGTTTGATGCAGCTCTCCATGCTACTCTATCCTGTGCAAGTTTCTTCATCTCCCAGTACCTACTGCAACCTACATCCTTCTGAATCTGCTTAGTGTATTCATCTCTTGGTCTCCCCCTACGATTTTTACCCTCCACGCTGCCCTCCAATACTAAATTGGTGATCCCTTTATGCCTCAGAACATGTCCTACCAACAGATCCCTTCTTCTAGTCAAGTTGTGCCACAAACTTCTCCCCAATCATATTCAATACTTCCTCATTAGTTATGTGATCTACCCATCTAATCTTCAGCATTCTCCTGTAGCACCACATTTCGAAAGCTTCTATTCTCTTCTTGTCCAAACTATTTACCGTCCATGTTTCACTTCCATACAAGGCTACACTCCATACAAATACTTTCAGATATGACTTCCTGAGACTTAAATCTATACTCGATGTTAACAAATTTCTCTTCTTCAGAAACGCTTTCCTTGCCATTGCCAGTCTACATTTTATATCCTCTCTACTTCGACCATCATCAGTTATTTTGCTCCCCAAATAGCAAAACTCCTTTACTATTTTAAGTGTCTCATTTGCTAATCTAATACCCTCAACATCACCCGACTTAATTCGACTACATTCCATTATCCTCGTTTTGCTTTTGTTGATGTTCATCTTATATCCTCCCTTCAAGACACCATCCATTCCATTCAACTGCTCTTCCAAGTCCTTTGCTGTCTCTGACAGAATTACAATGTCATCAGCGAACCTCAAAGTTTTTATTTCTTCTCCATGGATTTTAATACCTACTCCGAATTTTTCTTTTGTTTCCTTCACTGCTTGTTCAATATACAGATTGAATAACACCGGGGAGAGACTACAACCCTGTCTCACTCCCTTCCCAACCACTGCTTCCCTTTCATGTCGATCGACTCTTATAACTGCCATCTAGTTTCTGGACAAATTGTAAATAGCCTTTCGCTCCCTGTATTTTACCCCTGCCACCTTTAGAATTTGAAAGAGAGTATTCCAGTCAACATTGTCAAAAGCTTTCTCTAAGTCTACAAATGCTAGAAAAGTAGGTTTGCCTTTCCTTAATCTTTGTTCTAAGATAAGTCGTAAGGTCAGTATTGCCTCACGTGTTCCAGTATTTCTAGTGAATCCAAACTGATCTTCCCCGAGGTCGGCTTCTACTAGTTTTTCCATTCGTCTGTAAAGAATTCGTGTTAGTATTTTGCAGCTGTGGCTTATTAAACTGATAGTTCGGTAATTTTCACATCTGCCAACACCTGCTTTCTTTGTGATTGGAATTATTATATTCTTCTCGAAGTCTGAGGGTATTTCGCCTGTTTCACACATCTTGCTCACCAGATAGTAGAGTTTTGTCAGGACTGGCTCTCCCAAGGCCGTCAGTAGTTCCAATGGAATGTTGTCTACTCCGGGGGCCTTGTTTCGACTCAGGTCTTTCAGTGCTCTGTCAAACTCTTCACGCAGTATTGTATCTCCCATTTCATCTTCATCTACATCCTCTTCCATTTCCATAATATTGTCCTCAAGTGCATCGCCCTTGTATAGACCCTCTATATACTCCTTCCACCTTTCTGCTTTCCCTTCTTTGCTTAGAACTGGGTTTCCATCTGAGCTCTTGATGTTCATACAAGTGGTTCTCTTATCTCCAAAGGTCTCTTTAATTTTCCTGTAGGCAGTATCGATCTTACCCCTAGTGAGATAAGCCTCTACATCCTTACATTTGTCCTCTAGCCATCCCTGCTTAGCCATTTTGCACTTCCTGTCGATCTCATTTTTGAGACGTTTTTATTCCTTTTTGCCTGCTTCGTTTACTGCATTTTTATATTTTCTCCTTTCATCAATTAAATTCAATATTTCTTCTGTTACCCAAGGATTTCTACTAGCCCTCTTAGCATGACCACACAGTGACTAAAATCTATTTGCTGTAATAGATGATTTCAAACCTCCTCCGACCGATGCTGCGAATTTTCTTGTATACAACATTAATATTGTATTCGTTGAACACATGGTTCCAATGGAATCCAACACAAAATTTTCAAGAGTTACTATCTTCTCGAAGAAGAGGCACACACCTGTTTCTAAAGGCGATGCTATCTTTTCGTTTCTGCAGTTGTAACTGCTCTCCCACAGCGATCGTCTAATGCTGCAGACCATATAAACTTACATCTAATGTGCATTTACATGTACATCTATCTACAGACATACTGCACAAGCCAGCGTATGTTGCGTGGCGGAGGGTCACCAATACTACTACTTGTCGTTTCCTCTCCTACTCCACACGCAAATGCCAACGGCCTTGCCGCAGTGGTAACACCGGTTCCCGTCACATCACCGAAGTTAAGCGCTGTCGGGCTGGGCTAGTACTTGGATGGGTGACCATCCGATTGCCGATCGCTGTTGGCAAGCGGTGTGCACTCAGCCCTTGTGAGGCAAACTGAGGACCTACTTGACTGAGATGTAGTGGCTCTGTTCTCGTAAACTGGCATCCGACCAGGAGAGTGGTGTACTGACCACATGCCCCTCCATATCCACATCCCGTGATGCTTGTGGGCGAGGATGACACGGCGGCCGGTCGATACCGTTGGGCCTTCAAAAGTCTGTTCGGACGGAGTTTTTATTAGTCCAAACCCAAATGCACTGAGGGGAAAGCATCTTTTTGTATGCCTCTGTACGAGCCCTCCTAACCTCTCACCTCGGTTCTGCATTCCCCAGAACGCGAAACCGAGGGACGTCTCGAGTTACTTTGCACTATAACAGTAACAATTTAAAGGGTTTTTCCCACTTGTCTACTCCTACCTTCTCTCGTCTCTCAGCGACAGCTGAAGATTATCCTCTGTTTTGCATCTGAAATTAATACTGTAATGCTTCATTATTTTTCAGAGCTCTATATTCTACACATGTACTGACATGATTGGTGCGTGGATAGAACCGCAAACTGACCAAGTTTGCATCTAGCGCTCTACATACGTTCTATGAGTGCACTTGTAGTCACACCTACACGTCCAAGTGGTAGTCAGGTTCGTTCTATACCTTAGGTGTCAACATCCTGTCAGTGGCCATCACAGCGCCGTTGAGACATTCTCTCAGCTGTTCCAGTGTTCTCGGTAGTGGGCGTACGTAAACACGGTTCCCAATTTACACCGGAACGTAAGAAGTCACAAGGCGTTAAGTCAGGCAACCTGGGGGCGCCAAGGGAACAGAGCCACATCGTCTTCACCACCATAATGCAGAAATTTGTTGTCCTGATAGCCGTGTGCCCCATCTCATTGGAAGATGGAGTCAGCAGTGTAATCGACCACAACTGCAACATATCAAGGTAAGAATATTTTCACAGAAGAGAAACTGTCCATGCAGTTTCGTCTGTGACACTGCAAAGGAACGTTAAACGCCAGCGAATTCCAATGATGCGCCACAGTTTTAAGAGGATGTTCAGTGCACAACCCTCTCACACTGCGGTGATTAACCTTTCCAGATAGATGGAAGGTCGCTTCGCCGCTGAATGTCAGCCTGGGGGCGAAACGTTCATCCTCAGGTGCTTCTTGCATTTGGATGCAAATTGAATGCACAAACCACAATCATACATGGAAGAACCCTGGAGATACTAAAAGGTATCAGATAGATTATATAATGGTAAGACAGACATTTAGGAACCAGGTTTTAAATTGTAAGACATTTCCAGGGGAAGATGTGGACTCTGACCACAATCTAATGGTTATGACCTGTAGATTAAAACTGGAGAAACTGCAGAAAGGTGGGAATTTAAGGAGATGGGACCTGGATAAACTGAAAGAACCAGAGGTTGTACAGAGTTTTAGGGAGACCATAAGGGAACAATTGACAGGAATGGGGGAAAGAAATACAGTAGAAGAAGAATGGGTAGCTTTGAGGGACGAAGTAGTGAAGGCAGCAGAGGATCAAGTAGGTAAAAAGACCGGGGCTCTTAGAAATCCTTGGGTAACAGAAGAAATATTGAATTTAATTGATGAAAGGAGAAAATATAAAAATGCAGTTAATGAAGCAGGCAAAAAGGAATACAAACGTCTCAAAAATGAGATCAACAGGAAGTGCAAAATGGCTAAGCAGGGATGGCTAGAGGACAAATGTAAGGATGTAGAGGCTTATCTCACTAGGGGTAAGATAGATACTGCCTACAGGAAAATTAAAGAGACCTTTGGAGATAAGAGAACCACTTGTATGGACATCAAGAGCTCAGATGGAAACCCAGTTCTAAGCAAAGAAGGGAAAGCAGAAAGGTGGAAGGAGTATATAGAGGGTTTATACAAGGGCGATGTACTTGAGGACAATATTATGGAAATGGAAGAGGATGTAGATGAAGATGAAATGGGAGATACGATACTGCGTGAAGAGTTTGACAGAGCACTGAAAGACCTGAGTCGAAACAAGGCCCCCGGAGTAGACAACATTTCATTGGAACTACTGACGGCCTTGGGAGAGCCAGTCCTGACAAAACTCTACCATCTGGTGAGCAAGATGTATGAAACAGGCGAAATACCCTCAGACTTCAAGAAGAATATAATAATTCCATTCCCAAAGAAAGCAGGTGTTGACAGATGTGAAAATTACCGAACAATCAGTTTAATAAGCCACAGCTGCAAAATACTAACACGAATTCTTTGCAGACGAATGGAAAAACTAGTAGAAGCCGACCTCGGGGAACATCAGTTTGGATTCCGTAGAAATACTGGAACACGTGAGGCAATACTGACCTTACGACTTATCTTAGAAGAAAGATTAAGGAAAGCCAAACCTACGTTTCTAGCATTTGTAGACTTAGAGAAAGCTTTTGACAATGTTGACTGGAATACTCTCTTTCAAATTCTAAAGGTGGCAGGGGTAAAATACAGGGAGCGAAAGGCTATTTACAATTTGTACAGAAACCAGATGGCAGTTATAAGAGTCGAGGGGTAAGAAAGGGAAGCAGTGGTTAGGAAGGGAGTGAGACAGGGTTGTAGCCTCTCCCCGATGTTATTCAATCTGTATATTGAGCAAGCAGTAAAGGAAACAAAAGAAAAATTCGGAGTAGGTATTAAAATCCATGGAGAAGAAATAAAAACCTTGAGGTTTGCCGATGACATTGTAATTCTGTCAGAGACAGCAAAGGACCTGGAAGAGCAGTTGAACGGAATGGACAGTGTCTTGAAAGGAGGATATAAGATGAACATCAACAAAAGCAAAACGAGGATAATGGAATGTAGTCGAATTAAGTCGGGTGATGCTGAGGGAATTAGATTAGGAAATGAGACACTTAAAGTAGTAAAGGAGTTTTGCTATTTGGGGAGCAAAATAACTGATGATGGTCGAAGTAGAGAGGATATAAAATGTAGACTGGCAATGGCAAGGAAAGCGTTGCTGAAGAAGAGAAATTTGTTAACATCGAGTATAGATTTAAGTGTCAGGAAGTCATTTCTGAAAGTATTTGTATGGAGTGTAGCCATGTATGGAAGTGAAACATGGACGGTAAATAGTTTGGACAAGAAGAGAATAGAAGCTTTCGAAATGTGGTGCTACAGAAGAATGCTGAAGATTAGATGGGTAGATCACATAACTAATGAGGAAGTATTGAATAGGATTGGGGAGAAGAGAAGTTTGTGGCACAACTTGACCAGAAGAAGGGATCGGTTGGTAGGACATGTTCTGAGGCATCAAGGGATCACCAATTTAATATTGGAGGGCAGCGTGGAGGGTAAAAGTCGTAGGGGGAGACCAAGAGATGAATACACTAAGCAGATTCAGAAGGATGTAGCTTGCAGTAGGTACTGGGAGATGAAGAAGCTTGCACAGGATAGAGTAGCATGGAGAGCTGCATCAAACCAGTCTCAGTACTGATGACCACAGCAACAACAACCACAATCTTCCAGTTTTAACTATCGCACGAGCTGAAGATGACACACTTTTGAAATGCAGCCGCCATAAAATCTTCCACACAGTTTAGTGCCGTATTCCAAGTCCTGGCTTCGGCGGAAAGTTGATTATTTTGGAACGCATACGAAACTTTCCCTTATGCTTTCCAAGAACGCATCTAGCAAATCTGATCTATCGGTACTTTTCTGTTTACAGAGGCAACCAGTGAGGCTAAATTGTCGGTACCAACGCACAATGCTCTGTTTACGACGGTTCTTTTCCGTAATTCCTTCTGAAAGGACGCTGCACTATAATAAAAGTAGAATTTGATTAATCAGTTCATTGTTAATGGTGTTGTCATGTATTTAGGACTTTAACTGGACTTTTCGTTGGGTTATTTAAATTTCTAATGTACAGCACCTGTCAACAACTCATTTATTGCGTGACTTCAATATTTAACTTGAAATTATATTTCTATTATTGTAGCGAAAGTTATCATTTGCAATTACGTGTTGTAAACTATCTCCATCGTCCAGCCGGATTCCATATTCCTAGATATCGGTACGGCATGTGACATGTTGCCGCAATGCTGACTGGTAACGAAGGTGGAAGGTTACGGAAAAGGTTCCCAGATACGTGAGTGACCCGACGAATTCCTAGTAAGAGAAGCCAGTATGTCGTCTTCGACGGCGAGTGTTCATAAGAGGAAAGGGTATCGGCAGAAGTGTTCCATGTAAAAGCGACAGGACCGCTGTTATTTTCTACATACATAAATGGTTTGGCAGAGGGTAAGCAGCTGTGTGCGGCTGTTTGTCGATGATGCTGTGGTGTGTGGAAGGTGTCGTTGTTGAGTGACTGTAGCATACAATATGACATAGACAAAATTTCTACTTGGTGCAGTGGAGCCACAGGTCAGTGATCTAAGAGGAGCGGTAACGCCAATCAGCCTCTGCTTTCTCAAGAATCAAGACAAATATGGCACTGTTCTACTGTATTCGTACTGGAGTGACTTGTTTATAGTTGCGCCAGGGTTGCAGTTATTTTTTAGACTGTTATGTAGTTCTACTATGTGCTGTACCAGTTAACTAATTTAAGAATATATTGTGTTTTAGATCAGTGATGGATGGTGTGTCTCTTAAATTAACTGAGGTAGAAGTGATTATTTATTTTCAGATGCTTTCCGCAATGTGCAGTTCTGAAACCTCCGCATTAAGATAAGACAAACGTTATTCTTACGAGAAAAATTTTGCGTTCAGTTGTTCTGTTAGCGGCATCTGTAGCGACGGAACATTTTTTTAATGAGTCGCGTGCTAAATGTAGGACCCTAGTTGTGATTCTTTTTACTGGTGACGTAGTTTTAGAGGGGCATTTTTATTTAGGCCCCATACTGTGCTGGTGCACCGGAGTCAAATTACAACTGCACAGCCAGAAAAAAGTGGAACATCGTCAAGGTCTGTGTCTCAACAGAGGAAAGTCCACTGGACCTGACGGGATACCAATTCGATTCTACACAGAGTACGCGAAAGAACTTGCCCCCCTTCTAACAGCCGTGTACCGCAAGTCCCTAGAGGAACGGAAGGTTCCAAATGATTGGAAAAGAGCACAGGTAGTCCCAGTCCTCAAGAAGGGTCGTCGAGCAGATGCGCAAAACTATAGACCTATATCTCTGACGTCGATCTGTTGTAGGATTTTAGAACATGTTTTTTGCTCGAGTATCATGTCGTTTTTTGAAACCCAGAATCTACTATGTAGGAATCAACATGGATTCCGGAAACAGCGATCGTGTGAGACCCAACTCGCTTTATTTGTTCACGAGACCCAGAAAATATTAGATACAGGCTCCCAGGTAGATGCTATTTTTCTTGACTTCCGGGAGGCGTTCGATACAGTTCCGCACTGTCGCCTGATAAACAAAGTAAGAGCCTACGGAATATCAGTGCAGCTGTGTGACTGGATTGAAGAGTTTTTAGTAAACAGAACACAGCATGTTGTTATCAATGGAGAGACGTCTACAGACGTTAAAGTAACCTCTGGCGTGCCACAGGGGAGTGTTATGGGACCATTGCTTTTCACAATATATATAAATGACCTAGTAGATAGTGTCGGAAGTTCCATGCGGCTTTTCGCGGATGATGCTGTAGTATACAGAGAAGTTGCAGCATTAGAAAATTGTAGCGAAATGCAGGAAGATCTGCAGCGGATAGGCACTTGGTGCAGGGAGTGGCAACTGACCCTTAACATAGACAAATGTAATGTATTGCGAATACATAGAAAGAAGGATCCTTCATTGTATGATTATATGATAGCGGAACAAACACTGGTAGCAGTTACTTCTGTAAAATATCTGGGAGTATGCGTGCGGAACGATTTGAAGTGGAATGATCATATAAAATTAATTGTTGGTAAGGCGGGTACCAGGTTGAGATTCATTGGGAGAGTCCTTAGAAAATGTAGTCCATCAACAAAGGAGGTGGCTTACAAAACACTCGTTCGATCTATACTTGAGTATTGCTCATCAGTGTGGGATCCGTACCAGATCGGGTTGACGGAGGAGATAGAGAAGATCCAAAGAAGAGCGGCGCGTTTCGTTACAGGGTTATTTGGTAACCGTGATAGCGTTACGGAGATGTTTAACAAACTCAAGTGGCAGACTCTGCAAGAGAGGCGCTCTGCATCGCGGTGTAGCTTGCTCGCCAGGTTTCGAGAGGGTGCGTTTCTGGATGAGGTATCGAGTATATTGCTTCCCCCTACTTATACCTCCCGAGGAGATCACGAATGTAAAATTTGAGAGATTAGAGCGCGCACGGAGGCTTTCAGACAGTCGTTCTTCCCGCGAACCATACGCGACTGGAACAGGAAAGGGAGGTAATGACAGTGGCACGTAAAGTGCCCTCCGCCACACACCGTTGGGTGGCTTCCGGAGTATAAATGTAGATGTAGATGTAGATGTTCTGTGGCACCAAAGTATAAATACCCTTAGGATGTGTTGGTGATTCATTCTCACGGCCATTGGCGATTAGTGGTCTCTGTTTTGACCCTGCAGGCAGTAACTATGCTAAGTTTAGAGGTGAAAAGTGTACGCGACATTCATTCTAGGGTACAACAATACCCCGTCGATGAATACGTACCCCGCCGAACAACTTAAGCCATTTGAACGGAGTCGCAGCGTGCACATCCGGGAAGCTGGATGGATGTATCTACGGATTGCTGCGTATGTTGAGCACAATGTATCGGTGACGAGTCGTTTCTTACAGGGGTGGTCTATGCACCTTTCCAACACCCGTAGATTTGGTTCTGGACGACCACGTAGTAAAGACGGACATCAAGATCGACGGAATGGGCGAGCAGCATTGGCCGACATCGGCAGTGAAGACACCCGGACAAATGTTGCACCTGCGGTTGTCACCAAGGGTATCTGAGAAACGTCTGTTCGCAGCAAGACTAAGATCATGAGTGCCTCTGGCCAGTCTATCACTGACACCACGACACAACCAAGCGTGGCTTCTCTGGTATCGTGAAAATTTTGACTGAGGAGTGAAATGGCACCCTGTTGTCTTCAAAAAAATGGTTCAAATGGCTCTGAGCACTATGGGACTTAACAGCTATGGTCATCAGTCCCCTATAACTTAGAACTACTTAAACCTAATTAACCTAAGGACATCACAGAACACCCAGTCATCACGAGGCAGAGAAAATCCCTGACCCCGCCGGGAATCGAACCCGGGAACCCAGGCGTGGGAAGCGAGAACGCTACCTCACGACCACGAGCTGCGGACTGTTGTCTTCAGCGTTGAGACTAGGTTCTGTCTGTATGTGAGTAATGGGCGTACTCGCGTACGGCGTACACCTGTGTAGCGACCTGTTCAAGAGTGCGTTCGACAATAACTAACAAATCCCTCACCAGGTTCCACGGTGTGGGGACCAATCAGTTAATCAGTTACAACTCGCGGTCACATTTGGTGTTTCTGCAGGGTAAAGCAAGCAGTGGTCGCCGCATTGCACAGGTTATTATCGACGTGCTGCTGCCATTTGTTCGACAGGATTTTTCAGCACGACAACGCACGTCCACACACATCTGCTGCGGTACAACGTGCTCTTCACAGTACAACTATCCTGGCCAGCAGGTGTAATGGGACGCAAAATTGAAGCGTCACCCATCCACCAGTGTCAGCCCAGTTTGCAGGTGAATATAAGTTTAATTTAGTTTTGTTTATGTATTTTTGTAATATTTGTGTAATGGTTGTGAATTGTCTAAAGTTTTTGTAATTTTTTTTATGTTTCATGTACGGAGAGGGCGGCGCAACGAACGGAGACAGCATCTTCGCTGCCGGGACCAGAGATAAAATTGCTGGCCACTATACGTCGCGGATCGACAGCCAAAGAGCAACAGAAGATCCTGGAACCGAGTTGTTGCGTCATGCTTCTAAAAAATAAAATAAATGAAAATTTGTAATGTTTTTTACAACAATGATATCATAGGAAGTTTAATCTTATTGAAAATGTTAGTTTTGTCTCGTCAAGGCTCAGGTTCACGTCTGTATGTAGGAAGATAATAAACTAGTGGATGCTACTAAAGTTGAAATACGTGTTCTGAGGATTTATTTATGAAGAATTATGTGAATTGATTAATAATATATTTGACAATATTATTGAATTTTGACAGCGTTCATCGCAACTTTGAATCTCAAAAGTTTATTCAACGTGTGATTCTAATATCGATTAAATCAAGATAAACTGTATCAACATAATTTCTGAGGAGAAACAAACGACATCTAAAATTGAAAAAAAGTTTACGCAAACCAATTGGCCCGAGTGACGTAATTCTGCGCATACGACTCAAATGATGTTTTACAGTTTCGTTCAAGAACCATTCTGAGATAATTTAAAAAGAATATAAATAATTTTGAAGTGGGTTGTAACTGACGTAGGTGGCGAAGTCTGCACATGGTCATATATCAAAAGAAAACCATTTATAAAAACTTACGTCGTTACACTACACAGGTTCACTAAATCTCTCGCTAATTGAATGCATGGTGAAGCGGGAACGTACTTGTTCTCCAGAGGTTGCAAGAACCACTGCCGAATTTGCAACAAAAGGTCCGGGATGCTTGGGACAGTCTATCCCAGGAAGCCATTAGACACATTTACGATCTTTTGTGTGAGAGGAGTGGGTGGGTGGGTGGGTAGACTGAGCACTGATGTGGCTGTTTGGGTACCCTTTACTGTGAGATTTCTTTCTTTTTGTCTGAGTTTGCTTTCATGTACTCCTAGACTGACGATCTACCTACCACACAACATGCGAAGAAAAGTCCTAGTCCTTGAGGGTGTTGCGTTTTTTTTTCAGCAGTGTACTATAGCACTTGAGATTGTAGGCAGTCCTGAACAACATTTAAATAAATTCAACATTCAGTTTAAGAAAGAGAGCAGCCACAACACTAATTTTAACACGTTCGGGCTACGAAAGCAATTTGCGACATGTGCGCCACCGACTGTTAGCCGTAGTCGAAAATAATCCACTGTATTTCGCAAAGCCTTGTGACAACATGAAGCAGTTTTGACAGGCAAAGCATGTAACGCTTATGAAACACTCATGCTCGTCCCTCAGCCTCCAATCTCCTCCCCACAATTGTCAGCCTCCGTAGCTGAGTGGTCATCACATGGCCACATAGCAATTGTGAAAATACCCACAGCTAAACAAACACTTCCATTCAACGCCACGTCCACGTTATCAGGCGTGAACCAGTAACTTCACAGATATTTGGTCCGCAAATACAATTTTTTATGTCTACTGTTAAACAGAAAAAGAATCAAAGTATGCGACAAGTCTCTACGAACATCATTGTAAGTACATTTTACAAGGATATATACAGGCTGTCCCAGCTATCTTGTCCACCCAAAATATCTCTGGAACAATAACAGCTACTGGAAAACGACTTTCACCGGTATCAATGTAGGGCTGGGCCCCATGAATGTACATATTTGGAAACATTCTAAAACGAAAGCATATGTGTTTTTTAACACAAACTTATGTTTTTTTAAATGGACCTCCTATATTTTTTCTTCAGCAATCCATAGCATGACAAAGCACATACACAATGGCGTTGATTGCATCGCAATATTCCCATTACATCCCGAGATATTAAGACGCGAATTTGACGCTTCAAACACCCGATATGCGCTGCTAGCGCACGTCCTGAGGCTCAGGCGTGAACCCCATGCTGCCCGTAATCGCGATGTGAGTGACATGCGTAATCACACTTCCTTACTTATCAAGAGGTCCGAAACGAATAATACGGTCTACTGCCATCCTGCTGCGATTACGGGCAGCATGGGGTTCACGCCTGAGCCTCAGGACGTGCGCTAGCAGCGCATATCGGGTGTTTGAAGCGTCAACTTCGCGTCTTAATATCTCGAGATGTAATGGGAATATTGCGATGCAATCAACGCCATTGTGTATGTGCTTTGTCATGCTATGGATTGCTGAAGAAAAAATATAGGAGGTCCATTTAAAAAAACATAAGTTTGTGTTAAAAAACACATATGCTTTCGTTTTAGAATGTTTCCAAATATGTACATTCATGGGCCCCAGCCCTACATTGATACCGGTGAAAGTCGTTTTCCAATAGCTGTTATTGTTCCAGAGATATTTTGGGTGGACAAGATAGCTGGGACACCCTGTATATAAAAAAAAAAATGTGGTCAGAGCGACTGTCCGCCATGCGTAGGAACCGGGTTCGATCCCCGGTTTCTTTGATGGGAGGACTGGTACAGAGTGCCCTCAGCCTCGTGAGGCCATCTGAGGAGCCACTCGACCAGTTAGCAGCGTTTCAAAGGTCAAGAAACCCGACCAGGAGGGAGGTGAGCTTACCACATATCCAATGACGCCATTTTCAGAGGATGACGCGACGGTCGGTTGGGCTCGATTGGCTCACCAAGGGACAGGAGACGGAACTTTACCTTTCACCTTACTTCTAACCGAGCGAGATAGTGCAGCGGTAGCACAGTGGACTCACTTTCTGGAGGACGACGGTTCAAACCCGCGTCCGGCCTCCCTCATTTAGGTTTTCCATGACTTCCATAAATCGCTTCAGGCAAATGCAGAGATGGCTCCTTCGAAAGGGCACGGCCGACTTCCTATCCATCCTTCCCCAATAGGATGAGACAGTTGAGATTGCTGTTTAGTCCCCTTCCACAAACCAATTTAATTGATGAAAGGAGAAAATATAAAAATGCAGTAAATGAAGCAGGCAAAAAGGAATACAAACGTCTCAAAAATGATATCGACAGGAAGTGCAAAATGGCTAAGCAGGAAAGGCTAGAGGACAAATGTAAGGATGTAGAGGCTTGTCTCACTAGGGGTAAGATAGATACTGCCTACAGGAAAATTAAAGAGACCTTTGGAGAGAAGAGAACCACTTGTATGAATATCAAGAGCTCAGATGGAAACCCAGTTCTAAGCAAAGAAGGGAAGGCAGAAAGGTGGAAGGAGTATATAGAGGGTTTATACAAGGGCGATGTACTTGAGGACAATATTATGGAAATGGAAGAGGATGTAGATGAAGACGAAATGGGAGATAAGATACTGCGTGAAGAGTTTGACAGAGCACTGAAAGACCTGAGTCGAAACAAGACCCCGGGAGTAGACAACATTCCATTGGAACTACTGATGGCCTCGGGAGATCCAGTCATGACAAAACTCTACCATCTGGTGAGCACGATGTATGAGACAGGCGAAATACCCTCAGACTTCAAGAATAATATTATAATTCCAATCCCAAAGAAAGCAGGTGTTGACAGATGTGAAAATTACCGAACTATCAGTTTAATAAGTCACAGCTGCAAAATACTAACGCGAATTCTTTACAGACGAATGGAAAAACTGGTAGAAGCCGACCTCGGCGAAGATCAGTTTGGATTCCGTAGAAATGTTGGAACACGTGAGGCAATACTGACCTTACGACTTATCTTAGAAGAAAGATTAAGAAAAGGCAAACCTACGTTTCTAGCATTTGTAGACTTAGAGAAAACTTTTGACAATGTTAACTGGAATACTCTCTTTCAAATTCTGAAGGTGGCAGGGGTAAAATACAGGGAGCGAAAGGCTATTTACAGTTTGTACAGAAACCAGATGGCAGTTATAAGAGTCGAGGGTCATGAAAGAAAAGCAGCGGTTGGGAAAGGAGTAAGACAGGGTTGTAGCCTCTCCCCGATGTTATTCAATCTGTATATTGAGCAAGCAGTAAAGGAAACAAAAGAAAAATTCGGAGTAGGTATTAAAATTCATGGAGAAGAAGTAAAAACTTTGAGGTTCGCCGATGACATTGTAATTCTGTCAGAGACAGCAAAGGACTTGGAAGAGCAATTGAACGGAATGGACAGTGTCTTGAAAGGAGGATATAAGATGAACATCAACAAAAGCAAAACGATGATAATGGAATGTAGTCATATTGAGTCGGGTGATGCTGAGAGAATTAGATTAGGAAATGAGACACTTAAAGTAGTAAAGGAGTTTTGCTATTTAGGGAGTAAAATAACCGATGATGGTCGAAGTAGAGAGGATATAAAATGTAGACTGGCAATGGCAAGGAAAGCGTTTCTCAAGAAGAGGAATTTGTTAACATCGAGTATAGATTTAAGTGTCAGGAAGTTGTTTCTGAAAGTATTTGTATGGAGTGTAGCCATGTATGGAAGTGAAACATGGACGATAACTAGTTTGGACAAGAAGAGAATAAAAGCTTTCGAAATGTGGTGCTACAGAAGAATGCTGAAGATAAGGTGGGTAGATGACGTAACTAATGAGGAGGTATTGAATAGGATTGGGGAGAAGAGAAGTTTGTGGCACAACTTGACTAGAAGGAGGGATCGGTTGGTAGGACATGTTCTGAGGCATCAACGGATCACAAATTTAGCATTGGAGGGCAGTGTGGAGGGTAAAAATCGTAGAGGGAGACCAAGAGATGAATACACTAAGCAGATTCAGAAGGATGTAGGTTGCAGTAGATACTGGGAGATGAAGAAGCTTGCACAGGATAGAGTAGCATGGAGAGCTGCATCAAACCAGTCTCGGGACTGAGGACCACAACAACAACAACCCCAAACCAATCAACCAACCAACCTCACTTTTGGAAAAAATGGAAATGTCGTGTGGCTAGGGCCTCCCGTCGGGTAGACCGTTCGCCTGGTGCAGATCTTTCGATTTGACGCCACTTGGGCGACCTGCGCGTCGATGGGGATGAAATGATGATGATTAGGACAACACAACACCCAGTCCCTGAGCGAAGAAAATTCCCGACCCAACCGGGAATCGAACCCGGGCTCTTTGGATTGACAGTCTGTCACGCTGACCACTTTTTTTTTTTTTTTTTTTTTTGTGGCCGACCGAGACTCGAACTCGGGACTTTTGCCTTTCGCGGGCAAGTGCTCTACCATCTGAGCTACTTTTTTTTTTTTCTCAAAGCCAAAATCAAATTTCTTGTTCCTTTAAGAACAAACTATGAGGAAGAAATAAGGAAAAGCTTTTTAAGTCGTCATGCGACTTGCAATTAAAGTCTAGTTCTTACAGGAGCTCCTGAAGTGTATTCGCCTACAGCATGCCAGCTCGTCCAAACGTGTCTTCTCATGGCGTAGGCGTGAGTTCTGGGTAGCAGATCTATTCAGTTCGGTTCGTTTTATACAGTTTTCAGCTTCTCAGGGCTTGGACGTTCCAGCTACTAGGTGGGTCATCGAAAGTGCTCCGTAAGAAATTAGAAAAATATTGTTTATAGCGTGGGTTGCGTATCAGGACGCAGTGTCGTTCGTTGAGATAAGTCCAATATCCTATCGTAGACTTGTCGCCTGAAGTAAAAAGATAGCGGATCGTGTGGCCACAGATCCAATTCACTGAGTTAGTTTTGGCGGAGGGGTAGAAAGTCTTATCGGGGTACAAAAGCATGTGGACGTCGATCTGAGCCGGTGTCTGGCGAGTAAGAAACGCCAAAATTCGCCGCGCAAGTGTCCAGACGTCTAGCGCTGTGCCACAGTGGAACCGGTGGACATCCGTGTCATCCACGCCACAGTGGGTGCAGAGGGATGAATCGGCGAGATGGATGCGGTGCAGACGATCTCGGTTAACTTGTTTGCCATTCACGGTGATGTACCACGCTGATTGAACGTCTGATTCGAGAAAACGCGCATGGATCACCTTCCATATGTGTCGCCACACGTACTGTGGATACTTACGTTCAATAGGGTTGGACGGGCGGCACTGTTGTAACAATTCGGAGACTGTTTTCGTGAGGTACAAACGTGTATGTGGTAAGGACCGGTAGATATAACTGAACTCCAGGAAAAATCGTTGGATGTAATAAAAGAGGGTTGGAATGGTCGATATCAGTACTGGGGCGGACAAGGAGGCCGGTGCAAAGTTGTGAAGCAGGAGGCTAGTAAGGCTCTGCGGGCAACGATACCAAAGTTTGAGTTGGGAGCTGACGTATAGTGCCTTGACACGAGTCGGCACGTGGATGAGTCCCACCCCGCCACGATCTCGTGGCAGTGCAAGGGATTCATACTGCACCTTGAATAACATCCCCGAGCTGACGAAGGAGCCGAAAGCCATCAACAGTCGTCGCGCCAGGAGATTTGGGACTGGTAGTACTTGAGCCACGTGTGGTATACGGGAAGCATGATACATGTTCACGTATTGCGCGCGTTGGATAACGTCGAGAGCTCGTAGCCGGTGATCTGCGAGATTTGCTCTGATTGTGGCAGCATTGATAGCCGCTGAGCGGCGCAGGTCTGCTGTGAAATCAAGTCCAAGACGCCGTATGGTGGCGGCGACACTAAGGGGGGCAGCGCATCTCTCCGGCAAGCCCTCACCAATGAGCAGGACCTTGGATTTTGACACGTTGAGGCAGCTCCCCGACGCTTCGCCGTAAGTTGCCACCCATGTCAGTGCTGCTCGTACTTCATCTTCACTGTGCAGATATAATACTATGTCGTCTGCGTAGGCTGTACAACAAAAACGGTGGCCCTGCACAGCCATGCCTTCCAAACGTTGGCGCATGCCCTGGAGCAGGGGTTCCAAGGCGAAAGCATACAAAAGCGTGGAAAGAGGGCATCCTTGCCGTACAGATCGTGCGATGACCAGGGACGGTGTAAGACGACCATTGTACATGATTTTAGAGGTTGCACTACTCAACAGGCGCATAACCACTGTTACAATACCGCCAGGAAAACCCATATGCTGAAGAACTGTCCGTAAATAGAAGTGGTCAACACGGTCGAAAGCCTGGCTAAAGTCCAGTGAAGCCAAGGCGCCAGGGAGACGCTGATGATGCGCTAATGCTATCATGTCTCTGTAACGGCAAAGGGCCGTACGGATGTTGTTGTCGCCTCCTAGGGAAGTCTGGTCGCAGGATGTGACGTAACGTGCGACCTTCTTGAGTCGCGATGCCAGTAGCCGTGTGAATATTTTCATGTCGCTGTTGAGCAAAGTAATTGGTCGATAGTCCTGGACCCTCGATAACCCGCGCGGTTTATGTACGGGTATAATAATTCCTTCTAGAAAGGCGCTCGGGACCACTGTCCTCGGTGACATCAGCTCTTGTGCGATTGCCGTCCACGTGGAAGCCAACAAATACTGAAAACTTTTATAAAATTCGATGGGTATACCATCAGGTCCAGGAGACCTGTTATCGGAACCCGCCTTGATAGCATCTACCACTTCATCTGTGGTTACGTCGCCTTGGAGGTCATGCACTGCATCCTCCGGAAGAGTGTTCGTAGTGAGCTGAGCGACTTCTGTGATCAGTGCTGCAGAATGCGGTACGGCTGCGTATAGCCCGGCAAAATGAGCATGGAGAGCACGACCGATGCTTTGTTGGGTGTCGTGCCGGCGCCCTTCCACATCAGTGAGGACTTGGATCAGAGCTCGTCGTCGTTGTTGTCTTTCCTGAAGGAGGTGGTACATCGACGGACGTTCTTGAGGGATTCGATTAGAAGCTCGAGAACGGACTACAGTGCCTTCCAAGTTACGCTGCATGATCAAGGAGATCTGCGCCTTCGTGCGATGGACCATCGACTGCCGGGCTGGCGAGAAAGGCATCGTCGCACAGTCACGTAGAATGGTGTAGTAGAAGTGCAGGGTATTAGTTTGCCACGCCTTTAATTCCTTCCCAAAACTCATCAGAGTCTTCCTGAGGGTCGGCTTTGCACAGGAGAGCCACCATGATAAGGTGGAGTCATAGGCTTCTCGACGATGGTGGCAGCGTGCCCACGCTTCTTCGACCATACGGCGACAGTCTGAGGAGGTCAGGTGAGCGACATTGAGTTTCCACAGACCACGACTATGCCACACTTTCTGTCGGGCGAGAGTGACGTCACAGAGGTATGCATCATGGTCTGAAAAGGCCAAGGGCCAGACTTCCGCATGACGTGTGCCATCAGCAAGGGAGCGGGTAACGTAGATGCGATCTATGCGGCTTGACGAGTGAGAGGTGTAGAATGTATAGCCCGGTTGAATTCCGTGGAGCTTCTTCCATGTGTCAACAAGTCGGAGACGGTCGATGACCACTGAGAGAGATGCACAAGGGGAATGTCGCGGGAGTTGGTCCGCGGGCTCTTGTGTCGAGTTAAAATCCCCACCGAGTACCAAATCGTCCTGCGGACCGGTGAAGAGGGGTGTGACGCTTTCGGCAAAAAAAAGTTTGTCGGTCATGACGGCGGCCAGTGCCGGACGGAGCGTAGATATTAATAATACGCACGCCGAACAGTGTGAGGGCCATACCTCGCGCAGTGGGGAGGTAGATGACGTCCTCTGCAGGGAGTCCGTCGCGTAGCAGGATGGCGACGCCGCTACCGGTATCGGATGCGGGGGAAACATGGGCGTTATATCCGGTGGGAACTAGGAAGTCAGCCACAAACACCTCTTGTAAGAGTGCTATATCCACCTCCGCAGAGTAAATAGTGTCTCTGAACATGGCCAGTTTATGGGGGGCACGAATGGTGGCAAGATTCATCGTGGCGATACGATATTGCTGTGTGCTGCCATCCTCAGTATTTGCAGAACGTGCGGTAGAAGTAGCCGTCAGGTGGAGACCCGCCGGTGGTCCCGCAGTGGTGATAATTACTGGCGGGGCGCCAGCCCCAGTGTCGCCGAGGTGGACTCCTGTGCAGACACGCTGGTAGTCTGTTCCGCTTCTTCTTCAACGTCATCGGCCCAGGAAGCTGACGACGTGGACATGTGACGGTCACGTACTTCCGGAACGGGTGTTGTGGATTCCGCAACATGAGTGGCAGGGGGACCTCCGTCATCATTCGTTGACAACGGCGAGGACACGTCCCTGGCTGGGAGAGTAGGCGTCACAGGAGGGGCTCCTGTTGCTGCCACATCGCGTGACTGGACGCAATGTGGGAGATCATCGTCAGACATCAGGTCGACATCTCGTGGGGCCGTCTGAGAAAGGGCGTCATCGGAAGGCGTTCGTCGTCGTTTCCTGTGTTTGCGAGGCGACCGCTGTTTTCTGATGTGGCCTTCTGAATCAGAATGTGGTCACCCGTCGTCTGACGCCGAACCCGTCTGGACAAAGGCAGACGTCGGCACGACACCGAGGTCGACGTCCATGGTTCCAACAGGAACATCGGTTTCGGTCTGCAAACCGGACGGTCCTGAAGCGAGCACTGGAGGTGACGCCGTGCTTGTGTCCTCGGCGCGTTGTGCTGCGGCGGGTGGCGTTGACGATGCTGCTGGCGCAATCGAGATTGGTACGACGGGATCCTGTGCAACCTTGGCGTAGGTGATGGGTAAGGACGTGACCGTCGAAGCCTGTGTCTCTTCACGTAACGGCGTCTGTATTAAACGGCGGTGTAAGCATTCGGAACGTACATGTCCCTCCTGGCCACATCCTGCGCACGTTCGTGGCTGTCCATCATACATGACGATGGCCCTCACACCGCCAATCAGCAGGTACGATGGGACATGTTTCGTCAGCTCAATTTTTATTTGTCTGACGCCATTTAATACGGGGTAGGTCGTAAATGTTTGCCACTTCTCCGCGACGTGACCCAAGACGGTGCCATATGGTTGGAAAGCGGCAATGACCACATCCTGAGGCACCTCGAACGGGAGTTCAAACACCCGCGATGTTCGGAGACCGAATCCAGCATGGGCGACTGTCACAGCACCCATATGTCCATCAGAGTGTTTAAATTTCAGTCCGGTGGCATGACGGTGAATTATGTCATTGCAAATTTCCTCCGTCGACATCTTGATGTAGACAACACTTCCAGTGATGGAAAAATGTATGCCGATTACGTCCTGGGGGTTCAAACGTAGATCCTCACGTATGAACTGTTCGACTTCGAATGCTCTGGGTCGTGGATGTTCGGCCTGAAACGTGACTTTGATCGTTGCACGGCGGTACGAGTGCGCCATGGTGTACGTTAGTACTGGACTCGATAGACACAAACACCGCGACGCGGAAGTAAACACCGCCAAGAGCGGAGCGTCACACGGCGCGCGGAGCAGCTCCGCACGCTAGCACGGCTGCGAGCCGACTGTCCACTCAGCTACCGGGGCGGACACCTCACTTTTAACAATTACGTTTGCGATGACTGGACGCACGCCAAACAAATTGACGGTAGTCAGCTTGGCCAATACTTCTGCAAGCATGTCTGGAGCTGTTGTACTCAATGTCAATGCTGTGAGTTCACCCAAGGCTGTAGTACGTGGAAGCCCACAGACGGAGTGTTGCACGACCCACCACCAAAAAGAAATCACCTTCCTTGATAAGATGCGACCTTGCAAACCAATAGAACAACACAAAATCTATACTCAAGATCCGTACACCCTTTACTGCCGATTCATCGTTGATGCAGATCACTGTTAAGAAATGCTTTTATATAGCGGTGCCACTGCGGAGGCATTCCGTCCTGTTTAAAAGTGAAAATTTTCATGTTATATTATCGCTACCTCGATTCGATGCACATTGGGATATGAACGAGCGAGCTAGCTGCTCCTACTTCGGCAAACACACGAACCAGCAACAGCAACACGCAGCTGGCGACGAGGTAATCTCCACTTTTGATGCGTAAGTGACTTACATCATGCATGTGAAACGGGCTGAATTATTCTGATTACTCTATGGACATGAGACTGCAATATATCAATGGCGGAGAAAAGGCCTAGTGTTCATTCATTCTGTACATGCTGTTATAGGGAACTTGTAAAATGCAGTGCTTGCGGACCATATTACAATTACGTTTACTAGTTTTCAGTAGGTTCAGTACAGAATTTAACAAACTTCTAAATTAGCAACTTCAGCCTTTTTTAACCGCCGGAAGAAATTTACAAAAAACACTCTAAGGCAATAAGCAAGCGTAATGTGAGCCGTAAGTGAAATGTAGCTTATAACCAGTAGACACGGAGCAAGCTTTGGAAGTCGAATTCGAACTTCGATGCGGCTACACGTAGCAAATTGGGAAATCATGAAAAATGGTACAAGATTTCCGTAGACTACTTAAATTGAAATTCCGTATAGTTTCAATGAATCTAAAGTTGCAATTTAGCCCTGTTGAAAGTAAATACACATTTCTCAATTGCATCAGCCAATGCTCCTGAACCACTCCACAAAATCAACTCTCCACAGTACATTAAACCCATTTAAAGCTGAAAGAGCAACCTATAAGTCACTTGAAGGTACAGATACTTATCACTGAAATAAATTTGAACTGTTTCTTGTTATAAAGCAAACTCGAGGGTGGGAAAAAAACACTTTTGGCACGTGAAATGGCGATAATTTTGTTAGATCCTAGATTTAGCAGTACATGAAGTTCATTCGTATGAAAGCAACTGAAATACGTGTGGCATTTACATCGAAAGGTGGTGGCCGAAAGCTTCCAGCTTGCACACGACACAAACGTCTGAATTACTTCTTGATACCAGTTTGCTGCCCAGGCAGAAGACCAGGAGAGACGTGATGTATCCTTTGTGGTTTGGACAAGATTCTGAAACCAATCGAACTTACACGCTCCGGCGCGTTCCCATTGGTCAACTCTGGTCAAAGCCTTAGTCGTCATGATTCAGAAATCCCTGAACTTCCTCATTTGACAAAGACGCGCCGCGTGAACGGACAAATCAATGTGCGGATCGACATTCTGCTGCCAAAAAGTAACTAACATTGCGCGTATAGCAGAGTCATGATATATGAAAACACGCTCGTAATAAAATGGCCGCCATTCACCACTGAGAGCAATAATTAATGTAAATACTGCATCGTCGGCGTTTAAGTCGCTTGCCAAGATTACTGACTGCAGTAACGCGGTTGGCACATGTTGCCTGCGTTAGAGAATGTGTAGTAATGCATAAAGTACTCAAGTTACTGAACACTGTGAAACGTCCTCTTAGATTACCTGTCAACATGTCAAGAGTCAGCACTGTCTTTCCGTTGGAAGGTCACCACTACTTCTTCAAGACTGCATGGAAATCCACTACTTCCGTGTGCGTTCTCTTATACTGCTCAGACTTTGAAAAAAAAAAACACTGAAATTCTACTATTATGATGAATGATCAGGACTATCTTTATGGACTGTGAGAAAATTTTAGCTTTTGACCAACATTGTATAAATAAGTGTGTGCATTGGATATCTTTGTTATTGTAATTATGAAAAATTTTATCAAATCATTATTGGCCACTGCCCAAAACAATTTGTAAAAATTTTTGTGGGGAGCATGGGGGCTATGTAAGTAGGCTGTTTATGTTTTCTTATTGGCAACGTTACGTAGCGCTCTGTGTGCTAGTTTGCATTGTTGTCTGCCATTGTAGTGTTGGGCAGTTGGCTGTTAACAGCGCGTAGCGTTGCGCAGTTGGAGGTGAGCCGGCAGCAGTGGTGAATGTGGGAAATGAGATGGCGGATTTTTGAGTACAGAATGGATATTATGAACTGCTATGTATATTATGCTTTTTCAACACTATTTAGGTAAATACATTGTTTGTTCTCTATTAAAATCTTTCATTTGCTAACTATGCCTATCAGTAGTTAGTGCCTTCCGTAGTTTGAATCTTTTATTTAGCTGGCAGTAGTGACGCTCGCTGTATTGCAGTAGTTCGAGTAACAAAGATTTTTGTGTGGTAAGTGATTTGTGAAACGTATAAGTTAATGTTAGTCAGGGCCATTCCTTTGTAGGGATATCTGAAAGTCAGATTGCGTTGCGCTAAAAAATATTATGTGTCAGTTTAAGCACAGTCATGTACAGTTTTTCTAAGGGGACGTTTCAACTGACACTGGGCAAGCACAAAAAATAGTCGTTTGAGGTTCAGTTTAGTTTATTACGAGCAATCATCCAGAAATAGTGGTAGTTTAGGGTAATTTATTTAAGCACTCCGAGGTCATCCGGGGGTGGTGACGACAGACTTACAATTTCTAACTTTCATCCATAGGAATTACTCTCCGTTTTTTAGGTGATAAGAGATGATTGCTGTTAAGGTAGAAGCTCTGCTAGATGGACCCATAATGTGCACGTTACCACAATTTGAGTCCCTGTAGTGTGGAGTTAACCGTTTCCACTACATATTCAACGTTTAAATACTATTACGGCAGAGTAATTTTCCTCCACAGTCGCACATTGCAGAAGCTTTACCATTATCTTATTACTAGTCAAAATTTAGATAGCATTACCCATAAGCCATATTTCTATTTGGGGGAGGGGGTGAGGAGGAGAGAGAATACATATCAGGGTAAAAGCCTGGCTGTCGCAGTTACACGCTTGAATTGCGCGGTTTTTCAATTTTATAAGAAGTGGTCACGGAAGGAGTTGATTAGCCACGAAACAAACGTAGCTAAGACTATAGTGAAGATGGCGTTTACTGTCAAGGTGTATAGTCCTCTCCTTACCGGCAATACATGGAAACATCGATTTGGTAAATATAGTCGTGTTTGGCACCTTGAAATATGCAGGAACACCTGCAAGACATCGACCTCAGGCACTCGCCTACATGAGCGCAACCTTTCGATATATCCGTTCGTCATGTTCACATTCAAAGATCGTGAGCGAACTGACAGAAAGCTTCTCTAAAAGAATTCTGGATTTGAAAGGTATCTGAGACTATAGAACTGGCAAAGAATATAAAACTGGAGTGCTCTGCTAGAGGGTCTTTCGAACTTCCTTCAAAAAACAGTGTGTGCAATTTAACTTCGGAATGAAAGGCTTGCTCACCCACATATTCTAAAATTATTAATAAAGGGGAAGGTACAACTTCATTGCGCTACTAGCAGGCCGTCAGCGTAAGAGAAAACTAAACACTCAAGTGCGAAGCCACCTAGCAGAATTACTTACCCATCGCGACATAGCAGCAACTTGTCGAGAGAACGTTGAACTAACGTCCTCCTAAATGGCTTCACGGACAAAAATTAGACTTCCTCATTCACCAAAACTCACCGATCGACGAGAAAGTTTCTTGCATCTGCACGAAACTAAAACCTGCTGCTACTTGAAAATAGTTGTGAACACTTGGTGTAGAGTATGAAATGAGTTAGAACATCTAAAACTACTTTGATAGCACCAAGTCTAACATTTTTACTGAGCCGCGTCCGTCCGCTATGGAAGTCGGCTATCGCGTCTCGGTGGACTCCAATACAGAGTAGTAGCAGTCATCTCTCTCCATTTTACGGGTGCTTCCGTAAGGTAAATTGCATAATTATGCCAGTCTCAGATTTATAGTGTATTGATGTTCATAATGAAAATGGACTTAACCTAATTAAGTACAATTCCTTCAGTAGTCGGTAATCAATAAGTGCCACATAGTCGCAAGTGTTAATAAGTTGATAGTACTGACTTTGTGACGTCAGCGATACTTCGATGTCTTGGTCAGCAGACCTCGTCTGAGAATTCTCCCACGACGGAGTCTTTCCATGTGTTACTTAAGCTACGAAAGAATATTCTAGGGCAGGAGTCTGCATCCGACCCGTGAAGAGATTTAATTCGTCCCGCGCTTGGGCAAATTTTTTTGAAGTAGCGCGTGATTCTTCGCGCTCGTCTGTAGAGGCCGCTCAAAGCACGTCAGAACGGACTTTACTTTTTTCATAAATTTTGTTGTTGAAATTAAGAATTCTTAAAAAAGAAAAAAATAATAGAGACTCCAACAGGAGCGCCCTGCCTGCAGCTGTTCGTCACTTCCTGGCAGTATTTGTTGTGTTGACATTTCAAGTTTTTCTTTCTTTCTTTCGAATA
This sequence comes from Schistocerca cancellata, assembly GCF_023864275.1. NCBI lineage: Eukaryota > Metazoa > Arthropoda > Insecta > Orthoptera > Acrididae > Schistocerca > Schistocerca cancellata. The sequence continues at coordinate 42,409,299 of NC_064632.1, read as the reverse complement.
CGTGTGCAGTACGTCCGCTGAAACTGTAAAGAGAAAAGTGGATATTAAACATACTATCGCCAGTATAGCGTGGGCAGTGAAATATTTCGTTAAACAGAAAGACAACAAAGCTACGAATGTTACGTCTAACGAAGTTATTGCTGTTCATAGCCATTGCTCTATTAACCACAAGGGCGCTGTTTTAACGTGTACGTAGGCTTCTCACCTTCCAAATTGCCGACCAGACTAACATTATTTATAATCTTTTAATAGTCATCTTACGACAACCGGTAATATATATACAGGGTGAGTCACCTAACATTACCGCTGGATATATTTCGTAAACCACATCAAATACTGACGAACCGATTCCACAGACCGAACGTGAGGAGAGGGACTAGTGTAACTGGTTAATACAAACCATACAAAAATGCACGGAAGTATGTTTTTTAACACAAACCTACGTTTTTTTAAAATGGAACCCCGATAGTTTTGTTAGCACATCTGAACATATAAACAAATACGTAATCAGTGCCGTTTGTTGCATTGTAAAATGTTAATTACATCCGGAGATATTGTAACCTAAAGTTGACGCTTGAGTACCACTCCTCCGCTGTTCGATCGTGTATATCGGAGAGCACCGAATTACGTAGGGATCCAAAGGGAACGGTGACGGACCTTAGGTACAGAAGAGACTGGAACAGCACATTACGTCCACATGCTAACACCTTTTTATTGGTCTTTTTCACTGACACACATGTACATTACCATGAGGGGTGAGGTACACGTACACACGTAGTTTCCGTTTTCAATTACGGACAGGAATAGAGTGTGTCCCGACATGTGAGGCCAATAGATGTTCAATGTGGTGGCCATCATTTGCTGCACAGAATTGCAATCTCTGGCGTAATGAATGCCGTACACGCCGCAGTACATCTGGCGTAATGTCGCCGCAGGCTGCCACAATACTTTGTTTCATATCCTCTGGGGTTGTAGGCACATCACGGTACACATTCTCCTTTAACGTACCCCACAGAAAGAAGTCCAGAGGTGTAAGATCAGGAGAACGGGCTGGCCAATTTATGCGTCCTCCACGTCCTATGAAACGCCCGTCGAACATCCTGTCAAGGGTCAGCCTAATGTTAATTGCGGAATGTGCAGGTGCACCATCATGCTGATACCACATACGTCGACGGGTTCCTAGTGGGACATTTTCGAACAACGTTGGCAGATCATTCTGTAGAAACGCGATGTATGTTGCATCTGTTTGGGCCCCTGCAATGAACTGGGGACCAATAAGGTCGTCGCCAATGATTCCGCACCATACATATACAGTCCACGGTCGCTGTCGCTCTACGTGTCTGAGCCAGCGAGGATTGTCCACGGACCAGTAATGCACGTTCCGTAGATTCACTGCCCCGTGGTTTGTGAAACCCGCTTCTTCGGTAAACAGGTAGAACTGCAACGCATTCTCTGTTAATGCCCATTGACAGAATTGCACTCTATGATTAAAGTCATCACCATGTAATTGCTGATGTAGCGTCACATGAAACGGGTGAAAGCGGTGACGATGCAGCATGCGCATGACACTACTTTGACTCAGTCCCCGGCTCTCACAATGTCCCGTGTACTCATGTGTGGGTTCATGGCAACAGCAGCTAACACACCAACTGCACCCGCTTCTCCTGTGACGGGCCTGTTACGGACCCGCAGCCTACGTTACGGGGTGCCGTGCTGTCAATAGGCAGGTGTTACCCTTGATGGCTTGTTATTACACTCCGCACAAGATTTTTCATGGCCTATTCAAGTATTGGTACTTAGAAATCTTTCAGTCAGTTTGTTATTGGGCTATGATTGGATCTAGCAGGCAGGCTTAGTTTTAGATTACGATGGTAAAGCATTTTCCTTTAGTTTTTGCACTGACAAGAAACTCAGATTATGTTAATGTCAAGTTGTGACTGGGGTTAATAATGTAGCTGTGGAGAGTTCTGAGTTTGGCGTGAGCCATTTATCCAATAGGGAGGCTGAGGGCCTGTTTAGAAGTTCCTAATCCTTTTCCCGACTTCTTGCCCACGATGGAGGCGTTACGACGACTAGCGAACAAAATTTCGGAGGAAGGAGTCTTTAGGCAATCTGCATCTCCTTATGCCTCACTCATGTTTCTGTTCCCCAAAGGGGAGTCTGGCTACTTGCCCACCATTGATTATAGGCACTTGAATCAGTAGGTTATTCTGAAATCTGTCCTGTTACCCGACTTACACCATTGTTTTACCTGGTTTTCTGGGGTAAAGATTTTTACGGTCTTGGATCTTAACAAAGAGTATTATCAGACACTGCTGACTGAAGAATCCAAGACGGTGACGGCCACCTACACTGACTGGAACTTATTTAATTTAACAGTTGGATTGTCCACGGGTGCAGCCGTCCTCTCCAGGTTATTGGATAATGTCATGGGGGATCAGAAATATAAGTCAGTTTACAATTATCTGGACGATATTTTTCTCCGCAGTGACAGCTTCAAACATCTTCAATGTCTTGAGCAAGTCTTCCTTCGTTTTCATGCTGCTGGCCTCAATGTTAAGCCATCTTCCAATGGCATTTAGTGTCAGGTGATGGGGTTAGGATCGATCAAGGGAGGACCAGCGATTTATGTAAGTTTCTTCCACCTAAGCCCAAAAACGGTATCGCTCAGTTTATTGGCGTGGCTAAGTTTTGTGAAGTTCTTGCCCCATTTTGCTCAGTTCGCGGCTCTCTTGAATCAGTTGCGTAAGAATAAGGTGGAGATCCCAACAATCAGCCTTTGATGCTGTTAACACCGCTCTGGTTAATCCCCAGTTCTTGCAGTGCCTGATTTCCAGAAGGCCTTCTTTGTGCAGACTGATGCATCCGATTCAGGTGTGGCTGCCGTGCTTCTACAGGAAGAGGGAAGCCCCATAGCTTAAGCGTCTCGAAATCTCTCCTCAGATGAACTAAGATATTCCGTTTGTGAGTGGGAGGCCTTAGCAGTATTATTTGCCCTAGAGAGATTTCGCTCTTGTCTTGAACATCGCCATTTCGACCTTGAGACCGATAACCAAACCTTATGTTGAGTCCTGGCCCGGCCCAGGAAGACCGGACGTATTGCACGCTGGGCGATCCGAATATCGGCTTCAGTTTCCCCGTTAGACTCATAAGGGGCACCGACAGTCCGGTGGGTTATGCCTTAAGTCGCATATTCGACGCTGGTAATCAGAATGATCGGTGTAGTCTGTGTAGTGAGTATTCCAGTTGGACAGTGGGTGTCCTCTCGGAGGTTCCCCAGTTGTTCACTAATTTGAGGGAGAAGCAAGCCCAGGATCCTTCCTCGAAGGTAATTAAGCAGCAGCTTCTGGAAGGTAAGCAAGTGCCAGGTTACAGCCTAAGAAAGGGCATCGCATACTACCAAACCACGAGCGATAAACGTTTCAAGGCTTGTTTACCTGTTTAACTGGTTCCTGCTACTTTCTACCATTCCCATAACTCTGTAGTAGGAGGTCGTTTAGTAGTTGCAAAACGCTTACAAAAATTAGGGAGCATCTTACCTGGCCCGTCTTCTATGAGGAAGTTCGGAGGTTAGTGAGTTATGTCACAGTTGTAATGTAGCCAAGGCTTGGGGACTGTTCCATTTCAAGAGGGAAAATAGCCCGATGGACAAGCTGTTCATCGATTACATTGGTCCGTTACGTAAGACGCGGCATGGTAAACTTAATACATGGGTGTCATGGATGCTTTCTCACGGTTTATACGGCTTGTCCCGAGTAGTGGCGTTTTGGCCGATCGAACGACTCGGCATTTATCTCAAATAATTTCCATCTTCAGCCCTCCGAGATCACTGGTTAGTGATAATGCCCAAGCGTTTGTTTCACATCAGTTTAGGAAGTTTTGCTTTGAGAATGCCATTCATCATTCCACCACAATACCTTACTATCCACAACCCTCCTTTGCAAAGAGAGTTAATAGGAACCTTCAGTCCGCTGATATCGTGTTTTATCAGCATTCTCAGCGGAAATGGAATGCCCCGCTTCCATGTTAAACCTGGCTTTTAACTCCGCGTACTACGAGGAAAGTAAGGCCACTCCAGCCTCCTTGATGTTAAGCTATCGCATGTATTCACCATTGGCCAATTTCTTGTCAGTTAACGATCTTCTTCCTGAGAAGACCCAGAGGCCATTAAGGAAAATTGGAAACTGGCGTGTAGAAATATAGAGCTCGCACACCGGAGACAGGATTGCCGTTGAAACATAGGGCGTCGCCCCTTTGAGGTTAAGCCAGGGGATACGGCGTTCGTTCGTAATTCTTGAGTTGGGGAGCGGGTTAAAAGACGATCTCTAATAAGCTATTCTTAATCCAGTCTCTTTGTCCGGAATATAAGGACAGGAAAAATCTCTACAATCCATGTATCTCAGGTCATAAGGGGAGTATAGTTTCATTCTTGTTGTGAGAGAAAAGGAGGAGAGGGTTTTTTACTTTCCTGCTAGGGATGATGAGCCGTGTGGATCGCCGGCAATACATCGTTTTGTCGAACTTCGAACGAAGTTCATTAATATGACCTTCATTTATACAGATGGCTCTAAGACCAATGACGGGGTCGGGTGTTCTTTTAATGTCGGGGCACAGAGTTTCAAATACCGGCTCCATGGCCATTGTTCGGTCTTCACAGCTGAGCTCTTTGCCCTCTACCAGGCTGTTCTTCACATCTGCCGCCACCGACATTCTGCTTATGTCATCTGCTCCGATTCCCTGAGCGCCATCCAGAGCCTCAGTGATCCGTATCCGGTTCACCCTTTCGTGCACCGGATCCAACGCTCTCTTCAGCAGCTGGTGGACGTCGGTTCTCCGGTTAGCTTTATGTGGGTTCCTGGCCATGTCGGTCTCCCTGGGAACGAAGCTGCAGATGCCGCGGCCAAGGTTGCGGTCCTCCAGCCTCGGACAGCTTCTTGTTGTGTCCCTTCGTCAGATTGTAGCAGGGTCATTTGTCGGCGCATTTTATCGCTGTGGCATGCCGATTGGGCTGCACTTACAGACAACAAGCTTCGGGCCTTGAAACCTCTTCCCGTGGTTTGGACGTCCTCCTCCCGCCCTTCTCGGCGGGAGGAGGTCGTATTGGCCCGGTTACGAATTGGACACTGCCGGTTCAGCCATCGCCATCTGCTGACGGCTGCGCCGGCGCCGTTCTGCCCATGTGGGCAATTGCTGACGGTCCGCCACATTTTAACGTCCTGCCCGGATTTTAAGACACTCCGTCTTGATCTTGGCCTGCCATGTAGTCTAGATGCCATTTTAGCGGATGACCCACGAGCAGCTGCTCGCGTTCTTCATTTTATCAACTTGACCAACCTCTCTAAGGACCTTTGATTATGCTGTTTTTTTTTTTTTAATCCTATGCCTGTCAGTCTGTCTTTTATCGTGTTTTCCCTTTTAGTTGCTGTTTTAAACTTGTGCCTGGCGGTGCATTCCTAACGTAGTCTGGGCGCTAATGACCATTGAAGTTTTGCGCAGTAAAACCACAAAAAAAACATCGATAATCGATTCGCATGTCTGTGCTGTCTTTCGCTGCGAGTTAGGCAAGGCAGCAGCGGCCGCCTGCTGGCTGTTTTCGAGCAGCCGGGAGGTGAGGCTCCGAGCCGCAGGCAGTTACGAAAGGACACCGGTTAAGCCCGTCTCACACGGAGCAAGATTCGCTGTGAGTTTCCTTGCTGGCTCGCGCGGCGGCTACCTTGCGGGCTCCGTCGTCTGCTAGCGGGCTACCTTGCTGGGAACCTTGTAAGATTTCCAGGATAGGTCCGGTGCTGTTTTTCTTGTAAGGTTCTCTGCGTACTGCCTGCGTTGGCCAATCATGAGACGTTTCGTTTGTGACGTCAGACGCGGAAAGCTTGGGCGGGAAGCCTTTGTTGATAGTCGCTTTTCTGCTGTTCTGAGGTGCGGTAGGAAGGGCTTATAATTATTAAATAATGGCACCGCAGTGGTCCAAGGAAGCGATTGAATCATTGATATGTACTTATTGGGAAGAACAGTGTCTGTACGTCGTGAAAAGCACCAACTATTATAATAAACCATACAAAGCAGTTCTAGCCGACCAGAGTGCCCGTACGGTTCTAGGCGCTACAGTCTGGAGCCGAGCGACCGCTACAGTCGCAGGTTCGAATCCTGCCTGGGGCATGGATGTGTGTGATGTCGTTAGGTTAGTTAGGTTTAATTAGTTCTGAGTTCTAGGCGACTGATGACCTCAGAAGTTAAGTCGCATAGTGCTCAGAGCCATTTGAACCAAAGCAGTTCTTCAAATATCAATACATCCATTCGTATAAAATTTGCAAACGATGTACGATCTTCTATCCCATAAAATAAAGTCGTCTATAACAGTCATTATTGGTATATTTATAAAGTCAAACAGTAATGAAATGGTGATACTTTTCAAACAAAAGTAGGTGTTATGCGAACTAACCTCAAGTCTTTATGAAGCATGGAGAGCACACCTTTTCCAGCGCTTCTCCTCTTCATCCAGTTTTTCGTCCATTCTTTCTTTCTTCTTCTCTCATTAGCATGCATTTCTGCATCGTTTAGCACGGCCAGTGTCGGTTGGTCACAGTCAGTGTGCTCCCTGCCGCCGTTGGATAAGCAGCTGCAGCAGCAAGTCGTATACTCCTAGCTCACTCATTTGTTACATAGTTTAATTCTTAATTTCTTTGCGTGTTTTTGGTACTTGCATTGTTTAATTCATAAATTTCGGGCGTATTATAGTATTTGAGAGTTGTAGCATCGCGTTTTAGTACCTGAATAGTGCAAAATCGCGTAGTCTCCTTCCGCCGCCGAGCAGTGTGTCAGCAGTGCGCAAGTAGCAGCATTACTGCATTTACTAGGCAAACTTGTATTTTAATAACCGTTTAAATTTTGTGTCGATTTGTTTGGGCTCTCTGTAGATTAGTTCAGACGTTCTTTGCACAACAGTTTTTAGCATGGATAGGGACTGCAACTGCTGTGTTCGGATGCAGGCTGAGTTGGCATCCCTTCGCTCCCAGCTTCAGGCAGTGTTGGCTTCGGTCACACAGCTTGAGGCTGTTGCCAATGGGCATCACTGTGGGGGTCCGGATGGGGGTTTGTCGGGGACGGCCAGCTCGTCCCACGCATCCCCCGATCGAACTACGACTGTGGTTGCCCGGGATACTGCCCGCATTGAGGCTGATCCCTCACCTGTGGTAGAGTGGGAGGTCGTCTCGAGGTGTGGCAGGGATAGACACTTGGTGTAGGGAGTGGCAACTGACCCTTAACATAGACAAATGTAATGTATTGCGAATACATAGAAAGAAGGATCCTTTATTGTATGATTATATGATAGCGGAACAAACACTGGTAGCAGTTACTTCTGTAAAATATCTGTGAGTATGCGTGCGGAACGATTTGAAGTGGAATGATCATATAAAATTAATTGTTGGTAAGGCGGGTACCAGGTTGAGATTCATTGGGAGAGTCCTTAGAAAATGTAGTCCATCAACAAAGGAGGTGGCTTACAAAACACTCGTTCGACCTATACTTGAGTATTGCTCATCAGTGTGGGATCCGTACCAGATCGGGTTGACGGAGGAGATAGAGAAGATCCAAAGAAGAGCGGCGCGTTTCGTCACAGGGTTCTTTGGTAACCGTGATAGCGTTACGGAGATGTTTAACAAACTCAAGTGGCAGACTCTGCAAGAGAGGCGCTCTGCATCGCGGTGTAGCTTGCTCGCCAGGTTTCGAGAGGGTGCGTTTCTGGATGAGGTATCGAATATATTGCTCCCTCCTACTTATACCTCCCGAGCAGATCACGAATGTAAAATTAGAGAGATTAGAGCGCGCACGGAGGCTTTCAGACAGTCGTTCTTCCCGCGAACCATACGCGACTGGAACAGGAAAGGGAGGTAATGACAGTGGCACGTAAAGTGCCCTCCGCCACACACCGTTGGGTGGCTTGCGGAGTATAAATGTAGATGTAGATGTAGAAAACAGCTAATAACGCCAGTTTGCTCTGAACATCTGTACCTGAATCAGTCATCTTCGTTCGATACAACATGCAGCCGATCACAACACAACTAGCTGCCGATCTTGCACCGTGGGAGAGCTTCGGCACGGAAGATAGCCGGCTCCTTTCCCTGCAAGCCGGCAGGCATGGACACCATCTCGCAAACTTGCGGCGAACCACGCTCCGTGTGAGACGGGCTTTAACGGCGGGCGTCTCCTGCCTGCTGCTACATCTGGGCTGGCATCAGAGCAAGCTGGCGGCGCGTGCAACGAGAGCCAGAGTGGTGTTCTCGTTGGACTGTTTCACCGCGGCTAACCTGTGGACGTGCAGCTGAGCCTGCCCCTGCGTTTGCTGGGAAGCGGCTAGTGCGTTCAGCCGGACGGTATTTTCTTATCTCGACAGTTGCTAACGGCTGGTTCTTCTGTCAAGTGACCGTGTTAAGAGCGTAATGCTGCACGTGCAACATATTTCTGATATACTGTCGCACCTTATAAGCCCTCTGTGTTTGGAATCACTGAAATGACCAAGTGCCGCAGCTGGCAGTGTTGTTCCTAATTTAAAAAGAACTGGAGTTGCCACACTATGGTGTCGAGCTGCAACTCGTCATTGTGTTAATTTGTTGATTAATGGTCACTCCTCATTGGCGTCGTTATTGCGTGGGTGTCCTACGAATGACTTAAAGTTTCTTTCACTTAGAGAAGTTTCAAGAACCGGTCTTAAATGATTACTCTGGGGATATAAGGGGTATACTGCAGCCTCCTGAGTATTGCTCACACAGGGAAGGTGAGGATAAGATTGGAATAATTACTGCATACATAGAGACATTCAGAAAATCATTTTTCCCGGGCTCCATGCGTGAGTGGAACAGGAAGATACCCACACCTGGTACAATGGGACGTACAATCTGCCATGCTTCTCAAGGTGGTTTGTTGAGTATAGATGTAGATGTAGATGTAGATGTAGGGTATGCAACACGAATGAAGGTACGTTTTGCAATTAAAGATTCTTTGTATGCCAAAGAGTGGTTACTGCTCACGCAGATTTAAATCTGTATAATGCATGATGAATTCTTGCTAAAGTTCTCGTTATTTTGCCTTGTAGTGTTGTTGTTTAAAAGGGCAGTAGTGAATTTTAGTTTTAATCTAATGTTTGCCAAAAATATTCTGTAAGTAGGCTGTTTATGTTTTCTTATTGGCAAAGTTACGTAGCGCTCTATATGAAAATCACTGGCTGTGCTGTGTGCAGTCTGTGGCTAGTTTGCATTGTTGTCTGCCATTGTAGTGTTGGGCAGCGGCAGCTGGATGTGAACAGCGCGTAGCGTTGCGCAGTTGGAGGTGAGCCGCCAGCAGTGGTGGATGTGAGGAGAGAAATGGCGGAGTTTTGAAATTACATATATTATGACTTTTGATGATATTAAGGTAAACACAGTGTTTGTTCTCTATTAAAATCTTTCATTTGCTAACTATCCCTATCAGTAGTTAGTGCCTTCAGTAGTTTGAACCTTTTATTTAGCTGGCAGTAGTGGCGCTCGCTGTATTGCAGTAGTTCGAGGAACGAAGATTTTTGTGAGGTAAGTTATTTGTGAAAGGTATAGTTTAATGTTACTCAGGGCCATTCTTTTGCAGGGATCTTTGATAGTCAGATTGCGTTGCGCTAAAAAACCTTGTGTGTCAGTTTAAGCACAGTCGTATAAAATTGTTCAAAGAGGACGTTTCATATGTCGACCCTTAGCCTAGGATACCTCACTGCAATCTTCTGATTTTTTCTTGTAGTTTGTGTATTTAGTGTAGCTTTTGTTTATTGCTAGCGCGTAATTGTAGAGAGAATCTCCTTTGTAGTTGCAGTCTTTCGTTGTTGTACTGTAAAACAGTTGTGGCATGCATGTAGATTTGCACCAAGTATTTCACAGCTGCGCTTGTAATTAACTACATATTATTTTCAGTGCTATGTTAATGTGTTCTCTTATTTTTGCTATTCAAATTGTGCTTTTCTGTGTTATCGTGTGAAATATTGTGACAATAATGGCGTGTGAAAAACGTAACACTCGGCTCCAAAGTAAACTGAGAAATAATAGTGACGAAGAGCGTAGCTTATCAGCACCACTGGGTAGTGAATTAACAGACATTCGAAGTAGTAATTTGGTAATTGTGCATAGGGATATGGAGCGGGCGGCAAATAATAGTGTAGACAGTCAAACAGGTAGTGAACAGGGAAGCATTATCGATCGATCGGTAGGTAACAGCTCGCCTCAGGAATCCGAAATGACAGAACACAATATTGCAAATACTGTAGACTTAGGTTTTGGGTCCTCACCGGTTTCTCAAATGAGTCAAGACACATTTTCTGCTTGTCAAAATGTGAATGCTGCCGGTGAAAACGCACTGCCAAAAAGCATAGAGAAACAGATTCCAGACACTAATACATTATTATTGCAATTAATGCAAAAAATGGAACAAAATCAGAAACAAACACAGCAACAGTTAGACACAATGGGACAAAATCTTCAAAAGTTAGACACAATGGAACAAAATCAGAGACAAACACAGCAAAAGCTTCAAAAGTTAGACACAATGGAACAACACCAGAGACAAACACAGCAACAGTTGCACACAATGGAACAAAATCAGAGACAAACACAGCAAAACCTTCAAAAGTTAGACTCATTGGAACAAACTCTCGAACAAACACGCGAAGATTTAACTGCTGAGTTACATAACATTGAATCGAAATGTCAGAAAGTGTGTAATGACGTAAAAACACAAATTTGTGAGCATTTTCAACCTATTTTTTCGCGGCATGAAAATGCATTACAGAATCACGAAGCAGCCATAAAAGAACTGCAAACCATTGTTCATGAAAATCATGAGACCTTGTGGGCTAAAATTGACTCAGTTGCATCTACCGATTCGGTTATGCAACTTGCAAAAACTCAGGAAAACTTAAAGGACACAGTAGATTCGATTTCAACACAAATGGACACTCTGAAGCTCGGTTCAAAAAAACACACTGAGGAAATGTGTTCATTATCAGAGAAAGTAGTTGAACTTTCGGATCAGCTAAATAATTTATTTACGAAGGTAGATGATAATCTGAATGACGCAAAACCGGTAGTCTTTAATGACACAGAAGAGAGCGAACAAATTAGGAATCTGAAACAAAATCTAAATCAAATTGATACGCAACATCAAAGAGAAATCCGGGAAGTACAAGATCAGCTGACACAGGTAATACAAGAATTACGTATTTCAGAGGACGCTCGCGCTCCAATACGGGAAGAAGGACATAGAAATACGGAACAGCCACAAATTAATAACACAGGGCACTTCGGAAATTATGAAAGAAATTGGCAAGGTACACCGAATTTTGAGATGGAACCGCCGAAACGACGTAACAATGACCGACATGCGACTCGCCGACATGATGATTTTGATTATAAGCTGTTCATTACTACACGTAAATTCAAAACGTTTAAGAACTCTGCCAACGACATTCATCCACAAGCGTGGCTCCATCAATTCTCTCATTGTTTTCCTCCCAACTGGTCATTGGAGCCCAGATTAGAATTTATGTGTGGCTACTTGGAGAATGAACCAGCTGTAAGAATGCGATCGGTCATTCACGATTGTCACAGTGAAGGAGAATTTTATCATGCCTTCCTCTCAGCGTATTGGTCTCAAGCTACACAAGACCGAGTAAAACATGGCATCATAATGATGAAGCATTTCGAACAATCTGAATTTTCCAGTCTTGTGAAATATTTTGAAGACATGTTGCACAAGAATCAGTATCTTTCAAACCCATACAGCCCCTCAGAACTCATCCGCGTTTGCTTAATCAAACTACCTGAACATTTACGGCATATTATTTTGGCAGGACGTTGCAAAGACGACATTGAAGCTTTTCAGGGACTCTTACAAGAATTAGAAATTGACACAGACAGTCGCGGGATGCGAAAACAGGAAAACAATCACTACGGATCACATCCGTCACAATTCCGCGATGACAGAAATAATACACGACAAGGCTCTTCTTATAACATAAATCGTGACCAAAACAGACACCACCCGTATGACGACCGTTGGCAAAGTAGTAATAATTACAGGGAAAGATCACCTCTCCGCGGTAATGACTATCACAGAGACAATCAGAGAAACAGACAATATGGGAACCAAAATAATTATTATCAAGGGAGACAGAATAACTTTAGACGCAACGGTCCAGCGCGCAGTTACAACTCAGGGAGAAATTCTCCACCACGTGACCGACAAGAAAGAAACTATGGAATCTACCGACATGACGGCAGACGATATGATCGTAACGACAGACCTGAATTGTATCAGAACTGGCGGGGTTTAAACAGGGGTGGGCCCTCTGGGCAACGTGAATTTGTAGAAGTTAGGTCTCCAAATCCCAATAACGACGCGCACCAACAAAGAGACAATAGGCAATGACTCACACCGCTGGCAGCCACAAAACGTACTTATGAAACTGACGACGGAGCTGCCGTAGCTAGTAATTACGTAAAAATGGAAGACATTAGGGACATCTTACTCCAAGAACACAACGTAAAACATAACAACATTGCATATCCTGTGATTCACATTACTGTAAATGACGTAAAATTTACGGCAGTACTTGACTCTGGCAGTCCCATTTCAGTAATTAGTGACACAGCTTTTAGCAAGTGCAACAAATCGAACGATTGCCCCACACTTCCGTTACGTAAGATTAAATTACAAGGTGCAATCTTTGGAAAAAGTGTAGATGTACGCCAACAAACCAACTTAGAGTTCTTTTGTCAAAGCCACAGCTTCTCTATGAACTTTCTTATTGTTCCATTATTGTCGACGGAAATTATACTGGGAGTAGACTTTTTGAATGAATACAAAGCAATCTTAAGCTTTCACGATGCTGAAATAAGTTTAGAGAAAGAAGGTAAGTCAATAGCTTTGAAATTTGAAGACTGGCTCTCAAACCATGATGAGGAAATTAATCGGCTTTACCTTCTGTTAGACAACAGTTCGGAATTTTCTACGGAACTAGACATTAACAATCACTCTGCAAGTACTGACAGGGATGATATCGACGGCATGTTTGAAATTAATGAGTTAATTCAGAATAAATTTCAAACAATTGAGAATTGTAAGACACTGATAGGCAGGACGTTTTTGAGATTTTACTAGCACATTCCACAGTTTTTACTCACAAAACAGGAACAATCAAGGGATTTCAATACCAATTTCGTGTTCGTGAGCATACTAAATTTTGTGTTAGACCATACGTAATTCCAGCACATTATAGGGACCGTGTTCGAACAGAAATACAATCTATGCTTAATGAGGGCATTATTGAGCCTGCAGTAAGCTCATACAACAACCCATTACATGTTGTTGAGAAGAAGAATGGATCGATCAGGCTTGTCTTAGATTCGAGACAAATCAATACTATCATTATTCCTGAAACAGACAGGCCGCAGACGATGGAAGAACTTCTTCAAAATTTTAATGGTGTAAAAGTGTTGTCTTCCATTGATCTCAGATCCAGCTTTTATCAGATCGAACTTCATCCAGAATGCAGAAAATACACAGCTTTCCTTTTGTTTCGGCGTTTGTTATCAGTTTCGGAAACTTCCTTTTGGTTTGAACATTTCTTCGGCAGCATTCATTCGTGGGTTAAATTCCATATTACCTGAGTTCTTAAAACGTCACATCACCTTATATGTGGACGATATTCTGATAGCAGAAGCTTCATGGGAACAACACAATCGCATCCTCAACAGTTTGTTACGTATTTTTGCAGAATCTGGAATTACAGTTAACTTGGAAAAGTCTGAATTCGGTAGGACAAAGGTGAGGTTTTTGGGACATATTATTTCTTCTGAAGGCATTCAGCCGGATCCTGAAAAGTTAGAAGCAATCAGAGCCATTCCAGTTCCATCCACAAAAAAACAAGTCCGCAGTTTTCTTGGTCTCGTAAATTTTTACCATCGTTTTCTGAATATGCAAATTCTAGTTACACCAAAACTTTGTTCTCTCACTGAAAAAAATACTATTTGGAAATGGGACGAACAAGCACAGTTGGAATTCAATTCTTTGAAAGAAGCGTTACTTCACGCGCCAATACTAGCTCATCCAGATCTGTCACAAGATTTCTGCCTTAGCACGGATTCTTCTAAAGTCGGTCTTGGTGCCCACTTATTTCAAGAAGCCATAGAAAATGACACTACTGTTCAGAAAACCATTGCTTTTGCTAGCCGAGTGCTAACAAAATCTGAAAAAATTATTCTGTTACTGAATTAGAAGCGTTAGCTATCGTTTGGGCATTTAACAAATTCCGTTTCTTTCTTTCTGGTAAGCACGTAAAAGTATACAGTGATCATCGTGCATTACAATTTCTTATGTCTTCAAAATTAAATCATGATAGGTTAAAACGTTGGGCATTGTTTCTGCAAGAATTCCGCTTCACAATAGTCTACATTCCCGGCAAGGAGAACATTGTTGCGGACGCGCTGTCACGCGCACCGGCTGGGCTTGAGAAAAGTAACACAGAAGGCAACCTTGAGAAAAATTTCAGTATTCTTTACATTCAGAAAGTCGCCTTTGAAAACTTCATCACCACATCTTTGAAGGACATTGCTCATGAACAAGATAAAGATCCGATTTGGAAAGACATCAAAAGTAAATGGCATGAAAAGACACACACTCAGATTCGGCATTATTACCTGGTTAGAAACAACATACTCATCAAACGCTGCACTGTTGATGACAAGCTATGGGTACTTTGCATTCCAGACGATTTTGTTAATAAGCTCATTTGGTACATTCATTTCAGCTACGCACATTTTGGCCCACGAAAATGTTATCATATTCTTCGAACGACTTGTTATTTTAACAATATGGAAAAGCGAATTCGAAGAGTCTTGTCCATTTGTAAACTTTGTCAAAAGGCGAAACCGTCTACTATCTCACATTGTGCTCCGTTGTTTCCAATTATTCCTTCTAAATTAAAAGAATTTGCTGCTGTTGATCTCTTGGGACCCCTTGTCAGAACATCGAATGGATTTTCGTACGTTCTAGTCGCTGTTGAGCTTACTTCAAAATTTGTTTCTTTCACTCTGTTACGTAAAGCCACTGGACGGTCTGTATCCAACGCCTTTGTTAAAAATTTCTTACGTGAAGTTGGACACGTTAGTAAAGTCATTTCAGATAACGGACCGCAATTCAGATCTGCTGTTTGGTCATGCATGCTTCGGAATCATAAAATCAAACCTGTTTTTATTTCATTGTATTCACCACATTGTAACCCGTCTGAAAGGATTATGAAAGAAATCAATAAGCTTTGCAGACTTTATTGTCACAGAAAGCATCAGAATTGGGACAGATATTTACACTTATTTCAAAATGTGCTGAATGAAATGCCTCATGATTCCACTGCTTTACCACCTACTCTTGTACTAAAGAATGAAGAACCACCGAACAGAATCAGAGAGCTTGTACCTTTCCCGAATACACGTAAACTTCGACACAAAGACATAATTGATTTGGCTCTTAAAAAAATAAAATCTGCAGCAGACAAAAGGAGAAAACTACACGGTAAAGCAAATGCAAAGAAATTATATATTGGTCAGAAAGT
The DNA here is from genome assembly GCF_023864275.1 of Schistocerca cancellata. Lineage (NCBI taxonomy): Eukaryota > Metazoa > Arthropoda > Insecta > Orthoptera > Acrididae > Schistocerca > Schistocerca cancellata. The sequence continues at coordinate 42,393,677 of NC_064632.1, read as the reverse complement.
TCTCATTAAAGCTCATTCATTGTCACATAAGAAGAAACACTTGAGTCACAAATTCTTTCTAGTTTACAATGGACCTTACAGAATCCGACGTATACCACATGATAATTGCGTTGAAGTTGAAACTCTGCGTACTAGGAAGAGTAAGGTTTACACCACATTTCACATGTAAAACCGTTTATTGAAAGATAATCTGCTTTTTAACTTTGTCTTTGCCATAAAATTTTTCACTTCACGTTACTAGTACTCTTTGTCACACTTACAAACTGTTAACATGCAACTATGTTTTAAAGCTAACTAACTATCCAGTCAAGAACATAGGTAACTTAGACAAGTAATTGCGAATGCATTGTTATTGCGAACAGACGACACAGTGTTGTTATTTATACATTCCTCCTTGTTAGTTGCAGAATTACGTAACGAGTATACAGCTTACATACTTAGAACATATACCAGCACTGCTAATGAGATTTTCATGCAACATTTTGGTTTGCTTGAGAGTGGATTCTGGATTTGAGGTGCTTTCTGTGAAATGCCAGATGACACAGTGGTTAGTTTATGTGACAGCTACACGATTTTATCACGACGCTGCTAATGCGTGACAATTTACAATGTTGCTTTTGCGGAGTATCTGTTTTATATCTGCACAGTTTTTTCTGAATTCTTCTATAAAGTGAGACATGTTTTAGTGGTGACTTTCGTGGTATGGCTACAAGGAGACAGCCTTTTCCGTAGGACAACAATATGTTACAGCACAGTACTTTCTTCATCACAGCAATAAGCGTAATAAGTAAGATATCTATATGCAAAGCATTTCACTTTTGTGTATCATGAGGTAAGTACATTGACTTCTGCAGAACTTAGCTTTCGGAGGACAATAACTACGACACTTCCACAGAGATTATCTTACAGCAAGACGCACATTTAGCGCTACAGGACACGTATTTGAGTGATTAATTTTGTACTTAAAACATTTATTTTTAAAGATTTTTGAATTACAAAGAAAGTTTTCCGTGATACATTTCATTCCATTGCTGTAATCTGTAACACCTGAGGGTATAATTACAATAATCCTCAGGGGGGTACACGCCTACTTTGTGTACCATGTGTTTGGCAAGCACAAGGAGCCCTAGCTAATATGGTATTTGCTTATACAACTTTACACATCGGTACCATATTCCTCTAATACATAAATTACACAGCTATCTGATCATTTAACTGAGGGAGACAAACTTTTTTACTACGTCAGTGACAGATGCTTACGCAATTACACAGTTGGATAACTTCACACTGATGAAACTGTATTTTGTCTGTACTGTGTGAATTCTTCATATTTTTTCGGAACCATTGTGATACTATGAGAGCTTTGAATGATGTATTTGGTATGAGATCATGATTTTAAAGTATGTTTGAGGCAGATGACACTATTGAAATGAGCAGAGAATATTTTTTATGGTTTGAAATTATTGCAGAAAGCTACGACTTTTTTGAGATTTGACTGAGGTGTTATGATGTTATTTTTACGACGATGTGTATTATGCTGTTGAGGTATGTTTATGTCAATAAGATGATGCTACCATATATGAGGAATGTGATTACGTGTTTATATGTATATGAATAATGAATAGAAGTTAGGGACTCTTGACTTGTGAAAAAGAATGTTGGAAACCAAGAATCATACTTTAAGAGTTATGAAATGTGTGTAAATGCGTGAATGTATCACAATGCTGGCGAAAATTTTTTTGGACACTGTTATATTCATAGGGTTTTGTTTCTACACATTTGCAACGTAAATTCTCGACCTGTGAAATTTTTATATGAGACTGTCACTGTAGCGGAAACTGCTGTCGTAAATATTTCCGTAAGAAAGTTAAGTGACCACCTGCACGTGCGTCGTCGGCACACAGCTGTGTCAGACACCTGGAGAACATGCCATTAGGGTGTGCCTTTCCGGAAGCACAGGTAGAAAAAAAAAGGGAGGCCATGATCCTCGCTATTGACATTTCCTTGTTGAAAGCATACTGTGGAGCTCGTAATTTATGATATTTACTGAAATGCCTAATGAAATGACGAGAAATATTTTTACATCTGCACACCTGATTATGACAAGCGTCTTTCTCTAGAATTGAGGGAATTTTTACTGTGTTATGAAATGCCATATGGCCAATGAATGATGTTTCATGCTGTCCTTTGTACATATTTGCTCATTTTCTTTAATATCTAGTTTCTAGCTGCACTGCAGCATTGGTTAAAATAAAATTTAATATATGTACTAATATAGTTATTTTATGCCTACAGATCCAGTCAATAAGAAATTTATGATCTACTTCCAAGAAAACGAGGGCACATAAATATACATTTCCCTTCACAGGAATTGCATAAATAATTTCTTTACGATTTGGTAACTTATCCGCTAGTGTAAGTTCTCGTGATGCAGCACTCTAGTGTTAAGATGTGACATAGGTATTAGACATGGCCATTTTTGTGTAATATTTTTTCTGCTTGAGCTATGTCATGTTTAGATATAACTTATTACATTTGCTGCTGTTTGCCAGGCATAGTGCTACTGAATTTCACTTTGTATTACTCTGCTAAGCAAGTTTACTACTGATTTATTTTTCTTTTTGCTGCACATTGGCTCATATTCGTTGCAATTTTGCATTTTATCTGTTAATTTAGATTTACTGCTGCTTGCTTTGCAAATTGGCATTTTTTGTCATTGCTGTTTGTGTTAATTTGTTATGTGCTGCTGCATTGCCTCGTCCCTTGGTATATATATCTGAGCTCAGTAGATTTAAGTTAGCTTAAGAGGGGATAGACTATATAAGAAACTAACTATGGTGAATTGGAAGAAATGCATTGAGAAGGTATAAGAAAATAGTTTGGCCAAAAAAGTAGTGTACAGTGGAGAAAAACTATTTTTGACAGAGGATGTGAACAGAATACAGAAAGCAGGCTTAGATAGGACTTTTGGGAATAATGATGAACGAAGGGAGATCTCCATGCAAAATACTGCAGTAAAACAAACCCTGTCCTTTCCTTTTGTGTTATCCCACTATGTGTTTGGGTACCCTTGTGTATTTGTGTTTTTCCTGTCTTTATATGTTTATCTGATAAGACTTATGTTGTAGAATTTTTCTAATACTCAGCTACATTGACTATGATGAGAAATACTGTTATCCTCAAATATACTTTGCATTAATAATATGGTATTTTCTTTGTAAAGATGTTTAGACATTATGTATTCTGTTCTGTTTTAATGCTCATGTGTGAAGTTGATGTTTCGAAAGTGATTCTGATCTTTTATTTTTGTACTCATGTATGTAACATTGATGTATATGTTTATTTCTATTCTGTTGTAAAGCCTGTACTACAAATGTTATCTGTATTGTTATGTTTTTAATGATGTATTTTGTACCTTTGTAATTGTATTCTCATGTTATAATATTGTAATTGACGCCAGTTAATCAAAATAAGTAACTTGTAAGCATTCATTTCACTGCGCACATTTCTGTTGGTCATAGTATATGGACAATATGTGAGAAGTTGGGGCTCTTAGTGTTTACATGTGTGTTGATAATTCAGCAAGGGACTGGATAACAACATTGCTGGTTCTAAGGACAATTCAAAAAACTTTGTGAGTGCACGAGTGGTGGTTTATGTACTTGCTATACTATCCGCAAGACTCTTCACTGGTGATTGTGCACCCGCGCAGTCACAACAGATGGCTGCTGGTCATCTCTACCAGGACTACAGTGGGCCTGTCCACAATTTCTACAAGGACTGCAGTGGGTCTGCACCTCTGGTGGCCCACCAATACCACAATCTCTACCAGGACTGCAGTGGGTCTGCTCTGTGATGACCTACCTACCAATATTCTTCAAAACGTCGAATGACTCTGCTTTGGGTTTGCTCTGTTGTGGCCCATTGCCTGTCTGCATGTCAAGAGTCAGCACAGTCTTTCAGTCGGAAGGACAACACTACTTCCTCAAGACTGCATGGAAATCCACTACTTCCGTGTGCATTGTCTTTTACTGCTCAGACTTTGAAAAAAAAAAAAACACTGAAATTTTACTGTGATGAACAAACTGGACTGCCTTTATGGACTGTGAGAAAATTTTAGCTTTTGACCAACATTGTATAAATAAGTGTGTGCATTTGATATCTTTGTTATTGTAATTATGAAAAATTTTTTCAAATCATTATTGGCCACTGCCCAAAAATATTTTGTAAAATTTTTTGTGGGGAGCATGGGGGCTATGTAAGTAGGCTGTTTATGTTTTCTTATTGGCAAAGTTACGTAGCGCTCTATATGAAAATCACTGGCTGTGCTGTGTGCAGTCTGTGGCTAGTTTGCATTGTTGTCTGCCATTGTAGTGTTGGGCAGCGGCAGCTGGATGTGAACAGCGCGTAGCATTGCGCAGTTGGAGGTGAGCCGCCAGCAGTGGTGGATGTGAGGAGAGAGATGGCGGAGTTTTGAAATTACATATATTATGACTTTTGATGATATTAAGGTAAATACAGTGTTTGTTCTCTATTAAAATCTTTCCTTTGCTAACTATCCCTATCAGTAGTTAGTGCCTTCAGTAGTTTGAATCTTTTATTTAGCTGGCAGTAGTGGTGCTCGCTGTATTGCAGTAGTTCGAGGAACGAAGATTTTTGTGAGGTGAGTTATTTGTGAAAGGTATAGTTCAATGTTACTCAGGGCCATTCTTTTGCAGGGATCTTTGATAGTCAGATTGCGTTGCGCTAAATAATATTGTGTGTCAGGTTAAGCACAGTCTCGTGTAAAATTGTTCAAAGGGGACGTTTCAATTCGAATCCGGTGGTGGGCTGGGTACATGCGTCGGCTTGCAGGTGGGTCTCAGTTCTTTCCTGTGTCTGCTATACCAGCCCGTCCGGTTCCTTTATTCGCGCTGTTAAGCCACTGCGCTGCTTTCGTGTACTCGTGTCATTCCTCCCTGCTGGTTGTCGCGTGGCTGCGCTTGGTAACCCTTGTGTCCGCTCCCACCCCGGGTTTCCTCAGATACCCGCCAAAGCCTGATAAATGTGTAGTCTTGTTATGTACGTCTGTAGCTGCATTTGACCCATTCTGTTGCCGCTTTCTTATGGACACTCTTAGTGAGTGATAGATGTGGCGCCGGCCGGTGTGGCCGTGCGGTTAAAGGCGCTTCAGTCTGGAACCGCGTGACCGCTACGGTCGCAGGTTCGAATCCTGCCTCGGGCATGGATGTGTGTGATGTCCTTAGGTTAGTTAGGTTTAATTAGTTCTAAGTTCTAGGCGACTGATGACTTCAGAAGTTAAGTCGCATAGTGCTCAGAGCCATTTGAACCATTTTTTGATAGATGTGGCGTTTCTTGAGTTTCTGCCGCCAGTAGTCTCTTACGTGTGGTGCAGTTGCGGTATCTCGCCTAGAGACGAGTTATTGGGTTACCTTATCGGGTTACCTAACTGGTGGGGTAGCGCCCTAAGATTGTATATCTTGAGATTTTTGCTGTTTTTTTTATTCAGTAGAAGTAATTGAAGACTAAAAGGGCAAATTAAAATGTGTTAATCCAATTGTGCGTGGCTAATTCACTCTCACGTTGAATGATTGAATAGTTTGATTATTCTTTGTCCTGGCGTGAAAAATCTTAAGAACAAAAGTCCCATGTTTTGAGTAAGTTAGAGTTTAAGTTCATTTAGTCACGACAGTAGATTGCCTCTGAGATTGGCTGATTCTACTGTTAACGTTTATTAATCGTTGTATTATTACTACATTTCTACATTTCTACATTTCTTCAATTTCTTCGTCATCTGAAGAGCTAGTTGCCATATAAACTTGTACTACTGTAGTAGGTGTGGGCTTCGTAACAATCTTGGCCACAATAATCCGTTCACTATGCTGTTTGTAGTAGCTTACCCGCATTCCTATTTTCCTACTTATTATTAAACCTACTCCTGCATTACCCGTGCTTGATTTTTTGTTTATAACCCTGTAGTCAGCTGACCAGAAGTCTTGTTCCTCCTGCCACCGAACTTCACTAATTCCCACTATATCTAACTTTAACCTATCCATTTCCCTTTTTAAATTATCTAACCTACCTGCCCGATTAAGGGATCTGACATTCCACGCTCCGATCCGTAGAACGCCAATTTTCTTTCTCCTGATAACGACATCCTCTTGAGTAGTCCCCGCCCGGAGATCCGAATGGGGGACTATTTTACCTCCGGAATATTTTACCCAAGAGGACGCCATCATCATTTAATCATACAGTAAAGCTGCATGCCCTTGGGAAAAATTGCGGCCGTAGTTTCCCCTTGCTTTCAGCCGTTCGCAGTACCAGCGCAGCAAGGACGTTTTGGTTATTGTTACAAGGCCAGATCAGTCAATCATCCAGACTGTTGCCCTTGCAACTACTGAAAAGGCTGCTGCCCCTCTTCAGGAACCACATGTTTGTCTGGCCTCTCAACAGATACCCCTCCGTTGTGGTTGCACCTACGGTACGGCTATTTGTACTGCTGAGGCACGCAAGCCTCCCCACCAACGGCAAGGTCCATGGTTAATGGGGGGAGGCAAAAAGTCAGTATAAATTTGAAAACTGAATAAATCACGGAATAATGTAGATAGAGAGGTACAAATTGACACACATGCTTGGGATGACATGGGATTTTATTAGAACCAAAAAATACAGAAGTTCAGAAAATGTCTGACAGATGGCGCTTCCTCTGATCAGAATAGCAATAACCAGCATAACAAAGTAAGACAAAGCAAAGATGATGTTCTTTACAGGAAATGCTCAATATTTCCACCATCATTCCTCAACAATAGCTGTAGTCGAGGAATAATGTTGTAAACAGCACTGTAAAGCATGTCCATAGTTATGGTGAGGCACTGATGTCGGATGTTGTCTTTCAGCATCCCTAGAGATGTCGGTCGACCACGATACACTTGCGACTTCAGGTAACCCCTAAGCCAATAATCGCACGCACTGAGGTCTGGGGACCTGGGAGGCCAAGCATGACGAAAGTGGCGGCTGAGCACACGATCATCACCAAACGACGCGCACAAGAGATCTTTCACGCGTCTATCAATACTTTTATTTTTGTTCTAATAAAACCCCACGTCATTCCAACAATGTGTGTCAATTTTTACCTCTCTATCTACATTATTCCGTGGTTTATTAAGTTTTCAAATTTATACCGATTTTTTGATCACCCGGTATTTGTCCAGAGAGAACATTCATTATCTGAGTTCCTCTGGTTAAGTGCAGTCTCAACATGCCTGTGGTCGCCTGTAAATTTTCTTTTCAGTTTGAATTTTAATGTTATCTACGAGATGCAATATTACAGTAATTTTAGTATAAAGAGACTGACTGAGTACCTGTGTTTACCTTTCCCTAAGGGGTGATATTAGTTGTTGAGATTCTCACTGATTACTATATGAAATTTGCTATTTATTGTAATCGTTACAACCAGTTAAATTGAGTGATTGTTAACCGAGTTCTGAACCTGAATAAAGAGTGTACAACTGTGACTGCTGCTACTCCTGCATGGTTGTTTTTTTTGGTTCCCCCTTCCACTTCACAGCCACTTGCGCTGCACCTTATGACGTTTTATCTCAGAAAGACGAAACATTAACTGCAGTTGAGAAAAAAACCACAATCACCACTTTTCCTTGTATGACACATTTAAATCTATGTGAAGTCTTCAGATATCGTTATTATTTCCAACAATTTAGTCAAATAAAAAGTATTAAACCTACTTCTGAAAGAAAAAAAGGAGGCACATTTATGTAATGCGCTCTTAATAGTTGATTAAATCGTCCAGTTCTTAATGGACTCTCTTGAGACCAGTTTATGATAAGGGAAACCTTATGAAGGAAAGGGCTTTTGAATTTCTTATTTGTATCCATACAAAGCAACACAAAAAAGAAATTACGGACTCATAAACAAGTTGAAACGTCCCCTTTGGAAAATTATGTATTACTGTGCTGGTAAACCTCTTACGGTATTTGTTTTTCAAACAGCTGAGCAAAACTGAACGTACTCTGACATTTCTCTCTTTACTTATTCTGATCATCACTAAGCTGACACACAATATTTTTAGCGCAACTCAATCTGACTTTCAATAATCCCCACAAAAGAATGGCCCTGACTAACAATAACCTATACCTTTCATGAATCACTTACCTCGCAAAAATCTTCGTTGCTCGAACTACTGTAATACAGCGAGCGCCAATACTGCCAACTAAATAAAAGATTCTAACTACTGAAGGTACTATCTACTGATAGGCATAGTTAGCAAATGAAAGATTTTGATAGAGAACAAACTATGTATTTACTTTAATAGAGTTCAAAAGTCATCATATATATATATATATATATATATATATATATATATATATGACATCCATCTTTACAAATTTCCTTTTTCTGGCGGACACACGTCCAGATCGTCCGTTCTCAAAACTCTGGCATCTCTCTCTCTCCACATCCACCACTGCTGGCCGCTCACCTCCAACTGCGCAACGCTATGCGCTGTTACCATCCAACTGCCCAACACTACACAAGCATGTATTCCAACAATGAGACCAACCAGCCACAGACTGCACACAGCACACTCAGTGATTTTCATACAGAGCGCTACGCGGCGTTACCAACATAAAAACCTAAACAGCCTACTTACAAAGTTACTGGGACAAAATATCTCTCAATATAATTACATGGAAAGTTCACTACAGATCACCGAATGGGTGCAGTGCTACAGATATTCCTCACCACAGGACGAGGGACGGAAACTGCAGTAGTGCACATCATCTGACGCTGGCGCTTCTTCTTCCTTTGTTTCTACGCTAAAGCTTGTTTCCTTCAGTGCCCATCTTTCCATTCTGTGGCTCTCGCACCATCTTATCCTTGGACGGCCAGTATTTCTTATACCAGCTGGTAATTTGTTTCATACGGTTTTCACAATTTTCCGTTCATCCACACTGTCTGTGTGTTCGTTCCACTCATGCTCCCTATTATGTTCCCCACAGTTGGTTGTTGCGACTGTAAATCACTATTTTTTGGAGATTAAATGTGAACCCCCTGACTCCAGAGCATTGGCGCTTGAGTGCACACCACGCAATCCACTTCTTTTGATGGCCAGGAGGGGGAAATCTTCAGATGGTTGAGGCCAGCGGGGTCTGTTTGCATGTTGCGCTTTCCACATTTCATTTCTTGCTTTGGATGCAGTCGTTCGCAAAATGGTGATGATTTTATGAAGTATTTGTAACCAAACTGAACTCCTCCCGAACAGGCCATGAAGGCCCGACGGTACCGACCGGCCACCGTGTCATCCTAAGCCCACAGGCGTCACTGGATGCGGATACGGAGGGGCATGTGGTCAGCACACGGCTCTCCCCACCGTATGTCAGTTTCCGAGACCGGTATGAAGCATTTGCTGGACCTAAATTATCTGAACATACGGTATGTAATAATGCAATGGATAGAGACGTTTGTTGACGAGGTTAGTTCTTTCTTCACTGACACTAATCTCACGAAGGGTATGTAGGAGAGCAATACCCGCCTGCACACCAGACAAAATATTTGTCACCTCTAGGAGTCATAACGCTAGTACCATGTAACATCACCTCCAGTCTTCATGGTCGCTTTATTTCGGCGAGGACAAGAGTGCGTAAGTTTATTGTGATAGAGTACTCATCCACTCATTGATTCAGAACGATTCAGCAACGTACATCCGCGCAAGGACAGTGAAAAGAAGGTAGAGAAATTTGCGCTCGTACGGGGGCTTATAGACAGCCGTTTCTCACTCGCTCTACAGGGCTATTACAAATGATTGAAGCCATTTCATAAATTCACTGTAGCGCCAGTCATTGACATATGGTCACGACACACTGCAGATACGTAGAAAAACTCATAAAGTTTTGTTCGGCTGAAGCCGCACTTCAGGTTTCTGCCGCCAGAGCGCTCGAGAGCGCAGTGAGACAAACTGGCGACGGGAGCCGAGAAAGCGTATGTCGTGCTTGAAATGCACTCACATCAGTCAGTCATAACAGTGCAACGACACTTCCGGACGAAGTTCAACAAAGATCCACCAACTGCTAACTCCATTCGGCGATGATATGCGCAGTTGAAAGCTTCTGGATGCCTCTGTAAGGGGAAATCAACGGGTCGGCCTGCAATGAGCGAAGAAACGGTTGAACGCGTGCGGGCAAGTTTCACGCGTAGCCCGCGGAAAATTGGCTCATCCCACAACTGGAGACTGACAGCGCCGACTTCATCTTTCAACAGGATGGTGCTCCACCGCACTTCCATCATGATGTTCGGCACTTCTTAAACAGGAGATTGGAAAACCGATGGATCGGTCGTGGTGATCATGATCAGCAATTCATGTCATGGCCTCCACGCTCTCCCGACTTAACCCCATTCGGTTTCTTTCTGTGGGGTTATGTGAAAGATTCAGTGTTTAAACCTCCTCTACCAAGAAACGTGCCAGAACTGCGAGCTCGCATCAACGATGCTTTCGAACTCATTGATGGGGACATGCTGCGCCGAGTGCGGGAGGAACTTGATTATCGGCTTGATGTCTGCCGAATCACTAAAGGGGCACATATCAAACATTTGTGAATGCCTAAAAAACTTTTTGAGTTTTTGTATGTGTGTGCAATGCATTTTCAAAATATCTCAAATAATAAAGTTACTGTACAGCTGTGAAATCGCTTCAATCATTTGTAATAACCCTGTATTTGCGAGTGGAACAGGAGAAGAGACGGCTAGTAGTGGTTACGTGGCTTGCAGAACGTGTATGTACATGTAGATTGATGTTAGACTCGCAGTTCCAAATAGTCCTAGATGTTTCCTACGGGATTAAGATCGCGTCATTTTGTGACCAGTCAAGGTACGGAAGGGTGCTTGATAGTTCATCAAACTTGGAACTTACACTTGCTCCACTGCGAACCGGCTGTTGCAAGAGGGTAATGTGAACATCGTGCTCATCATGAAGAAAGGACAACCTTTGGATTGTTGTTGTTGTGGTCTTCAGTCCTGAGACTGGTTTGATGCAGCTCTCCATGCTACTCTATCCTGTGCAAGCTTCTTCATCTCCCATTACCTACTGCAACCTACGTCCTTCTGAATCTGTTTAGTGTATTCATCTCTTGGTCACCCTCTACGATTTTTACCCTCCACGCTGCCCTCCAATACTAAATTGGAAATTTTCGATGTCCTCCGCGAGTCCTATCAGGTAAGGATCGTGTACGGCACAGCAGCACTTTAGGAGGACGAACAAGCGCAGTGTGGACACTCCCTTTAGTAGACCTGCTGCACCCCCTAAATATTCTGCCAATAAAACGCAGCATTTGGTTTACAGTCCCTACAACATTTCCTATGTGGTCGTTCTAATTTCTGTTCATAATTATAATTCCTAGGTATTTAGTTGAATTGACAGTCTTTAGATTTGAGTGATTTATCTTCTAACCCGAACTGAACGGATTTCTTTTAGTATACTTTTGAATGACCTCACACTGTTCCTTGTTCAGACACAATTGGCACTTTCCAAATAACACAGATATCATGTGTAAGCCATTTTGCAACTGGTTTCCTTCTTATGACTTGACTAGACGGTAAATGACAGCACCATCTGCAAAGAATGTAAGACGGCTGCCCACATTGTTTTCTACATCGTTTATATGAATCAGAAACAACAGGAGTCCTATAATACTTCCTTGAGGAACGCCAGATATCACTACTATCTGCTCGAAGACTTTCCGCAGCTTTCTACGTAATGGCCCTTTCCCCCAGGAAATCACGAAATCAGTAGCACAACTGAAACGATACTCCATAGGCACCTAGTTTTATTAGAGGTCTCTGGTGAGGAACAGTGAAAAAGGCTTTTGGAAATGTACAAATATGGAATAAATTTGAGACCTGTTGTCGATAACACTCATTATAATAAAAAGCTAGCTGTATTCCACAAGAACGATATTTTCTGAATCCGTGCTGACCATGTGTCAATAGACCCACCTTCGACGTAATTCATCATGTTCTAACACAGTATATGTTTCGAAATTCTACTGCAAATCGCCGACAGTGATACAGGTTTGTAATTCATTTGATTATGCGTATTTCCTTTCTTGAGTATTAATGTGACCTGGGCAACTTTTCAGTCTTTAGGTACGGATCTTTCATCGAGCGAGTGGTTGTATGTGATTGCTAAGTATGGGGCTATTGTATCAGCATTTTCTCAAAGGAATCTAATTTGTATACTATTCTGACGGAAACAGCGATTGCAGGGATTTATCCCTTGAACGCTCCCCGTGAGACCCACATTCTCAACTTAATGTCACACGCTACATTCGTAGTGCCCCTGCCCATTACACTCATTAATCGCGGCAGACAATCTTACCGAGTGCCATAAGAGTTCGGGCAATGCGTGTGCATCCAGCACAGAAGAAGAAGGTAAAAGGCCCGTTAGCCATAACTATGTGAAGTTGGGAATGTGGGTCTCACGGGGAGGGTGCAAGGGATAAATTCCTGCAGTCGCACTATCCTCTGTGCCCTCGGTGGCTCAGATGGATAGAGTTTTCTGCCACGTAAGCGGGTTCGAGTCCCGATCGGGGCACATATTTTCAACTGTCCCCGTTGATGTATATCAAAGCGTATCGGCAACTTAGGGTCTGGATTTAATTATCATTTCATTGCCTTTAGTAAGTGATTCAAGTTACTTCGCTATACCGGGAATATCTACCAGAGAGGCCAATTGTATTCTCTCATTTGACAAACCGACACTACCGTACTACATAAAAGTTGTGGTTGAGAGCCCCATATGCCACCGATTAGCTTCCTCAGAACGCTAACACTGTCTTTTAGCTACAGTCTCACACGCCGATGTATGATAAAATGTGACACCAAACTATTTTAATATATTGTAGTATCCATTAGTTTGAAAGAAGTACCGAAAATGTTCTTTTCAGCTGCTGCAAGCTTGGTACGTGACGTACAGTGGTGACTCCTGAGGCACTGTGCCACAGAAGTTAGTCACACATTTGATTGGTTGGTTGGTTGATTTGGGGGAGGGGATCAAACAGCAAGGTCATCGGTCCCACAGGATTAGGGGAGGATGCGGAAGGAAGTCGGCCTTGCCTTTTAGAAGGAACCATTCCGGCATTTGCCTGAAGAGATTTAGGGAAACTTCCTGGCAGATTAAAACTGTGTGCTCGACCGAGACTCGAGCTCGGGACCTTTGCCTTTCGCGGGCAAGTGCTCTACCATCTGAGCTACCGAAGCACGACTCACGCCCGGTCCTCACAGCTTTACTTCTGCCAGTATCTCGTCTCCTACCTACCAAACTTTACAGAAGCTCTCCTGCGAACCTTGCAGAGCTAGCCCTCCTGAAAGAAAGGATACTGCGGAGACATGGCTTAGCCACAGCCTGGGGGATGTTTCCAGAATGAGATTTTCACTCTGCAGCGGAGTGTGCGCTGATATGAAACTTCCTGGCAGATTAAAACTGTGTGCCCGACCGAGACTCGAACTCGGGACCTTTGCCTTTCGCCTTCACCTTCGCCTTCGCCTTTGCCTTCGCGAAAGGCAAAGGTCCCGAGTTCGAGTCTCGGTCGGACACACAGTTTTAATCTGCCGGGAAGTTTCATATCAGCGCACACTCCGCTGCAGAGTGGAAATCTCATTCTAGATTTAGGGAAACAACGGAAAACCTAAATCAGGATGGCCAAACGCGGGTTGACCATCCCGAATGTTAGTGCAGTGCGCTAGCTCGCTCGGTTCGATGAGCGTAATACCGTTCACCCTTAAGTTATTCAGCACGCTGAAAGAGATAAAGTATTGCTCCAGGACAACTAAATGAGGATGTTAGCTCCCACATCTCTTTGGAAGAACGCAATATTTGACTCTCGAAACGGTGCTCCGCCGCGGATTCAGCAATCGCGGCAGTATATGTATCGTTTCAGTACTGCTCCTCGTTGTGTGCGTCTGAGGTGACAACTGCCAGACGAGCGCAGTGTCACCACAAACGGCAGCCGCCGCCGACTGACTGCTACTGTGTGTCTGACGTCGCCGCGGGGCTTCGCTGCCACTGTCCAAACGCAGGGGCCGGACAGCTGGTCGTATATGACGACGGACGTTCTGTCTCTTTTGACAGCGGAACACAAACAAACGTCGACACCAGTAGCTTACAGACCGTGTCTGTACCTTCGGTGCAGCAACAAAGCGCGTAATTCATTATTCACGATATTTCTGTTGTGTTAAGGTGGTAAGAGTTTCTCTTTGGATGGAAATTTTCTTGACTTAAAGCCTTAAACACCTGTGCCACTAACAACCGCTTCCGAGCAAACTCAAGTAATTGCAGCTAGTTAGTTAGTTTAAAAAAATGCTTTACTACCTTTCAAACATTTTATGTTATTGGGCAAATGGTCAAAAATTTTTGTTGCAATTTTAATAATAGGTGATAAAGAACATATTTTCTCATAGTTTGGTAGATATGGACATCGCTATACTCAAATAATGGTGGAGCATATATGACGAAGATATGTACTGTGGGGATGCAGTTAAAATGTCTAACTGCTTGAAGAGGTACCTACGTGACGACTGAGATTGAACACCAATTTACAGGGTGACAGTTATTAAATAAAATCGTCGTAACTTCTGAACGGTTTGCCGGCCGCGGTGGCCGAGCGGTTCTAGGCACTTCAGTCCGGAACCACGCGGCTGCTACGGTCGCAGGTTCGAATCCTGCCTCGTACATGGATGTGTGTGATGTCCTTGGGTTGGTTAGGTTTAAGTAGTTCTAAGTTTAGGGTACAGATGATCTCAGCTGTTAAGTCCCATAGTGCTTAAAGCCATTCTTCTGAACGGTTTACGTTAGGACGTTGAAACAGCACCGTTGTCCGCAAGCACGATGGAAATTAGTACATGCATGGATGGTTTGGTTTAGCGACGAAGCCCACTTTCATTGAGATGTGTTCGTCAATAAGCAAAATTGGAGCATTTGGAGGACTGAGAATCCGCATCCCTCAACGGGTGACTGTGTGACGTGCAGTGTCCAAGCACGGACTAATCGGTCCGATATTCCTTGATAGCACGGCGATTACCGAAAAGTACGTGAAGGTCCTAGAAGATTATTTCATCCCTATTAGCCAAAGTGATGCTGATGTCGACAAGATGTGGTTCCTGCAAGACGGAGCACGGCCCCATCGAAGCAGGAGAGTGTTTGATGTCCTGGAGGAGCACAAAGGGATCGCCACTGGTATGAGACTCGATTGACCGCTATATTCTCCGGATCTGAACACATGCGACTCCTTTTTCCGGGGCTATATTAAAGACGAAGCGTTCAGCATTAACCCCAAAAGCCATCGCTGCACTGAAAACAGTCAATCAGGCGGTCATCGACGGCATCGATGTTCCGACACTTCAGCGAGTCATGTAGAATTTCGCTATTCCTCTGCGCCACACCATCACCAATGATGGCAGGCATATCGAACATGTCGTAACCTAAATCCTCATATCTGCAGTGACGTTTACATGTTGCACAAAGTGTGTAAGCCCCGTAGTTTGTAAATAATTTAAGTTTTCTTTCATATACTTCAACAATTGTCAATCTGTACCATTCTTACTACTCGCTTTAATGCTCTCGGTACTTTCTAAATGGTGAGTTATCCCAGAAAATTATTCCATAAAAAATGTTCAGATGTGTATGAAATCTTATGTGACTTACCTGCTAAGGCCATCAGTCCCTAAGCTTACACACTACTTAACCTAAATTATTCTAAGGACAAACACACTCAACCATGCCCGAGGGAAGACTCGAACCTCCGCCGGGACCAGCCCCACAGTCCATGAGAGTTTTTCCATCAGACATCATTCAGTGGAAATATGCAAAACGCATCATGAAGGCTGATTCGTTTGCTTTCACGAGTAGCAATAACACGAATGAGCAAAAGTAACTGAACTTAACCGTTTGAAAAGCTAAGTAATGTGCTTCATCCATGTAAACGTAAGCTTCCGTGGCCGTTATCCAGTCAGTAATATTCTTCTGGGTTTGAGGCAGCATTGTCAAGTATAAAATTTCAACGCTTCGTCGACTATTGCAAGACGCTGTTAGCAATGCACCCTGAGGAAGACTTCCTGCAATAGTTGCCGAAACGTCGGAATTTTATACTTGACAATGCAGCCTCAGACCCAGAAGAAAATGGTTCAAATGGCTCTGAGCACTATGGGACTTAACATTTGAGGCCTTCAGTCCCTTAGAACTTAGAAATACTTAAACCTAAGAACATCACACACATCCATGCCCGAGGCATGATTCGAACCTGCGACCGTAGAAGTCGCGCGATTCCGGACTGAAGCGCCTAGAACCGCTCGGCCACCGCGGCCAGCCAGCCCCAGAAGTATTTTATTGACTGTGCTTCATGCAGTTCAACTTTTCATCAGTATGTACACCCGAAAAATTTTTAGGTTTCTACTTTATTTAATGACCTATTCACGTGCTACATCAATTCTTCGTATAACTCTATTAGTACTACAGGACTGCATATACTGTGTTTTCTCAAAATTTAGGAAGAACCACTAAATAATTCCTTGGAAAATGTAATTAACAACCTCATTTGTTGCTTTCCCTCGAATGGGTTTTATTATGAAACTAGAATCGTTTGCAAAAAGTACCAATTCTGATTGTTGCATAATAAGTGGACGGTCATTCACATATATGAGGAATACGAGTGGATCTAAAATGGAACCTTGTGGGAGTCTGTGATTTCTCCCGTCATTAAATTTTCAACCCTTCCAAGACTGATTGAATCATTCAGCACAACATTTTGCATTCTGTTCGTTAAGTGTAATTTATACCAGTTGTTAACTTATCAGTACAGTATTTCCTCGGGAGCAGATTTTTTTTTCCAGCCGGAGTCGCCGAGCGGTTCTAGGCGCTACAGTCTGGAACCGCGTAACCGCTACTGTCGCAGGTTCGAATCCTGCCTCGGCTATGGATGTGTGTGATGTCCTTAGGTTCGTTAGGTTTAAGTAGTTCTAAGTTCTAGGTGACTGATGACCTTAGCTGTTAAGTCCCATAGTGCTCATAGCCATTTGAACAGATTTTTTTTTGTAGTTGTGGCTTGTTTTTCTCTAAGAATTTTACTTTGTTAATTCTGTTTGTCAAGCGGAGGCAAACGCGTAAGGATAGTGGTATTAATCGTTGATAGTACAAAAGTACGGTGAATAATAGTACCCCTTAGGGAGCTGGCAGCAAGCGATAGGAAGTGTGTATGCCAGGAGGCCTCGTTCAACGTAGCGAAGAGGCTACTATCCTAACTATTGCGCGTCCAACCACTTGCAAACTGTGGCACAGGTTGAAACAAACGAGGCCTCTTGTTTGGGCTCTAAGCTCATATTTGGGTTACTCCAGCGACTGGGAGAGAAGGTTGAGACTGAGAAGATGCTATTGGAGTTTCAACAAAAGCCACAATTTGCAGCATAGTCCCCAGAAGTGATAGTAGCCTCTTGAGTAGAGTGGGAGGATCGATCCTGAGATTTCGAAGCTAAGCTGCGACTTCCTAGACTTGCGCCTTAGGGTTCCCGTTCAGACACTGCTACTCAGGAATCTGACTATATGTGATGCATGCGCTATAGGGGTCCCGTTTAGACACTGCCACTCAGGAATCTGACCATACGTGAGATGCACACAAGGTTGTTTTTCGATCAGGCGACTGTCCGTCCATTAGAGATAATGATAAATTAACGAACCCAGAGGTGTCACTATAAATCCAAAGACTCCTATATGTGATCAACTGCCGATGCATTCGGAACTTAGTTCCACAGTACGAAGCGCTCCTAAAAACCAGTGGAGCTCACATAATACCAGGCACAGACAGTACAGCAGTGAGATTTTTCAAGAAGATTTAAGCGCTTATCGAAAAGATAGGGTAATGGTAAATGGTTTACTGCTGCAATAGAAAAGAAACTTAAACCCGCCGAGATAGAAACTGAAATTGCATGTGAAATGAAGTGGGGAGATTCAATATCAAGGGTCATCATAAACTTATAATCGGATCCTTCTGTAGACCACCCCCTCACTTGATTGTAACCGAAAACTTTAGAGAAAATCTGTTTTACTAGTACCTAAGCTCCCCAATCATTTTGCCATCAATGGAGGAGACTTCAAATACCCAGCAATCACTTGGGAAAATTACGATTCTGGAAATTGAGAGCAGGATGCACACGTGGTCTAAAGATAGAGTATTTAATAAGTAATCAGAATGTGCTCGGCCCGGGTTCGAAATACGCCACCGCTTAAGCTTTAATTAATAATCAGCATTGGTGGCCGCAGACTTCCAACACAAGATGCCACCCTCATTCTGCCAACGGCCTGGTTAAATGGGGCGGGAGAGCGGACAGAAGTTCATGGCACTCTCTTGTCCTTGAAGTGCGAAACTATCCCTAAAGGCGGATGAATCGCCAATGATCAACGGCATGAGGAAGCAGAATGCAATGGTAACCACGGCTGTAAAGACACACAATGTTTATTTATTCGACATGGATCCAGCAACTGAAAAAGTGTGATAATGACCTCTCCATTGACAAAAGATTCCGTAACAGTTCCCCATTCGGATCTCTGGAAGGGGATGCCAAAGGGGAGGTGATCATGAGAAAAAGACTGAATAATCAAAGAAAGGATAACGTTCTACGAGTAGGGTCTTGCAATGTCAGAAGCTTGAACATGTTACGGAAACTAGAAAATCTGAAAAAGGAAATGCAAAGGCTCAGTAATATCAACAGCAGCAGAAAATGGTATAACGGTAGTAGAATTCTTTATGAATAGGAAGATAGGGCACAGAGTGTTCAAAAAATGGCTCTGAGCACTATGGGACTTAACATCTCAGGTCATCAGTCCCCTAGAACTTAGAACTACGTAAACCTAACTAACTTAAGGACATCACACACATCCATGCCCGAGGCAGGATTCGAACCTGCGACCGTAGCGGTCGCGCAGTTCCAGACTGTAGCGCCTAGAATCGCTCGGCCACCCCGGCCGGCGCACAGAGTGTCTTACTGTCCAGTGATAGGGTTGTTGTTATCAGAATCGGCAGCAAACCAACACCGACAATGATAGTTCAGTTACAAATGCCGAGGTCGCAAGCTGAAGATGAAGATATAGAGAAAGTATATGAGGATATTAAAGGGAAAAACAGCACGTAAAGTGAGATAAAAATTTAATAGTCTTGGGGCCTGGAATGCAATTGTAGGGGAATGAGTAGATGAAAAGGCAACAGGAGAATATGGGCTTGGGATAAGAAATGAGAGAGGAGAAAGACTAATAGAGTTCTGTAATAAATTTCAGCTAGTAACAGAGAATACTCTCTTCAAAAACCACAAGAGAAGGAGGTATACTTGGAAAAGGCCGTGTGATACGGTTGGATTTCAGTTAAATTGTATCATGGTCACACAGAGATTCGGAAATCAGATATTGGATTGTAAGGGGTACCCAGAAGCAGATATAGACTCACATCACAATGTGGTGGTGATGAAAAATAGGCTGAAGTTTAAGAGCTAACGCAGGAAGCATTAATATGCTAAGAATTGGGACACGGAAGTACTGAGGAATGAGATATGTTTGAAGTTCTCTAAGGCTATGGATGCAGCAATAAGGAATAGCTCAGTGGGCAGTACGTTTGAAGAGGAGTGAACATGTCAAAAATGGATACTCACAGAAATTGGGAAGAGAAACGTAGGTACAAAGAAGGTAACACAAAGAAACCATGGGTAACGGATGAAATAATTCAGTTGCTCGATGAAAGACGGAAGTACAAAAATGTTCAGTAAAATTCAGGAATACCGAAATACAAGTCGCTGAGGAATGAAATAAAAAGGAAGTAGAGGAAAGCTAAGACAAAACTGCCGAATGAAAAATGTGAAGAAATCGAAAAATAAATGCCTGTCGGAAGAACTGATCCAGCGTATAGGATAGTCAAAACCTTCGCTGAAATGACAAGCAATGGTGGTAACATTAAGAGTGCAACGGGAATTCCACTATTAAATGCAGAACAGAGAGAGCGGATAGGTGAAAGGAGTACACTGAAGGTTTCTAAGGCATTGAATATTCGTCTGTTGTGATAGAAGATGAAACAGAAGTCGATTTAGAAGAGATAGGCGACCCAGTATTAGAATCGTAATTTAAAATAGCTTTGGAGGACTTAAGATCAAGTAAGGCAGAAGGGAAAGACAGCAAATTTCTAAAATCATTCAGGGAAGTGTCTACAAAACGACTATTGACGTGGGTGTGTGGAATTATGAGTCTGGCGACATACCATCTGACTTAAAGAAAAATATCATCCACACAATTCCAGAGACTGCAAGAGCAGACAAGTGCGAAAATTATCACACAATCAGCTTAACAGTTCATACATTCAAGTTACATTATACAGAAGAATGGAAAATAAAACATAGGATGTTTTAGATGACGATCAGTCTGGCTTCAGGAAAGGTAAAGGCACCATAGAGACAAATCTCGGGTTGAGGTTAATAATGGAAGCAAGACTAAAGAAAAATCAAGGCATGGGCATAGATTTTGCCGACCTGGGAAAAGCTTTCGACAATGTAAAATGATGCAAGATGTTCGAAATTCTGGTAAAAATATAAGTAGCCTATAGGAAGAAATGGGTTACATAGAATATGTACAAGAGTCAAGAAGGAATAATAAGAGTGAAAGACCAAGAACGAAATGCTCGGATTAAAAAGGTTGTAAAACAGCGATGTAGTCTTTCGCCCCTATTCTTCAACTTGCACATCGAAGAAGCAATGATATAAATAAAAGAAAGGATCTGGAGCGCAATTAGAATTCGAAGTGAAAGGATATGAATGATATGATTCGCTGATGACACGGCTATCCTAAGTGAAAGTGAAGAAGAATTACATGATCTGCTGAATGGAATGAACAGTCTAATGAGTACAGATTATGGACTGAGAGTAAATCGAAGAAAGACGAAAGTAATGAGAAGTAGCAGAAATGAGAACAGCGAGAAAGTTAACATCAGGACATCATGAAATAGGTAAAGTAAATAAATTCTGCTACCTAGGCAGCAAAATAACAGAAGGAGCAAGGAGGACATCAAAAGCAGACTAGCATTGGCCAAAAGGGCATTCCTGGGCAAGAGTATCAAACATAGGCCCTAATTTGAGGAAGAAATTTCTGAGAATGTACGTTTGGAATACAGCACTGTATGTTAGTGAAATATGGACTGTTGGAAAACCGTAACAGAAGAGAATCGAAGCATTTGAGATGTGGTGCTACAGACGAATGTTGAAAATTAGGTGGACTGACAAGGTAAGGAATGAGGAGGTTCTGCGCAGAAGCAGAGAGGAAAGGAATATGTGGTAAACACTGACAAGGGAAAGGGACTGGATGATAGGATATCCGTTAAGACACCAGGGAATGACTTCCATGGTACTAGAGGGAGCTGCACAGAGGGCAAAAATTGTAGAGGAAGTTGAAGCTTCTGTTACTGCTTCTAACTAGACAACAGTGCCTACGCGCTTTAATTTGTACGCTAAAGCACTGAAAATGATCATTATGTGATCGAAAATCGATTTTGCTGTTAATAAAACATCATAATTACGGCATGTGAAAGGTGGCATGAGCCCCCTCTCATATTTCTATCTTACGATTCTCCTCTCTAATTGTATGCGGTGGAAAGTTGCTATTCCTTCACACGCGGACTTCCCACGCAGCGTCTCTCGTCACCCGGGTGGTCCAGTGACAGGCGGGCTCTGTTTGACTTTGAAAGGGTAAGCCGACAGGTGTGAGGGAGTCGAGTGAATGCTTTCCAGACGCCGACATTGTCAAGAGGCACGCCCGCAGGACCTGAAGTAGCGGCTGGGCTAGAGGTTCCGTTACTTCGCAGAAACTTAGCGAAAACACTTTCTGGCGGGCTACCAGCGAGGCGTGGGAATGACTTGTGTACCCAGGCAGCTGTGGCGGGAAAATTCCCGCGCTTTCTGCAAAATAGTAACTGTGATTGGCTTGCTCAGGGCATAGCTCCATGACGTAGCAAGATCGGCGCAGAAATTGGCGCCAAGAATCTCCATTGGTGGAATGGTAGCGTTCCGGCAATGGAGTGGAATTTTCCGCCGGTTTTCGAGTTGCTGATTGGAACGTTTAACCACGGACACTGTCGTGGGGGCGGGAATGTTCTGTGTTCGGTTTTGTACGGGTGCTCTTGTGGGTAGTCGGCTCTCACTTTTCGGTCGAGGACGTCGAAGCAACCAGCCAACAGCTCCGGTACGCCAGATCGTGTCCTGGCAGTCAAGAAGATAGTTTGGTAATGTATGTCCGCAGCACTGGCAGATAGGGATTTTCCTAGGTGACAATCAGAGCTCAGCAGAGCGCGCCTGTTCGTCTTTTTTTCTAACTTTGTTCTGTCTTGGGTAGCAGCAATTAATGTTGGGTTGGCTATGTGTTTTCTCTAAGATTTGTGTTGCAAGGAATTGGCTGCACATACCACTTCGTCATAATCCTCACAATCTTGTTTAGGGACAACTTCACATTCACAGCGTTTGTTTGAGTATCCAATTTGAGCCAATTTGATGTATTGTAAATATTTCATGTGTTTTTGTTTATTATTTTGTGTTTAATCTTAATAAATCATATTGTTATTTTGGACAGAACTTTCATTCCGTTAATCGGTAGAGCAACCCTATCATTCCTCACTATGTTTATGAGACCTTCGTTTATTTAACTTATTTATCAAATTAAATTATTGCAGGTGCCAAACTCACTTCTACTCCACTGGCAGGGTTGATTAGAGTCAGTTCGCGTATTTTTTTAATCCTTGTGCAACAGCAAAAGTCGGAGTTAGAATAGGGGGGGCTTAGCGCATCATGTACATATGTAGCTTCTAGAAGAATTTAGTGTTAAATACACTGCTTGCCCTGGCACCTCGCACATGGTCGTTGTGCGCACACAGCACTCTATGGAGTCACCAATCAACGAAACAATGAATTGGAATTGTGTTGTACGCTCTCGACCAGTCGCCCAGCATAATGTGCTCTACTTTTGAAGACATATAGGAAATTCGCACCAGCGCCAAGGCATGCATGCAGTCACTTACCCATGACGATGAGATAGCATGATTGCGGTACGCGGTTCTATCATTGTTCTAATGCTAATGGAACTTTGCACCAGACAATCAAAGTTTGGACTGAGCAAAGGTTGGGAAATTGTACGGGCGCTGATAACCACGCAGTTGAGCGCCCCACAAACCAAACATCATCATCAACAATCAAAGTCACTTCCCCTTTGTACACGTTGACTGGAGGGTATTCATGGCGGAATAACCTGTCGCTACTGAACTGCTGTACCAGACACTCGGAGCAGAATCTGGAAAGCTTATGTACTTTTTAAGTACTTAATGATCGCATAAACTGAACATTTTAAAGGGCCAGTCAGATACAGGCCTAGCGTCAGTGACGGCCCAAAAGCGCCCTCTGGATCGAGCGCGCCAACCCCTAAGTTGGCACCCTCCCAGCCCCCCCCCCCCCTCACCGTACCTACAGTTCCACGCCGACGAATAATCAGGTAGTCACTCAGTTTACAAACTAAATGAATGAATATGAAATGTAAGAGAGGAAATCGTTTTCTCAAGCACTGTCTTCAGTTACCTTCTTTAGATAATTATTCAGTTATAGTTTCCTTAACCTAAGGGACTTAGAACAACTGGGACTATTTTGTCTCGATAATGATAACTCGCAATATTGTACGTCTTGATCGTACGAGGCTTCCCTGAAGAAATATCAAACCCGCGAGCTTTCTCGCTATCGGAAAGGTACTTCTGCTTTGGATTTGTTCTAGAAGATACTAGCAGCATTTTACTTTCTCGCGCACTTGGCACTCCCTAATACTTCCGACCAAGTCAACCAGTGAGCCTGCTCGCTCTTTGTGACTACACACATCGTTCTGACTCACGCCTGCCCAATGTCATCGGAGTACTCCCGTTTACATTTGTTTGGACAATAAAGCAAATAAAACAATTCGTGTAGCTTTATGGGTGAAGTGAATTCTTTGGGTTTAATTAGGGGTGAAGCCCTCATGCTTTTATGATTATAAATATTTTTATTGAAGTTTTTAAATGTAATTGAAAGTGAAAAATGGAGGGGGTACGTTTACACTGTACTACGTAACGTAGTAGCTGCTTTATAGTTCGGTGGATGTTAGACGATCGATGAGACGTCCGTGAAACTGCATTAGAAAGCCATTCTCTCATTACTCAAAGAATATTCGTTGTATCATTGTCCGCGATGTCAGTGCCCACAGGACGTAAACAGCACCCACCCGGTGGAAGAAGGCGCCGTTGTTAGCACGCAACGCACGGCCTCGGTAGATGGCTGTCGAAGGAGAGGTGTGTCAGCGCTGGCGAAACCGCGAGGCCGCCGATCCAGCAGGACTGGAACGCTGCGACAGCCGCGCCGCCTGGAGGACAGCCAAGGCGCGTACGACCGCACGGGAGACCCTGTGCAGATGTGGAGGCTCACAACCACAGCGCGTGCCTAGAGCAAAGGCGAACACCACGACGTATGGGCACAAAGGCGTTGGCGGACGAGCGGATGCACTTCCGTGGATGGGAACTAAAAAGAGTGGGTGGCGGCAGGAGCTGAAGTAAGCCCGCCAGAAGTCCACAGCATCGCACTTGGCACCGGCAGCAGCGCCACGGCTACCAGCGTCAGAGTTCGAAGAGTGTGACTGGTTAGGCCACACAGACTCGTGGACTGACGTAGCCTCCTCCTCGAGACTGGCGGCCCTACATCTACATCTACACAGGGCGTTTGAAAACGTGCAAAAATAAAAAATACTTACATGTTTGGGGTAAACCTTTCTTATTTTTCGACATAGTCTCCTTTTAGACTTATACACTTCGTCAAATGCTGTTCTAATTTGTTGTTCCCTTCCGAATAATTGGAATTGTCCAAGTCAGCAAAATAGCTGCAATCACCTCCTCATTTGAATAAAATCTTTGTCCTGCCAGCCGTTTGTTCAAATTGGAGAACAAATAGTAGTCTGAGGGAGCCAAGTCTGGAGAATAGGGGGGATGTGAAACGAGTTGAAATTCTGTTTCCATTAAATTTGCAATCACAACTGCTGAGGTGTGTGCCGGTGCATTGTCGCGATGGAAAAGGACATTTTTGCGGTGCAGTCGCCGGCGTTTCTCTTGCAGCATGGTTTTCAAACGGTCCAATAACGATGAATAATATATGCACCTGTAATAGTTTTACCCTTTTCCAGATAGTCGATGAGGATTATCCCTTGTGAATCCCAAAAGACAGTCGCCACAACCTTTCTGGCCGAAGGAATGGTCTTCGCCTTTTTTGGTGCAGATTCGCCCTTGGTAACCCGCTGTTTAGATTGTTGTTTGGTCTCAGGAGTATAGTAATGTATCCATGTTTCATGCGCAGTGACGAAACGAAGCTTAAAGTCCTGCGGATTCTTCCTGAACAGCTGCAAACCCTCCTTGCAACACGATTCCGGTTTTGGTCAACCGTGAGCAATCGTGAACCCATCTTGCGGATAACTTTCTCATGTCCAAATGTTTATGCAAAATATTATGTACCCGTTCATTCGAGATGCCCACAGCACTAGAAATCTTACGCACCTTAACTCTTCTGTCATCCATCACCATATCATGGATTTTATCAATTATTTCTGGAGTCGTAACCACCACAGGGCAACCAGAACTTTCAGCATCACCTGTGCCCATATGGCCACTCTGAAAATTTTGAAACCACTTGTAAACTGTTCTAAACCAAGGTGCAGAGTCACCGTAATGTTTATCAAGCTTCTCTTTAGTCTCCTGAGGCGTTTTTCCTTTCATAGAGTAATGTTTAATCACCACACGAAATTCTTTTTCGTCCATTTTTTGACAATCACTCGACTTCCTTGATTCACACGAATGCCAAACACAAAGAATAGATCAATATGGCTGAAACTTGGTGTGCGCTTTTTTTCCAAAGACGCTACTAACTAAACATGACCTCATTACGCACCGATGGTGCCATCTCTCGGACTTTGCACGGACTTTTCAAACGCCCCTCGTATATTGATACTCTGCAAAAGTGTCTCGCAGAGGGTTCATCGAACCACCTTCACAATTCTCTATTACTCCAATCTCGTATAGCTCGCGAAAAGAACGAATACCTACATCTTCCCGTAGACTGTATATCTCTGACTAAGACTGAGGGTTATTTATACTGACTTGGTGAGTACTTGTTTTACTACTGCATCGGTTCTGGTCACGTAAGCCATAGAAAGCCCGAAGCTTGGATGTGAAATAATCCAAGCCAAGGCACGTTCCCGACTCCGTCTCCTCAAGCTCCTTTCCAGCCGCACGTGGGGTCTGGACCCCTCCACAATCCTCCACACCTATAAATCCCTCATCCGCCCTATCCTTTGTTACGCCCATCCAGCCTGGATCTCCGCCCCCCCTACCTTCTATAAATCCCTCCAAATCCTTGAACGCCATGCTCTCCGCCTTGCCTATCGCATCCGTCTCCCCTCCCCCACGCGGATCCTGTATGATCTCATCCCCTTCCCCCACCTCCTCCTTTTCCTTGAAAGGATACGGATCCTGTACACCTCCCGTAAACTTGATCCTCTCCCACCCCCGCCCGCTGCCGCGCCTGTATTCCCACGTCCCACCCGGTCTCCATCTCTCCACCCTCCTTACCCTCTCCCAAGGTGGCTTCCGCCAGCTCCCCCTCCCTGATGATGTCCTCCTCCCCTGCATCTACCCCTCCTATCAACTTTGATCCTCCCCCCCACCTCCTGTGTCCTTTCCTTTAGGCACCCTCCCTCCCCCCCTTTCCCTTCCCATCTCTTTCTTTTCCCCCCTCCCTCCTACCCTCTCCTCCGGGCTTCCCCTCCCCCTTCCTCCCTCCCCCTCTCTCCTTTGCCCATGGCATCTCTGCTCTCCCCTCTCCCATTTCCCCTTCCTCCTCCTCCACCTCCTCTCTTGGCAGGTCCCCGGACTCGTACACGCTGAGTGGACATTCGCGCGCCGGAGATCATCGCCATCAGCGTCTCGTGAGTGCCGTCATGTTTAGTGTTCAGTGTTCCCGTCATACTCCATCGTTCACCTGTGCAATCGCCATCTTCAGTGTTAGTGCGTCGTGACAACAGTTTGTAGTGAATTATCGTCGAGTGTGAACGGCTCCGTGTTTGTCTTTATGTGTCTCCTGTTTTATTACCCACCGTTATGTCACATTTGTGTATTCTTTCTGTTCTTTCTTTATCTCCTCTACGGCTGAAGAGCGGCGTACCATGCTGCTGACAGCCTGCCTGTTTGTACGGGTTTGAAAATAACAATAAAGAACAAAAAAAAATGTGAAATAACCGGGCCTGCGACGCTGCAATGGGTCTGCCTTGCTGTTGCATCTTTGATATTTCACTCCCGATGCACCCTGCAATGCAGTAACCACCCGGCGCCGTAGCGCCGTTCTTGTTGTATTAGCAAGCAGCACACGACGAAATAACGTTCGATGCGACCTCTTGCGTTAGCCGGTGGTGATATCTTAATTTTTTCCAAGTTGTGTCAAGTACATCATTTTGAGGCGGTACACATCTGGCTGTAATGTGTGGCCGCATACCAGATAGGATTAACCGAGGACAATGGGACACACATGGAGCAGGACAGCATGCTGGTCACAGATTTCTGTGACCTGTGAGGGAGCGTCACAAAGATGCTGAGGAAACTGAATGTCGGATACTTGAAGACAGACGTAAAGTATCCCGACGAAGCCTACATAAAAACTTTCTAGAACCAGCTTTAACCACTTCACTCCCGAGATATTTTTAAAAAAGAAAAATTCTTTTCATATTTTCCAGAAAACTAATAAACAAGCATGACACAAATGCAAATGAGGTATCTTTTTGGTGGTTCACTAAGCCGTAAATGGTTAAAAAAATGGCTCTGAGCGCTATGGGACTTAACTTCTGAGGTCATCACTCCCCTAGAACTTAGAACTACTTAAACCTCACTAACCTAAGGACATCTCACACATCCATCCCCGAGGCAGGATTCGAACCTGCGACCGTAGCAGTCGCGCGGTTCCAGACTGTAGCGCCTAGAACCGATCGGCCACTCCGGACGGCAAGCCATAAATGGAGGTTCCCTTACGTATACTGATGGAAAAAAATCGGCAGTACATTTGTCTAGGTAACACATTTAACTGATTAACATTGCAAGATTAAACGTGAAATGTTGGTACATCAATAACCTGTGTAACAGTCAGAAGGTTGAATGCAAGCATGGAAAGATGTATAAACTGCGTTGTACAGATCCCGGAGGCCTGTCTGTGGGGAGGAAAAAGAATGGTTCAAATGCCTCTGAGCACTATGGGATTTAACAAATGGTTCAAATGGCTCTGAGCACTCTGGGACTTAACATCTATGGTCATCAGTCCCCTAGAACTTAGAACTACTTTAACCTAACTAACCTAAGGACAGCACACACATCCATGCCCGAGGTGTGGGGAGGAGTTCCACAACTATTGCACTTGGTCGGTCAATACAGCGACGGTTAATGGTGGTTCTGTATAACGCTGTCCCGCATGTGCGTGATTAGATCTGGTAATCGAGTAGACGAAGAGAACATGTCTACTATCTATAGAGCATGTTGGGTTACAACAGCGACATATAGGCGGGCGTTATTATGTTGGGAAACATCCCTGGAATGCTATCCATCAGTGACAACATAACAAGTCGAATCACAGAGTGAACAGACTGACTTACAACTTTGCAGCCGTAGTGTGTGGGATGGCCACGAGAGTGCTCCTGCTGCCATACAAAATCGCACCCCACACCTAACCCCATGTGTAGGTCCAGTGTCTCTAGACCGCAGGGAGGTTGGTTACACGCCCTCAGCTGGCCTCCAACAACACGAGGCCATCACTGGCACCGAGGCGGAACCAGCTGCCATCAGAAAACACAACAGGCCTCCAACGAGCTGTCGCTAGGAATCATTGAAGCCGCCAAGGGCTGTGGTTTGAGGTCAGTGGAATGCACGCTACAGGGCATGTCCTTGATGTTACCGACATTTAACATTCGTTGTGTCACTGTGGTGCCATCTGCTTCTCAAATTGCTGCTGGAGTTGCAGTACGATGCGCCCGGACCATACGCCGAACACGATATCTTCCCTCTCTGTAGCAGCACGCGACCGTTCGGAGCCTGGTCTGCTTACGACCGTACATTCTCGTGAGCACCGCTGCCAGCAATCATGTACAGTAGCTACATTTCTGCCAAGGCTTTATGTAATGTCGCAGAAGTAACATCCAATTCTAGTAGCTCTATTACACGACCTCCTTCAAACTTAGTAGGGTGCTGATAACGGCGTCTTTGTTGCCACAAAGGAATTCTTGATTAACATCAACTCAGCATGTCCAGTCTCGAAGGTAACCAGCGCCCACGACCGTTAGACCGAGTATTTAAAGCAACCCTGATATGCATCCTCATAGTGCGCTACATGCGTCACTCGTAAGTTACGTTGTGCAAGACGCGACAGTTGGCTGCGACTGCGACGCTGCCTCCTCCTCTTTTCCCACCCTGGCAGACGGCGGCACGGCCACAACACGACAGGAGTCGTCGCTGTTTCCCAAGCTCCGGTCGGCGGCGGCGGATTCAAATACATAAGAAAAATAAGAATTCCGATTTTCTTGCTGTAAAAAATACTGTATGTTAATGCAACAAAGTTACATCGGCTCCCAGAGTTAGATTTTCGATACAGATTCTCCTTTTACTTTAAAAAATTGAAAAGTATCTCTTCCGGTTTTGCGTGTTTTTTTTTCGCTATATATTACTTCTCTATCAATTGTGAGGAAAGTAAAAGGCACAAAAAATTGATGTTTGCGTATCTTACAGTTTCACATCACAGCTTGATAAAGAGGTGTCTATTTTTCCGATATTCGTCACAGTTATTCCAATACTTAATTTACAAGTAACCTACTGCATAAAATTTGAATTGTGTACAGTGAAAAATGTGGTCGCTGGCTACTTTACGTATGGTTCACGTTAGGTCATACATCGTTGCCGATGAAAAGAAGATAACATATCGAAATTATTTTTAAAGTTGAGATCAGAATGATATCGATCTCCGTTTCCGAGATTTGGGCTCATATATCTCCGGGAGCGTCGCGACTAGCCGCCAGTTCTGTCGACGCGCAACGAGAATAGTGTGGTCATCACACGATAGAGAATGCATTTGTTTTGTTTCGCTGACACATTTGGACCTAATGAAACCATTTTATGTCATACACTCCTGGAAATGGAAAAAAGAACACATTGACACCGGTGTGTCAGACCCAACATACTTGCTCCGGACACTGCGAGAGGGCTGTACAAGCAATGATCACACGCACGGCACAGCGGACACACCAGGAACCGCGGTGTTGGCCGTCGAATGGCGCTAGCTGCGCAGCATTTGTGCACCGCCGCCGTCAGTGTCAGCCAGTTTGCCGTGGCATACGGAGCTCCATCGCAGTCTTTAACACTGGTAGCATGCCGCGACAGCGTCGACGTGAACCGTACGTGCAGTTGACGGACTTTGAGCGATGGCGTATAGTGGGCATGCGGGAGGCCGGGTGGACGTACTGCCGAATTGCTCAACACGTGGGGCGTGAGGTCTCCACAGTACATCGATGTTGTCGCCAGTGGTCGGCGGAAGGTGCACGTGCCCGTCGACCTGGCACCGGACCGCAGCGACGCACGGATGCACGCCAAGACCGTAGGATCCTACGCAGTGCCGTAGGGGACCGCACCGCCACTTCCCAGCAAATTAGGGACACTGTTGCTCCTGGGGTATCGGCGAGGACCATTCGCAACCTTCTCCATGAAGCTGGGCTACGGTCCCGCACACCGTTAGGCCGTCTTCCGCTCACGCCCCAACATCGTGCAGCCCGCCTCCAGTGGTGTCGCGACAGGCGTGAATAGAGGGACGAATGGAGACGTGTCGTCTTCAGCGATGAGAGTCGCTTCTGCCTTGGTGCCAATGATGGTCGTATGCGTGTTTGGTGCCGTGCAGGTGAGCGCCACAATCAGGACTGCATACGACCGAGGCGCACAGGGCCAACACCCGGCATCATGGTGTGGGGAGCGATCTCCTACACTGGCCGTACACCACTGGTGATCGTCGAGGGGACACTGAATAGTGCACGGTACATCCAAACCGTCATCGAACCCATCGGTCTACCATTCCTAGACCGGCAAGGGAACTTGCTGTTCCAACAGGACAATGCACGTCCGCATGTATCCCGTGCCACCCAACGTGCTCTAGAAGGTGTAAGTCAACTACCCTGGCCAGCAAGATCTCCGGATCTGTCCCCCATTGAGCATGTTTGGGACTGGATGAAGCGTCGTCTCACGCGGTCTGCACGTCCAGCACGAACGCTGGTCCAACAGAGGCGCCAGGTGGAAATGGCATGGCAAGCCGTTCCACAGGACTACATCCAGCATCTCTACGATCGTCTCCAGGGGAGAATAGCAGCCTGCATTGCTGCGAAAGGTGGATATACACTGTACTAGTGCCGACATTGTGCATGCTCTGTTGCCTGTGTGTATGTGCCTGTGGTTCTGTCAGTGTGATCATGTGATGTATCTGACCCCAGGAATGTGTCAATAAAGTTTCCCCTTCCTGGGACAATGAATTCACGGTGTTTTTATTTCAATTTCCAGGAGTGTATATTTCTCCGGTATGAGTTACTAATATTTCTCCATATGCTCTTGACAATTTCATTAAAAATGCCACGAAATGTAGGTTTCTTAAAGCCAAGTGATCAAGCAAAACCCATTTTCTTGGTTTTGCTGAGGCATCTGAACCTGTTCCAAGCTTTCTTTCTCGTTTATTTCTCTGATACTTGTCCCGAATATTCCTCCATCTGTTTTTTGCACATTTCACCTAAAATTCCAATGAAAGATAAGTTTATTAACAATAAGCGCACGCTAGCGTCATTGCATTGTTTCAAGTTCTTGACAACAAGATAGGGTTACACCTTAAACATCTCTAGAATTTTCATTCTGAACGTCTACAGTATACACTGGCAGAAATGTGGAAGAAATAATGTCCGTACTTGTTCACAAAATTTCCCCAAATTATACTAGTCAGTTTCTCCCATGCAGAAACTTTTGGAACAAGCTAAGGCAACTTTCATAGCCGACTGACTCTTTATTCCCATCCAAATGAACTTCCATATTCTTATATTCTGACAGCATACATCGTTATGGATGACATGAACATTTAATCTTGCCAAGCTGCACTCAGAAGATGACTCCAGGATTTACAAAAGACGAATTTGAATTGTGAACTGTGTCAGACCAGAAGGGCCTTGTAAAACAGTAGTGCACTTTTGGCACAAGTTTTTTGAGCACCATCTTCTACCAATGAATTGAAGTGAATGTGACAAATTACTTATTGCAGCATACTGTTTGCGCAATCTGTTGAGAAACGCCTTCCTCAAAAACGAACATCTATTGATTACAGAAAACTGTACAACAATCTGGTGGTGGTTTTTCACAACTAGAAGGTATCATCAAGACATCAATCTACCATCTACTTTCAAAGTGAAGGTATTGTAAAATGTAACTTTCTCGCTGTACTTTAGATTGTTCGTTTTATAATGTACTTGCCGTTTTCAATTTTTATCGTCACAAAAAAAAAGTAATGCGAAAATTGACCTTCAAGTTCATTTTCATCATTCTAATTCTACATCTGCATGGATTATACTGATTTTCATAACAGGCCTGAAAAATTTGCATTAATGGGAAAATATTATATATTTCACTCACCTGCCAGTTTCAACTGTGCACCAATTTCTTCCCAAATTCTGTCTCTGAACATAGTGTCTCTATATTCAGGGTTCTTCAAATCGTAAAGGCAAGGATGTTGCGAGACCAGCTCACAGACCATCAGATCCTGGCTCATTTCAGTTTTCCTTGACTGGCTCGACATCTTTCTGGCAGCCATACGTCTTTGTGTCTTCCGACTTCCGTCGCAACACTGCTCACTGGTGCAGTGCTGCGGCAGCTGCCGCAACAGTCGCGTGTCGCATCCCAAACTCGAACTGCATATGCGCCAGCAGGAAACTTCTGACGTCACGTAGCGACCCGTCGCAGTCGCTAGTGTGCGTCGCGTCTTGGACAACATACCTTTATGCGACTGGAATAGAAACCATTTTTCAGATGTAGAAACGCGCCTCACAACTTTCGTTTATGTCGCACAACTCCTTCCTGGTAATGCGATTTTTTCTTCTTCCAGTACAGGTTTTGGCTGACCTCTAAAACAACTCGACAAATGCAATAAAATAATAATAATAATACAATAATTTCTGGCAAATAATAATTTGCTACTGCCAGTGAATAAACGTTTACGTTGCATTTTATTATAAGCTTCAAAACAATTATTTTTCACAGTACATAAATACATCCCACATTTGGCGCACAAGTCTCTTATCTTGGAACTGTAACGATATTTCCAGCATTTTGTAGCATTACTTCCATCAACAAATTTTTGTAATGGGCCGATATTGTAAAATCTTCTGAAGTAAGCTGCAACATACCTATTTTTGGCTTTTTGATTTCAAATTTCCGACATGATCTACATCTCGACTGTTCATCGTACAGCCGGC
Organism: Schistocerca cancellata; assembly: GCF_023864275.1. Taxonomy (NCBI): domain Eukaryota; kingdom Metazoa; phylum Arthropoda; class Insecta; order Orthoptera; family Acrididae; genus Schistocerca; species Schistocerca cancellata. The sequence goes on along the minus strand of NC_064632.1, from coordinate 42,360,031 downwards.
CAGACGGGCCGAGCGGTTCTAGGCGCTTCAGTCTGGAACCGTGCGACCACTACGGTCGCAGGTTCGAATTCTGCCTCGGGCATGGATGTGTGTGATGTCCTTAGTTAGGTTTAAGTAGTTCTAAGTTCTAGGGGGCTGATGACCTCAGATGTTAAGTCCCATAGTGCTCAGAACCGTTTGAACCATTTGTTCACCGTACAGGGGCGTCCTCTTCTCCTACCTACTAGTACATCTTAACGTTCTTACTCTTAGCCATTCAGTCTCATCAAGCTCAGCAGGACTATTTTCAGTGAGGATGTCAAATTAAACACCTTTCAGCCATCCAATTTTCAAACATATTTTACTTGGCTACCAGTTTCGGTGATTTACTGCACTATCTTCATGCCCCTGACAGACGTGTTGGAAGATTCCATCTCGGTTCTGATTAAAACAAGGGCTAGCAACACTGGTATTAATAGATTTCTACTTGCTGTAGCGATACCTTCAATCATCATCTTCAGTCAAAAGCGAGACTTCATCACCTTCCCAATCAGATAATTCCGCATTGCTGTCATTACGAAGAGCTGCTAATTGCTCATCAGTTAATATTTCTTTCATTGGTGTAGAGAGTAGACAAAACGTTTATTTCACTACTCCATCTTCGAATACCAAATTGAAATTATCAAATATGTATTATGTCCTGTGCTCCACGTACAAGGAATTTCACAAAAAGGTTTATTTCATACCAACGTACAAAATTTATACAAATATGAACTAATTCTCAAAACCCAGAACAGTTAGCGAACGTTAGGAAGAAACACAGAGTCTCAGTCTAATAATTATTTAAGTATCTTTTCTATGTGTAGAATTACCATTTTCCGCATAGACCAGCTATAAGCCACACGAATGGTTCCTTCCATAGTGATGCGTCCTGGTTATAAAATTAAGGTCCACGCTCGCCGACCATCGGTCTACAAGCAAAAATATGCGTCTATTTGCTGTCAAAAACTGTAATGAACGAAGGTATTTACGGACTGAGGGGATTAAGACGTTAAATGATGAATCCAAGAATATACTACAACCTCGTATATACTGCTCCCATAGGGATCGTGAGGAAAGACCAGATCAAGAGGGACATTTAAACAGTCTTCCCGCACTGCACAAGTGATTGGTAAAGGAGAAGCCCTAATAACTGGTACAATGAGAACTTCCCTGTACTGTGCACTTCACAGCGGTTTGTAGAATTAGGATATACCAGGTGCGCGAAACAGGGTGCATGAAACCGGAATTTGGTTGCAATAATTACACGTCTGCTGTTTGAAACTGATAAAAAATATTTTATTCACAATAATCTCAATTGTTATTTGCGCATTTCTCCCACCTCTCCGGTAGGCTATCAATGCCAGTTCTTCTTTTGAAGCGAACTTGTCAGCGAGCCATTTCGTATATTTTCATACGAATTGAAGCGTTGTTTAGCGAGAACGTGTCCCAGTGATGCAAATAGATGATAATCGGATGGAATCAAGTCTGGAGAACAACCCGCGTACCCTAGTATTTCCCAGCTGAACGCCTCGATCGTTTTCTTTACCCGTTTTTCTGTGTGTGATAGGGCGTTATCATGGAACAATTTGACTTTGGGTTGCCTTTCTCCGTATTTCGGTCGTTATTCACCTAGTGCTCGATTTAAATCAATCGATCATCTGCTGTTGGTAGCGATCAGTGTTAACGGTTTAGCAGCTCATAACAGATGACGCCCTTCTCATCCCATCAAACACAGGGCATTGTCTTCTTTCCAAAGCGATTTGGTCTTGCAGTGGATGTCGATGGTTTTCCTGGATTCAGCTATGATTTACGACGCTTACCACATGTCACTATTCGATGGTTAAACAACTTTCTTTTGTATCTGGCGAGCAGCATTTCACATCTAGTTTTTCGTATTGCTTGCTGTCTTTCATTCAGTTCATGCGGAACCCATTTTCCCACTTTCTTCACCTTCCCCACAGCTTTCAACCGAAGAGAAACGGTTTTCAGCGTCACATTCAACTGTTCCGCGACTTCTCGTTGAGTGTATCATCTTCATCCATTAATGCCTGCAATTCGTTGTCTTCGAACTTTTTCAGTGATTTCCCGCGCTCGTCGATTCTCACATCAAAATCACCACTTTTGAACCACTCGAAACACTGTGTTTGCACAAGACCATGTTCGCCGAAAGCTTCGACAAGCATTCGATTCGATTCTGCAGCAGTATTCATCAAATGATAACAGAAAACCAATGCTGTCTTAAAATCGTAGTTCGTAGGCACAAAACTTGATATGTTTACGGGCTTGAAAAAAAAAAATGTGTGTGAGATCTTATGGGACTTAACTGCTAAGGTAATCAGTCCCTAAGCTTACACACTACTTAACCTAAATTACCCTAAGGACAAACGCACACGCCCATGCCCGAGGGAGGACTCGAACCTCCGCCGGAACCAGCCGCACAGTCCATGACTGCAGCGCCTAAGACAGCTCGGCTAATGCCGCGCGGCTATACGGGTTTGAAACGGATATCGATGTGTGGAACTTGTGTTACTGTGTGTCGAGATTCGTCGTCAGCCTTTACAGGAAGCAGATGGCGCTGCGGACGCTGTCTCACGGGCCCTACACTGACATCTAGCATCATCTATAGGGAAATTCCGGTTTCATACTTCTACACGTCGCAGATGTAAATGTAGATGTAAAGACTTATAATCTGTGTTCGGTCCATAGCAACATTACTCGTAAATTTCCTGTACGAGGTATTTTCTTGTGTCGGGGGGATGTGTCTGAAACAAGCAGCCTATTTTGATGAATTGCTTCTATTTTAAATCAGCACTTTCTTTTTATGAACTAACGTGTTCGTATCGAATAAAAATATTCTAGTGTATGAAAATTATTTCTCGCAAAGGTTACTTCCATTTTTTTACTATTGTTCTTATATTCCAAGATAAAACGTACACGCTAATGTGACGCACCGAACGGGAGCTTTGTTTCTGGTTGTTGTATCTGCACACGGGGAGCCACCATCACCCAGCTCAGAAGTTATCTGTTCTGCATACGCTGCACGTCTAAACTCCGTCCGGACATGCGTAGGAGGGCAAAAGGCCACCGACCGACCGCCGTGTCCTCCTCAACCAACAGGCGTCACTGGATGCGAATACAGAGGAGCATGTGGTCAGCACACCACTCACCGAGCCATTGCCAGATTTCGTGATCGGAACCGCTACTTCCCAGTCAAGCATCTCCTCAATTGTCCTCACAAGGGCTGACGCCAGCCCACCTGCCAACAGCACTCGGCTGACCCAAGTGCTAGCCAAGTCCGACGGTGCTCAACTTCGATGATCTCACGGGAACTGGTCCTCTGCAAGTTCATCATCATCATCATTATCATCATCATCATTTAAGACTGATTATGCCTTTCAGCGTTCAGTCTGGAGCATAGCCCCCCTTATACAGTTCCTCCATGATCCCCTATTCAGTGCTATCATTGGTGCCTCTTCTGATGTTAAACCTATTACTTCAAAATCATTCTTAACCGAATCCAGGTACCTTCTCCTCGGTCTGCCCCGACTCCTCCTACCCTCTACTGCTGAATCCACGAGTCTCTTGGGTAGCCTTGCTTCTCCCATGCGTGTAACATGACCCCACCATCTAAACCTGTTCGCCCTGACTGCTACATCTATAGAGTTCATTCCCAGTTTTTCTTTGATTTCCTCATTGTGGACACCCTCCTGCCATTGTTCCCATCTACTAGTACCTGCAATCATCCTAGCTGCTTTCATATCCGTAACCTCAACCTTGTTGATAAGGTAACCTGAATCCACCCAGCTTTCGCTCCCATACAACAAAGTTGGTCGAAAGATTCAACGGTGCACAGATAACGTAGTCTTGGTATTGACTTCCTTCTTGCAGAAGAGAGTAGATCGTAGCTGAGCGCTCACTGCATTAGCTTTGCTACACCTTGCTTCCAGTTCTTTCACTATGTTGCCATCCTGTGAGAATATGCATCCTAAGTACTTGAAACCGTCCACCTGTTCTAACTTTGTTCCTCCTATTTGGCACTCAATCCGTTTATATTTCTTTCCCACTGACATTACTTTCGTTTTGGAGATGCTAATCTTCATACCATAGGCCTTACACTTCTGATCTAGCTCTGAAATATTACTTTGCAAACTTTCAATCGAATCTGCCATCACAACTAAGTCATCCGCATATGCAAGACTGCTTATTTTGTGTTCACATATCTTAATCTCACCCAGCCAGTCTATTGTTTTCAACATATGATCCATAAATAATATGAACAACAGTGGAGACAGGTTGCAGCCTTGTCTTACCCCTGAAACTACTCTGAACCATGAACTCAATTTACCGTCAACTCTAACTGCTGCCTGACTATCCATGTAAAGACCTTTAATTGCTTGCAAAAAGTTTGCCTCCTATTCCATAATCTTGTAGAACAGACAATAACTTCCTCCTAGGAACCCGGTCATATGCCTTTTCTAGGTCTATGAAGCACAGAATCAATTCCCTGTTCCACTCATAACACTTCTCCATTATTTGCCGTAAGCAAAAGATCTGGTCCTGACAACCTCTAAGAGGCCTAAACCCACACTGATTTTCATTCAATTGGTCCTCAACTAATACTCGCACTTTCCTTTCAACAATACCTGCGAAGATTTTACCCACAACGCTGATTAAAGAGATACCTCTGTAGTTGTTACAATCTTTTCTGTTTCCATGTTTAAAGATTGGTGTGATTATTAAAGAAGAATTTAGGGACCTATAGCACATCTCTTCCGGCAACGACGAACATTTTCATAAAGGCAACTAACGCCAACCGGAATAACACAAGAGAAGAAAGCAAGAAAGAGAAACTGCCGCTAGTGCACCTACCGCATGTGAAGCGCGTCAGTGAACGTCTAGAAAACATTCCCCGCCGACGATGTTTCAAACCGATTTTCCGCAGCAGCCATGCGATCCATTACATGATAGTTTCCATCAAGGATGCAGTGAACAACCTTTATACTGCAAGAGTGGACGAGTACGTTACGAATGCGGAGATGCCTACACAGGGGAGAAAGGGAGGCCAGTCAGCACTTGCGTGGCAGAACATGGACGCTATGAGCGATTAGAACAGCATAATATAATAAATCGGTGACAGCGGAATACCACCGTGATTGTGGACAATCTATCATGTTCGAGGAAGCCCTTGAACTCTCAAAAGTTGTGCATGTGCCATTGGAGAACAGGAGAGGCGACTGAAATTATTAAGCAGCCTCACAACATCAATAGAAAGGATGGCTACAAACCTAGCTACCTGTTTGACGGAGCGCCAGGGGTCACGGGGCAGCAGGCTTACCGGGCGCGGACAAGCGACAGCCTAAACAAACGGCCGTATAGGAAGTGTCAATGTATTTCCAAGCACACCAGGAAGACAACGTTCTCACCGGAAGTCAAGCAGCGTTTTGCAGACTGGCGCCCATCATCAACAAGGCGGGTAGTCCACGAATAGCCTCCTTTCGACCTTCGCCCTCTCGACACTATTAGCCTATTGTGTTCTAGGGCGAATAAAGTTCCAGAAATATGACGTATTGGTACCGACAGTTTTCTTTAAATAGGGACACTTTTTCCCAGTAAGACCTGGAGCACTTGGAGCGCTGTACTCATAGCCCAATGTATTCTACTGTTACGAACGTCCACTAATGCATAGCACCTGCCCAGTAGGGAGAGCTGCAGCGAAGCCTCACGTTCACAAGATTCAGCGACAGCAAAACAAGGCACTCAGAAGAGTTTACCATGTGCTTTGGAACCTTCCCTCCTAGTGCCCGCACGAGGCAACCGAAACGAAACTTCTGCTCAATAGATATGAAGAGCGCGACAAGAGATTCTAAGGCTCGAAATTCGACCAATGATTTAATACGCAGCGTTGATGTTTCTTCGGACGAGGATTTCCAGCCCTAAGACGACTCTATCATAAATACGATATTAAAATCAAGATCTCACATAAATCATAATAGCAAGCAGTACACTCCTGTAAGTGGTTAGCACACTGGACTCGCACTCCTGTAAGTGGTTAGCACACTGGACTCGCATTCGGGAGGACGACGGTTCAATCCCGTCTCCAACCATCCTGATTTAGGTTTTCCGTGATTTCCCTAAATCGTTTCAGGGAAATGCCGGGATGGTTCCTTTGAAAGGGCACGGCCGATTTCCTTCCCAATCCTTCCCTAAGCCGAGCTTGCGCTCCGTCTCTAATGACCTCGTTGTCGACGGGACGTTAAACACTAACCACCGCCACCACACTCCTGTATACAACAAATACGAGTATAACACGGGAGCAAAGATGCTGGGCTACGCATTAAATCAGTCTTGCCTCGAGTAAGGTCGTAGTAACACGACTGAAACGTCGGTTTTATAGCTTTTATATTTTGTACAATGAGGTGATACGACAGCTAGAGGAATCATCTTGGTCCGTTACTGATTACCACACGTGTCTTGACTTTATCAATGGTGTGCGCCAATTTATTTTGGCTGGCGTTGCGGCGTGCTAAGGTACTGTATGGTTCAAATGGCTCTGAACACTATGGGAGGTCATCAGTCCCCTAGAAATTAGAGTTACGTAAACCTAACTAACATCACACACATCCATGCCCGGGGCAGGATTCGAACCTGCGACCGTAGCAGTCGCGCGGTTCCGGACTGAAGCGCCTGGAATGGCTCGGCCACAGCGGCCGGCGAAGGTACTGCAGCGAGGGCATTTCAGTGTGTTCTGGTGCTACAGATATGTATCTGAAAACAAAAAAAATTTAAGTGCAAAGCGATACTCTTTTGAGGTGATAATACTTTGTTGCCACCTCTCATACGCTAGATCATAAACTTGCCGTCCACTAGACCACAGAGACTGAGTGTATGCCATTCTGTTTTCATCAGCGTCCCGCCCAGTGTGCCAGTGTAAATGATTTTGAAAGTGGTAACGTACTTTACATGAGTCATAAAAACTGAATGTTGGCGACAATATATCCCTATAGCGGTGTTGCCAACAATTCGGCCACAGGAACTGCAGCCACATGTACTATAACTCCACCGTAACTACGGCCCGCGGCAATATATTGCCGTGCCAGAAGTACACTCCTGGAAATGGAAAAAAGAACACATTGACACCGGTGTGTCAGACCCACCAAACTTGCTCCGGACACTGTGAGAGGGCTGTACAAGCAAAGATCACACGCACGGCACAGCGGACACACCAGGAACCGCGGTGTTGGCCGTCGAATGGCGCTAGCTGCGCAGCATTTGTGCACCGCCGCCGTCATTGTCAGCCAGTTTGCCGTGGCATACGGAGCTCCATCGCAGTCTTTAACACTGGTAGCATGCCGCGACAGCGTGGACGTGAACCGTATGTGCAGTTGACGGACTTTGAGCGAGGGCGTATAGTGGGCATGCGGGAGGCCGGGTGGACGTACCGCCGAATTGCTCAAAACGTGGGGCGTGAGGTCTCCACAGTACATCGATGTTGTCGCCAGTGGTCGGCGGAAGGTGCACGTGCCCGTCGACCTGGGACCGGACCGCAGCGACGCACGGATGCACGCCAAGACCGTAGGATCCTACGCAGTGCCTTAGGGGACCGCACCGCCACTTCCCAGCAAATTAGGGACACTGTTGCTCCTGGGGTATCGGCGAGTACCATTCGCAACCGTCTCCATGAAGCTGGGCTACGGTCCCGCACACCGTTAGGCCGTCTTCCGCTCACGGCCCAACATCGTGCAGCCCGCCTCCAGTGGTGTCGCGACAGGCGTGAATGGAGGGACGAATGGAGACGTGTCGTCTTCAGCGATGAGAGTCGCTTCTGCCTTGGTGCCAATGATGGTCGTATGCGTGTTTGGCGCCGTGCAGGTGAGCGCCACAATCAGGACTGCATACGACCGAGGCACACAGGGCCAACACCCGGCATCATGGTGTGGGGAGCGATCTCCTACACTGGCCGTACACCACTGGTGATCGTCGAGGGGACACTGAATAGTGCACGGTACATCCAAACCGTCATCGAACCCATCGTTCTACCATTCCTAGACCGGCAAGGGAACTTGCTGTTCCAACAGGACAATGCACGTCCGCATGTATCCCGTGCCACCCAACGTGCTCTAGAAGGTGTAAGTCAACTACCCTGGCCAGCAAGATCTCCGGATCTGTCCCCCATTGAGCATGTTTGGGACTGGATGAAGCGTCGTCTCACGCGGTCTGCACGTCCAGCACGAACGCTGGTCCAACTGAGGCGCCAGGTGGAAATGGCATGGCAAGCCGTTCCACAGGACTACATCCAGCATCTCTACGATCGTCTCCATGGGAAAATAGCAGCCTGCATTGCTGCGGAAGGTGGATATACACTGTACTAGTGCCGACATTGTGCATGCTCTGTTGCCTGTGTCTATGTGCCTGTGGTTCTGTCAGTGTGATCAGGTGATGTATCTGACCCCAGGAATGTGTCAATAAAGTTTCCCCTTCCTGGGACAATGAATTCACGGTGTTCTTATTTCAATTTCCAGGAGTGTATTTGCAAGGGGCCGCACTACTGCTACGAAGTGGACGAATTAGAGCTAGTGGAAGTTGGTGCGTATCTATTGCTTTTACATTACACAAGGAATCAAGTTAGAAAGAGCAAGGGAGAGAAATCAGGCGTTGTTTTCTAGGTAAGCGGAACGCTTCAGAAAATTTAACTGGTGAACTGATGCTTGGTACATACAATATCCAGAATTTTGCCACAATTTTGGAGCACAGTTTCGAAATCTCGTACAAGCAATTCGTCCTAAAATTGCTTAAATTTATACAAATGTGAGAGAGTGTGTACCAGTCACAAACCAGTCGCTCTTGGGTTTTTAGTTACTGATGATTTGTACAACAGTTTAATGTAACCCTCTAAAGTTCCTTTTCGTCAATTAGCGTAATGGTACTAGAAGTATGTAATGTTCTGACAGAAGGAGAGAAAGATTTCATTAACGAAGATTTGAATTAAAAATACAGTTTTTATTTCCATTTTAGCTTTTGGATCACCATTACACACCGATTTTTTTCCTATCAGTTCTAGCTTCAGGTACGTCTTGAGATAGTACGTAACTCTCGGCATCAAATGAGAACCATGTGGATGAAAAAGCACCTGCACTTCCACTCTTTCTAGGTATCTGTTTTGGCTCGCATCTGGCATAGGTTCTAAGAGTTCGGAATTATTTGTACCCCTCATCAAGTATGTTTCCTAGCTCATCGGCAATTGCTTGCGCAATTTTCTTACAGGGTGTTTCAAAAATGACCGGTATATTTGAAACGGCAATAAAAACTAAACGAGCAGCGATAGAAATACACCGTTTGTTGCAATATGCTTGAGACAACAGTACATTTTCAGGCAGACAAACTTTCGAAATTACAGTAGTTACAATTTTCAACAACAGATGGCGCTGCGGTCTGGGAAACTCTATAGTACGATATTTTCCACATATCCACCATGCGTAGCAATAATATGGCGTAGTCTCTGAATGAAATTACCCGAAACCTTTGACAACGTGTCTGGCGGAATGGCTTCACATGCAGATGAGATGTACTGCTTCAGCTGTTCAGTTGTTTCTGGATCCTGGCGGTACACCTGGTCTTTCAAGTGTCCCCACAGAAAGAAGTCACAGGGGTTCATGTCTGGCGAATAGGGAGGCCAATCCACGCCGCCTCCTGTATGTTTCGGATAGCCCAAAGCAATCACACGATCATTGAAATATTCATTCAGGAAATTAAAGACGTCGGCCGTGCGATGTGGCCGGACACCATCTTGCATAAACCACGAGGTGTTCGCAGTGTCGTCTAAGGCAGTTTGTACCGCCACAAATTCACGAAGAATGTCCAGATAGCGTGATGCAGTAATCGTTTCGGATCTGAAAAATGGGCCAATGATTCCTTTGGAAGAAATGGCGGCCCAGACCAGTACTTTTTGAGGATGCAGGGACGATGGGACTGCAACATGGGGCTTTTCGGTTCCCCATATGCACCAGTTCTGTTTATTGACGTTTCAAATATACCGGTCATATTTGAAACACCCTGTAACAGATAGCGATCTTTGTGTGTATTAATTTCGACGTCCGACAGCTCTAGGTCGTAGATAAACCGCCTTAATAAAATTCATAATTCATAGTTCTTGCGTTTGTCCACTTCTCCATTGCTGTACAACAAACAACTACAAAACATGTGGCTATATGTATGCAGGCAAACTTTCAAACAAAAACAAAACTTGTAACCTCCCCTTCACTTATCGACCTTAATGACAATGAAAAATTAAACTGCATGTACCTAATGGAAATTTGGGAAAAGCAATCATCACCGAAGTTAATCTGTTGGTAAAGAGGGAGGAAAGGGTTACATCTAAATGAAAGGAAAAATGCAAATGAAACTGGCGGAAATTAATTTTGAAAAGGGGTAAAGTTAACAAAGAAAGTAAATGTGCGGCCGTTACGTTAACAATTAATTAGCGGTAATTAGGTATTTGAGATTTGGGGGAAATTACGGTCGCCAGTCCTAAGGACAATTACTATAGTAACTGAAAAAGAAAGATTATTACACATATAATTAGGACTAGAAGCGTGGCAACTGAAGGTTGACACGTGTAGTGTGAAAACTGAAAGTTTGTCAGAAGTAATAAATTTCGCTACACTCTGACTTAATTTAGCAAAAGAATTAATAAAACCGGAAAATCGAAAGTTAATTTAGTGACTGAAGTTAATAGTGAGCTTTCTTTCTGAAGCACATCGAAATTCAGTAAAATACGGTTAGTCTTGGACTACCTCAGCAATCATTTCAAAAGCTACTTGAATCTACGCAATTTAGAAATAATAGATTTAACTTTGAACTTGAATTAAATGATTCTGAACAATAGTAAAATTTAGTACGTACCAAGCTGAGCTGCAGTCACAGGTAAGCTAAAATACGGTAACAAAACTCGCACTCTTAATTTGTGCTTGTGTAACCTGAATATTGTAGCCAGCTATGAACACCTTAACTGAACTTTGAAGTTAAAGCAGTGAAATCGAATGATGCTGGCGTTTGAATTTCAACGACACTCGGGTTCATTCCGGAAAGGGAAGGGACCCTGCTTGGTAATGCAATTGGGACAATGAGCAACAAACGTTCATGCTAAGTTGCTGTAATTTTGTGATGCAACAATTTTAAAAGTTTGAAAAGCTGAGGTCTGCCATACAGTTCTAAAACTTTACGTGCTTCCAGTCTTCCTTGTTGGTTGATTGAAGGTTTGAAGCCGTCGATCGAGGAGGTGGCGACAGTCACTCATTGTCGGCCGTCGCTGTTGCAGAAGCTGGATGTTGGCGTGCCTTCTTCTCGACACGGTCACGAGACGAAACGGGCTCTTGATGTGCGCCAGCTAATGCTTCCCGTCCGCGGCACCATGTCAGAAACTATCATCGCAAGTCGAGCGCAATTACATGCTGCCAAACCCCGAAAGCGCGGCAACTCGCGTGAGCGTCACACAACACACCCTGCTCCACTCGCTACTCCAGCCAGAACCCCTCTCCCGCGCTCCACGCGGCAGAGTTAACACTCTCAAAGATCCTACACACTGATTCTTCACACGACCTATCGATGTAATCGTTCGATAGCAGTTTTCCCTAGGCAAGACCCAGCGTAAAAATACAAATAATATTTACGAAACAAACCAATTATACATCGACATAAATGCATAAATATATATATACAAATAGTAAAACAATTACAATATATAAAGAGACAGAAATGTCATACCTTGAGGTAACAAAACAAGGAAAAAAATTATAGTACAATAGATGGAAATAGGAGGATATGCATTTCCGGCGTTACAAACTACACGATCCAGTCATATTAATATTACCAACGATATGTCCGACGTTCATCCTGCAACAACCACTCACTGGAGAGCAAGTGGCAGCACTAGCAGTAGAGGGCATATAAAGCGTGTCGTGGAGGCGAGGGAAACAGTGCAGTCGTTGTCGTAATGCAGGAACGGAGCGATTTATTTAGGTGACGGCCAACAGTGCAACATCATTGGCTTTCGGGCTCTTTGTAAACTGTTCGCTTGCCGCCGTGGTTAAAGTATACCATGCATGGCGAAATCCAAACCCGCACAGAGGCAACTGTGGTGCACGACGGGCTAAAGATGACACGAGCGGACCGCAGATGCGGAGATGCGTACGGGTGAACTGACCGTACGGATTAGCCAAGGGGTTGTCGACAGGGCGAACATTGGTGCATGTTGGCCGCAGCAGGCGCTTGGTTCCATGCCCCCATGCTGACTAGTGTTCATCGTCGACGAAGGCTGGAATTTGCACGCCAGTACCAGAACTGGACATCCTATGTGTGGCGACAGGCGTCTTTTTCAGATGAATCACGTTTATGCTCCATCAGACAGATAGCCTCCTATCTGCTCGTGCTATTTAGTATCGCTTTTCAACGTTCCGCTCAGATACACTACTGGCCATTAAAACTGCTACACCAAGAAGAAATGCAGATGATAAACGGGTATTCATTGGACAAATATATTGTACTAGAACTGACATGTGATTACATTTTCACATAGTTGGGGTGCATAGATCCTGAGAAATCAGTACCCAGAACAACCACCTCTGGCCGTAATAACGGCCGTGATACGCCTGGGCATTGAGTCAAACAGAGCTTGGATGGCGTGTACAGGTACTGCTGCCCATGCAGCTTCAACACGATACCACAGTTCATCAAGAGTAGTGACTGGTGTATTGAGACGAGCCAGTTGCTCGGCCACCATTGACCAGACGTTTTTAATTGGTGAGAGATCTGGAGAATGTGCTGGCCAGGGCAGCAGTCGAACATTTTCTGTATCCAGAAAGGCCCGTACAGGACCTGCAACATGCGGTCGTGCATTATCCTGCTGAAATGTAGGGTTTCGCAGGGATCGAATGAAGGGTAAAGACAGGGGTAGTAACATATCTGAAATGTAACGTCCACTGTTCAAAGTGCCGTCAACGCGAACAAGAGGTGAACGAGACGTGTAACCAATGGCACCCCATACCAACACGTCGGGTGATACGCCAGTATGGCCATGACGTATACACGCTTCCAATGTGCGTTCACCGCGATGCCGTCAAACACGGATGCGACCATCATTTTGCTGTAAACAGAACCTGGATTCATCCGAAAAAATGACGTTTTGCCATTCGTGCACCCAGGTTCGTCGTTGACTACACCATCGCAGACGCTCCTGTCTGTGATGCAGCGTCAAGGGTAACCGTACCCATTATCTCCGAGCTGATAGTCCATACTGCTGTAAACGTCGTCGAACTGTTCGTGCAGATGGTTATTGTCTTGCTAACGTCCCCATCTGTTGACTCAGGGATCGAGACGTGGCTGCACTATCTGTTACAGCCATGCGGATAAAAGGCCTGTCATCTCGATTGCTAGTGGTACGAGGCCGTTGGGATCCAGCACGGCGTTCCGTATTAACCTCCTGAACCCACCGATTCCATATTCTGCTAACAGTCACTGGATCTCGACCAAAGCGAGCAACAATGTCGCGATACGATAAACTGCAATCGCGAAAGGCTACAATCCGACCTTTATCAAAGTCGGAAACGTGATGGTACGCAGTTTCTCCTCCTTACACAAGGCATCACAACAACGTTTCACCAGGCAACGCCGGTCAACTGCTGTTTGAGAAATCGGTTGGAAACTTTCCTCATGTCAGCACGTTGCAGGAGTCGCCACCGGCGCCAACCTTGTGTGAATGGTCATAAAGCCTAATCATTTGCATATCACAGCATCTTCTTCCTGTTGGTTAAATTTCGCGTCTGTAGCACGTCATCTTTGTGGTGTAGCAATTTAAATGGCCACTAGTGTATAAAAATGTTATGACTCATATGTGTACGTGGTTTCCTTTACAAATGAACCAGACTTTCCCAAAATGCTCCCGGTAAATCAAAGTCGACCATTCGCTATCCTTAATACAATTCTTATCTGCTCGTGCTATTTAGTATCGCTTTAAAAAAAACGTTCCGCTCAGATATTTAATCGGCGTGACTGTGTCAAACAGCACACAATTAATTCGACCATTATGGGATTATTTTTCCTACTCATCAGCATTAACAACTTTTGGAGCTAGCTCCTCCTAGTCACAGCGGTATGCTTAAAGCTGAACCGTATTCTCACACAATCTTTTCGGAGTCCTTCCTGATCAGCAGGGAGGAGGTCCGTTCGAAAAGCCTTTCGTGTATACGTCGCGCGGTATGTGACAGGAACGTGCTACGCAACGCCCACAACAGGCCGAAGAAACTGCTGAGGCAGTGGGAGGCGGAAGGGCGGAACTCGGGTCGTCTCCCGGCGAGGCCAGACCTCCGCCCCCAGCCCTCCGCCCTCGCAAGGGCGGCCGCGCCACCGCCGCTGCAGCCGCGGCGTGTGTGCGGCGCCCCTGACACAGCTGCTGAGGTAAACAGAGCGAGGTGCGCCGCGTGTAAACACCGGCGCCGACACACGCACCGCAAACAACCGGCGGCTGCCTTTGTGGCGCCACCGTCGCCGGCCTGTCTTCAGCAGCCGCTAACGACCCTCTCGCGGCGCCGGCCACTGCACCGTGCTGCCAGCGGTTTATTGCTTGCGTAGCCCGCGCAGCCGAGCATACCGTCTCCGACGATCGTTCCTCAAAAGTGCGTTTGGATGGGCCATATTTTATGTCAATATTCGGCAGCATTAGCATTCGTGTCAACATTGCTGCAAAGTGCTGCAGTAGATGCCAATTTTGCGTTATGGCTAGACAATATTGTTGCATGTAGTTGCCGAAGTGTTGACGAGTGTTACAAGTGCTGCCCTCCAAGGATGGAGAGTACTTCGTAGCGTCCGTAAATATATGTATATGTATGTATGGTATTCTGCCTTACAGTAGCTCTTGTCATGGGTTAAGCCCCTTCCACTTTTGTCTGTCCATAGCCAGTCTTTTCATTTCTGAATATTTGCCGCCTTTGATATTGTCCAGAATTTGATATCTTCTTTGTCCTCTTCCCTTTTTTCCCTCCACCATTCCTTCTATTCCTGCCTTCGATACTCCCTCCTCAAACAATGTCCAATCCAGTTCCGTTTTCTCTTTCTGATGACTTTCAGTATGTTTCTTTCTTCTCCAACCCTTCTTAATACTTTTTCATTCCTTACTCGGTCTTCCCATTTCACTTTTTCCATTCTTCTCCATATCCACATCTCTAGTGCCCCCAATCTTCTTTCATCTTCCTTCCTCAATGTCCAGGTCAATGTCCAAGTCTTTTCCTCAGATCATTGTTTAGTGGTCCACAAAGTAATTTCTATTCCCTCTTGAAGCCTTCATATCATCCATTATTACACTTCCCAAGTAACTGAAGTTATTCACTTGCTCTATTTCCTCTCCTCCTCCTGTCAAAACGGTACTGCCGCCTGCTTCACGTCTGCTGTGCAGCGAGCTACCTTAATTTAAGTATTAACTGTATTTTTCTTACTTGTCACTTCTTCTTCCGTGTGTATTTGCTTTTAGGAAGCTTTAATTTTCGAGTGCTCTTAATAGTGTTCCATAGATTTCGTGTTTGTTTTGAATACAGTCAAAGAGAGTCCCTTTAGTCAGCCATAGTGCCAGTAGTGTCAGTGTCGTCGTAACTGCCGCCTGCTTCGCGTCTGCTGTGCAACGAGCTACCTTAATTTAAGTATTAACTGTATTTTTCTTACTTGTCACTTCTTCTTCCGTGTGTATTTGCTTTTAGGAAGCTTTATTTTTCGAGTGCTCTTAATACTGTTCCATAGATTTCGCGTTTGTTTTGAATACAGTAAGAGAGAGTCCCTGTAGTCAACCATAGTGCCAGTAGTGCTAGAGTTTCTTTTCAATACAGTCCAGAGACAGGTAGTGCTATTTTCATTGTTTTCTACAAGAAGTGGCTAGCAACCACAGTTTAGTGAATAAGCAGCCGCCTTTAGTGAATTAGCAGTCTGGTTAAAGGTTGATTAACTCCCTTCAGTAAATTGTTTCCTTAGGATGGATAGGATGTGTGACTGCTGTGTACGGACGCAGGAGGAGCTGGCCACTGTTCGCGAACAGCTGAGCGTGTTGATGGCCGCGGTCAGCCGTCTTCAGGCTCCTGCCTCGGAGTGTAGCGGCAGTGGGGAGTCTGGTGCCTCGCAAGGTACACCCCAGGTGTTTCATGCTTCACCCACTGTCCCTGCTGTCGAGACATCTTCGCGTGTGCCGGGCGCGGTTGGGCCACCCTCTCCCCAAGGGGAGTGGCGGGTTCAGCGGCGTCCGCGGCGCACGAGGCGGAAGGTCAATGTGGAGGCTGGCCGTGTGGTATCGCCCGCTCTGCCTGTGAGGGGACATGTGGCTGCTCCTTCAGCAAGGTCCGAGCAGGCACACGGGGGGAGGGGTTTATTAGTAATTGGGAGCTCCAACGTTAGGCGGGTGATGGAGCCCCTTAGGGAAATAGCGGGAAGGTCGGGGAAGAAGGCCAGTGTTCACTCTGTCTGCTTGCCGGGGGGTCTCATCCGAGATGTGGAGGAGGCCCTACCGGCGGCGATAGAGAGCACTGGGTGCACCCGACTGCAAATTGTTGCTCATGTCGGCACCAATGACTCCTGCCGTCTGGGTTCAGAGGTCATCCTCAGTTCGTACAGGCGGTTGGCGGAATTGGTGAAGGCGGAAAGCCTCGCTCGCGGGGTGGAATCAGAGCTAACTATTTGTAGTATCGTTCCCAGAACCGATCGCGGTCCTCTGGTTTGGAGCCGAGTGGAAGGCTTAAACCAGAGGCTCAGACGATTCTGCGGAGATCTGGGGTGCAAATTTCTCGACCTCCGCTATCGGGTGGAGAAATGTAGGGTCCCCCTGAATAGGTCAGGCGTGCACTACACGCCGGAAGCGGCTACAAGGGTAGCGGAGTACGTGTGGAGTGCACATGGGGGTTTTTTAGTTTAGAGAATCCCCTCCCTAGGCCCGACAAGACGCCTCCTGAGACGTGGCAAGATAGGAGTAGGCAAAATGCAACAGGGAATAACAATATTAATGTGCTAATAGTAAACTGCAGGAGCGTCTATAGAAAGGTCCCAGAACTGCTCTCATTAATAAACGATCACAACGCCCATATAGTACTAGGGACAGAAAGTTGGCTGAAACCAGACGTAAACAGTAACGAAATCCTAAACTCAGATTGGAATGTATACCGCAGAGACAGGCTGAACAGTGAAGGGGGAGGCGTGTTTATAGCGGTAAGAAGTGCAATAGTATCGAAGGAAATTGACGGAGATCCGAAATGTGAAATGATTTGGGTGAAGGTCGCGGTTAAAGCAGGCTCAGACATGGTAATCGGATGTCTCTATAGGCCCCCTGGCTCAGCAGCTGTTGTGGCTGAGCACCTGAAGGATAATTTGGAAAATATTTCGAGTAGATTTCCCCACCATGTTATAGTTCTGGGTGGAGATTTTAATTTGCCGGATATAGACTGGGAGACTCAGACGTTCATAACGGGTGGCAGGGACAAAGAATCCAGTGAAATTTTTTTAAGTGCTTTATCTGAAAACTACCTTGAGCAGTTAAACAGAGAACCGACTCGTGGCGATAACATATTAGACCTTCTGGTGACAAACAGACCCGAACTATTTGAAAAAGTTAACGCAGAACAGGGAATCAGTGATCATAAAGCGGTTACGGCATCGATGATTTCAGCCATAAATAGGAATATTAAAAAGGGTAGGAAGATTTTTCTGTTTAGAAAAAGTGACAAAAAGCAGATTTCAGAGTACCTGTTGGCTCAACACAAAAGTTTTGTCTCAAGTACTGATAGTGTTGAGGATCAGTGGACAAAGTTCAAAACCATCGTACAATATGCGTTAGATGAGTATGTGCCAAGCAAGATCGTAAGAGATGGAAAAGAGCCACCGTGGTTCAACAACCGAGTTAGAAAACTGCTGCGGAAGCAAAGGGAACTTCACAGCAAACATAAACATAGCCAAAGCCTTGCAGACAAACAAAAATTACGCGAAGCGAAATGTAGTGTGAAGAGAGCTATGCGAGAGGCGTTCAATGAATTCGAAAGTAAAGTTCTATGTACTGACTTGGCAGAAAATCATAAGAAATTTTGGTCTTATGTCAAAGCGGTAGGTGGATCAAAACAAAATGTCCAGACACTCTGTGACCAAAATGGTACTGAAACAGACGATGACAGACTAAAGGCCGAGATACTAAATGTCTTTTTCCAAAGTTGTTTCACAGAGGAAGATTGCACTGTAGTTCCTTCTCTAGATTGTCGCACAGATGACAAAATGGTAGATATCGAAATAGACGACAAAGGGATAGAGAAACAATTAAAATCGCTCAAAAGAGGAAAGGCCTCTGGACCTGATGGGATACCAGTTCAATTTTACACAGAGTACGCGAAGGAACTTGCCCCCCTTCTTGCAGCGGTGTACCGTAGGTCTCTAGAAGAGCGTAGCGTTCCAAAGGATTGGAAAAGGGCACAGGTCATCCCCGTTTTCAAGAAGGGACGTCGAACAGATGTGCAGAACTATAGACCTATATCTCTAACGTCGATCAGTTGTAGAATTTTGGAACACGTATTGTGTTCGAGTATAATGACTTTTCTGGAGACTAGAAATGTACTCTGTAGGAATCAGCATGGGTTTCGAAAAATACGGTCATGTGAAACCCAGCTCGCGCTATTCGTCCACGAGACTCAGAGGGCCATAGACACGGGTTCACAGGTAGATGCCGTGTTTCTTGACTTCCGCAAGGCGTTCGATACAGTTCCCCACAGTCGTTTATTTAACAAAGTAAGAGCATATGGACTATCAGACCAATTGTGTGATTGGATTGAGGAGTTCCTAGATAACAGGACGCAGCATGTTATTCTCAATGGAGAGAAGTCTTCCGAAGTAAGAGTAATTTCAGGTGTGCCGCAGGGGAGTGTCATAGGACCGTTGCTGTTCACAATATACATAAATGACCTGGTGGATGACATCGGAAGTTCACTGAGGCTTTTTGCAGATGATGCTGTGGTGTATCGAGAGGTTGTAACAATGGAAAATTGTACTGAAATGCAGGAGGATCTGCAGCAAATTGACGCATGGTGCAGGGAATGGCAATTGAATCTCAATGTAGACAAGTGTAATGTGCTGCGAATACGTAGAAAGATAGATCCTTTATCATTTAGCTACAAAATAGCAGGTCAGCAACTGGAAGCAGTTAATACCATAAATTATCTGGGAGTACGCATTAGGAGTGATTTAAAATTGAATGATCATATAATGTTGATTGTCGGTAAAGCAGATGCCAGACTGAGATTCATTGGAAGAATCCTAAGGAAATGCAATCGGAAAACAAAGGAAGTAGGTTACAGTACGCTTGTTCGCCCACTGCTTGAATACTGCTCAGCAGTGTGGGACCCGTACCAGATAGGGTTGATACAAGACATAGAGAAGATCCAACGGAGAGGAGCGCGCTTCGTTACAGGATCATTTAGTAATCGCGATAGCGTTACGGAGATGATAGATAAACTCCAGTGGAAGACTCTGCAGGAGAGACGCTCAGTAGCTCGGTACGGGCTTTTGTCAAAGTTTCGAGAACATACCTTCACCGAAGAGTCAAGCAGTATATTGCTCCCTCCTACGTATATCTCGCGAAGAGACCATGAGGATAAAATCAGAGAGATTAGAGCCCACACAGAGGCCTACCGACAATCCTTCTTTCCACGAACAATACGAGACTGGAATAGAAGGGAGAACCGATAGAGGTACTGAAGGTACCCTCCGCCACACACCGTCAGGTGGCTTGCGGAGTATGGATGTAGATGTAGATGTAGAAATGCACGCCTCGTACTTCTCAAAGATGACATCGCCGTCGGAGAAGACATAAAGGATGAAGGGATGCAGGTGGTTAGCAGCTGTCAGCGTGTCTTCGATTGCTACCACGGGTACCATGCAAGGGCAAGAGAATGTCTTCCATAGTATAATGCTGATTTCACCAGTCTGCGTCCGTAGGACGTTGCATGTTTCCAGCTACTGTTCACCTCGATGATGGCTTTCGCGACGACGACAGTCGGCCTAGTATAGCAAAAATGTGATTCACCCGAAGAGCCGACCCGTTCCATTGATCGGCGGTCGGATCCCGATGGTCTCGTGCCCACTGCAGTCCTGACTGTCTATGCCGTTGGGTCAACATGTGAACACAAATTGATGGGATGCTGCGGAGCTCCGTCTTCAACACCTTACTATGAACGGTGTGCTCTTCTACACACTAGTGCGTTCACCAGCATCGTGCTCTTTTGGTAAAGATGCGACAGATCACCACCTATCCTACTTTGCAGAGCACACAAGCCTCCGAGCCGAATGTTCTGTGAGGAGCTGTGGATGTCAAACATTTAGCGCTTAGTGGTAGTTTCATTGTCCTACCTCTTTCCGTGAACATTCGACCAGCTTCGTCGTTTTCGAGATACTCGATCACAGACTTGCGTAATAATAAGCTGCCCTTTGTCAAAATCGCTTATCTCAATGGGTTAAGGGGCTCCGGAAAGGCTCAAAATCATGAAAAGTTCAATTTTTACTTTTTTGCGTTTTCTGAATCTGCAGACTATTACCTTTTAATAGATATATAATTTATTCAATTCCGAAGACTACAACTATTTTTAAATTTTTTTTGAAATGTGTTCTACATGGGCGTGACCCACTGTGGCGCTGTTAAACTGCTGTCAAATGGTGTTATTATTAACGTCCGTGTTCATCAGGTCTGCCTCATGCAATAATGGAGGTGATCAAACCTATTTTCAGAGACTTAGCAGCACCTGAACTGTTGAAAAAGTGTATTCACGGAAAAACTCAAAACCCCAATGAAAGTGTAAATAGTGTTATATGGTCGAGAATCCCCAAGACTGTATTTGTTGGAATAGAAACACTTCACTTTCGTGTGTATGATACTGTTGCGACTTTCAATGATGGCAACATTGTAAGGTGCAAGGTATTTAGAAATATGGGAATGAAGATAGGTTCTAACATGGTATGAGCGATGCTTGCTTTAGACAAGGAACGCCTTCGGGCTGCAGACGGGGCTGTAAAGAGTCTAGAAATACAAGCAAGAGTAAACAGGAGGAGGAACAAGAGGAAGCTGGAGGAGGACTTTGCAGAGGATGAAGATAATCCATCCTATGGACCTGGAATGCACTAAAAAGTTAATCCAATCTTTGTCGCTCGATTCCCAAAACTTTTATTTTCTCATACTAATTACATGTTTTATAAGGATCTTCCAAACATATTAGTTTCAAACTTTCAGTAAATGTTACACAGTACCTTCTGCATAATTTAACACAGCCTTTTTCCAAAAAACTGTATATTTTTGAATATATAAATAAAAAATTGCAAAAAAATGTTGTGAATTTTCATTACAATTGAAAAAAAAATCATCTTTAATAACTGAACTAAAATTTTGTAAAATCCCTGTGTTAAGTTGTAGCCCATA
Source organism: Schistocerca cancellata (assembly GCF_023864275.1). Lineage (NCBI taxonomy): Eukaryota > Metazoa > Arthropoda > Insecta > Orthoptera > Acrididae > Schistocerca > Schistocerca cancellata. The sequence continues at coordinate 42,338,544 of NC_064632.1, read as the reverse complement.
TTCCAATAAATAATCTGTAAAAAGTTCAACTTCCTACCTCAAATACTTTGTGAGGAAAGATGTAACTTATAAGCGTTATTTTAACATTGCAAGTATAGGGCGTTCCGGAGCCCCTTAATGGATTTCCCCATCTGCATCCCATGTCTTCGCTAGGGTGATTCCCCTTTGTTACCGCATCGCGTACCCGCAACTCTACCGGGTGGCATCCAACGTCGCAGTGGGAAGTGGTCATAATTTTTTGCCTTCTAGGACTCTATTGCCACCTGTTCTTGATTACTGTTTGGGTTTTTGGGATCTTCACCAGGTTGAACTGAAGGTAGAAGTTACAATGAATGAACACCCTTAGCTGCTTACAGGCGCTGACATAAGTCAACGGGGACAGATGAAAATGTGTGCCCCGACCGGGACTCGAACCCGGTATCTCCTGCTTACATGGCAGACGCTCTATCGATCTGAGACACCGAGGACACAGAGGATAGCGCGACTGCAGGGATTTGTCTCTGGCACGCCTCCCGCGAAACCCACATTCTCAACGAATTGTCCCGCACTACATTCGTAGTGCCCCCGCCCATTATACTCATTACTCGTCGCGCGTTGCCGATTCCAGTAAGAGTTCGGGCACTGTTTGTGCATTCGCACAGAAGAAGAAGATGGTCAAGTGACCGGTGAGCCTTATCCCTGCAGTCGCGCTATCCTCTGTGTCCTCAGTGGCTCAAATGGATAGAGCGTCTGCCATGTAAGCAGGAGATCCCGGGTTCGAGTCCCGGTCGAGACACACATTTCCATCTGCCGCCGTTGACGTATGACAACGCCTGTAAGCAGCTAAGGGCGTTCATTTCATTGTAATTTCATTCTAACGAGCTGCATGGTCACCGATGGTATCTGTTCTTTCGGATATCTCCGAAAGAACAGATACCATCTTAGTATATATAGAAGGAAGAAGTATTACACAAATGCTTCGGGAACGGAAATGGGAATCCCTGTAGGGAAGACGACGTTCTTCTCGAGAAGAAAATTTAGAGAACAGGCATTGCAAGCTGGCTGCAGAACGATTTCATTGCCGCCATAGCACATTTCGCGGAAGAAACATAGAAATAAGATAAGAGAAATTAATGGATTCGTACGGACAGTTGTTTCTCCCTCGCTCTATTTGCGAGTGGAAGAGGGAAAGGAATGACTGGTCATGGTACAAGGAAACCTCCACCACGCACCTTCGGTTCCTTGCGAATTGCGTAGATGCAGACGCTAACAAAGACTGAACCCGCTGACCTACATAGTGAATGTGTTGCTTACCGTAGGATTATAGGGAAAATTAAGACAAAAAAATGGTTCAAATGGCTCTGAGCACTATGAGACTGAACTTCTGAGGTCATCAGTCCCCTAGAACTTAGAACTACTTAAACCTAACTAACCTACGGACATCACACACATCCATGCCCGAGGCAGGAGTCGAACCTGCGACCGTAGCGGTCGCGCAGTTCCAGACTGTAGCGCCTAGAACCGCTCGGCCACCCTGGCCAGCAATTAAGACAAATGCGAGCAATGTATGTTGTTGAACATCTGTACTTAACCAGGTGTTACCCAATAAACGTGAAATATAGGTACCATAGGTCGCCTAGAAATAACGAGGAAAGGTTTCATCGAACTATGAAATGAATCTATAGATCACAATAAAGTCCTTTTTTAATGCCAAAACTCATAGACTTAACTCCAGACATTGTACAGGTAATACAAGGAATTATTAAGTTCACAATGGTTAAAATGGGTTAGTGAATGTACACGATAATAGCATTGTGGAGAGGAGTTGGAAAGGAAATGCTAATAATGTCGCACAATTTTCTAGGTCTACGTGAACTGCCAGTGACTGCTGAATTAATTACCAGATTAAAGGGAAGAGCTGTAAAAGGACGTACAAGAACCAGTTCCTTTACCTAAGCGCATGCTGAGTTCAACTAGGTAGGTGCGTGACTTAATTCAGTAAACCATTACCTTTAAACAAATATCTTCATCTCCAGCTCATCACGTCAGGCACAAATGCTGCACAGCCTTATCAACGGTCTAAAGCTCAGACGTAGAGAATGGCTGCAGTGGTAGCTGAAAGTAAAAGCTCAGCGCTAATATCTTTGATCGGCTTCCAGAGTATCTCAAAACGACCATCAGCCAAAATGATGTCCACTGAAAGTGCAGATGCAGACCTGGTGTTCCCTCTCTGCAACTCTAAGACCAAGTCTTCCCTTTCTGAAGATTTAAAAGTAAGTGTTCACAAACTTCCCCTCTACAAATTTTGTGGAACTGCCAGCACCTGATTCTCGTCAGCCAGTCGCTGTGGACCTTCCGAGTTCCATCCGAAGAAAAATTCATAAAACTCCTAGTAATCTGCCTCTTCTGCTGGTATTAGCCAGTAACACATTCCACTCTCAAAGTTGGGGCAGTAAGCAGAAATTCTCTCCCACTATGAGTTCGGTTTCAAATTTCCGCTAATGATAGAGGCTGCCAGTAGCCACTCTCGTTTTTCTCCCTGCTACAACAATAGTTTTGGTGACCCAATCCCGGGCTCGATTACGAAACTTATGCATCAGTTACTGCTGACCTTCTTTGCATCCAACAGATTTCTGTAGCTGTTTGTGCCTCATGTTTTCCCATCCCCTTCAGATCCTTGTCTTCTTTGAAAGCGTGCTTTATACTGTAGCACATAGAACCAGTTTATATCTTGTCGAGTTTGGCCTACTCTGTTCTGCTGTGGCTGACACCGGACCACCGTGGCTATCCCAAAGAATGCCCGTTGCCCAGTGGACGAGCTAGCGACTTTTAGCGAAAGTACAGTTTTACGACCAGTTTGCGATTCTACACCTGTAGCCCTCTCCTTTGCAAGGTCAGACAGCAGATTCAGCTCACAGATAAATTACACATATATTACACATCTCTCCCACAAATATAAGGAAATGAAAGGAAGAAATGTTGAATATATTCACAGTCAGCAGTGTTTGTTTCAGTTACTTGCATACTTTCATGGTTCACTTGCAATTTGAACTGATTTGGTAGTCTTATTTTAACAGGCGAATATTAATCACGATACTGAGCACTTTTGTGAAAACCATTACATAACAACTCGTCAAGAGAGAAGCAACTCGTGATTTTATGACATGGCGTATTGAAATCCATGGATTAAGGCGACTGCCTTGACTGCAGAAAAGCTCAGTACCGCATCTACACTTACCATCTATAGTAGTATCGTATGGGCTTCTTCTCTTCTTTACATGTGGCAAGGGCCCTATCGACCATACGCCTGCTCTATGAGCCTCTTCCACTTCTGCCTGTCCAATGCGCTGTTTGTCCAGTTGCTGTTGCTGTTCATCCTAGTTGGGTCCTCCCGAATGTTATCCTGCCATCTAATTCTGGGTCTCCCTCTTCCTCTCGTTCCATCTATTGCTCTGCTGAATGCCATTCTAGGTAATCTATTCTCTGTCATTCTTGCTGTATGGCCTGCCCAATTCAACCTTCTCCTCTTGAGCACTTCGACGATGTTACGGTGTTTGTACAGCCCTCTTAATTCTTCATTTCTTCTTAACCTCCATTCTATGTAATTTTCGGCGTATACAGGTCCAAAAATTTTCCTTAGTACTTTTCTTTCGAATATTAACAGCTTTTCTTCATCTTTCTTTCTAAATATTGATGTTTCACATCCATATACGTAACATCACTGGTACAATGGTCGATTGATATATGCGGATTTTGAAGTTACTGGTAATTGATCTTTTTCTTAGAATTTCGATGAAACTAAAATTTGTCTTGTTTGCTTTTGATAAATGGGCATCTATTTCTACATCTGTTCTGCTGTTATTACTAAAAAGACTTCCTAGCTACTTGAAGTCGTCGACAGTCTTGAAATTGGATCCATCTACAGCCAGAGGTGCATCTTTTCTGGTTTTCTTACTTATGGGTAGGTATTCTGTCTTTTCTTCATTAACATGTAATCCTGTTTTCTCAGCAGTTTTGTAGTAATTTTGCATCATTCTGATTAATTCTATCTATGGGCTATCAAGCGAAATTTTTATTTATTTATTATTTTGAGCTTTTCCTCAGTACAGAGGCTTATCTCCAACATAATAATTTACTTGGAAATTACAATACAAACAATAAACGTTCTTAAACTATCCTCTCAAAATATTTCTCCAGGTGTTTCGATCTTGCGTTCCTCTTCCTCTGCGCACATTCTCCTCATTGTGTGCTGTACATTTTGGAGACAGGTGGTCACAGGTCGTCCTCTTCTTCTTCTCCCCTCCGGTTCCCACTCCAGTATCAATTTTGGTATTCTGGCTTCCTCCATTCGTCGTACATGTCCGTACCATTGCAATTTCTTCCTATCCATTACGTCATATATTCTTTCTTTTATTTCCATTCTCCGTATTACTTCGGTGTTCCTTATCTTTTCTTTCCTGGAGATTCTTGCCGATCTTCTCCAAAAGTCCATCTCTAGAGCTTGTAACTTTTTAATGTGCTTCATGTTAATTGTCCAGATCTCCGTTCCATACAGAACCACACTCTCTAATATGGATTTGTATATTAATTTTTTAGTTCTGCTCATTACATTCCTGCTCCATAAGACTGAGTTAAGCATCCCAATGACCCTCCGTCCGCTACTAATTCTTTTATTGATTTCTGACTCTGATTTTCCCTCGATTTCTAAAATGGATCCCAAATAACAGAAAGTGTTTATCTTTTTAATTTTCTTTCCTTCAATGTATAGCTCATCTGAATCATTAGTCAAGTATTCTGTTTTTTGGTAATCAAACCCCAAGTTTTGTATGCTATTGCTAGTTGATTGCACATATAGTTAGCATCCTCCCCATCTTGTGCTATGACTACTTGATCATCAGCAAATAATAAATGATGTAGGTAAACTCCATCTCTTATTTCTAATCCCATACTATTACATTTACGAGACCATGTGCTAAGGCTAATATCTATATAGATTTTAAATAATGATGGTGACATGGGACAGCCCTGTAAAAGGCCTTTGCTTGTTCTAAATTTCTGTGAAAGTTTATTACCAACTTTCACTTGGCAAATGTTATCTTTATACATCTGTTGTAAAGCGAAATTTTTCATTTGAGAATTTCTCTGTAGGGATGCCACAGCGTCTTCGCTTAGATGGAGACTCATCGAAAAATCGGTGTGCCACGCCGAAGGACAATACTAAAAACAATTTAAGACTTTTCAAGGATGATGCATTTACCATAAGGAAGTACTATCTGAAAACAAACAGTGCAAGCTTTTAATTACTTCCTGATAATATGTGAAAGAGATGCAAAGATTAGTAACTTTCTTTATATATTCATAAACATGAAATTGTGCATTTCACAAAACGAAAAACTTTAGCATCCTATGACTACAATATCAATAAGTTACAACTGGAATCTCTCACCCCACACAAATACCAGAGAGTAGATATATGGGACGATCATACTCTCTGTCGTAGATAAGGTTCATTGGTAGGATACTGACAAAATGAAGTGAGTGCACGAAGGACATAGGTTACAAAACACTCGTGGGACCCACCCTAGAACACTGGTGGCGCGCGTGAGCACCGTACCGAATAGGACAAACAGAGGACATGGAAACGTATACTAAGAACGACAGTATAGAAGTCCACAGCTTTGTTTGACGTGAATGGAACGGGAAGAAGCCCTAATAGCGTTGCAATGAAAAGTACCACCCGCCATGAGCATTATATGAATGTAGAAGCAATAGGGCTACACAAAAAAGTGGGGACTACTGAGACGCATACTTCGAAATAGGGCACACAGATAGTGGTCTGCTAGCACGAGCTGTATTGCTACCGCTGACGCTGAAATTTTGCACGAATAGTCCTTAACAAGGCCGGATCTGCGCAGAGGCCAGATAGGCCGCCGAGAGGAAGGAGGCAGCTGAAGCACATGGATTAGCGCTTATTTAATTAAGTTGCTTGTGACAATGTAAAATTTCAAAATGATTCTTCCTTCCGCATATTCTGAGTCGCACGCGTATTGCGGAAATGTTCTGTGCCAAGAGAGCGATTGCTGAAGCTATCACCATCTTTTAGCTGCGAGGGTAAGTCTGACAGCAGGTATTTTCAAGTGTAGACGTGCGAGCCAACAATAAGCCGTAGCAGCCGCGTGATCTTGGCCGGTGCTCCCGTCTGAACCACGCAAACGATCTAGTGTGTTCCTGCCTGTTTCCGACTGATATTTCGCGAGCGGCTCTGGCTATAGCTTAAACGTTTTCGCCATGGAAGACTAATGTAGTAACTTGCTTTCACTTTGTTTTCTGAGGGTCATTCGCATGCGACGAGTTACTAAACTATGGTGGTACTGTGGCTTGCATTTCGGCAGCTTGACGTAAGTTTGAACACAAGTAAAAGCACGTTAAAGATACAGGGTGTTTCAAAAATGACCGGTATATTTGAAACCGCAATAAAAACTAACCGAGCAGCGATAGAACTACACCGTTTGTTGCAATATGCTTGGGACAACAGTACATTTTCAGGCGGAAAAACTTTCGAAATTACAGTAGTTACAATTTTCAACAACAGATGGCGCTGCAAGTGATGTGAAAGATATAGAAGACAACGCAGTCTGTGGGTGCGCCATTCTGTACGTCGTCTTTCTGCTGTAAGCGTGTGCTGTTCACAACGTGCAAGTGTGCTGTAGACAACATGGTTTATTCCTTAGAACAGAGGATTTTTCTGGTGTTGGAATTCCACCGCCTAGAACACAGCGTTGTTGCAACAAGACGAAGTTTTCAACGGAGGTTTAATGTAACCAAAGGACCGAAAAGCGATACAATAAAGGATCTGTTTGAAAAATTTCAACGGACTGGGAACGTGACGGATGAACGTGCTGGAAAGGTAGGGCGACCGCGTACGGCAACCACAGAGGGCAACGTGCAGCTAGTGCAGCAGGTGATCCGACAGCGGCCTCGGGTTTCCGTTCGCCATGTTGCAGCTGCAGTCCAAATGACGCCAACATCCACGTATCGTCTCATGCGCCAGAGTTTACACCTCTATCCGTACAAAATTCAAACGCGGCAACCCCTCAGCGCCGCTACCATTGCTGCACGAGAGACATTCGCTAACGATATAGTGCACAGGATTGATGACGGCGATATGCATTTGGTTTACTGACGAAGCTTATTTTTACCTGGACGGCTTCGTCAATAAACAGAACTGGAGCATATGGGGAACCGAAAAGCCCCATGTTGCAGTCCCATCGTCCCTGCATCCTCAAAAAGTACTGGTCTGGGCCGCCATTTCTTCCAAAGGAATCATTGGCCCATTTTTCAGATCCGAAACGATTACTGCATCACGCTATCTGGACATTCTTCGTGAATTTGTGGCGGTACAAACTGCCTTAGACGACACTGCGAACACCTCGTGGTTTATGCAAGATGGTGCCCGGCCACATCGCACGGCCGACGTCTTTAATTTCCTGAATGAATATTTCGATGATCGTGTGATTGCTTTGGGCTATCCGAAACATACAGGAGGCGGCGTGGATTGGCCTCCCTATTCGCCAGACATGAACCCCTGTGACTTCTTTCTGTGGGGACACTTGAAAGACCAGGTGTACCGCCAGAATCCAGAAACAATTGAACAGCTGAAGCAGTACATCTCATTTGCATGTGAAGCCATTCCGCCAGACACGTTGTCAAAGGTTTCGGGTAATTTCATTCAGAGACTACGCCATATTATTGCTACGCATGGTGGATATGTGGAAACTATCGTACTATAGAGTTTCCCAGACCGCAGCGCCATCTCTTGTTGAAAATTGTAACTACTGTAATTTCTAAAGTTTGTCTGCCTGAAAATGTACTGTTGTCCCAAGCATATTGCAACAAACGGTGTATTTCTATCGCTGCTCGTTTAGTTTTTATTGCGGTTTCAAATATACCGGTCATTTTTGAAACACCCTGTATCTTTAACGTGCTTTTACTTGTGTTCAAACTTAACTTTCAGTAGTCAGTGAAGCAGTTAGTTTTCGATGCACATGTTGCAGAATCGGGTTTTCATTAATCCACCGAAATACGTCTCACTCTCGTTCATTTAAATGATTCCAGGATTCTCTAATATATCAGATTCTTCTTCTTTCAATTCTTTCTTATTGGTGACCCTGTATCCAACATGGAGCATGTACGGACTACTGTGGTCTTTCTTGTATCTGTGATTATAGTTTCTATGTTTTATTTATATTCCCGTGTCACTGATGAATGCATGTTTAAAGGTACGACTACGTATGTGGCACTGTATGCATTTTGAAATTTACACTTAACTTCAGGTATGACGTCACGTCCGCATTCTGCCTTCAGCGGGAATGTTATTCAAGGCTAGGTACAATTCTAGTCATTATAAACTTTTGTTGTTCTCCGTGATATTCATGTACTGATTGCTCCCCCAGGTCAGCTTTGCTGGCGCAAGGAGTTAACTCCTTCTGCTCGTAAACAAAGGATACGCCCTGCGGTCTGGAATAGTTTCATTTCGTTCATCATACTGGATGTTTCGGGAAAGCCTGCAGCTATGACATTCATGCTTTAAATAATGAAAACTGCACCAGTTACATATTTTTTGCTGCTTAGCACAATACGATTCAAGATTATATACTCGTTTTCAAACGCATTTCTGTGCACCACAAAAAGCAAGGAGAAAATATTGTCAATGACAAGCTAGAAAGTGACTCAGTTAATTTCTGCCAATGTTCCTCCTGCATATGACAACTGTGGCAATTTTCGTAACTAAGTACATTTCCCCATTAGGGAAAAAATTGTAATCGATAATTTAGTAGTCATTAGTGGTAAGAATACATTTTATTATTTACAACCTTATATATATACATAATGTAATCCAAAACACTGTAACAACTCTGACTGTGTACAAACTCTTTGTGAAGCCATGGTGTCATAAAATGTTTGTAGCATGTTTTGCAAACAAACAGTGTAAGACATGATCTGCGTGTGTGTGATATTCTGTTTAATGAAGGAGGCACATTATCTGCAAGTAAAGAAACAAAAATTCCGTTTCTAACATTAGCATTTTCGAACCCTCAAAAATTCATTTTGTCCCATTTTCTGATTGCAGTCTAACTTCGAAAAGACGCAACAGAGGCAGAAAATCATACACGCGAACATCGCCAAACATATTCATGTAAACAAATGGAAAAATGCACATGAAAATGAGAATAAATTCTCGAAACTCGTTGTGCTAAGCAGCAAGAAGATAAGTAACTGGTGCAGTTTTCATTATTTAAATTTGGAATAGTTTGCTTAAGAGTTAATTTTTCTCTCTGCCAGTTTCAGACATTTGCTTGTGTGTGCGAGGCAATACTGTGGGTTAAGGTAATTCGGCACGGGGCATGGGTACACAGGAGGAATGTACAAGGGGCTGTTTCAGAATAGTTACTTCAGCCAGGTGTGACAGAGCAAACGCCGTTTTCCTGAACGTATGCCAATGAACCATTGTCTGTACACCTGTGGGAAAAGCAGCGTCAGATTTAAATTCAGTGAACCATTGTGATTATTAATATTGCTGCTTCTCTCAGAATTTTCATTTTATACATTGTTGTTAATTATTAAGCGTTTGGGTTAATATTTCTTTTTAACAGGTAAAACTTTATCAGATAGATTAAACTATGGCTGTGAGCGATGCTTTACAGTTAGAGCTTTTTGGGTTTATTAATTTTGAATAATTGAATGCCACTCGTATGCAGCTCGGATGATTGGATTTTGACTCATCCCTCAAAGAGTTTTCTTACTGCAAGTCTGGAAAAAAATGTATAGAGTCTTTTTATAGAAACAATTTTTTTCGTGACTGTTTAAAGTATTAACTGCCTTAAGGGCCAAAGCCCGTTGTTCCTTCTTAAGATTCCTTTGGAAAATTTTGTAACCGTTTAAATTATTAATAGTTTCAGGCCCAAAGACCGTTACCCTGTCTCAGAATTTGTTTGGAAATATTAAAAAACCAATGGAATTGTTTGTTCAAATACCAATGTATGCAAAAATTTAACCTTGCTTGTTTGGCAAAATAAAATGTTCAGTAAAATGATCAGTGGCTCATTGTTGAAGGATCCTTGCACCCAAGCTAACCTGCTCCATATCCCATTAAATTGCTAGAAGTAACTATGATTATACAATTCACTCAAATATTCATGCTTCGTTATAAGTCATTTCAAGGGTAAAAACGTTAAGTAGAAAGGGGTAATCACTCAGTGAATTTGCTCTGAAGAAATATTTTCAAGTAACCAGTGCGACACACGAAAGTGCAGTTAGCGTACAACTTACTCTCTCCCTCTCTCTCTCTCTCTCTCTCTCTCTCTTTCTCTGTCTCTCTCTCTCTCTCTCTCTCTCTCTCTCTCTTTTCCTCTCATCCACACACACACACACACACACACACAATGAATTGCCTGTGCAATAAGCGATTGTGTGAGTGCAGATCATCCCTGAATAGTTTAGCTGTGTCCTTTTCAACGGAACCACCTCGGTCTTTGCCGTAAGTGACATTTGGAAACTAAACGAAACCTAACTTGGGATGACCAGGTGAGTAACTGAAATGGCGTTCTACCGAATGCGAGACCAGTGTCACACACAACTGAGGCACCTCATCGGTCGGGTGTCTTTAGGGAATACGAGTATGATTACAGGAATTACTGGCGAAGAAAGGCAACGGATCAGAACTATAGAGAGGAAAAGAACCAGAAATACACAACAAAAAGCAGAAGAAACGGCACAGTGAAATATCTTCACAAGTGTTAAATTTAGAAGCTTTCAATATTAGAAGCAGCAGAAGAGCAAGTGTAAAGTCGTCTAATGAAGGAAAAGAAGAAGCATTGAAGTGATAAAAGATTATTGGTGGAAATATCCACAGCTCTAAGTCTAGTGATTAAGGTCGCTGCCTTCAAGTCGGGGAGTCACAGGTTCATTTCCCGGACGAATCGGAAATTTTTTTTGCTCTAGGACTGGGTATTTCTATTGTCCTAGTCATTTCATTTCATCCTAAGCGCTAAGACGAGCAAGTTGTAGCAGTGGCGTCAAATAGAAAGACGTGAAGCAGATGGCGGAACAACCCCAGACGGGTATGAATTGGAGGAAATGACAAGAGCAAAAGAGAAGTAACTGAAATGAGTAGTGCCTAGTTCTACACCTAAATCATCATCCATGCTCTGCAGATTGCAGTGAACTGGATTCCAAAGAGTACTTCCCCTTTCTGCCAACTACACTGTCCAGTCACATTAAAGTGACGACTTGTTAAAGGCCTGAAGAACCAACCTTTTGCAGCGCGGACAACTGCGAGACGTACAGGAAGAGATTCAGTGAGGTTCCTGAAGACACAGATAGGAATGTGGAACCATGCCGACTCTAGTCACACGGCCAGCTACGCGAGGTTCCTCTGTTGAGGATCCATGGCACGAGCACCACTACCGAGGAGGTCCGACAGATTCTCGATTGGATTTTGGTGCGGGGAGTTTTCAGTCCAGTCACAAATTTCGTTTGTTTCTTCACACTATCGTATTTTGGTTTGTAAGTGCGCGGGTTGTATTGAATCCAGAAGTTTTTCCAAAAGTCAAGAAATACTGCATCTGTGTGACTGTCCTGATCGATGCCTTTGAGAATGTCGTGTTAGAAAAGTCGTCTTCGAGATACCTCATTATATTTAAGCTCTGAATATGTTCGAAGATTCTAGACCAAATGGATTTCGAGGATGTTACACGGCAGTTTTGTGGATCGCTTCTGCCACCCTTCTTGCACACCGACCGAGCCAGACAGCACAGTGGCTGGCACACTGGACTGGCTTTCATCCCACTCGACGATTCAAATCCACATTCGACCATATAGGTTTAGGTTTTCCATGATTTACCTAGATCACTGCGGATAAATTCCAGGACGGTTGCTTTGAAAGGGCACGGCCGATTTCCTTCCCCATCCTTGAAACAGTCCGATCTTGTGCCCCGCCTCAAATGACCTTGATGTCTACGGAACTTTACACCTTAATCTTCCTTCCTATTTTTATGGTGTCTTATCTCAACTGGTAAAAGCTTTGTTGTGTGTCTGTAAAGACCATTTTTCTGGGGAACGGGTGCAGGAATCAAATTGAAATTTATGACAAATACAGGGTGTCCCAAAAAGAATGACCCGATTTTAAAATGGTTCAAATGGCTATAAGCACAATGGGACTAAACATCTGAGGTCATCAGTCCCCTAGACTTAGAACTTCTTAAACCTAATTAACCTAAAGACATCACACACCTCCATGCCCGAGGCAGGATTCGAACCTGCGACCGTAGCGGGCGTGCGGTTCCAGACTGTAGCGCCTAGAACCTCTCGGCCACACAGGCCGGCGACTCGATTTTAACTTGTAATAACACTGAGACTAATGTCACTAGGTAACTGGAACAGTGCTAGATGTAATCGGAATGGTCTTGAGTTTTAGAAAAAATCCACTAGATCTCGCAACGAGCGCTGACCTGGACGTGCGCAGTTTCCTCAACGTTGGATACGGCGTACAGGACCGCCAGACCAGGCTTTACACTCCTGGCCTCCTAAGTTCAAAATGGTTCAACCTAAGGACATCACACACACCCATGCCCGAGGCAGGATTCGAACCTGCGACCGTAGCAGTCCCGCGGTTCCGGACTGCAGCGCCAGAACCGCACGGCCACCGCGGCCGTCTGGCCTCCTAAGTCCCCTGACTTAACACCATGTGGGGATATGCTAAACAATGTGTTTACGTTCCTCCCTTACATTGTGACATTCATAAACCAAAAACTAGAATCGCAGCTGCTGTAGCTCAGTTTGTGATGAATTAGGCTATCGGCTAGATGTCGTCCGTGCGGCCAATGGAGGACATATTGAACATTTATGATGGAGTTTTATGAACTTCTGTCTTTTATGAGTAATTTATTATGCAATTTGTTGGTGTTAAGCGCTTCTTCCTGATAAATAGTTCTATTAAAATCGAGTCATTCTTTTTGGGACACCCTGTAGTAAGATCTACGGTCCCTTGGCGGTGTAAAAAATTTAACCTTCTAAGTCACGAAATCAAAAGATATGGCCATGTACGCCACACATTTTGATAAACGTGATCTTACACATCAAAACCTATAGATTAACTGCTTATATACAAAGCGATGTTTGTACCCAGCTCACAGGTCTCGAGTCTACTCGCTCTTGTACCTTCTTTTCTTCCCTTTGTCACCCAAAAAAATTCCGCCATTGTTTCGCAACATGAATTCCATGAATGTCTGCAAAAATCCGAAATAATCATTTCCTGTCAGTGGTCGGTTCAGTTAGTGTGGTATCGATAGTTCTGATGCCACAGCGTGGGCTGGCACTACAATAGCGGAAGGTCTACACCGACGACAGCGCCCTCTAGCCGACACTCTGCAGCTCTACGAGCGCCGCTCCACTTCCGCCCAGTTCATGACGAGCAGGCGGCCGAGAACCATCTCTTTAACTTAGCTTGCTATTGAGACTTTCTTAGCTGGACTTTGGCTGCACACCTACGTGCTAGTCTGTACAAAGATACATATTCATTTGTATATATTCATGCAGGTGGCAGGGGTAAAATACAGGGAGCGAAAGGCTATTTACAATTTGTACAGAAACCAGATGGCAGTCATAAGAGTCGAGGGACATGAAAGGGAAGCAGTGGTTGGGAAGGGAGTAAGACAGGGTTGTAGCATCTCCCCGATGTTATTCAATCTGTATATTGAGCAAGCAGTAAAGGAAACAAAAGAAAAATTCGAAGTAGGTATTAAAATCCATGGAGAAGAAATAAAAACTTTGAGGTTCGCCGATGACATTGTAATTCTTTCAGAGACAGCAAAGGACTTGGAAGAGCAGTTGAACGGAATGTATGGTGTCTTGAAGGGAGGATATAAGATGAACATCAACAAAAACAAAACGAGAATAATGGAATGTAGTCGAATTAAGTCGGGTGATGTTGAGGGTATTAGATTAGGAAATGAGACACTTAAAGTAGTAAAGGAGTTTTGCTATTTGGGGAGCAGAATAACTGATGATGGTCGAAGTAGAGAGGATATAAAATGTAGACTGGCAATGGCAAGGAAAGCGTTTCTGAAGAAGAGAAATTTGTTTACATCGAGTATAGATTTAAGTGTCAGGAAGTCATTTCTGAAAGTATTTGTATGGAGTGTAGCCATGTATGGAAGTGAAACATGGACGATAAATACACTCCTGGAAATTGAAATAAGAACACCGTGAATTCATTGTCCCAGGAAGGGGAAACTTTATTGACACATTCCTGGGGTCAGATACATCACATGATCACACTGACAGAACCACAGGCACATAGACACAGGCAACAGAGCATGCACAATGTCGGCACTAGTACAGTGTATATCCACCTTTCGCAGCAATGCAGGCTGCTATTCTCCCATGGAGACGATCGTAGAGATGCTGGATGTAGTCCTGTGGAACGGCTTGCCATGCCATTTCCACCTGGCGCCTCAGTTGGACCAGCGTTCGTGCTGGACGTGCAGACCGCGTGAGACGACGCTTCATCCAGTCCCAAACATGCTCAATGGGGGACAGATCCGGAGATCTTGCTGGCCAGGGTAGTTGACTTACACCTTCTAGAGCACGTTGGGTGGCACGGGATACATGCGGACGTGCATTGTCCTGTTGGAACAGCAAGTTCCCTTGCCGGTCTAGGAATGGTAGAACGATGGGTTCGATGACGGTTTGGATGTACCGTGCACTATTCAGTGTCCCCTCGACGATCACCAGTGGTGTACGGCCAGTGTAGGAGATCGCTCCCCACACCATGAAGCCGGGTGTTGGCCCTGTGTGCCTCGGTCGTATGCAGTCCTGATTGTGGCGCTCACCTGCACGGCGCCAAACACGCATACGACCATCATTGGCACCAAGGCAGAAGCGACTCTCATCGCTGAAGACGACACGTCTCCATTCGTCCCTCCATTCACGCCAGTCGCGACACCACTGGAGGCGGGGTGCACGATGTTGGGGCGTGAGCGGAAGACGGCCTAACGGTGTGCGGGACCGTAGCCCAGCTTCATGGAGACGGTTGCGAATGGTCCTCGCCGATACCCCAGGAGCAACAGTGTCCCTAATTTGCTGGGAAGTGGCGGTGCGGTCCCCTACGGCACTGCGTAGGATCCTACGGTCTTGGCGTGCATCCGTGCGTCGCTGCGGTCCGGTCCCAGGTCGACGGGCACGTGCACCTTCCGCCGACCACTGGCGACAACATCGATGTACTGTGGAGACCTCACGCCCCACGTGTTGAGCAATTCGGCGGTACGTCCACCCGGCCTCCCGCATGCCCACTATACGCCCTCGCTCAAAGTCCGTCAACTGCACATACGGTTCACGTCCACGCTGTCGCGGCATGCTACCAGTGTTAAGGACTGCGATGGAGCTCCGTATGCCACGGCAAACTGGCTGACACTGACGGCGGCGGTGCACAAATGCTGCGCAGCTAGCGCCATTCGACGGCCAACACCGCGGTTCCTGGTGTGTCCGCTGTGCCGTGCGTGTGATCATTGCTTGTACAGCCCTCTCGCAGTGTCTGGAGCAAGTATGGTGGGTCTGACACACCGGTGTCAATGTGTTCTTTTTTTCATTTCCAGGAGTGTAGTTTGGACAAGAAGAGAATAGAAGCTTTCGAAATGTGGTGCTACAGAAGAATGCTGAAGATTAGATGGGTATATCACATAACTAATGAGGAAGTATTGAAAAGGATTGGGGAGAAGAGAAGTTTGTGGCACAACTTGACCAGAAGAAGGGATCGGTTGGTAGGACATGTTCTGAGGCATCAAGGGATCACCAACTTAGTATTGGAGGGCAGCGTGGAGGGTAAAAATCGTAGGGGGAGACCAAGAGATGAATACACTAAGCAGATTCAGAAGGATGTAGGTTGCAGTAGGTACTGGGAGATGAAGAAGCTTGCACAGGATAGAGTACCATGGAGAGCTGCATCAAACCAGTCTCAGGACTGAAGACCACAACAACAACAACAACAATATTCATGCACCAGTAAAAACCTCTTTTACCTTACTTGCTTTACCTCCCCTGCTCCTATTCGCTTCCTTTCCTTTGGCCTCCTTGTTAGATCTCAGGAGCAGACCCACGCGCCGCCTTCCGCGTGTGATACAAAAGACCCACGGCATTATGAAGCCATCACCAGCTTCCACAGCGCCATTCGACAACTTGAGTCCGGGGCTTCGTCGAGTGTACAACACACTAGGCGCCGCAGTCTGGAACCGCGCGACCGCTACGGTCGCAGGTTGGAATCCTGTCTTGGGCATGGGTGTGTGTGATGTCCTTAGGTTAGTTAGGTTTACGTAGTTCTAAGTTCTAGTGGACTGATGACCTCAGAAGTTAAGTCCCATAGTGCTCAGAGCCACACCCGGACCCAATCATAAGCACTTACCAACTTCAATCGGGACTCATCTGACGACACCACGGTTTTCCAGTCGTTTTAGAGTCCAACCGATATGGTCACTAGCTTACTTGAGGCGCTGCAGGCGATGTCGTGCTCTTAGCAAAGATAGTCGCGGCGGTCGTCTGCTCCATAGCCCATTAACGCCCAATTTTGCCACACTGTTCTAACGGATACGTTCGTCGTACGTTCCACACTGATTTCTCCTGTTATTTCAAGCAGTGTTGCTGGTCTGTTAGCACTGACAACTCTGCGCAAACCCTGCTCCTCTCAGACGTTACGTGGAGGCCGTCGGCCACTGCGTAGTGCGTGGTTGAAAGGTGACGCCTAAATGTGGTATTTTCGGCACACACTTGACACTGCGATTCTCTGGATTCCCTAAAGAATTTCGAAATTGAATGTCTCATGCGTCCAGCTCCAACCACCATTCCGCGTTCAAAGTCTGTTGACTGCCGTCGTGCGCCGATAATCACTTCGCGAACCGTTTCACATGAAAGCCCCCTCTTTCTAACTCCGACTTTTGCTGTTGCACATGGATTAAGGGGCTCCGGAAAGGCTCAAAATCATGAAAAGTTCAAATTTTACTTTTTTGCGTTTTCTGAATCTGCAGACTATTACCTTTTCATAGATATATAATTTATTCAATTCCGAAGACTACAACTATTTTTAAATTTTTTTTGAAATGTGTTCTACATGGGCGTGACCCACTGTGGCGCTGTTAAACTGCTGTCAAATGGTGTTATTATTAACGTCCGTGTTCATCAGGTACATTTTAGTGATGTGAGATAAAGTATGTGTTGTGGCTAACCTGTGATGGTTCAATATATATCGCTGGTGTGATTGTCGATTGTTTCATGTTTATTTACTCTGTCGTTATCTCGAAAATATTCGTAATTAATTCTGTTTCTTGAGTCTCTGTTTTGTTGAAGTATAATAATGAGTAAAAGTAAAGTTGCTGTTGCGACTTTCAATGATGGCAACATTGTAAGGTGCAAGGTATTTAGAAATATGGGAATGAAGATAGGTTCTAACATGGTATGAGCGATGCTTGCTTTAGACAAGGAACGCCTTCGGGCTGCAGACAGGGCTGTAAAGAGTCTAGAAATACAAGCAAGAGTAAACAGGAGGAGGAACAAGAGGAAGCTGGAGAAGGAGTTTGCAGAGGATGAAGATAATCCATCCTATGGACCTGGAATGCACTAAAAAGTTAATCCAATCTTTGTCGCTCGATTCCCAAAACTTTTATTTTCTCATACTAATTACATGTTTTCTAAGGATCTTCCAAACATATTTGATTCAAACTTTCAGTAAATGTTACACAGTACCTTCTGCATAATTTAACATAGCCTTTTTCCAAAAAACTGTATATTTTTGAATATATAAGTAAAAAATTGCAAAAAAATGTTGTGAATTTTCATTACAATTGAAAAAAAATCGTCTTTAATAACTGAACTAAAATTTTGTAAAATCCCTGTGTTAAGTTGTAGCCCATATTCCAATAAATAATCTGTAAAAAGTTCAACTTCCTACCTCAAATACTTTGTGAGGAAAGATGTAATTTATAAGCGTTATTTTAACATTGCAAGTGTAGGGCGTTCCGGAGCCCCTTCAGAAGAAACGCGAACTGACTGTAATCGACCCTGCAAGTGGAGTAGAAAAGGGTTTGGCACCTGCAATAATTTAACTTCATAGAAATTAATTTGATAAAGGAAAGTTTCACTAACGTAGTGAACCGATCCACAGAATGAAAGTTCTGTCCAAAACAACAATTTGATTTATTATGACTAAACTCAAAATAATAAACGAAACACATGAAACATTTACAATACATGAAATTGGATACTCAAATAAATACTGTGAAGGTGAAGTTGTCCATAAACTAGCTTGTGACGTTTATGACCAAGTGATATGTGGAGACAATTCCTTGCAACTCAAATCTTAATAAAAACTCCCAGCCAACCCAACATTAATTGCTGCTACAGTAGTGAGAACTCAGACAATGAACATCCAAGACAGAACCACGTAAGAAAAGACGGGAACAGGCGCGCTCTGCTGAGCTCTGATTATCACAGAGCAAAATTCCCTAATCTGCCGGTGCTGCAGACATACATTATCTAGCTGTCTTCTTAACTACAAGCACACGATCTGGCGTATCGGAGGCGATGGCTGGTTGCTTCGACGTCCCGTCGTGGTGGCGATAATGTCGCGACTATAGCTCGAAACAAATTATCCTGGTCTGGTTGTTCCTATCAATACAAATGCGCCTCTGAGGGACACGAAAAAGGCTCGCCACACAATCACTGACGGTACAGTAATTGATTTTAACGAGCGAAGTCACACAGTAACTCCGATACAGTCAACTTTAGCCAAAACTGCTCAAGAAGGACAACATAGGTCGCTTGTACGCAGGACGCTCAATTGCCCACTGTACTCGGAAAGTTACGTTGAAGTCGAAAATTCAGCAACTTCGTCAAACAGTTACAATCAAATAAAAGTATATTAGACAACCAACGGAAGGATGGCTGTCCAGCGCAACGAGAGCTCAGTCTTGTAACCTACTCCGACCGCAAGGCGAGAGCCGACTACCCTCAAGAACACCTGTACAAGCCGAACACAGAACATTCCCGCCCCCATGACAGTGGCCATCGTTAAACGTTCCAATCAGCAACTCGTAAACCGGCGGAAAATTCCACTCTATTGCCGACGCACTATGAAATGTGCCCTTAGAAAAATTAGTGAATGACTGTGCTGATAAACCTCTTACATTATTTGATTATCAAACAGCTGAGCAGAACTGAAAGTACTCAGACATTTCGTTCTTTAGCTATTCTGATCAACACTAAACTGATACACAATATTTTTAGCGTAACGCAATCTGACTTTCAACAATCCCTACAAAAGAATGACCCTGACTAACAATAACCTATACCCTTCATGAATCACTATGTGGCGTTACCAACATAAAAACCTAAACAGCCTACTTACAACTACTATTCCACCAATGGAGATACTTGGCGCCAATTTCTGTCACGGAGCTATTCCCTGGGCAAGACAATCACAGTTATGATTTTGCAGAAAACATGGGAACTTGCCCGCCAAGACTGCCTGGGAACACAAGTCATTCCCACCCCTCGCTGGTAGCCGAAAAGAAAGTGTATTCACTAAGTTTCTGCGAAGTAACGGAATCTGTAGCCCAGCCGCTCCGTCAGGCCCCTGTGGGCGTGTCGCCCCCACTCTTAAGACAGTGTCGGCGTCTGGAAAGCATCCACTCGACTCCCTCACACCCGTCGGCTTAACCCTGTCAAGATCAGCGGAACCCGCCTGTCACTGGACCACCCGGGTGACAAGAGACGCTGCGTGGGAAGTCTGCGTGTGAAGGAATAGCAACTTTTGACCGTGTGCAATTAGAAAGGAAAATCGAATTACTCAGAGTAAGATAGAAATATGAGAGGGGCCTCATGCCACCACTCAAGTCAAATGAAAACCTTAAATATTAATTTAATTATCATTTATTGTGCAGAAGTGGTACAAAGCTGTATCACTTTTCAACATTATCTCCCCCACGCTCAATGCAAGTCCTCCAGTGCTAACAAAGTGCATAAATTACTTTAGGAAAAAATTCTTTTGGTAGTCCGCACAACCACTCATGCACCGCGTGATGTACTTCTTCATCAGAATGGAACTTCTGTCTTCCCATTGCGTCTGTGAGTGGTCCAAACATATGGAAATCACTTGGGGCAAGGTCTGGTGAGTATGGTGGATGAGGAAGACACTCAAAATGCAGGTCTGTGATTGTTGCAACTGTTGTACGGGCATTGTGGGGCCTTGCATTGTCATGTTGCAAAAGGACACCTGCTGACAGCAGTCCACGTCGCTTTGACTTGATTGCAGGCTGCAGACGATTTTTTAGGAAAATGGCTCTGAGCACTATGGGACTCAACTGCTGAGGTCATTAGTCCCCTAGAACTTAGAACTAGTTAAACCTAACTAACCTAGACCGAGGCAGGATTCGAACCTGGGACCGTAGCGGTCTTGCGGTTCCAGACTGCAGCGCCTTTAACCGCACGGCCACTTCGGCCGGCGATTTTTTAGGATATCTGTGTATGATGCACAAGTGACAGTGGTCCCTCTAGGTATGTAATGCTCCAAAATGACGCCTTTTTCGTCCCAAAAGTGAGTGAGCATAACCTTCCTAGCTGATGGCTCTGTTCTAAACTTCTTTGGTTTTGACCATTCCTTGCTCGCACTCTTCGTTTCCGTTTGGAACCCAGGTTTCGTCCCCAGTAACGATCCCTGCAAGGAAACCATCACCGTCTCGTTCAAAGCGCCAAGAAGTTCATCTCAAGCATCAACACGTCGTTCTCTCATCTCATTTTTGTCACCTCAGTTTATGGTCAGAGAGTGCAGGAAGGATGGCATCGACGGAGGCAGTAGACGGTAGCAACACGAAGGCCCGCGTGGGACAGGGCTAACTGCAGCGGACCTAGGGGCGGCGTGCCGGCGTTGAGGTGTATACATGTATACACACACGCAATACAAGCGGCGGCGTTTTTGTGGCGGCGCGCGTGTAAACGGCGGTCGCGTCTGTCCCTGCGGCCGCTCAGCCGCGCGTTGTTTACGGCGGAGTGGCGCGGCGCCCCGGTGTCACTGCTGGCTGGCGGCGGTGTCTGCCCTGGTGACGGCGCCTGTCAGCCCGACACGGCGGCCGCCCGTACACACGTCAATGCTGACAACGCTTTGTGACGCGCGTCTTTCGCCGCCCCGGTCCCTGACCCCGGTTAGGTTCCGCCTGCCCGAGACGTTCCTCCTAGAGGGCGCGCTCTCCTTAACGAACGTACTTTACACCTCCGATATGCTCTGAGACGTGAAGGCAGCAGAGGACCATACAGGCAAAAAGACGAGGTCTAGTAAAACCCTTGGACCTCAAACGAGAGGTTGAATGTAATTGATGAAAGGAGCGAACATAAAAATGCAGCAAATGTGCGAGGTGCCGGGGCAAGCAGTGTATTTAACACTAAATTCTTCTAGAATCTACATATGTAAATGATGCTCTAAGCCCCCCTATTCTAACTCCGACTTTTGCTGTTGCACAAGGATTAGAAAAAAATACGCGAACTGACTCTAATCAACCCTGCCAGTGGAGTAGAAGAGAGTTTGGCACCTGCAATAATTTAATTTGATAAATAAGTTAAACAAACGAAGGTTTCATTAACATAGTGAGGAATGATAGGGTTGCTCTACCGATTAACAGAATGAAAGTTCTGTCCAAAATAACAATATGATTTATTAAGACTAAACACAAAATAATAAACAAAAACAGATGAAACATTTACAATACATCAAATTGGCTCAAATTGGATACACAAACAAACGCTGTGAATGTGAAGTTGTCCCTAAACTAGATTGTGAGGATTATGACGAAGTGGTATGTGCAGCCAATTCGTTGCAACTCAAATCTTAGAGAAAACACATAGCCAACCCAACATTAATTGCTGCTACCCAAGACAGAACAAAGTTAGAAAAAGACGAACAGGCGCGCTCTGCTGAGCTCTGATTATCACCTAGGAAAATCCCTGTCTGCCGGTGCTGCGGACATACCTTACTAAACTGTCTTCTTAACTGCCGATGGCTGGTTGCTTCGACGTCCTCGACCGAAAGGCGAGAGACGACTACCCACAAGAGCACCCGTACAAAACCGAACACAGAACATTCCAGCCCCCACGACAGTGGCCGTGGTTAAACGTTCTGATCAGCAACTCGAAAACCGGCGGAAAATTCCACTCCATTGCCGGAACACTACCATTCCACCAATGGAGATTCTTGGCGCCAATTTCTGCGCCGATTTTGCTACGTCATGGAGCTATGCCCTGAGTAAGCCAATCACAGTTACGATTTTGCAGAAAGCGCGGGAATTTGCCCGCCACAACTGCCTGGGTACACAAGTCATTCCCACGCCTCGCTGGTAGCCCGCCAGAAAGTGTTTTCGCTAAGTTTCTGCGAACTAACGGAACCACTAGCCCAGCCGCTACTTCAGGCCACTGCGGGCGTGCCTCTTGACAATGTCGGCGTCTGCAAAGCATTCACTCGACTCCCTCACAGCCGTCAGCTTACCCTTTCAAAGTCATCAGAGCCCGCCTGTCACCGGACCACCCGGGTGACGAGAGACGCTGCGTAGGAAGTCCGCGTGTGAAGGAATAGCAACTTTCCACCACATGCAATTTGAGAGGAGAATCGTAAGATAGAAATATGAGAGGGGGCTCATGCCACCTCTCAAATGAAGCAGGTCTAAAGAACTACTAACATCTAAACAATGAAACTGACAGGAAGTGCAAAATAGCTAAGCAGGAATGGCTGGACAATGAATGTAGAGATTTAGTACCACATACGCGTACAAGCAGTGGAAAGACAGGTACCGATCGTGTGAGACCCAACTCGCTTTATTTGCTCATGAGACCCAGAAAATATTAGATACAGGCTCCCAGGTAGATGCCATTTTCCTTGACTTCCGGAAGACGTTCGATACAGTTCCGCGCTGTCGCCTGATAAACAAAGTAAGAGCCTACGGAATATCAGACCAGCTGTGTGGCTGGATTGAAGAGTTTTTAGCAAACAGAGCACAACATGTTGTTCTCAATGGAGAGACGTCTACAGACGCTAAAGTAACCTCTGGCGTGCCACAGGGGAGTGTTGTGGGACCTTTGCTTTTCACAATATATATAAAAGACCTAGTAGATAGTGTCGGAAGTTCCATGCGGCTTTTCGCGGATGATGCTGTAGTATACAGAGAAGTTGCAGCATTAGAAAACTGCAGTGAAATGCAGGAAGATCTGCAGCGGATAGACACTTGGTGCAGGCCGTGGCAACTGACCGTTAACATAGACAAATTTAATCTATTGCGAATACATAGGGAGAAGGATCCTTTATTGTATGATCACATGATAGCGGAACAAACACTGGTAGCAGATACTTCTGTAAAATATCTGGGAGTATGCGTACGGAACGATTTGAAGTGGAATGATCACATAAAATTAAGGAGAGTGCCAGGTTGAGATTCATTCGGAGAGTCCTTAGAAAATGTAGTCCATCAACAAAGGAGGTGCCTTACAAAACACTCGTTCGATCTATACTTGAGTATTGCTCATCAGTGTGGGATCCGTACCAGGTCGGGTTGACAGAGGAGATAGAGAAGATCCGAAGAAGAACGGCGCGTTTCGGCACAGGGTTAGTTGGTAAGCGTGATAGCGTTACGGAGATGTTCAGCAAACTCAAGTGGCAGACTCTGCAAGAGAGGCGCTCTGCATCGTGATGTAGCTTGATGTCCAGGTGCGTTTCTGGATGAGGTATCGAATATATTGCTTCCCCCTACTTATACCTCCCGAGCAGATCACGAATGTAAAATTAGAGAGATTCGAGCGCGCACGGAGGCTTTCCGGCAGTCGTTCCTCCCGCGAACCATACGCGACTGGAACAGGAAAGGGAGGTAATGGCAGTGGCATGTAAAGTAGTGCCCTCCGCCACACACCGTTGGGTGGCTTGCGGAGTATAAATGTAGATGTAGATGTAGATGCAGGAAAATTAGTGAGCCATTGAAGTAAAGAGAAGCAGCTGTGTAGGAAGATCGAGAATTCAGATGGATAGGAGGGAAAGCTGAAAGGTGGAAGGAATAAACAGAGGGGCTATAAAAGCAAACTGAACTGAAGACAATGTCATAGAAAGGTAAGAGAGTGTAGGAGAAGATGAGACGGGAGATGTAGTACTGAGAGAAGAATTTGCCAGAACACGGAAATACCTAAATCGAAACCAGGCACCTGAAGTTGATAGCATGCCATCAGAATAACTGGAATTCTCGACAGAGCCTGTCATGACGAAACTGTTCCAGCTAGTGTGCAACATACACAAATCAAAAAAGTTTTGCATCACCTCGGTTCCGAGAGTTCCGGCACCTGTACAGAAAATTCGAATAGAGGTCAACATAAACAACATTTCCGTTCTCGTTGCTCATGAAAACCACACATTGCGTGTTGTACGACCATACAGTGAAACATTCAGACGTGGTGGTCCAGACTGCTGTACACACCGGTACCTCTAATACCCAGTAGCCCGCCCTCTTGCATTGATGCACGTCTGTATTCGTCGTGGCATACTATCCACAAGTTCATCAAGGCACTGTTAATCCAGATTGTCCCACTTCTCAACGGCGAGTTAGCATTGCTCCCACAGAGTAGTTGGCGGGTCACGTCGTCCATAAACAGCCATTTTGAATCTATCCCAGGCATGTTCGTAAGGTTTCATGTCTGGAGACCATGCTGGCCACTCTAGTCGAGCGATGTCGTCATCCTGAAGGAAGTCATTCACAAGATGTGCACGATAGGGGTGCGAAATTTCGTTCATGAAGACGAATGCCTCGCCATTATGCTACCGATGTGGTTGCAGTATCGGTCGGAGGATGGCGTTTACGTATCGTACAGCCGTTACGGTGCTTTCCATGACCATCAGCGGCGTACGTCGGCCCCCACACAATGCCACCCCAAAACAGCAGGGAATCTCCACCTTGCTGCACTCGCTGGACGGTATCTAAGGCGTTCAGCCTGACCAGGTTGCCTCCAAATACGTCTCAGACGATTGTCTGGTTGAAGGCATATGCGACACTCATCGGTGAAGAGAACTTGATGCCAATCCTGAGCGGTCAATTCGGGATGCTGTTGGGCCCATCTGTACCGCGCTGCATGGTGTCGTGGTTGCAAAGATGGACCTCGCCATGAGCGTCGGGAGTGAAGTTGCGCATCATGCAGCCCATTGCGCACAGTTGGAGTCGTAACACGACGTCCTGTGCCTGCACGAAAAGCATCGTTCAACATGATGGCGTTGCTGTCAGGGTTCCTCCGAGCCATAATCCGTAGGTAGCGGTCATCCACTGCAGTAGTGGCCCTTGGGTGGCATGAGCGAGGCTTGTCATCGTCAGTTCCTGTCTCTCTGTATCTCCTCCATGTCCGAACAACATCGCTTTGGTTCACTCCGAGACGCCTGGACACTTCCCTTGTAGAGAGCCCTTCCTGGCACAAAGTAACAATTAGGGCGCGATCGAACCGCGGTATTGACCGTCCAGGCATGGTTTAACTACAGACAACACGAGCCGTGTATCTCCTCCCTAGTGGAATGACTGGAACTGATCGGCTGTCGGACCCCCTCCGTCTAATAGGCGCTACTCATTCATGGTTTGTTTGCATCTTTGGGCGGGTTTAGTGACATCTATGAACAGTCAAAGGGACTGTGTCTGTGTTACAACACCCAAAGTCAACGTCTACCTTCAGGAGTTCTGGGAACAGGGGTGATGCAAAACTTTTTTTGATGCGTGTGTATGCGACGGCGGGGATACCGTCAGACTTCAAGAACAATATAATAACTCCAGTTCCAAAGAAAGCTGGCACTGTCAGTTGTGAATATTACCGAACTATCTGTTTAATAAATCATGGTCGGAAAGTACTAACACGAATGGTTCACAGAAGAATGGAAAAAACCGGTAGGAGTCCACCTCCGTGAAGTACACTTTGTATTCCGAAGAAGTGCAAGAACACTCAAGGCAATACTAAATTTACAACGTTCTATACAGGTTAAGAAAAGGTAAACCTAAGGTTCTAACTTTTGTAGATTTGGAGAGAGCTTTTGACAATAGAAAGTGGAATACCTTCTTTGGAATTCTAAAGGTAGCTGGGCTAAAATACAAGGAGCAAAACGTCGTATGCAACTTGAACAAAACCAGGCGACAATTGTAAGAGTAGAGGGGCAAGAAAGGGAAGCACAGGTAGAGAAGGGAATGAGACAATGTTGTGGCCTATCCTCGACGTTATTCAATATGTACACTGAGGAGGCGGTAAGGGAAACCAAACAAAAATTTGGAGAAGGAAATAAAGTTCGACGAGAATAAATAAAATCTTTGAGGTTTTCCGATGACAGCGAAGGACTTAGAAGAGCAATTAAATGAAATGGACAGTGTCCAGGGTGTAATATGAGCATCAACAGATGCAAAACAAGGATGATGAAATGAAGTCAAATTAAATCAGGTGATGCTGTGAGAATCACGTTAGGAATCGAGACACTAAGAGTAGTAGATGTGTTTTGCTATCTGGGCAGCAAAATTACTTATAATGGGCGAAGTAGAGAGGATATAAAATTAAGTCTGGCAATGGCAAGAAAAACCTTTCTGACGAAGAGAAACTTGTTAATATTAAATATAGATTTAAATCTTAAGAAGTCTTTTCTGAAAGTATTTGTCTGGAGTGTAGCCTTGTATGGAAGCGAAACGTGGACGATAAACTGTTCAGACAAGTGTGGTGCTACAGAAGAATACCGAAGATTAGACGGATAGATCATGTAACTAATAAGGAGCTACTAAATAGAGCTGGAGAAAAAAGAAATTTGTTGCACAATTTAACTAAAAGAAGGGATCAGTTGATAGACCACATTCTAGGACAATAATAGAGCACCAATTTGGTATTGGAGGGTAAGTGGGCATTTAAAATGGTAGAGAGAGACCAAGAAATGAACAAAGTAAGCAGGCTCATAAGGAAGTTGGTTGCAGTATTTATTCGTATATCAAGTGGCTTTCACAGGATAGAGTGGCATGGACAGCTGGGTGAAACTAGTTTTCGGACTGCAGACCTAAACGACAACGTGGTCTCTCTGTAACATGAATAGCGAGCACGCGAGTTCTAGTCTCCTTGGTGTTCTGTATACCATGCACAGGTCCTGAAAAACCCCTCCAATCCCCCTGTGTGAACTTTACATTGCAGGGGTGGAAGAGCCGATAGCACATATGTGTTGTGCTGATGGAGAGGACTGGAGAGGATCGAAGAAGACCTGTACATTTGGAAGGGTTACAATTTTTTTTGTCGGACGTAATCACAAAACTTTTACTTCGGACGAGATCTTCAGAAACTACAATGATAAACATAAACAACCAAATTACAAACATAGAATTTAAAAATTGTCCTGTACTAGTCGACAAATTAAATTAAAAAGGTAAATAAAATATGTTTCTTATCCGTGAGTCAGCACATGGTGCATTAATGGTGTCATATGACTAAAAGGCCAGGAGTATGTCCGTATACAAGATGTTCGCAGTTCTGAGAACAGTAGGAATAAGCTATAGGGAAAGACTTGCAATTTACAGGGTGAGTCAGAAGGAGGGGTACAAGCTCTGATGGGCAATAATATTAGTGTTTCTGAACAACAAACGTCAGTTGGGCATATACCCTTTTCCGAACTATTTCTGTACATTACATGTATATTGTGTTTTATAGTCTGTATTTTCAAACATAATCGTTGTTTACAATGTAAGGCAGTACTGTAGAGGAAGTTGGGCAGTACAGTTTGATAGGGACATTTGTGGTCTAGTAAATCGGGAAACTACCTCTAATCGGCCTACAAAATCTAAGTTACACCGCACGCGCGTTGCGCGAGATTTTGAATATTCTCGCGCTCTCTTCGCAAAAACTATTAGTCCCAGAGAAAAAGATGAATAGGCTCTTTTTTGTAGGAAGTTTCACATAGTTTAATTTTGTGCTGCGACACATTACCGTTGGAGAGAGTGGTTTTCGAGTTACTCAAGAGAAAATGCACAAGAGTGATATTAAATGTGTTCTATCTCGGAAACCATTCAGAATAAGGTTGATATCTATATAAAGTTTTTTCTTCTGAATCACTATTACTGTCACTCCTCGTAGCATGTACCTTTCCTCCTCACTCTCCCTGTATAATCTGAGCAAGAACGAAGAGGGATCAATAAGACTGGAAACCAAGAACTAAGTGCTCGTATTAAAAAGCGTGTAAGACGAATGTGCAATCTTCCATTCCCACTGTTCACCCTGTAAACCGGATAAGCAATGAAGGAAATAAAATAAAGGTTCAAGAATGGAATTAAAGTACGGAATGAAAGGATATCAATGATAAAATTCCTAACGACATTGATACGCTCATTGAAAATGAAGAACACTTACAGGATCCGCTGAATAGAATGGTCTAGTGAGTACAGAATTGGATCGACAGCAAAACGACGAAAGGTGGAAGTAATGACAAATAGCGGAAATGAGAATAGCGAGAAACTAAACATCCAAATTGGTGATCACGGAGTAGGGAAGCTAAGGTTCAAATGGTTCAAATGGCTCTGGGCGCTATGGGACTTAACTTCTGAGGTCATCAGTCCCCTAGACCTTAGAACTACTTCAACCTAACTAACCTAAGGACATTACACACATCCATGCCCGAGGCAGGATTTGAACCTGCGACCGTAGCGGTGGCGCGGTTCCAGACTGTAGCGCCTAGAACCGCTCGGCCACCCCGGCCGGTGGAAGCTAAGGAATTCTGACACCATGGAACCAAATTAACCCATGATAACCGGATCATGGATGACATAAAAAGCAGATTAGCACAGGCAAAGAGGGCGTTCCTGGCCAACAGAAGTATACTGATATCAAAAATAGGTCTTAATTTGAGGAAGAAATTTCTGAAAATGTACGTTTGGGACACAGCAATGCTTGGTAGTGGATTATGAACAGTGAGAAAACCGGAACAGTAGAGAATCGAAGCGTTTGGGTTGTGGTGTTACAGAATAATATCGAAAATTAGGTTGACTGACAAAAAATGAGTTTCCTTCCACCACAACAACCGTTCGCTCGACGAAAGATCCGTACCCAAATACTGGAAAGTTGCACAGGTCACATCAATATTGAAGAAAGGTAGTGCGAGTAATCCACTAAATTACAGGCCCTTATCGTTAACGTCGATATGCAGCAGCATTTTGGAACATATATTGTGTTCGAACATTAAATACCTCGAAGAAAACCGTCTATTGACAAACAGTCAACATGGGATTAGAAAAATTCGCTCCTGCGAAAAACAACTAGCTCTTTATTCACATGAAGTGTTGAGTGCTACTGACAAGGGATTCCAGATCGATTCCGTATTTCTGGATTTCCGGAAGGCTTTTGACACTGTACCACACAAGCGGCTCGTAGTGAAAATGCGTGCTTATGGAATATCGTCTCAGTTATGTGACCGGATTTGTGATTTCCTGTCAAAGAGGCCACAGTTCGTAGTAATTGACGGAAAGTCATCGAGTAAAACAGAAGTGATTTCTGGCGTTCCCCAAGGCAGTGTTATAGGCCCTCTGCTGTTCCTTATCTATATGAACGATTTGGGAGACAATCTGAGCAGTCATTTTCGGTTGTTTGCAGATGATGCTGTCGTTTATCGACTAATAGTCATCAG
This sequence comes from Schistocerca cancellata, assembly GCF_023864275.1. NCBI lineage: Eukaryota > Metazoa > Arthropoda > Insecta > Orthoptera > Acrididae > Schistocerca > Schistocerca cancellata. The sequence goes on along the minus strand of NC_064632.1, from coordinate 42,308,834 downwards.
AAGATCTAAACAAACAGCAAAACTATTTAGAAGCAATATCGAATGTAGCAGTTGACCTTAAATAACAAAAAGTGTGAGGTCATCCACATGAGTGTTAAAAGGAACGCTTTAAACTTTGGTTACACGATAAATCAGTCTAATCTAAAGGTCGTAAATTCAACTAAATACCTAGGTATTACAATTACGAGCAACTTCAGTTGGAAGGAACACACAGAAAAAATGTTGTGGGGAAGGTGCATGGGAGCTTTATTAAATATTAATGAAAATAATTTTTAGTAGCTGTTAGTCCGATTACGCAAGTCTCGTAAACGGCTGGCCCTGACTAGTAATTGTACGCAATCTAACTGCTTAGAATGACAACAAAGAAGGAAATGAAAATTTTCTGTTAACACAATTAATTAATTAAGTCCCCAGCAACTATAAAATCTACGAAGCCAACATAGCACAAGTGTAGCTGTTCTGTATGTGGTAGTATGACTCAACGCACATCTGGCACGGTTCTTCTTCAACAAGACAAGAATTTTTAAATACCAATTATACTGACGTGATAAAAGAAAATTAGAAATACTATAATTGTGCAAGAAACCCAGAATTACACTCTAATACAAGAACACACGCCAGATGCTTTGTTGACTGAACCTGTAATGACACACTTTTCAGGACACTCAAATAATAAAACAACATAATACTTATTACCTTCATATATATTGACGAAAAGCACTCAAATCATTACAATATCTCCATTGGAATAACATCTGCTATCTCTCCCATCAAACCACTGCATAAAACATGGGACAACACTCTCCACTACCACATCTCACTCTGACTTCACGACAAGCAGCTTCCACCACAACTTCTCGGTAAGCACTGCTTGTCGCTGCGTCTCAATAATCACTGCCAGTGGAGGCGGCGGAACAATACTCTCTGGCGCGATTTCTGGCGCTGTGGCTCAGTGTAGCCACCTTTCATATGCCCTTCCTCCACGGGCTAGAATTTGATGGTATTTTTGCCAGCATTGGTGGTGAAAATACCACCAAATTCGTCAAAAAAAATACAGACAAAAATAAAAGATAATATTAATACGTAAATATCATATAACTAGATAAAATTTTGGTTTTTCACTGACCTTACAATAGCCTAATGTATAAAATACAGTAAGGAATACAAATTCTTTCATACATATGACTTTACATAATAGTTTACACAAATATCCTGTGGTTAAACAATTCAATCGATAGCGTCAGCAATGACGAATATGAGCAGGCAAGAGTCTTATAACTTTTCACAAACAGTAATACACAAAAAATCAGTTTATACAAATATTCACATAAAATGCTTTCATAACAAGTAGTTGACAGTTCCAGCAGTAGCACCCAGCATTGTGGAACAGGTGCAGACTCCAACTGGTGACATCATTTCAGTAGAAGCTGTTCATCAGTGGCACCCAGAAATGTCGAGTAGGTGCAGACTCCAACAGGTGACATCATTTCAGTAGAATCAGTCCATCAGTGGCACCCAGCATTGTGGAGTAGGTGCAGACAGCATCAGGTGACATCATTTCAGTAGAAGCAGTCCATCAGTGGCACCCAGCATTGTCGAGTAGGTGCAGACACCATCAGGTGACATCATTTCAGTAGAAGCAGCCCATCAGTGGCACCCAGCAATGTTGAGTAGGTGCAGACACCATCAGGTGACATCATTTCAGTAGAAGCAGTCCATCAGTGGCACCCAGCATTGTCGAGTAGGTGCAGACACCATCAGGTGACATCATTTCAGTAGAAGCAGTCCATCAGTGGCACCCAGCAATGTTGAGTAGGTGCAAACAGGTGACATCATTTCAGTAGAAGCAGTCCATCAGTGGCACCCAGCAATGTTGAGTAGGTGCAGACAGCAGTCCATAATATTCACTATCACTGATCTCACTGTTCATCAGCAGAAATTAAACATGTCCTAGTGGAACCAATCATGTAGAAAAAGTACAAGTAACAGTCCATAATATTTACTATCACTGATCACACAGTTCATCAGCAGAAATTAAACATTTCTAAGTGTCACACATCATGTTGAAAAGTGCAGGTAACAGTTCATAATATTCACCATCACTACTCAGACAGTTCGAGCATGAACAATAGTTTGAATACACATACAAATGCTTTTACAATGCTCTTACACTAAACATACAAATTCTAATAAACACACAATTGTTATATTACTATTACAAATACTCAAATATCAGTAAACCTATGATAGTTATGTCAGTGCAAGCCACTACAAACAAATAAAATAATATTTAGGAGATAGATGGGTAGGATTAGGATAGGAAAACACACAAAACACACTCACTCATCTTTCATCCACATTAAGTACTACTGTGTAATTGAATACTGTTACTGTGTAAATGCAATTCTGTCAAAATTTGATGTTCATCATGTGTATCAAGTGGTAGTGGCAGCAATGTATAACAGTCAATAATAGTTAAGTCCACGGCATAGTCATCATGTCAAGACCAATGTTTGCCAAGCCAGATCAAAATGTACGGTTGCTGAACAACTGTCAGTGTGCCAAGATATGCAACTTCCTCTCTCCAAAAAAAAAGTACATACTGCTTGGTGATTTAACAAAGTGTGTGTAGACAATCTTCCTTCCATTTTAGTGTTCTAGTCTGCTATCTTCATCCACCTTGTTCCATATAAACCAACAAAAAAAAAAAACAAAAATATGCACCTCACTTACTTTACCTCTTATACACCAAAACTCCAATCAACTTCATATAATCTCAATACTTCAATAATACCTCTTCAATACGTCAATACATATAAACCTTATTGCCCGTATCATTTCACTTCCATAACAACTCTTTCCTCTAGTCAGTCTCCTTGAATAAGTACAGATAAAATCCTAATGCAAACCTCATCATCCCATACAATCCGAAGACACACTGTCAACACACAACCTCTGTGTAATCCATCTGACCAAAATCTTCTACTCATTATGAATTATAAACAAAGAATGCATACATGACCTCTAACAGACTTAGTTTAAATAGTACGATTACGGAGTGTGAATGATCCTAATTTTTTTACAGTGTGGACACCACTTCAAGAATTATGGCAAACAGAAGCAAACATGTGGAGTATTTCTTGTGTCAAGTGTCACTTCCTATTTCAATTGCTCACGAAAAATGCAGTGTAATAACTGTCAATGGTCTAAACCTAGTTTTGGTATGTCGTGTCGTTAGCTTCCTTTCTATTAGCACAAATTTATACAGATTCCATAAAACCTCCAGCTCATGTGACTTCTATGACGTTTCTTGTACTAAAGTCGCTCGTCGAATTACTGCAGTTCATTTTCTTATGTTAAAATATAAAGCACTGAGCGTAAGAAAAACAAGCAATAGCGAGTAAATATACCAGTAGTGAACAGAATGTCAACTAGTGGATGCAGCACAATTCTTACAACGAGGCTCTGCCAAGCGAACAATCTGTAACTAATACCATAGTGTAACCTAAACTCTATGTTCATACACAGTACAACAGCATTTCTATATACCAAATTAAAGAGTAGTTGTGACAACAAACAGAAATGTATAAATATGCAATCCATACGCATAGCAGCAAACATATCTTACGTAATCAACAGGTCATCAGCATCGTATCACCGTAAGCAAATAAATGTTCATATGTAATCTTAATAAATAAACATGAAGGCGCAAGCTAATATGACATCAGTGAAAAAGCAGTGCAGCCAAGCGATGCATAACGTACGCAAGCACGTCGCTTCACAAGTAATTTCATTGAACATGTAATTAGCACAAAGTATGAATCACGTAATCGCGAGCAGCAAATTACGTCTAAAGTACGTACCTAAGTGGAAATACGTTACCTGAAAAATAAACTCAATTAATAGTTACCTTTTTTTAGTTTATTAGTTTCTTCTTGGAAATTACATTCTTCCTGAAAATTTCTCGATAGCAAGTCGTCTTAACGTCGGACACGCACAGAATTTATCTGAAGTTCTTAAATATTTTATAGAACCGTATCCTGAAAAATACTGAATGTTAATAACATAATTCATCAAGTCACTATAGCTTTATACTGATTTTATTCGGAGAAAGACTGTGTATTTGTTTACGGCTGTCAGTGCATTCGCACTGAGTGCTCGATCAGCTGTAGGCGCGTGACGTAGGAAGCAATTGTTGGCGGTCAACGACTGCCCTGTGCGGCGCGCAGACTTGACTGTTGCTTTGAGTATACGCCGCCGCCAAAACACAGCGCGGTATCCTTGTACTCTCTGCGTGTTTACATGTAGCTGTTAGTTTCTCGAAAGTATGTCATTCCACAAAAATTTTAACGTTTGATAAATGATGTATTCCCTTAGAGCGTCGTGATTTAAGAGTTTCTACTTCAACAGTGTTATCATGAATAATTTTGCGAATTCTATATGGACCTTTATAAAGCAGAAAAAATTTCCGACACAAGCCTTTTCCTTTGTGAGACAAACGATGAGACTTACTTAACACTTTCTGACCAACTGACAAAATTTTTAAACGACCAGGATGTTTAGCTGATTTCTCTCTTCTAGCAGCAGCAGATGCAATATTTTGCAAAGCCAGGTTCACAACTTCAGAATGCCGCAGTTTCCGTGAAGGCGGAAAAGGAACGATTTCAGATATGCGATTTGTCGGTGCTTTGTTTTTTAATATCAGTATAGGCGGTAAAGAAGTTGAATCATTAGGGAGTTCATTCAGAATGTTTTGAAAAATATGAAGATACTGATCCCACGTTCTGTGATTCTGATGACAATAAAGACGACACAATTTATTGATTTCCTTCATCCATCTCTCTGAAGCGTTAGATTGGGGGTGAAAAAGTGAAATGAAAATTGGTTTAACTTTACGACGCCGTAGAGTACGAAGCCAAATTTTAGAACGAAACTGTGATCCATTATCTGATATAACCTTATCAACATGACCCACTTCTTTAAGAAAATGTTTGATGAAAGCGTTAGATACTGAACGAGCTGTTGCTTTGCGTAACGGTGTAAAACACACATATTTTGATGTCAACTCCACTGCTACGAAAATGTACGCAAAACCATTAGTAGATCGAACCACTGGACCGAACAAATCAACTGCAGCCATGTCCTTTAATTTCGCTGGAATAATAGGAAACAACGGTGCTCTGTGAGAAATTGTTGGCGGCTTAGACTTTTGACATAATTTGCATTTGGCAAGAACAAATCGAATACGTTTTTCCATATTATTGAAGTAGCAATTTTCTCGTAATTTATGAAAGCATTTTCTGGGACCAAAGTGTGCATAACTGAAATGCGTATACCAAATCAGTTTATTAACCCACTCATCAGGAATACAAACTAACCAAACAGAGTTGTCGACCGATTTTCGTTTAAAAAGAATGTCGTTGCGAACTAAATAATGCTGTCTAATCGCTACGCTTTCCTTTCTCCTCCACTTCCCCTTATTGTCCTTCCAGATTGGATCCTTATTTTGCTCCTTAGCGATGTCCTGGAGCGAAGACGTAATAAAATTTTCGAACGCAACACCTTGAATATACAGCAAACAGTAATTGTTTTCCTTGCAGTCCTCTTCAGTACTTTGTTTCAAAGCCATAGGTGCACGTGATAAAGCATCGCAACAATATTTGAAGAACCCTGTATGTAAACAATACTAAAATCAAATTCCTGTAGGTACAACGCCCATCGTGACAATCTGCCATGAGTTAATTTTGTCGACATAAGAAACTCCGGAGCTCGATGATCGGTGTAAACCTTAGTATGTCTGCCCAACAAAAATGTGCGAAATTTTGTAAAAGCCCAAACAACAGCCAAAGCTTCAAGTCCCGTAATGGAATAATTCTTTCCTGATTTAGAGAGAACACGACTTCCAAATGCAATAGTCTTTTGTACTACAACGCCGTTTTCTTCTATCTCTTGAAATAAATGTGCACCTAGCCCTTTGTATGATGAGTCCGTTGCCAAACAAAAATCTTTAGATAAATCCGGATGTGAAAGAAGTGGAGCAGCAACTAAAGCATCACGAAGTTGTTCAAATTCTGACTGAGCTTCCTCATCCCAACACCAATTAGATTTCTTTCCAGATAGTTCACATAAACGAGGTGTGGCCAAATCGTCCAATCTAACAAAGCGTCTAAGAAAATTACAGACACCAAGGAAACTACGAACATCACGTTTTGTGGTAGGAACAGCATAATTACGAATAGCGTCAAGTTTTTCTGGATCAGGAAGAATACCTTCTGTAGAAATAATGTGACCGAGAAATTTCACCTGTGAACGACCAAATTCAGATTTATCCAAGTTCACAGTAATGCCAACTCTTGCAAAGATACGTAATAATGAATCCAAAATTTTGTTGTGCTCACTCCAAGAATATTTAGCAATAAGAATGTCGTCAACATATGAAGTAATATTGTCACGAAGATAAACAGGTAAAATTTCGTTTAAACTACGAATGATTGCTGCTGAAGATACAGTAAGTCCAAACGGTAATTTCCGAAACTGTTAACAGTTACCAAAGGCTAAAAAGGCAGTATATTTTCTACAATCAGGGTGGAGTTCTATTTGCCAAAAACTTGCGCGCATTTCAATCGTGGATAAAACTTTAATTCCATGGAAATGTTGAAGAAGTTCATCTAAATTTTGTGGGCGGTCAGTTTCAGGAATGATGATGTTATTTATCTGTCTGGAATCCAGAACCAAACGAATTGACCCATCCTTTTTAAGAACAACGTGTAATGGGCTAGTATAAGGACTGACTGCAGGCTCAATAATGCCCTGATCTAACATGTACTGAAGTTCATTCTTAACCTTGTCTCTGTAAGCCAAAGGAATAGTGTACGTTTTCCCGCGAAGTGGTGTGTGTTCTTTTACTTTAAATAAATATTGTAAGCCTTGTATAGTTCCCGTGTGATGACTAAACACTGTAGCATGTGAAGTCAAAATTTGGTGCAGCTCTTCTCTTGCAACGTCATCTGGCACTTCAGCTTTCTTAACCTTTTCATTAATTAGTTCTTCGCTATTAATTATATCATCCATCGCGTCTCTGTATCTATTGTCATTGTCATGAATAAACACATTGTCGTCATAATGCTCAACGAAAACATCAGAAGTAAGAAACCTTAAACATTTTGTATCTGACTCAGATCTTGTTAAACACTCGAAAAATTTCAAACATTTCGGCATTCCGGCAACAGTCAAATTCACACTTCCTTCTTTAAAGTTCAAAATTGCCTTATGTGCGTTAAGAAACTCCATACCTAATATAATTTGTGTACTGAGTAATGGAACAATAATAAAATTAGCAGAAAATTCGTATCCTTGACAATTGAAATTTAGGTTGGTCTGTTGTTTAACTTCTACACCTTTTCCAGAAATCGCTCCTCGAATTGTAGTTTTAGAAATAGGTAACACAGGACAGGCAATAGTCCTTTCACATATACGAAAAACTGATTCACTAATGACGTTCAATGGGCTCCCAGAATCTAAAACTGCAGTGAACTTATTCCTACCCACACATACTTCAATAACAGGATGTAAAAATGCGTCTACATTATTTTCCTTTTCGTCTAACAAAATGTCCCTCATGTCTTCCAGGCGTACGTAGTGTAAAGCCGTAGTGTCATTACTTTCTGAACCGTCTATATTGCTGCCAGAAGCCGAAGCTGCTAGTCATTGTAGATTGTTTGCGTCACGTCTTTGATTATTCGCGTCATTTCGCGGATCCATTTCTACGATTTGCACTTGTTCTCTGAAGTTCTGTCACGTGGAGGATGCCAATTAGGTCCCTCCTGTCTGTTAGATACAAATTCTTGGTTGTGTCTGTTATTAAAATTTCTGTTTTCCTGTCTGTCTGCATAACTACTTCTTGTGTAATTTCGACTGTCACTTCTGAAATTATTGTTGTATCTACTACCCTGATTATTTCTGTAGTAAGAATTTCTATTATGTTTGAATAATTTCTGTCTTGATGATACCGATTACTGTTTCCGTATGATTGATCATTCCGGTATGAATTACCGTTACTATAATTGTCTGTGTAATTTCTGTTAGAACGTCTGTTATTGTCATAAGGCTGGTATCTATTGTCCTGTCTGTTACGTCTGTCATTCTCAAAGTTACCCATATAACGCCCGTTCCGATCACTATCCCTTTTCTCTGAAAATCTATTATAATTAATGTTACTGAAAAAGTTACAAGAAGTCCCGTCGTCGTTGTCATACTCAAGTTCTTGCAACAAAGTCTTAAAAGTCTCGATGTCGTCTTTACATCTTCCAGCTAAAGCATTTTGTCTTATGGATTGTGGCAGCTTAGTTATACAAATGCGAATTAATTCAGTCGGGCTATAAGGGTTGGAAAGGAACTGATTCTTTCGAATCATGTCTTCAAAATATTCCGCTGGCGTGCGGAACTCAGACTGTTTGAAATTACGCTGCATAATAAGACTGTGTTTGACTCTGTCTTGCGTGTTTTCGGACCAATATGCCGATAGAAATGCATGATAAAAATCATTCAGATTATTACAATCTCTAATGAGTGCGCGCATCCGCGTCGCCGGTTCGTTTTCTAAATATCCACACATAAATTCCAGTTTGTGACTTAGTGGCCAATTTGGTGGGAGTGCGTACATAAATTGATCTAACCATGAACATGGATGTATGTCATTCTTAGAATTGCGGAAGACCTTAAATTTCCGAACAGTCAAAAAGTGTTTATAGTCAAAGTTTTCGCCTCGTGGCGACAAAGACCTACCGCGTCTGTCCCAGTCCAAATGTCGATTATTGTAAAGTTCGCGCGCCTGGCGCTCTCTTGTTGCATCCCGTAAATGAAACAAATTATTTTCTTCAAAGCCCTCTGCCATCTGTGATTCTAGATTTCTTCTGCTGTCTTTTCCTACGATTTCGCCTTCAATTTGTTTGACTTGCTTTCGTAATGCCTCAACTTCCCTTTTAACGCGTTCATTAAATTTTCCCTGATTTTCAACATGTTTATTTATGTTCTGGTATTCTTCGGTTTCTACAAATGGCAATGGTGCTGTATCATCTGAATCTCTGTCCCCATTCAGACTAAGATTTGTCAATTTGTCTGAAATCTCCTCAACTCTTTCCGATAGATCACCTATTTGTTCTTTCTGTTTATTTACGTCTTCCGTAAGTGTCGCGACTCGCGTTTCGGTATTGTCACCTTTAGTAGTTAACTGTTCACACTGTTGCGTTAAGTTATTTATTCTGTCATTTGGTACGGATTCCTCGATTCTCTCAAATATTTCTTTCTTATCGTGTGCACATTGTAAATTTAACTCTGAAAATTTCTGTACTATCACGCGATCTCTTTCCTCCTGTTCTCTATCCTGTTCCCTTTGTCTAATCTCTACTGCAATTAATCTATTATTGTGAGAATTCAAAATCGGTTGTACTTCTTCTCTGATTTCTTTCTTTAATTCATCTTTCATATTTTGAAACATGTCCCTATTCGTGAATCTAACCGTGTTTCCATTGTTCCCATATCAGTTTTTAATTCAGATCTAAACCGTGTTTCCATTGTTCCCATCTCTGTTTTAATTGCTCCCATTTGTGATCCCAAATTTAATATTGCGCTCATCAACTGCTCCATATTAACTTGTTCGAAATTCTTTTCGCCCCTAACATTTCCCGCAAAACCAGTTTCCTTCGTCATAGCTGTAAAGCTATCTGTGTTCGATACTATTCCAGAATCTTCTATCGTTAATCTCGTATTCTGTGAATTTTCTGATTGAGAAAAATTTTGAAATGGTTCCGGACTATCTTCCTGACTTATTACATTGTTTTCCACTTCATTATCCATCACACTGTTCTCCTGTGATGGCGATTTCGCCATGTTAACAATTTCGTCATTCTCACTATTCATCATTTTTGCCTTTTTCATTGATCGCGTAATCTTTTACAAAATATACAAAACTCGTCACTATATGAAAATTGCACACAATGACACTTTATCTCCAACAATACCATTCACACGAAATGTTTCCTTCAAACACGATTAACGAACAATTGAAATAATTGCACTAAATTGTCAAACGCGTATACACGACAACAAATCAAATTCTGAGAAAAAAAAATACCATTAGAAGAATGACAATTACCAAATCCACACATGCAATATAGACTACAATTACTAAACTACAAATTACTACAACAATACTACTCTCTACTATTTTTACAATCAGAAGAATTCCAAGGGACGATCCGAAGCAGCGGTCGCCACGTGCATGGGGGCTTTGTTAAATAAAAATAATGCAAATATTTTTAGTTGCTGTAAGTCCGATTACGCAAGTCTCGTAAACGGCTGGCCCTGACTAGTAATTGTATGCAATCTAACTGCTTAGAATGACAACAAAGAATGAAATGAAAATTTTCTGTTAACACAATTAATTAATTAAGTCCCCAGCAACTATAAAATCTACGAAGCCAACATAGCACAAGTGTAGCTGTTCTGTATGTGGTAGTATGACTCAACGCACATCTGGCACGGTTCTTCTTTAACAAGACAAGAATTTTTAAATACCAATTATACTGACGTGATAAAAGAAAATTAGGAATACTATAATTGTGCAAGAAAACCAAAATTACACTCTAATACAAGAACACACGCCAGATGCTTTGTTGACTGAACCTGTAATGACACACTTTTCAGGACACTCAAATAATAAAACAACATAATACTTATTACCTTCATATATATTGACGAAGAGCACTCAGATTATTACAATATCTCCATTGGAATAACATCTGCTATCTCTCCCATCAAACCACTGCATAAAACATGGGACAACACTCTCCACTACCACATCTCACTCTGACTTCACGACAAGCAGTGTCCACCACAACTTCTCGGTAAGCACTGCTTGTCGCTGCGTCTCAATAATCACTGCCAGTGGAGGCGGCGGAACAATACTCTCTGGCGCGATTTCTGGCGCTGTGGCTCAGTGTAGCCACCTTTCAAAGGCTAACAAAAGACTGCGTTTTATTGGCAGGACACTTAGAAAATGTAACAGACCTACTAAGGAGACTGCCTACACTACGCTTCTCCGTCCTCTTTTAGAATACTGTTGCGCGTTGTGGGATCCTTACCAGATAGGACTGACGGAGTACATCGAAAAAGTTCAAAGAAAGGCAGCACGTTTGGTATTATCGCCAAATATGGGAGAGAGTGTTACAGAAATGATACAGGATTTACGCTGGACATCATTAAAAGAAAGGCGTTTTTCGTTGCGACGGAATCTTCTCACGAACTTCCAGTCACGAACTTTCTCCTCCGAATGCGAAAATATTTGGTCGACACCGACAGACATAGGGAGGAACGATCACCACGATAAAGTAAGGAAAATCAGAGCTCGTACGGTGAGATATAGTTATTCTCTCTTTCCGCACGCTATACGAGATTGGAATAATAGAGAATTTTGCATCCCGCCTTCTTGGTCTGCTCCTGTAAACTGAAGGGTAGGCCGAATGTAGGAAGCGAGTAGGAGCAGTTGAGGTAAAAATCTCGATACCGCTTTTAAAGTAAAAGTGGTTTTACTCTAGGTAAGACAATAAAGACAGGGTTACATAACTTTGGCTATGATGAGCACGTAGGTGCGAAGCCGGATGTATCGAAGCCAAGACAGGCAAAATCTGTAGTGGCTCACCCACTATGAAAATGAAACAATGTTGGTTGGTCGTCTGCTCGGAATCAAATGGGCTGAATCTGGAGTGGCGCTCGCAGAGCTGCACAGCGCCGGCTAGAGGGCGCTGTCGTAGTGCCAACCTGAGAAATTGTACCTACGCCGTGGCATCGAAGCTGTCGATACCACAGAGAATTGCGAAGGTCGTTTGATGAACCCTCTGCCAGGCACCTAAATGTGATTTGCAGAGTATCCATGTAGATGTAGATGTAGACGTAGACCACCACCGATTAACCTCATTCGACTGCCACCGCGTGGCTGAATTCGAAAGCACTAGCGCGGCACTCTGGTTTTCGTGTTATCTGAACGTATGTCCAGTAAATCTGAGAAACGAAGTTACAGGGTATCCTGTGGCAGAACAGCTTGAGCTTAACTGCAGTTTTTAATAAAGGAACATGGTGGACGAAAGTATGGAAACTCCGAAAACACATTCCATGTCTAACACGATGTACGGAATCGCTCGCATTTAATACAGCTTCCAATTGTCTCGAAAAGATAAATATTGGTCCTGTACAGTTCAAAAAGGGCGTCTTATACCACTCTTCCTGCAAAATAACTGCAAGTTCGGATAATGATGATGGAGGTGAGTAGACAAGAAGAGAATAGAAGCTTTCGAAATGTGGTGCTACGGAAGAATGCTGAACATTAGATGGGTAGATCATATAAGTAATGAGGAGGTATTGAATAGAATTGAGGAGAAGAGAAATTTTGTGGCACTACTTGACTAGAAGAAGGGATCGCTTGGTAGGACATATTCTGAGGCATCAAGGGATCACCAATTTAGTATTCGAGGGCAGCTTGGAGGGTAGAAATCGTAGAGGGAGACCAAGAGATAAGTACACTAAACAGATTCAGAAGGATGTAGGTTGCAGTAGGTACTGGGAGATTAAGAAGCTTGCACAGGATAGAGTAGCATGGAGAGCTGCATCAAACCAGTCTCAGGACTGAAGACAACAACAACAACAACAACATTTTTTATGTTAGAAAATAAACTCTTCATCTGTGCCTGTGTATGCCGTTGTTTCACGGTGTTCAGTTGCCCTACCGTAGCTAACTAACCACTGCTATGTTCAGTACTGAAATGTTATGGGACCAAGTAAATCCTCTAAGACAGTTTATGTCCACCATCAGGAACCCTTCCAAACTACCGTGCTTCAACTCATACTGACAGCTGTTTTCAGGAGTGATATGACCAAAATTGAAATGATTTTTAATATCTCCCGTCGTCTATCTGTGAAATCGTCCCGGATGTTACCTAGTAACTGTTGACAACATTTACACCAGAGAACTGTTTCTTCTTCGTCATCGACAGCAGAATTAACTGTCGCATGAAATTCCTTGAAATAAGACTTCACTTGGCGACCGAACTTCCCCAAACGCGGCCTCCCTGCCAACGTCCCCATACGCTCATTTCCATTTTCCTAGTAGGATAGAGCAGCGAGCAGCTATTCAGCGACAAACTGCAACTGACTGCTGGATTTGAATGAATAGACTAAAGGTGCTTAACGCCATATTATTAATGAACTACATTACACATTACAGGGTACCTGTTACGTTCCTCGTGCACATCAGCCAATTAACGCTCTTTGCCAAGGTGTTGTTAAAAACAAATAATCCAGACCTCTATCTACAATAAGCACAAATAGTCCCATTAATATAATCATAGCTGTGCGCATTATATTTCTGATGTTGTATTACCTTTCTGCGAAAAGTTATTTACAAACGACGTGTCAGGTAATTACATTAATGGGGCAACAGTTTGTTCCTGCATTCGTGAATTTTTATTACTATACACAGAATATTTCTACTGTGCATTACGTAATTAAATGTATTACGAAGATCATTCTGCGTAAAAATTTCTGCTGAAAAGTGACAGAGGGGGCTCCCTGACAACTAAGCAGATCGCAGACGTGGGAACAGATATTTTACATCTCAGGAGGAGACTTTGGAAGACAACAAAACTAAGTACTTACCGGAACTACAAGATGTACTAGCGAGATGAGTAAGAGAGTAAGCCGAAGTTATTATTGCTACATGGTCTTCGATAAGGAAAAAAGAAATGATAAAGGACGTTATTGATTAAAGAAACAAGTTCGGTGAACACTATCGCACTTATTATGCTCTCAAGCTTTCTGCATCCTTTAGTGTTTATCACCATTCAGGCAGAGATTTTTGAAGTATAGCAACTACAACCATTACCATAAAACCTTTCAGAAAAGTCACACTCTAGGAACTATTTTCCGTTGGTCAACAGCTCGCTCGCTGACATTCCCCTTTCACTGGCGAAACTGGCCGTGTCCCACTGGCCGAGTTCCTCGTTCTTCGAAATGCTAACAAAGTAATCGACAACATTCAAATACACACTGATGAACCAAAACATTGCACGGTAAGGAAAGGATATAAACGGAGCAGAGATGAGTAAGAAATCATCACAGTGACGACACGGGCCGCCAGTGGGGAAATGCACTGAAATATTGTAATATTTCTGGCTTAGTCAGCCATCATATTAGGCTCCAAGAAGCTGTTCCCACAGCTGTGGAGATGTAATATGTATATAGATGACGAAATGTGGTGTGAGGTACCTGTGACACATGTTAGATTCGGTACCATTCCCGTGAGAAAGACCGCCTGCATAATGCCACTGCTCTATGATTGGCTGCTGTGTTCGGAGCAAGGGCGCCACATCGTTAAAGTATAGTTATTATTATTAGTTAAACTACTCATTGGAATGACTTCACTTTTTAATATAAATATCTCTCAACAGCTGACTATCAATCAGTATTTTAGAATTATTAAAAACAATTTAAATCAAAAACAAAAGACTGGCGAAATTGCAGACGAAGCACTTCGGAAGCGTTCGGGTCACGCCTTTTCTGGTACGGCGCACGAAGTGTTTCGGGCTGTTCGTCACTCTGGATTAGGCAGTCGAGAAGAACAGACATGTTGTCTGTCGTAGGATGTGTTTCCAATTTTTATTTAAGTTCCTGTTCGTCACTCTGGATTAGGTAGTCGAGATCTACAGTCATGTTGTCTGTGGCCGGACGTGTTTGCCAGTATTCAGTATTAAAAGATTCACTCCGGTAGTCATGAGGCACAGACACGTACCACAAATAGTGTAAAGATACATTTTCGTAAACATTGTGTTTGATCATGTACGTTGCTGTATCAGAAGGTGTTGTATTAAGATCATGTAGTCTTCTCGTATGACTATATTAAAATACGCGAGTGGCATCCGAATGAAGTGATACATTATTTCAGAACAGAACCTCGCTAAAAGTCAGTTTCAGTCTCAAGATGCAGAATCTGCGACCTGTGTGCTGTTTTCTGCGCTGGGGACATCAACTTGAAGACAGCAGGTTAGTGAACTATAACAGAACCTTCGTATTCCACACAGTGCAGTTGAAACAACTAGGCACCTCACGTGTACTGCATGCACAGAACGAATGTGCTCAGTGACACGTCATCTGTAGTAATGCAGGGGAGGTAAAGGAGGATGATCGTTATTAACACCAACAATCAGTTCATTCTTCCTTTCTTACCGTAATATGCAACTTTAGCAGAGTTGGTTGTTACTGTTCGACGGCTGGGAATGGACATCTCAGTGAAGATGGTCGGCGGTGGCTTGCCAATGTTACGAGAATCTATGGAAAGTGGTTGAAGAATGGCTCCACAACAACTAGGCAAACTGTTGGACGTACACGCCTCATCAGAGTGGTTGTCGGATGCTTTCAAGCTTTGTAAAACGTTATATATGGGCATCTGTGGCAGATATGACGAGGGCGTACGTTACTACAGTCGGCACAAGTGAAAGAGAGCACACCATTTGCCTCATATTGTCGAACCCGGTACTCCGCAGCTGACGACACCTGTGTGAGTTGATGTGGATCCAGCGACATTGTAAATTGCGACTGCAGTGGGCATGGGATCATAGAGATTGGACCCTAGATAAATCGAAAATGTCGTCTGGTCGGATGAAACGCGTTTCTTGTTACACTACGTCAATGGTCGTGAGATATGCCGTAATACAGACGAACACCTGCTCGAAATATGCTCCGAGCCACGTAAGAAGGCCAGTGGGGGCAATGTTATGCTATGGGGACATTCACCTGGCGTTCCATGGGAGCTGTCGTGGTAATCGAAAGTACCTATAGATTACGTGAACATTACTGCACTTAACGCTTGATGCCTTCATTGACGGCTATGGTATTTTCCTGGATGATAAGTGTTCGTTTCACAAGGACAGAAGGCCGCTACAGTGGTCTGAGGAACATGAAGGTTTGTCGCCTACGAAATTCGTCTAACCTCAAACCGATGAAGCACATTTGGGACACTAGCTGGCGCCAGCTCCATTCCCGCAGACCAATGGCCCGTAACTTACGGGAATTGCGCCACCTGTACGTACGCATGTGGTACACCACATGTTCGGGGACCTATGAAGGACTTGTCGCATCCATGACACGCAGAATCACTGTTGTACTTTGTTCCGAACATAGACCAGCACGCTGTTAAGCAAGTAGCTGTAATGATTTCACTCATCAGTGTCTATACACTCTACTCAGAAATATTTGTCTTATGGATCTGCAGTTCTTGTCTTTCTTTCCGTGTTTGCAATTAAAGTATAAGATATAGGTTCCGTATTTATGCGAAAACTGTTGTGTCACCGCCAGACACCACACTTGCTAGGTGGTAGCTTTAAATCGGCCGCGGTCCATTAGTGCATGTCGAACCCGCGTGTCGCCACTGTCAGTAATTGCAGACCGAGCGCCACCACATGGCAGGTCTAGAGAGACGTACTACCACTCGCCCCAGTTGTACGACGACTTTGCTAGCGACTACACTGACGAAGCCTTTCTCTCATTTGCCGAGAGACAGTTAGAATAGCCTTCAGCTAAGTCCATGTCTACGACCTAGCAAGGCGCCATTAACCATTTCTAGAGAGAGTCTCACTTGTATCATCAAGAATGCTGTATACAAATGATAGGTTAAGGTTAAGTATTTCAGCAGTTACCTACTTTTCTTTATAGCATTCATTACGTATCCTGTTCCAGACCTCCCGCCAGTATGCGTTAGATTATAGCGTGCATTTCGGCCTCCTCTAACTACAAGGTGTTGGCACATCTGCCAACACATCAAAAACACTGTTCTTTTCTTTTCACTCAAGCATATTCAGGCGCCTCTGTGCCATCATCAGGGGGATTTGTTTGTTGAATACTGTAAGAAGATATTTTAGGTTGTAACTGATCTAACGAAGTGTTTTCACACCTTTGGTTTTCACATCTTTGCCTACTGCTGCGATCGGTCGCTGCCTAGTTTCCGAGTGGCTCTTCGGTCGGCTGTTAGTTGAGTCTTTGGTTGTAGTTTCTCGAAGCAGGTTGTTGATCACATCGGCAGGCAGTCGGTCGCACTCAGGGCGACGGAGAGATGATGAGTGGAATGACCATATAAAACAGGTAGTGGGAAAAGCAGACACAAGACTCAGATTCATCGGAAGAATCTTAAGTAAATGTAACTCATTCACGAAAGCAGTGCCATGTACGCGCTTGTTCGCCCGATTCTTGAGTATTCTTCATCTATCTGGGATCCCTATCAGGTAGGACTGATAAGAGGAGATAGAGAAGTTCCAACGAACAGCGCCGCGTTTCGTCACGGGATCGTTTAGCTGGCGAGAGAGCGTTACAGAGATGCTAAACAGACTCCACTGGCAGACGTTACAAGAAAGACGTTGCGCATTACTGAGAGACTTACTATTGAAATTTCTGGACAGCAATTTTCAGGAGGAGTCAGACAACATATTACTTCTACATCTACATCTAAATCTACATCCATACTCCGCAAGCCATCTGACGGTGTGTGGCGGAGGGTACCTTCAGTACCTCTATCGGTTCTCCCTTCTATTCCAGTCTCGTATTGTTCGTGGAAAGAAGGATTGTCGGTATGCCTCTGTGTGGGCTCTAATCTCTCTGATTTTATCCTCATGGTCTCTCCGCGAGATATACGTAAGAGGGAGCAATATACAGCTTGACTCTTCGGTGAAGGTATGTTCTCGAAACTTTGACAAAAGCCCGTACTGAGCTACTGAGCGTCTCTCCTGCAGAGTCTTCCATCTCCGTAACGTTTTCGCGATTACTAAATGATCCTGTAACGAAGCGCGCTGCTCTCCGTTGGATCTTCTCTATGTCTTGTATCAACCCTATCTGGTACGGATCCCACACTGCTGAGCAGTATTGAAGCAATGGGCGAACAAGCGTACTGTACTCTACTTCCTTTGTTTTCGGATTGCATTTCCTTAGGATTCTTCCAATGAATCTCAGTCTGGCATCTGCTTTACCGACGATCAACATTACATGATCATTCCATTTTAAATCACCCCTAATGCGTACTCCCAGATAATTTATGGTATTAACTGCTTCCAGTTACTGACCTGCTATTTTGTAGCTAAATGATAAAGGATCTATCTTTCTGTGTATTCGCAGCACATTACACTTGTCTACATTGAGATTCAATTGCCATTCCCTGCACCATGCGTCAATTCGCTGCAGATCCTCCTGCATTTCAGTACAATTTTCCATTGTTACAACCACTCGATACACAACAGCATCATCTGCAAAAAGCCTCAGTGAACTTCCGATGTCATCCACCAGGTCATTTATATATATTGTGAATAGCAACGGTCCTATGACACTCCCCTGCGGCACACCTGAAATCACTCTTACTTCGGAAGACTTCTCTCCATTGAGAATAACATGCTGCGTCCTGTTATCTAGGGACACCTGAATCCAATCACACAATTGGTCTGATAGTCCATATGCTCTTACTTTGTTCCCCCCACGTACATCTCACGTATTGACCAAGAGGAGAAAATTCGAGAAATTAGAGCCAATACAGAGGCTTACCGACAATCATTCTTCCCACGCACTATTCGCGAGTGGAACAGGGTTGGAGAGATCGGATAGTGGTACCGAAAGTACCCTCCGCCACACACCATTAGGTGGTTTGCGGATTATGATGTAGATGTGACCTACTGCGGGCTGTTTACGGAGCTTAAGGGCGCACGATTGCGGTCGCTAGAGTTGTGTTGGACGGCAATTCTTGGGCCTAATGTCGACGCAGCCGATGTGCCCTGGATTAAGGAGGCATAGTTGCTGATATGGGTGTTGGAGTGCTGTTCATTTTCTGATGCCGTCTGTTCTGCCCTTGGGGCTAAGGTACTTGTTACCTGATTGCCGCATGTTCTCCCGTGTTGAAGTTGAGCCCGCTACGCTGGATTGCCTGTGGTTTTCCATCACTCTCAAGAATTCGATTTACCATTTGGTGCCTCTATTTGAAATTATTTGTCATATTTGTGTGTTTTAAAATTACAACTTGTTTAATGTTTGCTAATCTGTCAGCTACGCCTGAAATTAGTTGTCGTATTTCTAGACCGCCACGTGTGTTAGTGACTACTGAGTTCGAAATTGCGTCTGATTTGTATTGGAAGTTGTTGTTTCCCTGACTGAAGTAGCAACTATAAAATTGCCTACGGCTGTGACAAGCAAACACTGGCTGCCCAGTGAATCTTGGTCCTTTTGGGTAATTGACTTCCACAACTCTGGTAGGATTTTGTCCTTCCAGGGAAATTAATATTTACTGTCTCCAGAATGAGATTTTCACTCTGCAGCGAAGTGTGTGCTGATATGAAACTTCCTGGCAGATTAAAACTGTGTGCCATACCGAGACTCTATCTCGGGACCTTTGGATTGCGCGGGAAAGTGCTCAACAAACTTTTTTTTCTTTTCTTTTAATCTCATTTTCTTATATATTGTTCGCTGACTTTGTTCGGGGCGGATGTCCAGTGACACCCGTTCAGGTTCATCGTTGATCCGTTCACTCAGTTTTTTTATTACAGAGGATAGCTAACCCTCTGACCGAACACGCTGAGCTACCGTGCCGGCTAAAACTGAGCTACTCAAGCACGACTCACCACACGTCCTCACAACTTCAATTCCGAGTTCGAGTCTCGGTCCAGCACACAGTTTTAATCTGGCAGGAAGTTTCATAAGTTATAATACATTCATAATTCATGGAGAAGAAGTAAAAACTTTGAGGTTCGCCGATGACATTGTATTTCTGTCAGAGACAGCAAAGGACTTGGAAGAGCAGTTGAACGGAATGGACAGTGTCTTGAAAGGAGGATATAAGATGAACATCAACAAAAGCAAAACGAGGATAAGGAATGTAGTCAAATTAAGTCGGGTGATGCTGAGGGAATTAGATTAGGAAATGAGACACTTAAAGTAGTAAAGGAGTTTTGCTATTTAGGGAGTAAAATAACTGATGATGGTCGAAGTAGAGAGGATATCAAATGTAGACTGGCAATGGCAAGGAAAGCGTTTCTCAAGAAGAGAAATTTGTTAACATCGAGTATAGATTTAAGTGTCAGGAAGTCGTTTCTGAAAGTATTTGTATGGAGTGTAGCCATGTATGGAAGTGAAACATGGACGATAACTAGTTTGGACAAGAAGAGAATAGAAGCTTTCGAAATGTGGTGCTACAGAAGAATGCTGAAGATAAGGTGGGTAGATCACGTAACTAATGAGGAGGTATTGAGTAGGATTGGGGAGAAGAGAAGTTTGTGGCGCAACTTGACTAGAAGAAGGGATCGGTTGGTAGGACATGTTTTGAGGCATCAAGGGATCACAAATTTAGCATTGGAGGGCACCGTGGAGGGTAAAAATCGTAGAGGGAGACCAAGAGATGAATACACTAAGCAGATTCTGAAGGATGTAGGTTGCAGTAGGTACTGGGAGATGAAGAAGCTTGCACAGGATAGAGTAGCATGAAGAGCTGCATCAAACCAGTCTCAGGACTGAAGACCACAACAACAACAACAACAATACATTCTTTTTAGGTGTTTCTATCTTACATATAATATCGATGCTGCCAAGTCCTGTCCTTTTTTAGAATTATTAGTTCTTCTTTAGATGTACGTTGGAGCGGTACATCTGGCTTTAGTCGGTTTTAATTTATGCTATTTTTCTCTTGACAGCTTGGATGACAGTGGATTAGGGCTATTACATCTACATCTACATCTACATGATTACTCTGCAATTCACATTTGAGTGCTTGGCAGAGGGTTCATCGAACCACAATCATACTATCTCTCTACCATTCCACTCCCGAACAGCGCGCTGGAAAAACGAACACCTAAACCTTTCTGTTCGAGCTATGATTTCTCTTATTTTATTTTGATGTTCATTCCTACCTATGTAGGTTGGACTCAACAAAATATTTACGCATTCGGAAGAGAAAGTTGGTGACTGAAATTTCGTAAATAGATCTCGCCGCGACGAAAAACGTCTTTGCTTTAATGACTTCCATCCCAACTCTCGTATCATATCAGCCACACTCTCTCCCCTATTACGTGATAATACAAAACGAGCTGCCCTTTTTTGTACCCTTTCGATGTCCTCCGTCAATCCCACCTGGTAAGGATCCCACACCGCGCAGCAATATTCTAACAGAGGACGAACGAATGTAGTGTAAGCTGTCTCTTTAGTGGACTTGTTGCATCTTCTAAGTGTCCTGCCAATGAAACGCAACCTTTGGCTCGCCTTCCCCACAATATTATCTATGTGGTCTTTCCAACTGAAGTTGTTTGTAATTTTAACACCCAGGTACTTAGTTGAATTGACAGCCTTGAGAATTGTACTATTTATCGAGCAATCGAATTCCAACGGATTTCTTTTGGAACTCATGTGGATCACCTCACACTTTTCGTTATTTAGCGTCAACTGACAGGTGCCACACCATACAGCAATCTTTTCTAAATCGCTCTGCAACTGATACTGGTCTTCGGATGACCTTACTAGACGGTAAATTACAGCATCATCTGCGAAAAACCTAAGAGAACTGCTCAGATTGTCACCCAGGTCATTCATATAGATCAGGAACAGCAGAGGCCCCAGGACGCTTCCCTGGGGAACACCTGATATCACTTCAGTTTTACTCGATGATTTGCCGTCTATTACTACGAACTGCGACCTTCCTGACAGGAAATCACGAATCCAGTCGCACAACTGAGACGATACCTCGTAGGTATGTACAAGAACGATGTTTTCTGAAACCATGCTGATACGTATCAATAGATCGTTCCCTTCGAGGTGATTCATAATGTTTGAATACAGTATATGCTCCAAAACCCTACTGCAAAGCGACGTCAATGATATATGTCTGTAGTTCGATGGATTACTCCTACTACCCTTCTTAAACACTGGTGCGACCTGCGCAATTTTCCAATCTCTAGGTACAGGTCTATCGGTGAGCGAGCGGTTGTATATGATTGCTAACAAGGGAACCTCCCAATCGCACCCCCCTCAGATTTAGTTATAACTTGGCACAGTGGATAGACCTTGAAAAACTGAACACAGATCAATCGAGAAAACAGGAAGAAGTTGTGTGGAACTATGAAAAAAATAAGCAAAATATACAAACTGAGTAAACCATGTGCAAGATATGCAACATCTAGGGCACTCTGAGCTCAGGAGCGCCGTGGTCCTGTGGTTAGCGTGAGCAGCTGCGGAACGAGAGATCCTTGGTTCAAGACGTACCTAGAGTGAAAGGTTTAATTTTTAATTTTCAGTTTATGTGACAAACCCTTATGTTTTCATCACTTTTTTGGGAGTGATTATCACATCCACAAGAAAACCTAAATCGGGCAAGATAGAAGAATCTTTATACCCATTCGCCAAGTGTAAAAGTTAAGTAAGGCGACAACATATTCCTGCCATGTGACGCACATGCCGTCACCAGTGTCGCATAGAATGTATCAGACGTGTTTTCCTGTGGAGGTATCGGTTGACCTATGACCTTGCGAGCAAATGTTTTCGGTTCCCATTGGAGAGGCCCATCCTTTCGTCTACTAATCGCACGTTTTTGCAGTGCGGTCGCAAAACACAGACATTAAACTTATCACAGTGAACAGAGACGTTAATGAGCGAACGGACAGATCATAACTTTGCGAAAATAAAACAAATAAACTTCTGAATTGAGGGAAGACTTGCACCCTGGACCTCTCATACCACAACTGCTCACGCTAACCACGAGACCACGGCGCTCCTGAGCTCACACCCGGCTGGATGTTGCCTATACTGGACATGGACTACTCAGTTTGTATATTTTGCTTATTTTTTTTTAATAGTTCCACACAACTTCTTCCTGTTTTCTCGATTGATCTGTGTTCAGTTTTTCAAGGTCTATCCTGTGTGCCAAGTTATAACTAAATCTGAGGGGGGTGCGATGGGGAGGTTCCCTTGTAAGTAGTTACCATTATAAGTGCCGTGTGGAAATTCTGCCTAGGGCAAACCGGCAGAAATTTCAACATCAGGTGGAGAATGATCGATGACGACGAACCCAAGGCGTCGGACTGTTGCAGGCGTCGCATCGGCCTTGTGCGTTCTGGCACCGTCACGTTAAAGGTAAGCGCACTCCATGTGTGGACGAAACTGTTAGAATTCACGCTTTCAGTTTTCTGAGCGTCCCACTGTACCTTACACAGTTTATGCTGGTGCCTTTAGGTATGAATTCCAATGCACCACACCTCGAACATCCCAGAACCATATGAGCATGATTCCGATGGGTCTCGTTCGTTGCCGCACGCGATCGTCGACACGCGCTCTGTCGCCACATTGAGGTTAGCACTAACGCTTCTTTATTACGACCACGCAAAACTCAAAGTCGTACATTACTGACGTCCACACACTCATCGCGGTACACAGCCTTCATTCTTCTATTGATTTCAGCGCTTAAAAACTCTTTCACAGCACTCTGTTTCACACACACCAACATACACTGTTTAGCTAGAACATTATAACCACCGACCTACTATTGATATAAACCAGACCAGGCGATACTAGCCTTACCTGGCGAGGAATGACTGCTACACAGACACACGTACTGTGCACGTAGTATCAATGAGATGTCCTTGTACAGAATGGGAAAGGCGCGGTCTGACTGTGTTTAAGGGGCTCCGGAACGCCCTATACTTGCAATGTTAAAATAACGCTTATAAATTACATCTTTCCTCACAAAGTATTTGAGGTAGGAAGTTGAACTTTTTACAGATTATTTATTGGAATATGGGCTACAACTTAGCACAGGGATTTTACAAAATTTTAGTTCAGTTATTAAAGATGATTTTTTTTCAATTGTAATGAAAATTCACAATATTTTTTTGCAATTTTTTATTTATATATTCGAAAATATACAGTTTTTTGCAAAAAGGCTGTGTTAAATTATGCAGAAGGTACTGTGTAACATTTACTGAAAGTTTGAAACAAATATGTTTGGAAGATCCTTAGAAAACATGTAATTAGTATGAGAAAATAAAAGTTTTGGGAATCGAGCGACAAAGATTGGATTAACTTTTTAGTGCATTCCAGGTCCATAGGATGGATTATCTTCATCCTCTCCAAACTCTTCCTCCAGCTTCCTCTTGTTCCTCCTCCTGTTTAGTCTTGCTTGTATTTCTAGACTCTTTACAGCCCTGTCTGCAGCCCGAAGGCGTTCCTTGTCTAAAGCAAGCATCGCTCGTACCATATTAGAACCTATCTTCATTCCCATATTTCTAAATACCTTGCACCTTACAATGTTGCCATCATTGAAAGTCGCAACAGCAACTTTACTTTTACTCATTGTTATACTTCAACAAAACAGAGACTCAAGAAACAGAATTAATTACGAATATTTTCGAGATAACGACAGAGTAAATAAACATGAAACAATCGACAATTACACCAGCGATATATATTGAACCGTCACAGGTTAGCCACAACACATACTTTATCTCATATCACTAAAATGTACCTGATGAACACGGACGTTAATAATAACACCATTTGACAGCAGTTTAACAGCGCCACAGTGGGTCACGCCCATGTAGAACACATTACAAAAAAAAATTAAAAATAGTTGTAGTCTTCGGAATTGAATAAATTATATATCTATTAAAAAGTAATAGTCTGCAGATTCAGAAAACGCAAAAAAGTAAAAATTGAACTTTTCATGATTTTGAGCCTTTCCGGAGCCCCTTAACCGAGGGCAGACTGTCATGGCCCGCAGGGTCGGCGCGAGCATTTTGGAAACTGCACGACTTGTCGGGTGCTGGAGGAGTGCTGTGGTGAGTGTCTTCAGGATGCGGCGAAATCAAGGTGGAACCACGTCCAGACGTCATGGGATTGGGCAACCACCCGTCAATAAATGTGTCAGACATCGGAGGCTGGGCAAACTGATAAAAGACGATAGGTGATGAACTGTGGCGGAACTAGTATCAGACTTTAACGCTAGGCAGAGTACATGTGTGGCTGAACACAGTGCACTTAGGTGTCCACAGCCGACGACACATGCAACAGCCAATGTTAACACCACAACATCGTTAACTACGACTGGAAGGAGCACGTGATCATCGACACTAGACGTTGGCGCAGTGGCGTAGTGTGAAACGTCCCCTTACAATAATTGTACAAGACTATGCTTAACCTGACACAGAATATTATTTAGCGCAACGCAATCTGACTTTCAAAAATCCCTACAAAAGAATGGCCCTGACTAACATTAAACTATACCTTTCACAAATAACTTACCTCACAAAAATCTTCATTACTCGAACTACTGCAATACAGTGAGCGCCACTACTGCCAGCTAAATAAAAGATTCAAGCTACTGAAGGCACTAACTACTGATAGGGATAGTTAGCAAATGAAAGATATTAATAGAGAACAAACAATGTATTTACCTTAATAGTCATAATATATATAGCAGTTCATGACGAATTACAAAACTCCGCCATCTCTCTCCCCACATCCACCACTGCTGGCGGCTCACCTCTAACTGCTCAACGCTATGCGCTGTTAACATCCAGCTGCCGCTGCCCAACACTACAATGGCAGACAACAATGCAAACTAGCACACAGAGCGCTACGTAACGTTGCCAATAAGAAAACATAAACAGCCTACTTACAAGTGTTGCACGGTCTGATGAATCCCGATACCTTCTTCATCCTGCTGATGGGAGAC
Organism: Schistocerca cancellata; assembly: GCF_023864275.1. Lineage (NCBI taxonomy): Eukaryota > Metazoa > Arthropoda > Insecta > Orthoptera > Acrididae > Schistocerca > Schistocerca cancellata. Next base: position 42,283,051 of record NC_064632.1, on the reverse strand, counting down.
CGTGAATCCGTCGTCTTCCAGGGGAACAGTTCTTTGACACCTGTAGTTCGGCGGCTCCATTATGCTTTGGGGAACATGGAAGTGGCCATCCATGGGTCCGGTGGAGCTCATACAAGGAACCATGACGGCCAAGGAGTATCGTACAATGGTTGCAGACCACGTACACCTCTTCATGACGATTATATTTCCCGACGACACTGGCATTTCTCAGCAAGATAATACGCCACAAGGCTAGGAGTGTGATGGAGTAGTTCGAGGAACACAGTGGCGAGTTCCAATTTATGTAATGATTCCGCAACTCGCCAGACCTGAACCCGATCGAACACATCTCGGATGTGATTGAACATGGCGTCAAAGCTCATCGTCCCCTTCCCGGAATTTACGGAATTAGGTTACTTGTATGTGCAGATGTGGTGCCAACACCCTCCAGTGCCCAACCGAGGCCTAATTCCTTCCATGCCACGACGCTTTATCAATGCTAAGTGTGGACATACCGGCTATTAGGTAGGTGGTCATAATGCTCGGGTTGATCGGTCTAGTTACGTTATACACTGCCATCTTACACCCTACAATTCGGAGCCCCCTAGTGGCATAGGGTTGCAACTTGCGTCATCGAAGTGGGAAAATCGATGGAGTAATCTTCATAACATGTCATACCTCAACCGATGGAAAAGAATTAAAAATTCGGAGCCATTACTTTTCAGCATGCCCTTGTACTAAACCTCCTGTAACTCTTGTTTAGGAAGGACCTTAACATTGTCTATAGAAGTCATATGTTTATACGTTACAATAATGTCATATTGATACTATTTATGCGGGTCACTCCATAAGAAATGCAGCCTATTTTTTAAATCCATCTTTCATTCTACATGTTTGAAAGTTTTACAGAGTGTAGATCCATCCTTTAGGAACAATATTTTCATTTCTCCACATAATTTCCATACCTCTCAACTGCCTTACGCCATCGTGGAACGAGCGCCTGTATACCCGCACGGTAAAATTCTGGACCAACCTGTTGCAGCCACTGTTCGGCAGCGTGCACAAGGGAGTCATCATCTTCAAACCTTGTTCCTCGAAGAGAGTCTTTCAGTTTACCAAAGAGATGATGGTCACTAGGAGCCAGGTCAGGACTGTAAGATGGGAATTTCATTGTTGTCCATCCGAGTTTTGTGATCGCTTCCATGGATTTTCGACTGACATGTGGAACGAGCGCCTGTATACCCGCACGGTAAAATTCTGGACCAACCTGTTGGAGCCACTGTTTGGCAGCGTGCACAAGGGAGTCATCATCTTCAAACCTTGTTCCACGAAGAGAGTCTTTCAGTTTACCAAAGAGATGATGGTCACTTGGAGCCAGGTCAGGACTGTAAGGTGGGTGTTTCATTGTTGTCCATCCGAGTTTTGTGATCGCTTCCATGGATTTTCGACTGACATGTGGAACGAGCGCCTGTATACCCGCACGGTAAAATTCTGGACCAACCTGTTGGAGCCACTGTTCGGCAGCGTGCACAAGGGAGTCATCATCTTCAAACCTTGTTCCACGAAGAGAGTCTTTCAGTTTACCAAAGAGATGATGGTCACTTGGAGCCAGGTCAGGACTGTAAGATGGGGATTTCATTGTTGTCCATCCGAGTTTTGTGATCGCTTCCATGGATTTTCGACTGACATGTGGAACGAGCGCCTGTATACCCGCACGGTAAAATTCTGGACCAACCTGTTGGAGCCACTGTTCGGCAGCATGCACAAGGGAGTCATCATCTTCAAACCTTGTTCCTCGAAGAGAGTCTTTCAGTTTACCAAAGAGATGATGGTCACTAGGAGCCAGGTCAGGACTGTAAGATGGGAATTTCATTGTTGTCCATCCGAGTTTTGTGATCGCTTCCATGGAGTTTCGACTGACATGTGGAACGAGCGCCTGTATACCCGCACGGTAAAATTCTGGACCAACCTGTTGGAGCCACTGTTTGGCAGCGTGCACAAGGGAGTCATCATCTTCAAACCTTGTTCCACGAAGAGAGTCTTTCAGTTTACCAAAGAGATGATGGTCACTTGGAGCCAGGTCAGGGCTGTAAGGTGGGTGTTTCATTGTTGTCCATCCGAGTTTTGTGATCGCTTCCATGGATTTTCGACTGACATGTGGAACGAGCGCCTGTATACCCGCACGGTAAAATTCTGGACCAACCTGTTGGAGCCACTGTTTGGCAGCGTGCACAAGGGAGTCATCATCTTCAAACCTTGTTCCACGAAGAGAGTCTTTCAGTTTACCAAAGAGATGATGGTCACTTGGAGCCAGGTCAGGACTGTAAGATGGGGATTTCATTGTTGTCCATCCGAGTTTTGTGATCGCTTCCATGGATTTTCGACTGACATGTGGAACGAGCGCCTGTATACCCGCACGGTAAAATTCTGGACCAACCTGTTGGAGCCACTGTTCGGCAGCGTGCACAAGGGAGTCATCATCTTCAAACCTTGTTCCACGAAGAGAGTCTTTCAGTTTACCAAAGAGATGATGGTCACTTGGAGCCAGGTCAGGGCTGTAAGGTGGGTGTTTCATTGTTGTCCATCCGAGTTTTGTGATCGCTTCCATGGATTTTCGACTGACATGTGGAACGAGCGCCTGTATACCCGCACGGTAAAATTCTGGACCAACCTGTTGGAGCCACCATTAGGCAGCGTGCACAAGGGAGTCATCATCTTCAAACCTTGTTCCACGAAGAGAGTCTTTCAGTTTACCAAAGAGATGATGGTCACTTGGAGCCAGGTCAGGACTGTAAGGTGGGTGTTTCATTGTTGTCCATCCGAGTTTTGTGATCGCTTCCATGGATTTTCGACTGACATGTGGCCGTTCATTGTCGTGTAACAGCAAAACATCCTGCTTTTGCCGATGTGGTCGAACACGACTCAGTCGAATTTGAAGTTTTTCCAGTGTCGTCACATATGCGTCAGAATTTATGGTGGTTCCACTTGGCATGATGTCCACAAGCAAGAGTCCTTCGGAATCGAAGAACATCGTAACCATAACTTTTCCAGCAGAAGTTCTGGTTTTGAATTTTTTTTTCTTGGGTGAATTTGCATGATGCCACTCCATTGATTGCCTCTTCGTCTCTGGTGAAAAATGACGGAGCAATGTTTCATCGCCTGTCACAATTCTTCCAAGAAATTCATCTCCACCAATCTCGTACTGTTCCGAGAGTTGTCTGCATACCGTTTTTCTTGTTTCTTTGTGAGCCACTATCAACATCCTGGCAATCCACCTGGCAGAAACTTTTTTAACGTCAACACTTTCAGTGTCCTGCAAACACTTCCCAACGTAGCGTGACAATTCGTTCACTGTGATACGTCTGTCAGCAGTCACCAATTCGTTAACTCTCTGCACATTGTCTGGAGTGTGTGCAGTACGAGGCCTGCCGCTGCGAGGACAATCCTCAATATTGCCGTGCCCGCTTTCATCGCGTAACCTGCTTGCCCACCGTCTAACTGTACTGCGATCGACAGCAGTATCTCCATACACCTTTTTCAGCCTCTTGTGGGTGTTTCCCACTGTCTCGTTTTCACAGAACAGGAATTCTATGACAGCACGTTGCTTCTGACGAATGTCAAATGTAGCAGGCACCTTGAAGACATGGTGTGACTGCGCCACTCACGGGAAAAGTTTGAACTAAGTTTGAAAACAAGCGGGAAGAATGTATCTACACACTGTAAAACTTCCACACATGCAGAATGGAAACTGTATTTTTAGAAAAGTAGTGTGCATTTCTTTTGGAGTGACCCTCGTATGTCAATAAAAATAATGGTTTCAGACATTACTTGAAATCTGGTGGTTACTATCTGGACATAAATGTTATGGCCAGAATTCAAAAAAGTCAGTCTTCTGTAATTGTGATTCAAGCTGTAGGGATAAAAATCTAACAAATGCTACTGCGTGAAAGGCAAACGCGGAGTGGTTACAGGGAGAATGCAGTCGCCAGGCGCTCTGAAGCTTTTTTTAAGTGCGCGTTTTGCGACGGCACGAACCGGCAGGGCCGGGCAGAGATTGGCGCCCGCGATAGCCGCCGCCGAGTGCGGCAAAGAGTTTGTCCGGCTATGGCGGCGCAGCCCGCGATAGGACACGGAGAGGCGCTCCTCAGAGGGTGTCGGGGTAACGAGTTGATGAGCGGAGGGTGCTGCAGCTGCAGCGCGCGTCACTAGTCCTGCGTATCAGGAGACGAATTTCATGCGAGGGGAGTTCAATAAGAAATGCACCACATTCTTTTTTTCTGAAAGCAAGCTGGTTTTATTCAGAATTCCAATACACCATATTTTTCCCCACTCCTTTACCTACAAAACCCTATTTTTCAACATAATCTCCGTTCCCAGAATGAAACATCCCCCAGGCTGTGGCTAAGCCATGTCTCCGCAATATCCTTTCTTTCAGGAGTGCTAGTTCTGCAAGGTTCGCAGGAGAGCTTCTGTAAAGTTTGGAAGGTAGGAGACGAGGTACTGGCAGAAGTAAAGCTGTGAGTACCGGGCGTGAGTCGTGCTTCGGTAGCTCAGTTGGTAGAGCACTTGCCCGCGAAAGGCAAAGGTCCCGAGTTCGAGTCTCGGTCGGGCACACAGTTTTAATCTGCCAGGAAGTTTCATAATCTCCGTTCATTGCGACAGCCTCCCAAGATGCTACTCCAGGTGGGTGTAAAATGAATGTGCGCAATGGAAAATAATAAACGCTAAAATGAAGATTTGGTCCTGTCTGACTACCCCCTGAGGCATATCTTAGGATCTCTTAGTTCTATAAATTACAGTCTAAACATAAATGAATTATGAAAGCAACTCATCATCATCATCATCATCATCATCATCATTTAAGACTGATTATGCCTTTCAGCGTTCAGTCTGGAGCATAGCCCCCCTTATACAGTTCCTCCATGATCCCCTATTCAGTGCTATCATTGGTGCCTCTTCTGATGTTAAACCTATTACTTCAAAATCATTCTTAACCGAATCCAGGTACCTTCTCCTCGGTCTGCCCCGACTCCTCCTACCCTCTACTGCTGAATCCATGAGTCTCTTGGGTAACCTTGCTTCTCCCTTGCGTGTAGCATGACCCCACCATCTAAGCCTGTTCGCCCTGACTGCTACATCTATAGAGTTCATTCCCAGTTTTTCTTTGATTTCCTCATTGTGGACACCCTCCTGCCATCGTTCCCATCTACTAGTACCTGCAATCATCCTAGCTACTTTCATATCCGTAACCTCAACCTTGTTGATAAGGTAACCTGAATCCACCCAGCTTTCGCTCCCATACAACAAAGTTGGTCGAAAGATTGAACGGTGCACAGATAACTTAGTCTTGGTACTGACTTCCTTCTTGCAAAAGAGAGTAGATCGTAGCTGAGCGCTCACTGCATTAGCTTTGCTACACCTCGCTTCCAGTTCTTTCACTATGAAAGCAACTAATCTTACTAAATGATTAACGTTTTTCCTGCTCATATATTTATTGTAGATTTAAAAAAAAACATTTAGATTACAAAGTTTACATTTCCTAAGTAGAATTACTTATCAATTTCCCAACTCTGCCCCATGTTATGGCTGCGCGGTCTAATATGAATAACGCGAAACGACTGACATCATCTACATACCGCCGGCTGGAGTAGCCCAGCGGTTCTAGGCGCTACAGTCTGGAACCGCACGACCGCTACAGTCGCAGGTTCGGATCTTACCTCGGGCAGGGATGTGTATGATGTCCTTAGGTTAGTTAGGTTTAAGTAGTTCTAAGGGACTGATGACCTCAGAAGTTAAGTCCCATAGTGCTCAGAGCCATTTGAACCATCTACATACTAAACACTGAAAGACTCTACTTTCAAAGATGATCTACGGTGGTTTGAAACCTCAGAGGAAATAAACTTAAGTGATCATAGCTGTTTAGCTTTTATAACCCTAATAAGCCGAAGCAATTTGCGATATCACCGTATGTACTGCGTCCGGTGCGTCGAAGTGATGGTTCTCGTACTCGTCTGCGACGATGGAAGAACTCCAGCGACAAACAAACTCTTTCAAACACTAGGACGGAAGAAGGCGGTCCTCTGACTAACCGTGATGATGATGATGATGTTTGGTTTGTGGGGCGCTCAACTGCGTGGTTATCAGCGCCCGTACAATTACCCAATCTTTGCTCAGTCCAATTTCGCCACTTTCCTGGATGATGATGATGAAAGGATGAGGACAACACAAACACCCAGTCATCTCGAGGCAGGTGAAAATCCCTGACCCCGCCGGGAATCGAACCCGGGACCCCGTGCTCGGGAAGCGAGAACGCTACCGCGAGACCACGAGCGGCGGACTCCAATACCGTCTTCACCTCTCTGTGTTCTACAGACGAGAAACGCGAACTCCCAACCACAAGGACGGAGTTCAGATAACGTCTCAACGTAAGTACAGGCAGAGGAAGTGCTCTCAATTACTGAACGGTGCGTACTCAACGACGACTTCCAATCCGGAGGTGAAGTCCAGAATCGTATAGGTTCACAACAGTACAGTGCCTAACTGTTCTAACTATAAACTCTACTGAGAGCAAAGACAGCAAGTCCGTCTGAACCAACAAAAGCTGATATCGAGCGACCGTCATACACGGCCCTCACAACGGAAGACTACGTCTCTCCAGCGCTGGCTCACCAGCAAGGCTTGGCTCCCCACACTCGTAATGCCGGAAACGAATCATATTCGCGAAACCACGGAATATTTTTCCTCTCTACAGACTCTTCCGAATGTCGACCAACCATATTTTAGTCTTTTGTCGTCCAGCGCGGAAAGTTTGCGAGTAAAAACCTATACTCCAACAATGGTACGCTTCTGAGTAAAATTCCTTGGAAATAACCCAGCTTGCGTGGTTTCCTAGGTGCCGCTTCTTCGTTCCTCTCACCTGCGTCCAAGATTTTCAGCGTTGGGAAGTATTATCCGGTTATCCTTCACGCCCCTACTACAATAGCGGCCGGCCGTCACTCTATTGTGCTCCATTGCTCAGATGCCACGACGCCCGACTAGCTGCTTCCTGTGTTTAAGCAGGACCAACACCTGTGCTGGCCTTCCACCCAGAGCTTGAGTTCTGCTGCCGTTTCATCTTCACTGGTGTTCCAACCTCTACTAGTATAGGCAATCATTCATTACGCCGTTTTTATAATAAAGACACTCTTTTACCTTTCATGCAATAAGCGTTAACAATTATTAACAAGACGTACGTGACAATGTCAGTCTCGTTTATACAGGGTTATTACAAATGATTGAAGCGATTTCACAGCTCTACAATAACTTTATTATTTGAGATATTTTCACAATGCTTTGCACACACATACAAAAACTCAAAAAGTTTTTTTAGACATTCACAAATGTTCGATATGTGCCCCTTTAGTGATTCGGCAGACATCAAGCCGATAATCAAGTTCCTCCCACACTCGGCGCACCATGTCCCCATCAATGAGTTCGAAAGCATCGTTGATGCGAGCTCGCAGTTCTGACACGTTTCTTGGTAGAGGAGGTTTAAACACTGAATCTTTCACATAACCGCACAGAAAGAAATCTCATGGGGTTAAGTCGGGAGAGCGTGGAGGCCATGACATGAATTGCTGATCGTGATCTCCACCACGACCGATCCATCGGTTTTCCAATCTCCGGTTTAAGAAATGCCGAACATCATGATGGAAGTGCGGCGGAGCACCATCCTGTTGAAAGATGAAGTCGGCGCTGTCGGTCTCCAGTAGTGGCATGAGCCAATTTTCCAGCATGTCCAGATACACGTGTCCTGTAACGTTTTTTTCGCAGAAGAAAAAGGGGCCGTAAACTTTAAACCGTGAGATTGCACAAAACACGTTAACTTTTGGTGAATTGCGAATTTGCTGCATGAATGCGTGAGGATTCTCTACTGCCCAGATTCGCACATTGTGTCTGTTCACTTCACCATTAAGAAAAAAGTGTTGCTTCATCACTGAAAACAAGTTTCGCACTGAACGCATCCTCTTCCATGAGCTGTTGGCAACCGCGCCGAAAATTCAAAGCGTTTGACTTTGTCATCGGGTGTCAGGGCTTGTAGCAATTGTAAACGGTAAGGCTTCTGCTTTAGCCTTTTCCGTAAGATTTTCCAAACCGTCGGCTGTGGTACATTTAGCTCCCTGCTTGCTTTATTCGTCGACTTCCGCGGGCTACGCGTGAAACTTGCCCGCACGCGTTCAACCGTTTCTTCGCTCACTGCAGGCCGACCCGTTGATTTCCCCTTACAGAGGCATCCAGAAGCTTTAAACTGCGCATACCATCGCCGAATGGAGTTAGCAGTTGGTGGATCTTTGTTGAACTTCGTCCTGAAGTGTCGTTGCACTGTTATGACTGACTGATGTGAGTGCATTTCAAGCACGACATACGCTTTCTCGGCTCCTGTCGCCATTTTGTCTCACTGCGCTCTCGAGCGCTCTGGCGGCAGAAACCTGAAGTGCGGCTTCAGCCGAACAAAACTTCATGAGTTTCTCTACGTATCTGTAGTGTGTCGTGACCATATGTCAATGAATGGAGCTACAGTGAATTTATGAAATCGCTTCAATCATTTGTAATAGCCCTGTATATTCATATATACAATGTACTACCTATCAAATAAAACCTAATGTGGTTGTAGATCACGGCAAAGTATGTGGATGAGTGCTTGTAAGGTGCGTATTTTACAGCCACCTTACAGCCTTATGTCGCCTTACTGGGAGGGCCTGTATGCCAGTGCAGTACGACTCTACTGGTCGATGTCGGAGCCAACGTCTTGCTGCATCAATAACCTGCTCATCAGCCACATACTGCTTTCAGCAGAGTGTGTTCTTCATCAGGCCGAACAGATGGGAGTGGAAAGGTGCGATATCCGGCCTGCAGGGCACTCACTTTCGAGTACCCCATCAGGCGCACGAGTGTGTCAGCACTCCCAAAGAGACGAGCAACTGAGCAGTCACGTGTTTGATTGTGATCCGTCGATCATCTCGAATGAGACTGTCTGCACGTTCCAACACTGCTTCATAGCTGTGTGGGGCCTGCCAACACGCGGGTGATCGGACAGATTTGCACTGCCTTGCTGCGTTGGTGATAGATGCCTCGCCCAACAAAGCACTGTGCCTTTGTTCACTGCTGGATCTCCGTAGACATTCTGAAAATGCCTATGAATATCTGTGATGTTCTCGTTTTCCGCCAAAAGGAGCTCAATAACAGCTTTCTGTTTGGAACGTACCTCCGTTACAGGCGCCATTTTGAGGGCTACGTGTAGCTCGCCACCAATCGGAACTTCATGCAACTATAGGGGCTGAAGTGGGAACATTCTGCAATATCCCACGATTAATCTGCTTGTTTTCAAACGGAACTGGCCGCGAATAAAATGTGATTCGTTTACTTATTCCACCCCCCGCGAATATCGAACTTTCTTTACCGGGTTATGAGAAACGCTACCACATTGGTAGCTATTAATGCAACAGAATCAAGTAAACAGTTACACAATAAAACCCTGTACCGTCCGTCTACTAACCATATAACAAGAAGCTCACAATAGACTGAACGTACTAACAGATCGAACATGGCGACTGCACCCCACCATGTTCTACACCCACAAAGACTTAATTTGTCAAGAAACGATCATACGGATTACATACGTGTACGTGTTTGGATAGTGCGGTGTTTCCCAAACTGTGTTCCGCAGAGCACTTTTTTTCCGCGGGATGTGAATAAAAGTTCCGAAAAAATGTGTTAATAACGTGGCTTTTTAGACATTTTGACGATACTGATAATACTTTTAAAATCTTATTGCAATATCTGTGTTATTAACAATTATCTAAAATTGAAGAAATAATTGTGAAAACAAGTTTGTCTGACTTTCTTGAAAATGTTATTAACGTTCTAAATAAACTTCGTGTTCTGTAGTACCAGGATTCTCAAAGAGGGGAAGTTTGGGAACCATTGAGATAGAGGAATATTTGTATAATAGGATGCAGTGAGTTACACTGGACGTCAGTCTCCAAAAGAAGCAAAAGTATCATCACCTGTGATCCAGATTAGCCTAATAGCGTATGTGATGTTTTCCATATACGTTACTGAGTTTATAAGACAGTATCAGTAGCACTATAAGACTTACCGGTGACGATGCTGCTGTCCACAGGAAGAATAACAGAAAGATGGTTCAAATGGCTCTGAGCACTATGGGACTTAACATCTCTGGTCATCAGTCCCCTAGAACTTAGAACTACTTAAACCTAACTATCCTACGGACATCCCACACAACCATGCCCGAGACAGGATTCGAACCTGCGACCGTAGCAGTCGCGCGGTTCCGGACTGAAGCGCCTAGAACCGCTTGGTCACCGCGGCCGGCTAAACAGAAAGACAAAGATAATTTTTTCACTTGGGATAATGAATAGCTGCTCCCTTTAAATGTGAGATAATGCTTATAACAAAGAGACAGATTCCCAACAGTATCAAACTGTAAGGTTTGGGATGAACATTTGAGCACCTCGCATCGTATAAGAATTTAGGGATAACACTTAGAAGTGAAAATTAGAAGCTTTTGAAATGTGGTGCTACAGAAGAATGCTAAAGATTGGATGAGTAAATCACCTAACTAATGAGGAGGTACTGAACAGAATTGGGGAGAAGAGAAATTTGTGGTATACACTGACTAGAAGAAGGGATCGGTTGGGAGGACACATTCTGAGACATCAAGGGATCACCAATTCAGTACTCGAGGGAAGCGCGAAGAGTAAAAATAGTAGAGGGATACCAAGAGATGAATGCAGTAAGCAGATTCAGAATGATGTAGGCTGCAGTAATTACTCGGAGATGAAGAGGCTTGCACAGGGTAGAGTAGCATGGAGAGCTGCATCAAACCAGTCTTTCTACTGAAGTCCATCACAACAACAACATTTTAGAACTGTGATTGGTGGAGACTTATTTGAGTAATAGAGTAACAACTTTCGTGATTTCACTGCGGAACGATTTTAATTAATTTTAAATCACTGTTAAATCAAAATTACGTACTCAGTGATTTAGAGAGCTTTTTTTATTGTGTGTGGTGTCTGTCCTCTCGGACATGTCCGAAAGAACAGACACTATTGGTTTTTGATTCTACAGCCGTATATATACATTAAGAAATTAAATATCTCCATTAGCCTCAATAGGGCACTGAAATAAATTCAGTGGCGACAAGTGAAAATCTGTGCCGACAATAATTTCCAGCTTTACGGTGCCGGGCGCCATAGCTTCGGCTATCCGAGTACGCTTCAAGTCGAATCCAAATTTCCAGCTTGTTTCACACAATATGCGTGACGTCATTCTCTGTACATTATCCTCAATGGTCGCAGCTTCACGCAGATCCCCTCAATAATTAGGGAGATAAGTGCAGCCGCACTGAATGATCATTAATCGCCATAAAGGAGCATGTATTTACATGAGGGGTGTCTGTTCTTTCGGAAATGTCCAAAAGAACAGACAACAGTTGTTTTATTCTGCAGTTATTTATACAACGAAATTAAATTCCGACTTTAGCTGCAATCAGGCATTGAAATAAATTCACTGGCGACAAGTGAAAATTTGGCACATGTGGTTACGGCAACCACTCGTTTAAGGAGTGGTTCAAGCTACGGTCAGGCACTAATTATCCTTGCCGCCACTGAATTAATTTCAGTGCTCGACTGTGGCTGGTGTAGGATTTTAATTTCGTCATTACAACACAGAGTTGTTCTGTTGTACCTCGGTTTGGGACAAGCTGGCGACTATTATGAGGGAAAAGAGAGTGGACTGGAAAACCAGAAGACTTATAAACTCATTATACCTTAATCAAAAAGTTTCAGTTAAAGTGAGAGGAGAAAGTACAAACTGGATCAGACTAGGGAAAGGAGTAAGACAAGGATGCTGTTTATCACCTACTCTTTTCAACCTGTACTTGGAAAATATGATTGACCAATGCTCATTAGATGACAAAGGAGTAGAAATTGGAGGAAGAAGAGTAGGGTGCTTGAGATTTGCTGATGACATGGTCCTTCTAGCCACAGGGGAAAAAGAATTACAGGATTTGGTATTACAATTGTTGCAATATTACAAAGGCCTTATTTCGTTTTATCTAGCAGAAGATGACAATATAGACGTAATCAAATCGGGAAACCATACCAGTCTTGGGTACTATCCGTATTAACAGCTTTTTCAGTATTAGACAATGGCATTTTGATTTTTCATGCTGATGAACATTGATGAGGTAAGAAATTTTTTCACAGAAAGGAAAGAACGCCATGTAAAGCTGCAGCATGATTAGAGAGCAAAAAATGTTTGGACCTAAGGACTGAAGAAATGTGTACTGTCTCGCTCCTTTCTTGTCTTTACTGATTTTATGTTTCCTATATTTAATTTTATGTCACACAAAAGAGAAAGTTATTAGCTAAAAAATATGGAATGAAAATTAACACAAATAAAACAAAAGTATTGGCAATAGGAGGAAATAAGGAAATAAAAATTGTGCTGAATGGAGAAACACTAGAACAGGTGCAAAATTTTAAGTATCTTGGAAGCAGGATAGACACCGACTGGAAGTACACCACAGAAATAAAAACAAGGATAGCAATGGCAAAAGAGACGTTTCATAAGAAAAGGAGAATCTTCTGCAGCGATCTGGACAGAGAACTCAGAAAGAGACTCATAAAATGTCTTGTATGGAGTGTTCTTCTATATGGCGCTGAAACATGGACTATGAGGAAAAAAGACAGAGAAAGGCTGGAGGCTTTTGAAATCTGGACATGGCGGAAGATGGAAAGAATAAGTTGGATGGACAGAGTAAAAAATGAAGAGGTACTGAGAAGAGTGGGAGAGAAAAGACAGTTACTAGATGTAATAAAGAGAAGAAAAAGAAATTGGATTGGGCATATATTAAGAAAGAATGACGGACTGATAAAAACAGTTTTAGAAGGTTATGTAGAAGGGAAAAGGAAGCGAGGAAGGAAGAGATTCCAGATACTGGATGGCATGATGGACGGTACAACATACAGCAGCCTTAAGAAGGAAGCAATGGATCGCAGAAAATGGAGAGGCAAAGGACCTGCTAATATAGCAGATAACTGATGATGACCTCGATTCTACTGTAACCGACGATAAGCAGCTACAACCGGACAGGACTCTATAATTTTGTAGAAATTAAAAAAGTAACTTCACCTTGAAATATTTTCGTTATTATTGGTTAGCTGATAGCTATTAAGGTTAAATGTGTTGTACTTAGTTTTATGGAGATGTCACTTCAATTAATTAATGTTCAAACTATATGATATGAACGTTAAGCAGTCATGAACTTATTATTGTCTATCTTTGATGCTTGATATTTTTATGTGGAATAAAATACGTTTATGAGTAATGGACTGTCGTAGCTCCATCCAGCCCAGTCACTTCCGTGTTCCGTTACTGCATTGTTTCAATGTCTGGAGTCCACATCAAGCAGCATGATCATAGATATCGAACCAGTTCAGAAGCTTGCTGCTAGTATCGTGAAAGGTCAGCATAGTCAATATGCAGGTATGACGGATATGCTAGGGTAATTTCAATGGGAATGTTTGGAAGAAAGGTGGTGTAATTCCCGTGAGACCTTGTTGGGTATAACTGGATAACCTGTATACAAGAGTGATCATCCTGCTGCAAACATCATGTATCAAAATGGTTCAAATGGCTCTGAGCACTATGGGACTTAACATCTGAGGTCATCGGTCTCCTAGAACTTAGAACTACTTAAACCTAACTAACCTAAGGACATCACACACATCCATGCCCGAGGCAGGATTCGAACCTGCGACCGTAGCAGTCTCGCGGTTCCGGACTGAAGCGCCTAGAACCGCACGGCCACCGCGGCCGGCCCATCATGTATCCTGCATAGGAATCATACAATAAGATAAGAAAGATCAGATGTGTGCAGAGGTATATAGCCATCTTGTCTCCCTCAGTACGGTTGGAGTGGGAAAGATAGCTGATAGTACTGGTATGCTGTACCCTATTCCAAACACCATTGTTAATTATATAGTTCCTGCAGAGGTGTTGCAGCCGTCCTAGCTACGTAGTATGCCATGAGGACAAGTAACTTATAACACTCCTGTTTGCTACTGTTATACCATAACCTCAAAACTGGAGGCAATTTGCAAAACAGAATTATTTTGTTGGATTAATAATGGTATAAAGCAACAGGGCAGTGTTACCCTCTGAGAGGAATTTTGCTAGATTGACCGTGTTGTTCCTAACAGAGGTGGCTTATCGGAAATGAAAGTCAGAATTACGTAAATATTTGAATAGTAACAAACAAAATTTTGCCTAGTTATACTGTTTATAGAATAAGGGAAACGGTCGCCAGCCTAATAAGGCAAGAGAAAGATTAACGTTCTCGTTTAAGAAAGTAGGTATAAGTAACTATGAAGGACAAACACAACCTAGACTTAGCCACACGCGAGTGCAATGAACTCTGACACATACATATGTTTACTGTAAGATTGAAACTAACAGAGCAGCACAAACTATTTGCAAAATTATAACAGATACCGAAACACACTATTACTTTCAATGTAAGATACTGACTCACCTTCTGCGATTTACAACAAGCAGTAATGTGATCATTTACTAAGCAAAACTTTATAAGCTTCAGTCTTAAGAATTTTTAATTTGAAGTTGGCAACAACACATTAATAAGCAGTTTTACTAGGAAAATTATTTTCAGCAAGCATCATTAACTTTAACTCACTCTCTTGCCACAATAACTTTAACTTTCTTTTTACTATGTTCAAAAGACATTAATTAGCAAAAACACTGGTCTTTAACTTTCTTTCAGTAGGGACACTCGGTAATCACTTTAGCTCAAACGGGGAGGAACCTGAGAGGTGTTATGATGAGGAGAAAATCAAGGTAGGTACATAAATTCAGATAAAATTTACCTTATATTTGAGCACACTAACACACGCATTAAGCTGATCCTTCACTGTACATCATTATAGCATTCCGATGCAATGGTTGCGCAATGTGGTGGCAACTGCATGTTGGTAGGTGGAATTGCAGGCAGAATTGCTGGATTGTCATTTCTTGGTGGCGATGATAGATACAAATTCCAGAATAGTTCCAGCTATTTATCCATCCATCCGAGGCATTGGAAAGCGGCTGGAAAAGCCTCTCCCGGAACCAGCACAATATGCATCTTTTACATAGCAGTGCACCGACTCGTAGCTCGTCTCCGACTCGTAGCTCGTCCCCGAGTCGTAGCTCGTCTCCGACTGACTATCAGTTCCACCTTTTCTACATAGGCCAACCACAATTTGCGCTACACAGTTCCGTTCCCGAGGGGAACCACAACAACTTTTACATACACAATAACTAAGAACCCTAAGTGAGGATCAGCAGTTTACATAACAGCAACCAAATACATTAAATAAAACAAAACATTTACACATATTGACATCTCTACAAAAAATTATTCACACAAAATTACAATCATATACAGTAAGTTTTGTTCCCTCCAAATGGGACAAAGCATTTACAGTACAGATACACTACTTTGCATTGAAACAAACCACGACATCAAAGTTTTAACAAAGAAAAGAGTACACAATTTTGTGTTATCTATTCAATCAAAAACATTTACAGGTTCTTAACGATGTAATATTAAATGAAAAAAAAGCAAAATAAATGAGTAGAGCATTAGAGCTATGGTGTTACAAACTGTAGGTGTGAAAGAGAACCACAGAGTTTGTTTGTCTCTAGCAGTAATAATTGGGGCACTGGACTTTTTCTGTGTCAGCAAGGACGACTGGGAGACGTGCCATGTCGAACTGAAAGAAACAGCCGCAGGCTCTTTCAGCAAAACATACGGGCTTCTACGAAAGTGTGACTGCTTTGCTTGCGAATGCAGGCGGTGGCCTCTAGCCATAACATCGGCCCACTACGCCCGTCCGCTCTTCAGCAGGACAATGGCCAGCGGCCTGCATTACGGAGGCTTACTGTCCACCTCGGGTGTGCGACCGACAGACAAGCGCAGAGCTTTATGACTGCTCTGGGAAGGAGAGAATTGTCTGACGCAGGTGCGGAACGCACGCGCATTTCTCTAGCGCCAAGTTTAGCCGGGGAAGCACAGATTTTGGCGGGAAACTTTCTCATTGGATGAATACCACTATGCTGTGTGTAGGCGGGTTCTGGCGCTGTGTTATAAGTACATCATTGGCGCAATTTGCGCTAGCATCTTGGCCTTTGGAGGGGATAACTTTTGGGGCCTCCATGTGGATTTGGTGTCGAGGAGGGAAGAGAGGAGAGATTTTCGGGGCGTTTGGTGGATGTTCACCGTAGAGCACGTTCTGAGCAGTTCGGCTGAAGTATGCTGTACGCTCAGAAAATTGGCGGAGAGTCGCCACAGAGGACAGTCTTGGTTTTTTCGGCGCACCAGCGGTGGTTCTCTGCATATCTCCTCGCAAGAATACGCCAGCCGTGGCTTTCCCATTGGTGCACCTACGGCCAGTCTCCATATCACCATTTTGAACAATTCACAGGTGAGCATATCGGCCGCCCAGGCCTATTAGTAATCTCTGTCTGAGCATTTAGTCTTTCACTGCAGCGAGTCCATCTGACCTCAGCCCTGTATGTAAAGCAACCTATGCTGTATTGATATTCAGCTAGCGGTTCACAACCTGCGTCAGTAACCCACATATAGTCAGAAAGCTTTCTTGCTATTACTTTGACCTCCTTCCCCTTTAATAACTTTGCCAGCCATCAACATCATCTGCCACAGGGTATTTTGTTCTGTGTGTGTTTTTTTTTTTATATTTGATCTGTATGGTAATTCTGTTAATTCACATGTTGGCTTTGCAATAAACTAAGTCTGAAAGAAGAAATATCTCATTTCAGTCCCGTATTCATTCTGACTATTCGAATTAGCATAAATTTGTGTGACCAGGGGGTACGTAATAAGGGTAGGGAAACTTACAACCGCACAGTGGCTTGCAGATGTACATGTGTAAGTAGGCTGTTTATGTTTTCTTTATGTAAGTAGGCTGTTTATGTTTTCTTTATGTAAGTAGGCTGTTTATGTTTTCTTATTGGCAACGTTTCGTAGCGCTCTATATGAAAATCACTGGCTGTGCTGTGTGCAGTCTGTAGCTAGTTTGCATTGTTGTCTGCCATTGTAGTGTTGGGCAGCGGCAGCTGGATGTGAACAGCGCGTAGCGTTGCGCAGTTGGAGGTGAGCCGCCAGCAGTGGTGGATATGGGGAGAGAGATGGCGGAGTTTTGAAATTGAACTGCTATATATATTATGATTATTAAGGTAAATACAGTGTTTGTTCTCTATTAAAATCTTTCATTTGCTAACTATCCCTATCAGTAGTTAGTGACTTCCGTAGTTTGAATATTTTATTTAGCTGGCAGTAGTGGCGCTCGCTGTATTGCAGTAGTTCGAGTAACGAAGATTTTTGGTGAGGTAAGTGATTTGTGAAACGTATAGTTTAATGTTAGTCAGGGCCATTCCTTTGTAGGAATTTCTGAAAGTCAGATTGCGTTGTGCTAAAAAAATATTGTGTGTCAGTTTAAGCACAGTCGTGTATAAATGTTCTAAGGGGACGTTTCACATGTAGATGACAATGTCACTGGAATTTGCACTCCACCAAAATTTTACCACTCCCTCCAAATCGTACACTTCCCCATGCCTTCTGAACCCGTCTGCTCTTCTCCAATGGAGACAACACCTTCAGGTTTGCTACATTTCGCGTTAAACTGACATTAGCTAACCTATCGTTTCCCAAATTACTATTAACTATTGTACTCTGTAGTTCTTGTATCATCATACAGCCGGCTGAAATCAAGGGGAAACTACGGCCGTAATTTTTCCCGAGGGAATGCAGCTTTACTGTTTGATTAAATGATGATGGCGTGTTCTTGGGTAAAATATTTCGGAGGTAAAATAGTCCCCCATTCGGATCTCCGGGCGGGGACTACTCAAAAGGACGTCTTTATCAAGAGAAAGAAAACTGGCGTTCTACGGATCGGAGCGTGGAATGTCAGATCCCTTAATCGGGCGGGTAGGTTAAAAAATTTAAAAAGGGAAATGGATAGGTTAAAGTTAGATATAGTGGGAATTAGTGAAGTTCGGTGGCAGGAGGAACAAGACTTTTGGACAGGTGAATACAGGGTTATAAATACAAAATCAAATAGGGTTAAAGGAGGAGTACGTTTAATAATAAATAAACAATCGGAGTGCGGGTAAGCTACTACAAACAGCATAGTGAACGCATTATTGTGGCCGAGATAGACACGAAGCCCACACCTACTACAGTACAGGTTTATATGTCAACTAGCTCTGCAGATGATGAAGAAATTGATGAAATGTATCATGAGACAAAAGAAATTATTCAGGTAGTGAAGGGAGACGAAAATTTAATAGTCATGGGTGACTGGAATTCGATAGCAGGAAAAGGAAGAGAAGGAAACGTAGTAGGTGAATATGGATTGGGGCTAAGAAATGAAAGAGGAAGCCGCCTGGTAGAATTTTACACAGAGCACAACTTAATCATAGCTAACACTTGGTTTAAGAATCATGATAGAAGGTTGTATACATGGAAGAACCCTGGAGATACTAAAAGGTTTCAGATAGATTATATAATGATAAGACAGAGATTTAATAACCAGATTTTAAATTGTAAGACATTTCCAGGGGCAGATGTGGACTCTGACCATAATCTCTTGGTTACGAACTGTAGATTAAAACTGAAGACACTACGAAAAGGTTGGAATTTAAGGAGATGGAACCTGGATAAACTGAAAGAACCAGAGGTTGTACAGAGTTTCAGGGAGGGCATAAGGGAACAATTGACAGGAATGGTTGATAGAAATACAGTAGAAGAAGAATGGGTATCTTTGAGGAATGAAATAGTGAAGGCAGCAGAAGATCAAGTAGGTAAAAAGACGAGGGCTAGTAGAAATCCTTGGGTAACAGAAAAGATACTGAATTTAATTGATGAAAGGAGAAAATACAAAAATGCAGTAAGTGAAGCAGGCAAAAAGGAATGCAAAGGTCTCAAAAATGAGATCGACAGGAAATGCAAAATGGCTAAGCAGGGATGGCTAGAGGACAAATGTAAGGATGTAGAGGCTTATCTCACGAGAGGTGAGATAGATATTGCCTACAGGAAAATTAAAGGGACCTTTGGAGAATAGAGAACCACTACCATGAATATCAAGAGCTCAGATGGAAACCCAGTTCTAAGCAAAGAAGGGAAAGCAGAAAGGTGAAAGGAGTATATGGAGGGTCTATACAGGGGCGATGTTCTTGAGGACAATATTATGGAAATGGAAGAGGATGTAGATGAAGATGATATGGGAGATATGATACTGCGTGAAGAGTTTGACAGAGCACTGAAAGACATAAGTCGAAACAAGGCCCCAGGAGTAGACATCATTCCATTGGAACTACTGACAGCCTTGGGAGAGCCAGGCCAAACAAAACTCTACCATCTGGTGAGCAAGATGTAAGAGACAGGCGAAATTCCCTCAGACTTCTAGAAGAATATAATAATTCCAATCCTAAAGAAAGCAGGTGCTGACAGATGTGAAAATTACCGAACTATCAGTTTAATAAGCCACAGCTGCAAAATACTAACTCTAATTCCTTACAGACGAATGGAAAAACTGGTAGAAGTAGACCTCGGGGAAGATCAGTTTGGATTCCGTAGAAATACTGGAACACGTGAGGCAATGCTGACCCTACGACTTATCTTAGAAGAAAGATTAAGGAAAGGCAAACCCACGTTTCTAGCATTTGCAGACTTAGAGAAAGCTTTTGGCAATGTTGACTGAAATACTCTCTTTCAAATTCTGAAGGTGGCAGGGGTAAAATACAGGGAGCGAAAGGCTATTTACAATTTGTACAGAAACCAGATGGCAGTTATAAGAGTCGAAGGGCATGAAAGGGAAGCAGTAGCTGGGAAGGGAGTGAGACAGGGTTGTAACCTCTCCCCGATGCTATTCAATCTGTATATTGAGCAAGCAGTAAAGGAAACAAAAGAAAAATTCGGAGTAGATATTAAAATCCACGGAGAAGAAATAAAAATTTTAAGGTTCGCCGATGACATTGTAATTCTGTCAGAAACAGCAAAGGACCTGGAAGAGCAGTTGAACGGAATGGACAGTGTCATGAAAGGAGGATATAAGATGAACATCAACAAAAGCAAAACGAGGATAATGGAATGTAGTCGAATTAAGTCGGGTGATGCTGAAGGAATTAGATTAGGAAATGAGACACTTAAAGCAGTAAACGAGTTTTGCCATTTGGGGAGCAAAATAACTGATTATGGTCGAAGTAGAGAGGATATAAAATATAGACTGGCAATGGCAAGGAAAGCGTGTCTGAAGAAGAGAAATTTGTTAACATCGAGTATAAATTTAAGTGTCAGGAAGTCATTTCTGAAAGTATTTGTATGGAGTGTAACCGTATACGGAAGTGAAACATGGACGATAAATGGTTTCGACAAGAAGAGAATAGAAGCTTTCGAAATGTGGAGCTACAGAAGCATGCTGAAGATTTGACGGGTAGATCACGTAACTAATGAGGAGGTATTGAATAGAATTGGGGAGAAGAGGAGTTTGTGGCACAACTTGACTAGAAGAAGGGATCGGTTGGTAGGACATGTTCTGAGGCATCAAGGGATCACCAATTTGGTACTGGAGGGCAGCGTGGAGGGTAAAAATCGTAGAGGGAGACCAAGAGATGACTACACTAAGCAGATTCAGAAGAATGTAGGCCGCAGTAGGTACTGGAAGATGAAGAAGCTTGCACAGGATAGAGTAGCATGGAAAGCTGCATCAAACCATTCTCAGGACTGAAGACCACTACAACAACAACATACAGCCACAAATTTACGATTACACTTTCCACATTCCTTATGGAGGAAAATAATCTCCTCCCCCTACCAGACTACGAAATCAGCACAGAGGTCTACCAATCCTTCCAACTTCAACAAAATCCTTCTCATCCACCTACATGTTAAGTTTTCTCGTCCCTCCATTTTCCTCGACCAACCTTTCCAAAGAGTTGGTTCAAGATCCCCCGTCTTATCTTTTCCACACTACTTTCATTGTAAAACATTCTCACTTCATCAGTCTTAATCTATTGCTCATCTACTCCAGCTTAATTTCGTAGCCGGCTGGGGTGGCCGAGCCGTTCTAGGCGCTACAGTCAGGAGCCGCGCGACCGCTACGGTCGCAGGTTCCAATCCTGCCTCGGGCATGAATGTGTATGATGTCCTTACGTTAGTTAGGTTTGAGTAGTTCTAAGTTCTAGGGGACTGATGACCTCAGCAGTTAAGTCATACAGTGCTCAGAGCCATTTTAACCATTAATTTCGTAAAATGAAGCATCCCGGTTTATACCGACTATTGCCAGTTTATTGTTTTTTGAAGGACAACTAAAATTTGATTACAGTCTCCAATTTACAGTTTCCATTGTAATAATTAAAAAACGATGTACATATTTTATGGTTTTCAGATTTTTAGAAACTTATGCATGTAAATTTTACAAATCCTCTGGGCCAAAGAGCAGCAAGACGGGCAAGAGAATTAAATAAAAATATATAATAAGAAGTAAAGAAATAGAAAGTATACATTTAATAGCTTGACATGAACTTTACTTAGCGTTGTATAAAATTCCCTGGTAGCATCATTCAGAAGACAGATTTCCAAATTGAATAAATACATGTGTAAGATTCTGCAAAGCTTGTAGTTCTATTCTGATAAAAAAAAGTGTTTGCGGGGTCACGCCGTTTGATAAAAGTTTTTGGAGATTTGGTTCGCATACGGGTTCGAATGATGCGAGACCGATGTGGTAATGTTTTATCTTGAAGCTGCCGTCATTGAATCCCACACATGCGATTGTAGATTCGAAGGTGACTGAACTTCGAAAGGCCGGCCGCGGTGGTCTCGCGGTTCTAGGCGCTGCAGTCCGGAACCGCGCGACCGCTACGGTCGCAGGTTCGAATCCTGCCTCGGGCATGGATGTGAGTGATGTCCTTAGGTTAGTTAGGTTTAAGTAGTTCTAAGTTCTAGGGGATTGATGACCACAGCTGTTAAGTCCCATAGTGCTCAGAGCCATTTGAACCATTTTTTGAACTTCGAAAGCTGTACCAATGATGGAATGATAGTACTCGGTACATTTGTCTATTTGTCCCGTACTGTCGAATGACTCGTTCCACTCTTTGTTACACGCTGCACTGACTGACGCTCCAATTCTTGGTTGGACATGAGTATTTGAGATTCCACTTTTACTATCTCTGGTATGCCTGCTCTCCTTAACCGAATATCTACCGTTACATTTGCGATAAATTACCTTTATCCATGAAACGACAAGTTGATGTTGATGTTGTGGAATAATCAACGTGTGTCATATGCATAGGGGTGATAACTTCTTTCATTTAGCAAAGTTAGTGCTGTTCGAGAATCTGATAACGAGACGATTGCTTCTTGCAATTGTACAAGTTTAAGGCTTCCGCCGCCGTTGTTATCCTCGATAAAATATTCCTCATACGTGACAGAGCCGCCACGTTGTTTTGTGTGGCAACATTACCACCAGTGTTGTAAATGAAACTCCTGGGGGAAGGGGGAGAGGTGTTGTGCTTAGTTCGCTATTGGCAACCAATTACAAGATCTTCAAGTTGTCAGCTCTGTAGTCAAAATAGTAAGGTCCAATTTGGGCATAAATGTTTCCTTCGGCGATAAGAATCCAGAAATACTCGTACCTTGTACCTGCGTCCATCTCTTATTTTTCCCTTTCTGTTCAACTCCTCCTCCACCTATTCTGTCCATTTCCTTCTGCCCCCTCTCTATGTCTGTTCGCTTCTTACGTCCCTCCGCCTGTCCCTACCTTGTCCCTCTGTCCGTCCCCATCTCCCCTGCTCTGTCCATTTCACTTTGTCTCCTGTATCTGTCCGTCCGTTTCCCACTCCCCTCTGCCTGTCCCTCTCTTCCCCCCCCCCTCCCCTATCCCTGTCTATCTCATCCTGCCCCTCTTTTTCTACATATATTTTCCCACTTCCTTATGGCAGCGCCAAACTAAATGGGGACTAGGTGGTTCATGTACCTGCAGTATTTCACTCCAGACAATAAGTGCTATTTGTTACAAGATTGATTGGTTGAAACTGGTGCAAGGGCAGGGGCTTAGACAGAGATTTTATATATATATATATATATATATATATATATATATATATATATATATATATATACCCTCCTGGAAATTGAAATAAGAACACCGTGAATTCATTGTCCCAGGAAGGGGAAACTTTATTGACACATTCCTGGGGTCAGATACATCACATGATCACACTGACAGAACCACAGGCACATAGACACAGGCAACAGAGCATGCACAATGTCAGCACTAGTACAGTGTATATCCACCTTTCGCAGCAATGCAGGCTGCTATTCTCCCATGGAGACGATCGTAGAGATGCTGGATGTAGTCCTGTGGAACGGCTTGCCATGCCATTTCCACCTGGCGCCTCAGTTGGACCAGCGTTCGTGCTGGACGTGCAGACCGCGTGAGACGACGCTTCATCCAGTCCCAAACATGCTCAATGGGGGACAGATCCGGAGATCTTGCTGGCCAGGGTAGTTGACTTACACCTTCTAGAGCACGTTGGGTGGCACGGGATACATGCGGACGTGCATTGTCCTGTTGGAACAGCAAGTTCCCTTGCCGGTCTAGGAATGGTAGAACGATGGGTTCGATGACGGTTTGGATGTACCGTGCACTATTCAGTGTCCCCTCGACGATCACCAGTGGTGTACGGCCAGTGTAGGAGATCGCTCCCCACACCATGATGCCGGGTGTTGGCCCTGTGTGCCTCGGTCGTATGCAGTCCTGATTGTGGCGCTCACCTGCACGGCGCCAAACACGCATACGACCATCATTGGCACCAAGGCAGAAGCGACTCTCATCGCTGAAGACGACACGTCTCCATTCGTCCCTCCATTCACGCCTGTCGCGACACCACTGGAGGCGGGCTGCACGATGTTGGGGCGTGAGCGGAAGACGGCCTAATGGTGTGCGGGACCGTAGCCCAGCTTCATGGAGACGGTTGCAAATTGTCCTCGCCGAAACCCCAGGAGCAACAGTGTCCCTAATTTGCTGGGAAGTGGCGGTGCGGTCCCCTACGGCACTGCGTAGGATCCTACGGTCTTGGCGAGCATCCGTGCGTCGCTGCGGTCCGGTCCCAGGTCGACGGGCACGTGCACCTTCCGCCGACCACTGGCGACAACATCGATGTACTGTGGAGACCTCACGCCCCACGTGTTGAGCAATTCGGCGGTACGTCCACCCGGCCTCCCGCATGCCCACTATACGCCCTCGCTCAAAGTCCGTCAACTGCACATACGGTTCACGTCCACGCTGTCGCGGCATGCTACCAGTGTTAAAGACTGCAATGGAGCTCCGTATGCCACGGCAAACTGGCTGACACTGACGGCGGCGGTGCACAAATGCTGCGCAGCTAGCGCCATTCGACGGCCAACACCGCGGTTCCTGGTGTGTCCGCTGTGCTGTGCGTGTGATCATTGCTTGTACAGCCCTCTCGCAGTGTCCGGAGCAAGTATGGTGGGTCTGACACACCGGTGTCAATGTGTTCTTTTTTCCATTTGCAGGAGTGTATATATATATATATATATATATATATATATGTGTGTGTGTGTGTGTGTGTGTGTTTGTGTGTGTGTGTGTGAGAGAGAGAGAGAGAGAGAGAGAGAGAGAGAGAGAGAGAGAAATAGAGAGAGAGAGAGTCAGAAGATTCCAGGTTCGAATCCTGGCAGGGTCGCCATATGAAACGTCCCCTTTGAACAATTATACATGATTGTGCTTAAACTGACACACAATATTTTTAGCGCAACGCAATCTGACTTTCAATAATCCCTACAAAATAATTGCCCTGACTGACATTAACCTATACCTATCACAAATCACTTACCTCACCAAAAATCTTCGTTACTCGAACTACTGCAATACAGCGAGCGCCACTGCTGCCAGCTAAATAAAAGATTCAAACTACTGAAGGCACTAACTACTGATAGGCATAGTTAACAAATGAAAGAATTTGATAGAGAACAAACAATGTATTTACCTTAATAGTGTTGAAAAATCATAATATACATAGCAGTTCATGACATCCAGTCTTACAAATGTACTGTTTCTGATGGACACACGTCCAGATCATTCGCTCTCAAAAATCCGCCATCTCACTTCCCACATCCACCACTGCTGGCGGCTCAATTCCAACTGCGCAACGCTACGCGCTGTTAACAGCCAACTGCCCACTACAATGGCGAATATTCCAACAACAATGCCAACCAGCCACAGACTGCACACAGCACAGCCTGTGATTTTCATACAGAGCGCTACGTAACGTTGCCAATAAGAAAACATAAACAGCCTACTTACAAGAGAGAGGGAGACAGAAAGAGAGAGAGAGCTGACGTGATTAGATGGAGGTACGTCACAGCCGATTTGTAGACATTACTAGTCGGAGCTTGTCGTCTGTCATTTCCAACCACTCATTCTCCCATCGACCCAAGACTCTGGAGCTCAACAGCGAGAAGACAGCATGCAGGGGGATGGCACACTGAAGTACCTGAGGATCTTGGCTGCTACATCCACCATTTCGTTCTCGCAAGTCCCATGTGCCATGGTACTCAGCAGAAAGACACCTCCTTCCCCAGTCGGGTAGTTGGAGGAGGGCATCCTGGGTATTCTGGACTGCTTCATCTGCTTGGTA
Source organism: Schistocerca cancellata (assembly GCF_023864275.1). Taxonomy (NCBI): domain Eukaryota; kingdom Metazoa; phylum Arthropoda; class Insecta; order Orthoptera; family Acrididae; genus Schistocerca; species Schistocerca cancellata. The sequence continues at coordinate 42,257,269 of NC_064632.1, read as the reverse complement.
CAAACGTTTGAGAGAGTGAAGGGCACTCAGAGAATCGGGACAGACAAGATATTTGGCACTGGAAGAACGTCTCATCTGCTCCAGTGCCCGCAAGATCGCATATAACTCGGCATCGTACACAGTAAAATCTTGCGGCAATCTGACCCTGAGGGCATGATGCGGAAAACAACACAGCAATCAACGGTATCACCCTGTTTCGGCCCATCAGTAAAGACAGCTACATAGTTGTGGCGCTCAGATGAAATGTCAGAAACTAACGTTTGGAAAACAGAACTAGGAGTGCAGTCTCTCCTGTACTGCACAAATCTAAAATTACCCTGGGATGCGGACGGTTGAAACCTTGGATTTGGGGTCGTTATTGCACCACACCGAGTGACTTCAGCACACGCTGCACGTTGATCTCAAATCGCATTGTGGCTCGTGGACGGTTGGGGAAAAGGCGTCCCAGAGGCGGACGAGCAACGGTATGAAAATTTACCCTAAGAATTCTTTGTACGTTAGCGTCTGTGTTCTCGCTGCAAAGCAAGAGCCTACGAAATAATAAACCACCAATAAATACAACACGTCAAAAACGAAATACTTTTACAATTAACCGAAAGACTCCCAGACACAGTGAAGAATTGGTTTTTATGAACACATCGTCAAAATGATCCCTAATACACTAACTAAAAAAATGGCTGCTTCTGCAACAAAAAAAGCCAAATTGATTTAAGGAAACTGAGGAAGACTTAAAAGAAGTCCAAATCTCAGGAAAACGGTCACAGATAGAAATAAATAAATAAGCAAAGGTGTAAGACGTGTATATTTCTATTGTCTATTGTCAAATCACAATTTATGAAAGATGTTTTATATTTTATTAATAGGATTAAGTAGGAATAATTAATATTTGTCATGTTGGAAATAATTGTGGTAGCAGGTAATGTCTGCACCAAAGTATTGTTGAAAAGAGAGACCGCAAATTGATATAATATTAAAAAGGGCGGGAAAGACCGCGTATGGATACATTTTAAGAAAAGAGCGGGAGAGACCGCGCATTGATACATTTTGTAGTGGTAGCAAGGATTGTCTGCACCAGACAGCATTGTTGGCAGGAGAGACCGTACTGTAGCGTTCGTAGGAAGTCAGTAGTAAGCGAGATGTGAAGCGAGTTGGTAGCAGGTCTGAAGCGAGAGGTTGAGAGGAGCAGTGTGCCTGCCAGCCACCAGCTAGGATTTACAAGAGATTATAAACGGATGTACAGAGACATCAGCTAACTATTATCATAAGAGGAACTAATATTATTGAATTATTTTCTTTGCGAAACTCAAGGCTACTGAAGGAATGTTTGCGCAATGCTAGTTGTAAGATTATTGTAAAAAGTAAGTCCCATTTGAACGTTTAATCATTTCATTACCAACAGTAAATATTTGAAGCGTTTTCAGAATATAATTAATTTTTGCCAGCAATGTTGCATTACTGATTATAATCCATCCCAAATACCATCAACATAAAACTTTGCAAAAATTTTATTGTTGTCAAGAAAAAGTGTAACTATGAATTACGTAACTTCAGTCAAATTAATTAAAGAATAACGTCAGCTTTGGTAATAAATACAGCCACTTATTATGACAGCCCACCAACAGCTAATAGATTATAGTGAAACAGAGTAAGTATATTTATGTCGCAGTTCGATGTAGCAGTCAGATGGCGATCCAGTAACAGTAAAAAAGGTAAGGAACAGTTTCGGGTTATTGCAGATAACGACTGAGGGCCACGACAATGACACATTCTATGTTTCGTCGAAATAATCAGATAATCACCTTTAATAAGCAGCAATTAAATTTGTATGCGAAGATTGAGAAAGAGAATAAATTTCAAAGTGAAGATTTCATTTGTTATTACTAAGCAAGAGATAGAAATCCAAAGGGAAGGTTACATAGGTTATTTTGTAAAAGGTGTAAGTAGACTGTCTAGGTTTTTGTACTGGTAACGCCACGTAGCGAGCGCTCTGTATGAAAATCACTGGTTGTGCTGTGTGCTGTCTGTGGCTGGTTGGCATTGTTGTTGGAATATTCGCCATTGTAGTGGGCAATTGGCTGTTAACAGCGCGTAGCGTTGCGCAGTTGGAAGTGAGCCGCCAGCAGTGGTGGATGTGGGAAGTGAGATGGCGGATTTTTGAGAGCCGATGATCTGGACGTGTGTCCATCAGAAACAGTACATTTGTAAGAATGGATGTCATTAACTGCTATATATATTATGACTTTTGAACACTATTAGGGTAAATACATTGTTTGTTCTCTATCAAAATGTTTCATTTGCTAACTATGCCTATCAGTAGTTAGTGCCTTCAGTAGTTTGAATCTTTTATTTAGCTGGCAGTGGTGGCGCTCGCTGTATTGCAGTAGTTCGGGTAACGAAGATTTTTGGTGAGGTAAGTGATTTGTGAAAGGTATAGGTTAGTGTTAGTCAGGGCCTTTCTTTTGTAGGGATTATTAAAAGTCACATTGCGTTGCGCTAAAAAAATATTGTGTGTCAGTTTAGTGTTGATCAGAATAGGTAAAGAGCGAAATGTCTGAGTACGTTCAGTTTTGCTGAGCTGTTTGAAAATCAAGTAATGTAAGAGATTTATCAGCACATTAATTCAATAAATTTTCTAAGGGGACGTTTCAAAGGGAAGTTCAAATGGCTCTGAGCACTATGGGACTTAACATCTGAGGTCATCAGTCCCCTAGAACTTAGAACTACTTAAGCGTAACTAACCTAAAGACATCACACACATCCATGCCCGAGGCAGGATTCGAACCTGCAACCGTAGCGGTCGCGCGGTTGCAGACTGAAGCGCGTAAAACCGCTCAGCTACATCGGCCGGCGTTTCAAAGGGAAGGTTATCAATAACAAAAGAAGTATAGAGGAGACGGGAAGGTTTCAAAGGTAACAAAAAGAGTTTGAAAGTCAAAATCGAAACTAGTTGAATAAGATCAGAAAGACTGTAGCAATACTGGGCTAACAGGAAGGCAAAGAACATTAAAAAGTGATAAAGTACCCGAAAGTGAGGTGAAACGAAAGAATAACGATAAACCATCAGTGGATGCACGTAACTATAGACGGTCGACGAATGAATTTAAAGAGGTATTTCTCAGTCGGGACGAAGTCTTGCTATGAAGCGTCTAAAGGTCGAATTTCATGGGACCACATCTGCAGATGATACGTAAGTGGCCTCTGTGGTGTCACCGCCAGACACCACACTTGCTTTAAATCGGCCGCGGTCCATTAGTACATGTCGGACCCGCGTGTCGCCACTGTCAGTAATTGCACACCGAGCACCACCCCACGGCAGGTCTAGAGAGACGTACTAGCACTCGCCTCAGTTGTACGGACGACTTTGCCAGCGACTACACTGACGAAGCCTTTCTCTCATTTGCCGAGAGATAGTTAGAATAGCCTTCAGCTAGGTCCATGGCTACGACCTAGCAAGGCGCCATTAACCATTTCTAGAGAGAGTCTCACTTGTATCATCAAGAATGCTGTATACAAATGATGGATTAAAGTTAAGTATTCCAGCAGCTACGTACTTTTCTTTATAGCATTCATTACGTATCCTGTTTCAGACTTAACGCAAGCCGGCGTGAGTTGACGCGTGCCCTTTCGGCATCCTCGCCTTGTGTCTAGACTGTCTTGTCTAGACACAACACAAAGAACATTAAAAAGTGATAAAGTACCCGAAAGTGGGGTGAAACGAAAGAAAAACGATAAACCATCAGTGGCTGCACGTAACTATAGACGGTCGACGAATGAATTTAAAGAGGTATTTCTCAGTCGGGACAGAGTCTCGCTATGAAGCGTCTAAAGATCGAATTTCACGGGACCACATCTCCAGATGATACGTGAGTGGCCTGTGTACGTGGTGTCGAAGCAGTGGCAGCGACCTAGCACAGTCCGAGGCGCTCCGTTCCTTGCCACGGCGCGGGCTGCAAGGGGCGGCGTAGCGTAGCGCGGCGCTGAGGCGCGTATCCGACGCGAAAATCAAATTGCGACACTCCCAAATCGAAAATCCCGGCGCGGGACTGCAGGCAGGCAGGCGGGCGCGTCGCGGCGCCAGGGGCAGGCCAGCCCGCTAGGCGGGAAGAACACGGCGCAGCCAGCCCGCCGCCGCTACTGCCGCCCCACATCGATTTTATTACAGCCCTCATCCCTCATTCAGAGCCATCCCTTTCTCCTTTTCTCTTTTTCCTTCCTGCAGCTCGGCAGCAGGGGGGAGAATACGCACAAAAGGACGCGGAAACGACGCCAGCTGCGACCGGCTCGAGATTGAAATCTCGGCGCTGAACGGAGAACGACCTTAAAAGTGGCGGCGAGGAGCGCGAAGCGCCGGACGGCTGGAATATCGTATGAGGCGGGCCCCGCTGCTCCGCGAGGTCTCGGAAATAGCATCGCCTCGCAGCCTACCGGTAGCTGTTACGCTCGCGTGCTACACAGCCGCGATAGATGGCGACGCACAATTTTTTTTTTGTTTTCGTCAAGTAACGGAGTACCCCTGACTTTTCTACTTCCAGAAACACAGTGGCATCGTAAGGGCCTGTTCGTATTACGCGTAGGCAATGTTGTGATACTGTGAGGTGTTGGTTGAAGATTTACCATACACTCCAGATGCTAGGAGAATGCCGGCCGCGGTGACCGAGCGATTCTAGGCGCTTTAGTCCGAAACCAAGCTGCTGCTACGGTCGCAGGTTCGACTCCTGCCTCGGCCATGGACGTGTGTGATGTCCTTAGGTTAGTTAGATTTAAGTAGTTCTAAGTTCTAGGGGACTGATGACCTGAGATGTTAAGTCCCATAGTGCTCAGAGCCTTTTTTTTTTAATGAGACACTTTGTAAGTAGGCTGTTTATGTTTTCTTATTGGCAACGTTACGTACCGCTCTGTATGAAAATCACTGGCTGTGCTGTGTGCAGTCTGTGGCTAGTTTGCATCTGTCAGCATGTCAAGAGTCAGCACTGTCTTTCCGTTGGAAGGACAACAATACTTCTTCAAGATTGCATGGACATCCACTACTTCTGTGTGCAATTTCTTTTACTAATGAGACTTTGTGCAAAAAAAGGCTGTAATTACTATTATGATGAACGATCAGGACTATCTTTATGGACTGTGAGAAAATTTTAGCTTTTGACCAACATTGTATCAATAAGTGTGTGCATTTGATATCTTTCTTACTGTAATTATGAAAAAAATTTTCATATCTGTATTGGCCAGTGTCCAAAACAACTTGTAAATTTTTTTGTGGGGAGCATGGGGGCTATGTAAGTAGGCTGTTTATGTTTTCTTATTGGCAACGTTACGTAGTGCTCTGTACGAAAATCACTGGCTGTGCTGTGTGCAGTCTGTGGCTAGTTTGCATTGTTGTCTGCCATTGTAGTTTTGGGCAGCGGCAGCTGGATGTGAACAGCGCGTAGCGTTGCGCAGTTAGAGGTGAGCCCCCAGCAGTGGTGGATGTGGGGAGAGAAATGGCGGAGGTTTGAAATTTGTAAGACTGGATGGCATATATATTATGATTATTAAGGTAAATACATTGTTTGTTCTCTATTAAAATCTTTCATTTGCTAACTACGCCTATCAGTAGTTAGTGCCTTCCGTAGTTTGAATCTTTTATTTGGCTGGCAGTAGTGGCGCTCGCTGTATCGCAGTAGCTTGAGTAACGAATATTTTTGTGAGGTAATTGATTTGTGAAAGGTACAGGTTAATGTTAGTTAGGGCCATTCCTTTGTAGGGATTTCTCAAAGTCAGGTTGCGTTGCGCTAAAAAATATTGTGTGTCAGTTTAAGGACAGTCATGTATAATTTTTGAAAGGGGTCGTTTCAACTTAAAGTAGTAAAGGAGTATTGCTATTTGGGGAGCACAATAACTGATGATGGTTGAAGTAGAGAGGACATAAAATGTAGACTGGCAATGGCAAGGAAAGCGTTTCTGAAGCAGAAAAAATTGTTAACATCGAGTATAGATCTAAATGTAAGGAAGTCGTTTCTGAAAGTATTTGTATGGAGTGTAGCCATGTATGGAAGTGAAACGTGGACGATAAATAGTTTAGACAAGAAGAGAATGGAAGCTTTCGAAATGTGGTGCTACAGAAGAATGCTGAAGATTAGATGGGTAGTTCACATAACTAATGAGGAGGTATTGAATAGAACTGGGGAGAAGAGGAGCTTGTGGCACAACTTGACTAGAAGGAGGGATGAATACACTAAGCAGATTCAGAAGGATGTATTCTGCAGTAGGTACTGGGACATGAAGAAGCTGGCAGAGGGCAGAGTAGCATGGAGAGCTGCATCAAACCACTCTCAGGACTGAAGACTACAACAACAGGAGAAGTGAACCCGGTGACCTATACAGTGAAGAGATCACATGAAACGAAAAAGCCGCGTGACATATAACTAATAAAATATCTCACTCGAACAGGTCAGATTAACACCAACGTGCGAACAAAAATTTTTATTAGGTGGAGCAAGGCCACCGCTTAATTTTTCAAAAGAAAAACTTTTTTCGAAAACAAAAGGCTTCTTCCCCTACCAAAATTTTATAACATGCCAAAGAATATGCCACCTTATTGAATTAAAATATTAGCAACTGAACTGAATTTACGGTCCTTTGTCGGGTTTTCTCTCGACGCCTTTCGGCTGATGCCGAGGAAGTAGACGTGCGCAGAGTGCGGGGTCGATGGCCGGCGTAGCGAAGACGTGGCACCTGGACGTTCCGGCTGCGTCCAAGTCTCTTCGGGGCGGCAGTCTGCGGGTCGAAAGACGCCAGTTTCCCTTTCTTCCGGCTATTTAACCCGGCGGCTCCAGTCTCCCTCCGCTGATTCCGGAGTGATGATTGGCGGCCGTTGGCGATCCCCGACTGGTGGATGGTGATATCATAGCGTGACCATCCGCGCCGGAAAAAGGCGTGCGTAGTTCGCGGCTGATTGAATGTATCAGGCGCCGCTCAACTCTGCCGCTGTGGCCGGCCGTTCCGTTTATGTGGGTGTGCGCGCCATGACAGTTTCCATCACACTACTAAATGAACAATCCGATTTATGGCGAGATGCATTGATATGATTCTAGCCTCTCAATAAACAAATTGGCTCAAATGGCTCTGAGCACTATGGGACTTAACTACTGTGGTCATCAGTCCCCTAGAACTTAGAACTACTTAAACCTAACTAACCTAAGGACATCACACACATCCATGCCCGAGGCAGGATTCGAACCTGCGACCGTAGCAGTCCCGTGGTTCCGGACTGAGCGCCTTAACCGCGAGACCACCGCGGCCGAATAAACAAATTATTACAAAAAGGATACAAGGGTGCAAAAGCTTGTATGTAAGGCTTTGGTACGGGTGGGTGGATTTGTATACAAATGATACAAAAACCGAGTTTACGAAAATCGCCAATGATTGCTGAAAAAGTTGATAGCCTAAGGAAAAGACACAAAAAAGTACATACAAGCAAAAGTCGTCTCATCTAAGCAAATATTCAGTGCAGCTAGCTGCCTGTCTGGATTAATCCAGAAAAACGAAACTCTAACTTTAAGCAAATAGCTTCGCCGAAGTCTCATGATGTATGCAGTTGGGGCTCATACTTACTACTCTGCTGATACTCACCTGCAGAGGATGGTTGCAAAAATGGCTCGTCGTCTCATCTAAGCGAATATTCAGGGCAGCTAGCTGCCTGTCTGGATTAATCCAGAAAAACGAAACTCTAAGCAAATAGCTTCGCCGAACTCTCATGATGTACTTAGTTGCGGCTCATAATGACTACTCACTTGCAGAGGATGGCTCCGAACACTATGGGACCTAACATCTGAGGTCATCAGTCCCCTAGAACTTAGAACGACTGAAACCTAACTAACCTGAGGACATCACACACATCCATGCCCGAGGCAGGATTCTAACCTGCGACCGGATGGTTGCAGTACTGGCTGAGAATTCTAAGTTCAGCATCTGTGATGAGATCTAAGCTGAAAACATCTCTCTTTGCAGTACAAAAGTGTCATCATCTCTCCCTGGAGATCTAAGATGAAGTGGAACACTGTATCATGCTCTGAGATAAAGTGTCCTTTTTCCTCACCTCCACGAAATGTAGCTGGTTCTTCCATCACTAGGATCTCAGTAACCAATAGCAGGATACTTACCGAGTTCTGACCAAACAAAAGTTTATGACAGTTGTAACTATTTCCCTCCTGCTGCGGTTAACCAATACTGATCAGTTCTCTCTGTGAGTGGAACAGTAGACCGATATTCTCTCCCACTACATGTGTGTTTTAACGTTTTGCCTAATAGAAACAGCCGCACATACATGCTAGCGGGTCTCTTTCACCACTATGAAATTGTCATGGGCCAACCATTGGCCTCCTTACAAAAGTTTAATATCTATACCTGTAGCCTCCTATTGACCCCAATGATTATGTCCCACACTGAGGACATTGCAATTTTTCTCCCCCATTTACAGATATAATGTTCTCTGAAAGTCATTCTCTAAGCTCATTCCACACTGAAAGTTTACAATGTGCTTGTGACGCTTGGTCTGCCACAGCTATGGACGTCACCAGCGTCCTGAGATCTGTCAAAAAACAGAACTCTATTCCTAGCATGTAACTGGCTGAATATTGGGTTTCAGCAGGACCATGGTCCATGAGCCATGCTCCCATGAAGTTCTCGCGCTTTCTTACAACTGGCTAGACATTCCAAGCTGCAGAAAAGCACTACTAGCGCGCGTCACCATACATAATTATAGGGAACAGTACCACTTAGAATTGCAGTCATTAGTATTAGACATAGCTGTGTGTATACTTTCATAGAGCGTTAATAATATAAATGTACTGGGTATCCTCATCTGAATACTGGATTGCTAATAAGGTTATGGAGCAGTTTCCTAAAAACTGACACATAAAAATACCAACAAGCAGGCATCATAACGTAACATACAATGATGTCCAGCAGCACCAACTTGGGCATCCGCATCTACGTGACTACATCGTAACTCGTATACTGAAGCATTTGGAGTAGGGTTTATCGAATACCTTTCAGAATATTTCTTTATTTTTCAACTCTAGAATAGAGTGTGTAAAATACAAACACTTAAATCGTTGCGTGGGAGCTCTGATTTCTCTTATTTTATTACCATAGCCATTCCTCCCTATTCAGGTGAGAGTAAACAAAATATTTTCCCATTAGGAGAAAGCTGGTGACTGAAAATCGTGAAAATCTATCGTCTCAACGAAAAAGCCTTTGTTTTATTGATTGGCACACCACCTCACGTACGGTATCACTGACACTCCCTACTCTAAACTGTGATAGTACAAACGCGCTGCTCTTATTTGTACTCTTTTGATGTACTCCGTCAATCCTATCCAGTAAGCATCAGACACCACTCGGCAGTAATGCGGAAAAGGAAGGACAAGTGTAGTGCAGGCAGTTTTTGTAGTACATTTGTTGCGTATTGTAATTCCTCTACCAATAAAACGCCCACAACATTTTATATGTAATGGTTCCAATTTTTAGTTGTTTGTGATATAATCCCTAGGTATTTAGTCTGTTCGATAACCTTTAAATCTGTGTGCTACATCAGATAACCGAAATTTAATGGATTTCTTTCAGTACCGTATTCGTGTAGAGGAACTCACAATTTTTGTTGTTTAGAGTGAATTGCCACTTATCACACCATCCAGATATCTCGACTAAATCATTTTGGAACTGTGGTATCGATAGCTACGATGCCACAATGTAGTTCCGCTCTGCTAGGTTGGCACTACGAGAGACACCGACGACAGCACCCTCTAGCCGGCGCTGTCGAGGTCTACGATCTCCGCGACTGCTTCAGCCCATTTGGATCAGGTGCAGCCCGCCAGGAGAGTTCGCTTCAACTTCGCACCACCTTGCAAGTTATGTAATATGTTTGCATATGTTTATCCACCAGTAAAGGTGCTTAAGCCGTATCTGCAGTACCGAGAGATTAGTACCTTTTCCTGTTCCTGTTCCTTACCCACGCGCCGCCTCCCAGGCGGAATACGAAAGGCAATGGTTTCGATCTTCTGATGACTTTAGTAGCTGGTAAATAACAGTATCATCCACCAAAAAAGAAGTGGATTACCCAAATTCTCTCCAAACAGGAACAGGAGAGCGCCTACAGCACTTCCTTGAGGTTTTCCAGATGACACTTACGTTCCGCTCCTCCGCTCGGTGACTTTATGCCAGTTATTATGGATTGTGACCTTCCTGACAGGAAACCAAAAACCCAGTCACATAACTGCGACGATGCTCCATAGTCAGGCAAGCTGCTTAGAATCCGCTTACGAGGAATGGTGTCCAAGGCCTTCTGCAATCTATATATATGAAATCAATTTGAGATCTTCAGTCGATAGTACCCATTACTTCGTGAGGATAAAAGCTAATAAAATAAAATGAATGGCACTGTAGCGGCCAGCTACCTGTCCATAGCTTACTTGTGATATAAGCTCCGTGTGCAGATATCGATAACGCTACGATGTATCGAATCTTACACTCACCCATCTCAGGCGTACCCAAGATCATATATGTCGCCGTGACGTTCCGTCAGGTAGAGAATGTGGTGTTTGGCAGTTGCAGAGAAGGTGTGGAGTTCGTTAGTCTCAGAGACTGTCTCGCGGAGAGAGGAAACACAAGTCGCGATTCGGTCTCCGTAGGCGCGAATTGAGGAGCGAAGTATTTATTTTTTGGTTGTTATCGCGAAAAATAAAACATATTAAAGGACAATATCTAACTCCAGTGAAAATGCGAATAGGCCGCTCGGGATTAGCCGAGTGGTCTGAGGCGCTGAAGTCATAGACTGTGCGGCTGTTCCCGGCGGAGGTTCGAGTCCTCCCTCGGGCATGGGTGTGTGTGTTTGTCCTTAGGATAATTTAGGTTAAGTAGTGTGTAAGCTTAGGGACTGAGGACCTTAGCAGTTAAGTCCCATAAGATTTCACACACATTTGAACATTTATTTTGAAAATTCGAATAGCGTGAGTGTTTATGCAATCTGAGTGAATTTAAGATCGATGTAAGGACATTTTGTCGATATATAATAAAACCTATTGGTAGTCATAGACGTTATTTTCAAGATAGTTTTATAGCATGTTTATTTGAGTCACTTATACTGAAAAGTGCAAGAAGTACATTGAGAGGTAGGTGTCGCACATGCATGCGTTTATGAAAGTTGTTACAGTGATCCGTGTACCTTGGGACTGAGTTTGTCCTGTAATGCTATTTCTATGGCACATATATTGGGAGTAGCATTGTGGGGGTGCGAACTGCTGTTTCAGGTTTGTGCTAGGGCATGCAGATTCCGTTAGCTCTAATATAAAGCAGACCGAGGACTGCTTTGTAATCCTCCAGCACAGTTATTCCCAACCTTTACTTTCACTTGTCCTGGCGCACAGTGGATACGACCAACATTCTTCAAGAAGCAGTCGGCAGCTCGTGGTCGTGCGGTAGCGTTCTCGCTTTCCGCGCCCGAGTTCCCGGGTTCGATTCGTCAGGGATTTTCTCTGCCTCGTGATGACTGGGTGTTGTGTGATGTCCTTAGGTTTGTTAGTTTTAAGTAGTTCTAAGTTGTAGGGGACTGATGACCATAGATGTTAAGTCCCATAGGGCTCAGAGCCATCAAGAAGCAGATGCAACAACATCGGCAGAAGTTACCAAAACGCTTTTGTCGCCAGCAGGTTCCAGCCGAGAAAACACACAGTTAAGTGAAGACAACACTAGACTTTATCATTGCATTAATGTATCGCTTATATTATCGATTGGTTTCTTTCTTTTTTGTGAGTCATCAGTCTTCTGACAGGTTTGATGCGACCCTCAACGGACTCCTCTCCAGCACTAACTAACCTCTTCATCTCAGAGTGGCAGTTGCAACCTACGTCATCAACTACTTTTTGGGTGTATGCCAATCACAGCCTTCCCCTACAGCTCCCTCTGGTACAATAGAAGTTATTCCTTGACGTCCTAACACATGTCCTGTCATTCTGTCCACTGTCTGCCACATGTTCTTTCCTTCGCCAATTCTGCGGATATCCTCCACATCTCCTATCAATTCAACCAATTTTTCAACATTCTTCTGTAGCACCACACCTCAAACGCTTTCAGTGCGGTGCTCAGAACGTACATTTTCATAAATTTCTCCCTCAAAATTAAAGTATGTGTAGGATTACGTCAAAATTAAAAATGTAAAATGAAGTTATTGCTGTAAGAAGGAAGCAAGTACTTCACCCCCGGACTCTGCGAGAACAACATTGCCAATTGGTATGTGTGAGAACTGTTAATTCCGATCATTCACAGTCAAATCTTTGACAAGAAAAGTGGTTTACATCAGCGTCCAACTCAGAATCACACTCACATGCAGGGTGTTAACTAACTATTTATGTGGTACTCCACATACACAATCATATTTAAACAAAATTTAAAAGAATTTTAGTCGAAATAATCTATTAAATTGCATTAGACAGTTTGAAATTTGCGTATTTCATGGTACGGATCCTATCCACATGTGACGAGAAAACACCGGTTGATCAAAAAGTCAGTATAAATTGATAGAGAAGTAAAAATTGACACACATACTTGGAATGACATGGGTTTTTATTAGAACCAAAAAAAAATCCCATATTGCTAGACGCGTGAAAGATCTCTTGCGCACGTCGTATGGTGATGATCGTGTGCTCAGCCGCCACTTTCGTCATGCTTGGTCTTCCAGGTCCCCAGACCTTAGTCGGTGCGATTATTGGTTTTGGGGTTACCTGAAGTCGCAAGTGTATCGTGATCGACCGACATCTGTAGGGATGCTGAAAGATAACATCTGACACCAATGCCTCACCATAACACCGGACGTGCTTTACAGTGCTGTTCACAACATTATTCCTCGAATACAGCTATTGTTGAGGAATGATGGTGGACATATTGAGCATTTCCTGTAAAGAACATCATATTTGCTTTGTCTTACTTTGTTAAGCCAATTATTGCTATTCTGATCAGATGAAGCGCCATCTGTCGGACATTTTTTGTACGTTTTTTTTTTTTGTTCTAATAAAACCCCATATCATTCCAATCGTGTGTGTCAATTTGTACCTCTCTATCTACATTATTCTGTGATTTATTCGGTTTTTAAATTTATACTGACTTTTTGATCACCCGGTATATGCTGTGAAAACAATAGGAATGTACGCTAGTAAGTTTATAAATTTAAATTAATTAAATTTAAGTTCGAGTTTTTTTAATTTGTTGTTGATATATGTGATTGTGCCAGAAAATAAAATATTTAAATACACTTGCAGGTTAAATATATGATGTAAGAACGACTGTGCGCTTGATATATATTTCGTACCATCGTGTTACGTGAATTCATACTCTAAGCAGCACTCCTTAGTTGCAAAGAAAAACATTGTTGGGATCGGTATTTAACTGTCTCTGGTCTTCTTTCAACAAGGCATCCTTGAATGTTCCGGCGTATTGTCAAACGAGGGCTGTGATGACGAGGTATGAGCGTGACCGTTTCTGACAGGCGTCTCGACGCAACAGGAGTTCGCCACGCACCAGCGGAGTGGGCGTTCGCACGTCAGCTCCGACACCACTCGACGCGGCGCAACCGGGTGGAAGGCATTCGGCCCCGCGGATAAGCTGCCGCGTTACTCGCCGTGGATTAGCGCGTCCCGGGCTCTGGGGCAGTAAACACTCCGCCGGTGGCCGGCCACCTGTTCGTGCAGAGTCTTTGCGACCAAAGATAAACATTTTTACGGTCTGCCCCGGGGGGACGCGCGGGCCCCGCCGCGCCGGCCTCATCTCTGTTCGCGGAATCGCAACCAGTGCAGAACGAACAGCTGACTGACGTCTTAAAGCGCCCCGCGGACATCCAGCGGCCGGCCGGCGTTCCCAGCAAGTGCCGTTGCGAATTTCTGCCCTAAGGCGATGCGCCGATTCTCCCACGCAGTGGCCTTCACCACTGAACTACCGTGCTGCTACTGGCGCGGACGCGGACAAAACTCCAGACCGAGTTCAGGTCTTATTTACTTTGCAGCTTTACTTTATATTGTGAACAAGGATTTTTGCTGTGGGAGTAAATTTTTGAGTTCTGCCGGCTGGTGCCATGAAATACGTTTTTTTCCCCCCCTCGTGAGAAACCCTCCACTGTGTTTAAGTTAGTAAGTAATTCAACAAGATACACCGTGGGAAGATCGCTGCTCTTTTATTACCGATCTAGTCCATCATCATCAGTTATCTGCTATATTAGCAGGTCCTTTGCCTCTCGATTTTCTGCGATCCATTGCTTCCTTCTTAAGGCTGCTGTATATTGTACCGTTCATCATGTCATCCAGTATCTGGAATCTTTCCTTCCTCGCTTCCTTCTACATAACCTTCTAAAACTGTTTTCATCAATCCGTCATTCTTTCTTAATATATGCCCAATCCAGTTCCTTTTTTCTTCTATTTATTACATCTAGTAACTGTCTTTTCTCTCCCACTCTTCTCAGTACCTCTTCATTTTTTACTCTCTCCATCCAACTTATTCTTTTCATCCTTCGACATGTCCAGATCTCAAAAGCCTCCAACCTTTCTCTGTCTTTTTTCCTCATAGTCCATGTTTCAGCGCCGTATAGAAGAACACTCCATACAAGACATTTTATGAGTCTCTTTCTGAGTTCTCTGTCCAGACCGCTGCAGAAAATTCTCCTTTTCTTATAAAACGCCTCTTTTGCCATTGCTATCCTTGTTTTAATTTCTGTGGCGCACTTCCAGTCGGTGTCTATCCTGCTTCCAAGATACTTAAAATTTTGCACCTGTTCTAATATTTCTCCATTCAGCAGAATTTTTAATTCTTTATTTCCTCCTAGTGCCACCAATACTTTTGTTTTATTTGTGTTAATTTTCATTCCCTATTTTTTCCGTTAGTTGCAATGGTGTCCACCAAATCCTGTAATTCTTTTTCCCCTGTGGCTAGAAGGACCATGTCATCAGCAAACCTCAAACACCCTACTCTTCTTCCTCCAATTTCTACTCCTTTGTCATCTAATGAGCATTGGTCAATCATATTTTCCAAGTAGAGGTTGAAAAGAGTAGGTAATAGACAGCATCCTTGTCTTACTCCTTTTCCTAGTCTGATCCAGTTTGTACTTTCTCTTCTCACTTTAACTGAAACTTTTTGATTAAGATATAATGAGTTTACAAGTCTTCTGGTTCTCCAGTCCACTCTCTTTTCCATCATTATAGTCGCCAGCTTGTCCCAAACCACATTGTCAAATGCCTTTTCTACATCGATGAAGCATATATATAGGTCTCTTCCTCTTTCAATCTACCTTTCTCCCAAGATTCGTAAGAGCCCTACTGCATCTCTGGTGCCCGTATTCCGTCTAAAGCCAAACTGCTCCTCGCCAAGATTCTCCTCCATTACTTTTTCAAGTATTTTATTAAATTATTCTTAACATCACTTTGGCTGCATGTGAAATGAGGCTGATTGTCCTGTGCACGCTGCATTTCTTGGTTCCTTGTTTTTTCGGAAATGGAATCATTACTGTTGTCAGAAAGTCCTCAGGCCATTCACCACTGTCATATATTTTACTACATTACCCCAATATTTCTCTTATTCCATCTTGGTTCAAGCATTTTAGTATTTCTCCCGGTATTGTATCTGTACCTACCGCTTTGCCATTTTTCATTGCAGCTATGGCAGACTTTACTTCTTCCATTATGATGGTTGGTCCCTTCTCGTCATCATTTACACTGTTGTGTGATTCAAGTTCCAGAGTTTCTGGTTTGGTATTTGTGTCATACAGCTCTTTTACATATTCTTCCCATCTCTCGTCACGATCTTTGTACACTACCTCTTCGTCTTTACTCAAAATTTCCATAGTAGCACTTCCTGCTCTGCTTTGTTCCCATGTCATAGTCTTTACCCTGTTGTGTAGTAAGTCGTATCTTCCCTTCCTGTCCAGTTCTTCAGTTTCATCACATTCCTCTTTTAGCCATTTTTTCCTAGCCTGCTCCGTTTCTCTTCGCAGTTCATTATTTAACCTTCAGTATATCTTTCTTGCATCTTCAGTGCTCTTGTTTTTCAATTTTCTTCTCTCCTCCATCTTGCAAATCATTTATTGTGTGACCCATGGTTTTTCTGACCTTTTCCCTTTTACATATCCTATATTTTGCTGTCCTGCTTTAATGATTCCTACTTTCAGCATATTCCAGTACTCGTTGGCATTATCAGGTTGTCCTTTGTCTCGTAATGTGTTTAGAAACTCCTAAGACAGAATTTCTGTAATTTGTTCTTTGTTGGATCTGATCTTCTCTAAATCCCACTTCTTCACCATGGTCGCCTTCTTCAGGTCTGGTCCACCTGTATTCTAATTTAATAAATAGGAAAAAAGTGCGTACACGTGATGCCGATTTACACAGCCCTCAATATGAGAAAAAAATGAAATGAAATGATCATCTACATCTACATCTACATCTACATTGATACTCCGCAAGCCACCCAACGGTGTGTGGCGGAGGGCACTTTACGTGCCACTGTCATTACCTCCCTTTTCTGTTCCAGTCGCGTATGGTTCGCGGGAAGAACGACTGTCTGAAAGCCTCCGTGCGCGCTAGAATCTCTCTAATTTTACATTCGTGATCTCCTCGGGAGGTATAAGTAGGGGGAAGCAATATATTCGATACCTCATCCAGAAACGCACCCTCTCGAAACCTGGCGAGCAAGCTACACCGCGATGCAGAGCGCCTCTCTTGCAGAGTCTGCCACTTGAGTTTGCTAAACATCTCCGTAACGCTATCACGGTTACCAAATAACTCTATGACGAAACGTGCCGCTCTTCTTTGGATCTCTTCTATCTCTTCCGTCAACCCCATCTGGTACGGATCCCACACTGATGAGCAATACTCAAGTAGTGGTCAAACGAGTGTTTTGTAAACCACCTCCTTTGTTGATGGACTACATTTTCTAAGGACTCTCCGAATGAATCTCAACCTGGCACTCGCCTTAATTTTATGTGATCATTCCACTTCAAATCGTTCCGTACGCATACTCCCAGATATTTTACAGAAGCTTCTGCTACCAGTGTTTGTTCCGCTATCATGTAATCATACAATAAGGGATCCTTCTTTCTATGTATTCGCAATACATTACATTTGTCTATGTTAAGGGTCAGTTGCCACTCCCTGCACCAAGTGCCTATCCGCTGCAGATCTTCCTGCATTTCGCTACAATTTTCTAATGCTGCAACTTCTCTGAATACTACAGCATCACCCGCGAAAAGCCGTATGGAACTTCCGACACTATCTACTAGGTCATTTATATATATTGTGAAAAGTAATGGTCCCATAACACTCCCCTGTGCCACGCCAGAGGTTACTTTAACGTCTGTAGACGTCTCTCCATTGATAACAACATGCTGTGTTCTGTTTACTAAAAATTCTTCAATCCAGTCACACAGCTGGTCTGATATTCCGTAGGCTCTTACTTTGTTTATCAGGCGACAGTGCGGAACTGTATCGAACGCCTTCCGGAAGTCAAGGAAAATAGCATCTACCTCGGAGCCTGTATCTAATATTTTCTGGGTCTCATGAACAAATAAAGCGAGTTGGGTCTCACACGATCGCAGTTTCCGGAATCCATGTTGATTCCTACAGAGTAGATTCTGGGTTTCCAAAAACGACATGATACTCGAGCAAAAAACATGTTCTAAAATTCTACAACAGATCGATGTCAGATATATAGGTCTACAGTTTTGCGCATCTGCTCGACGACCCTTCTTGAAGACTGGAACTACCTGTGCTCTTTTCCAATCATTTGGAACCTTCCGCTCCTCTAGAGACTTGCGGTACACGGCTGTTAGAAGGGGGCAAGGTCTTTCGCGTACTCAGTGTATAATCGAATTGGTATCCCGTCAGGTCCAGTGGACTTTCCTCTGTTGAGTGATTACAGTTGCTTTTCTATTCCTTGGACACTTATTTCGATGTCAGCCAGTTTTTCGTTTGTGCGAGGATTTAGAGAAGGAAGTGCAGTGCGGTCTTCCTCTGTGGAACAGCTTTGGAAAAAGTTGTTTAGTATTTCAGCTTTACGCGTGTCATCCTCTGTTTCAATGCCACCATCATCCCGGAGTGTTTGGATATGCTGTTTCGAGCCACTTACTGATTTAACGTAAGACCAAAACTTCCTAGGATTTTCTGTCAAGTCGGTACATTGAATTTTACTTTCGAATTTACTGAACGCTTCACGCATAGCCCTCCTTACGCTAACTTTGTCATCGTTTAGCTTCTGTTTGTCTGAGAGGTTTTGGCTGCGTTTAAACTTGGAGTGAAGCTCTCTTTGCTTTCGCAGTAGTTTCCTAACTTTGTTGTTGAACCACGATGGGTTTTTCCCGTCCCTCACAGTTTTACTCAGCACGTACCTGTCTAAAACGCATTTTACGATTGCCTTGAACTTTTTCCATAAACACTCAACATTGTCAGTGTCGGAACAGAAATTTTCGTTTTGATCTGTTAGGTAGTCTGAAATCTGCCTTCTATTACTCTTGCTAAACAGATAACCCTTTCTCCCTTTTTTTATGTTCCTATTAACTTCCATATTCAGAGATGCTGCAACGGCCTTATGATCACTGATTCCCTGTTCTGCACTTACAGAGTCGAAAATTTCGGGTCTGTTTGTTATCAGTAGGTCCAAGATGTTATCTCCACGAGTCGGTTCTCTGTTTAATTGCTCGAGGTAATTTTCGGATAGTGCATTCAGTATAATGTCACTCGATGCTCTGTCCCTACCACCCGTCCTAAACATCTGAGTGTCCCAGTCTGTATCTGGTAAATTGAAATCTCCACCTAAGACTATAACATGCTGAGAAAATTTATGCGAAATGTATTCCAAATTTTCTCTCAGTTGTTCTGCCACTAATGCTGCTGAGTCGGGAGGTCGGTAAAAGGAGCCAGTTATTAACCTAGCTCAGTTGTTGACTGTAACCTCCACCCATAATAATTCATAGGAACTATCCACTTCTACTTCACTACAGGATGAACTACTACTAACAGCGACAAACACGCCACCACCGGTCGCATGCAATCTATCCTTTCTAAACACCGCCTGTGCCTTTGTAAAAATTTCGGCAGAATTTATCTCTGGCTTCAGCCAGCTTTCTGTACCTATAACGATTTCAGCTTCGGTGCTTTCTATCAGTGCTTGAAGTTCCGGTACTTTACCAATGCAGCTTCGCCAGTTTACAATTACAATACCGATTGCTGCTTGGTCCTCGCATGTCCTGATATTGCCCCGCACCCTTTGAGGCTGTTGCCCTTTCTGTACTTGCCCGAGGCCATCTAACCTAAAAAACCGCCCAGTCTACGCCACACAACCCCTGCTACCCGTGTAGCCGCTTGCTGCGTGTAGTGGACTCCTGACCTATCCAGAGGAACCCGAAACCTCACCACCCTATGGCGCAAGTCGAGGAATCTGCAGCCCACACGGTCGCAGAACCGTCTCAGTCTCTGATTTCATCCCGCTAGCGAGACTGACAGTCTTCACCAAATCAGATAGCCGCCGGAAGCCAGAGAGGATTTCCTCCGATTCATAGCGACACACATCATTGGTGCCGACATGAGCGACCACCTGCAGATGGGTGCACCCTGTACCCTTCATGGCATCCGGAAGGACCCTTTCCACATCTGGAATGACTCCCCCCGGTATGCACACGGAGTGCACATTGGTTTTCTTCCCCTCTTCTGCTGCCATATCCCTAAGGGGCCCCATTACGCGCCTGACGTTGGAGCTCCCAACTACCAGTAAGCCCACCCTCTGCGACCGCCCAGATCTTGCAGACTGAGGGGCAACCTCTGGAACAGGACAAGCAGCCATGTCCGGCCGAAGATCAGTATCAGCCTGAGACAGCGCCTGAAACCGGTTCGTCAGACAAACTGGAGAGGCCTTCCGTTCAGCCCTTCGTAATGTCTTTCGCCCCCTGCCACACCTCGAGACGACCTCCCACTCTACCACAGGTGAGGGATCAGCCTCAATGTGGGCAATATCCCGGGCAGCCACAGTCGTAGCCCGATCGGGGGATGCGTGGGACGAGCTGGCCGTCCCCGACAAACCCCCATCCGGACCCCTACAGTGGTGCCCATTGGCAACAGCCTCAAGCTGTGTGACCGAAGCCAACACTGCCTGAAGCTGGGAGCGAAGGGATGCCAACTCAGCCTGCATCCGAACACAGCAGCTGCAGTCCCTATCCATGCTAAAAACTGTTGTGCAAAGAACGTCTGAACTAATGTACAGAGAGCACAAACAAATCGACACAAAATTTAAACGGTTATTAAAATACAAGATTGCCTAGTATATGCTGTAATGCTGCTACTTGCGCACTGCAGACACACTGCTCGGCGGCGGAAGGAGACTACGCGATTTTACACTATTCAGGGACTAAAAGGCGATGCTACAACTCTCAAATACTATAATACGCGCGAAATTTATGATTTAAACAATGCAAGTACCAAAAACACGCAAAGAAATTAATTAAACTATGTAACAAATAAGTGAGCTAGGAGTATACGACTTTCTGCTGGCAGCTGCTTATTCAACGGCGGCAGAGGGCACATTGGCTGTGACCAACCGACACTGGCCGTTCAAAACAAAACAGAAGACAGACGATTACCCGAATTTACACTATTCAGGTACTAAAACGCGATGCCACAACTCTCAAATACTATAATACGCCCGAAATTTATGAATTAAACAATGCAAGTACCAAAAACACGCAAAGAAATTAAGAATTAAACTATGTAACAAATAAGTGAGCTAGGAGTATACGACTTTCTGCTGGCACTGATGGCCGGGACGCATCATCCAGGGAAGTTGGGCCGCCGGGTTGCAACTCTTATTTTAGGAGACTTGCGTGTCAGTGATGATGAGAACAACACTGCACCCATTCCACGAACGGAGAAAATCTCCGACGGAGCAGGGAATCGAATTCTGACCCCACGGCGCCGAAATGAAGGAGTGGGGCAGATTGAGTAGGGGTTGCAACCTCTGGCCTGGCCACCATCTCCCGTTCCCACCCTCCAGGAACAAAGGAAAGCGTATGGAACGTTTATTTATTTATTTTTCATTTCGCTCTTTTTTATTTGTATTTATTTATTTATCTTTGTCATTAATACACCATCGAGAATATCAGGAAACCGGTGTCCCGGGAGAGGAGGACACAGCAAGACGTCAGACTAATTGAGACTATCAACGTACAGTTTTTCCGAAAGAACATTCCGAATACCAGTGAATATATATGTTCTAAGTGTGGAGGAGACGGGCATCAACTCTTCATGACAGGAACAATCCAACTCTGGGGTGGGTTAAGGAAGACACCGCAAAGGAAACTGGAGAAAAATTGTCAGTATTTTGGATTGCGGACAACTGCAAAATTTCGTTCATTAAGGAACTAGCAAGAGTGAAGTTTCCTCGCCATCAACAAACAAGTAATATGCTGCGTGTCCACAAATCCACCTCACAGAGTTTGTCTTCGCTTGCGGGAAGTATCCCGCGTCCGGAAAGAGGAGCGCTTGATTAGGTATCTGATGGGAAGTCGTACAGGTAATTAGGGACAGCATCTGTCGCACCGAGAACCAGACAACTCCTGCCGATCTGCTGATATCAACCTGACGTTCGATTTGACGCTATTATAGTGTTATACTAGCCATGAACCTACTGCGTTACTTTGATCTTCGAACTGATTTACCCAGCCAGGTGAAAAAGGACCAACAGTTCAAAGTGGATATCCTGGCCACGGAGCATGGATGCATTTTTGACTTTAATGAACATAGTGAGGATTCAAAGAAGTGACAAGTGACGTGAGTCAAATTTTAAAAAAGGTGAAGTCGTACGGAACTTCTGGTTGGGCGACTCTGAAGGGCAGGTTCAGATATCTAATTGGAAAAGATTTTCTGTTCTCCGCACACAATGGCACCTTTCCTTTAGGAAATGTGAAAGTTTTTTGTTCATTTGTATGTCATAAACGTAGGTGAGTGCAATGGTTTTGTGACTTGTTTGTGTTGGATGATGGTGAGAGAAGGGAGAGCTTGGACCCAGACGTACTAACCATCAACAGTGTCACACGCTATCAGTTCATGAGACATTACAGAGAGGTTTGGGGAATTAATCCAGGATATTCGCACAAGGTTTTCTGATCAGGTAGTTTATCGCAGCACCGTTCCTCGCTTCTCCGTAAAGGCAGAAGGAAAGCTGTTGATATACTTTCCGGGATGTGAGGTCGTGGTCCAAGAACTTTTCTGCTCCTTACGTTTCGTCCAGGACTACGCTGGACTTCCTCAGAGGCGCTGCTCCGCTGAGTCTTGCCGACTCACTGGTCGGGTGTCTGAGAGCGACTTACATATTGTGAGAAAGGGGAGCGTGGCTCAGGTGACACGTGATGAGCAGTGATAATCCATAGCAAAGATAAGGTTGACTATCGATTACCACCTTGTCAAAGATAAAAATTGTTAGCAATTTTGTAGAGCCACTGTCCAAATATCGCTGAGTTTCATAGCCTCCTCTTTCCTATGAAAATTATCGTTATGTTTATAAATTTCGATAGCTTCTCTATAAAGCCGTGGATAGTAATTTAACGTTGTAGATAAAACTTCGGTATCCGAAAACTTCACTTGGTGGTTGCCTGGTTGAAGAGCATATTCCGCTACAGCTGACTTTTCTATTTTTCCAAGTCGACAAAGACTTTTATGTTCTTTCAGTCGCGTGTTTACGCTTCTTTTCGTAGTACCAACGTAAATTTTACCACAGGTACATGGAATTTTATACACACCACAATATATAAGTCGCTCTCAGACACCCGACCAGTCAGTCGGCAAGACTCAGCGGAGCAGCGCCTCTGAGGAAGTCCAGCGCAGTCCTGGACGAAACGTAAGGAGCAGAAAAGTTCTTGGACCACGACCTCCCATCCCGGAAAGTATATCAACAGCCATGTCAACCGGTCGTGAAAGCCTTCATTCTACAGAAGGAAAGATGCCAACAGCACATGGCGTACCCGGGCGGGCGTTGATCTGACGAGGAACGGTGTACTCAGCAGGGCAAGATTCTTAGGTTAGAAGTGTTAGCCCACATATTCGCGTTAGGTACGTGAACCACCTGAAAATACTCACATCGCCCGCCCGGCTATCTGCGCGGTCTAAGGCGCTGCTTCCCGAACGGGAAGGCATGCCGGTCCCCGGCACGAATCCGCCTGGCGGATTTGTGTCGAGGTCCGGTGTGCCGGCCAGCCCGTGGATGGTTTTTAAGGCGGTTTTCCATCTGCCTCGGCGAACGCGGGCTTGTTCCCCTTATTCCGCCTCAGTTACAGTGTATCGGCGATTGCTGCGCAAATACTTTTTCCACGTACGCGTACACCGTAATGACTCCACCACGCAAACATTTGGGGCTACACTCGTCTGGTATGAGACGTTCCCGGAGGGGTCCTCTGGGGCCGAACGGCACAGTAACCCTGGGTTCGGTGTGGGCCGATGGTGGGACCGGGTGGACTGCTATAGCCTGTTGTGGGACTGGGAGCTACTGAGGGCTAGGGGGGATACAGCGGGACGAAGCCTCTCCATCGATTCTAGGTCCCCGGTTCAGTACACACAGTAGAGAGCTCACGTATTAAGATAATTCTGAAAAGGATTACGCAGGTTCGAATCCTGCCTCGGGCATGGATGTGTGTGATGTCCTTAGATTACTTAGGCTTAACTACTTCTACGTTCTAGGCGATTGATGACCTCAGACGTTAAGTCGCATAGTGCTCAGAGCCATTTGAACCATTTGAAAAGGATTATATTAATTCAGATTGTGAAATATCATCACCTGATCTGATATTGTATAGTGTGTTTCTAAATCACCCGAAAAATTTCTTCGAATGCGGACTGGAGGCTGGGTCGATAACTATTTTGTAACGAAACGATGTCCAGAAAAACAGGGAAACGAACACATCGGACAAAGTGTTTCACCCTTCCGCAACTACTGTATGTAACAGCTTTAGTAACTTACTGAGATTCTAACAACTGCAACAACAGTTGGTTAACAAAATAGTCAGTTGTTCTGACCACCTACGAAAACTCTTCAAATGGTTTTGGTCTCGATTACTTTTGATTAGCGAACAGTTACATCACAGCCTACTATTGGCGAATTACTGGTGGTAAAAGGGCTTACACCTTTTTTCCTTCCTCCTTAAAAACTGTATCTCATACATTAATATCTGACGTCTCAATAAAAACTACAGTTTTCTTTTTTCAACACTTTATTACGAACGTATTCCATATGTACTCTCAGTTCACAAGTAGGAAAAAAAGTGGTATATGCGATGTCCATTTACAACAGATCTGGATAGAAGGTAAATCTGTCATCAGTCAGCACCACACTGCTCTACTAATCACAGTCCTACTGAGACAGGTACGCCGTTGCCTTACTTCGACCTCTGAACTGATTTACCCAGCCAGCTATCTGAGGATCTGCTCTTCGACGTGTACTCCGATCCATGTGCAACTCAGCAATTTTAACATTAACGAACATAGGAGTGAAAGAAGTGATACGCGAAAGAAATCCAATTCAGAAAGTATTACCCAATGAGAAAATAGTAACGTTAGGTGCCTGTAACAGAATACCCATATCAAAGGTACTTCTGTTACTGAGAGCCCATATAGTAGAATAAGCATACAAGGAGTATATTAATTCAGACTGTGAATATCATGAACTTATCTATTTGAGTCATTAGTCTTCTGACTGGTTTGATGCGGCCCGCCACGATTTCCTCTCCTCTGCCAACCTCTTCATCTGAGAGTAGTACTCACAACTTACGTACTCAATTATTTGTTGGATGTATTACAATCTCTGTCTTCCTCTACAGTTTTTCCTTCTACAGCTCCCTCTAGTACCATGGAAGTCATTCCCTCATGTCGTAACAGATCTCCTATCGTCCTGTGTCTTCTCCACGTCTGTGTGCATATTCGTTTCCTCTCCGATTCTGTGGAGAACATCCTCATTCCTTAACTTATCTGTCCACCTAATTTTTACTTTCGTCTGTAGTACCACAACTCAAATACTTCGATTATCTTCAGTTCCGGTTTTCTCGCAGTCCATGTTTCACTACCATATAGTGCTCCGCTCGAAACGTGCATTCTCAGAAATTTCTTCAAATTAAGGCCTATGTTTGATATTAGTAGACCTCTTTCAGCCAGGAATGCCCTTTTTGCCAGTGCTAGTGTAAGTAGGCTGTTTATGTTTTCTTATTGGCAACGTTACGTAGCGCTCTATATGAAAATCACTGGCTGTGCTGTGTGCAGTCTGTGGCTAGTTTGCATTGTTGTCTGCCATTGTAGTGTTGGGCAGCGGCAGCTGGATGTGAACAGCGCGTAGCGTTGCGCAGTTGGAGGTGAGCCGCCAGCAGTGGTGGATGTGGGGAGAGAGATGGCGGAGTTTTGTAATTTGTCATGAACCGCTATATATATTATGACTATTAAGGTAAATACATTGTTTGTTCTCTATTAATATCTTTCATTTGCTAACTGTCCCTATCAGTAGTTAGTGCCTTCCGTAGCTTGAATCTTTTATTTAGCTGGCAGTAGTGGCGCTCGCTGTATTGCAGTAGTTCGAGTAATGAAGATTTTTGTGAGGTAAGTGATTTCTGAAAGGTATAGTTTAATGTTACTCAGGGCCATTCTTTTGCAGGGATCTTTGATAGTCAGATTGCGTTGCGCTAAATAATATTGTGTGTCAGTTTAAGCACAGTCTTGTATAAATTGCTCAAAGGGGACGTTTCACTAGTCCGCTTTTGATGTCTTCCTTCCTCCGTTCGTCACTGGTTAATTTGCCACCTAGATGACCGAATTCCGTAACTTCATCTACTTCGTGACCATCAATCCTGATCTTAAGTTCTCTCGCTGTTCTCATTTCCGCTACTTCTCATTACTCTCGTCTTTCTTCGATTTACACTCAACTCGTATTCTATACACATTAGACCATTCCATTCAGCAGATCATGAAATTCTTATTCAATTTCACTCAGGATAGCAATGTCATCAGCGAATCGTATCATTGATATCCTTTCACACTGAATTTTAATTCCACTCCTAAAACCTTTCATTTCTATAATTGCTTATTCGATGTAGATTTAACAGTAGGGACGAGAGACTGCATCCCTGTCTTACACCCTTTTTACTCCGGGCACTCCGTTCTTGGTCGACCACTCCTATTATTCCCTCTTGACTCCTGTACATACTGTATATCACCCGTCCCTCCCTATTGCTTACCGCTATTTTTCTCAGAATTTCCAACATCTTGCACCATTTTACATTTTCGTGCGCTTTTTGCAGATCGACAAATTCTATGAACATGCCTTGATTTCTCTTTACTCTTGCTTCCATTATCAACCACAACGTCAGAATTGCCTCACTGGTGTCTCTATCTTTCCTAAAGCCAAACTGATCGTCATGTAAGACATCCTCTATTTCTTTTCTGATGTTGGTATAGTATGTTTCTAAATCACGCAAACAAATACCTCTAATACAGGGAGGATGTTAGTTTTGAAAGTTACTTTGTAAGTAGACTGTTTATGTTTTCTTATTGGCAACATTACGTAGCGCTCTGTATGAAAATGACTGGCTGTGCTGTGTGCAGTCTGTGTGCTAGTTTGCATTGTTGTCTACCATTGTAGTGTTGCGCAGCGGCAGCTGGATGTTAACAGCGCATAGCGTTGGGCAATTGGAGGTGAGCCGCCAGCAGTGGTGGATGTGGGGAGAGAGATGGCGGAGTTTTGAAATTGAACTGCTATATATATTATGATTATTAAGGTAAATACAGTGTTTGTTCTCTATTACAATCTTTCATTTGCTAACTATCCCTATCAGTAGTTAGTGACTTCCGTAGTTTGAATCTTTTATTTAGCTGGCAGTAGTGGCGCTCGCTGTATTGCAGTAGTTCGAGTAACCAACCTACCAATCTTCTTCAAAACGTCGAATGACTCTGCTGTGGGTTTGCTCTGTTGTGGCCCATTACCTGTCAGCATGTCAAGAGTCAGCACTTTCTTTCAGTTGGAAGGACAACACTACTTCTTCAAGACTGCATGAAAATCCACTACTTCCGTGTGCATTGTCTTTTACTGCTCAGACTTTGAAAAAAAAAAAACACTGAAATTTTACTGTGATGAACAATCCGGACTGTCTTTATGGACTGTGAGAAACTTTTAGCTTTTGACCAACATTTTTATCAATAAGTGTGTGCATTTGATATCTTTGTTATTGTAATTATGGAAAAATTTTTCAAATCTGTATTGGCCACTGCCCCAAACAATTTGTAAAATTTTTTGTTGGGAGCGTGGGGGCTATGTAAGTAGGCTGTTTATGTTTTCTTATTGGCAACATTACGTAGCGCTCTGTATGAAAATCACTGGCTGTGCTGCGTGCAGTCTGTGGCTAGTTTGCATTGTTGTCAGCCATTGTAGTGTTGCGCAGCGGCAGCTGGATGTTAACAGCGCTTAGCGTTGGGCAGTTGGAGGTGAGCCGCCAGCAGTGGTGGATGCGGGTAGAGAGATGGCGGAGTTTTGAAATTGAACTGCTATATATATTATGATTATTAAGGTAAATACAGTGTTTGTTCTCTGTTAAAATCTTTCATTTGCTAACTATCCCTATCTGTAGTTAGTGACTTCCGTAGTTTGAATCTTTTATTTAGCTGGCAGTAGTGGCGCTCGCTGTATCGCAGTAGTTCGAGTAACCAAGATTTTTATGAGGTAAGCGATTTGTGAAACGCATAGGTTAATGTTAGTCAGGGCCATTCTTTTGTAGGGATTTTTCAAAGTCAGATTGCGTTGCGCTAAAAAATATTGTGTGTCAGTTTAAGCACAGTCATGTATAATTTTCCTAAGGGGACGTTTCAACTCGGGTAGGAAATTACGTCGCGATTAGTGCAGGAGCAAATAAATCGGGAAAAGCCTTCCACTGTCCCGTGTCTGCTGTAAGAAGAGCTTCAATAACTTCTAACAACTGCGAAAACTGGCAGTCCATTTAACTGTTCTAAATACTGTTTGGTCAAATTCCTATCATAAACAAAAACTGCTGAATCAGATGATTAGATTACAAAATCCATCGTCTTGTTCACATTATTATTTCATTAAAATTTTACTTATTTCGAATAAAGTAGCATGTGTCATTACACTGCCTTATTATCTGATGCGATATAAAGGACATGGGTCTACCCAGTAGGTCCAAGTGGCATCATTTTGCGGATAAACTGATGTTTATTTTTATTACGAATACAGCATACAACATTCTCGCTGAACATTTCAATGGACTATCGATTTTCGCTCTTAGTAACTGACGAAAATTGTGTAACATTGTGATAAGTACCAGTGTACTGATATTGATTATAATTATGTATTTGATACGAAGGAACCTTCCTTTAACTTGATGTAGTGTTAATCGAATATGTTAGCTTCACCGGAACGGCTTTTCTGTGAAAAATATAAAGCACAGTAGATTTTGATGATTCCATGCTGATTTGCTGATGTTCTTTAAATGCACTGAAACTGCTTTGTATACAGAAAGTGTTTTTTCCAGATGTAATTACTCTTAGAAAGGAGTGTTTAGGGATCAGTATCCTGGAAACCGCATACAAAGTTAAAGCAAGAACAGTAAACAAACTGCCCCGTGAACCATGGACGTTGCCGAGGTGGGGGTGGCATGCGTGTCTCAACGGTACAGATAGCCACCTCAACAGAGGCATTTATGTCGAGAAGCTAGACAAAAGTGTGGTTTTTGAAGAGGGGAGCAGACATTTCACTAGTTGCAGGGGCATTAGTTTGGTTGACGCACTGATCAACCAACATCGTGTTGCTCTGGTTGTACCGCGAGCGGCTGAAAGCAAGGGGAAGTTACACCCGTTGCTTTCCCCGAGGGTGCGGACTGTTACGTGGTTAACTAATGCCATCGTCTTGGGTAAAATATTTTGGAGGTAAAATACTGCCCCATTCGGATCTCCGGGTGGGGACTACTTAGGAAGATGTCATCACTAGGAAAAGCATCCTACTGATCGGGTGGATAGGTTAGAAGATTTGAAAAGTGAAATAGACAGTTTTGCAGTCAGATATGGTGGTCATTTATGAAGTTCGTTGCAGGATGAACAAGACTTCTGGTCAGGTGAGCAAAAGGTTACAAATAAAAAAGCAAATAGAGGTAATGTATGAGTAGGTCTAATAATAAGTAAGAAAACAGGAATGCTGGCACGGTCTAAGGCGCTGCAGTCACGGACTGTGCGGCTGGTCCCGGCGGAGGTTCGAGTCCTCCCTCGGGCATGGGTGTGTGTGTTTGGCCTTACGATGACTTAGGTTAAGTAGTGTGTAAGCTTAGGGACTGATGACCTTAGCAGTTAAGTCCCATAATATTTCACACACATTTGAACTTTTTTTTTATTTTATTTTTTTTTATTTTTTGTTTTTTTAATGCAGGCAAGCTACTACGAGCAGTATAGTGAACGCATTATCGTAGCCAAGACAGGCTCAAAGCCAACACCCATCATAGTAGTATAAGTTTATATGCCCACTAGCACTGCATATGAGGAAGAGATTGAAGTAATGTATGATGAGAAAAAGAAATTATTCGGATATTTAAGAGAGACGAAAACTTAACTGTGATGGGTAACTGGAATTAGTCAGGAATTCAGTAGTAGGAAGAGGAATAGGAGGGAAAATAGTTGGTGAATATGGAGTGGGGCAAAGGAATGAAAACGGAAGCCGCCTGGTAGAATTTTCCACATAGCATAACTTAATCATCACTAACACTTGGTTTATGAATCATGAGAGAATGACGTGTACGTGGAGGAATCCTGGAGACGGTGGAAGGATTCAGGTTGAGTATACAAGTATACTAGTAAGATGGAGATTTTGGAACCAGATTTCATATTGTAAGAAATTTCCAGGGGCAAACGTGAATCTGACCACAATTTATTGGTTATGAACTGTAGCATAAAATTGACAAATTTGCAAAAAGGTAGGAAATTAACGAGAAAGGTCCTACAAAAATTGAAAGAACCAGAGGTTATTGAGTTTATTGAAATTTTCAAAGGAAGTGGTGGACAGCAATTGAGTGAAACAGAGGTTTTGAGGTTATTGAAATTTTCAAAGGAAGCGGTAGGCAACAATTGACTGAAATAGGGGAAAGGAATAGAGTAGAAGATGAACGGATAGCTTTGAGGGATGAAACAGTGAAGGCTGATGTGGACCAAATAGGTAAAAAGACAAAGCCTAGTAGGAATCCTTGCATATTATAATTGATATTGAATTTAAGTGATGAAAGGAAAAGATATAAAAATACAGCAAAAGAAGCAGGCGAAAGGTGATACAAACATCTAAAGAACGAGACCGATGTTCAAGTTGGCTAAGCGGGAGTGGCTAGAAGACAAATATATCCGTAGAAGCATGTATAACAAGGGGAAAGATAGATACCGCCAATAGGAAAATTACAGGAGCCTTTAGGGAAAAAGAAGAGACCGCACAAATATCAAGATCACAGATGGAAAACGAGGATTAAACAAAAAAGGGAAAGCTGAAAGATGTAAAGAATATATAAAGGTGTGATACAATGGAAATGAACTTGAGGCAATATTATAGGAAGGGAAGGGGAAGTAGATGAGGTGCGACTGGAGATACGATAATGCGAGAGGCATCCGACAGATCAATGAAAGACCCGAGCCGAAACAAGACCCCTGGAATAGATGATATTCCGTCAGAACTGTTGATATCCTTGAGAGAGCTAGCCATGACGAAACTATTCCTAACCGGCCGCCGTGGCCGAGCATACCAAAGCGCCTAGAACCGCTATGCCATAGCGGCCGGCGCCGGAGTAGGGGGAATATAAAATGTAGAATGCAATGATAAGGAAAATGTTTCTCAACAAGAGAAATTTGTTAACAGTGAATAAAAATTTAAGTGTTAGGAAGTCTTTTCTGAAGGCATTTGCTTGGAGTATAGCCTTGTACGGACGTGAATCAGGATCATTAAGCAGTTCAGACAAAAAGAGAACAGAACCTTTTCGAAATGTCGTTCTACAAAAGAATGCCGAAAGGGGAGTTGGTAGATCGTGTAAATAATCAGGAGGAATGGAATAGAATTCGGGAGAAAAGAAATGTGTGGCACACACTACTGGCCACTAAAAGTACTGTACCACGAAGATGACGTGCTAAAGACGCGAACTTTAGCCGACAGGAAGACGATGCTGTGATATGCAAATGATTAGCTTTCCAGAGCTTTCACACAAGGTTGGCACAGGTGGCGACAACTACAACGTACTGACATGAGGAAAGTTTCCAACCGATTTCTCATACACAAACAGCAGTTGACCGGCGTTGCCTGGTGAAACGTTGTTGTGATGCTTCGTGTAAGGAGGAGAAATGCGTACCATCACGTTACCGACTATGATAAAGGTCGGATTGTAGCCTATCGCGATTGCGGTTTATCGTATCGCGACATTGCTGCTCGCGTTGGTCGAGATCCGATGACTGTTAGCAGAATATGGAATCGGTGGGTTCAGGAGGGTAATACGGAACGCCGTGCTGGATCCCAACGGCCTCGTATCACTAGCAGTCGAGATGACAGGCATCTTATCCGAATCGCTGTAACGGATCGTGCAGCCACGTCTCGATCCCTGAGTCAACAGATGGGGACGTTTGTAAGACAACAACCATCTGCACGAACAGTTCAACGACGTTTACAGCATCATGGACTATCAGCTCGGAGACCATGGCTGCGGTTACCCTTGCCGCTGCATCACAGTCAGGAGCGCCTGCGATGGCGTACTCAACGACGAACCTGGGTGCACGAATGGCAAAACGTTATTTTTTTCGGATGAATCCAGGTTCTGTTTACAGCATCATGATGGTCGCATCCGTGTTTGGCGACATCGCGGTGAATGCACAGTGGAAACGTGTATTCGTCATCGCCATACCCGGCGTGATGGTATGGGGTGCCATTGGTTACACGTTTCGGTTACCTCTTGTTCGCATTGACGGAACTTTTTGAACAGTGGGCGTTACATTTCAGATATGTTACGACTCGTGGCTCTAACCTTCATTCGATCCCTGCGGAACCCTACATTTCAGCAGGATAATGCACGGCCGCATGTTGCAGGTTCTGTACGGGCCTTTCTGGATACAGAAAATGTTCGACTGCTGCCCTGGCCAGCACATTCTCCAGGTCTCTCACCAACTGAAAACGTCTGGTCAATGGTGGCCGAGCAACTGGCTCGTCACAATACGCCAATCACTACTCTTGATGAAGCGTGGTATCGTGTTCTGCACACGCTCTGTTTGACTCAATGCCCAGGCGTATCAAGGCCGTTATTACGGCCAGAGGCGGTTGTTCTGGGTACTGATTTCTCAGTATCTATGCACCCAAACTGCGTGAAAATGTAATCGTATGTCAGGTCTAGTATAATATATTTGTCCAATGAATACCCGCTTATCATCTGCATTTCTTCTTGGTGCAGCAATTTTAATGGCCAGTAGTGTAATTTGACGAAAAGATGGTCGATAAAACACACTCCGAGACATTCAAGGAATGGTCAGTTTTGTACTGGAGGGAAGGGTCGGGGATAAGACTAGCATAGGGTGACCAAGAGACAGGTTCCCGGGTTCGATTCCCGGCGGGGTCAGGGATTTTCTCTGCCTCGTGATGACTGGGTGTTGTGTGCTGTCCTTAGGTTAGTTAAGTTTAAGTAGTTCTAAGTTCTAGGGGACTGATGACCATAGATGTTAAGTCCCATAGTGCTCAGAGCCATTTTTTGATCAAGAGACGAGTACAGAAAAGAGACAAATGCAGAAAGCAGGTTCAAACTGATGTGGGTTGTGGTAGTTATAAGGAGATGAAGCGGCGTGGAGAGCTGCGTCAAAACGGTCCTCGGAATGAAGATCATAACAAAAACAGTAAACAAGAGATTAAAGGTTATAACTGAGAGTCTATTAGGCGAAAACGAATGGGATTCTAGAGAGGCAGGTCGAAAATAGGTG
Source organism: Schistocerca cancellata (assembly GCF_023864275.1). NCBI lineage: Eukaryota > Metazoa > Arthropoda > Insecta > Orthoptera > Acrididae > Schistocerca > Schistocerca cancellata. Next base: position 42,224,264 of record NC_064632.1, on the reverse strand, counting down.
CAGTATAAATCATAAAATTACTGAATAATGGAGAGGGTATAACAGGGAAACCCATTTAGCATTTATTGATATTCGATAATGTTGACAGAGAGGGAAAGATTATATGCACAACACTAATAAACTGCAAAAGGCGACTGTTTCCTGAGTGGAAGTAGAGATAGTTCTGTATCAAAAGGCACCTTCCCAGTTTCGCTCCTAGCCAGTTTTCCTTGTAAGGATGTTGGTAACCTGTTGTCCCCGTGGGCGCAGCGAAAGAAGATTCAGAATTTGTTGTTTATTTCCGTAAGTTGCAAGCAGTGTCTTGATTCGCTGTTGACATCGTCTGACGTCACACGCCCGTTCCTCGTTGGCCGTTGCTACGGCGTTTGCCGCCCGCAGTGGCTTCGGCGTTGGCACGCCGCGGCAGTGAGTGAAGGCGGCGCGTGTGTCGGACTTACACACGCCGATATGGGAGATGCTCTGCCCCTCTCGCTCACCGCCGTTCTTCTTCATCCGCAGAACCGCGATGACGGTTGCCGTATGGCCTCGTGGTAGGAGGATGGCCTGCTTTGCAGGTAGGCCGTGGCTTGTCCGCCAAAGTACCGAGAACGCTCGTGGCCTGAACCGAAATGACTGGGGAGACCACAAGGTCCACCTATCAGAGACAGCGGCAGATTATGGTGTTCATTTCTTTCAGGTACTGTGTACTGATGGTTGTGTAGCCATTTCATCATTTTCCATTCTTTTGGTGTACTGTCATTTGCTCACGAAACCGTTTGTATATATTTCATGTGCTACGTGAACTTTAGAAATTCAACACTTCCGTTTATTACAGAGGCATTTGCCTGATTTAAACTACTCAGTGGTATCTGCCTTCTGTCTGTAATATTATAAGTCTGCGCCGTGGTACGCCTTTCTGGCACACCAGCTCTTTGGCACGCGATTATCGATTACCCGGCTGTACTACGTACGATCTTTGCCCCTGCTGCAGTGTGCGATTTGCAGGGGGGGGGGGAATGGGGGGGATTTCCCCCTCTCTGCATCAGACCATCCCCTCCTCTGGTTTTAGTTTATGCATCCCAACCTGGGATGTTTGTTTCCCACGCACTGGAGTAAAACTTTACATATAATTTAAATTTGTGGAGCCGAACACTGAAAGTTTTTAATACAGTCTTACTATTAATACTATTAATATGTTTGCTTGTTAATTTTGAAAAAGTGTTATCTAGTAGTTATTGTTGTTGTCTTCAGTCCAGAGACTGATTTGATGCAGCTCTCCATGCATGTAGTAGTTAAGCATTTCAAAACGTTTAGAACTAAAGCATCATTAACATGTAGTCATTGTTGCTTTCGTCTAAGGTGCGTCATCTGTTTACTTGCGAGCTTGTATCATGATGGACGACAGTACAACGGTTTCCAATAAAACTTGTTTAATAATATATACACGTTTGTCCTTTGAGGGAGTTGCTTGCGATTATTTTTTTGACATTTTCGAATGAGAAAGTGGGACAGGAGAATGCATTTTCAGTACACTGTTAGCAGCTCTTGAAAATTATGGCATTACAAATGATGAACTAAAAAACCACCTTGTAAGTGTCACAACAGATGGTTGCTCAACAATGCTTGCACCTTACAAAGGTGTAGCCGCTCTACTGCGTAGTCATTTACATAAGGATTTAACTGTCGTTCACTGTATGAACCACAAAATGAAATTAGCTGTCCACGATGTTATGAATGATGTAGCAGATGTATACCATATAAAGGTTTTTTTTAGATTCCTTATATTCTGTGTTTTCTCGAAGTCCCAAAAATCAGCCTACTAAGTGTTTCACAAGAATTATCCTCGCAGCTATTAAAACTAGGCCATATTTTTCGCGTACGTTGGGTTGCTTCCTCATTTAATGCTTTTCGAGCTTTTCTTGAAAGTCACAGTTCTCTTGTCCATCTCTTTGAAAAACTGAGACATGATGGTTCCTGATCAACTCAGGAGAGATCTAAATTTGAAGGTTTACTAAAACATCTCACAAAGTGGCTTTTCTGATAGTGCATACGCGTGAATAGTGAGTTTCGGCATTAACATCTATTTATAAATAACTGTTTATCCATGGGTAACGCCACGGTACAAGCTAGTAACATATACAATTATACTAACCCCCCCACTGGTAAAAGCACAAATCGCACACTGCCCTGCTGTGACCTGGCGGCTGTTTTGGCGGTCGGAGAGTTGCGGCCGGACTCGCTACGAGGCGGAAGGACGTGCTGGCGGGGACGAAGGAGGAAAACACGCGGGCTCGGTCACCAACGGCGCGGCCGGTCTACCTTGTAACACGGGCGCGAGTTTGTCGGGGACCAGCCCGATGTCAGCTCCGGGCGTTGCTCGCCGCATTGCTTCGGTGCCTGTTTTCTCGGAGAAACCCATTCCTCGAGACCATCTCGAACAACGCTCTCCATCGAAGGTGTAAATGGTTTTGGTGCCTTTGTTTCGTTGAACGATTTGCGTTCCAGCGAGTGTACTTGTTTGTTCGTTGCCGTAATGTACGTGTTGATGAAGTAAGAGCAGCCGGCAACGTGTGTGACTACATGGAGACCTGCGGTCACTACCTCCTTTAAAATATCAGTTTTCCCAAAAGATGCAGTAACTGTAAAGTATTCAAGATAGTAGGTCATAGTGTAGTTGTAATTTTCTGCATGCCAAGCTTGCATAACTGGCAGCTACATCGCAGACCTATGCAATGAAATTAAAGTGCACAACCTAGTATCCTTGTGAAGTTGTGCATTTGAATAACGTGATATTATCTTGAAATTATTTCCATTTCATCTTTGTACACATTGTCGGCCTTAATCATATGTGTAAATTTCGTTTGACAAATTATGAGAGTGTAAAGGTCTGATACTATATTTTCAGCATTGGAATTGTGTACAGTTATTAGTTTAAATGTTTTACAGCATTGATATTGCTGAAAAATTTCACTCACTTTTATAGAAAGCATTTATGGGTTCTTTATTTATATTGTTTATTGATCTCTTAACTTATATTTATTGATGTTTGCTGGATGTTTGCCGTGTTTTCTGCGGTCTATTTGTGTTCCAGTTTTCTGCGAGTTGGGGTGTGTGGGAGCGGCGAGACGTTCTGTTTCTGTGCACAGAAGTTGTGACGTGTCTCCTAATGGGAAGTGACCCCCGGTTGGGCCCCGGAGTTTAGGTGTTGTTTTGAGCGGCTGGTCTGTTGCTTCCGGCATTTTAAGTTAAGTCACCTTTTGCCCAGGACAGCCTGGCGACACTGTCCGTTTGGTAGTTATTGAAAATATTTTATTTATATGTAAAAACAAGTGGGTTTTTAATTTCTATGGAAATCAATTGTATTAATTAACTTGTTGTGTTCCATGTGTTATTTGAGTTTGTAATGAACTGGTGTGTGTTGTAAATCGCTTCCATATTGTAGATTATTGCCTTTAAAAAAAGAAGAAAAGAAACTACCTGTGCCACCTTTAAAATCACCTTCAGATTTTAATTTGTCTCTTAAGTCTTGAAATCTCCGTGGCTCATCCTTTAAGTATGTTGTTGTAACAATATACTTTGATATTGCCTTAAGAAAGGCCACGTGTCGATTGCCTCTAATCTGTTTTATAAAAGCTTGTTTTGAATAAATTGTTAATAATTGATTTGCTAGTTATTGTGTTAAGGAGTGACATAGTAGGGGGCTTGTCCTTCCATGCTAGGTGTACCCCTCATCCCTACTTCCTAAGTCACAAGGTCTTTCACTAAAACATGTACAGTGTATGCTTGCTTACTTCCTAATCATAACATTCTCGTGCATTGTGTAGTCGTCAGTGAAACTTTGTATTGCTTGTGTCTAGTACTGGCTTGTTTCAGGTACACTATGAGATTTTGCACTCTATCTGTCGTATAAAGGAACTCGTAGGCTGATAACACACATACTGGATACAACGGCGCGGCGCCTCGAACCTAAGCAAGCTTCGCAAAAAAGGAAAGAGACCGTTCAAAATATTACTTCTGTTCGAAACGGACGTTATACCAAGCCGTTCCGAATGTTCTTTTGCGAGTTAAGTAACGTCTGAAGAGCTATGCACATCTTTCTCTTATCCTTGCCGTGGTTTTGCTGAGAATACTCTTGCATTGTTACGCCCCTTAAGTGACTTAAGTAAATTTTAATTCCTGTAGATCTGTTAGCTCATATGTAATTATCTTAGCAATTTTGAAAGTTTGTTTACTTCTGGACCGCTGTACTGAATAATTAACATGGTTCAGCATTATTAAGATTGGACTGATTCGGGGGAAGAGACCAAACAGCGAGGTCTTCTGTCTCATTGGATTAGAGAAGGAAGGGGAAGAAAGTCGGCCGTGCCCTGTCAAAGGGACCATCCCGGCATTTGCCTGAATCGATTTAGAGAAATCACGGAAAACCTAAATCAGGGTGGCCGGACGCGGGACTGAACCGTCGTCCTCCCGAATGCGGGTCCAGTGTGCTAACCACTGTTCCACCTCGCTCGGTCAGCTTTATTAATTTGTTGATTGTTTGGATTGTGTGTAAATTTTAACAGAATTGTTGGATAGAGTACAAGTTGTGAATTTGTTAAAACTGCGAGAATGTTAACAAATGTGCGACGTGTAAACGTAGCTGTGACTTAAGTCAGTCGTTCCCACCCTTTCTTATCCCGTACCCCGGTTAACTGCCACAGTCTGCAGAAAAGATTTAAACCAGTTGAGAGAGGTCAAGGAAGACCGAGAAAGTGATACGTACTGCGACAGGAAAAACATAGAAAATGATTAACGTTCGAAGTGAAGATGATGACACATAGTCAACATGGGTTTAGAAAACATCGTTCTTTATTCACTCGAATTGTTGAGTGCTACTGACAAGCAATTTCAAATTGATTCCATATTTTAGATTTCCAGAAGGCTTTTCATACTGTATCTTACAAGCGACTTGTATTCAAATTGTATGCTTATCGAATATCGCCCCAGTTATGTGACTGGATTCGTCGTTTCCTGTCAGAGAGGTCACGATTCGTAGCAACTGACGGAAAGTTATCGGGTAAAGCAGAAGTGATTTCTGGCGTTCCACGAGGTAGTGTTCTGGGCCCGCTGCTCCTCCTTATCTGTATAAACAATTTAGGAGGCAATCTAAGAATCCGTCTTAGGTTGTTCGCAGATGACGCTGTTGTTAATCGTCGAGTAAAGTCATCAGAATATAGAAACAAATTGAAAACAGATTTAGAACAGACATCTGCAAGGTGCGAAAATTGGCAATTGACTCTAATTAACGAAAAATGTAGGGTTATTCACACGACTGCCAAAAGGAATCTGTTAAACTTCGGTTACACGATAAATCAATCAAATCTAGAAACCGTAAATTCAACTAAATACCTAGTAATTACAATTACGAACAACTTAAATTGGAGAAAACACATGGAAAGTAATGTGGGAAGGGCAAAGCAAAGACTGCGTTTTATTGGTAGAACACTTGGAAAATTTAACAGATCTACTACAGAGACTGCGTACATTCCTCTTGCCCGTCCTCTTTTGGAGTACTGGTTCGCGGTGCGGGATCCTTACCAGATGAGATTGACGGTATACATCGAGAAAGTCCAAAGAAGCGCAGCACGTTTTGTCTTATCGCGAAATAGGGAAGAGAGAGTCACTAAAATGACACAGGATTTGGGGTGGACACCACTAAAACAAAGGCGTTTTTCGTTGCGGCGGAATCTTCTCACGAAATTTCAATCATGAACTTCTTCCGAATGCGAAAATATTTTATTGACGCCGACCTACATACGCAGAAACGATCATCGTAATAAAATCAGAGCTAGCACGAAAGATACTGGTGTTCGTTTTTTGCACGCTCTATTCGAGACTGAAATAATAGAGAACTATTTTGAAGGTTCCAGAATGAAATTTTCACTCTGTAGCCCAGTGTGCATTGATATGAAACTTCTTGGCAGATTAAAACTGTGTGTCGGACCGACACTCGAAATCGGGACCTTCGCATTTCGCAGGCAAGTTCTCTCGGAAGTTTAGAAGGTAGGAGACGAGGCACTGGCGGAATTAAAGCTGTGTGGACGGGTCGTGAGTCGTTCATGGGTAGCTCAGATGACAGAGCACTTGCCCGCGAAAGGCAAAGGTCCCGAGTTCGAGGCTCGGTCCGGCACACAGTTTTAATCTGCCAACAAGTTTCTTACTGTGAAGGATGTTTGATGAACCCTCTGCCATGAACTTAAGTGTGATTTTCAGAGTATCCATGTACACTATGTGATCAAAAGTATCCGCACACCTGGCTGAAAATGACTTACAAGTTAGTTTCGCCCTCCATCGGTAATGCTGGAATTCAGTATGGTGTTGGCCCACCATTAGCCTTGATGACAGCTTACACTCTCGGAGGCAGACGCTCAATCAGGTGCTGGAAAATTTCTTGGGGAATGGCAGCACATTCTTCACGGAGTGCTGCACTGATGTGAGGTATCGATGTAGGTTGATGAGGCCTGGGACGAAGTCGGCGTTCCAGAATATCCCAAAATTGTTCCGTAAGGTTCAGATCAGGACTCTGTGCAGGCCAGTCCATTAAATGGATGTTATTGTCGTGTAACACAGGCCGTGCATTATGAACAGGTGCTCGATCGTGTTGAAAGACCAATCGCCATTTCCGAATCGCTGTTCAACAGTGGGAAGCAGGAAGGTGCTTAAAACATCAATGTAGGCCTGTGCTGTGACCGTGCCACTCAACAGGGGGGCGCAAGCCCCTTCCATGAAAAACACGACCGCGCCATAACACCACCTCTCCAAATTTTACTGTTGGCGCTACACATGCTGCCGGATGGCGTTCACTGTGAATTCGTCGTAACTACACACTACCATCGGATCGCCACATTGTGTACCGTGATTCGTCACTCCACACAACGTTTTTCCACTGTTCAATAGTCCAATGTTTACGCTCCTTATACCAAGCGAGGCGTCGTTTAGAACTTAGCGAAGTGATTTGTGGCTTATGAACAGCCGCTCGACCATGAAATCCCAGTTTTCTCAACTCCCTCCTAACTGTCATGGTACTTACAGTGGATCCTTATGGGGTTTGGAATGGTCTGGATAGATTTCTGCCTATTACACATTACGACCCTTTTCAACTGTCGGCGGTCTCTGTCCGTCAAGAGACGAGGTCGACCTGTACGCTTTTGTGCTGTACGTGTCCCTTCACGTTTCCAGTTCACTATCACATCGGAAACAATGGACCTAAGGAGTGTGAGAATCTTGCGTACAGACGTATGACACAAGTGACACCAAATCACCTGACTACGTTCGAAGTCCGTGAGTTCCGCGGAGCGCCCCATTCTGCTCTCTCACGATGTCTAATAATAATGACTTTTGTATGTCCATCCTTTTAGCAGGACGTCTCTGGGACGACGGCCGTTTACTATAGTGACAAGTAAACAAAAACACCTACAGCCTTCCTTATATATATATATATATATATATATATATATATATATATATATATATATATATATGCCCGCATCTCGTGGTCGTTTGGTAGCGTTCTCACTTCCCACGCCCGGGTTCCCGGGTTCGATTCCCGGCGGGGTCAGGGATTATCTCTGCCTCGTGATGGCTGGGTGTTGTGTGCTGTCCTTAGGTTAGTTAGGTTTAAGTAGTTCTAAGTTCTAGGGGACTGATGACCATAGATGTTAAGTCCCATAGTGCTCAGAGACATTTGAACCATTCATTTGAAGCCTTCCTTATGATTTTATTTTATTTTGTCGCTACCAGTTTCAACGCTTCATTGCGTCATCTTCAGGCTATTTTTGATGTGATACAGGTTGATATGATCCCCATGCAAACCGCATCTGTTGCCAGCATTACTGGATACGCAGATAAAAAGTTCAAATGGCTCTGAGTACTATGGGACTTAACATCTGTGGTCATCAGTCCCCTAGAACTTACAACTATTTAAACCTAACTAACCTAAGGACATCACGCGCATCCATGCTGAGGCAGGATTCGAACCTGCTACCGTAGCAGACGCGCGGTTCCGGACTGAAGCGCCTAGAACCGCTCGGCAACCACGGCCGGCTGATACGCAGATAATGCGTCAGCACTCCAACCATCAATTGCCAACTGCGTGTGGTATGCATGGGCATCATATCAACCTGTATCACATCAAAAAAGCCGGCCGAAGTGGCCGTGCGGTTCTAGACGCTGCACTCTGGAACCGCGAGACTGCTACGGTCGCAGGTTCGAATCCTGCCTCGGGCATGGATGTATGTGATGTCCTTATGTTACTTAGGTTTAAGTAGTTCTAAGTTTTAGGGGACTAATGACCTCAGAAGTTGAGTCCCATAGTGCTCAGAGCCATTTGAACCATTTGAACTTCAAAACCAGCCGGAAGATGACGCTGAAAGTGGTAGCGACAAAATAAAGTACAATCATAAGGCTGGCCGGTGTGGCCGAGCGGTTCTAGGCGCTACAGTCTGAAACCGCGCGACCGCTACGGTCGCAGGTTGGAATCCTGCTTCAGGCATGGATGTGTGTGATGTCCTTAGGTTAGTTAGGTTTAAGTAGTTCTAAGTTCTAGGGGACTGATGACCTCAGACGTTAAGTCTCGTAGTTCTCTGAGCCATTTGAAAATCATAAGGACGGCTTTAGGTGGTTTTATTTACTTGTCGCCGCGCGGGATGGACTGTGCGACTGGTTCCGGCGGAGGTTTGTGTCCTCCCTCGGACATGGGTGTGTGTGTTTGTCGTTAGAATAATTTAGGTTAAGTAGTGTGTAAGCTTAGGGACTGATGACCTTAGCAGTTAAGTCCCATAAGATTTCACATACATTCGAACATATTTACTTGTCACGAATGACTACTGAGGTCGGTAACGTGGAGTACCTGCCAGTAGGTGACAGCACAATACACCTAATACGAAGAACGTTTGTTTTTCGGGGTTGTCCGGATACTTTTGATCACATAGGGTAGGTGTAGATGTATTCCACAGATGCGAATTTTACGGACTGGTGCTGGTGGGGAAAGGCTGTCCCGGAGACAGACGGTGGGGAACCAGGGTCGTCTGCGGCACACACAGTGGGTAGGTGGGTAGGCTGGTAGGGGCCCGCCGGCCGCCCACGCTGTTTACAGATCTGTGACACGGCAAATGAAGCGCGTCGGCCACAGCTGCTGCTGCAGCCGCTGGCCCGCTGGGGGCGGTCGGCCGCACACAGCCCCAGCCGCCGCCTCCCTGGGGCCCGCTTCACGGCTGGCCGCTCTGCGCCGCAGCCCTGGGCGTGCAGTGGCGACCACAGTACCGCTGCTGCGGCTGCGATCGAGAGCGCAGCGCTACGAGGCACTTCCGGGCCCACGTATATAGAGAACAGGCGCAGGCGCTTGTAGGCTGTGTGAGTTCCCTGCTGGTAACCACCACCAGCGAGTGACCTCTTTACTACTACTACTGCCTCCTCTAAATAGTAACAATTGTCAAAGACGCTTTCACATACCTTTATGAAAGTGAAGCAGTGGTTGGGAAGGGAGTAAGACAGGGTTGTAGCCTCTCCCCGATGTTATTCAATCTGTATATTGAGCAAGCAGTAAAGGAAACAAAAGAAAAATTCGGGGTAGGTATTAAAATCCATGGAGAAGAAATAAAAACTTTGAGGTTCGCCGATGACATTGTAATTCTGTCAGAGACAGCAAAGGACTTGGAAGAGCAGTTGAACGGAATGGATGGTGTCTTGAAGGGAGGATATAAGATGAACATCAACAAAAACAAAACGAGAATAATGGAATGTAGTCGAATTAAGTCGGGTGATGTTGAGGGTATTAGATTAGGAAATGAGACACTTGAAGTAGTAAAGGAGTTTTGCTATTTGGGGAGCAAAATAACTGATGATGGTCGAAGTAGAGAGGATATAAAATGTAGACTGGCAATGGCAAGGATAGCGTTTCTGAAGAAGAGAAATTTGTTAACATCGAGTATAGATTTAAGTGTCAGGAAGTCATTTCTGAAAGTATTTGTATGGAGTGTAGCCATGTATGGAAGTGAAACATGGGCGATAAATAGTTTGGACAAGAAGAGAATTGAAGCTTTCGAAATGTGGTGTTACAGAAGAATGCTGAAGATTAGATGGGTAGATCACATAACTAATGAGGAAGTATTGAACAGGATTGGGGAGAAGAGAAGTTTGTGGCACAACTTGACCACAAGAAGGGATCGGTTGGTAGGACATGTTCTGAGGCATCAAGGGATCACCAATTTAGTATTGGAGGGCAGCGTGGAGGGTAAAAATCATAGGGGGAGACCAAGAGATGAATACACTAAGCAGATTCAGAAGGATGTAGGTTGCAGTAGGTACTGGGAGATGAAGAAGCTTGCACAGGATAGAGTAGCATGGACAGCTGCATCAAACCAGTCTCAGGACTGAAGACCACAACAACAACAATATGTGCAATGAGAACTATCACGGTACAACTATATATGGGTGTACTTATCACAGGATAATTTTATATTTTTATTTTTGTAATTACATATTTTATGATTTTGGTTGGGGTAGCTTAAAATATTGTGGGATAGCATGAGTCTTTTAATTAACTTATACCGCGATAACACTAGTAGGGACATCGGCTGCCACGAAGTACGTACGACATAATACACGACTGGGCATTAAAATTGCTACACCAAGAAGAAACGCAGATGATAAACGTGTATTCATTAGACAAATATATTATACTAGAAGTGACATGTGATTACATTTTCACACAGTTTGGGTGCATAGACCCTGAGAAATCAGTACCCAGAACAACCACCTCTGGCCGTAGTAACGGCCTTGATAGGCCTGGGCGCTGAGTCAAACAGAGCTTGGATGGCGTGTACAGGTACAGCTGCCCACGCAGCTTCAACACGATACCACAGTTCATGAAGAGTAGTGACTGGCGTATTGTGACGAGCCAGTTGCTCGGCCACCATTGACCAGACGTTTTCAATCGGTGAGAGGTCTGGAGAATGTGCTGACCAGGGCAGCAGTCGAGCATTTTCTGTATCCAGAAAGGCCCGTACAGGACCTGCAACATGCGGTCGTGCATTATCCTGCTGAAGTGTAGTGTTTCGCATGGATCGAATGAAGTGTAGAGCCATGGGTCGAAACACATCTGAAATGTAACGTCCACTGTTCAAAGTGCCGTCAATGCGAGCAACAGGTGACCGAGACGTGCAACCAATGGCACCCCATACCATCACGCCGGGTGATACGCCAGTATGGCGATGACGAAAACACGCTTCCAATGTGCTTTCACCGCAATGTCGCCAAACACGGATGCGACCATCATGATGCTGTAAACAGAAACTGGATTCACCCGAAAAAATAACGTTGTGCCAATCGTGCACCCAGGTCTGTCTGTGGCGCAGCGTCAAGGATAACCGCAGCCATATGGTCTCCGAGCTTGGAGTCCATGCTGCTGCAAACGTCGTCGAACTGTTCGTGCAGATGGTTGTTGTCCTGCAAACGTCCCCATCTGTTGACTCAGGGATCGAGACGTGACTGCACGATCAGTTACAGCCATGCGGATAAGATGCCTGTCGTCTCGACTGCTAGTGATACGCGGCCGTTGGAATCCAGCACGGCGTTACGTATTACCCTCCTGAATCCACCGATTCCATGTTCTGCTAACAGTCATTGGATCTCGACCAACGCGTGCAGCAATTTCGCGATACGCTAAACCGCAATCGCGATAGGCTTCAATCCGACCTTTATGAAAGTCGGAGACGTGATGGTACGCATTTCTCCTCCTTACACGAGGCATCACAACAACGTGTCACCAGGCAACGCCGGTCAACTGCTGTTTGTGTATGAGCAGTCGGTTGGAAACTTCCCTCATGTCAGCACGTTGTAGGTGTCGCCACCGGCGCCAACCTTGTGTGAATGCTCTGAAAAGCTAATCATTTGCATACCACAGCATCTTCTTCCTGTCGGTTAAATTTCGCGTCTGTAGCACGTCATCTTCGTGGTGTAGCAATTTTAATGGCCAGTAGTGTATTTTTTATACACAAAGCGCGACTCACCGCCTCCTAATAAATAGTCTGCGTGAGCGCTGCTATTTAGAAAAGAAAATATGCGTATTCTTACGCAAACTGTAATTATTAGTATGGGTCGCAGGGGCTACTGTTTACTTATGTACCAAATGTCAGAAAGATTAACTGAGATATTGCGGATATTGTGCCTTCAATATTTCTTGTTCATTATTTGCAAGTCACAACTGGAGAGAACCTCTTCTGCCCTTAGGCGGCCAAAATGAAACATACTGAACCCATTCAGTGCTGTGAACTTTGGTAAATGAAATCTACCACTGCTCCTTTTAACTTTGAAATTAATGAAAGATCAAAACTGAGAAGTCTCTCGCATTTACATTTAATATTATGATATGAAATTTTAATTAAATAATACAGTCAGCGTAATGGCTAACTAAATCCTGCTAGTGGAGATGAGCTCCCTGCACTACGAAGTTCTGTAAAAATTTTGTTAATTATAATTAATGGTTGCGGTCATGAGAGGTGACAACTAAGTCAATAATACATACTTTCTAATAACAATTACAACTATATTTTACTCTATTACAACCAAACTTACATTAAATATTATCCAGCGCTACAATGGCGGCCTACCTCTAGACGAAACAAAAACAGGAGAGCTGGTTCAATCAAAGCATTGTCTCTGATCTTCATCGCTTATGTTACACAGAGATTATACCAAAAAACTGTGTTTTGTTAATTATATCGATTTTGTGTTTTGATAATAATAACTTACGTTCTTTACTATTTGTTATACATCGCGCACACTTACTTAGTCTTTAGATAATTTATGTTTCACACGTCTCATAGCAAAAACTTCTTTTCCCTTTCTCCGAATGTCCATTTATGTGATGTACCGTCACAGAACGAACCGCAACGCAATCTTAATCGCTATTGAGGGATGCGGGTCGAGCACCTGTGCGCACGGAGGAAAGAAAGTTAAGATAGCTCAGGCTCTTCGGAGAGCGCAGAGAATTTGTACTTCTGACACAAAGTCAGCCGGGAAGGATTGCGACCATATAGCAAATCAGTAATAGAACTGCACAATTGCTGTATCCTACATCCACGTGGATACTCTGTAAATCACATTTAAGTGCCTGGCAGAGGGTTCATCGCACCACCTTCACAACAATTCTCCATTATTCCAGTTTCGAACAGTGCGCGGAAAAAACGAACACCTATATCTTTCTGGAGAGCTCTGATATCCCTTATTTTACTGTGATGATCATTTCTCCCTTGTAGTTCGTCGTCAATAAAATATTTTCGAGTTCAGAGGAGAAAGTTGGTGATTGAAATTTCGTGACAAGATTCCACCGCAACGAAAAACGCCTTTGTTTTAATTATGTCCACCCCAAATCCTGTATCATTTCAGTGACACTCTCTCCCCTATTTCGCGATAATGTAAAACATGCTGCCCTTCTTTGAACTTTCTCGATGTACTCCGTTAATCCTATCTGGTAAGGATCCCACATCGCGCAGAGGTATTCTAAAATAAGACGGACAAGAGTAGCGTAGGCAGTCTCTTTAATAAATCTTTTACATTTTCTAAGTGTTCTGCCAACAAAACAGAGTCTTTGGTTTGCCTTCCCACAACATTTTCTACGTGTTGTTTCCAATTTAATTTGTTCGTAATTGTAATTCCTACCTGTTTAGTTGAATTCACGACTTTTGGAGTTGACTCATTAATTGTGTAACCGAGTTTTAACGGATTCCTTTTAGCCTTCACACTTTTCGTTGTTTAGGGTCAATTGGCAATTTTTGCACCATACAGATATATTTTCTAAATCATTTTGCAAATTGTATTGTCACTGAATAAGAAGCCGGCAGCTGATAAAGTAAGTTTTGGGAACACATAAAAATAATTCTGCACTTGGTTGCCATCTTATGATACCCATATATTGAGGACTGCACATTATGTTGAGACAAAAGAGCATGAGTTGGATATACTAGGGGAATTAGCAATCTTTGTTCACCAGTAGCGCAATCGATAATTAAATTTGAACGTTTCAGCTGTCTTCTAGACGCAAGTCGTTTTTTAGAATATTCAGTGAAATACTGGGCCTTTATTTCCAATTATTCGCTTATATATTATCCCATCTAATATTATAGTTATTTCTCATGTATCGAGCAGGGTGTTGTTATCGCTGAGCCTATTCTTTTTGAAAATTGTGTTACACCCTCTATTTTCCTTTGCAATCCTGTGGTCTATCACAACTACCTTCCTTATTTTATCTTTCAACGAGTTTCACTTGCGTCATCCCTCTCACCTAGGCCTGCCAGGATTTCAATGCTTGTCTTACAACTACTTTATTGAGCCTTATTAAACTGCTATCCTGTACTAGTTTTAATCATATTTTTGTATGAAGGTTTCAATTTATGTAACTATTCTAGACAATCACCGAGCGAGGTGGTGCAGTGGTTAGCACTCTGGACTTGCAGTCGGGAGGACGACGGTTAAAAGCCCCATCCGGCCGTCCTGATCTGGGTTTTCCGCTATTTCCTTGAATCGCTTCAGGCAAATGTCTGGATGATTCCTTTGAAAGGACATGGTCGCTTTCCTTTCCCATACTTCCCTAATCCGATGGGTCCCCTCTCCTCAAAAATCAACCAACCAATGGGCACGGTACGGTCGAGACAATCTAAGGATGGGTTCTACCCGAAATACGTCAAATACAGTCACTGGGTTATCAGCTGGCGGGTTCTTATTTAGCGACCAATACAGAAATTGCATAGTACTCCTGCGTCTGGCGCGTGCGTTTGGAACTATGCCAACTGAGGCGATCATGATGGTACTAGTGAAATGATTTAAGGATGCGGGAATCCTGGAAAGGTAACAGAGTGAGCTCGCATCGGAAAATAATTTCACAAATTCATTTAGTACTAACAATTTACATAAGGCACGCACTGGGGACCTCAGCACATTTAAATATTTAACAGTTTTAAAATAGCTATTAAATTGCCTGGCAGCAGCAATAATTAATTCAAACACAACAGCATCGAGGCAGTTTAAAGGCACCAGTAAAGTAAGTTCGACAAAATTATTTAAAAGCGCCAATCAATATACATCAAATATCAAATACAGGGTGGGCGAGAAGTCCCCGTACCCCTGCAACTGCTGTTTAGTATCAGATGTTATTCTGTAGATTGTTAGCTACGTGTTAATTCCTATCAATTGTGGGCATTAATTGATGAAATTGATGTTTAAATTTTCGCAGTCGTAGTCGCAGTCGAGTTTTAATTTGTAGCCATGGCAGATGTGAGCGGACACAGTTATACTACTGAGGAACTCTTGGTGACAAGTGTGTGGGTGTACGAGCTACAACAGACAGAGCAGACAAAGAGACGGATTACGTGAGCATTCCCATAAAGATTTAATAAGCCTCCACCGCGAAAGGCAACACTTCTGAATTGGTAAACAGGGGCGTTTCCTTTTGGCAGTGTTAGAGACAGGCCGCGGAGTGAAGGAAGAAGACACGAGAAGAAACATATGTCGGGGTCTCTGCTTCGACTGATCGATCTCATATAAAATCGACACGTAAACGTGCTTTGGAACTCGGTATACTGAGGACAGCAATTCGAAATCTCTTGAAAAAAACACTTTAAGATCAGGCCTTTACACCAGACGTTCGTAAACGAGTTACCGGATACACACCGGAATGAGAGCGTTTTAGCATGCCGTGCTTTGTTAACTACATTTCCAAATGTAGAGAATCGAATCAAGGTTATCTTTTCAGATGAATGTGCGATTTATCGCAGCTCACGTGCTGGAAATATTGTCGTTTGGGTCAAAGATAATCCTCATTGCACAGTCGAGTTAGAAAGGCACTCGCCTCGTATAATGATACGGGCAGCGATGACATCGTAACATCTACTTCCACCATATTTTTGAAGGGATTGTGAATGGCGCAAATTGTTTACGTGTTAGAAACATGGTTACACCTCGGCTTGAGGAAAGGGGCCTTACAAAATGCCCATTGTTGCAGCAAGACGGAGCGCGTAAATGAACACTTTCCAGGATTGTCGATAGGTCGTGGTTCACCAGCAGCACCAGCCCCCTTGAAATGGCCACCAAGAAATCCTAACCTCAACTCGCCTGACAACTAGTTTTGGGTAGTCATTAAGGTGCACGTATCTGCACGTCGTTATCTTATAAACGGAGAACTGCGCAATGCTGTTGAAAATACACTTCTTAGTATAAAAACTGACATGCTCAAAAATATGTCAAGAAGATCATGGAAGAGCATGGAAATATGTTCACAGCATGATGGGGATCATATCGATATATTGGACACTTAATACGTAAGTAAAGTGCTAAAACAAATCAAGTCAATTAGCATTCGATGTTAGGAGTATGGGTACTCCTAGACCACCCTGTAGTTTAAAATGGCCCATAAAATGCATCAAAATTTTACTCAACAACGCCAATAAAAAAACAATAAATTAGTTAAGGGCACGGATGAGCAGTCAGTAAGGATAACAACAGACTTCCAATAACAGGCTACAGATCACTTCCCTCTGTTACCAAAGTAACTGTTTCTTTTAGTCAAATTACTCCACAAATACTTTTACCTCCAATTCCATTCAATACCTTCTCATTAGTTACTGGATCTACACATCTGAACTTCTGCATTCTTCCATAGTAACATATTTCAAAATCTTATTTTCTCTTCTTGTCTGAGTTGCTTATCACCACATTTCACCTTCGTACAAGGCTACACGGCAGACAAATGTCTTCAAAAAAGATTTTCTAACACACAAATTTATGCTCGATGTTAACAACTTTCTTTTGAGAAACTCTTCTTGTTATTGTCAATCTGAGTTTTATACCCTCTCTAATACAGTCATCATCAGTTATTTAGCTGTGTAAATACCAAAACTCATATACTACATTTAAAATATCATGTTCTAATTTAATTCCTTCAGCATGGCCCGATTTATTTCCACTAGATTTCACTACCTTTGTGCTACTTTTTGTTAATGTTCATTTTATTATCTGTTTCCAAGACAGCATCAACTCCGTTCAACTGCTGTTTCAAACCCTTTCTTTTTCTGTCTTGTCATCATATAAGCATTCCCACTCATAAAAGCCTTCAGTGTATTCTTTCCACCTATCCGCTCTCTCCTCTGCATTTAACATTGGAATTCCCATTGCATTCTTAATGTTACCACCCTTGCTTTTAATGTCATCGAAGTTGTTTTGTCTTTTCCAAATGCTGAGTCAGTCCTTCCGACAACCATTTCTTTTTCGATTTCTTCACATTTTTCAAGCAGCCATTTCGTCTTAACTTCCCTGCAGTTCCTAATGATTTCACTATATACTTCATTCCTCATCGACCTGTATTTCTGTATTCCTGAATTACCTTAAGCATTTTTGTATTGTCTTCTTTCAATGGATCAACTGAAGTATTTCTTCTGTTACCCTTGGGTTCTTCGCAGTTTATCTTCTTTGTACCTCTGTGTTTCTTTGCAACTTCTGTGATTGCGCTTTTTAGAGATGTCCATTCATGTTCAACTGAACTACCTACTGAACTCTTCCTTATCACATTATCTATAGTCTTAGAGAGCTTCAAGAGTATCTCTTCATTCCTTAGTACTTCCGTAACCTACTTCTTTGCATATTGATTCTTCCTGACTAATCTCTTAAACTTCAGCCTACTCTTCTTCACTACTAAATTGTGATATTAGTCTATATCTGTCCTGGGTACGCCTGACAAACTAGTATCTGATTTAGTGACCTCTGTCTGATCATGATGTAATGTAACTGAAATCTTTCCGTATCTCCTGGCCTCTTCCAAGTATTCCTCCTCCTTTCGTGATTCTTGAACAGGATGTTCGTTATTATCAGCAGAAATTTATTGTAGAACTAAATTAGTTTCTCTCACCTCTCAGTCCCAGTACCAAGCCTATATTCCCACGTAACGCTTTCTTCTACTTCTCCCCCTATAACCGCACCCCAGTGCACCATGACTACTAGATTTGCATCTCCCGTTGCATGCTGAATTACCCGTTCAGTATCCTCATATATTTATCTCTTCATCTGCAGCTTGTGGAATCGGCATGTATAGCTTAACCATTGTTGTCGGTGTTGATTTACTGCAGATTCAAATGAGAACAACTCTCTCACTGAACTGTTCCACCTTCCTAGTTATAACGATTCCTACTCCAGTTATACCATTTTCTGCTGCTGTCGATATTACCCTATACTCATCCGACCAGAAATACTGGTCACTGCTCCTCATCGTATCTAGAGTGACCCTATGCACTTTCTTATCCGGATTTTCTAGCTTCCCTACCACGTTCAAACTTCTTACATTCCACGCCCCGGCTCGTAGTACGTTATCCTTTCGTCGATTACTCAATCCTTTTCTCACGATCAGCTCCCGCTTGTCAGTCCCCTCCCAGATACCCGAGTGGGGGCTAGTCCGGAATCTTTTGCGAATTGGGAGATGATCATGACACTTTTTCAACTACAGGCCACATGTGCTTTGGACACACATTATGCAGTGGTTTCCATTATCCTCTGCCCTGTTTGGCAAGGCCATTGGCAGGATGCGGCTGACTTCTTATGCTGGAATACTACCTCCAAGGGCTGCACAGACAGCCTCCTGTGCTCCAGTTGATCGGTGATGGCCGTGACAAATGAATCACGGACACTACAACCCGTCAGTATTGACATATTACACCCTGGCGCTACTGAATAAGTAAAGGACTGAAGCAAGGCTGCTGTCCACCTCCCACAGTCTTTAAGATGTAGGTGCAGAGGGCACTGGATCTGTGTTGTAGAAAGTGCATGGGCTTGGGGATTGAATTAGGCAAGCGGTGTACGTAGACACTTTTCTATGGTGCAGCAATCGATGAAGAGGATATACCGGGTGATCAAAAATTCAGTATATATTTGAAAACTTAATAAACCACGGAATAATGTAGATAGAGAGGTAAAAATTGACACAGATGCTTGGAATGACATGGGGTTTTATTAGAACAAAAAACAAAACACCCCATATTGCTAGACGAGCGAAAGGTCTCTTGCGCGCGTCGTTTGGTGATGATCGTCTGCTCAGCCGCCACTTTCGTCATGCTTGGCCTCCCAGGTCCCCAGACCTCAGTCCGTGCGATTATTGGCTTTGGGGTTACCTGAAGTCGCAAGTGTATCGTGATCGACCGACATCCCTACGGATGCTGAAAGACAACATCCGACGCCAATGCCTGACCATAACTCCGGACATGCTTTACAGTGCTGTTCACAACATTATTCCTCGACTACAGCTATTGTTGATGGTGGACATATTGAGCATTTCCTTAAAGATCATCATCTTTGCTTTGTCTTACTTTGTTATGATATTTATTGCTATTCTGATCAGAAGAAGCGCCATCTGTCGGACATTTTTTGAACGTTTGTATTTTTTTGGTTCTAATAAAACCCTATGTCATTCCAAGCATGTGCGTAATTTTTACCTCTCTATCTACATTATTCCGTGATTTATTCAGTTTTCAAATTTATACTGACTTTTGGTCACTCGGTATCTTACATGCTTAGAAAGTTCTTGGAAGAGTATAAAAAGTGGGGTTTGAAAATTAATTTTGAAAAGACGGAATTTGTATGTCACGGAGAAGAGGGAAATAACTTGGACGTGAAAGTCATCTCATTAACCCTGCTGTTCTGTTCGGGTCTATATGACCCGAAACGAATATGAACGTTATTTTACATTATGTAAATACCAATATATATTTATGAAACTTTGTGACTTTGTCTGAAAATGGATGAGCAGCATGTGTTTTAAAAGGTTTTAAAAAAGTTTAAGAAGTTTGGGCTTCAACTGTAATAGTTGCATATGTAATGTTCGGGTCATAATGACCCGACACAAATATGTTTAGTGTAACTCGTATTTATTTCTAAAATCTGGAAATGGCGAAAATTATTTTTGTTGTGTTGTGTGGGAATAGTGACTGCATCATTCCAACTTACTCTCAACAATCACCTAAAGCTCCATGCGTTCACAACAATGGGCTTGTTTGTTGCTTTCCCCAGGAAATAATAATTGGCAGTTCTCAATAATTGGAATGCTTTGTTTCTGCCCAGTTTGACTTGTGACACCATGGCGATGAGACCATTGAATGATCGTGAGTTGGAAGAAATAGTAAATGCCTCACCAGATGAAGGATCACTTTCTGAGTTTGAAGATCACATCAGCAATGCATCTGAAAGCGAGTGTTCCGATGACAGTTACGACAGTCCACAGCCCATACAAAATAGTGTAGAGACTTTTCTTTCTAAAAATGGGAATATAGAATGGCAGTTGCATCCACCAGCACAACATGGTCGCCTACCAGCTTCGAACATCATCAAGAGTACCCCAGGAGTTACCAGGTATGCAGTCAGCAGAATATCTGATGTAAAATGTTCATTTGAAGCAGTATTTCACACAGCGCTTCAAAATGAAATAATAGAGATGACAAATATTGAAGGGCAGCGAGTTTATGGTGAACAGTGGACAGATATTGATGGTTCTGTTTTCCATGCATACTTAGGACTCTTACTCCTAGCGGGTGTATATCGATCTCATGGGGAGTCTACAAAAAGTTTGTGGGATAAAGATACTGGGCGAAACATATTTCGAGCAACCATGTCTCATGAAACATTCTGTAAGATATCACGTGTCCTGCGATTTGACAAGAAATCTACTAGAGAGGAAAGACGACGTACTGACAAACTTGCCGCAATTCGTAGTATTTGGGAGAAGTGGGTAGAGGTCCTTCCTCAACTGTATAATCCAGGAGAAAATGTTACTGTTGACGAGCAGTTAGTAGCATTTAGAGGTCGCTGTCCATTCAAGCAGTATATCCCAAGTAAACCGGCAAAATATGGGATCAAAATATGGACCATGTGTGACAGCAAAACTTCATACGTACTGAAAGCCCAAATTTATACAGGAAAGGTGAGTGGAGCGGCACCAGAAAGAAATCAGGGAATGAGGGTGGTATCTGATCTCACTTCTGAGTTACGTGGTCAGAATATCACGTGTGACAACTTTTTTACGTCGTACAATTTGGGGCAGCTGCTTCTGAAAAGGAAATTGACTATGTTGGGAACTATACGGAAAAATAAGCCGGAGCTTCCACACAAAATGACCAACAAGGAGGTACACAGCTCTTCATTTTACTTCACAAATGACACTACTGTGGTTAATTATATTCCTAAGAGACACAAGAATGTTGTACTTATGAGCACTCTCCACCATGATGCGGAAATCAGTGACAGGGCTGATAAGAAGCCAAAAATGATTTTGGACTATAATTCAACCAAAGGTGCTGTAGACACGCTTGATCAGTTATTAGGTACATATACATGCAAACGAAAAAGTAATAGGTGGCCAATGATAGTTTTCTACAATATTCTTGATGTTTCTGCTTATAATGCATACGTTTTGTGGATTTCGGTTGACCCTAATTGGAATGCAAGCAAATTGACTAGAAGGAGAATATTCTTGGAGGAACTTGGAAAGTCACTGATAAAAGAACATATTGCATCAAGAACGCATTTCCCAAGAACAGAAGATTCTTTGAGAATGGTCACAAGCATCCAAAACCCGAATGATGTGGGTGGTGTGTCAGAATCGGTAACAACAAGAAAATCTACAAAACGTGCACGCTGTAAGTTCTGTCCATCAAGTAATGACAATAAAACAAACATGGTGTGTGGAAAATGTAGTAAACATATTTGCAAGAAACATGTAACCTACTTGTGTCCACAGTGCAAGCAGTAAGAAAAGAACTGTAGTATTTTATAAGATGATTGTATTGAAAATTCTGTTGTTTCAAATTTATGTGAATACTTGTGCCTAAACTACAATCAGTAAGAAGAGAGGATTCTAAAGTTGTAGTGCTTTCTATGTTGGAATGTAATAAAAAAACTGTAGTGTGTTCTGTACTGTAGTGTGCTCTAAGATGAATATCTGTAATGACAACTGTCTGTTGTTAGAAAATGTCAATACTTACGTCTAAACTGTCAACAATAAGAATAGAAGTATGGAAAAACTGTAGTGCTTTCTAAGTTGAATGCCTGTAATGGAAACTGTCTGTTGTTTCAAATTTATGTGCATATTTAAATGAAAAATATCCCTCAATAAAGTTGTATGCATTGTTATTATTATTATTATTACCATTATTATTATTATTATTATTATTATTATTATTACTAACAAGGTACTGGAATAGAACAACAATGTCGATAGCTAAAACTGTACCAAAATTTATGTTTCTAAAGCATTTTGATATGTCGGGTCATATTGACCCGAACAGTATATATGTCAAGTAAAAGTGAACAGAACAGCAGGGTTAAAGTGTATAAGGAGTTTAATTATCTGAGTAGTATCCTATCACGTGGGGAAGGATGTGACAGAGTTATCCAATAACGGATTTGGCAGGGAAGGGTGTTTAGTTTGGGCATGTCAAAAGAATGGTTGAAAACAGATGGACCAAGAGAATACTTTCGTGGCAACTGCTGTGACTTGGCAAGACAGCCAAGTCACTATGCGAGGATGCCGAAAGGCACGCGTTAAGCTCACGCAGACTGGCGTGAGGTCTGGAACATTACAATGTAATTAATATAGCAAATAAAGTACGTAGTTGAAGTAATACTTAACTTTATTCCATAATTGGTGAACATCGCTCTTGTTGATACATTATATAATCTCAATATAAACTGGTAAAGGAGCCTTGCTAGGTCGTAGCAAATGACGTAGCTGAAGGCTATGCTAACTATCGTCTCGGCAAATGAGAGCGTATTTGTCAGTGTAGCGTCGCTAGCAAAGTCGGCTGTACAACTGGGACGAGTCCTAGGACGTCTCACTAGACCTGCCGTGTGGCGGCGCTCGGTCTGCAATCACTGACAGTGGCGACACGCGGGTCCGACGTATACTAGCGGACCGCGGCCGATTTAAAGGCTACCACCTAGCAAGTGTGGTGTCTGGCGGTGACACCACAGCAACCTCTTGTAAGGAGGAGAACAAGAGGAAGGCCAGGGAAAGTGTGACCAAGTAGTATCCAAGAAGCGATCGACAGAAGGGGAATGGAAGAGGATGTGGAAGAATGGAGAAAACGACGCATCTGTCGACAGAGATGCGGGAGGTTGCGACAGGAAGGCTATTGAAGACAATCCCGAGGGTGTTGCAGTTTTTTTTTTTTTTTTTTTCCCCGGCAGTGTATGTGGAGTGCCAGGTTAGACGTGCGAGGCGTTCCGATGGACATAATCTTGCCAGAGTAACTAACAAAAATTATGAGAAACGCTGTTTGTGTCCAGGGAGACGGCAGCTGAAGTAGAGCAGTCCCCTCCCCCGCCACGCCGCTGTGGATCGGCGGGCCATCTGAGGCGCGGCGGCCGCCCGCGGCAGATGCGGTACACATCATTAGCACAGAGCCCTGGCCGGACAATGCGGTCGATGCGGGGCGGGGGCGGCGGGGGCGGCGGCGGCGGCGGCGAGGTACCGGGGGGTTAATCACGGCTGTTTGCGGCGCGCGCCACCCGCCCGCGCTGCGCCGCGCCGTTGACAAACAATTACCCAGGCCGGCCTCCAAAGCTCAGCTCACGCATACGGGATGAGGTGTTTGCCGGCGGTCAACGTCTCGCCGGTACCGCACTCATTAGCCGCCGTCTTCGCCTCCCTCGTCCGGAGTTTACAGCAAATCTTCCGCCTATCGCCGTTCAGTGGCTGCAGCTGCAGTAACTCACACGAAAGCAGGTTGAACGGAGCCTTCGACACTATTTTCTTCACCGGGCGAGCTTCTTTCGTAATCTGCGTTCAGAATTAATAAGCGACACCAAAGAAAACCAAAGACACTTCCATGAAATATGTAGAAGTGCGCTTACAATATACAAGGGCAGTTCAATAACTAATGCAACACATTTTTTTTCTGAAACAGGGGTTGTTTTATTCAGCATTGAAATACACCAGGTTATTCCCCAATCTTTTAGCTACACTATTATTCAACGTAATCTCCATTCAATGCTACGGCCTTACGCCACCTTGAAATGAGTGCCTGTATGCCTGCACGGTACCATTCCACTGGTCGATGTCGCAGCCAACGTCGTACTGCATCAATAACTTCTTCATCATCCGCGTAGTGCCTCCCACGGATTGCGTCCTTCATTGGGCCAAACATATGGAAATCAGACGGTGCGAGATCGGGGCTGTAGGGTGCATGAGGAAGAACAGTACACTGAAGTTTTGTGAGCTCCTCTCGGGTGTGAAGACTTGTGTGAGGTCTTGCGTTGTCATGAAGAAGGAGACGTTCGTTCAGATTTTTGTGCCTACGAACACGCTGAAGTCGTTTCTTCAATTTCTGAAGAGTAGCACAATACACTTCAGAGTTGATCGTTTGACCATGGGGAAGGACATCGAACGGAATAACCCCTTCAGCGTCCCAGAAGACTGTAACCGTGACTTTACCGGCTGAGGGTATGGCTTTAAACTTTTTCTTGGTAGGGGAGTGGGTGTGGCGCCACTCCATTGATTGCCGTTTTGTTTCAGGTTCGAAGTGATGAACCCATGTTTCATCGCCTGTAACAATCTTTGACAAGAAATTGTCACCCTCAGCCACATGACGAGCGAGCAATTCCGCACAGATGGTTCTCCTTTGCTCTTTATGGTGTTCGGTTAGACAACGAGGGACCCAGCGGGAACAAACCTTTGAATATCCCAACTGGTGAACAATTGTGACAGCACTACCAACAGAGATGTCAAGTTGAGCACTGAGTTGTTTGATGGTGATCCGTCGATCATCTCGAACGAGTGTGTTCGCACGCTCCGCCATTGCAGGAGTCACAGATGTGCACGGCCGGCCCGCACGCGGGAGATCAGACAGTCTTGCTTGACCTTGCGGCGATGATGACACACGCTTTGCCCAACGACTCACCGTGCTTTTGTCCACTGCCAGATCACCGTAGACATTCTGCAAACGCCTATGAATATCTGAGATGCCCTGGTTTTCCGCCAAAAGAAACTCGATCACTGCCTGTTGTTTGCAACGCACATCCGTTACAGACGCCATTTCAACAGCTCCGTACAGCGCTGCCACCTGTCGGAAGTCAATGAAACTATACGAGACGAAGCGGGAATGTTTGAAAATATTCCACAAGAAATTTACGGTTTTTTCAACCAAAATTGGCCGAGAAAAAAAATGTGTTGCATTACTTATTGAACTGCCCTCGTACATAAATGACCTTGTGGATGACATCGGAAGTTCACTGAGGCTTTTTGCGGATGATACTGTGGTATATCGAGAGGTTGTAACAATGGAAAATTGTGCTGAAATGCAGGAGGATCTGCAGCGGATTGACGCATGATGCAGGGAATGGCAATTGAATCTCAATGTAGACAAGTGTAATATGCTGCGAATACATAGAAAGAAAGATCCCTTATCATTTAGCTACAATATAGCAGGTCAGCAACTGGAAGCAGTTAATGCCATAAATTATCTGGGAGTACGCATTAGGAGTAATTTAAAACGGAATGATCATATAAAGTTGATCGTCGGTAAAGCAGATGCCAGACTGACATTCATTGGAAGAATCCTGAGGAAATGCAATCCGAAAACAAAGGAAGTAGGTTACAGTACGCTTGTTCGCCCACTGCGTGAATACTGCTCAGCAGTGTGGGATCCCTACCAGATAGGGTTGATAGAAGAGATAGAGAAGATACAACGGATAGCAGCGCGCTTCGTTACAGGATCATTTAGTAATCGCGAAAGCGTTACGGAGATGATAGATAAACTACAGTGGAAGACTCTGCAGGAGAGACGCTCAGTAACTCGGTACGGGCTTTTGTTGAAGTTTCGAGAACATACCTTCACCGAAGAGTCAAGCAGTATATTGCTCTCTCCTACGTATATCTCGCGAAGAGACCACGAGGATAAAATCAGAGAGATTGGAGCCCACACAGAGGCATACCGACAGTCCTTCTTTCCACGAACAATACGAGACTGGAATAGAAGGGAGAACCGATAGAGGTACTCAAGGTACCCTTCGCCACATACCGTCTGATGGCTTGCGGAGTATGGATGTAGATGTAGATGTAGATGTACTTATCGATTTGAAGCGGAACGATCACATAACGCTAATCACAAGTAAGGTGCAGGGAAACGGGGAGAAGAGTAAGAACTGAATGGATGAATATCGAATTTTCGGAGGTGTTTGGGGAAAATAAGAAACTACCGGGTGATCAAAAAGTCACTATAAATTTGAAAACTGAAAAATCACGGAATAATGTAGGTAGAGAGGTACAAATTGACACCCATGCTTGGAATGGCATGGGGTTTTATTATAACCGAAAAAATACAAACGTTCAAAAAATGTCCGACAAATGGCGCTTCATCTGATCAGAATAGCAAGCTACACCACGATGCAGAGCGCCTCTCTTGCAGAGTCAGCCAGTTGAGTTTGCTAAACATCTCCGTAACGCTATCACGCTTACCAAATAACCCTGTGACGAAACGCGCCGCATCTTCTTTGGATCTTCTCTATCTCCTCTGTCAACCTGACCTGGTACGGATCCCACACTGATGAGCAATACTCAAGTATAGGTCGAACGAGTGTTTTGTAAGCCACCTCCTTTGTTGATGGACTACATTTTCTAAGGACTCTCCCAATGAATCTCAAACTGGCACCCACCTTACCAACAATTAATTTTATATGATCATTCCACTTCAAATCGTTCCGCACGCATACTCCCAGATATTTTACAGCAGTAACTGCTACCAGTGTTTGTTCCGCTATCATGTAATCATACAATAAAGGATCCTTCTTTCTATGTATTCGCAATAGATTAAATTTGTCTGTATTAAGAGTCAGTTGCCACTCCCTGCACCAAGTGCCTATCCGCTGCAGATCTTCCTGCATTTCGCTGCAATTTTCTAATGCTGCAACTTCTCTGAATACTACAGCATCATCCGCGAAAAGCCGTATGGAACTTCGACACTATCCACTAGGTCATTTATATATATTGTGAAAAGCAATGGTCCCATAACACTCCGCTGTGCCACGCCAGAGGTTACTTTAACCGCTGTAGACGTCTCTCCATTGAGAATAACATGCTGTCTTCTGTTTGATAAAAAATCTTCAATCCAGCCACTCAGCTGGTCTGATATTTCGTAGACTCTTACTTTGTTTATTAGGCGACAGTGAGGAACTGTATCGAACGCTTTCCGGAAGTCAAGGAAAATGGCATCTACCTGGGAGCCTGTATCTAATATTTTCTGGGTCTCATGAACAAATAAAGCGAGTTGGGTCTCACACGGTCGCTGTTTCCGGAATCCATGTTGATTCCTACAGAGTAGATTCTGGGTTTCCCGAAATGACATGATACGCGAGCAAAAAACATGTTCTAAAATTCTACAACAGATCGATGTCAGAGATATAGGCCTGTAGTGTTGCGCATCTGCTCGACGACCCTTCTTGAAGCCTGGGACTACCTGTGCTCTTTTCC
This sequence comes from Schistocerca cancellata, assembly GCF_023864275.1. Taxonomy (NCBI): domain Eukaryota; kingdom Metazoa; phylum Arthropoda; class Insecta; order Orthoptera; family Acrididae; genus Schistocerca; species Schistocerca cancellata. The sequence goes on along the minus strand of NC_064632.1, from coordinate 42,196,753 downwards.
AATCATTTGGAACCTTCCGATCCTTTAGAGACTTGCGGTACACGGCTGTTAGAAGGGGGGGCAAGTTCTTTCGCGTACTCTGTGTAGAATAGCATTGGTATCCCGTCAGGTCCAGTGGACTTTCCTCTGTTGAGTGATTGCAGTGGCTTTTCTATTCCTTGGACACTTATTTCCATGTCGGCCATTTTTTCGTTTGTGCGAGGATTTAGAGAAATTGTACTGGCCATTACACGAACATACACGGTGTTTCAAAAATGACCGGTATATTTGAAACGGCAATAAAAACTAAACGAGCAGCGATAGAAACACACCGTTTGTTGCAATATGCTTGGGACAACAGTACATTCTCAGGCAGACAAACTTTCGAAATTACAGTAATTACAATTTTCAACAACAGATGGCGCTGCGGTCTGGGAAACTCTATAGTACGATATTTTCCACATATCCACCATGCGTAGCAATAATATGGCGTAGTCTCTGAATGAAATTACCCGAAACCTTTGACAACGTGTCTGGCGGAATGGCTTCACATGCAGATGAGATGTACTGCTTCAGCTGTTCAATTGTTTCTGGATTCTGGCGGTACACCTGGTCTTTCAAGTGTCCCCACAGAAAGAAGTCACAGGGGTTCATGTCTGGCGAATAGGGAGGCCAATCCACGCCGCCTCCTGTATGTTTCGGATAGCCCAAAGCAATCACACGATCATCGAAATATTCATTCAGGAAATTAAAGACGTCGGCCGTGCGATGTGGCCGGGCACCATCTTGCATAAACCACGAGGTGTTCGCAGTGTCGTCTAAGGCAGTTTGTACCGCCACAAATTCACGAAGAATGTCCAGATAGCGTGACGCAGTAATCGTTTCGGATCTGAAAAATGAGCCAATGATTCCTTTGTAAGAAATGGCGGCCCAGACCAGTACTTTTTGAGGATGCAGGGACGATGGGACTGCAACATGTGGCTTTTCGGTTCCCCATATGCGCCAGTTCTGTTTATTGACGAAGCCGTCCAGGTAAAAATAAGCTTCGTCAGTAAACCAAATGCTGCCCACATGCATATCGCCGTCATCAATCCTCTGCACTATATCATTAGCGAATGTCTCTCGTGCAGCAATGGTTGCGGCGCTGAGGGGTTGCCGCGTTTGAATTTTGTACAGATAGAGGTGTAAACTCTGGCGCATGAGACGATACGTGGACGTTGGCGTCATTTGGACTGCAGCTGCAACACGGCGAACGGAAACCCGAGGCCGCTGTTGGATCACCTGCTGCACTAGCTGCGCATTGCTCTCTGTGGTTGCCGTACGCGGTCGCCCAACCATTCCAGCACGTTCATCCGTCACGTTCCCAGTCCGTTGAAATGTTTCAAACAGATCCTTTATTGTATCGCTTTTCGGTCCTTTGGTTACATTAAACCTCCGTTGAAAACTTCGTCTTGTTGCAGCAACACTGTGTTCTAGGCGGTGGAATTCCAACACCAGAAAAATCCTCTGTTCTAAGGAATAAACCATGTTGTCTACAGCACACTTGCACGTTGTGAACAGCACACGCTTACAGCAGAAAGACGACGTACAGAATGGCGCACCCACAGACTGCGTTGTCTTCTATATCTTTCACATCACTTGCAGCGCCATCTGTTGTTGGAAATTGTAACTACTGTAATTTCGAAAGTTTGTCCGCCTGAAAATGTACTGTTGTGCCAAGCATATTGCAACAAACGGTGTATTTCTATCGCTGCTCGTTTAGTGTTTATTGCCGTTTCAAATATACCGGTCATTTTTGAAACACCCTGTACGATAACCAACTAGTTTGTGCATCCGAGGCGGTAGTGTAGGAGATAACACTCTCTTCCGGCGTGAAGTCCAGCTGTGCCACGTGACGGGTAAATATAAGCAAGCGGCTAGGTAATAACAAGCGGCGACACGCAACCACCAAGCTGACCACCTCCCGTGGAGCGGCGCTGTCGCTCCCTCACCCGTTGTATTACACACCTGCAGAGCGCGCCTCGGCACGCCATCGCCGCCCTCGCTAGCTGAGACTCCGCTGGTAGGCCGCGTGAGCTGCGCCGTTCGCACTGGGAAAGTAAAGTCGTGAAATACACTCCTGGAAATTGAAATAAGAACACCGTGAATTCATTGTCCCAGGAAGGGGAAACTTTGTTGACACATTCCTGGGGTCAGATACATCACATGATCACACTGACAGAACCACAGGCACATAGACACAGGCAACAGAGCATGCACAATGTCGGCACTAGTACAGTGTATATCCACCTTTCGCAGCAGTGCGGGCTGCTATTCTCCCATGGAGACGATCGTAGAGATGCTGGATGTAGTCCTGTGGAACGCCTTGCCATGCCATTTCCACCTGGCGCCTCAGTTGGACCAGCGTTCATGCTGGACGTGCAGACCGCGTGAGACGACGCTTCATCCAGTCCCAAACATGCTCAATGGGGGACAGATCCGGAGATCTTGCTGGCCAGGGTAGTTGACTTACACCTTCTAGAGCACGTTGGGTGGCACGGGATACATGCGGACGTGCATTGTCCTGTTGGAACAGCAAGTTCCCTTGCCGGTCTAGGAATGGTAGAACGATGGGTTCGATGACGGTTTGGATGTACCGTGCACTATTCAGTGTCCCCTCGACGATCACCAGTGGTGTACGGCCAGTGTAGGAGATCGCTCCCCACACCATGATGCCGGGTGTTGGCCCTGTGTGCCTCGGTCGTATGCAGTCCTGATTGTGGCGCTCACCTGCACGGCGCCAAACACGCATACGACCATCATTGGCACCAAGGCAGAAGCGACTCTCATCGCTGAAGACGACACGTCTCCATTCGTCCCTCCATTCACGCCTGTCGCGACACCACTGGAGGCGGGCTGCACGATGTTGGGGCGTGAGCGGAAGACGGCCTAACGGTGTGCGGGACCGTAGCCCAGCTTCATGGAGACGGTTGCGAATGGTCCTCGCCGATACCCCAGGAGCAACAGTGTCCCTAATTTGCTGGGAAGTGGCGGTGCGGTCCCCTACGGCACTGCGTAGGATCCTACGGTCTTGGCGTGCATCCGTGCGTCGCTGCGGTCCGGTCCCAGGTCGACGGGCACGTGCACCTTCCGCCGACCACTGGCGACAACATCGATGTACTGTGGAGACCTCACGCCCCACGTGTTGAGCAATTCGGCGGCACGTCCACCCGGCCTCCCGCATGCCCACTATACGCCGTCGCTCAAAGTCCGTCAACTGCACATACGGTTCACGTCCACGCTGTCGCGGCATGCTACCAGTGTTAAAGACTGCGATGGAGCTCCGTATGCCACGGCAAACTGGCTGACACTGACGGCGGCGGTGCACAAATGCTGCGCAGCTAGCGCCATTCGACGGCCAACACCGCGGTTCCTGGTGTGACCGCTGTGTCGTGCGTGTGATCATTGCTTGTACAGCCCTCTCGCAGTGTCCGGAGCAAGTATGGTGGGTCTGACACACCGGTGTCAATGTGTTCTTTTTTCCATTTCCAGTAGTGTATAAACTTTCAGGGCCGGAAATGTCACAATTAACACGCATTTCAAATGGAACGAAGAGTTCTGTGAACAGACGGATGGTCTCGCTATGAGGAGCTCCTTAAGCCCGGTTATAGCGAACTTCTTCACGGAAAAATTCGAGGAGCAGGCATTGGAAAGTATGAACAAGAAACCGAATATTTGTTTCCGTTAAGTGGATAACAAGTTTGTTTCGTGTCAGCATGGCATGGAGGAACTGGATCGTTTTCAAAAACATCTGAACGGGATCAATCCGAAGATTCAGTTTATCTTTGGGGGAGGAGGCTAGTGGAATGTTAAATGAGGTGTCAGGTCAGAGGGGTGTTCGGAACACAGTTTCGACACCAAGCAGCTCAATAGGCTGTGGAGTGGAAGGGGTAGGCTAGCAATAGAACAGTGCATCACCATTGACTAGACACTCATTTATTGAACACACAAGTCAGATATTACCCAAAAGGAACAATCAGTAGAAATTATAAATAATATTCTTTTCCTTTAAGTCACTCAAACATTTAACAGGCAAATAGCAGTCATTTAACTGAAAGCCTTTTAAGAAAGCAAGACTAGAAATTTTGAATGATAAGTTAAAATTATAATTAAGTAGGCTCACCGAGCACATATTTTAAAACGAAATACTTCCTTTAAGGAACGAGCGTTCAAATTAATTACATAATCCTCAACAACCATATTACATCCAAGACATTTAAGATCAAACAGTAATATATAACATCAGAGAGCTGCAGCCCCAAGTTTTAAGCAGCACGTTTCAGATGGACTGCACTGCAACAGTACAATACAAGTCCCTCAGACGATCTCCCCACACAGGAGGTTATTGCCGCAATCGACAAAATATCAACACCATTCCATGTACAGACCTAAAACAAACTAAAAGCTCTCTAAGTTTGGTACAGTTAATTCCCTTTCAACATAACATACATCACAAGTCTAGCCCTAGGACGGCACCGACACCCCGCAATTTAGCACGCGAAAACTACAGCGATACACTCATCACGTATCCTTACAAAATCCAAGAACAGAGAGCCGGCTCCCCAATAGCGGAACATTTTACCACGCGCAGCGTGATGGTTTGTAGGATGCTGATCTCGGCCTTAACACCAACAGCAGTTCAAATACTAGTCAGCCTGCAATCTTGAACCACCATACACATTCCTTCAGTTACTGCATAGAAAGCCAATGTGATAGGCAAACAGACCAGCATATGATAAAAGCTTAAGCAATTTCCTTACTAGACAACCCTTATGAATAGTAGCCGTAACTTTTTTTTTTTTAAACGTGAGCGCACCCACAATCAAAAGACAAACAACGTGATGGTTTGTGGGATGCTGATCTCGCCCTTAACCTCAACACCAGTTCAAATACTAGTCAGCCTACAATCTTGAACCACCATACACATTCCTTCAGTTACTGCATAGAAAGCCAATGTGATAGGCAAACAGACCAGCATATGATAAAAGCTTAAGCAATTTCCTTACTAGACAACCCTTATGAATAGTAGCCGTAACTTTTTTTTTTTAAACGTGAGCGCACCCACAATCAAAAGACAAACAACGTGATGGTTTGTGGGATGCTGATCTCGCCCTTAACCTCAACACCAGTTCAAATACTAGTCAGCCTACAATCTTGAACCACCATACACATTCCTTCAGTTACTGCATAGAAAGCCAATGTGATAGGCAAACAGACCAGCATATGATAAAAGCTTAAGCAATTTCCTTACTAGACAACCCTTATGAATAGTAGCCGTATTTTTTTTTTAACGTGAGCGCACCCACAATCAAAAGACAAAGAACGCCAATCATAAGGACAGTAGCACGTAAGCAAGTAGCAATGGTAACTTCTGCTCAGATTGGCTACAAATCAGCGCGTGATTTAACACACAAGAGAACAGTCTTTACAACATAACCATCAATACAAGCAAATTACTCACACGTGTTCTCCCCCACGATTTCGATTAGCGAAGCCATAGAAAAAACGTGGAGAACGTGTCACTTAGACCGACATAATGGTGCTCCCTCAGTTACCCCAAATAACTGACTCGCTTAGTTGCACAGCAAAGAACCAGACCTAATGAAACCACCACAGTTTTCGCCTCTAAATTTTCACAGTACAAGTGAGACTCAATCACAAATGTAATTTTACATCACACAAATGGCAGGACGCGCGCTTCCCGCTGCTTGCTACGGCGCCTTCCGTTCAGAGCCAACTTGTACATCTCCATGCGATAGGTCCGGTCCCACAGTCGCTGCGTCAACCCGACAACCGTCTTCCACCACGTCCCAGAGCACACACCCCCACAGGACCTCGCCTCGTTACTCCTCGCGTAGGCCCCAGAGGGCGCTGCTTACCGCCCTGACCGTGGCAGGAAAGATAAACCACCACAGTGGCACTATCGATACGAGCGCCCACAGCTCATTAAATTTTCTTGATGGGCTAGTTTTCAAGAAAGCAGTTGGTAGCTTGGGCCACGCGGTTTACCGAAAACCCACTCGCACAGACCTTTAGCTATACTTCGAACTACCACCCACAACAAAAACTAAGCATCATAAAAACGTTGGCGGATAGAGCAACGAAAGGCTGCAAACCAGAGCTGCCTGACGCAGAATTAAAACATCTCACTAATGCATTGCTCTAGAATGGTTATTCGTTCGCTGAGGTGAAAAGAGCGTTGAGACCATCGCGTCGCGTAGAAACCATAGCGATGCCCAAGCGCCGGTGAAATTGAAACTTTTCCTGCTATTCATTAAAGACGCGACTGACCGCATAGGAAAAATCCTGAAAAAGCGGAACGTCGCGGTAATGCATACAGCCACAAGGAAGACACAATATTATCTTAAATCGGCCAAGGATACCCGCCAACTCCAGGAAAAAGCTAGAATATACAGGAGTCCGCGTAGTTGTGGGGAGGTTACGTGAGTGCTACTAAAAATAACTGTCAAAAAAACGACTAGAAGAGCACAAGGGCAATTGCAGAAGAAAGGTGACTGACAGATCGGCTGCTGCGGAACATGCTTTGCAGCCAGACGACCACCATATTCATTTTGATGGGACTCAAGTACTGGCAACCACAAGCGGATACCTTGAAAGGCTGCACACAGAGGCCTTAGAAATAGTGAAATACTGTTTTATCCAGTCTGATTCAGGCATCGTTCTGAGTATGTTCCCAATCCGTTAGTATCTGCTACAAAATTAGTTTCAAATAAAAAACAGATCCACCAAAGACTCCTCCTCGAAAGAGTGATATTCTGGTATTAAAAATATTTTCGGTAATATATCTGTGTATTTGAGTTGTGAAAATATTGTTATAAACAAATACTGAGTCATCAATCCGTTTTTTACTCTACAAAATCAGGCATCCCTACTTGGTAGCGGCAGGTCATGCGAAATTTACTTTCCCCTATTAACATAGGTTCAAAATACCACTTCAGTTGTAAGGTTCTATTCATTTTACAGTGATTTAACCACGACCGTTTTCAGGCTCTTACATGTCAATCATTAGGTGTGGTACTGAAAATGAAAAAGAGACCAAAGCCAATAACAATTTTTACATGTAGTAGTACATATGGGAAAACAAAAAAGAAGCTCCCTATAACATTCTAGAAAACAACGGTCGGGCTAGCTCCCGTAAAACCAAGGTCAATTCCAAAGCAGCACCAGACAGTACTACGGACGACTGTATGAGTAAAGAAATATGCACTGAACACCCTGACACTTGCACTTTGTGCTATGGTCCCGAGCGCCGAAATGGACGTATACACGGGACGGTTTACCACCAGCGAGATAAGTAGTATGTTATATGAAACTTCGTTTTTGTTTTCTCAGATGTACTAACACTTGTAAGAATTATTACCACCTTCGGTCTCTCATTTATTTTCAGTACCACACCTGATGGTGGGCATGTAAGAGTCCGTAAACGGTCGTGATTTAACCATTGTAAAATAAAAAGAACCTTACAACGGAAGTGATGTTTTCAAGGCGTACTATAATGCTCAGTTGCGGATATTCATCCAGCAGGATTGTTTGTGGTTTCACTCTTAAGTTCTGCACACCAGTGCAGTTACTGTTGCTATATTTGTTGTCACACCAGAACTAGTTTGCTATTGTAATTGAACGAAAAATAGGGAAGGACAAAACTACACTCCTGGAAATGGAAAAAAGAACACATTGACACCGGTGTGTCAGACCCACCATACTTGCTCCGGACACTGCGAGAGGGCTGTACAAGCAATGATCACACGCACGGCACAGGGGACACACCAGGAACCGCGGTGTTGGCCGTCGAATGGCGCTAGCTGCGCAGCATTTGTGCACCGCCGCCGTCAGTGTCAGCCAGTTTGCCGTGGCATACGGAGCTCCATCGCAGTCTTTAACACTGGTAGCATGCCGCGACAGCGTGGACGTGAACCGTATGTGCAGTTGACGGACTTTGAGCGAGGGCGTATAGTGGGCATGCGGGAGGCCGGGTGGACGTACCGCCGAATTGCTCAACTCGTGGGGCGTGAGGTCTCCACAGTACATCGATGTTGTCGCCAGTGGTCGGCGGAAGGTGCACGTGCCCGTCGACCTGGGACCGGACCGCAGCGACGCACGGATGCACGCTAAGACCGCAGGATCCTACGCAGTGCCGTAGGGGACCGCACCGCCACTTCCCAGCAAATTAGGGACACTGTTGCTCCTGGGGTATCGGCGAGGACCATTCCCAACCGTCTCCATGAAGCTGGGCTACGGTCCCGCACACCGTTAGGCCGTCTTCCGCTCACGCCCCAACATCGTGCAGCCCGCCTCCAGTGGTGTCGCGACAGGCGTGAATGGAGGGACGAATGGAGACGTGTCGTCTTCAGCTATGAGAGTCGCTTCTGCCTTGGTGCCAATGATGGTCGTATGCGTGTTTGGAGCCGTGCAGGTGAGCGCCACAATCAGGACTGCATACGACCGAGGCACACAGGGCCAACAAACGGCATCATGGTGTGGGGAGCGATCTCCTACACTGGCCGTACACCACTGGTGATCGTCGAGGGGACACTGAATAGTGCACGGTACATCCAAACCGTCATCGAACCCATCGTTCTACCATTCCTAGACCGGCAAGGGAACTTGCTGTTCCAACAGGACAATGCACGTCCGCATGTATCCCGTGCCACCCAACGTGCTCTAGAAGGTGTAAGTCAATTACCCTGGCCAGCAAGATCTCCGGATCTGTCCCCCATTGAGCATGTTTGGGACTGGATGAAGCGTCGTCTCACGCGGTCTGCACGTCCAGCACGAACGCTGGTCCAACTGAGGCGCCAGGTGGAAATGGCATGGCAAGCCGTTCCACAGGACTACATCCAGCATCTCTACGATCGTCTCCATGGGAGAATAGCAGCCTGCATTGCTGCGAAAGATGGATATACACTGTACTAGTGCCGACATTGTGCATGCTCTGTTGCCTGTGTCTATGTGCCTGTGGTTCTGTCAGTGTGATCATGTGATGTATCTGACCCCAGGAATGTGTCAATAAAGTTTCCCCTTCCTGGGACAATGAATTCACGGTGTTCTTATTTCAATTTCCAGGAGTGTATATTCCAGAGGAGTGAGAACAAATGCGGTACAACGGAAGTTTGTGGTCGCTTTTCTGAGACAGCAAAAGGGAGCCCGACTGAGAACATAAGATGGTGCTGTAGAAAATACGAAAGGACCAAATGGTCTAATGCTTCGTCTACATCTACATGGATACTTCGCAAATTATACATAAGTACCTGGAAGAGGTTTCATCGAACGAGCTTCACAATAATTCTCTATTATTCCAATCTCGAACAGCGTGCGAAAACAACGAACACCGCTGTCTTTCAGTGCGATCTCTGTGTTCCCTCATTTTATTTATGACGGTCGTTTCTCCCTACGTAGGTAGGTGTCAACAAAATATTTTGGAAGGAGAACGTTGGTGATTGAAATCTCGTGAGAAAATTCCTCCGCAACGAAAAACGCCTTTGTTCATCCCAAATGTTAGATACGCTCCTTCCCCTATTTCGTGATAGTATAAAACGTGCTGCTCTTCTTTGAACTTTCTCGATGTACTCCGTTAATCCTATCTGGTAAGGATCGCACACCGTGCAGCAGTACTCCAAAAGAGGACTGACGGGTGTGGTGTAGGCGGTCTCTTTAGTAGATCTGTTGCATTTTGTAAGTGTTGTGACAATAAAAAGTAGTCTTTTGTTCGCCTTCTCCACAACATTTACTGTGTGTCCTTTCCAATTTAATTTGTTCGTAATTGTTATTCCTAGGAATTTAGTTGAATTTACGGCCTTTAGATTTGACTGATTTATCGTGTAACACAAGTTTAACGGATTCCTTTTAGCTCTCATGTGGATGACCTCACACTTACCGTTATTTTTGGTCAACCGCCTATTTTTGTACCATACAGATATCTTTTCTAAGTCGTTTTGCAATTTGTTTTGATCTTCTGATCACTTTACTAGACGATAAACGAAGCATCATCTGCAAACAACCTAAGACAGCTGCTCATATTGTCTCCGAAATCGTTTACATAGATAAGGAACAGCAGAGGGCCTCTAACACTGCCCCGGGGAACGCCAGAAATCGTTTCTGTTGTACTCGATGACTTTCCGTCAGTTACTACGAACTGTGACTGACCTCTCTGACAAGAAATCAAGAATCCAGTAACATAACTGAGACGATATTCCATAAACACGTAATTTCACTACAGGCCGCTTTTGTGTTCCAGAGTCAAAAGGCCTTTGGAAATCTAGAAGTACTGAATCAATCTGAAAGCCCTTGTCAATAGCACTCAACATTTCGTGTGTGAAAAGGGTTAGTTGTGTTTCACAAGAACGACGTTTTTCTAAACCCGTATTGACTGTGTATCAATAGACCGCTCTCTTCGGGGTAATTCATAATGTTCGAATACAATATATGCTCCACAGTCCTGCCGCATATAAACGTTACTGATATGGGTCTGCAATTTAGTGGATTACTCCCGCTACCTTTCTTGAATATTGGTGTGGCTTGCGCAAGTTTCCAGTCTCTGGGTACAGATCTTTCGTCGAGCGAGTGGTTGTGGAAGATTGTTAGCTATTGAGCTATTGCATCAGCATACTCTGAAAGGAACCTAACTGGTAAACAACCTGGACCCGAAGACTTGTTTTTATTGATTTAAGTTGCTTCAATACTGTGTGTGTGTGTGTGTGTGTGTGTGTGTGTGAAATCTTATGGGACTTAACTGCTAAGTCATCAGTCCCTAAGCTTACACACTGCTCATCATCATCATCATCATCATCATTTAAGACTTATTATGCCTTTCAGCGTTCAGTCTGGAGCATAGCCCCCGTATACAGTTCCTCCATGATCCCCTATTCAGTGCTAACATTGGTGCCTCTTCTGATGTTAAACCTATTACTTCAAAATCATTCTTAACCGAATCCAGGTACCTTCTCCTCAGTCTGCCCCGACTCCTCCTACTCTCTACTGCCGAATCCATGAGTCTCTTGGGTAACCTTGCTTCTCCCATGCGTGTAACATGACCCCACCATCTAAGCCTGTTCGCCCTGACTGCTACATCTATAGAGTTCATTGCCAGTTTTTCTTTGATTTCCTCATTGTGGACACCCTCCTGCCATTGTTCCCATCTACTAGTACCTGCAATCATCCTGGCTACTTTCATATCCGTAACCTCAACCTTATTGATAAGGTAACCTGAATCCACCCAGCTTTCGCTCCCATACAACAAAGTTGGTCGAAAGATTGAACGGTGCACAGATAACTTAGTCTTGGTACTGACTTCCTTCTTGCAGAAGAGAGTAGATCGTAGCTGAGCGCTCACTGCATTAGCTTTGCTACACCTCGCTTCCAGTTCTTTCACTATGTTGCCATCCTGTGAGAATATGCATCCTAAGTACTTGAAACCGTCCACCTGTTCTAACTTTGTTCCTCCTATTTGGCACTCAATACACACTACTTAACCTAAATTATCCTAAGGACAAACACACACACCTATGCCCGATGGAGGACTCGAACCTCCGCCGGGACCAGCCGCACAGACAATGACTTCAGCACTTTAGATCGCTCGGCTAATCCCGCGCGGCGCTTCAATACTCCGAGGATATCTATTTCTAACGCTTCAGTACTCCGAGTATATCTATTTCTAAGTTACTCATATTGTTAGATGTTCTTATTTCGAAATCTTGAATATTTAGTTCGTCTTCTTTTATGGACAAATTCCGGAAGGTTGTGTTTAGTAGCTCCGCTTTGGCAGCAGTGTCGACGATAGTATTTTCATTGCAGTGATTGTGTGTTGCCGGCAGCATACTATACATACGTCAAGAATCTCTTTGGATTTTCTGCCAGATTTCGAGAAAAAGTTTCGTTGTGGAAACTGTTATACGCACCTCGCACTGAAGTCCGCCGCTAAATTTCGAGCTTGTAATCTACCCTCTCCTTCCTATTTGCAGCTATTGTCAACAATAAAAACAAAATCTTCTATGAAAATTTTGAGAAGATTAGATTAAACTACCTATTTTACTTAGCTTTTCATGCAGAGTTGGCTCCAGTTCTTCTTGCTTAGGGGTCTGATTCTTGAAGATTTTACTATATCATACAGTCTTTTGATTTTTCACGTTAACGAAGCCGAAGTCACATTGTTCGCACAAAAATACAAAAATACGTCCGACCACATCAGAGACATGCTTACGACTCTCTCACTCAGCGGACGTAACAATATTTCAAAGGGTTTACAATTTTTCTTGGCAAATCAATTTCTGTTAATTGCGATTATTATTTCATAAATAGATCCAGAAATAAATATAGTCACCAGTACAGGACTGCATAATTAATAACAGAAATTTTAAGTGTGCTATTAAATCATAATTTCAAATGTTTCAAAAAATAATAATTTAGACTGCACATTCAGAATTAGTACTTATCCATTATCACATCGAAACTGAAGCATTTTATAAAGTAATTTCTTTTTATAAATTTTAACTTGAAATATAACATACTGACAAGGAGACGGCACGACCCTGGGGCCCGGGATTTGTCCGAAATTTTGTGTGGTGAAAGAGGACCCCTAACACGTCACGTGGTTATAATATTAGGACGCACTACTAGGAAAATCCCGAGAAAAATCGATCAAAAGTTTCTTAGGTGCCTTATGAGTATAAAATGTTAGTCCATTGCCGAGCCGCCGTCTGGCCTACACCGTTAGCAATCGGACCCTTACGCCAGAGGTCTCGGGTTCGATTCCTCCTCTGGCACTTTTATTTTTCCTTCCGTTGCCTGCAAAATTGCAGCGCATTGTTACAGGAGAATCGTGAAATTAATTCCCAGGAAGACTGTATAAAATTCACTCTATAATTCAACATCAGTTATCGTCACCAATATTCCGAGACATGATTCAATATGCCTGGTTTGGCTCAAAATTATCAGAAACTCAAAACATTTTCGTAAATGTTAATGGGGCATATTTTTGTACACATTTATTGCAAACGCCCTGTGATTGTAAAAAATACGCTTTTATATGTTGCGCAAGATGTCGCAAAAATTATTGGTTTGTTTGTTTTCACGATAATTACCACTGCAGTTCTTGTTTATAATTATTATATATATAAAAACTGAATGTTTCCCAATCGACTTTGTTATTCTGATTAAAAACCCAACGATTCTCCTTATATACTTTACAATGAAAATTGGAAAACCCACCGCCATGAATTGTGTTGTTGGACAAAAAGAAAATATGTTACTAATTTGTTGAAGATAATGTAGGTTTGGGAAACTTTCTGAATAACTGGTGGACTAACAAAAGCAAATGAAACAGAAGAAAAAAAAGTGCCTAGATCTCTGGCGTAACAGTCCGAGCCCTGAACATCTAGGGCAGACGGCGGCTCGGCAATGTATTAACATTTTATACTCATAAGGCACCTAAGAAACTTTGGAACGATTTTTCCCGGGATTTTCCTAGTAGTGCGTCCTAATATTTTAACCACGTGAGGTTTAAGGGGTCCTCTTTCACCACACAAAATTTCGGACAAATCCGCGACCCCACGCTCGTGCCGTATCCTTGTGAGTATAAAATTATATGAAAGTTTGCAGAACAGCAACTGAGATAATATTGATCTGTCCAAAATTCGAAAAATAATACTCATGTCGACAACTACTGTTGAGGAAAGGCAATGCAAGAGGAGGATGCGCCGATACAAGCTTCTGTAAAAGATCGCTAATCTTGGAGGAAGAAGACGAACGACGACAACAACAAGTAGTTAATGGGTAGCCATGAAAATACACTCCTGGAAATTGAAATAAGAACACCGTGAATTCATTGTCCCAGGAAGGGGAAACTTTATTGACACATTCCTGGGGTCAGATACGTCACATGATCACACTGACAGAACCACAGGCACATAGACACAGGCAACAGAGCATGCACAATGTCGGCACTAGTACAGTGTATATCCACCTTTCGCAGCAATGCAGGCTGCTATTCTCCCATGGAGACGATCGTAGAGATGCTGGATGTAGTCCTGTGGAACGGCTTGCCATGCCATTTCCACTTGGCGCCTCAGTTGGACCAGCGTTCGTGCTGGACGTGCAGACCGCGTGAGACGACGCTTCATCCAGTCCCAAACATGCTCAATGGGGGACAGATCCGGAGATCTTGCTGGCCAGGGTAGTTGACTTACACCTTCTAGAGCACGTTGGGTGGCACGGGATACATGCGGACGTGCATTGTCCTGTTGGAACAGCAAGTTCCCTTGCCGGTCTAGGAATGGTAGAACGATGGGTTCGATGACGGTTTGGATGTACCGTGCACTATTCAGTGTCCCCTCGACGATCACCAGTGGTGTACGGCCAGTGTAGGAGATCGCTCCCCACACCATGATGCCGGGTGTTGGCCCTGTGTGCCTCGGTCGTATGCAGTCCTGATTGGCGCTCACCTGCACGGCGCCAAACACGCATACGACCATCATTGGCACCAAGGCAGAAGCGACTCTCATCGCTGAAGACGACACGTCTCCATTCGTCCCTCCATTCACGCCTGTCGCGACACCACTGGAGGCGGGCTGCACGATGTTGGGGCGTGAGCGGAAGACGGCCTAACGGTGTGCGGGACCGTAGCCCAGCTTCATGGAGACGGTTGCGAATGGTCCTCGCCGATACCCCAGGAGCAACAGTGTCCCTAATTTGCTGGGAAGTGGCGGTGCGGTCCCCTACGGCACTGCGTAGGATCCTACGGTCTTGGCGTGCATCCGTGCGTCGCTGCGGTCCGGTCCCAGGTCGACGGGCACGTGCACCTTCCGCCGACCACTGGCGACAACATCGATGTACTGTGGAGACCTCACGCCCCACGTGTTGAGCAATTCGGCGGTACGTCCACCCGGCCTCCCGCATGCCCACTATACGCCCTCGCTCAAAGTCCGTCAACTGCACATACGGTTCACGTCCACGCTGTCGCGGCATGCTACCAGTGTTAAAGACTGCGATGGAGCTCCGTATGCCACGGCAAACTGGCTGACACTGACGGCGGCGGTGCACAAATGCTGCGCAGCTAGCGCCATTCGACGGCCAACACCGCGGTTCCTGGTGTGTCCGCTGTGCCGTGCGTGTGATCATTGCTTGTACAGCCCTCTCGCAGTGTCCGGAGCAAGTATGGTGGGTCTGACACACCGGTGTCAATGTGTTCTTTTTTCCATTTCCAGGAGTGTATTCCAGGTAGCGTGTTAGCAGAGTTGTGGTAGCAGCAATGTAAGGTTTAAAGCACCCCTGATCTCGGTGAGAGAATTTATGTCTCTGCAGTTGAGAAGGTTAATTGACGTGAAAGTACTCCAATTATCGAACCAAAGTTCGCAACCGATGTGTTACACTCTGCGGATCTTCGCGTAGCGACGAGGAGATAACCCAAAATTGGAGATGGGTGATAGCATCAGACTAGTTGGAAGACGGTAAAGTTTTTGTGTCTTTTAGCAGTGTACGCCTAAAGTGCGTAACTGCAGCGCACCGTGTGCGTGGAGGCTGTTAGGGAACAGGCACGGACTGCGCATCGTTATATGTCGTCCGCTCGGGCCCTACCCGGCACGGCGGGGCTGTCTACGCTAAGGGCCCCCTGCGCAGCGCTGCGCCGCACCAGTAACGAGCCGGCGGCTGCCCCTTGCCGTGCCGTGCAGGGCTCCACTCGGCTGTGAGCTGCGGCCTATCCAGCCATCCAGCCGCGACTTTTCTTGTTTCCGCGAACGCACCAGACGCCGTTACCGGATTAACGAGGCCGGCCCGCCTGCTTACGGCCCTCGCAAAACAAACCCTGCACCGGGACAAACAAACTCTGCGCCCGCGTCACTCGTCGACGAGCGGACGAGGCGCGCGCGGCGAGCTGTTTCGCCGAGTGGGTCTGTCATCGAACCAGTGTAACAGCTCTCAAATTTGACAGCACCGCTCGCAGTGTAATCGCAGGGACGCGTAATCGCGTTCCGTAGAAGCAGATGTCCTGGAGAGACACAGCCAATTAAGCTTCCAGGCAGGCACTGCTGTAGTTGGCTGTTTAATCCGTCTACTATAAGCACTCATCATACTACACAGATAGGGACACAAAAATCACACCACCAAGAAGGAGTTCTGCGACATAAACCAAAGTTTTCAGTTCAATAAACTTTACCAACAGCCGTGTACTTTAGGTTATTTTATTTCGAACGCAACCATTTTCGGCAATTCATTTTGACATCTTCAGGCCCCATACTTTTTTTTTTTTCGAATCAACGAGCTTATCTTATAGCGCCATAAAACTGGATACCGTGAATCCCAATGGTTGTGCAACAGATTCAACGAAATCACGCTTTCGTGATTCCAGAATAGCACAAGCTCCTTTCTCCTTAGGGATTCTAACGGGCCATGCGTGACGTGAGGGTGACGCATCACCGCGCGTAGCTACTTACCATCGCAAGCGCATCTAGCAACGTTCTCAGTGTTATACTGAAGCCACATCGCTACCTAAAATAATAACAAATTTGAACTCTACGAGGTGCATTCAAGTTCTAAGGCCTCCGAATTTTTTTCTCCGGACTGGAAAGAGATAGAAACATGCGCATTGTTTTAAAATGAGGCTGCATTCATTGTCAATACATCCCAGAGATGGCAGCACCGTACGGCAGATGGAATTTTACCGCCAGCGGCGAGAATGAGAACTGTTTTAAATACTTAAAATGGCGACGTTTTCCTTACTTGAACAGCGTGCAATCATTCGTTTTCTGAATTTGCGTGGTGTGAAACCAATTGAAATACATCGACAGTTGAAGGAGACATGTGGTGATGGAGTTATGGATGTGTCGAAAGTGCGTTCGTGGGTGCGACAGTTTAATGAAGGCAGAACATCGTGTGACAACAAACCGAAACAACCTCGGGCTCGTACAAGCCGGTCTGACGACATGATCGAGAAAGTGGAGAGAATTGTTTTGGGGGATCGCCGAATGACTGTTGAACAGATCGCCTCCAGAGTTGGCATTTCTGTGGGTTCTGTGCACACAATCCTGCATGACGACCTGAAAGTGCGAAAAGTGTCATCCAGGTGGGTGCCACGAATGCTGACGGACGACCACATGGCTGCCCGTGTGGCATGTTGCCAAGCAATGTTGACGCACAACGACAGCATGAATGGGACTTTCTTTTCGTCGGTTGTGACAATGGATGAGACGTGGATGCCATTTTTCAATCCAGAAACAAAGCGCCAGTCAGCTCAATGGAAGCACACAGATTCACCGCCACCAAAAAAATTTCGGGTAGCCGCCAGTGCTGAAAAAATGATGGTGTCCATGTTCTGGGACAGCGAGGGCGTAATCCTTACCCATTGCGTTCCAAAGGGCACTACGGTAACGTGCATCCTGCGAAAATGTTTTGAAGAACAAAGTTCTTCCTGCACTGCAACAAAAACGTCCGGGAAGGGCTGCACGTGTGCTGTTTCACCAAGACAACGCACCCGCACATCGAGCTAACGTTACGCAACAGTTTCTTCGTGATAACAACTTTGAAGTGATTCCTCATGCTCCCTACTCACCTGACCTGGCTCCTAGTGACTTTTGGCTTTTTCCAACAATGAAAGACACTCTCCGTGGCCGCACATTCACCAGCTGTGCTGCTATTGCCTCAGCGATTTTCCAGTGGTCAAAACAGACTCGTAAAGAAGCCTTCGCCGCTGCCATGGAATCATGGCGTCAGCGTTGTGAAAAATGTGTATGTCTGCATGGCGATTACGTCGAGAAGTAACGCCAGTTTGATCGATTTCGGGTGAGTAGCCAATTAGAAAAAAAATCGGAGGCCTTAGAACTTGACTGCACCTCGTGGTACACTGCGTAGTGTCCTAGAAATACTTAACGTGCACTTTTGTAGGAGTTTTCGTGATGTCTCAGCTTGTATGCACGGAAATTCTTGCCCTAACAGAACGTGTTTACGAAAATAGCGCAGCTTAACATCGAATGCACTGTTCCCAGCGGTCCTAACTTGATACCCCAGTCCATCACGTGCTACCCTTCCTGCTTTCAACACACACAAACGTTCCCACCACTATGTAGAGGCTCCTATATCCCAGCACAAAGGATGTGAATGAATCGAGCATTATGATTGGCTCCTATCGAATTTACCCACCGAATTACTGATGCCAACGGTATCGAAGCACCATTCACCTCTTCTTTCTTTCTGCAGACGGGACTTTCAGTGGCAAAATTATTTTGCACAGATCGCTACTGCATTGACAGTTAAACCCGCAAAGTTGCTTACAGATCATCAAATACATATGAGACTCACAAGAATTTTGGAAGCCAGGAGAATATTTACCAGTGTAACTACAATTAAATATTATGATTGCTGATACAGTCTGACACCGATCTATGTACAGGTAATGTCTTCTCTTGATGGCTGTGCTTCTGGAACCAATCTCATTATCTATAGTGCACATAATTTTCCACGTAAAAAATCTGCAAACATGACATTCAGCGGTAATAAACTATTTTACACTGATCACAATATTGCACCAACAACTAAACCTCACTAAGTGCCATACATATCGTCAAATACGGAAAGACACCTACTCACCCTGCCTTCCCACTGGGGCCAGGAGCTTGAATATTAGTGCGTGAAACCGATCTCCAACTCAGCAGTATATCAACGCATACCGTGTCGATGTAGTAAACATACAATTCGTATCCTACACCATACAAAATCATCCCTTTTACATCAGAAAGCCCTCAGTGAATCGAAGTCACTCTCAGAACTGATGT
The DNA here is from genome assembly GCF_023864275.1 of Schistocerca cancellata. Classification (NCBI taxonomy): domain Eukaryota; kingdom Metazoa; phylum Arthropoda; class Insecta; order Orthoptera; family Acrididae; genus Schistocerca; species Schistocerca cancellata. The sequence goes on along the minus strand of NC_064632.1, from coordinate 42,177,956 downwards.
CCAAAGGCTCGTTTGCCCCCTCGGTAGCGCTATTGTTTCTGGTTAGGACCTGCCTGCTTGCTTGCGTTTCTACACCCATCTCCAGACTCTGGGATTACACGAACACTAGTATTTACTCATCGTTTGTCATAATATAATATTATTTTCACGGTATTTCTCGATATCAAGCACACAGCAATAACCTCCTGATCGCTCACGCAACATAATTCCAAAGATATAGACCTGAAATTAATTCTCTACAAACCCGAAACTTAAGCTACGTGGAGCATGCTCTAAACCACTGAGTAACCAGAAACAAACAGAAGAAAAATGATATATACACCCGCGAATACCGATCTCACTGATGTAACAAATTCCAAATCTTCCCTATAATTTACAAGCCAACTGAGGTCTTTCCCATGTATAGAGAACAGGCAAACGTCTCTTTCACCTGCCAGATTCACATCCCACAATCGATCTTCTCTCAACTAATCAAAGGTGCGAAATCTGTAGAAGCAGTCAACTGAAAATTTTACATGGGAGCAAATACCAGTCCTACACAATCGCACCTCCATATTCATTCTCAAACTTACACTTGATCACGAAAGCTATCCAACACATAGTACGTATTATTTCGCTATTCGGTCGTCTAGAGGATGGTAAAGGTAACTCAGACACATTCCTACACTCCAACAGGCCTTTGCATTAGGACGGATGCTGCCGTTAATGGGAAACGTGAATCATTCCCACCACAGGCCAGCATACACGGAATCATTCTAGAAAACCGGTCTCATATTTATTATCATTATACTTACAATTAAATGTTACGATCGCGGTCTCAATTGAATGGTAAATGAGCGAAGTATCGGAAATACACCCTGCTGAAGGCTGTGGCACTTCTTACGACTGGACATAGTCATTTCCTTAACACAAATACATGGTCAATAGATTATTGCCTTCGATACGAAATAATACTGACCCAAAATCAACGATGGGTGTGCATGTCTCTTAGATTTCTTCCTGCCACTGTGCCTTAGAAAGAGAGACATAATCGGTCAGATGTTTAAAAAAAAAAAAGAAAACCGATCGCAACAACTTGTGCATGTTACTGTCACAAGAGATCTTGGCCCTACAAGTGCACACACGTATCCATGTTAAAACCTATGCCCGCTTTACGAATAGAGGTACGACATTACCTCTGAATGGGGTTGTTTTTCCGGACAAATACCGTGACTGTGATCGTAGGATTGCGTATTGTCAGCTCACGACGCAACCTCGTAATAAAATTACCACATTATAAAAGTGATTCGGCTAAGGAACGTAGTATGTAAGCGGTAATTGCCACTCCCTAAGCCCGCATCTCGTGGTCGTGCGGTAGCGTCCTCGCTTCCCACGCCCGGGTTCCCGGGTTCGATTCCCGGCGGGGTCAGGGATTTTCTCTGCCTCGTGATGGCTGGGTGTTGTGTGCTGTCCTTAGGTTAGTTAGGTTTAAGTAGTTCTAAGTTCTAGGGGACTTATGACCACAGCAGTTGAGTCCCATAGTGCTCAGAGCCATTTGAACCATTTTTGAACCACTCCCTAAAACTCTATACTATTTCTACCGTATTCTGTCTCGATACCATATCAGAGGTTCCGCGATATAACCACTGAGTTACAGGCGATGACTGATTGAGAATAACACAAATGTTCAAATGTGTGTGTAATCTTACGGGAGTTAACTGCTAAGGTCATCAGTCCCTAAGCTTACACACTACTTAACCTAAATTATTCTAAGGACAAAGACACACAGCCATGCCCGAGGGAGGACTCGAACCTCCGCCGGGACCAGCCGCACAGTCCATGACTGCAGCACCTCAGACCGCTCGGCTAATCCCGCGCGGCAAGAAGGAACACAAACAGTAGTAGTAGATGATGTGCCGACTGAGGTCGTAAGAAGAAAAATGTACACTAGCTTCTCAGATCCCTAGTGTTACGCAATACGGTAGAAATGATGTCAATGATTAGGAACCAGGTCTCTGCATTCAAGCACCCACAAGTGAATCATATTACTAGCACTCCCATAACTCGATTCGACTCACCTTTCCCGAACCTAGCAGCTACAGTAAAATTCCAACGTCGTTTTAGTCACCCCCTACGCATCTTGGAACTGCTCCCATTTCTACAGCTTCGCGCATGTGATCGTTCCAATTTTAGTCGAAACTGATCAGAAGTAGGAGAAAAACATATGCACCACCTTCTGCAACCTGTGTAGAAACAGAACGACCTGAGTCATTGCAACAGGAGCATCTTTTGACCATTCGGCGTAAATGCGCGCAATGTGGTACGTCCCCAAACTACACCCGTGGAAATTGAAATAAGAACACCGTGAATTCATTGTCCCAGGAAGGGGAAACTTTATTGACACATTCCTGGGGTCAGATACATCACATGATCACACTGACAGAACCACAGGCACATAGACACAGGCAACAGAGCATGCACAATGTCGGCACTAGTACAGTGTATATCCACCTTTCGCAGCAATGCAGGCTGCTATTCTCCCATGGAGACGATCGTAGAGATGCTGGATGTAGTCCTGTGGAACGGCTTGCCATGCCTTTTCCACCTGGCGCCTCAGTTGGACCAGCGTTCGTGCTGGACGTGCAGACCGCGTGAGACGACGCTTCATCCAGTCCCAAACATGCTAAATTGGGGACAGATCCGGAGATCTTGCTGGCCAGGGTAGTTGACTTACACCTTCTAGAGCACGTTGGGTGGCACGGGATACATGCGGACGTGCATTGTCCTGTTGGAACAGCAAGTTCCCTTGCCGGTCTAGGAATGGTAGAACGATGGGTTCGATGACGGTTTGGATGTACCGTGCACTATTCAGTGTCCCCTCGACGATCACCAGTGGTGTACGGCCAGTGTAGGAGATCGCTCCCCACACCATGATGCCGGGTGTTGGCCCTGTGTGCCTCGGTCGTATGCAGTCCTGATTGTGGCGCTCACCTGCACGGCGCCAAACACGCATACGACCATCATTGGCACCAAGGCAGAAGCGACTCTCATCGCTGAAGACGACACGTCTCCATTCGTCCCTCCATTCACGCCTGTCGCGACACCACTGGAGGCGGGCTGCACGATGTTGGGGCGTGAGCGGAAGACGGCCTAACGGTGTGCGGGACCGTAGCCCAGCTTCATGGAGACGGTTGCGAATGGTCCTCGCCGATACCCCAGGAGCAACAGTGTGCCTAATTTGCTGGCAAGTGGCGGTGCGGTCCCCTACGGCACTGCGTAGGATCCTACGGTCTTGGCGTGCATCCGTGCGTCGCTGCGGTCCGGTCCCAGGTCGACGGGCACGTGCACCTTCCGCCGACCCCTGGCGACAACATCGATGTCCTTTGGAGACCTCACGCCCCACGTGTTGAGCAATTCGGCGGTACGTCCACCCGGCCTCCCGCATGCCCACTATACGCCCTCGCTCAAAGTCCGTCAACTGCACATACGGTTCACGTCCACGCTGTCGCGGCATGCTACCAGTGTTAAAGACTGCGATGGAGCTCCGTATGCCACGGCAAACTGGCTGACACTGACGTCGGCGGTGCACAAATGCTGCGCAGCTAGCGCCATTCGACGGCCAACACCGCGGTTCCTGGTGTGTCCGCTGTGCCGTGCGTGTGATCATTGCTTGTACAGCCCTCTCGCAGTGTCCGGAGCAAGTATGGTGGGTCTGACACACCGGTGTCAATGTGTTCTTTTTTCCATTTCCAGGAGTGTAGATACAAGCACTACAGATCCGCGTCCATTCAAATCAATCAGCCCAACATGCTATCGTCGTTATTCTCTACCCCCAACATAGAAAAATTACGAACTGTAAAAGCTCATCCGACGTAGAAGTCACCTAGGCACCGATGCCGACGCAATGACGCAATACTTCGGTGCGCTTCCAGTGCGGAGATGGAGATTCCACAATGCTTCCCAGAATAGCGTAGCGTGCAGCCATCCAAGCATTCCTAACGGTATACCTCGCCCCTCAGAGAATTTACGCTTCAAACTGCTGCTGCTACTGCGGACTAATAAATATACAGGCACCGCAGAGTCCACTTTAAAGTTTTATCACCTACACTCTAGGCGAATGATCGTATCCTGCAGACTATACTAACAAGGGAACCTCCCCATCGCACCCCCCTCAGATTTAGTTATAAGTTGACACAGTGGATAGGCCTTGAAAAACTGAACACAGATCAATCGAGAAAACAGGAAGAAGTTGTGTGGAACTATGAAAAAAAATAAGCAAAATATACAAACTGAGTAGTCCATGCCCAAGATAGGCAACATCAAGGATAGGCCGAGCTCAGGAGCGCCGTGGTCCCGTGGTTAGCGTGAGCAGCTTCCGTCGAGTGAAAACTTTACTTTCTTTATTTTCGCAAAGTTACGATCTGTCCGTTCGTTCATTGACGTCTCTGTTCACTGTAATAAGTTTAGTGTCTGTGTTTTGCGACCTCACCGCAAAACCGTGCGATTAGTAGACGAAAGGACGTACCTCTCCAATGGGAACCGAAAACATTTGATCGCAAGGTCATAGGTCAACCGATTCCTCCACAGGATATATTCTATACGACACTGGTGACGGCATGTGCGTCACATGACAACCCGCGTGTATCACTGGTACCTCAACAGACGTAAGTACAATACTGCCTCGATGGAAAAAAAATTGACTACTTCCCTGATTCTCTTCGTTTCCATGTCGACGTTTTCCCGGATTCCTCCTGTTGCCGCATACTTGTTCCCATGTACAAAATGTTCGGCGCGAACCGGAAGATACGCAAGTACTTCCTCAATTTCACAGCATTCCGGTGTATATTCTGTCAATTTATACCTATTCCCTCGTCATTTTTCGCAATTCTATTGGTTTTAGGACAGATCTATCCGCGCGATCACGACGTAACATCTCGTTCTGTGTTCTAAAATTGCCTGTAAATGTAGCACAGCTGCCAACACCTAGCCCAAATGCCATGGTTGGGAGGCGTAATATAGCACTGTACTCGACTGTATCCGCATCTCAACACCGATCCGGATATAACACCCGACGGATCCACATTGGAACGCTAACTCGGATCTATTGCAGGTCCTGGGAGCGTGTCTTCTCGATGTTTTCAGGCGTTTTCACCCTTTTTGGACGACCGACATTGCCTACACTGTCATCACGAACACTATTCATTCTCTCAAATTTGTAAATCAGATTCTCGATCGTTGGCACATATGGACCGGTTGTCTTTAGCTTGAACTCGGTCGCAATCTTCTTTTGAGCCGCAGTTGGGCTGTTATTGTTCGAATAGTAGGCCTTCACAGGCGCTATGCGCTCAGGCACACTTACCGTGACATTTTCACGTGCAAATGGCCGACAACAAGAAGGCGCGTTCGCATGCGCCAGGCCCCCACAACCGCACGAGTGGTCGACTGTGAAGAGCGGACAAATTGAATAGCTGGGCGGCGGCCATTAGAGTGGTAAACTGACGCGCGGAGTTCGAATGTTTATACATCGCTTTTGGTTATAAAATGCCTTCCCTTGAGTTAGGTCACAAACAATGCCTCATTTAAATACGTTACTACAATATACTTTTTAATTTATGAACAAACAGCAACTAGTCACTGTTTATGAATTTATCTTACGTACTACATGGAATCTGCCGCAGCTAAAAGTTACGTACTGGACCTCTAGAATTTTTCGTAGTTCATTTACGATAGATGTACGCAAAATGCATCAAAATACTCGAAGATTTGCTCACTATATTAATAGATATTTTCTGACTCTACCTTGCTTTAGATTTTATGACGAGAAGTGCGTTATATATGGCATACTGCTTTGGCAACTCACGACCAAATTATCAAGTTTCAACCTAACCTAGACCATGAAAACACTACAGATCAGCCAACTTTCTTCAAAATGATCAGAACATATAAAATGGTATTCTGTCGGTCGGGAATGTTGCCTCCTGACAGCGTTTAACCATTTTTGTAACAGCTATGGTTTTGAGAAAGGAAACCTGCAAATAGATGCACAGACATTATACTAATACCGTGTTACAAAAACATTTATTAAGCAAGTGCACTGACATACAAAACAACTTAAAATATTCATTTACCTGTGAAATGTAATATTCGTTCCTTTCTCGAATTTATTTGTACAATTAATCGCTGAACGACTCTTCACCATTGTACTTCTTTTGATTGGAACGTACAGACAGTAGAATTACGAGTAACAAATACTGTATGTACGTCCCAACAAATATACAACGTTGAATCAGAGTCTTCATAAACAACAGTACTACACAACACATCAGATTACAACCACTATAATGGCGTACAGCCGAAGGTTCAAATTATCCCGCGACTGCAGCGCCATCAGTGAGTCTAGTTATTTTTTACAAGGTCTTTGGCATGCGCGTACTAACTCCCATCGTGCCCCGCAGCCTAAAGCAAACGGTTCCGTAGTTATGACAATTTTATTTCATATAGTTCAATAACTGTCATCATGTATGTAAAAAGAAGCAATATATTGGTTGACTCTCATGGGACCAAACGCTCTAGGAATAGTAAACTACAGTGTCATGCAGAACGCTTCTTCGTGGCGCTTTCTAGATGAACCTATAACAAAAAATGGTTTAAATGACTGAGCACTATGGGACTTAACTGCTGAGGTCATCAGTCCCCTAGAACTTACAAGAGAACCTCCCCATCGCACCCCCTTCAGATTTAGTTATAAGTTGGCACAGTGGATAGGCTCTGAAAAACTGAACACAGATCAATCGAGAAAACAGGGGGAAGTTGTGTGGACCTATGAAAAAATAAGCAAAATATACAAACTGAGTAATTCATCGGCAAGATAGGCAACATCAAGGATAGTCTGAGCGCAGGAGCGCCGTGGTCCCGTGGTTAGCGTGAGCAGCTGCGGAACGAGAGGTCCTTGGTTCTAGTCTCCCCTCGAGTGAAAAGTTTACTTTCTTTATTTTTGCAAAATTATGATCTTCCCGTTCGTTCATTGACGTCTCTGTTCACTGTTATAAGTTTAGTGTCTGTGTTTCGCGACCGCACCGCAAAACACTGCGATTAGTAGACGATAGGACATGCCTCTCCAATGGGAACCGAAAACATTTGATCGCAAGGTCATAGGTCAACCGATTCCTCCACAGGAAAACACGTCAGATAATAATTGTCTGAAAATAAAAAATTAAACTTTTGACTCGAGGGAAGACTTTTTTTTTATTGATCTCATTTTGTTCGTTTTTGTTCGTTGTATCTGCTCGGGGCGGACGTCGTAAGACACTAATTTCAGTTCGTCGTTGATCCATTAACTCAGTTTTTTTTAATCACAGAGGGCAGCTAACCCTCTGACCGAACACGCTGAGTTACCGCGCCGGCGACTTGAACCGAGGATCTCTCATTTCGCAGCTGTTCACGCTAACCACGGGACCACGGTGCTCCAGTGCTCACATTCTCCTTGATGTTGCCTATATCGCTCATGGACTAAGTTTGTATAATTTGCTTATTTTTTTTCATAGTTCCAAACAACTTCTTCCTGTTTTCTCGATTGATCTGTGTTCAGTTTTCCAAGGCCTATCCACTGTGCCAACTTATAACTAAATCTGAGGGTGGTGCGATGGGGAGGTTCCCTTGTAAGATGCAAATGCGCGTCCCAGATTTTATTCAATACAGTTAAATAATTGTCACCCTGTATGTAAAAAGAAGCAATATGTTGGTTGACTCTCTTTGGACCATACGCTCTAAGAATATTAATAGTAAACCACAGACTGATGCAAATGCTTCTCCGTGACGCTTTCTGTGTGAACCTACAACGAAATGCATTGTTCTATCTTTGATCTTCTCTATCAGTTCTATCTGGCACGAATACCAAATTAACGAGCGGCATTCCATTATTTTGACTGGAAAACTCTCTTCCACATTCTAAAGGTGGCAAGGGTAAAATACAGAGAGCGAAAGGCTATTTACAATTTGTACAGAAACCAGATGGCAGTTATAAGAGTCGAGGGACATGAAAGGGAAGCAGTTGTTGGGAAGGGAGTAAGACAGGGTTGTAGCCTCTCCCCGATGTTATTCAATCTGTATATTGAGCAAGCAGTAAAGGAAACAAAAGAAAAATTCGGAGTAGGTATTAAAATTCATGGAGAAGAAGTAAAAACTTTGAGGTTCGCCGATGACATTGTAATTCTGTCAGAGACAGCAAAGGACTTGGAAGAACAGTTGAATGGAATGGACAGTGTCTTGAAAGGAGGATATAAGATGAACATCAACAAAAGTAAAACAAGGATAATGGAATGTAGTCGAATTAAGTCGGGTGATGCTGAGGGAATTAGATTAGGAAATGAGACACTTAAAGTAGTAAAGGAGTTTTGCTATATAGGGAGAAAAATAACTGATGATGGTCGAAGTAGAGAGGATATAAAATGTAGACTGGCAATGGCAAGGAAAGCGTTTCTGAAGAAGAGAAATTTGTTAACATCGAGTATAGATTTAAGTGTCAGGAAGTCGTTTCTGAAAGTATTTGTATGGAGTGTAGCCATGTATGGAAGTGAAACATGGACGATAACTGGTATGGACAAGAAGAGAATAGAAGCTTTCGAAATGTGGTGCTACAGAAGAATGCTGAAGATAAGGTGGGTAGATCACTTAACTAATGAGGAGGTATGGAACTGGACTGGGGAGAAGAGACGTTTGTGGCACAACTTGACTAGAAGAAGGGATCGGTTGGTAGGACATGTTTTGAGGCATCAAGGGATCACAAATTTAGCATTGGAGGGCAGCGTGGAGGGTAAAAATCGTAGAGGGAGACCAAGGGATGAATACACTAAGCAGATTCAGAAGGATGTAGGTTGCAGTAGGTACTGGGAGATGAAGAAGCTTGCACAGGATAGAGTATCATGGAGAGCTGCATCAAACCAGTCTCAGGACTGAAGACCACAACAACAACAAAATTCCAGTATTTGTCGAATAGGGGTTCTGTAAACTGCGTCCTTTGTAGGTGGGGACTACAGTTCCTGAGGGTTCTCCCAAAGTGCCTGCAGACGCAATGGGCCGCCTTGTAGCCAGCTGGTGGCGCAGGGTGTGGCGGCTGGAGCGGCCGCAGACCACCTCGGCCGGCGACCGCGCCTCGCCCGCCACGCCGGGCCCGGGTCCGCCGGCCTGTGTAATGGGGCTGTCATTCAGGCGGGGCGACGAGCAAACAAGTGCCGGGGCGGCGCCATCTATCACGGCCGCTCCTACATCATCCCGCCATAATTAACCGCGCTCGCGCCCGCGCCACAGACAATATATATGTAAACCTCGCGGCCTAATTACAGCTTCTAATTTGGGGCCCGGCTGCGCTTTCTCCGTTCCTCTCTGCCACCTTTGGAATTTCGATGCGTGCGCCACGCTGCCCGCTTAAAACTGTGCCGGCTGACCATTCCGTTTGAGAGATGCTTTCAAAGCTCTCTGCCTTTCAGAAAGTTAAGGATGAGTTAGAGACGATCAGTTTGGCTTTAGCAAAGGTAAAGCCACTGAAGAGGCAATTCTGACGTTGGGATTAACAATGGAAGCAAGCCTAAAGAAAAATCGAGAAACTGAAACGTCCCCTTAGAACATTTATACATGACTGTGCTTAAACTGACACACAATATATATTTTTTTTAAGAAGCTTTTGCTGTGTTTGTCTCTGATTTTGTTCCATTGTGTTTAACTTTTGAAGATTTTGTTCCATTGTGTCTAACTTTTGAAGATTTTGTCCCATTTGTTGCATTAATTGTAATAACAATGCATTAGTGTCTGGAATCTGTTTCTCTACGCTTTTCGGCAGTGAATTTGCACCAGCAACATTCACATTTTGACAAGCAGAAAATGTATCTTGACTCATTTGAGAAAACGGTGAGGACGCAAAACCTGAATCTACAGTATTTGCAAAATTGTGTCCTATCATTTCGGATTCCTGAGGCGAGCTGTTGCCGACCGATCGATCGATAATGCTTCCCTGTTCACTAATTGTTTCACCGTCTACACCATTATTTGCCGCCCGCTCCATTTCCCTATGCACAGTTACCAAATTACTACTTTGAATGTCTGTTAATTCACTACACAGTGGTGCTGATAAGCTACGCTCGTTGTCACTATTATTTCTCAGTTTACTTTGGAGCCTAGTGTTACGTTTTTCACACGCCATTATTGTCACAATATTTCACACGATAACACAGAAAAGCACAATTTGAAGAGCAAAAATAAGAGAACAGATTAACATAGCACTGAAAATAATATGTAGTTAATTGCAAGCGCAGCTGCGAAATACTTGGTGATGATGATGATGAGCGTTTGGCGTCATTGGCCGGGAGGCCCCTCGCGGGGCAGGTCCGGCCGCCTTGGCGCAGGTCTTATTACAGTCGGCGCCACATTGGGCGACCTGCACGCCGGATGGGGATGAAATGATGATGAACACAACACAACACCCAGTCCCTGAGCGGAGAAAATCTCCGACCCAGCCGGGAATCGAACCCGGGCCCGGAGGACGGCAATCCGTCACGCTGACCACTCAGCTACTGGGGCGGACGAAATACTTGGTGCAAATCTACATGCATGCCACAACTGTTTTACAGTACAACAATGAAAGGCTGCAACTACAAAGGAGATTCTCTCTACAATTACGCGCTAGCAATAAACAAAATCTACACTAATTACACAAACTACAAGAAAAAAAAAATCAGAAGATTCCAGCGAGGTATCCTGGCAGGGTCGCCATATGAAACGTCCCCTTAGAACAATTTATACACGACTGTGCTTAAACTGACACACAATAATTTTAGCGCAACGCAATCTGACTATCAAAAATCCCTACAAAAGAATGGCCCTGACTAACATTAACCTATACGTTTCACAAATCACTTACCTCACCAAAAATCTTCCTTACTCGAACTACTGCAATACAGCGAGCGCCACTACTGCCAGCTAAATAAAAGATTCAAACTACGGAAGTCACTAACTACTGATAGGGATAGTTAGCAAATGAAAGATTTTAATAGAGAACAAACAATGTACTTACCTTAATTTCATCAAAAGTCATAATATATATAGCAGTTCATAATATCCAGTATAACAAATTTCAAAACTCCGCCATCTCTCTCCCCACATCCACCACTGCTGGCGGCTCACCTCCAACTGCACAACGCTACGCGCTGTTTTCATCCAGCTGCCGCTGCCCAACACTACAATGGCAGACAACAATGCAAACTAGCCACAGACTGCACACAGCACAGCCAGTGATATTCATATAGATCGCTACGTAACGTTGCCAATAAGAAAACATAAACTGCCTACTTACAAAACGTTCATAGGATTTGTCTACCTGGAAAAAGCGTTCGACAATGTCAAATGGTTCAAGATGTTCGAAATTCTGAAAAAACTAGAGGTAAACTATAGGGAGAGGCGGTTAACATATGTACAAGAGCCAAGAGGGAATAATAAGACTGGACGACCAAGTACTCGGATTAAAAAGGGAGTAAGACAGGGATGTAATCTTTCGCCCCTATTCAATCTGTACGTCGAAGAATCAATAAAGGAAAAAGAAGAAAGGTTCAAGAGTGGGATTAAAATTCAAGGCGACAGGGTATCAACGATAAGATTCTCAGATAACATTGCTGTACTGAGGTGAAAGTCAAGAATAATTACGTGGTCTCCCAAATGGAATCAACAGTCTAATGAGTACAGAATATAAAGGGGGAGGAGGAAATTAGTGTTTAACGTCCCGTCGACAACGAGGTCATTAGAGACGGAGCACGAGCTTGGATTATGGAAGGATTGTGAAGGAAATCGGCCGTGCCCTTTCAAAGGAACCATCCCGACATTTACCTGAAACGATTTAGGGAAATCACGGAAAACCTAAATCAGGATGGCCGGAGACGGGTTTGAACCGTCGTCCTCCCGAATGCGAGTCGAGTGTGCTAGCCACTGCGCCACCTCGCTCGGTGAGTACAGAATGTAGATTGAGAGTAAATCGAAGAAAGACGAAAGTAATGAGAAATAGCAAAAATGAGAATAGCGACAAACTTATCAGCATTAATGGTCACGAAGTAGATGAAATAAGGAATTTTATTAACTAGGCAGCGAAATAACCAATGACGGAAGGAGCAAGGAGGATATCAGAAGCACTGGCAAAAAGTGCATTCCTGGCCAAGAGAAGTCTATTGATGTCAAACATAGGCCTTAATCTGAGGAAGAAATTTCTGAGAACGTACGTCTGGAGCACAGCACTATATATGGTAGTGGAACATGGACTGTGGGAGAACGGGAACAGAAGAGAATAGAAGCATTTGATATGTGGTGCTACAGACGAATGTTGAAAATTAGGTGAACTGGTATGGACTGAGGAGGTTCTGCACAGAATCGGAGAGGAAAGGAATATGTGGATAACGCTTTCAACGAGAAGGGACAATATGATAGGACACCTGTTAAGACTTCGTAGAATGACGTCTGTGGCACTACAGGGAGCTGTAAAGGGCGAAAACTGTAGACAGATATTGGAATACATCCAGAAAATAGCCGAGGACGTAGGTTACAAAAGCTACTCTGAAATGAAGAGGTTGGCACTGGAGAGGAATTCGTGGCGGTCCGCATCGAACCAGTCAGAAGACTGATGACTCAATAAAAGGTGACTTCCAGTGTCTGAGACGCTCGTACTTAGAGGAGCTGAAACGCTTGCGTTCTTTATACGAAATAATTTCTACTGCTTCAGTCACATTTTTGCTAATATTTAATTAGCACGACGCGTTTCGGCAGCATGTTGCTATTATCAAATGCATCCATCTACAAGTGGATTACATTAGTCTGAAGTGTGATTAGGTTCATTTGCGCTGTGTGTGCCAGTGAAGTTACGTATCAAAATACAATCCTGCTCAGAAAGATACATATATTTTAGTGTGTACATGAAGAGATTTGAAAAATGGTTCAAATGGCTCCGAGCACTATCGGACTTAACATCTGAGGTCATCAATCCCCTAGAACTTAGAGCTACTTAAACCTAACTAATCTAAGGACATCACACACATCCATGCCCGAAGCAGGATTTGAACCTGCGACCGTAGCGGTCGTTCGGTTCCAGACTGAAGCGCCTAGAACCGCTCGGCCACATAGGCCGGTGAAGTGATTTGCATAGTTAGATCATTTCATTAGTGCATTGTATTTTTGTTAGAAATTTAGTTGTTTAACACACAGAGCACAGTGACAAACTCATCATAGCTTAAAACTCTTACACATAGATGTTTACATCATTTCAAAGATTCTCAACTGTTAAGATAAGTTATTTGATTGCTGAGCTAGTAAAATATAGTGAAGATGAAACCTTTCTGTATAGGCGCCTCTGTGTCATGGCACAAATTAGTTAACATGATTATTTGGTAAAGACATTTTTTTATTGCTAAAGACGATATTTGCAATGAAATAAGCATTCAACATTGGAGAAGGTTCCGAAAGAAATTAATACTGCTATTTTCCTGTTTATCACTTAGTAATATGTTGCCATGTCCAGTGCCATTAATGAAAATTTCTAATTCTTCATTTAAGTCCATTTGGTGCCCTTGACCATTTTCTGTTATGTATGGAGATCATCCAAAATACCGTCGATATGGTGACCAGTATCCTTTACGAGGGTGGTTAATGAAGATTTATTATAATTTTTTGTGTAGTAGGCGTTTATATGATCACGGTAGCTTTTCTGGAAATTTCTCTCAGTTTGGCCTCCATAGATGGCTTAGCATGTACGAGTACTACATACTGTTTTATAAATGCCTGATTGTGCATGTTTATCTGTATGTGTGTTTATGTTGTGTCTCACTGTGTGTTGCATTTTGTTACGTGTTCTGAAGGCAGTGTTAATGTTTTGGAGTCTGAAAATGTTTACTGTTTACAGGAGAGTTTGCCTATAAAAGGTATGTAAGCGGTGGGTCTCTTTTCATTCAACGAACAGACTGCACAGGTTTCGATTTAGATAGACGCTGAAAAATATCCACGGCGCCGTCCGATAAGCCGTTCGGCAGACTCTTCCAGCGTCTGAGAGACACAGCTACCCTTACACCTCGGAAGACTGACAGTGGAAGGTCCCGCATGGTCCGTACGTCTTACGTGGAGAAGCGTGTGTTACGTTTGGTGGAAGAAGCCCCTGGGACCAGTGTGCGACGATTAGCAGCAACAGAAGGCGTGTCTCACTCTTTTATCTGGTGGGGGGGGGGGGGGGGGTTGAACAACTGCTGTACCCATATCATCTTCATCTGCTTCTTCAGGGCACGTGGTCATCATGGAAGGATGTTCTGTCAGTGGCTGTTGCAGAACTGTGCTGCAGATACAGTGTTCACTTCCACGATCTTATTTACCGATGAGGCAGGGTTCACAATGGATGGTGTGAATTTCTATAAGCAGCATGTACGGGCAGACGTAAATCCCCGAGCAATTCAGGTAAGAGGGCATCGACACCGGTTCTCAATCAACGTATGGACAAGCGTACTTGGCGATAGATTAATAAGGCCACGTGTGCTCTGATATGAAACTTCCTGGCAGATTAAAACTGTGTGCCGGACCGAGACTCGAACTCGGGAACTTCGTCTTTCGCGAGCAATTGCTCTACCATCTGAGCTACCCAAGCACGACTTACGCCCCGTCCTCACAGTTTTACTTGTGCCAGTACCTCATCTCCTACCTTCCAAACTTTACAGAATCTCTCCTGCGAACCTTTCTTTCAAATGTTCTAGTTCTGGAAGGTTCGCAGGAGAGCTTCTGTAAAGTTTGGAAGGTAGGAGATGAGGTACTGGTAGAAGTAAAACTGTGAGGACGGGGGGTGAGTAGTGCTTGGGTAGCTCAGAGCACTTGCACGAGAAAGGCAAAGGTCCCGAGTTCGAGTCTCGGTCCGGCACACAATTTTAATCTGCCAGGAAGTTTCAGTGAACGATGATTAACGTAACTTGTAGAATTCCCAGTATGGATCTTCTGGCCGGCGACTAGGCTATAGCACAATCCTGATGAACCAGCCCCGGGCTGTTAACACGCCGCGCAAAATACACATGGATCTGACCGACCATCCTGCCTCGCAGGTTAGTGCACAACACGTTACACTTTACGAGCATATCACTACGCTGTATCCACATCCAATAAGTTAAATTTTATTGTACACATCAAAACAAGTTCTTCATCACCACGATTCCGAGAGTTGCGGAACCTGTACAGAAAATAGAATAGAGATCAACATAAACCTCAGTTCCACCCTTCTTACTGCTCACGAAAACTACACATTGCATATTGTACAACCATACAGCGAGACCTTTATAGATGATGATTGCTGTGCACACCGTTTCCTCTAATACCCAATAGCACGTCGGCTTGCATTGATGCATGCCTGTATTCGTCGTGGCATACTATCCACAAGTTCACCAAGGCACTGTTGGTCCAGATTGTCCCACTCCTCAGCAGCGATTGGCGTCGATCCCTCAGAGTGATTGGTGGGTCACGTAGTCCATAACCAGGCAGGTTACATAGGGTTCATGTCTGGACAACATGCTGGCCACTCTAGTCGAGCGATGTCGTTATCCCGAAGGAAGTCATTCACAAGATGTGCACGATGGGAGCGCGAATTGTCGTCCATGAAGACGAATGCCTCGCCAACGTGCTGCTGACATGGTTGCACTGTCGGTCAGAGGATGGCATTCACGTATCGTACAGCCGTTACGACGCCTTCCATGATCATCAGTGGCGTACGTCGTCCCCACATAATGCCACCCCAAAACATTAGGGAGCCTTCACCTTCCTGCACTCGCTGTACACTGTATCTAAGGCGTTCAGCCTGACTGGGTTGCCTCCAAACACGTCTCCCTCCAAACACGACTCCGACGATTGTCTGGTTGAAGGCATATGTGATACTCATCGGTGAAGAGAACGTGATGCCAATCCTGAGCGATCCATTCGACATGTTGTTGGGCCCATCTGTACCGCACTGCATCGTCTTGTTGCAAAGATGGACCTCGCCATGGACGTCGGGAGCGAAGATGCGCACCATGCAGCGTATTGCGCACAGTTTGAGTCGTAACACGACGTCCTGTGGCTGCACGAAAAGCATTATTCAACATGGTGGCGTTACTGTCAGAGTTCCTCCGAGCCATAATTCTTAGGTAGCGGTCATCCACTGCAGTAGTAGCCCTCGGGCGGTCTGAGCGAGGCATGTCATCGACAGTTCCTGTCTGTCTGTATCTCCTCCATGTCCGAATAACATCGCTGTGGTTCACTCCGAGACTCCTGGACACTTCCCTTGTTGAGAGCCCTTCCTGGCACAATGTAACAATGCGGACGCGATCTAACCGCGGTACTGAACGTCTAGGCATGGTTGAACTACAGACAACACGAGCCGTGTACCTCCTTCTGGAACTGGTCGGCTGTCGGACCCCCCTCCGTCTAATAGGCGCTGCTCATGCATGGTTGTTCACATATTTGGGTGGGTTTAGTGACATCTCTGAACAGTCAAAGGGATTTTGCCTGTGATACAAAATCCACAGTCAACGTCTATCTCCATGAGTTCTGGGAACGGTTTTTATGTGTGTATATGCTCTCGTTTCTCGATGCGAAACGGTTAAACCAATACCACGCGTTCTCTTCAGTTACAGACAGTGAAGTTCACTTTGGACTTGGGTTGCTGCGTTTTTGTGGTGATGGTGATGGTAGTGGTAATAGTGGTAATGTGTAGGCTGCTCAAGACTGAGGTCGACAGCTCCCTTTGTTGTGGTTGGCAGGAGAGCCAACGCCGTGTTACTAGAGGAAGCCGAAAGCCACGCGTTTTATCTCACGCAGGCTGCCGTGAGGTCTGGAACAGGACAAGGAAATTAGAATTTAGAAAAAACGGACGTAGCTGGCGGAATACTTAACTTTAATCCATTAATGGTGAACGTCGCTCTGGACGGTACATTATTCACAGTATCAATAATAACTGGTAATGGCGCCTTGCTAGGTCGTAGCAAATGACGTAGCTGAAGGCTATGCTAACTATCGTCTCGGCAAATGAGAGCGTATTTTGTCAGTGAACCATCGCTAGCAAAGTCGCCTGTACAACTGGGGCGAGTGCTAGGAAGTCTCTCTAGACCTGCCGTGTGGCGGCGCTCGGTCTGCAATCACTGATAGTGGCGACACGCGGGTCCGACTTATACTAACGGACCGCGGCCGATTTAAAGGCTACCACCTAGCAAGAGTGGTGGCTGGCGGTGACACCCCACCCTTCATAACGAACCGGGGACAAAGTGATTAATTATTATCGAAAATTTTGCACGAAAAATTAAATATAATACTCAATCACCTTGCTACACTCTTTCTCAATCGCACTCACACTTTCATACAGAATAACAAATTACGTATGTCTCCAGTCATTTTATTGTTAAGAAACACAGACTACATCTATGCACATGTACAACAATGTAACAGGGAAGTGTGCCTGGTTGATGAACCAATCATCCTCAGAAACCAGTAAGAAAGTCAGACGTCACACAAAATCTTAAAACGTGGACTACTGTGATTCATCGTGTCGTAAAATAGAGGACACTACAGATGGTGAACTGGTTGCAAACCTCATATCTTCATATTAGACGCGTACTTTTAAAAAATGGTGTGTTTACATCTTTACACTACAAGCTCTGCATCCTGGTAGATCCTCCAGAATTTGAGCCTCTGAGGACATTGCCCTACCAGGAGGTGCATTACGAGTAGTTCCTCCCTTGGTTACTAATAGTTCCTCCCTTGGTTCACTGACCGCAACTTACTGGTACTAAGCCCCAGCCACTGCTCCTGTGTCTCAACAGCGAGTTAATTGCTTGTACAGAGATAGCACACTGGTAAATTGTATTTTTCAAGGAGGCGACCTTAGCTTCTTTATCTGTTATGCCATTACAATAAATTCTCACGTGTCTTGATACCCAGCAGAATGACAACGTTTGCCTTGATCCTTTAAGAGGAAAAGTGTCTCCTGTTTTTTTTTTTTGGTCATCAGTCTACTGATTGGTTTGATGCGGCCCGCCACGAATCCTTTCCTGAGCTAACCTCTTCATCTCAGAGTAGCACTTGCAACCTACGTCCTCAATTATTTGCTTGACGTATTCCAATCTCTGTCTTCCTCTACCAGTTTTTGCCTTCTACAGCTCCCTCTAGTACCATGGAAATCATTCCCTCATGTCTTAGCAGATGTCCTATCATCCTGTCCCTTCTCCTTATCAGTGTTTTTCACATATTCCTTTCCTCTCCGATTCTGCGTAGAACCTCTTCATTCCTTACCTTATCAGTCCACCTAATTTTCAACATTCGTCTATAGCACCACATCTCAAATGCTTCGATTCTCTTCTGTTCCGGTTTTCCCACAGTCTATGTTTCACTACCATACAATGCTGTACTCCAGACGTACATCCTCAGAAATTTCTTCCTCAAATTAAGGCCGGTATTTGATATTAGTAGACTTCTCTTGGCCAGAAATGCCTTTTTTGCCATAGCGAGTCTGCTTTTGATGTCCTCCTTGCTCCGTCCGTCATTGGTTATTTTACTGCCTAGGTAGCAGAATTCCTTAACTTCATTGACTTCGTGACCATCAATCCTGATGTTAAGTTTCTCGCTGTTCTCATTTCTACTACTTCTCATTACCTTCGTCTTTCACCGATTTACTCTCAAACCATACTGTGTACTCATTAGACTGTTCATTCCGTTCAGCAGATCATTTAATTCTTCTTTACTTTCACTCAGGATAGCAATGTCATCAGCGAATCGTATCACTGATATCCTTTCACCTTGTATTTTAATTCCACTCCTGAACCTTTCTTTTATTTCCATCATTGCTTCCTCGATGTACAGATTGAAGAGTAGGGGCGAAAGGCTACAGCCTTGTCTTACACCCTTCTTAATACGAGCACTTCGTTCTTGATCGTCCACTCTTATTATTCCCTCTTGGTTGTTGTACATATTGTATATGACCCGTCTCTCCCTATAGCTTACCCCTACTTTTTTCAGAATCTCTAACAGCTTGCACCACTTTATATTGTCGAACGCTTTTTCCAGGTCGACAAATCCTGTGAAAGTGTCTTGATTTTTCTTTAGCCTTGCTTCCATTATTAGCCGTAACGTCAGAATTGCCTCTCTCGTCACTTTACTTTTCCTAAAGCCAAACTGATCGTCACCTAGGGCATTCTCAGTTTTCTTTTCCATTCTTCTGTATATTATTCTTGTAAGCAGCTTCGATGCATGAGCTGTTAAGCTGATTGTGCGATAATTCTCGCTCTTGCCGTCTTCGGAATTGTGTGGATGATGCTTTTCCGAAAGTCAGATGGTATATCGCCAGACTCATATATTCTACATACCAACGTGAATAGTCGTTTTGTTGCCACTTCCCCCAATGATTTTAGAAATTCTGATGGAATGTTATCTATCCCTTCTGCCTCATTTGACCGTAAGTCCTCCAAAGCTCTTTTAAATTCCGATTCTAATACTGGATCCCCTATCTGTTCTAAATCGACTCCTGTTTCTTCTTCTATCACATCAGACAAATCTTCACCCTCATAGAGGCTTTCAATACATTCTTTCCACCTATCTTCTCTCTCCTCTGCATTTAACAGTGGAATTCCCATTGCACTCTTAATGTTACCACCGTTGCTTTTAATGTCACCAAAGGTTGTTTTGACTTTCCTGTATGCTGAGTCTGTCCTTCCGACAATCATATCTTTTTCGATGTCTTCACATTTTTCCTGCAGCCATTTCGTCTTAGCTTCCCTGCACTTCATATTTATTTCATTCCTCAGCGACTTGTATTTCTGTATTCCTGATTTTCCCGGAACATGTTTGTACTTCCTCCTTTCATCAATCAACTGAAGTATTTCTTCTGTTACCCATGGTTTCTTCGCAGCTACCTTCTTTGTACCTATGTTTTCCTTCCCAGCTTCTGTGATGGCCCTTTTTAGAGATGTCCATTCCTCTTCAACTGTACTGCCTACTGCGCTATTCCTTATTGCTGTATCTATAGCGTTAGAGAACTTCTAACGTATCTCGTCATTCCTTAGTACTTCCGTATCCCACTTCTTTGCGTATTGATTCTTCCTGACTAATGTCTTGAACTTCAGCCTACTCTTCATCACTACTATATTGTGATCTGAATCTATATCTGCTCCTGGGTAAGCCTTACAATTCAGTATTTGATTTCGGAATCTCTGTCTGACCATGATGTAATCTAATTGAAATCTTCGCGTATCTCCCGGCCTTTTCCAAGTATACCTCCTCCTCTTGTGATTCTTGAACAGGGTATTCGCTATTACTAGCTGAAACTTGTTACAGAACTCAATTAGTCTTTCTCCTCTTTCATTCCTTGTCCCAAGCCCATATTCTCCTGTAACCTTTTCTTCTACTCCTTCCCCTACAACTGCATTCCAGTCGCCCACGACTATTAGATTTTCGTCCCCCCTTTACATACTGCATCTGCATTACCCTTTCTCCTGTATCATCTGAATATACAGGGTGGGCCATTAAGTCAGCTGTCACTAGTAATCCTTAGACGTTGATAATAACTAGTGGTCAGTTATGAAATCGACTAGTTTGTAGTACCTTTAAGTCAGCTGATACCAAGAGTAAGGGGTTGTTTCTTATTACCTGAGAAATAATTTCAGAACAGCGTGTACTTGTTTGGCAAACGTATTGGAATCTTGACCACAATTACAATGATGTTTGATATTTTTCTGTGGAACGTTTTCTAAACATCCAACCTCCATTCCGGCAATATATTCGTAAAATTAAGATATGAAGAGACCGAGTCAGTAATGGAGCTTCCTCGTTCTGATAGACTAAAGCCTGTTACTACAAAAGACAATCGTTATGTTTTAGTGCAATGTTTTGTGCACTCACCGACTAAATCTCACACAAAAGCGTCTAAGGAATATGGCATAGCCAGAAACAGCCTACGTAAGATTCAGAGAAAGCTAAGACTGACTCCACATTACCTGAAAGCCTAAATGAAGATGATCCAGACAGGCATATGAAATTCTGCGAGTTGTACAGAATCCGTCAAGGAACCGATCCCTAGTTTTACTCAACCATTCTTTGAACAGACAATCCTGTTGGAATAACATCCACAACTGAGCATTATACCAGAGGATGAAAATACCGCTTCCGTTGTAATTCCTTTGCCGGCCGGAGTGGCCGAGCGGTTAAAGGCGCTACAGTCTGGAACCGCACGACCGCTATGGTCGCAGGTTCGAATCCTGCCTCGGGCATGGATGTGTGTGATGTCCTTAGGTTAGTTAGGTTTAAGTAGTTCTAAGTTCTAGGGGACTTATGACCACAGCAGTTGTGTCCCATAGTGCTCAGAGCCATTTTTTTTTTGTAATTCCTTTTATTATTACGATCGGTTTCGTGGTCTCATAAGCCCATCCTCAGGTGTCACCCCCTATGATCGCAGAACAGGAAGAAAACAAAACAGCACATTAGTGTGTATACATTTTTTTTATTTAATGTACACTGAAGAGCCAAAGAAACTGGTACACCTGCCTAATATCGTGTAGGGCGCCCGCGAGCACTCAGAAGTGCCACAACACGACGTCGCATTGACTCGACTAACGTCTGAAGTAGTGGTCCAGGGAATTGACACCATAAATCCTGCAGGGCTGTCCAGAAATCCGTAAGAGTACGGGGGGATGGAGATCTGTTCTGAACAACACGTTGCAAGGCATCCGAGATATGCTCAATAACGTTCATGTCTGGGGAGTTTGGTGGCCAGCGGAAGTTTCTAAACGCAGAAGACTGTTTCTGGAGCCACTCTGTAGCATTTCTGAAAGTGTGAGGTGTCGCATTGTCCTGCTGGAATTGCCCAAGTCCGTCGGAGTGCAAATGGACATGAATAAATGCAGGCGATCAGACAGGATGCTTACGTACGTGCCACCTGTCAGACTCGTATCTAGACGTATCGGGGTTCCCATATCACTCCAACTGCACACTCCCCACACCATTACAGAGCCTCCACCAGCTTGAACAATCCCCTGCTGAAATGCAGGGTCCATGGATTCATGACGTTGTCTCCATACGCGTAAGCGTCCATCAACTCTATATAATTTGAAACCAGACACGTCTGACAAGGCAACATCTTTCCATTCATCAATAGTCCAATGTCGGTGCTGGCGGGTACAGAAGAGGCGTAAAGCTTTGTGTCGTGCAGTTATCAAGGGTACACGAGTGGGCCTTCGGCTTCGAAAGCCCATATCGATGATGTTTCGTGAGTACCATATTTGAACACGGTTGCATCAATACTACATATTCATGAAAGTTCTTTTCATGAATCATAGACACTGTAGTTCTTATCTGCAGATTTCTTGCCCATTCTAGGTACTACAAACCTTTCCAATCTAATATAAATGTCTTGTAAATTATAGATTGTATCGATCGGTAGTCCTTTTTAAATTTTATTTTGCAAATCTAGATTTCTGCTAGAAGCTAGCCATTCTTGTGACCCGTGATGCAGGTTTTACGGTAATGGTTCTACGGCGATTGCGTACAGCGTCATAGAAAGGGGGCAGCCTTGTCTCACTGATTGCTTCATCGGGACTTGTGAGCTGAGTTGGCCATTAATTTTGATTCGAGAGGAAGTTCCGACTATACATTTGCGTATGATCTGAATAAAATGAGCACTGAATCCAATCCGTTGCATTAAGTGAATAGAAAGTTGTGGTTGATGTGGTCAAATGCCTTATCAAAGTCTAAAAACATGAGACCAACATTTCATTTGCATAGCCACGACAAATATTTATATCCCGATATTCACATAATGCATTAGACATAGATCTCCATGGGACAGCATTCATTTGATAAGGACCAAGTATCTTCGGCAGAGTTAGTGGTCGAAAATCCTTCACCGTACTGCTACGTAGTTTTTTGGGGATCAGGACAATCAGTCCTTCCGTAAACTGAGATGGCTTCTGCGCGTCCCCCATTATTTCACTGCATATTTTGGTGAACTCCGGTCCTATGACGTGCCAAAAGCAAGCATAAAATTCTATGGGTAGGCCATCTACACCAGCCGATGTCTTTGTAGGCGAATCTTTGATTGTGGTAAATACTTTTCAGTTATGTTGGCTACAAGGTCGGCATTGTCAGTCGGATGGACCGTGGGTTGAATGTGGGATTAAAGAGGCTCACTTGCCGTCGAATCAGTCGCTGACGCGGCGTAAAAATCTGTGTGATGTCCCCCCACGTAGTTTTTTACTGTGACTTGTTTATCGTATTCGTTTCCCTGTTCATCACTGGGAGTATGGAGTAACTTCTGTTTACCTCTCTTGGCTTCCCGGACCACGTGATATACGGACGTATTTTCCTGCGTCAGTTCAATGCTCGAACTTTTTTCCCCTCTAGAGATTGTCTTACCTACACTGTTATTTTTGCTTTAGTGCGTTTTATTCTAGAGCTGTTCGCTAGTAATCCCGTGGGGTCATCATATAGTTCGCGGAGGCAAAGAAAGTGATACTCCAAGGTTCGTTTTCGCCAGTACGCTTTCATGCGACCATATCGTGCGATGCTTGTTTTTATCTGCGGTTTTGCAGACTGTAGCCACTACATGATGCGTGTTGGATATCTGGATTGAGGCTGAAGGCATCGGTGCTATTTATCATGGATCTCCTGTTTCAGTTCTGCGTCCTGCGTTTAACTGCCATACGCCCCTTCCCAGGGATGTTTTTTGCTTAGTGTGCTGCGCGATTATATGAAATGCGCACTGATCCGAGAAATTAAGAGGCCAAATTTCGCAGTCAATTACATTATGGATAAAGCCTTTCGTTACATACTGCCTGTCTGCTTGCCGAATTACTGGATGCGTACGTGTATCCTCGGGTGTGCGGACGAAGATGGCACCAAGTATCTATCATATCTAGTCTATTAGTTAACAACAACAGCTCCTCGCAAAAAGTTGAAGTTCGGGACTTGATCTTCTAGACGCTATACGCAGTTAAAATCTCCACCCAAAATTATGTCCAAACGAGGATCTGTTACTAATGGGACAATTTCGTCCCGGGACAGGTTGCTCCTTGCTCATTTTCCGCTGGACCCGGAGGGAACATATACATTAACAAGAAGTAGATCATATATTTTTGCAGTTATGCCCCGTCCAGATTCAAGTATAGCTTGTGCTGTACATGGTATGCCGTGTTTGAACAATATTCCCGTTCCACATTCATTGCCTATGTTTAAGATTGCCTCATATCCGTACAAATCCTCCAGCTTCGTCGTAACTACCTCTTGTATCATCTCTGTGTCAATGTCGGCATATAAGTAGTCCTTCAGAGATTGTAACTTTACGTCAGAAACTATTCACTTGACATTGAGCGTGGCACTTTCGTACGCCTGCGTCATTCGGTAGTCCTACTAATCGGATTCAGTGTCGTCAGACCACGCAGTCACCTTATCAGGTCCAGGGTGGTCAAACGTTTCCATTGGTTCTTCAATTGGAGGGGCGAGGTTCATATGTACGTCGTGATTCGTGTTTGGGATGTCTGGTTTTTCGACGTCTACCACGTCATGCTTTCCACTTCGATTTGTTTTGAGAATTTATTTTTTGGTTTAAATGGTTCAAATGGCTCTGAGCACTATGGGACTTAACATCTGAGGTCATCAGTTCCCTAGAACTTAGAACTACTTAAAAATAACTAACCTAGGGACATGACACACATCCATGCATGAGGCAGGATTCGAACCTGCAACCGTAGCAGTCGCGTGGTTCCGGACTGAAGCGCCTTGAACCGCTCGGCCACCGCGGCCGGCGGAGATTTTGCTCCAGTTCTTGAATCCCTTCAGGGCTCTGTTTTCGTGTTTGCCGTTTAGGTTTCACCGGCTGCTGTCTGATGTTGTCTTCCTCAGTATTCTTCAAAGCTTCTGAGAGAGTGTTGTTTCGAGCCAAAATGTCACCAGTGCTCTTAGTGAATGATTGTGTCAATAGAGAAATGGGTTCACTATGAGTTTGCTCATTCAGGGTTGTTTCTTGCGTAATGTCATTCTCAACAGCGGAGGAATCGGAGAATTTGCGGTGGTTGCCAATATCTTTCGGGGTCTGCTGTGTTGAAAGCGTTACAGCTGTCACGATTTCCTTGCGTTCGGGTGGCCTCGCTTCTGTTGTGTCAGTGGTGGCAATCTGGGCTTCTTCTCGGGTTGGTTGGTTCTCCGTGTTCACCTTAGGGCTTTGGGTCAGGTCGTTGGCAGCGCAGTCATAGCCGGCGGTCTCGGCGCCTCGCCAGCCGGTAGCTGCACCACTCGCCGCTGTAAACACTCAGCGCGGACGTGGCCGGGAGAGTTGCATGCCGCGCACGTCCTCGGCTGGATGTCGTATATACCGATGCCTCGGTATCCGCAGACGCTGATGTACGATGGTACATGCTCGTGCAAGTCGACCTTTGTCTGATTCTGCTGAGCAGTTGGAATTTACGTGCATGGGACAACTGTTCGGCAACATTACTGAGAACTGCGTTTATCTGTTCCCCTGGTACTTCGAATGGCAGTTCGAATATCCTGATCGTCCGTGTTCCAAACCCTGCACGTGTTATGATGACTTCGCCTACGTTTCCATCACAATGTTTAAACTTCATAATTCCCCCGCAAGACTCAACTATTTTGTCGCGTAAGTCAGCATTCTTCAATTTGACAAATACAACGCTGCTAACTATCGAAAGATGCATTCCAATGACATCCTCTGGATCAAGTTTCACTTCGTATTCCGATCAATCTTCGATTTCGTGTGCTTTAGGTCGGGCGTAATTACGATCAAATGATAATTTCAAAGTATCTTTTCTGTTCAAGTGGGCCACCATGGTATCATATTTCAAATTTCAATAAGCGTAGAATTTCTGCAACACTGCAAGAAGCACTGTGACTTTCCACGCCGAAGCACAGCAGACCGCGGCGCACGAAACTCAGCACACGTCCGCACAGCAGGGCTGACGCGGCGAGACAGCCTTCGTGGACACAGAGGATAGTGTGACTGCAGGGACTTATCTCCGGCACGATCCCCGTGAGACCCACATTTCCAACTTACTGTCCGCTCACTACATTTTTAGTGCCCCTGCCCACTATACTCATTACTCGCGGCAGTCAATCTACCGATTCCCGTAAGAGTTTGGGCAATGTGAGGACATCCGCACTGAACAAGTCATTGGCCGCTATAACTTATCTATATAGAGATGGTATCTGTTCTCTCGGACATGTCCAAAAGAACAGAGACCATCTGCATATAGATTTAGATATAGTTGTATTTATAATGCACATTCATGAAAGTCTGATACAGCCTTGTGTCATTTCTACCATTGCAAATAACAAATGGTTCAAATGGCTCTGAGCACTATGGGACTTAACTTCTGAGGTCATGAGTCCCCTAGAAGTTAGAACTACTTAAACCTAACTAATCTAAGGACATCACACACATCCATGCCCGAGGCAGGATTCGAACCTGCGACCTAGCGGGAGCGCGGTTCCAGACTGTAGCGCCTAGAACCGTTCGGCCACTTCGCCCGGCTGCATATAACAGTTACGAGGTGCAACACGAACGTATTTGGTGACAGCGCTGTGTGAGAATGGTGGAAATCACCACTCCCTGCTCCCAGCTGTGAGACAGAATGAGAGCTGTCCTTACCCTCTGGTTGCCTCTATTGGGGAACGACAGACGCACTGTAAAAGTAACGTAGACTCGGCTGAAAAGTCACGCACATTACTGCACAGGTATCTAATGGAAAATGTTGTGTGATATGTTTATGGTAAGCACAATATTTCATGCGCAGAGCACATGTGAGCAGTGTTTCACTGCTGTGGCAGGTCTCGCGTAGGGATGCAAAGAAGATATCGATATATCAGAACATCTGTACAGTAATCGGTATCATTAAATAATTGCCCATCCCTACAACTGGCTTACCGAGTATATTCCTGCTGGGTAGATGTGATGGATAGGCCGAATGATTACACCGCACCTACTCTACTGCCCTCAAGATTGCATAATTCAGCGAACCTTGATAGTGTACTCCAGAAATAACACAGCACAGCCGATGGAACTCCTCCGCTTAGAGCCATGCGCCACTTAAAAAAAATCCTTATTTGGGTAACAACTATAATACACTCCTGGAAATTGAAATAAGAACACCGTGAATTCATTGTCCCAGGAAGGGGAAACTTTATTGACACATTCCTGGGGTCAGATACATCACATGATCACACTGACAGAACCACAGGCACATAGACACAGGCAACAAAGCATGCACAATGTCGGCACTAGTACAATGTATATCCATCTTTCGCAGCAATGCAGGCTGCTATTCTCCCATGGAGACGATCGTAGAGATGCTGGATGTAGTCCTGTGGAACGGCTTGCCATGCCATTTCCACCTGGCGCCTCAGTTGGACCAGCGTTCGTGCTGGACGTGCAGACCGCGTGAGACGACGCTTCATCCAGTCCCAAACATGCTCAATGGGGGACAGATCCGGAGATCTTGCTGGCCAGGTTAGTTGACTTACACCTTCTAGAGCACGTTGGGTGGCACGGGATGCCTGCGGACGTGCATTGTCCTGTTGGAACAGCAAGTTACCTTGCTGGTCTAGGAATGGTAGAACGATGGGTTCGATGACGGTTTGGATGTACCGTGCACTATTCAGTGTCCCCTCGACGATCACCAGTGGTGTACGGCCAGTGTAGGAGATCGCTCCCCACACCATGATGCCGGGTGTTGGCCCTGTGTACCTCGGTCGTATGCAGTCCTGATTGTGTCGCTCACCTACACGGCGCCAAACACGCATACGACCATCATTGGCACCAAGGCAGAAGCGACTCTCATCGCTGAAGACGACATGTCTCCATTCGTCCCTCCATTCACGCCTGTCGCGACACCACTGGAGGCGGGCTGCACGATGTTGGGGCGTGAGCGGAAGACGGCCTAACGGTGTGCGGGACCGCAGCCCAGCTTCATGGAGACGGTTGCGAATGGTCCTCGCCGATACCCCAGGAGCAACAGTGTCCCTAATTTGCTGGCAAGTGGCGGTGCGGTCCCCTACGGCACTGTGTAGGATCCTACGGTCTTGGCGTGCATCCGTGCGTCGCTGCGGTCCGGTCCCAGGTCGACGGGCACGTGCACCTTCCGCCGACCACTGGCGACAACATCGATGTACTCTGGAGACCTCACGCCCCACGTGTTGAGCAGTTGGTCGGTACGTCCACCCGGCCTCCCGCATGCCCACTATACGCCCTCGCTCAAAGTCCGTCAACTGCACATACGGTTCACGTCCACGCTGTTGCGGCATGCTACCAGTGTTAAAGACTGCGATGGAGCTCCATATGCCACGGCAAACTGGCTGACACTGACGGCAGCGGTGCACAAATGCTGCGCAGCTAGCGCCATTCGACGGCCAACACCGCGGTTCCTGGTGTGTCCGCTGTGCCGTGCGTGTGATCATTGCTTGTACAGCCCTCTCGCAGTGTCCGGAGCAAGTATGGTGGGTCTGACACACCGGTGTCAATGTGTTCTTTTTTCCATTTCCAGGAGTGTAGTTATACAAATTAACCCACCACCTTAGTGATTAGTGGGTCCTAATGTTAATACAATATTATATGTTATCAGCAGCTATTACAATTATTACAATGTTACAATTAATTTATGAGCTTCAGACAGTGTGACACAGTACATGTTAATAGGCAGATTGCGATTGTTAATCTATACACTACTACCTGGTTGTTAATTTTCCTACCTACTTGTTAATTTCTAACTGCCTGCAGCGTTACAGGTGTGTCAGCCTAGATATAAACCTGCTTCAAGGCCCTGCTCATCGAGCTAATCCCGATGAGCGTGCCCCTGACACTGGGCAGGCCAAAATTGCTTGTCGCTGCAGGTTCCTAATTTAGTGTCTACTTCTAATACTACTAACTACTAACTAACCTACGTCAAATCCGGTGCTGTCTTAGTCGAGAATAGGTGTACCGCGGTCCCCATAGCCCTGCACGTGGCGGATTCCAACTAAAAGTCGACCTGTCCACGCACAGCCGGTACAGGATTAGGGTACTAGGACACGTTCAGTGGTTGGCTCTAGTCGCGAAAGTCCCTCAGGTATGCAGTCAGAACTTTTCGTGATACCTCATTTGCCAAGTTGTTCAGAGTTTCGAAAATTTCTTCGTGTCTTAAATAAGTCATATGTGTTGCTTTTTGGAAGTTGTCTTAATGTAGCTTCTACATCATCGAAAAGGGGGCACTCGTAAACCACGTGGTCGGGAGTACCCTCCAAAGCGCCACGGTCATACTCAGGTTTAGCCCTTTTCCCAAACCGACATAGATGTGTCGGGTAGGGCCCATGACCAGTGAGAAAATGTATTAGACACCGGGTTGGTTCGAAATACCTCATCCCTAACCTTTCTTTAACATTTAGCAAGAATCCGAAGGTTCTTCTGCCAGATTCATCCATTTCCCAAGATTCCTGCCGTAAGTCCTCACCCCTTCTTCGTATTTCTCCCTTGTCCCTAGCCAAAGCTCCCAATATGTTCTCTATTTTCATGTCGTTCCCTTTCTTGACCCAGTACCATGCTGCTTGTTCCCGTAGTTTATTATCTAGAGGACAGAGCCCCATTATCACTAATAGAGCACTTCCTGGGGATGTACTGTAAGCCCCCACAGATCTTAACAGCATGTTCCCTTGTACACTTCTCACTGTCATGGCACGCACCACCCTTGTGAGCCTGTGTGCCCAGACTCCCGATCCGTAACCCACTATCGAAGTTAATATACTGTTATGATACAACTTTATGAGGTGTGGCGAAAGGTGAAAGCTTTTGTGTCCTATGGAGATGAGGTTGTTGAGTACTTGTAGTGCTTTTTGGGTTACAGACTCAATTTTCCTTCCGAAGTTCCACCTTTCATCGATGATGACACCCAAGTACCGAGTCTCTTGTCGTCTGAGAACTGGTGAGCCCCCAATTCTAACTGTAGGGTTTCTTACTAGCTGTCCTTTCAGCAACAGGTATGTTGACATTTTGGTATTACGCGTAGTACACCATAGTTGCAATTTTGCCATAGCTCTTTCTATTTTTGGTTCTATGTCTTCGCGGCACCGGCCGCCGACCAGCAGAAGGAGGCCATCTGCGTAGGCTATCACCTCTAGCACCTCCTCACTGTTGCAAACTGTCCAGAAGTGGTTCCATGTGGATATCACAGAACAGGGGACCTAGGACGGAACCCTGGGGACATCCCTTACGAGGTGCATTCAAGTTCTAAGGCCTCCGATTATTTTTCTAATTAACTACTCACCCGAAATCGATGAAACTGTCGTTACTTCTCGACGTAATCGCCCTGCAGACATACACATTTTTCACAACGCTGACGCCATGACTCCATGGCAGCGGCGAAGGCTTCTTTAGGAGTCTGTTTCGACCACTGGAAAATTGCTGAGGCAATAGCAGCACGGCTGGTGAATGTGCGGCCACAGAGAGTGTCTTTCATTGTTGGAAAAAGGGAAAAGTCACTAGGAGCCAGGTCAGGTGAGTAGGGAGCATGAGGAATCACTTCAAAGTTGTTATCACGAAGAAACTGTTGCGTAACGTTAGCTCGATGTGCGGGTGCATTGTCTTGGTGAAACAGCACACGCGCAGCCCTTCCCGGACGTTTTTGTTGCAGTGCAGGAAGGAATTTGTTCTTCAAAACATTTTCGTAGGATGCACCTATTACCGTAGCGCCCTTTGGAACGCAATGGGTAAGGATTACGCCCTCGCTGTCCCAGAACATGGACACCATCATTTTTTCAGCAGTGGCGGTTATCCAAAATTTTTTTGGTGGCGGTGAATCTGTGTGCTTCCATTGAGCTGACTGGCGCTTTGTTTCTGGATTGAAAAATGGCATCCACGTCTCATCCATTGCCACAACCGACGAAAAGCAAGTCCCATTCATGCTGTCGTTGCGCGTCAACATTGCTCGGCAACATGCCACACGGGCAGCCATGTGGTCGTCCGTCAGCATTAGTGGCACAAACCTGGATGACACTTTTCACATTTTCAGGTCGTCATGCAGGATTGTGTGCACAGAACCCATAGAAATGCTAACTCTGGAGGCGATCTGTTCAACAGTCATTCGGCGATCCCCCAAAACAATTCTCTCCACTTTCTCGATCATGTCGTCAGACCGGCTCGTGCGAGCCCGAGGTTGTTTTGGTTTGTTGTCACACGATGTTCTGCCTTCATTAAACTGTCGCACCCATGAACGCACTTTCGACACATCCATCACTCCATCACCACATGTCTCCTTCAACTGTCGATGAATTTCAATTGGTTTCACACCACGCAAATTCAGAAAACGAATGATTGCACGCTGTTCAAGTAAGGAAAACGTCGCCATTTTAAGTATTTAAAACAGTTCTCATTCTCGCCGCTGGCGGTAAAATTCCATCTGCCGTACGGTGCTGCCATCTCTGGGACGTATTGACAATGAACGAGGCCTCATTTTAAAACAATGCGCATGTTTCTATCTCTTTCCAGTATGGAGGAAAAAAAATCGGAGGCCTTAGAACTTGAATGCACTTCGCAGTTAAGGTTTTTCCAACTTTGCCGCCAGGGGATGATAGCCAGACCTCCCGCCACTTGTACGAACGCAACAAACTATCACTGGTACTGGCGCCACCTCTTCGCCGGAGCGAGAAATCCTCTCCCTGCTGTTGCTCTCGCTCGCGGCCATCAGGGGCCGCTCGTTAGCCGTGGCTGCCAGGCAGAGCTGTGGGCCGCTACGATCTGCGGTCGGCTCCGGCGACGCCCCCACGGCCGGCCGCGGCGAAGGAGCTGACGCGCCGCCGCATCCCTCGCCAGGCCCCGCC
Organism: Schistocerca cancellata; assembly: GCF_023864275.1. Taxonomy (NCBI): domain Eukaryota; kingdom Metazoa; phylum Arthropoda; class Insecta; order Orthoptera; family Acrididae; genus Schistocerca; species Schistocerca cancellata. Next base: position 42,146,114 of record NC_064632.1, on the reverse strand, counting down.
CGGCGTCGCCCGGGGGTGGTTTTCGCACCGGGCCAACGCCGTGTTATTACAACCCCATAAACCACGCGCGCCGGCCGCGGGCGCATCCTCGCGGCCGTAATTACTATTATTTGGAGGCGAAAGCCATAAAGAGGGGGCCGGGCCCCTAATGGGCGCGTTTGATCCGCTCGCTTCGCGATAGTCAGAGTCCGACTCTGGCCGCATCGTAACGAAGCCGACGGGGCCCCGAGTTTAGTGCCCGTCTCCAGCCCAGGGCAGGCCGGAGCGCGCTCCAGCTCTCCCGCTTATAATTAGGTCGGCCACTCCACCTGCTGCCTACCTAGTCGCTTTCTGGGCCCGCGCTATGCGTGGCCTGCCTGCCTGAACGCGCACAAGTGTTACGAGCGTCACCAGACAGGAAAGGAACCACTCGCTTTTTGGCTACAGTTATTGCATACATTACGACACTTTGGCTGAACTTGTAACGCCGGAAAAGCCTATCCTCCTATTTCCATCTATTGTACTATAATTCTTTTTCCTTGTTTTGTTATCTCAAGATATGACATTTCTGTGTCTTTATATATTGTAATTGTTTTACTATTTGTATATACATATTTATGCATTTATGTCGATGTATAATTGGTTGTTTTGTAAATATTATTAATATTTTTACGCTGGGTCTTGCCTAGGGAAAACTATGCTATCGAACGAATACGTCGATAGGTCGTTTGGAGAACCAAAGTGTTTAGGATCTTTGGTAGTGTTAACTCTGCCGCGTGGAGCGCGGGCAGAGCAGAGAGAGTCTGGCTGGGGTGGTGCAGTGGAGCAGGTGTGTTGTGTGAAGCTCCCGCGAGTTGCCGCGCTTTCGGGGTTTGGCAGCATGTAATTGCGCTCGACTTGCGATGATAGTTTCTGACATGGTGTCGCGGACGGGAAGCATTAGCTGGCGCACATCAAGAGCCTGTTTCGTCTGGTGACCGTGTCGAGAAGAAGGCGCGCCAACATCCGGCTTCTGCAACAGTGACGGCCGACAATAAGTGACTGTCGCCACCTCCTCGATCGACGGCTTCAAACCATCAATCAACCAACAAAGAAGACTGGAAGCACGTAAAGTTTTAGAACCGTATGGCAGACCTCAGCTTTTCAAACTTTTAAAATTGTTGCATCACAAAATTACAGCAACTTAGCATGAACCTTTGTTGCTCATTGTCCCAATTGCATTACCAAGCAGGGTCCCTTCCTTTTCCAGAATGAACCCGAGTATCATTGCAATCCAAACGCCAGCATTAAAGCAATATTCTATTTCACTGCTTTAATTTCAAAGTTCAGTTAAAGTATTCATAGCTGGCTACAATATTTAGATTACACAAGCACAAATTATGAGTGCGAGTTTTGTAACCATATTTTAGCTTACCTGTAACTACAGCTCAGCTTGGTACGTACTAAATTTTACTATTGTTAATCGTTCAGAATCATTTAATTGAAGTTCAAAGTTAAATCTCTTATTTCTAAATTGCGTAGATTCAAGTAGCTTTTGAAATGATTGTTGAGGTAGTCCAAGACTAACCGTATTTCGATGTGCTTCAGAAAGAAAGCTCACTTACTTCAGTTATTAAATTAACTTTCGATTTTCCGGTTTTATTAATTCTTTTGCTAAATTAAGTCAGAGTGTAGCGAAATTTATTACTTCTGACAAACTTTCAGTTTCACACTACATGTGTCAACCTTCAGTTGCCACGCTTCTAGTGCTAATTATACGTGTAATAACCTTTCTTTTTCAGTTACAATAGTAATTGTCCATAGGACTGGCGACCGTAATTTCCCCCAAATCTCAAATATCTAATTACCGCTAGTTAATTGTTAATGTAACGGCCGCATATTTACTTTCTTTATTAATTTTACCCCTTTTCAAAATTAATTTCCACCAGTTTCATTTGCATTTTTCCTTTCATTTAGATGTAACCCTTTCCTCCCTCTTTACCGACAGATTAACTTCGGTGACGATTGCTTTTCCCAAATTTCCATTAGGTACACGCGGTTTAATTTTTCGCTGTCATTAAGGTCGATAAGTGAGGGGGAGGTTACAAACTGTGTTCGTGATATTAGCTGCTACGTGACCTCCGATAATAAACCCGTGGTTTTCGGAAAGATGTCATCCACACAATTCTGAAGACTGCAACAGCTGACATGTCCGAGAATTGTCGCACAGTCAGCTTCACAGGTCATCCATCCAAGTTGCTGACAAGATTAATACACAGAAGAGTGGAAAAGAAAATTGAAGACGTGTTAGACGACGATCAGTTTGGCTTTAGGAAAGGTAAGGGTACCAAGAGGCAATTCCGACGTTGTAGTAGATAATTGAAGCAAGACTAAAGAAAAATCGGAACACGTTCACAGGATATGTCGCCCTGGAAAAAAACGTTCGACAATGTAAAATGGTGCAAGATCTTCGAAATTCTGAGAAAAATAGGGGTAAGCTATAGGGAGAGACGGGTAATATATAATATATACAAGAAATGGTTCAAATGGTTCTGAGCACTATAGGACTTCTGAGGTCATCAGTCCCCTAGAACTTAGAACTACTTAAAGCTAACTAACCTAAGGACATCACACACATCCATGTCCGAGGCAGGATTCGAACCTACGACCGTAGCGGTCGCTCGGTTCCAGACTGTAGCGCCTAGAACCGCACGGCCACTCCGGCCGGCTATATACAAGAGCCAAAAGGGAGTAATATGAGTGGACGACCGAGAACGAAGTGCTCGGATTAAACAGGGTGCGAGACAGAGATGCACTCTTTCCCCCTACTGTTCAATCTGTACATTGGAGAAGCAATGATGGAAATAAAAGAAAGGTTCAGGAATGCGATTAAAAGGATATCAATGATACGATTCGCTGATTACATTGCTATCCTGAGTGAAAGTGAAGAAGAATTACGTGATCTCCTGAAAGGAATGAACAGTCTAATGAGTACAGAATATGGACAGAGAGTAAATCGAAGAAAGACGAAAGTAAAGAGCAGTAGCAGAAATGAGAATATCGAGAAACTTAACATCAGGATTGATGGTCACGAAGTAGATAAAGGTACTGTGCTACCGTGGCAGCAAAATAACCAATGACGGTCGGAACAAGTGAAAGGTGGCTACACTGAGTCACAGCGCCAGAGATTGCGCCAAAGAGGATTATTTAGCCGCCTCCACTGGCAGTCGTTGTTCTGAAGCGGTGGTAGGCAGTAGTTGTTCAGAAGCGGTGGTAGAGTTCTTGTCGAGAAGCGGTGGTAGAGAGTGCTTGTGGAGATGTTGCAGTAGCGTGTCGTTGTTGGGAAGTTACCATGGAGAGTTCTTGTTCAGATGTAGTGGAGAGTAGTCGTTCAGATGCGGTAGAGGGGAGTGCTTGTCGAGAGGTCATAATGGACAGTTGTTGTTGTGAAGTCGTGGTGGAGAGTGCTTGTTCCATGTTTTATGCAGTTTTCATGGACTAGACAGCAGATGTTGTTCGAATGGAGATATTGTAACGATCAGAGTGGTTTTCGTCATTATATATGAGGTAAAAAAAAATATTCCCTTTTCTTTTTATTATTTCAATGTCTTAAATAATGCGTCATTACAGGTTCAGTCAACAAAGCATCTGGCTGGTGTTCTTGTGTCAGAGTGTAATTCTGGTTTTCTTGCGTAATTATAGTATTTCTATTTTTTTAATTACTTCAATATAAATGGTACTTAAAATTTCTTGTCTTATTGAAGAAGAACCGTGCCAGATGTGTACGTTGAGTCACACTTCCCCACACAGAACAGCTACACTTGTGTTTGTTGTTTCGTAGGTTTTTATAGTTGCTGGGGACTTAATTAATTAATTGTGTTAACGGAAGTTTTGTTTCATTCTTTGTTGTTATTCTATGCAGTCAGATTGCGTACTAAAACTAGTCAGGGCCAACCGGTTACGAGACAGCGTAACCACACAGACAGTAAAAATTATTTGCATATATATTTAATTAAGCCCCCATGCACAAGGAGGACATCAAAAGCAGTCGAGCAATGAAAGAAAGAGCGATCCTGGCCAAGAGGAGTCCACTAGTATCAAACATAGGCCTTAATTTGAGGAAGAAATTTCTGAGAATGTACGTATGGAGCACAGCATCGTATGGAAGTGAAACATTGACTGTGGGAAAACCGCAGCAGAAGAGAATCGAAGCATTTGAGGTGTGGTGCTACAGACGAATGTTGAAAGTTAGATCGACTGATAAGATAAGGAACGAGGAGGTTTTGCGCAGAATCGGAGAGGAAAGGAATATGTGGTAAGGAGTAGGGAGAGGATGATAGGACATCTGTTAAGCCTTCATCAGGGAATGACTTTAATGATATTAGAGGGAGCTGTTGAGAGCAAAAACTGTAAAGGAAGGCAGAGGTTGGAATACATCCAGAAAATAGTTGAGGACGTAGGTTCTAACAAGGGAACCTCCCCATCGCACCCTCCTCAGATTTAGTTATAAGTTAGCACAGTGTATAGGCCTTGAAAAACTGAACACATATCAATCGAGAAAACAGGAAGAAGTTGTGTGGAACTATGAAAAAAACAAGAAAAATATATAAACTGAGTAGTCTACGTGGAAGATAGGTAACATTAACGAGAGTGTAGGCTCAAGAGCACCGTGGTCCCGTGGTTAGCGTGAGCAGCTGCGGAACGAGAGGTCCTTGGTTCAAGTCTCTCCTCGAGTGGAAAGTGTAACTTTTTATTTTCAGACAATTATTATCTGTCCGTCCGATGCGATCAGTTTTTTGGGAGTGATTATCACATCCACAAGAAAACCTAAATCGGGCAAGGTAGAAGAATCTTTTTTCCCATTCGCCAAATGTACAAGTTAGGTGGGTTGACAAGGTATTCCTGTCATGTGACGCACATGCCGTCACCAGTGTCGTGTAGAATGTATCAGACGTATTTTCCTGTGGAGGAATCGGATGACCTATGACCTTGCGATCAAATGTTTTCGGTTCCCATTGGAGAGGCACGTCCTTTCGCCTACTAATCGCACGGTTTTGCGGTGCGGTCGCAAAACACAGACACTAAAGTTATTACAGTGAACAGAGACGTCAATGAACGAACGGACAGATAATAACTTTGCGAAAATAAAAAATGTAGACTGTTCATTCGAGGAAAGACTTGAACCAAGCACCTCTCGTTCCGCAGCTGCTCACGCTAACCACGAGACCACGGCGCTTCTGAGCTCACATTATCCTTGATGTTGCCTATCTTGTACATGGACTACTCAGTTTGTATATTTTGCTTATTTTTTTCATAGTTCCACACAACTTCTTCTTCTCCTGTTTTCTCGATTGATATGTGTTCAGTTTTTCAAGGCCTATCCACTGTGCCAACGTATAACTAAATCTGTGGGGGGTGCGATGGGGAGGTTCCCTTGTAAGTGCTACTCTCAGATGAAGACGTTGGCACAGAAGAGGAATTCGCGACATTCGTGCTTACGTTAGTTTTACAGGGCACAACAGAAGTTTTCCGTAACTCGACACCTTCCTGTTTTCGACAAGGCGAGTTTCCACCCTTTCCATATAAATCATTGACCAGTTCTTTTTCCAACTTCTCATTATATCGTAAAATACATATGCAGTAAATCCTTTTCCTAATTCCATTATATAATGACACACGAATGCTCATTGAATTTGGCGTCTTTTAAAATTAAACTCACTGATAGAACAAAATATTCGAGGGTTTCTTTGCTGGTACTGGGCTTCAGTTTCAAATTAAAGAAAAAAAAAGCTGTTAAGTTGCGGCAGAGTTAATCACCCCTTATTTCCTTCGTGAAATCCCAGGCATTAATGCTTAATAATACGCTTTAAGCTTTTCGTTAGTTAAATACTCGTACATTCCTTTTTGGGGTGCATACTTAAGGCCAGCTTCTCGCTCAAAGTGGCCGAAAATTCGAACGTTTTATTGCATTTTTTGAAAGGCATATGTGTCCAGAATGTTGGGATGAAAACGTTCTTTAATTCGTGCGTCACCAAAGTTTCTACAGCCCATTGTTCAAAGCAGTGTCACGGCCGTTGTGGGACGCTCCCAGCCGAAGACGATCGGCTCAGGTAGAAAACTTGTCGTGCCGTTACGCACATTGACAAAGTGATTTATATTCGCCGGAAAATCTGACGAACAAAGTATGGAGGCCGCCGAACGCAGCATATCCAACTCAGACAAATCGGCTTTTCACACCAAGAGAAACGAGGGAATTGCTCTCCACCAACAGTTAGTGGAAGGGTTGTTATACGGTCCTGGTACTGCATACTAAATGTGAGAAACGAAAACCCTTTTTTGGTCAAATTTATATCAAAAGTGGAAAAAAAACATAATTTTTGGACAGCCATATTGGACTAACCATTCTGAATTTCGAGTTAGCACCATATCGTTAAATTTAAGTTTATTTCATTGTGGTTAGGTATAAGCTCCCATAAATTTAATGTAATATCGACTGATGTTATTCATTTTTGATTTCAGATAACTCCTGAGAGAATACACTGTACGCAATCTGCGTACTTCAAACTCGCAGGCCCTTCATGAAAGCATAATTATAGGCGCCATTTTGTTTTTTATTGAAAATCTAAAATAAATTTAAAAGTATTTTATGTATAGGACTTGACAGTAACGGTCATTTTAAAATAGGAGCGTGAATTCTAAATGCAGGTGACACACTTATTTTAGCTACAACCGAAAAAACATACTTTCCAAGAGATGAGACATTAGTTAACTTTCGGAGAAGTGACATAGGTCTTAATACAGAACGAACAAAACCGTGAGAGCTTTCGCCGTCTCTGCTTTGTTATTGCTCGCGTAATAACTAATATATGAGATAAAATATGTTGCTACGAAAAGAGCCCTGAAATACTTTTAGGGGTGCCGTCCTGTGACTTTCTTTGGATCATTAATTTTCAACAAAACAAAATATGTTCTTATTATTCTGGATCTGGCTTTCTATAAAAAGAACATAGTTTCGTTACTGTAACTCGCTATAAAGTTCATCATATCTTCCTTATTTCATAGTTATTGAAAAGGTTTCTGAAAATTATTTCGTTATCAATACTGAGGTTACAGTACGCAATGCTTGTTCAACATCAAAATTTTGCAGTGGACTTTTGTTAACAGTAAAACACCAGTAAGTACCACGACTAACACGAGAACATGAGACTATTATCAGAGAAAAACTGTTTTTACTATAATGTTTGCCAGACCAGAACTACGCACAGCAAGATTACTTTTATGTCATGGAGGTAAATTATCTTTTTGCACTGTTAATAATATATCATCCGCAGCCCGCGTCCACCTGTAAAACACATCATAAAATCTGTTGCTCTGCCCTGCAATCCCGAAAACAGAAAGAAATAATTTTAGTTCACTATTACCTGTCCGCTTCTTTGCGATATGATTGGTTTCATTTAATGCAGTTTGAATGCGCCGCGACAACGGCTCGTTCGTTCGTAGCGCAGCTCTGCACCACGAATAATATTTAAATAGCTGAAAATGTCTTAAAAGGATGGGATAAAATACCAGGCAAGCTTATTACACATCATGATCCAACTTTTCACTAAGTAACTCTATTCAAAACATTTGGACAGATTAAATTCTTACACACCTTTACGAATCAATACCTAAAGGCGTCCTTCTCTCAAACTTGACGAAAGAATACTACACAAGCACACAATATAGCGTCACAGGCTCTTCCTACTCACGTAACTCCAAGAAGACGACAGAGACATTAATGCCCAGTCACTACTACTTATACTCGGTTCATCTTTGTTTGATATTTAATAAGTATCGTCTGTGGCGGTTCCAGTACTCGCCGACACAGATGTTATCTCATTAAAAAATCGGTACATAATAATATAAAACATGACACATAATGTTTCCTCTTTATTACATAAAGATGACACAATCATTGTCCATGCAGAAATAAAATTACAATTATCCAGTTCTATTATTTTTTTACACATACACTCCTGGAAATTGAAATAAGAACACCGTGAATTCATTGTCCCAGGAAGGGGAAACTTTATTGACACATTCCTGGGGTCAGATACATCACATGATCACACTGACAGAACCACAGGCACATAGACACAGGCAACAGAGCATGCACAATGTCGGCACTAGTACAGTGTATATCCACCTTTCGCAGCAATGCAGGCTGCTATTCTCCCATGGAGACGATCGTAGAGATGCTGGATGTAGTCCTGTGGAACGGCTTGCCATGCCATTTCCACCTGGCGCCTCAGTTGGACCAACGTTCGTGCTGGACGTGCAAACCGCGTGAGACGACGCTTCATCCAGTCCCAAACATGCTCAATGGGGCACAGATCCGGAGATCTTGCTGGCCAGGGTAGTTGACTTACACCTTCTAGAGCACGTTGGGTGGCACGGGACACATGCGGACGTGCATTGTCCTGTTGGAACAGCAAGTTCCCTTGCCGGTCTAGGAATGGTAGAACGATGGGTTCGATGACGGTTTGGATGTACCGTGCACTATTCAGTGTCCCCTCGACGATCACCAGTGGTGTACGGCCAGTGTAGGAGATCGCTCCCCACACCATGATGCCGGGTGTTGGCCCTGTGTGCCTCGGTCGTATGCAGTCCTGATTGTGGCGCTCACCTGCACGGCGCCAAACACGCATACGACCATCATTGGCACCAAGGCAGAAGCGACTCTCATCGCTGAAGACGACACGTCTCCATTCGTCCCTCCATTCACGCCTGTCGCGACACCACTGGAGGCGGGCTGCACGATGTTGGGGCGTGAGCGGAAGACGGCCTAACGGTGTGCGGGACCGTAGCCCAGCTTCATGGAGACGGTTGCGAATGGTCCTCGCCGATACCCCAGGAGCAACAGTGTCCCTAATTTGCTGGGAAGTGGCGGTGCGGTCCCCTACGGCACTGCGTAGGATCCTACGGTCTTGGCGTGCATCCGTGCGTCGCTGCGGTCCGGTCCCAGGTCGACGGGCACGTGCACCTTCCGCCGACCACTGGCGACAACATCGATGTACTGTGGAGACCTCACGCCCCACGTGTTGAGCAATTCGGCGGTACGTCCACCCGGCCTCCCGCATGCCCACTATACGCCCTCGCTCAAAGTCCGTCAACTGCACATACGGTTCACGTCCACGCTGTCGCGGCATGCTACCAGTGTTAAAGATTGCGATGGAGCTCCGTATGCCACGGCAAACTGGCTGACACTGACGGCGGCGGTGCACAAATGCTGCGCAGCTAGCGCCATTCGACGGCCAACACCGCGGTTCCTGGTGTGTCCGCTGTGCCGTGCGCATGATCATTGCTTGTACAGCCCTCTCGCAGTGTCCGGAGCAAGTATGGTGGGTCTGACACACCGGTGTCAATGTGTTCTTTTTTCCATTTCCAGGAGTGTATAATATGTGTTTTTCAATGAGACGTTACAGAGCATTTCAGAATGGTATTCCCTTAAATGTAAGTGAGTGGTGAAACAACCTGAAAGAGGTTAAACTGTTTAAATATCTCGGAAGCCTCACGGCAAGTCACGGTCATTGCAGTAATGAAATTTGACGTAGCATTCGTATTGCTACAGAAGTGTTCACAAAAAGGTGATCTCTGCTATACAGCCAGGTTAATCTTGTCTGTTTAGTGCTGGCGTAAGACGTCAGCTGATAAGGACTTCATCGCTTTCTTTTTCTCGCTCAGCTGCTTTTACTGACGTCAATTTCACAAACTATCCATTTCAAGGCCACATAATTCCATCTTTATGTACGTTAGAAGGATACAGGAATAAGTCCTGATCTGAAATATACGTCGTTTCCTGGTAGAGAGCGTCACAAACTATTTTGCCAGTATCAACAGTCCCACATTTATTACAAAAAGATGTGAAATCATGTCGCACTGAGAATATTTAGAGAAGGATATCATCATTTCCAACAGGCTGTTTTATTGAAATAAATGTTTCATTTTGATAAATGAAGAATATATTTTAACAGTGTCTTTCTTTATGTTTGACGAGCTTGTGGCAGCCCACACAGCCACCAAGAATAAATGAAACGAAGAAAACATAGTTAAATTTTACATACATGGGCATTACACAGGTAAGGTACTAGGACCCTAAAAAAATTGGTAGAAAGTATTTGGAGAGCTTTGAGGCGTGTTGTCTGAGAAGGCTGGAAAAGATGAAACGGACAGACAAAATTACAAACTAAGAGGTGCTCAAACGAGTTGGTGAGAGGAAATCAATTATGACACAAATACTCCACAGAAATCCTAACATGATAACCCATACTTTGGGACATAAATTCCTTCCGCATGAGACTATAAAAGAAACGCTGGATGTGAGAAAATGAAGAACACAGTTAGTCGATGAATTAGAGTGAGACGTGCGTGGCTCGTGGTCATGCCGTTTACTGTTCGTCATCTTGTTTTTATGGTTCTGTCGCCTCGTTTTCTTTTAATTCAATTACTTTTGAATGAATTACGGGAACAGCAGTGATCAATGTCTTGTAAATAATTACTATTAAAAACAGTCGTGATCACGATTTATTTAACAAGGTGACCGGTTTCGACCACTACTGTGGTCATCTTCAGACCTACAAGAAGTATACAAAGCACTAATTAGAGGGCTACATGTATTAATGAAAATACATAAAGTTATAAGGCTATAAAGCTATAAAACGTTGAATTACCATTGAGTAGAAACCTCTTTCTGTTGGAGAATCACTACTGGAGAAACCAGTGCACGTCTTACTATATATAATGGAGGCTCCACCCACTTCTGACTGCATGATGTCATTATTAACCAATGAGTTATAAGTCGAATTACAATTTAAAATTTCTTAGTTAAAAGAACATTGTCAAGAATTAGAAATAAATACACACTAAACTTAGCTTATTAAACAGCTATTGTCAATTAAGAAGCGTTAAAAATATTTAAATATGTAGGAAAATGAACTTCGGTTTGGCAGTACATGGGTTGCCCTCTCGTGGCCTGTCAGTGAACCATTTGGAACCACTGGTTGCTATGGTGAAGTTAGACGCCATTGCAAAGATGAAGAAGCAGGCTTTTTCCACTGAAGTTGTTGTAGAGTCGATAGTCGAACTAGTGGTTGCCATGGTGAGGACAAACGCCGATGCAAAGATGTGGCAGCAGGCTTCTTTCCAACGAAGTTGTTGCGAAGTGGAATGGAAAAGACTGTGGCGTCAGACGATGTATCATGCAGTCAGAAGTGGGTGGAGCCTCCATTATATATAGTAAGACGTGCACTCGTTTCTCCAGTTGTGATTCTCCAACAGAAAGAGGTTCCTACTCAATGGTAATTCAACGTTTTATAGCTTTATAGCCTTATAACTTTATGTATTTTCATTAATGCATGTAGCCCTCTAATTAGTCCTTTGTATACATCTTGTAGGTCTGAAGATGACCACAGTAGTGGTCGAAACCGGTCACCTTGTTAAATAAATCGTGATCAAGACTGTTTTTAATAGTAATAATTCTTTTAATTCGCTTTACTGGTGTCCCTAGGTTGCTGGTTTGCTTGCCCTTATCGATTAGTGCACTGCCGTACTATCTCTGGAGCGACTGCTAGTGGTTCTGGAATCGCGCGACCGCTACGGTCGCAGGTTCGAATCCTGCCTCGGGCATGGATGTGTCTGATGTCCTTAGGTTAGTTAGGTTTAAGTAGTTCTACGTTCTAGGGGGCTGATGACCTGAGATGTTGAGTCCCATAGTGCTCAGAGCGATTTGAACCATATGAACCGACTGCTAGTATTTCTGGATCGACGTGTGTCTGGAGTTCATTCGGAGGACTGAGCGCCAGTAAGGCGCGGACAGCCAGTACTTGCCGACCGCTGGCGACACACATGAACTGTCCGGCGGATGGAGCGGGAACAACCGCCGGTTGGTCGTCTCATTGGGCGACGTGTATTGGGTCTTTTGACCATTTCTGGGCCTCGTCAGTTGGTCACCTCGCCGGGCATGTATCCGGTTCCTTCCTCCTGCAGAGATGTCGCCGATGGGCAAGAGTTACCCTTGCTTGGTTGCGTCCGAGTGCCCGGGTCGCTGTGTCTCCGAGTTCCAAATGGAGATCGAGATGAGTCGGGTTGGAGCTGCAGTGAGCTCTGGACAGCCAAACCTCGCCCGACCGTTGTCGATACATATAATTTGAGTGGGGAAAACCTCGGTTCCCATCCGGCTTGGATCTCCGCCCCCCCCCCCCTACCTTTTACAAATCCCTCCAAATCCTTGAACGCCATGCTCTCCGCCTCGCCTATCGCATCCGTCTCCCCTCCCCCATGCGGATCCTCTACGATCTCATCCCCTTCCCCCACCTCCTCCTTTTCCTTAAAAGGATACGGATCCTGTACACCTCCCGTAAACTCGATCCTCCTCACCCGCTCGTCTCCCCGATCCTCTCCCACCCCGGCCCGCTGCCGCGCCTGTATTCCCACGTCCCACCCGGTCTCCATCTCTCCACCCTCCTTACCCTCCCCCGAGGTGGCTTCCGCCAGCTCCCCCTCCCTGATGATGTCCTCCTCCCTTCCATTTACCCCTCCTATCAACTTTGATCCTCCCCCCACTTCCTGTGTCCTTACCTTTAGGCACCCTCCCTCCCTCCCTTCCCTTCCCTTCTCCTTCCTCTCCCCCCTTCCTCCTCCTCTCTTCCCCCGGGCTTCCCCTCCCCCTTCCTCCCTCCCCCTCTCTCCTCTGCCCATGGCATCTCTTCTCTCCCCTCTCCCATTCCCCTGCTCCTCCTCCTCCTCCTCCTCCTCCTCTACTCTTGGCAGGTCCCCGGACTCGTACACGCTCAGTGGACTTTCGCGCGCCGGAGATCGTCGCCATCTGTGTGTTGTGTGTGTGCCTCGATTTGTGTTTAGTGTTCTGTCACCGTCACGCCTCAACTGTTCACGTGTGCCGTCGCCGTCATCCGTGTTATGTGCGTCGTGTCACCAAGTGTTACTGTTTTTTCGCGTCCAGCGTGAACGTCTTCTTGTTTATTGTTTTTTGTATCTCCTTTTTTTGCCCGCCGTTTTTACTGTATTGTCTGTACCACCTTTATGTCATGTTATTGTTCCACTTAAGGCTGAAGAGCAGTGTAATATGCTGCTGCCAGCCCGCCTGTATGAGGTGATTAAAATTACAATAAAGGAAAAACAAACCTTGGTTGGTCGTTCGGTCGGTCGACTCATCGGATGAGGTGTATTTGGTCGCCGACCGCTTATGGAATCTCTGTGTGTGTCGACTTGTCATTTCTCCCTGTTGTTCCACGGTGACTGGTTTTAGGATTGTCGGGGTTCTTGGTGCAAGTGTTTACGTGGAACCGTGTGTAGCTTCTGTGATTTCCACTGAGCAGATGAATGCTGTCTGCGTACTGGAGTAGCCAGTTGGTCGGTTGCGATAGAGCAACGAGGAAGTCTCTGTGGCGTGGGGTCAGGCCGGGGCCGCTGGCGGCGTGCACGCGCGGTCGGCGTTGTGAGGCGCTAGCTGCGAGATCCGCAAAGTTGGTCGCCCACCAAACCTGCATACTGGAGTTGAGTAATCAGTTAACGTGTTATGAAACCTCAACTGCCGTGATATCTCTTCGTTCATTGCTGGTTGTTGCTTCCTGCGCTGTTCCCGCAAGCAGCAACGTATGGTGTGCTGGAGTCGGAAAATTTTGCAGCCGGAAATACGGAAGCGTCCGATCCCTCCCGTCTGCTTTAACCCATGACGTCACAAATATGGCAGGAACTAAAACAAACACACACACTTTCCACAAGAAGCCTAATGACACTAACGGGACAAGCGCTGGAAATGGAGTGTTTTGGGTGGGGGGCAAACTAAATATAAACAAATTTAGACGCCTTGCGTAGCTACAACGTGTAAGTGAAGACAGCCATGCATGAATACCCACCCACCTCCCCAGGGGTCGTAACCCCTGCAACCCATAGAAGATAAAGATGCTTCTGTAGCTGATTAGTGTTTTTCGTCTTTAAAAAAAAGATCTCACGGGTTAGAACGAACATATCAGAAAGATAAATATAATAAACTAAAACAGAAATTGGAGGAAACAGATAATTAAAATAAGTAATAAGTGTTTTTAAATTTAAAAAAAAATCTCACGAGATAGAACGAACAGATCACAAAAGTAAATAAAATAAGATAAAACAGAACTGGAGACAGCCACACTCAAACCAAACTCCTCGCCGTCATGACGTCACACACGACAACACCCTTACGTCACGGGTCAAAGCCGACGCGTGGTATCGGACGCTTCTGTCGACCCTTGCAGCCATCTTTCTGTATGGTGTTTAACTATTGGAATGATTGTAATTTATTACTGAAGTGCACCAGCGGTATCTTCGGCCTTGTGGTCGTTAACGTTTTGGTTACCTGCCCTGGTCGTTAGCATAGTTTTCCGGCAGTGTGTTTTCCTCGCCATGTTGATGCTGTCCAGCACGGCGTGTAGTTCGACAGCTTGTTCTCTCTTTTTTTTCTCTTTTTGAGTGGTTAATATGCCTTGACTGTATTTAGATACCAATTATCAAGACGTAGTGCCGCTGCGATCTTAGTCCTCGCTGATATTTTCGGTTGTTGTCCCGTTGGTTGGGTGGAAGGGAACTGATTAGGTTGTTGGTTGGTTCTTCAGACGTCCCTAGGTCGTGCTGACACCCGATAATTTAGTGTTGCGCATGGCTGCCTGTCTCATCTAATACCTTGTTAGAGTCTCCTCCCCAGGCCGAACCTTGGAACACTTCTGAACACCACTGTTCTGTTGTTTGGGATTGTGATGGTCTTTAGTCTCAAGTACTGTGCGAGGCCTTCAGCCGTGTATTAATTTAGTTTGTTTTAACGTTCAGTATGTGGCCTTCAGCTGAACCTTATGTGAAATATTTTAAGATACGGCCTTAAGCCATCTGGAGCAAAAAAGAAAAACAAATCATCATTTGAAAATTTTCCTCTCTATCTTAATTTGTCATTCAGCCCTTAAGCCGTGAGTTGTTCTGTGTTCAGTATAGGGCTTAAGCCAAACCTGATGTGAAATATTCTAAGATTAGGCCTTCAGCCTACTTAAATCGTCCGCAGCTCGTGGTCGTGCTGTAGGGTTCTCGCTTCCCGCGCCCGGGTTCCCGGGTTCGATTCCCGGCGGCGTCAGCGATTTTCTCTGCCTCGTGATGACTGGGTGTTGTGTGCTGTCCTTAGGTTAGTTAGGTTTAAGTAGTTCTAAGTTCTAGGGGACTGATGACCATAGATGTTAAGTCCCATAGTGCTCAGAGCCATTTGAACCTACTTAAATTAAAATGCGAAAGGTCGCTGTCTAAAAACCTTTTAAATTTCCTTACTGGAGTTCTTGTTAACCAGGCCTTAAGCCCTCAGTTCTTCTATTTTGTAACTAAGGCCTTCAGCCGTGTGTATTCAAAATGGTTCAAATGGCTCTGAGCACTATGCCACTTAACTTCTGAGGTCATCAGTCGCCTAGAACTTAGAACTAATTAAACCTAACTAACCTAAGGACGTCACACACATCCATGCCCGAGGCAGGATTCGAACCTGCGACCGTAGCGGTCGCCCGGCTCCAGACTGTAGCGCCTAGAACCACACGGCCACTCCGGCCGGCCGTGTGTATTCCTTAAGGCAATTTTAATAACTTGTGTTCTGGCCTTCAGCCGTATTGTTTCTGAATTCTTTAAGGGAATGTGTGATTAAGTGTTTTTAGCAAATAAGGTTTGTATGTTTGTGCAACTAGCAGCAACTGATTTGGGCCCCTTTCCACAACCTGATCTGCTCTGTCCTGAGAACCCAGATTTCATAGAACTCTACAAAACAAAAGTAATCAGTTGAAGAAAGAAACTGAAGATAGTCAAAGGAAAAGGAGAACCATAGTAGGAACCTGAGCAAGGCTAGACGAACTCTCATGAAAACCTATTGACCTTCCAGCACGCTGAGCACAACTGGCGATGAAGTCCTTTCCAACCACCACTCCATGACTTTCATGCCTGCACCGTGAGATAATAGAACTTTGAATTTGCTACGTGATTTGCTTGAGCTTTCTTTTGTCCTTTATGACATCAGCTTCGTAAAAAAAATACTTCAAACCATACTTCAGACCAATTGTGTGATTGGATTGAGGAGTTCCTAGATAACAGGACGCAGCATGTCATTCTCAATGGAGAGAAGTCCTCCGAAGTAAGAGTGATTTCAGGTGTGCCGCAGGGGAGTGTCATAGGACCGTTGCTATTCACAATATACATAAATGACCTGGTGGATGACATCGGAAGTTCACTGAGGCTTTTTGCAGATGATGCTGTGGTGTATCGAGAGGTTGTAACAATGGAAAATTGTACTGAAATGCAGGAGGATCTGCAGCGAATTGACGCATGTTGCAGGGAATGGCAATTGAATCTCAATGTAGACAAGTGTAATGTGCTGCGAATACACAGAAAGATAGATCCTTTATCATTTAGCTACAAAATAGCAGGTCAGCAACTGGAAGCAGTTAATACCATAAATTATCTGGGAGTACGCATCAGGAGTGATTTAAAATGGAATGATCATATAATGTTGAGCGTAGGTAAAGCAGATGCCAGACTGAGATTCATTGGAAGAATCCTAAGGAAATGCAATCCGAAAACAAAGGAAGTAGGTTACAGTACGCTTGTTCGCCCACTGCTTGAATACTGCTCAGCAGTGTGGGATCCGTACCAGATAGGGTTGATAGAAGATATAGAGATGATCCAACGGAGAGCAGCGCGCTTCGTTATAGGATCATTCAGTAATCGCGAAAGCGTTACGGAGATGATAGATAAACTCCAGTGGAAGACTCTGCAGGAGAGACGCTCAGTAGCTCGGTACGGGCTTTTGTCAAAGTTTCGAGAACATACCTTCACCGAAGAGTCAAGCAGTATATTGCTCCCTCCTACGTATATCTCGCGAAGAGACCATGAGGATAAAATCAGAGAGATTAGAGCCCACACAGAGGCATACCGACAATCCTTCTTTCCACGAACAATACGAGACCGGAATAGAAGGGAGAACCGATAGAGGTACTCAAGGTACCGTCCGCCACACACCGTCAGGTGGCTTGCGGAGTGTAGATGTAGATGTAGCCTAAGAAATCCTAATCTCGTATCTTTGCACATCAAAAGATCTCCGTAAACCTATGTTAACGGAGGATAGGGGATCAAACCGACACAATGGGCAACAAACGTGTACATCAATTTATCAAAACTGCTTCCTACAAACAATTCGCACCCACATCATTATTCCTTCGCTCTGTGACCATCGTCGACTGCTTGTGAAGGTAGAATGGTCTGCACTATGTATCGGGGGCACTACATTTAAAGCAGCTTGACTCTGGAATTTCCTAAGACACGTATACCTTTTCCCACTGTATCTAAAATCTAGTCTCAAACGGTAGGAGAATGTCACCACTATCAGGTTAAGGGCAGGTGGCGTGGCGTCCACCAAAACGAACCACCTGCTATTATTAGTAATTTCCGCGAATTGAGATTACGATGCAGTTTAAGGAGAATCTTGTTCTTTTTTGTGGTGTAAGGTACAGTAAATTAAGAGCAAAAGTACTGCATGAAATTTTCAAAATTGCTGATTACTCTGGTAGCAACCGAGCCTGTAAATGTGTTTGTAGAAGGGATCTTGATGCTATAATTGTATACATTGTATACATTACCCGCTTGATTGTTTCGTTTGATTAATTTATGAAAAAGCTTGGACACGTGGTGTTATGGTTTTGTCATGACTGGCTCTAAAATGGTTCTGACCATTATGGGACTTAACTTCTGGGGTAATCAGTCCCCTAGAACTTAACTCCTGGAGATGGAAAAAAGAACACATTGACACCGGTGTGTCAGACCCACCATACTTGCTCCGGACACTGCGAGAGGGCTGTACAAGCAATGATCACACGCACGGCACAGCGGACACACCAGGAACCGCGGTGTTGGCCGTCGAATGGCGCTAGCTGCGCAGCACTTGTGCACCGCCGCCGTCAGTGTCAGCCAGTTTGCCGTGGCATACGGAGCTCCATCGCAGTCTTTAACACTGGTAGCATGCCGCGACAGCGTGGACGTGAACCGTATGTGCAGTTGACGGACTTTGAGCGAGGGCGTATAGTGGGCATGCGGGAGGCCGGTTGGACGTACCGCCGAATTGCTCAACACGTGGGGCGTGAGGTCTCCACAGTACATCGATGTTGTCGCCAGTGGTCGGCGGAAGGTGCACGTGCCCGTCGACCTGGGACCGGACCGCAGCGACGCACGGATGCACGCCAAGACCGTAGGATCCTACGCAGTGCCGTAGGGGACCGCACCGCCACTTCCCTGGGGTATCGGCGAGGACCATTCGCAACCGTCTCCATGAAGCTGGGCTACGGTCCCGCACACCGTTAGGCCGTCTTCCGCTCACGCCCCAACATCGTGCAGCCCGCCTCCAGTGGTGTCGCGACAGGCGTGAATGGAGGGACGAATGGAGACGTGTCGTCTTCAGCGATGAGAGTCGCTTCTGCCTTGGTGCCAATGATGGTCGTATGCGTGTTTGGCGCCGTGCAGGTGAGTGGCACAATCAGGACTGCATACGGCCGAGGCACACAGGGCCAACACCCGGCATCATGGTGTGGGGAGCGATCTCCTACACTGGCCGTACACCACTGGTGATCGTCGAGGGGACACTGAATAGTGCACGGTACATCCAAACAGTCATCGAACCCATCGTTCTACCATTCCTAGACCGGCAAGGGAACTTGCTGTTCCAACAGGACAATGCACGTCCGCATGTATCCCGTGCCACCCAACGTGCTCTAGAAGGTGTAAGTCAACTACCCTGGCCAGCAAGATCTCCGGATCTGTCCCCCATTGAGCATGTTTGGGACTGGATGAAGCGTCGTCTCACGCGGTCTGCACGTCCAGCACGAACGCTGGTCCAACTGAGGCGCCAGGTGGAAATGGCATGGCAAGCCGTTCCACAGGACTACATCCAGCATCTCTACGATCGTCTCCATGGGAGAATAGCAGCCTGCATTGCTGCGAAAGGTGGATATACACTGTACTAGTGCCGACATTGTGCATGCTCTGTTGCCTGTGTCTATGTGCCTGTGGTTCTGTCAGTGTGATCATGTGATGTATCTGACCCCAGGAATGTGTCAATAAAGTTTCCCCTTCCTGGGACAATGAATTCACGGTGTTCTTATTTCAATTTCCAAGAGTGTAGAACTACTTAAACCTAACTAACCTAAGGGCATCACACACATCCATGCCCGAGGCAGGATTCGAACCTGCGACCGTAGTGGTCACGCGCTTCCAGACTGTAGCGCCTAGAACCGCCCAGACACCCCGGCCGGCATGACTGGCTGTCCCAGAGATTTAAATAATTCTGGGTAAACGTCGTCTAGTTGCCTTCTTTCCACTTACGTCCCTGAAATCCTTCTCTCAGTATCATATCTTCCATCTCATTTACTTGCTATCCACTTTCTACAATACTATCTTCTCGTTTATTTCGTTCAACCCTTCTATATCTTTCTTCCTCCTTTAAACCTTCCCTTCTTTGCTTAGTAACGGCATGTCATCAAAGTTCTTGGTGTTCGTACGGCATGCCATCAAAGTCCTTGGTGTTCGTACGGATGTTTCTCTTTTCTCTAAAAGTTTCCTTAATTTTCCTGTAAGCAGCATCTATAGTTGCCCTTGTCATAAACGCTTCTAGAGCCCTGCGTTTGCTCTCTAGCAATTCCTGTTTATCCATCCATTTGAGTCTGTCAGCTACGTTTTTAGGAACACTTTGTGGAAAAGGGAGATAGTGCTAACAATGCCATCGTCAACCAACGAATCTAGGCATTCAACAGAATGAATGAATGGTTCCGGCCATCTGAAGAATCTTGAACTGCGTCTTCCACACATTCATACAAGGAGAAATTCTTCAGTTTCACATACCGCAGCTGTATTGATTTTCGTGTGCAGATCTCCACTTAGACGAAAAGGAGAGAAATTAATCACATTGTCCCCTGTCTGTGATGAAAAAAGCTTATAAGTATAGTAAGAATGACATGAGAGGAACGCAAGGTAGCATAAAAACTGAAGGAAGGTTGACCAATACTTCAGAAATAAAAAATTGAGTACGGCAAGGTGATGCGCTTGCATGCCTTCTATCCAACGCCACCTTGGGTAAGGTGAGGAGAGAAGCAAATATCTTGAATAGGGGAACAATTTTTCATAAATCTGTGCAGATAGCAACAACTCTGATGGCAATGGCAGTCACCGCACAACCTAGCAGCAATATAGGACTAAAAATCAAAGAGCAGAAAACAAAATACCTAGCTGCCGGGAAAGGGCGCAAGGAGAACATGCCAGCCGAAATAACGATGGGTACTACCATTTCAAGTGCCTGAGTTCAGTTGTAACCAGCCTAAATACACTGAAGCACCAAAGAAACTGGTATAGGCATGCGTATTCAAATACGCAGATATGTAAACAAGCAGAATAAGGCGCCTGTGTAAGACAGCAAGTGTCTGGTACAGTTGTTAGATCGGTTACTGCTGCTACAATGGCAGATTATCAAGATTTAAGTGAGTTTGAACGTGGTGCTATAGTCGGCGGACGAGCGACGGGACGCAGCATCTCCGAGGCAGCGCAGCGATGAGGTAGGGATTTTCCCGAACGTCCATTTCACGAGTGTACCGTGAATATCAGGAATCCGGTAAAACATCAAATCTCCGACGCCGCTTTGGCCGGAAAAAGATCCTGCACTAACGGGACCTAAGACGACTGAAGAGAATCGTTCAACGTGACAGAAGTGCAACTCTTCCTCAAATTGCTAACGATTTCAATGCTGGGCCATCAACAATTGTCAGCGTGCGAACTATTCAACGAAACATCAGCGATATGGGCTTTACGAGCCGAAGGCCCACTCGTGTACCCTCGATGGCTTCACGACACAAAGCTTTACTCCGCGCCTGGACCAGTCAACAGCGACACTGGACTATTGGTAACTGGAAACATGTTGCCTCATCGGAGGAGTCTGGTTTCAAATTGTATCGAGCGGATGGAAGTGTACGTGTATGGAGACAATCTCTTGAGTCCGTAGACCTTGCATGTCAGCAGGGAACTGTTCAAATTGATAGAGGCTATGTAATGGTGTGTGTCGTGTGCAGTTGGAGTGATACGGACCCCTGACACGTCTAGATACGACTCTGACAGGGGACATGTACGTAAGCATACTGTCTGACCTCCTGCATCCATTCATTCCATTGTGCATTCCGATGGACACGGGCAATTCCAGTACAATTGCTACAGAGTGGCTCCAGGAACACTCTTCTGAGTTTAAGCATTTCCGCTGGCTACCAAACTCCCCAGACATGAACATTTCTGAGCGTATCTGTGATGCCTTGCAAAGTGCTGTTCAGAAGAGATCTCCACCCGCTCGTACTCTTACGGATTCATGGACAGCCCTGAAGGATTCATGGTGTCAGTTC
This sequence comes from Schistocerca cancellata, assembly GCF_023864275.1. Classification (NCBI taxonomy): domain Eukaryota; kingdom Metazoa; phylum Arthropoda; class Insecta; order Orthoptera; family Acrididae; genus Schistocerca; species Schistocerca cancellata. The sequence goes on along the minus strand of NC_064632.1, from coordinate 42,124,680 downwards.
TCTCCAACACTACTTCAGACATTAGTCGAGTCCATGCCATGTCGATCTTAGGCAGGTGTACTAGTATTTTTGGCTCTTCAGCAACTAACTGCAGCCAATAAAACTTATTTCGCCTTGACAAAGCTGCTATCTTCAAGGCTCCAGACTAGAACCACAAAACTAACCATCTATAAAACGCTGATCACATAAGTGTTTACCCACACTACTGAAACCTGGGCTCTGACTGCAAAGCATGCTGAATCGATGGAGTCATTCGAGAGAAGGATACTCAGGAGAATCATCGGCCCAATTTGCGAAAGGGAAAAATGGAGGGGGAGATACAACCATGAACTGTACGCCATCAACGAAAATCAGCCTGTTAGAAGAATTGTGAAGTCGTCTAGGCTGAGGTGGGCTTGACACGTGGCACCTACTAATGATACAGAAATGCCAAAAATGATTTTACAAGTAAAGCCAGGTGGACAGAGAGGACGTGGTCTACAGAAAAGTAGATGGGAGGACGGAGTCAATGAGTTTCAGAGCCGCAGAATGAGAAGACTAAGAAGAAGACTGTGATAGAATGTAAGAGTTAGTAGACTGCCTATCTATTTCGTGCGTACTGCACATATTTCTTCAGCTGATGTTCTTACCACTGATCGCTCTTCCGGAAGAAAGAGGACGGGGACATTGGCCGGGCGTGCGTCACGGTACACTGGGACGTAATGTGGGGCGACACGGCCGGCCGTTAAGAAGTACCGGAGTACCGCTCACGAAGGTAGCTATTGGCGTTCGGCGCCTAACAGCTACGTTTGCAGCCTTTGTGCCCCAGGAATTCCCGCGAGCCGCCCCGGGCACCTAACGGGCAAAGAATCGGGAACAATGACACGTGACGGGGAGCAATCGACGCACCTGCGTGTACAATGAGGCCAGCGTGTAATGAGCCATAAACAGCAGCCGTTTAACGGAGCAGCCATCGTCGGCAGGCACGAGTTCCTCGTATAAGTGGTTTAGTGGAGTGCAGAACACTCACCATCGACGTTCTGCTTGCTCTTAAGCGGCAGATCTCGAGAGATGCCCCAAGTACATTCTGAGACAAAAGGGAGGCTCACCGTGAGGGATTTATCAGAATGGGATGGGTGATGTACAGAAATACTAATGATTATTGAACCGTGAATTTACTTTCAAAATCTCTTTCTTAAAGAATTTACTTTATTTACTAGCGATTCATCAAGAACATTAACACACTTGATCACAACAGGTGAGCGTGGCCAGGGAGTAACTGATGGAAATGAAATTACCTTTAACAAATGGGAATTTTATTCATAAAAGCCTTTTCAAAAACAGATTTAAAATTTTTAAGCAGAAAAGCACCCTCGAAATATCAAGTTACAATTTTATTTAGAGGCAGAAAGAACAGTATGAGCCTTCGGGCTGAGAAGCTTGCCGCTCCCTTTCAGCACGATCGCTCACAACAAACTTTGAAAGACTACACTGGTGCAAATCTGCAACACACCTGATTACTTTAAACTAAAAAATTTAACAACTCACACAAACACATCAACTATGCACCCTGTAAGAGGGATGGAAATGGTACAAACACTCACACTATGGAATTATTTGCAACCGAAAGTGTGGTGTCACCGCCAAACACCACACTTGCTAGGTGGTAGCCCTTAAATCGGCCGCGGTCCGTTAGTATACGTCGGACCCGCGTGTCGCCACTATCAGTGATTGCAGACCGAGCGCCGCCACACGGCAGGTCTAGAGAGACTTCCTAGCACTCGCCCCAGTTGTACACTCGACTTTGCTGGCGATGGTTCACTGGCAAAATGCGCTCTGATTTGCCGAGACGGTGGTTAGCATGGCCTTCAGCTACGTCGTTTGCTGCGACCTAGCAAGGCGCCATTACCAGTTACTATTAATACTGTGAAGCATGTGCCGTCGGGAGCGACGTTCACCAATTATGGATTGAAGTTAAGTGTTCCGGCAGCTACGTACGTTTTCTGCTAAAGTCTAATTTCCTTGACCTGTTCCGGAACTCGCGCCGGCCTGCGCGGGCTGGAACGCGTGCCTTTCAGCTTCCTCTCATACCGGTGTTGGCTCTCCTGCCAACCCACAACAGAAAGTGCAACTCGTTTTTTTTTCTTTTTTTTTTAAGGACTCTTAGGGTGGAAGGGTGGCATCTTTATGAAAATGACTATTTAAATAAAACCCATGAAATTCAGACTTACATAAAATGTAAAACATGCTCTACATTACACATATACCGCCTCGCAAGATGATTCGCAAGATAAAAACATATTTCAGGAATTCGGCCTTTACACCTTAATTCCATAAATTCATTGACACCGAATCCAGCAAACGTGACAGAGGGAGCTATTAACGTACGACAGACAGACAGAGAGACCGACTAACTGCCTAACAAATGCAGACGGGAGACAGACGAGCAAGCTGGGAACGAGACACTGACCAAGAAAACAAGTAGAATTTAACAAGTAAATGAAACCACATATCACGAATCACTTAACTTCTAATAAACTGCGATGCCTGGCGAAGACCTGGCGCAGCACCCCCCAACCGTCCCCCGAACAGTCCGCTGCCAGCCGCTTCAACGAACGCAGGGAGGCTCGCCGATCTCCCGTCTCACGGCGTCGCAGCTCGCGCCGGCCAGACTGATGTCGTGGGTTGACTCCTGTTGCTCCCGTGTCGGCCGCGAAGTCACTACTACACTATATGGCGCGGGCCACTGGACTCACGGGGCGACCTCACATGTGCCGACGCTCAAGACGGACAAGTCATCTTGTGTCCCAGTGCGCGACCAACCTACCGATCGATCCAACCACCAATGCCCATTGCCTGAACAAACTCGAGCAGACTGGTGGCCTGACACATACTAGCACTCCGGATGACAGACAGACACTGACTGTTCCACACTGACCCGGCTGACCAACTGACCAGACTCAGACTGACAGACTCACGGACTGACCAACTACCGAGATTTTTTTTTTATTTATTGTGATTTCATTCCCCTGCCCCATATGGGGCAGGGGAGGGCTGTCAGCGGCACAATCCGCCGCTCTTCAGCCGAGTGACACTACAACTAAAACAAGGATAAAATGATACATACATAAGGAGATAAAAAAGGGGAACATAAAACAGTAAGGGGAGAAAATGGAGGTAAAATATACACTGACATGGAGACGTTCATGGGGGACAGTTAAAAAAGTCACCAGAAAGTTAAAAAAAACAGTTGGCGATTCTTAAAACACAGAGAAGAAACTGAATGCGCCGGCATGGGTAAAAAGTCGGCCACAGTAGTAAAAACACACTTAAAACCCACTTGGAGCACACACGACGAAGAATAAAACTGCTAGGTGGGACCTGCCGAGGGAAAAGGTCAGAGAAGATGGAAAAGGAGGGGAGAGCATGGGGCAGCTGGGGAAGCGGCGGGATGAAGAGAGGAGGGGCATCAGTGGGTTCACGAAGAGGCAGGAGACACGTGGGGCGGGAGAGGAAGAGGGAAGACAGGGCAGGAGGGAGCGCAGAGACAGTGAAAGGAGGCACAAGAGATGGAGGGGGAGTAGGAGGGGGAAGCCGCTCAGGAGCAGGGAGGGGGAGGAGAGGGAGCCCTGAGGAGGAGGCAGGAAGATGGGGTTAGAGTTGGTAGGAAGGGTAGATGTCAGGGCGAAGCTCATCATCCGGGAGGGGTAGACGGTGGAACCAACTACCGAGCTCATAGCACCCCTTAAATGCACGTGAACAGGCAACTTTTCCCGTTTCCTACCAGAGGGAGACACCAAAGCTGCGATTGCCTCAGCGGCGCCACGGCAGAAACGGCAGGCGACTGCTTTACACTACACGCTGCGGCACGGTCTTCAAAACAGCAAATTTTACCACGCCCCGAACAGCAGTAGTATACCAATATGACTGCTGCCCACCGTACAGCCCGACAAAAGGAGTGATGGTGTGGTGTCCCATTTCTCCTCATAACAGGACCCCTTTGGTTGCCACAGCATAGAAGTACGTCGACGATATTCTATGCTCCGTTTTGGTGACCTTTGTGGCAAGCCATCCTGGGCTTACATTTCAGCGAGATACTGCCTGTCGCACACGGTGAGACTTTTTACTGTTCGTCTTCGTGCTTGCCAAACCCTGCATTGACCAGCAAGGTCGCCGAATCTTTCCCCGTTTGAGAACGTTTGGAGCATTATGGGCAGAGCCCTCTAACCAGCTCGGTATTTATATGGTTCAACGCGCCGCTTGGACAGAATTTGCTACAATATCCCTCAGGTGGATTATGTAACAACTCTATCAGTCAGCGGCAAGACGAATAACTGCCTACATAATGTCCACAGGTGGACCACAGTGTTATTGATTTGCTCAGTTTCTGCAGCTCTTTCTCTTGAATAAGTAGTCCAGTTTTTCTCGTATTGTAATCATTCGTATTTTTTCACATGTACATCATACCTAATGCTTCCCATCCCATTTGGATAATTCCTTCGTGATGCACCGATTGTTCTGTCTTTGTGTGTATTTCATAGTAGCGTAGTCAATGATGTCACTTAGTAACTTAAGCGGGTACTGTATGATGCGACCTAAAAAGCCATTTTTCAGAACTGCCAAAACCTCGCGATTAGGCCTCGTGGACTACTTGCTGTCAGATGACTGCTGTTTCAAACCGTGTCATTTGCACGTCTTCATGGAGGGTAATTCTCCATCGACTACGAGGGGACTTGAAAAAGTTGTCGTCGTCGTTGTTGATGTTGTGTTCTTCAGTTAGAAGATTGTTTGATGCAGCTCTCCATGCTACTGTACCATGCGCAAGCCTCTTCATCTTCGAGTAACTACTACAACCTGCGTCCCTCCGAATCTGCTTACTGTGTTTATCTCTTGGTCTCCCTCTACAATTTTTATGGGTTCAAATGGCTCTGAGCACTATGGGACTTAACTTCTGAGGTCATCAGTCCCCTAGAACTTAGAACTACTTAAACCTAGCTAACCTAAGGACATCACACACATCCATGTCCGAGGCAGGATTCGAACCTGCGGAAATTTTTATTCCCCACGCTTCCCTCCAGTACTAAACTGGTGAACCCTTGACGTCTCAGGATGTGTCCTACCATCTGATCCCTTCTTCTAGTCCGGTTATGCCATAAACTTCTTTTCTCCCCAATTATATTCAGAGCCTCCTCATCAGTTACATGATCTACCCATCTAATCTTTAGCATTCTTCTGTAGAATGCTTTTTTATTTCAGTCTCCGATCACAATATGAATTCATATTGTGATCAGAGACTGAAATAAAAAGCATTTTACAGTATTGGATCACTGTTTGTATATGCGATTATGTCGCAGTTGGAGATTCTTCTGTAGCATCATATGTCAAAAGCTTCTTTTCTTGTCTAAACTGTTTATCGTTCATGCTTCACTTCCATATATGGCTACACTCCATACAAATACTTTCAGAAAAGGCTTCCTGGCATTTAAATCTGTATTCGATACCAACAAATCTCTCTTCCTCACAAGCGCTTTTCTTGCCATTGCCAGTCTATATTTTATATCCTCTCCGACCATCATCAGTTATTTTGCTCCCCAAATAGCGAAACTCGTTTACTACTTTAAATGTCTCGCTCCCTAATCTAATTCCTGGTGTCTCTGACTAAATTACGGTGTCATTGGAAAACCCCACAGTTTTTATTTCTTCTCCCTGGACTCTAATTCCTACTCCAAATTTTTTTTTGATTTCCTTTACTGCTTGTACATTGTACAGATTGAATAACATCGGGAACAGGTTACAACCCTGGAAGGAGGGTAAAATACTACGTGAATATAGACTGGGGAAATGAATGAAAGATGAAGCCCCCAGGTAGAACTTTGCACAGAACGTAATTTAATCATAGCTGACCCTTTGTGTAAGAATCATGATAGAAAGTTGTATGCGTCGAAGAGATGTGGAGACACCGGAAGGTTTCAGATTGATTAAAGGTATAATGGTAAGACAGAGATTTAGGAACCAGATTTTAAATTGTAAGACATTTCCAGGGGCAGAAGTGGACTCTGACTACAATTTATTGTTATGATATATAGATTAAAACTGAAGAAACTGCAAAAACGTAGGAGTTTAAGGAGATGGGACGTGCATAAACTGAAAGAGAGAAAGACGAGTGTTAGGGAACTATTGACATGAACAGGGGAAAGGAATACAGTAGAAAGGGAAATGAGCGTGTGACGTCATTGGCCGGGAGACCCCTTGCGGGACACGTCCGGCAGCCTTGGTGCAGGTCTTATTACATTCGACGCCACATTGGGCGACCTGCGCGCCGGTTGGGGATGAAATGACGAATACAGCACAACACCCAGTCCTTGAGCGGAGAAAATCTCCGACCCAGCCGGGAATCGAACCCGGGCCCGTAGGACGGCAATCCGTCACGCTGACCACTCAGCTATCGTGGCGGACAATGCAGTAGAAGAAGAACGGGTAGTTGAGAGAAGAAATAGTGAAGGCGACAGAGGATCAAGTAGGTTAAAGACGAGGGCTAGTAGAAATCCTTGGGTAACACAAGAAATATTGAATTTGACTGATGAATGGAGAACACATAAAAATGCACTTAATGAAGTAGGCGAAAGGGAATACAAACGTCTAAAAAATAAGACTGATACGTAATGCAAAACGACTAACACAAAATGGCTTAACAAGAACGGCTAGAGATCAAATGTAAGGATTTAGAAACATATATAATATCACCAGTGGAAAGATGACGCCTACAGGAAAATTGAAGAGACCTTTGGCGAAAAGAGCTCAGATGGGAAACCACTCCTAAGCAAAGAAGGGAAAGCAGAAAGGTGCAAGGAGTGTATAGAGGTTCTATACAAGGAATTGAGGGTAATATTATGGAAATAGAAGAGGACGTAAATGAAGATGAGATGGGAGATATGATACTGCGTGAATAATTTGACAGAACACTGAAGGACATGAGTCGAAACAAGGTCCCAGGAGTAGGCGACATTCCGTATATAGCGCTCAGAGAGCGAGCCATAACAAAACTCTTCCATTTGGTGAGCAAGATGTGTGATACAGGCGCCATATACCTTCAGACTTCAAGAAGCATATAATAATTCCAATTACAAAAAAAGCAGGTGCAGACAGGTGTGAAAATTCCCGAACTATCACTGCCGGCCGCTGTGGCCGAACGGTTCTAGGTGCTTCAGTCCGGAACCGCGCTGCTGCTACGGTCTCAGGTTCGAATCCAGCCTCGGGTATGGATGTGTGTGATGTCCTTAGGTTAGTTAGGTTTCAGTAGTTCTAAGTCTAGGGGACTAACGACCTCAGATGTTAAGTCTCATAGTGCTTAGAGCCATTTGAACCATTTTTTGAACTGTCACTTTAATAAGTCATGGTTGCAAAATACTAACGCGAATTCTTTACAGAAGAATGGAAAAACTGGTAGTAACTGACGTCGGGGAAGATTGGTTTGGATTCCAGAGATATGTAGAAACACTTGAGGCAATACTGCCCTTACGACTTCTCACAGAAGGTAGATTAAGGGAAGGCAAACCTACTTTCATAGCCTTTGTAAACCTAGAAAAAGCTTATGACAATACTCTCTTTCAATTTCGAAATATGGCAGAGGCGAAATACAGCGAGCGAAAGGCTAGCCAAGTAACTTTTACTAACTGCTGCACTACACTTCGAAGTGACAGATAAATGACACTGTCTTTCAGCTTAGTCACCAAGTCTCAGAAAACAATGGGCTATACGTTCTATCATTCCTTCAACAGACAGCCTCTACTCGGCCGCGTAGCCGTTCGAGAACCGCTGTGTGAATGTGCTCTTTCATCTTGTTGAAGAGAAGGGAATCGCTAGGTGCAAGATCGGGACTATATGACGGATACTCTAAAATCTGGAACAAAAGGTGTTGTGCGGGCTGTGTGGTGTGTTCCATTGTTGTACGAGAAAACTATACATTTGCTTAATTTTCCACGGCTCTTGTCCTTCTTAGCGATGAGCATCGATGTCCGTTTTGCACAGTACAATCGGCATTGTTGTGTCCTTTATTGTAAATTATGTGTGGACAACTCCTTCACAGCCGAAGTAAACGGTGGCTACGTCCTCCTCTGCTGATGGCGCAACTTTTGCATTTCTTCCGCAGAGGCGAGGTGGTGTCGTCATGCAATACACGCTCTCTCTATTACAAGTGCGAAATGGACCAATGTCTCGTCGCTCGTAATGATGCGGTTTAAGATATCTTTGCCTTCCACGAAGTAACGTTCAAGAACGTCCTGAGAAGCCATAAAGCTTGTAGGTTATCGTGGCGGTAGCAATGCTCCCATTTTTTTTCTTTATTGTAATTTTAATCACCTCATACAGGCGGGCTGTCAGCAGCATTACACTGCTCTTCAGTCTTAAGTGGTACAATAATATGACATATAGGTGACACAGACAATACAATAAAAACGGCGGGCAAAAAATGTAGATACAAAAAACAATAAACATGAAGCCGTTCACGCTGGACGAGAAAAAACACTAACACATGTTGACACGGCGCACATAGCATGGATGACTGCGACGGCACACGTGAACAGTGGTGGTGTGACGGCGAGAGAACACTAAACACAAAACGAAGGCACATACACGAGACACTGATGGCAATGATCTCCGGCGCGCGAATGTTCACTGAGCGTGTGCGAGTCCGGGGACCTGCCAAGAGAGGAGGAGGGGGGGTGGGAGAGGGAGAGGAGAGAGCAGAGATGCCATGGGCAGGGGAGAGAGGGGGAAGGGAGGAAGGGGGAGGGGAAGCCCGGGGGAAGAGGGGTGGAGGAAGGGGGATGGGGGGAAAAGGAAAGAGAAGGGAGGGAGGGTGCCTAAAGGAAAGGACACAGGAAGTGGGGGGGAGTATCAAAGTTGATAGGAGGGGTAGATGGAGGGGAGGAGGACATCACCAGGGAGGGGGAGCTGGCGGAAGCCACCTTGGGAGAGGGTAAGGAGGGTGGAGAGATGGAGACCGGGTGGGACGTGGGAATGCAGGCGCGGCAGCGGGCGGGGGTGGGAGAGGATCAGGGAGACAAGTGGGTGAGGAGGATCGAGTTTGCGGGAGGTGTAGAGGATCCTATCCTTTCAAGGAAAAGGAGGAGGTGGGGGAAGGAGATGAGAATAATCCCAGACAACACCGGCCTTTGAGTTGGTGTTGTCCAGGAATGCAGCGTGAGAAGAATTTCCAGAACTGCAGACGGTCTCGGACAATGGAATGAGTAATGCCTTTAGAGACACCCATCTGCTGAGAAATGTCCAGGGCACTCATTCTGCTGCGGTTTCTGACAATCAGTTCTCCGACTGCCTTGGTGATGCCGTCTGCAGTCGATGTCGGTGGACTTCTTCCCGGGGACCGATGACCGTAGCAGTCTGGTCCCTTTAATCCCACAAACCAACCAACCAACTTCTTCCCGACAGCATCAGCGCCCTCTGTGCAGTCTCCGTCGAATTATTGGCATCATTTCACTATGGATGGAATTTCCACTTTAGCCCCTGGGCCGTATAGTGGTAAAATTTTATGGTGAATCTGTCTGCAGTTTAGAGGTTTCGCCAACATGTTTGCAACCGAAATTGGCCGAGAAAAAAAATTTTTTGCATTACTTAATGAACGCATCCCGTACAGTTACTTCTGCGCCAAAGACATGTAATGTTTGAATAGCGTAATGTCTAAGAGCTGTGATTTTACTATGTTACATCGCAAGATTTTACGTGTTTCTGCAGCTCTTTAACTTTGCCACACAGGTGAAAGGAAGCACCTAGCAACAGACTCCAGTAGATGCTTTAAGAGCTGAAGCACCCGGAAATGAATTCGAAGTGACATCGTAGATAACATAAACAAAATTATTTTCTGATATAAATGCTGATAAACTTGATGAGGACATAAGAAAATTGAGTAGTCTGGATGAGCAGCAAGTAGACGCTTTAAGAGCTGAAGAAGCTGAAAAGCATTCAGAAATGACGTAGAGGATAGTTTAAACAAAATTACTTTGTAGCCGGTGTAATTGCTGATACACTTGGTGAGGACACAAAAAAGTGAGTTCTGCTGAATAAAGGATCGGAGTGATCACGGCTCACCTACTAAAAGTGAGGTCTTTAAGGAGGTGAGATGGTTGTCATAGCTTCCTAAGTCGGCTATTGCTCTCTCGGAATAGTCTTCACAATGAAGAAGATGAATATTATGGGTGCGTAACAGAGGATTTGACTTGAGCGTGAAGGATAGAGTAGCTTTAGGACGTCACGATCAGTTTGGTTCGTGCTAGCAGACATAAGCATACCTCATTCTATTCATTTGCCATTAGAGACGAGATAAGAACAGTCATCGGCGCACTATCGGTTAACACGGCTGCCACATCCGTTCAGTAACACAACGAAAATGAGCGTGTTTAGTGGCGTCTGACGGACGGTAGCGCTGTGCTAACAGATATAATGAACGGAAATGCTTATATTACTTTAATAACCCTGGAATCCGCTTTAATTTACGCGGCTCTCCGTTATTACCTTCAGCGCGATAATAACAGCGGCGTAACTGTTATTAACATCAATGTGGCCGTAATAACAATAATATAAAAGCGAGACGTTGGTAACAGCTCAACTCGTTTCATCACCGGCGCCGCTAAGATTATCCGACGTCCATTAAGAACGCATCTGAAATTCAAATGACCACGATCAGGGGTGCGCTTAAAAAAGAAGAGGGGAGAGGGGAGGGGGGAGAAGAGAAGTGACGTAGTGAGAGGGAAGACAGAGTAATATCGTGGTAGTGCCAGGACCTCGATCGCTATAATTACAAAGGGTTCCGTAGTTTTCCCCCAGATCACGGACGAGCGAGAATGCGCGTAACGATTTGTAGGCCTAGAGGAAAGGAGAAATCATCTTTCTCTGTAAGTTATTTATCTTTCTCCGGAGTGGTTTGATTATACAGTTTATTGCGTCTCGCGTCCGCGTGTGAAATATGTGCGAACGACCGCATAAATAATGATAAAAGCGAGGAGCGAGGGAAAAGGTTTCCGATGACGACGCCGCTGCGATGGGTGCCGATTCCCGGCATGCAACGCGCGGCTGAGGAGGCTCGTGCCTCGGCGGAACAAAAAACGGTGCTGGCGCACGCTGGCCTGCGATTGCGTGAATCTCGATAATTTGGCGGCCCGCCGCGGAGGAATGAGAAAAATGGCTCCCCACCCACTCTACCCCTGCCCCTCTATACTCTGCCTGGATGCCGCCGCATCTTCACGGGCACGATCGCCCCCCCCCCCCCCCCAATCCCCCCCCTCCTTCCTCCTGCCGGTCCAGATATAATGACCGCGCCGGGATCAGAGAATTCTCGTTTAATATTTCAATAGACGGGACGCCGGCCATTACCGGCTCTCGCGCTCAGACAGACGGACAGCCGGCCTGGTTGCTCATCACACGCCGCTCCGGTGCGGCCGTAATCGACCGTGGCAGGCCGCGGCCAACTCTCGCGGTCCGGATAACGAGGATTTATGGGGCATCCGAACCGTTGCAAGGGGGCAAACCACGGAGTTAAACTTCCGAGGTATTGTTCCGTCGCTCGCTGTGTTGGTCTAGCCAGTCCATCTTACGTGTCATCTTGGGCTTTCCTTTTGTTCCAATTACCGGTCTGATCTCGATTGGAATGGGGTTCGGTTTGATAACGGGCAACTGCTCCCACATTTAGGAAAGTGCAAAGTGGCAAACATGCACGCATGCATACGCACACACACACACACACACACACACACACACATACACACACACACACACACACACGCACGCACACACAAACAAACAAACAAACAAAGATAGAGTTGTAGAATGAAGGCTTTCACGACCGGGTGACATGGCTGTTGATATACTTCCCGGGACGTGAGGTCGTGGTCCAAGAACTTTTCTGCTCCTTACGTTTCGTCCAGGACTGCGCTGGACTTCCTCAGAGGCGCTGCTCCGCTGAGTCTTGCCGAGTCAGACTCAGCGGAGCAGCGCCTCTGAGGAAGTAAAGCGCAGTCCTGGACGAAACGTAAGGAGCAGAAAAGTTCTTGGACCACGACCTCACATCCCGGAAAGTATATCAACAGCCAAAGATAGAGTTTTGTAATGTTCCTTTCCTCTTCGGCTTTGAAGACAGTTTGCAGCCTTCCTCCACGTGATTCATGTTGTGGGTGATAAGTGCCATTTGCGTACACGAAATAATTATGCCGCTATGCTATCAAATGGTTCAAATGACTTTGAACACTATAGGACTTAACATCTGAGGTCATCAGTCCCCTAGACTTAGAACTACTTAAACCTAACTAACTGAAGGACATCACACACATCGATGCCCGAGGCAGGATTCGACCCTGCCACCGTAGCAGCAGCCCGGGTCCGGACTGAAGCGCTTAGAAACGCTCGGCCACAACAGCCGGCTATGCTATCAACAAAGCGATATTTATTGGCACAACTTCCACAGTTTCTACACTTGTTTTGGGGCACCGTCGAATATCCCGCTTCAGCCCCTATAGTTCCATGGCTTTCCGATTGGTGGCGGCACTAGATATAGCCTTCAAAATGGCGTGTGGAACGGTGGTGCGATCCATGCTGAGAGCTGTCACTGAGTTTCTTTTGGTGGAAAACCAGAGCTTCGCAGATATTCATAGGCGCTTGGAGAATTTCTACGGAGCCCTGGTGCGCTGATTCGGGGTATGCTGTGGACAACTTTCAAACAAGGCATTTCTCATTGCGTTGGGATCTTCTCATGGTGGGAGCTTGTCACAAAAAATTTCAATCATCAACTTTGAATGCGAAAATATTTGTGTGATTTTTAGAGTATCCATGTAGATGTAGCTGTATATTATAGCATTATATGTGTTTGGCAAAAGGAGAGAAGAAACATGTGCACAGTACAGAAATTAATCAGAGAAATAAATAAACGTGAATAAACATACCTAATAATACGACGGCTATTTGGGAAGCAAGGTCCGATGGGGCCCGAAATAGGAACCACTGTGAAAATCCTCTGAAGCTTTGGGCAGATGAGTTGGGCAGTGTCTCCAATATGCCCGTCGATCGCGTAACGTCACTCTTTTAGCTTCTCAGAGCACAGTGAGCACGTAGAGATGCCTAGAACAATAGTCTCCTGCGCAAGTGTGAGGACCTGGTGAGAGGTTTCGCCTGAAGTCCCCAACCCACACAGCTGTCACGCGTTTCCCCCTTCATGGCACTTCTCAGCCGCACTCTGCAGGGCAGTGAGCATGCTCCTGCAGCGTTTTCAATTGGAAGTGTTTCGTCACCCACAATATGGACCGTAACTGGCTCCCACTCAGTTTCATCTCTGTTCACATGAACCGCTTGCTATGAAGACATTTTGGATCATGCACCGAGTTGTAGATCACGGTACAGAATTGGCGGAAAGCATACGCAGCTGTCATCTATGACGAGGGTGTTGGATAGTTGGTACAACGCTATGACAGACATCAAAGTCGGACCGGACACTATGTTGAGAAGTAGCTAACTGTTGCAAGCAAAACATTCATTATTTTCATAGCGTTTTGCGATCGATCGTACCTTACTTTCCGAATACCCCTCGTACATTTTTCATAATATCCTACGATACTTTGGCTCAGGGACGTCTGTTCGTAAGATCCAGTAGTAGTTAGACAGCTGTGACATATAGCTCGTAGCCTTACAGCGAACGGTAAATTACGATACTGACACCTTCCGTTCTTTTAGGGGTGATTCCAGCTATTTCTCTCACACAGAAATAACAGTCTACTGCGTGATCCGTTGGTTCTGAAACGTCCCCTTAGAACAATTTTAGAATTACTGTGCTGATAAACCTCTTACATTATTTGCTTTTCAAACAGCTGAACAAAACTGAACGTACTCAAACATTCACTAAAGTGACACACAATATTTTTAGCGCAACGCAATCTGACTTTCAAAAATGCCTACAAAAGAATGGCCCTGACTAACATTAACCTATACCTTTCACAAATCACTTACCTCACCAAAATTCTTCGTTACTCGAACTACTGCAATACAGCGAGCGCCACTACTGCCAGCTAAATAAAAGATTCAAACTACGGAAGGCACTAACTACTGATAGGCATAGTTAGCAAATGAAAGACTTTAATAGAGAACAAACAATGTATTTACCTCAATAGTGTTCAAAAGTCATAATGTATATAGCAGTTCATGATATCCAGTATTGCAAATTTCAAAACTCCGCCATCTCTCTCCTCACATCCACCACTGCTGGCGGCTCACCTCCAACTGTGCAACGCTACGCGCTGTTCACGTCCAGCTGCCCAACACTACAATGGCAGACAACAATGCAAACTAGCCACAGACTGCACACAGCACAGCCAGTGATTTTCATACAGAGAGCGCTACGTGGCGGCGGCGTTACCAATATAAGAACCTAAACAGCCTACATATAAGAACCTAAACAGCCTACTTACATAGCCCCCATGCTCCCCACAAAAAATTTTACAAATTGTTTTGGGCACTGGGCAATATATTTTTGTTAAAATTTTTCGTAATCGTAATTACAATAACAAAGAAATCAAATGCACACACTTATTGATACAATGTTGGTCAAAAGCTAAAATTTTCTCAGTCCATAAAGATAGTCCTGATCATTCATCATATTAGTAATTACAGTTTTTTTCACAAAGTCTCATTAGTAAAAGAAATTGCACACAGAAGTAGTGGATTTCCATGCAGTCTCGAAGAAGTAGTGTTGTCCTTCCAACGGAAAGACAGTGCTGACTCTTGACATGCAGACAGGTAATGGGCCACAACAGAGCAAACGCAGAGTCAGTCGAAGTTTTGTAGAATATTGGTAGGTAGGTCATCACAGAGTAAACCCACTGTAGTCCTGGTAGAGATTACGGTATTGGTGGGCCACCAGAGGTGCAGACCCACTGCAGTCCTTGTAGAAATAATGGTACTGGTGAGTCGGCAAAGGTGTAGACCCACTGTAGTCCTTGTAGAAATAATGGTATTGGTGGGTCATCAAAGATGCAGACCCACTGTAGTCCTTGTAGAGATGGCCAGCAGCCATCTGCTGCGACCGGCGGCGTTACCAATATAAGAACCTAAACAGCCTACATATAAGAACCTAAACAGCCTACCTACAGCTCCCTCCAAAGCATGGGGACACCAAAGGACTTGTGAGGTAACGCTTTTAACCATCTTGTCAGGAGTGTAGCACCTGTCAAACAGCATGTGTGCGGGGCCCATTTTTTGTCTTGGTCGCCACCTTGTACTCACAATAAAGTTCACAGCGTTCTTTTCGATAGCGTTAAGGTTTCGTTTTTACGATTACCACAGGAGTAACAAAAAGTATTTAGGTTATTTGACAGGTCATTTCTTCTTCTCATTTTGCGCAAAATAGAAACTTTTCCGAACTTACAGCACCTCACTTCAGAAGTTCAGAGGTCACTCGCTTCTCAACAAACACAACGCAATGCTATGCAGCGTGAGCGTGACACGTCAGCCTCCTTCGTATTCTGTACTAAGGATCATGTATGGAATTCCTTGTACATATTTCTGTTGTTTACCAACTACATTCGCAAAAAATAAGAAGAAGCAAATTAAGTTAGCAATTCCAAAGTAACCAACACGCAGCATTTCCGAGTTATTTTATAGAAATAGGGTATCGTGTCACGAAAACTGAGTTCAGTAGGCGATAACGGATTTCATTTTCGAATTCATTAGTCATGGCTTAGCTAAGAACACCATTCACATTCCTTGAGACAAGAATGCTGTTGACCAGTGTTATTAAGTCATATATCGATGAAATTAATTGATGAATAAATGAGAATAAATCACTTTTCTCTGCAATAAGGAGCACTGTGGACTTTCCTAAACAGAGAACTGTCGTCTCGAGGACGTGGAGTAATTTTCTGGAGCACAGATTAATTCGAAAGATGGTGACATTCTGCAGAATCTTCCGAGACCTCACTTTGAATTTCAGGCAACGGCTACCTCGAAGCAGAAGGATACCACACCTCACCACCTTCTAAGAATTGTGCCACTTCAGCGTTAGCCCCACCCTTGTTAGGTTGGCCACGGGTTCTTCTTTCTGCCGGTGGACACCTACTGTGGTGCGGCTTCTGAACTGACAAAACTGACGTGAGATGCTCTCGCCACACTACTAGGTCGCAGTTCTTGGTCGGACCCACTTCGTGATAGCACTAGCGCCGATGTCACCGCCATTTTCGTGCCTGTGTGCATGCTTCCATTAACTGGTAACAGCCATGGACAGAGCAGCTCGTATTAGTACTGCCTTTTCTCAGTACTACGTTCGCAGTGATTTCAGTCGTGGTTCCTTAGTGATGTTTCTCTTGGCATCTCGGTGGATAGTCATGACGAAGCTATCCGTGCTTCGTCAATAAACAGTTTGTGCTGCCCGAGTTTCGGCATTAGTCAACGGCGGAGTCGTTGGGTGAGGCGTATCTCGTCATCGCAACAACGTCGCACAAACCTATCCGAGCCGGCCCTTGAGGCCGAGCGGTTCTAGGCGCTCCAGTCTGGAACCGCGCGACCGCTTCAGTCGCAGGTTCGAATGCTGCCTCGGGCATGGATGTGTGTGATGTACTTAGGTTAGTTAGATTTAAGTAGTTCTAAGTTCTAGGGGACTGGTGACCTCAGATGTTAAGTCGCATGGTGCTCAGAGCCATTTTTTCAAACCTATCCGATCTCCCGCGTGCCGGCCGTCTGCACACACCTATGATTCCTGCAATCTTGGAACATGCGTGATCGACGGATCACAGACAAACACCTCCTGCTCAACTAGACGTCTCTGTCGGTAGTGCTGACACTCGTCCACTAGTTGTGGTACTAAAAGAGGCGTGCTCGTAGGGAGCCATCCTACAGCCTGTATCTCACAACTTACGACTTCCATCTGTTTGGCCCAATGAAGACTGCCCTCCGAAGGAAGCTGTACGTGGATGACGGGGAGGTTATTGATGCAGCTTTGGCTCTGGCGTCCACAGGTATAGTCCTACCATTTGGGCGTACAGGCCCTCCCAGGAAAGTGGAGTAAGGACGCCGCTCTGAACGGAGATGAAACGTAGTGTTTTGTAGCCAAATAACATGGTATCCTGGAATCCTGAATAAAACCAACTCGCTTTCAGAAACAAAGGTGTTGCATTACTTACTGAACGTCCCTCGTACAACGCTATTAACATATACAAAAACAAGCATGTACTACAGGCCACTGAAGACGCTTCACAAATGACACAATAAAAACAGCATTTCGTTTTGTTGCATTATACGAACCAGATTTCCAAGAATACAAAAGAAACTAAGGTAGGTCGGAAGAAACAGAAAATGCCGAAATATAGACGTCGGGAAATGTACACTCCTGGAAATGGAAAAAAGAACACATTGACACCGGTGTGTCAGACCCACCATACTTGCTCCGGACACTGCGAGAGGGCTGTACAAGCAATGATCACGCGCACGGCACAGCGAACACACCAGGAACCGCGGTGTTGTCCGTCGAATGGCGCTAGCTGCGCAGCATTTGTGCACCGCCGCCGTCAGTGTCAGCCAGTTTGCCGTGGCATACGGAGCTCCATCGCAGTCTTTAACACTGGTAGCATGCCGCGACAGCGTGGACGTGAACCGTATGTGCAGTTGACGGACTTTGAGCGACGGCGTATAGTGGGCATGCGGGAGGCCGGGTGGACGTACCGCCGAATTGCTCAACACGGGGGGCGTGAGGTCTCCACAGTACATCGATGTTGTCGCCAGTGGTCGGCGGAAGGTGCACGTGCCCGTCGACCTGGGACCGGACCGCAGCGACGCACGGATGCACGCCAAGACCGTAGGATCCTACGCAGTGCCGTAGGGGACCGCACCGCCACTTCCCAGCAAATTAGGGACACTGTTGCTCCTGGGGTATCGGCGAGGACCATTCGCAACCGTCTCCATGAAGCTGGGCTACGGTCCCGCACACCGTTAGGCCGTCTTCCGCTCACGCCCCAACATCGTGCAGCCCGCCTCCAGTGGTGTCGTGACAGGCGTGAATGGAGGGACGAATGGAGACGTGTCGTCTTCAGCGATGAGAGTCGCTTCTGCCTTGGTGCCAATGATGGTCGTATGCGTGTTTGGCGCCGTGCAGGTGAGCGCCACAATAAGGACTGCATACGACCGAGGCACACAGGGCCAACACCCGGCATCATGGTGTGGGGAGCGATCTCCTACACTGGCCGTACACCACTGGTGATCGTCGAGGGGACACTGAATAGTGCACGGTACATCCAAACCGTCATCGAACCCATCGTTCTACCATTCCTAGACCGGCAAGGGAACTTGCTGTTCCAACAGGACAATGCACGTCCGCATGTATCCCGTGCCACCCAACGTGCTCTAGAAGGTGTAAGTCAACTACCCTGGCCAGCAAGATCTCCGGATCTGTCCCCCATTGAGCATGTTTGGGACTGGATGAAGCGTCGTCTCACGCGGTCTGCACGTCCAGCACGAACGCTGGTCCAACTGAGGCGCCAGGTGGAAATGGCATGGCAAGCCGTTCCACAGGACTACATCCAGCATCTCTACGATCGTCTCCATGGGAGAATAGCAGCCTGCATTGCTGCGAAAGGTGGATATACACTGTACTAGTGCCGTCATTGTGCATGCTCTGTTGCCTGTGTCTATGTGCCTGTGGTTCTGTCAGTGTGATCATGTGATGTATCTGACCCCAGGAATGTGTCAATAAAGTTTCCCCTTCCTGGGACAATGTATTCACGGTGTTCTTATTTCAATTTCCAGGAGTGTATATACAAAAACAAGCATGTACTACAGGCCACTGAAGACGCTTCACAAATGACACAATAAAAACAGCATTTCGTTTTGTTGCATTATACGAACCAGATTTCCAAGAATACAAAAGAAACTAAGGTAGGTCGGAAGAAACAGAAAATGCCGAAATATAGACGGCGGGAAATGTAATAAACGGGGACGGAGGTTTCAATTTAAAGAAGGCTTTGAACCCAGACCTCAGTTCATTAAGAGCTCTCTGACCAATCATCCACCAGAGTTGGAAAAAACCGCACGGACTGCGACAAAAAATGAGACATAACATTCAGTACGATGTTGCTCCAGTCTGTCCATTTTAACATGCTTGGATTCTCCTTGGCATGTTTCCCACAAGGAAAGGCGTCAGTCGGCTGTCCCCATCCATCCCAGTCTTAGACAATCGCCGTCCTGAGGTCGGCCAGTAGGTTGAGGAAGGTTTCAGCGATGAAGTGCTGTGAGTTTGAACTGGGCCCCAAGCAGATTCGATCGCGTTCACGTCAGCAGATACTCCAGGCAATCCTATTCGATTGATATCTGACTCCTCGAAGATGTTCAGTTTGTTTAACATCGTCTTGAAAGAGACAGCTTGAAACGTCCCCTTAGAAAAATTTATAAATGACAGTGCTGGAGCCGGCCGCGGTGGTCTAGCGGTTCTAGGTGCTCAGTCCGGAACCGCGCGACTGCACGGTCGCAGGTTCGAATCCTGCCTCGGGCATGGATGTGTGTGATGTCCTTAGGTTAGTTAGGTTTAAGTAGTTCTAAGTTCTAGGGGACTGATGACCACAGATGTTAAGTCCCATAGTGCTCAGAGCCATTTGAACCATTTTTGACAGTGCTGGTAAACCCCTTACGTTATTTGATTTTCAAACAGCTGAGCAAAACTGAACGTACTCAGACATTTCTCTCTTTGCTTATTCTGATCATCACTAAACTGACACGCAATATTTTTTTTTTTAGCGCAATGCAATCTGACTTTCAATAATCCCTACAAAAGAATGGTTCAGACTAACAACAACCTATACCTTTCATGAATCACTTCCCTCACAAAAATCTTCGTTACTCAAACTATTGCAATACAGCGAGCGCCAATACTGCCAGATAAATAAAAGATTCTAGCTACTGAAGGAACTAACTACTGACTGGCATAGTTAGTAAATGAAAGATTTTGATGAAGAACAACGTATTTACCTTAATAGCGTTCAAAAGTCGTAAGATACATCAGTTCATGACATCTGATCTTACAAATTTCGTTTTTCTGACGGACACACGACCAGATCGTCCGCTCTCAAAACTGCCATCTCTCTCCCCACATCCATCACTGCTGTCGTCTCACCTCCAACTGCGCAACCCTACGCCCTGTTCACATCCAACTGCCCAACACTACAATAGCGAATATTCCAACAATGCCAACCGTCCACAGATTGCACACAGAACAGTCAGTGATTTTCATACAGAGCGCTATGTGGCGTTACTAACATAAAAACCTAAACAGCCTACTTACATAAAAAATTTTAACAAATATGTATTGGCCAATGTCCAAAACAATATGTAAGATTTTTTGTAGGGCGCATGGGGGCTATGTAAGTATATATATATATATATATATATATATATATATATTTAGCGCAATGCAATCTGACTTTCAATAATCCCTACAAAAGAATGGCTCTGACTAACAATAACCTATACCTTTCATGAATCACTTACCTCACAAAAATCTTCGTTATATATATTGTGTGTCAGTTTACTGTTGATCAGAATAAGCAAAGAGAGAAATGTCTGAGTACGTTCAGTTTTGCTCAGCTGTTTGAAAATCAAATAACGTAAGAGGTTTACCAGCACTGTCATTTATAAATTTTTCTAAGGGGATGTTCCAAGCTATCGCCCAAGTGTGGTCTGTAAAGAGTATCAGTAAATTGGAGGATTCGAGTGTCTTTTCCACATGCAACAATGTTCTCAAATTTACGTCGGTAGTGATGAGAGTTGTCCACCATTCGTAGATAAAACCGGTCCAGAACAAGACTAACCCATGTCGCTGCTTAACCCTTGGGACTGTATATCTACGTACATTGGTAACTGGCCGCCTCCACATCCCTCTGCGACATCTTCAGGCGTCCGAAGAACCGTGTACTCTTTGGCGAAGAGGACTCGATTCCACATAGGTTGCATCCCATGGCGTTCTGTGGGCAACATTCTATGAGTGCATTGGACGGAAGGGGGGGGGGCATTCTAATGTTAATCGCAATGCATTTATCTTGTGGAGAAGATTGCCTATAGTCTGGGTCACCATAAACCTCCTAGTTTTGGCCAAAATGCCATAAAGTATTTTTGTTGCATTCTTCTCAGAGTTGCAAGGAACAATCAGCTGGTGTCGTTGAGGACGTTAGATCACTACAATGTAGATCTTTTATTTTCTGTTTCTCGAAGTAACGGCTGGATGTACGCTTGAAATGAACCTTCGAGGCATGTTGTGAGACGGAAAGGTATACTTGGTGATTTTTATAAATGAGGTAAATTGAAATAAGCGGACCCTGAGAGGATAAGGAGCACAAAATAAACTAACATATGGCTGGAACTGCCTTCCAAGGTATCTAGACACACTTGGACATGGAGATAAAACGTCTGCGAGAACGCCCCAGTTGCCAGCCGGAGTGGCCGAGCGGTTAAAGGCGCTACCGTCTGGAACCGCACGACCGCTACGGTCGCAGGTTCGAATCCTGCCTCGGGCATGGATGTGTGTGATGTCCTTAGGTTAGTTAGGTTTAAGTAGTTCTAAGTTCTAGGGGACTTATGACCACAGCAGTTGAGTCCCATAGTGCTCAGAGCCATTTGAACCAAGAACGCCCCATTACCAGCCGCAGCCAGGTGGCCTGCCGGTATGGTGTAAGGCCAGGCGTCCACTACATGTGCCATTATCAGTATTATTTACAGTGGGTGCGTGCCTTATTACCCACAGACGTGCCTACACAGCAACGGTTATATCACTGGTTCGTTGCACACACCGCCATGGTGCTGGGATTTCTGCCATCCATCCTATTCACAGATGAGGTTACCTTAACGAGGGGCGAAATCATCACCCTTGACAGCATTCATCTGTGTGTTCCTGAGAATCCTCATCATGTGGTGGCAACGAACCGTCAGCAGCAGTTCACCCGCAGAGTGTGGGCGGAGATTATTGGCGTCCGTCTCATGGGAGCAGCCATCCTTCCTTAACGTCTCACAGGCGAGGCACATCTGCTCTTCCTGCGGATGGTCATGCTTCCCCTCCTGGTAAACGTTCCTTTGGCGGTAGGAAGGGTAACTCGGCTACTACGTGATGGTACTCCACATTACTGTCCTCTTGAGTATACAGCTAAAACACTGCTACAGACAGAACACTCTCAACTGTCTGGTGTGTTATCATGTGTGCTTTCGATCGTTGGAAAGTATAGCGTAAAATACAGGGCTATTACAAATGATTGAAGCGATTTCATAAATTCACTGTAGCTCCATTCATTGACATATGGTCACGACACACTACAGATACGTAGAAAAACTCATAAAGTTTTGTTCGGCTGAAGCCGCACTTCAGGTTTCTGCCGTCAGAGCACTCGAGAGCGCAGTGAGACAAAATGGCGACAGGAGCCGAGAAAGCGTATGTCGTGCTTTAAATGCACTCACATCAGTCAGTCATAACAGTGCAACGACACTTCAGGACGGAGTTCAACAAAGATCCACCAACTGCTAACTCCATTCGGTGATGGTGTGCGCAGTTTAAAGCTTCTGGATGCCTCTGTAAGGGGAAATCAACGGGTCGGCCTGCAGTGAGCGAAGAAACGGTTGAACGCGTGCAGGCAAGTCTCACGCGTAGCCCGCGGAAAATTGGCTCATGCCGCCACTGGAGACCGACAGCGCCGACTTCATATTTCAACAGGATGGTGCCCCACCGCACTTCCATCATGATGTTCGGCATTTCTTAAACAGGAGATTAGAAAACCGATGGATCGGTCGTGGTGGAGATCATGATCAGCAATTCATGTCATGGCCTCCACGCTCTCCCGACTTAACACCATGCGATTTCTTTCAGTGGGGTTATGTGAAAGATTCAGTGTTTAAACCTCCTCTACCAGGAAACGTGCCAGAACTGCGAGCTCGCATCAACGATGCTTTCGATCTCATTGATGGGGACATGCTGCGCCGAGTGTGGGAGGAACTTGATTATCGGCTTGATGTCTGCCGAATCACTAAAGGGGCACATATCGAACATTTGTGAATGCCTAAGAAAACTTTGAGTTTTTGTATGTGTGTGCAAAGCATTTTGAAAATATCTCAAATAATAAAGTTATTGTAGAGCTGTGAAATCGCTTCAATCATTTGTAATAACCCTGTATCTTTCATCTGCACCTTCTAGTGCGGAACGCATTTCTGACCACAAGTCCGTATGGCATTTTTTTTGCTCCTTATGCTCTGAGGGTTGGTTTGCTGCAGTTTGCCTCCCTTTAGCAAAGTCACCCCGTACGTAAGTCACATTGTCCCATTCAGTACCAGAGACGTACCAAGCTCTACCCATCTGCGCTGGAAATGGAAACCTGCTTTTGCATCGAATGAAAAGTTTCCGAGTTTCCAGCCGCGTCAAGTGATTAAAATTACACGATCTTTTGGTCAAGCACTCAAGTGATATCACGTGACAATGGAGAAGGAGTGCCTGGCTGAACGCTCGTGTAATTTTATTCACTTCACGCAGCCTAAACGGCAAGCACCTTTTATTCAGTGTTACCGCCGCAAGACTCTGCAGTCATACATCGCTTCTGCATTCATTACACTGGTGGGTGTACGTAGTAATTTCCTGCATGCAAAAGAAAATTTGACAAAGAGTTTGCGGTAAAAGGAAATGCTGACTAAGCAGGACTGAGGGCAATGCAGATAATCTTTTGAGCAGTTTACAGACACACCAATGAATGGGAGTAAATTCGGAAAGTCTGTATGCCGGAAGATACCTTTCTACAGTGGTTGAGTGTACTCCCCACTTATTTAGTACCCCTTTTTGTATCCACTCTGCACTTTTTTTAACTGTTTTACACCCACATCAACAATGTATTCCTCCGGTCACAGTTTGGTTACGTGGCACTGATTAAGGGATCGATTTGCCCAATTCGAATATTAACCGCAAATGTTTCTGTGTTAGAACGATTACTTACATAAAGCAAGATGCCTCTGAAACCTGGAAGTCAAGGGAAGGCAGGATTCGGTTGCGATTGTGGACGGGGCCGTAATCAGTTAGTACTGGTTGCCTTTTACAGTTACACACAATTTATTTTAAACGAGTAATTCAAGACTCAAAGACTCAACAATAAATATAAATACCACACATTATTAATGAAGGAGTAAACAACTGTGTAAATAACGATAGTGATTTCAGTGAGTCACAATTTAGCAAATCACCATTAAATGCAGATAATGTTTTAAAAGCAAGCCACTGTGATCTGGACAGAAGGCCTTACACGCCAGGAATGGCAATAAGTCAGAGTGCCGCTGTCATGAGAATCTGTGAAAAGTGGATAAAGAACGGTGAAACCACAAGTAGGCGATGGGTTATTGGACGTTCACGCCTCGCCAGAAGAGACAGGAGGCTTGCCCGATCTGCACTTCAGGATAGACGGCGATCTCTGGTAGATCTGACGACAAACTACACTACCGGAAATTGAAATAAGAACACCGTGAATTCATTGTCCCAGGAAGGGCAAACTTTATTGACACGTTCCTGGGGTCAGATACATCACATGATCACACTGACAGAACCACAGGCACATAGACACAGGCAACAGAGCATGCACAATGTCGGCACTAGTACAGTGTATATCCACCTTTCGCAGCAATGCAGGCTGCTATTCTCCCATGGAGACGATCGTAGAGATGCTGGATGTAGTCCTGTGGAACGGCTTGCCATGCCATTTCCACCTGGCGCCTCAGTTGGACCAGCGTTCGTGCTGGACGTGCAGACCGCGTGAGACGACTCTTCATCCAGTCCCAAACATGCTCAATGGGGGACAGATCCGGAGATCTTGCTGGCCAGGGTAGTTGACTTACACCTTCTAGAGCACGTTGGGCGGCACGGGATACATGCGGACGTGTATTGTCCTGTTGGAACAGCAAGTTCCCTTGCCGGTCTAGGAATGGTAGAACGATGGGTTCGATGACGGTTTGGATGTACCGTGCACTATTCAGTGTCCCCTCGACGATCACCAGTGGTGTACGGCCAGTGTAGGAGATCGCTCCCCACACCATGACGCTGGGTGTTGGCCCTGTGTGCCTCGGTCGTATGCAGTCCTGATTGTGGCGCTCACCTGCACGGCGCCAAACACGCATACGACCATCATTGGCACCAAGGCAGAAGCGACTCTCATCGCTGAAGACGACACGTCTCCATTCGTCCCTCCATGCACGCCTGTCGCGACACCACTGGAGGCGGGCTGCACGATGTTGGGGCGTGAGCGGAAGACGGCCTAACGGTGTGCGGGACCGTAGCCCAGCTTCATGGAGACGGTTGCGAATGGTCCTCGCCGATACCCCAGGAGCAACAGCGTCCCTAATTTGCTGGGAAGTGGCGGTGCGGTCCCCTACGGCACTGCGTAGGATCCTACGGTCTTGGCGTGCATCCGTGCGTCGCTGCGGTCCGGTCCCAGGTCGACGGGCACGTGCACCTTCCGCCGACCACTGGCGACAACATCGATGTACTGTGGAGACCTCACGCCGCACGTGTTGAGCAATTCGGCGGTACGTCCACCCGGCCTCCCGCATGCCCACTATACGCCCTCGCTCAAAGTCCGTCAACTGCACATACGGTTCACGTCCACGCTGTCGCGGCATGCTACCAGTGTTAAAGACTGCGATGGAGCTCCGTATGCCACGGCAAACTGGCTGACACTGACGGCGGCGGTGCACAAATGCTGCGCAGCTAGCGCCATTCGACGGCCAACACCGCGGTTCCTGGTGTGTCCGCTGTGCCGTGCGTGTGATCATTGCTTGTACAGCCCTCTCGCAGTGTCCGGAGCAAGTATGGTGGGTCTGACACACCGGTGTCAATGTGCTCTTTTTTTCCATTTCCAGGAGTGTATAATGCTGGTGTGACCACAAGTACTTCGGAGGACACCGTTCATTGCACATTGTTTAGCAAGGGGCTCTGCAACTGTCGGCCCCCACGTGTTCCCAGGTTCACCCAACGAAATAATCGTGTGCACCTTCAGTGAGCACGGGACCATCAAGATTGGACCGTGGGACAATCGAACAGTGTCGCCTGATCGGATGAATCTCGGTTCTTGTTGGACAAGGTCGTTGGTCGTGAGCAGATACGATGCCATCCAGGCGAACGGATGCACCGAGCCCCAGGCAGAGGCTAGTGGGGCTATTCTGGTACAGGGGCAGTCACTTTGGCCTCGATAGGACCTGTAATAGTAATCGAGGACAATCTGACAGCTCTGAGTTACATGAATGTGAATCGTCGTTTTTTTTATTTTATTATTATTATTATTATCATTATTATTCTGGATTTACAATGTGAGTACATTTTTCCAGCACCTATTCTAGATTACAGTAAGTCACTAACAGTAAGTCACTAATTATTGTTCTCCACTCTTCTCTATTTGTCCATAAATCTTCAGGAATGTTGTTCTTCCTCATTGCTGACTGAACTCCCTGTTTCCATGTATCAGGTGGTCGTCCCCTTTTTCTTCTTCCAATTGGTACCCAGTCGATTATGCATTTTGGTAGCCTTTCCTGTTCCATTCGTCTGATGTGTCCATACCATTTAAGTTGTTTGTGCTCGATGAAATCAATAATTGAATTTTTACATTTCATCTTGTCTCTGATTACTTCATTTCTTATTCTTTCTCGTCTTGATATTCTTGCTGAACGTCTCCAGAAATCCATTTCTGTGGCTAATAATTTTGATTTCAGTTGCCATTTTGTTGTCCACACTTCTGAACCATATGTAATAATGCTCCTAACTATTGTTTTAAAAATCCTTATTTTGTTATCAGTTGTTATGTGTTTGTCCCAGAGAATTACATTCAATAAAGAGATTGTCGTCTTTCCAGAATTTATTCTTGATCTAATTTCTTTGTCCTGTTTCCCATCATTTTTAATTTTCACACCTAAATATTTATATTCCTCAGTAGCTGTTATTGTTCCCATCCCTTCTTCTAATATTAAGTCTCCATTCACTCCACCAATTACCATGTACATTGTTTTATTCATGTTTACATTTAGACCTGATTTTTTTATATTCTTGAATCAATTTTCTGGTCATATACTCTATGTCCTCATAGTCTTGGGCTATAATCAGTTGATCATCTGCAAATTGTAACGAGTATATTGTTCTATCATTTATTGGTATTCCCATAGCGTGACATTTTTTCTTCCAATTCTGTAAAGTTACTTCTGCATATATTTTATACAATGTAAGTGAGATGCTACGACCTTGACATAATCCTTTTGTGACTTGGAATCCATGTGATAGATTTTTACCAATTTTTATTTTTGAAATAGAATTTTTATATAAATTTTGAATTGCTTTAATTATTCTTGGATTTATTCCTATTGATATTAAAGCTTTCCATAATCTGGATAAAGGCACACTATCATAGGCTTTTTTCTATATCTATGAATACTAAATGTATAGGTTGTGCCCAAACCATTTTTTTCAATAATTTGTTGTAGGCAAAAGATATGATCAATTGTTGATCTTCCAGCTCTAAAACCTGCTTGTTCTTCAGCCTCCTTTTCTTTGTATTCTTGTTCTAACAAATATTTAATAATTCTTCCATATAATCTACTGAAGGTATTGGTCACTGTTATTCCCCTATAATTTTTACACTCATCTTTCGCTCCTTTTTTATGTATCACTGAAATATATCCTACTTTCAAATCATTTGGGACATCTTCCCCATTTAAACATCTTTCGAAAAGGTTTCTTAACAATTCCATTAATTTCTTTGTTCCTAATTTTAATAATTCTGCAGGAATACCTCCAATGCCTGTAGCCCTTCCATTCTTTAAAGATTTTATTGCAGTTTTTACTGTCTCTATTTCCAAACGGATGTAATTCTCTGCTTGTAGATCTATCATTTCATTATATTCAGGGTTTCCCAAGTATTCTTCCCTGTTTTCTGTTAATAAAATTTTAAAATATTTTTCCCAAGAGTCATGAGTAATATATTTAATATGTGTTGTTTCTTTGGAATTCCTTCTTAAATTTTTTTATAGTTTTCCATGCTTCTGTGTTTCTTTTACCACCAATATAAGATTCAATTTTTTGACATGACTGTTCCCAAACTTTGTTTTTTGCATCTGCAACCTTTTTCCGGATTTTCGCTTGTTGTGCATTAAGCTCTATTTTATCTTGAAGATTTCTGGTATTTAACCATTTTAAATATTTTTCTTTCTTTAATTTCACTTCCGTTTTAATTTCTTCATTCCAGTAGTATAATGGATGGTTTGTACTTGTTTCTTCTGTTTCTCCTAAAGCTTCATTGGCGGCTTCATGTAGTTTATTTACAATATAATGATATTGCTCTTCTGTATTATCAAACTCTGTTTCTACCAGTTTTTCATCTAATCTCTTTTGATATAAAAATATTGTGCTTTCATTCTCCAAACTATTCAAATTATATTTAGGAATTTTGATTTCTGTTTGTATATTTTCTATAGGACAATTTCGATTTTCTTCAGTGCTTTTTCCTCGGAAGGAGAATAAAAATTTGGCATTTACCAAATAATGATCGCTAAGAGTTACCCCTCTATATCCTCTTATGTCATGTATTTTTATCCTCGTATGCTGTTTAATTATAATATAGTCTATTATTGATTTTTGATTCAATGTATCTTTATGCCATGTGTATTTATGTATTTCTTTATGTTGATAAAAGCGATTTAATATTTTCAATGAATTTTGTTCACAGATATCAATAAGTCTATTACCATTATCATTTATAACATTTTCTCCAAATGGTCCTATAATTTTATTTCCAATTTTACTTCCAGTTCTAATGTTAAAATCCCCTGCAATAATAATCTCCCTGGTTTTCCCGATATCCTCTATGATTCCATTTAAATTATTATAGAAATCATCCTTTTTACAAATTGGTTCATCTTCGCTTATTCCATATACTCCTATAATAGTAATTTTGTATCCATGAATATCAATATTAATTTTAATCAGATTTTCATCAATAGGTTCCCAGTTTGTGACCATTCTTTTGAATTTGTTTTTCATCAATATCGATATCCCCCGTTTTGCTCTTTGATTTTTTGGGACACCACTATAGAAATGTGTATATGATCCTATTCGTTCAATACCTCGTCCTTTTTTCTTAGTTTCTGGGAGTATAATAATATCTTGATTTCTAGCCTCCATTTCTTTAATCAATTCTCCTACTTTATTTTGTAATCCTTGTATATTCCATACACCAATTAAGACAGTCCGTTTTCTTAGCCTTTTTCGTCTCCTATTATATCCGTCCTGCTGTAATCTTATAGGCTTTTTAACCAGTGAGGTTTTTCCAATGAATGGGGAGTTGGCCCATCGCATTAACCCCCAACCTGGAGGACCAGGTAATTTTTGCTCAAGGTTTTCTTCCTTTAGCCTTTGGTAATCCAATACCTAAACTACAAGGCAGTAGTTGCTGGTTTTGGTCCACCCCAGGTATTTTATTTCCCCGGTACCCTTCATATCTGGTGGGCATTCCCCTATCCGCCACCTGGGGAGGCGCCCGATGGGAGACTAGCAACTCCACACGGGTGAATCGTCGTAATAATGATATTAACTGCTAGTGGGCACTGAATGAAATCAATGAGGAATGTTCAAAATTTGTCCGAACTACGAGTCGAACCCGCGCTGTTTCTAGTGAACCTTGACCGAATTGGCCATCCTGACACGGTCCCTGGCCGACCCAAACACCCAACTCACCCAGACACTACTGACATAGTGCGCATCCCTATTGCTGTCTCTACCCACTGCCATTACAAGCTCCCGTAGGAATTCCGGCTTGTCTGTGCACCTGCACTGAAAGAGTCACTGAGTTCTGAACGTAATGAGCAGGGGCAATGCGTCAGTAGTGTTGGGCAAGTTGGGAATTTGGGTCGGTCAGGGACCGTGTCCAGCTAGCCGAAACGGTCAAGGCGACCATTCACGAGAAAGGGACGAATCCGGGTTCGATTCCCAGTCCAGTACACATTTTCAATTTTCCCCATTGATTTAATTCAGTCCCCACTAGGAGATAACGTTATGAGTCCTTTAATTGTCATATAAAGGCTTCGAGATAAATGATGGTGTCCGATAGAACACATACATAAGCGAACGTTGTTGTGGAGTAGGGCTGATGTTAAATTATCGATACATCGATGAGTTGACACAATACACCGATATATATCGGCGAAATTCTTTCCCCGATATACCGATGACAATATCGAGTGCCGATACTTTTATTTTATATTCTTTTTCACAATGTTCGGTAAACTTTTGAGGTTGCTCTTTTTAAAAAGTTGTAGAATATAATTTTTATTTTCAGTGTGTGAAGGAGTCTTAATACAGCTTTCATCACTTCCAACCTTTGTCTTTGACTGTGTGAAGCAGCATATGTGGCACAAGAGACGAAGTCCGATTGATTGCACTCGCGGGTGGCGGTGTGAACAGAATAACAAGATTTCAGATAGGGAGAAATAGCACACCAGTTGTGTTAAAAAATAATTTTTAACGCAACTAGTGTGCTATATTTCTTCACATCTGCATCCTTAAAAAACAGTTACTAAAAATGATGAACAAACATCTAAATTCAAGATTGACCATTACGGTGAGCGGAGACCTTTGAGGGAAACTACCGACGTAATCGGCGCTTACGCAACCAACAGGAAGTGCAACGCTTAGCTTCGCCACGTAGTTTTGACACTACAACTGCTAGATAGCTGGCGCTGGCAGAAATGAAAGAACAGGGAAGTCGACAAGAAGTGTTTCGGACAAATCCGATGTGACGAAACCGAACGACGAACCATCGGACATCTTTCATTGTGCCACTTACAAGCAGTTACCATTGTTAGCAAAGTGGTTATCGCCAAGCGCGAACGTACATCGTTTTCCTTTCAAATCTTGCTCTAAGGGGGATTGGTAGGCAGGCTGCAAGCTTGTTGATATACAGAATGTCCAATAATAAAGGAGTACTTAAGTATGGAACTCTAAAACCGGCAGTATGTTTAGAATGTGCAGCCGACATATTTACAGGCAGCACGTCGATAACTTTTAGTCGATATATCGACACTTCCTCGCTATATCGAGAGCCGAAAATGATTTTTTAAAAGAAATATGGGTACATCTGATTCCCGATATTTTTAAAAATATCAATTGTGGGCCACCGGCATCCCTTCATTCTTGATGCTTCCCTGACAGCGATGCCACCTTCCAACAGGCTACCTCTCCGTGTCACAAAGCCAGGAACGTGTTACAGTGTTTCGAGTAGAGTGAACACACATAGAAGTCTTGGCTAGCAAATTCGGCCAAATGTGCACCACAGCTGGAATGCTGTTGGGGACCAGAACGCTATTAAGCAGATGATTATAATGTTTTGGCCAGTCTTCCAATTTTTAGACTCTTATCTAATAAGGATGAAAACTACACTGCCCAGTCACATTAATGTGGTCAAAAGCCTCAATAACCACCTTTCTCAGGGTGGATCAATGCGAGAAGCGTAGGAAGAGCGTCAGTCAGGCTCTCGAAGTCACCGACAGGAGCACACCACAGAACAGCAGAAACGCCTGTAACGCCGGAAATGCATATCCTCCTATTTCCATCTATTGTACTATAATTTTTTCCTTATTTTTGTTACCTGAATATACGACGTTTCTGTGTCTTTACATATTGTAATTGTTTTACTATTTCTATATATATATATTTATGTCGATGTATAATTGGTTGTTTTGTAAATATTATTTATATTTTTACGCTGGGTCTTGCCTAGGGAAAACTGCTATCGAACGATTACGTCGATAGGTCGTGTGAGGAATCAAAGTGTGTAGGATCTTTGGTAGTGTTAACTCTGCCGCGTGGAGTGCGGGCAGAGGGAGTCTGGCTGGGGTGGTGCAGTGGAGCAGGTGTGTTGTGTGAAGCTCCCGCGAGTTGCCGCGCTTTCGGGGTTTGGCAGCATGTAATTGCGCTCGACTTGCGATGATAGTTTCTGACATGGTGTCGCGGACGGGAAGCATTAGCTGGCGCACATCAAGAGCCTGTTTCGTCTGGTGACCGTGTCGAGAAGAAGGCGCGCCAACATCCAGCTTCTGCAACAGCGACGGCCGACAATGAGTGACTGTCGCCACCTCCTCGATCGACGGCTTCAAACCTTCAATCAACCAACAAGGAAGACTGGATGCACGTAAAGTTTTAGAACTGTATGGCAGACCTCAGCTTTTAAAACTGTTCAAATCACAAAATTACAGCAACGTAGCATGAACCTTTGTTGCTCATTGTCCCAATTGCATTACCAAGCAGGGTCCCTTCCTTTTCCGGAAAGATACCCGAGTGTCGTTGAAATTCAAACGCCAGCATTAAAGCAGCATCATTCGATTTCATTGCTTTAATTTCAAAGTTCAGTTAAGGTATTCACAGCTGGCTACAATATTTAGATTACACAAGCACCAATTAAGAGTGCGAGTTTTGTTACCGTATTTTAGCTTACCTGTGACTGCAGCTCAGCTTGGTACGTACTAAATTTTACTACTGTTAATTGTTCAGAATCATTTAATTAAAGTTCAAAGTTAAATCTCTTATTTCTAAATTGCGTAGATTCAAGTAGCTTTTGAAATGATTGTTGAGGTAGTCCAAGACTAACCGTATTTTACTGAATTTCGATGTGCTTCAGAAAGAAAGCTCACTATTAACTTCAGTCACTAAATTAACTTCCGATTTTCCGGTTTTATTAATTCTTTTGCTAAATTAAGTCAGAGTGTAGCGAAATTTATTACTTCTGACAAACTTTCAGTTTTCACACTACACGTGTCAACCTTCAGTTGCCACGCTTCTAGTGCTAATTATATGTGTAATAACCTTTCTTTTTCAGTTACTATAGTAATTGTCCTTAGGACTGGCGACCGTACTTTCCCCCAAATCTCAAATATCTAATTACCGCTAGTTAATTGTTAACGTAATGGCAGCACATTTACTGTCTTTATTAACTTTACCCCTTTTCAAAATTAATTTCCACCTGTTTCATTAGCATTTTTCCTTTCATTTAGATGTAACCCTTTCCTCCCTCTTTACCGACAGATTAACTTCGGTGACGATTGCCATTCCCAAATTTCCATTAGGTACACGCGGTTTCATTTTTCACTGTCATTAAGGTCGATAAGTGAGGGGGAGGTTACACGCCTTAACAAATCTCTATTTGCAATTCGAGTGTTAGCTGACATAGGCGACATAAAAATGAAAAAGATTGCATACTTCGCCTACTTTAATTCCATAATGTCATATGGTATAATATTTTGGGGTAACTCTTCAAGTCAAACAAAAGTTTTCAGAGTCCAAAATCGTGTAATACGTATTATTTGTGGAGTAAACTCACTGACGTCCTGTAGAAACCTCTTCAAAGAACTGGGTGTACTAAATACTGCCTCTCAGTATATTTACTCATTAATGAAATTTGTCCTAAATAATATATCTCTTTTTCCAACAAACAGCTGAGTTCGTACATACAATAGCAGGAACAAAAATGATCTGCGCAAGGACTTAAAAGCACTTACTTTAGTTCAAAAAGGGGTCCACTACTCAGGAATACTCCAATAATTTGCCAGCAAACATAAAAAATTTAGTTACAAATAAAGATCAGTTTAATAGGAGCCTGAAAGACTTACTAGTGGCCAACTCCTTCTACTCCCTTGACGAATTTTTTAATAGAAACAAATTATGTATTGTATATATCTATAGTATTTGTATTGTTATTTCCGCTTTAAAAAATTGACATGTTCCACATCTACGACGATCTCCTCAGCACTGATCTACGAAACGAAAAACTAATCTAATCTAGGGATGTGGAGACATCCGACTCCAATGCCGTGGCAACCCTCGCTAGGTTTCTAAGTTGACGATCCATGGCGCGAACAAACCGAGAGGTTCTCGACTGGTTTTAAATCCGGGGGGTTTGGTGGCAAGGGGGCAGATCCACACTTCCATTGATTGTGATTTCCATACGATGAGACCACCCCGAGAATACCACGGAAACATTTCCAAACCACAACGCTCCCACTGCTGGCGTTGATCTTCTGCTTTCAGAAGTATCATGCCTCACACGCCAACGACCACTTGTCCATTGGAGCATAAAACACGATTCATCTAGAAAGGCCACCTGTTGGCACTCAGTTGAGGTCCAGTTGCGACGCTGGCCTACAGATTCCAGTCTTCATTGCCAATGAACTGCACTCAGCGTCAGTGAATGAACCAGGCGCCTCCTGTGGAAGTCCATACGCAGAAGCATTCGCTGAACGGTCTTTGGGGAGACACCGTTGGCAGCCCCTTAGATCATGCAGATCGTTCAACCTGTTGCAATTCTATTCGCCCATAGGCTACACATTTCCCCAAGCATCGCTCGTCCCAGTCGTCTATGGCCCATCAAATGGTTCAAATGGCTCTGAGCACTATGGGACTTAACTACTGAGGTCATCAGTCCCTTAGAACTTAGAACTACTTAAACCTAACTAACCTAACGACATCACACACATGCATGCCCGAGGCAGGATTCGAACCTGCGACCGTAGCGGTCACGCGGTTCCCAACTGACGCGCTTAGAACCGCACGGCCACATCGGCCGGCTCTATGGCCCATGATGCACCACACTTGCATCAGCGCCTGTTTCGGATAACACCATGTACGGTATACTTCAACCACAGGGGCACGCGAATAGTTTACAAAATTAGCCACCCTTGGTATGAGAGTCATGGGTCATGCTCTTTTGGACGTCAGATAAACAGCTCAGTTCCCGCATAACGACAACGACTGCCGTTTGCCGCGGCCCTCCGACACGCTTTATATGCCCTCCACTGCTAGTGCTGCCACCTGTCGTCTGTGAGTGGTTACTGCACATGAACGTCGAACATAGGAGGCGGTCACATTAATGTACTGGACCGTGTATGAGGATGCGGCAAATGATAAAAACTCTTCGTACATCCATATTTAAATTAGATTATGGTGGGACATCAGCTGGTATAATTTTTATTAAAAATGAAACTCCTCCAGCTGTACTTAAGATTTCATATTTATTTGGCTACTAGTTTCGACGTTGCGTCAACGGCATCTTCAGGCCCTATATAACACACCATGCAAAAAACAAAGAAATGTGAGACATCAGTAGTCTGTGAGCTATTGTACAAAATAAATATATTATAAACATATTATATAGAGGACGACTTCACTAACAGTAGTTACATTTAGTTCATTTTCATTAAGATGCAATTTACCTTGACATTAGCAATTTGAATGGTACAAACAAGTACAAATGAGGTTATATATAGACGGTTATTTCCATTACTGATCAATACCAGACATTTGAATAAAATGGGGGTATATATAAGTCTAGGTGACAACGGTTACTCTTAGAGATAATAATATAGGCATGAAACAGTACTAAAATTGTGTTAAAAGCGAATAATAATACCCTAAACCCTTCTTTGTGTGCACAATTTAACTAACAGGAAGGAAAATATGCATTGCCCATCAGACATATGTGAAGTATGCTTCCATTGTTTATAAATAGTGAAAGGTGGGAATGGTGGAAAGGAGTTACGTTTGCATAACACTGTACCGTCATCACTATAAAGTAAGTGAAATAGGTTACTTAAACATCATTCATAACGACACGAAACACAAGTGAGGAGAAACTGGAAGAATGGTATGGAACCCAGTAAATATATTAAAAGGTAGTCAATGGTGTAAAATAAATACACATGAGTCAATTTATGAATCAACAAGAGAAATGTAAGCTAACATGCCACCAAAATATACCATTTCAATGTCGTTGCCTCATTTATGGTCGTAACCCAGGCCTAAAATAATCTAATTCTAATAGGACTGCATTAGTAAAAGAACGATCAAGTGCCCCAAATAAAGGTAAACAGGGTGTTGTCAGTCAAAACAGTTCGTCACATATGTATAATACTTGTAGTTCCTCTAATAACTAATTACTAAAGAAGAGTACACAGTAAGATATGCAAAGTATAGCTCTCGTATTGCTGTAAGTAATCTAGTCAAGGGTAGACATAAGTCAACAACAATCATCGAAACGCCTAATCACTCACTTACTTGGACGACTAAAGTCTAAATTTTATTTTTATAGTACTTATGGTGTAGTGATGATATAAATGTTAGACTTTAGTTTTTTTCATAAATATGAATTCTTAAGTTCAGCTGGAGGAGTTTCATTTTTAATTAAAAAAATGATAAAGTTATCTCGAAACTTGAGATGAGCAGGTGAGACTGGGATGATTAAATTAATCGCAGCAATAGCGAACAACTCTAAACAGGGAGTTGAAG
Organism: Schistocerca cancellata; assembly: GCF_023864275.1. Classification (NCBI taxonomy): domain Eukaryota; kingdom Metazoa; phylum Arthropoda; class Insecta; order Orthoptera; family Acrididae; genus Schistocerca; species Schistocerca cancellata. The sequence continues at coordinate 42,088,349 of NC_064632.1, read as the reverse complement.
TATTACTAGCGTCCTGTTTGGCACAGGAAAGTCGTTTAAATATGTGGGCGTAACGTTGAAAAACGATACGAGGTGCAACGAGAACTGTGGAAGGGAAGGCGAATGGTCTACTTCGGTTTATTGGGAGAATTTTAGGAAAGAGGAGGCCGCATATAGGACGCTGGAGCGACCTATTCTTGAGTACTGCTCGAGTGTTCGAGATCCGTACCAGGTCGGATTGAAGGACGACATCGAAGCAATTCAGAGTCGGGCTGCTAGATTTGTTACTGGTAGGTTCTAACAACACGTAAGTGTGACAGGGATGCTTAGGGAACTCAAATGGGACGTCCTTTTCGAGGAACAGTACTGATAAAATTTAGAGGACCGAAGGATTCTACTGCCGTCAACACACATTGCGCGTAAGGACGGCGAAGATAAGATACGATTAGGTCTCATACGGAGGCATTCAGACAGTCGTTTTTTTCCTCGCTCTATTTGCGAGTGGAACTGCAAGGAAAATGACAAGTAGTGCTACAGGGTACCCTCCACCACGCACCGTACGGTGGCTTGCAGAATAGCGGAACAAACACTGGTAGCAGTTACTTCTGTAAAATGTCTGGGAGTATGCGTGTGGAACGATTTGAAGTGGAATAATCATATAAAATTAATTGTTGGTAAGGCGGGTACCAGGTTGAGATTCATTGGGAGAGTCCTCAGAAAATGTAGTCCATCAACAAAAGAGGTGGCTTACAAAACACTGGTTCGACCTATACTTGAGTATTGCTCATCAGTGTGGGATCTGTACCAGGTCAGGTTGACAGAGGAGATAGAGAAGATCCGAAGAAGATGCGGCGCGTTTCGTCACAGGGTTATTTGGTAAGCGTGATAGCGTTACGGACATGTTTAACCAACTCAAGTGGTGGACTCTGCAAGAGAGGCGCTCTGCATCGCGGTGTAGCTTGCTGTCCAGGTTCCGAGAGGGTGCGTTTCTGGATGAGGTATCGTGTATATTGCTTCCCCCTACTTACACCTCCCGAGGAGATCACGAATGTAAAATTAGAGAGATTCGAGCGCACACGGAGGCTTTCCGGCAGTCGTTCTTCCCGCGAACCATACGCGACTGGAACCGGAAAGGGAGGTAATGACAGTGGCACGTGAAGTGCCCTCCGCCACACACCGTCGGGCGGCTTGCGGAGTATAAATGTAGATGTAGATGTAGATGTAGATGTAGATGTAGAATAGATGCAGGTGTAGATGTAGAGAGTAATGAAGGAATTACAAGTTTCAAGGAACATGACACGATGACGAGCGGAAGATATGAATTATTAGGTGGAGAAGGTAGGGTTTCGGCCATAACGAGACTGATTATCTAAACAACATTTTTTTAAAACGAGACGAATACCTGACATGACCCTGGTCGGCGCATCGGATGCATAAAAATACCTCATCTTTAGTGGGCTGTTTTTCAAACACGAAAGGAATAAGCATCTCCTATATTCTCGAGTGCTCGAAAAGTCTGAAAAATTAAATGGAAGTTATGAGCCTTCCAACTTTTTCTGCCCACCCAAATTACCTGCCGGAGAGCTGCGAGGCCGTTTTTGTGGCCCAGCGAGCCGAGCCGGTATCCCACCGCCGACTCCGCTGCCCCGACCACCGCCGCCCCTCACCCGCGTCTCCCTGTTCCCCAGAACTCCCCCCCCCCCCTCTCTCTCTCTCTCAGCCCACTCGCAAGCAAAGCAACATGCTCGCGGACTGTTTTGTTTATTTCAGCAATCCTCTTTTAGTCTGCCACGGCATATCATTCAATCTAATGTGCGCGTTTGGCGATACTGCACTGAAGTGACAAATTATAGGAAAGCGATATGCACATAAACAATGGCGGTGGTATAGCGTTTGATACGTGTTACAAACCGGACACAATAGGAAGGACCAGGCCCCTTTTCTTTTTTCTTTTATCACTCGTTTATTACATCAGAGAAATACAGATTTTAAGACGAAATTTAACTAGATGAAATATTGCTCCCAGTAAAGGTTAACATAAGCAGTGACAAAACTTAGTTCTCTTAAGGGTTTGTGCTGGTAACAAAATTTAAGGAGGTAATGTAAGGTTTATATGAATTTAGCTCAAACACGTAGCTAGTGATTGAATCACGACACAGACACTTTAACAATTTCGGCAACAAATAAATAGCGTGAATTTGTACTCAACAGTAACCAACTAATCAACAGCCTTGCCACTGAATAAGTAGTAGGCCTTTTGGAACGAATTAGCAACACCCAGCAACTAGGGGAGTTAATACCAACAGTCTTTAAATGTCTTGCTCCCCATTAAATAAACAGACTTACAGTAATTAAATGAATAACAAATCAAACACGCTACGCTCCACTCAAACTCTTCAGTGGACGCCAAGCCAAAATGAAGATTCCATTAACTGATTCGCACTGAAGTCACACTAAAGCTCATCTCTGTGTTCCCAGACACACATGGGGCAAATTTATACAAGACAAGATTTTGAAGGAGCACATCAGTAAAACCGGTAGTGAAGCTAACTTGTGCCAATGAAAATTAAGGTACTAGACGGGGGCACAAGGTGGTATACAATGAGGTTGCCTTAGTGCTATACTGCGTGCCAAAATATTAATTCAAATGGCCAATTCTAAATTAAGTACACATAAACCAGCATTAATTAACGAGGAGTGACACCAGGTCGCTCGAAGGGATGACAACACTTAACTGAAAAGACGAATGCCGGAGCCGGCTGAAGTGGCCGTGCGGTTCTAGGCGCTGCAGTCTGGAACCGCGAGACCGCTACGGTCGCAGTTTCGAATCCTGCCACGGGCATGGATGTGTGTGATGTCCTTAGGTTAGTTAGGTTTAACTAGTTCTGAGTTCTAGGGGACTAATGACCTCAGAAGTTGAGTCCCATAGTGCTCAGAGCCATTTGAACCATTTGAACGAATGCCGGAGGCGGCAGTAACAACAAACACCTTCTCCGAGTTTTAACCAGGAGTCACTTCCCACCATACAAGTAAACATTGAACCAAGCACAAGGAATGAACCCCAAAGAGAAAATTCAAATAAAACCCCCAAAAGATTATAAAGGACAGGGAACCCCAACTATTTAAATTTAAAAGAATTAGCTCTCCCCAAAGGCAGTGTAAACGCTAAGGGCACACTTAAGAGGCCATCAAAATTGGTTACAAAAAGTCTTTTACATCTGCTGCTCTTCTTTAAAAGAAACACAAGGCTGCTTAACTTCTGCTGGACGTCCGGTATGGCTTGTGTAGGATACACCAGGCAGCAACCCAAGCGAGGCGGTCGCAAGGCACGGCGAGCAAAATCAGGAGAGCAGACAGGCAGACAGCCAACACATATCCTCCATGCTGAACGGGCAGACCGCGTACAACCGACTCCACATATACGTGATTGCTTCCCACCTCTTACCTCGCGGCGTCTCAGCAGGTAGCCCGAGCAAACGTCAACTGCCACTCGCCCCGCGAATGCGGAAAACAACAAGGCAAGCAAAGATAAGAAACATCGAAGGATCGATAATGGACATCCAAGAGACTGGAGCGCCAGTAACGAGCGCCACGGCTCAGCGTTCACAAGGTATAAAAGGGCAGTTCATTGGTGGAACTGTCGTTTGTACTCAAGGTCGTCATATGGAAAGGATTACTGATGGCTCTCGATCTTCCACCATAATCGAGGCCATCAGCATGAGGTGGCAAATATGAGGCAGTCAAGGAGGTTGAAAAGGGGGTTCTACTATGCCAACAATGCTTGGTAGCTACAACAGGAAAACACAATTAATTAGCAGGAGTACAAAATAAGAAAGTATTTTTTACTTAACTTTGCTGTAGTCCATGATCAGTTGCTTGACAATTATAGTAGACGCGACTAGACTAATCGTCTGTAGAATGACATAATTTACAAGTCAGAAATTTTGCAGTGACGAATTAATCTCTCTTAATCTTGTACACTGCTGGCCATCGAAAATGCAACACCCTCAAGGAAGCCTCCGAATCAAGTGAAATTTACACCATGAGTTTGCAGCGATGAGATATGCAACTGATTAGAATTTCAGCGCAGACGCACATCACGCGCGCCTGTGGCGACACCTCATAGCGCCATTTAAGGCTTGGCGATTTCAACGGGTGTACGTTCGGCACGTGTGTTTACCTTGTGGTTGTTTCACAAGACGATCAGTTATGCCTCGTAGACAACAGCGAACATCTTTTGATCAAGTATCCGAGTTCGACAGAGGAAGGATAGTGTCTTACCGAGATTGTGGATTATCATACAGAGAAAATCGCTAGTCGTGTTGGACGAAACCAAACAACTGTAATGCGGATATGTGACCGTTGGATGCAGGACGGTACGACGGACCGACGTGGTCGATCGCATTCACCTCGGTGCACCACTGCACGTGCTGATAGGCAAATTGTGCGCATGGCAGTGACGGATCGCTGAGTGACATCCCGAACCATAGCACAGCACATTGCGTCTGTAACGCATCATCCAGTGTCTGCGCGTACCATTCGACGCCGTTTACAGCAGAGTGGTCTGTCCGCAAGACGTCCATTGCTTCGTCTACCATTGACGCAGAACCACAGACGTCTCCGTCGCCAATGGTGCGATGACAGACGGATGTGGACGGCAGAATGGAATGACGTTGTCTTTACTGACGAGGCACGCTTCTGTCTGCAGCACCACGATGGTCGGATTCGAGTATGGAGATACAGTGGAGAGAGGATGCTGGACAGCTGCATTATGCACCGCCACACTGGTCTTGCACCGGGTATTATGGTATGGGACGGTATTGGATATTACTCTCGCACGCCTCTAGTACGCATTGGCGGTACTTTAAATAGCAGGCGCAACATATCCGAGGTGCTGGAGCCAGTTGTCCTTCCTTACCTTCAGGGCTCGGCCATAGCCATATTTCAACAGGATAATGCGCGACCACACGTGGCACGCATTGTCCAAAGGTTCTTCGTCAATAACCAGATTGAATTGCTTCCCTGGCCGGCTCGCTCTCCGGATCCATCGCCGATAGAAAACATGTGGTCCATGGTTGCTCAACGAGTGACCCAGATTACATCCCCAGCTGCCACACCAGATGATCTTTGGCAACGTGTGGAAGCTGCTTGGGCTGCTGTACCCCAGGAACACATCCAACGTCTCTTTGACTCAATGCCGAGACGTGTGGCAGCGGTGATCTCCAACAATGGCGGCTACTCTGTCTACTGATTCTGGCAGGAACCACATGTCACAGACGTCTGTAAACGTAATCATTTGATACTTGGTCAACATGTTATCTACAAAATAAATTTTGTTGTGCTACCTCTTGTCTTTCTTGGTGTTGCATTTACGGTGGCCAGCAGTGTATGTCGAATCCGGTGAATTTGAAGACTAACTTGGAGCCGGCCGGAGTGGCCGAGCGGTTCTGGGCGCTACAGTCTGGAACCGCGCTACCGCTACGGTCGCAGGTTCGAATCCTGCCTTGGGTATGGATGTGTGTGGTGTCCTTAGGTTAGTTAGGCTTAAGTAGTTCTAAGTTCTAGGGGACTGATGACCTCAGAAGTTAAGTCCCATAGCGCTTAGAGCGATTTGAACCATTCTCCCGCTGCACTTGAAGTGGCCTAGCGGCGCCTCGCGGCGAGTATACGTACTGCGACTGGCTGTGTACTCTTTGTCTAGCACAGCCGTTCTTATGTTCCGTTTATCGAGAGAATCGCATCCGGCGGATCGGTCTCTCAGCCGGCGGTGTGGTCGTATGACTGACGACATCACAACTGCAACGTGATTATGGCCGCACGGAAGGAATTAACAGACTGTGAACGCGGAATCGTAGGTGGAGCTAGACGCATGGAACATTTCTTTTCGAAAATCGTTGTGGAATTCAGTATTCCGAGGTGCACAGTGTCAAGAGTGTGCCGAGAGTACCAGATTTCAGGAATTAACTCTCACCAGGGACCAAGCCGTGACGGACGGCCTTCACTTAACGACCGAGAGCAACGGCGTTGTCAGGGCTGTCAGACAAGCAACACTGAGAGAAGCAGCCGTACAAATCAGTGTGGGACGTACGACGAATGCGCGAGTGTCTTTGCTACCAGGACGACGTCGCCTACAGCGCCTCTTCTTGGTTCGTGACCATAGCGGTTGGAGCCTAGACTACTGGACCACCATGGCCTGGTCGAATGAGTCCCGATTTCAGTTGGTAAGAGCTGATGGTAGGGTCCGATTGTGGCGCAGATCCCATGAAGCCGTCGACCCGTTGTCAACAAGGCGCTGTGCAAGCTGGTGGTGGCTCCATAATGGTGTGGACTGTGTTTACATGGAATGGATTGGATCCTACAGTCCTGCTGAACCGATCATTGATTGACAAACTGCCTATTGGCTTCTGTCTCGGGTTCTTCGGCCGACGTCCATCTAATGATTTTTCTGACGTTTCGCCAGCACGAGTGGCTGGCATTGTCAAAGCTTCACCCTCCATTGCCGGTGGTGAACTGGAGGCGAGCTCGCGGCCGCAGGCTATATGTACCTGGCGCGGTCAGAAGTGTAACAGAGCCAAACACTCGGCGAAGTAAGGAACCAGAAAAAGAAATGTCAGGTACGGCCTTTCTGCCATAAATTCCCAGAGTGACGGACAGAATCGGCCGTATATTGCGCAAACACGGCGTAAAGACGATTTTCAAACCGACAAGGAAGATCACAGAGTGTCTTAGATTGGCGAAGGAGAAAAGAGACCCACTTGCAATGTCGGGAATATACCGTATACCTTGCACATGCGGAAAAGCTTATGTCGGAATGACTGGACGATCCATTAACACCAGGATCAAAGAGCATAAGCGACATTGCAGGTTGGGGCAGGTGGAGAAATCGGCCGTGGCAGAGCACGCACTGAATGAGACCGACCACGTAATAAAATTCGCCGACACGGAAGTTCTGTCTGTAGAGAAGCACTATCACACGCGCTTGTTCAGAGAAGCTGTAGAAATCCAAAATCACGCGAACAGTTTCAACAAGAAAGAGGAAAGCCTTAAGGTAAAGGGATCCTGGCTTCCCGTACTGCAGCGAACGACCGTCGCAGGTAGCAAGAGGAGAAACGCACCGGAAATGACCGCGGAGAAGCCCTCGCACGTTGGCGCGCCAGGTACATATAGCCTGCGGCCGCGAGCTCGCCTCCAGTTCACCACCGGCAATGGAGGGTGAAGCTTTGACAATGCCAGCCACTCGTGCTGGCTAAACGTCAGAAAAATCATTAGATGAACGTCGGCCGAAGAACCCGAGTCAGAAGCCAATAGGCAGTTTGTCAACAAGTGGCCACGAAAGCCTTAACAATTTCGATCATTGATTGTATGTTCGGCTACTTGGATACCATTTGCAGCCAAACAACGATTGAATTTTTGTGGATGAGAAGACACCATGTCACTGGGCCTCAGTTGTTCGCCACTGGCCTGAAGAACATTCTGGACAGTTAGAGCGAATGATTTGGCCACGCAGATCGCCCGGCATGAATTCTGTCGAACATTTATGGCACATAAGCGAGCGGTCACTTTGTGCGCACAATTCTGCACCGGCAACACTTCCGTAATTATGAATCGCCACAGAGGCACCGTGCTTCAACATTCCTGAAGGGGACTTCCAGCAACTTGTAGATTCTATGCCATGTCGAGCTCCTACACTACGCCGGGCAAAAGGGTGTGTGACACGATACTGGCAGGTACCAGCTGCCGAGAATTCTTCCGGGTTGTATGGCCGTGGTCCACGGGACTGTTCAGTCCCTGACGTTTCGTCCAAAGTTACGTTCGACATCTTCGGAGGTGTTCCTGGTTGTGCTGAGTCTTGCCGACTGACGAGTCGGACGTCGAAGAACGGCTAAATACCGTGGAAAGTGGGCGTGGTCTGGATTTCACGTGATAGTAGAGATAAACCTTGTCAAGGATAAAATATAACTATCAATCATAGCTGGTATCACGTGAAATCCAGACCACGTCCACTTGCCGCGGTATTTAGGCCGTTCTTCGACGTCAGAGTCGTCAGTCGGCAAGACTCAGCACCTCCGAAGATGTCCAACGTAGCTTTGGACGAAACGTCAGGGATAGAAGAGTTGCAAGGACCACGGCCATACAAACCGGAAGAATTCTCGGCAGCTGAAACATCCGGTCGTGAAAGCCTCCACTGTGTGACTGGCAGGTTTCCCACGACATTTGTCCCCTCGGTGTATGAAGCAGATAAAGCGACCGAGGTAGTACAGTAGTTACGACGCTGGTCTTATACATGATGGAAGCTAGATGTAAACGTCAGCTATCTTTATTTTCTGTTTCCAAAAGGTGATTCACTTCTTGTGAATATGCAGGGTGTCCATAAAGTCGCTACATCGTTTCAAAAAGTCATAACTTGCAAACATTTCAAATTTTTTTTCTTCAGGCAATTGTCAGCAGCGAATATATGTTTAAGGAAACTCCTGACCCTTGACTGCGTTAGAAGAATTTGTTCATTTGCTACCGGCCTCGAGCATGACCATCATCTGTCACCTGAATCAACGTTAAAAAAACAAAAATGACAACGTCTGAAGTATGTCTCAGTTACTGACAACAATAATGCCAGCAGAGCCGTGGCGACTGGCGCTAGTTATGCTACACTTGCGTCGCTGATATCGACACCCGCCGGGTCTTGTATCTCTGACTGCTCCGCCCTCGGTTTTCCGGCTTGACGTGTGCCCGAGGGCTCTCTCGGGCCGGTGTTCAACGAGGCCACATGTTTTGAAGGCAGGCCCTCGTCTCGATCCGCTGTGCTTAGGCCTCGCCGTCCTCGCCGTCCTTGCCGTTTCGCCGCGCGCCGGGCGTTCGGTGCTGATTAGTCGACGCGTTTGCGTGCGAAACGGTGGCGGGTCCGTCATCTCATACTGGACGTCTTCTCATCGCGTAACTGGAAGCATTAAGTTACGTATTATACATATTCTGCTGTTAACCAGTAAAGATTTGTGAAACTTACGGTAGCATTTTGTATCTGCCGGAGATACGGACGGTCCTGAATAAGAGAGCGTTATACTGTACTTGTCCGCGGCTCGTGGTCTCGCGGTAGCGTTCTCACTTCCCGCGCACGGGGTTCCGTGTTCGATTCCCGGTGGGGCCAGGGATTTTCCCTGCCTCGAGATGACTGTGTGTCGTTGTGTCATCTTCATCGTCATTCATCCTCCTTACGGTCGGAGGACGACAATGGCAAACCACCTCCGCTAGGACTTGCCTACGAGGTGCATTCAAGTTCTAAGGCCTCCGATTTTTTTCAATACGTCCCAGAGATGGCAGCACCGTACGGCAGATGGAATTTTACCGCCAGCAACGAGAATGAGAACTGTTTTAAATACTTAAAATGGCGACGTTTTCCTTACTTGAACAGCGTGCAATCATTCGTTTTCTGAATTTGCGTGGTGTGAAACCAATTGAAATTCATCGACAGTTGAAGGAGATATGTGGTGATGGAGTTATGGATGTGTCGAAAGTGCGTTCGTGGGTGCGACAGTTTAATGAAGGCAGAACATCGTGTGACAACAAACCGAAACAACCACGGGCTCGCACAAGCCGGTCTGACGACATGATCGAGAAAGTGTAGAGAATTGTTTTCGGGGATCGCCGAATGACTGTTGAACAGATCGCCTCCAGAGTTGGCATTTCTGTGGGTTCTGTGCACACAATCCTGCATGACGACCTGAAAATGCGAAAAGTGTCATCCAGGTGGGTGCCACGAATGCTGACGGACGTCCACATGGCTGCCCGTGTGGCATGTTGCCAAGCAATGTTGACGCGCAACGACAGCACGAATGGGACTTTCTTTTCGTCGGTTGTGACAATGGATGAGACGTGGATGCCATTTTTCAATCCTGAAACAAAGCGCCAGTCAGCTCAATGGAAGCACACACATTCACCGCCACCAAAAAAATTTCGGGTAACCGCCAGTGCTGAAAAAATGATGGTGTCCATGTTCTGGGACAGCGAGGGCGTAATCCTTACCCATTGCGTTCCAAAGGTCACTACAGTAACAGGTGCATCCTACGAAAATGTTTTGAAGGACAAATTCCTTCCTGCACTGCAACAAAAACGTCCGGGAAGGGCTGCGCGTGTGTTGTTTGACCAAGACAACGCACCCGCACATCGAGCTAACGTTACGCAACAGTTTCTTCGTGATAACAACTTTGAAGTGATTTCTCATGCTCCCTACTCACCTGACCTGCTCCTAGTGACTTTTGGCTTTTTCCAACAATGAAAGACACTCTCCGTGGCCGCCCATTCACCAGCCGTGCTGCTATTGCCTCAGCGATTTTCCAGTGGTCAAAACAGACTCCTAAAGAAGCCTTCGCCGCTGCCATGGAATCATGGCGTCAGCGTTGTGAAAAATGAGTACGTCTGCAGGGCGATTACGTCGAGAAGTAACGCCAGTTTCATCGATTTCGGCTGAGTAGTTAATTAGAAAAAAAATCGGAGGCCTCGGAACTTGAATGCACCTGGTAGTATGGCTTTGCGGGTCTGCCGCATCGTCCCCTACGCTCCTCGGGGTATGGGACCTCATCATGATCATGATACTGAACTTACGAAGTCTAAGGTTTGGAAGTGTTGTTTCTGCGGAGATGAGTCTAATTATTTCGGCAAATGCAAAAGGGAATATAATTTTCCTGCTTGTCTTAAAGTTTCCTTGCAGTGTTAATTTGATGTAGCATGTTAATTAGCGTGATCTTCGCCCAGTTTTGGTTTTAGACTTTCTTTGATATGAAGGGCAGTGTAATTTTAATTGTTCTTTTATTCGGTAAATGTCTCCGTTTGGTTTCCAGTTATGTTACAGACAGTCACGTAGTTAGTAAGCCTTGCATGGTCTTGAAACAGGTGAATGACGAGTTGAACTGTCAGCCGCGGGAATTATTTGCTGTTATAGAAATGGTCTGGTATGTGGGGCGGATGAGGTTTGTCGCCTTGGGGGGCAGACTGGGATCGAGTGTGTGTTCGGCGTGTTTTCTGCCATGGCTTGCAGCCTGATCGTCTTCGAAACTGCTTGGCGGCTGCTTTCTACTCGTTTGTTCCGAGTACCACCGTGTATAAGCCGCACTTCCATTCTTTAGTTAAATGTCCGTCCCGTCCGCCGGGACGGACGAGATCTTTTCGTAAGTAACTCAAGGTGTATCATTAGTGTTGTGTAAATGTGGTTACGTAAGCAATGAACTTAATAGTGTGCTGATGATGGTGACTGTGTTTCTTTTGGAATCAGATCTAATTATTATCTTTAAATTACTGTTTGTTATATTAATTCACGATCTAATCATACAGTTTTCTAAGTTTGTCGAAGGACAAGCGTCCGAAATTTATAGACTTGATCTTTGGTAATTCCATTTTCTCCTAATTAATATAATAATTCCAATCCCAAAGAAAGCAGGTGTTGACAGATGTGAAAATTACCGAACAATCAGTTTCATAAGCCACAGCTGCAAAATACTAACACGAATTCTTCACAGACGAATGGAAAAACTAGAGAAGCCGACCTCCGGGAAGATCAGTATGGATTACGTAGAAATACTGGAACACGTGAGGCAATACTGACCTTACGACATATCTTAGAAGAAAGATTAAGGAAAGGCAAACCTACGTTTCTAGCATTTGTAGACTTAGAGAAAGCTTTTGACAATGTCGACTGGAGTACTCTCTTTCAAATTCTAAAGGTGGCAGGGGTAAAATACAGGGAGCGAAAGGCTATTTATAATTTGTACAGAAACCAGATGGCTGTTATAAGGGTCGAGAACATGAAAGGGAAGCAATTGTTGGGAAGGGAGTAAGACAGGGTTGTAGCCTCTCCCCGATGTTATTCAATCTGTATATTGAGCAAGCAGTAAAGGAAACAAAAGAAAAATTCGGAGTAGGTATTAAAATCCAGGGAGAAGAAATAAAAACTTTGAGGTTCGCCGATGACACTGTAATTCTGTCAGAGACAGCAAAGGACGTGGAAGAGCAGTTGAATGGAATGGATAGCGTCTTGAAAGGAGGATATGAGATGAACATCAACAAAAGTAAAACGAGGATAATGGAATATAGTCGAATTAAGTCGGGTGATGCTGAGGGAATTAGATTAGGAAATGAGACACTTAAAGTAGTAGAGGAGATTTGCTATTTGGGGAGCAAAATAACTGATGATGGTCGAAGTAGAGAGGATATAAAATGTAGACTGGCAATGGCAAGGAAAGCGTTTCTGAAGAAGAGAAATTTGTTAACATCGGGTATAGATTTAATTGTCAGGAAATCATTTCTGAAAGTATTTGTATGGAGTGTAGCCATATATGGAAGTGAAACATGGACGATAAATAGTTTGGAGAAGAAGAGAATAGAAGCTTTTGAAATGTGGTGCTACAGAAGAATGCTGAAGATTAGATAGGTAGATCACATAACTAACGAGGAAGTATTGAATAGGATTGGGGAGAAGAGAAGTTTGTGGCACAACTTGACCATAAGAAGGGATCGGTTGGTAGGACATGTTCTGAGGCATCAAGGGATCACCAATTTAGTATTGGAGGGCAGCGTGGAGGGTAAAAGTCGTAGAGGGAGACCAAGAGATGAATACACTAAGCAGATTCAGAAGGATGTAGGTTGCAGTAGGTACTGGGAGATGAAGAAGCTTGCACAGGATAGAGTAGCATGGAGAGCTGCATCAAACCAGTCTAAGGCTGAAGACCACAACAATAACAACATTGTTATTCTGATTCCTTAATTCGGTAATAATGAAATTTGTTCTGTAGTTGAAATTAAAATTATGTACCAACCACGAGTTTGTCCATCAGCAAAGATCCCTAGCTTCCTATCTCCTTTGAGTAGCTGTGGTTAAATTGCAATTTTGGTTTCTCTAGCACATAACTTGAGCAGTAACACAGCTCAGCAGCAGTGATGGTTACACGTCAGGGAAGAAACTCGTAGAACACCAAACCGTCGCTGTTCCACCAGACCTATAACATTATCTTTAGTGGATGCACGCAGGATTTCTTTATCGAGAATTGCCGCTTTATTTGCACTCAACCACTCATTTTTTTCCCTTATATTAGCATTTAGACACCATTACTCGTCACCACCAACGATGCAGGATAGGAATAGTCAGTGTTGTTCACGAGCCAATTGATGACCAGCAACCAGAGGTGCACATACGGTCACCAGCTGATTTTTGTGATTTTGGCTCAGAGCACGCGGTATCCATCACCTGATTTTTTAGCTTTCCCCAATTCATGCAAATGTCGCTTGATGGCGGAATGATCACAGTTCATCATATTTGTCAGTCCTCGAGTACACTGACTTGGTTCATTGTGGATCAATGCATTTAAAGGATATTCGTCAAACCTCGAAGGTCTTCTTGAAAGTGAAGAGTTGACAACGTCAAAACGGTCTTCCTTAAAACGAGAAAACCATTTTCTTGCCGTGGTCTGTCGAACGGCGCAAATGCTCCTGGCTGCCTCCGCTGCTGTCACCCCTCCACTGAACTGAAACGGAAGAATACGCCTGAAATGCTCCGATTTCTCCACTTGCCACTCCATTTTCTAGCATCCACAGCTCCACTCACTATCTCCAAATGACAATATGTAAACTCAAGTAGCAACAGTGAATTGCAGATAAACCCATAAAAATAAAAACGCTGCAAACTCGTGCACCAACCTAGTATATTGAGGTTTAGTTGTCTTTTTTGTTTTTTTATCTTTGATTGAGGTGTCAGTTGATAGTCATGGACCGAAACCAGTAACAAATAAATAAATTGTTCTAACGCAGCCTAGTGCTTGAGTTTCCTGAAAATAGGCCGCTACTGAAAATTGCCTGGAGAAAACATTTGTCTGTCGTGTAGTTTGAGCCACATTCCCACAAATTCTTTGACCTCCTCGTTCCTGCGGAACTTATTTCCGCGTAATGCCTCATGGAGTGGACCAAGAAAATGAGAATATGAGACAGTCAAATCCGGTCTGTAGAGAGGATGAGGTAGTATCTCCCAACCCATTTTTTCGGTAGTGTCTTCGGTCAGCTGGGCGGCGTGCGGGTGAGCATAGACGTGTAGCAACATCTTGCCTTTCTTTTGCGACCTCTGACGCTGTTCTCTCATTGCTGACTTTGCTTCATTCGTCCTCATGTCTCAGCAGTATGCACTGTTTATTGTCGCTTATTTTCCAAATAATCACAAAAGACGACACCTTGGCCATCTCAAAAAAAGTGGTTGACATGATGCTTGCATTCTGAATTTCTTTCGGACAGGTGAGTTGATGTGCTTCCATTCCATATTTTGCCTTTTTGTACTCTGTTTGGAATCGGTGAAGCCGGCCGGTGAGGCCGAGCGGTTCTAGGCGCTTCAGTCTGGAACCGTGCACCGCTACGGTCGCAGGTTCGGATCCTGCTTCGGGCATGGATGTGTGTGATGTCCTTGGGTTAGTTAGGTTTAAGTAGTTCTAAGTTCTAGGGGACTGATGACCTCAGATGTTAAGTCCAAAAAAAATGGCTCTGAGCACTATGGGACTCAACTGCTGTGGTCATAAGTCCCCTAGAACTTAGAACTACTTAAACCTAACTAACCTAAGGACAGCACACAACACCGAGCCATCACGAGGCAGGGAAAATCCCTGACCCCGCCGGGAATCGAACCCGGGAACCCGGGCGTGGGAAGCGAGAACGCTACCGCACGACCACGAGATGCGGGCCGTTAAGTCCCATAGTGCTCAGAGCCATTTGAAACTTTTCTTCTTTTTTTTTAATTCGGTGAACTCAGGTTTCATCAAACATTAAAATATTGTTTAGAAAATGATCACCTTCCCTGTGCGCAAGATGGGTGCCACGCATGCTGACTGAGGACCACATGCGGCAACGAGTTGGTGCTTCCCGCGCATTTCCACACTTCCTTGCACCCGAACAGGACAACTTTCTGGACTCAATTGTTACGGATGACGAGACCCGGGCATACCACTTTACATCTGAGACCAAGCAACAATCACGCCAGTTCATAACTTTCTGAACTGCATGGCGGCGAGCTGGTATGACATAGGCATACAAAAACTGCCACAGCATCTACAAAAATGCGTCGGCAGAAATGGTGAATATGTCGAAAAGTGGCTAATGTTCAAGCTGTAGACTGATGTAAACCGTTGTAGAAATAAACAGGTCTATGTACTTATAAAAGAATAGGAGACCTTACTTTTAGGATTACCCTCGAAGATTTGTTACCGTTAGGTTACAGCGATGCTTGGGGAACTCAAATGGGAATCCCTGGAGGGGAGGCGACGTTCTTTTCAAGAAGCACTACTGAGAAAATTTAGGGAACCGGAATTTGAAGCTGTTTGCCGAACAGTTCTACTGCCACCAACATACTACATTCCACGTAAGAACCGCGAAGATATGATCAAGAAATTAGGATTCATATGGAGCCATGTAGGGAGTCGTTTCTCCCTCGCTCTAGTTGCGAGTGGAACAGGAAAGAAGACGACTAGTTGTGGTACAGGGAACCCTCCGTGAGGTGGGTTGCGGAGTATCGGTATAGATGTAGGGAAGCAGGCATTAAATGTGCGTCGTGCTCTACGAATTTGTGTGCCGGTTGCATCTACGACAAATGCCATCTGGAATTCTGTTCTAGCACAACAAGAGAAGCAAGTTATTGCGAGTAAAACGATTCTGTAATCTGTTCTGTAGCAAAAGGAATACACATTGGGGGAGAGTTTCTTGTAATCTTTGATTTGTTGTTGTTGTTGTGGTCTTCAGTCCTGAGACTGGTTTGATGCAGCTTTCCATGCTACTCTATCCTGTGCAAGCTTCTTCATCTCCCAGTACCTACTGCAACCTACATCCTTCTGAATCTGCTTAGTGTATTCATCTCTTGGTCTCCCCCTACAATTTTTACCCTCCACGCTGCCCTCCAATACTAAATTGGTGATCCCTTGATGCCTCAGAACATGTCCTACCAACCGATCCCTTCTTCTGGTCAAGTTGTGCCACAAACTTCTCTTCTCCCCAATCCTATTCAATACTTCCTCATTAGTTATGTGATCTACCCATCTAATCTTCAGCATTCTTCTGTAGCACCACATTTCGAAAGCTTATATTCTCTTCTTGTCCAAACTATTTACCGTCCATGTTTCACTTCCATACATGGCTACACTCCATACAAATACTTTCAGAAATGACTTCCTGACACTTAAATCTATACTCGATGTTAACAAATTTCTCTTCTTCAGAAACGCTTTCCTTGCCATTGCCAGTCTACATTTTATATCCTCTCTACTTCGACCATCATCAGTTATTTTGCTTCCCAAATAGCAAAACTCCTTTACTACTTTAAGTGTCTCATTTCCTAATCTAATACCCTCAGCATCACCCGACTTAATTCGACTACATTCCATTATCCTCGTTTTGCTTTTGTTGATGTTCATCTTATATCCTCCCTTCAAGACACCATCCATTCCATTCAACTGCTCTTCCAAGTCCTTTGCTGTCTCTGACAGAATTACAATGTCATCGGCGAACCTCAACGTTTTTATTTCTTCTCCATGGATTTTAATACCTACTCCGAATTTTTCTTTTGTTTCCTTTACTGCTTGCTCAATATACAGATTGAATAACATCGGGGAGAGGCTACAACCCTGTCTTACTCCCTTCCCAACCACTGCTTCCCTTTCCTGTCCCACGACTCTTATAACTGCCATCTGGTTTCTGTACAAATTGTAAATAGCCATTCGCTCCCTGTATTTTACCCCTGCCACCTTCAGAATTTGAAAGAGAGTATTCCAGTCAACATTCTCAAAAGCTTTCTCTAAGTCTACAAATGCTAGGAATGTAGGTTTGCCTTTCCTTAATCTATTTTCTAAGATAAGTCGTAAGGTCAGTATTGCCTCACGTGTTCCAGTATTTCTACGGAATCCAAACTGATCTTCCCCGAGGTCGGCTTCTACTAGTTTTTCCATTCGTCTGTAAAGAATTCGTGTTAGTATTTTGCAGCTGTGGCTTATTAAACTGATTGTTCGGTAATTTTCACATCTGTCAACACCTGCTTTATTTGGGATTGGAATTATTATATGCTTCTTGAAGTCTGAGGGTATTTCGCCTGTTTCATACATCTTGCTCACCAGATGGTAGAGTTTTGTCAGGACTGGCTCCCCCAAGGCCGTCAGTAGTTCCAATGGAATGTTGTCTACTCCGGGGGCCTTGTTTCGACTCAGGTCTTTCAGTGCTCTGTCATACTCTTCACGCAGTATCGTATCTCCCATTTCATCTTCATCTACATCCTCTTCCATTTCCATAATATTGTCCTCAAGTGCATCACCCTTGTATAGACCCTCTATATACTCCTTCCACCTTTCTGCTTTCCCTTCTTTGCTTACAACTGGGTTTCCATCTGAGCTCTTGATGTTCATACAAGTGGTTCTCTTATCTCCAAAGGTCTCTTTAATTTTCCTGTAGGCAGTATGTATCTTACCCCTAGTGAGATAAGCCTCTACATCCTTACATTTGTCCTCTAGCCATCCCTGCTTAGCCATTTTGCACTTCCTGTCAATCTCATTTTTGAGACGTTTGTATTCCTTTTTGCCTGCTTCATTTACTGCATTTTTATATTTTCTCCTTTCATCAATTAAATTCAATATTTCTTCTGTTACCCAAGGATTTCTACTAGCCCTCATCTTTTTACCTACTTGATCCTCTGCTGCCTTCACTACTTCATCCCTCAAAGCTACTCATTCTTCTTCTACTGTATTTCTTTCCCCCATTCCCCATTCCCCCATTCCTCCGAATCTTTGATTTATTGACGAAATTTCTATGGCGAAAATAAGCGTTTTTGGATAATTTTGCATGACATATACTATTTAATAATGTACTGTGTGATAAAACTGGAACTTGTGCCGCCCTAAAGCATCGACTGCACACCTACCAGCGCAGTGCCGCGAAACGGCATCAAGAAGGCGCTGACCTGCACACCAATGACGAAACGGCGTCAAGAAGGCGCTGACCTGCACAGCAGTGGAAAGAGTGGGCAGCGCTACACCTCCAGAAAGACAGAGTTCGTAACCTCCTGTCAACGCTGAATTTTTCACCAGCTCATCGCTGGTCAGCCCAGTTCGGTCGCACACTTCGAGATCATCCAGTACTGTATAACAGGAAGACGATGCCTAGCCTGCTTTCTGCGAGTAGTAAATAAGGTGTAAAAGTAATTGCATGCAGGAAGAGAAGTTATGCTTCGTTTTGAGCAATAATGATAATGATGGAATCTCAGCCTCCCTGAAGCGTTGGGGACGATGCGGGAGACCCTCACCGCCGTACTAGGCAAGGTCCTAGAGGACGTGGTTTGCCATTGCCTTCCTCCGACCGCAATGGGGATGAATGATGATGAACATGACACAACAACACCCAGTCATCTCGAGGCAGGAAAAATCCCTGACCCCGCCGGGAATCGAACCTGGCACCCCACGCGCGGAAAGCGAGAACGCTACCGCAAGACCACGAGCTGTGAAACGTTCTATTAATTTGAGAGTCTTATGTACAAATCGGCAATGGCCTTGCCGCAGTGGATACACCGGTTCCCGCAAGATCACCGAAGTTAGTCGCTGTCGAGCATGGTCGGCACTTGGATGGGTGACCATCCAGGCCGCCATGCGCTGTTGCAATTTTTAGGGGTGCACTCAGCCTCGTGATGCCAATTGAGGAGCTACTCGACCGATTAGTAGCAGCTTCGGTCAAGAATACCGTCATAACGACCGGGAGAGCGGTGTGCTGACCCCACGCCCCTCCTATCCGCATCCTCCCCTGAGGATGACGCGGCAGTCGGATGGTCCCGGTAGGCCACTCGTGGCCTGACGACGGGGTGCTTTTTTTAATGTACAAATCATTTTGAATTCCTGCGAGCGGCCATCGGAACTTCTCGCGTTCCTTGTTTGTGTTGGTGGTGACTCTTACTGTAACCGAATCAATAGAAAGCAAAAATAAATAAATAAAAAATAAAAGAAATCTTATTGCTGTCGTCTTATCCGTAACTCTTGCTCGCTGCACTACTCTAACTTCTTCGGAACATTACTAGCGTTGTGGGGTTGTAGTATGCATAAAAGTTCAACACCCAGATTAACGGAGTCTGAGGGTCATCTCATGAGAAGGCGCTAGCCAAGTACTCAGGACAGGTTCCTCTACATCATCTATAAAACTCATCATAATCCGTGATTAACAGGTCTGATAATCCCGTTATAAGTAACAAAGCGTGGTGGCACTCATGCCTTCCAGTATGTCAAAAGTGACGAATATGTGGAGGGTGGATGCATCATGGAATCTTTATCCATTATTGAAAAGGGGTGTTACAAGAGCGCTCGGAAGTTGCCAGTTCGCCAATAGGATTAAGTTGCGACATGTTCCCGAGACGGGGCACGGTGAAATCGCGTCTTTTTCGCGTCACTGGTTGGGGAGCGCGGATGAGCGGAGACAACCAGCGGTTGAAATGAGCAGCGGCTGGCTTCGCACGTGCGGCGGAGTGGGGGGGGGGGGGGGGGAGAGGGGGTGCCGCCGACCCGGCTGCGGTGGGCGACAACGCAGCAGCGCGCACACGGCGGCGGCGGCGGGCCATCCGGCGGCTGCTGAAGCGGCGGAACGAGGCGCGGGTGAGGAAAACGGGGAATCCCCGGCGCCGCTCGCTGCGTCGTAATCAATGCGCGGCTCGGCGCCACGCTACGCCGCGGCGGTGCTAACAGATGAGGCGCCAGATTGCCGCAGACAGACGCGACCAGCGCCTTTGTTCGCGGCCGCCGCGAAGCGCCCGGCCGCGCCACGCCGATGCCGACGCCGACGCCGACGCCGACGCCGGGCGTCGGATGAGCGGCGCCAAACCGCGCCCGCCTCACTCCAGCCCAGACCAGCCCCGCGCAGCCACCGCTCCGAATGGCGCCCACACCCTCCACCGAGCAGTGTGGCGCGCCTCGCTGCTGCGTGCCTCGCAAAAGCGGGGATTCCCCGAAGGTGACATCGTGGAGCGCCGTTTCACAGACACTGCTGACCGGACTTAATAGCCGTTTGGAAAGGCATGGTTATTAAATTACACTGTCAGACAAGAAAAATAAAGCTCACCGAAACACGTAGTCGGATGTCAAAGTAATTTCATACACCTTACACACTATTGGCTGTTATGTAAGCGATTACAGTTGCAGGTCTACGTGGCAGGTAAACGGCTATCAAATTCCATCAATATACACTACTGGCCATTAAAATTGCTACACCAAGAAAAAATGCAGATGATAAACGGGTATTCATTGGACAAATATATTATACTAGAACTGACATGTCATTACATTTTCACGCAATTTGGGTGCATAGATTCTGAGAAATCAGTACCCAGAAAAACAATCTCTGGCCGCAATAACGGCCTTGATACGCCTTGGCATTGAGTCAAACAGAGCTTGGATGGCGTGTACAGGTACAGCTGCCCATGCGGCTTCAACACGATACCACAGTTCATCAAGAGTAGTGACGCATATTGAGACGAGCCAGCTGCTCGGCCACCATTGACCAGACGTTTTCAGTTGGTGAGAGATCTGGAGAATATGCTGGCCAGTGCAGCAGTCGAACATCTTCTGTGTCCAGAAAGACCCGTACCGTACAGGACCTGCAACATACGGTCGTGCATTATCCTGCTGAAAGGTAGGGTTTCGCAGGGATCAAATGAAGGGTAGTGCCACGGTTCCTAACACATCTGAAATGTAACGTCCACTGTTCAAATTGCCGTCAATGCGAACAAGAAGTGACCGAGACGTGTAACCAATGGCACACCATACCATCACGCCGGGTGATACGCCAGTATGGCGATGACGAATACACGCTTCCAATGTGCGTTCACGGCGATGTCGCCAGACACGGATGTGACCATCATGATGCTGTAAACAAAACCTGGATTCATCCGAAAAAATGACATTTTGCCATTTGTGCACCCAGTTTCGTCGTTGAGTACACCATCGCTGGCGCTCCTGTCTGTGATGCAGCGTCAAGGGTAACCGCAGCCATGGTCTCCGAGCCGTTAATCTGTGCTGCTGCAAACGTCGTCGAACTGTTCGTGCAGTTTTTTGTTCTCTTGCGAACGTCCCCATCTGTTGACTCAGGGATCGAGACGTGGCTGCACGATTCGTTACAGCCATGCGGATAAATGCCTTCATCTCGACTGCTAGTGATACGAGGCAGTTGGGATCCAACACGGCGTTCCGTTTTACCCTCCTGAACCCACCGATTCCATATTCTACTAACAGTCATTGGATCTCGACCAACGCCAGCAGCAATGTCGCGATCCGATAAACCGCAATCGCGATAGCCTACAACCCGACCTTAATCAAAGTCGGAAACGTGATGGTACGCATCTCCCCTCCTTACATGAGGCACTACAACAACGTTTCACCAGGCAACGCCAGTCAACTACTGTTTGTGTATGAGAAATCGGTTGGAAACTTTCCTCATGTCAGCACGTCTTAGGTGTCGCCATCGGCGCCAGCCTTGTCTGAATGCTCTGAAAAGCTAACATTTGCATATCACAGCATCTTCTTCCTGTCGCGTCTGTGTCACGTCATCTTCGTGGTGCAGCAGTTTTAATGGCCAGTAGTGTAATTAGTGTTTGCACAGTTACCATGCCTGGCAGGATGTACGGAGTGTCTCAAACCTTCTGGATCAAATTGAAACAGATGATAGTGGAAGCGCAGTCTTACGCGACCTTTGACACTGTCAGTAAAATTCTTCCGGGCTTCTGACCACATTATCAAAATATAAAATTGTCCGACGTTTCGGCCACTGCTGCAAGTGGCCTTCCTCATGGCTGATGTGACTGCTGAAAGAGAGAGACTTTAGATCTTACACAGCAGCGCAGGAAGATCTGTTCTTCATTTGACGGGCTACATGAGGATACAAGGAGGGGTGTTAGGCGGTTTTTATTGGTCTTAATATTATTCCTTGTCATTATTGTCATAGGTGGGTAAAGACGTGCTTCGCTTCTTCCCATTAATGACGGGAAATAATGTAAACACCAATCAAACACTTATTTATTCACCAATGACAAAAAATAGTACAAAGACCAATAAAAATGCCTAATACCCCCTCTTCCTATCGTACAGTACACTGTCAAATTTCGTAAACAATTTCCTCCGCTACTATATAAGATCTCAAGTCTCTCTTGCAGCAGTCAGCTCAGGCCTGAGGAAGGCCAACTGCATTAGTGGCCTAAACGCCGGAAAATTTAATATACTGACAATGCGGTCGACAGCCCAGTAGAATTTTATTGATAGTGGGTCCACAACAGATTATATTGAGACAGGGAACCGGTTGTTGGAACTGCATATTTATTTTGTTGTGGACATACATAGCGTACACTACACAACAACAACGTTGCTTAAAGTGACTGCTAAAAGTGAAGACCGGCAGTGTAAGTGTTCCTTCGAAATGTATTCCCACAGTTCCCGGAAACTATACCCCTTGTTGTCCGCGAAAAGACGTGGTTTCAACACGACCGTGCACCAGTCCATTCCAGCGTTAAAGTCTGCGAGCAACTGGACAGCACGTATCCTCATTGTTGGACTGGAAAGGGGAAGTTCCGTCCCATGGCCAGTGTGGCCGGCGGATCTCCCACCTCTGGACTTTTTCCTCTGGAATTACGTCAAGACGCTGGTGTATGAAACCCACGTGGAAACGGAAGAAGACCTGCTTGCTAGGGTCCAAGCTGCCTCTCACACGCTACAACCAACACCAGGGATCTCACGGAGAATGTGAAGCAGAACTAATAGCGCTGTTGCCCATGCATGTTTCGACACTAGGGGTCATCACTTTGAACACTTACTCTGAGCCACATCGTTGTTATACAGGTAGGTCCCCAACACAGTAAATAATATGCATTTGGTTCCCTATCTCGGCGTAGTCGGTTTTGGAAGCAGTATCACTAGTTTTAATTAATGTTACTTAAAAAGATCTACTGAATACAGTATGTACAAATGGAATGTAACAAATGTACCAGACGCCACCTGTCGGTAATAGTGTTATAATTAATATAAATGACGTGCACTCTGCCAACCAATTTTATGTGACGTAGCATGTGAAAGTTGCTGGATTTGGACGGGTTACTCCTGTAACTGAAATATCAGGTACGTTCTGGTACATTTGATGTTGATTAGGTAGGATGGAAAACATTTGCTTCCGTGAAATAGTAAATTAGTATAATTATTTTTACAGATCTGAAGATGGTTCTGAATGAACCGAAACCGGTCATATGAATAATAAAAAAAATTTTTGCAATCAAGACGGATTTTAAGTAACATTATAAAATCACTGATTGCTGTTATCCCATAAGACATTATGTCTGTTTTTGCAAAGTTTTAATTGACTCAAATTTTTGGGACACCCTGTATACGGGGTACGAACACTGCCCCACATCAGGTCGTCTCTGTGAAGCACTCACGAGGTACCACGTACACGTCTCAGACAGCATGCCAAACCCGCTCTGTGGTTAATTTGCCTGTCCCCAAACCTAATTGCGTGCAGACCACGAGTTTCAGATGTACAATATGAATTTCAATCGTCTGCTAAGTTCTATGGACAACGCAAAATTACTGTCCTACGCAAAGATCATAAAGTGGGTTAATTTGCGTAAAAACCTAATCTGATTGACCGTATGTGGTTCAAATGGTTCAAATGGCTCTGAGCACTATGGGACTTAACTTCTGAGGTCATCAGTCCCCTAGAACCTAGAACTACTTAAACCTAACTAACCTAAGGACATCACACACATCCATGCCCGAGGCAGGATTCGAACCTGCGACCGTAGCGGTCGCGCCGTTCCAGACTGTAGCGCCTAGAACCACTCAGCCACTCCGGCCGGCTGACCCTATGTGACTGCAACAATAATTATCTCTGTATTTACCTGAACACTGGTTGACTGCATGCAGCCTGGTGTAAGTAGAGTACCAAACACAAACACTGATTAGTTAAACACTCAAATTTACTAACAAACCCGTAATTTAACACGTATACATTCAACTATGCAAACTGTGACAACTCTGTTTCTTGAAATTCGGGTGAAGATTAATTAGACAGCAGAGTTACTCATCCATCTGTGAATTTGCTGCTGACTCACTTGACAATTTACATTCCAGCGAAGTACAATAATAACTGAAAACTATACAATCCTGCAAATTCCTGATTAAAGCAGTAACTACAAGTTGCTGGCTAACCTCACAGCTTCACACATTTAGTACGATTTGATGAACCAGAAACAGGTGATCATCCTGGATTCCACAAGTGTGAAATAGAACTGAAATACTCTCCCGGTGCGGTGAATTATGCTCACAGTACATACTATGACTGTGACGAGCTGGACAGTTCACTAAAGATGTGCTGGCCCCTTTCGTGAAGACGATGTCGTCAGCACGCTGTCGCAATTCTAACATGTTGCGGCCTATACCGCGATGCAACGCCAAGTCGATGAGCTCTCTCTCGCTACTGTACTCGCATTATTGTAGACACCTCTCCGACCAAGGCGCAAGTTGATGCGAACACCTTCACGTCCTAACCTTAAGACAGTGCGGACACCTTGTAACCTCCCCACAGAATTATTTATTTTAAATTTGAAACCAGGAACCAAAAGTAACCTCCGCACAAAATTAATATAATTAAATGAATTTTTAATATTTTAACCTCTGAACAAAATTAATTGTAATGTAACCTCTGAACAAAATTGGCTCCCATTTATAGTCTTCGTGCGGAAATGCATTCACATTTAATGTAACCACAAAATTCTTTTCTCATTTAATGTCAAGTTCGAAACAGAAAAATTCTTAAACACCAAAATAATAAAAAAAAAAAAAGTTTTGTAACCTGATGAATTTTATGAGGACAGCAGCGCTGCCCTTCGGCCCTGTATTCTGAATAAAAAGAGCAAAAATTCTTACCTCAATAAAAACTGCAATTATATCTGCTCTTAATTAGATATTTTTCGACACAGCTTCGTGCAATGCTGGCGTATGTTTGTTTTTTATTCTTGGAAGGAATGATCATTCATTGGAAATATTCTTTAAATTGAAATGAATGCTTTTCTTTAAAAGAGTTACTTTATATTATAAAAATTATTATTGGGGCATTTTTTGGAACAAATTAAATTACAATTAACATACGTTATTAAATATTCGCAAGGCTGCTTCTTTACCTTCTACAACAATACTCATCCTCCAGAGTCCTGCCCAGAATCGCGAGCAGAGCACACAGCCGACACATGCCGATTCCACCAGACTACTACCGTCGACTCGCACAGACAAGCGCAGACTAGCGACAAGCAACAACTAACGACAAACTACTCTCTGGTCAGAGATTCTGTCATGCCTCGCCCATCGCCGGCAAAGCATACGTCTTACATAACCCTCCACTGGGGGGGGGGGGGGGGCAAAAATTTGGCAGCGATGGTGAGTCAATTGGACTTGCCATTAGCAACAAATTTTTCTTAATTAACTAACTTTACAATCACAGAATATATACATATATATATAGGTGCAGAACATGAAATAAAATATAGTGCACATGCACTGTGTACAGAACATATCAGGCAATGACAAAATGTATACACAATGAGTACAAAACATAATAACAAATGGCAAAAGTGCACACGCACTGTAAAACTCTTTAGCATTTTTACAACTAATAAACATAATGGGTGCAAATCATATTGACAAATGACAAAAGTGCACACGCACTGTAGTACAGAACATATCTGGGAATCACAAAATGTATACACAATGAGTACAAAACATATTAACAAATGGCAAAAGTGCACACGCACTGTAAAACTCTTTAGCATGTTTACAACAAATAAGCATATCAAGGAGTGAAATAAAGTGCACACGCAGTGTAGAAGTCTTTAGCATTCTTACATAACATATCATGGAGTGAAATAAAGTGCACACGCACTGTATATACTTTTTTTACTATTTTACAAGAATTAGGATAGGAAAGGGAAGGAATGCATCGTGGTTGTAGCACATTAGGTTGCACGCAGCTGCACTGAAAGTCCATATCCTTCTACAGAAGCACAACACCAAGTGAGACTATCTGACGTTCTTTTCCTTGAAGTATTAATCAGTGTAGCCCAGACACTGAGACGTCGTAGTAATATTCCATGCTATCATTTTGGTAGTACATTAGGTACACCAAACAGTGGGACCATAATAACATCTCCATCGCTCAAGGTGGTGGACAGCATGTCGTGTCAACACCACGTTCTTGTAAGGTACACCAGCGTAGAATTAGTGCAAAAACGAAATATAGTGCTCCATGAGGATACACAGGACAAACGGATATTGCAGTAATTTCTGGTAATTAGGTCAGAAGGTGAAGGACATTAAGTCACATACTAGTCCTCATTGAGAATTACACTAGTCTAACAACTGGTTTGAGTAATTGGTGGCACTCATCGCCCAGTTACTGAACATTTCTGTACCATGTATGAAGTATTACAGAATAATGTTCACAAATAATCTGTTTACAGAGAACATTGGCACTCATTGACCAGTTACAAACCATTTTTATACATTATTTAAAAGTGATCATTCAAAGCAAGAGTTAATTAATGACATACCATTTACATAATTCATCTAGTTATAGTAATCATTGGCACTCATTCGCCAGTTACAAACCATCAGAAGCCATAGTCACACTAATCATTGGCACTCATTGGCCAGTTACTAAACGTATAGCAAGTATTGAATATTACAAAACCTTTTTCATCATTCAAGTGACATATGACATATTTAAAAATAATTATTGGCTCTCATTAGCCAGTTACAAAGTATTCTTATATTTTTATAAAACCTTATTCAGTATTATTCAGAAGTTATCATTCAAAATGAGAGTCAAGTATTGGCATAGCATTTATAGAGTATAATAAAAATATTATTTACAGAAATTATTGACATAGTATTTATTCATTATTACAAAGCATCATTCAGTATTACTCAGATCTCATCATTCAAGTGACATAGGACATATTTAAAATGTAACACACTGTAACTATTACTCAAGGTCCGTGGTTAGAGAATATTACGCAGAACACATCATTCAAGTGACATAGGACATATTTAAAATGTAACATATTGTAACTATTACTCAAGGTCCGTGGTTAGAGAACATTATTCAGTATTACTCAGAACTGATTATTCAAGTGACATAGAACATATTCAAAATGTAACATACTGTAACTATTATTCAAGGTCTGTGGTTAGAAAACATTATTCAGTATTACTCAGAACTGATTATTCAAGTGACATAGGACATATTTAAAATGTAACATACTGTAACTATTATTCAAGGTCTGTGGTCAGAAAACATTATTCAGTATTACTCAGAACTGATTATTCAAGTGACACAGGACATATTCAAAATGTAACATACTGTAACTATTATTCATCGTCTGTGACTAGAAAACATCATTCAGTGTTACTCAGAACTCTCTTAAACTGGTAGCATTATTTGGAACAGGTAACACATTTTTTTTGTGCTAGCAATGCATTGCGTGGGGATCGATAATTAATTACAGGGGCATAACAATATTTACACTTGACTTATTGCTGCAAATGAAGATGTGTAACGTCATTCGTCATGAGTCAGCTGTAGCAAGGTTATGAAACAAGTAGAGTATATGTGATCACATTCATAAATTACACAGGTTTAAAGACCAACTGCTTATAGTACATTAATTTCATGAATAATTTCTCCTGCAATAAATACAAAATGGATTATTAAACTGAAAGAAGAAACGCATATTATGCTGAAAAGTAGTGAACTTCGAATTAACAGGTAGTGAAATGTGTACAAAATATATATTTTCTCTAGCTGTCCTTTCCAAAACCTTCAGTCATCATACCATGCGACATAAGACATAAACTTCATTATCCATATCATCATAACTCCATTATTATCATCACCTGTAAAGAAAAACTTCTTTATCCATAGTAGCATATTCTTCATCATTATTCATCACCATTCATTATCATCTGCAAAAAAGTCACTTCATTATTCATTATACAACTATTCCTTATTTCTAGCATATTTCATCACTAAAACTAAGATGTGTAGTTCTGCCTGACAGCCTGCATCAATCGCCTCGTATTCTGAAAGAAAAAATTAGTTAAGACTGCTATTCTACGATGTGTATAGTATATTCTTGTTAATGCTCGTTAATTCTGATCCATTTACTCTTCGTGATGAGGTATTGCATCTTCTTTCGTTCATTTCGAAGGTGAAATTCCCATTTCTGTTTAATTTATTTCTTTTACACGTTATTTCTCTCTGAAAATGATGAACAAAGATTAATGTCTTGCATTTAAATCATATACCCATTAAATAGAAACTTGTTTCTAGTGATATAATTAAGCATACAGCATAGCATGACAGAAAACGTAATTTGTCAAAAACATAAACAGTGTTCAGAGATGTACACAGTGTATCACAATGTAGCAGCAAAAAAAAAAATAATAATAATAAAAAATAAAGTAGTCATGATGTTGAGCTATCATAAAGCAAAATGTTAAAGTCAACTGGTGTTTGTTATATCTTAAATATTTCATAGTGCATACAAACAAAACAGGAAAACAATCATACATACATAAAAAATGGAAAATATGCACGGTCTGATGAATAACGACAAGAAGAGCGACCTGCTAACCTTACCTTGCCGGGCTCTTGCCAAGAAAAAATACGACAATCATCAGTAAGTGTTCATGTGAATGTAATTGCATAAGTGGTCATAAAAAATTAGGAAATGGCATTACAGTGTGATAAATCATAAACTATGTTCATTCAATAAAAGGTTTGATGTTGGAGACGTAGTGGTTCCCTTTGGTTTTTCTGGTTCTCAAAGTTTCGACGTGTACTACATTGAGGTGAGGATTGCTGCGAATCCGATATGGACCTGCATATAGAAGCTCAAATTTACTGCATCTACTCTTTCCTCTGTTGAATAAATAGTGTGTACGTACTAATATCTTCTGTCCAATGTGAAAGTCACGGCGTGTACAAACCTGTTTTTGCTGTCTTCTCCGGCGCTCTGCGGCACGTTTGATGTTGTTCAGGGCAATGTCAATTATTTCATGGTGGCGTAGTCGACGCGATGTAGGAAAGGTTACTAATTCTTTAATTTTGTTAGGTGGTTCAACATTTTTCAGTATAACAGACGGAGATAGCATAGTAGATTCATTTGGTATGGAATTAATTACATCCTGGAATGAGAGTATGTATGTGTCCCAGTCAATATGTTTTTTATGGCAGTATATTCTACACAGTTTACCAATTTCTTTCATTAATCGTTCACAAGGGTTCGAAGAAGCATGGTACATGGATATATAGATCGGAGAAATGTTTCTAGCTCGTAACATACGTGTCCATATAGCAGATCGAAACTGTGATCCATTGTCGAAAATTACTTTCAACACATGCCCTACATGAAATAGAAAATGTTTTTCAAATGCTTTCGAAACAGTTTTAGCAGTAGCTTTGCGTAACGGAGTGAAGGTAACAAATTTTGAAGTGAGTTCAACAGCGACAAAGATGTAGCAAAAACCTCTATTAGTTCTAGGAATCGGACCAAAAATGTCTACAGCGGCCATATGTCTCTATTTAACAGGTACAATGGGATGTAATGGAGGAACATGTGAAGTCGTGTCTGATTTAGCTTTCTGGAAGATTTTACATGACGCTAAAACTCGTCGTATACGTTTCTCCATGTTGGTAAAATAACATTTCTGTCTCAGTATAAGAAAACATTTTCTGGCTCCGTAATGTGCGTAACTTAAATGAGTATACCAGATTAATTTGTTAACAAGATCGTCAGGAATGCATAATAACCAATTGTTGCTGTCAGGATGAGAGCGGCGAAACAGAATGTCATTGCGTACAGTGTAATGGTTTCTAATGGTAACATTATTCCTATCTTGCCAAAGGTGTTTAATCTCTTTCCATACGTTGTCTTTACTCTGCTCCTGTGCTATGTCTTGTAATGACGACGAAATGAAATTTTCAAATGCAACTTGTTGAATATACATGACGCTAAAATTTGCTTGGCAAAAGTTGGTTCCGATGCCTTGCTGATTGTTGCTGAGAGAACGGGATAGTGCGTCTGCTGCAACATTTTGTGTACCGGGAATGTGAACAATTGTAAAATTAAATTCTTGTAAATAAAGTTTCCATCTGCTTAATCTGTCGTGTGTAAATTTAGCCGAAAGTAAAAATTGTATCGCTCTATGATCTGTGTAAACGGTAGTGTGTCTTCCATAAAGAAAATGCCTAAATCTGGTAAAACCCCGTACAACACATAATGTTTCAAGTTCTGTAACAGAATAATTTCGTTCAACAGATGACAGAATGCGACTTGCAAATGCGATGTTTTTAATTACTGTACAACCATCTTCTTCAATTTCCTGAAAAATATGTACGCCTAAAGCGGTGTTAGAACTGTCGGTGGCAATGGAAAAATTTCTGGTAAGATCTGGGTGCGATAAAAGTAGTGCATTCAACAAAGCATGTTCCAAATAACATTCTCGTGAACAAGATTCTGCGTGTCAAAAGTATTGCTTGCGTTACTGGAAGATGCAACCTATACTGTATCTAGTCAAATTCTATCTGACGTGTTATTATTTTCAGGAGGATGCTGTGGCATTTCCACTATTTGTATTGTTCTATTATTTCTTCCAGACGTATTACGTTCTGGATGATACCTACTGTCTGGTTCATTCATGATAATCTGTCGTTGTGGATGATTTTGCTGCTGGTAAGACCGACTGTTATTAAACGCACGCTGAAAATTGTGCTCATTATTTTTACGTCTGTCATGATACTCATTTCTATACGGTGCATTGCGATAGGAATTGAAATGGTGTGTTCTCTCTACGTACTGGTTTCCTTGTTGCTGTGCGTTACTATTTGTTGGGGCCGTCGCAATACGCGTAGGCGGCGAAACGTTAAAGCTTGGTTGACCTTGTGCATTACATTGTTGGTTAGGTATGCTAACCGGCTGGCTTTGATGCTGTTGCGGTGAAAAACGTCTATTGTTGCCAAAATGTGGTTCCTGTTGCTGATAATTTTACACATACTGATGATTAAAAAATTTTTTCTCTGTTATTTAAGTTCTCGTGGTTGTCATATCTGGAGCGTCCAATGA
The DNA here is from genome assembly GCF_023864275.1 of Schistocerca cancellata. NCBI lineage: Eukaryota > Metazoa > Arthropoda > Insecta > Orthoptera > Acrididae > Schistocerca > Schistocerca cancellata. The sequence continues at coordinate 42,057,184 of NC_064632.1, read as the reverse complement.
AAAATTGTCACTTTCGGTAAAACTTGTCTTATCGGGTTTTCTTTACTCATTCTTAATCCTAGATAGAGCAATAGTTAAAGAGCTATTCAGATAGATATAAAGGATAGTAGAAGAGAAGGCAGCAGTGCAGAAAACTAAAGATGAAACAGCACTACTACGGCTCGGGGCCCTGTGCACGCTACAGCACATATTCATCGAAGTGTAATGAATCCCCTTAGGTCTATTACGCGCTGCAAATCAATTTCGGTTTCTGCGTTACAGGCAATGGCAGTAAAAATTCAAAAGCAATTTGTTGTATCAAGTCCAAAGCTAGTTTCTGCGTTACAGGCCAAGCTGGTGAAAGTACAAAAATAAATTGTCGTAAACAGTTCAAAGCGTGTACCTGTGCTCTGCCATTTTTAAATACCTTTGATTTTTTTACGGATAAAAACTGCTCGTAATCAACGTTGTCGTCTCTGAATGTGTGAACAGGTTCAGTATTGCATAAGAATCTGTTTGTCTGTGTCACTTTGTATTCTAAGTCACGTGGTCTCTGTAAATTACCTAAGTTACACTGGCTATGTGAGTGTGACAAATGTTCGCAACGTGGCGTATGCTGTGACGTGTTAGTGAGTGAAACAATTTTCATTTCTGTCACTTTAAAACATTCGTCAATTTGGCTATTCTGTTGTTCAAATTTCTTATCGACTTCCATATCCAGAGTGCGTGAAAGTTCTGGTGACTTTAAATTAAACTTGTCGCGTATCTGTGTTGCGTTTTCTGAACATTGTTCAGTGACTACATTAATTTCATCTCTAAGTGATTCTGTTGTACCTACATGTATTATTTAATTCTTGTGCAACAGATTTAACTTCTCCACTACTGTTCCTAGCACAAGCTCAATTTCGTCACGTAATTGTTCTTTAGTATCATGACGTTGCACGGTAACGGCTGTAATCTGTTCACTAAGTTGTTTGTTCTGTTCATTAAGGTTGGCGTGTTTTTTGTTGGACTGTTTGAAACTTTCATTAAATTGTTTGCACGATTCATTAAGCTGTTTATAATTATTGTCTTGTTTTTCATTAAGTTGTTTGAAATGGTAGTCGAATTTTTCATTACGTTGTTTGTACGATTCATTAAGTTTATCGTATTTTTCATTGAGTTGTTTGCACGATTCATTAAGTTGTTTAAAATGTTTGTCGTTTTTTTCATTCAACTGTTTGGAATTTTCATTAAGGTTGTCTTGTTTTTCAAGTGATTCTGTTGTGGCTACATGTGTATTATTTAATTCTTGTGCAACTGATCTAATTTCTTCACTACTGTTCTTAACACAAGCCTCAATTCCATCACGTAATTGTTCTTTAGTATCATGACATTGTACGGTAATGGCTGTAATCTGTTCATTAAGTTGTTTGTTCTGTTCATTAAGGTTGTCGTGTTTTTTGTTGGACTCTTTGAAACTTTCATTCAACTGTTTGGAATTGTTGTCTAGTTTTTCAATCATTTGTCGTATTAATGCCATAACTTGATCCAAGCCAATATTATCGGCTCTATTCTCTGTGCTGTTTGATCGCGTACCTGCAATTGTCACGTTTTGTGTAACCATTTGGTCATTCTGTGATTCTCGAAAAGGTTTTCCAATCGGATGTGCACTGTTAGTCACTACCTCGGAATTAAATAAATCTGTCGTACTCTGATTACACTGTTCATTTTCGTTACAAAAATTTGACTCTTCATTACGTAAATTTTGCAAACCGGGTGTGTCAAGCTAGGCAGCGTTCATTGTAACAGAACGTCCCGCGTCATCCATTGTCGTTAAATTAACAGACGACACAATCAAATTTGTTTGTTCGTCACTAGGATTAAAATCATAACTGGTGATCAGTACGCACTGATTGTCTGTAAATGGAGGATTGTCATCATTACACTGAGTGTCGCAAATATTATCGGTCAAATTATTCGAGTCGGCTATTTCACTCATTGCACATCGCGATGTACTGTTAACAGTTTATCGCGGCATTTTTCACAAAACAAAATTAAGCACAAATGAAACAAGGACAATGCAAAATTCAACAAACACAAATACAAGAAAGAGCAACAAATTGCCGATGATCTGTGAAAGAAAGAATGACAAATCAGTAAATGCGTTGCGCCAGATGCAAACTACATTTAACTAAATAAGAGCAGATATATGACTACTTCTCAGAAGATTCACAAAGAAATACGATCCTGGCCGGATGTCGCCGAGTGTAACCTCCCCACAGACTTATTTATTTTAAATTTGAAACCAGGAACCAAAAGTAACCTCCGCACAAAATTAATATAATTAAATGAATATTTTAATATTGTAACCTCTGAACAAAACTAATTGTAATGTAACCTCTGAACAAAATTGGATCCCATTTATAGTCTCCGTGCATAAATGCATTCACATTTAATGTAACCACAAAATTCTTTTCTCATTTAATGTCAAGTTCGAAACAGAAAAATTCTTAAACACCAAAATAATAAAAAAAAAAGTTTTGTAACCTGATGAATTTTATGAGGACAGCAGCGCTGCCCTTCGGCCCTGTATTCTGAATAAAAAAAAGCAAAAATTCTTACCTCAATAAAAACTGCAATTATATCTGCTCTTAATTAGATGTTTTTCGACACAGCTTCGTGCAATGCTGGCATATATTTTTTTTTTTATTCTTGGAAGGAATGATCATGCATTGGAAATATTCTTTAAATTGAAATGAATGCTTTTCTTTAAAAGAGTTACTTTATATTATAAAAATTATTATTGGGGCATTTTTTTGGAACAAATTAAATTACAATTAACATACATTATTAAATATGCGCAAGGCTGCTTCTTTACCTTCTACAACAATACTCATCCTCCAGAGTCCTGACCAGAGTCGCGAGCAGAGCACACAGCCGACACATGCCGATTCCGCCAGACTACTACCGTCGACTCGCGCAGACAAGCGCAGACTAGCGACAAGCAACAACTAACGACAAACTACTCTCTGGTCAGAGATTCTGTCATGCCTCGCCCATCGCCGGCAAAGCATACGTCTTACAACCTATGTGATGAAATCCAAATTGCACCTCTTGTGGCCCTCACGCTGCTAACTCCTTCCCGCGAAACAGTACCAGTTACCGATAGGAAAATTAAGAAGCACCAATACAACTGCGAGAATTCCCACCAACTAGAGAAGCCCTCCAAAATAGCGCGTCTTCTTGAGATCCCGATCACAACATAAAATCTCCCCTAGTCCCAAAAAGCATTGAAAGAAAATGAGACGCCTACAGCCGTCATTATGATCTTAATTTCCTGTGTAGCTACCAGTTTCGGCGCTTCAGTGTGCCATCTTCAGGCCTTAGTTGCTCCTGAAGGGATTATCACGATCCATATATAGGCTGCATCAGTGGCCAACGTAACTGGCTTACGCAGACTATCTGTTCTGTGATGTCAGCATTACAACCATCAACTGCCAACTCATTTGGCCGCTAATGCAGCGTATATATGGATAGTGATAGTCCCTTCAGCATCAACTAAGACCTGAAGATGGCGCACTGAAGCACCGAAACTGGTAGCTGCACAATAAATAGGATCATAGGCACGGCTATAGGCGTTTCATTTTCTAACAATAGCGAACAGCCGTGGTCCCCAAGACCTCCAGTCAAAAGGATGGACATACAAAGAAAAGCACTGACATCAGCGCTGCATTGTTGCTGTCACACACACCATTACGCCAATCGCGCGTTTTCCCACCTGCACCATAAGCCTCGCAACTGAGGTCTCGAGAAGTTCAGAAAAACAGTCATAACGAGGCTAGACTCTGTTTTCTGTAGCCCACGCTTTCTACAAGCAGTAGGTGCTGTTTTCAAAGGTAGCCCTAAAAACACGGAATGGTGAGTCCAATTCTTGCACTTTGAGCTGTATTGGCCTCTAGGCGGACATGCGCCGTGCGGTCGTATAGGTGGAAAAAAGCTTGCCAGCCCCTGGGGAGGTCAAGCCGTCCACAGTTTCTAACAATCCACCACCTGCTCCGCCGGTCTTAGCTCACGGCCAGTCCCGTACGGTCGTAGCGTTTCTTGCTCACCCGTCTTGAATCCAACGTAGTAACATCCGCAAACCAGTGAGCCTGTCATCGTGTTAATAAAGGAGAGAAATTAAAATTACGTATAGCACCAAATTGACAGCCCCATTATTCTATATCGAAGAACATTCTCATTCCGATGTTCTGCATTCACAGTCTCTGGACTACAAAAAATCACACTATATTTTTGATGAGAAAGGCATGCAGAATCTCCGGCCGCGTTTCGAGTGTTAACAACATTTGACCATCTGGTCGACTTGTGAAATATACACATGTATGGAACATTGAGATATAACAGTGGCGTGATTTCGGACTGCACGGGAATGTGAGGGTTAGCTTGCTCATCGTCAAGGCTCTGGTCAACCATTTCTGACTACCACAAGAGAGAATCTCCTTACTGAATGCCAAACACAAATGGTTCTGAGCACCATGGGACTTGAACTACTTAAACCTAACTAACCTAAGGACATCTGAAACGTCCCCTTACAACAATTATACACGACTGTGCTTAAACTGACACACAATAATTTTAGCGCAACGCAATCTGACTATCAAAAATCCCTACAAAGGAATGGCCCTGACTAACATTAACCTGTACCTTTCACAAATCACTTACCTCACCAAAAATCTTCGTTACTCGAACTACTGCAATACAGCGAGCGCCACTACTGACAGCTAAATAAAAGATTCAAACGACGGAAGTCACTAACTACTGATAGGGATAGTTAGCAATTGAAAGATGATAATAGAGAACAAACAATGTATTTACCTTAACAGTCACAATATATATAGTAGTTCATAATATCCAGTATTACTAATTATCAAAACTCCGCCATCTCTCTCCCCACATCCATCACTGCTGGCGGCTCACCTCCAACTGCGCAACGCTACGCGCTGTTCACATCCAGCTGCCGCTGCCCAACACTACAATGGCAGACAACAATGCAAACTAGCCACAGACTGCACACAGCACAGCCAGTGATTTTCATACAGATCGCTACGTGGCATTACCAATATAAAAATCTAAACAGCCTACTTACATAGGCTTCAAAATTTTAATGGTGTAAAAGTGTTGTCTTCCATTGATCTCAGATCCAGCTTTTATCAGATAGAACTTCATCCAGAATGTAGAAAATACACAGATCTCCTTTGTTTCGGCGTTTGTTATCAGTTTCGGAAACTTCCTTTTGGTTTGAACATTTCTTCAGCAGCGTTCATTCGCGGGCTAAATTCCATATTACCGGAGTTCTTAAAACGTCACATCACCTTATATGTGGACGATATTCTAATAGCAGAAGCTTCATGGGAACAACATAATCGCATCCTCAACAGTTTGTTACGTATTTTTGCAGAATCTGGAATTACAGTTAACTTGGAAAAGTCTGAATTCGGTAGGACAAAGGTGAAGTTTTTGGGATATATTATTTCTTCTGAAGGCATTCAGCCGGATCCTGAAAAGTTAGAAGCAATCAGAGCCATTCCAGTTCCATCCACAAAAAAACAAGTCCGCAGTTTTCTAGGTCTCGTAATTTTTACCGTCGTTTTCTGAATATACAAATTCTTGTTACACCAAAACAATTTGTAAAATTTTTTGTGGGAGCATGGAGCTATGTAAGTAGGCTGTTTAGATTTTTATATTGGGAATGCCACGTAGCGCTCTGTATGAAAATCACTGGCTGTGCTGTGTGCAGTCTGTGGCTAGTTTGCATTGTTGTCTGCCATTGTAGTGTTGGGCAGCGGCAGCTGGATGTGAACAGCGCGTAGCGTTGCGCAGTTGGAGGTGAGCCGCCAGCAGTGGTGGATGTGGGGAGAGAGATGGCGGGATTTTTGATAATTTGTAATACTGGATATTATGAACTACTATATATATTATGACTGTTAAGGTAAATACATTGTTTGTTCTCTATTATCATCTTTCAATTACTAACTATCCCTATCAGTAGTTAGTGACTTCCGTCGTTTGAATCTTTTATTTAGCTGGCAGTAGTGGCGCTCGCTGTATTGCGGTAGTTCGAGTAACGAAGATTTTTGTGAGGTAAGTGATTTGTGAAAGGTATAGTTTAATGTTTGTCTGGGCCATTCTTTTGTAGGGATTTTTGATAGTCAGATTGCGTTGCGCTAAAATTATTGTGTGTCAGTTTAAGCACAGTTGTGTATAATTGTTGTAAGGGGACGTTTCCCATTGAAAGGTGGCTACACTGAGCCACAGCGCCAAAGATCGCGCCAGAGAGTATTGTTCTGCCGCCTCCATAGGCAGTGATTATTGAAAAGTAGCGGCAGGCAGTTCTTGCCGAGAAGTTGTGGTGGACACTGCTTGTCGCTAAAGTTGGAGTGAGATGGGGTAGTAGTGAGTGTTTGTTCCATGTTTTATGCAGCTATTTGATGGGAGAGATAGCAGATGTTATTCTAATGGAGACATTGTAATGATCAGAGTGCATTTCGTCAATATAAATTAAGGTAACAAACTACTTTTATTTTTCTCTCTCATTATTTCAGTGACCTAAATAATGCATCATTACAGGTTCAGTCAACAAAGCATCTGGCTTGTGTTCTTGTATTAGAGTGTAATTTTGGTTTTCTTGCACAATTATAGTATTTCTAATTTTCTTTTATCACGTCAGTATAATTGGTATTTAAAAATTCTTGTCTTGTTGAAGAAGAACCGTGCCAGATGTGCGTTGAGTCATACTACCACATACAGAACAGCTACACTTGTGCTTTGTTGGTTTCGTAGGTTTTATAGTTGCTGGGGACTTAATTAATTAATTGTATTAACTGAAATTTTCATTTCATTCTTTGTTGTTGTTCTATGCAGTCAGATTGCGTACTAATACTAGTCAGGGCCAGCCGTTTACGAAACAGCGTAATCGGACATACAGCGACAGAAAATTAAAAAGTATTTGCATTGCATTCTTATATCTTTATTTTAATTAAGCCCCCATGCACGTGGCGACCGCTGCTTCGGATCGTCCCTTGGAATCTTCTGATTGTAAAAATAGTAGACAGTAGTATTGTAGTAGTAATTTGTAGTTTAGTAATTGTAGTCTATTTTGCATGTGTAGATTTGGTAATTGGCATTCTTCTAATGGTATTTTTCAAAATTTAATTTTTATTGCCTTGTATACGCGTTTGACGATTTGGTGCAATTATTTCAATTGTTCGATTAATCGTGTTTGAGGGAAATGGGCTCTGAGCACTATGGGACTCAACTGCTGTGGTCATAAGTCCCCTAGAACTTAGAACTACTTAAACCTAACTAACCTAAGGACATCACAAACATCCATGCCCGAGGCAGGATTCGAACCTGCGACCGTAGCGGTCGTGCGGTTCCAGACTGTAGCGCCTTTAACCGCTCAGCCACTCCGGCCGGCTTGAGGGAAATATTTCGTGTGAATGGTATTGTTGAAGATAAAGAGTCATTGTGTGTAATTTTCATATAGTGACGAGTTTTGTATGTTTTGTAAATGATTACGCGATCGATGAAAAAGGCAAAAATGATGAATAGTGAGAATGACGAAATTGTTAACATGGTGAACTCGCCAACACAGGACAACAGTGTGATGAATAATGAAGTTGAAAACAATTTAATAAGTCGGGAGAATAGTCCGGAACCAATTCAAAACTTTTCACAACTAGAAAATTTTCAGAATTCGAGATTAACGACAGAAGATTCTGGAATAGTATCGAACACAGATAGTCTTACAGCTATGACAAAGGAAGCTGGTTTTGCGGGAAATGTTATGGGCGAAAAGAATTTCGAACCAGTTACTATGGAGCGGTTGATGAGTGCTATATTAAATATGGGATCACAGTTACGATCTGAAATTAAAACTGATATGGGAACAATGGAAACACGGTTAGGATCTGAATTAAAAACAGAGATAGGAACAATTAAAACAGAGATGGGAACTTTGGAAACACGGTTAGACTCACGAATAGGGACATGTTTCAAAAATATGAAAGATGAATTAAAGAAAGAAATCAGAGAAGAAGTACAACCGATTTTGAATGCTCACAATAATAGATTAGTTGCAGTAGAGATTAGACAAAGGGAACAGGATGGAGAACAGGAAGAAAGAGATCGCGTGATAGTACAGAAATTTTCAGAGTTAAATTTACAACGTGCAAAAGATAAGGAAGAAATATTTGAGAGAATCGAGGAATCCGTACCAAATGACAGAATAATTAATCTAACACAACAATATGAACAGTTAACTACCAAATGTGTCAATACTGAAACCCGAGTCGCGACACTTACGGAAGACGCAAATAAACAGAAAGAACAAATAGGTGATTTATCGGAAAGAGTTGAGGAGATTTCAGATAAATTGACAAATCTTAGTTTAAATGGGGACAGAGATGCAGATGATACAGCACCATTGCCATTTGCAGAAACTGAAGAGTACCAGAACATATATAAGCATGTTGAAAATCAGGGAAAATTTAATGAACGCGTTAAAAGGGAAGTTGAGGCATTAGAAAAGCAAGTCAAACAAATTGAAAGCAAAATCGTAGGAAAGGACGGTAGAAGAAATTTGGAATCACCGATAGCAGCGGGTTTTGAAAAAGTAATTTATTTCATTTACGAGATGCAACAAGAGAGCGCCAGGCGCGCGAACTTGACAATAATCGACATTTGTACTGGGACAGACGCGGTAGGTCTTTGTCGCCACGAGGCGAAAACTTTGACTATAAACATTTTTTAACTGTTCTGAAATTTAAGATCTTTCGCAAATCTAAGAATGACATACATCCATGTTCATGGCTAGCTCAATTTCTGTACGCACTTCCGCTAAATTTGCCATTAAGTCACAAACTAGAATTTATGTGCGGCTATTAAGGTCCTCAGGGGATTCACTACTCTTAAGTGAATATGTGCCGTAGCGAGCATAGGGCCCCGAGCTGTAGTGGTGCTATTTCTCTTTTAGTTTTCTGTACCGCTGCCTACTCTTTTACTATTCTTTGCATCTATCGAAACAACTCTTCAACTATCAATCTATCTAGAGAGTAAGTAAACAATAACCTGATATGACTATTTTACCTAAAAGTGATTTCGGAAATTACCGTTTGGACTTACTGTATCTTCAGCAGCATTCATTCGTAGCTTAAATGAAATTTTACCTGTTTATCTTCGTGACAATATTACTTCATATGTTGACTATATTCTTATTGCTAAACGTTCTTGGAGTGAGCATAACAAAATTTTGGATTCATTATTACGTATTTTTGCACGAGTTGGCATTACAGTTAACTTGGGAAAATCTGAATTTCGTCGTTCTCAGGTGAAATTTCTCGGTCACATTATTTCTACAGAAGGTATTCTTCCGGATCTACATCTATACTCCGCGAGCCACCTTACGGTGTGAGGCGGAGGGTACTTATTGTACCACCATCTGATCCCCCCTTCCCTGTTCCATTCACGAATTGTGCGTGGGAAGAACGACTGCTTGTAAGTCTCCGTATTTGCTCTAATTTCTCGGATCTTTTCGTTGTGATCATTACGCGAGATATATGTGGGCGGTAGTAATATGTTGCCCATCTCTTCCCGGAATGTGCTCTCTCGTAATTTCGATAATAAACCTCTCCGTATTGCGTAACGCCTTTCTTGAAGTGTCCGCCACTGGAGCTTGTTCAGCATCTCCGTAACGCTCTCGCGCTGACTAAATGTCCCCATGACGAATCGCGCTGCTTTTCGCTGGATCATGTCTATCTCTTCTATTAATCCAACCTGGTAAGGGTCCCATACTGATGAGCAATACTCAAGAATCGGACGAACAAGCGTTTTGTAAGCTACTTCTTTCGTCGATGAGTCACATTTTCTTAGAATTCTTCCTATGAATCTCAACCTGGCGCCTGCTTTTCCCACTATTTGTTTTATGTGATCATTCCACTTCAGATCGCTCCGGATAGTAACTCCTAAGTATTTTACGGTCGTTACCGCTTCCAATGATTTACCACCTATGGCATAATCGTACTGGAATGGATTTCTGCCCCTATGTATGCGCATTATATTACATTTATCTACGTTTAGGGAAAGCTGCCAGCTGTCGCACCATGCATTAATCCTCTGCAGGTCTTCCTGGAGTACGTACGAGTCTTCTGATGTTGCTACTTTCTTGTAGACAACCGTGTCATCTGCAAATAGCCTCACGGAGCTACCGATGTTGTCAACTAAGTCATTTATGTATATTGTAAACAATAAAGGTCCTATCACGCTTCCTTGTGGTACTCCCGAAATTACCTCTACATCTGCAGATTTTGAACCGTTAAGAATGACATGTTGTGTTCTTTCTTCTAGGAAATCCTGAATCCAATCACAAACCTGGTCCGATATTCCGTAAGCTCGTATTTTTTTCACTAAACGTAAGTGCGGAACCGTATCAAATGCCTTCCTGAAGTCCAGGAATACGGCATCAATCTGCTCGCCAGTGTCTACGGCACTGTGAATTTCTTGGGCAAATAGGGCGAGCTGAGTTTCACATGATCTCTGTTTGCGGAATCCATGTTGGTTATGATGAAGGAGATTTGTATTATCTAAGAACGTCATAATACGAGAACACAAAACATGTTCCATTATTCTACAACAGATTGACGTAAGCGAAATAGGCCTATAATTATTCGCATCTGATTTATGACCCTTCTTGAAAATGGGAACGACCTGCGCTTTCTTCCAGTCGCTAGGTACTTTACGTTCTTCCAGCGATCTACGATAAATTGCTGATAGAAAGGGGGCAAGTTCTTTAGCATAATCACTGTAGAATCTTAAGGGTATCTCGTCTGGTCCAGAGAAACTAGATGCTATTCGTAATTATGCTGTTCCTACCACAAAACGTGATGTTCGTAGTTTCCTTGGTGTCTGTAATTTTCTTAGACGCTTTGTTAAATTGGACGATTTGGTCACACCTAGTTTTTGCGATCTATCTGGAAAGTTCTTTTTAAACGAAAATCGGTCGACAACTCTGGTTAGTTTGTATTCCTGATGAGTGGGTTAATAAGCTGATTTGGTATACGCATTTCAGTTATGCACACTTTGGTCTCAGAAAATGCTTTCATAAATTACGAGAAAATTGCTACTTCAGTAATATGGAAAAACGTATTCGATCTGTTCTTGCCAAATGCAAATTATGTCAAAAGGCTAAGCCGCCAACAATTTCTCATAGAGTACCGTTGTTTCCTATCATTCCAGCGAAATTAAAGGACACGGCTGCAGTTGATTTGTTCGGTCCAGTGATTCGATCTACTAATGGTTTTGCGTACATTTTCGTAGCAGTGGAGTTGACATCAAAATATGTGTGTTTTACACCGTTACGCAAAGCAACAGCTCGTTCAGTATCTAACGCTTTCATCAAACATTTTCTTAAAGAAGTGGGTCATGTTGATAAGGTTATATCAGATAATGGATCACAGTTTCGTTCTAAAATTTGGCTTCGTACTCTACGGCGTCGTAAAATTAAACCAATTTTCATTTCACTTTTTCACCCCCAATCTAACGCTTCAGAGAGATGGATGAAGGAAATCAATAAATTGTGTCGTCTTTATTGTCATCAGAATCACAGAACGTGGGATCAGTATCTTCATATTTTTCAAAACATTCTGAATGAACTCCCTGATGACTCAACTTCTTTACCGTCTATACTGATATTAAAAAACAAAGCACCGACAAATCGCATTTCTGAAATCGTTCCTTTTCCGCCTACACGGAAACTGCGGCATTCTGAAATTGTCAACCTGGCTCTACGAAATATTACATCTGCGGCTGCTAGAAGAGAGAAATCAGCTAAGCGTCCTGGTCGTTTAAAAATCTTGTCAGTCGGTCAGAAAGTGTTAATTAAGTCTCATCGTTTGTCTCACAAAGGAAAAGGCTTGTGTCGCAAATTTTTTCTGCTTTATAACGGTCCATATAGAATTCGCAAAATTATTCATGATAACACTGTCGAAGTAGAAACTCTGAAATCACGACGCTCTAAGGGAATACATCATATATCTAACGTTAAAATTTTTGTGGAATGACATACTTTCGAGAAACCAACAGTTTACGTAAACATGCAGAGAATACAAGGATACCGCGCTGTGTTTTGGCGGCGCGGCGGCACATACTCAAAGCAACAGTGAAGTCTGCGCGCCGCACAGGGCAGTCGTCGACCGCAAACAATTGCTTTCTACGTCACGCGCCTACAGCTGATCGAGCGCTCGGTGCGAATGCACTGACAGCCGTAAACAAATACACAGTCTTTCTCCGAATAAAATCAGTATAAAGCTATAGTGACTTCATGAATTATGTTATTAACATTCAGTATTTTTCAGGATACGGTTCTATAAAATATTTAAGAACTTCAGGTAAATTCTGTGCGTGTCCGACGTTAAGACGACTTGCTATCGAGAAATTTTCAGGAAGAATGTAATTTCCAAGAAGAAACTAATAAACTAAAAAAAAAGGTAACTATTAATTGAGTTTATTTTTCAGGTAACATATTTCCACTTAGGTACGTACTTTAGACGTAATTTGCTGCTCGCGATTACGTGATTCATACTTTGTGCTAAATTTCATGTTCTATGAATTTACTTGTGAAGCGACGTGCTTGCATACGTTAACTGATTTTGACAATGATTATTAATGAACTGAGTTGTAACTTGTGTATATTATGCATCGCTTGGCTGCACTGCTTTTTCACTGATGTCATATTTTTTAATTATGTGCCTGCTGTGCCTATTTATTTAAATTATAATTGTCACCTGATTAATTGTGCTGATGTGGTTAGGTATGTAAGTTATACTTTGTGATTTATCTGCTTGCGCCTTCATGTTTACTTATTAAGATTACATATGAACATTTATTTGCTTACGATGATACGATGCTAATGACCTGTTTAGTACGTAAGATATATGTTTACTGCTATGCGTATGGATTGCACATTTACACATTTCTGCTTGTTGTCATAACTATACTTTAATTTGGTATATAGAAATGCTGATATACTGTGTATGAACATAGAGTTTAGGTCACACTATTGTATTAATTATAGATTGTTTGCTTGGCAGAGCCTCGTTGTAAGAATTGTGCTGCATCCACTTGTTGACATTCTGTTCACTACTGGTATATTTACTCGCTATTGCTTGCTTTGCTTACGCTCAGCGCCTTATATTTTTAAGATAAGAAAATGAACTGCTATAATTCGACGAACGACATTAGTACAAGAAACTTCATAGAAGTCACATAGATGGAGGTTTTATGAAAGCTGTATAAATGTATGCCAATAGGAAGGAAGCTAACGACATGACATACCAACACAGTTATTACACTGCATTTTTCGTGAGCAATTGAAATAGGAAGTGACACTTGACACAAGAAATACTCCACATGTTTGCTTCTGTTTGCCATAATTCTTGAAGTGGTGTACACACTGTGAAATATTAGGATCATTCACACTCCGTAATCGTACTTAATTACAGAGAGTTATTCGCACTAAGTCTGTTAGAGGTCATGTATGCATTCTTTGTTTATAATTCATAATGAGTAGAAGATTTTGGTCAGATGGATTACACAGAGGTTGTGTGTTGACAGTGTGTCTTCGGATTGTATGGGATGATGAGGTTTGCATTAGGATTTTATCTGTACTTATTCGAGGAGACTGACTCGAAGAAAGAGTTGTTATGGAAGTGAAATGATACTGGCAATAAGGTTTATATGTATCGACGTATTGAAGAGGTATTATTGAGGTATTGAGATTATATGAAGTTGATTGGAGTTTTGGTGTATAAGAGGTAAAATAAGTGAGGTGCATATTTTTTTTTTTTTTTGTTGGTCTATATGGAACAAGGAGGATGAAGATAGCAGACTAGAACACTAAAATGGAAGGAAGATTGTCTACACACACTTTGTTAAATCACTAAGCAGTATGTACTTTTTTTTTTTTTTTTTTTTGGAGAGAGGAAGCATTGCATATCTTGGCACACTGACAGTTGTTCAGCAACCGTACATTTTGATCTGGCTTGGCAAACATTGGTCTTGACATGATGACTATGACGTTGACTTAACTAATATTGACTGTTATACATTGCTGCCACTATCACTTGATACACATGATGAACATCAAATTTTGACAGAATTGCAATTGCACAGTTAACACTATTCAATTACACAGTAGTACTTAATGTGGATGAAAGATGAGTGAGTGTGTTTTGTGTGTTTTCCTTTCCTAATCCTACCCACCTATCTCCTAAATATTATTTTATTTGTTTGTAGTGGCTTGCACTGACACCCATAAATATTATAGGTTTACTGATGTTTGTGTATTTGTAATAGCAATATGACAATTATCTGATATCATTTGTGTGTTTGTTATGATTTGTATGTTTAGTGTAAAAGCATTTGTATGTGTATTCAAACTATTGTTCATGCTTGAACTGTCTGAGTAGTGATGGTGAATATTATGAACTGTTACCTGCACTTTTCAACATGATGTGTGACACTTAGAAATGTTTAATTTCTGCTGAAGAACTGTGTGATCAGTGATAGTAAATATTATGGACTGTTACTTGTACTTTTTCTACATGATTGGTGCCACTAGGACATGTTTAATTTCTGCTGATGAACAGTGTGATCAGTGATAGTGAATATTATGGACTGCTGTCTGCATCTACTCAACATTGCTGGGTGCCACTGATGGACTGCTTCTACTGAAATGATGTCACCTGATGGTGTCTGCACCTACTCAACATTGCTGGGTGCCACTGATGGACTGCTTCTACTGAAATGATGTCACCTGTTGGAGTCTGCACCTGTTCCACAATGCTGGGTGCCACCGATGGACTGCTTCTACTGAAATGATGTCACCTGTTGGAGTCTGCACCTGTTCCACAATGCTGAGTGCCACTGATGGACTGCTTCTACTGAAATGATGTCACCTGATGGTGTCTGCACCTACTCAACATTGCTGCGTGCTACTGCTGGAACTGTCAACCACTTGTTGTCAAAACATTTTATGTGAATATTTGTATACACTGATTTTTTGTGTATTACTGTTTGTGAAAAGTTATGAGACTCTTACCTGTACATATTCGTCATTGCTGACGCTATTGATTGAACTGTTTAACCACATAATACTTGTGTAAACTATTCTGTAAAGTCACATGTATGAAAGAATTTGTATTGCTTAGTGTATTTTATATATTAGGCTATTGAAAGGTCAGTGCAAAGCCAAAATTTTATCTAGTTATATGATATTTACGTATTAATATTATCTTTTATTTTTGTCTGTATTGTTTTGACGAATTTGGTGGTATTTTCACCACCAATGCTGGCAAAAATACCATCAAATTCTAGCCCGTGGAGGAAGGGCATATGAAAGGTGGCTACACTGAGCCACAGCGCCAAAGATCGCGCCAGAGAGTATTGTTCCGCCGCCTCCACGGGCAGTGATTATTGAAAAGTAGCGGCAGGCAGTTCTTGCCGAGAAGTTGTGGTGGACACTGCTTGTCGCTGAAGTTGGAGTGAGATGGGGTAGTAGTGAGTGTTTGTTCCATGTTTTATGCAGCTATTTGATGGGAGAGATAGCAGATGTTATTCTAATGGAGACATTGTAATGATCAGAGTGCATTTCGTCAATATAAATTAAGGTAACAAACTACTTTTATTTTTCTCTCTCATTATTTCAGTGACCTAAATAATGCACCATTACAGGTTCAGTCAACAAAGCATCTGGCTTGTGTTCTTGTATTAGAGTGTAATTTTGGTTTTCTTGCACAATTATAGTATTTCTAATTTTCTTTTATCACGTCAGTATAATTGGTATTTAAAAATTCTTGTCTTGTTGAAGAAGAACCGTGCCAGATGTGCGTTGAGTCATACTACCACATACAGAACAGCTACACTTGTGCTTTGTTGGTTTCGTAGGTTTTATAGTTGCTGGGGACTTAATTAATTAATTGTATTAACTGAAATTTTCATTTCATTCTTTGTTGTTGTTCT
This sequence comes from Schistocerca cancellata, assembly GCF_023864275.1. Lineage (NCBI taxonomy): Eukaryota > Metazoa > Arthropoda > Insecta > Orthoptera > Acrididae > Schistocerca > Schistocerca cancellata. The sequence continues at coordinate 42,041,149 of NC_064632.1, read as the reverse complement.
ATGCAGTCAGATTGCGTACTAATACTAGTCAGGGCCAGCCGTTTACGAAACAGCGTAATCGGACATACAGCGACAGAAAATTAAAAAGTATTTGCATTGCATTCTTATATCTTTATTTTAATTAAGCCCCCATGCAACATCACACACATCCATGCCCCAGGCAGGATTCGAACCTGCGACCGTAGCAGCAGTACGGTTCCGGACTGAAGCGCCGCCAAACACATCACATTCCATTCACATCTGCACCTGCCATCCGAGAGCAAGTAATGAACATTATATACTGTAATATTATGTGTCGTCTTGCACAACTGGTCGAGATTAGCAGCAGCTGGAGTAGGGGATTACCACCCCATGCATAGGCTGGTGCGAACCTCACAACACACACCTGTAGATGTGCCTTGACTGGGAAGCAGGGACTGAAGACAAATGGCGTCGCACTATTTTGAGAGGTGAATCGCGGTTCTTCACTATCCCGGATGACCATCACCGGCGAACATGTTGGCAGCTGTAGGAGAGGTCCCATTCTGCCAACGTTTTGAAGACGCACACAGCGCTTATTTCTGACATCATGGAAAGGAAAGCTTTCGCGCATGACCTCAGGTGAAGGCTGGTAGTGGTTGAGGGAACTCCCGTGATACAATACATCCTGTGCCCTTACGTATTACCTTTGATGAGACAGTATCGTGGGGCCATTTTTAATGGGACAATGCTCATCCACACATGTCTCTACGAACAGTCTGGGTGATGTTGAGGTTCTCTGGTGTCCTGCAAGATCTCCAGGGCTGTCCCTGATGGAACGTGTGTGAGACGAGCTCACACGTCAACTCCATCCCAGTACCAGTATCCAGTATTTCAAGGAACAGGTACCACCGCTGTTGGCCACTTTGCGTCAGGAGAGAGTATATTGTCTTTATGTCATCCTTCCCAAACAAATCGAAACAATCATACAAGCCTGATGGTGTACAACGCCATACTGATAAATGGGCTCATACTGCCAAGTTCTTTAAAAACATCGCATACCTCCTCAACACGATCTTTCGTTTCGTTTCCTCATACCATTCTGGGTGCTTCACAATTTTTGTCAAGCAGTATATTTTGGAAATACTATCTCATACCAAACTGCTTTTATGACGTTGTGCGGAATTTTGTCTGTTGACTGCTTCGACTCTAATGAGTCATCATCAGAAACAGAATCTTGATTTTAAATTAACACGATGAGGTTTCGAAGAGTCACGCTACATCCGTAATATTTGCTGGTTCTGATTACGAAACTGGTAAAGTGTCAACAATTCTGTCTAATGCGATCAGTTAAGAATGAAAAAGTACTTTAGAGAATACATTAGACGTAATTCCACTTCATCAAACGAAATTTTTGGTATAACTGCCTTGCACGATCCGTTCAATAGTAGCCTGCTGTGAATTATTACTAGCTTGCTCCTCAGTATTGTCGAAAGAAACTGTTTGCTTCACATTCTTAAGAAACCTAGCTTGGAAATCGTTTGTTTATAAAACTTCGCAGCAGACGTGGAAGGGTTCTCAGCGAAAGAGACCGACAATCAGATATTTTCCCACAATCTGGCAACTACTACTTTGGATTACTGTCACTAATGACCTAGCTCTCTTAGGGCGGTTATTCTGACACATTATGTTTCTCCACCAAGTTTCAACGCGCGTTATTAAATTTTGCTCATATGCCAGTGGCTGCCAGAATGTCACGCCGTCAAGTTTGTAGGATCCTCTACTAAGTAAAGAGAAGATCTATCTTTCCCAACTGGTGTATCTTTTACTGTGTGAGGCAAACGGGTAGATAAAATATGAAAACACTAAAAATGCAACACGTGACCATACCTAATACAGTGTAGGAAACCCTTGGCTTTCAAAATAGTTTCCAGTCTTCTCGGAATGGATAATAAACGTCCTGTATGGTTTGCAGGGGAATCTTATACTATTCTACCTGCAAAATAGTGGCAAGTTCAGCTAACGAAGATGGAGGTGGATAGCGTTCAAACATCCTTCCCTCCAAAATACAGCGCAAAAGTTCAGTAGTATTGAGATCTGGTGACTGTAATGGCCAGGGGAAATGCGGCAGTTCATCCTCGTGCTCACAAAACCAGACCTGGACGATGCGTGCTGTGTTAACAGGGACCCTGTCGTCTTGAAACAACACCACCACCATTGGGGAACTAACACTGTTCCATGATATGTACCTGATCAGCCAAAAACCTTGGCGGAGCATCCAGGAGCCCATACAATACCACGATATGACGCTCAAACCATCACAAAATTCCCGTAATGTTTCACTCTTGGGATGTTAACTCTGCCAGAAGTTGGAAACACTGTGAAACAAGATCCACCCGATCAAACTGCTTCCTTCCATTGCTCCCTTTACGGGTATTTGCATCAGTGTTGCGTGTTTTTGGAATTCCAACTCGCCCTGAAATTCCCTGATTATGGAGCGCACTTCATGTCGTTTTCGTGCAAACAGGGTTCGCGACTGCGACATTCGGTTCTGCAGTGACTTTTGCAGCTGTCGTCTTCTTATTTATCGTCACCCAGCCACGTTACGAGCACCAACAATTTGCTCACGTTCGTATTCACTTGTTGTTGTTGTTGTTGTGGACTTCAGTCCTGAGACTGGTTTGATGCAGCTCTCCATGCTAATCTATGCTGTGCAAGCTCCTTCATCTCCCAATACCTACTGCAACCTACATCCTTCTGAATCTGCTTAGTGTACTCATCTCTTGGTCTCCCTCTACGATTTTTACCCTCCACGCTGCCCTCCAATACTAAATTGTAGATCCCTTGACGCCTCAGACCATGTCCTACCAACCGGTCCCTTCTTCTTGTCAAGTTGTGCCACAAACTTCTCTTCTCCCCAATCCTATTCAACACCTCCTCATTAGTTACGTGATCTACCCATCTAATCTTCAGCATTCTTCTGTAGCACCACATTTCGAAAGCTTCTATTCTCTTCTTGTCTAAACTATTTATCGTCCATGTTTCACTTCCATACATGGCTACACTCCATACAAATACTTTCAGAAACGACTTCCTGACACTTAAATCTATACTCGATGTTAACAAATTTCTCTTCTTCAGAAACGCTTTCCTTGCCATTGCCAGTCTACATTTTATATCCTCTCTACTTCGACCATCATCAGTTATTTTGCTCCCCAAATAGCAAAACTCCTTTACTACTTTAAGTGTCTTATTTCCTATTCTAATACCCTCAACATCACCCGACTTAATTCGACTACATTCCATTATCCTCGTTTTGCTTTTGTTGATGTTCATCTTATATCCTCCTTTCAAGACACTATCCATTCCGTTCAACTGCTCTTCCACGTCCTTTACTGTCTCTGACAGAATTACAATGTATTCACTTAGGTCCGATATAATACACTCACAATTACACAGAACACTGTTCTGAGCACGAGTGCCACTGAAACTTATTGAGGTTAGTTTACAGGTTCTGTTAGTGTTCAGATACTACAGCTGCGCTGGCTCTTTCCACGGCAATACATTTTCATGTCATAGAGATCTTGTTGTTAACGCTCACGTATGTATGCTACTTTTACAAGTGGTTTTTGAGAATGGCGCAAGATCGACACGATTCATCAGATCTAAACTACTTCTTAAACATTACCGTATGCATTAAACAAGTACATATTTTTTTATGAAAAAGACATATGTCTCACACAGTTGATGGAGTGCTAACGAAATAAGTACAGCACGAAAAATGTAACTGTTTTGGATATACAGGGTGTACATGAAGTACGGGAACACTTTCAGTTATTTATTGTACAAGAACCAAACATTGCACAGGTATCATACATAAGTCATTTTGAAGAGAAACTCTGAAAGTTTTTTTTTTTCATGTATACCGCTGCAGCGTTGTTTGGTAATTTGCCGATATTCAGCCCTAGTCTCAAACATGACGAGTTCAGGTGCTTAGCGAGCTTTCTGTATGTTGGAGTTCGACAAAAAAAAATGTACTACAGCTGTTCAACGGCTGTTTAGAACCGAGTACGGCAAGAAGCCACCAACAAAGAAGGCCATTTACCACTGGCACAACAAGTTCGTTATGACGGGTTGCTTGTGCCTGGCAAAGAGAAGCGGACATCCCACTCTGAGTGAAGTGAATGTGGGGCACGTACGAGAGACATTCATAAGGAATCCAAAGAAATCGGTGGGTCGTACATCCCGTGAACTCTAAATGACTCCAATGACAAGTGTGAAAAGTCCTGCGACAGAAGCTGTATATGAAACCATTGAAATTGGAGCTAGTGCAGAAGCTCAATGACGACGACAAAGAGAAGCGTTTTGAGTTTTGCTCGCAGTTGCAACAACTGAATGAGGATGGGGATGGCATTGTTGATCGCTTAATTTATAGCGACTTTTCACACTAATGGGAAAGTGAACAGGCATATTTGTCGAATCTGGGGTACAAATCATCCATACGAATACTTTGAATATGAGCGTGATTCCTCAAAGGTAAATGATTTTTGTGACTCGTCACGTCGAAAATTGCACGGACCATTCTTCTTCGCCGAGAGCACTGTCAAGGATATTCCTACTTGGACATGTTGGAGCAATGGCTGATGCATCAAATGTAATCGGGCTTTCCGTTCATCTATAGGCAGGATGGGGCTCCACCCCATTTTCATAGTGAAGTTCGTGGGTACCTGAACACAGAGGAGCCGTATTAATGTATCGGCCGTGCTACAGAAGGGACAACTGCTTCATGACATGCCCTGCCCCATCACCAGAGCTCATTCCGTGTGACTTTTTTCTGTGGGGACAATTAAAGATCTGGTGTATGTACCTCCTCTACCACGTGATATAGCAGAGCTCCGGGAGAGAATACGCGAAGCGATTGCCGCTGTTGACGATGCCATGCTTGGACGGGTGTGTCAAGAACTAGATTCCAGAATGAAGAATTCGATTTCCTTATTGATGTCTGCCGGGTCACTCATGGTTCGCATATCGAATGTTTGTAGAAAAAAACTTTCAGAGTTTCTCTTCAAAATGCAATATGTTTGATATCTGAACAATGTTTAGTTCTTGTGCAATAAATAATTGAAATTGTTGCCGAACTTCATGTACACCCTGTACAGCTACAGCACTATGTCTCTAAACAAGTACCGCACTGTTCCTGTGGGTTCGTATTCTCCTTACTGAAACTGTAACGCCCGACTCTCCTTTGTTGGGGGTTATACAAGACTCTACTCACAAACTTCCGACGAAGCATCCTCGGACACTGCATCGGGCGTGTTCCAATAGATTAAACTGCTGTTCCATATTTAACTTACGCGGCTGTAGTTAAATGTCTGTTTTTATTTCAACAACAAGGGAGAGAAGGCCAATTTAGCCCTGGGACCAGCGGACAAGATTTAGGTAGCTTTTCAGTAATCAGCTCTCTCGTCTCCCTCTGTCTCGCACCTGCCACCCCTCCTCTCCGCCAAACGCTCAAGGCTCTTGCCAGTATAAAGGGCTGTGTGCGCATGCGCAACTCAGTCAGCGAACCACTGAAGCTGGGCAAAACAAAGAGCAGAAACTAAAAATTAAATGTGATTAATTTTCATTTATTACAAATTTTCATGTTTACTTTATACATAAAACATACCGGTTAAACAAAAACTTATGCATAAACATTAGTGAAATGTCAATAAACGCTCAGAATTATTTCAGGCCACATTTACGTAACGGCTGCATTTTTCACGTGCAGAATGTGACGTCAGTAATTGGAGCGCTAAGTGTTCGAAGCAGTGGTTCACAGCCCAGCGCCAACAAAGCACAACAGGTACGATGTAACAAGAATAAACAAAACTTTGAAAGACTACTCGTAGTAGATGCTGTCCGGCTTGTTTTGATAGTCTCACTTGTTCCAGCGTGGCGTAGAACGGAATGCTGAAACGTTCAAGACATACAAATAAACTCGCGCATTACAGTACGAAAGAGTACCACGTGGCTATTAAGTAGTCGTGGCAGTGATTTGCACCTCACGAGGGGGTCTTCTGAACTCTGCGTGCGGTGTGCTACAGGGTACCTGGTGTATGAGTATTAAAATCACTTTCCCTTCTTTGTGCTTCATTCACATATAGTGCAAGGAACCACAGATGGTCCGTAACCAATTATAAGCACATTTCTTTCCCAATTTGCCCTCGTGATCATTACGTGTTCTATACGCGAGTTAACTTCTTAGTTTTTAATGTTGTAATATTAGTAATTTTCGCCTCACAAACATTAATATACGCTCAATAGTAAACGCCTGATGGCCTAAAGTTATCGAACAATTGTAAAGTAAAAGAAATGAACCATCGCATAGCAGCGACAGAATCTATTATTCTTTATCTTTGCCGTTCTTGCGCGGTGCCAGTAAATCTCTATGTACATGTATCGATTAATGGTGTAAAAAAGAATTCTGTTGTTTAAAGACAAATGAGGCTTTTGGCGCCTCACCTTTTACTGTTTGTATTCCATGAGAGGCGGACGCGGACTTGCTGCGTTCCGCAACTGTATTTTATATTCTATGCGAAAGTATTGAGTGAATATGCTAATTGTTATTTTTTCCAATCAGAAAACATGTAGTTCCTTGTAACTGATATCGAACAGACAGCGTCAAGAGGACATTTTGACTGTTATGTATAAAGTATCTAACCACAATGGTCATCTATTGTAATTTAATATGAAAAGGTACGTAGCATTAAAAAACGTGTGTTAAAGATAAGTGTGCTTATTTTCGTAAATTAACCTTGATAATTCCAGCTCCTTGTTTAGTTGAATGTTAATTATTTTGTGTTACTTCATCATCAGAAATTACGATCACGCTGATGGGCCGAACGCAGCATGAGGCAGAAGGAACATTATCGTTTTCCTATTATTTCTGAACCAACTCTTTTTTTAATTGTGTAGTGTTGCATTTCTTTTTAAAGTCTATAAATCTTCTGGTCCCTTAGTGTTGATCCGGGTATGACTACATCGCGACTATAAAAAATGCACAGAAATGATAATGTTTCTTCCGAACGATCTCAAATATATATCAATATGCTGCTCTTATTCAGGTATTTAATGCTCAACGTATGTTATTATAATAGTGTAATCAATCCCTGATTCTGTTGCCAAGTGGCCCACCAAAATATTCATTTTTCGACATTTTTTTAAAATATAAAATAACAATTCTTTTTTATTTTCGTCCCCCAAGAGCAACGCTACAATGTTACTGGGCTACTTCTGGCATACATCAGTTTTTCTACTCGCTTTGAAATTTATCTGGGGTTTAATAGAAGTTTATAACTCGTTCAAAACCTTTTAGGAGCCCCCGTTAGTGTAAGTAAGTATTTAGTGAAACCCACGGATTCCTTAAAACGGAGAACTTAATTTCCTGTATTTAGTATCATTGTCTTGTACATGGGTGTAGGTCCTTGGATTCTCTTAGGAGACAGCTGAGGTTTTTCTCCTGACGGATCTATGGGAGAAAATAAATGAAATATTTTTTATGTGTTTTAAGTGTTTCTTTGCTAGTTAAGAACAAAAATACACGCCACCACGAATATTGATTACTAGCGAACACTGCAATGCATCATAAATGCTAAATATGTGTGGTAACAGATTATACATCGTGGATATAAATCGTAAAATCATCCCCCCCCCCCCAGTTTCTCTCTGCTTCAATCCTCCTCCCACTTATCTTTGCCCATCTCGTCCTCCTCCCCTCCCTCCCGCCTCCCGACACAGTGCATCATCCCCTCCCGCATCTCTTTGTTCATCTCGTCCTCCACTTTTGTATGTCCATTCCCTTGACTCCCTCTCGGTCTTCCTACCCTTCTCTCTGATTTTACGCTTGTTAATTGTTACTTAAGTTAAAATCTTCTTGGTTGTTAGGCCGCGTCATAATTCCTCCTAAAATAATTGTTCCACCCCGTTGCTGGGATCTTCTTCAGGATGTTTCGGTGTCCATCATTGCTACACCGATAGTGTACACGGAAACATCCTGAAAAAAGGCCCAGCAGAGGGGTCGAAAAGTCGATTATTTTAGAAGGAAATGCGACGCGGGCTAACAACCCAGATGATTTTAACTTTAGTGACACCGACCACGAAACCCTACAGACTTACACATTGTTAACTGTTGTTGCAAACGAAACTTTGACTCTGAACCGTGGTCACTTAAAATGACTGGGTAAATCGACTCAGATCGTTGTTGTTCTGGATTAGAGAGGCATCTTCCCAGCTCCTGGATCTGTGAGAAAAGTAGCTTCAATGACAGTATGTCGCATGGTTTCCATCTGTGAATAGGTTGGAGTACAAAGTTTTGGACGATTCAGTCTCTGTAGCAGTATGTTAATCAAAAGCCAATAAGCCATAAATACAATGATTCAATCAATCCCCCTTTTGTGTAAAATCGCAGAAACTGGTACACCTGCCTAACATAGTGTAGGGCCACCGTGAGAACGCAGAAGTGCTGCAACACGACGTCGCATGGACTTGACTAATGTCTGAAGTAGTGCTGGAGGGAAGCGACACCATGAATCCTGCAGGGCTGTCCATAAATCCGTAAGACTACGAGTCGGTGGAGATCTCTTTTGAGCAGCACATTGCAAGGTATTCCAGATATGCTCAATAATGTTCATGCCTGGGAGTTTGGTGTATTTAAACTCAGAAGAATGTTCCTGGAGCCATTCTGCAGCAATTCTGAAAGTTTGGGGTGCCGTATCGTCCTGCTGGAATTGCCCAAGTCCGTCGGAATGCACAGTGGACATGAATGGATACAGGTGATCAGACAGGGTGCTTACGTACGTGTCACTTGTCAGAGTCATATCTAGACATATTAGGGATCCCATATCACTTCAACTGCACACGCCCCTCACCATTACAGAGCCTTCACCAGATTGGACATTCCCCTGCTGACATGCGGGGTCCATGGATTCATGAGGTTGTCTCCATACCCGTACAAGTCCATCCGCTCGATACAATTTGAAACGAGACTCGTCCGACGAGGCAACATGTTTCCATTCATCAACAGTCCAATGGCGGTGTTGACGTGCCCAGGCGAGGTGTAAAGCTTTCTATCGTGCAGTCATCAAGGGTGCACGACTGGGCCTGGCTTCGAAAGCCCATATCGTTGATGTTTCACTTAATGGTTCGCACAGGGACACTTCTTGATGGTCCAGCATTGAGATCTGCAGCAATTTGCGAAGGGGTTGCACTTCTGTCATGTTGAACGATTTTCTTCAGTCCTCATTCATCCCGTTCTTGCAAGATATTTTTCCGTCCTCAGCAATGTCCGAGAATTTTTATTTTATCGGATTCCTGATAATCACGGTACACTCGTGAAATGGTCGTACGGAAAATCCCCACTTCATCGCCACCTCAGAGATTCTGTGTCCCATCGCTCGTGCGCCGACTATAACATCACGTTCAACCTCACTTAAATCTGTATAACCTGCCATTGTAGCTGCAGTAACACATCTAACAACTGCGCCAGACACTTGTCTTATACAGGCGTTGCCGACCGCAGCGCCGTATGTAACACCATAGCTCTAATGCTGTACGGATTTATTTTGCTTTTGTTTTGGTTTAATGTTATAACATTGAGCTTCTGTAAATGTGTTTGATTGAATCAATTACACAAAATTATATACTCCTTTCTTTGTTGAAACTTCGATGTCATAATTTGATTCTATGCAATGTAATGTTGTTTGTTGTTGTAGTCTTCAGTCCTGAGACTGGTTTGATGCAGCTCTCCATGCTAATCTATCCTGTGCAAGTTCCTTCATCTCCCAATACCTACTGCAACCTACATCCTTCTGAATCTGCTTAGTGTATTCATCTCTTGGTCTCCCTCTACGATTTTTACCCTCCACGCTGCCCTCCAATGCCAAATTTGTGATCCCTTGATGCCTCAGAACATGTCCTACCAACCGATCCCTTCTTCTGGTCAAGTTGTGCCACAAACTACTCTTCTCCCCAATCGTATTCAATACTTCCTCATTAGTAATGTGAACTACCCACCTAATCTTCAACATTCTTCTGTAGCACCACACTTCGAAAGCTTCTATTCTCTTCTTGTCCAAACTATTTATTGTCCATGTTTCACTTCCATACATGGCTACACTCCATACAAATACTTTCAGAAACGACTTCCTGACACTTAAATCTATACTCGATGTTAACAAATTTCTCTTCTTCAGAAACGCTTTCCTTGCCATTGCAAGTCTACATTTTATATCCTCTCTACTTCGACCATCATCAGTTATTTTGCTCCCCAAATAGCAAAACCCCTTTACTACTTTAAGTGTCTCATTTCCTAATCTAATTCCCTCAGCATCACCCGACTTAATTCGACTACATTCCATTATTCTCGTTTTGCTTTTGTTGATGTTCATCTTCTATCCTCCTTTCAAGACTCTATCCATTCCATTCAACTGCTCTTCCAAGTCCTTTGCTGTCTCTGACAGAATTACAACGTCATCGGCGAACCTCAAAGTTTTTATTTCTCCTCCCTGCATTTTAATACCTATTCCGAATTTTTCTTTTGTTTCCTTTACTGCTTGCTCAGTATACAGATTGAATAACATCGGGGAGAGGCTACAACCCTGTCTCACTCCCTTCCCAACCACTGCTTCTCTTTCATGTCCCTCAACTCTTATAACTGCCATCTGATTTCTGTACAAATAGTAAATAGCCTTTCGCTCCCTGTATTTTACCCGTGCCGCCTTTAGAATTTGAAAGGGAGTATTCCAGTCAACATTGTCAAAAGCTTTCTCTAAGTCTACAAATGCTAGAAATGTAGGTTTGCCTTTCCTTAATCTTTCTTCTAAGATAAGTCGTAGGGTCAGTATTGCCTCACGTGTTCCAACATTTTTACGGAATCCAAACTGATCTTCCCCGAGGTCAGCATCTACCAGTTTTTCCATTCGTCTGTAAAGAAGTCGCATTAGTATTTTTCAGCTGTGGCTTATTAAACTGATAGTTTGGTAATTTTCACATCTGTCAACACCTGCTTTCTTTTGGATTGGAATTATTATATTCTTCTTGAAGTCTGAGGGTATTTCGCCAGTCTCGTACATCTTGCTTACCAAATGGTAGAGTTTTGTCAGGACTGGCTCTCCCAAGGCCGTCAGTAGTTCTAATGGTATGTTGTCTACTCCCGGGGCCTTGTTTCGAAATGTAATGTATCTATCACTTAAATTCTTTGTCCCAATTGGAGGGAGACAAAACTTACTGTATATATTTGCAATTCGTTTAAGTAATTTTTTATAGAAATGTCAATATGTGCCAATGTTCTGTTTTATTTAAAATGTTTGTTTGCTGTTACGTAAACTGCTGACCTTCACTTAGGATTCTTAGTTATTTTGTGTGTAGGAGATAGTGTGGTTCCCCTCGGGAACGGAACTGAGTAGCGCGCGCAAATTGTGGTTGCCCTAGGTAGAAAAGGTGGAAACAAGTCAGTCGGCGACGAGCTACCAAACTGAGCACTGCCATGTAAAAAGTTGTATATTGTGCTGGTTCCGAGAGAGGCTTTTTCTGCCACTGTCCAATGCCTCGGATGGATGGATAAATAGCTGGAACGATTCTGGAATTGGTATCCATCATCGTCACCAAGAAGGGACAGAGTCCAGCAATTCTGCCTGCAAATCCACCTACCAACATGTAGATTCCATCACATTGCGCAATCACTGTAACGGAATACTACTGGATGTTACGGTATATTGATAATTTTTACTTATGGACCGTCTGACAGCAACTGAATAAAACACAATTTTAGTGCCATACGCGTTTCGCCATTATTTTCTGCAAGGCATCATCAGTGGCCTGGAATATGTACATATGTTAGCTATTTTACTTACATTTTTGTCATTGTGCCTACAGGTTATAAACAGTTCTGATGGTTGGTATTTCCTATCAAGCAGTAATGTTTTGAACTGTACTTACAGGTTGCGTGGACAATTTCTTACATATTACGCTCCTGTTGCATTTTTGATGTTGTTCTTCTTCTTATGAACGCCAACTTGCTGTTTTTTCCAGATTCCACAGCACCATGCACTGAACGCTTGTTTTAATGCAATGTTTTGGTTTCTGTTGCCGACTGTCAAATGTTTTTGCCAAAGATCGAATGTTATTGCCAAACTTATGAGTGTAACTATTGAAGTATCTGTGGTCTGTTCGTGTATGCATTTGTGTGTGCGTTTGTGTATGTGAGTGTGTGTGTGTGTGTGTGTGTGTGTGTGTGTGTGTGTGTATTTTGGTGTTATATAATTTTTTTGCTGTGTGTGTGTGTGTGTGTGTGTGTGTGTGTGTGTGTGTGTGTGTGTGCGCGTGTGTGTCTCCAGATGGTATGGGGACGAGTTTTATTTTTTATTTTTTGTTTTACGTTATCATTTCCTTTACTAAGTGTAGTAGGGAGCCTGTGTTGATGTGTGTTTGTTCATTTATCACATGTTTGTTTTCTGCTATGGCTTTCTGGATGTGGAAGTTTTCTTGCATTTGTATAAGATGTTTGTCATGGTTGCTTATTCTCATTATTTTCATTTCTTGTTCCATGTTTGTAGGATGATGGTTGTAGTGTTTTAAATGCTCTGAAAATGTGGAATGGTTTGTTTCATACTTCCAACATCTGATATGTTCTTTGTATCTTGTTTGAAAATTCCTGCATGTCATGCCTATGTATACTGCATCACAACTTTGACATTCAAGTTTATATATTCCTGATTGTTGGAATTTGACCCTCTTGGTAGCTGGCTGGCTTAGGTGTGATTGAAGGATTTGCCCAGGCTTGTATGCTATTTTGAAGCCCTGTCTCTTTAGGATGTTTGCAACTCTGTGTGTTACTTTATGTGTGTAGTTCATGGTGTACCATCTGGTTCTTTTCTGTGTGGTGTTGTCATTGTGTGTGTTTGTTGAGTGTGTTTGTAAGTTTTCAGCTTGTGAGTTCTTTTGTATTGTGGAATTGTTGTGTTTGTTTTTTATTTGTGTTTTTATTTTTTGATTGAGCTTGTGTAGCACATGTGTGTCATACCTGTTGTTCCTAGCTATTTGTATGATTGTACTCATTTCTTGTTCATAGTTTCTCTTGCTGAGTGGGATTCTCTTTAATCTATGTAACATGTGTCTTAGTGCTGTAAGTTTCTGGCTGTGGGGGTGGTTAGATGTAGAATGTATTATTGTGTCTGTGGCTGTTGGTTTTCTAAAGATGTTAAATGTATGTTTACCATTTTCTTTTTGAATTGTAATGTCAAGAAAATTTATTTGATTTTCTTGTTCTTTTTCAAGTGTGAATTTTACGTTCTGATGAGCTTTGTTTATTTCTGAGTGGAGTTCATCTATTTTTTCACTTGGCTCATCTACCAGACAAATAATGTCATCCACGTATCTGTACCAATATATGATTTTGAAACTTTCATTTTTGGTTATCTTATCAAATATCTGATTTTCTAGGTGACTGATGAAAATGTTTGCTAGTGTTCCTGATATTGGGGACCCCATGGGCAGTCCATCAGTTTGTAGATAATATTCTTTCTCAAACTGAAAGTAGTTTTGTTCAGTTGTCAGTCTGAGCATATCTGTTATTTCTTTTATTGTGTCTGTGGTGAGGTTGCTGTGGGATGAGAGATTTTGTTCTATGATTTCTATTGTTTCTGTGATAGGGATGGAGGTATACATATTTTCCATATCGAATGAAATCAGTGATGCTGTGTGTGGTACCTGTATGTTCTGTATGTTTTCTATTAGGTTTCCTGTGTTTATCACTGTTCTGTCGTTTTCTACTTTATTGGATGTGTTAGTGTGCTCAAATATAAGGTAACTTATAACTGAATTTATGTACCTACCTTGATTTTTTCCCTATCACAACACCTCTCAGGTTCCTCTCCATTTGAACTATGATTACCGAGTGTCCTAGTTGGTGGAAAAAATGAAAGCCTCACAACATTAAATAATGCTGTTTGATCTTTGGTAAGAAGGGAGTGTTCAGATTTACTGTGGATTTAGTGAAATTGTGGGAGGTAGTAAATGTAGTTTTGTGAAAGCCTCCCAGGGATTGAAACAGTCTAATTTAAAGTTTTGTGGAGTTTCAAAGTCATCTATTTAATCATTTACTTGAAAGTAGAAGATTGTGGTAATAAAGACAATTTGCAGTTTCTTTTAAAGATTAAAAGCTGTTAAAACTGAGGCTTATAAAGAATTGCAGTGCTGTCTGCAGTAAATTTTAAAAGGTGAGTCAGTTTCTTGTAAATTTGGCAACATTGTGTCTCACTCTAGTAAAAGTCGTGAACTGCATTTATGGAAAGTTATATACTCATGCTTGCTAAGCACTTCTTTCTTTTGGGTGTTGAAAGTGCATATTAATAGTGTAATAAAATCCACAGGTTATCCTTTACCACTATTTATGAAAACAATAATTTCTTTATTCAAAAGAAAGTGAGAAGTAACCTGTTAGTGAATTTCATTTAACTTTCATTCTAAACAGAATAGTATTTAGTTGAGAGATACTTAACCTGTGACAAGTTCATAATTTTGCAGTGAACAACATTTATAATTCTATGTCAAATAGGAAAGTGTTTGAAAAATAATACTTAACCTATGTCCAATTTATGATTCTGCAGTGAATATTAATAGTAATGTTATAAAGACCATTTAGTGTGAATAAGCCCTGAAAGTAATAGTGTGTTTCGTTATCTGTTAAATTTTTGCAAATACTCGTAGATTGTGCTGCTCTAGCTGTTAGTTCCAACTTTAACGTTAACATATGCAGGTGTCAGAGTTCATTGCACTTGCGTGTGGTAAAGTATAGGTTGTGTTTATCCGTTAAAGTTACTCATACCTACTTTCTTAAGCAAGAACGTTAATCTTTCTCTTGCCTAATTAGGCTGGCGACCGTTTTCCTTATTCTTTAAACAGTGTATCTAGGTAAAACATTATTTGTTACTATTTGAATAATTACGTAATTCTGACGTTCACTTCCGATAAGCCACCTCCGTTAGGTACAACACGGTGAACATAACAAAATTCCTCTCAGAGGGTAACACTGCTCTGTTGCTTTATACCATAATTGCTTTAATAAGATAGTTTTATTTCACAATCTGTCTCCAACTTTAAGGTTATGGTACAGCAGTAGCATACAGTAGTGTTATACGTGGCTTTTCCGTGACAGGACTAATTGTTCTGTTGGGGCATCGTACGTACTAAGCCAAATTTGGTATTTGATTGAATAAGCTACGTAAATGCTGTTGCAGTGTTACGCGTATTCTGCCGGCTTATAATCTCTGTAAATGAACACACATGCCTATACCAGTTTCTTGTGCGCTTCAGTGTATATATATGACACAGTTTGTCTAACAGGAGAAAGGTGGTGATTGAAATTTTGTGACAGTGTGGGACGAAGTGTTTCGGCAGTGCAACGGGTGTATGCACAATGGCTCACGCAAGGCCGTAGAACACAATGGGATGACAAACAAACCTGTTGGAGGAACATCCGCAACTGAGCGTTATACCAGAGGTTGAAAATACCGCTTTAGTTGTAGAGTTCGTTTATTATCACACGACCGGTTTCGGGCTCTTATATGCCCATCTTCAGGTGTCGTAACTTAGTGCTGTGGCCCCCGAGCGCCGCGGTGGACGTGTACTAGGCGCGGTGTGCTACCTGTGGGCGCAGAACACTATCAGCGGTAGCAATCTGACGCCGTTTTTTACGGGATGGGTTACGTGCACATCGTCCACTCCTCTGGCTTCCTCTGACGAATGTGCTGTAACACGTTAGACGGCAATGGTGTACGGAATGCTGTCACTAGGGACAGCCGAGCGATTAAAGGCGCTACAGTCTGGAACCGCACGACCGCTACGGTCGCAGGTTCGAATCCTGCCTCCGGCATGGATGTGTGTGATGTCCTTAGGTTAGTTAGGTTTAAGTAGTTCTAAGTTCTAGGGGACTTATGACCACAGCAGTTGAGTCCCATAGTGCTCAGAGCCATTTGAACCATTTGAACAGTAATGGCAACAGGTAATGTTTTTAGACAAATCCAGGTTATGTTTGTTTGAAAAAGATGATCGCGTTTTGGTTCGCTGCAGACAGGATAATCGATATCACAATGACTGCATTCGTACAAGACATACAGCGCCAACTGAAGGCCTTGCTGTGTGGGATGCTATTGGGTAAAACCAGAAACCACAGTTGGTATGTGTACAGGGCTCTGTGACTAGTGTGACCTATGTGAATGATATCCAGCGACCCGTAGCCATACCCTCTGCACAACATGCCAGAAGCAATTTTCAGCAAGGCAATGCACGACGATATGTTGCTGCACGAACATGTGCGTTCTTGGTGTCACAGGATGTCAACCTTTTGCCCTGGCGCGGCAAATCAGCAGACTTGTCGCTAATCGAAAATGTGTGGGATAAGGTGAAATGAAGGGTGCAGTGCTGTGATCCAATTCCAACCACCACAGATGAACTTTGGAACCAGGTGAATGCAGCATGGATGGCTATACCACAGGACGCCATTCACACCTTATACGTGTCGATGCCTTCACGCATGGAACAAGTTATCAGGACCCGTGGCGGACCCTGTGACTACTAGGCAACAGGACACATGCTTAACTGAGGTGACTGAAATGCTAATCATTTCCACAGAACATGCTAATGCACATATGTTGTGAATATGAACGTGATATCACTAGTCGTTTTTTTTCTGAACATGAGTGTATTTTGATCTCTGGATCCAACTGAGATAGCTCATTTATCTCAAGGAGGTATTTATAAATTGTAATTAACCCAAATGTTACAGCACTTTTCTGTCATAAGTTTGGCAGGATTAGTTCCCAGAACATATTTATCTGCAAAATATTACTTCACTGTGAATATGACGTGGCTCTAATCTGTTATATATACAAAGCAGAGAGTATGTGTGTATGTTTCGAATCTTTCCCCAAACCCTTAGATCGATTTCAACCAAATTAGGCACAGAAACAGCACGCCATACGAGTTACAATACTGTCGTGTTTACAACCTTCTAGTTCAAATAGAAGCAGAGATATGGGGAAAAACATGTTTTACCAGCCCCTTGTGTACAGGCTGCCCTGCATGACAGGAATGTTGTATGGGAACTGTACTGGCCTGCAAATCAACCTGCTTTCTGTGGCAGTCTACACGTCAGAGGCAAGAAATGGTTTTCTGGGGTAATGAGCAGGTGGGAAAGAAAGAAGGAAATATGGTCAGAAGGAGGGGGGATGAAAGTGTGGTCAGAGAGACAGGAGACAGGGTGGAGGCGACGGACAAAAGAGGGGAAGGAGGAGATGAAGGGATGGAGAGAGTGGGTAGCAGGTGAAAGATGAGGTGGACAGACAGAGTAGTAGTCATAGAGAGGGAGAGGAGGAAGTGTGTTCAATATATGTGTCAAATGCACATGCGGCTTTAGCTGTGGTGAGAAGGCTAGTTGCTAATAAATGTAATCAACCTTAAGGACAATCTCGAGATAGGAAATCGAAAGCGAAAAATTGAGTAATGTTTACACAGATGTTGGAGTATATATTATGTGAATTGATTATCACTGAAAGAAACTGGATCGTCCCAATAGTGTGGTGCCAACAAAATAAACACCTTCCGAACAGGCCTTGAAGGTGTAACGGTATCGACCGGCCGCCACGTCATCCTCAGCCCTTAGGTGTCACTACAAGCAGATACAGAGGGGTATGTGATAAGCACACTGCTCTTCTGGTTCAAAATGGTTCAAATGGCTCTGAGCACTATCGGACTTAACATCTGAGGTCATCAGTCCCCTAGAACTTAGAACTACTTAAACCTGACCAACCTAAGGACAACACACACATCGATGTCCGAGGCAGGATTCGAGCCTGCGATTGTAGCAGTCTCGCGGTTCCGGACTCTGCTCTCCTGGCCTTTGTCAGTTTTTTGCGAGCAGTGCCACTACTTTTCAATCAAGTATCTCCTCAACTGGCCTCAAAAGGTCTGCTAACAGCACTCAGCAGATTCAGACAGTGACCCATCCAAGCGCTAGCAAAGCCTGACAGCGCTGAACTTCGGCGATCTGATGGGAACCGGTGTTAAAATACAATATCGTTAATAAATACTTCTGGAGACTGTAGTAGACACTGGTTTTCATAGTGCAATAGCTCAGCAAGTGGCCTACATCCATGTACCATGTTTTTCTGTCACGTTCGTATTTATATTTCTCACTCTTGTTCGTGGTGCATCATGTGGTCAAAAGTATCCGGACACTGTTGCTCTAAGGCACACGGTAATCAACGGCGTAAAATTTCTTGATATTGTTCTGCATTTTCTTAAGCGCGATAAGAGGACCAAACGCTAACCACGATAAACACCCCATACCGTAACACAATCTCCTCCATATTTCACCATTGGCACTAAAGATGATGGCAGGTAACGTCCTGTGGACATTCGCGAAATCCAAACCCTTTCATTAGATTGTCACAGGATATAGTGTGATTCGTCACTCCAAATCACTCTTTTCAAGTCATCTACTGCCGAGTTCCGTTGCTCTTTACACCACACGTCACTTAACACCAACTGCAGAAATGTACTCCAATCATTTTAATTACTAACCAACAGTAGCTGTGCTAGCTACAGTGCTGGTGAAACTTTGGGATCTGAGAATGATTCATTCCACTGATTTCATGCGATTTTTCACATCCGCCGTCCACTATGCTCGATGGTCCCTTTGTGTGAGTTCATGAGGGCCATTCTGGCCTTGGTTAAGCTTTGGTTCCTCATTCGCATTTCCACGTCACAGTCACATAACAACAGTCGATTTACGCAGTTTTAGAAGGACTAAAGCCGACCTCGGGGAAGATCAGTTTGGATCCCGTAGAAATACTGGAACACGTGAGGCAATACTGACCTTACGACTTATCTTAGAAGAAAGATTAAGGAAAGGCAAACCTACGTTTCTAGCATTTGTAGACTTAAGGAAAGTTTTTGACAATGTTGACTGGAATACTCTCTTTCCAATTGTAAAGGTGGCAGGGGTAAAATACAGGGAGCGAAAGGCTATTTACAATTTGTACAGAAAGCAGATGGCAGTTATAAGAGCCGAGGGACATGAAAGGGAAGCAGTGGCTGGGAAGGGAGAGAGACAGGGTTGTAGCCTCTCCCCGATGCTATTCAATCTGTATATTGAGCAAGCAGTAAAGGAAACGAAAGAAAAGTTCGGAGTAGGTATTAAAATCCATGGAGAAGAAATAAAAACTTTGAGGTTCGCCGATGACATTGTAATTCTGTCAAAGACAGCAAAGGACTTGGAAGAGCAGTTGAACGGAATGGACAGTGTCTTGAAAGGAGGATATAAGATGAACATCAACAAAAGCAAAGCGAGGATAATGGAATGTAGCCGAATTAAGTTGGGTGACGCTGAGGGAATTAGATTAGGAAATGAGACACTTAAAGTAGTAAAGGAGTTTTGCTATTTGGGGAGCAAAATAACTGATGATGGTCGAAGTAGAGAGGATATAAAATGTAGACTGGCAATGGCAAGGAAAGCGTTTCTGAAGAAGAGAAATTTGTTAACATCGAGTATAGATTTAAGTGTCAGGAAGTCATTTCTGAAAGTATTTGTATGGAGTGTAGCCATGTATGGAAGTGAAACATGGGCGATAAATAGTTTGGACAAGAAGAGAATAGAAGCTTTCGAAATGTGGTGCTACAGAAGAATGCTGAAGATTAGGTGGGTAGATCACATAACTAATGAGGAGGTATTGAAAAGGATTGGGGAGAAGTTTGTGGCACAACTTGACCAGAAGAAGGGATCGGTTGGTAGGACATGTTCTGAGGCATCAAGGGATCACCAATTTAATATTGGAGGGCAGCGTGGAGGGTAAAAATCGTAGAGAGAGACCAAGAGATGAATACACAAAGCAAATTCAGAAGGATGTAGGTTGCAGTAGGTACTGGGAGATGAAGAAGCTTGCCCAGGATAGAGTAGCATGGAGAGCTGCATCAAACCAGTCTCAGGACTGAAGACCACAACAACAACACAACAAAATGTCCCTGATGGATTTATTACTCAGATGATATCCAGTGAGCAGCCCATATTGAAAATCACCGAATTCTTCTGATCAACCCAGTTTGTTGTTATCACCTATCTACGAGTAACACATTCCTCCCCATCTCCTTTTACAGTAGTGTCGTGACATCAATGGTCTATTCCGCATTACATAGGGGTGTTCGGATACTTTTGCGCAGATAGTGTAAGACAAGTATCTAATGGGTGCTGACCATTTTCTCCATCTGTTAGCTTCTTCCATAATCTGCTGATAACTTCGTCTATTTTTAATGTCAGTCCAAGTCGTTGCCTTCCTCTCACTCCCTGCCCTGCAATTTTCTCTTTGTTCCTATGTTGCTGGCAGTTTCTTCACAATATACGTCCCAGCCAAAGGCTTTTACTGATATCATTTTCACTGTTTTTATCCTCCCATTCTCAGAAGTACTCCTTCAATCCTTCATCTGTCATTCTGAAATGAATTTAAACGTTTTTCTCCCGAGTTACATTGTAAACCTATGCAAGAATCTCCCTGATTCTTCTCGATTGCTTATGTTTCGCTGCCACATGATACCACACTCTATAAAATTATTTTGCGAATCCTTTTCTTCTCTCGGAATTATTTTTGCTGTCAGTAAATCTTCACCGTTTCAAAAACTCAGTTGCCTTTAGATAGTCTACTTCATGCAGCTCCCATCTTCTGGTTCAAATTTTCTCAAGTAATTAAAAGATTTTAGTTGTCCGAAGGTCTTTTCCTGGTGATACTTTAATAGAACTTTTATGTTTGTTGATTTTAAACCACTTTGATCATTTCTGCGTTCATCCTCATTACATACTCTCTTTCCCACTTTTACTACCCTCTTCATCGCAAACTGAAGTTCTCCCTCTGGTTCATCCAACGCTGCTTGGTCGTCTGCTTACTTGATTGCCATTATGCTTTCTCCTTGCCATATTATGTCTCTTGCGCCTTCTTATGGTTAGTCTGTTACTTTCTCAGCATAAATATTAAAAGGCGCCAGTGACAAATTATATTTTTATTTCACATACCTTCCAATCTTATTCTTACATAGTCCTATGGGAAAGTTCTCCAAAACTGCTTCATAAACTTATTAATAACCTCTCATTCAGGTGAGGATACCCAGTCCATTTAAATTATGCATGGAAGTATGCACAAAATAAAATCCATTACCAGTGGTTGCAAAAGCAAGTAGCATGGTTTCCTTTAGTTCTGTATGGTGACAGTCCTTGTACTGTTTTTCTGCAACCTGAGGCAGCTAGCGCGCTATGAGAATGAACAAGGACACTGAGGGGAGAACAGCATGCAGCTAATAAAAATGTTCCTGCTGGAAGTCAGGTACGTGCTGGGAACCAAGTCCTGTTTTTTGACAGATTTGAAAACCCCAGGCAGTTGCCTTAAGGGTGGCTGAGCAAGAGTGCTCAGCACGTTACAAAATTTCAGAGTGCGTAGAACACAAAAAATACTACACTCCTGGAAATTGAAATAAGAACACCGTGAATTCATTGTCCCAGGAAGGGCAAACTTTATTGACACATTCCTGGGGTCAGATGCATCACATGATCACACTGACAGAACCACAGGCACATAGACACAGGCAACAGAGCATGCACAATGTCGGCACTAGTACAGTGTATATCCACCTTTCGCAGCAATGCAGGCTGCTATTCTCCCATGGAGACGATCGTAGAGATGCTGGATGTAGTCCTGTGGAACGGCTTGCCATGCCATTCCCACCTGGCGCCTCAGTTGGACCAGCGTTCGTGCTGGACGTGCAGACCGCGTGAGACGACGCTTCATTCAGTCCCAAACATGCTCAATGGGGGACAGATCCGGAGATCTTGCTGGCCAGGGTAGTTGACTTACACCTTCTAGAGCACGTTGGGTGGCACGGGATATATGCGGACGTGCATTGTCCTGTTGGAACAGCAAGTTCCCTTGCCGGTCTAGGAATGGTAGAACGATGGGTTCGATGACGGTTTGGATGTACCGTGCACTATTCAGTGTCCCCTCGACGATCACCAGTGGTGTACGGCCAGTGTAGGAGATCGCTCCCCACACCATGATGCCGGGTGTTGGCCCTGTGTGCCTCGGTCGTATGCAGTCCTGATTGTGGCGCTCACCTGCACGGCGCCAAACACGCATACGACCATCATTGGCACCAAGGCAGAAGCGACTCTCATCGCTGAAGATGACACGTCTCCATTCGTCCCTCCATTCACGCCTGTCGCGACACCACTGGAGGCGGGCTGCACGATGTTGGGGCGTGAGCGGAAGACGGCCTAACGGTGTGCGGGACCGTAGCCCAGCTTCATGGAGACGGTTGCGAATGGTCCTCGCCGATACCCCAGGAGCAACAGTGTCCCTAATTTGCTGGGAAGTGGCGGTGCGGTCCCCTACGGCACTGCGTAGGATCCTAAGGTCTTGGCGTGCATCCGTGCGTCGCTGCGGTCCGGTCCCAGGTCGACGGGCACGTGCACATTCCGCCGACCACTGGCGACAACATCGATGTACTGTGGAGACCTCACGCCCCACGTGTTGAGCAATTCGGCGGTACGTCCACCCGGCCTCCCGCATGCCCACTATACGCCCTCGCTCAAAGTCCGTCAACTGCACATACGGTTCACGTCCACGCTGTCGCGGCATGCTACCAGTGTTAAAGACTGCGATGGAGCTCCGTATGCCACGGCAAACTGGCTGACACTGACGGCGGCGGTGCACAAATGCTGCGCAGCTAGCGCCATTCGACGGCCAACACCGCGGTTCCTGGTGTGTCCGCTGTGCCGTGCGTGTTGTAGGGAAGCAGCCTACTCACGCTGTAGTAAATTCACATCAGTTTCCATTGTGTGCTAGCCAGTCTGTTGTAACTAGCTCTGACGTCATAAATGTTGCGCAATACCTTAAAATTCAAGCAAATGATCTGAAACTTTTCCAGCATGTAAGGAATAATACTAAATTAATGTGTATTAAATATCAGTGCGATAACTTCAGCCATTTTTGTAATTTGGACGTTTTTCTAAAAAAATAATTGGCGCAACAGAAAGGAGCTAGAGACTTCAAAATTTATATTTAGACTCATCTTTCATAATGATTTAATAAAAACAGTACTTTGGATTTCACAGGTTAAGACCTTAGTGGAAATTCATGATTTTCTGGTTTTCATCTCAAAACTGAAGGAAGCAAGATAGATTAAGTAGGCTAATGAATAAGACTAGGATATTTAGATTTAAATAGGTTGGAGGTCCGCTATGACTATGAAGATGTGAAAAGTTTCTTTTGAATACCTATAAAATTATAGCGATAGCGGATCTCAAAAGGGCCAGTTCAGAGCTCATATGCTGCGTGCAGCGTAACTTAATTATTTCTCTCGCCCAAGATATTTAACTTAGCCACGTCATAATTTTATTATAAATACTTACCTGCGTGCTAAATGCACGATTAAATTAACAGCTTCATAAGCCATCAGCAAAAGAAGCTATAAATTATTATGTAACTTGAAGTGGTGCGTTACTAGCCCAGCGGCCAGTCGTGAGAGCCAAGTTAGAGCCGGCGTTCTCTTAGCCGTCCGCACCGAGGCTATATATATAAGAGCACTGCGCGAGTAAGTAAGGCCCCAGTTCTCTCCAGACGCTGAATAGCACGTCAGCTGTGTCGGGAGTCGCTTCGCTACGGTAGCGCTGCTACAAACTGCCTCGGGTGCCGTATTGAGTTACGATGTATACGCGTAACTGTGAAAACATTTCAAATGAAGGATTATTTTTGGAATGATTTTCATTATCTAGCTTCAGTTTGCGTGTTGTTGTATTTTCACGTGCCGTCGCGGGACAGACATTCTACCAATCATTTTAGCGTGGCGTTTGATGAGTTTTCTCATCAAATTTTGGCGAGCATTCTTTTGACTTTTAATTCGGACATTTATAGTTGCATCAGCGCATTAGACTCTGAACTGCTCTGTTTGTTAGGCTGTTGGGATAATTGTGATGTTATCAGTGAATTTCAGAATATACTCAACTATTTTGGAAAATTGTTTTTGATTAGAAATCCCGAACAATCTCCTACTTCTTCAGAGCTATAAGCTGCAGCTATAATAATATTCTCAGGTTAAGTGGGCACTAGGAACTCTCATTGCAGGCTCAACGTTTCGTTAAATCACTTTCTGGGTGCCAAAAAGCAAAGAGAGAGCCAGTGTTGAGAACGGCGAAAGATAGCATTATACAACATTCCAAAAGCCGGGAAGCGCAGTGTTTTTCCCACGTTTAAACAACAAACTATATTTCACAAGCAATATGCAGTATCCACTCGCCGCCCCACATATGGTGCATCGGCCGGGAAATCAACTAAGTGAAAGTGATTTTTAACTATTCGGATTCGCGAGTGAAATGCGACACGCAACTGAGTAATGGAACTGTGAAAGTGTGACATGGGCAGGTGGACAACGCAGTTGAATTAACAACGCATCTAGATTGACGGAGCTGGCACTGAGTCTAGCGGTGCTGCCGGCATCGCGAGAAGCCAGTTTCGCCGTACCGCGGTCGTCCGCCGTAGCAGCTGTAGCCGCGCCTGCAATTGCGGGCCACGTCGGAGTGCCGTCTGCAGTTCAACGTGCCACGTCGCATCAGGAATCCTGGTACGCCGCGCCGGCAACAACAACGTCGTGCAGAAGGAACTAAGTTAAGTGAAAAACTGTTTAAAATTTTACTAACCTGCACTAAAAGACTGTCGGCGATGGAACCGCCAAAAGAAACTGGGGTTAAACTTAAATCAGAACCTATGTCTGTTGAGCAAACTGTAAATCCAGACAACGTTTCAAGTGTAAATATGCATAAAAGTGGTAATGTTAAAGTAAAATATGAAGTATTATCTCCTGACAGTAGTGTGGGAAGGGGTAATGATTCAATAATAGAGACCCCTGTAGTAAAGCAGAAAGTAGAAATTGTAAATTTATTGGATGATAGTTTCTCTGATGAATTAAAAATGAAACAGTCATCAGAGATGGTAGAGTTTAAGAAGGAGAAGTTAGATAGGACTAATCAATCAGAAGTTTCATTTAATTTTGATGATTCTGGTGTTGGAGATAGTTTTTCGTCACCTGAGTGTGATAAAAAGCCAGCTCGTGAGCAACCCAAAGATGCTGGGGCTGTTGATTTAAATGTTATATTACAAGCAATAGCTGCCAGTAATGCACAAATGACAGCTGAGTTAAAGTCTGAAATAAGTGAACAAGTCAAAAACAGTAATGCAAAAATAGCTGCCAGTAATGCTGAATTAAAATCTGATATAATTGAGGTAAATAACAGGATTGTGGCCAGCCAAACCAATTTTAATAAACGGTTTGAGGCAGTGGACAATAAATTAGAATCCAATAAAGCTGAATTAGAAAATTCTTTCAAGGCTAGTTGCAATAAGTTGAAAGAGGATCTAGACAGTTTGAACTATAAAATTGATTACAACCATGAGGATATTAAGAAAAAGGTTGCTCAACAATTTTCTGAAATGTATAAAACAGTTAAATCCGAAGTTGCTGAGGTTCGCAAAGACTTCCAAATGGAAGATGCGAAACTGGAGCACAAGTTAACAGAAAAGATCGAGGCGGAATCTGAACTTTGCTCAGACAGATTTAAAGATGTTAACATAAAAGTAAACATATGTCAAGCAGACGTAGATGCAATCAAAAGTGACACTACTCATATTGTACAAAGAGTAGATAATGTTGAATTGAGAGTAGAAAATATCAGTACTAACATTGCTAACATAGAGAGTAAAGTAGCTTCAGTAACTTCTGGTAATGGTAGTATACAACAAGTTGTAGCTGCAAACGCCGCTTTTATCGGGTGTCGGCAGTTCTTGCGGTTCGATCCAGATAAAAATATCCACCCATTAGATTTCTGGAACGATTTTGAGGATGTAATTCCACCAACTTGGTCTGAAAGAGAGAAAATCTCATTTCTTAGAAGCCATTTAGCAGGTGACGCCATGCGCTGGTCCGCTGATGTTATGTTAAAGTGTAAAACTTTAGCGGAGTTTAAAACAGCTTTCATTAATGAATATTGGTCTAGCAATAAGCAAAATGAAGTGTTAAGGGAATTTTGGAGTGGAAAACGCTTCAATGCAAGCAAGGAATCAATTAAAGAGTTTGCTAGGTCATGGATCTCACGTTTGTCACATTTGTCGGAAAAGCTAAAGCCAGAAATGATTATACTAGGTCTTGAAGCCAAACTGCCATGGTACTGGCAAACTAGGATTATATCAGCCCCTAGAGACAATCTTGATCGTTTCATTGAATATTTGGAACGTGTAGAACGTGTTGCTGCCAATGAGGAGCAGGCACGTAATAACAGAAATGCCACTAACAATAATAGTAATTTTAGGAATGAGCAAAATGGTAATGTAAACATCAGAACAGTAGGTATTCGCCATCCTAAGAGAGGTAGGAATTGGGGAAATAATTATCAGAACCAACAATGGCGTCCAAGAGATAATAATTTTGTTCCGAACAGAAATATGCATGTAAACAACAGTACGGAAAGCAATGCTGTGCCAGTCAATTATAATGAAACTAAAGAAAACAGCAATAGGCCGAGGCAGGAAAACTAGTTCCCGTCTATGAGGACACTGGCGCTCACCAGGCGGTTACTTTTCCTAAGCCAGTAGTTAAGGGAATTGGTAAGACAGATCAGAATACTCAAACTGAACATGTGGATGAAGAGTCGGTAGCATCTAAAGATACAACAGAAATATTAGATCACTCACAGTATTTGATAGATACCGTGTTAGAAACGCTTTCTAAGTGGGAAGAGAAAGAGAAGGCGCAGCAGTGTAACAATAGGGAAGAGCTACAAAATATTGAATTGACAGGTGAAGAAGCAGAAGAAATTCATGCTTATATTTACGATGAGGATGATGTGCTCTTATCTAAAGTGCCTGTGCAGGATGTTGATAATGTACTAATAGACTTAGGACAGGAGATAAGTGAGAATGTAGAGGGTAGGCTGTTGAGGGTCAATGAACCCAGTAGCTGTGACCAGTTGTCACTTGAGAAGGAAACCGACGATAATGGTGAAAATAGTTTAGCTGTAACTAGTGTTATGCCCGGTCTGGAGACGCAGAATCGCTCAGACTACAGTAATTTGGGTTATGTTCAGCAAACTAAATGTAATGAAGTCGTGAGGTGTTTCGATTTAAAATTAATAGACAGACTGGAAAAGGCAGCTGAAAATATAATTCAGGAAACCCCTACACACTGTGACCTAAAGGTAATGAAGACAGATGTCGATCACTTTAGTTGGAGACAAATCCAAAAGGAACTACTAGATGAATTTGAGAAACCACGTGTACTACCTAGAATAAGCCACCCTATAATAATAGTGAATATGTTGGGTATCAATGTACGTTGTCTCTTAGACAGTGGAAGTGAGGTGAGTGCAATATCTCAGTCCTTCTTTGATGCATCACCTGGTAAAGACAAGCTTACGGTAATGAGGGTATCAGGACTAAGAATAATTGGTGCTACTGGCAAGGTATCAAAAACGGTAAAGCAAGAAGCTTTACTACCCTTTAACATTAATGGTAATTTAATAGATCATCCATGTTTAATTGTAGACAATCTCAGTATTGAGGTTTTAATTGGCATAGATTTCTTGTCAAAATATCAGAGTGTTGTGGACTTTGAGAACAGCCAATTAAAAATGGTCTTACCAATAACCGGAGTAATTATAGTACCTTTTAGTGATAAGCATGTAGTAACTGATCATGAAACTTGGGAGTTGCCTATACGAGTTCTGAAAAATAGGAGGTATTGGGACAAAGGTGTTAATCTTAGTAACAGTAAGTTGAACACAGAAGAAGAAGAAGCAATTATTTTAGTCAGAATAGAAGCTAAATTGCAGGAAATCGAGAAGATTTCAGACAATCAAAAGGAAGAACTGAGACAGGTTCTAAAGAGGCATCATAAAGTATTTTCAGATCGAGGTGGCAGATTCATAGGCAGCCAATGAAGGCTGTAGGGAGGAGGTTGTTCTGTAACCTCTACACAGTGTGGCAGCTGTGCAGTCCCAGCTGTGTGAGATCTTCTTTCCCTTTCAGGTCTCACTCATTCTTCATCTTTCCTATCCACCAAAATTTAGATCTCTTCTTTCAGACATGAAATTTTTCTGTCATGACTATCAGGCCCTGAGTTATGTTACCATTCTATCTACCGATCAGTGAAGAAAGATACCTAATGTGATAAACTGAATAGTGACAAACAATAGAGAAGTATGACGTAATTAAAATACAAATGTATTTGAGTAACAATTATGTGTAGTACCCTGGTAATATAGTAAGTACAAAGTGTTGTTTGGTTGGAAATGGTCCATCAACAGTAATTTAAAAAGATGTATGAATTCGTGTACAAGCAGAATCTGAAGTGGTAATGAAACCTAGTGGATACATTAGAGCTAACTAATAAATAATAAGAAAGAGATTGCTAAGTGTTATGAAAAATATGCAGATAAGTTGTAAGATTAAACTCACCTGGTGTAGCAAGGAAAGGCAGTGTAATAGAATTGAGCAGTGTTTGTAGTTGAGACGTGAGGGACACGTCCCTGAAGTATTTATAAGGTTGGAGCTGGCCATTATTTTAGTGTAGTGTGTGACAGGATACACCTACACGTATTGAGGTTGTGAGTTGGAAGCGTGAATGCGACTATAGGTACCCTTATGTTAGATGAGACAGAGCAGCTCATGGTGTCCTATAGGTTTAAGGA
This sequence comes from Schistocerca cancellata, assembly GCF_023864275.1. Classification (NCBI taxonomy): domain Eukaryota; kingdom Metazoa; phylum Arthropoda; class Insecta; order Orthoptera; family Acrididae; genus Schistocerca; species Schistocerca cancellata. The sequence goes on along the minus strand of NC_064632.1, from coordinate 42,012,381 downwards.
ATTTAGCATTACGCTCGTCCATAATTATTTGATGCACTTTAGTGGTAGGTCCGAGAGAGACTACCTGAGGTTTCAGCGTCCGATCAAGTGGAAATGGATTGCCACGTGAGCAAACTAATCAGCTGCAATACACTATGAATATGAAATAAACGTGCTATCCTATGCTTTAAATATTAATAGAGTGAGTGTTAAATAAGAACATACACTAGCAAAATAAATAAATAACATACTGACAGACGTGAAACATTAATTTTAGCTCAGCATAAATACACTTCAAAGTAAGTAATTACCTAATTGCAGATGTGGAACTAACACAACAGCAGAGGACCAATAAGTGGATTTTGTAGTCAACTAAACATAGTGTGTTTTGAACACTCAGAACTGTACTATTACCAAAAGTTACTCACATATACAAAGAAGCTGAGAAAACAACCACTAATCAAATATACTCATACTATCTCTAAGCATAATGTAATCAAAGATGATTCAGTTAAGTGCTTAATATACAAATGTCAGGAATGTACCGAGCATTGGTTCAGTGTTCCGGCCCAGAAATAATAAATTGACGTTAAATAGGATTCATGATTGTATGCCATGAGCATAGATTTTCTCTAGTACGTGACTAACGGCGTTTTGAGCCATTTATTTACCGATTTTATGACATTTAAGTAACCGCGAGAGTAATGTTGAAAAAGTTCTGTTAACTTTGTTCCAGCAACATATTAAAGGATAAAATGTATATATCCCCATTTCATTGTGACCCACCCTTAGATATTAAGTGAACAGAGTCTGAGGCACTCTTTTGTTTGTTCTACAGGACAAACCAGATAATGGCAGCCTGGTAGCTGCGTGAAAGCGTGGAGTGCCTTGGACACAACTCACAGTGACCCTCCCCTTTCCCCCATGTAAGTTAGAGAGAACGTGAAGGACGCACACCATAGCAACTTCCCCTCCTCTACCCTTGTGAATGGAAGTGTAGGACGACAGCCAAAGCGGCTACAACCACGTGTGTAAAAATTATTTGTGAACTTTCTTTCAGGTTTAGAAAAGACTGCTAAGAGATAATCATATGTTTATGTATCATGTTATTTTCTTTGAATTTGAGTATGTAAAAGTGTATTTAATGTATTTAATGGGTCTAAGATTTTCATAATTTTTCAATTATTATGTGTTTGTTGGTCTAAGGCAATATGTATGCCGAAATATTTCAGTGACTTCGCTTAAAATTTTGAGTACTGACATTGTTTAAAAGGCAGTGAACATGCCCACAATTTAAATAATTAATGTAGATAATCAGTTTTCTTTAATGTTTCTACATGTTTATATTTCAATTTTGATTTTTATAGGGAGTTAAATTGTACTCTTGCTTCCCTTTTTGTAATTAAATTTTTTTTCTCATTCATTAACATTCATAAACAAAAAATTTAAGTAGAGGGTGATGTAGGGAAGCAGCCTACTCACGCTGTAGTAAATTCACATCAGTTTCCATTGTGTGCTAGCCAGTCTGTTGTAACTAGCTCTGACGTCATAAATGTTGCGCAATACCTTAAAATTCAAGCAAATGATCTGAAACTTTTCCAGCATGTAAGGAATAATACTAAATTAATGTGTATTAAATATCAGTGCGATAACTTCAGCCATTTTTGTAATTTGGACGTTTTTCTAAAAAAAATAATTGGCGCAACAGAAAGGAGCTAGAGACTTCAAAATTTATATTTAGACTCATCTTTCATAATGATTTAATAAAAACAGTACTTTGGATTTCACAGGTTAAGACCTTAGTGGAAATTCATGATTTTCTGGTTTTCATCTCAAAACTGAAGGAAGCAAGATAGATTAAGTAGGCTAATGAATAAGACTAGGATATTTAGATTTAAATAGGTTGGAGGTCCGCTATGACTATGAAGATGTGAAAAGTTTCTTTTGAATACCTATAAAATTATAGCGATAGCGGATCTCAAAAGGGCCAGTTCAGAGCTCATATGCTGCGTGCAGCGTAACTTAATTATTTCTCTCGCCCAAGATATTTAACTTAGCCACGTCATAATTTTATTATAAATACTTACCTGCGTGCTAAATGCACGATTAAATTAACAGCTTCATAAGCCATCAGCAAAAGAAGCTATAAATTATTATGTAACTTGAAGTGGTGCGTTACTAGCCCAGCGGCCAGTCGTGAGAGCCAAGTTAGAGCCGGCGTTCTCTTAGCCGTCCGCACCGAGGCTATATATATAAGAGCACTGCGCGAGTAAGTAAGGCCCCAGTTCTCTCCAGACGCTGAATAGCACGTCAGCTGTGTCGGGAGTCGCTTCGCTACGGTAGCGCTGCTACAAACTGCCTCGGGTGCCGTATTGAGTTACGATGTATACGCGTAACTGTGAAAACATTTCAAATGAAGGATTATTTTTGGAATGATTTTCATTATCTAGCTTCAGTTTGCGTGTTGTTGTATTTTCACGTGCCGTCGCGGGACAGACATTCTACCAATCATTTTAGCGTGGCGTTTGATGAGATTTTCTCATCAAATTTTGGCGAGCATTCTTTTGACTTTTAATTCGGACATTTATAGTTGCATCAGCGCATTAGACTCTGAACTGCTCTGTTTGTTAGGCTGTTGGGATAATTGTGATGTTATCAGTGAATTTCAGAATATACTCAACTATTTTGGAAAATTGTTTTTGATTAGAAATCCCGAACAATCTCCTACTTCTTCAGAGCTATAAGCTGCAGCTATAATAATATTCTCAGGTTAAGTGGGCACTAGGAACTCTCATTGCAGGCTCAACGTTTCGTTAAATCACTTTCTGGGTGCCAAAAAGCAAAGAGAGAGCCAGTGTTGAGAACGGCGAAAGATAGCATTATACAACATTCCAAAAGCCGGGAAGTGCAGTGTTTTTCCCACGTTTAAACAACAAACTTTATTTCACAAGCAATTTGCAATACTCACTCGCCGCCCCACAGTGTGATCATTGCTTGTACAGCCCTCTCGCAGTGTCCGGAGCAAGTATGGTGGGTCTGACACACCGGTGTCAATGTGTTCTTTTTTCCATTTCCAGGAGTGTATTTAGAAAAGATAAGGTTTGTAAAGAGAAGAGAAATACACAAGACAGCCATTGAGAACCAAAGAAGGCCACAGGTAGAGATGTTTAAATCTTGTGTGACAGTTTCTTAGTGGTGGCAGAGACTAATAAATGAGAAAGTGCAGCCATTTTATTAGACGAAATCCAAAAGCACTTTTAGTGAGAGAGAATGTCTGTCTTCTGCACTGCTTTGAGAGGTAATTGAGCAGTACTGTTTAACCATGACAGTTTCGTTAGGAGAAGGGATATTGTTACAACTGTAATTAACTTTCCATTCGTCAGCCCTCTGAAATTATACTGCTATTGGCTACAGAGAATTTCACGCTGGCATAACCAGCTAGATTTTGTGGAGAAGATGAGAAAGAGACACCATCTCAGATCTCCTTAGGGAGAAGACTTCGTCTTGGGGCTGCGGACAGAGAACACCGCAATACTGCATAAGGAGATGTCTTCGCTTTCGAACTGATCACAGATGAATTCTCGGCGGCTACTGCAGCCATCAAAAATGGCTCTGAGCACTATGGGACTCAACATCTGAGGTCATCAGTCCCCTAGAACTTAGAACTACTTAAACCTAACTAACCTAAGGACATCACACACATCCATGCCCGAGGCAGGATTCGAAGCTGCGACCGTAGTGGTCGCGCGGTTCCAGACTGAAGCGTCTAGAACCGCTCGGCCAACCTGGCCGGCTACTGCAGCCATCCTTTGTACCTATCACCAGAGTGGTAAGCGTGGGCTGCATTTGGGCACGTCGTGACGAGAGGACCACAAAGTTATTTGTATCACGCCAGGGTTTCATTTTCGTGAATTAATCCATGCAGCCAGCTCGCTGCATTCATTATGCTCTTAGGCGAGGGAACTGGTGCTTCTTCGTACATTTGTGGGTCTTTTCTGTAGGCTATCAACTTATTCAGTAACCAATTGCGATTTTCGTGGACACTGTTTTTGTGTCATTTCTATTTCAAATACACTTATCTGCGCCAATGGCTTTTGTACATATTTTTGCACCCTTGTACCTTTTTATAATTATTTGTATTGTTCATTCGGTGGCTAGAATCACATTAATGCATCTGTCAAATATCTGATTGTCATAGTGACCTTTAATTTAGTAGTTCGATGGAAACCTTTACCAATATATCTATGGGAGCTGTGGTACCCATATTCGATGTTTATTCGGGCCACCCCAGCTTAATTCACGTATTTAATTATATATCCGTTGCATGACTTTGATTTTTCGTTTTATGCGATCTAATGGCAAGCGATTGGTTCACTGTATAGGTCAATGGGTTCTAATACCGCATCATTTCAGGGATATGCTACATTCTGGTTCGACGCCTCACAATAGCTAACTACAAAAACTGCTCGACATGACGACCATCACGTTCGTTGCAAAATTTGTATCTGGTCAATGAGTTCTAGTGCTCTAGATCAAGGTTTTCTAGTGAAATAAAACAGGATATGAAGGAACCTTTCTTCCAACTAGTGAAGTATGCGATAACACCCGAACTGTGGACAGATTTGCCCTTGTTTTCGTTTGTAGAGTGCGTAATACATTATTATCGATGTTTAAGAACGTTTCCAACTATCGAGCGCAAATTTTTCTGTGAATGTTTTTCTTTTGTGTATCGATATGTTCATTTTAAACAAAGATGCACTCTGAAGATCAGTTTTCAAGAATTCAACAGCAAATCTTGTTTGAACAATACCACGTTATTTATTAATAATTTTGACAGGCTATTTCAACCGTAGATGAAATTTACGTCACCATTTATATTTTTATATTTCTATATCGATACTTAATATATGTTGTAACATAACAGGAAGGTTCAAATTTCAATATTTTCAAATGTTTTAACCTTTGTTGTCAGCTGTCATTACAAAAAATCTTCAAAAAATACATGTCCTCAAGAAACTTTCAATAAACTAATTGAGACGAATAGTCTAGAAACGGAAGTCTCACTTACATAGTGTTGACTTATCGAAACTCCTTGAAGCTTCGAGAGAAAATATCTTGTCAGGTATTATTGTTAGCAGGCGCTAATGTCGAAGACTGTTCTTGATGTAGACTGTGTTAACAACTGTAAAGCCCTTTGTAATGTGTGTAGCAGATAGACAGTAAAGAGTTCTATGTGTTGAGATTTTCGTGTGGAAGCGAGGGGCTATGTGTGAAATTTTATGTGGAATGATAAATAAATCACGTTTTCTGACAGAATAACTGTTAACTCCATACCGTGTCATTTTACACCCTGGATCTCAAATACGATACTACGCAACATTTCAACGCCTCTGGACACTTCCGCCATCTTAAAACGCTAAGTGACCTTTTTTACAGTTGTCTGAAGACATCTTTTTTGTACTTCAGCATGCATTTCTGCATTTTTATGGAATTTGTTACTGCTGAAGCAAGGAAGAATCGTTGTACTGGTGTGTGATGAATCATTTCTGATGTATCGGTAAGCTGTGCAGTTAGCTGTTCCTCCAACTATAGAGGGTATCGTGCACAAGATTCCTCGCGCGCACCCCGAAAAAAAAAGCCTGAAGCAATGAAATATGGGAACCTTGCTGCTCAGTCAGTGGATCCCTACGTCTTACCTAAGTTCTTCTGACTACTGCTTCGAGTTAGTCTAGAACGGGAATTGCATAGTGTGCACAGTCATTCAAAACAACATTTCTTAAAGAATATTCAATTATAAATCTTCCGAGATGGTCACTATACAAAATGAGCAGTTGATTACAAAATCATACCTTTTCGGTAGCAAACATTTTTTCAGAGAGCAAAAAAGCCCATGTCGTTTCATATCCTCTTGTCCTCAATTTTTTATGCCGCTTGAAACGTTTCTATGACATCCTAGTAACTAATATCTCCACTTAAAAACAAAATCCACTTTTTAAAAACACAATCTTCAGTGACAATGGCAGTTTGTCGGAAAGGTTGCCTGGGAACGGGAAACAACCCCATGAAAATTGAAACTTCGTGGCAGATTAAAACTGTGTGCCCAACCGAGACTCTAACTCGGGACCTTTGCCTTTCGCGGGCAAGTGCTCTACCATCTGAGCTACCAAAGCACGACTCACGCCCGGTTATGACCGAAAGAGGTGGGATAGTAGCAAGACAACGGAATCGTATACCGGGGGAGGGCGCTTCAGATCCCTGTCCGGCCAAATAGGTTAGGTTTTCCGTGGAACGGACGGCTTCCTTCCCCAACCTTCCCGAATCCGATCTCTCTAATGAGATTGTTGTCGACGATACGTTATCCTCTAATCTTCGTTTCTTTTCTTGTAAATTGCACTTTATTCAGATTAAGGTGTGCCAAATAGGTTAGGTTTTCCGTGTAACGGACGGTTTCCTTCCCCAACCTTCCCGAATCAGATCTCTCTAATGAGATTGTTGTCGACGATACGTTATCCTCTAATCTTCGTTTCTTTTCTTGTAAATTGCACTTTATTCAGATTAAGGTGTGCTAAAGTTTGCTAGAAAGGAGTTGATATTACCTGTATTGTCAGACAGAATTGCATCCAGTTTGGTCCGCTTTCATATTTTTGTTGTTGCTTAATCAATTTAGGAAAAACAACGAAACCAAAACCTGGATGGCCGAGTGGAGATTCGAACGGTTGTCGTCCAGAATGTGAGTCCAGTGTCTTAGGACGCGCCACTTGGTTGAGTACCTCCACTCTGTAACATCTATAAGTGTATGACACAGAATGTTGAAAGATCTGTATATTTTTGCATATTTTGTATTTATCTTTCACACACACGTAATTATACAGAGGTAGAAATGGAAAGTGTTACACTACGAGGCATCAGTCTATTTATCAAACTTCGTGGAGATCATTATCACGTTGTTGTGGTCTTCAGTCCTGAGACTGGTTTGATGCAGCTCTCCATGCTACTCTATCCTGTGCAAGCTTCTTCATCTCCCAGTACCTACTGCAACCTACATCCTTCTGAATCTGCTTAGTGTATTCAACTCTTGGTCTCCCTCTACGATTTTACCCTCCACGCTACCTTCCAGTACTAAGTTGGTGATCCCTTCATGCCGCAGAACATGACCTACCAACCGATCCCTTCTTCTAGTCAAGTTGTTCCACAAACTCCTCTTCTCCCCAATTCTATTCAATACCTCCTCATTAGTTATGTGATCTACCCATCTAATCTTCAGCATTCTTCTGTAGCACCACATTTCGAAAGCTTCTATTCTCTTCTTGTCCAAACTACAGGGTTATTACAAATGATTGAAGCGATTTCACAGCTCTACAATAACTTTATTATTTGAGATATTTTCAAAATGCTTTGCACACACATACAAAAACTCAAAAAGTTTTTTTAGGCATTCACAAATGTTCGATATGTGCCCCTTTAGTGATTCGGCAGACATCAAGCCGATAATCAAGTTCCTCCCACACTCGGCGCAGCATGTCCCCATCAATGAGTTCGAAAGCATCGTTGATGCGAGCTCGCAGTTCTGGCACGTTTCTTGGTAGAGGAGGTTTAAACACTGAATCTTTCACATAACCCAACAGAAAGAAATCGCATGGGGTTAAGTCGGGAGAGCGTGGAGGCCATGACATGAATTGCTGATCATGATCTCCACCACGACCGATCCATGGGTTTTCCAATCTCCTGTTTAATAAATGCCGAACATCATGATGGAAGTGCGATGGAGCACCATCCTGTTGAAAGATGAAGTCGGCGCTGTCGGTCTCCAGTTGTGGCATGAGTCAATTTTCCGCGGGCTACGCGTGAAACTTGCCCGCACGCGTTCAACCGTTTCTTCGCTCACTGCAGGCCGACCCGTTGATTTCCCCTTACAGAGGCATCCAGAAGCTTTAAACTGTGCATACCATCGCCGAATGGAGTTGGCAGTTGGTGGATCTTTGTTGAACTTCGTCCTGAAGTGTCGTTGCACTGTTATGACTGACTAATGTGAGTGCATTTCAAGCACGACACACGCTTTCTCGGCTCCTGTCGCCATTTTGTCTCACTGCGTTCTCGAGCGCTCTGACGGCAGAAACCTGAAGTGCGGCTTCAGCCGAACAAAACTTTATGAGTTTTTCTACGTATCTGTAGTGTGTCGTGACCATATGTCAATGAATGGAGCTACAGTGAATTTATGAAATCGCTTCAATCATTTGTAATAGCCCTGTATTTATCGTCCATGTTTCCCTTCCATACATGGCTACACTCCGTACAAATACTTTCAGAAATGACTTCCTGACACTTAAATCTATACTCGATGTTAACAAATTTCTCTTCTTCAGAAACGCTTTCCTTGCCATTGCCAGTCTACATTTTATATCCTCTCTACTTCGACCATCATCAGTTATCTTGCTCCCCAAATAGCAAAACTCCTTTACTACTTTTAAGTGTCTCATTTCCTAATCTAATTCCCTCAGCATCACCCGACTTAATTCGATTACATTCCATTATCCTCGTATTGCTTTTGTTGATGTTCATCTTATATCCTGCTTTCAAGACGCTATCTGTGGTGTCACCGCCAGACACCACACTTGCTAGGTGGTAGCTTAAATCGGCCGCGGTCCATTAGTACATGTCGGACCCGCGTGTCGCCGCCATCAGTACTTGCAGACCTAGCGCCACCACATGGCAGGTCTAGAAAGACGGACTAGCACTCGCCCCAGTTGTACGGACGACATTGCTAGCGACTAGACGTACGAGGCCTTCCTCTCATTTGCCGAGAGACAGTTAGAATAGCCTTCAGCTAAGCACATGACTACGACCTAGCAAGGCGCCATTAGCCTTACCTACTTTGAGAGTTATAGTATAAATGTCTCAAGAAGAACGCTGTATTCATCAGAGAATAAAAGTTAAGTATAAAGCAACTACGTACTTTTCTTGCTACCATTCAATAGTTATCCTGTTTCAGACTTCACGCCCGTCTGCATTAGTTAGCGTGCCTTTCGGCTACCTCTGAGTGGTGTGGCTGTCTTGCTACGCCACAACACTATCCATTCCATTCAACTGCTCTTCCATGTCCTTTGCTGTCTCTGACAGAATTACAATGTCATCGGTGAACCTCAAATTTTTTATTTCTTCTCCATGGATTTTAATACCTACTCCGAATTTTTCTTTCGTTTCCTTTACTGCTTGCTGAATATACAGATTGAATAGCATCGGGGAGAGGCTACAACCCTGTCTCACTCCCTTCCCAGCCACTGCTTCCCTTTCATGTCCCTCGGCTCTTATAACTGCCATCTGGTTTCTGTAAAAATTGTAAATAGCCTTTCGCTCCCTGTATTTTACCCCTGCCACCTTCAGAATTTGAAAGAGAGTATTCCACTCAACATTGTCAAAAGCTTTCTCTAAGTCTACAAATGCTAGAAACGTAGGTTTGCCTTTCCTTAATCTTTCTTCTAAGATAAGTCGTAGGGTCAGTATTGCCTCACGTGTTCCAGCATTTCTACGGAATCCAAACTGATCTTCCCCGAGGTCAGCATCTACCAGTTTTTCCATTCGTCTGTAAAGAAGTCGCATTAGTATTTTGCAGCTGTGACTTATTAAACTGATAGTTCGGTAATTTTCACATCTGTCAACATCTGCTTTCTTTGGGATTGGAATTATTATATTCTTCTTGAAGTCTGAGGGAATTTCGCCTGTCTCATATATCTTGCTCACCAGATGGCAGAGTTTTGTCAGGGCTGGCTCTCCCAAGGCTATTAGTAGTTCTATACCAGATATTAAATTATTAATCTTGGATTCCATTTGGAACTGTTGTCCATCTTCTATAGGTGTATGATGTGTTGCTCGTACTGGGACAAACACACTGTATTCGTTAATGAATTAGCAAACACCGCGCGAATCCTTATTTCTTTTACTAATTATTACCGATTTAGGTCTGCACAGCAGATTGTCCTCGGGATTTATTTAGCTATAGTAGAAAGAGTGACAATATAATAATTACATGAGTGTAATGTCAGAAAGAGTGCTGTCAAATGTACAACAAATAACAAAAAACATCATAAAACCACATATACCTGGTGCAGCAAGGTGCAGTTTCTGGACTGTTGTATGAATAACATAAAAATAACTTAACAATACAAAGCATGCAGTGGGGAAAGAAGTTTTATAGTCTGTCATGTGACCTATGTACAGGTCACTGACCAGTACAATGATACAATGTAAAGGAGTATCTTCCATCATAAAATAAAGATAATTGATAAAATTATTGAATATTCATAGAACATTGCATGGAATATGGGTTAGAGTGACACTCCGACGCTCTCAACAAGAACTTAGCTTATGGGACTTGGACGACACGTACTAAGAATACTGTAAGAAATCTAACGCTGTCGAAAAGTCTGTACATGAAATGTAATTCTCATTTAAATAATGATTGTCCTCAATGCACAATATCAGACAGTTGACATTACTGAACGATATGCAAGCGCATAGCTTCATGGCTTATCACAGTTGCTTAACGTAATATACCAGATAATGTTTGATGATGTTGACTTTTTGGGACGCTCAACTGCGCGGCCGTCAGCACCCATACAGAGCTCCAATTTTTACAAGTCCAATTTTTATACAAGCCAATCGAGCCACTGTCACGAATGATGAAATGACGAGGACAACACAGACACCCAGTCCCCGTTCAGAGAAATTCCCCAACCCGGCCGGGAATGGAATCCAGGACCCCGCAATCCAGAGGGAGCAACTCTAGCCACCAGCCCACGAGCTGCGGACCAGAATCATTGTTACCAGAACCACGTGGCGCTTACATCACGGCAAGACAAAGACGTCAATTACAAAATATCCTGGAAATCATCGAAAATGTCAAGAACTAAAAGTGAATGAAGACGTCCTTACTAATTTCGCGTATGAATCAAATACATCGAACAGAACACGAGATCTGGTCCACACGAATCGAAACCTCAGTTCCTACCTTAAGGGGCTCCGGAAAGGCTCAAAATCATGAAAAGTTCAATTTTTACTTTTTTGCGTTTTCTGAATCTGCAGACTATTACCTTTTAATAGATATATAATTTATTCAATTCCGAAGACTACAACTATTTTTAAATTTTTTGTGAAATGTGTTCTACATGGGCGTGACCCACTGTGGCGCTGTTAAACTGCTGTCAAATGGTGTTATTATTAACGTCCGTGTTCATCAGGTACATTTTAGTGATGTGAGATAAAGTATGTGTTGTGGCTAACCTGTGATGGTTCAATATATATCGCTGATTGTTTCATGTTTATTTACTCTGTCGTTATCTCGAAAATATTCGTAATTAATTCTGTTTCTTGACAAAATACAGAACTATTATGGAATGGCTATTAGGCAAAATACACAAAGTGTCGACGAAATGAAGAAGGCTGTTTGGGCTCTTTTTTTTCATACTTCTTCAACCGATGAAAATCCCCAACATAGCTTGTGTCCCAAAGAAGAAGACAGTTGGTGTAAATATAACAAAGGATTGCTAACTGGTGAAGTGTACACTCATAAGCATAGTCTGCCTCATGCAATAATGGAGGTGATAAAACCTATTTTCAGAGACTTAGCAGCACCTGAACTGTTGAAAAAGTGTATTCACGGAAAAACTCAAAACCCCAATGAAAATGTAAATAGTGTTATATGGTCGAGAGTCCCCAAGACTGTATTTGTTGGAGTAGAAACACTTCACTTTGGTGTGTATGATGCTGTTGCGACTTTCAATGATGGCAACATTGTAAGGTGCAAGGTATTTAGAAATATGGGAAATATAGGAATGAAGATAGGTTCTAACATGGTACGAGCGATGCTTGCTTTAGACAAGGAACGCCTTCGGGCTGCAGACAGGGCTGTAAAGAGTCTAGAAATACAAGCAAGAGTAAACAGGAGGAGGAACAAGAGGAAGCTGGAGGAGGAGTTTGCAGAGGAAGATAATCCATCCTATGGACCTGGAATGCACTAAAAGTTAATCCAATCTTTGTCGCTCGATTCCCAAAACTTTTATTTTCTCATACTAATTACATGTTTTCTAAGGATCTTCCAAACATATTTGTTTCAAACTTTCCGTAAATGTTACACAGTACCTTCTGCATAATTTAACACAGCCTTTTTCCAAAAAAACTGTATATTTTTGAATATATAAATGAAAAATTGCAAAAAAATGTTGTGAATTTTCATTACAATTGAAAAAAAAATCATCTTTAATAACTAAACTAAAATTTTGTAAAATCCCTGTGTTAAGTTGTAGCCCATATTCCAATAAATAATCTGTAAAAAGTTCAACTTCCTACCTCAAATACTTTGTGAGGAAAGATGTAATTTATAAGCGTTATTTTAACATTGCAAGTATAGGGCGTTCCGGAGCCCCTTAATGGTCCAATGTAGTCAAGAACACCTTTTTTCAATATGGTTTTCCAAGCACCCAATTGCAGAAAATTTTATCTTGTCCAAAAATAAAATGCTTCATATTTCCCATAATATTATCACAGATACAAACCCAAGCTGCAGTTACAGATCACTCTGTTTCCTCCTCAGTATAGTTCAGAGCAGCCACGGCTCTCACCACATCGCAACCTACACAAGAATCGAACAGCACCAGAGCTAGAATCTTCGTTACTCTTCAAAACTACGGGCCAAGCCGTCTCTCTGGCCACTTCCATTTCTCGTTGACGGAGTCACCGCTAGCCCCAAAAACCCTAGTTCAGACGAACCTTCTATGCAGTGTCACTAGCGACTATACAGATTTTGACTAGTGGGAACAGAAGCAAGGACTGCTCACTAGGTAACGAATGCATAAAACAGGATAAGTTGTATGGTTGCGGGGGTTTGTTTTTGCTTGCTTATTCTTGAATTGAGAACAACTGTGTGAGATGAAATGACAAGTTTAATGTCGCAATATTTCATACCAAATTACAGCTTTTCACGCAGTTTTCAACTCACCAACATAAAAACAGCGTAATGGATAACGCATCTTGCCAAAATCAAAAAGTGAAATACATTTCTACGCAACAATGTTAAATATTAAATCTCTGAAAGAACATTAGTCTTAAGCACAATATTATGGAAGTTTAATTGGAAGTTTCTTTCCATTAATCCTAAGCACAACAATATGAGAGTTTAATTGGACGTTTCTTTACAAAATTACTCCTACATATACGTTATGATATTGGACAGTACTACGAAAATTGTCCGATTCCGGTTCAAAGTGCGGTACTATTTAGGCGACAATCAAGTCTATGGTGGATGGTTAGTCAAGTGACATATCTGAGCACAAGATTACCCAAGGCCGCTAGAGTTTACAGTGGACACAAGCTGGTGAACCAAGAAAGTTTATGCCTCTGCGTGCCTTAAGCTGCGACGTGCTGCTGTCTGCAAGGCCGTTCTCTTCCACTGATATTCCTACAAAACTAATCTGGCCTTTGCTGAACTTTCCAGCCGAAACTTTCCCTATGTTTCTCGTTATGCGAGAAAAACACGTACTCAGCCCCATTCTTATTATGTGGCGATATACACGCGCGTGGTTGGTGCAGCGTGCATATTATAGTGCCCTCTCAGTTCTCGTAAGAACAATTAACTAATTTGGCTGGTCCGTTTCTCCACAGTTGGAGCTAAACGTTGCTACAGCCAATTTTAGCTGGAGTGCAGCCGCTGTGAACACAGTGTCCACACCAATTTCTTCTCTGCGTCGTATGGAGCGTTAAGCGCTCCGTTCTGCACTTGACACCAGTTCAGAGAAGAGTTGTAACGTTGTTGCTTTAATTTGTGGTGAACGCGGTGCTGATAGACAATAAAAGCGGGTTAAAAGTTGTGAGCTGTCTGGGGAAGTTAACCTTGCATTACTGAGCAACTGTTTCACCAGGTATCCAGTCTAGCTTACCAAATTCCCAACCAGACTAACATTAATTATAATCTTTTAATAGTCATACGACATCCAGTGATATATATATAAAAAAGAGAATTTAAATAAAAAGAAATAAATCAGTTTATATTTGGAAATTTATTTTAACATTGATCATTGAAATTGCAGCATATTAAACGTGAGTCATAACTAAGCTGGTGCCTTATTTAGGACTGTGAAAATGTGAGTTTGTAATCTTACAGAACACATCAAATATGGAGCCAAGATTGGGAGACTGCATATAACACTGCATTCATAAAATAACACACGAAGAACGTTGAAACATATGCAAGAGGAAATTAACCACAACCAACCGATTCAATTTTCACCCAAAGAAGTTACGTTCGTAGCGCAATCCTGTCCGTCATGAAATTACAACACATTGGTATACTAAATTCATACTAACTTTCTGTTAAATCTTCCCGAAAAGAATAGCTGAGGGCTATTTGATGCTTACACCACATGCTTCACGTGGTCAACTTGGTTTACACAAAGAGTGTAACTCCACAATAATTTTGATAATTAAAATAAATTACATCGAAACGCGATTTACTAAAGAAAAACCTCGAACTGGTTACTATCGTCTTACTATTAACCTGATGGGTCAAACAACAGTATAAGCACGTGGTACTGGTCTCACAAAGTACACCCCACGTGGGTTGAACATAAAGAAAATTTGCTGTATTGAAAAATATTGTCAAGACAAGACGTTATAATCTCACGCACATTCGCATTTAAGATTGATGACCTTAGTTAGAGTTACTGGTCAACACGTGGTTCCACTTTACTCACAAAGTAGTGACGAAGCAACTACCGGAAGATATTCTGAACTTCACACCCGAATTACACTGCGTTGAAATTTAAGATAACATTAGATATTTTAGAGCTAAACCTGAAATAAAGGTGATTAAATTTTCAGTTAGGCTGAACTTAAGAAATCCATTGTCCTACGGACTTAGCAGACACGCGCTTAGCCAGAGATCTTACCACTTCAGACGCTCGCCACAGACAGACTGACCTGGTCCCTTCCTGAGGGTGGCTTACAAATACAAACGGAAGTTGCCAGAGGGGTAGCTTCCTATACCAACATGACAAGGGACGGTCAGGACCATACTAAGGATAGAAACCTCTCTGCTTTTAGAAAGCGTAGCTACCTGTTTTGACGTTGGTTCTACTGTTCTCTAGCAGACAGGCTTGTCTGCTACCATCAAGCATGCAACTAGAAATACATTTGCTCATTCATCCTCTCACACAGAAGGGAAGGGGGATGACAGTATCTTATCATATACAGTATATAAAAGAAAGCAGATGTAGGTTCCGTATGAGACTGTGTGACATGAATTAAATATAAACTGTGTTTTAAAGTGTAGTAGTGTGACAGATCGTTCTTGTTTATGTGTAAAAGTAACACGTTCCACTACTCAGTCTCCTCCCAGATAGAAACGCCACAATAAATTTAGAAGAGGAATTTATGCCGTAAATGACAACAGATTTAAGAAATTAACATGAAAGGAATCCAACAGAGACCTTTCAGAGTCCCATCCAAAATTTCACTCTTGCCCTCTCATGGCAGAACTGCCTCCCTCCACTTGGGTTCCTTTTTCACATCGCGGCGTTTTCCAACCAATAGGAGCATTCCTCTTATTTTGTAGAAACACCCTCTACCAATCGCAACGTCCCTTCTATCAAACTGCATCGAAACTTCAGTAGTTTTCTCCTTCCTAGTGATTTTCCGCCATTCGGACGTTTTGTGCCCATTCTAGACGCCTAAAGTACATTGACCTTTCCGTGTGTCGCACTCGCTGTACGAAAATGCGTCGCTTGCTTTTGTTCGTATCCCGTTGGAGTTTCGAAACGCAGTTATCTAAAGCTTCTTCTCTGCCCTTGTACCACCGGTGCCCTCGCTACAGGTGGCCCTCCAGCTTGAATTACCTGGCCCGGGGCCGCTATCCTCTTTCCTGCCACCCCCTTAAAGTGGTCGCCAGCGTACCTCGCACAGCACGGTTTCGCTACGCCGTTGTGGAGCTGGCTTTTCAAAACTAAAAGCGACTCTACTCACGTTCCCTGTTCTACCTTCCGCACAAAGACATGCATTGTATGGGACTAGTGTGTTAATTGCCATCGACTGACTGTCATTCATTTTTGCATTACATACTGATAGGTGTAGGTAGGCTGTTTATGTTTTCTTATTGGCAACGTTACGTAGCGCTCTGTATGAAAATCACTGGCTGTGCTGTGTGCAGTCTGTGGCTGGTTTGCATTGTTGTCTGCCATTGTAGTGTTGGGCAGCGGCAGCTGGATGTGAACAGCGCGTAGCGTTGGGCAGTTGGAGGTGAGCCGCCAGCAGTGGTGGATGTGGGGAGAGAAATGGCGGAGTTTTGATATTTGTAAGAATGGATGTTATGAACTGCTATATATATTATGACTATTAAGGTAAATACAATGTTTGTTCTCTATTAAAATCTTTCATTTGCTAACTATCCCTATCAGTAGTTAGTGCCTTCCGTAGTTTGAATCTGTTATTTAGCTGGCAGTAGTGGCGCTCGCTGTATTGCAGTAGTTCGAGTAACGAAGATTTTTGGTGAGGTAAGTGATTTGTGAAAGGTATAGGTTAATGTTAGTCAGGGCCATTGTTTTTTAGGGATTATTGAAAGTCAGATTGCGTTGCGCTAAAAAATATTGTGTGTCAGTTTAAGCACAGTCGTGTATAAATGTTCTAAGGGGACGTTTCATAGGTAAATGTTCTCATAACTGTCGATTTACGTTAGGTGTCATCTTCACCTTCTCATTGCGATTTGTAAAGGTCTCATGTAAGATGCGAATCTGACCATTTATCCTGCCACCTTACAAAGTGTGAGGTTGACAATAATAACAACAGCAAACGTTAAACAGTAAATTGTATGTGGTACATTTCCATTCTTGCCTATACATTTCGTTTGTGCAAAATCAACACACACATCTAATCTGCATCATTTGAATCCTCCATCTGCTAAAACACAACTTTTTAACTCTTGTCTTCATTTAATAAATAGAAATCCAGTGGACTTTTAGTTTAAGATAAAAATGGTAAAAAGAAAATTGGTTACAAAAGCAAGTATAACATTTTTCAAGCAGTGTTACTACATACTAATAATGGTGTTGTATAACAATAGTATGGGGAAATTGAAAAATGTTCAAATGTGTGTGAAATCGTATGGGACTTAACTGCTAAGGTCATCAGTCCCTAAGCTTACACATTACTTAACCTAAATTATCCTAAGTACAAACACACACACCCATGACCGAGGGAGGACTCGAACCTCCGCAGAGATCAGCCGCACAGTCCATGACTGCAGCAGCGCCTTAGACCACATTTTTTTTTTTTTGTTGCATCTGCTCGGGGCGGACGTCGAAAGACATCCGTTTAAGTTCGTTGTTGATCGAATAACTCAGTTCTTTTATTACAGAGAGCAGCTAACCCTCTGACCGAACACACTGAACTACCGTGCCGGCTGTCACAGGTAGCACTCTGTGCCGATCACATTTTGTTGACAGGGAATCAGCAACTTTATTAGATTGCCAAAAGTGTTTATTGACGATTCTGCAACAGTTGCAGTATTTATATTAGAAGACTAGTTTCAAACCTTACAAGTTCATTTTCAAGCCTAGTTTACTGAGCTGCATTGACGGTGCCTGATCTTAATAGTGAACTTTGAAGAATCAATGCCACACTCCATACCTGTCTCTTACGAAGTCATTTGCTCCAGAAGATCATAGCAAATATTGCAATAGGCGTTACAGGAAAATTAATTCGTTCATAAAGACTCTTGCCAGATTCTTTTCTTTTGTGCCCCTTCCTTGTACGTTTATGTTAGATATATGTCATTCTTATCAACGTCGACAAACTGCACCTTGCAGCGCCAGGTATATACGGGTTCATGAAATACGTAACTGGTGCAGTGTTTCGTTATTTAAATCATGAATGGCAGTAGCACACTTTCCAAAAGAATCGATTATGACGAATGAAGTTAAGGTTTCTGATGTTTTTCTGTTATTAGCGAAACCTTTGGTGGTACTGTTCAAACAAATTTCGGGCTTGCAGACGGTCGTCGTTCAATACTTCGCACGATATTTCAACTGGGCACCTGCCAGTCATCTTCAGGTGAGCCGTCGCAGACTGGCGATAACGTCTTTTTTTTCCTTTATTGTAATTTTAATCACCTGATACAGGTGGGCTGGCAGCAGCATATTACGCTGCTATTCAGCCTTAAGTGGAACAATAACCTGACATATAGGTGATACAGACAATACAGTAAAAACGGCGGGCAAAAAAAGGAGATACAAAAAATAATAAACAAGAAGCCGTTCACGCTGGACGCGAAAAAACAGTAACACTTGGGGACACGGCGCACAGAACACGGATGACGGCGACGGCACACGTGAACAGTTGAGGCGTGACGGTGACAGAACACTAAACACAAATCGAGGTACACACACAACACACAGATGGCGATGATCTCCGGCGCGCGAAAGTCCACTGAGCGTGTACGAGTCCGGGGACCTGCCAAGAGTGGAGGAGGAGGAGGGGAATGGGAGAGGGGAGAGAAGAATGCCATGGGCAGAGGAGAGAGGGGGAAGGAGGAAGGGGGAGGGGAAGCCCAGGGGAAGAGGGGAGGAGGAAGGGGGAGAGGAAGGAGAAGGGATGGGAAGGGAGGGAGGGAGGGTGCCTAAAGGAAAGGACACGGGAAGTGGGGGGGGGAGGTTCAAAGTTGATAGGAGGGGTAGATGGAGGGGAGGAGGACATCATCAGGGAGGGGGAGCTGGCGGAAGCCACCTTGGGAGAGAGTAAGGAGGGTGGAGAGATGGAGACCGGGCGGGATGTGGGAATACAGGCGCGTTAGCGGGCAGGGGTGGGAGAGGATCGGGGAGACGAGCGGGTGAGGAGGATCAAGTTTACGAGAGGTGTACAGGATCCGTATCCTTTCAAGGAAAAGGAGGAGGTGGGGGAAGGGGATGAGATCATACAGGATCCGCGTGGGGGAGGGGAGACGGATGCGATAGGCAAGGTGAGAGCATGGCGTTCAAGGGTTTGGAGGGATTTATAAAAGGTAGGGGGGGCGGAGATCCAGGCTGGATGGGCGTAACAAAGGATAGGGCGGATGAGGGATTTATAGGTGTGGAAGATTGTGGAGGGGTCCAGACCCCACGTACGGCCGGAAAGGAGCTTGAGGAGATGGAGGCGGGAACGTGCCTCGGCTTGGATTGTCCGGAGATGGGGAGTCCAGGAAAGGCGACGGTCGAGGGTGACGCCAAGGTACTTAAGGGTGCGATAGGACGGCCATAGACGGTGAGATAGAAATCAAGGAGGCGGAAGGAAGAGGTGGTTTTGCCTACAATGATCGCCTGGGTTTTGGAGGGATTGACCTTGAGCAACCACTAGTTACACCAAGCAGTGAATCGGTCAAGATGGGATTGGAGAAGGTGTTGGGAGCGTTGCAGGGTGGGGCAAGGGCAAGGAAGGCGGTGTCATCGGCAAACTGGAGAAGGTGGACGGGGGGTGACGGCGGCGGCATGTCCGCCGTGTACAAAAGGTACAGAAGGGGGGAGAGGACGGAGCCTTGGGGCACACCGGCGGAGGAGAAAAAGGTGTAGGAATCTGTGTTATGGATGGTGACACAGGAAGGACGGCGGGAGAGAAAGGAACCGATCAGACGGACGTAGTTAATGGGCGATAACGTCCTCCGCTCCGAAATATATAGCGTACTGTAACTATTCTGCGCATGCGTCGAAAACTTGATAGTTGAACCAACACTGCCCGCCGGCAGCGCCCTCGCTGGTGGAATAGCGGAACTCAGTCGCCCTCTGCGTTGCTGTTTGCCACGGCCGTCGACTCACTCTGTCGTCTTCGATTTGAGCAAATCGTGGAGATGATGGGATTCCATGCACTGTCCAGATGGTAGCCGCTGTCACGGTTTAACAGATTTTCCGCCAGTCGTATTTCTACGGATTCTTTAATAATGGAGTCCCAGAAAGACGTCGCTGTGGACAAAATCATTGTTTTCTCATACTCCATTGAATGTCCAGTAGAAATACAATGTTCAGCAATAGCGGACTTGCTTGGCTGCAAAAGGCGGGTGTAACGTTGATGTTCAGTGCAGCGTTCTTTCACTGTGCGTGTGGTTTGACCTATGTAAGCCATACCACATTGGCACGGTATCTTGTAAATTCCGGCCTTTCGTAGTAACAGATTGTCCTTAACTGATCCCACAAGGTGGTACTGTTTATAATGTCACGTTTATATAATTTATATATTGTGGCCTCTTTGACCTAACTTAGTTCTGAAGGCGTCTTGTTGGGCAGATCAGAACAACTTATCATTAATACATGAAGCAGCGATCCAGGCGGTGGTTGTTTATCCATTATAACAACTGAGATCGCAGTTCCTGAGACATGGCTGTCAAATATAAAACCGCTGTATTCGGTAGGAATATAGTAGTTTTAGGCTCTGTCACACTTCCAATATCAATTCATGAGGAGTTCTGGTAAAAACGTAAATATACGGCTACAAAGAGTAGTACTAGCTGCACCCCTTACTTCAAGTATAATTAAGCAGTACGAGACTAATGCTTGTCTTATCTGATGATTTAGCACACGTGGCAAAGTCTTTTCCGCTGCAGGCTTTAACTAAATAATGTTAATCTCACATAAGGACTCGTGCAGCAGAATCGTAAATCGACAAAATGAAAGAGTTTGATTACCGACTTTAGTTTTCAGTCAACCGAGGAAGATTATGTAAGGTGGCATTTTGTATCTTTGTTCAAACAGTTTCTTTCATTTAATGACACTTAGTAATCTAACAATTAAGAAATCTTCAATAATGAACACATATAGTTAGTAAAAAAGTACTTCTAATACTTATTGCCGTGAAATTACGGTTCCAAGATCTTGTGTTCAGCAAAGCTACGATTAACACTAATGTATTATATATTATGGTAATGTAATAAATAGTCAAGAAGGAAGTTATCTAACTGTACCGACAATCACTACTGAAAATATGGAGCTATTAGAATGGCCGCTATTCTTTGTGTAATTTCCACTAGTCAGGGACTGGAAAGCAAATGACTTCAGCGATGTCTGAACATGGTGCGGAAATGTCTCAGAGCTCTCGGCAAGCGATTAGCGATATGGACGCGAAAACTGGATGGAAATAAAAGTGCATCTACTCACAGAGTTCAAATGTGGGCTGTGACTATCGTTTGCTAGCGAAACTTGCTAGATATTCTCATGCGTTAATGCGGTACCGATTTACATCATCATCATCATCATCATCATCATTTAAGACTGATTATGCCTTTCAGCGTTCAGTCTGGAGCATAGTCCCCCTTATAAAATTCCTCCATGATCCCCTATTCAGTGCTAACATTGGTGCCTCTTTTGATGTTAAACCTATTACTTCAAACTCATTTTTAACGGAATCCAGGTACCTTCTCCTTGGTCTGCCCCGACTCCTCCTACCCTCTATTGCTGAACCCATTTGTCCCATTGGGTAGCCTTGCTTCTCCCATGCGTCTAACATGACCCCACCATCTAAGCCTGTTCGCCCTGACTGCTACATCTATAGAGTTCATTCCCAGTTTTTCTTTGATTTCCTCATTGTGGACACCCTCCTGCCATTGTTCCCATCTACTAGTACCTGCAATCATCCTAGCTACTTTCATATCCGTAACCTCAACCTTGTTGATAAGGTAACATGAATCCACCCAGCTTTCGCACCCATACAACAACGTTGGTCGAACGATTGAACGGTGCACAGATAACTTAGTCTTGGTACTGACTTCCTTCTTGCAGAAGAAAGTAGATCGTAGTTGAGTGCTCACTGCATCAGCTTTGCTACACCTCGCTTCCAGTTCTTTCACTATGTTTCCATCCTGTGAGAATACGCATCCTAAGTACTTGAAATCGTCCACCTGTTCTAACTTTGTTCCTCCTATTTGGCACTCAATCCGTTTATATATCTTTCCCACTGTCATTACTTTCGTTTTGGAGATGCTAATCTTCATACCATAGTCCTTACATTTCTGATGTAGCTCTGAAATATTACTTTGGAAACTTTCAATCGAATCTGCCATCACAACTAAGTCATCCGCATATGCAAGACTGCTTATTTTGTGTTCACATATCTTAATCTCACCCAGCCAGTCTATTGTTTTCAACATTTTACGCTGGAAAAAAATATTAGCTCCAATTTTGACCACCAGGTGCAAATCTGGCTCTGTGATTGCAAGAAAGACGTATAGAAATGTTTCCATATGTAATGTATTAAGAACAGGATGTTTACAGGATAGGCCAGATAAGGGAGAAAGGCATAATGTTGATTTCATTATTACCCACTTCTTGTACAGTTTACTCAAAACGAGCACCACATCCGTAAAACGACATCCCGGAGACTCCTCTCCAAGGGATCAATGGAAAACGTAAAATGTAATTTAATGTACTCAACAGTTGCTCGCAGCAATTCCGGTGTAATCTGAGCACCGTGGTCTCCAGATCAGGTAGAGACCGAACGTATGCCAGGTAAACGTGTTCCTTTAGATATCCCGAGAGCCAAAAATCACGTGGATTCAGGACAAGTCATCTTGCAGGCCTGGCATCTGAGAAACCTGTTGCAGAAAATACGTTCGTGGAAGGTCACATTAAGCAGATCTCTCAATGGGCCAGCGGCATGAGGTGTTGCTCCGTCTTGCGTGAAAGCAGTGGTTTCCACACAGCTGCACTCTTCCAAAGCAGGAATCACATGCTGCATCGATAACGCACAGACGCCGAGATACACCTGACAGGATCTCTGTGTGAGTTCTCTTCAAAGAAGAACAGATAGAGAATAAAGGTGCTCGTCAATCCACACCACACAGTCACATACGACGAGTGCAATGACTCTTCGTGCACAAAGCTCGGCGCGGTTTAACAGTACCCAAATTAGGCAGTTCTGTGTATTCTCCACACCCTGTACTGTAAAATGTGTTTCTTCACTCCATAGAATATTGGCCGGTCACATGTCATCAACTTCGGTCCGTGCCAGAAATCGAAGAGCAAATTGAAAACGTTGTTACGGATAATGAGGTTTCAGTTGCTATACCGCGTGGATCTTATGTGGGTACCAGTGTAAAATAAACCGCGAAACTTTCCGCACTGTTGACCTAGGATGGACAGTCTAGTGCCACTGCACGAGCGCTACATCTACCTGAGGCACGTGCTACATGATACGCTACAAGGACGACAACAACAACATCGTCAATAACTTCCACTGGGATAGGATGCCTTTCTCTTCCAGCTGCAACACCAAGCTTACCCGAGATTTCGAATTCTTATTGTCTTCTTTAAACCGTTTGACGACACCGGGCCTCAAAATGGTTCAAATGGCTCTGAGCACTATGGGACTTAACATCTGTGGTCATCAGTCCCCTAGAACTTAGAACTACTTAAACCTAACTAACCTAAGGACATCACATACACCCATGCCCGAGGCAGGATTCGAACCTGCGACCGTAGCGGTCACGCGGTTCCAGACTGAAGCGCCTAGAACCGCACGGCCACACCGGCCGGCGACACCGGGCCTCTCTGACCTTTCAGTCGGCGATATGCTCTCAATGCAACACTAATTTTTGCCGCTAACGTAAATCAATTTCCCTAACAACGCACTGTCTCTCGTCTCGATAGCCATGCAGTCCGCTCAGGTTTTAGTTCCTCAAACGACAGAGTGGATGTCATACCGTCGTACGAACAGATTTGCACCTGGCGTAAGTCGGTTCTTCATTAACACATTAACATACGCCTGGAACGATTTAGGGAAAATCAAGGAAAACCTAAATCAGGATGGCCGGAAGCGGGATTGAACCGTCGTCCTCCCGAATGCGAGTCCAGTGTGCTAGCCACCTCGCTCGGCACCAATCTTTCAAACTCAGAGATATGCAAGCAGGCAGAATACGGGGCTGCGCTCAGCAACGCCTGTATCACACAACTAGTGTCTGTCGCAGTAGTTAGATCGGTTAATGCTGCTACAAAGGCAGCTTATCAAGATTGACTTTGACCGCGGTGTTGTAGTCGGCAGACGAGCGATGGGACACAGCATCTCCGAGGTAGCGATGAAAAGGGGTTTTTCCGTACGACCATTTCAGGAGTGTACTGTAATCATCAGGAATCCGGTAAAACATCAATTCCCCGGCCGGAAAAACATCCGGCTAAAATGGGACCAGCGACGACTGAAGAGAATCGATCAACGTGACGGAAGTGTAACCCCTCCGCAAATTGCTGCAGGTTTCAGTGCTGGGTCATCAACAAGTGTCAGCGTGCGAACCATTCAGTGACACCACGACACAAAGCTTTCGTTTGGGCCCGTCAACACAGACACCGGGCTGTTGATGACTGGAAACATCTTGCCTGGTTGGACGAGTCACGTTTCAAATTCTATTGAGCGGATGGACGTGTACGGGTGTGGAGACAGTCCCATGAATCCATGGACACTGCATGTCAGCAGGGGAATGTTCAAACTGGTGGAGGCTCTGTAATGGAGTGGGCGTGTGCAGTTGGAGTGATATGGGAACCGCGATACGTCTAGATACGACTCTTACAGGTCACACGTACGTAAGCATCCTGTCTGATCGCCTGCCTTCATTCATGTTCATTGTGCATTCCGACGGACTCGGGCCATTCCAGCAGGACAATGCGACACCTCACACTTCTAGAAATGCTACAGAGTGGCTTCAGGAACAGTCTTCTGCGTTTAAAAACTTCCGCTGGCCACCAAACTCCCCAGACATGAACATTATTGAGCCATCTGGGATGCCTTGCAACGTGTTGTTCAGAATAGATATCCTGAGAGGTGGCATGAGCCCCCTCTCATATTTCTATCTTACGATTTTCCTCTCTAATTGCATGCAGTGAAAAGTCGCTATTCCTTCACACGCGGACTTCCCACGCAGCGTCTCTCGTCACCCGGGTGGTCCGATGACAGGCGGGCTCTGCTGATCTGGAAAACGTTAAGCCGACGGGTGTGAGGAAGTCGAGTGAATGCTTTGCAGACGCCGACATTGTCAAAAGACACGCCCGGAGGGGTCTGAAGTAGCGGCTGGGCTAGAGGTTCCGTTACTTCGCAGAAACTTAGCGAAAACACTTTCTGGAGGGCTACCAGCGAGGCGTGGGAATGACTTGTGTACCCAGGCAGTTGTGGCGGGAAAATGCCCGCGCTTTCTGCAAAATAGTAACTGTGATTGGCTTGCTCAGGGCATAGCTCCGCGACGTAGCAAAATCAGCGCAGAAATTGGCGCCAAGAATCTCCATTGGTGGAATGGTAGTGCTCCGGCAATAGAGTGGAATTTTCCGCCGGTTTTCGAGTTGCTGATGGGAACGTTTAACCACGGCCACTGTCGTGGGGGCGGGAATGTTGTGTGTTCGGCCTGTATGGGTGCTCTAGGTAGTCGGCTCTCGCCTCTCTGTCGAGGACGTCGAAGCAACCAGCCATCGCCTCCGGTACGCCAGATCGTGTTCTGGCAGTTAAGAAGACAGTTTGGTGATATATGTCCGCAGCACCGGCAGATAGGGATTTTGCTAGGTGATAATCAGAGCTCAGCAGAGCGCGCCTGTTCGTCTTTTTCTAACTTGGTTCTGTCTTGAGTAGCAGCAATTAATGTTGGGTTAGCTGTGTGTCTCTCTTAAGATTTGAGTGGCAAGGAATTGGCTCCACATACCACTTCGTCTTAAACCTCACAATCTAGTTTAGGGACAACTTCACCTTCATAGCATTTGTTTGAGTATCCAGTTTGAGCCAATTTGATGTATTGTAAATGTTTCATGTGTTTTTGTTTATTATTTTGTGTTTAGTCTTAATAAATCATATTGTTATTTTGGACAGAACTTTCATTCTGTTAATCGGTACAGCAACCCACCATTTCTCACTAGGTTAATGAAACCTTCCTTTATTTAACTTATTTATCAAATTAAATTATTCCAGGTGCCAAACTCCTTTCTACTCCACCTGCAGGGTTGATTACAGTCAGTTCGCGTATATTTTTTAATCCATGTGCAACAGCAAAAGTCGGAGTTATAATAGGGGGGGCTTAGAGCACCATTTACATATGGAGATTCTAGAAGAATTTAGTGTTAAATACACTGCTTGCCCCGGCACCTCGCCATCTATCCCCTCGTACTCTTACGGATTTATGGACAGCCCTGTAGGATTTATGGTGTCAGTTCCCTCCAGCGTTACTTCAGGCGTTAGTCGAGTCCATGCCATGTCGTGTTGCAGCAAGTCTGCGTGCTCGCGGGGACCCTACACGATATTAGCAGGTGCACCCGTTTCTATGTCTCTTCAGTGTATATCTGATAGCGTTCGGTCGAGGTTTAAACGTGGACATTGGAAGCCCATGCGCACGCGCGGGACGGGAACTGACAGCTTTGCGACGCAATTAGGCTACTCGCAGACCGTGGAGGCCAAATTGGGGCCAGCCAGCTTCTCCTCCAACTGGCTACTTCCCTACACGCTCCTCCTGACGAGGAAGCTGCCTTTAATGGCTGGTCGGCGAGGGTTAACTGCCCGTTTCGGTTTCAGCTGATCTCTGGCGCTGATACGCGGTGCTCGCCGGAATGACGGCAATTAAGCGCTGTTTAAATGGCGGGTGCGCGCGTCTGACAAGAGCCCGGCTGTGACGTACTGCCGAGAGGTGAGGTGGCGGCAGGTCGGCAGGTGGATGCGCGGCTGCCGCCCCCCCGCGGTGGCGCTCCCCGGGCCTCGCAGCGGGACGTCCGGGCGTCGCTACCGGATAAGGGGCAGCGGGCGCGGTCCAGGGGGCTAATTTGGAGGTCGGCTGCCGGGCGCACTGCGGCCGCGAGCAGCGAACGGCGGGCGCGGCTAATTGCGGGGAACGTCGGCCTCCGACACGTGGCAATCGCCGCCATTAAACCGCTGCCCGGCGCTAAGCTCCAGCCTCCTTCATCAAATTACACGCCCGTCTGGAGCGCGCCACCTAGAAGTCGAGGCAGGAGACGCCAATAAGAGTGCCTCTGCTCAACGTCTTCTCTTTCAAATTCTAAAGGTGGCAGGGGTAAACTACAGGGAGCGAAAGGCTATTTACAATTTGTACAGAAACCAGATGGCAGTTATAAGAGTCGAGGGACATGAAAGGGAAGCAGTGGTTGGGAAGGGAGTAAGACAGGGTTGTAGCCTCTCCCCGATGTTATTCAATCTGTATATTGAGCAAGCAGTAAAGGAAACAAAAGAAAAATTTGGAGTAGGTATTAAAATCCATGGAGAAGAAATAAAAACTTTGAGGTTCGCCGATGACATTGTAATTCTGTCAGAGACAGCAAAGCACTTGGAAGAGCAGTTGAACGGAATGGACAGTGTCTTGAAAGGAGGATATAAGATGAACATCAACAAAAGCAAAACGAGGATAATGGAATGTAGTCGAATTAAGTCGGGTGATGTTGAGGGTATTAGATTAGGAAATGAGACACTTAAAGTAGTAAAGGAGTTTTGCTATTTGGGGAGCAAAATAACTGATGATGGTCGAAGTAGAGAGGATATAAAATGTAGACTGGCAATGGCAAGGAAAGCGTTTCTGAAGAAGAGAAATTTGTTAACATCGAGTATAGATTTAAGTGTCAGGAAGTCGTTTCTGAAAGCATTTGTATGGAGTGTAGCCATGTATGGAAGTGAAACATGGACGATAAATAGTTTAGAGAAGAAGAGAATATAAGCTTTCGAAATGTGGTGCTACAGAAGAATGCTGAAGATTAGATGGGTAGATCACATAACTAATGAGGAGGTGTTGAATAGGATTGGGGAGAAGAGAAGTTTGTGGCACAACTTGACAAGAAGAAGGGACCGGTTGGTAGGACATGGTCTGAGGCATCAAGGGATCACCAATTTAGTATTAGAGGACAACGTGGAGGGTAAAAGTCGTAGGGGGAGACCAAGAGATGAATACAGTAAGCAGATTCTGAAGGATGTAGGTTGCAGTAGGTACTGGGAGATGAAGAAGCTTGCCCAGGATAGAGTAGCATGGAGAGCTGCATCAAACCAGTCTCAGGACTGAAGACCACAACAACAACAGCTCAACGTCGACGTCATTGTCTCCTTTTTAGAAGGCGAAACTGCAGGCAGCGAGGAGCCGTAATGAAAGTAATGGTTATAGAGAGGCATTAAAAAAAATGTAGAAACACCGCGGGTAATGCATCTACATCTACATCTACACGACTACTCCGCAATTCACATTTAACTGCTTGGCAGAGGGTTCATCGGATCACAATCATACTACCTCTCTACCATTCCACTCCCGAACAGCGCGCGGGAAAAACGAACACCTAAACCTTTCTGTTCGAGCTCTGATTTCTCTTATTTTATTTTGATGATCATTCCTACCTATGTAGGTTGGGCTCAACAAAATATTTTCGCATTCGGAAGAGAAAGTTGGTGACTGAAATTTCGTAAATAGATCTCGCCGCGACGAAAAACGTCTTTGCTTTAATGACTTCCATCCCAACTCGCGTATCATATCTGCCACACTCTCTCCCCTATTACGTATAATACAAAAAGAGATGCCCTTTTTTGCACCCTTTCGATGTCCTCCGACAATTCCACCTGGTAAGGACCCCACACCGCGCAGCAATATTGTAACAGAGGACGAACGAGTTTAGTGTAAGCTGTCTCTTTAGTGGACTTGTTGCATCTTCTAAGTGTCCTGCCAATGAAACGAAACCTTTGGCTCGCCTTCCCCACAATATTATCTATGTGGTCTTTCCAACTGAAGTTGTTCGTAATTTTAACACCCAGGTACTTAGTTGAATTGACAGCCTTGAGAATTGTACTATTTATCGAGTAGTCGAATTCCAACGGATTTCTTTTGGAACTCGTGGATCACCTCACACTTTTCGTTATTTAGCGTCAACTGACAACTGCCACACCATACAGCAATCTTTTCTAAATCGATTTGCAACTGATACTGGTCTTCGGATGACAGCATCACCTGTGAACAACCTAAGAGAACTGCTCAGATTGTCACCCAGGTCATTTATGTAGATCAGGAACAGCAGAGGTCCCAGGACGCTTCCCTGGGGAACACCTGATATCACTTCAGTTTTACTCGATGATTTGTCGTCTATTACTACGAAATGCGACCTTCCTGACAGGAAATCACGAATCCAGCCGCACAACTGAGACGATACCCCATAGGCCCGGAGCTTGATTGGAAGTCGCTTGTGAGAAACGGTGTCTAAAGCTTTCCGGAAATCTAGAAATACGGAATCAACTTGAGATCCCCTGTCGATAGCGGCCATTACTTCGTGCGAATAAAGAACTAGCTGCGTTGCACAAGAACGATGTTTTCTGAAACCATGCTGATTACATATCAATAGATCGTTCCCTTCGAGGTGATTCATAATGTTTGAATACAGTATATGCTCCAAAACCCTACTGCAAACCGACGTCTATGATATAGGTCTGTAGTTCAATGGATTACTCCTACTACCCTTCTTAAACACTGGTGCGACCTGCGCAATTTTCCAGTCTGTAGGTACAGATCTATCGGTGAGTGAGCAGTTGTATATGATGCTAACCAATCCTGAAAGTTGCGCTGTTACGCGAAGATCCAAAAAAATTGGTCCACTTGCCTAATATAGTGTAGCGAGTACGCACAAGTTTCACAACACAACATGGCATGGACTCGACTACAGTCTGAAGAAGTGCTGGAAGGACCTGACACCATGAATCCTGCACTGCTAACCATAAATCCGTAAGAGTACGACGGGGTGGAGGTCTCTTCTGAACAGCACTTTGCAAGGCATTACACATATGCTCAATAATTTCCATGTCTGGGGAGTTTGGTGGCCAGCGGAAGAGTTTAAACTCAGAAGAACGTTCCTGGAGGCACTATGTAACAAATCTGGACGCGTGGGGTGTCGTATTGTCTTGCTGGAAGTCCGTCGGTATGTAGGATAAACATGAATGGATGCAGGTGATCAGAAAGGAGTCTTACGTCCGTGTCAGCGGTCAGAGTCGTTTTTACTTTAGTATTAATAAAACAGTCTTAATCGCGTTTTTTTATTTATTTAGTGCCGACCGGTTTCGGCCCATCGCAGAGGCCATCTTCAGGGCGAACATATGGTCGACTGCTGATGGCATAACGTCTACCAACGTGTGGCAGGAGACTAAATAAGCCGACCGCGGTGGTCTAGCGGTTCTGGCGCTGCAGTCCGGAACCGCGGGACTGCTACGGTCGCAGGTTCGAATCCTGCCTCGGACATGGGTGTGTGTGATGTCCTTAGGTTAGTTAGGTTTAAGTAGTTCTAATTTCTAGGGGACTTATGACCTAAGATGTTGAGTCCCATAGTGCTCAGAGCCATTTTTAGACTAAATAAAAAAAACGCGAATAAGACTGTTTTCTTAATACTACGTTAATGTACAGGGTGATTCAAAAAGAATACCACAACTTTAGGAATTTAAAACTCTGCAACGACAAAAGGCAGAGCTAAGCACTATCTGTCGGCGAATTAAGGGAGCTATAAAGTTTCATTTAGTTGTACATTTGTTCGCTTGAGGCGCTGTTGACTAGGCGTCAGCGTCAGTTGATGCTAAGATGGCGACCGCTCTACAGAAAGCTTTTTGTGTTATTGAGTACGGCAGAAGTGAATCGACGACAGTTGTTCAGCGTGCATTTCGAACGAAGTATGGTGTTAAACCTCCTGATAGGTGGTGTATTAAACGTTGGTATAAACAGTTTACAGAGAATGGGTGTTTGTGCAAAGGGAAAAGTTCTGGACGGCCGAGAACGAGTGATGAAAATGTAGCACGCATCCAGCAAGCATTTGTTCGCAGCCCAGGAAAATCGACTCGCAGAGCTAGCAGAGAGCTGCAAATTCCACAATCAACTGTATGGAGAGTCCTACGAAAAAGGTTAGTTATGAAACCGTAACTACCTGAACGTCAACTACCCGAGGCGATGGATCGGCCGCCAGGCAGCCCGTGACAGAGCACTTCATCACTGGCCTCCAAGAAGCCCTGATCTTACCCCCTGCGATTTTTTCTTATGGGCGTATGTTAAGGATATGGTGTTTCGGCCACCTCTCCCAGCCACCCTTGATGATTTGAAACGAAAAATAACAGCAGCTATCCAAACTGTTACGCCTGATATGCTACAGAGAGTATGGAACGAGTTGGAGTATCGGGTTGATATTGCTCGAGAGTCTGGAGGGGGCCATATTGAACATCTCTGAACTTGTTTTTGAGTGAAAAAACCTTTTTAAATATTCTTTGTAATGATGTATAACAGAAGGTTATATTATGTTTCTTTCATTAAATACGCATTTTTAAAGTTGTGGTATTCTTTTTAGATCACCCTGTATATTAATCGCTGTTACCCCATAATCATGTTGTCCAAACATGTCAGAGTCGCATCTAAAAATATCAGGAGTCCCATTTCTCTCTAACTGCATACGCCCCAGCTTCAACAGTCCTCTGCGGACATGCAGGGTCATGGATCCATGAGGTTGTCTAAATACCCGCACACGCCCATCCGCTCTATACAATCTGAAACGAGACTCGTTCGACGAGGCAACATGTTTCCTGTCGTCATCAACAGCCCAATGTCGGTGTCAACGGCCCCAGGTGAGGAGCAAACCTTTGTGTCGTGCAGTCATCAAGAGTACACGAGTGGGCCCTCGGCTCCGAAATCCCATATCGATGATGTTTCGAGGAATGGTTCGCACGCTGATACTTTTTGATGGCCCAGCATTGAAATCTGTAGCAATTTGCAGAAAGGTTGCACTTCTGTCTCGTTGAACAATTCTCTTCAGTCATTGTTGGTCCCGTTCTTGCAAGGTCTTTTTCCAGCCGTAGTGATGTCGGAAATTTGATGTTTTACAGCAGGGGCGGGCAGGAATCCTGCACGTGTGCGGTGCACTTGCACGCGTGCAGTTAACAGGTGTTCTGCGTGCACACAGGGGCAAGCTGGCCACCCGCTTACCTCCCCTCCCCACCATACCTTCCGTCCACTCCTTGCTCTGTAATGAGTTTTGTTTTTCTAGCTTGCTTTATTGAATGATGGAATAAGGTTAGCAGGAGTGCTTGAAATAAATCATGGTTTGAAATAGTACCTATTAACTACGATACGTTTTATCTAATTTTCACAGGTGGAGTTTACAATACGTTTAATATCTGGAACAAAATTTCTGCATACAGGCAAACGCAAACAGTTACGCAAATTTTCATCACTTATGTTTGCTCTTAACCGAGGCTTATTAATTCAGCAAATGGTTTTCCAGCTCTCACTATATTAAGCGCAATTTCATAGCTTGCACGTACCGCTGCGCTATTATTGTTGTCGTCCTGAAAAATTGAAAACAGTGCTCCATAAAATGTTAAATCAGTTAGATGAGAGACATGACGAGAGAAATTCGCAGATTTCTCGTGACAACGGCACCTAGGACAGATGCATCTAATATCGTCAGGTCGCTCTTCTTAAGCTCAGTCAATTTCCCCACCCGCTCAGAAGCCGACAATAAATTGTACTCGTCCCTGTGAAATTTATTATAATGGCCTTCAATTCTAAACTTCCGCTGACCAGCGAGAATACTGCCACATATTAAACATTTCGAATTTTCACGTCTTTGCACGAAGAAAAAATGATTCTCCCATTACTTTTTAAAAGATAGCAAATCTCCACGTCTCCGTTTCCTTGATTCACTCTGCATTTTCCGGTTCTTGAAATACAACGTTCACTACGTAGTGGTCGCTTCGCATCAACGTCCGCGGCTTAGCCTGGTACTACACTGCCGATGGGGGACTGATGACCTTCGCTGTTTAGTCCCCCTTAAACATCCCACCAACCACCACCACTACACTGCCGCAACCTGCCGGCTGTCGCCACTGTCCCATTCGGCGATTACACGCGAGCAGCACACGTGCAGCGCTGTGCGCTCACGTGCGGCGTGCAACCTTTGCCCGCCCCTGTTTTTACAGGATTCTTAATATTCACCGTGCAATCGTATAATGGTCCTACGGGAAAATCCCCAATTCGTCGCTACCTCGGAGACGGTGTGTGCCACCGCTCGTGCTCCGATGTGACACCATATTCAAACTCACTTAAATCTTGGTAAGCTGCCATTGTAGCAGCTGTTACCGATCTAACAACTGCCCCAGACACTTGTTGTCTTATATAGGCGTTGCCGACCGCAGCGCAGTATTCTGACTGTTTACATATCTCTGTATTTGAGTAAGCATGCCTATACCAGTTTCTTTGGCGCTTCAGTGTATGTTTGGGGTACGCTTCCTGAGATTTATTGATTGCTCCAGTGTTATAAGGACTAGACTGACATCAACGTTAGGTACCTTCCGTAAAATACATAACAACATTGCAATACTATCTTTAGAGAGTATTTAAAACAATTACCTTACGACTTAGCAAAAAATATGTTCAAATGTGTGTGAATTCCTAAGGAACCAAACTACTTAGGTCATCGGTCCCTAGACTTACACACTACTTAAACTAACGTATGCTAATAACAACACACACACCCATGCCCGAGGGAGGACTCGAACCTCCGGTGGGAGGGGCTACGCAGTCCGTGACATGACGCCGCAAACCGCGCGGCCATTCCGCGCAGCAGGACTTAATAGTGAGAACAATATTCCAATAAATACAGAACAAGAGGCTTTGTGCTTCGTTAGAGCTTTGAAATGACAATTGTTCTGAAATGCTAGTGGCAAACTAACGCCGAAATTGAATGTAATGGTACAAGAATTATTGTTTTTAAACTTTAGAGGAACAAGAAATAATTTTACTAGCCTGCCGGGGTGGGCGAGCGGTTCTAGGCGCTACAGTCTGGAACCGCACGACCGCTACGGTCGCAGCTTCGAATCCTGCCTCGGGCATGGATGTGTGTGATGTCCTTAGGTTAGTTAGGTTTAAGTAGTTCTAAGTTCTAGGGGACTGATGACCTTAGAAGTTAAGTCCGATAGTGCTCAGAGCCATTTGAACCATTTGAACCAAATAATTTTACTAATCAGAGTCCCAGATGGGAAAAAAATGGCTCTGAGCACTATGGGACTTAACTTCTGAGATCATCAGTCCCCTAGAACTTAGAACTACTTCAACCTAACTATCATAAGGACATCACACACCTCCATGCCCGAGGCAGCATTCGAACCTGCGACCGGTGCGGTCGCGCGGTTCCAGACTGTAGCGCCTAGAACCGCTTGGCCACCCTGGCCGGCCCCAGATGGGAAATATCATGTGCTCCAAGACCCATGGCGAAGCTAAAAATTTTAGAATTAAGAACAGTTACAAAATAACAGTGGTATCATAAACACCGCAAAACTTAAGAATTGGTATAACTCATTCTTACAATTCATGGTGAAACCTTCAGCTGTCATTTATTTTGCTAATTCGCAACTAGTTTCGGTCAGTGACCATTATCAAGCTTAACTGGCATAAAAGGCACGAAAGTTACATCATGGTTTTAACAAAAGTAATTTGCTCTTTTAAGCCCACCATACTACATAAAAGAACATGATGGTAAACATTTTTATTATTGTGAGAAATTTTTACATACTATAGTAGGCTTAAAACAGCAAATTACTTTCGTTCAAATTATGGTATAAATTTCCTGCCGCTTATGCCAGCTAAGCTTGACAACAGGAATTTACCGAAACTAGTTGCGTATTGTGCAAAATAAATGACAGCTGAAGGTTTCACTATGAATTTTAACAATTATTTGGCAGCAAAATATTCCCACCTGCAGACATACATATCAGTACAAATCCCCTTAGGCTTCCAGAAGCAAGTACAGTGTCACGTTCGGCACCGACTGGCCAATCGACCCGCCGCAGTTTAGGTTAAACACGGGAGCATAACAGTCTACAACACACTAAATACTCTCTTAGAGATAGACGTAACAATTTAATACTAAATGAAATAATCAACCGCAGTGTCTGGTGTGAATTCAGCTTAGGACAGATCGATGAATCAAAGTACTCAGGTCAGCAGGCTAAGAGGGTAATGAATAATTTGTGTTAAGATAAGAGATTAGGTTAGACCAGTGACTACGTTTAACCCGGGAGAAGCGAGCGCACAAGAAGTAGCACGAAGTGCCACAAAATTTAACTAAGCTCACTCATACTCGTTTCAAAACTCAACAAGCACACTCCAGGATAAATGCGTTACTATCCTACAGGTTAATTTGCGCTTTAATCTTTCCCGCCAAAAGGAAGCAAGTTAGACAAAAAAGCGGCACAAAGCAAGTACGTCTGCTCGGATTCACAGTTTAAGGTACATAAATGCAGCAGTATCTACAGCACTGACGTCTTAAATACAAAATGATCGGGTGCGTCAACACGGGGCTAACAGGTTAACGACCAGGCAAGGACGGCCATCAAAATATATCATACGTAGAATACCCCCGAACGCACAGACGTGCCGCTGTTCCGAGAAGACTTTCAATACACGGAGGCTGAGTAAAATCACTCTATAGGAGGAGGAGATTCGAGTTTAACGTCCCGTGAACGACTTGGTCATTAGAGACGGAGCACAAGCTAGCTCGGATTAGGAAAGTATGGAGAAGGTGAGCGGCCGTGCTCTCTCGAAGGAACTATCCCGGAATTTGCCTTAAGCGATTTAGAGAAGCTGCGCGGGGTAGCCGGGCGGTCTTAGGCGCCTTGCCACGGTTCGTGCGTCTCCCCCCCGTCGGAGGTTCGACTCCTCCCTCGGGCATGGGTGTGTGCGTTGTTCTTAGCATAAGTTAGTCTAAGTTACCTTAAGTAGTGTGTAAGACTAGGGACCGATGACCGATGACCTTAGCAGTTTGGTCCCCCCCCCCTTTTTTTTTGTCGTTGCAGAAGTCACATGACATCTGTTAAAATTCGTTTGTTGATCCTTCCACTCAGTTTTTTTTATTACAGAGACCAACCAGCTCTCTGACCGAACACGCTGAGCTACCGTGCCGGCATCCCTTAGGAATTCACACACATTTGAACATTTGATTTAGGGAAACCATGCAAAACCTAAATCAAGATGGCTGGAAGCAGGTTTGAACCATCGTCCTCCCGAATGTGAGGCCAGCGTCAGTGCACTAACCACTGCTTCACTCCCTCACTCTATGCAACTTATTCAAATATTGGCTACCGCCAGTACAACCAGCGACCGTTATGATTCTGGCGGGAACCGTTAGTACGGAGCCACGAACTAGCAGTGGAATTAACCACGACTTAAATGCAGTAGAAATTGAACCGTGCTTCAGATGATACCACACTAAATACAGGGTTATTACAAATGATTGAAGCGATTTCACAGCTCTACAATAACTTTATTATTTGAGATATTTTCACAATGCTTTGCACATACATACAAAAACTCAAAACGCTTTTTTAGGCATTCACAAATGTTCGATATGTGCCCCTTTAGTGATTCGGCAGACATCAAGCCGATAATTAAGTTCCTCCCACACTCGGCGCAGCATGTCCCCATCAATGAGTTCGAAAGCATCGTTGATGCGAGCTCGCAGTTCTGGCACGTTTCTTGGTAGAGGAGGTTTAAACACTGAATCTTTCACATAACCCCATCACTTCATCACTGAAAACAAGTTTCGCACTGAACGCATCCTCTTCCATGAGCTGTTGCAACCGCGCCGAAAATTCAAAGCGTTTGACTTTGTCATCAGGTGTCAGAGCTTGTAGCAATTGTAAACGGTAAGGCTTCTGCTTTAGCCTTTTCCGTAAGATTTTCCAAACCGTCGGCTGTGGTACGTTTAGCTTCCTGCTTGCTTTATTCGTCGACTTCCGCGGGCTACGCGTGAAACTTGCCCGCACGCGTTCAACCGTTTCTTCGCTCACTGCAGGCCGACCCGTTGATTTCCCCTTACAGAGGCATCCAGAAGCTTTTAACTGCGCATACCATCGCCGAATGGAGTTAGCAGTTGGTGGATCTTTGTTGAACTTCGTCCTGAAGTGTCGTTGCACTGTTATGACTGACTGATGTGAGTGCATTTCAAGCACGACATACGCTTTCTCGGCTCCTGTCGCCATTTTGTCTCACTGTGCCTCGAGCGCTCTGGCGGCAGAAACCTGAAGTGCGGCTTCAGCCGAACAAAACTTTATGAGTTTTTCTACGTATCTGTAGTGTGTCGTAACCATATGTCAATGAATGGAGCTACAGTGAATTTATGAAATCGCTTCAGTCATTAGTAATAGCCCTGTACATTGGTGTCCAAAATTAAAGAAACAAAGAATGGTTCAAATGACTCTGAGCGCTATGGAACTTAACTTCTGAGGTCATCAGTCCCCTAGAACTTAGAACTACTTAAACCTAACTAACCTAAGGACATCAAACACATCCATGCCCGAGACAGGATTCGAACCTGCTACCGTAGCGGTCGCACGGTTCCAGACTGTAGCGCTTAGAACCGCTCGGCCACTCGGGCCGGCGTTAAAGCAAGAAACTGCTATTTCCCCATCCTGTGTCTTATACGATATAATCATGCAAACTGCCAACAGATGCCGTGTTCTCCACGGAAGATGGCATTCCGATCAACGGACAATCACGACGTCAGGCCACCTATGAAGCGGGTTAGTTTGCAGGGTAGTCCCACTTACGCAATCGCTGTCCACAGTAACAGACGGTGCAATATGACACAGAGAAGACGTCTACAGACTCTTTGCTGTGTAGGCCATAGGAAGAATGGAAGCAGGAGAATCGCAAACTGATGTGACCCATTGGCTTAATGAGAATCGTTGTGTTGTTTCTCGGATGAGGCGTCAGTTTATAGAGACCGAAACTGTACCCCGGAGACCACGACAGGGCTGACCACCTGTAACATGAGAAAGACTGGACCGTGCTGTAAGAACACGACTGTGCCGCCTTAGTACTGCACTGCAACTGTCTTTGCAGCCTCCTCTGGACGTGTTTTATCGAGGCAAATGGCGTACAGAAGGCTTCAGCAAAGTGGCCTTTATTGTTGGAGACCTGCTGTCTATTTACCTTTAGCGTGTCTTCACAGAAGGGAACGTCTAAGTCTGAGTCATCAGCAAGCGACCTGGACGGTCGAACGGGGGGCCGATGATCTTTTCACAGGTGATGGTTCAAATGGCTCTGAATGCTATGGGACTTAACATCTGAGGCCATCAGTCCCCTAGAACTTAAAACTATTTAAACCTTGAGAGGTGGCATGAGCCCCGTCTCATATTTCTATCTTACGATTTTCCTCTCTAATTGCATGCAGTGAAAAGTCGCTATTCCTTCACACGCGGACTTCCCACGCAGCGTCTCTCGTCACCCGGGTGGTCCGGTGACAGGCGGGCTCTGCTGATCTGGAAAGCGTTAAGCCGACGGGTGTGAGGAAGTCGAGTGAATGCTTTGCAGACGCCGACATTGTCAAAAGACACGCCCGGAGGGGTCTGAAGTAGTGGCTGGGCTAGAGGTTCCGTTACTTCGCAGAAACTTAGCGAAAACACTTTCTGGCGGGCTACCAGCGAGGCGTGGGAATGACTTGTGTACCCAGGCAGTTGTGGCGGGAAAATTCCCGCGCTTTCTGCAAAATAGTAACTGTGATTGGCTTGCTCAGGGCATAGCTCCGTGACTAGCAAAATCAGCGCAGAAATTGGCGCCAAGAATCTTCATTGGTGGAATGGTACTGCTCCGGCAATAGAGTGGAATTTTCCGCCGGTTTTCGAGTTGCTGATTGGAACGTTTAACCACGGCCACTGTCGTGGGGGCGGGAATGTTGTGTGTTCAGCCTGTACGGGTGCTCTAGGTAGTCGGCTCTCGCCTTTCGGTCGAGGATGTCGAAGCAACCAGCCATCGCCTCCGGTACGCCAGATCGTGTTCTGGCAGTTAAGAAGACAGTTTGGTAATGTATGTCCGCAGCACCGGCAGATAGGGATTTTCCTAGGTGATAATCAGAGCTCAGCAGAGCGCGCCTGTTCGTCTTTTTCTAACTTTGTTCTGTCTTGAGTAGCAGCAATTAATGTTGGGTTAGCTGTGTGTCTCTCTTAAGATTTGAGTGGCAAGGAATTGGCTCCACATACCACTTCGTCTTAAACCTCACAATCTAGTTTAGGGACAACTTCACCTTCATAGCGTTTGTTTGAGTATCCAGTTTGAGCCAATTTGATGTATTATAAATGTTTCATGTGTTTTTGTTTATTATTTTGTGTTTAGTCTTAATAAATCATATTGTTATTTTGGACAGAACTTTCATTCTGTTAATCGGTACAGCAACCCGTCATTTCTCACTACGTTAATGAAACCTTCCTTTATTTAACTTATTTATCAAATTAAATTATTGCAGGTGCCAAACTCTTTTCTACTCCACTTGCAGGGTTGATTACAGTCAGTTCGTGTATATTTTTTAATCCATGTGCAACAGCAAAAGTCGGAGATAGAATAGGGG
The DNA here is from genome assembly GCF_023864275.1 of Schistocerca cancellata. NCBI lineage: Eukaryota > Metazoa > Arthropoda > Insecta > Orthoptera > Acrididae > Schistocerca > Schistocerca cancellata. The sequence goes on along the minus strand of NC_064632.1, from coordinate 41,973,046 downwards.
GGGCTTAGAGCATCATTTACATATGGAGATTCTAGAAGAATTTAGTGTTAAATATACTGCTTGCCCCGGCATCTCGCAACCTAACTAAACTAAGAAAATCACACAGATCCATGTCCGAAGCAGGATCCGAACCTGCGACCGTAGCGGTCGCGTGGCTCCAGACTGAAGCGCCTAGAACCGCTCGGCCACACTGACCGGCTTTCACAGGTGGGTCCCGATTTGGTCTGGAGAGTGATTCTCGACGGATTCGCAGCTGCAGGACACATGGAACACGATTTCGGGTCCCAATCATTGTAGAAAGAGACCTATATCGAGGAGGAGCCCTAATGATGTGGGCAGTAGTTATGTTGACATCTCGAAAACCTCTTCATAAAATTGTGCGGGTGAATCAGCAAGACTGAACTGCTGTCAGGTACCGTGAGGAGATCTTGGCATCTCAAGCGCGGTTGTTGCGAGGTGCTGGGGCCCACACCTCGTATTGATGGACGAGAATGCTCGATCCTAAACAGAACGGGTGGCTGATGTTTCTTTTGGACACGGAAGACATTGCATGCATGGCGTGACCTGCTCGCTCTCCCGATTTCAGTCCCACAGAGTACGTCTAGGATGCAGTAGGGAGACGGGCTGCATCACGTCAGCATCCACCAGCCACTCTCCAAGACTGGTGAGCAGCTCTGTACGAAGAATGGTCGTTATTTCCTCAACATGAGATTGACGACATCATTCACAGCATGGCCTGACGTTGTCTAGCCTGTATTGGTGCCAGAGGTGATCACACCCCATACTGAATACATTAACCAGTTGTCAAAATCTATGTGCAAATCCGTTAAGTTGGAAAAAACCGTAGAATATGTTTGACTATACTTATGCATGTTGCAGTTGATTACATTCTGTATTCTTTACACTGTTTCTACTTTACTATCACCTGTTTATACTGTTTTGTGGCAAAAGAAACGCAACCTTGCAAAATGAACGTTTCTTGCTTTAGTTTTGGACACCAATCTATGTCGTCATTGCATTCCTAGGCGGCGCTGTAGATAGCTGAACCGGGTGGGAGATAGGCGAAATTCCGAATGGCCACATCTCCAAAGGCAGATCCTATTGCAGACAGACCAGGCCCTTCGGACGTCCCGCCAGCGTTACACTTTCCACGTCCCCCTAGTTTTGTGTGACCACGACGTCTTCTATGAGGCCCAGGAGCGTTGCAAGCCAGAAGGCCATGGGATAAACTGCTTCAGTCTACCACTGCCACTTAGGTCCTTCCGCCTCGCACCGCCCGCCACTGTCAAAATCCTCTCTGCCACTCCATGCGCGTCCTCTCACTGAACTGTTCAGCGCACTAGATTCTTTGTCTCAAGACGGGCTACGAATTGTTGACAGGCCGTGACACAGCTGAATATGACCACGAACGAACGACACCTGTACTGTGCCCTCAATAAAATTCAATTGTCAGTCGCCGTCGGAATATCATTCTGTATAATGTGAGTGCATTATTTCGGAGCTAAGCGAATTAGGACGTTGACAAGTTTTTGGTGCTTCCGTAGTCAAAGCAGCTGAAGTGTTTAGCGTGTCAAGACGCACGGTATCGACGATTTATAGTGCATTCAGAGAAAGTGGAAAAACATCACCTGCAGGGAATACGTAATGTGATTACGATCATCGACCATTATTCATGGTTTCTGCTACTGTTAGCCATTCCATGCCAACGGACCAGTGCTGTGGCGTACGTATCAGTTCGCAGTTGGTTACTGGTGTTGGAAGTGGCTGATATTAGTCACGAATCAGGAGGTGAAATTTGTTTCGGACCTTATGATTCAGCTATGCCATGTGTTACGAATGAACCTGTTCCACACTCAAACCAACGGTAGAACTGAGCGGGTCCGTAAGGCTATTTCGAAAAGGCTTAGCTTTTACGTGAATGCTAGAGACGACGACTTTTTTTTCCCACCTTATTGGCTCATAACATTCCACAGTAGTACATAATTTTCAACTGAGATTTAAAAGTAATAAAACAAGCTAAAATTAATTACAGGTTCCTCGGCCGGCTGCTGTGGCCGAGCAGTTCTAGGCCGTGTATTCCGGAACCGCGCTGCTGCTGCGGCCGCAGGTTCGAATCCTGCCTCGGGCATGGATGTGTGTGATGTCCTTAGGTTAGTTAGGTCTAAGTAGTTCTAAGTCTAGGGGACTGATGACCTCAGATGTTAAGTACCATAGTGCTTAGAGCCAGCCACGGCGACTGGAAAACCTGTCTTGTGGTTTCCGCATTCAACTCAAAGGTTCATACAGGAACAGGAACGTCGCCCTTTTAGTGGTTGGTTGATCTGGGGGAGACGACCAAACAGCAAGGTCATCGGTCCCATGGGATTAGGGAAAGATGGGGAAGGAAGGCAGCCGTATCCTTGCAAAGGAACCATCCTGGCATTTGCCTGAAGTGATTTTGGTGATTCACGGAAGACCTAAATCAGGATGGCCGGGCGTGGGTTTGAACCGTTGTCCTCCAGAATGCGAGTCCAGGATGAATAAGGAAATCGGGACAATTGTACAGATCGGTCTCTCAAATGAAGCTAATATTAGGAGGCTAGGTGGAAAAGTTTTTCAACTGTCGTCCTCCCGAATGCGAGTCCAGTGTACTAACCACTGCGTAACCTCGCTCGGTCACCATTTGAGGCAGTGTTCGGGACAAAGTTGTCGTCCACTTTGCCGTTGTAAGTCCTAAATTAGGACCTAATTCCGAATCAGTGAAGAAGTTTGCGAGAAGAATTCAGGAGGTACGGAGAAACGTACAAAAGGCAAACACAGAGGTTCTGGAAAGCCAGGAACAGCCGAATAGGCGCATGAACAGACTACCACAGTATCATACATGGCAGTGGGTAGTGGTCATTAATCCCTATACAACGAAGATAAAGATATCACGGACAGTAACACATCGTGAAGATCACATCAAAACTTAACGTAAAGTTAGTTTCCTACCAAAAATCTATCGTACACATCAGTCGGGTGTACCATTAAGCTGCAACCGACCAGGTACGCAAAGGTGCGTTAGGCAGAAAGAAGGAACCTCTAGCTAAAATTACCAAATATGCAGTAACCAGTCGCAAAATCATGTTTTATTTATTCACTTTTGCAAAAGTGGACTGGTTGCTGCATATTTGGTAATTTTATGGTTTACGGTCGCTCCATGACTTGGGAACCACATGGAGACCACCATTCATATGAACGTCTAGCTGTTATACAGCACAAGGCACCATACATACCTAATGCTTTCAGTTCACTTAGTTGTGTCGTTAGATTCTTTGCAATGTTAGGTTAGTGTTAGATTTATTCTTGATGTTTGTATTATAGGTATGTTTTACATTATGTTGTGTTCGGGTGGATTTAGTGTTTTCATGTCATTGCCACGAGTATTTTTGTTTCATTATTTTTGGGTTATTGTCAGGTTTTTTTCCTTTAGTGGACATTAGTTATTCGTTTCAGAAGGAGGGAGAGGATGATGAACGGTTCCTTTTCTCAGTTGGCGACTCCGTGGGTAATACGGAAACAGGGCAATAATAAGGACGCAGGAAATTTTGTTGATTTCAGACAGTAGGGAAGATCATGTGGTTATGACGCAAGCGCATTTGGAGAAACGCACTCAAGGGAGTACTGTTGTCTGTTCAGACAGCCCGCCACGGACCTACACGCGGATATGCGAGGTGAGTATGTTTTTTGGAGAAAACGAAAGAGTTGCGAAAAGGAAATCTTGCCCACATGATCTTACTTACAGAAAGTAGGAAGGCATTCGCAGTACTATGTCTTCTCGCCAGAAACTGTGTTGGCCAATTGCCATGAAAAAGGAAATCTGAGGGATTGAGAAAATTGGAGTTGCAGGGAAGCAGTATTATCATTATCGGTACGGCACGTGAGATAGTTGGGAAGGGTTTCCGCCTTCCGAATACACTCATTGAAACGACGGTCATGACATTGACGCGGAATATGTTGCGTTGGCCGGATGGGTCTACAGGATATCACCCACCAAGAATTTTACTTGCCTTAGTATCACCTTCAACCCTGAACTTACGTGTTCGTTTGATAAATTTAACGAATCACGGCAGGGGAAAATTTTGAAGAAAATCTTCAGCACAAGATCATATAGTTGAGCATTTCAGATACCCGTTGTGGCTTTTTTCTGCCAGGTATTTGCATATATTATTTCTGTAATGAGTTCAGACGTGCACACTCTACAGATCTACCGATGCACCAGTCACCAGTCCAGTGGTTAGCCGACACTGGCCGAAGGAATTGTTGATGACAGTAAAACCTCTGTATTAAATAGTATTGTCATTAGATTAAGGATTGTATTGTAATAAAGTCCTGGAGACTCCACTTTGAGAATAAGCTCCTGTTAGTAGTGGATAACAGAAAAACCATGCGGGAGAGCTCATGGCTAGAGCTGGGTGTTGCCATCAGCAAGGTATGGAGCTTCTTTTAAGAAGCAATTCAATAATTCAATTTTAATCAAAGACTGGTCTTGGAAGGGTCAGATCTAACCTGTCTGTTGTGACTTCCTGCTTGTTGTATGGTTTTTTAGTGAATACAGGAGCAAGGAACCGATGATTTTCATGAACAGAGAATTCAGATATTAATTTCACACCTCATATCAGATAGTAGAAATAGTACATAACTTTGTTGCTAAAGAGCCAGCGTCAGTTGACTACAGTAGATTTGAATGTAGTAACATATACAGATACAAAAGATTTATAAGTCTGTTACACACAAAATAAGATCAGTGCATGAATGTTCGAACTTAAAGGGATGTTTACAAACTTTTGGTTCTAAAAATCGATTTTTTTAAATTGCATTTTTGGATCCACAAAAATGTTTAGAATCCACCCCTGAAACGGTTTTTCCGAATACGGAACGGGATTATTTGTTATTCGCAGTTGAACAAAAAAATGAACCTGCCTGTAATCGGCCATTTTAACGCACCAGTTTTTTTTTCTTTCGGAGGACGAGTTATTGTACCGGTGCTTAAGAGGAAACACACAAAATTCAAATGAAAGTTTGAACGCGTGTGTCTGGAAGCTAGCCCCTAAGCATTTGCATTCTGGTGCGAAGACTGTTGAGATTGTGACTTTCCTGACAGTGAGCCGCTTCAACGAATGGTATTCAGCAATTCTGAAGATCATGACAACGATAGACGTCACTCTGGGACTCTATTCGACGCAGTTCGCCAAGCATTCGGACGACCACTGGATTCAAGCGGCCGAAAACCGCTGTCACCGGCCGTACGAGCGGCTCTGGAGCAGCGCAGTATGGCCCAGATCGAGCAGAATGCTCTCAATGAGGAAGAGGAAGTACTAATTTATGGACCCGGAATAGCAGATTGAACGTACGTTCCATAATATTGCATTTATATGTAGTCAAAACTTCAAACGCGTTTTTCTCGAAATGACGATTTTTTTTTTTTATCGCGCGGTATGGTAACTTCAAATCTACTGAACCGACTGGCATGATTCTTTGTTTCCGACGAACCTAAATTGTCTAGGAGTTCTACCACTTTTATTCCGAACCATCAACTATAAATATTTTTACTTGGCCGACAAAGTCGAAAAATTGATTAAAAAAACCCTATTTTTCTTCAAATGGCCACCATTTTGTTTCCTATGGTCCAAATAACTTAAGCGAGGTACAACGTCTACAGAATCTTATGTACTTCACTAACGTCAAAAATTTTGCTTTCAGACGAGCCGGCTGACCTGTGACATACTGCGCGTGGACGTCTACATGGAAATTTTGTTTCGTTCCGACGGCACTTCCCCGTTTGCTCTTCGACATTTCCGGTCGAAAAAATTCCAGTTTGTAGAGGAAATATCAATAAACATTTTGACAAAATTTGACATTGATAGCTATAACATATCCCGAGAAAAAAATTCTCGAAAAACATGCTTTTTTCGTGCCGAAGATAGTAAACTTCCCCTAAGTATAACCGCTGCTCGAGCTCCTGCTGTTCTTAATATATATTAATGACTTGCCATTCTATATTCACGAAGACGCGAAGCTGGTACTTTCTGCCGATGATACAAGTATAGCTATCACACCTAACAGACAAGAATTAACTGGTGAAGTTGTAAACGATGTTTTTCAGAAAATCATTAAGAGGTTCTCTGCAAATGGGCTCTCATTAAACTTTGACAAAACACAGTATACACAGTTAAACACAGTAAATGGAATGACACCGTTAATAAATATAGACTTCGATCAGAAATCGGTAGCTAAGGTAGAATATTCAAAATTTCTAGGTGTATGCATTGATGAAGGGTTGAACTGGAAAAAAACACACTGAGGATCTGCTGAAACGTTTGAGTTCAGCTACTTATGCTATTAGGGTCATTGCAAATTTTGGCGATATACATCTGAGTAAATTAGCTTACCACGCCTATTTTCATTCTCTGCTTTCGTATGGCATCATATTCTGGGGTAACTCATTATTGAGTAAAAGAGTGTTCATTGCACAAAAGCGTGTAATCAGAATAATTGCTGGAGCTCGTCCAAGATCATCCTGCAGACACTTATTTAAAGAGCTAGAAATCTTCACTATAGCCTCACAATATATATATATATATATATATACAGGGTGAGTCACCTAACATTACCGCTGGATATATTTCGTAAACCACATCAAATACTGATGAATCGATTCCACAGACCGAACATGAGGAGAGGGGCTAGTGTAATTGGTTAATACATACCATAAAAAAATGCACGGAAGTATGTTTCTTAACACAAACCTACGTTTTTTTAAAATGGAACCCCGTTAGTTTTGTTAGCACATCTGAACATATAAACAAATACGTAATCAGTGCCGTTTGTTGCATTGTAAAATGTTAATTACATCCGGAGATATTGTAACCTAAAGTTGACGCTTGAGTGCCACTCCTCCGCTGTTTGATCGTGTGTATCGGAGAGCACCGAGTTACGTAGGGATCCAAAGGGAACGGTGATGGACCTTAGGTACAGAAGAGAGTGGAACAGCACATTACGTCCACATGCTAACACCTTTTTATTGGTCTTTTTCACTGACGCACATGTACATTACCATGAGGGGTGAGGTAAACGTACACACGTGGTTTCCGTTTTCAATTACGGAGTGGAATAGAGTGTGTCCCGACATGTCAGGCCAATAGATGTTCAATGTGGTGGCAATCATTTGCTTCACACAATTGCAATCTCTGGCGTAATGAATGTCGTACACGACGGAGTACATCTAGTGTAATGTCGCCGCAGGCTGCCACAATACGTTGTTTCATATCCTCTGGGGTTGTAGGCACATCACGATACACATTCTCCTTTAACGTAACCCACAGAAATACGTCCAGAGGTGTAAGATCAGGAGAACGGGCTGGCCAATTTATGCGTCCTCCACGTGTTATGAAACGCCCGTCGAACATCCTGTCAAGGGTCAGCCTAGTGTTAATTGCGGAATGTGCAGGTGCACCACCATGCTCATACCACATACGTCGACGCGTTTCCAGTGGGACACATTCTATTCCACTCCGTAATTGGAAACGGAAACCACGTGTGTACGTTTACCTCACCCCTCATGGTAATGTACATGTGCGTCAGTGAAAAAGACCAATAAAAAGGTGTTAGCATGTGGACGTAATGTGCTGTTCCAGTCTCTTCTGTACCTAAGGTCCATCACTGTTCCCTTTGGATCCCTACGTAATTCGGTGCTCTCCGATACACGCGATCGAACAGCGGAGGAGTGGTACTCAAGCGTCAACTTTAGGTTACAATATCTCCGGATGTAATTAACATTTTACAATGCAACAAACGGCACTGATTACGTATTTGTTTATACGTTCAGATGTGCTAACAAAACATTTTAGGAGTTCTTTACATTGAAAGTCTATAGACGTTAGTCGTCAGCAACAGAGTTCTGACTTTGCTAACACATTCTGTAGCATAACAAACACGAGAGAATTGTGTAATTATATCATCACGAGATCCATATCTGAGAGCATTAGCAATCTTTGTACACTACAGAAAGGAGCTGCAGATTTAAGAGTTTCTGTTGCCTACATTCCTACACGTTTGGCTACTTACGTATAGTACTTCCCCATGCCAACATGGGGAGGGGGAAGTACTAGATAGTGCAGAGTTAGCTGACTTGAGCCGCTTCGGTAGTGTAACTGCTAAGGCCGTCTGCCTATGAAGTATTTTGCAGTGTTTTACTAGGCATGGTGGTATGCCCTTGACTTCATCCCATCTCTGAACCGACTTAAACTGCCAGTTGGGAGGGGGCATACAGCTAAACACATACTCCAGAGTTCAGTGTAACTTTACATTGTTTTTCTCATTGTAGAAATTATGGAAGTGATAAATAATAGAAAAAATCAACGGCGAATCGAACGCTACCCCTTCAGCTGCGTAGTCGGAAACTTCACCCTTTATTCTCTACCTGCTGAGCCATCGAGGCACATCTACCAGCTAAAAATAAGTTATTTCTAAAAACAGAAACTGCACTGAGCCAAAGGAGGAACCACTATTCATAGAATACAGTACAACAAGTTGTTGTTGTTGTTGTTGTTGTTGTGATGGTCTTCGGTCCAAAAACTGGTTTGATGCAGCTCTCCATGCTACTATATCCTGTGCAAAATTCTTCATCTCCAAACAACTACTGCAATCTAAATCCTTCTCAATCTGCTTACAGTATTCATTTCTTGGTCTCTCTCTACGTTTTGTGCACCCCATGCTTCCCTCTAGTACTAAATTGGTGATCCCTTGATGCCTCAGAATGTGTCCTACCAACTGATCTTTTCTTCTAGTCAGGTTGTATCATAAATTTCTCCTCCCCTCACGTCTATTCAGTGGCACCTCATTAGTAACGTGATCTTCCAGTATTCTTCTGTAGCACCACATCTCAAAAACTTATATTCTCTTCTGGTCTAAACTGTTTATCGTCCACGTTTCACTTCCACACAAAGTACATAAAAATACTTTCAGAAAGGACTTCCCGACACTTAAACGTATACTCATTATTAACAAATTTCTCTTCTTTAGAAACGGTTTTCTTGCCATTGCCAGTGTACATTTTATATCCTCCCTACTTCGACCATCATCAGTTATTTTTCTTCCCAAATAGCAAACTCATCTACTGCTTTAAGAGTCTGATTTCCTAAGCCAATTCCCTCACCATCACCTGATTTAATTCGATTATATTCCATTATTCTCGTCTAACTTTTGTTGATGTTCATCTCATATCCTCCTTTCAAATCACTGTCGATTCCGTTCAACTGATCTTGCACGTCCTTTGCTGTCTCTGAGAGAATTACAATGTCGTCGGCAAACCTGAAAGTTTCTTCTCGCTGGACTTTAATTCCTACTCCAAATTTTTCTTTTGTTTCCTTTACTGGTTGTTCAATATACAGATTGAATAACTTCGGGGATAGGTTACACATTCGTCTCACTCCCTTCTCAACCACTGCTTCCCTTTTATGCCTCTCGACCCTTATAACGGCCATCTGGTTTCTGTACAAACTGTACAGCCTTTCGCTCCCTATATTTTATCTCTGTCACCTGTAATATTTGAAAGATAGTATTCCAGTCAACGTTGTTAAAACTTTCTCTAAGTCTACAAATCCTATAAACTTAGATTTATCTTAGCTTAACCTATCTTCTATGAAAAGTCGTAGGGTCAGTATTGCCTCGCGTGTTCCTCCATTTCTTACCCGAGGTCGGCTTCTAGCGGCATTCCAAGTTACTAGTTATTTAAGTTACATATAATTTATTCGGAATAAATTTGTTCAAATGATGTACTTATTTGAATAATTATCCAGGCAAAAATATATTCAAATAACACCTGTCTGTTATAAACAAAGTTGACGATTATAGTCCGTTGTCACGCTCCTCAACATAAATCTTTTTAATGTGATCTTCCAAAATACGTCTCAACATCAGTACACCTTTAGCAGTAGACTCGTAGCAAGCACTATTTCATGAGCTATTCTTTCTATCAGGCTTATAGTTCCACCATAAAAATAATGACATTCAATAACATTCAGTATCGTCTTACCACTTTAAATTTCGTTAAACGTGATCATACTCAGTCGCTGTTGTAACACTTAATGAATATCAGTTGTACTGCACACACGTTCTCCATAGAAAGCATAGAAATTCGACAGCTAAATGGAAATTCTGCTTCTAAATGCATTCGACTGTTTGCTGGGCTCGTTAATGCCGCTCCATTGTGAGGAAGCTGTGGACTGTATGTTTCCTTGCCTGTGTGGCCCTGGCCATGCGGTTGTTCGTCTGCACTTGGTGAGTGAGCTTCGAATGATACCGAATGAGGAAACTGCCAGCAGCATGACATCGTGTGTGCGCACACAGCGACCCCCACCAGCACGTGCACATTGCAACGAGTGCAACTTTGTACAGAACAGAAACGTTGTACTCGCCTTCTGCAACCCAGCAAGTCTGTAGTTGAGGAACATTCTATTTCCAACGGACATTCAATGGAGTATGAAAAAACATTAATTTTTGCCACAGCAACATCCTTTTTGGGACTCCATTATAAAAGAATCCGTTGAAATATGCATTGCGGAAAAGCGAATGAACTGTGACAGCAACTACGAGCTGGTAATTTGTGGAATCCCGTAATCTCCGAGATTTGCTCCAGATGAAAGCGACAGAATACTCCGATGACTACAGCAGGCAGCAATGCGCAAGACAGCTGGTCCTTCCAGTTCACCAGCGAGGGCGCTGCCGCTGGGCGGTGTGGTCCTTCTGTCACCGTGACTATGACGCATGCGCGGCTATATAAGGCGGAACGGAGAACGTCTTCACAACACATCCTCAACTCAAAACACAACACAGCTCCTGGTCACAGCTGTGTCACCAACGGCCACCTCAGAGAATACCCCTTCTCCTTCCTTACTCTCCTTACCAGTCTCTACAATGTCATCCTCTCTACTGGCTTCTACCCAGAGCTGTGGAAGACTTCCCACATCCTCTTATTCCTAAAAACCAACAAACCCCCTTCCGTCGCCTCTTCCTATCGTCCCATCTGCTTCACCACCATCTTCAGCAAGGTCTTCGAATCCGTCCTCTCCCATTGTATCCATCGCCCCCCAATCAACCTCTTCCCCCTTATCCAGTGTGGCTTCTGACCCTCCTTCCTCACAGAAGACAAACTCATTAACCTCATCCACCTTCTTTCCCTCCAACTCTACTCCTGTCGCTCTGCCATTTTTATTTCCCTCGATCTCCAAAATGCCTACGACTGCATGTGACACCCCAGTCTCCTCTTTAAACTCCAAACCGACGTGCTACCTACCAATTTTGACCATCTGGTCACTTCCTTCCTATCACACCATCCTCCGATTTCACCATCCACGACACCAACTCCCGTATCTTTTACCCCACGGCTGGCATCCCCCAGGGCTCTGTCCTATCCACCCTCTTCTATCTCCTGTAAACCACAGATATGCCCAAGCCACCCCCACCTGTCCACCTCCTCCAATACGCTGATGACACCGCCTTCCTGGCTCTCTACCCTACCCTTCAACGGTCCCAATGCACCCTCCAAACTCACCTTGACCAGTTCACCACTTGGTGTAACTGGTGGTTCCTTCGTATCAACCCCACCAAAACGTAGGCAATCATCAGAGGCTGCACCACCCGCTCCTTCTGTTTCCATTATTTCTACCTCACCCTTTATGGTCGTCCCATCCAGCTCACCCCCCCCCTGAAATACCTTGGCCTCACCCTTGACCGTCACCTCACCTGGACCCCTCATGTCCAGACCATCCAGCAGAAAGCCCATTCTCGCCTCCGCCTCCTGAAACGCCTGTCTGGCCAGACAGGCGAATTGCATTCTTTCACCACCCTCCACACCCACAAATCCCTCATCCACCCTATCCTCTGTTATGCCAGCACTGCCTGGAGCTCTGTCCCCCCCCCCCCCCGCTTTTATAAGACCCTCCAAATCCTAGATGCCACTCGCTCTGCCTTGCCGTCTCTATTCGCCTTCCTTCCCCCGCATGACTCCTGTATGACCTCATGCCCTTCCCCCACCTCCTCCTTTTCCTTTAACATCTCTGCATCCTTTACACTGTCCGCAGGCTTGATCACCCCCCACCACCCTCTAATTTCCTCCTTCCTCTCCATCCCCCGCCTGTTGCCGTGCCTCTACTGCTGTATCCCTCACCCTCTCTACCTCCACACCCTCTATCTCCTTCATCAGGGAAATTTCCAGCTCCTCCCCCTCCCAGATGTTGAACTTCTCCATGACATCTACCCTTCATACCAACTGTAGCCTGGCCTTTATTCCCCCTCACCAGGGACCCCCATTTCCTCTCCCCTCCTTCTCCCAGAGCGAATTTCCCTCCTTTCCCCCTGAGTCCCTGCACCCACTCCTCGGCTGTTTTCCTCTCCTATCCCTACCCTCCCCAGCCCTCCTTCAGTGCACCCCCACCTCATCCCCCTCTCTCTCCCCTCCTTCTCGCCTCCTTTCCCCTTCTTTGTTGCCCCCCCCCACCCCCAGCAGATCTCTCAGGTTTTTATTCATTATCAAGTGTGGTGCATTATTTTTGTGTTCAGTGCCTTCTTACAGTGTCATCTAGTGATGTGGTTTTAACTGTGTACTCGACTTGTACATATACCATGATTAATCATGTGCTTTTTATACTGTGGCCAACTTTTAACTTGATTTGCATCCAGTGTTTTTTTAAGTGCACTTCAAATTGTCAGCTGTGTTCTTTTAACTTTATGTCAACTTTTTAACTGTCCCCCCAGTGCATGTCCCCATATCAGTGTGTATTTTTAACTCCAATCAGCTCCATTTACAGTGTTATGTCCCCCTTTTTATTTAAGAGTTCGCCTTGCTGTATTCTTTTTGTAAAGCCTTTTGGCTGAAGAGTGGCGGACTGTGCCACTGCCAGCCCTCCCCTGCCCATGTGGGGAAGGGGAATGAAACTACAATAAAGAAAAAAAAGTCTTCATAGGTCTTTGAGTCCATCATCTTCCACTGTATCCATTACCAGTGTGGTTTCCAGCACTACTATTGCACCGGCGACCATCTCCTTCATCTTTCCCATCTCCTCTCCCTCCAACTTAACTCCTGTCACACTGCTATTTTTGTTTCCCTTGACCTCCATGACGGCTATGACCATGTATGGCATTGTGGGTTCCTTTCCAAGCTCCAGACCTATGTCCTTCCTATCAACTTCATCCATCTCATTGCCTCCTTCCTCTCCCACCGTCATTCCTATGTTCCTATTTATAATACCACTTCCCATATTTTCTACCCTACCTCATGTGTTTCCCAGGGCTCTGTCCTTTCTCCCCCTCCTTTATCTCCTGTATACCACTGATATTGCAAAACAATCCCCGCCTGTCCATCTCCTTCAACATGCTGATGACACCGCCTTCCTTGCCCTCTATCCTACCCTTCAACGGTCCCAGCGCTCCCTCCAATCCCACCTAAACCAGTTTACCGCTTGGTGCAATCAGAGGCTCCTTCAAACAATCCTTCCAGAACCCAGGCAATGATTATAGGATATACCACCCCCTCCTTCTGGCTCCATGATTTCTACCTCACCATCTATGACTGCCCTATCCAATTTATCCACACCTTGAACTACCTTGGCCTCACCCTTGACTATCATCTCACCTGGACACCCCATCTCCTTACCATCGAATGCAAACCCCTTGGTAGACTCTGCTTCTTAAATCTTCTGTCCTGCTGGATATGGGGATTGCATCCTTCTACCATCTTTCATACTTACAAATCCTTGATCTGCCCCATCCTTTGTCATGCCAGTGTTGAGTGGATCTCCACCCCTCCTAAGTTCTACAAAGCCCTCCAAATCCTTGAATGCCATGCCCTCTGGCTTCCTTTCTATATTCATCTCCCGTCCCCCAAAGGATCCTCTGTGACTTCATCCTCTTCCTACATCTACTACTTTTCCTTGAACACATATGTACCCTAAAGTTTTAAGCATGGCTGCATGATCAGCGACCGTTTATAAATTAAAGTTAAACCAATTACAGCCCTCCGTCGCAAAAATTAAGTCTTTTGATCTGGTTTCGATACTTCTATGAGTGCCTTCATCAGGAAATTAAATATTCAAGTTGGACTATAATATAAGTACAAAGATTATGGGAAAAATATTTTTATAAAAGTGTTAGTACTGACTAATAGCACATGAAAGAAACAGTAGTTACATGTTAAGTATAAAATTAAATATCAAGTGATAAAGCTTTAGTCACAAAATTTCTAAAAAAGAATGCATGGCAGGCAAGCCACTATGGGCTGCTCACGTATGTTAAGCCACAAGTAACAACATGCTGAGGCGCCTGCATTAGCAGCTGCGGTCAGGTAAACATTACACCAAGGGTGCCATCTAGTAGCCGCAAATATAAGTAGGCTAGTTAACATTTAGAATGTAGACATAAGAATGTTAAGATGAACATTATTTTGTACATGAAGTAAAAGGCAATGTTTTATTTGACAACAGTAGACATGATAATTTTTTGTCTATGTAAAAGCTTAGAAGTGCAGTTTTAAAACTGAAAACAGCATAGCTGTACAAAAAGAAACAGTACTTACATGTCATGTATAGAATAAATATCAAGCGATAAAGCTTTAGTCACAAAATTTTCAAATTAGAATGCATGGAAAGCAAACCACTACGGGCTGCTCGCATATGTCGAGTTACAGGTAGCAATTTTGTGCACAGTCTACGTCAATTTTATCAGCGATTGAACAGAACTCTTAGTAAAATATTCCACTGACCACCAATGTTCTCCTAGTACTTAGGTTGTGATTACCACTTACACAGTACGATCATAAGTTAAAAGAATGTAACTAAGCCCTAAATTATTTTCAGAGAGAAGAATTTAAACATCGTTGAAAACCAGTTTATGTTACTAAAACAAGGAAAAAAACCTGTGTTTGGGCGTCCTTTCATTATTAATGCAAAGCTAGGTAGCAAATACCGCATTTACATTTACCTAATAGGAGTATGGATCACACAAAGCTCCAAAACCAGTTCACTTTAAAAAACTAACACCAGGTGTGGACTAAGGCCAACTACATGTTACCCTCTTACAATAAACTCTGGTGAGTGACGATATTCATCAGTCTGAATAAGAAATATATTACTGAAAACCCCTTTTCATAATCTAAGGTCGGGCATTTTAATTACAAAGACAATTGCAGCAACAGTCATGCGTTTTTTCCGTGTATAAAGAATTGATATTCCATTTATTCTGTGACATAAATTATTTCCTCTATGGTGATGTCAGATCCATCTAGTGACAGCTCTTGTAGTGATGACAATGTAAAGTATTAGTCGACAGTCATCGCTAATATCACATTTTAAAATCGGTATATCGGTTAAATCCTTTCTCGCCATGCAAACTTGTCATTGAATACGGAAGATAAAAGAAGGTATGTGCTGGTATTTCTTATTATTATCTGGACTCAGACTATTAAAGCTGTTTAAATTTTATTCAAAAAGCAGGTAAGACCAGCTGGTGAATGATCGCATTTACTTTGTTGAAACATAATCAGCGAGTCAGAAAGCCCATTCTTAGGAGAAACTTCTCCACTCAAGCAACTGAATAGTATCTTTTGTTAAACGTGGCCTGTAATTTCTAGATTTCCTCATTATTTTCGAAACAATTCAATTGCCACGCTAGTTTATTCTCCGATAGCTGGTTGTGAAATCTGGAAATAGAAAAACATAAATGCTTCTACTATAATGTTTGGGGGTGGGGGATTTATCCACAGGATCTTCCCCTTGGATACCAGACCTGATAGTCGTGTGTGTTAACGGGCCGGCTCGGACAGGAACGTGCGCCAGTCCTATATCGACTAAGAGAGTCCGTGTGCCGGCCAGCGTGTATATGGTCTTTAGGTGGTTTTCCACATCCCACCACGTGAACGGCGGGCTGGTACACAAACCGCGTTTCACTTACACGATTAGCAAACATTTAGAAAATTTTCATTCATTTTGACATAATTAACGCTACACGCACACAGTTGGGGTACTCACATTGTGTCCTGGGGGGTGGGGGGCGGGGGGAGGCTGTGGAGAATGGGTGGCGACTGAAAGGGCAACCGACCACCCCCTTAAAACTGACGATGCGAACATTGAACAGATGAGATACGAAATGGAACGAGCACGTAGGGACGGTAGTAGGGAAGACGAATGGTCATCTTCGGATTATGGGAAAACTTTAGGGAAGTGTCGCTCATCTACAAGGAAGACTGAGCAGAGAACACTACTGTAGCCCATTCTTCAGTACTGCTCGCGTGTGTAGGATCCGCACCAGATCGGATTAAAGGAGGAATGGAAGCAATTTAGAAGCGTGTTGCAATACTTGTTATGGGTAAGTTCGTTTAGCATGCGGATATTATGAACTAAAATGACAATCCATGAGGTAAAGATTGAAAATAGGCTGTTTAGGTTTTTATGTTGGTAACGCGACGTAGCACTCTTTATGAAAATCACTGACTGTGCTGTGTGCAGTCTGTGGCTGGTTGGCATTGTTGAAATATTCTCTATTGGGCAGCTGGATGTGAACAGCGCGTAGCGTTGCGCAGTGGAGGTGAGCCGCCAGCAGTGGTGGATGTGGCGAGAGAGATGGCGGAGTTTTGAGAGCGGATGGATGATCTGGACGCGTGTCCATCAGAGACAGTGAATATGTAAGACTGGATGTTATGAACTGATATGTATATATTATGACTTTTGAACACTATTAAGGTAAATACATTGTTTGTTCTCTATCAAAATCTTTCATTTGCTAAGTATGCCTATCAGTAGTTAGTGCCCTCAGTAGTAAGAATCTTTTATTTAGCTGGCAGTATTGGTGCTCGCTGTGTTGCAGTAGTTCGAGCAACGAAGATTTTTGTGACGTAAGTGATCCGTGAAAGTTATAGGTTATTGTCAGTCAGGGCCATTCTTTTGTAGGGATTATTGAAAGTCATATTGCGTTGCACTAAAAATATTGTGTGTCAGTTTAATGTTGATCAGAATAAGTAAAGAAAGAAATGTCTGAGTACGTTCAGTTCAGCTCAGCTGTTTGAAAATCAAATAACGTGAGAGGTTTATCAGAACAGTAATTCACTAATTTTTCGAAGGAGACGTTTCAAGATGACGTCCTTTACGTGAGCCAGTACTGAAAAAACTTAGAGAACTGGACTTCGAGGCTGACTGCAGAACGACTCTGCTGCCGCCGACGTATATTCTGGTAAGGACCACGAAGATTAGAGAAATTAGAACTCGTACGGAGGCGTATACACAGTCGTTCTTCCGTCGCTCGCTTTACAAGTGGAACAGGAAAGCAAACGAATAGTAGTGATGCAAGATGCAGCGGGTTTCAGAGTATGTACGTAGATGTAATTGTAGATGTAGATGTAAAACAGCCAAGATAAGTGGAAGAAGAAGCTGATCACAAAACTGGATTCGCGCCTGACTGTAGGCAGTCTCTTCAGTACGTGTACTGTAGGACAAAGGCAGACACTCGAGGAGAAATTGGGAAGCGTGACTGTAATAGTGTTAAAATGCATGCTGTTACTTTCAGCTTATAACAACAACGACGCTGTACTATTGTACATAAAAGTAAATTTTTTTTTCCATCTGAATTTCGATAAACTAGTGTAATTGATGTTCTGATTTCATTTCTTTTTTGTTTCATGTCATTGTGTTAGAAAACTATAAACAAGTTTCATTAATGTTTATGTCAAATGTCAAGCAATATTGTAGTAGAATTGAAATGTAACAAATGTTGAAACTATTGTAAGATGTTGAAAATTGTAACTGTGCGTCTGGTCCATACGTAGGCAATGTGTTAGGATATGTATAATGTAAAACCTCGGGTGAATACCCTGTCTGTAAGAAAGCGGTAAAAGGTGGATGGCAGGCGAGCGGGGGAAAATGCACGCGGGCACTGCACGGCACAACGGGCTCAGCAGCAGTAGTAGTTGGAGTTTGGCATTGGTCTGAGCAACACCTTCTGGAGCGAGGAGGCTCTCCTGGAAGACGTAGTTTCATTGAGCCTCGGGTATGCTGTTCCAACGCCCACACAGCATGGCAATATTCCATAGGCACTAAATGGAAAAGTATTGCGACGCTAAGAAGAATTAAAGTGCCGATACGTCAAGAGCCATAGCTGTGGTTGTATGTGTGCTCTGTGCCTCGCCATCTCGCCGCCCGCCAACCGCAGCATCGATACAAGTAAGTTGAAACTTTTAGTACTGTATTCGTATGGGCCATAGAGTGAACTGTTCAATAATAGCTAAATTTTACCAGAACTTTCCCCTCATTTAATTATCCTCACAACTAAACTTGACAGGGTCCTTTCCAAATGTTGTGCAATCCGAGTGTCCCGAAATGAAAAATTAAATTTTGTGTTAATAATAATTACTTGCAGACCTAGTTATGTTAGAATGGTGTTTAAATAACTGTTTTGTTAATGAACCAGTAAATGATTAACGAAGGTCTAACGAAGTTGAAAGGTAACTTTAATATTAATATAGTAATGAAGTTTAATTATTTCGAGACAGACATAAAGGTATTTAAATGAGAAGTAAATAAGATAAAAAGAGTAGTAACTCATATACTGGAAATCTTGAACGCATGATAATTTCAATAATCAATTTTTTTAATATAGTGATCATAACAGTTTCAGGGTCCCCCCCCCCCCCCTTTTTATTCATTTGAATTCTGAAGTGTTCCACATTGGTTTGACCAGCAAAAGTTAAAGTCAATATATAAGTCAAAATTTATCAGTGTTTTATCTTTATCAAAATTGACATTTTGTGTGTGGCTCGAAAGTGCTATTTCTACGGTAACCTATGCCCGATTTTAATCAGATTAATAGACAGTACGAAGCTTTGTAGTGTACATTATAGTGTAGTGTTATGTATTCATGGTTTTTCCATATCAGTACAGAACGTGAAACTATCGGTTCAATAGATTTTCTGGTTCTAAAATTTTACTATATTATGCAGTGTTTCTACGTGTTGTTTTGCATGAATATACATCAACTTGTACAGGGGAGAAACTCAGTTAATGCCTAATTAGGCTGGCGACCGTATTATCATCAAATTGGTAACATCTTCAGTGTTGCTTTTGGTACATACTGACGTGTAATTGCATTTTGAACTTACTTGACGGATCATTGTTATTACAGAGTGGGTGTAAGTCTGATTTGCCACCATTCAGGTACACGCGGTCAATATCTATACGAAAATCCTGTCTCGTAAGGTGAACCCCGCTCACTTACCATAGTACAGGCTTTAAAGAGTATTGTGTGCCCCACGCGCACGTTACAAGCTGCCATTTATTTTGCATAGTTTTCTACTAGTTTCGGTCAGTGACCATTGTCAAGCCTAGACTAGAACGAATAAATCAAAGCATTAGAGCCGGCCGTGTGACCGAGCGGTTCTAGGCGCTTCAGTCCGGAACCACGATGCTGCTATGATCGCAGGTTCGAATCCTGCCTCGGGCATGGATGTGTGTGAGGTCCTTAGGTTAGTTAGGTTTAAGTAGTTCTAAGTTCTAGAGGACTGATGACCTCAGATGCTAAGTCCCATAGTACTTGGAGCCATTTGAAACCGTTAGAGATTACACAGTTTACAGGGAAATATGAGGTTTAGTAGTATTTCCCTTACTGCCATAAGCGGCAGGAGAGTTATATCACAATTTGAAGAAAAGCAATTTGCTTTTTTAAGCCGACAGTAGTACACAAAACATTTTTCACAATAATAAATATCTTTCTTTTAGTTAGGCTTGAGCTCTCAGATCCATTCGCGACCTTTGTTCCTATGTCTTGCATGGTCTTATTTGTTTAGATCTTAGACGGCAGATCCAAGAGGCGGTCTGTAATTTTCATAAAAAAATTTGCCTATCCTCTCCCCACCTCTATTAAAAAATTAGCACTGTTTCCGCCTGTTTTCTCTGTAGTGTGCTCTATACCCATATTAATAAAAAAAATTCTACTCTGTAGAAAAGTCCCCCCCCCCCCTCCCGCCACCACACACAATCACCCCCATCCGTGGATCTTGCACTGGGTATGTGGAATTAATAGTGTAATAAAATTTTAATCTCTATGTTCACATTCTACATCCAAAAATTTCTGCTGTTTAGAAAAGTCCCCCCCCCCCCCCCCAACTCCACAACCATCCCCCACAGCACATCATCCAATGGGTATGTGAAATTAAAAGTCTAATATAAGTTTTAATCTCCATGTTGCTGTTAAAATATATTTTGATATAGGACATTGTGTGAGACTGGCTTTCTTTTGGTTGTGAGAAATTGTTTCTATTGTGAGAAATCAATTACGTACTATGGTGGGCTTAAAAGAGCAAATTACCTCTGTTAAAATTACGGTATAACCTCCCTGCCATGTATGCCAGTAAGTGAAATACTATTTACTCTAATTTTTTCGTGTAAACTGTGTAATCTCTATTGGTTTGATTTATTCGTTTTAGGCTAAGGTTGATAATGGTCACTGACCAAAACTAGTAGCGAACTGTGCAAAACAAATGACAGCTGAAGGTTTCACCGTGAATTTTAACAATCATTTTGAACCGCATCATCTTCATCTTTGCCTAGGTGTGGTGTGTCTTCTTCCGGAGCCTTGGCTTTGCTCTGCCGCCATTGGTCCGTTTGCATTTAAATTTCGGAGGGCGCTGCGTTCTGGGGAGGGTCATGCTGACCACGAGAGTATCGAGTGCTGCTGCCGGAGTGAGACGGGGAGTTTAGTTCCGGTTGTGTGGCAGCGCAATGTTGCGGGAAAGGTGGTATAACTTCCTGTGAACGCACGTGATTGCTACGAGCGTGTGCACTCGGGACGGCGGCAGTCGTTCTGGACGGGCTGTGTGATAAGGAAGCTCGGCGCGCCAACTGTTGACGCGGCGTGTCCGCGTTGCTATGGCGCAACTGGGGCGATTGACCTAACTCGAGTTGGTGCTGGTTGCAACCTGTCGCCGAATGCGTGTGCCTTCTGGACTAACGGTGAGAATTTCTTGACTTGATGTGTCTCACTCAATTTCGGGTCGACAGAAGCGTCCGATCCCACGCGTCGGCTTTGACCCGTGACGTAAGGGTGTTGTGTGTGACGTCATGACGGCGCTGAGTGTGGTTTGAGTACGTGGCTGTCTCCAGTTCTGTTTTATCTTATTTTATTTACTTTTCTGATCTGTTCGTTCTATCTCGTGAGATTTTTTTTTTTAATTTAAAAACGCTTATTACTTATTTTAATTATCTGTTTCCTCCAATTTCTGTTTTAGTTTATTATATTTATCTTTCTGATCTGTTCGTTCTATCCCGTGAGATTTTTTTTAAAAAAGACAAAAAACACTAATCAGCTACTGAAGCATCTTTATCTTCTATGGGTTGCTGGGGTTACGACCCCTGGGGAGGTGGGTGGGTATTCATGCATGGCTGTCTTCACTTACACGTTGTAGCTACGCAAGGCGTCTAAATTTTTTTATATTTAGTTTGCCCCCCCCCCCCACCCAAAACACCCCATTTCCCGTGCTTGTCCCGTTAGTGTCATTAGGCTTCTTGTGGAAAGTGTGTGTGTTTGTTTTTGTTTCCGCCATATTTGTGACGTCATGGGTCAAAGCAGACGGGCGGGATCGGACGCTTCCGTATTTCCAATTTCTGCCCGTGTCGTCGGGTGTGTTTTGTTCTAAGGTCGTGTGCCATGGTGTTTCGCAATTTTAGTAGGCTCAGGCGTGCCCAAAATCCCGATTCAGTGATCCGCTGTTATATTGGCAAGTGTAACTATCACTAGAAAAGTGTGTTAACTCTCTATGCCTTAATAACTGAACCTGAAATATTATCTGTGGTTGAAATTTTCTTCTGACCCAAGTGCAATAACGATCTTGTATTTTACAGTTTGTTGAGTGGTATTATTATTTAGTACCGGCCGGCACATTTACTAAGTCGAAGATTTACGAAGGCCAGTGGGCATCATTAACAGTTCCTGCCTGGATAGGCGTTATATTTTGAACCATGTGTTTCAGTGTTTAGTAATTTTTATTTTATGTGTTATAGAGAGTTGCTGTCATGCCCTGTGTGGACGATTCGCCACGTTGGTGAAGTTTCTAGTTGTTCTGCTGGTCTGTGCCATATTGCTAAAGCAGGCAGTCCTAGCACAGCTGGCCGGCCGGTGTGGCCGTGCGGTTCTAGGCGCTTCAGTCTGGAAGCGCGTGACCGCTACGGTCGCAGGTTCGAATCCTGCCTCGGGCTTGGGTGTTTGTGATGTCCTTAGGTTAGTTGGGTGTAAGTAGTTCTAAGTTCTAGGGGACTGATCACCACAGATGTTAAGTCCCATAGTGCTCAGAGCCATTTGAACCATTTTGAACCTAGCACAGCTGACTGTAAATTTTTCCTAGTGGTGAGGAGCACGGGCTGGTTTTAAGTGCTAACTCACTAACTTAAACCATTCTCAAAAATTTATTACTACTGATGTTCAGACCCTTCAGGCCGAGTGGCGACGTCATTACCCCTTTTTGGTTATTAATTTTATCTTTCTGTCTTGTTAGTCTGTTTCATTTAAAAAAATCTTTGGTATATGAATTTGTCTTTTGGTCTTTACTGCTCCTTTGGACGAAGTAAATTAACTGTTGGTTTTGCATTTTTGTAGCATTATCGAAACAGAATGTGTGGTTATATTTGATTGGCCCTTCTGGCCGGATGATTGAAGTCATTCCTTTCAGTACCTTATTGTATTGGTCAAAAATTAATCAAAAGTGTTGGGTCCTTCAGACGGTGATTATCCTCTTATGTTGAATCTTAAGGTTGTCATTCTGACATTACAGTTGTGAATGTTCAGCGGCCCTTCAGGCCTGGAGTTTAAAAATTTTTATTGTGTTTTGTGATATATATTCGAGGGCAGTTCAATAAGTAATGCAACACATTTTTTTTCTGAAACAGGGGTTGTTTTATTCAGCATTGAAATACAGCAGGTTATTCCCCAATCTTTTAGCTACAGAACACTATTTTTCAACGTAATCTCCATTCAATGCTACGGCCTTACGCCACCTTGAAATGAGGGCCTGTATGCCTACACGGTACCATTCCACTGGTCGATGTCGGAGCCAACGTCGTACTGCATCAATAACTTCTTCATCATCCGCGTAGTGCCTCCCACGGATTGCGTCCTTCATTGGGCCAAACATATGGAAATCCGACGGTGTGAGATCGGGGCTGTAGGGTGCATGAGGAAGAACAGTCCACTGAAGTTTTGTGAGCTCCTCTCGGGTGCGAAGACTTGTGTGAGGTCTTGCGTTGTCATGAAGAAGGAGAAGTTCGTTCAGATTTTTGTGCCTACGAACACGCTGAAGTCGTTTCTCCAATTTCTGAAGAGTAGCACAATACACTTCAGAGTTGATCGTTTGACCATGGGGAAGGACATCGAACAGAATAACCCCTTCAGCGTCCCAGAAGTCTGTAACCATGACTTTACCGGCTGAGGGTATGGCTTTAAACTTTTTCTTGGTAGGTGAGTGGGTGTGGCGCCACTCCATTGATTGCCGTTTTGTTTCAGGTTCGAAGTGATGAACCCATGTTTCATCGCCTGTAACAATCTTTGACAAGAAATTGTCACCCTCAGCCACATGACGAGCAAGCAGTTCCGCACAGATGGTTCTCCTTTGCTCTTTATGGTGTTCAGTTAGACAACGAGGGACCCAGCGGGAACAAACCTTTGAATATCCCAACTGGTGAACAATTGTGACAGCACTACCAACAGAGATGTCAAGTTGAGCACTGAGTTGTTTGATGGTGATCCGTCGATCATCTCGAACGAGTGTGTTCGCACGCTCCGCCATTGCAGGAGTCACAGCTGTGCACGGCCGGCCCGCACGCGGGAGATCAGACAGTCTTGCTTGACCTTGCGGCGATGATGACACACGCTTTGCCCAACGACTCACCGTGCTTTTGTCCACTGCCAGATCACTGTAGACATTCTGCAAGCGCCTATGAATATCTGAGATGCCCTGGTTTTCCGCCAAAAGAAACTCGATCACTGCCCGTTGTTTGCAACGCACATCCATTACAGACGCCATTTTAACAGCTCTGTACAGCGCTGCCACCTGTCGGAAGTCAATGAAACTATACGAGACGAAGCGGGAATGTTTGAAAATATTCCACAAGAAATTTCCGGTTTTTTCAACCAAAATTGGCCGAGAAAAAAAATGTGTTGCATTACTTATTGAACTGCCCTCGTATATACAGGGCTATTACAAATGATTGAAGCGATTTCATCAATTCACTGTAGCTCCATTCATTGACATATGGTCACGACACACTACAGATACGTAGAAAAACTCATAAAGTTTTGTTCGGCTGAAGCCGCACTTTAGGTTTCTGCCGCCAGAGCGCTCGAGAGCGCAGTGAGACAAAATGGCGACAGGAGCCGAGAAAGCGTATGTCGTCCTTGAAATGCACTCACATCAGTCAGTCATAACAGTGCAACGACACTTCAGGACGAAGTTCAACAAAGATCCACCAACTGCTAACTCCATTCGACGACGGTATGGGCAGTTTAAAGCTTCTGGATGCCTCTGTAAGGGGAAATCAACGGGTCGGCCTGCAGTGAGGAAGAAACGGTTGAACGCGTGCGGGCAAGTTTCACGCGTAGCCCGCGGAAGTCGACGACTAAAGCAAGCAGGGAGTTGAACGTACCACAGCCGACGGTTTGGAAAATCTTACGGAAAAGGCTAAAGCAGAAGCCTTACCATTTACAATTGCTACAAGTCCTGACACCCGATGACAAAGTCCAACGCTTTGAATTTTTGGCGCGGTTGCAACAGCTCATGGAAGAGGATGCGTTCAGGGCGAAACTTGTTTTCAGTGATGGAGCAACATTTTTTCTTAATGGTGAAGTGAACAGACACAATGTGCGAATCTGGGCGGTAGAGAATCCTCACGCATTCGTGCAGCAAATTCGCAATTCATCAAACGTTAACGTGTTTTGTGCAATCTCACAGTTTAAAGTTTACGGCCCCTTTTTCTTTTGCGAAAAAAACGTTACAGGACACGTGTATCTGGACATGCTGGAAACTTGGCTCATGCCAAACTGGAGACCGACAGCGCCGACTTCATCTTTCAACAGGATGCTGCTCCACCGCACTTCCATCACGATGTTCGGCATTTCTTAAACAGGAGATTGGAAAACCGGTGGATCGGTCGTGGTGGAGATCATAATCAGCAATTCATGTCATGGCCTCCACACTCTCCCGACTTAACCCCATGCGATTTGTTTCTGTGGGGTTATGTGAAAGATTTAGTGTTTAAACCTCCTCTATCAAGAAACGTGCCAGAACTGCGAGCTCGCATGAACGATGCTTTCGAACTCATTGATGGGGACAAGCTGCGCCGAGTGTGGGAGGAACTTCATTATCGGCTTGATGTCTGCCGAATCACTAAAGGGGCACATATCGAACATTTGTGAATGCCTAAAAAAACTTTTTTAGGTTTTATATGTGTGTGCAAAGCATTGTGAAAATATCTCAAATAATAAAGTTGTTGTAGAGCTGTGAAATCGCTTCAATCATTTGTAATAACCCTGTATGTATATATATATATATATATATATATATATATATATATATATATATCTGTGTGTGTGTGTGTGGGTGGGTGGGTGTGGGAGTGTGTCTGTGTGTGTGTGTGTGTGTGTGTGTGTGTGTATGTGTGTGTGTGTGTGTGTGTACCAGTGAACAAGTGTTTTTTAATGTTTAATAAAATTAAATTGTGTTTGGAACTGTAACCCTTTGAGCCCTGCTTACCTTACGTTTTGGTCAAGTCTTCCCATACCACGAGGTATCAACATTTGGCGGATGAAAATCCTCGCCTACAAACGTACGTAAACTCTGATAATGGTTGGAAGTACTGCCCTCCACGGACCGTACAGTAGCTTGCACGGTGCGGGTGTCACTGTAGACCCGCTACACCTTGCAGCACCACGTGACAGACGACGGGCGGGCGTCCGCGCCAAAGCGGCGCCCTGACGCGACGTCCGCCGCTGCGCGAGGCACCGCGGCGCGGCGCGAAGCGGGCGCCGGCGACGACGACGCAGTCGTCGACGTGGCGCGGCCACGCGGCCGGCGCGGCGCGTCGCGGCTCGCGGACAGCCAGACAGCCAGACAATGCGCTGACAGATTGGCGCGCGCCGCCCGCTGACGCCGCCGTCGCCGCGCACAAAGGGCGTCAAGCCGGGATGACGTCACCCCGTACCTCCCACCGTCTTTATCTCCCCACCCCACTCGCCGCGCACTTCTCTCTCTCTCTCTCTCTCTCTCTCTATTTTACTTTTTTTTTTTCCTCTCTTTTAACCGATTCTTCTCATTTGGATGGAGGGTGCAGGAATTGAATTATTCCGGTGCGAGGAGTACCGCAAACTGTTGTGGCAGGAAATCGAGACGGAATAATTGCAGAGGCGGCGTGCTGGCCGCTGTCGGGTATGAGGGTAGGGAAGAAGGGGCGAGGGTGGATGTCACTGCGCGAGGTAGCAGTGCCGTGTGGTACAGGGAGGGGCGGGAGGCGGGGGTGGCAGCGAAACGACTGGGAGAAAGGCAGGGCAGAGCAGCTACGGCTCTCAGCGCTGGCTGCTATTGTCCACATCAGCAACATTTTAGTGCTGCAACATATTCATACAAACGTTTGAATACAATATTTTGCTGCTAGAGTCAGACGGACTAAAATCCATCCTGCTTCAGGATGTAATTCAACTGCCAATACTGTGTTCAAATAACCTTATAAACAGAGCATCGTGCTAAGAAAAACATTTACATCTACACACACAGAGATGACAACAGTCATGGGGTAGCGATAAGCATATATGTGTTACAAAAACATTCCTCTCACACAAATAAAGAAAAGATGTTATGTGGACATGTGTCCGGAAACGCTTACTTTCCATGTTAGAGCTCATTTTAGTTTCGTCAGTATGTACTGTACTTCCTCGATTCACCGCCAGTTGGCCCAATTGAAGGAAGATGCTTGTGTTGACATGCGACTCATTGGTCTACAGTACTAGCATCAAGCACATCAGTACGTAGCATCAACAGGTTAGTGTTCATCACGAACGTGGTTTTGCAGTCAGTGCAATGTTTAGAAATGCGGAGTTGGCAGATGCCCATTTGATGTATGGATTGGCACGGGGCAATAGCCGTGGCGCAGTACGTTTGTATCGAGACAGATTTCCAGAACGAAGGTGTGCCGACAGGAAGACGTTCGAAGCAATTGATCGGCGTCTTAGGGAGCACGGAACATTCCAGCCTATGACTCGCGACTGGGGAAGAGCTAGAACGATGAGGACACCTGCAATGGACGAGGCAATTCTTCGTGCTGTTGACGATAACCCTAATGTCAGCGTCAGAGAAGTTGCTGCTGTACAAGGTAACGTTGACCACGTCACTGTATGGAGAGTGCTACGGGAGAACCAGTTGTTTCCGTACCATGTACAGCGTGTGCAGGCACTATCAGCAGCTGATTGGCCTCCAGGGGTACACTTCTGCGAATGGTTCATCCAACAGTGTGTCAATCCACATTTCAGTGCAAATGTTCTCTTTACGGATGAGGCTTCATTCCAACGTGATCAAATTGTAAATTTTCACAATCAACATGTGTGGGTTGACGAGAATCCGCACGCAATTGTGCAATCACGTCATCAACACAGATTTTCTGTGAACGTTTGGACAGGCATTGTTGATGGTGTCTTGATTGGGCCCCATGTTCTTCCACCTACGCTCAATGGAGCACGTTATCATGATTTCATACGGTATACTCTACCTGTGCTGCTAGAACATGTGCCTTTACAAGTACGACACAACATGTGGTTCATGCACGATGGAGCTCCTGCGCATTGCAGTCGAAGTGTTCGTACGCTTCTCAACAACAGATTCGGTGGCCGATGGATTGGTAGAGGCGGACCAATTCCGTGGCCTCCACGCTCTCCTGACCTCAACCCTCTTGACTTTCATTTATGGGGGCATTCGAAAGCTCTTGTCTACGCAACCCCGGTACCAAATGTAGACACTCTTCGTGCTCGTATTGTGGACGGCTGTGATACAATACGCCATTCTCCAGGGCTGCATCAGCGCATCAGGGATTCCATGCGACGGAGGGTGGATGCATGTATCCTCGCTAACGGAGGAAATTTTGAACATTTTCTGTAACAAAGTGTTTGAAGTCACGCTGGTACTTTCTGTTGCTGTGTGTTTCCATTCCATGATTAAAGTGATTTGAAGAGAAGTAATAAAATGAGCTCTAACATGGAAAGTAAGCGTTTCCGGACACATGTCCACATAACATATTTTCTTTCTTTGTGTGTGAGAAATCTCTCTCCCCACATCCACCACTGCTGGCGGCTCACCTCCAACTGCGGAACGCTACGCGCTGTTCACAGCCAACTGCCCAACACTACAATATCGAATATTCAAACAATGCAAACCAGCCAAAGCCTTCACACAGCACAGTCAGTGATTTTCATATAGAGCGGTAAGTGGCGTTTGGATCCCTACGTAATTCGGCGCTCTCCGATACACATGATCCAACAGCGGAGGAGTGGTATTCAAGCGTCAACTTTAGGTTACAATATCTCCGGATGTAATTAACATTTTACAATGCAACAAACGGCTCTGATTACGTATTTGTTTGTATGTTCAGATGTGCTAACAAAACTAACGTGGATCCATTTAAAAAAACCTAGGTTTGTGTTAAAAAACATACTTCCGTGCATTTTTGTATGGTTTGTATTAAACAATTACACTAGCCCCTCTTCTCACGTTCGGTATGTGGAATCGGTTCGTCAGTATTTGATGTGGTTTACGAAATATATCCAGCGGTAACGTTAGGTGACTCACCCTGTATACGGAGAAGTTCGTAAAGATGTGGGGACGGGATGTAGGAAGATGGTACAGGATGTAAGCTGCAGCAGTTTACGCTGAAACGACGGGGATAACTGACAACTGACATGAATGGGCAATTGTATCAAACCAGCGTTATGGTTGATGACCGGAAGAAAATCAGGATGCAATAGCTTCAGTTCCCTCGTTGGAGAATTTTTCTTCTGTTCAATTCACGCCCAGTGTGAATGATGAGCAGGAAATTTGAGGACAGCAATGGTGCTTCAGTGGTTCATGGGCGTCGCGTCAGTTAATCTTGTGACGGCTGCACAACGTTTCAACGAGACAGCCGCTCGTCAGCTTCCGGTGCATACTGACGTGTTGCTCGTAAATATATTCACTGGCTCGCTATAAAAGCGCAGGTGCCAAGGGGTGGAGCTATAACGTCATCATAGATGAATCATAGAGGACGTCGACAACCAAAGCCCCCTGCCGGAGAAACAGGCCACGGTTTCCTCATGCGCGACTCGCGGAAAGCGCGGCTGCAAAAGTCGCAACCCAAGGAGCGTGCCGGCAGTGTATTAGCGTCCAGCTTAAATGTCCTGTTTCCATTTCACAATCACAACAGTCGACGAGGGCAGCTTAAAAAGAGTTTAAATGTACTTGATGGATCTGTAATTCAGGTGACATTCAACGTCTAGTCTACTATTGACGTCAATGAAGCCGGCCAGTGTGGCCGAGCGGTTCTAGGCGCTTCAGTCTGCAACCGTGCGACCGCTACGGTCGGAGGTTCAAATCTTACCTCGGGCATGGATGTGTGTGATGTCCTTAGGTTAGTTAGGTTTAAGTAGTTCTAAGTTCTAGGGGACTGATGACCTCAGATGTTAAGTCCCATAGTGCTCAGAGCCATTTGAACCATTTGAAGTCAATGAACATCTCTGACCAATCCAGTCTGCTGTTGTTGCTTCTCTATTGATAACGGAGTATTCGCAATGTCCTTTTTATATCGACAGGTGCGCCTCCCATGACACCTAGAGGTCATTGCTTATTATACAGGAGTGTCCGCATATTTCTGAACGGATAACGTACACTGGGGTGAAAAAAGTCAGGGGACGCCTCCTAATACCATGCCGCATCACCTTTTGCGCGACGATGTGGCGTGCACGCAGGTCTTTGGAAGTCACTTGCAGAAATATTGAGCCATGCTGCTTCTACAGCCGTCCATAATTTCGAAAGCGTTGCCGGTGCAGAACTCTGCGCACGGGCTGACATCTCGATTATGTTCCATAGATGTTCGATGAGATTCATGTCGGGCTACGTGGGTGGCCAAATCGTTCGCTCCAATTGTCCAGAATGTTCTTGGAACCGGTCACGAACAACTGCGGCCCGATGACATGGCGCATTGTCATCCATAAAAATCCCGTCGTTGCTTGGGAACAAAGTCCATCAACGGCTGCAAATAATCTCCAAGTAGGCGAACATAACCATTTCCAGTCAATTGTCGGTTCAGTTGGACCAGCGGAACGAGTCCACTCAATGTAAACAAACCCTTACGGAACTACCACCAGCCTGCACAGTGCCTTGTTGACAACTTGGGTCTATGGCTTTGTGGGGTCTGCGACACACTCATGCCCTACCATTGTTGTTGTTGTTGTGGTCTTCAGTCCTGAGACTGGTTTGATGCAGCTCTCCATGCTACTCTATCCTGTGCAAGCTTCTTCATCTCCCAGTACCTACTGCAACCTACATCCTTCTGAATCTGCTTAATGTATTCATCTCTTGGTCTCCCCCTACGATTTTTATCCTCCACGCTGCCCTCCAATACTAAATTGGTGATCCCTTGATGCCTCAGAACATGTCCTACCAACCGATCCCTTCTTCTGGTCAAGTTGTGCCACAAACTTCTCTTCTCCCCAATCCTATTCAATACTTCCTCATTAGTTATGTGATCTACCCATCTAATCTTCAGCATTCTTCTGTAGCACCACATTTCTAAAGCTTCTATTCTCTTCTTGTCCAAACTATTTACCGTCCATGTTTCACTTCCATACATGGCTACACTCCATACAAATACTTTCAGAAATGACTTCCTGACACTTAAATCTATACTCGATGTTAACAAATTTCTCTTCTTCAGAAACGCTTTCCTTGCCATTGCCAGTCTACATTTTATATCCTCTCTACTTCGACCATCATCAGTTATTTTGCTCCCCAAATAGCAAATCTTCCATTTGCTAACTATGCCTATTAGTAGTTAGTGCCTTCAGTAGTTAGAATCTTTTATTTAGCTGGCAGTATTGGCGCTCGCTGTATTGCAGTAGCTCGAGTAACGAAGATTTTTGTGAGGTAAGTGATTCATGAAAGGTGTAGGTTATTGTTAGTCAGGTCCATTCTTTTGTAGAGATTATTGAAAGTCAGATTACGTTGCGCTAAAAATATTGTGTGTCAGTTTAGTGTTGATCAGAATAAGTAAAGAGCGAAATGTCTGAGTACGCTCGGTTCTGCTGAGCTGTTTGAAAATCAAATAATGTAAGAGGTTTATCAGCACAGTAATTCACTTATTTTTCTAAGGGGACGTTTCACATGTTAGTTTCCTAGATATAATACCTATTAAAGAAGGTAAATAGTTTTTGAGTAAACAACGGTTCAAGAACGGCCAGGATATATCTGTGGAATCGATCAGCAGCTACTTGAGAACGAGAAAGGAGCACCCGAGCGGACAGATTCAAAAAATGGTTCAAATGGCTCTGAGCACTATGGGACTTAACATGTATGGTCATCAGTCCCCTTGAACTTAGAACTACTTAAACCTAACTAACCTAAGGACATCACACAACACCCAGTCATCACGAGGCAGAGAAAATCCCTGACCCCGCCGTGAATCGAACCAGGGAACCCGGGCGCGGGCCGAGCGGACAGAAGCAACTGGGAAAAGGCGGGACATGAGTAATTTAGTACGTCAGTTATTTATGAATTTATAACATAAATACTGTTGAAAATAATTTTTTCGACT
Organism: Schistocerca cancellata; assembly: GCF_023864275.1. Lineage (NCBI taxonomy): Eukaryota > Metazoa > Arthropoda > Insecta > Orthoptera > Acrididae > Schistocerca > Schistocerca cancellata. The sequence goes on along the minus strand of NC_064632.1, from coordinate 41,941,178 downwards.
TGCCGAACAGTCGACGTCATGTTCAAGTCGTATTGAACCTCAGTTGTTTCAATTCGAGGAAACCATCGACTGATAATACTGTTCTATAGATTCCATTACCACAAGTAAAAAGAGAAAACGACGTCAAGCAGTAACCATTCACAAGCTTGCAGCTGCCTTTGAAATGTTCGTACCTTGATGGCTACAATCAATGTTGTAAGTCGAAGATTTTCCCTTCAGGTGAAATTTTATTTAAAATTCCCGAGAGAAACTTCGGAAGAGGAAGATTGCTGAAATTAAGAGCCACCGAAAATGCTGATCAAATACCATCTGCACCATCAAAGATTTTTCGCCGTTTAATATCCGTTGATAACTTGTACTGTACTTCTAACTCTGAATCTGTAGTCTTTGTTACAGAATCTCTATTTAATATGTAATAGATGTAATAGTGTATTTGTTTGTGAGTATATATAATTGGTTGTAAATGTAGTATAAATATTGTAAATTGCTGGGTAATAGCCAAGGGAACTTTATTTTAATGAATCGATAGCAGCGACGAAATGGCAGCAGCTGTGCCGTTGTTCATCTTTGCGTATGGATAGAGTTTCTGTCGCGTTGCGAGCAGAGAGGAAGCAGAGGAGCTTGAGTCATGAAAGAGAGCGGAAGTGTTATAATTTATATAAAAACAGCTACCAGCCACATGTATGGTTTAAAAAGGTTTATTATCTTCAGACCATGACCGGTTTCGGATTTATCTTTACAAATCCATCTTCAGATGGCAGATTACAAGCGTTCTTAGTTGGACCCAGTTTTGTTTATGTTATTCATTTGCTGCACTGGGAAAGAAAAGAAATATTTTTGTTGTCATATCGGTAATGGTATTTTTACGACAGATTTACTTCTTTTACAAGATCAAATTGCTCAGAGATGGTTTTTATAAACATTAGTGAACTTGCAGGTTAGTGTACTTACGAGCTGTGTAGTTCTGCCTGACGAAATATTCGTGCGTTTATGTTTTCGAACGCAAGCTTGATACACTTCTCAATATGCACTATGTTTGTAATGTGAAGCTGGGCCACGTTTTGTAAACGTTATTCGTGTGTGCTGCGTGTGTAATTAAGATGATGAGGTTAAAAGTGACATCCATAGACTGGAATAGCACTCACATAGTGCATATTGAGAAGTGTATCAAGCTTGCGTTCGAAAACATAAACGCACGAATATTTCGTCAGGCAGAACTACACAGCTCGTAAGTACACTAACCTGTAAGTTCACTAATGTTTATAAAAACCATATCTGAGCAATTTGATCTTGTAAAAGAAGTAAATCTGTCGTAAAAATACCATTACCGATATGACAACAAAAATATTTCTTTTCTTTCCCAGTGCAGCAAATGAATAACATAAACAAAACTGGGTCCAACTAAGAACGCTTGTAATCTGCCATCTGAAGATGGATTTGTAAAGATAAATCCGAAACCGGTCATGGTCTGAAGATAATAAACCTTTTTAAACCATACATGTGGCTGGTAGCTGTTTTTTATATAAATTATAAACCTTAAGTACAACAGCGACGTTTCTTAACATGTCGACTTTCGACAAAATAGCGTCGAGCGGAAGTGTGTTTTGGGCGCTCCCGCAGACACGGTGTGTAGCTGAGATCGCTCCACTGTAGGCGCACCTACTTTGTTAACCCGCGAGCTTTGAGAGCACAGTGAGTGGACAGGCGGAAGAAGCTGCAATTCCAACTGCTGCCTATCTCATAATTATCCGTGGCTCTGGAGGCAACTCGGGGTTCTCAACCAACAGCAACAGCAATAATGGCAACTCAGCTTTGTCGTCCGTTACATCCTTCGCCGTCCGCTCAGCTACAGCATCGTAAGACTGTTAACTGATATTTTACAGGCAACACCCAGTTGTATTTTTTTCACAAACTTTAATAATTTTCGTCAATAATACTCTGCAGCAGTTAAGACTTGTAAGACACCTGTGTTTTCATTGTTCTCAGACATTATTATCCAGCACAGTCCCTTTCCTTTCTGTTGTGTCTAGACAAGACAGCCTAGACACAATGAGAGGAAGCCGAAAGGCACGCGCCCAAACTCACGCAGGCTGGCGTGAGGTCTGAAACAGGATACGTAATGAATGTTATAAAGAGAAGTACGTAGCTTCTGGAATACCCAACTTCAATCCACATCTGTAGAACATCGCTCTTGATGATACATTAATAGAATCTCAATATCAATTGAATACGGCGCCTTGCTAGGTCGTAGCAACTGTAGCTGAAGGCCACGCCAACCATCGTCTCGGCAAATGAGAGCGTAATCCCCAGTGAACCATGGCCGGCAACGTCGGCTGTACAACTGGGGCGAGTGCCACTACGTCTCTCTAGACCTGGCGTGTGGTGGCGCTCGGTCTGCAATTACTGACAGTGGCGACACGCGGGTCCGTCGTATACTAGCGGACCGCGGCCGATTTAAAAGCTACCACCTAGCAAGTGTGGTGTCTGGCGGTGACACCACACTTTCCATGCAATCACCACGTGTAGTAAAATATGAAAACTGATTAACTATTTTTTGCCAGTTTTGTCTGTTTGCTAATATCAGTTTCCGTCTAAATTTTGCTGCCTCAGTAACTGTTCATTCTTGTATTGCCTAACAGAGAATTAATTAATTTGCAGTTTTGAGTATTAACTTCACTCACTTAAATTAATGTAAAGTATCAATGGCAAAACTAATAACTGAAGATACAGCACAAATTAAGAGTGCGCAATTTCATTTACTCAATATTTAGCTTAGCGAGTGACTTCTGCTGGCTGTGTACGTACCTTATTGTTATGTTCAAAGTAAAATTAGTTTCTCATTTGCTTAAAGTAAATTCAATTCAATCTTTCAACAATCAAAAGCAAATTGCTTGCCTTTTTCTAAATTTTACAATACGTTACACTGAGGTTACTGAAAGTCATTTTCTTACATAAGAAAGTTTCAGTTAGAGCCAATCATTTATTTAACCAGTAACGTCATTTAACTCTACTTTAAAAATTTTTGTATTTCAGACTAAGTATCTGCAAAGTCAGTTCTCTCTGACATGTATTTTCTCGTGAAGTGATGTGTTGCGTAAAAGCGTGACAACCTCCTATTGCCAACCCACTGATTATTTACTTAAATTTCTTTGCCAATGCGTTTCTTAAGATCCTGTAGATTCATTGCTCTAGTGGGCTGGCGACCGTTTAACTATCCCCCCTTCTAGCTAACTAGTTTTTTATTTTGTATTAAATATTACGTGGTACCCTTCCCCCCCCCCCCCCCCTCCCCTGGGTGGTTCGTCAGCGATTGCACTGTATTCCATCCATTTCAAAATTATCATCAGTATTTAGATTAAGTGTAGAGTAGATTCTTCCTTCAGAAAGGTCTGTGCCGGCCGAAGTGGGCGAGCGGTTCTGGGCGCTACAGTCTGGAGCCGCGCGACCGCTACGGTCGCAGCTTCGAATCCTGCCTCGGGCATGGATGTGTGTGATGTCCTTAGGTTAGTTAGGTTTAAGTAGTTCTAAGTTCTAGGGGACTGATGACCTCAGCAGTTAAGTCCCATAGTGCTCAGAGCCATTTGGACCATTTGAAAGGTCTGTTGTACACTTTCCTCCTACTAACCGATATTATTTTTCTTCGCTAACGATAGCGTTACCCGTTGTAAAATTTCAGTAGGCATACGCGATCACGGTCAATTATATCGCAGTGCAGTAGGCCGATTAGGAAGGGGAATGTTACGCACGGATAAGAAACTGCAGGCTGCCAACGTACATTTGGATGGTAAATTACTACCAACATTAACAAGTAACGATATCGTAGGAAGCCTCCGTGTGAGTTTTTCAACTTGTGTTAGACGCCACTCAGCACATTCTTGGCGTTCCTGCATTGAGATCTGTTACTGGAAAAGAGTAGGCTCCAGCTGTGCTAGAAATTTTCCCTAAATAGGCATTAGTTTTAACACAACATCATGAAGTACAAAATGTTTTTAGAGGTGCATGTGTTTTGACTGAAAACTTTTTAGGCGTACAACTCTTTGATTTACCTTGCAGGCATCACATATATCCAATCATTCACAAAAGTAGTTTTGAGGCAAAGATGGGTTGTGGAATTACATGTCCGATTATAACAAGCGTGTGGTCAAGTCACTGTCATTCACTGCGGATAAGTCGACGAACTCTTGAGGCTGGCAGATGCCTCACGAACATCTGATTTTGTTCGAGATACTTTGCGAGAACAGCAACCTAGAGAGGATTATGGAGAATTTTCACTGCTATCTTCCTTCCCGACATGTTATCTTGAGAAGCATCTTTCCTCCAGAGGATATCTGTGTAAGGTGGATAGCGAATATCACTTGTTACATGAAAATGTTTGTATTCGATGATGAATCTGAACTATCACTACAAGAAGAGAATACAGTCTGTGATGTGTGTATCTTCCTCGCCAGTATGTACGTCGAAGAGCGGTTCTCTTCCACTTCTGCAGCCAAAGCATCATATATAGATTTCATTTATGATACCTGTCTCCTGAATTTGTTACAATTACGTTATTCGACCCAGATTCGTCTTCTGATTTACAAATTGGTGGTCAGTGCATTGATCCACAAGGTGGAAAAGCCAGACGAAAATATTTAATAAAAATTTTCAGGTAGGAATCCATCAAATCCCAGAAATCACGAATAATGTTATCGAACAAATTGCTTCTAATAAAATATCACTACTCTCTAATAGATTTGACTTTTGTGGCGAGTCCCTTAAGACAGATCCTTCGCAGTGGCTTCAAAATTAAGATTTCATTAACGCAATCAGCTATTCAAAAGTTGTAAATGATCCGACAGCAAGAGGCTTCAAGCCCATGAACGGCTACAGCAAATTATTTAAAAAATTAAGGAAGAAAATCAGTATGTGCTTCAGGTCGTAACCAGTGCGTAAACAACAGGCTTTATCAAAAAATATGTAACTGTAAAAGAAAATCTAATTTTCTCGTGTTTATATTCAATGTAAGTAATGGTGTTGCTGATTGAATTATTAAAGTTAATATAAAAACTTAAATATTAAGTTTCAAATAAATGGTTAATCCACTAGTTCGTTGCAACATTTTTTGACATTGAGATAAAAAGTAAATAAGAGTTTTATATGACACGGCTCGCACTTTTCCTATGAATCCCAGATTAGGCACAACTAGTTTTTTTCGTGCAGTGGAACCACACTAAAGGGATAGCACAAAGAGGAAATCAAGCATGAAAAATGAGAGCCATCCACTGCTTCGCTCATTTGTAGTTAATCGTCTGTTAGTTCCACAGTGAATTGCAAGTACATGTCGTTTGTCCATTCCCAAGATGTTTCATGATGTAGTTCCAAAACACTGACCCTCTACTTTTTTTCTTTCTGGTTTATAATTTAGATCTTCGTTACAACCATTCCTGCGGTCTGGACTAGCACATAAATTCGTGGACCCGCGGTCATTATTCCACCGCAACCTGCGGTTGGTTTATTACGTGTTTATAGCATGTGGAAAGCGGACGTGCCGGTCATTATGTGAGGAACGATATTCCTATTGTTGTCCATTTCACGTACAGCATTATTTTGGAAACCGCAGCTTTTCTCCAGTCAGCAGTTTGTACTCGTACTCGCAGAAGTGTATTAATTGTTGCGTGTTAGACACACGACAAAGTTTCTAGACAACTAGTTTACGTTCGCTAAATTTCTCATTTTGTTTTGAAACGAATCTGTTTTAGTAACGGTTTGAGCTCCAAAATAAAATCTTGCCTGCGAGCGGTATCCACACGTAAACGGCTTTACATGTTATGCAACAATTTGGTCACTGCGCGCAAGGGAAACTCTATCACGTTGAAACAACACCTTGGTATGTTTCTGATTATATTTGTTAGATAAGGGTTGCCTAATCGTGCAAGAAGTTGCAGGAAGTAGGGTTCATAAATGGAAATCGATTTCACAGATTATTAAATTTTTATTCAGATTTAAAAATCACATGGTATCACTCCATTGTTACCCTTGAGGAACAAAAACGCAGAAAATTAACAGGAAAAAAATCGGGATAAGTACGAGCGTAGCTAACGCCCCGAGGGTTTCGTACAAACGTAATTATTTACTCTGATTATTGTGTATAAAAGTGACCATTACCTAAAGTTTCGCTTACAGTGTTAAAAAAATAGATTATGTGATCAAAAGTATCCGGACATCTGGCTGAAAATGACTTACAAGTTCGTGCGGTCCTCCATTACCAATGCTGGAATTCAATATGGTGTTGGCCCACCCTTAGCCTTGATGACAGCCTACACTCTCGCAGGCATACGTTCATTCAGGTGCTGGAAGGTTTCTTGGGAAATGGCAGCTCATTCTTCACGGAGAGTTGCCCTGAGGAGAGGTATCGATGTCGGTCGGTGAGGCCTGGCACGAAGTAGCCGTTCAAAAACCTCCAAAAGGTGTTCTATAGGATTCAGGTCAGGACTCTGTGCAGGCCAGTCCATTGCAGGAATGTTATTGTTGGGTAACCATTCCACCACAGGCCGTGTATTATCAACAGATGCTCGATCGTGTTGAAAGATGCAATCGCCATCCCCGAATTGCTCTTCAACAGTGGGAAGCAAAAAGTTTTAAAACGTCATTGCAGGCCTGTGCTGTGATAGTGCTACGCAAAACAACAAGGGATGCAAGCCCCCTCCGTGAAAACACACGACCACACCATGACACCTCCGCCTCCGAATTTTACTGTTGGCACTACAGACGCTGGCAGATGAAGTTCACCGGGCATTCGCCATACCTACGCCCTGCCATCGGATCGCCACATTGTGTACTGCGATTCGTCACTCCACACAACGTTTTTCCAATGTTCAATCGTCCAATGTTTACGCTCCTTACACCAAGCGAGGCGTCGTTTGGCATTTACCGGCGTGATGTGTGACTTATCAGCAGCCACTCAACCATAAAACCCAAGTTTTCTCACCTTCCGCCTAACTGTCGTAGTACTCGCAGTAGATCCTGATGCAGTTTGGAATTCCTGTGTGATGGTCTGCATAGATGTCCGCATATTACACATTACGACCCTCTTCGACTGTCGGCAGTCTCTCAGACGAGGTCGGCCTGTACGCTTTTGTGCTGAACGTGTCCCTCCACGTTTCCACTTCACTATCACATCGGAAACAGTGGTCATAGGGATGTTTAGGAGTGTGGAAACCTCGCGCACAGACGTACGATACAAGTGACACCAATCACCTGACCACGTTCGAAGTCCGTGAGTTCTGCGGAGCTCCCCACTGTGCTCTTTCACGATGTCTAATGACCTCTGAGGTCGCTGATATGGAGGACCTGGCAGTAGGCGGCAGCACAATCCACCTAATACGAAAAACGTATATTTTTGGATGTGTTCGGATACTGCTGATCACATAGTGTATATGTTTGTTGCATAACATAAATACTCAGTATAACGGTATGTAAAAAAAAACGCCTAATGTTATGTAATGTTATGTTGTTGCATAACATAAATACTCAGTTTAACGGTATATAAAAAAACGCGTAATGTTATGTAGTTTTATTATTTATTGTGCTTAACAGTAGCCATTGTGTAAAATGTAGTTTCAATATTAAGAAACAAGAGTGATCCACAACACTCTGTGCAAGTGATTGTATCTTCACCTATAATGTTTGGTTACCTAAGAATTAGTTCCCTTTCCAGACGCCAGCAAGTTGTATTCTGAAGATGGGCTAATAAGCAGAAAACTAGTTCGAAGAAAACGAAAATCAGTATAACGAAAACAGTATATTTGTTACTGAACCTTTAAAAAAGTACGTAGATAGGTCAGCCATCCCGCGAATCGAGAATTTGTACTATTTTTGGCTATTATCGATACCGATATACGCAAGATATAAATACAGGGCTATTACAAATGATTGAAGCGATTTCATAAAATCACTGTAGCTCCATTCATTGACATATGGTCACGACACACTACAGATATGTAGAAAAACTCATAAAGTTTTGTTCGGCTGACGCCGCACTACAGGTTTCTGCCGCCAGAGCGCTCGAGAGCGCAGTGAGACAAAATGGCGACAGGAGCCGAGAAAGCGTATGTCGTGCTTGAAATGCACTCACATCAGTCAGTCATAACAGTGCAACGACACTTCAGGACGAAGTTCAACAAAGATTCACCAACTGCTAACTCCATTCGGCGATGGTATGCGCAGTGTAAAGCTTCTGGATGCCTCTGTAAGGGGAAATCAACGGGTCGGCCTGCAGTGAGCGAAGAAACGGTTGAACGCGTGCGGGCAAGTTTCACGCGTAGCCCGCGGAAATCGACGAATAAAGCAAGCAGGAAGCTAAACGTACCACAGCCAACGGTTTGGAAAATCTTACGGAAAAGGCTAAAGCAGAAGCCTTACCGTTTACAATTGCTACAAGCCCTGACACCCGATGACAAAGTCAAACGCTTTGAATTTTCGGCGCGGTTGCAACAGCTCATGGAAGAGGATGCGTCAGTGCGAAACTTGTTTTCAGTGATGAAGCAACATTTTGTCTTAATGCTGAAGTGAACAGACACAATGTGCGAATCTGGGCGGTAGAGAATCCTCACGCATTCGTGCAGCAAATTCTCAATTCACCAAAAGTTAACGTGTTTTGTGCAATCTCACGGTTTAAAGTTTACGGACACGTGTATCTGGACATACTGGAAAATTGGCTCATGCCACAACTGGAGACCGACAGCGCCGACTTCATCTTTCAACAGGATGGTGTTCCACCGCACTTCCATCATGATGTTCGGCATTTCTTAAACAGGAGATTGGAAAACCGATGGATCGGTCGTGGTGGAGATCATGATCAGCAATTCATGTCATGGTCTCCACGCTCTCCCGACTTAACCCCATGCGATTTCTTTCTGTGGGGTTATGTGAATGATTCAGTGTTTAAACCTCCTCTACCAAGAAACGTGCCAGAACTGCGAGCTCGCATCAACGATGCTTTCGAACTCATTGATGCGGACATGCTGCGCCGAGTGTGGGAGGAACTTGATTATCGGCTTGATGTCTGCCGAATCACTAAAGGAGCACATATCGAACATTTGTGAATGCCTAAAAAAACTTTTTGAGTTTTTATATGTGTGTGCAAAGCATTGTGAAAATATCTCAAATAATAAAGTTATTGTAGAGTTGTGAAATCGCTTCAGTCATTTGTAATAACCCTGTATATGTGTCATAAATGGCAGTATCTTTTAACATCATTGACGTGGAAGCTTATTTTTTTTAAACCGCCGAGGGACTTCGGACTTCACTGCGTGATATAAATTTCAATTGATAAGTCTACCCGCTCCTGAGAAAAAGGGGTTTTAACAGTGGGGCAGGCATACAGACAGACAGTCCGACGGACAACGCAGTGATCCTGTAAGTGAACCGTTTTCAACGACTGAGGTACAGATATCTAAAAATGAAGCCAATAGTGTGGGATTTTGCTTCACGTTGTTAGGAAGCCTGGAAGAAGAACAATCGGAGTCCTTCATCAGTGCAACTCGCAATTTCAAACAAACAAAAGAAATTACCCATTGAATTCCGCATCTAAGATACACATACAACCAGATAAATTCGAGTTGCTCAGGGTACAGAATCTGAGCACCTCATGCAAAAAGCTACACTTAAATCTTCAGACTGCACAGTCAGCACGGGACGACAGCCAACAAGCTAAACAGTTGACGCTCGACAGCTCCCAGGAAATGAATGAGAAGAATTCACGTTTCTGAGTTCTCCGCCCAAACTACGTTGAACGGGAGACAGCAACCGTTGTGGACAGTGTGACAAAAGTAAACGTACCTTGAAACATACGAATAGTGGGGAACGCAACAAAAATTTCCCTAATATGACTTATAAATACGCATAAACGATTTCTAAGGCAGGTACCGAATTTGAATGGTCTTCTACTATTTGTTGACGAAGCATACTTTTTTCTTGTTTATCTGATGTTTGACACGGCGCCTTATAGGGAAGAGGCATTTTATTCCTGAACGTATTTGATGAAAATCGTTGGTTGTCAACAAACCTACGAACAACTTTACAATTCATTAGAGCAGTAGCTATATTTAACACTGTCTGTATAGTTCGATACAGTGTTCTGTCAGACGTGCATGCATGTCCGAAGGATCAGTGAGTCGAACTGTAAAGACACTGTAAAATGCAGACATTGCCTTCCCTTATTTCATACCAAGGGAAGGCAATCTGGCGATTAAAGTACTGTTTCTCCCTGTGCGAGTATCGCACGATTTGTGTGAGAGCTCCTTGGGACGTTGACACGAAGACACAGGGAAGCTTCGTCCGTGCTGCAGGCGTGCACAGGTCGCTGAGGCGGCCGTCGCGCCCATCTCACAAGTAGATATGATCAGATATTTGGGCATTACAAGAGACGTGTATCTCACGACCGCCATGAACTATGGACGTCTACTACAGGCGATACGCACAGAAGTCCGCCAGAACCTACTTCGGCGCATAAAACGTCTTCAGTGTGTCCAGTACCTAAACCTTCACGTGGCGACCGATACACGTGGCTCTGGTTCTTCCGCTACCGGCAGCAGTGGCTCCCAGACAGAGTTTGGATATTACCTTACTGCTGGATTCCTGTTGAAAATGAAGATTTGGCCCTGTCTGACTACTCCCTGAAGCTGATCTTACGATTTCTTAATGGTGATTACCTCTTTCTAGGTCTTTAACATATAAATTACAACATAAACACAAATTGATGATTAAGGGAACTAGTAACTACCAAATGATAAATGCTGTTTCCGCATATACATTTATTGTAGATTAAAGCCCATTTATATTACAAATGTTTATATATCAATGTCCAATGGACATAAAGAGATGCAAATGAATTTCCTAACTAATACCATTGATTAATTGCCCAAATCTGACCCTTTTGTGGCTATGCGATCTAACATAAATAACGCGAGACGACTGACATCATCTACGTACCAAACACTAGAACACACTACTTTCATAGATGAGCTACAGTGGTGTGCAACCTCAGTGGAAATAAAATTTACGTTATCACAGCTGTTTAGCTTTATAGCCCTAATAAGCTGAAGCGATTGGCAATATAACCGTATGTACTGCGTCCCGTGCGCTGGACTGAAGGTTCTCGTACACGTCTGCGACGACGGAAGAACTCCAGCCACAAAATATAAGAAAAACTCATCGAAACTCTAGGACGGCATAAGACGATCCGCTGACTACTATAATCTAATACTGTCTTCTCCTCTCTGTGTTCTACAGACGAGAAACACGAACTCCCAGCCACAAGGACTGAGTTCAGGTAACGTGTCAAAGTGAGTATAGTTAGAAGAAGTGCTCTCAATCACTGAATGCTGCGTACTCAACGAAGACTTCCTACCTGGAGGCGAAGTCCAGAATCGTATAAGTTCGAAACAGTACAGTGACTAATCGTTCTAACTATAAAATCTCCTAAGAGCAAAGACATAAAGTCCGTCTGTACCAACAAAAGGTGATACTGAGCGATCGTCAAACTCCAGCGCTTAAAACGGATGATCCTCTTCTCTCCATCGCTGGCTTCCCAGCAAAGCTCGCCCCCCCCCCCCCCCCTCGTAACTCAGAAGGTGAATCATAGTCTCGAAACCGTGGAATATTCTCCCTCTCTACAGTTCCTTCCGAACGCCGACCAACCATATTTTAGTCTTTTGTCGTCCAGCGCTAAAATTTTGCGAGGAAATACCTATACTCATACAATAGTACGCTTCTTAGAGTAAAAATCCTCGGAAATAACCCAGCCTGCGATTTCCGGGGTAACGCTTCCACGTTCCTCTTTGCTGCGTCCAAGAGTTTCAGAGTTTCCGAAGTATTTTTTTATTTTTTTAAATTTTATTTGGCCTTTCAGTGTGTACTCAATTTAGCCATTGGCAACACATAGTGACAATGTACACATAACTGAATAAACAAATACAGAAATGCATATTTACAAGAATAAAAAACTCAACTGTTACAGTTTTGTACATAATGTTTTAAAAATTGAATTGAATTGAATTGGAAAATAATTAAAAGTGTCTTGGCTTACAATTCACACCAATTCTGAAATATCTTCATCAGCAAGACATAATTTACGTACACCATTAAAACCTACAGATTGTAACCAGTACTCTTGATGACGTTAACTATCACTTTATATAGACGAACGTCTTTAGTACACAAAAGGGAAGAAGCTGATTGAGGAAGATGGTAGCCCATACTCAGCAGTGTCTTCAGAAAGACCAACCGTTCACGGTCAAATTTGGGGCACATAAATAAGATGTGGTTGACATCAGCTTCCGACTCAGGATCACACTCACATGCTGGTGAACTGTAAACGTTGATCCGATGTAGATGTTGTGGGAAAGGGGCATGATTGAAGCGGAGGCTTATGATGGTAGATTCCGAATTATTATCCGGTTATCGTTCCGGCCCCCGCTACAATATCGACTGGACGCCGCCGTACTGTGCTTCCACGCTCAGGTGCCCAGACCGTCCGGCTTGGCAATTCCTGTGTGAAGCAGGACCAACACACCTGTACGTTCTTTTCCACCCCGGACTTGAGTTACACCTGCCGTTTCATTTCCACTGGCGTTCCAACCCCTACTAGTATAGGCAATCATTCATTACGCCGTTTTGATAGTAAAGACACCCCATCACCTTTTATGCAATAAGCGTTAACATTTACTTACAAGGTGTGTGTGCAAATGTCAGTCGGCCGGAGTGGCCGAGCGGTTCTAAGCGCTACAGTCTGGAACCGCGCGACCGCTACGGTCGCAGGTTCGAATCCTGCTCCGGGCATGGATATTTGTGATGTCCTTAGGTTAGTTAGGTTTAAGTAGTTCTAAGTTCTAGGTGACTGATGACCTCAGAAGTTAAGTCCCACGGTGCTCAGAGCCATTTGAAAATGTCAGTCTTCTTTAAATATTCATATATACGGTGTACAACCTATCAACTTACGGGCACTTTGTTGGAGGAACTGGTCGCGGCATCCACCCTGTCACCTGTCACGAATGCGCACATCGCTCTCTCTCTCTCTGTTCCACATCTCGGCATTCATCCACGAATACAGTGCATCCTGACATGCCCACCACCCAAGCTCTGAAGGCGAGAGACATCTATCGATTGCTGCTGAGATACATTCCTTGTAATGGGATTGAGAGTATGCCACACTGTGGCCAGTTTTGTGGAGGGCAGTCCAATAGCCGATCCTCCCAACACGGTTCTAACAACGTGGTACCCTATGGTCAACCGAAATACGTGACACGACACAAGTTGCTCGATACTGGACTGGAAGAATCTCCGCTCTTCCCATAGTCGCCACCTGCCAGACACTGACAAACACCGTTTACTTCTGTTACAGCGTTTGATGTGTGGACGTTGTTACAGAAGATCCTCAATTGTTACCTTGGTGCCCCGCCTCACACGATTGACCCCCGGCTCATCTGGTGCCCGGAGGATACTCGCTATTTTATGAATGTCGTCACCTAAGTTTTTATTAGGTTATATTTAGTGCACATCGATCCGCCATGTAGGCACGAGCAGTTTTTGACGAACATTGGACAGTTCAAACTCCCAACTCTTATCGAAACACCAAAAACCCAAGGACACTCATGCTCTCACATGGATTAAGGCCAAATTCATGTATTAAGATGGTTCTTGACTATTGGAAATATCTCTAAGATAATAATAAACAAGGAGACTCATGCTCTCACATGGTTTAACGGCATAGCCATTTACTACTTGTTCTACCTTGATGAGAAGATGGTTCCTGACTATTGGCAATGTCTCCAAGATAATCGTAGCGCACTTGACAACACTTGTCTCTATCAACAGTTCTTCGCAAACTACTTGCGCACTGTCTTCATAAACTCCTCTCACAATTGGGGTGCAGCGAGCAGAAGACGACCCCTGTAGTGGACCTTGTCACGAGGCGACATGGTTGTCGATTTGGTACCAATAAACGTTGTCCGCAGATGGGAAGATCGCGTGGAAAGGCCTGCAGGATATATTTTTCATCATTATTTGGATTTCCTTTGACCTTGAGGTCGTTGTTTAAGCATTATGACTGTAGGAATTTCCATTCTCTTATTTGTTCTTAAATGTTCCGAGTTCACTCGTGTGTTGGAAGAAGTTCGCTTAAAGAAAATGTGATTTTTGTAAAATTTATTTTGTGTTAAGATTTATGTTATTTAATTTCTTTAAAAAATGGTTCAAATGGCTGTGAGCACTATGGGATTTAACATCTGAGGTCATCAGTCCCCTAGAACTTAGAACTGCTTAAACCTAACAAACCTAAGGACATCACACACATCCATGCCCAAGGCAGGATTCGAAGCTACGACCGTAGCAGTCGCACGGTTCCGGACTGAAGCGCCTAGAACCGCTCGGCCAATTTCCTTAAAAAAAACGGCGCTTAAGGTGATCGCTAGAATAAAACGGTAAATCTGTGTCAGAGACCCGGTGCGGCACACATTTTCTTATGTTACCATTAATTCGGACAGCTGTTGTAGAGTCGTATTCGGAAACTTGCGAATGCATTTCGTAATACTTTTGAAACTGCAATGACGTTTAGACTTACCAAAACCTCTAGAATTGTGGGACATGGTGAAGTAGCGTCGACGAGAAAAAATTATGAAGGGTTCTTCACTTGTCATCTGTCTGCCATTTCGTGTTCCTATCTTGAGGGCTTGTATTATCAAAATGTAAGTTCTATTCGCCTGGAATTTGACAGCATACTAACTACTTATTTCACTACAATTAGCAGAGTTAATTATTTAAAAAGACCTACCATCCTGTCTCCTCATCGTACACATCGTTCAAATGGCTCTGAGCACTATGGGAATTTGTCTGAAACAAAATGGTGTCAGCATTACGGCTAAGAACAGAGCGTGTATGTAAATCACTTAAATGGTTTACCAACAGACTCCACGTCAAGCTCGTAATAATCTTATAGACAGAAAATGCTGTGTTTCTGTTGAAATTAGCCTCGGTGATACCAGCCTTAGCAGAAACAGAAGTTGAAGACTTGGGGGGGGGGGGGGGGGAGATCCTCGAATAAAGAAAACGAAATCCTTTGTGAGCGTTTCTTCCGGCTCTTTAGGAAAACAGCAGATAAGACGTTTTAAGAAGAGAGAGAGAGGGACAGAGCCAGCAAAACTCCTCGTGCGTGGCTTGTCCCTTTATTTGTCGGGAAATTTTTCCTTAGAGAAAAAAAGCAGAGGAGGTGGAGGAAGAGAATGAAAGAAAGGAGGGACTAGAGTATATTAAGCATAATTAATTTGGGGAGCAGCAGCGGCACCAGCAGCTTTGTGCGGCGGGAGCTGAGGAAGCCGCCGAGAGTGGAAATAAAGCGAGTAGTCTGTTCGGGACCAGAGTGACAGACGGGCCCAGCTCCGACTGCGTCTGCTGTGGTGTGGCGTGGGCGCACGGTTAGGGATAGGGGTAGGGGTAGGGGTAGGCCGCAGCGCGGGTAATGAACAGCGGCTAGTGGGGGGCAGGGCTGAGAGGGGAGGCAGAGTCGGGGCCCTGCCGCAAATGAACGTTTGATGATATTCCCAAACTCAATTTACATATTTATTACGCCGCGCAGCGGTATATGTTTAAGTCTCGGACTCCAGCAAGACAAGTCCCATTTTATTTTCATGTAATTTGAAATGTAATGGAATAACGTTGCTTTTTTAAGCTGCGCTGCAGATTTCTTTAACGAAGGGCAGTCGTTACTGCAAAGCCCCGGAGGCGGTAACTTGGTTTTTCGGTGTTTTTAGAGGAGTTGGGAGTTTGAACTGCCCGATGTTCGTCAAAAATGACTCCTACCCTGACGGCGGAACGATGTGCACTAAATATAGCCTAATATATACTGAGGTGACGAAATTCGTAGGACAGCAACATGCAGACACGCAGATAGCGGTAGTGTCACCGACACAAGATGTAAATGAGCCGTGCGTTGGCGGAGCCGTGATTTGTACTCAGGTGATTCCTGCGAAAAGGTTTCCGACTTAGTTATGGTCGCACGACGCGAATTAACAGACTTTGGTCGCGGAATGGTAGTTGGTGGCAGACGCATGGGACATTCCATTTCGGAAATCGTTACGGAATTCAGTAATCAGAGGGTGTGCGGACATTTGCCACGCCGGACATTTGCCACGATTTTACCTGCTCCGATGCGTCCCTTGTCTCCCCCTCCTCCTCCTCCTCCTCCTCATCGCTGTCGCGCAGTAAAGGTACTTACTGAGCCTTTCCGCTGGTCTACTTAACATAGGACCAAAATCTCCTTTTTTGTCCGCCGCTTGTGGTCTCGCGGTAGCGTTCTCGCTTCCCGAGCACGGGGTCCCGGGTTCGATTCCTGGCGGGGTCAGGGATTTTCACCTGCTTCGAGATGACTGGGTGTTTGTGTTGTCCTCATCATTTCATCATCATCCAGGAAAGTGGCGAAATTGGACTGCGCAAAGGTTGGGAAATTGTAAGGGCGCTGATAACCGCGCTGTTGAGCGCCCCACAAACCAAACATCATCATCTTCAAAATCTCTTTGGATTTTCTATTTTCACGATACACTCGTGAAATAGTCGTATAGGAAAATCCCCACTTCATCGCTACCTCGGAGATGTTATGTCTCATCTCTCGTGGTCCGACTATAACACCACTTTCAAACTCATTTAAATCGTGATAACCTGCCATTGTAGCAGCAGTAACCGATCTAACAACTGCGCCTGACAGTTGTTGTCTTGTATAGGCGCTGCCGGACGCAGCGCCGTATTCTGCCTGTTGACATATCTATGTATTTGAATACGCATGTCTATACCAGTTTCTTTGGCGCTTCAGAGTACACTGCCATTGTCTGAGGCAAGGCTCTTAAAAAGAAGTACGAACTTCGGCCAGTAGGCGGGACAGGACGTTGAATGTTACAATGCTACTTTTGTTGTTACTTGGCACTTATACTGTCCATGAGAACAGTCGAAATAACATGTATGTTCGTCGACCTGGCGCAAGTCTCTTTATTTGATACCACTTTGTCACCTTGCGAGGCCGGGAATAGAACCTGGGGCCACATGATCGAGAGTCACAACGCCATCACAAGACCAGGAGCTGCTGACGAAATAAGATGTGAATAGGATGGCAGTATGAATGCTTCAAGCGCTGATAGAAAGCACTAAGTTGAAATAGGTATAGAAAAAGAAAGCTGGCTAAAGCAGGACATAAATTCTGCAGAAATTTTTCCAGAGGCGCAAATCGTGTTCAGAAAGGATAGATTAAAAAAAGTAGGTGGTGGTGTGTTTGCGTCTGTTGGTAGCAGTTTATCTTCTAGTGAAGCTGAAATAGACAATTCCTGCGAATTACTATTGGTAGAGGTTATACTCAACAGCTGTACCAAAATAATAATTGACACCTTCAACCGACCCCCCGACTCAGAAAACTTTAATCTCATTACAAATAAGTACCCCATTCATACAGTTATAATTGGCGGAGACTTCAATCTACCCTCGATTTGTTGGCGAAAACAGAAACAATCTTCCGAAATTGTGCTAAATGCTTTTTCTGAGAATTACTTTGAACAATTAGTTCATGAGCCCACACGAATTGTAAATGGTTGCGAAACGCACTTGACTTCTTAGCCACTAATAATCCTGATCTAATAGAAAGCGTCATGACGGATACAGGGATTAGTGAAGACAAGGTCATTGTAGCGAGGCTTAGAACCATATCAACCAAAACTACTGAAAATAAACGCAAAATAATATCTTGTCTCCCCCTCCTCCTCCTTCTCCTCATCGCTGTCGCGCAGTAAAGGTACTTACTGAGCCTTTCCGCTGCTCTACTTAACATAGGACCAAAATTTCTTTGGATTTTCTGCCATATTTCTTGACTTTCGTTGCGGAAACTATTAAATGCGTCTCGCATTTAAATACGCACCAAATTTCGAGCCTCAGTAAAACTTCACCAATCTTGGAGATTTTGCGTTCGTCTAAATTATACGTGCCTTTTTCGGTGCTCCTGCAGCAGCTTTCTGACGTATTTTGTGTACCATGGGGGATCAGTTCCGTCTCTTATTAATTTATTTGGTATGAATCTCTCGAGTGCTGTTGATACTATTTCTTTGAACTTAAGCCACATATGGTCTTCACTTGCATAGTTTGGAAGGATTGGAGACCATGGGGGATCAGTTCCGTCTCTTATTAATTTATTTGGTATGAATCTCTCGAGTGCTGTTGATACTATTTCTTTGAACTTAAGCCACATATGGTCTTCACTTGCATAGTTTGGAAGGATTGGAGACCATCTCTTAGAAAGATGTCAACCGAATTTTTAGCTGCTTTTACAAATAGATATATTTCGCGTTTAGTTTTGGTGAATTTCTTTGTTACGGAATTGAGCCTCGCTACGACTGTGTGTTCACTAATCCTTGTATCCGTCGTAATGCTCAGGATTATTTGTGGCTCAGAGGTCAGGTGTGTTTTCGTAACCATTTACAAACTGAATGGCCTCGTGAAATAATTGTTCAAAATAATTTTAAAACAAGCATTTAGAACAATTAGGGAAGTTGTTTTCTATCTACAATAGGGTCTGAAAATGTATTTTTGTCAACATACGGAAGGTAGATTGAACTCACAGCCAACTATAATTGTATGAGTAGCGTACCTATTTGTGATGAGACTCAAGTTTTCTTTGAGCTGTTCAGCAACTGTTTCATCTGAGACCGGAGGTCGGTAAAAGTAGCCAGTTGTTAATTTATTCCGGTTGTCGAATATAACCTCTACCCATATTAAGTCACAGGAACTATTTGCTTCAATGTCGCTTGTGAGCTGAAACACACATTACACTATTCTCCTTAAGTTGTGCTTCTTCTTTCTGTTGTAGTGCAGATCATCACAATTACGGCTTTTCCCTCCAAAACCTAGGATGCTTTCTCTGATCCTGTAAATACCAGAACTAAACAATGTAGAACAACAACGTACGTTACAAGCATAGCTTTCTGTATTACTTCATTTCCTTATTTCTAACATTTTAAAATTGTACGTCGACTTTAGATGACATGTCAATCATAGATGTTCTTATCTCTATTTAGTGAACGTATTTTCAGTCATGTTTTGAACATTGTCCCGCTACACTTTACTAACTAATGTTTTGCCGCAAGGGATATCGGATTTTAGAGAGTAAATTAATATGGAGTATGTCGTACTTCTTTTCAAACTTTCACATTCCCATTTCTTCTTTCCTTATTGTCTTTTGGGCATGCAATTGTAGTAGTTAAAGTAGGTACAAATACAGTGATCAAAAAGAAATGATTAGCGTACATTCGCATTGTCTTTACATCGTTCCTTTCTTGTTGCTGCCATGCCGATGGACTGTTTCTATTGCAATCAGTAAGCGTGAAAAGAAGCTACCCTACAGACAGAGGGATCTATATTTATACTTGGCAGAACTAATTACATACTGACATAGTCGTCGGTATTGCTTTCGTTTCCCAATAGTTATAAATATTTCGATTTCGGAAAAGAAGCTCTGTATTTCGCCAAGATGTCGAAGAAGAACGTCCCTTACGTACTGATTGTATCGAATAAGATGTGGAGACGGCGGTTTGAAAGCGGACAGAAGAAGTACGAGGAAGGGCGTCCCTTACCTGAGGGATCGTTACTCAAGCTACCTGCCGAAGGGGCAAGTGTGGCAAATGTCTGGCGTGGCAAACGTCCGGAATTCATTCAGAGATCCACAGTGTCTAGAGTGTGCCGAGAATACTAAATTTCAGACATTACCTCCTTCCACAGAGAACGCCGTGGCCGACGGTCTTCACTTAAAGATCGAGAGCGACCGCGTTTGCGTAAAATTGTCAGTGCTAACAGACAAGCAACAGCATGTGAAATGAAGCAGAATTTTATATGTGACATACTGCGAGGTGCCGGAGCAAGCAGTGTATTTAACACTAAATTCTTCTAGAAGCTCCATATGTAAATGATGCTCTAAGCCCCCCCTATTCTAACTCCGACTTTTGCTGTTGCACATGGATTAAAAAATATACGCAAACTGACTGTAATCAACCTGCAAGTGGAGTAGAAAAGAGTTTGGCACCTGCAATTATTTAATTTGATAAATAAGTTAAATAAAGGAAGGTTTCATTAACGTAGTGAGAAATGATGGGTTGCTGTACCGATTAACAGAATGAAAGTTCTGTCCAAAATGACAATATGATTTATTAAGACTAAACACAAAATAATAAACAAAAACACATGAAACATTTATAATACATCAAATTGGCTCAAATTGGATACTCAAACAAACGCTATGAAGGTGAAGTTGTCCCTAAACTAGATTGTGAGGTTTAAGACGAAGTGGTATGTGGAGCCAATTCCTTGCCACTCAAATCTTAAGAGAGACACATAGCTAACCCAACATTAATTGCTGCTACTCAAGACAGAACAAAGTTAGAAAAAGACGAACAGGCGCGCTCTGCTGAGCTCTGATTATCACCTAGGAAAATCCCTATCTGCCGGTGCTGCGGACATACCTTACCAAACTGTCTTCTTAACTGCCAGAACACGATCTGGCGTACCGGAGGCGATGGCTGGTTGCTTCGACGTCCTCGACCGAAAGGCGAGAGCCGACTACCCCGAGCACCCGTACAGGCCGAACACACAACATTCCCGCCCCCACGACAGTGGCCGTGGTTAAACGTTCCAATCAGCAACTCGAAAACCGGCGGAAAATTCCACTCTATTGCCGGAGCACTACCATTCCACCAATGGAGATTCTTGGCGCCAATTTCTGCGCTGATTTTGCTACGTCACGGAGCTATGCCCTGAGCAAGCCAATCACAGTTACTATTTTGCAGAAAGCGCGGGAATTTTCCCGCCACAACTGCCTGGGTACACAAGTCCTGCCCACGCCTCGCTGGTAGCCCACCAGAAAGTGTTTTCGCTAAGTTTCTGCGAAGTAATGGAACCTCTAGCCCAGCCGCTACTTCAGACCCCTCCGGGCGTGTCTTTTGACAATGTCGACGTCTGAAAAGCATTCACTCGACTTCCTCACACCCATCGGCTTAACCCTTTCCAGATCAGCAGAGCCCGCCTGTCACCGGACCACCCGGGTGACGAGAGACGCTGCGTGGGGAGTCCGCGTGTGGAGGAATAGCGACTTTTCACTGCATGCAATTAGACAGGAAAATCGTAAGATAGAAAATGAGAGGGGGCTCATGCCACCTCTCAATACCACTGATGTATCCGTTAGGACTGTCAGCGAAATTTCACGTGGATGGACTATGGTATGAGACGGCCTGCTCGAGTGCCTTTGCTAACAACAAGACATCGCCTATAGCACCTCTTCTGGGCTCGTGACAATATCGATTCAACCCTATACCACTGAAAAACTGGTCAGATGAGTCTCGATTTCAGTTGGTAAGAGCTGTTGGTAGGGTTCGGATGTGGTGCAGACCCCACGAAGCCATGGATCCAAGTTGTCAACAGGGCACAGTGGAGGCTGGTGGCCTTTGATTACACGGAACGCACCGGGTCCTCTAGCCCAACTGAACCGATCATTGACTGAAAATGGCTACATTCTGCTACTTGGACAACATTTGGAGTCATTCATGGGCTCCGTGTTCCCAACCAACGATGGAATTTTTTTGTGGATGGAATGCGCCATGTCACTGGGCAACGGTTGACCGCGATTGGTTTGAAGAACATTCTGGACAGTTTGAGGGAATGGTTTGGCCACCCAGATCGCCCGGCATAAATCCCATTGAACATCTCTGGGACATAATCGGGAGGTCAGTTCGTGCACAAAATTCTGCATCGCTGACACTTTTGCAGTTATGGATGGCTGCAGAGGCAGCATGAGTATTTATTTCTGCAGTGGACTTCGAACGTCTTGTGGAGCCCACGCCATGTAGATCTGGTGCATTACGCCGGGCAAAAGGAAGTTCTACACCATATTAGGAGATATCCCATTATTTTTGTCACTTTAGTCTATACGAGTATACAACTGTGCACTAAAACTCTAGAAATGTTCGGTAAAATTACGGGTACAAGCACTAAAATACAGCAGGTATGATTTAAGAAATACTGAAAGTTCCATCCGCCTTGTCCTCGGACCTTCCGTGACGACGCGCAAATCCCACTATCGGTCGCTGCCAGGTTTCTCCCGCCGTTAATGGCATTCTCGCACGAGACGCGAAAGCGAAAGTAGACGTGCAGATGGTGGATTTTTGTGACTTCAGAATGTGGAATTTCACGTTGCTTAGCACCCCGAAACTTGAAAGGCAGAATAAGACCCGTCAAATTTTTGCCTGGAGAGCAATATGGACAATAAGACGCGAGATCTGTTTTGCGTCACAAGCAGTACGTACGAGACGTGCGTATTGGGTAAGATGATATGCTGTTAAAGCCCTTATTTGGTGACTTTTATAAATTACAGGCTAAGAATATTTGGTGTTTCAATGGACCGGCACACTGAGTATCTCTCGAAAACCCTGTCGTTCGTGGTACGATTTCGTATAATAAAATAACGTGAAACGACCTAAGCTTTTCGTATTGCAAGCTGCTTAGTATGAAATTTTGCCGTTTCATAGGACGAACACACTGAAGATTTATCAAAAACGCGTGATTTTTTTTCTTTTTTCTTTTTTTTACAGTTTGTTATCATCAGGTGCCAGTAAATGGCATATCGGTGCTTAACAACTTCACATATCGTAAAATCAGATACATACAGTTCGGTCTCGTAAACTGACATACTGCCGGGAGAGCGGTGTGCTGACCACACGCCCTTTCATATCCGCATCCAGTGACGACTGTGGGCTGAGGGTGGCACGGCGGCCGGTCGGTACCGTTGGACCTTCATGGCCTGTTTCGGCGGATTTTAGATTTTTAGACACATATAGTTGAACTGACATCTGACGAATGTAGTATAACAAACGTAGGCAGGCATTAGGGTCTGAAAGACTGCATGATCGCGTCTGGCTTTCATTAACAATCTTTTTATTCGCCTTTAAGTTTTCTAAAAGATTCTAAGACTTTCTAATTAGCTTAATAGGAGTACGACCTGTAATATTCGATCATGTATACATAAAAGTGATATCCATTAAGGAGTGAGTTTGGGCAATTTATTCAAGGCCTCAAGGAGCATGGACCATTGAATTGCAGGACGGTTGTCTACGCCAAGAAATGATTCCGTTACGATACATTACTTACTTATTTGTTCATCGAAAAAGCATTCCACACACACACACACACACACACACACACACTCACCCACGCACTTACTCTTACATGATATAAAGAAAGTGTAACAGCTATGCTGCGGTAAATAAACGATTTTTCTACAATAGAGCTTCCACTACTCGTGGTAGAAGATTATTCAACGTTCTTCTTTTAAGTCTCTTCTATTTCACATTGTTCCAAAAATTCTGCTACTGAATAGAAGTAGTGATGTAATAAAAATTCCCTTGCATTTTTGTAGAAATGTGAGAATCATACGGTAACTTTTATCTTACGTAGAAGACTTGTAAATTTGTATCACATTTTTAGCATTTGAAGTCTTAAAAGCTGATATCGTCACTGCCGTGACACGAACCTTTTATTTTTTTCTTGTATCATGTTTGTTGAACCGCTACATTCGACCGAGTAACTGAAGAGTGCTGCCCTCTCTGGAAGTATTTGTGCCCGAGGGACGGTTGTCAATAGGCTACCGCTCCAAGGCTTCCTTCAACTCTCGGCCTCTCACGCCACTCCCTGCCGATGCTGGTGCCCAAGTCCTCACCTCAGTCCATTTCTTGATTGGAAACACAATCACAAGCATCCCTCAGCCAGAGCTAGGAACAGCCAACCCGATATTGGATAAAAGTGAGAATTACTGCAACAAGGATTCCAGATCTTTTGGCGGCGCTGGTCTACTGGCGAACTGCATCATCTGCAGCAGCGGGCCAAGTGGACGGTCCTGAGTCAGAACTTGCAACGTGGCCCATTGGTCGTAGTAAGAGAAGACAACCTGCCATCCTTAGGCTGGAAGCTGGCCATCACTGTAGGAGTACACCTGGGCGCGATGGAACGGCGCGGGTGGCCACTATTCGTACACCCCAAGGGGCTTTCGAGAGACCAATCTCCAGGCTTTTTCAAGAGGCCAGTCTACAAGCCATATCCTTTACCGAGTGAAGTGATACAAGAGTGAACAGTGTATTAGTGTTTTTTTGTCTCGAATGTTCTCTTTTCTTTAAGAATGAGATTTTCACTCTGCAGCGGAGTGTGCGCTGATATGAAACTTCCTGGCAGATTAAAACTGTGTGCCCGACCGAGACTCGAACTCGGGACCTTTGCCTTTCGCGGGCAAGTGCTCTACCATCTGAGCTACCGCAGCACGACTCACGCCCGGTACCCACAGTAGGAGACGAGGTACTGGCAGAAGTAAAGCTGTGGGTACCGGGCGTGAATCGTGCTGCGGTAGCTCAGATGGTAGAGCACTTGCCCGCGAAAGGCAAAGGTCCCGAGTTCGAGTCTCGGTCGGGCACACAGTTTTAATCTGCCAGGAAGTTTCATATCAGCACACACTCCGCTGCAGAGTGAAAATCTCATTCTGGAAACATCCCCCAGGCTGTGGCTAAGCCATGTCTCCGCAATATCCTTTCTTTCAGGAGTGCTAGTTCTGCAAGGTTCGCAGGAGAGCTTCTGTAAAGTTTGGAAGGTAGGAGACGAGGTACTGGCAGAAGTAAAGCTGTGGGTACCGGGCGTGAGTCGTGTTTCGGTAGCTCAGATGGTAGAGCACTTGCCCGCGAAAGGCAAAGGTCCCGAGTTCGAGTCTCGGTCGGGCACACAGTTTTAATCTGCCAGGAAGCTTCATATCAGCGCACACTCCGCTGCAGAGTGAAAATCTCATTCTGGAAACATCCCCCAGGCTGTGGCTAAGCCATGTCTCCGCAATATCCTTTCTTTCAGGAGTGCTAGTTCTGCAAGGTTCGCAGGAGAGCTTCTGTAAAGTTTGGAAGGTAGGAGACGAGGTACTGGCAGAAGTAAAGCTGTGAGGACGGGGCGTGGAGTCGTGCTTCGGTAGCGCAGATGGTAGAGCACTTGCCCGCGAAAGGCAAAGGTCCCGAGTTTGAGTCTCGGTCGGGCACACAGTTTTAATCTGCCTGGAAGGTTCTCTTTTCTTTGTCTGTATGTGCCTAGCAACAGACTCAGAGCATTTCATAATTTTTTATGTTTCAGGTAAATTTTTGTTTATGTGGTTGTGAATTTAAGGCACCAGTATGGACAGAACACCTGGTTGAAAGAAACAATGATATGTGTATTTACTTGTGTCCTTTTCCATGATTCAGCAGGACATTTGTTACTAGTATTAGTTTGGAAAGAAACTAATATTTCTTTGGCGGCCGGTATGTTGGCTCACTGTAAAGTGCTGCCCTGGAGGGACAACGCTCAATAGGCCACCCCTCCTAGTGCACCTCACGACACACTCGCTACTGTGAGAGCAGGAACAGTTGTAAATGGTGTCTCGGTCGGTAGGCTGTCCTAGGCTCGTGGCCGCGCACCGTATACACCAAATGGCAAATATGTATACGTACTTTGATTTGTGAATATTAAGTTATTCTCAAACAGTTGTTATCATTCATTGCAATACGAACGGATCCGAACCACTATACGATTCTCCCGTAACATTTAAAGGTTCACATTTTCGTCTGGGGACGCTGGCAGTGTTCATGGATATTGAAGTTTTTATTTGTTTATACCACCAGACAGAACACCATGGCTAGCATATTAACAAGGGGACAAACGTGCTTTTTAACAGCGCTAACATGCCAATTTTACGCGTGTTCATTTTGGTAAACAAACTACGTGAGTTGCACGCCAGACAAAGCCGACAACTGCCGCTGGAGAGCGCTGCTGTAGCAAACCAAAACGAGGAGCACTTTTCGTCTGACAAGGGAATGGTCAGACTTGTCATGCCGAAACATGTATTGGTTTTTTTAGCACTGTTATTTAACTGTGCAAAAGGTCCGTGTGCAAAATTGTAGCTGCTGACATGAACTGGAAGTCACCTAAAAAAATCACGAACATGGCTGTGTTTTCTGCTTGGCGCTTGCAGTGACGACTGGGCACCCCTGGAAATGGCGAGTCGCGAGCGTTATGCGCATGGTCGGGAAGTGCGGCCGTCTTATCGCGGCGTTCACTAAAGAGGAATATGGCTGCACGGTTTTGTTGGAAAGGGGAAACGAATATTCGTTTCTGTGGCATGCACGTCCTTTTAATTTCTGGTACGTATTTCGAAACATACCGTCCGGAAACTGGTTAGAGATGTGAAAGATGTTCTGTACTTGTTCATCTATACTCCGCAAGCCACTTTACGGTGAACATTCAATCTCCCCTCACAGGTGATGGCGAACCCTGTAAATGTTTTGTTGCTTGCCATGGAGATATACCACAGACGCCAAATGAATCAATCAACAGAAAACACGCGGAAGACTATGTCTTGCGCGACATGGTTGTTAAACTTCTAGACGAGCATGTAAATGGCGCAGACATGTGGCTAGAAACAACTGAAACACTCGATATTGCAGACTGTGAATCTACAGAAGGCAAAGACACCGACGAAAGTTGCACTCATGAAGACTCTTCGAGTGATAGTGCCACGTACTATCATCAATTATCTCCGAAAGTAACACCAGCAACTACAATTATCTTATCAGACAAAGAAAAATCGGTGACGTATTGGTTGAACAAAAGTGGTAAGAAACGCCTACGTGTCAGTACTGTTCAAAATAAGTATCGCTTTGTCCGTTCTGAACGTGAATTGTATAGATGGAAAAAGGAAGTCGCTGGACGACGTAAGAGTCGACTGGAAATAGCTACGGAGATAAATGCGCGACTTTTTGAGCTATTTACCGATGCCAGACAACAGTCATTTAGTGTCAGCGATACAACTTTGCGTGATTGGGCGTTAGAGATTGCCACCGCGATAGGCGCTAAAGAATTTACAGCTTCTCAAAGTTGGATTAGTCGCTTCAAAAGATCACATAAAAGTGTGGCAAGAAAAATAAAAAAATTTGTATCTAGAAACAGGCCGGAAAATGAAGTGACGCAAATCGAAATGATAGAAGCTTTTCTTACCAATGCAAAAAATAAGATCGCTAGTTTTATTGAATCGTACGTGTACAATGCAGATCAGTCAGGTTTTCAAAAAGAAATGCGTGCGAAAAGAACACTGTCATTCAAAGGGGAAAAACATATTGAGGCGATTGCGCAGTCCACGCCTGCCCTCACCCATTCATACACTATAATGCCCAAATTAGTCTGGATGGTTCATTACTGCCTAAACTATATGTGTGTCTTCGAGAACCAACTGGACGTTTTGGACCACGTGTCAAAAGAACAATGTTCTCCGCAAACAATCTTGTGGTAGACGCATCGAAGTCTTGAAAAATGGGAAATTAAAACGTTACACTTCTCATGCGTCATGCTTTTCTTCCGTTCTGCGGGAACAAATCTCTTCTCCTTCTAGATTCGTGGTCAGGTCATAAAAGGTCTGAATCATTAAAATCTGTATTTCGAGTCCACCCTGACAAAGAAGTAGAGATATTTCAGATTCCATCCGGCACGACGAACGTAATTCAACCTTTAGACAGAGAATTTTTCCGGCAGTGGAAGACCTTTTACAGAAAACTAACAGAGAAAATTATTGAGTGCAGATCACTGCAATTTACTGTCTATCACCGTGACAATATTCTCAAGCTGCAATCAGTAGTACATTATCAATTTTCCTCCCCACGGTTTCAGAATTTGATTAAATATGCGTGGCACTCCTCGAAATATACTGATACTAGGCCTGATTCATTCCTAACACGAGCCCAGTTTTGTCTACGGACATCTAACAACGTCTGTGATTCGCAGGGCTGGCAAATGTCGTCTTCGCTTGCATGTTCTTGGTGCACAAAAAACCTACGTTTT
Organism: Schistocerca cancellata; assembly: GCF_023864275.1. Classification (NCBI taxonomy): domain Eukaryota; kingdom Metazoa; phylum Arthropoda; class Insecta; order Orthoptera; family Acrididae; genus Schistocerca; species Schistocerca cancellata. The sequence goes on along the minus strand of NC_064632.1, from coordinate 41,913,239 downwards.
GAACATTGTATCCATATTTCGCATTTTTGCGGTGATTACAAGAAATAAAATTTGGACGTGTTCCAAACCGTATATTTATTTGTGTCTATTTCATAGCTATTTGGAAAGAATATTGTAGATAACATATCAGCCATATATGTCAACGAATGTTTAATTATCATACGATCGCTTTCACTGGGGGAATTAGCTTTCTCACTGCTGTGGCAAGAGAGCGGCGCGTAGCTAACGCCACCTTGATATAACGTAGCGAGAGGTCAGGGTTGTACAAGAGGCAGTTATAAGCGCGGAAACTATGCGACAATAATGTCTTACTTCATAAAATTTTTTACAGACTTCCAGGTCATGTCAGCAGCTAAAATTCTGCATACAGACTTCTTGCAATGTTAACTCACAGTGGTAAAAAAAGCAACACAGGTTTCGACATGACAAGTTTGACCATTCCCTTGTGAGGCACCAGCTCGTTTCTGAGCGTGCACTAGACAACATGGAAAACGCATCTGGTGTGCTAGGATACGTGAAACGCGTCCCGTGTGAGCAAGGCCTTAGCGATATCGACACATGAGACAAATTACGTGACGTATTGCTTGGCAGAATTGCTCTGCAGTTTCTAGGAGGTCCCAGATCAATTTATGCTCTGCTACACTTATAAAAACAGCCTAATAAAGGTCCCCATCCTCACTTTGACAGGGTTAAAATTGTCAATATTCCCATTCCACTAATAAATGCTCTACAGCATTGAAACTACTGTTCAAAATAAGCCAAGATCCGACCACTGTAATCGGAAAATGTACTACCCTAACAGTTAGTACACCGCCTCCACCTGGCGCCTAACATCCGCCTATCGTCTCCCTGTTGAAAGAAAACACTATAAGTTTTCAAAGTCAAATGGTCAAAAGATACACAGAAACTCGCCACATCAAGTTTCTATTGCAGCTCGTCAAGTCCGCCTGCTATGTATCGGCTCTCTGGTCCGGTATGAGGTCTCTGCCAACGGAACACGTGCATGCTCACCAAATTGCAACACTCGCCTTGGTAACCGGAAAATAACTTGTTAGGATTCCATGCCTGACGATGTATGCACTCTTTTGAAAACATAACGTTTGTCACGAAGGATCACTTAGTCCTGACTATACATACGCCAGAGTTCTTGAAACGTCTGTTTTGCCCCACACCACGCACAGCTGGTCTGTTATAACTACGAGGGCTGCCGGACGATTCCACCGATTTCACGAGCGCCAAGCCACTCCATGAAATTACACTGGCTGACACAAAAAGAGAAGCACCTGGAAGGTGAGGAGCGAACGTAATGAAACTTCACGGGCTGAGGTGGTATGTGAAGTTGCACCAGTGATTACAAAATCGAGTAAAATTTACGAAGAGGTTGCAATTACGAGACCATTATCACTACGACGTAGTGTCGTCTCTCGCATGGATGCATGCACTGATTCGTTTGGAAAGGGTGCCATAAAGCCATTGTACACTCTGCCGAGGCAAGCTCGTCCACAGCTGTAAACTGTCGTTTATATCCTGGTGTTGGCACTGGGGCGGAGTTGACGTCCGGAATGGTCCAACACACGTTCGATCTCAGACAAATCTGGAAATCTTACTGACCAGGGCAGTGCATCAACATCACGCAGGCAGTTTTTAGAGACAAGTGGCATGTACTGACGAGTTCTATCCCATTGAAAAACGGCTACATGGTAGTTGTATTGTCGCCTGGAAATGGGAAAAGTGCTACATAAATATTTTCTTGCGTGTGAAAAGACACGAAGTGACAAAAGCACAAAATCCAATAAACTAAAATAATAGTCGTGCCTGCGATACAACAAAATCAAAGATAACACAATGTTAATTGTTAACACTAATTGAGTGAAGACTGTGATAGTGTTAACACCTACTTCTGTTCGAGTCCTTGGAAGAATAAAAAGCGAACATGTACGCTAACATTTTATTAAGTAGATGGAAAGGTTTCTGATCTACTAATTTCTATTTGTTACCTCAGCATGCAATTTTTGTTCGTTAACATAAAAGAACTGATTTTATTTAATGTTCGTATGTGTGAAAAGCACCTTCCTCCGAGTTATTGCCATTTTCAGTGTAGCAGGTGTACGTTAATTATTGGTCGCCATTGCTGCAACATTCTCTACGTTCACCTGAAGCTGGGCGTGGCGCCCAAATATTCGCAAAAAACTGGCTTAATTAATCAAGAGAAGTAAAATGTACAAGCAGTACAAGCACATATGGTCAGAATTTTAAGTTACCTCAGGCACACAAGGACGTAGGCTGCCGCGTATGTTAAACAACGACGCAGCTCTTTTCTTTTACTATTTTCAGCTACTTGTAAATGTTTTCTAGGTCATCGGCAGCCGTGCATGCAGAAACCACATTTACACTGAAAATAAGCTAGCTCACGTTCTCCTGTCTAATCTGCTGTCTAAGAGAGTAGTCATCACCACTTTCTTACGAAGCTAGCCACATCTTTAAGGGGCTCCGGAACGCCCTATACTTGCAATCTTAAAATAACGCTAAAAATTACATCTTTCCTCACAAAGTATTTGAGGTAGGAAATTGAACTTTTTACAGATTGTTTATTGGAATATGGGCTACAACTTAACACAGGGATTTTACGAAGTTTTAGTTCAGCTATTAAAGATGATTTTTTTCAATTGTAATGAAAATTCACAACATTTTTTTGCAATTTTTTATTTATATATTCAAAAATATACAGCTTTTTTGGAAAAAGGCTGTGTTAAATTATGCAGAAGGTACTGTGTAACATTTACTGAAAGTTTGAAACAAATATGTTTGTAAGATCCTTAGAAAACATGTAATTAGTATGAGAAAATAAAAGTTTTGGGAATCGAGCGACAAAGATTGGATTAACTTTTTAGTGCATTCCAGGTCCATAGGATGGATTATCTTCATCCTCTGCAAACTCCTCCTCCAGCTTCCTCTTGTTCCTCCTCCTGTTTACTCTTGCTTGTATTTCTAGACTCTTTACAGCCCTGTCTGCAGCCCGAAGGCGTTCCTTTTCTAAAGCAAGCATCGCTCGTACCATGTTAGAACCTATCTTCATTCCCATATTTCTAAATACCTTGCACCTTACAATGTTGCCATCATTAAAGTCGCAACAGCAACTTTACTTTTACTCATTATTATACTTCAACAAAACAGAGACTCAAGAAACAGAATTAATTACGAATATTTTCGAGATAACGACAGAGTAAATAAACATGAAACAATCACACCAGCGATATATATTGAACCATCACAGGTTAGCCACAACACATACTTTATCTCACATCACTAAAATGTACCTGATGAACACGGACGTTAATAATAACACCATTTGACAGCAGTTTAACAGCGCCACTGTGGGTCACGCCCATGTAGAACGCATTTCAAAAAAAAATTTAAAAATAGTTGTAGTCTTCGGAATTGAATAAATTATATATCTATTAAAAGGTAATAGTCTGCAGATTCAGAAAACGCAAAAAAGTAAAAATTGAACTTTTCATGATTTTGAGCCTTTCCGGAGCCCCTTAAGCAAAGAGCGCAACAGAATACAATTGTGTACATACTTTTAGTCTTGAAGCTATTTTAACATAACATAGCAAGACCAGAAATAGACAGTATACAATCAGAAGCTCCGCCGAGCTAAAGTTTGTCATTTTTTTTAAATATAAAAATCCTACACACTTCCTATAGTCGAGAAAACCCTAGTGTATATCAGGACCTATCCTCACATGATGCTATAATCTATGAAGTACACAATATTGTGCATATCTGTGGCCTAAGTTTTATCAGTACTGTTGAAATAATTAGTTGCCACAGCATCATAAATGCAACCTGACACAAAACGAAACGGCAGACAACATATTAAGTGAAAAAGGAAAGTAAAGGACACGCGAAGAATATTCAAAAAATACCTTGAGACCATATGTTTTATATACGAAATCAAAGTAAAAAGATATCACTTGATGTCTCTTACATCAATGAACAGATTATACCTTGACATTTAACTTTGAATGAGGATATTTCCTCATATATACAAGGATTTTTCTCGTCTGTTGTGGTATATGTATACAGAGATTTGTCACAACGCTGCCACCTTCTTTTTGTACTTTTCATTTTATTATTACCCGTCAGTTTCTGTACAGTTTGCTGTGGTACACCTTAATATATACTACATGTATACTCTTTTTATTATGCAGGGGCCTGAAGATGCCATAATGAATTGTCGAAAATCGTAGCCAAAATAAAATAACATGTCAATTTCACGGCTGTTTGGCGAACATCATTGTTAAACCAATACACTTGTGCGGCCAATCTACTTGTCACAGAGTACTGCATTTCTAATTATTTACACACCTACCCTTGGCGTATACGAAGCTAAGTTAACATCTGACCATGTCTGGCAGGGTACTTCGACGTTCAGACTTATCAGTCATCTGGATTCAGGAACGGAATGGGACCCTTTCGTTGACAATTTCTGCTTCCTCTGATAGAATTTCTCTGCAAAGCACTGCCTTTTGCCTGAACTTTTCGAAAGTTTATTTCCAGCAGGTGCTGGGCTAATAACTAGGCATTAACCTAATATATTACATCTCAATCATAGTAGCGGAAAGTCCAATCGTCTCCAGGTAGGTCAAAGCCCATATCCACAGGATTCAGGAAATGGGCTCTGGTGGCAAAAATACTAAAGCACACTAACCGACAGGTGGGGCCAGGAAAGATATGGTACATCAGCCATTTGCTTAGAAGAAACACTAAACAGAAACTCTTTACAGACTGGATATTACAGTGACTCTGACAGGATGAAGTAACTGCAATACCGCGCCCTCCCCCCCCCCCCCCCCCCCAGCCCATGACGCCTATGAAGCGCAAACCATTGTAATTAACTTATTAACTGAGTGCATTTCGTATCTTGACGGGAGCGAGTAATAGAAGTATTAGTGCCAGTGGTGTTGAGAAACAGCTGAAATCACTATAACTGAACGAAGGTCCAGGGCCCGATGAAATCCTTATCAGCTTATATGCCGAAGATGGAGCCGAGTTGGTCTCTCTTTTAACTATAATCTTTCGTAGATCCCTTCAACAAAACGCAGTGCCCAGTAATTGGCACAAAAACGCAAGTCACACCCGTCCACAGGAAAGGTAGCAGAAGTGATCCACAAAACTACCGTGCAGTACCTTTGGTATCAATTTGTTGTAAACTCTTATAACTTGTTCTGAGCTCAAAAGCACTGAGGTATCTCGAACGGAATGACCTATATAGGCTATATACCAACCAGCACGGATTCCGAAAATACCGATCATGTGAACCTGAACTCGCACTGTTCTCACATGACATACTGAAAGTCTTTTATAAGACAGCCTGGTAGATGGGGCACTTTTCGATATCCGAAAAGTATTTGCTTCAGCACTGCATCTACGCTTTTTATCGAAAGTACGACCGGATGGGGTATCAAGCGAAATTTGTGACTGGATTGCGGATGATTTAGTAGAGAGGACGCCGCATGTTACCTTGGATAGGTATATGTCACGTCATCGATAAACATAGAAGTAACTTTGGGTACTCGCAAGGGAAGCTTGCTTTGGACCGTCCCTGTTCATGTGTATATTGATTACCTTGCAGACATCATTAGAAGTAACTAAGATGATGCAGATGTCTATAATTAAGTTTTCTCCGAAAAAAGCTGCGCAAATATTCATTCAGAATTTGAAGATTTGAAAGCGATGCAAACGTTGGCAACTTGCTTTATACACTCCTGGAAATTGAAATAAGAACACCGTGAATTCATTGTCCCAGGAAGGGGAAACTTTATTGACACATTCCTGGGGTCAGATACATCACATGATCACACTGACAGAACCACAGGCACATAGACACAGGCAACAGAGCATGCACAATGTCGGCACTAGTACAGTGTATATCCACCATCGCAGCAATGCAGGCTGCTATTCTCCCATGGAGACGATCGTAGAGATGCTGGATGTAGTCCTGTGGAACGGCTTGCCATGCCATTTCCACCTGGCGCCTCAGTTGGACCAGCGTTCGTGCTGGACGTGCAGACCGCGTGAGACGACGCTTCATCCAGTCCCAAACATGCTCAATGGGGGACAGATCCGGAGATCTTGCTGGCCAGGGTAGTTGACTTACACCTTCTAGAGCACGTTGGGTGGCACGGGATACATGCGGACGTGCATCGTCCTGTTGTAACAGCAAGTTCCCTTGCCGGTCTAGGAATGGTAGAACGATGGGTTCGATGACGGGTTGGATGTACCGTGCACTATTCAGTGTCCCCTCGACGATCACCAGTGGTGTACGGCAAGTGTAGGAGATCGCTCCCCACACCATGATGCCGGGTGTTGGCCCTGTGTGCCTCGGTCGTATGCAGTCCTGATTGTGGCGGTCACCTGCACGGCGCCAAACACGCAAACGACCATCAATGGCACCAAGGCAGAAGCGACTCTCATCGCTGAAGACGACACGTCTCCATTCGTCCCTCCATTCACGCCTGTCGCGACACCACTGGAGGCGGGCTGCACGATGTTGGGGCGTGAGCGGAAGACGGCCTAACGGTGTGCGGGACCGTAGCCCAGCTTCATGGAGACGGTCGCGAATGGTCCTCGCCGATACCCCAGGAGCAACAGTGTCCCTAATTTGCTGGGAAGTGGCGGTGCGGTCCCCTACGGCACTGCGTAGGATCCTACGGTCTTGGCGTGCATCCGTGCGTCGCTGCGGTCCGGTCCCAGGTCGACGGGCACGTGCACCTTCCGCCGACCACTGGTGACAACATCGATGTACTGTGGAGACCTCACGCCCCACGTGTTGAGCAATTCGGCGGTACGTCCACCCGGCCTCCCGCATGCCCACTATACGCCCTCGCTCAAAGTCCGTCAACTGCACATACGGTTCACGTCCACGCTGTCGCGGCATGCTACCAGTGTTAAAGACTGCGATGGAGCTCCGTATGCCACGGCAAACTGGCTGACACTGACGGCGGCGGTGCACAAATGCTGCGCAGCTAGCGCCATTCGACGGCCAACACCGCGGTTCCTGGTGTGTCCGCTGTGCCGTGCGTGTGATCATTGCTTGTACAGCCCTCTCGCAGTGTCCGGAGCAAGTATGGTGGGTCTGACACACCGGTGTCAATGTGTTCTTTTTTCCATTTCCAGGAGTGTATATTCATCCATCAGTTAGTCTCATTTATTTGTTGTGCTGTTTTCTATCTCTTACTGAATATTTCCTTTTTAGTGACCTGGCAGGGGATATGATTTTAGTACTGTGTACATTGAAAGTTTGCAGCATAGTCAGCCCTATGTGTTAGTATTCTTGAGAAATGAACCAAATCAGACAGATCACGTTACGTGTCAGCACTCATGGTGATGCATGCTACTTCTTGAAGCACATGTTCGCGAATGCTACAGCTTCTGCTCATTCATATGTACGCCACACTGAAAACTCAGTCAGTGCAGAGAAGTTATTGAGCTTTCGCAGAACTCGGCCGGAGTAGAAAAGCCAAGATGCCGCTACCTAATGAGAAGACTGATCTCGAGCGGTGATTCATTTCCTATGTACCCAGAGCAGGCATCTGTTGCAGAGTGAACACTGACCGTAAGAAATAAAACTGCGCAACAGCCATGAGTCGCAGACACGAGCGTTTTCGGAAATCTTTAGTAGCCACCGGCCACACGTTCAGTGTGTTCAGTGTAAGTGCCTGTGTTCAGCAGCAACGTCAGACGTCATTAGCAAGTTGCTGTTAAAAATTTCTGAGGACGTGTTTGACGACCTAAACCGCTAATAAAGGAAACTGTATGCGACCTGTTGCTCTACCACGATTAATTTCTTTCTTTTTTTTCAGGAAAAAGTGCAAAGGGAATTCGTGAAGACTAGTTACCATACGGATATACTGTCCCAAAGTACGAACCTATTGCTTAGATGTTTAGGTGTTTCCAAGATTAATGGATCACAACTCCAGTTAGACACATTGTGGCGTCATAACTGGTCTTGAAGAATTTTCACCCATATCAAAAGAAATAATTATTAAAGGACAGTATGTAGTATACTTAAATGAATTATTTACTTTTATTCTGACAAGCGTCTGTGTAATGCAGCGTCGCATGAACTTTGTATCGGTTACCAAGATAAAAAAATACTACAAAAAGAAGAGTAATAATCAGGAAAAATCTCTTGTTATCTGAATCTTGCTCTTAGGTTTTGGTCTCCCTCGCTCTTTTGTTATTTTACACTACGGTACCAACGAGATTGTCGCTCAACTGTATAACATCTTGTGTCATAAAGCTGTAGCACATTAAAAACTCTAAAAAACATTTTTTTGCGTATAGCCTACGTTATTTAATCATCCTTTCAGTGGAAAGCATAGAAAAAACATACCAGTGAAAAAAGTGAAATATTTAAATACCGATTTTTTTCTTTTGGTTCGCGATCTTTTTGTGCCTTATCTTGTGTGTGATTACAATTTAACTGTTACACTCGCTAGAACCCGAAATCACATCTATTTTTCGAAGTCCGATAATCTTTCTGGATATATATTTTATATTTCATATGGCTAATAGAATACAGCAGTAAGTAAGTAATAACACAAACAACGTATAAAAACGATGAATGGTCAATATGTTACAGGCAACAAACAATTATTAGATCTAAAAACGGAAGTAAAACACAAAATACACAAAAATACATAGAAATTATAGTAATAGTATCTAGTAATAGGTTTTTCAGAAGGAAAAGAGTAGACCAGACCCATGGTTGTATGTCCAAGTCCCTCAGCCAGCCAGAAGCATCTCCCTCCAGGAGGTGCAGCTCCTGCATTGTGCCAGGGAATCTCCTCGTAGGGCAGTCCATTGCGATATGATGTAGAGTTTGTGGATTCCCACAGTCGCAGTTGGGTGAGTCAGTCTGTCCCCATTTGTGCTTCCAGTAATTACATCTACCATAGCCTGTTCGGATACGATTTAAAGTTGTCAAAGATTTTCTGGGAAGACCGAAGCTCTCGGGCCGTACGGTTGGGTCCGAGACTAAGTTAAGGTGATCAGGGTTAGACATATCCCATTCCCGACGCCAGGCTTCGTCGATATCATAATTGTCCTCGATCAGCTGTTGCCCTAATCTGCATGATGGCTTACGGGACTTGAGCCTGTGGCTGGGATTCTTGCAGTCTTCGTGTAAGGGTAGGTCACGGTTGTTAGCGCACTTTTGCCATTTCCTTTTCAGCGCAGATCTTCGCCTTAGGTGAGGTGGGGCTATGTTAGCCGGTACCGGGAGCCATTGGTGGGGCGTCGGTTTAATAGTGCCTGAGATGAGCCTCATGGTGTCGTTTAGCTGGGTGTCCACCGTTGCTGTGTGAGTGCTGTTTAGCCAGACCGGAGCGCAGTATTCATCCACCGAATATACTAGTGCAAGAGCAGATGTTCTGAGAACTGTGGCGCTTGCTCCCCAGCTACTTCCAGAGAGTTTGTGTAGGACATTATTCCTGGTTTTGATTTTTACTGCGCATTTGTATAAGTGCTCCTTGTACGTCAGAGATCGGTCCAATGTAATTCCCAGATACTTTGGGAGGGGATTGTAGTTAAGCAGCTGGCCTCTGAACTCTACGTGGGGTGCATAGTTTGCCTGTCTGTTGTTGAGGTGGAAACAGGAGACTTGGGTTTTAGAAGTATTAGGTCTGAGCCTCCATGTTTCGAAATATTCATCCATTTTGATAAGGTCTTCCTCAATGATTCTTTCGGAATTGTGGAAGTCTTGATGTTGATATGTTGTAAGTAGGGTGTTTAGGTTTTCTTATTGGCAACGTTACGTAGCGCTCTGTATGAAAATCACTGGCAGTGCTGTGTGCAGTCTGTGGCTAGTTTGCATTGTTGTCTGCCATTGTAGTGTTGGGCAGCTGGATGTGAACAGCGCGTAGCGTTGCGCAGTTGGAGGTGAGCCGCCAGCAGTGGTGGATGTGGGAAATGAGATGGCGGATTTTTGAGTACAGAATGGGTGTCATGAACTGCTATATATACTATGACTATTAAGGTAAATACATTGTTTGTTCTCTATTAAAATCTTTCATTTGCTAACTATGCCTATCAGTAGTTAGTGCCTTCAGTAGTTTGAATCTTTTATTTAGCTGGCAGTAGTGGCGCTCGCCGTATTGCAGTAGTTCGAGTAACGAAGATTTTTGTGAGGTAAGTGATTTGTGAAAGGTATAGGTTAATGTTAGTCAAGGCCATTCTTTTGTAGGGATTGTTGAAAGTCAGATTGCGTTGCGCTAAAATATATTGTGTGTCAGTTTAAGCACAGTCATGTATAATTTTTCAAAGGGGACGTTTCAATGTGAGAGCAGTATCGTCTGCATAGATAAACTTCTTAGAAGATGTCTCTGGTAGGTCTGATGTATATATATTAAAAAGTAATGGAGCTAGCACGGATCCTTCGGGCAGGCCATCATTTAACCTATATTTCTTGCTTATCTCTCCATCTAGGTGTACTTCAAAAAAATCTATTTGAAAGCATATTGTTGATTAGGGTAGCCGTTTTCTTGCAAGGAATAATGCGTTGGAGTTTAAGAATCATTGCCTCCCTCCACACTGTTTCATATGCTGACGATAGATCTATTAACACGGCGACTGTCTTTTTCTTCCTTTGAAACCCACTCTCAATATGTGTGGTAAGAGATAATACTTGATCACAGCAGCTCCGACCGGGTCTAAATCCCGCTTGTTCAATAGGAATGAAATTCTCAGCAATGGGTTTTATTCTGTTGAGAATAAGTCTCTCCAATAGTTTGTAGCATACACTTAGAAGAGCTATAGGTCTTTAGTCCTCTGGGAGCTTTCCATCTTTGCCAGGCTTAAGAATGGCGACGATCTTGGTTTGTTTAAATAGTGGTGGTAGTGTTTCCGATCGTTGGATGTCATTGTAAAACTGAGTTAGCCACAGTAGAGCTCGAGGTCCTAGGTGCCGTAAGAACTCGGGGTAGACCTCATCCAAACCAGCCGCTTTACCCATTTTCATTTCATTCAGTGCTTCTGTGATCTCTAGGATTGTAAAGGTTTTTGAGAAATTGTTGTCGGGTGTGGATTGTCGGAGCTTGGTTCTCAGTTCTTTCTTTACTTTCATAGTCTTATCCTTGTTGCTGCGTGGTGTTTTTCTCGTAAGGTTAACTATTCTGTTTGCTACCTCTTTGGGGTGTATGTTGCCACCCATACTGGTTTTAATGGAGCTTTCACCTAGGTTTTTAAGAAGGCACCAGGCTTTCTTGCTGGAGTGCTTGAAGTCCATATTTTTCATGAGAGTGTGGCACTTTTCTCGTCTTGCTGAGTCCAGGCATTGGAGAAGCTCGTCCGCAATTTCAGGATCGTTGTTTTGCGAATATGCATTATATAGGTCTATGCATTCTTGGCTCCAGCCGGGAATATAGGTTTTCCTGTAGCCTCTGGGAATGTGTTTTTTGGCAAAGGCTAGGAGTAATCCCGCAAAGCGGTTGTAGTTCTTCGTTGCGGGTGGGATCCATTGGATGTTGTGGTCCATTTCGGCGGTAAAGGCTTCCCAGTTGGCTTTGCCAAAATTCCATCGAGGTTTAGGTGTAGATCTCACTATTGGTATCTGTATACTGACATGTAGCAGGACGGGCCTGTGCTGGCTACGAGGAAAATCAGGCAAGATCTGTTTATTGCAGCGTAATGGTAGCTTTTTGGCGTCTCTGGAAACAAAGCACAGATCGGGGTTGTAGTCTCTTTTCCATTTAGCCGAGTGGAAAGTCCCTTTATCCTTTAGATCATGGATCAAGAAGACGTCTTCTATGTCCGCCCATTGCATTACTCCCTCCCCATCCTAATTGGTGTTGTTATATCCCCACTGGATACTGTTGCTGTTGAAATCGCCCATTATCACTGTAGGATGTTGTATGTTGGAAATAGCAGAGTCATTCCATGACTGAGTTGGGGGTTTGTAGAGGTTGATGACTTCAATATCAGCAATTTTTGTTCTTATGACGTAGGCGCTTGGGTCAGTGTGTGTTTTTATATCGTGGACCTGGTCAGTGTTGTTTTTAAAGTAGGTGGCAGTGCCATAGTTAGCGTGGTAAGTTGCTGCAGCAAGGGAATAGCCTGGAAGTTTGCATCTATTTTTCAACTGCTTTTCGTCGGCGCAATGTATTTCCTGGAGCAAGACAGCATCCACTGAATGGTTGTGCAGGACTTTAATTAGGTAGTCAGATTTAGCTCTACTCATTCCTTCTGCGTTGAGTTGTAGGATTTTAAGGACGTCTCCAATGTCCTTGGTCAACGGGTTCTGAGAGGAACCGTTGTTTCGGGTATTCTGGATAATGTTTTCCAAAGGGAAACTGTGGGGCATATCTAATTTCAGGAATCTAGCCAAGAAAGTGATAATAGTGGTAATTATTCTTGTATGTCATACAAATTAATCACGATAAATCAAAATGGCGGCTCCTCCCGTCGGAGGTTCGCGTCCTCCCTCAGACATGAGTGTGTGTGTTGTCCTTAGCGTAAGTTAGTTTAAGTTAGATTCAGTAGTGTGTAAGCCTAGGGACCGATGACCTCAGCGGTTTGATCCCATAGGAATTTGCCACAAATTTCCAAATTTTCAAAATGGCCCCAGTTCTTCTTAGAACGTTGCCACCGAAGACAGTATTTTTCAATAAATCATTTACGTAACTTCAAGCTTGCTTCTTATGGATTTGATAGTTAAAGTGAAGTTTTACTTCAAATTGCAGACAGTAGTGTCACAACTTCATACATCTGTTTTCGAGTAACAATGTTTAGACATATGAAAACAGTCTACCACTCTCCCTGTGAATGAAGCGGGTTGAAACCTAAATGTTCAGGGTGAAAAGCCTGAAAATGCCAGTAGAGGTATGCGACCATTATTATTAATATAACTAACTGATTTTAAGAAAATCTGAGTTGTCGCAAAAAAAAGCAGGTGCTAGTCGTTTTCTGGTGCATTTATTCCAAATGTCGTGTTCCGAGCTCTGTCCATCATCAGGTTTCCTTGTGTAAACAATGTAACAAATAATTAGTTATCTATTCTTTTTTAAACACCAAATATTAACAAGAAAGCGCAAAATCGAACTACGTCTCAGAACCAATACATACAATTTCGTAGCAAAAATAACTTTCACAGTTTGTTGGTCGTGAGAAGGACTACGAAAAATTGCTACTTCAGTGCGCTCGCATTTGCTATGTAAACCACGCGGTACAAGAGGACACCAGCTTACGGCATTGTGGCTGTGCAAATCACGGTATGCTTACTAAAAATTGAAATGGTAACTAATAATATCGTGTAAATTCCCGTTTATCTGAAATTACAGGGACGGCGGCCGGTTCGGATATCGAAAATTTCGGATAAACGGAAGTCCCTCTGTTATCACGCGTGAAATAACCCGAATGGCGTTAATACCACGAAATATGATCGCAAAACTCGCATAGGGTACGTACAATGTTATTGATATGGATGTGAATAAGCCTGTCTGTTTTTGATTGAAATAAATGTGTTGACGTGTTAAAAAGGCGCCAAAGTATGATTGAAAACGCAAAGATTTTAAATGCTGAATAACAAAGCTCGTTTATTTTGCTTTCTTACAGAAAAAATTCGCTTTATTTGGCAGCAGGAAAAATCAGGAGTTTTAATTTCATTGCCTACTCTTTTGAACAAAAAATAAACCTGTATACAAAAGTATGAAACAAATGTAGACATTAAACAAAGGAACGAAAAGTCTGTCTAAAGGAACCTTAAAGTAAGAAACAAAAAACTTTTTAACTTATGGACGCTTCATTAGAATTTATTTTTTGGTAAAAAAGTGTAGAGGTTTTTTTTTTGCTTTTTGGCTTGAGAAACCTTTGTTGCGGCAATGTAACTCCAGCGTTGGAATCAAACAATTTCGGGATAAGTTGCCCCCTTCTGGTGGCTAATGTACTGCAGGGCGGTTTGGGTCGCTTCGTAACCGACTGTGTGAGGAATCTTTTTCTCTGCTTCATCATCAGAGACATATTCTTCTGACGCTTATTGATTGGTCGCAATTTGGACGATTTCCTCCTCAGTCAAGTCAAAAAAGTCGTTTGCTATCCACTCTTCAACGTCTTCGATGTTCGCGTCTTCACAACCCGGTAGCTTCTCCAATAAATCACCAAAATTACGTCATTTTCATCTGTTTCTGGCACGTCAGCTTCAGTTTCGGTGTTGCCTTCTTCTTCCCACCACTGATGAGTTGCCTTATAATCTAAGACTTTTATCCAAGACCTAACGAGAAAAATTTGAGGAATTACATTCCAAGCTTCAGCAATTCAATGAATGACATAACATCGATTTTTTAAGAGCCTGCACAAAATCTTCTTCAGCATCAATCGCAGCAGCTTGTGTCTATAATGCTTTTTCATTGCCCCAAGAACACCTTGGTCCATTGGTTGACATAGAGGCGTGACGTTTGGTGGGAGAAACACAACTTTGAAATCCCCACCTTGTAGATCATCTGGGTGTGAAGGAATGTTGCCCACAAGAAGTAGCGCTCTTCGAGGAAGTCCATTTTCCTCCATGTATTTTTCTACAGCTGGAACAAACTCTGCCTGGAACCACTCTTTGAAGATTCCACCGTTCATCCATGCCCTAGACTGGTTCGTGTACCACAATGGCAAAGGTTTATCAGCTGGTTACCGAGTAAATTCTCTTGGTTTTTTGGATTAGCATTTTATGACTGCTAGTGGCATCACTGCTTGTGTGGACAGTAACACTTTCTTTGCTTTTTTTATATCCGGATGACGTTTTCTCTTGTTTAGAGGCAAGGGTTTTTGTTGGAAACATTTTGTAATTCAACCCGGTTGCATCACAGTTGCAAAGTTGGCCGCCAGTATAACCTCCTTTGTCGATAATTGTGCGTAGTTTCTTCTTAAAATCTGCGATAACCGCTTCATCTCCAAATAAAGATTCGCCGCTGATTGCAATTTCACGAACGCCACGTCGCTTCTTGAACCGACCCAGCCAGCCATCACTTCCGAGGAATTCTTGCTCATTTCCTTCAATCAACTCATAAAAAGTCATCGCTTCTTGACGAAGCAGAGGACCTGAAACTGGCACACCTTTGGCTCTTATTTGTTTGTGCCACAAAAATAAGACCTCCCAACTGAGTATGATAATTGTGCGTAGTTTCTTCTTAAAATCTGCGATAACCGCTTCATCCCCAGATAAAGATTCGCCGCTGATTGCAATTTCACGAATGCCACGTCGCTTCTTGAACCGACCCAGCCAGCCATCACTTCCGAGGAATTCTTGCTCATTTCCTTCAATAAACTCATAAAAAGTCATCGCTTCTTGACGAAGCAGAGGACCTGAAACTGGCACACCTTTTGCTCTTATTTGTTTGTGCCACAAAAATAAGGCCTCCCAACTGAGTATGTGCAGCTTTTCTCATTGTTTTTCGAGACATCACTGCGCTGCCTGACGCTTGAATGGAACAAAATTTTTCAATTTCTGATCGATTTGTATTCCAATCAGTAATCATACTCCTACCGATGTTCATTCCGCAGCAACTTTCGCGAGTGGCTCACCAGCATCAATTCTCTGCAAAGCGCGTCAATTCTCTGCAAAGCATGAAGGTTTTGTTCCAACGAGATAGTATTCTTTTCTCATTTCGCACCCGTAGTTACGATCAGCGTTTTTTTTACCGACACTCGGCTGGTTCTCTTTTGGTTTTTGGCCACTTTTATCTCTGGACATTTTAAAGCACGCAGCGCGAGCACGAAACGTTAAATCGAAAACATACAGACGCACGACTTGACAACACTCGAGACGCACTAGACAAAGCTTTTGACTTTGCAACCAGGCTGTGGCATCCATAGAATCAAAACATTTGATACATCTATCCCCTCTCCCTTATCCTACCCCACACCCCCGCAGAGACATAACAGTGCGTTGTACGTTCACTGTTAAACGCTCGGCTTCATCTTACGCATCGGCAACAGGAGGAAAGTGGTTTCGACAGGGCTACGTCGCGCTGCATAGACCAATACTGTACGAACTGTACTTCCAAGGAGTTCCGATAGATGCTAATGGCACGCAACCATGCAATACGAACAAGAAACACGCTAAAACTTGCACCAACACACGCACGAATTGACGACACTCGGTCTTTTGTCACGCGCCACTGCAATAATTAGCAGTAGACTGACGAAAAACACCAGCGAACACATGGCTCCAAGCGCAGACAAGTTGAAACTTGTCAGGTGTCAGTCTAGCTAGCCAAAATCGTAGCCGCGCGATGCGTCAATCAGTGCCAATGCGAGCCGCGAAAATCGGATAAACGCGATTCGTATAAACGGGAGTTTGCTGTACATTCTTTTTAAAACACTAAATGTTAACAAGAAAGCACGAAATCTGACTTAGTCTCAGAACCAATACGTACAATGTCACAGGAAAAATAACTTTGACAGCTTGTTCCTTACTCAAATATTCATGAATCAAAATGTGTTACGTATAATTTAAACTTGGAGAATGGGAATGTTGGTCATGAGAAGGACTACGAAAAACTACTGCTTCAGTGCGGTCGTACTTACTATGTAAACCACGCGGTGCAAGAGCGTACCACCTTACGGCGTTGTGGCTGTGCAAATGACGGCATGTTTACTAAAAATTATACGGTAACTAAGAACATCCAAACGTACGTGTTGTGTGCATGCACAAAGGCACATTAAAACACACATCACAGTAGTACAGAACACAAGAAAGTACATTACAAAATGTAGAGAAAATATTTTGTTTTGGATATACGTGACTTAGAAAAGGATTTGTTTAGAATTGCAATTACACTTCTAGACTATCCGTCAAACATAAAATCATAAGACATATGTCCCATCCTGTGCTTTATTATTGTGGCTATCCACATGCCAAAATGTTTACTGCCCGTTAAAACAGTAAAATACAACAACACTACATGTAGCGTGCCTGCACGTAAGTACGATAAAAGATGCATCGTTGTAGTATATGGGCGCGAGATTGCACCTTTCAAAATACTAAAATATTTATTTGTATCAAACATGCCATAAGTACAAAAGGACTTGTTTTGATTTGCCTGTGCACTGCTTTACTAAACGTCGAACCTGGAAACCGAATACATTTTCCTCATGAACCATTGATGAATCTAACTAACGTGGTATTCAGTAACCACTGTGGGGCACAAAAAAAAATAGTGAAAGGAAAGATGGTTGTTATATACGCTACTCCAGAAAAGAGGTTACTACAGTTGTCATAGTTTCCACATGTCTCTCACAAGAAATCGTCAAAAAGCCTAAAATCTGTTCCCTACCACTACTGATTTGCTCACTGATGAACAGTTCTAGAGCCACTTGACTGAATGGATGAATTTCCAGTTCTTCCAACATGTCCAAATTGTTTCCCTTCTTCTCTGTGTGCGTAACTATTATGTTACTTTTTAATTTTGCCAGCGTGTGGCTTTCATCTTTTAAATGGAGACCTAATGCGCTACTGTTGTCCGCATGTTCATTATACCTCGTTTTGAACTCTCGCCCTGTTTGTCCCACGTAAAAACTTTCACATCATCCGCACTTTATTTTATTTACTACCGTCTTATAAAACTTATTTTTCCAGACTATACCTTAACAGATTCCCGAAATTATTAACCGTTTGGAATCCTACTTGAAGGTCAAACTTTTAGTACAAGTTTGCAATCTTTTGTGAAAGTTGTCCAAAAAACATTAACGCAATGTGTTTTACTTCTTCTCTACGTTCCATTTTGCCTGCAGAAACCTTAGCGAAAACTTTTTCACCTAGCCTCCTAATGTTAGCTTCATTTGAGAGATCGATATGTACAATTGTTCCGATTTCTTTATTTGTCCTGGACTCGCATTCTCGAGGACAGCGGTTCAATTCCACGTCCGGCTATCCTGATTTAGGTTTCCGTTATTTCCCTAAATCACTCCAGGCAAATTCTGCGATGGTTCCTTTGAAAGGGCACGACCTATTTCCTTCCCCATCCTTCCCTAATCCAATTGTACCGACGACCTCGCTGTTTGGTCCCCTTCCCCAAACCAACCAACTTTTATTTATCCCATCCTTGTCCAAATGAAACTTTGCTTACCTGTGGAACATAGACAAACATAGGGTGGCAAGAATCTATCGAGATGACAAGATCTGCTGTTGTTGGTTGAAACGCGTATGTATTCAGTACAGCGATGGTGAGCCATGAGAGAATCTCTGACCAGAGAGATATTTATCGTTGCTAGTCTGCACTTGACTGCGCGAGAGCAGTGTTGCCAATTTAGCGACTTTGTCGCTAGAAATGGCGACTTTTGCCTTCGTCTTAGCGACAAAAAAAACTTTTTAGCGACAAAAATTATTTAGCGACTTATCTGGCGACTTTTGGAGTACTGACGACTTTTGAAGCACAAATCAAAACTATTTTGGGCCAGTATTTTCGTTAACAAAACTAATATTTTAACTATCGAATGGGTACTACGCAGACATTGTTCTAGATTTACTAAGTTAAATTAAGTTCTTAGCAGATTATGTAGCACTGTTCAGCATTTAGTAAACCTGCATGTGGGAAGTGCCTACAGAGTAAGAAAACCTTAACTATAGAACAATTCATTATTCATTACCCACTAGCCTTTTATCGTCGATAGCGTATCGATCTATAATTCTTAAACTTTTGAACCTTTATTTTTCGAATTGACAATAAACATACGTAATATTAAGTATAATAAAATACATTTCTGTCCAGCAACATCTAATTTTTCGAAATGTTATCTTGCAGTCAAATTATTACCACATGCACAGTGGTAACGCAAGAACAATTCGATGGGGGTATCTCAGACATTATTACGTTTTAAACTATGAACAGTAGGACTGATATTGAGTTACCGAGTAAGTAGATTGTTTCATGACCTCTAGTTCGCCTGAGTTTTAATGTATTTTCAGTGATTATAAATTGGTGAAACTTATGTTGTGGTGGCTTACATAATGGATTTACCGCAGAAGAAGAAGCAGTACGCTCAAAAATATCGGGATGCGTGGGAAGCAGAACCTGAATTCAATGGGTGGCTGAAACCAGTCGTTGGAGTCTTATCGAAGGCAAGATGTCAAGTATGTGTAACAGAGTTTTATGCTGAATTGTGTGATATTAGAAAGCATTCGAAAACTATTAAGCATAAACAAAGAAATTGATTTAAAAAAACACAAACCACCTTACCAGTAAAAATTGTTTCGAAAACTACAGATAAAATAGCAAGCAGAGTGGAAGGCACCCTTTCTTTATTTATGGCTGAACGTTGTTCTATTTTACCTGTAGATCATTTAGGAATACTGTGCAAGAATGGTGTTTACCGGTGATGAGGGCGCTAAAAACATGCGATTACATCGTACAAAGTGCACTAACATTATGACTGAAGTTTTGGCTCCATATTTTACACAATCATTGGTTGAAGATATAGGTAAACAAAAATACAGTGTACTAATAGATGAATCCACAGATGTATCAATATATAAAATGCTAGGTATCGTTATACGGTACTATAGTGTAAACAACCAAACCACTAGATCAGCATTTCTCAAACTCGCTGTAGTAGAAACTGCAGATGCAAGAATTTTGGCTGCTGTTCTTGTGAATTCTATGAAAGATCTCAAACTTCCAATCGCTAATACGGTAGGAATTGGCACAGATAATGCTTCTGCAATGGTTGGAATACGCAATGGGCCTTCCGAATAACTCAAGAGAGAATATGGTTTGAAGCATTTGGTACTGATCGGTTGCATTTGTTACTCTCTTCAACTTGCAGTTTCGCACGCCTCAGTGAATACCATAACTAGAAACATAGAGTTTCTTGTACGGGAAACGTACAATTGGTTCTCCATTTCACCCAAAAGACAAGAGGAATATAAAAAGGTTCATGAGACAATAAATTGTGGAAAACAGCCACTAAAATTTTTGAAGGTCTGTGCAACACGTTGGCTTTCAATTGCAGCAGCAATACGAAGAATTCTAGACCAGTGGGAAGAACTAAAGCTACATTTTTCACTTGCCATGGTTCAAGACAATTGTTATACTGCCGATCTTTTGTACAAGATGTATTGTGACGACTCAAATCATCTTTACATGTTTTACCTTAAACATGCTTTAAAAGACGTACAAATAGCAATAAAAGCTTTTGAAGCAGAAGACAATGACGCCACTAAATTACTAGATACACTTGTATTTCTCATACAGTCACTCGGACAAAACATAGTTTTTCCAACTGTTGATTTGTTGACAACACCAGTTCCAAGCGAATGTATGTACGCAAATCCGAACCTTGGCTTTATGTTTGAACAGAAATTGTCTGAGTCAAGTTTGTCTGAAGAAAATAAAGTTTATTTGAAGAAGAGATGCATTCAGTTTAGTCTGAAACTCATAAAACAAATACAACAAAGACTGCCAAGTAACGTTACGATCCAGAAAAAATGTCAATGCTGAATGTTGAAGAAACACTAAAAGTGAATAAAAATAATGCTGTAGCGGATGTAACCAAAGAATTGGGTTTTAGTGGCGATTTCGTAGACGGTATGCTGCAAGAATGGCATAATATCAACTTCATTAGGTGGAATAACACTACTAACACTGTTCGATTTTGGAGTGAGGTTGTGCAGTATAAAAATGCCGCAGGGGAGAATCCTTTTTCTTTGATTTCACAGCTAGCAATGACTGTTCTATGCCTACCGCATTCAAATGATGAAGTGGAAAGAATATTCAGTTCTGTGAACACTATAAAAACTAAACAACGTAACAGATTATCGTTAAAGAATTAATGCTTTGATCATATTGAGAGACCAGCTGAAGAAACAAAATAAAGATTGTGCATCTTTTGGCCGGCCGCGGTGGTCTAGCGGTTCTAGGCTCTCAGTCCGGAACCGCGGGACTGCTACGCTCGCAGGTTCGAATCCTGCTTCGGGCCTGGATGTGTTTGATGTCCTTAGGTTAGTTAGGTTTAAGTATTTCTAAGTTCTAGGGGACTGATGACCACAGATGTTAAGTCCCATAGTGCTCAGAACCATTTGAACCATTTTGCATCTTTTGACATACCGTCAGACGTATTGGAGCTTATTGAAACGAACAAAAGTTACTCTTTTGCGACAAAACCAGTCGAACCGCAACATCATCTTTTGAGCGACGTTCAACCCTCTACATCAACTACAGTTCTGTCAGAGCATGAAACAGAAGAGTTATTCGATCTTCTGAGTGACGACAACGAATAGCTCACATACCGGTATGTATATATTTTGTAACCTAATTTGAGTTTTTGCATTCTTTTGTTACAAATATAGTTGTATATTTCTAGTATATTTGACTACTGTGATCGGAACAACAATTTATGTGTTGCATCAATTATGATAACATGTTTAATTAAACGTTAGCGTATTTTATATGTATGTTGTTGCAAGCTATGCGTCATTTAATTAAGACAATATAGCAATTACGTATGAGACAATTTTTATTAATATTTTATTACCCCCCCCCCCCCCCCCAACTGGCTTATTGCACCATTCACAGCACGAAATTTTCAGTACACCCCTAGTAAAATCAGTTTTAGCGACTTTCTAGCGACTTTTGATATTGAATCTAGCGACTCGGGTTTTTTAGAGTTGGCAACACTGCGCGAGAGTTCAGTTCAGCTGCGAATGAGAGTGAGTCGCGAGTGGGACGCAGTTGCGAGTTAGCTGTTGTGTGTGAGGAGTCGGCGGCGTCGACATCGGCCTCTGGTCAAGATTCAGGACGAGGTATATTGTTAGATAAGGTAATGAAGCAGCTTTGCGCTCATCTGATAATGTAATGGATCTTAATTGTAATTAATTTGTTCAAGAATCGCCCCAATAATAATTTCGTTTTCAAAGCAACCATTTTTAACAAAGAACCCTTTTTTGAAATAATATTTCCCTTGCATTTCCTTAAAGAAAAGTTTCCTTTAAATTCAAAAAAAATATGTATTTGCGATGCATTTCCTCCAAGCTTTGGTGAAAAAATAAGAGCAGATGCAGTATTACTGAGGTAAGAATTTGAGTTTAATCAGGGCCTAAGGATCGACATTTCGGTCTATTTACGTTTTCATTCTCAATGAGATTTCATTTCTTATTAAGTTGACTTTAATTTTTTTGTGGAGAGCTTACACATGGCTCAGATTGCTAGTTCTAACATTTAAATATTGACTTTCAAAATTCTCTGGGAAGGTTACATGGTTTCCGAAAAATACCTACTTTGAACCTTGAATTTTCCCTGGTTATTTGTGTATCTAAAAAGCTAAGCGTCTCTTCCTTTTCAAATTCAGTCGTAAACTTAACATTTTCATGCATGGAATTTAATTTCTGGGATAAGTGTTCTACTTCTTTAACATTACCCACAAAGATAATGAAAATGTTTTCCACATATCTGTAATAAATAATGATTTTTTCTTGGTACAGTTCCCTGAGGGCATCAAAAAATTTATTTTCCATATCATTAATAAATATTTACGATAAATTTAAGAATTGTTGTTATTTGTTTACACCAGGAAATCTCATGATTGGCAGAGCCGAAACAAGTCATTTTGGAAGGAAATGAAATGCCACGTGGCGAGGGCCTCCCGGTCGTCTGGTGCAAGTCTTTTGAGGTGACGCCACTTCGGTGACTTGCGCGTCGATGACGATGAAATGATGAAGACTACACGAACACCCAGTCTCCCGAGCGGACAAAACCTCCAACCCAGCCGGGAATCGAACCCGGCCCCCCGGGATGAGAAGCCGTCACGCTGTCCAAACAACTAGTACTTTCTTGTTTGCGACGACTCAGCTTTTCTAAAGTACAGTCAGTTTATTATTGCAGGTTGTGCTGAGTAATTATTGTTAAGAAAAAAATGTGATATGTTGCACCGTTTCCGATTTAATTGGCACTGAAGTTAGCCAGTCAGGTCTTGGTGCGCGCAAACTCAAGCAGCCTGCCAGAGATGGTGTCCCCAAAAGTGTCCTTCGTTTGGTTTCCTCAAAGCGAACAAACGTACCTATTGCTGATGCAACTTAAATATATCGTTCCCAACAAGGCACATTTTAACTGGTAATGAGCATTTGAACAAGAGGTAATTCACGAACCTACAGATGTCTGTGCGTTACCGCTTTACCTGATTGCTTGACGTCAATGCTAATTAAATCTAAACCGGCGCAACATATCGAATTTTTTCTCAACAACTACTTCTCAGCCGGCCGCGGTGGCCGAGCGGTTCTAGGCGCTTCAGTCCGGAACCGCGCGACTGCTATGGTCGCAGGTTCGAATCCTGCCTCGGTCATGGATGTGTGTAATGTCCTTAGGTTAGTTAGGTTTAAGTTTTTCTAAGTTCCAGGAGACTGATGACCTCAGATGTTAAGTCCCCTAGTGCTCAAAGCCATTTGAACCAATTGCTTCTCAACAGCCGTCTGGGATTAGCCGAGCGGTCTCAGGCGCTGCAGTCATGGACTGTGCGGCTGGTCCCAGCGGAGGTTCGAGTCCTCGCTCGGGCATGGTTGTGTGTGTTTGTCCTTAGGATAATTTAGGTTAAGTAGTGTGTAAGCTTAGGGACTGATGACCTTAGCAGTTAAGTCCCATAAGATTTCACACGCATTTGAAAATTTGATTTGAGCTTCTCAACACAATCCATCCTGCAAACCCCTACATGCTTTTCAGACTGTTTCTGACCATTCTGTATATAGCAAAATCAAAAGCAGCTTCTGGAATACACTTCACAGTAGGGTAGAGCCGGGCAAAGCGACCAGAGTAGGCAAAGTGCCCACTGGAATCATTGGGGCTATACCCGTAAGGTGCTGGTACGCCGCAGGAAATGCCTCAACTTATTCTCCCAGGAGGGCCAAATCACCCCTTGAAATTTAACCTGTCTGCTGTGCCGCTCTTCAGAGTTGTGGATTTTATTATCCTGATGTAAATTAAGTGGTCAGTCAGCGTATCAGTTGTGAAGAGGGAATGTGATTTACGCTTTTTTAATGAAATTTTGTTGAAAGTGTCAATTCTTGAGTCCATTATCGTACTTTGGTTACAGAAAATTCGATTATGCTACTAGAGGGTATACAGCTTTTGTGTGAAGTCATCAATGCAGGCAAAGTGGTCATCTCGGCAGTGGCTTCTGTGGTGGTGGTGGTAAAACGTAAAAGCAGTGATCGAAAGAACGGCTCCGCGGCCGTACTTACACTATGTGATCAAAAGTATCCGGACACCTGGCTGAAAATGACTTACAAGTTCGTGACGACCTCCATCGGTAATGCTGGCACATCCTTAGCCTTGATGACAGCTTCCACTCTCGCAGACATACGTTCAATCAGGTGTTAGAAGGTTTCTTGGGGAATGGCAGCCCATTCTTCATGGCGTGCTGTGTTGAGCAGATGTCGGTCGGTGAGGCCTGGCACGAAGTCGGCGTTCCAAAACATCCCAAAGGTGTTCTGTAGGATTCAGGTCAGGACTCTGTGGACTCCAGTGCATTACAGGGGTGTTATTGTCGTGTAATCACTCCGCTACAGGCCGTGCATTATGAACAGGTGCTCGATGGTGTTGAAAGATGCAATCGCCATCCCCGAATTTCTCTTCAACAGTGGGAAGCAAGAAGACGTTTATAACATCAATGTAGGCCTGTGCTGTGATAGTGCCACGCAAACCAGCAAGAGATGCAAGCCCCCTCCATGAAAAACACGACCACACCATAATACCATCGCCTACGAATTTTATTGTTGGCACTACACACACTGGCAGATGACGTTCACCAGCCATTCACCACACCCACAACCTGCCATCGGATCGCCACATTGTCTACCGTGATTCTTCATCCACACAATGTTTTTCCACTGTTCAATCGTCCAATGTTTACGCTCCTTACACCAAGCGACGCGTCGTTTGGTATTTACCGGCGTGGTATGTGGCTTATGAGCAACCGCTCGACCATGAAACCCAAGTTTTCTCACCTCCCGCCTAACTTTCATCCAGTGGATGTGTACTTTTGATCACATAGTGCACATCCAGTCCTTATAACAGTGACTTAGAAACGGCAGATTAAGCTAATAAAGAAAGAGAAAAAAAGGAAAGCAAAAACAAGGGAAAACGGAAGAAAACCGAAGGAAGTAAGAAGAAGAGTGCGAAGAGCAGAAAACCCAACCCTAGAAGAATTCCTTTTGACGTCAACGATGGAGAATGAGGTTTCATGTACTGCAAGGAAAACACTTCTGATTCAAGGCCAGAAGAGCCTGGATTAAGTGCTAATTGCCCTCCTCCTGGGCCGACGAACTTCGTACAGAACATGAGGAACACAGTTTCATTTTTATTGTGAAAAGTATAATTTATAATCGTGTTCCACAAAAAAATATATTTAGTGTTAGTAATTTGAATACAACGTATTAAAGTTCCACAATAATTTTTTACTAGTTCGTTACGAACCGGCTTCGGCTTCATATGCCATCGTCAGATAACTTCATGTTGAACAGATAGTCCACACAATTTCAGCAAATATTCTAGCTGTACAAAGATACTGACACTTTATGACTATATCGACACAAAGCTTAAGTATGAAGTAATACCTGAAGAACACCGAACAAATAAATCTTAGATTACATTATATTCAAATATTAAAACTATGTGAGTGTATAAAACAGAAATGTTCTACAAGTGATTACTAGCACGGAAAATTATGTCTTAAGGACAAACTGGTAAATGTTATGCACAGACCGAATAAAGGGAGGGGAAGAAAGACGTGTATGGAATGTGGGTGTGGAACAGTTATAACAAGCTTATTAGCTAACGGTGAGAGGAATAATAACTGACTGCTGCTTTAATAAGGGTGAGTAGTGGAACTGTGTTTGGTCATTTAGGACCAGGTCAGGATTCTTTGATTGGTGTTTATCAATGGCGATAATTTCAAGTAGTCTAATGTTAGCTTTCTCCCTTTAGTTCCTTTACAGAGAGCATCACATTTCACATCATATGAATGACATTCATTCAGAGTATGTTCAGCAAAGGTGGAATCTTTCTTTCTCAGTCTCCAACTCCTTTCATGCTCAGTAAGTCTAGTGGTTATAGTCCTGTCTGATTGACCTACATGTAATTCACCACAGAGATTGCAGGAGAGTCTATAAATTCCACTCTGTTCTAAAGGCGGAATCTTTTCTTTGCTGTTGAACAGAAGGTGGGCAACAGTATTCCTGGTGTAAATACCATTGGGACCCAATTGCTGTCAGCGTCGTTTTGTGCTGTCTGACGTGTATAAAGGAGAAGTCGAAAGCCAGTTCGTAACGAACTAATAAATATTATCGTGGAACATTAATACGTTGTATTCAAGTTATTAATATATCTATGATCCTCCAAGAACCTTTTGTATTCCTTATCTTTGAGTTCAAAGGTAACTGGCCATTTTGTCTGCTCGTGTAGGGCATAGTGGCCATTTTACCACTCCGTGAATATTGAATTGTTTAATGTACTGAAGTATATCCCGAGGTAATTAAACTATTCACTTTTATACTTCCATATTTACAGATTATAATCATTCATTTATATGCATTTCTGTCAATCGCCAGTCAGCTTAAAAAATAAGAATAACTTAGCCTAGCCATTTGGTCCGGGACTCCCCTTCAGGAATTTAATGTGGATGTAGATTTTCGTGTAGTACTGAAACAGTATATATTTAAAAGTCATAAGGAATGTAACGCATAAATTGAATTCCAACACATGATTATTTACCGAAGTTACAATTTTCACAAATATCTCTCAGTTGAAGATCACAAAAGAGTAAGAAATATTGTTGTTGTTGTGGTCTTCAGTCGTGAGACTGATTTGATGCAGTTCTCCATGCTACTCTATCCTGTGCAAGCTTCTTCATCTCCCAGTACCTACTGCAACCTACATCCTTCTGTATCTGTTTAGTATATTCATCCCTTGGTCTCCATCTACGATTTTTACCCTCCACGCTGCCCTCCAATACCAAATTGGTGATCCCTTGATGCCTCAGAACATGTCCTACCAACCGATCCCTTCTTCTAGTCAAGTTGTGCCACAAACTTCTCTTCTCCCCAATCCTATTCAATACCTCCTCATTAGTTATATGATCTACCCATCTAATTTTCAGCATTCTTCTGTAGCACCACATTTCGAAAGCTTCTATTCTCTTCTTGTCCAAACTATTTATCGTCCATGTTTCACTTCCATACATGGCTACACTCCATACAAATACTTTCAGAAACGACTTCCTGACACTTAAATCTATACTCGATGTTAACAAATTTCACTTCTTCAGAAACTCTTTCCTTGCCATTGCCAGTCTACATTTTATATCCTCTCTACTTCGACCATCATCAGTTATTTTCACACTGGACTCGCATTCGGGAGGACGACGGTTCAATCCCGTCTCCGGCCATCCTGATTTAGGTTTTCCGTGATTTCCCTAAATTGCTTCAGGCAAATGCCGGGATGGTTCCTTTGAAAGGGCACGGCCGATTTCCTTCCCCATCCTTCCCTCACCCGAGCTTGCGCTCCGTCTCTAATGACCTCGTTGTCGACGGGACGTTAAACACTAATCTCCTCCTCCCCTTCCTCTCCCCCTCCTCAGTTATTTTGCTCCCCAAATAGCAAAACTCCTTTACTACTGTAAGTGATCTCATTTCCTAACCTAATTCCCTCAGTATCACCCGACTTAATTCGACTACATTCCATTATCCTCGTTTTGCTTTTGTTGATGTTCATCTTATATCCTCCTTTCAAGACACTATCCATTCCGTTCAGCTGCTCTTCTAAGTCCTTTGCTGTCTATGACAAAATTACAATGTCATCGGCGAACCTCAAAGTTTTTATTTCTTCTTCATGGATTTTAATACCTACTCCGAATTTTTCTTTTGTTTCCTTTACTGCTTGCCCAATATACAGATTGAATAACGTCGGGGAGAGGCTACAACCCTGTCTCACTCCCTTCCCATCCACTGCTTCCCTTTCATGTCCCTCGACTCTTATAACTGCCATCTGGTTTCTGTACAAATTGTAAATAATCTTTCGCTCCCTGTATTTTACCCCTGCCACCTTCAGAATTTGTAAAAAAGATTATGAAATCATTTGCCAAGTTACAGATTCTTTTAAGAAAGATTATGAAAAAAAAATCAGTAACGTCGCAAATGATTTTGCTAGGAAGAACGATCCGACACGAAATGGTGTGTTTGTTGCTAAGGAAGACGCAGTGAGTTGCATAGTTCGTAATCAGTATCCAACGAAACATTCGTCTTCATACAGAAATTTTATTTGTGTTCACTCCATCTGATGCTGTCTATTTGTTCTTAAGTCCAGTACAGAACTCTTCTGTCGATAATGCGAATGATCAGTCTTTGAACCTGCGAAGATGGATGTCATCGTGTACAGTATATTTACTCCAAAATAATGATGTTTCAGAAACACAAATGTGTAATGATCATCTTGACGGTTTGGTGCTCACTAATTAATGCCTGCATTTGTTTGACACTAAAGCTATTCGCCGTCACTGCCTAAGGCAAATCGCGTTTGTACGCTTTTTTTCATGCTGTTATTACTATTATTTCCCATTACGGAGCCCGTGGGTTAACAGAGATTTGTTAGACAGCCTTTTGCATGCCAGCGGCATCGTACTTTTTGTTTTCGGGTCCCGTTTCTGATGCGAAACACGTTTCTTCGTTTATCATGAGTCATCCAGTCTTTCTACATGTCCATAAAATTCCAGACATCTTTTCCCTACAATGAAACTAAAATGTTCATTTAGGGAATACTGTTCTTCTGAACAATGCGAATCCAGATACCGGTTTGAATTTTGGTTCCGAATATTTTCACCAGTATCCGTTCGTGTTCGACAAATAATTTTAGTTTCTTTAGTATCATTATCAGCTGAGTTTTATTTTTGCAAGACTTATGTCATAGCATGCAAGGAAATGCAGTCGTGCTGACCGTTCACAGCCTCATGCAATAAATCAAGATCTGGGTTTATACAGGACGGTCAGAAACAGTCTGAAAAGCTTGTAAGGGTGTTGCAGGGGAGATTGTGTTGAGAAATAATTGTTAAGGTAAAAATCGATACGTTGCGCCGTTTCCGAGTTAATTAGCCTAAAGTTAGCCGATCATGTCGCCGTGCGTGCAGATTCAAGCAGGCTGCCAAAGATAGTGCCACCAAACGTGTTCTTCCTCAGATGGAACAAACATAGCTTTTGCTCAACAAGCTTAAATTTGTGGCTTTCGGAGCAGGCACGTTTTACCGGTAATGAGCATTTGAACAAGTGCTAACTGACTTAACCACAGACGTCTGTGCATTACCGCATTTTAGCGCAAGTAAGTGCTTGAGTTTGCGCACGCGACGACCGGCTAACGTCAACGCCAAGTAACTCAGAAACGGTGCAACATGTTGATTTTTTCTCTTAAGAAATACTTCCCAGCACAACATCCCGTGCAACACCCTTACAAGCTTTTCAGACTGTTTCTGAGCACCCTGCGTATTGCCGTCTTCAATAGACGACATAAGAAATACACTCCTGGAAATGGAGAAAAGAACACATTGACACCGGTGTGTCAGACCCACCATACTTGCTCCGGACACTGCGAGAGGGCTGTACAAGCAATGATCACACGCACGGCACAGCGGACACACCAGGAACCGCGGTGTTGGCCGTCGAATGGCGCTAGCTGCGCAGCATTTGTGCACCGCCGCCGTCAGTGTCAGCCAGTTTGCCGTGGCATACGGAGCTCCATCGCAGTCTTTAACACTGGTAGCATGCCGCGACAGCGTGGACGTGAACCGTATGTGCAGTTGACGGACTTTGAGCGAGGGCGTATAGTGGGCATGCGGGAGGCTGGGTGGACGTACCGCCGAATTGCTCAACACGTGGGGCGTGAGGTCTCCACAGTACATCGATGTTGTCGCCAGTGGTCGGCGGAAGGTGCACGTGCCCGTCGACCTGGGACCGGACCGCAGCGACGCACGGATGCACGCCAAGACCGTAGGATCCTACGCAGTGCCGTAGGGGACCGCACCGCCACTTCCCAGCAAATTAGGGACACTGTTGCTCCTGGGGTATCGGCGAGGACCATTCGCAACCGTCTCCATGAAGCTGGGCTACGGTCTCGCACACCGTTAGGCCGTCTTCCGCTCACGCCCCAACATCGTGCAGCCCGCCTCCAGTGGTGTCGCGACAGGCGTGAATGGAGGGACGAATGGAGACGTGTCGTCTTCAGCGATGAGAGTCGCTTCTGCCTTGGTGCCAATGATGGTCGTATGCGTGTTTGGCGCCGTGCAGGTGAACGCCACAATCAGGACTGCATACGACCGAGGCACACAGGGCCAACACCCGGCATCATGGTGTGGGGAGCGATCTCCTACACTGGCCGTACACCACTGGTGATCGTCGAGGGGACACTGAATAGTGCACGGTACATCCAAACCGTCATCGAACCCATCGTTCTACCATTCCTAGACCGGCAAGGGAACTTGCTGTTCCAACAGGACAATGCACGTCCGCATGTATCCCGTGCCACCCAACGTGCTCTAGAAGGTGTAAGTCAACTACCCTGGCCAGCAAGATCTCCGGATCTGTCCCCCATTGAGCATGTTTGGGACTGGATGAAGCGTCGTCTCACGCGGTCTGCACGTCCAGCACGAACGCTGGTCCAACTGAGACGCCAGGTGGAAATGGCATGGCAAGCCGTTCCACAGGACTACATCCAGCATCTCTACGATCGTCTCCATGGGAGAATAGCAGCCTGCATTGCTGCGAAAGGTGGATATACACTGTACTAGTGCTGACATTGTGCATGCTCTGTTGCCTGTGTCTATGTGCCTGTGGTTCTGTCAGTGTGATCATGTGATGTATCTGACCCCAGGAATGTGTCAATAAAGTTTCCCCTTCCTGGGACAATGAATTCACGGTGTTCTTATTTCAATTTCCAGGAGTGTATGTTTGTAGAAATCTCAAGTGGAACTAAAAATGTTAGGCCATCAGCATAACGAATGTTACATCAAAATTTAATTTTGATTTTTCTTCATTCAGTGCACGCTGAGGGTTGCTAGTTTCTAATTGTTCAGAGTCAAACTCGATCCTTGAGTTACTTTGCAACTATAAGTTTACGCCTATATTTACATTCTGAAGATCATTGTCATGTGCATAGCGTATGACACTTCTCGTTGTAACGTGTATTGGAATGCATTTTATTCGCATTAACGGATGAGACGTCGCTAAAAAGATTGATTATCTCTTGGAAAACCGTTATTAATGTGATGTTACGTTAACGATATCGATGGGAGTGGTGCTCTGAGGAGGAAGGGCATTAGTCCACCTTGATAACCAGACCAAGGCACTCCTTGAATAGATTCTTGAGGCATATTTACCGTCTCTCTTAGCTAAAACTGATCAGCCTTTCTTTGACTATACCGTCAATCGGACAAGTGTGTGGCCATTTCAGCACTGTTGTATGTGCTCGATCTCCCTGATTATACCAATATGGTATACTCACAACACAACAGCATTCCAGCGCAAGCCGTACAAGATATTTTTTTAAGCAGCTTCTTTCAGTGGTGAACTGCAGTTTCCCAGTATTCCACCAACCAACAAGCCGATCGCCAGCGCTCAGGAAGCTGAAACCTGAAAATAATAAGCACACTGGATAAAAAATTAACCGACCCCAGGAGACATCACGCAAATTCTGCGTAAATCAGCCTTTAGCCTTCATATTGGCCTCAGTTTACGTGTAACAATGTCCAGATGTTTCTTCCGGTCACTATATGATCAAGTGTATCCGCACACCTATTACTGGAGATTAACATGGAGTCCGTCCCCCCCATGCCTTTATGACGGAGGTAATGATGGCTTGAAAGGTGACTGTCTTATTTGTCATGCAAGAAGTTTTGCCCATACATATGAATGAACTGGCCTCAACATCTGTAATATCGATATAACTATATTCTTTGTAAGTCTGTTGCTGAGACCACAGAGGTTGGTCAGGGAGATTACTGCTTTTGAGGAGAGTAGCGGGCAATGTGTGTTAGACAGTCTAGCTAAATACTTGGTTTGAAAAGGTGGAGGCTTGCCTGTAGTGGAGGCAGCATCATTAAGAAGAATTTTGTACTAACTTGTTTTGAAAAAATAAAACTAGATCATATCTATTGAAGAATGTGAAGAGAGGACTTTGTAAGATAATTCGTTTTCTAATATATATTTGTAACTGTGTAGTTTCTTATTGTTAGATCATTGCCCACGACTGAAGTTTGGTGTATAAATTTTATAATTCAATATATGGTTTTGTCTTGTAATTGAAACAAGTTTCAAAGAAAGTAATTGTGCACAGGAAAATTATCAAGAAATATTTTGCTGACTTGTCAAGTTTTTATGGCTTATCGAAGCATAGTTTAACTTAGAGTCTTTGTTCTCATTTATCAGCAGCCGTTAAGCAGGTGTTGACAGATGTGAAAATTACCGAACAATCAGTTTAATAAGCCACAGCTGCAAAATACTAACACGAATTCTTTACAGACGAATGGAAAAACTAGTCGAAGCCAACCTCGGGAAAGATCAGTTTGGATTCCGTAGAAATACTGGAACACGTGAGGCAATTCTGGCCTTACGACTTACCTTAGAAGAAAGATTAAGGAAAGGCAAACCTACGTTTCCAGCATTTGTAGACTTAGAGAAAGCTTTTGACAATGTTGACTGGAATACTCTCTTTCAAATTCTGAAGGTGGCAGGGGTAAAATACAGGGAGCGAAAGGCTATTTACAACTTGTACAGAAACCAGATGGCAGTTATAAGAGTCGAGGGAGATGAAAGGGAAGCAGTTGTTGGGAAGGGAGTAAGACAGGGTTGCAGCCTCTCCCCGATGTTATTCAATTCTGTATATTGAGCAAGCAGTAAAGGAAACAAAATAAAAATTCGGAGTAGGTATTAAAATCCATGGAGAAGAAATAAAAACTTTGAGGTTCGCCGATGACATTGTAATTCTGTCAGAGACAGCAAAGGACTTGGAAGAGCAGTTGAACGGAATGGATGGTGTCTTGAAGGGAGGATATAAGATTAACATCAACAA
The DNA here is from genome assembly GCF_023864275.1 of Schistocerca cancellata. NCBI lineage: Eukaryota > Metazoa > Arthropoda > Insecta > Orthoptera > Acrididae > Schistocerca > Schistocerca cancellata. The sequence continues at coordinate 41,880,156 of NC_064632.1, read as the reverse complement.
AAGCAAAACAAGGATAATGGAATGTAGTCGAATTAAATCGGGTGATGTTGAGGGTATTAGATTAGGAAATGAGTCACTTAAAGTAATAAAGGAGTTTTGCTATTTGGGGAGCAAACTAACTGACGATGGTCGAAGTAGAGAGGATATAAAATGTAGACTGGCAATGGCAAGGAAAGCGTTTCTGAAGAAGAGAAATTTGTTAACATCGAGTATAGATTTAAGTGTCAGGAAGTCATTTCTGAAAGTGTTTGTATGGAGTGTAGCCATGTATGGAAGTGAAACATGGACGGTAAATAGTTTGGACAAGAAGAGAATAGAAGCTTTCGAAATGTGGTGCTTCAGAAGAATGCTGAAGATTAGATGGGTAGATCACATAACTAATGAGAAAGTATTGAATAGGATTGGGGAGAAGAGAAGTCTGTGGCACAACTTGACCGGAAGAAGGGATCGGTTGGTAGGACATGTTCTGAGGCATCAAAGGATCACCAATTTAGTATTGGAGGGCAGCGTGGAGGATAAAAATCGTAGGGGGAGACCAAGAGATGAATACACTAAGGAGATTCAGAAGGATGTAGCTTCTGCATCAAACCAGTCTCAGGACTGAAGACCACAACAATAACAAGTTTAGTTCCGCATTTTTCATTCTTTATGATGATGATGATGTTTGGTTTGTGGGGCGCTCAACTGCGTGGTTATCAGCGCCCGTACAATTACCCAGTCTTTGCTCAGTCCAATTTCGCCACTTTCCTGGATGATGATGAAATGATGAGGACAACACAAACACCCAGTCATCTCGAGGCAGGTGAAAATCCCTGACCCCGCCGGGAATCGAACCCGGGACCCCGGGCTCGGGAAGCGAGAACGCTACCGCGAGACCACGAGCGGCGGACTTCCATTCTTTACATTTATGTATGTTTCTGTATACTCGCACTGCATGTCTCTAGATGTCTGCTGCATAGCAGTTTCTTGAAAAGTGATAAGATACCGTCTTGCATTGCACCTCGCATGTACGGTAAATGAAATTTGATTTTTGACAGTTTCATCGTCATTTTAATAGTAACAGGTTGCAGTACAGACGAGTGTTCCGTGCACACAGGTAGGCCGATAAATTTAGTTATTATAAAGCTTCAAGTCAATTGCAAGTCACAGTAATTGTCACAGTGAATTTGTGAAAGTAATTTGATAACATTTCAGATATTTAATACTAGTAGCAGATTTCGGTACAGTGCTATCTTGTGAATTTTCAAGCAGTTTTATCAAACAGTCCGATGCCTTTATTTTATGTTCATTTGCTCTGTAATTGGAATAACAGTTCTGATACAGTGATAATTAGCATGACTAAAGGTAAAGATTAGTAACAGTCAGGGCCAACATTTCAATCTGAATCTGCAGTCAAATAGCCATGTTCGTTTCATTGAAAACTTACTGTTTTCTCGCAGGCGAATTGTTTGACGTACTGGTTAGTACATCATGTATATCTTGTAGCGTCATACTACAAGTCCCACCGCCACACCTTCACCTGCCCATGTTAGGCAAATTTTTCTGCCTGACTCATGTAGTCCTATCACCGTCAGAGGGTGGTACGGGACTACAAGTCCCACCGCCACACCTCCAAAGTGAATTGCAGTGACGCAGTCACTGCCCTGTGGAAATTTACTGCCTCACCAACACAGTTAGACCGCAATAGACCGGTGATGCTGTATTGTAACATATCACCCCGGACTACAAAAAAAAAAAAAAAAAAAAAAAAAAAAAAGTAGCGTCAGCTTCGCATACTTTCGTTCAAAATTTAATTTTAAACACAGTTTAGTTGTTCTGCCCTGAGATTTACATGTTTGTGTTTTTAAATAAGCTTCATACATTTATCATACTCTTACAAACACGAGTTTAGAAGCTCTTTTAGGTTTGATGGCCGCCTACTCTTCCTCAATAGCCTAAACCATAGAAGATAATGACTCTAGACTCGGGCGACATCGACATTCTAACTCATCCCAAGGGTATTCCATTGGGTTCAGATCGGGAAAATGGACGGAACATTCAATTTCAAGACTATAATTATCAACAAACCATTGCCCACAGATGGCTGCTTTAAGACACGGTTATTTTCGTGCTTACGCAGACAGTCCTCTCCGCCTTATTTCTCTACAGTATCGTTGCTTAAGCAATAGGGACACCAGAAGTTAACCACGAAAAACACTCTGATACCGTAATACCATCTCCTCCGTAGTGTTGGCGCTGCACATGACGGCAGGTAACTTTCTCCAGGCATTCGCCAAACCCAAAGCCTTCCATCGGATAGCCACAGGACGTAGCGTGATTCACCACTCCAAATGATTCGTTTACAGCCATGCACTGTTGAGTGACGTCGTTCCTTACAACACCTCAAGCATCGCTTAGCGCTGAGTGCAAAAATGTATGGCTTCTGTGGCACAGCCACTGTGCCCCATTGAACTCCATAAGCACAGTCAATGTGCTTGCTGAACTGCTGGTAATACTTTGGAACTCACGAGAGGTTTCTTCTAGTGAATTACGGCGCTGTCTTACATCCACCCTCCACAATGCTCGACGATCCCCATCCGTCAATACACGAGTTCTGCCTGACATTGGTTTAGTTGTGGTTGTTCTTCGCGGTTCCGTTTCACAATCACTTTACCAAACGTCACAGAAGGTTTGAAATGTCCCTAATGGAAGCGTTAATCAGGTGATATCCAATGATTACTCCACTGAGCTCTCCTAACCAACTCACTCTGGTCTTACTGCTTCTCCATTAACAAAAGGACTCCCCCACCTCTTTTTACATTGCTTTTACACTGACAGGTCCTCCTCTCGGGACATCTAGTGGTCAATTACGCATTACATTGTGGCGTTCGCATACTTTTGGTCAAATAGTGTATACCGTACGCTAGAAGACACTCATTGGTGATTGAGCCCAGCAGGGTTCCCAGTCTGCAGCGATGTTGACTGCTACTTTTAAGTCGTTGTACCAACAGTCATATGTATTTTCAACAGGATTAGTATCAGGTGATTTAGCGGATCAGTCAACATGCGACAGGGCGCCTGTTCCTCAAGTCAGTAAAGAGCACATGCAGCCGCCCGGGTGGCCGTGAGGTTCTAGGCGCTACAGTCTAGAGCCGAGCGACCGCTACGGTTGCAGGTTCGAATCCTGCCTAGGGCATGGATGTGTGTGATGTCCTTAGGTTAGTTCGGTTTAATTAGTTCTAAGTTCTAGGCGACTGATGATCTCAGAAGTTAAGTCGCATAGTGCTCAGAGCCATTTGAACCATTTGAACCAGCACATGCAGTCCAGTGAACATGGCTATTCTTGTCTTGAAGTAGGGGAGTCCGCACAGGACATTCGTCATTAAGATGTAGCAGATAGGGCAACCCTGGATCACCGAGAGTGTTGATCACCCCGATTCATGTCCACAGTAACGTGAGAGAGAGCCTAAGCCATCATACGAAAATGACCCCCAGAACCTCCCAGAACCATCTTCGTCCGCAACTACGAGGTGCATTCAAGTTCTAAGGCCCCCGATTCTTTTTTCTCCGGACTCGAAAGAGATAGAAACATGCGCATTGTTTTAAAATGAGGCCGCGTTCATTTTCAATACGTCCCAGAGATGGCAGCACCGTACGGCAGATGGAATTTTACCGCCAGCGGTGAGAATGAGAACTGCTTTAAATACTTAAAATGGCGACGTTTTCCTTACTCGAACAGCGTGCAATCATTCGTTTTCTGAATTTGCGTGGTGTGAAACCAATTGAAATTCATCGACAGTTGAAGGAGACATGTGGTGATGGAGTTATGGATGTGTCGAAAGTGCATTCGTTGGTGCGACAGTTTAATGAAGGCAGAACATCGTGTGACAACAAACCAAAACAACCTCGGGCTCGCACAAGCAGGTCTGACGATATGATCGAGAAAGTGGAGAGAATTGTTTTGGGGGATCGCCGAATGACTGTTGAACAGATCGCCTCCAGAGTTGGCATTTCTGTGGGTTCTGTGCACACAATCCTGCATGACGACCTGAAAATGCGAAAAGTGTCATCCAGGTGGGTGCCACGAATGCTGACGGACGACCACACGGCTGCCCGTGTGGCATGTTGCCGAGCAATGTTGACGCGCAACGACAGCATCAATGGGACTTTCTTTTCGTCGGCTGTGACAATGGATGAGACGTGGATGCCATTTTTCAATCCAGAAACAAAGCGCCAGTCAGCTCAATGGAAGCACACAGATTCACCGCCACCAAAAAAATTTCGGGTAACCGCCAGTGCTGATAAAATGATGGTGTCCATGTTCTGGGACAGCGAGGGCGTAATCCTTACCCATTGCGTTCCAAAGGGCACTACGGTAACAGGTGCATCCTACGAAAATGTTATGAAGAACGAATTCCTTCCTGCACTGCAACAAAAACGTCCAGGAAGGGCTGCGCGTGTGCTGTTTCACCAAGACAACGCACCCGCACATCGAGCTAACGTTACGCAACAGTTTCTTCGTGATAACAACTTTGAAGTGATTCCTCATGCTCCCTACTCAACTGACCTGGCTCCTAGTGACTTTTGGCTTTTTCCAACAATGAAAGACAGTCTCCGTGGCCGCACATTCACCAGCCGTGCTGCTATTGCCTCAGCGATTTTCCAGTGGTCAAAACAGACTCCTATAGAAGCCTTCGCCGCTGCCATGGAATCATGGCGTCAGCGTTGTGAAAAATGTGTACGTCTGCAGGGCGATTACGTCGAGAAGTAACGTCAGTTTCATCGATTTAGGGTGAGTAGTTAATTAGAAAAAAAAATCGGAGGCCTTAGAACTTGAATGCACCTCGTACACTCTCCTTTATAGAGTCGTTGATGAACTCGATGTCTTGCATCATTTGAGAAGAGACAGCTTTAGGTACCGCTGTGAGCAATTGCTTTTTGGTAGGTACGTGACTACAAATGACGGTTGCCTGCAAATCCCTTAGAAATGTTCTTTCGGAAACCGGTTTACATAGAACTGCACTTAGCTAACAGTAACAATTCATGTAGGTTTGAAACGATTTGTCGCTCACGATGCATTACTTCCGTGTCCGGTCCTTGTTGCTTAGGACCTTTTTACGACCAGTGTTAGATGGCTGAGGTTGATACAGCATTCCTTGAAGACAAATTGCACGGTCTGTGTTCATACATCAACAAATGGGGCAACTTCGTTCAAGGTGTGGTCATGGGTATGTCTAATCGCAATAGCTTCTTTCTGGTATTCTCTTCACAGCAGCGCATCTTACGGCGCTGATTCCATACAGGCGGCTGTATCGTACACACCACTTTACTACCATGACATACGTCAGCAATGGAGGGTCGTATGACGCCAAGGTAGCAATATAACAGCACTTACTGCGCCCCAAGGCGACCAGTGCTCTATGTAAGGCAGTGACAAATACACTGCTTGATAAAACAGTGAAGCACCCACAAGAGGAGGTGGAAACGAAATGATACTTCAGAGGTTACGAGGGTATGTGATGTTATTTCAGTGATTACAAAATCGAATCAAATCTACAGCGAACTCGGTATTTTGGGCTCATTTAGACCTAGCACCTACTCCCACATCCATGCATGCACTCATTCGGTTGGGTCAAAAACCTGGTATATTCTCTCCTAAGGCGAGCTGCCCTACAATTGATGTACGGAGCCGCTGATATCCTGGATACTGTCGCTGGGGTGGAGTCAACGTCCGGGCTGATACAACACATGTTCTTTCAAAATGGTAACGAGCTACCATCAGTCGCCGTTTCCGTTCTAGCTTTATTAAAGCAGACCCATATTTCGGCTAGTAAGTAGCCATTATCAATGCTAACAATACAAGAAGTACATAATCACAACATAGTATACAAAATCACAACTCACGACATATCCTATATCGCTTCTACATTAATACCAGTATTTCGGAGTTGTTACATACGCTCTAATGCTCTACGCCTGTTTTGAGGCTCTCGTCACAGTTCATTAAAGACTACTGTGAAATGGATGCAGGCTTCGCAGATAATTCATCATTTGGCTACGAGGCCATCTTTATGAACTATGAATATGTAACCTTCATAATGAAGCATTATGGTTTGTAAGAAAATTTACGAGTTACGTAGGAATAAAATAAAATAAAAGTAAGGATGCCACGGAAAGATCGAGTATGGCTGATTTACTTACAACAAAATATACCAAGAAGAGCCAAAGAAACTGATATACCTGCCTAATATCGTGTAGGGTCCCCGCAAGCACGCAGAAGTGTCTAAACATGTCTAAAGTAGTATCTAAAGTAGTCTATGTCTGAAGTAGTGCTGGAGGGAACTGACACCATGAATCCTGCAGGGATGCCCATAAATCTGTAAGAGTATGAGGGGTTGGAGATCTCTTCTGAACAGCACGTTGTAAGGCATCCCAGATATGACCAATAATGTTCTTGTCGGGGAAAATGATGCCCAGCGGAAGTGTTTAAACTCAGAAGAGTGCTCCTGGAGCCACTCTGTAGCCGTTCTCAATTTGTGGGGTGCCGCATTGTCCTGCTGGAATTGCCAAGTCCGTCGGATGCACTTTGGACATGAATGGATGCAGTTGATCGGACAAGATGCTTACGTACGTGTCACCTGCCAGTGTCGTATCTGGGCGTATCAGGGGTCCCAAATCACTCCAACTGCACACGCCCCACGTCATTACAGGGCCTCCACCAGCTTGAACAGTCTCCTGCTGACATGCAGAGTCCATGTGTAACGCCGGAAATGCATATCCTCCTATTTCCATCTATTGTACTATAAATTTGTTTCCCTTATTTTTGTTACCTGAATATATGACATTTCTGTGTCGTTACATATTGTAATTGTTTTACTATTTGTATATATATATATATATATGCATTTATGTCGATGTATAATTGGTTTGTTTCGTAAATATTATTTGTATTTTTACGCTGGGTCTTGCCTAGGGAGAACTGCTATCGAACGATTACATCGATAGGTCGTGTGAAGAATCAAAGTGTGTAGGATCTTTGGTAGTGTTAACTCTGCCGCACATCAAGAGCCCGTTTCGTCTGGTGATCGTGTCGAGAAGAAGGCGCGCCAACATCCAGCTTCTGCAACAGCGACGGTCGACAATGAGTGACTGTCGCCACCTCCTCGATCGACGGCTTCAAACCTTCAATCAAGCAACAAGGAAGACTGGGAGCACGTAAAGTTTTAGAACTGTATGGCAGACCTCAGCTTTTAAAACGGTTCAAATCACAAAATTACAGCAACGTAGAATGAACCTTTGTTGCTCATTGTCCCAATTGCATTACCAAGCAGGGTCCCTTCCTTTTCCGGAATGAACCCGAGTGTCGTTGAAATTCAAACGCCAGCATTAAAGTAACATTATCCTATTTCACTGCTTTAATTTCAAAGTTCAGTTAAGGTATTCATAGCTGGCTACAATATTCAGATTACACAAGCAGAAATTAAGAGTGCGAGTTTTGTTACCGTATTTTAGCTTACCTGTGACTGCAGCTCAGCTTGGTACGTACTGAATTTTGCTATTGTTAATTGTTCAGAATCATTTAATTCAAGTTCAAAGTTAAATCCCTTACTTCTAAATTGCGTAGATTCAAGTAGCTTTTGAAATGATTGTTGAGGTAGTCCAAGACTAACCGTATTTGACTGAATTTCGATGTGCTTCAGAAAGAAAGCTCACTATTAACTTCAGTCACTAAATTAACTTTCGATTTTCCTGTTTTATTAATTCTTTTGCTAAATTAAGTCAGAGTGTAGCGAAATTTATTACTTCTGACAAACTATCAGTTTTCACACTACATGTGTCAACCTTCAGTTGCCACGCTTCTAGTGCTAATTATATGTGTAATAACCTTTCTTTTTCAGTTACTATAGTAATTGTCCTTAGGACTGGCGACCGTAATTTCCCCCAAATCTCAAATACCTAATTACCGCTAGTTAATTGTTAACGTAACGGCTGCACATTTACTTTCTTTATTAACTTTACCCCTTTTCAAAATTAATTTCCACCAGTTTCATTAGCACTTTTCCTTTCATTTAGATGTAACCCTTTCCTCCCTCTTTACCGATAGATTAACTTCGGTGACAATTGCTTTTCCCAAATTTCCATTAGGTACACGCGGTTTAATTTTTCGCTGTCATTAAGGTCGATAAGTGAGGGGGAGGTCACACATGGACTCATGAGGTTGGCTCCACACCCGTACATGTCCATCCGCTCGATACAATTTGAAACGAGACTCGTCCAACCAAGCAATATGTTTTCAGTCATCAAAGTCCAATGTCGCTGTTGACGAGCCCAGGCGAGGCGTAAAGCATTGTGTCGTGCATTCATCAAGGGTACACGACTGGGCCTTCGGCTCCAAAAGCCCATGTCGATGACGTTCCGTTGAATGGTTCGCATGCTGACACTTGTTGATGGCCCAACAGTGAAATCTGCAGCAATTTGCGGGATGTTTTACGCCGCCCGGAGTGGCCGCCTGTTTAGAGGCGTCATATCACTGACTGGGCGGCTCCTCCCGCCGGAGGTTCGAGTGTGTGTGTTGTTCTTAGTTTAAGTTAGTTTAAGTAGTGTGTAAGCCTAGGGACCGATGACCTCTGCAGTTTGGTCCCTTCAGAACTCACACACATTTGAACATTTTTTTATGTTTACCAGGTTCCTGATATTCACGGTACACTCGTCAAATGGTCGAACTGGAAAAACCCCACTTCATCGCTACGTCGGAGATTCGGTGTCCCATCGCTCGTGTGCCGACTATCGCACTACGTTCAAACTCACTTAAATCTCGATAACCTGCAATTGTAGCAGCAGTTGCCGATCTAACAAATGCGCCAGACACTTGTTGTCTTATAGGTGTTGCCGCCCGCAGCGCCGTATTCTGCCTGTTTACATTTCTCTATATTTGAAAACGCATGCTTATACCAGTTTCTTTGGCTCTTCAGTGTAGGTTCGCGCCATTGACGTCTGATGTGAGGTTGCTATAGATGGGTGTTTCCTCGACCACCTAGAAGACCTTTACAAAACTGTTGGATACAACCTGATTAATGATCCGGCCGTTATGAAAAATACCCATTTTTGGCAATTATTAAAAATACTGCTTGCTTGGACCCGGTGTAAAATAAGATTCAAGGAGCACGAATAGTTCCTGACTTCTTAAGAATATGTAACAGCCCAGTCATATGAATACTGTGGTTGTAATATTGAACTTACGGAAATTTTTTTGATGTTATATTGGTTTAGAGGGTTGTGCACAGCTGGTAACAGCAATTCAGTATCTTATTTTTATTGTACCTGTAATTAAAAATCAGTTTGAAGTGGCACAGAAATCAGTAGTCCCTACATCCGCGAGGGATTGCCAAATCACACCAAAGATCTACCTTGGTGATACATGGTGCTATCTGTGAATTATACAACAATTAATATGAGGGACAGACCACATCATGACGCTTAAAATTAAAAAAAGGTAGAAAGAAAAAGGAAAAAATATTGAAATCGATTCTGATAGTCACAGCATACACCATGTGCCTCCCACCTGTTTGTAAATTTTGTAAACCTGATTTTGCCTGTGCTATTATAGATTAATAAAACAATCGGCTCAGAAGAAGTGATTCTGGAATTTTTATATCTTCTAATGTCAACTGTTAAATGTAGCAGTAAATCAATATAGCACATAAATAATCTTACTCGTATTTTATTTTACTTTATTTTATTCCTATGCAACTTTTAAATTTTGTCAGAGACCGTAATTGCTTTATTATCAAAATTGTGTATTACGTAGTTCATACAGATGGCACCACATAGCCAAACGGCGTGTTGTCTGCAAAGCCTACATTCATTACGCAGTAGTCCTTAATCAACTGTGACAAGAGCCTGAACACCAAGTGTAGGCGTACTGGAGCATATATAACAACGCCAAAATACCAGTATGTAATTTAATGTACAGGGTGTTTCAAAAATGACCGGTATATTTGAAACGGCAATAAAAACTAAACGAGCAACGATAGAAATACACCGTTTGTTGCAATATGCTTGGGACAACAGTACATTTTCAGGCGGACAAACTTTCGAAATTACAGTAGTTACAATTTTCAACAACAGATGGCGCTGCAAGTGATGTGAAAGATATAGAAGACAACGCAGTCTGTGGGTGCGCCATTCTGTACGTCGTCTTTCTGCTGTAAGCGTGTGCTGTTCACAACGTGCAAGTGTGCTGTAGACAACATGGTTTATTCCTTAGAACAGAGGATTTTTCTGGTGTTGGCATTCCACGGCCTAGAACACAGTGTTGTTGCAACAAGACGAAGTTTTCAACGGAGGTTTAATGTAACCAAAGGACCGAAAAGCGATACAATAAAGGATCTGTTTGAAAAATTTCAACGGACTGGGAACGCGACGGATGAACGTGCTGGAAAGGTAGGGCGACCGCGTACGGCAACTACAGAGGGCAACACGCAGCTAGTGCAGCAGGTGATCCGACAGCGGCCTCGGGTTTCCGTTCGCCGTGTTGCAGCTGCGGTCCAAATGACGCCAACGTCCACGTATCGTCTCATGCGCCAGAGTTTACACCTCTATCCATACAAAATTCAAACGAGGCAACCCCTCAGCGCCGCTACCATTGCTGCACGAGAGACATTCGCTAACGATATAGTGCACAGGATTGATGACGGCGATATGCATGTGGGCAGCATTTGGTTTACTGACGAAGCTTATTTTTACCTGGACGGCTTCGTCAATAAACAGAACTGGCGCATATGGGGAACCGAAAAGCCCCATGTTGCAGTCCCATCGTCCCTGCATCCTCAAAAAGTACTGGTCTGGGCCGCCATTTCTTCCAAAGGAATCATTGGCCCATTTTTCAGATCCGAAACGATTACTGCATCACACTATCTGGACATTCTTCGTGAATTTGTGGCGGTACAAACTGCCTTAGACGACACTGCGAACACCTCGTGGTTTATGCAAGATGGTGCTCGGCCACATCGCACGGCCGACGTCTTTAATTTCCTGAATGAATATTTCGATGATCGTGTGATTGCTTTGGGCTATCCGAAACATACAGGAGGCGGCGTGGGTTGGCCTCCCTATTCGCCGGACATGAACCCCTGTGACTTGTTTCTGTGGGGACACTTGAAAGACCAGGTGTACCGCCAGAATCCAGAAACAATTGAACAGCTGAAGCAGTACATCTCATCTGCATGTGAAGCCATTCCGCCAGACACGTTGTCAAAGGTTTCGGGTAATTTCATTCAGAGACTACGCCATATTATTGCTACGCATGGTGGATATTTGGAAAATATCGTACTATAGAGTTTCCCAGACCGCAGCGCCATCTGTTGTTGAAAATTGTAACTACTGTAATTTCGAAAGATTGTCCGCCTGAAAATGTACTGTTGTCCCAAGCATATTGCAACAAACGGTGTATTTCTATCACTGCTCGTTTAGTTTTTATTGCCGTTTCAAATATACCGGTCTTTTTGAAACACCCTGTACAAGCGATGTAGGCTGCCATGAGTTGTAATTTTGTATACTATGCTGTGATTATACTTGTATTGTAAGCATTGATAATGGGTATTTACTAGGCGAGACCTGGATGGTTCAAATGGCTCTGAGCACTATGCAAACTTAACTGCTGAGGTCATCAGTCGCCTAGAACTTAGAACTAATTAAACCTAACTAACCTAAGGACATCACACACATCCATGCCCGAGGCAGGATTCGAACCTGAGACCGTAATCTCTGTAATAAAGTTAGAACAGAAACAACGGCTGACTGCTGCTTTGTGCTATTTTGAAAGTTACATCAGGGTCGTGGAGTCTTAATGGAACAGATTTGAGAAACTCTCTGAGACGAGAGCACCTGCACATCACGCAGGCAGTTCATGTAGAGTTACGCCGTGTGTGGACGAGCATTGTCCTGTTAAAAAAAAAAAGGAACCACTATACTGTCGCATGAAAGGTAACGCTTGATGACGCATGGTGTCCACGACGTACGGTCAAAGTTCCCTCAGTCACTACTAGTCCCGGCTTGAATATCACACCCGACGGCTTCCCACACAATGACGCCAGCAGTACCATCGCTGAGAGTTTTCAAACAGTGGAAGTATGATTCTTTTGCCGAAGTCACAGTCATACTCGCCGATTATTGTCATGCGGGGTAAAGCAGATTCGCTATTCATCGGTGAACGTAACACGATACCATTCACCAGCAGTCCCTGCATCCCGGTCACGGCATCACACCAAACGCAACCATTTTTGTTTTAGCGTAAACGCCAGCGTATGAATGGGACGGTAATTCACGAGTCCGGCTGCTGCGAATCTCTAGGATGCCGCGGGATGGCACAGAATGTCACAGAAAGTCGTTTACTTCTTGCTGGATGACAGGAGGAGATGTGGTCAGACGCGGTCGACCGAAACCTGGTCGACGAGTATGCCTTCCCCCACGTTTCGAAGCAGTGAAATTCCGAGCCACAGTCGCATCTGAATGCCGAATATTCAATGTTCCGCGGTCTACAGCGTCAAGAGTGTGCCGAGAATACCAAATTTCAGGCAGTACGGACAAAGCAGTGAGCGACGACCTTCACTTAACTACAGAGAGCAGCGGCGTTTTCGTCGAGTTGTTGATGCCAACAGACAAGCAACTCTGCGTGAAATAACCACAGAAATCGCTGTGGGACGTTAGAACGCATTCATTAGGACAGTGCGGCGAAATATGACGTCAATAGGCTAAGGCAGCAGGTGATCGTCCGAGTATCTGTACCAACAGACTGACATCGCCTGCAGCGCCTCTCCAGGGTTCGTGACCATATCGGTTGGGCTCTAGACGACTGAAAAACCGTGGTCTGGTCAAATGAGTCCCCATTTCGGTTGGTAAGAAAAATTTTGACGTTGCGGTTGATAATGGAAGCAAGAATAAAGAAAAATTAAGAGACGTTCAGAGGATTTGCCAGCATGGAAAAAACGCTCGATAGTTTCAAAAGGTGCAAGATGTTCGAAATTGCCCGCAGCTCGTGGTCGTGCGGCAGCGTTCTCGCTTCCCACGCCCGGGTTCCCGGGTTCGATTCCCGGCGGGGTCAGGGATTTTCTCTGCCTCGTGATGGCTGGGTGTTGTGTGGTGTCCTTAGGTTAGTTAGGTTTAAGTAGTTCTAAGTTCTAGGGGACTGATGACCATAGCTGTTAAGTCCCATAGTGCTCAGAGCCATTTGAACCATTTTGTTCGAAATTCTGAGAAAATAGGGGTAAGCTACAGGGAGAGAGACAGGTAATATACAACACATACAAGAGCCAAGAGGGAATAATCAGAGTGGCTGATCAAGAAGGAAGTGCTCGCATTAAAAAGAGTGTAGTTTTTCACCCCTTCTGTTCAGTCTGTGCATCGAAGAAGCAATGACGGAAACAGAAGAGTGAAATTGAAGTTCAAGCTAAAAGGATATCAGTGATACGATTCGCTGATCACTGAAAGTCAAGAAGAATTACCTGATCTGCTGACTAGAATGAACAGTCCAACGAGTACAAAAAATGGTTCTGAGTACTATGGGGCTTAACATCTGAGGTCATCAGTCCCCTAGAACGTAGAACTACTTAAACCTAACTAACCTAAGGACATCACACACTCCCATTCCCGAGGCAGGATTCGAACCTGCGACCGTAGCAGCAGTGCGGTTAAGGACTGAAGCACCTAGAACCGCTCGGCCACTGAGGCCGGCCCAACGATTACAGAATATGGAGTAAGTTGAAGAAAGACGAAACTGATCAGAAATAGCAGAAATGAGAACAGGGAGAAACTTAATATCAGGATTGAAGGTCAGGACGTGGATGAAGTTGCGGAATTTCACTTCCTAGGCAGCAAAATAAACAATGGCGGACGGAGAAAGGAGGAAAGCAAAAGCAGACTAGCACTGGGAAAAAGGACTTCCTGGTCAAGAGAATTTTGCTAGTATGAAACATAGGCCTTTAATTTAACGAAGAAATTTCTGAGAATGTAGGTTTGGAGCACAGAACTGTATGGTAGGGAAACATGGACTGCGGGAAAACCGGAACAGAGGAAATCGAAGCATTTGAGATGTGGTGCTACAGATGAATGCTGAAATTATTGTAGACTGACAACGTAAGGAATGAGGAGATCCTGTTCAGCTTTGGAGAGGAAAGAAACATGTGGAAAACACTGAAAAGGAGAAGGGACAGGATTATAGAACATCTATTAAGACACAAGGAATGATTTCCATGATACTAGAGGGAGCTGTAGAGGGCAAAAACTGTAGAGGAAGACAGAGATTGGAATACTTCTAGCAAGTAATTGAGGACGTAGGTTGCAAGTGCTACTCTGAGATGAAGAGGTTGGCACAGGAGAGGATTTCGTGGCGGACCGCATGAAACCAGTCAGATGACTCGTAGACTCATAACTAAATAAAAATAAATAAAATAAAGCTGATAGGGTTCGAGTGTGGCTCATAACCCACGAAGCCATTTACCCAAATTGTCAACAAGGCACTTGTGCACGCTATTGGTGGTTTCACGATGGTGTAGCCTGTGTTTGCACGGGCCATGACTGGAAATGGTTATGTTGGGCTCCTTGGAAACACTTTCCAGCCATTCATGGACTTTATGTTCCTAAATGACGATGAAATTTTTGTGGATGACAATGCACCATGTCATGGGCCACAGTTATTCGCGATTGGTTTGAAGAATGTTATGGACCATTCGAACGAGCGATTTGACCGCCCAGGTCGTCCGACATGAGTCCAATCGAAATTTATAGGACATAATCGGGAGGTCAGTTGGTGTACAAAATCCTTCACCGGCAACAGTTCCGCAATTATGGACGCCTGTAGAGGCAGCATGGCTCAATATTTCAGCCAAGGCTTCCAACGGCTTTTTGAGTGCATGCCACGTCGAGTTTCTGCGCTACGCCTTCAGAAGGAGGTCCGATACCATAAGAGCAGGTATCCCAAGACTTTTGTCATCTCAGCGTAGGGTGTCCTGTGAGCCACTGGTGGGAGGACTATCCTTTCCATTGTCAGCGCTTTGCTGTCCCAATTCCATTCACGTGGTGGTTGGGGGGAAAAAAGATTTTGTCTATAAAATTCTTCTGGGTTTGAGGCCGCATTGTCATCTATTTTACAGATGACAATGCGGACTCAAACCCAGAAGAATTTTGTTGACTGTGACAATGGCCGCGGAAGCCTACGTTTACAAAAGATTTTGTGCTTCAAATGGCTCTGAGCATTATGGGGCTTCACATCTGAGGTCATCAGCCCCCTAGAACATAGAACTACTTAAGGGGCTCCGGAAAGGCTCAAAATCATGAAAAGTTCAATTTTTACTTTTTTGCGTTTTCTGAATCTGCAGACTATTACCTTTTAATAGATATATAATTTATTCAATTCCGAAGACTACAACTATGTTTAAATTTTTTTTTTGAAATGTGTTCTACATGGGCGTGACCCACTGTGGCGCTGTTAAACTGCTGTCAAATGGTGTTATTATTAACGTCCGTGTTCATCAGGTACATTTTAGTGATGTGAGATAAAGTATGTGTTGTGGCTAACCTGTGATGGTTCAATATATATCGCTGGTGTGATTGTCGATTGTTTCATGTTTATTTACTCTGTTGTTATCTCGAAAATATTCGTAATTAATTCTGTTTCTCGAGTCTCTGTTTTGTTGAAGTATAATAATGAGTAAAAGTAAAGTTATTAGAAATCCTCTGAAGGCTTTTAAGAAAAGGAGAAATGTTGGAAAGCCAAAGGTATGTGTTATTACTGTAAATAATAACATTCTAACACGGTACGAGCGATGCTTGCTTTAGACAAGGAACGCTTTCGGGCTGCAGACAGGGCTGTAAAGAGTCTAGAAATACAAGCAAGAGTAAACAGGAGGAGGAACAAGAGGAAGCTGGAGGAGGAGTTTGCAGTGGATGAAGATAATCCATGCTATGGACCTGGAATGCACTAAAAAGTTAATCCAATCTTTGTCGCTCGATTCCCAAAACTTTTATTTTCTCATACTAATTACATGTTTTCTAAGGATCTTCCAAACATATTTGTTTCAAACTTTCAGTAAATGTTACACAGTACCTTCTGCATAATTTAACACAGCCTTTTTAAAAAAAAACTGTATATTTTTGAATATATAAATAAAAAATTGCAAAAAAATGTTGTGAATTTTCATTACAATTGAAAAAAATCATCTTTAATAACTGAACTAAAATTTTGTAAAATCCCTGTGTTAAGTTGTAGCCCAAATTCCAATAAATAATCTGTAAAAAGTTCAACTTCCTACCTCAAATACTTTGTGAGGAAAGATGTAAATTTATAAGCGTTATTTTAACATTGCAAGTATAGGGCGTTCCGGAGCCCCTTAAACCTAACTAACCTAAAGACATCACACACATCCATGCCCGAGGCAGGATTCGAACCTGCGAGCGTAGCGGTCGCGCAGTTCCAGACTGAAGCGCCTAGAACCGCTCGGTCACTGCGGCCGGCTTTTGTGTTTCAGTACGTACCATAATCTCTCCCATTTTATACTCGCGGTTCGTGCACGAGATATACGGCAGTGGCTGCAGAACTGTCGCGCACACACAGTCGCTCGAATGGTGGTTTTCCGCTACTGACTAATAATTCCTGCTGTGAGTTTAATTAGCATATTTATCAATCCACGTCGCTGATCGAGTACAAATACGAAACATTTTAGCAGTCGTAAGCCAAAAGTTGCCCTCGGCAGTTGCGTACCACAGAGACGAGCTTCGAGCGTCCGCAGCAAGTTTCAATACGTGGCAGACAGAAAAGAAATAAAAGGGGTAAAAGAAAAAAAAAGACAATATCTACTCGGGCAGAGCGCGCGGAGCGAGATGTCGGCAGCGACCGAGGTATCAGCCGTGACAGAAAGCCCGACAGCCGGAAAATGCCAACCGTTCATTACCGTTCACATGCGCGCGCGATGCCCGCTCCCAACTTTTTCTCCGGCGCCTACGTACCTCCGGGGCACGCGAGCTCCGAGTTGACGGGGCAAAAGTGACGTTTTAATTACGGGATCGCGACCGCGGAGAGGTATCGGATGAAGTCGGCCGCTACAGATGTAATTAGTTGCTCGACGGCGGCTGCGGCGGCGGCGTCTGTGCGGTACCGAGAGGCGGCCGCCGTTTCCGGAACGCATCACGCAGAGCTCAGCTCGCCGCCGGGGGCCGCGAGCGATCTCGCAGGCCGAGATTAATCGCCCGCCATTAAAAACGCATTTGAGTCGGGGCTCGAACTGAACTGCCAGTCCGCTCGCGGCCGCCGGTAATGACACCGGATACACACCGGTCGTGTAATGCTCCCCGACCCCTCTGCGGCAGGTGGATGGGGTCACTGGCGCCCAAGTCGACAGACGCGCTAGTTCACCTTCATCCTCGTATGTATGTTGTATGTTAACCGGGGACCTAGACACGACATAGAGCCTCCGTCCCGGCCGCAGCCGCAATGGTCCACAACCCCACGACGACTATCGCAGTCCACTTCACCCTGAGAGGTGGCATGAGCCCCCTCTCATATTTCTATCTTACGATTTTCCTCTCTAATTGCATGCAGTGAAAAGTCGCTATTCCTTCACACGCGGACTTCCCACGCAGCGTCTCTCGTCACCCGGGTGATCCGGTGACAGGCGGGCTCTGCTGATCTGGAAAGGGTTAAGCCGACAGGTGTGAGGAAGTCGAGTGAATGCTTTGCAGACGCCGACATTGTCAAAAGACACGCCCGGAGGGGTCTGAAGTAGCGACTGGGCTAGAGGTTCCGTTACTTCGCAGAAACTTAGCGAAGACACTTTCTGGCGGGCTACCAGTGAGGCGTGGGAATGACTTGTGTACCCAGGCAGTTGTGGCGGGAAAATTCCCGCGCTTTCTGCAAAATAGTAACTGTGATTGGCTTGCTCAGGGCATAGCTCCGTGACGTAGCAAAATCAGCGCAGAAATTGGCGCCAAGAATCTCCATTGGTGGAATGGTAGTGCTCCGGCAATAGAGTGGAATTTTCCGCCGGTTTTCGAGTTGCTGATTGGAACGTTTAACCACGGCCACTGTCGTGGGGGCGGGAATGTTCTGTGTTCGGTTTTGTACGGGTGCTCTTGCGGGTAGTCGGCTCTCGCCTTTCGGTCGAGGACGTCGAGGCAACCAGCCATCGCCTCCGGTACGCCAGATCGTGTTCTGGCAGTTAAGAAGACAGTTTGGTAATGTATGTCTGCAGCACCGACTGATAGGTATTTTTCTAGGTGATAATCAGAGCTCAGCAGAGCGCGCCTGTTCGTCTTTTTCTAACTTTGTTCTGTCTTGAGTAGCAGCAATTAATGTTGGGTTAGCTGTGTGTCTCACTCTTAAGATTTGAGTGGCAAGGAATTGGCTCCACATACCACTTCGTCTTAAACCTCACACTCTAGTTTACGGACAACTTCACCTTCATAGCGTTTGTTTGAGTATCCAATTTGAGCCCATTTGATGTATTATAAATGTTTCATGTGTTTTTGTTTATTATTTTGTGTTTAGTCTTAATAAATCATATTGTTATTTTGGACAGAACTTTCATTCTGTTAATCGGTAGAGCAACCCATCATTTCTCACTACGTTAATGAAACCATCCTTTATTTAACTTATTTATCAAATTAAATTATTGCAGGTGCCAAACTCTTTTCTACTCCACTTGCAGGGTTGATTACAGTCAGTTCACGTATATTTTTTAATCCATGTGCAACAGCAAAAGTCGGAGTTAGAATAGGGGGGGCTTAGAGCATCAATTACATATGGAGATTCTAGAAGAATTTAGTGTTAAAAACACTGCTTGCCCCGGCACCTCGCAACCCCTCCGCCGAAGCTAGGGTTATTGTGCTGTTCGGCCCCCCGCGGACCTCCTCCTCCCTCCCCCCCCCTCCCCAGGGAACGTCTCGCACCAGACGAGTGCAACCCGTATGTTTGCGTGGTAGTACGCGTACATGGAGAACTTGTTTGCGCAGCAATCGCTGACATAGTGTAGCTGAGGCAGAATAAGGGGAACCAGCCCGCATTCGCTGAGGCAGATGAAAAACCGCCTATAAACCATCCACAGACTGGTCGGCTCACCGGACCTCGACACAAGTCCGCCGGGCGGATTCGTGCCGGGGACCAGGCTCCGGAAAGCCGTGCGTTAGACCGCTTGGCTAACCGGGAGGGCGCCTTCATCCTTAGACGGGAAAGGGGCCACTTTTGGTTCAAATGGCTCTGAGCACTATGCGACTTAACTTCTGAAGTCATCTATCGCCTAGAACTCAGAACTAATTAAACCTAACTAACCTAAGAACATCACACACATCCATGCCTGGGGCAGGATTCGAACCTGCGACCGTAGCGGTCGCTCGGCTATAGACTGTAGCGCCTAGAAACGCACGGCCACACCGGCCAGCGCTATTCAGTAGTATGTGAAGAGGCACTTCACTAACATTTTTCTCTTGTCACACTTGTAAAAAATTATCTTACCACGTATGCTGGCTTTTACTCCAAAAGTGTTCTCCTGCGCTTGAGTCTGACTAAGCAAAGTAAAGTTGGCTTCCCGTTTCCCGCAGCTCAGCCACATTAGTGCGTTAAGAGTAACCATCGACATCAGCCGCATATGGGTTTTGAGATAATCTAAAGACGACCGGTGAAAATATGTGACCTACAGGGACTCGAACCCGGATTTACCGCTCATCGCGAGCCTTGACCGCCTAGACTATCCTAGCACTCTTGCCGTCCAACGCAAATTTTCGTCCCGTCGTACGCAAATAGCATCTCTGTCCATTCTCCGTCAGCTGGCACTTCACCCTTATTCCCATAGAAGTTCCGACGTAACGAACATTCGCACTGAAAGCATTGAAACAGCCGTTGAGCTGATAGACATCAAGATATACACACATATTGAGAGGTGGCATGAGCCCCCTCTCATATTTCTATCTTACGATTTTCCTCTCTAATTTTATGCAGTGAAAAGTCGCTATTCCTTCACACGCGGACTTCCCATGCAGCTTCTCTCGTCACCCGGGTAGTCCGGTGACTGGCGGGCACTGCTGATCTGGAAAGGGTTAAGCTGACGGGTGTGAGGAAGTCGAGTGAATGCTTTGCAGACGCCGACATTGTCAAAAGACACGCCCGGAGGGGTCTGAAGTAGCGGCTGGGCTAGAGGTTCCGTTACTTCGCAGAAACTTAGCGAAAACACTTTCTGGCGGGCTACCAGCGAGGCGTGGGAATGACTTGTGTACCCAGGCAGTTGTGGCGGGAAAATTCCCGCGCTTTCTGCAAAATAGTAACTGTGATTGGCTTGCTCAGGGCATAGCTCCGTGACGTAGCAAAATCAGCGCAGAAATTGGCGCCAAGAATCTCCATTGGTGGAATGGTAGTGCTCTGGCAATAGAGTGGAATTTTCCGCCGGTTTTCGAGTTGCTGATTGGAACATTTAACCACGGCCACTGTCGTGGGGGCGGGAATGTTGTGTGTTTGGCCTGTACGGGTGCTCTAGGTAGTCGGCTCTCGCCTTTCGGTCGAGGACGTCGAAGCAACCAGCCATCGCCACCAGTATGCCAGATCGTGTTCTGGCAGTTAAGAAGACAGTTTGGTAATGTATGTCTGCAGCACCGGCAGATAGGGATTTTCCTAGGTGATAATCAGAGCTCAGCAGAGCGCGCCTGTTCGTCTTTTTCTAACTTTGTTCTGTCTTGAGTAGGAGCAATTAATGTTGGGTTAGCTGTGTGTCTCTCTTAAGATTTGAGTGGCAAGGAATTGGCTCCACATACCACTTCGTCTTAAACCTCACACTCTAGTTTACGGACAACTTCACCTTCATAGCGTTTGTTTGAGTATCCAATTTGAGCCCATTTGATGTATTATAAATGTTTCATGTGTTTTTGTTTATTATTTTGTGTTTAGTCTTAATAAATCATATTGTTATTTTGGACAGAACTTTCATTCTGTTAATCGGTAGAGCAACCCATCATTTCTCACTACGGTAATAAAACCATCCTTTATTTAACTTATTTATCAAATTAAATTATTGCAGGTGCCAAACTCTTTTCTACTCCACTTGCAGGGTTTATTACAGTCAGTTTGTGTATCTTTTTTAATCCATGTGCAACAGCAAAAGTCAGAGTTAGAATAGGGGGGGGGGCTTAGAGCATCATTTACATATGGAGATTCTAGAAGAATTTAGTGTTAAAAACACTGCTTGCCCTGGCACCTCGCAACCCCTCCCCCGAAGCTAGGGTTATTGTGCTGTTCGGCCCCCCGCGGACCTCCTCCCCCCCGCCCCCCAGGGAACATCTCGCACCAGACGAGTGCAGCCCGTATGTTTGCGTGGTAGTACGCGTACGTGGAGAACTTGTTTGCACAGCAATCGCCGACATAGTGTAGCTGAGGCGGAATAAGGGGAACCAGCCCGCATTCGCCGAGGCAGATGAAAAACCGCCTAAAAACCATCCACAGACTGGTCGGCTCACCGGACCTCGACACAAGTCCGCCGGGCGGATTCGTGCCGGGGACCAGGCTCCGGAAAGCCGTGCGTTAGACCGCTTGGCTAACCGGGAGGGCGCCTTCATCCTTAGACGGGAAGGGGGCCACTTTTGGTTCAAATGGTTCAAATGGCTCTGAGCACTATGCGATTTAACTTCTGAGGTCATCAGTCGCCTAGAACTCAGAACTAATTAAACCTATCTAACCTAAGAACATCACACACATCCATGCCCGGGGCAGGATTCGAACCTGCGACCGTAGCGGTCGCTCGGCTCCAGACTGTAGCGCCTAGAACCGCACGGCCACACCGGCCGGCACCACTTTTGGAATGCTGCTATTCAGTAGTATGTGAAGAGGCACTTCACTAACATTTTTCTCTTGTCACACTTGTAAAAAATTATCTTACCACGTATGCTGGCTTTTAATCCAAAAGTGTTCTCCTGTTTTTTACTGCGCTTGAGTCTGACTAAGCAAAGTAAAGTTGGCTTCCCGTTTCGCGCAGCTCAGCCACATTAGTGGGTTAAGAGTAACCATCGACATCAGCCGCATATGGGTTTTGAGATAATCTAAAGACGACCGGTGAAAATTCGTGACCTACGGGGACTCGAACCCGGATTTACCGCTCATCGCGAGCGGTCGCCTTGACCGCCTAGACTATCCTAGCACTCTTGCCGTCCAACGCAAATTTTCGTCCCGTCGTACGCAAATAGCATCTCTGTCCATTCTCCGTCTGCTGGCACTTCACCCTGATTCCCATAGAAGTTCGGACGTAACGAACATTCGCACTGAAATCATTGTAACAGCCGTTGAGCTCATAGACATAAAGATATACACACATATATACAGGGTGTTACAAAAAGGTACGGCCAAACTTTCAGGAACCATTCCTCACACACAAAGAAAGAAAATATGTTATGTGGACATGTGTCCGGAAACGCTTACTTTCCATGTTAGAGCTCATTTTATTACTTCTCTTCAAATCACATTAATCATGGAATGGAAACAGGCAGCAACAGAACGTACCAGCGTGACTTCAAACACCTTGTTACAGGAAATGTTCAAAATGTCCTGCGTTAGCGAGGATACATGTATCCACCCTCCGTCGCATCGAATCCCTGATGCGCTGATGCAGCCCTGGAGAATGGCGTATTGTATCACAGCCGTCCACAATACGAGCACGAAGAGTCTCTACATTTGGTACCGGGGTTGCGTAGACAAGAGCTTTAAAATGTCCCCATAAATGAAAATCAAGGGGGTTGAGGTCAGCAGAGCGTGGAGGCCATGGAGGTGGTCCGCCTCTACCAGTCCATCGGTCACCGAATCTGTTGTTGAGAAGCGTACGAACACTTCGACTGAAATGTGCAGGAGCTCCATCGTGCATGAACCACATGTTGTGTCGTACTTGTAAAGGCACATGTTCTAGCAGCACAGGTAGAGTATACCGTATGAAATCATGATAACGTGCTCCATTGAGCGTAGGTGGAAGAACATGGGGCCCAATCAAGACATCACCAACAATGCCTGCCCAAACGTTGACAGAAAATCTGTGTTGATGACGTGATTGCACAATTGCGTAAGGAATCTCGTCAGCCCACACATGTTGATTGTGAAAATTTGCAATTTGATCACGTTGGAATGAAGCCTCATCCGTAAAGAGAACATTTGCACTGAAATGAGGATTGACACACTGTTGGATGAACCATTCGCAGAAGTGTACCCGTGGAAGCCAATCAGCTGCTGATAGTGCTTGCACACGCTGTACATGGTACGGAAACAACTGCTTCTCCCGTAGCACTCTCCATACAGTGACGTGGTCAACGTTACCTTGTACAGCAGCAACTTCTCTCACGCTGACGTTAGGGTTATCGTCAACTGTACGAAGATTGCCTCGTCCATTGCAGGTGTCCTGGTCGTTCTAGGTCTTCCCCAGTCGCGAGTCATAGGCTGGAATGTTCCGTGCTCCCTAAGACGCCGATCAATTGCTTCGAACGTCTTCCTGTCGGGACACCTTCGTTCTGGAAATCTGTCTCGATACAAACGTACCGCGCCACGGCTATTGCCCCGTGCCAATCCATACATCAAATGGGCATCTGCCAACTTTTCATTTGTAAACATTGCACTGACTGCAAAACCACGTTCGTGGTGAACACTAACCTGTTGATGCTACGTACCGATGTGCTTATTGCTAGTACTGCAGAGCAATGAGTCGCATATGAACACAAGCACCGAAGTCAACATTACCTTCCTCCAATTGGGCCAACTGGCGGTGAATCGAGGAAGTACAGCACATAGTGACGAAACTAAAATGAGCTCTAACATGGAAATTAAGCGTTTCCGGACACATGTCCATATAACATCTTTTCTTTATTTGTGTGTGAGGAATGTTTCCTGAAAGTTTGGCCGTACCTTTTTGTAACACCCTGTATTCATAGAGTCTGTTCTGTCGGACATATAAAGCAGATGGCGGGTAGTATCGAATATACAAGGTAAAATAAAAGGCAGTGCAGTAAGATTCCTTTAATTTACATCTATGATCACAAACGTATTGTTAACATATTACCGGTTTCGGTCTATAATGACCATCATCAGATCTGTTTCATAAAAAGAAAGTCCTAATGTATTGCAGCCATAGTGGCATCGTCGAATGTTAAATGCAAAACCAGCACCATTTGACGTTGCCACTATGGCTGCACTACATTAGGACTTTGTTTTTATAAAACAGATCTGATGATAGTCATTGTAGAGCGAAACCGGTAATATCTTAACAATAAGTTTGTGACCATAGACGTAAATTAAAGGAAACTTATTGTATATACGGGTCACTGTTTTGTTTGCGACAATGTCGCAGCTTGTGAAAAGGCAGTGCATCGCCGGAGCTGTCGACTGTACTCGGGTGATTCATGTCAAATGCTTTCCAACATGATTATGGCCACCCGACGGGAATTAACACACCTCGAACGCGGAATAGTAGTTGCAGCTAGACCCAAGGGACATTCCATTTCGGATATACAGGGTTATTACAAATGATTGAAGCGATTTCACAGCTCTACAATAACTTTATTATTTGAGATATTTTCACAATGCTTTGCACACACATACAAAAACTCAAAAAAGTTTTTTTAGGCATTCACAAATGTTCGATATGTGCCCCTTTAGTGATTCGGCAGACATCAAGCCGATAATCAAGTTCCTCCCACACTCGGCGCAGCATGTCCCCATCAATGAGTTCGAAAGCATCGTTGATGCGAGCTCGCAGTTCTGGCACGTTTCTTGGTAGAGGAGGTTTAAACACTGAATGTTTCACATAACCCCACAGAAAGAAATCGCATGGGGTTAAGTCGGGAGAGCGTGGAGGCCATGACACGAATTGCTGATCATGATCTCCACCACGACCGATCCATCGGTTTTCCAATCTCCTGTTAAAGAAATGCGGAACATCACGGTGGAAGTGCGGTGGAGCACCATCCTGTTGAAAGATGAAGTCGGCGCTGTCGGTCTCCAGTTGTGGCATGAGCCAATTTTCCAGCATGTCCAGATAAACGTGTCCTGTAACGTTTTTTTCGCAGAAGAAAAAGGGGCCGTAAACTGTAAACCGTCAGATTGCACAAAACGCGTTAACCTTTGGTGAATTGCGAATTTGCTGCACGAATGCGTGAGGATTCTCTACCGCCCAGATTCGCACATTGTGTCTGTTCACTTCACCATTAAGAAAAAATGTTGCTTCATCACTGAAAACAGGTTTCGCACTGAACGCATCCTCTTCCATGAGCTGTTGCAACCGCGCCGAAAATTCAAAGCGTTTCACTTTGTCATCGGGTGTCAGGGCTTGTAGCAATCGTAAACGGTAAGGCTTCTGCTTTAGCCTTTTCCGTAAGATTTTCCAAACCGTCGGCTGTGGTACGTTTAGCTCCCTGCTTGCTTTATTCGTCGACTTCCGTGGGCTACGCGTGAAACTTGCCCACACGCGTTCAACCGTTTCTTCGCTCACTGCAGGCCGACCCGTTGATTTCCCCGTACAGAGGCATCCAGAAGCTTTAAACTGCGCATACTATCGCCGAATGGAGTTCGTAGTTGGTAGATCTTTGTTGAACTTCATCCTGAAGTGTCGTTGCACTGTTATGGCTGACTGATGTGAGTGCATTTCAAGCACGACATACGCTTTCTCGGCTCCTGTCGCCATTTTGTCTCACTGCGCTCTCGAGCGCTCTGGCGGCAGAAACCGGAAGTGCGGCTTCAGCCGAACAAAACTTTATGAGTTTTTCTACGTACCTGTAGTGTGTCGTGACCATATGTCAATGAATGGAGCTACGGTGAATTTATGAAATCGCTTCAATCATTTGTAATAGCCCTGTAGTTAGGGTGTTCAACATTCCCCGATCCACAACGTCAAGAGTGTGCGTGGAATATCAAATTTCAGGCATTACCTCTCGACACGCACAACGCAGTGGCCGATGGCCTTCACTTAACGACCCTGAGCAGCGCCGTTTTTGCAGAGTTGTCAGTGTTAACAGACAAAAAATACTACGTGAAACAATAGCAGAAATCAATGTGGGACGTGCAACGAACGTGTCCGTTAAGACAGTGCGGTGAAGTTTTGCGTTAGTGGGCTGTGGCAGCAGACGACTAACGCGAGTGCCTTTGCTAACAGCACGTCATCGCCTGCGGCGCCTCTCCTGGGCTCGTGATTATATCGGTAGGACCCTAGACGACTGGAAAGCAGTGGCCTGGTCAGATGACTCCCAATTTCAGTTGGTAAGAGCTGGTGATGGGATTCGAGTGTAGGGCAGACCCACGAAACCATGGACTCACTTTGTCAAAAGGACACTGTGCAAACTTGTGGTGGCTCCATAATGCTGTGGAATGGATTGGATCATCTGATCCAACAGACCCGATCACTTACTGGAAATGGTTATGTTCGGCTACATGGAGACCATTTGCGGCCATTTGTGAACTTCATGTTCCCAAATAACGGCGGAATTTTTATGGATGACAATGCGATATATTTTGGGCCACAATTCTTCACGGTTGGTTTGAAGAACATTCTGGACAATTGGAGCAAATGATTGGGTCACCCATCGAACATTTATGGCACGTAATGGAGAGGTCAGTTGGTGCACAAAATGCTGCACCGCCAACACTTTCGCAATTATTGACGGGTACAGATGCAGCGCGGCTCAATATTTTTGTATGGGACTTGTGATTACTTGTTGAGTCCATGTCATGTTGAGTTGCTGCAGTACACTGGGCGGAAGGAATTCCGACACGATACTGGAAGGCATCCCATGATTTTTGTCATCTCGAGGAAGTACAGCACATAGTGACGAAACTAAAATGAGCTCTAACATGGAAATTAAGCGTTTCCGGACACATGTCCATATAACATCTTTTCTTTATTTGTGTGTGAGGAATGTTTCCTGAAAGTTTGGCCGTACCTTTTTGTAACACCCTGTATTCATAGAGTCTGTTCTGTCGGACATATAAAGCAGATAGCGGTAGTATCGAATATACAAGGTAAAAAAAAAGGCAGTGCAGTAAGATTCCTTTAGTTTACGTCTATGATCACAAACGTATTGTTAACATATTACCGGTTTCGGTCTATAATGACCATCATCAGATCTGTTTCATAAAAAGAAAGTCCTAATGTATTGCAGTCATAGTGGCATCGTCAAATGTTAAATGCATAACCAGCACCATTTGACGATGCCACTATGGCTGCACTACATTAGGACTTTGTTTTTATAAAACAGATCTGATGATGGTCATTGTAGAGCGAAACCGGTAATATGTTAACAATGTGTGTATATCCTGTTGGGCGAAGCTAAAGGCCGAGCTTAACTGTGTGGTTCCTGTAGCAACAGTGATGTCACCGGCTTAAATTTGTCTGTGAAGGAGTCACGCGGTGAGGTAGATGGAAATTTTATTCCTGACTACTTCCAGTTCCGGTCACCAGACTGTAAAGCAGTGGTTGTTGTGTGCTTCTCGTGATTTATGGTCTAAATGCCAATCCTGGTTGTGATATGATGTACGTTTTGTTAGAAACACCCTTTCCACGTTGTATCGAGCCTTGTATTACGAAATTCGTAATCGCGTTCGATGGAAATGGATGAGAGATTTCGCAATTGTTTGTTTTCATTGCCGATGCCATACAATTTGAAGAACACCACTCATGTTTTCCTTCTTGTGCACTTGAAAACCTGCAAAATTTCTTTGCGCCTATCTTCTAGAAGACACAACGCCTAAGAAACGAATTCTCTACTTTTTATGCTGTCGAGAAGTACAGAAAGATTTCCACCGGAAATATGTTAGAAATGCGTAGTGAGGATGAGGAAATTTCTACGGATACTTATTAACTTACTCTGTCCATCTCTTCCACTGCTGCAATTGTGGAATGAACATTTTCTTGCCTGAAGCTTGTAAAAACGAACGCAAATTTAGAAGAAGTTCTAGAGCAGTTAATAAAAGCACGGCCATTTTATTAAGACATCAACGACAAGTTTGCAGCATTAAAGGACCGAGGGATTGATTTGTTGTACAAGAAATAGATTAGTTCAGTTATCAAGATAAACTTTTGTAAATATAATTTTATTTTTGTTTCCTGCTAGCTCTCCACTATGCTTCCCAGACATGAGACGCCATTGCTTTGTATATGGAGAGGGGTACCTTGTACTAATAATTCCCTATCTTGTTCCACTCGCAGATGAAGCGAGAAATAAAATGAGTGTCTATGTGCTCCGTTAAAGCCATGATTTCCCTTATACGGTCTTTGTGCTCGTTACGTGAAATGTATGATGGTGGCAGAAGAATCGTTTGTCGGAATCGTTCTGCAGACAGCTGCAAATGCGGTTCTTTGAATTTGCTCAATAATGTTTCACCCAAAGAACGTCGTCTTCCCTCCCATCTGAGTTCACGAAGCATCTCCATAATGCTCGCGGGTTGATCGAATCTACCGGTAACGAATCTAACAGCATGCAGCCTAATTTCTTCCATGTCTTTCTTTAATCCGACCCTGTAGGCATGGCGAGCAGTCTAGCAGCACTCAAGAATATGTCGCAATAGTTTTTTATACGTGGTCTCCTCTAAAAGTGAGCTACACTTTCGTAAAATTCTCCCAATAAACCGAAGTCGGCCATTCACCAACCCTACTGCCCAACTCATGAAGGTTTGTAGCGCTACGCCTGGATATTTAATCGAAGTGACTGTTTCAAGCAGCATACTACTAATGTTGCATTCGAACCTTAGAGGACTGAAACTTCCCGGCAGATGAAAACTGAGACTTGAATTCCGAACCTTTGCCTTTCGCGTGCAAGTGCTCTACCGTCATTTTTATAACATTTTTATAATTTTTCTTCTTCGCTTTCCTAATTATAAAGGATCCTACAAACAAGGGGTCTATTTGCCACCCCACTCAATCATCGTTCTCTAAGTTAGCAAGAAGTTTCGTATAGACCAACTAAGGACCACGACATTCAACTATTGCGTTTGGAGTGGGCTTTGACATTTGCCCAGTAGTTACGTATCCTGTGGCTCTGTTGCTTCTTCTCCTGTGTCCAAAGGGCACCAGTCTTCTTTCTTGGCAGTCTGTCCTGGAACCTCTTTTCTCCTCTTCCTGAGTATCGTCCGATCCTTCAAGTTTCCTTCTGTTATTCTCGTTTTCCGAAGATCTTTCTCCGCTTCCATCAACCATGGCGACTTGGTCTTCCTCTTTCGCCAGTATCAGAGAAGCTGGTAAGTCAATCTGTCACGATGCGTCTTGTAAACGTGTCCATAAAGTGCAAGACGTCTTTTCCTAGTTACATCTATGATTATTTCCCAGTACTCGTAGAGCTCTCGGTTGGCTGGCCTTTTATAATTGTCGCCTTCCTCGATTGGCCCCAGTATGTTCCTCATTATCTTTCTCTCCTGGATTTCGAGCTTCTCAGTCCCTTCCTATTGAGTATTAAACATTCTGAAGCGTATAAGGCTTCAGGACGGATGCCTGTCTGGTAGTGCTTCAGTTTAGTGCTACGGGAGAGACATTTTTTATTATAAGTATTCTTGGTCAGCTGGTATGCCAGCTCTAGCTTTTCGACTCGAGTTGGTAGTACTGTTCCTTCAATTGAGTAGTTTCACTAAGGTTTCTATTGAATCTGGCAGAAGTTCTAGGTTATCGGCAAATGCCAGGCAATCAACATTGAGCCCATTGTACTTATGTCCCAGAGAGATACCATTTGGAATCCCCTCTCGACCTAACTCCTTCCGCCACTCTCTTATTACCTTCTCCAGGGCACAGTTGAAGAGGAGAGGGAACAGACCATCTCCCTGTCTTACTCTCGATTTGATTTCAAAACTTTCTGAGTGGGTTCGTCTGAACTTTACTCGTGACCTGGTGTTGCTTAAAGTCTGTTGGATAAGGTTGTGGGTCTTCTCATCTAGCCCTATTTCTTGCAGGATCTTCATGATGGCAGGTCTATCAACTGAGTCATATGCCTTCTTGAAATCAACGAATATGACGACATACTTCTTACCAGCCATTTCGTCTTGTCGTAGCACTGACTTCAGGTTCAGTATCTCTTCAGTACAAGGGCGTTCTTTTCTAATCCTGCTTGGTATTCCCCTAGCTGTGGGTCCAATTGAGGTTCGGCTCTGTTTAGTAAGGCCTTGGAGAAAATCTTGTATGTGACAGGTACCAATGAGATTCCTCGATAATTATTGATGTCAGTCAAGTCCCTTTCTTGTCTAAGAGACGAATCAAGGCAGAGGTCCTGTCACTAGGTAATGTTTCAATCTCCCAAATGGTTTTTAGGATTTCCGTCAACTTGATTACGTTTTGTCTCCCACCTGCTTCCATAGAATGGCCACTATTGAGTCTTCTTCTGATGCTTTGTTGTTTTTCAAGGACTGGATGATTTCTGTTACTTCTTCTTTCGTCGGTGGTTGCGAGTTTGGATGCTTGGAGCTGGCCTGATAACAAAAGAATGTGCCAGGTGATTCACAGTTCAGGAGATTCTTGAAGTACATGGCCAGAAGACGGCAGTTGCCTGTATCGTTGTAAGCTAGCTTCCCATCTGATCCTCTGAAGTGGAGGCTAGGTTGACTGTAGTGGCTTAGGTTCCGTTAAAAACTTATGTAGAAATTCCTGGTGTTGTTTTTCTTGAAGTCGTCATCCCATTTGTGTCAATTGATCTTTTGTGAACTGCCGTTTTACTTGTCTGATGGTTCTGGCAGTTAACTTTCGTTGTTCTATGAACTTGTCTCTGTTCTCTTGTGTCTTCTGCGAGTTCCACTTCAGCCAGGCCATCTGTCTCAACATCACCGCTGCCTCACAGGTAGTTGTCCACCAGACATGTTTCTTTTGTTTCAGTAATGGTGCAATCTCTGTGGCAACTTTCACTATGTTCTTCTCAATTCATCCCAGTCTCCACTTCCCAGTGATTCCAATTTCTCTGTGAATTAGTTACAAGTTGAAAGTTATTCTATATCAGACTGAGTAAGCTTGAGTTACTTCGTTCTCTTAGTGTTCCTAGGCAGAAATCTCAGCTTTATTTTTGAGAGGTAGTGGTCAGGGTCCAAGTTTGCTCCTCTCAACACTTTTACATTGTGGATCTCTCTACGGAATTTCCTTGAGATAGCAACATGATCGATCTGAAATTCTCCCAAGAGGTTGTTGGGTGATGTCCAGGTCATCTGCCTCTTTGGTAGTCTCTTGAAGGCCGCTGACTTCATGACCGCGTGGAAAGCTTTACAGAGTGCCACAAGACGCTCTCCATTCCTGTTGGTCCGTTTGTGGGCTGGCTATTCTCCTATGACATCTCTAAATTTGCGCTCTTTCCCCAACAGCGCGTTGAAATCGCCAACTAGGCTGACTGTGTGACATTCTGGCACCTTGCTGAAAATGTCCTCTATTTCCTCCCAAAACTTGTCAGTGTTTTTCGAGTTAGGCTTGTTGTCCTCATTGATGGGTGCGTAAACATTTACTACAGTGTAGATCTTGTTTGCGCACCGGAATGTTAGCAGAGACGACTACTGGGAGAGCTGAAGTCAGTCACTGAATCGAGCATCTTATGGCTTACAATGAACCCAGTCCCCAGGCATGGGACATTCTTCATTTTCCTACGTCCTACCTTTCCTTTAAAAATGCGATAGCCCACTGAATCAAAGGCATGTTCATCTGTATACCTGCTTTCTACTATTGCTGTGAGCAGTGTCTCGTGGAGAGTCAATGTGTGTATTTTGAGTAGCGAGTTGATGTTCAATGTGACAAAGTAGTTCTGTTGTTTATGTCTGATTTTCTTGTTCGTGGTTCCAGGACGCTCCGATCCGTCCGCAAAGCATGTTGGGGTGGGCTCCCTAGAATCCAAAGGCCCACTGACACCGCCAAAGACATGATCCAGCGAAAAGCAGCGCGATTCGTCATGGGGACATTTAGTCAGCGCGAGAGCGTTACGGAGATGCTGAACAAGCTCCAGTGGCGGACACTTCAAGAAAGGCGTTACGCAATACGGAGAGGTTTATTATCGAAATTACGAGAGAGCACATTCCGGGAAGAGATGGGCAACATATTACTACCGCCCACATATATCTCGCGTAATGATCACAACGAAAAGATCCGAGAAATTAGAGCAAATACGGAGACTTACAAGCAGTCGTTCTTCCCACGCACAATTCGTGAATGGAACAGGGAAGGGGGGATCAGATAGTGGTACAATAAGTACCCTCCGCCACACACCGTAAGGTGGCTCGCGGAGTATAGATGTAGATGTAGATGTAGGTGCATCAGATACCACCTGGGGTAGTAACTTCCGTGAGTTTGTCCTCCATGTTTTAGTTGAAGGCAGTCTTGGGGGACCAGAGATTTGACCCTCTGATCAGGTTCCCACAGAGGTTGTGACCTCCGGTAATTTTATTTAGTGTTTCCTCCCGTAGACTGGTTGCCTTTCCAGGCTGAGGAGACCAATCTTCCCACAGTGGTTCTTCCGCCCTCCTTGCCGTTGAGATGATGCCAAACATCTTCGTCCGCCTGTGAAGCCGTTGACCAGTTTTCGCCTGTACCCTAGGCAGGGGCCCCAACAGGGAGCTACCAGCCGGGCCAGCTGGACCCTGCTTTTTTTTAGGAGGTTGTTACTCCTTTCACTCCTCCATCCTCTACTCTTGCACTTAGAGGCCCCGGGTTTGCGACCGGTATAGCGGAGTTTGTACCTTTTATATATATATATATATATATATATATATATATATATATATATATATATATATATAAAATCTGCTTTTTTTGTCCTTTTGTAGAACTCTCAAAAAATATACTAGTAATAAAACTGAATTTGTGTGATGTAACATGTAAAATCACACAATGTACGACCTACTGCATAACAACAGGCAGCAGGTCTTTGCTTGAGAAATAAATAAATAAATACCCCATTTTGACACTTGAAACAAAAATATCTACTGCACACGTTGCGACATGGTAGCAGATTAAAAAAAGAAGTAGATTGAATTTCTTTTATTTCCGTCATTTTTGGTCCTTGGACTACCCGTTTCGGTCAGCAATGACCATCTTCAGAGTTTAAGACATGTTATAAAACAGACCTGAAGATCTACCGAAACCGGTAGTCTAACGACAAAACGTTTTGTGATAATTTGCGGAATTAAAAGAAATTCATTTTAATATCTGCTCCAACTCAGGTGCTGGCCTCAAACTACGCATATCCCAACAGTTCTACTACACTGTAAAAGGAGAAAAGGAAAGAAGGGAAAGGGAAAAAAAGGAATTAACAGAGAAAAAGTTCTTTTTTTCTCCGACTTGTGCAGTGAAGTCCATGAAAGCGCAAGTAGCCGTGGAGAAATAATGCACGTGTTCTCGAAATAAAGGGGAAAAACCTTGGGGATCGGAGTATCAAAAAATCAGAAATAGTGCATCAGATCAACTGCTCATTGCGGGTCGCAGATAGTATTCCAAAGGAATTTGGAAAAGCACTGCATGTACATCGGATTACGGACAATGACGCAACGATAATACTGTTCTCACCAGTAGCAAAAGAATATCGAACTGCAATGGTACAGAGCCGATTCACACAGTGAGTCTTCGTCTGCGGTTGCTACACGTCGTCCGGAAACAACATCGTTTGCGTTGTTTTTCGATTAGGAGCAGCGCGTGTGAGGAATGCCAGAATTCGCTGGATCAAGTGCCAGACGTCGACTGCTGGACCACAAACG
Organism: Schistocerca cancellata; assembly: GCF_023864275.1. Taxonomy (NCBI): domain Eukaryota; kingdom Metazoa; phylum Arthropoda; class Insecta; order Orthoptera; family Acrididae; genus Schistocerca; species Schistocerca cancellata. The sequence continues at coordinate 41,846,486 of NC_064632.1, read as the reverse complement.
AAGCGATGTTCGTCCGTGTTCGGCACGTCGCACGTGACGCAAAAGGAGGCGTCAGGGAGGTGAATTTGATGGAACTGTTCGGTTGTTTCTAGAATGAAATTTTACCTTGCAGAGGACTGTGCACTGATATAAAACTTCCTGGCAGATTAAAACTGTATACCGGACCGAAACTCTAACTCGGGACCTTTGCCTTTCGCGGGTAAGTGCTCTACCACATGAGCGGACTGAGCTACCCAAGCACGACTCACGACTCCTCCTCTCAACTTTCTTTTCACTAGTACATCGTCTGCTACCTTTAGAACTTCACAGAAGCTCTCCTGCGAAATTTGCAAGAGTAGCGCTCTTGAAAGAAAGGAGAGTGCGGAGATATGGCTTAGCCACAGCCTGGATGATGTTTCTAGACTGAAATTTTCACTCTGTAGCGGAGTGTGCACTGATATGAAACTTTCCGGCAGATTAAAACTGTGTGCATGGTCGAGAGTCGAACTCGGGACCTTTGCCTTTGTGCGGAAGTGCTCTGGAAGGTAGGAGACGAGATACTGGTGGCAGTAAAGCTGTGAGGAGCGTTCGTGAGTTGTGCATGAATAGCTCAGTTGGTAGAGCACTTTTTTTATTTTTTTTTGCCCGCGAATGGCAAGGTCCCGATTTTGAGTCTCGGGCCAGCACACAGTTTGCATCTGCCAGGAAGTTTCACATCAGCGCACACGCCGCTGCAAAGGTAAAATTTCATTGGAGGTTTATTTTTCCTATTCATCCACTTTAGCTTACATTTTTCCTCATTTATTTCTCGATGTGCTCAAAATGCACGAGGGCTCCGACCGAAAAAGACTCTGCCAAAGCTCTGATTCGTCGGCACTGGTCAAGGCCTCAGCATCTCCACAAGAGATAGCTGCCCGTTCCTTCTAAGAAGATATACCGCTACAGCAGGCCGAGTCTGCTAGTAACGATTCGTGTGCGTGCTGACAAGCGATTAACACATGGCGTCCGGTTGTACGATTTACGAAAGACGCCCGTGTCGTAGCGCCCACCTTTCCACAGGTTTCAGAAACCAGCTAATTACATGATAGGCTCCATATAAAAAAACCACTGAAGCAGATCATTTTAGTGTAGCAATTTTTTACCGTTTCATGTGCTTAGGAGAAAATAAATCAAATTAAAAACTGTCTCGTAAGCACATTAAACAGTAAAAAATTGTTACACTAAGGTGAACTACATGGATTGGACAAAAATGCCGCGAGAAATCAATGCTTGAACATAAAGTGCAGATGCTAACCAAACCTGCAAGATGCGTTGTTGAATTTGACCACGAACGGCTCCTGTGCAGTGTCCTCAGTATGTTACAAATGCCAGTCGTAGTCAGAATAATGTTGTGTGTGGTTATGAGTGCATTTTGTCGGAGATAAGTGAATTCGAACGTAGACAAATAGTTGCTGCTCGTATGGCTGATGCTTCCATCAGCAAGGACGAAAGTGTGTGTGTTTGTTGAGTGTTCGTGACAAACGGTCAGTGAGGAGCATTGTGGCGAAAAATAAGAGGACTGCACCTGCAAAAGTCACTGTAAAACTGAATGACGCACTCGTGATCCCTGGATGCACCAAACCAACACGGAGCGAGCTCCATATGCAAAGAACTGTAGCGCGAGCTGCAATTCCAAAACCACTGTTCGCTGACGCAGGCGTCCGTAACAGGAAAACGCGACGCCGAAATCATAAAACCTAGACTATGGAGCAATGGAAGAAAGTCAGTCGGTCCACTGAGACTCGTTTCAGAACTACACTCCTGGAAATGGAAAAAAGAACACATTGACACCGGTGTGTCAGACCCACCATACTTGCTCCGGACACTGCGAGAGGGCTGTACAAGCAATGATCACACGCACGGCACAGCGGACACACCAGGAACCGCGGTGTTGGCCGTCGAATGGCGCTAGCTGCGCAGCATTCGTGCACCGCCGCCGTCAGTGTCAGCCAGTTTGCCGTGGCATACGGAGCTCCATCGCAGTCTTTTAACAGTGGTAGCATGCCGCGACAGCGTGGACGTGAACCGTATGTGCAGTTGACGGACTTTGAGCGAGGGCGTATAGTGGGCATGCGGGAGGCCGGGTGGACGTACCGCCGAATTGCTCAACACGTGGGGCGTGAGGTCTCCACAGTACATCGATGTTGTCGCCAGTGGTCGGCGGAAGATGCACGTGCCCGTCGACCTGGGACCGGACCGCAGCAACGCACGGATGCACGCCAAGACCGTAGGATCCTACGCAGTGCCGTAGGGGACCGCACCGCCACTTCCCAGCAAATTAGGGACACTGTTGCTCCTGGGGTATCGGCGAGGACCATTCGCAACCGTCTCCATGAAGCTGGGCTACGGTCCCGCACACCGTTAGGCCGTCTTCCGCTCACGCCCCAACATCGTGCAGCCCGCCTCCAGTGGTGTCGCGACAGGCGTGAATGGAGGGACGAATGGAGACGTGTCGTCTTCAGCGATGAGAGTCGCTTCTGCCTTGGTGCCAATGATGGTCGTATGCGTGTTTGGCGCTGTGCAGGTGAGCGCCACAATCAGGACTGCTTACGACCGAGGCACACAGGGCCAACACCCGGCATCATGGTGTGGGGAGCGATCTCCTACACTGGCCGTACACCAGTGGTGATCGTCGAGGGGACACTGAATAGTGCACGGTACATCCAAACCGTCATCGAACCCATCGTTCTACCATTCCTAGACCGGCAAGGGAACTTGCTGTTCCAACAGGACAATGCATGTCCGCATGTATCCCGTGCCACCCAACGTGCTCTAGAAGGTGTAAGTCAACTACCCTGGCCAGCAAGATCTCCGGATCTGTCCCCATTGAGCATGTTTGGGACTGGATGAAGCGTCGTCTCACGCGGTCTGCACGTCCAGCACGAACGCTGGTCCAACTGAGGCGCCAGGTGGAAATGGCATGGCAAGCCGTTCCACAGGACTACATCCAGCATCTCTACGATCGTCTCCATGGGAGAATAGCAGCCTGCATTGCTGCGAAAGGTGGATATACACTGTACTAGTGCCGACATTGTGCATGCTCTGTTGCCTGTGTCTATGTGCCTGTGGTTCTGTCAGTGTGATCATGTGATGTATCTGACCCCAGGAATGTGTCAATAAAGTTTCCCCTTCCTGGGACAATGAATTCACGGTGTTCTTATTTCAATTTCCAGGAGTGTATTTCTAACCTCTGCTGAATTTTCGTCCGAAGAGTGAAACGTGGCGGAGGTTCGGTGAAGATTTGGGCAACCATGTCGTGGTATTCCATGGATCCAATGGTTACTCTGCAAGGTAGCATTTGTGAGGTAACGGGCGAGTTGTGGCGCCCTGAAAATATTCTAAGTTGGGAGTTGGCGCGGCGGTGCGGGGGCCTCTCGGCGTGATACGGCTCTTCAGCGGCCGAGGGGTGCCGAACGTTAGCCGGGCTCCAGGCTGAACACGTGGCTGGGAATTCCGTGGTGACGCTGTGTCGATGAAGGAGACATGCCGGATGTGCCAAAGTTGGCGGACTTTGTGAAACCATAGTGGCAGACATTTTACAGTTCGTATAGAAATTAATAGTAGCGGTTCCTTTTCGTCGAAAAGTCTTGGTTCAAACTTGTCTAGGGGTTGAACTGCACGTGTCGCATTACACGCCCTAAATTAGACACTTGTGACGCTTTTGGTTAAATTGTCTGGCTGATGGAAATTTTGCGAAATACGAATTTAATACAACCTGTAGTAACAGTAATAATAATATCGGGAACTAAGTTTACGACCCATAAATGATGTAGTCCACACAGTTGCGATTTGGTTGGAACAATGTTTATTCAGAAAGCAAACTAATAGCGAAAGTGGTAGTATTTAGAGTTACTGTTACACTCGAGCGCTTATCCATTTGACACAGTTCGATCATTCACAATCTCATCGAAAATACAAGTCCACCTCGTTAACTGCGCTTAAAGCTAGAGTTCACACCAGACTCGCGGCTGCTCACGCCTCAGAGACCCGCGATACCACATAACGCGAAATTTTCTAAGTCGTTTCACATCCTAGATGCCTAAACACTGACTGTCCGCTTTCGCGTATCAAGCCGAACTGTACCTTTTGGTGTCCCAAGCCGAACAGCCCGCCTTTGCGTCTGCACCAGCACCCTCTCTGCCCATCTCCGACTGCGTTTCCCGCGCGCCGAAAATCTTCGCACAACTGACTTTCCTGGAGTCGTCCATCTGTTTGGCTACAGCTTATTCTAGATTACTGTACATTTTAACATACTTAAATAATCAAAGCTTGACCCCTTTCACGTTCTAAATGAAGTAACAATATCCAAAAGATGGCTCTGAGCACTATGCGACTTAACTTCTGAGGTCATCAGTCGCCTAGAACTTAGAACTAATTAATCCCAACTATCCTAAGGACATCACACACATCCATGCCCGAGGCAGGATTCGAACCTGCGTAGGTCATCAGTCGCCTAGAACTTAGAACTAATTAAACCTAACTATCCTAAGGACATCACACACATCCATGCCCGAGGCAGGATTCGAACCTGCGACCGTAGCGGTCGCTCGGCTCCAGACTGCAGCGCCTAGAACCGCACGGCCAATCCGGCCGGCTAACAATACCCATTACATAATAAACGTTAAATTCTTTTACATAAAACCAATAGAATTTCCTTCTTAAGTTTGCATGTCACGGCCAGTAGCCTTGCACCAATGTGCTTTCTGACAAATAAATAAAGAACAAAAGTAACTATTATGCACTAAACTTTACAATAAATATTTTATTACTTAATGATTCAATAAGGTGTCATGCTGTCATCGTTCAATGTGTTTTGTGTGGAGGTAATTATGATCTGATGCTTAACTGAAAATTCTGATAATTTAAATTTACTATATCTTTTAAACAAATAAAGTTGCAGAGCTTATATTTACAACGTTCGACATTTTAATGAAGCGCCTCTATACGAAATATCGTTCGTTAATATCGACCAAAGCGTTCAGATTTTAATATTCAGGTCTTTGTTACAAAACCTGTTAATTTCAGTTTAACAGTAAATCGTAAACTATTATACATGTGATCAGTATTGAAGTTTTATTAGGATCATCATGAACAAATTTTTGGGGATGGCATATTAAAATCACTGTGACTTGATTCCCTGCATTACTTCAGAATTAAATAGTTTTCATAAACGTTTCCCTTTACGGCCGATCTTAGGTCCGCCATATTTAACACTGCTACGTCTCCTTGGCCACACGCCTTCTATTGGGTTTCCCTATGAAGTAGGTTCTCGTCTGTCTCACTCGCATACAATACACAATGAGACACCTATGAGTTTCCCCAACTCGTGGTGAATATGCGCACTTTGTGGCACGCGGTCCTGGACAACAGGGTTCGTTTCACAATTCCTGTAGGCTGCCTCTTTCGGCCATATATTTAAATGAGTGCGCTATGCTCGTTAACTCACGCGCCGTGCATTCTTCAATCTGGTAATGGCATAGAATTTGTCAATAATGTTATAAGTGAACTAGCAAATCTTTGGTCAAAACTGAAAACTGTGCGTGGAAAACCAAGGCACAGCAAAGTCAGGATTCTGTTGAACGTGCCTACCAAGACATTGAAGATATGATAAGTTCTTGGTTGATGGACAACAATTCGACGATGTGGTCGGAAGGATTAAGGTATATCCAATTCATGAAAAATCTAGCATAAAACAATCACCTTTCAAAGCACTATTCGGAATCGAACCTAGAATAGGATGTTTCACTTCCACGTTGCCTCAAGAAATTATAAATTATATTCAGTTTGAAGATGACCTAAAGAAGGTAATCGAAGATGGCAGCAATACCGAACAGTACGGAGACAGTGATGATGATAACATTGTGAAAATTGAAACAAACGACATTCAAAATGCTAGAAAAATTGCGGCAGGAAATTTAAAAAAACAAGCTAAAAGAATGAAAGCTCCCTCTGACAAATCCCATCTACCAGCTGGCATTATAGGCAACGTAACCGTACTTATTCCAGATGTAGATAAAGGCAGAGGTGACCTTCGAAACATAAATGGAGTAATACTTCAAAAGACTGATGAGGGCCTCTACAAAGTTGGCACCAAACATGGAGTACTTCAAAAACATTATTGTATGTATAATTTCATTAAAATTTTCCATATTTTTTTGTAATAAAATATTAAAAATATTTGTTTTAACTTCTTTTTTATTTTTTAGAACTGATTTCGACGTCTGCATTCAGAAGTTTTTAGATGTGGGAGATATTAACCAGGATTTTGCATGATATTGAAATATCTTTAATGACTGCAGCCACAAAACATTCTGCTGGATAAGGGCAAGGCTTCGTGAAATGCAAATGCATGAAAAACTGTACAATAAACAAATGCAATTGTAAGAAAAACAAAGTACTCTGCAATCCTAAGTGCCACCAAAGTAAACCTTGCAGAAATAAGTAAATAAGCAAACGGCAGATAAGGTGATTTCTGTGGATGGATATATGTAATTTGATCCAGTGATAGATGTGAAATTACTGATTATTTAATAAATAACTTTAATTAATCATACTGACAATTTTATTTCTATTCTTTTATTCAGTGTACTTTGAAAAGCTTATAGAAGATACAAACTAGGTGAAATTAGTTCAGACTAGAACGTACCAGTTCATCCTAAAGCATGTAAATTCTAACTAGGATAAACCGATTCGACCTGGGCTGTCGGTAACAGGATGAACGAGTTTTACCCAGGCGAAACTAGTTCATCCTAAAATCAGGTTTGGCCGGTAACATGTACGAGTATATCGGCGATGTAACGATAACTTGGTTACGTACAAGAAAACATTTTAAAATTAACAATGTGGATCTCAGGACACTACTTTTTGCTGGCGACCAAGTAATTCTTAGTCAGAATGAAAATGGCTAACGAGAAGCTGTCTTTAATTTAAATAAAATAGCCGGAAAATAAATCTGAATGTCTCCATCACAAAAACAAAATCGATCGCATTTTTAAGACACCAGCCCATGCTAGTTAAGACTGAAATTGACAAGCACATCATAGAGCAAGTTAATACATTCAAGTATTTAGGGTGCAGTATTACATACACGGTAAACAATGAAACACAAAAAGTTAGACCTATTTAACTATTTGTGTGCAACATTATGCAGAACATCGGGAAAGAAAGTCCGCAGAGACACTCTACTAAAGTTCTACAAGATTATGGCTGTACCTGCACTGCTCTACGGATGCGAAATGAGATGAAAGGAAAATAGAAGCATGTGAAATGAATTTCCTTAGACACGTGGCTGGATATACTACGATGCATAAAAAGAGAACATCCGATATGAACTGAATACGCAAAACATAATTGACATAATAAAACGATATCAGTTGGAATGGTAAGAACATATAGACCGTATGCCATATGCAAGAATCACTAAAGCCATAAAAAATATAAACTAAGATGCAAAAGATCTTTAGGAAGACCAATGAAGAGATTGCTTGGCCAATTTTTAAGGACGCGGAACGAACCAAAAGGTCCAATCCTTGATGTAGATACAGATGTTTGTAGTTCCACTCGCATGAGTACTTAAATATTGCACACTGTTCACTTGATTATAAGCCTAATCTGAAAGAAACACATGAGACTGCCTACCCTTTGTTAAAGCAGTTGCGACTAAACGACTGCCTGATATACAATGGGCAAAGCCCCATATTAAAAGAAAAAACGTCAAGGAATGCCCAAAAACTTAATGAATATGGATAAACGAAAGCTCACTGTGATATAAAGTCGTCGTGCTTTAAATGTGCTGAAGGCGCCACTTAATTAACTTCACCTAAGTCCCAATCATTGAATTTACTCGAAATATTATAGCAAATGACGTCCAACATAACCCTAATTATGACAGTCACGAAAAAGAGAGGACTAATTATTTTAGTTACAATATGTCTGACACTCTGAATCTATTATTCAAGACACATACAGTCGACCCATCCTCTAAGCCAGGGGTCCGCCGCTCGTGGTCTCGCGGTGGCGTTCTTGCTTCCCGAGCACGGGGTCCCGGGTTCGATTCCCGGCGGGGTCAGGGATTTTCACCTGCCTCGAGATGACTGGGTGTTTGTGTTGTCCTCATCATTTCATCATCATCCAGGAAAGTGGCGCAATTGGACTGAGCAAAGATTGGGTAATTGTACGGGCGCTGATAACCACGCTGTTGAGCGCCCCACAAACCAAACATCATCATCATCATCATCTAAGCGAGGGGAGAAAAACGAGTGTCGAAAACTGCGGGCAGCCACCTAGCGGTCACTCTAAGCTTCCTTGAGATTGTGGAGAACTGGCTTTTACCACAACCAGAGACGTCTCCTAGCATTACATGATGAAAAGTGGCAGTTTCACCAAACGTACAAGATGATTTTTTGGGGGTGTGCGCCCTCGTTGTTAAGGGGTTTGCCATTTCCGGTTAGTTGAGACATTCTTTCCTCTTCTCTACGCTCACACATAGGCACCATTTTTCGTCACCTGTAGCAATGTTCCCGAGTAATGGGTCAGCAAAGATGTCGCTGATTTTTTGTTCGTATCGCTTGACACATAAATTCTGCTTCTACTAAATTTTTGCATCTTACCCAGTGAATGCAAATGGCGTACGATGTTTGCGTATCCGCATTCCGTAATTGGTGCCAATTCCTGCTTTGTTTGTCGGGGACTATTGTGAAGCAACAGATTTAGCGGTTTTCACAAAAAAGTGTAGTCTTCCAAGATGTGGCTCACTAAACTAGTCGCATTTTCCTCCTCGGGAACCAGAGAACCCATTTCTGCGCCGTCCTCTCAGAGAAAGTTTCGCCTCCTGTAAAAAATTTTCTCGTGGTCTCTGCAGCACTGGATCCTCGATTAAACTCGCACCGGAGAATGTGTCAGAAGTGTTCACTTTACTCTAATTGGCACTCCATACTGAGCAGGCTCGAAATTGGCCACAACAGACTGCTGGCAGCACGTAAGTTCCTATTCGCAGTAATCAAAATCCAGACTGAAGAAAACAATTCGACAACGAAGAAAACAAAGGCTTTACAATGGAATGGTGCCAAAGCAATGAAGCACTGTACAAGCTTAAGTACTGACCTAATATTTTAATAGCTACGTTAAACATCGACAATCTCCAGTCTTGCGCCATCTTGCTTAATGTGCTGGATACCGCTGCGCCACATCGTTAATTCAAAACGTGTCGGAAGTTGCGTCGCGATCCAAAGGACTAGTATCCAGCCTTCAGTAAAAACTGCGAAGACGGGTTATAAGAACATACGAAGGAGGGACTTCCAGCGATACGCTGCATGCAATGTGAGATATTAAAATTCCGGAGGGGGTTATATTGCAGCTGCCGGTGTGCGAGCGTGTAGGAGGCGTGCGCAATTGCCAGCCGGGCTCCAGGTTCCAGGTTCCAGGTTCCAGGCTCCAGGCTCCAGGCACCTGCCCGCGGCACAAAGGGCGTGTGCGGCACCGCCGCCGCCAGAGGCCGCCCCCGCGCCGCCCCCGCAGCAGGCCCCGCCGCCCCCGGCGACATCGATTTGCCGGCTTTGTGCCGCCCCTCTTTGTCCCCGAAACTCGCACCACTCCTCCAGACAGCGGCGGGGGGCGGGGGGTGGGGGGGGGGTGGAGGTCCCACCGCTACCTCTGAGCGGAACTGCTCTCTTCCGCGATTACTGCACACTCTCTCCTCGCTGATCGTGCAGGTGTGTGAACTTGCCGCCGAGTTAAGTAACTCGTTCCCCGCTGACTGACGCCACTGTTCCTCAACATAAATAATAAGTAAATAACAGTACATAAACCCTTATTTACTAGGCTGGCCACACAAACTGCAATTGCTCTTTGACCTCGCCAATCAGCCTCCCTCCTCTTCCGTCAATGTACACTACATGCCATTAAAACTGCTACACCAAGAAGAAATGCAGATGATAAACGGATATTCATTGGACAAATATACACTCCTGGAAATTGAAATAAGAACACCGTGAATTCATTGTCCCAGGAAGGGGAAACTTTATTGACACATTCCTGGGGTCAGATACATCACATGATCACACTGACAGAACCACAGGCACATAGACACAGGCAACAGAGCATGCAGAATGTCGGCACTAGTACAGTGTATATCCACCTTTCGCAGCAATGCAGGCTGCTATTCTCCCATGGAGACGATCGTAGAGATGCTGGATGTAGTCCTGTGGAACGGCTTGCCATGCCATTTCCACCTGGCGCCTCAGTTGGACCAGCGTTCGTGCTGGACGTGCAGACCGCGTGAGACGACGCTTCATCCAGTCCCAAACATGCTCAATGGGGGACAGATCCGGAGATCTTGCTGGCCAGGGTAGTTGACTTACACCTTCTAGAGCACGTTGGGTGGCACGGGATACATGCGGACGTGCATTGTCCTGTTGGAACAGCAAGTTCCCTTGCCGGTCTAGGAATGGTAGAACGATGGGTTCGATGACGGTTTGGATGTACCGTGCACTATTCAGTGTCCCCTCGACGATCACCAGTGGTGTACGGCCAGTGTAGGAGATCGCTCCCCACACCATGATGCCGGGTGTTGGCCCTGTGTGCCTCGGTCGTATGCAGTCCTGATTCTGGCGCTCACCTGCACGGCGCCAAACACGCATACGACCATCATTGGCACCAAGGCAGAAAGGAACTCTCATCGCTGAAGACGACACGTCTCCATTCGTCCCTCCATTCACGCCTGTCGCGACACCACTGGAGGCGGGCTGCACGATGTTGGGGCGTGAGCGGAAGACGGCCTAACGGTGTGCGGGACCGTAGCCCAGCTTCATGGAGACGGTTGCGAATGGTCCTCGCCGATACCCCAGGAGCAACAGTGTCCCTAATTTGCTGGGAAGTGGCGGTGCGGTCCCCTACGGCCCAGTCCCAGGTCGACGGGCACGTGCACCTTCCGCCGACCACTGGCGACAACATCGATGTACTGTGGAGACCTCACGCCCCACGTGTTGAGCAATTCGGCGGTACGTCCACCCGGCCTCCCGCATGCCCACTATACGCCCTCGCTCAAAGTCCGTCAACTGCACATACGGTTCACGTCCACGCTGTCGCGGCATGCTACCAGTGTTAAGGACTGCGATGGAGCTCCGTATGCCACGGCAAACTGGCTGACACTGACGGCGGCGGTGCACAAATGCTGCGCAGCTAGCGCCATTCGACGGCCAACACCGCGGTTCCTGGTGTGTCCGCTGTGCCGTGCGTGTGATCATTGCTTGTACAGCCCTCTCGCAGTGTCCGGAGCAAGTATGGTGGGTCTGACACACCGGTGTCAATGTGTTCTTTTTTCCATTTCCAGGAGTGTATTATACTATAACTGACATGTGATTACATTTTCACCCAATCTGAGTGCTTAGATCCTGAGAAATCAGTACCCAGAACAACCACCTCTGGCCGTAATAACGGCCTTGATACGCCTGGGCATTGAGTCAAACAGAGTTTGGATGGCGTGTACAGGTACAGCTGCCCACGCAGCTTCAACACCATACCACAGTTCATGAAGAGTAGTGACTGGCGGATTGTGACGAGCCAGTTGCTCGGCCACCATTGACCATACGTTTTCAGTTGGTGAGAGATCTGGAGAATGTACTGGTCAGGGCAGCAGTCGAACATTTTCTGTATCCAGAAAGGCCCGTACAGGACCTACAACATGCGGTCGTGCGTTATCCTGCTTAAATGTAGGGTTTCGCAGGGATCGAATGAAGGGTAGAGCCACGGTTCGTAACACACCTGAAATGTAACGTCCAACTGTTAAATGTGCCGTCAATGCGAACAAGAGGTGACCGAGACGTGTAACCAATGGCATCCCATACCGTCACGCCGGGTGATACGCCAGTATGGCGATGACGAATACACGCTTCCAATGTGCGTTCACCGCGATGTCGCCAAACACAGATGCGACCATCATGAAGCTGTAAACAGAACCTGGATTCATCCGAAAAAATGACGTTTTGCCATACGTGCACCCAGGTTTGTCGTTGAGTACACCATCGCAGGCGCTCCTGTCTGTGATGCAGCGTCAAGAGTAACCGCAGCCATGGTCTCCGAGCTGATAGTCCATGCTGCTGTGACCGTCCGGAGTGGCCGTGCGGTTCTAGGCGCTACAGTCTGGAACCGAGCGACCGCTACGGTCGCAGGTTCGAATCCTGCCTCGGGCATGGATGTGTGTGATGTCCTTAGGTTAGTTAGGTTTAATTAGTTCTAAGTTTTTGGCGACTGATGACCTCAGAAGTTAAGTCGCATAGTGCTCAGAGCCATTTTGAGCCATTTTTTGAAGCCATAAATGCTGCTGCAAACGTCGTCGAACAGTTCGTGCAGATGGTCGTTATCTTGCAAACGCCCCCATCTGTTGACTCAGGGATCGAGACGTGGCTGCATGATCCGTTACAACCATGCGGATAAGATGCCTGTCATCTCGACTGCTAGTGATACGAGGCCGTTGGGATCCAGCACGGCGTTCCTTATTACCCTCCTGAACCTACCGATTCCATATTCTGCCAACAGTCATTGGATCTCGACCAACGCGAGCAGCAATGTCGCGATACGATAAACCGCACTCGCGATATGCTACAATCCGACCTTTATCAAAGTTGGAAACGTGATGGTACGCATTTCTCTTCCTTACACGAGGCATCACATCAACGTTTCACCAGGCAACGCCGGTCAACTGCTGTTTGTGTATGAGAAAGCGATTGGAAACTTTCCTCATGTCAGTACGTTGTAGGTGTCGCCACCGGCGCTAACGTTGTGTGAATGCTCTGAAAATCATTTGCATATCACAGCATCTTCTTCCTGTCGGTTAAATTTCGCGTCTGTAGCACGTCGTCTTCGTGGTGTAGCAATTTTAATGGGCAGTAGTGTATTTTCCAGCTATATTTGGAGCCAAAAACGCTGGCGGTCGAGTTTGGGTTAGTTCTGCGAACCTACATCACGCTTTCTCCGACAGCCAATGTGTGGTGTCACAGGTGGTAGGTGGTAGCCTTTAAATCGGCCGCGGTCCGTTAGTATACGTCGGACCCGCGTGTCGCCACTATCAGTGATTGCAGACCGAGCGCCGCCACACGGCAGGTCTAGAGAGACTTCCTAGCACTCGCCCCAGTTGTACAGCCGACTTTGCTAGCGATGGTTCACTGACAAATTACGCTCTCATTTGCCGAGACGATAGTTAGCATAGCCTTCAGCTACGTCATTTGCTACGACCTAGCAAGGCGCCATTACCAGTTACTATTGATGCTGTAAAAAATGTACCGTCAAGAGCGATGTTCACCATTTATGGATTAAAGTTAAGTATTCCACAGCTACGTCCTTTTTTGCTAGTCTAATTTCCTTGACCTGTTCCCGACCTCACGCCAGCCTGCGTGAACTAAAACGCGTGCCTTTCGGCTTCCTCTCATACCGGGTTGGCTCTCTTGCCAATCCACAACACAATGAGCGTTCAGTAACATTCTGAGCGCTCTGCTGTGAATGTCGTATCCAATGCGAGCATTAAACGTGATCGCAGCGAGTTATTTAGTTAATTCTTATTCCATTCGTTCCGAGTTATCATGACTGATGGTGGTGGTAAGCAACGAATTCCACACGAGCAAGTGAGAGACATAATTTGCAGGATGTACGCTTACATCAAGGTGCGTGCTCGTACAGCAACTGCCGCTTGGAAGCAGCAACAATGTAGTCTCCATCCGTTTCTCGATCTGCACGAGCCCCCCCCCCCCCCCTCGTTCGTAGATCGGACTGTAGTCCTATGGTACTCACATCCTTTCTGATCGTCAATTCATATCAGCCGTGGCTTCCCTTGTCTGTTGCCTCTAATGCCTTCTTCGGTCACCTTCCTGGTGATCTGGCTTTCTCGACGTACCTGTACCACTTCAGGCCCCCCTTTTTAATCTTAGCCACAATGTCAACTCCTGCAATTCGAGATTTTACTACAATCGTCTCCACCCTTCACTGGTCCAAAAATGTCTCACGACAGCATTCTCAAATGTGAGATACTTTCTTTCTATGTTCTGTGTTGGGGTCCAGGTTTCTGCTTCATATGGGACGACAGATTGTATTACTGACCCGTAGGTCCTAATCTTCGTGAATCTCAACAAAAACCAGGACTTCAGCAGCTTATATTGCAGCCTGTCTTCTGCTTGAATTCTTGCTATTATTTCCTGGTCCATCTAATTCCTTTCATTGATTACTGCCCCAAGATATCTGAATTATTTAAGCCTTTTAAACATTTTTACCATCCACATCTAAAAGACTGTCATCGTTCTCTCTGCTCACTGCGAGGTATTCGGTCTGCTCCCATGACCTCTTCCATTAACGCTATGAAACAGAAAACTACATCATCCGCATAGGACAGGGTGTTGATCGTTCTAGTCAGCTGAATTCTTGTCTGCAGGCTTGGTACCTTGCTCAGTGCTCTTTTCAGAAACAAGCAAACATATGGGGTCTGGGAGAGGGTTGGGGTGGGGGGCGGGGGGCGGGAGGCAGAGTTCCGGGATCAGCCTGCCGCTGTGGCCGAGCGGTTCTAGGCGCTTCAGTCTGGAACAGCGCGAGCGCTACGGTCGCAGGTTCGAATCCTGCCTCGGGCATGGATGTGTGTGATGTGCTTAGGTTAGTTAGGTTTAAGTAGTTCTAAGTTCTAGGGGACTGATCACCTCAGAAGTTAAGTCCCACAGTGCTCAGAGCCATTTGAACCATTTGAACAGGGAGGAACAAGGAGGCGTTAACAGAATCAGAGTATGCGCTGATATGAAACTTCCTGGCGGATTAAAACTGTGCGCCGGACCGAGGCTCGATCTCGGGACCATTGCCTTTCGCGGGCAAGTGTTCTACGATCTGAGCTACCCAAGCACGATTCACGACCCGACCTCACAGCTTCAGTTCTGCCAGTACCTAGTCTCCTACCTTCCAAACTTCACAGAAGCTCTTCTGCGAACCTTGCAGAATTAGCACTTCTGGAAGAAAGGATATTGCCCAGACATGGCTTAGGCACAGCCTGGGGGATGTTTCCAGAATGAGATGTTCACTCTGCAGCGGAGTGTGAGCTGATATGAAACTTCCTGGCAGATTAAAACTGTGTGCCGGACCGAGAGCCGAACTCGGGACCTTTGCCTTTCGCGGGCAAGTGCTCTACCACTTGTTATCACTTGGTAGAGCACTTTCGAGGAAGCGTTACTTAAGAAATCACGCAGGCTTGGTTATTTCCGAGGACTTTTACTCTGAGAAGCGTACCATTGTATGAATTCCTAATTAATGGGCTAGATATTTCGTCGCAAAGTTTCCGTGTTGGACGACAAAAGACTAAAATATGGTTGTTCGGCGTTCGGAAGAATCTGTGGAAAGGGAGAAAATGCCTTGGTATCGAGAAAATGATTCGCCTTCTGCAGTTATGAGGGAGGGGAGCCGAGCTTTGCTGGAAAGCCAGTGGTGGAGAGAATGAAGTCTTCCGTTTTGAGCGCCCGTGTTTGACGGTCGCTTTAGTATCAACTTCTGTTGGTACAGACGGACTTGCTGTCTTTGCTCTCAGGAGATTTTATGGTGAGAACGGTTAGGCACTGTACTGTTGCGAACTTACGTGATTCTGGACTTCGTCTCCGGGTGGGGAGCAGTCATTGAGTATGTAGCGTTCAGTGATTCAGAGCACTTCGTCTATACTCACGTAGAGACGTTATTTGAATTCTGTCCTCTTGGCTGGGAGCTCGCGTTCCTTGTCTGTAGAACACAGAGAGGAGAAGACAGCATCAGATCTTAATAGTCAGAGGACCACCTTCTGCCGTCCTAATTTTTGAAAGATTTTTTTATTTTGTGGCTAGAGTATTTCCACCGTCGCAGACGTGTACGAGAACCATCGCTCCGACGCATCGGACGCAGTACATATGGTGATATTGCTAATTGCTTCGGCTTATTAGGGCTATAAGGCTAAACAGCTGTGATCACGTAAGTTTTATTTCCACTGAGGTTGCAGACCACTGTAGATCATCTTTGAAAGTATTGTCTTCTAGTGTTTGGTACGTAGACGATGTTAGTCATCTCGCGTTATTTATGTTAGATCGCGTAGCCATAGAAAAGGAGCAGATTTGAGCTATTGATCAGTAACATTAGTTAGGAAATTCATTTGTGTCTCTTTATGTCCATTGGACATTGATGTATAAACATTTGCAATATATAAAATGAAAAAAAAAAGTATAAGCAGACTCAACATTTATCGTTTTGTAGTCACTGGTTCCCTTAACCATTCATTTATGAACTTTATATGTTAAAGAGCAACAAGGAGGAAATAATACCAACATTAAGAGATCCTAAGATCTGCTTCAGGGGGTAGTCAGACACGGCCAAATCTTCAGTTTCGCGTTCAGTATTTTCAGTTGCGCACATTCATTTCTACACGCACCTGGAGTAGCATCTTGGGCTATCAGAAAAACAGTGTTAGTCTGCCCCTTAACCGAATACACCGGTTGCTTTGGAGCCCATCATTGTTTAGGACTGGTACCACTTTGATGTACTGAATCAGTTGGATGTATGGGCTGACGTGAAGACTAATAAAATGGCAGGAAGGGGCTACCATGTTTGGACATGCCTCCCCCACTCCGAGAATGAAGTAACCAGATTTGTTGGAGTATACGTAAACATTGTCCAATTTGTCTACGTCGAATGGGGTACCGTTCGTGAGCAATTAAGCCGACAAAAAAACTGCGGACGTAGAAATATCCGAACAGGCAGGGCATGGAGGCGAGTGTCACACCTTGTCAAAGACGGCTGCTTTCAAATCCTGTCAGAGAATGTGGATCCATCTTAATCAGTTTCCTAGCGAACACTACGAAGGGAACTCCATTCAATGAAAGTTTAAGGTCAAGTAGCTTGCAAAAGGTCGTTGCTAACAGTGGAACGTAATTCCGCCTGACTTCTGCGGGCGTTTTTTTCGGGGTCATGAGTCTTCTGACTGGTTTGATGCGGACAGCCATGAATTCCTCTCAATATCTCTCCTGTGCTAACCTCTTCATCTCAGAGTAGCACTCGCAAATTACGTCTTCAGTTATATGCTGGATGTATTCCAACCCATGTCTTCCTCTCTAGTTTTTACCCTCTACAGCTCCCTCTAGTACCATGGAAGTCATTCCCTATGCCTTAACAGATGTCCTATCATCCTGTGTGTTTTCCACATACTCTTTTTCTCTCCGATTCTGCGCAAAACCTACTCATTCCTTACCTTATCGGTCCACCTTATTTTCAACATTCGTCTGTAGCACCACATCTCAAGTGCTTCGAGTCTCTTCTGTTCCGGTTTTCCCACAGTCCATGTTTCACTACCATACAATTTCTGTACTCCAGACATACTTCCTCAGGAATTTCTTCCTCAAATTAAGGCCTATGTTTGATACTAGTAGACTTCATTTGATCAGCAATGCCCTTTTTGCATTGCTAGTCTGCTTTTGATGTCCTCCTTACTACGTTCGTCATTGGTTATTTTGGTGCCTAGGTAGCAGAATTCCTCAGCTTCATGTACTTCGTGACCATCAATCCTGATGTTAAGTTTCACGTTGTTCTCATTTCTGCTACTTCTCATTACTTTCGTCTTTCCTCGATTTAGTCTCAGTCCATATTCTGTACTCATTACATTGTTCATTCCATTCACCAGAGCATGTAATTCTTTTTCACTTTCGCTCAGTGTAGCAATGTCATCAGCGAATCGTATCACTGATATCCTTTCACCTTGAATTTTAATTCCATTTCGAAACCTTTCTTTTATTTCCATCATTGCTTCTTCGATGTACAGTTTGAACAGTAGCGGTGAAAGACTACATACCTGTCTTACACCCTTTATAATCCGAGCACTTTGTTCTTGGCAGTCCACTCTTATTATTACCTCTTGGCTCTCGTATATATTGTATATTACCCGTCTCTCCCTACAGCTTACCACTATTTTTCTCAGAATTTCGAACATCTTGCACCATTTCACATTGTCGATCGCTTTTTCCAGATCGACAGATCCTATGAACATGTCTTGATTTTTCTTTAGTATTGCTTCCATTATGAACCGCAACGTCAGAATTGCCACTCTCGTGCCTTTACCTTTTCTAAAGCCAAACTTATCGTCATCTAGCACACCCTCAATTTTCTTTTCCATTCTTCTGTATATTATTCTTGTCAGTAACTTAGATGCATGAGCTGTTAAGCTGATTGTGCGATAATTCTCGCACTTGTCAGAGGTTTTAGAAATTCTGATGGAGTGTTATCTGTCCCTTCTGCCTTATTTGATCTTAAGTCCTCCAGAGGGCCTATCATCACAGAAACTGGACAGCAGCTGATGGTAGTATTGTGGCACCTCAGTTACAAATCGTGCAAGGCGTCAAGAGCACTGAGGGTGCAATTAGACGTTTAACTCGCAATGCGTGTGTGGTGGGTGTAGTTCAGGCCGGAGGTAGTCCTGTTATAAAGGCACATTTGCATGCCGAGCGTGAGCTTCCTCGGAAACTCGAAATATTAATTAAATAAATAATCAATGACAAATAAATAAAGCCTATGGCACACAACTGCAGCGCTGTGTCGCTGATAAAACAAAAGCACAATTACGTTACTCTTATGTTTGATTAGAAAGGGGTGAGCTCTGGTAGAAGTGGTGCGAGAAGCACGTATTTTATTTTATTGTCTGGCACACCGCCATATTTCATGTTATAGAAGAATACTGCGAGTTGCAACCAGACTAGGCACTCGATTCTGTAAAGAATTTATATTTATAAAAGTAAGTAGGATTATGAACTGTAGGTTTATTCATTGAATATATCTGATTTAACTACTGTGTAACTTTTTTATGTTTAGTAGACAATCACCTCCGTACGACGTTTTGGCATGGCTGGCAAATTATTGTAATATTGAGATTTAGATTATGAGTCCGCACCTACCGCAGCAGTCTTTGGAAACGATTTAATTACGAAGTCCGATTATTTCAGTTTTATTTCACGGTCAACTACGAGTAACATTGCCTTTACGAAAAAGCCATTGTCAAGCCTCTGATACCGAATAATTAAACGTCCACGTTCCAGATAAGCAAATATCAATTACAATTACAATCACCATCATACAGATAGAATAATTAATATTTAAACAATATATTTTTATTTTATTTATTTTATATTGGCGACTGCGTGTCGGACTTGTTATTTTGTCATTTGTTACATGGTTCTCTTTGTTTCATGTGAAAAATCAACTTTCTGGACCTGGACGTGAATGTATGAGAGATAACAAAAAAATCTGAAGATATTTTCCAATTCTAAAATTTTGCGGGAAGACGCAATGAAACTTCCAGCAAAATAAGGTAAGACGCAGCATCTTTGCATTAGCAGGCTTGACCAGACGTATAATTCAGTGTATTAGCTTTTCAGTAGATTCTGTAGTGTTTCTTTCGTGCATAACAGTTTTCAGTGATAAATTTCATTCTCAGTACTTTTCCTTAAACAATAACGTATGCAACAATACCAATACACGAGTGTACAATATGGCCGACTTCTGTACGATACGTAGTAACATGGACAGCAGCCATTACCAATAATCTCAAATTCAGTTTATATTTTTAAATTAACAGACAGCCATTGTTGCTACGAGCGATTCATGCTCAACTGCATTTTATTTTAAAATCAGTGTCAAATATTTTCTTGAAACATATATCACGTGTGGCATGGTAATAACTAGAAATCAATACGCAAAAATGGAACAGGAAAGACGCACTATTCAGACGCAATCCGACTCGGACGAGAGACAAATGTTAGAAAATGACTTTACGACAGCAACCGGTAGTGACGATTTATCAAACATTGACGCAAGTGTTGACGGAAATTTTGGCAATAGGCCGTCCACTACAAAAATTTCAAAGTCTCAGTCAGAGCCCATGTTGATGCATGACGTCACGTCTAATGACGCGACGGGGGCACAGACCTTGCAAACAGTAAACATTGCCGACATGTTACAAATGCTAATGAAACAAAACGCAGAAAATATGGCATACTTAAGGAAACAGAACGCCGAAAACATGGCAACCTTACAGACACAAAATGACGCAATTAAATCTGACCTCATAGCACTCAAGACAGGTAATGACACTTTATGTAAACGTGTGGAACTTATAGACGCCACACTGACCAAACAGGTGACTGAACTCAGTACTAAATTTTCCCAGCTTAATACGAGACAAGAAAAGACTACAACTGACGTAGCACTTTTACAGATACAAGTAAAAAACCTTAATGTCACGTGTGAAGTTCTTACTGAACAAATTCAAACATATCCTTCAGTACATGACAACCTTGAAAAACGAATTACTGACGTACAGAATAAATTTGACAATGTTGAACAACACCTGACTGACATCTTACAATCTGATCCCACAGCTCATTTTCAAAATATTAATAAAGAATTTCATGATTGGGTAGTGAACAAAGACAAACATTTTGATAGATGCTTACGTGAAAATTTACCAACAATTGTGCACGACTCCGTAGCGCAATACATTACTAATAACAAACAGCTGATCAGTGACGCAGTACAATCCGTCACTGCACCCATGAGACAATTCACCGATCGACCACAGTCTGAATGTAACGAAAATATCAGTCAAAATGCACAGTTCAGGAACCAATATACATTCGAGTATGACACACACATACCGCACACGACAAACACACAAGAACAAAACACACCACGACTACAACACATACCACGATGTGCAAACACAAACACAAGCTATTATCATGGTAAACCACAGCAACATTATCGTAATTACTCGCCAGCTGAACATACCAGTAATTACAGTGGAATAAATCCATATCACAATGCGAAGGAAGAAGAAAGCTTAATGAAACACAGGCAATTTTAGATTTTTATCCCAGAAAAACGAACCATTCATCCGGTGATTTTTCTTAAATCTTTTAGTAACGCATTTCCACGCACTTGGAGTGACCGGAAAAAGATTTCATGGGTACTCAGAGTGGCAGATTCAACGTGCTCTCCGCCCAACCACTGCAGCACAACCTGTAGAGATGGATGAAGTCACGAGGGAGGACGTAGGCACTGCATTTATTCCATACACAGGCGCACTCTCGGGGAAAATCACCCGCATTCTGAAGAAACACCGGGTCGGAACTGTGTTTTGTCCTCCAAATAAAACTCGTGCACTGGTGGGGAGCGCCAAAGATGACCTCGGTTTGAGGAAGGCCGGCGTGCACCAGATTCCGTGTCAATGTGGCAAGTCGTATATTGGTCAGACGATGCGTACCGTCGAGGATCGATGCCGTGAACACCAGAGGCACACTCGACTGATGTATGCGAGCAAGTCGGCGGTCGCTGAACATTGTTTGTCGGAAAATCACGCCATGGAGTATGACTGCACGAGGATTCTGGTACAGACGTCGAGATACTGGGACAGCGTTGTTAGAGAGGCCATCGAAATTCGCACCAATGACGACCTCATAAACCGGGACTGTGGCTATAATCTTAGCAAGGCTTGGGAACCAGCGATCGGGTTAATCAAGAGTAAATCGAGCAGACGTATAGTTGTGACGACCACGGCGGACAGAGCCATCACACCGACGTCATCTCAGACGCCGTCGCAATCTGTTCCACCGCGCGACCGTGGCGCTGGGCGCGGACGGCGGAGAGAGCGCGCCGCGGGCGGAGGGTATTTAAATCGGCCGCCGCCGCGACCGAACCCAGTTCCCTCTGAGCAGCCATAGCGTACGGATCTCCGTGCCGGCACGTTCACAGGAGCTCAGTCCGTCAGTTCACCTGATGATGGCGACATGTTTGATCGCCGAAATATTGTGCCCGTTGGACACTATAGACCGGCAGCATACCCGTGGATATTTTGATTTCATATATTGTCGGATACAGCCAAGGCGATGCAGCTGTCTGGGCATACAGTCAAGCTGACGCATGTACCACGTACAGTGAGTTTGAGCGTGCTTTTCTGAACAAATTCTGGTCGCAATCCGTCCAGGAGCGACTCAGAAGACAAATTTTAGAACCTGAAACTTTTAACAGTAAAAATGGCAACTTACGCAGATATTTTGAAAAATACTTGAACATGGGACACTTTTTAGACGAACCAGTCGCAACGCGTGATATACTCCGTGCGTTGAAGGCCAAATTGCCTTTCAACATTAAAGAAAAACTCCTACATATCCCGGATGACGATTCAGATTATTTTTTAACAGCCTTAGATTCGGTTGACATGTTACTTGAAGATCAGCGCTTCGCGCGGCAAAACAGCAGCCACGATGTTTACACTAGTGGTATGCAAAACATGCAGACTTGCCAACTCAATTCTGGCGCGCCCACAGTTGGATACGCGGTACAGCAAAAACAGCAAACTCACATGCCGTTTCAATACGAAAATCAAAATCAACACGCGTATTCCTATACAAACAATAGTTACAACAGTAATAACACTTCATGCGGCAATCCATACAAAAGGCACCGCGGTAATAACTACAACGGTAACAACGGATACAAAGGCAACAACAAAAACACAAACAGAAATAGAAATAATAATAACTACGAGCCAAGACAGCATCAAGGTTGGACTCGTAGCGATCAATACTTTCATTCAAACACTGCTATACCACAGCAGCCACCAGGACAAAATTGGAGCATACCTTACGACCGACAGGTAAGTCATAATGCGCAACAGCAACAACAACTGCAAAAGTTTGGAGATCACAACAGGCAATATCCGAATGTGAATATAATAGAAGTGACACCTGATACACAACCTCAATCTCTGTCAGTACCCAATACAAATGCTAACCCAACAAACTAGAAACAGTCACTTCTATGCCCCGGGTTGTGGCTGAAGAATTCTTGGGGGGCGACTTCAATGTTAATCAGTTATTTGACACCACCATTGAACAACAAAATATTGATTGGCCTAATAATTCTAAACAAAAACTACCTGTTTTGTTTATAAGATACAACCACAATGAGAATATATCAGATGAACTTTTGCAAGACAGTACACAATGTCGTTCAAACACAAATGAAATTGTTTTAGCCTCTACTACTGGTGTAGTAGGTGGGATTCCAACTACTATTATCTTAGATACAGGTGCAGCTGTGAGCGTTTTGTCTTTTATTTTCTATAAAAAGATGTGTGAATTGGAACCTGTGCCTGAGTTTCCTGCCCAAAACTGTAAAATAACTACTGCACTAGGTAATAAGTCATGTAGGGTTACGAAGCAAGTTTTTGTAAACATTAAAATAGGTAATGGAACCGTACAATGGCCATTCCTGGTTGTACAAAACCTTGTGACAAATTGCATATTAGGAATAGATATTATGAGCGAGAAGGACTCTATTATAGACTTCTCCAAAGGTAAATGTATTTTAAATGATAAAGGCAGTGTAATTATTATTGATTTGGACAGGAGAACTCTAAAGCATGACAAACACTGTACAGGATACAAGGTTCAGTTAGAACTTGACAATGACATTCAAGATATGCAAACACACTCATCTGACACAGAGCTAATGGACTTGAAAACATTGCTTGATCATAAGATAAGTGAAGCTACAGCTCTCAGTGTACATGAACGTATAAAACTACAGGAAGTGTTATCCAAATATTTACAAGTTTTTACCAAACGATTAGGTGTTATTAACACGTATGTATACAAGATTGAAGTTAAGCCTCACAAGATATTCTACCACAAGACATATAACGTACCGTTATCTCAACGACCTGCTGTGTGGCAAGAATTAAAACAAATGTTAGACTGGAAGGTCATTGAACCATCCACCTCACCTTATTGTAGTCCTCTACTTGTTGTCAAAAAATCAAATGGAAGCATTAGGTTAGTGTTAGACGCACGAGCAATTAATGAAATAATTTTACCGGTTCACACAAAACCCGAAAATTTAGAAGAGCAATTACAGAAATTTCTAGATGCAAAATATTTTTCCACAATAGATCTCGCTAATTCGTTTTGGCAGGTGGGTACCACTCCTGATTCACGGAAATATACTGCATTTATGTTCGGGGGGCGAACCTATCAGTTTTGTGTTCTACTTTTCGGACTGAATGTCAGCTCTGGGGTATTCATTACAGCCCTGGATACTGTGCTTGGCGACGATTTAGTTGAGACAGTCACACACTATGTAGATGATATACTGATAGCTACACAGTCTTGGAAGGAACACGTTGACACACTTCAAAGAATTTTAGAAAAATACGCACACCGAGATCTTAGAGCATTTCATGCTGAATAATGTCAAAGTCATACCCATCAAAATATTGCTAAGCAACTCGAAAAACTCTGTTGTTACAACACAGATAATAAGTAGTGTAGAAATTTTCTTTTCAGCGGTTCCAGAGTCGCAGTTGAAGGCAGAAGAATTCTTCTTTCAGCGCGCGCCACCACCTGGAAGACGGAATATCAAAATAAAATTTATGATTACATAGCAGTGAATGATATATTAATTTTTCACGGAACATTTGTTATTGTAGGTACCACTGACTTGGTATGACACCTGACGAACCGACAGACGTCATCTGTGAAGCGATCTTTTACTTTGAGAAATAGATTAGACGCACATCTCTCAACACGAAAAGCATCTATCAGTAGTCAAGGCCACACAGACACTCTACACACACGCACAAAACGCGAGGAATCGAACATTTTTTCTCTCTTACTATTTTGAATATTTATTGAGTAGTGAAAACGCCTGGTCTTGCCTACTGATGTAATGAATGTTGTGTCTAACCTATCTTAATTTCAGATGACATCACGTGACACAATGTAATAACCTATAGCTATGTAATGATGATGCAAACATGTTTATGTGCAACTATATTATGTTTATGCTAAGAAAATATGTGACATGTGTATGTATAATTACTTATTTTTTTAACTGATGTATCATGTAACTGTTACTATGTAAAAAAATTTGAACAAAACGAGTGCCAAAAAGACATTGCATAGTGAACCTCTGTTCACGGACATTAACGAACATTACTAACTCTGCAACTACGCAGAAACCTATGTGAAAGAAACGGTTAATGCCATTCATTATGCAGCGTATCTATGTAAACGCAATGAATGATTTCTTTGATTAATAACTACGAACATTTAGGTGAGCTATATTCAGCAAAAAACTGAAAATGTGAAGGGCATAATTCGTGCATCGTCTAGTGACATTACTACAGTACCTAACTTCAAGATGTTAACTGGATTAAATGGACACAAGGTGCCTGTCCAGAAAACAACACGACGGGTGGAAGAATTTTGGTTGGAACTTCAGGGAATGAAATGTTCTCGAAATGTGACGGACACTCTTACCTGGACTGTCCAAGGATCGACGCCAGCTATGTGCCGTCCGAGGTTCTGCAACCAAGCTTCCACGGAATGTAAAAAACGAACTGCACGTGGACCAATTACTCGACGTGTCACGTCTGATCTGTAATAAGCAATGCTTTTAGTCACAACGAACTGCATCACAACGACTATAATGGAAATGGGAAATGGACACGCTTATGTATTAATCACGTTGTTATACAACGATGTTACTGTGATCAAAAAAACTTTACCACGACGATACTAACCTGTAAAAAATTATTGTGCAGCAGATGAATATGAACTGTAATAACGACACGATGTGTATAGGTCAACGCACCTGAAACATACGGACATTTTTCTTTGAAGTATTTCAAAACAATACTATGTAACTAAGAACATTCAACAATCTAAGTTGTATTGTGTTATAACAAATATTGTAAATTTAAAACTAAGTTACCTGTCATAGAATGTAGTCTTCATATGTAGTCTTGGTTGAATATTTTCTTTGTGCAACGATTGAGAATCGCGTGCACATGAACAATATGAACTGCAATACTGTGCCGCGTGATCTAACTGTACGATATAACGGCAGTGCCGGAGTCACACAGACGCTTCTGCGCATGCGCGCACTCTATCTGCCAACATAAGAACTTTTACGGCGCACCCGCGTCATTCAAATTTTGTATATAATGTGTATAATGTGTATAATGTAGGTCATGTAAATAGTTGTAGATAACTTAGATTTTCTTGTGCCTTTAGGTGAATTGCTCGCCTGCAGGTGTGTCCTTTCGCCTCGCAATTCAGGGGGCAATATAAAGGCACATTTGCATGCCGAGCGTGAGCTTCCTCGGAAACTCGAAATATTAATTAAATAAATAATCAGTGACAAATAAATAAAGCCTATGGCACACAACTGCAGCGCTGTGTCGCTGATAAAACAAAAGCACAATTACGTTACTCTTATGTTTGATTAGAAAGGGGTGAGCTCTGGTAGAAGTGGTGCGAGAAGCACGTATTTTATTTTATTGTCTGGCACACCGCCATATTTCATATTATAGAAGAATACTGCGAGTTGCAACCAGACTAGGCACTCGATTCTGTAAAGAATTTATATTTATAAAAGTAAGTAGGATTATGAACTGTAGGTTTATTCATTGAATATATCTGATTTAACTAACTGTGTAACTTTTTTATGTTTAGTAGACAATCACCTCTGTACGACGTTTTGGCATGGCTGGCAAATTATTGTAATATTGAGATTTAGATTATGAGTCCGCACCTACCGCAGCAGTCTTTGGAAACGATTTAATTACGAAGTCCGATTATTTCAGTTTTATTTCACGGTCAACTACGAGTAACATTGCCTTTACGAAAAAGCCATTGTCAAGCGTCTGATACCGAATAATTAAACGTCCACGTTCCAGATAAGCAAATATCAATTACAATTACAATCACCATCATACAGATAGAATAATTAATATTTAAACAATATTTTTATTTTATTTATTTTATACTGTGATGCTTGCGGTGTGCATGAACGACGATGCTTACTCGACATTCTCGGTCCATGTGTTATCCTTTTTCTATTCTTTCACGCTGAATATTCACTGAAGACTTTTGTTCAAGAAGACAACAGCACTGTTCACAGGGCTGCAAGTTTTCGTCTCTGATCTGACGTACACTCTGGCCCGTATGGCTAATTGACCGACCCGCTAAATCTAGAGATTTTAATTCCACAGAAAATGTCTGTGACTTTTTGGAGCAGCTGGTGAATCGTAGCATACAACGTTTCCCATACTTTTTAGCTGTACGAAGTTTAATCATCAGTGGTTCAACTGGATATGGTACACAGGAGAAATCTTGTAGGCCTGTGGCGTTTCCTTCAGTCTTGCAGTGAGGTATTCAACTGAAAGTTTCTCAAAAGGGTGATATTAAATAGCAGTTCTCAATGTAAATGAAGTCACATAAATTAACTATCGTGACAAAGAGGCAAGTGTTGTGGACTGGCAAGACAGCCAATCCACTAGGAGGAAGCCGAAAGGCACGCGTTTAAGCTCACGCAGGCTGGCGTGAGGTCTGGAACAGTTAAAGGAATTGATACTAGCAAAAATAGTACGTATCTATTGGAATACTTAACTTTAATCCATAATTGGTGAACATCGCTCTTGACGGTACATGTTTTACAGCATCAATAGTAACTGGTAATGGCGCCTTGCTAGGTCGTAGCAAATGACGTAGCTGAAGGCTATGCTAACTATCGTCTCGGCAAATGAGAGCGTAATTTGCCAGTGAACCATCGCTAGCAAAGTCGGCTGTACAACTGGGGCGAGTGCTAGGAAGTCTCTCTAGACCTGCCGTGTGGCGGCGCTCGGTCTGCAATCACTGATAGTGGCGACACGCGGGTCCGACGTATACTAACGGACCGCGGCCGATTTAAAGGCTACCACCTAGCAAGTGTGGTGTCTGGCGGTGACACCACAGCAAGCCACTTTGATGATGGCCAAAATTTCTTTTCTCGCACAAACTTCCGTAGTTATAACTGGAATTTTACCTTTTGTGGTCCATCTTGTCATCCATTTTCTTATAATCGCGGCTGTATCATGCCTGTGAATAGGCTGGTAGGCGTGATTTTTCGACAGAGGTAATCTGTCAAAGCCACATAGTTCTCACGATAAAATATTACTTACATCAAGAAAATTATCAAATAAAATATTGAAACGTCCCCTTAGAAAAATTTATGAATTACTGTGCTGATAAACCTCTTACGTTATTTGATTTTCAAACAGCTGAGCAGATTTGAACGTACTCAGACATTTCTCTCTTTACTTATTCTGATCAACACTAAACTGACACACAACATTTTTAGCGCAACGCAATCTGACCTTCAACAATCCCTACAAAAGAATGGCCCTGACTGACAATAACTTATACCTTTCATGAATCACTTACCTCACAAAAATCTTCGTTACTCGAACTACTGCAATACAGCGAGCGCCAATACTGCCAGCTAAATAAAAGATTCTAGCTACTGAAGGCACTAACTACTGATAGGCATAGTTAGCAAATGAAAGATTTTTATAGAGAACAAACAATGTATTTACCTTAATAGTGTCATTATATATATATATATATATATATATATATATATATATATATATATATACACTCCTGGAAATTGAAATAAGAACACCGTGAATTCATTGTCCCAAGAAGGGGAAACTTTATTGACACATTCCTGGGGTCAGATACATCACATGATCACACTGACAGAACCACAGGCACATAGACACAGGCAACAGAGCATGCACAATGTCGGCACTAGTACAGTGTATATCCACCTTTCGCAGCAATGCAGGCTGCTATTCTCCCATGGAGACGATCGTAGAGATGCTGGGTGTAGTCCTGTGGAACGGCTTGCCATGCCATTTCCACCTGGCGCCTCAGTTGGACCAGCGTTCGTGCTGGACGTGCAGACCGCGTGAGACGACGCTTCATCCAGTCCCAAACATGCTCAAGGGGGGACAGATCCGGAGATCTTGCTGGCCAGTGTAGTTGACTTACACCTTCTAGAGCACGTTGGGTGGCACGGGATACATGCGGACGTGCATTGTCCTGTTGGAACAGCAAGTTCCCTTGCCGGTCTAGGAATGGTAGAACGATGGGTTCGATGACGGTTTGGATGTACCGTGCACTATTCAGTGTCCCCTCGACGATCACCAGTGGTGTACGGCCAGTGTAGGAGATCGCTCCCCACACCATGATGCCCGGTGTTGGCCCTGTGTGCCTCGGTCGTATGCAGTCCTGATTGTGGCGCTCACCTGCACGGCGCCAAACACGCATACGACCATCATTGGCACCAAGGCAGAAGCGACTCTCATCGCTGAAGACGACACGTCTCCATTCGTTCCTCCATTCACGCCTGTCGCGACACCACTGGAGGCGGGCTGCACGATGTTGGGGCGTGAGCGGAAGACGGCCTAACGGTGTGCGGGACCGTAGCCCAGCTTCATGGAGACGGTTGCGAATGGTCCTCGCCGATACCCCAGGAGCAACAGTGTCCCTAATTTGCTGGGAAGTGGCGGTGCGGTCCCCTACGGCACTGCGTAGGATCCTACGGTCTTGGCGTGCATCCGTGCGTCGCTGCGGTCCGGTCCCAGGTCGACGGGCACGTGCACCTTCCGCCGACCACTGGCGACAACATCGATGTACTGTGGAGACCTCACGCCCCACGTGTTGAGCAATTCGGCGGTACGTCCACCCGGCCTCCCGCATGCCCACTATACGCCCTCGCTCAAAGTCCGTCAACTGAACATACGGTTCACTTCCACGCTGTCGCGGCATGCTACCAGTGTTAAAGACTGCGATGGAGCTCCGTATGCCACGGCAAACTGGCTGACACTGACGGCGGCGGTGCACAAATGCTGCGCAGCTAGCGCCATTCGACGGCCAACACCGCGGTTCCTGGTGTGTCCGCTGTGCCGTGCGTGTGATCATTGCTTGTACAGCCCTCTCGCAGTGTCCGGAGCAAGTATGGTGGGTCTGACACACCGGTGTCAATGTGTTCTTTTTTCCATTTCCAGGAGTGTATATATATATATATATATCAGTTCATGACATCCAGTCTTACAAATTTACTCTCTCTGATGGACACACGTTCAGATCATCCGCTCTCAAAACTCCGCCATCTCACTACCCACATCCACCACTGCTGGCGGCTCACCTCCAACTGCCCAACGCTACGCGCTGTTCACATCCAACTGCCAAGCACTACAATGGTGAATATTCCAACAGTGCCAACCAGCCGGAGACTGCACACAGCACAGCCAGTGATTTTCATACAGAGCGCTACGTGACGTAACCAACATAAAAACCTAAACAGCCTACTTACAATATCACTGGGGCGTTCTAGCTTTCGACTGAAGAGCAGTTGATGAAAGAACACAAATGATGTTCGGTCGACCACCCCCGAATAATTTGCCTCCAACCTCTCCTATTTTGCTATTGTAACACATTCAAAACACAATACAAATCAGGTATATGATAAGGAGACAGGACGGCAGTTCTTATTAAATAATGAACTCGACTAATTATAGTGAAAAGGATAATTATTAAGGCAGCAAGTAATAAGACAAGTGAAGAAGTCCCTATCATTTTTTCCTCAGTGACATTACGTTAACATTCTCCTCAGAGCTTGAGGTTTCTCTAATCGTAATATTCATTGGGTTTACAAAAGTGTTCGTTGGTTTACTGACAAACATATTTTTATCAGATGTATTAAGGAATACTTTCATGTTTTTACTGTAATGTATCATTTAAAATTAGTTAAATAAGTGGAAAAATAAAAATTAGAAACGCTTCAGACTGTTCATTCCATTCAACGGGTACACTAGTTTTTCTTTACTTTCACTGAGGATTGCTATGTAACCAGCAAATCATTTCACCCCGAATTTTATCACACTCCTGAACATTTCTTTTATGTCCGTCATTGCTTTTTTGCTGTAAAGATCGAAAAGTAGTGGTGAAAGACAACACCCCTGTCTTGCCATTTTTAATTCGAGCACTTCGTTTTTGGTCTTCCATTCTTATCATTCCCTATTCGTTTTTGTGCAGTTTGTATATCACCCGACTTTCCATAAAGCTTACATATTTTGAGAATTTCGAACACTTTGTACCATTTTACGTTGTGGTAAATATTATGAATGTGTCTTGATTTTACTGAAGTTTTACATACGTTATCAAACGAATTCCAGAACAACTTCTCTCGTGAAATTACGTTTCCTGAAGTCAAATTGATCGTCATTAGTTTTCTTTTCCATTTATCTGTGTATTATTCTCGTCACATCTTATGTATGTGGTGTTCAGCTGATTGTGGGATAGTTTCCGCATTTATCTGTTCTTGCTATCTTTAGGATAGTGAGGATGATATTTTTCCGAAAGTCAGAGGATATGTCTCCAATCTCATAGCGTCTACGAACCAAATTGGATAGTCGTTTGGTTGGTATTTACATTAAAGATATGCTATTATGCCTTCCACCTGATTGGGACACAAATCTGCCAAAGTTCTGGTAAACCCTGACTCTAATACTATAGCCACTTTACCTTCGATATCGACTGCCATTTCTCCTTCTACCAGGTCATCAGATAGTTCCTCTACCTTGTGCAGACCTCTTTCGACCTATCCGCTCTTTCGCCAGCGTTTAATAGTGGAATTCTTCTCGCGGTCTTCATGTTGACCCCCTTACTTTCAGTTTCACAGAAGATTATTTTGACTTTTCGACACGCTGAATCAGTTTTTAAAACGACTACTTTTCTTTTTTTGTTAAAAAATTTTTTCACATTTTTCCTGCAGCCATGTTTATGTCATCCTAAGTGACACACACTGCTGTATTCCTTTCTTTTCCTGGGCAATTTTATACGTCTTGATTCTTCGATAAACTGAGGTATTTATCCTGTTAACCAAGATTTCTTAGCAATTGTCTTACTTGTACCTATATTTGTCAGTCCAACTACTACCTACTCTTGTATACATTATGGCAGGATCTACAGCCGAAAAGAACTTTAAACAAGCATCATCATTGCTAAGTAGTTCAGTATCCCGTTCTCTCTGCGCTGATTCTCTTAAACTTCAGCCTTCTCTTCGTTATTACCAAACACCAGTCTCACAATAGTGGCGGTAGTAGCGCCTCTATGAGGATGCAAATAAGGTTTGCGTTAAATACAAGCTGTAACGGTCGTTAGTTACCTTCGAGATTGGACGTGGTGAGTTGATGTTAGTCAAGAATGGCTTAAGGCGATAAAGTCGCCATTACCAACATCTCACTGAGTTTGAAAGAGGTCGCGTAACAGCGTTACGAAAGACCGGATGTTCCTTCTGCGATACTGCAGGAAGACTTGGCAGGAATGTAGCCACGGTACATGATTGCTGGCAGCGGTGGTCACGAGAACATATGGTGGCAAGAAGACTGGGTTACTGATGACCACATGGCACTATCAGAGCGATCAGGGAAGAGCATGGTGTTCGGCGTATGGCTCTGGCGCATCGATTACATCTGCAGCAGCAATCTGAGCAGTAGCTGGCACCACAGTGACACAAGGAACTGTTACAAATTGATTACATCAAGGGCAGCTCCGAGCCAGACACCCTGTGGCGTGCATTCCACTCAGCCCGAACCACCGCTGTTTGCGACTTCAGTGGTGTCAAGCGAGAGCTCATTGGAGGGCAGGGTGGAGGTCTCTTGTGTTTTCTAATGAGTCTTTTATAAACTCCCACAAGAAATAATCACATACAGTCAGGTCCGGCGACCTTGGAGGCCACTAATGTAAGGCTGAATCATTTGATCCAGTGCGACAGATACGAGGGCAGTTCAATAAGTAATGCAACACATTTTTTTTTCTCGGCCAATTTTGGTTGAAAAAACCGGAAATTTCTTGTGGAATATTTTCAAACATTCCCGCTTCGTCTCGTATAGTTTCATTGACTTCCGACAGGTGGCAGCGCTGTACGGAGCTGTTAAAATGGCGTCTGTAACGGATGTGCGTTGCAAACAACGGGCAGTGATCGAGTTTCTTTTGGCGGAAAACCAGGGCATCTCAGATATTCATAGGCGCTTGCAGAATGTCTACGGTGATCTGGCACTGGACAAAAGCACGGTGAGTCGTTGGGCAAAGCGTGTGTCATCATCGCCGCAAGGTCAAGCAAGACATCGACCAGTGGAATGGTACCGTGCAGGCATACAGGCCCTCATTTCAAGGTGGCGTAAGGCCGTAGCATTGAATGGAGATTACGTTGAAAAATAGTGTTGTGTAGCTAAAAGATTGGGGAATAACCTGGTATATTTCAATGCTGAATAAAAAAAACCCTGTTTCAGAAAAAAAATGTGTTGCATTACTTATTGAACTGCCCTCGTACATCGTTCAATTATCCTTTGATTTAAAAATTCCGGCACTTCCGCACGCCAGAGTGGCGTTGCCCCATCCTGTTGGTAAATGAAGTTCGTTCTAATCAGTCTCCAACTGTGGTAAAAGAAGGTACTCAAGTCTATCGAGATACTGTATGTGCTCCCTGCAACAATATTCTCGGCAAAGAAAAATAGACCATGTAACTTTTCCTGTGAAACTGCACAAAACACATTAAATTTTGGAGAGTCCTTCTCATGTTGCACAACTTCACGTGGCTGTTCCGTACCCCATACTGCCACATTCTGACGTTTCACCTTTCTCTGGTACCGCGCGCCGCGGAATTTGAATCCCCGCCATACGTCATGGACGTCGAAGACCCCTAGAGGTCTCTGCACCATCGCGCTGTAAGCTGTGGCGGCGCGCGCCTCCTAGCCCGCATTTAGCGTGAGGGCGCCACAGTGGAACAAAAAAAATGGCTCAAATGGCTCTGAGAACTATGGGACTTAACTTGTTGAGGTCATCAGTCCCCTAGAACTATTTAAACCTAACTAAACTAAGGACATCACACACATCCATGCCCGAGGCAGGATTCGAACCTGCGACCGCAGTGGTCGCGCAGCTCCAGTCTGTAGCGCCTAGAACCGCTCGGCCACTCTGACCAGCCACAGTGGAACACGTGGTTGCAGCGGCCAATAGCGGCGTCCCCGATAGAGTACTTAGGCGCCTGCCTCTCGCTCAGCCAGCTGCTCCTGTTCTCCTCACTATCTATAGTGGTCGCCATCCTCACCCCACCCCTCGCCATCCCTCCTAAACTTGCCCATCATTACTCCCGTGTCAACTGGGATACCTACCGGGACTCCATTCACACCCAGGTTGAAGTCCATCTCCTGATGACATCTCTCGCGCTGCTGCCTTCCTGCACCAAACCTTGTCTGACGCCGCCGCCACCCATATCCCCACCAAAGCCATCCACCCTCACCACCCCGCCCTGCCTCCACAGGCCGTCCTTCTCCTATGGGAGTCCTGCTGCCTCTATCACTCTTTTCTCTGCACTCGTGACCGGGACACGCTTACCAGCCACCGGCAATTACAACGACACATCCGCAACCTGCTTACTACAAAGAAACGCCTCGCTTGGCGCCAGACATGTACACAACTCAATACCACGCTCCCAATAAGCTCTTCCAAGTATTGGTCTGCTTTCCACCGCCTTACTGGGAACCGCCCCACCACCCAGTACCCTCTCCTCCTTGAGGACCGTCCTTTTCCTGACAACCTCAGTAAGGCCAACCACTTTGCCTCTCACCTCTCTGATGTTTTTTCCATACCAGATGATCCCCAATTTGATTATTCCCTCTTCCCTGACGTCATGGCCCATACGAATACCTCTGTTCCTCCCCTTGCTCCTAGCTTCCAGTACTTGGGCCACAGACCACCATCTGGACTTAACACTCCCATCACTACACAGGACATCAGCCTCACACTCCACACTAAACGCAACACTGCTGTCGGCCACGACCGCATTACCAACGACGACCTCAAACACTGCTCTCCCTCCTTCCTTTCAGTCCTTGCCACCCTCTGCAATGTCATCCTTGCCACTGGCTTCTACCCTGACCTGTGGAAAACCTCCCATATCCTGATGTTCTCCAAACCCAACAAGCCTCCATCTAATGCCTCTTCCTATCATCCTATTTGTCACACATTGGTGTTCAGCAAGCTCTTGGAATCCATCCTTATCTGGCACATCCATCACCACCTCCACCAAAACCACCTTCTCCCTGACACCCAATGTGGCTTTCGACCTTCCTTCTTTGCCGATGACCAACTCCTCCGCCTCACTCATCTCCTCTCTCTCCAGCTTAACTCCCGTCGCTCCACCATTTTTGTCTCCCTCGACCTCGAAAAGGCCTACGACCGTGTCTGGCATCCCGGTCTCCTGTTTAAACTCCAAACGTATGCCCTTCCTGTCAACTACATCCGTCTGATGGCCTCCTTCCTCTCCCGCCGCCCCTCCTATGTTACCATCCATAATGCCAATTCCCACACCTCCTACCCCTCGGCAGGTGTGCTAAAGGGCTCTGTCCTCTCCCCTCTCCTCTACCTCCTATACACTGCTGATATGCCCCAACCCCCCTCCCCTCCAGTACATATCTTGCAATATGTTGACGGCATCGCAATCCTCGCCCTCGCTCCTACCATCCAACAGTCCTAACGCCTTCTCCAGAATCACCTTGACCTTTTTGCCACATGGTGTAACCAGTGGCTCCTGAAAATCGATCCTTCCAAGATCCAGCCAATCATCGTAGGTCATACCACACACTCTTTCTGGCTCCTGAATTTCTCCCTTACCTTCTTCACCAATCCTGTCCACCTCTCCCCCACCGCCTCTCCCTCACCTACCTTAGCCTCACCATTGACCATCACCTCACCTGGATCCCTCATCTCCATCCAATCCAAAGCCCACAACCACCTCCGACTCCTCGAACTCCTCTCTGGCCGGATATGGGGGTTGCTCCCCTCTACCATACTCCACACCTACAAATCCTTAATCCGTCCCATCCTCTGTTATGCCAGTCCCGCCTGGATCTCTGCCCCCCCCCCAAATTCTATAAGTCCCTCCAGATCCTTGAGCGTCATACACTCCGCCTCACCTTCCATACACGCCTCCTGTCTCCCATGCGGATCCTCTATGACCTCATTCCTTTCCCCCATCTGCTCCTATTCCTCGAACATATCCGCATACTCTACAGCTCCCGCCACCTTGATCCCCCTCACCCCCTGGTTGCTCCTCTCCTCTCCTGTTCCCGCCCCTCTGCCACACCTTCACTGTTGTGTTCCCCCTACCCTCCATCTCTACACACTTCATCTCCTTTCCCAAGGTGGCTTCAATCAACTCCCCCTCCAAGATGATGCCATCTCTTCCTCCATCTATCTCTCCTATCAACTCTGATCCTCACCCCCCCTCCTTTCCTCTGTCCTTTCCCTGGGCTCCCTCTTCCTCCCCTTGCATCCTGTTTTCTCTCTACCAAACCTCTCCCGACCTCCCTTCTCCCCCGGAGTCCTTTTGTATTCCCCTCCTCTGTCTTCCCCACTTCCTGTCGCGTCTGCCCAGCACCCCCCCCACCTCTCTTATGGGTCCTCATCCTCCATTGGCTCCTTTCACCACTCCCCCCTTCGCTTTTCCTCTCCTTCCACCCCTTATTTATTTTCCCATCATCTGTCCAGTTTCCCCCACCTGCTCTCGGCTGTGCTATGTCACATTTGCCAACTTTTTAGTGCAGTGTTACAGTGAATGTTCTCAGTTGTTCATCTTTCTAGTGTTGCGAACAGAAACCATGCTGTTGCTGGGTGTGAATTTTACGTCTTTTGCCGTGTTTTTTAATTGTATGTCTATCATTTTACCTGTCTGCATCGTATGTATTTTATTAGCATCATCATCCCTTTGATCTATGTTTTTAGTTCCACGATTTTTTCGCCATGTTACTATTTAAGTCTCCAAATTTATCGCCTGTTTTTATTATTTATTCTCTTCATCTTTTTGAAACAAAGTCTGTAGGCTGAAGAGCGGCATACTAAGCTGCTGCCAGTCCGCGCCCTTTGGGGGGAATCGAAATTTAATAAAGAAAAAAAAACAGCGCAGCCAGCCAGTCTAACACTGCATACGTCTCTGAACATATCGCCTCGCCTTAGACAGCATATTTACTTTCGCGTTTTGCTTAGGAGTGGACGTGGTTGTCTTGTTAAGTTTTCTTGACTCTGTTGTCTCGTTCTTGTTGTTGTAAAGTCCTTCGATCGTCGTGTTCGTCCTCTCCTTTGTGTTGTTGTCTGCGGGCCGCTCCGCGGGTCCTGCCGCGTTTTCCGTCACTTGAGCCCCGCGACTGTTCCGGTCGCAGTTACAACATTTTGGGGACGAGGTAAACGGTGGTCGTTGTTGGTATGGAGGCGCCGTTGGTCTGTCTGCTGGAGCAACAGCAGCAGCTCATGCAGCAGCAGCAGCAGCTCTAGTTAGATATCTTACAAAATTCGCTGCAGTTGCTAACAGACAAAGTCGATGCCCCGGACGCGTTACCACAACAGCTTCAGAGTCCTCGGGTGTCCGATGCTTTCCCACGTCCGCCGTCGTTTCCACCCTTTAATGACGGTCACGAGGACTGGGAAACCCACTTACATCGGCTGAAACAACATTTCACGGCTTTTCAAGTCACGGACGACTCCTTGCAGCTCTCGTTGTTTTTGTCTTGGGCCTCCCTGGGCACGTTCTTTCTTCTCCGCAAGTTGGCACTGTTGTCCAAACCTGAGGCTCTCTCTTTCCAGGAGATCTGCCTTTTGCTGACAAACTATTATTCTCAACGCTACCATGCGGTCGCCTCTCGGCTAGATTTCCACCAGTACCATAAACAACTTGGTCAACTGGGTCACAGACTTGCAGGGTCTCAGCCGTCGATGCGATTTTACGTGCACCAATCAGCAGTGTAAGGCTTCGTATGCAGACTCCCTGATCCGGGGTGTGGTGGTTCAGCTGGCTCCAGATCCTGAGGTACGTACTGCAGCGTTGAAACTCGACAACCTCTCCTTGGAAGAGATTCTCCGCATTGCACACTCCTTTGAAATTGCTCAAGGGGCTAACGAGCGTCTTATGGCGCGACCGCAGGTGGCGGCGATCGCGGCGTCACGGCGGGTTCTGCCCTTGCGACGTCGACGTGGCCCAGCCGACAGAGGCCACCGCCGTCGGTACTCCTCGTTGTCCGATGTCTCTATGGCATCAGCACCCTCGGTCGCCCCTCGTCGCCGGTCGCGCGGCCCACTTCCATCTTGCCCACAGTGCTTTACTGCACATTCGCGGGCTGATTGTCCCCACCGCTGGAAAACGTGCACACTGTGTAACAAGGAGGGCCACATCTGATCGGTTTGTCGTAGTCGCTCGACTCGTTCCAGTCCTGCCCCTCCTGGGCCTCAGGATGCTCTGCAATTGGTCATCCCACAGGATGACCCATCAGTGTGGAAGCTTTTCCTCACACTCCGCATTTTTACTGAGGATGTCAGTTTTCAGGTCGACGCTAGGGCCACCATCTCTCTGATTAATATGGTCACATATACCCGGCTGGGCTCTCCTGCATTGTCACCTCCCTCTCGCCATTTGGTCTCCTACAGAGACGGTTCCATCCCCCTTGGGCAGTTCGTCGTCCAGGCGACATACAACCGTGTTCCCCGGCTCCTTACCCTCTTTGTCGTCGACCATCCGTCGGCTTCGAGTTATTTT
The DNA here is from genome assembly GCF_023864275.1 of Schistocerca cancellata. Taxonomy (NCBI): domain Eukaryota; kingdom Metazoa; phylum Arthropoda; class Insecta; order Orthoptera; family Acrididae; genus Schistocerca; species Schistocerca cancellata. The sequence continues at coordinate 41,807,966 of NC_064632.1, read as the reverse complement.
TGGCCTGGATGCGTTTCAACTGTTTGGCTTTTCCATTTTCGACGAAGTTAAGGTCGTTTCCACAGCTGTTCTCTTTCAGGACTTGGACGATCTGTGCTCCACTTTTGCGTCGTTGTTTGCACCGGATCTCGGATGTGCTTCTGGCTTTCAGGCGCACATCACCCTATGGCCAGATGCACAGCCTCGCTTTTTCTGGGTCCGGCGCCTTCTGGTGGCCTTACGGCCAGCGGTCAAGCAGGAACTTGAACGGCTCCAGGCCACTGGCATGCTGGAGCCTGTAACTTACAGTGCATGGGCGACACCACTAGTGGTCATGTGGAAACCCAATGGGTCCCTTTGGCTGTGTGGGGACTTTGTCGCTACAGTCAATGCTCAGTCCCTCGTTGACACTTACCCCATTCCCCGACAGGAAGACCTTCTTGCCAAGCTTGCTGGGGGAGAGTATTTTTCCAAGATCGACCTGGCTAAGGCATACCACAAGTTGCCCTTGGATGCCAAATCTCAGAACATCATGGTTGTCAACATGCCTTTCGAATTGTATATGTACAAGCGCCTTCCATTTGGTGTCTCTTCGGCGCCAGCCATTTTCCAGCGATTCCTGGAACAGATTACAAAGCCTATACCTGTCTGTGTGAATTATCTGGATGATATCTTGGCCACTAAGAATTCCCGCCAGGAACATTTGCAAAACCTAAGCGCCTTATTTGACTCTCTGCACTCTACTGGTTTACGCTGTCGGCTGGACAAGTGTTGTTTTTTCAACCGGAGGTGGAATAGTTAGGCCATTGGCTTAGCAAAGATGGCATTCGCCCTTGGGGTCGCAATGTCGCGGCCATTGAGGCTCTTCCTCATCCCAAAGACTTATCTGAAATCCACGTGTTTTTGGGCAAGGTTACTTATTACTTAAAGTTCTTGCCCCAGGCTGCCTCCATTGCTCAACCCCTCAATCACTTGCATCCCAAAGGGATACCTTTTGATTGGACTCCTGCCTGTGACCAGGCTTTCTCCGGAATGCCCCTTGGTTGTGGCGGCTGATGTGTCGGCTTACGGCGTTGGGGCTGTCCTTGCGCACTGGGATGCCTATGGCTCCCAACAGCCCATCGCTTATGCCTCTAAGACGTTGACCCCAGCACAACGCAACTACTCCCAGATTGAGAAGGAGGCTCTGGCGATCGTTTTCGCTGTCCAAAAATTTCACACCTATCTCTTTGGGGCAAATTTCACCTTTCTGATGGACCATAAACCCTTGGTTACACTTTTCAGACCCCACTCTCACCTTGCAGAGCGGACGGCTCAACGTCTCCAGAGCTGGGCATTGTTTTTACGTAATTATGCTTACACCATCCGGTATAAGCCCACCGCCCACCATGCTAACATGGACACTTCGTCACGTCTCCCAGCGGGCCCCAATCCTGCCTTTGACCAATGGGAGGTCCTCTGTTTTCACATTGATTCTGTCCACCGGGATGCGCTGGACGGTTTGCCTCTTATGGCTGCTCACATTGCTGCAGCTACCCACTGCAACCCTGTCTTGCGGCAGATTCTCAACTATGTGGTCTACAAGTGGCCGTCTTATGTTACTCGTAGGATGCAGTCCAATTTCAGCCCCTGGCGTCACCTGTCCCACAGGCTCTCCATGGTTGATGATGTCCTTCTGTTGGCCATGGTGTCAGATTCCCATCAGGTGGTCATCCCTCCGGAATTGTGGCTTCGGGTGCTTGGTTTGTTACACCGCGGGCACTGGAGTATGTCTCGATGGAAATTTCTGGCTCGCCTTCATGTGTATTGGCCCGCCATTGATGGCAATTTTGAGCGCCTGGTCATTGGGTGCACTGTCTGTGCGTGGCACCAGGCGAGTCCCCCTCAGTCATTTGCACCCTCGCCTGTGCCTCGCCGGCCCTGGGATCGCATCCATATCGATTTTGCAGGCCCATTTTTGGGGTCCGTGTGGTTACTCATCGTTGACGCCCACTCCAAATACCCATATGTTGTCCGAATGGCATCCACCACACTGGCCCAGGTTCTCGCCATCAAAGGTCTGCAACACACATTGGTCTCTGATAATGGTCCCCATTTCACGGCGTCCTCCTTCCACGAATTCTGTCAGGCCAACAGTATCAAACATATCTGTAGCCCCCCTTTCCACCATTCATCCAATGGCGCAGTGGAGAGGCTTGTCCGCACTTTTAAACAATAGTTGACTAAGGCAGTCGACACATCTCCGACCACATCGGCCCTCACCCTGTTTTTGACCACCTATCGCACTACGTCAATTGACGGATGCAGTCCGGCAGAGCTCCTTCATGGGCGACAGTCGCAGACCCTGCTCCATTTGCTGATGCCATCCTCCTCCCGCCCCAGTCACGGTCCTTGCAGTGGCATGCCCCTGGGACGGCTGTGGGGGCCCGCGAGTATGGGCGCAAGGCGGGTTGGACACTCGCCACGGTCGTCGCGGCCCATGGGCGGCGTGTGACGTCGGTGCAGACGTTGAAAGGGTTGGAGCACCGCAATCATAATCAGCTCCACTCGCGTGCCGCCACAGGACTCACGCCGCCGCCACCTTTCCTACCTCCTTCAGGTATGGACGTGGTCTTCGAGTCACCGTCCCTGCCCCCAGTTGCCGTCTCCCCGAGGGCCTGCCGCCGGTCCTCTCCATCTCCAGATGGATCGGCGGCTTCCTCCCCCGCCCTGGACTCTGGATTGGCTGTCATGGATACCTCGGGCGTCCCTTCCTCCCCGCCAATAGTGGCTGATTAGCCCGGCTCCTCTTCCCACTGCCGCCCATTTCGGCACCGTCCAGGGCGTTTCCGCCCCTACGCACAAGTTTCAGGGGGGAGGGATCTGATACCACGAGCCGCGGAATTTGAATGCCCGCCGTACGTCATGGACGTCGAAGATTCCTAGAGGTCTCTGCACCATCGCGCCGTGAGCTGTGGCGGCGCGCGCCTCCTGGCCCGCAATTAGCGTGAGGCGCCACAGTGTAACAAGTGGTTGCAGCGGCCAATAGCGGCATCCCCGATAGCGTACTTAAGCTCCTGCCCCTCGCTCAGCCACATTCGAGGGCTGGATTCCCTCACTTCCTCATCGAGGACTCGCACTGCCTGGGCTACTCTCAGGGTGTATCTTCGACGTGGAAGAGCCCCAACCGTGCCTGTCTCGTTGTTGTCCGTCTGCACGCCGTCACTGCTGCCCGCCGCCGCCGCCGCCGCCGCCGTCGTCTGGTCGCCGCCGCCCGGTGCTCGCCGCTTCTTCTGCCACCGCCGTCGCCTGGTCGCCGCTTCTTCTGCCGCCGCCTCCGCTGCCGCCGTCTCTTGGTGATCGCCGCTTCTGCCGCCGCCGCTGCCGCCGTCTCTCGGTGTTCGCTGCCGTCTGCAATCATGGACGCCCCAACTACCGCCATCATCTACACCTCCCCTTCACCTGCCCCCACTGTAACGTCATGGAGTGCTTCCTCTGGGATTAACCCGTCTCATCTGCCTCCCCTACTCACAGTCTCCTCCCCATCTATCTCCTCTCCATCGCTATATCCCCACCTGTATGTCACTCCTGCTCCTACCCCGGCTACTGCACCTGCTGCTGCTCCTGCTCCTGCCTCTGTCCCTGCTCCGAACCCCCCTCCCGGTCCTGTCGCCCGCCGAGACGACTTTCCCCCTCTCCCCCCTGCGACTACCACTGCTTCCCCTGCCAGAGTCTCCGCCCGCCACGCCACAGTCGCCGCCACAGAGCGCCCTACCCTCTCACCTCTCATCTGGTGATACTGCCTCACAGGAGGGCCCTGCCTCCCACCACCTCCCCATCCATTCAGTCTCTCATCCCTCCTCCCAGGCAACACCTGCCAAAAAATCTTCCAAACGGCCCAGTGGCGACCTCTCCTCTACTCCCTCATCCAAAAAGCCACTGCCTGCCCCACCTCCCGCTGACCCCGCTATGGATACCACCCCACCTCCCTCCTCTACAGCCCCCTCCTTGTATACCTTTGTCCTAGCCAACCCGATCCGAAATTCCTGGATGCCCGCACCCTCAACCTTGAAATCCGGAAGTACATCCAAAGTGCACCCATCACCCAACTTATCCCTCGCAGAGACTCTGTTCTCATCAAGTCTCCCTCTCCATCCTTCCATACTGATCTCCTCCGGCGCCTTCCCCGCATCACCTTTGGGCCCCACGCATCACTCACCCCCTTCCTTACATCATCCTCTCCTCATCAGCCCCAACCACCTCATCATCTGCCGACCCTCACTGCCGTCATCAAAAACTCAGCCCTGTGGTCACAGAGGCTGAGGTGTTGGCAGAACTGAATGCCCACCGTGCCCTGAAAGTCCACTCTGCCCGCCGTATTTACAACTCCTCTGGCCCTACTTTCCTCTATATTTACATAGTCCGCCTCCTCCATCGACCACCTCCTCACGCAGAGAGTCCTGATTTTCAACTGCCAACACCCTGTTGACCCGTCCCGTTCCCCTCCTCAATCCGACCGCTGCCAGAGTTGTCTTCTGTACAATGACCACCTCAGCCAAAACTGCAAGAACCCATCCACCTGCCCCCATTGTAAAGCCTCCCACTTCCTCAAACAGTGTCCCAACCTCGCCTCCCCCCCATCCTGCAACACCTGCAATGAACCTCACCCCACCTATTCCTTCAAATGCAAAGCCAAGCCCCCTCTCACCAACCCTGAACTCACTGTCCCCGTTCGCCCCATTGACCCACCCCTCCACCCTAACAATTCCCTCCCCCTACAGCAGAAGACAACATCCGGTTCCTCACCATCGTCCTGCAGAACATCCACCCCTTCCAGCGCTCCCACACACTCCAGCAGATTTCCCTTGCCGCCCCCTCAGTTTTCCACTTAAACACCTACGCCACATATTCCCACAACCAGGCCCACTTTACCTTCACCCGCCTAGACACCCTCGTTTAAGCCCCTCTCTCCCCTTCCCGCACCCTTGCCACCCCCAACCTCATGGCGCATCAACAGTATCATCTCCTCTACTTCAACATTCGCTCTGTCCCTGCAAACAAATACCTCTTCATGCATACCCTCTCCCAGCACCAGGTTGACGCCTTCATCCTTAATGAAACCTTCCTCCAACCCCACCATCTTGTCCGCATCTCCCCTTATCTCCTTCACCGCACTGATAATTCCCTTCCCCTAGCCCGAGGCGGGGTCGCTATAGGGCACCACAGGCATCTCCCTGTCCGGCCACAACCCCTCCTCAATGACCCGACCGAACACCTTCTCCTCAGCCTATTTTTTCCCTCCCTCACCGTCACCTGTGCCACTATCTATATTCGCCCCGCAGCTCCTCTCCCCTTTGACTTCATTTCCCATGTTGACCATACCTTCTCCACCTATGTGATCGCCGCTGGCCTCAACATCCACAGCTGTGACCCTGCACCCTTTGGCAGTGGCATCAGTTCCTTGCCACCCTCCATGGTGACCTGGTTCCTCTCCCACAGCACACCCATCCTGAAAGTAACTCCGCCCCTGACGTTGTCCTCGCTTCCCCCAACCTCCTTGGTCGCATTGCCGTTGATGTCCTCGATCCTGTCAGTAGTGACCATCTCCCTGTCCTTCTCACCATCTCCTCTACCTGTCCCGCTGCTGCAGCCACCCGCCCAGCTGCCCCTCCACAGTCTGTCCATGACTACCACCATGCCAATTGGGATGCCTACCGGGAATCCATTGCCTTACAGGTTGAAAGCCACCCCCTCACCTATCACCACCCTGATGACATCACCCATGCCTCTTCCTTCCTTCAGAAGACCATCACTGACGCTGTGGAGGCTCATGTCCCTACTAAACTCATCCACCCTCACCGTCCTATGATTCTTCCACAGGCCGTCCTTCTTCTGAGTGAATCCCGCAGGCTCTACTGCTCCTTCCTCCGCACTCGTGACCGGGATACTCTCACCCGCCACTGGCAATTACTGTGACATATCCGGAACCTCCTTACAGCAAAGAAACGCCGGGACTGGTGCCAGACATACACACGCCTCAACTCCACCCTCCCTGTCAACTCCTCCAAGTACTGGTAAGCCTTCCACCGCCTTACTGTTAGCCATCCCACCTCGCATTACCCCATCCTCCATGACGATCGACCCTTTCCTACCGAGCGGGGTGGCGCAGTGGTTCAACACTGGACTCGCATTCGGGAGGACGACGGTTCAATCCCGTGTCCGGCCATCCTGCTTTAGGTTTTCCATGATTTCCCTAAATCGCTCCCGGCAAATGCCAGGATGGTTCCTCTGAAAGGGCACGGCCGACTTCCTTCCCAATCCTTCCTAATCTGATGAGACCGATGACCACGCTGTCTGGTCTCCTTCCCCAAACCAACCAACCAACAACCCTTTCCTGACAACCTCAGTAAGGCTAACCATTTTGCTTCCCACCTATCCGAGGTCTTCTCCATTCTTGACGATCCCCATTTTGATGATCGATTACCCCCCTCAGACATCAACACTCCCCTCACCACACAAGACATCACACTCGTCCTCCGCTCCAAATGCAACACCGGCCCTGGTCATGATGGCGTCACCTACCGTCACCTCAAGGAATCCCCTCCATCCTTCCTGTCTGTCCCTGCTACCCTGTAAAATGTCCTCCTCTCCATTGGATTTTACCCTGACCTGTGGAAGACTTCCCATGTCCTGCTGTTCCCTAAACCTAACAAACCCCCCTCTGCTACCTCTTCCTATCGTCCAATCTGCCTCACCTCCATGTTCAGTAAGGTCTTTGAGGCCATCCTCTCTTGCCGTATTCACCGCCACCTTAACCAGCACCGCCTCCTTCCTCTTACCCAATGTGGCTTCCGACCTTCCTTCTCTGCCAACAACCAGCTCCTTAACCTTACCAATCTTCTTTACCTCCAACTTAACTCCCATCGCTCCGCTATCTTTGTTTCCCTTGATCTCCAGAACGCCTATGACTGTGTCTGGCATCCCGGGCTCCTCTTCAAACTCCAGACCTATGCTCTCCCCATCAACTTCGCCTGTTTTGTTGCTTCCTTCCTCTCCCACCATCCCTCCTATGTGACTCTCCACAATTCCAACTCCCGTACTTTCTACCCCTCTGCTGGCGTGCCCCAAGGTTCTGCTCTTTCCCCTCTCCTCTATCTCCTGTACACTGCTGATATGCCCAAACCTCCCCCTCCTGTTCATCTTCTCCAGTTCACTGATGACTGCCTTCCTAGCCCTTTATCCTATCCTTCAACGGTCCCAACGTACCCTCCAAACCCACCTTGACCAATTCACCGCTTGGTGCAACCAGTGGTTCCTCCGTGTTAATCCCTCCAAGACCCAGGCGATCATCATAGGCCACACCACCCACTCCTTCCACCTCCATGATTTCTACCTCACCATTTATGGCCGTCCTATCCACCTCACTCCTACACTCAAATACCTTGGCCTCACACTCGACCGCCACCTCACATGGACTCCCCATCTCCTTACCATCCAAAACAAAAGCTCACAACCACCTCCGCCTCCTGAAACTCCTGTCCGGCTGGATGTGGGGTCTGCATCCTTCCACCATCCTTCACACCTACAAATCCATGATCCGCCCCATCCTTTGTTATGCCAGTGTCGCTTGGATTTCCGCCCCTCCCCAGTTCTATAAAGCCCTCCAAATCCTCGAACGCCATGCACTCTGCCTCGCCTTCCACATCTGCCTTCTGTCCCCCACGCGCATCCTCTACGACCTCATCCCCTTCCCCCACCTTCTCCTTTTCCTTGAACACATCCACACACTATATATTGTCCGCTGTCTGGTGTCTCCCTTCCTCTCCACCCCCAACCAGTTGTTGCGCCTTTACCGTTGTGTCCCTCCCTCTCTCCATCTCCACATCCTCCATCTCCTTTCCCAACACAACTTCCACCGGCTACCCCTCCTGGAAGATGAGCTTCGCCCTGACATCTACCCTTCCTACCAACTCTAACCCCCTCTTCCTGCCTCCTCCTCAGGGCTCCCTCTCCTCCCCCTCCCTCCTTCTGAGCGGATTTCCCCTCCTACTCCCCCTCCATCTCTTGTGCCTTCTTTCAGTGTCTCTGCGCTCCCTCCTGCCCTGTCTTCCCTTTTCCTCTCCCACCCCATGTGTCTCCTGCCTCTTCGTGAACCCACGGTTGCCCCTCCTCTCTTCATCCAGTCGCTTCCCCAGCTGCCCCATGCTCTCCCCTCCTTATCCATCCTCTCTGACCTTTCCCTCGGCAGGTCCCACCTGGTAGTTTTATTCTTCTTCGTGTGTGCTCCAAGTCGGTTTTAAGTGTGTTGTTTCAGAGTGTTTTTAATACTGTGGCCAACTTTTAACCTGTGCATGCGCATTCAGTGTCTTCTCTGTGTTTAAGAATCGCCAACTGTGTTTTTTATCTTTCTGGTGACTTTTTTAACTGTCTCCCATGAACGTCTACATGTCTGTGTATTTTTGCCTCCATTTTCTCCCCTTACTCTGTTTTATGTTCCCCTTTTTTATCTCCTTATGTATGTATCATTTTATTCTTGTTTTAGTTGTCGTGTCACTCGGCTGAAGAGCGGTGGATTGTGCCGCTGACAGCCCTCCCCAGCCCATCTGGGGCAGGGGCATGAAATCACAATAAGGAAAAAAAAAAAGCTCAGCCAACCCCCCCCATCTGCCTTTGGCTCGGGAGTGCCATATTTGTGCTGTCATTTTCGTGCAGTGTTTTACAGTGTGTGTTTTTCCAGTGAGTGTTCCCTGTTGTGTCTTTTGGGAAGTGTAGCGAACAGCCGTCATACTGTCGCTGGGTGTGGTTTTTTATCTCTTGCGAACAGAAACCAGACTGTCGCCATGTTTTTTAATTGTGTGTCTACTATGTTACTTGTCTGATTCCTGTGTATTTTATCAACATTGCCAACCCCTTTTACTTTCTGTTTTAACTTTCCGCATTTTACGCCATTTCATCGCCTGTTTTTCCTTGTTTCTTTCTTCTTCCTTTTTTTAAAAAAAAGTCTGTAGGCTGTAGAGCAGCGTACTAATCTGCTTCCAGCCCGCCCCCTTCGGGGGGAATTGAAAATCAATAAATAAAAAAAAAAAAAGCTCAGCCAGCCAGTCTAACATTGCGTACGTCTCTGGGCATATCGCCTCACCTTAGACAGCGTATTTACTTTCGTGTTTTGTTTACGAGTGGACGTGGTTGTCTAGTTTGGTTTTCTTGACTCTGTTGTCTCGTTGTTGTTGTTATCGTAAGGTCCTTAGGTGGTCGTGTCCATCCTCTCCGTTGTGTTGTTGTTCGCGGGCCGCTCCGCGGGTCCTGCCGCGTTTTCCGTCACTTCAGCCCCGCGACTGTTCCGGTCGCAGTTACAACACTTTCAGTTTAAGTGGAATGTTGCCTCGTCACTAAACATTAAGTGTGGAAGAAAACTGTCATCCTCCACCTTGCCAAGAGCTCCACGCAATGCTGTTTGTCACCTTCACGAAGAGCTCGCAGTAGCCGAGTGAAAACGTCTGTGCAACACACGCCAGACGGACATCGGGGACATGTTGAGCTGTCGAGCTGCACAGCAAACGGATTTCTGAGGGCTTCTTGTGAAACTATGGCGGAGACACTCGGGGATGGCCCGGCGATTTGCCTTTACACAGACAACCAGTTTCTCGGAATTGTTCATCCCATCGTCTAATGCTCCGTGCTCTAGGAGGATCCGCACCAAACCTAGTACGAAAGTCACGCTGAACAGTTATTAATGACCTGCAATGCGTAAAACGTAGAACATAAAACGCTTTCTGTTGCCCCGACACCATTTTTACTAGAACTGAAGTGGGCGCGTACTGCTGCTACCTAGCGGGAACCGTGTAAAACTCGAGAGTTTGCTTTCTCCAACAGTACGTTGTTCAACATAATAATTATGGTTTTTTAAAATCGGTTGTTTCTTTTTTATACACCCTGTATATAGGCTGAGACTTAACATTTCCATTTTTAGATTTTCTAGTTTCCCTACCATATCAAGACTTCTGACAGTTCACGTTCCGACTCGTCTATCGTTAACCTTTCGTTGGTTATTCACTCTTCTTTTCATGGTCACCTTCCCTTATAGTCCCCTCCGGGAGATCCGAATGGGGGACTCATATTGATTTCAGATTCATTTCCTTTGTATAGTCTTTCTGTGTTCTTTCCACCTTTCAGTTTCCCTTCTCTGCTTAGAATTAGCTTGTCATCTTGATATTCGAACAGGTAGTCTATTTTCTCCTAAAGTCTTTTTAATTTTCCTCTAAGCAGCATCTATCTTTTACCTAATTATACACTATTATACAGTCTCCTCTTTGTCCTCTAACCACTCCTGCTTAAGTATTTTGAATTTTCTTATGTTTCTTATTTTTTTAGACACGTGTATTCCATTTTCATTGTTGTAGTTTTATATTTTTCGGTAGTTGGCATCTATCTTTCTCCAAGTTACGTATGATTCTACAGCTTTCTACTTGTCCTCCAACTATTCCTGCTTAGCTATTTTGCATTATCTATATTATTTTTCAGATGCTTGTATTCCCTTAAGCCTGCTTCATTTGCTGCATTTTTATATTTTCTTTTTTCCTCAATTAAATTCAATATCCCCTATGTTGTCCAAAGATTTCTACTAGGCTTTCTCTTTTCACCTATTTGATCCTCTGCTGACTTCACTATTTCGTTTGTCAAAGGTAATCATTCGCCTTCTGCTGCATTCATTTCCCCTGTTTCCATCATTCGTTGCCTAGTATTGCTTCTGAAACTCTCAACAACCACTGGCTCTTTCTATTTCTCCAAGTTTCAACACCTTAATTTCGTACCTTTCTGCAATATATTCAATTTTAGTCTGGAGTTCATAATCAAGAAAGTATGGTCAAAGGCCATAGCTTAAAAATCTCGTTCCGAAACCTCTGTCTTATAGAACCGATCCCAAACCTTTCATTATGTCCAGAGGCAGGAACTGCCTCACCCCAGGAAGAAAAATGAGTTTCACAAACATATAGAATCTTTTGGCGACTCAGATGAATTAGTTCAACAGCATTTTGAAGAAAGGAGAGGAACTTGTGTAGATTCTGATGTTTGGTTTGGGGCTGGCTGTAGGTTTATGAAAATGAGATATACCACCTGTCACTATTTCCCTTTCAGCAAATGAAAACAATTTCCTGTACTAATCTTCTGTTCCCTGGACCGTGGAGACATCAGCCTTCATCGCCTACAGCAGGGGACTCTACTGCCAGGAATATCGATTAATGAAGGAGGCGGGGACTTAACTACATATCGGCAACTGACAGTGAACTGAAATTAAATCAAGTATATTCATGATAAATACAAATAAATGAGACGTAGTCTTGTCACAAAGAATAGAATTTAGCTAAGTTTCAGTTATGGGCTTTGTGGCGAGCTGCCATCTTGCTATAGGACTAGATGAATATACATGAAAAATAATGTTAAGAACATGTTATTGCATTTCCACAATGCATAGTTTCCTAAATAATCTGAAAGATTGTATTCACTGCCAGTTATAATGATTTGTTATTACGATGTGTTCTCAGGTAGAATGTGCTCTGTATGTAGTAACACAATTTTTTATCCACATGAAGTGACATTACTGGCGTATGGCAGCCCTGCGCGTCCTTTCCGTAGGGTGTATTCCTCTGGCAGGTGAAAATTGAAAAAGGACGAAAGCAAACGATAAGGAGAATGTCGAACTACTAAGGAGAAGAGGAAGGAAGAAGAAGGTTTGGAGGACACTAAACTGAGAAGGAAATGAAGATGTTTGAAAGGAAATCATGAGGAGCTTCGGACTGAGGTTGTGTTGAACAACACTTGCATAAGACTTACTTCTGCTGGTAGTTAGCGCTTGTTCCTTGTTTTCAAGTTGCTCTTTACAACATATGAACCAACGCATCTACAGTGTGAAGATTGTATTTGGATGTTTTGCTTGTTACTGATTGGCGCTGATCTGCAACAATGAAGAAGGGGTCGCATTATTATTGTAAATTATGTGTCTTTGGGTTGTGTTTTGTGGCAAGTTTTGGATTGTATCACACAAAAAATATTTGTCGAAATGAGATCTTGTCCGTCATGGTAAAGTTGTGTTGCTCGCAAAATACATTGTAATTCTATGACAAACGGCTAAGGATTTGTAGTATCAATTGAACTGGATTGGTTAGTATCCTGACGGGAGGTTATACCACGAATATCAAGAAAAGCAAAACAATGGTAACGGAGTGTGGTCGAATTAAATCACATTATGGTGAAGAAATGTGATAACGAACTGAGATAGTAAAAATAGTACATGAGTTTTGTTATTTCGTCAACAAAGTAACTGATTGTAGTCGCAATAGAGAGATATTAAGTGCGAACTCGTCTTTGTAAACAGAATTTGTTGACATATAGTATTAATTTAATTGTTGGGAAGTCTATACTGAATGTATCTGTTTGGAATGTAGCCTCGTACGGAAGTGAAACTTAGACAATGAACAGTTCAGTCGAGAAGATAATAAAAGCACCTGAAATGTGGTGCTACAGAATAATTGATGAATCGATTTGCAGAAGAAAGATATTTGTGGCACAACTTGACAAAAGGCTGGCTTCGACTGACAAGGTGCATACAGCGGCATCAAGGACTCGTCAGTTTGGTAACTTAGGGAAGCGTGGGCGGCGGTGGGGGTTGGGGTGACGGTGATGGGAGGGGGGTAACAATAGCACACCGATGCCAAGAGCATGTTTAAATGGATTTAGGTTGCAACAGTCATCCTTTTCAGACCATGTCGTTCCGTTTGAAGCCACCTAGGATTTTGTCATTTCGTGCGTATGCACAACAGCTACATCCACACTTTACGTTTCCTCCTGGCAGCCGCAGCTTCAACAACTTCATATGTTTCATATCTTAGCTGTTAGACGAGCCATTTTTGTATGGGTGAACGACTGTCTTTGTTTTCAAACTGTAACTGAAATTGTTTCTGTAAGGCACGGTTATACGTTGTGTATTTCGATGATAATTAATTTATGAATTTATTTTCGTGATTATTGTGGTGGTTTCTCTTGAAACCGCTACGGTTCTAAGAGAAACATGAGTAGCTGTGACAGGTTGTTACATTTCCGGTTTCACACGATGTACTCTCGCAGAATATTGGAAGAGGAAATTCTGGCGTACCTTTTAGAAGGGATTTCTTCTGATGCCGACTCAGAGATTGACAGTAGCAGTGAAAGTGGAGACAATGTTTTAGCTGAAGAGAGTGATCTCGATTTGGAGACAGTATGCTATAACAAATACTTTTCCTGGCCAATCAGAAAGTCGTAGACGTCTCAATATATCATCAGAACCATTAGTAAAAAGCCGGCCAGTGTGGCCGAGCGGTTCTAGGCGCTTCACTCTGGAACCGCGTGACCACTACGGTCGCAGGTTCTAATCCTGCCTCAGGCATGGATGTGTGTGCTGTCCTTAGGTTAGTTAGGTTTAAGTAGTTCTGTTCCAGGGGACTGATGACCTCAGAAGTTAAGTCCCATAGTGCTCAGAGCCATTTGAACCATTTTTGAACCATTAGTAAAAAAATGTAAAACTGTTGTTCCAGTTGAAAAGCACACAGCAGAAGCAAAGCACCTACCCATACTTGGCATTTCAAGCTACAGTGTCTACTGTAGCACAAAGAAGGAACCACACAGAATCAGGTGGAAGCGTTCTCTCTCTCAAGTAGCTCTACTTCTGTGTGTAGAATGGGTCTACATTTTACCTTACCACAAAAAATAGTTACATTTCATAAGCAATAGCTCCATTTAAAACCACCCCATATGTGTTCAATGAATGTATGTAACACCTTTTTTTCACATTTTTCTGTCTCAATGTATATCTAATAATCTATTCAAAAAAAAAGAAAATTCCATAAACCTAATTTTTAATATTTCGAGTCTGGGAGGGTTATGCAGAAATAATGAAGCTTGCACAGGACAGACTAGCGTGGAAAACTTCATCAAAACCAGTCTTCGGACTGAAGACAATAACTACAAAGAAACCCGGTGTGCTGCATCCTGTGATCTGTTGTCTCAGGTTTTATTAGTTTTATCTGGCTCGCCTTTGTGCTGGCTGCAGAAACACAACATGAACTCGCGCTTGGCACCTGGTCGTAGTGTGGGAGGAGCCACGGGTATTGCATTCTCCGTCAGCCATCTGCCCGCCACCCGACCTGAACAAGTGGCTGTTTAGTTCGGCCCGCACGCTTCCTGCCTGCGGCTGTAACGGGGTATCCCGCCAGGCTGGGAATTACTCGTGATATGGCAGGGAGCAATATGATCGCGTGGTAGACTGGCGGGGCAAAGAACCGCATAGTTGAGTCTGCTGCGGGGTCCACTTATTACCGACCGAAAAAAAAGTTGCCGTCCCGCCCACCGAACCCCTCGCTAAATATTCATGTGGCATCGCCCTTGACCTCACAGCTGTCACCCAATGCTGCTACGCGCTTTAGCTTCGTTCTCCGTCTATTACCCACCCCAGGGACTGATGAATCAGTCACACATTATATGTTTTGCGAACTACTTTGCCTTAGTCTGGAGATCAGTAACTAAGATCTGAAGCTGGTTAAAGATATCGTGAAACCATTCGTCATTTCTCTTAGTGACTTTTCATTGACCTTGTGAGGTACCCCTTATTTGCTTATAAGAGCGCATTTTACTTTATTTCCAGTTTTGCTATTTCATATACGTGAAGTGAATGTATAAGCAATGCAATATGTACGGAGTAAGGAGAGAGCGGTAGGTTCCCACGCTGAATAGCAGAAGTGGTTGTCCATCTGGCGTTTTCAGAGCCAGTGGGATGAGGTGTCCATGCAGAAATCTCTCGTGACGTTAGCAAAGAGATATGCAGGGAAAGTACATTTATTCTGGCGTTAATCAAGTAGTTGTTATTCATAAATATTTACTAACAAAGTTGCATTTTGCCACTCGGATATTAGGAGCAGCCTTTGTGTCATAAATACTGTTGTTGTGGTCTTCAGTCCTGAGACTGGTTTGATGCAGCTCTCCATGCTACTCTATCCTGTGCAAGTTTCTTCATCTCCCTATACCTACTGCCACCTACATCCTTCTCAATCTATTTGGTGTATTCATCTCTTGGTCTCCCTCTACGATTTTTACCCTCCACGCTGCCCTCCAGTACTAAATTGGTGATCCCTTGATGCCTCAGAACGTGTCCTATCAACCGATCCCTTCTTTTAGTCAAGTTGTGCCACAAACTCCTCTTCTCCCCAATTCTATTCAATACTTCCTCCTTAGTTATGTGATCTACCCATCTAATCTTCACCATTCTTCTGTAGCGCCACATTTCGAAAGCTTCTATTCTCTTCTTGTCTAAACTATTGATCGTCCACGTTTCACTTCCATATATATATATATATATATATATATATATATTCGTTTATTTATTAATATTAACATTTCCTGGCATTATAAAATTATTGAAAGATATATATATATATATATATAATATATAAAATATATATATATATATATATATATATATATATATATATATATATATATATATATAAAAATATATAAAATTATTGAAAGATATATATATATATATATATATCTTTCAATAATTTTATAATGCCAGGAAATGTTAATATTAATAAATAAACGAATAACTTTGACACAAGCGAAGATGTACGATCTTATACGAACTACACCGATTGTACGCTCAAGTTACAGACTGAGTGCCATATTCGGCAGTCATCGATAGGATACCTTTCTATTTAGCCATACGGTAGACTACGTTCCAGTACCGTTAATAGTCAGCTTATTATCAGTGTGAACAAATTTATTTTGCTGCGTTTCTTAAATAAACGCACCTTAATGGCATCACATGTAAAAATTATTTGCACAAAAAACTTCTTCCATTTTCGTTACGTAAAACATACAGTGGTATTGCACTTTCAGAATCCGAAGGCGCTGTTACGGCTCTGCAAGAGAACGTAAGACTACGAGAGCTGCTCCAAATGACAGGTTTTGGCTTGCTGCGTCAGTTCACGAGCGGACAGGCTTAATTATCACAACTCGGGGGGAAAGCGTGACCCCTATACCACCATCTATGGACTCGCCAGCTAAACTGAAATTTTATGGAGATTTAGTACGAATAGGGTTCTTGCAGTTTGTAATTCAAATGGCTCTAAGCACTATGGTATTTAACATCTGAGGTCATCAGTTCCCTAGACCTAGAACTACTGAAACCTAACTAAACTAAGGACATCACACACATCCATGCCCGAGGCAGGATTCGAACCTGCGACCGTAGCAGCAGCACGGTTCGAGACTGAAGCGCAGTAGAACCTCTTGGCCACAGAAGCCAGCGCAATTTGTGGAACTATTTGAGTTCATCGAATGAATTTCTTTTTTCTAGCTGTTGATGTCAGCTTCCTGTGAAGCCACAATTTATACTATTAAGATTTATGCTGGTGTACTTCTGTCCTCGGGACGGCGTTTACCGTTCTCCGGTATTCCTGACCGTGTTAATCATGATCCCACGACTGCCATATGGATTGACTCCACTCCGTCGTCCGATTAGCAGAGAGAGTGTTGTGCCGGACGGAAATATGTAGTGTCGGGTCGTAGCGATTGCGCACTGTAGATCCTACCTCTGGTTCGTTTTCCCTCTGGTCACCGCGTCTTCCGGACTTTTTCTTTTTTTAATTGGTGGTAAGGTCTTATGGGACCAAACTACTAAGGTCATCGGTCCCTAAGCCTACACACTACTTAATCTAACTTCAACTTACGCTACGTACAACACACACACACACACACGCATGCCTGAGGGAGGACTCGAACCTCCGACGGAGGGAGCCGCGCGGACTGTGACAAGACGCCTCAGACCGCAAGACTACCCCGCGCGGCCGCTATTGTTGAACGGTACCTCGGAGCGCATATGAACCGATCTTACTATTAATTGGTAACCTGCATAAATTAGTACCTCATGACCCCCAATAGACTAGCTACAGCAGGGGCGGGCAGGAATCCTGCACATGTGCGGTGCACTTGCACGCGTGCAGTTAACAGGTGTTCCGCGTGCACACAGGGGCAAGCTGGCCACCCGCTTATCTCCCATCCCCACCATACCTTCTGTCCGCTCCTTCCTCTGTAATGCGTTTTGTTTCCTAGCTTGCTTTATTGAGTGAATGAATAAGGTTAGTAGGAGTGCTTGAAAGAAATCATGGTTTGAAAGAGTACCTGTTACCTACGATACGTTTTATTTAATTATCACAGGTGGAGTTTACAATACGTTTAATATCTGGAACAAAATTTCTACACACAGACAAACACAAACAGTTACGTAAATTTTCATCACTGATGTTTGCTCTTAACCCAGACTTATTAATTCAGCAAATGGTTTTCCAGCTCCCGCTATATTAAGCGCAATCTTATAACTTGCACGTACCACTGGGCTATTATTGTTGTTGTCCTGAACACTTGAAAACAGTGCTCCATAAAATGTTAGATCAGTTAGATGAGAGACATGACGAGAGAAAGTCGCAGATCTCTCGTGACAACAGCAACTACGACAAATTCAAATGGCTCTGAGCACTATGGGACTTAACTGCTGTGGTCATCAGTCGCCTAGAACTTAGAACTACTTAAACCTAACTAACCTAAGGACATTACACACATCCATGCCCGAGGCAGGATTCGAACCTGCGACCACAGCGGTCGCGCGGTTCAAGACTGTAGTGCCTAGAACCGCTCGGCCACTCCGGCCGGCCAACTACGACAGCATCTGGTATCGTCAGATCGCTCTTCTTAAGCTCAGTCAATTCCCCATCCGCTCA
Organism: Schistocerca cancellata; assembly: GCF_023864275.1. NCBI lineage: Eukaryota > Metazoa > Arthropoda > Insecta > Orthoptera > Acrididae > Schistocerca > Schistocerca cancellata. The sequence continues at coordinate 41,790,201 of NC_064632.1, read as the reverse complement.
GAACCCGACAATAAATTGTACTCGTCCTTGTGAAATTTATTATAATGGCCTTCAATACTAAACTTCCGTTAACCAGCGAGAATACTGCCACATATTAAACATTTCGAATTTTCACGTTTTTGCACAAAGAAAAAATGATTCTCCCATTACTTTTTAAAAGATAGCAAATCTCCACTTCTGCGTTTCTTGAAATACAACGTTCACTATATAGTGCTCGCTTCGCATCAACGTCCGCAGCTTAGCCTGGCACTACACTGCCGCAACCTGCCGGCTGTCGCCACTGCCCCTGTCGACGATTGCACGCGAGCAGCACACGTGCAGCGCTGTGCGCTCATGAGCCGCGTGCAACGTTTGCCCGCCCCTGAGCTACAGTATATAACTGGCCACCGGTCCCTAGATCTGAGTGTTAAATGTCGAAACCTTCGGAAAACTTCGTATCGACTGTTCTGTTTTGTAGGTTGGTGCCATTCTCAGTGGTCCCGAACATGTTACACTTTAACTGTCTGACATGTATTGTTGTATTGTTTGTTTGTTGTATTGTTGTATTGATTAGTAGTTCGACTGCTGGTCACTTAAAACCATGCTGTTTCTTAGAATGACGGCCATTTTTAGGGTCTTTCAACACTTTTTATTAAGAACACTAGCCAACGTTTAACTGTGGTACTAATCATTTATGAAATTCTAAAACTACTTATTCTGGACTACATATATAGATCTACATATTTATTTCACGTAATACAATTTTTCGTATGATACACTTTGAAACAAAGCTTTTTGCATATGAGTGCTCTGCACTGCCTTTTCTTGCAGCCTGTAACAAAAAAAAATTGTTTCATGAACCAGACAATGAAGGAACATCGTAAAAGAACGCCACATTTCAACGAAAGTTTTACAAAATCCAAACGAGAAAAACTCATTTGAAGTTCGACAAAACTGTTCTTGCACAAAGTCAAGATCATAATCTGAATCGTCACCCTCACTGTCACTGCCAACAAAATCTTGCTCCAGTTGACTTAAAATTTCGTCGCCCGAAAGAAAAAGTGAAGTCACAGACCGTGACAAGGCGCCCTAGAACGCGCGACTACCCCGCGCGGCTCTTCCGGATTGAAATGTTCGTGAGGCGGATGAGTGGTTGAACGGATAGTCACCGGAAGACGAGGGGGAAGGAAATCAGTTGGATCAAACGCGTGTTATCACGTGCCAGTGGTCGGTATCTTGGTCGATTTGCTCTGAGGGAACCGTAGCAACGATTACGATTAGCTGATTCCGGCGCTCTGGAGGGAACCTCTTGTTAATAATGTATCTATTTCTCAGCTTCTTTGGTTTATTACATCTAAAGCCATATGAACTGTTTCTTCCAAATTTTTATTCGTTTCTCATCTGGTTTACTTATTTCTGGTAAATGTTTTATACATGGTCTATAGGGATGCACCAATTTTTTTTCTAAACTTACATCCACCATATTCATGAATTGATAGTAAAACTTGTTTATAAACACAATCTTGGAAGTTTTCAGCTTGCTTCATTTCTGGCTTCATAATTAAGGAATACAATCTAGGTTCATTAATAAACACTGTATTATATTTCATAATTTGTTGAGCAAATGAGTCGTTCACCCAGATATCACTAAATATTTTACACTGTTTTTCTCTAACATGATCACCAACTGCTTTCTGAGGGTTAGTGAATTCTAATATTTCAGCCATATCTTTAGCTTTAAACCAATAATTGTTATTTTCACCAATTACTACCAAGACTTGATTGTTATTATAGGCAAGATTATTTTAGCCAAGGTCTATGAATTACACCTTTCATATTGAATAGAAAAATATTCGACAAGGTCAAATTAATATTCATATTTGAAGGGTGTAACTCATGGCTACAATTAAGTCCTTTATAATTTTTAGATTTATTAATAAAAAAATTATCTATAAATGTATCAGAGAAAATTAGTCATTTCAATTTTTCTAGCTGTATGTTATTCTGATAATGATGCATCCACATTCATAAATCAGTTAACTGATAAAAATGTTAATTATTTATTCAACCTCAAGGTAGATGAAATTTGTATTGTTTGTGGATACTACAAGTGACAATTTAATTGCTCAAATCATATCAATAATTTAACTAATAAAAAACTGTGTTTTAGAGCATATGAATGAAAATCTTTACTCAAATCTATATACAAAGGATAAAGATTTACTTATTTGTAAGGAATGTAATAATATTGGTCAAACAGTAACTATAAAAATAAGGAAGTTAATTTCGAATATTTTATATCTAATTATAAGAATCACTTAAAAGAGATTTCGAATGAAGATTATTCGAAAATATTACTCTCAATGAAAAAAGATGAAGAACAAGAAACTAAAGCTTCCTCAAGAAACGTTTTGTTTGTCAAGAAGTTAAAGATTCAGATCTTTTTTACTTGAGTCCTACAACTAGGGACAAGTTCTCAAGTACATCCAAGATCTATCAGCAAGATGATAAGAGTAAAAGAACAATACTGTGTAAATGTGGAAAAGAAATAATTAAAAGTTATCTTAAAAACATTTACAAAGACACACACAATATTAACTGAAAATGAAATTAAACTATTCTTCAAAACTCTAATATTTTTATCCTTAATAAATGGAGATCCTATTAAGAAAGTTTACAGTCACCCAGCTTTGTGATATTCATAGAAGAAATAATTTAACTAACTGCAGAAGACTGAAAAAATGTGAGTTAATTAATTTAATTCCTACAAGAAATTCGATAATTTGAAAGTATCAGAACTAAAGAAAGGGTTTAAAATCTTATTATTAGAGGATATAGTAAATTAAAGAAATCAGTATTAATTCATGTAATTGTTTTGCCAGATTTTCCTTTTTATCAAGAATTATTATTAAAGACTAGATCAAGATCGAAAAGTGTACCAAATATAAATTAGTTTTACAGATTTGATGATGAGATCTTTGATAAACCTCAATAACCAAGACAAGAAAAAATGAGACTTGATCAAATTTATCCATTCAGTAATTAACTATTTGAAGAAGTTGATGAACGATTTATTTGTTGTTAAAGAAATTAGATCTGGACTTAATGAAAAATTTCAAGCTTGGTCCGTTGACTGTAATACTGTTTTTAACGATGATAATATTAGTAAACTCGGTACAGCTACTGAGATAACACCATTTCCAATCTGATCACTGAAGTTAAGGTCTATCGGCCTTAGGTAGAACTTGGATTGGTGACCGTCCAAGTCAGCCGAGCGCTGTTGGCCCTTGAGAGGCCAACTGCAGAGCTGCTAGACTGAGAAGTAGCGGTCACGAGAACTGGAATCGCCGGGAGAGCGATGCGCTGACAACATGCCCCTCCGTTCCGCATCCAGTGGCGCCCATCGGTTGAGGATGATACGGCGAGTGGTCTAAAAAATGGTTCGAATGGCTCTGAGCACTATGGGACTTAACATCGGAGGTCATCAGTCACCTAGAACTTAGAACTACTTAAACCTAACTAACCTAAGGACAGCACATACATCCATGCCCGAGGCAGATTCGAACCTGCGACTGTAGCGGTCGCGCTGTTCCAGACTGAAGCGCCTAGAACCTCTCGGCCACATCGGCCGGCCGGCGAGTGGTTTGTACCGTTGGTTTTTCCGAGGTCTGGACGGACGGAGGGAGGCAGACAGAGAGAGAGAGAGAGAGGGAGAGAGAGAGAGAGAGAGAGAGAGAGAGAGAGTCACGTACAATTAACAAAATCGAAAAGAGACTAGGACAAATCTACAAAGAAGTCACAAACCAGTCCGGCAGTTGAAGAGAAGGACTCGATTGTTTACTGAAGAGATGGAATTTAATGCGAAAACCATTCAAACAGTGATGTTTAGCCATCGAGCAATGAAGAGCCGCATGCTGGGAGCTACTAACAGAAGCATAAGAAGATCTGTGAACGGATTGGTATGGCCGACTAAATTTTGACGGGAATGAAAGTGAAATGGGCTTTCCGAGCTTTTCCTAAATCAAAGTCGAGATCATTATTAAAACCATCACAGCCGATTACAGCTTTCAATGATTAATTAGTCATCACTCCCTAAATAAATCGCCATCGGAAGAATTGTGAACTTTTTTTGTTGTTTTTGCCTTGCTTTTAATTTCCTTCAAATGTTTCTCCTTTGCTAAGACAATTGGTAACAAATCTCTGGTCACCTATCCCAGAAAACATTCCATTCATCGTCACTAGTCTTTCGTGTGATTCAGCGGTGAACACATGCTAACTAAGTTAGTAATAATTACTTTGAAAGGGTACATTACCGCCCGACATTGAAAATAGATACAACATACTTCATTATTTTTGTCAGAACAACACATTTTTTTTTGTAAAATAACTCAATTTCAATTAATACAGCGAAGCCGGATACCAGTGTGGGAAAGAATGACAATTTATTTATTTAATTGATCACATGTTCACTCCCACAAAATAAATCCCTACGTCCAGTTTGGTGAGATCTTTTGAAATGAATGAATGTATGGTCGTCTGCTAACCGCAGATAGTGAATGTGAATATATGATCATCTTTGAGTCGATCCTTTGGCCACCTTTGGTGGGACCAAAGAGATGAAATTTACCTGAGCTTTGAGCGCCTGAAATGTGGCTGACCAATACGGTAGCATGGTCTTCCCCCACCTCGAGATAGGTGCGAAAGGACCTGGAGAACGGCCATATTTCGGCACTCTGCCGCTGGATCTTGTGCTGTTAACACCTGTTTTAGTTGTGCTCCGTAATGACGAAAGAGTGGAGACATGGTATGCATGTGGAATATTTAAGAGTAGTTTGAAATAATAATTTCTCTATTTCAGGAACTTTTGTGGGGAGAATTAAATGTCAGGCAGGTAATATTAATGGGATTGTAGTAATCTTCGGAAGTGACCAACGGTCACAATGAAACCACGTGTAGCAATAAGTTGAAATACTTCCGTGTGCTTAAGTTAAGCTGAATTACTAGCGTGTGTACAATAAGTTGAAATATTTAAGAAATAGCGTGTGTACCATAAGTTGAAATATTTAAGAAATGGCGTGTGCAGGACTTGAAATTAGAGACGAGTACTTCCACGTGGTGAGTACTGTGTGAGTCTCAAACTGTGTATGAGACAAAAGATAAAGAGAAGTACTCGTCCATGGCATCAGTTGAGGACTCGCGTGTGTGATGAATGTGTTCTTAATATTACTTTGCGTGATATGATTCCGTGTGACGCTAGATTCAAACTCTGAGAGAGAAGCAAGGTGAGTCGGCCGTCTATCCAGCAACGCCACTTGGCTTGCATTGCACAGTAAGACGTGCAAATTTCTCCAGAGTTCATCGTAGGAAAGTTGAATTACAAAGTGGGGCAGTGTCGTGTGAAACTGGGATAAATACTAATTGAAGCGGGAAAGCTGATTGTTGTGACTATTTAATGTTTTGTATTCCATGTCGTAGTGTGGTGTATGTCATGTAATTTGGGTATGTGTGGTTTGCATGGGAGAGTAGCAAGGTGGTTTCAAAAGATTAGTGGGTTATGCTTGTTCCTTCTGTACCGCTCGGTCTGGAGGAAAGTTTCGTGATGATGATTGTGAGAGTCGAAGTGTGAGAAATAATAAAAGATCCACCATCCTATCCAGAAAGTGCATTGTAGCGTTAAATAATTACGAGACCATAATATAGAGATTCACCAATGTATAGCCATGCCCACTGGGCGGAATTTCTCATGTGTTACTGTTGTAGGTTATAGAATTTGTGTGTTTAGGTTAGAGAATTTATCGGAATAAATAAGATAGTGAAAAGAAAGAGATTGGTGGACTTTTCCATTGAATTGTATGTTGCCATAATGTCCCGAATTTATAATGCGTGCGCCATTCATATTCAGTGCGGTGGCCACGTGTAGACAAAAGCCGTTAAATAAAAAAGGAAAGAAAATGTGGTATTGCCGGTGCGTAGTGTACAGTCAGAGTTCTGTAAATTACTGATAGTCAGATGCGTATTTCCGTTGCGTATTATTCATACAGGAGGATAATTTGTAACTTAATTGAGAGTACGAGAGTTCATGTTACTCGATAAATAAGAATGAATCCACTCGCTTGGCAGACCACTCATCTTGCAGGCCTGACTGCTTGATGCCACAGTATGAGCAAGGCATGTGGGTGCCTCTCAACTTCACATCCGAAAACCGGGTATTAATGTGCACGTAACATCTAGGCTAATTATTCCAATGGTTGTCGTCGGAAGGAAATAGATTAACAAGACTTGACTGCATCGGTTACGCTCCCTCCTCTAGCAACAGCCCTTTAATCCAAATACAAAGCATGTGATCTGCACAATTTATAGGCGAAGATGTCTGTTGGAGGAAATGTTTCCAACGGCGTTATACCATCCACATTGGCCTTGCTCGAACGTACGAGATTAGTGATCCCTGAATTGTTTGTCTATTTGTTTTTCGTAACATCCTTCTGTTTTATTGGTCTTGAAATGCATCTGATGGTTTCGTCCCTCGTTTTTCCATTTCTTATGTTTCACTTTATGTAGGTACGTTGTAACGTGTGATTTCTATTCTACGTCGTCAGTTCTGAGATAATGATATTTTATTTTGCTGAAGACTTTATTTCTCTTTTGTATTTGAAATATTTTACTAGTATTGTTCCTGTTTTATTACTCTTCAGAAGCCCTTTTACTAAGTTAACAAAACTTTTTGATTTCAGTTATTGTAGACAATTGAGAGATGAGAATTAGGAGACCACTGATATGGTGCATGCTGGCACGGCTACTGCCGATGGTATGACGTCGTTGGAGACAATTCTTCCAACAGATATCGTCGCCTACAAACTGTCCAGATGATTTGCTTTGTATTTGGATTGAGCGGCGCAAAGGAGCTGCAAAGTTTATTTTAATGCGTGATAGTTGGTGATCGTTTTATTATCGTTCATTTAAATCTGTTTTTACTTGTTTTTGTTTCACTTATCCTTACTGCAAATTCTGAGCTAAGCAGCTAACTTAAGAAACCTTCTTTATTTTCTACAACACAAGATAAGCGTTATTTCCCCTTTACAGTTTTATTCCTTTTGCAATATTTTCTTTCACTGACACAGCGAAATGGTGCCAACAATTTAGCCAAGACCGCAAAAACGTGGGTGATGCCAGTCTGTAAGTCCAAATCTTGAACCATGTGGTTTTCATGTTTTCGACACCCTGAAGGAACATCTGGGAGAAAGAGATTTTGCAAGGATCGTGACGTTCACATAGCGGTTCTCGAATAGCTCCGTGACCTAGAGACAATTTTTGCTGTCGAGGAACTCGTGCCACGTGTCTGTGTCACTTTCAAGCGTAGTCAATAAAAATTACTTGGGCCGGAGTAATGATGTATAAATTATTGGTTTTAAGATCTCCTCGTATGAGCTTATAATCTTTCCAATTTGTTGTATTTTGATGTAAAACATGAAAGAAAATAGAGACCAACCTTAGCACTACCAAATCAACGAATGCAGTATAATAGAATCCAGTATGTTGTCATCGACGGTGAGTGTTCATCAGAGGCGAGGGTATCGTCAGGAGTTCCCCAGGGAAATCTGATAGGACCACTGTTGTTTTCTATATACATAAATAATTTAGCGGAAGGGTGGGCAGCAATATGCGGTTGTTTGCTGATGACGCCGTGGTATACGGTAAGGTATCGAAGTGACTGTAGGAAGATACAAGACGACTTGACAAAAAACTTCAAATAATTAGGTAAAGAATAAGCAATCAAAGACTTTGAATCAACCTGACGGAAACAAATAAATCTAAGAACAACACCACCAGGCATTCCTAAAGATAACCAGAAATTATTAAACTTTAAACCAAAATAAGAAGTAACCGTTATCAATGGTTCAAATGGCCCTGAGCACTATGGGACTTAACATCTGAGGTCATCAGTCCCCTAGAACTTCGAACTACTTAAACCTAACTAACCTAAGGACATCACACACATCCATGCCCGAGGCAGTATTCGAACCTGCGACCGTAGCAGTCGCGCGGTTCCGGACTGAAGCGCATAGAACCGCTCGGTCACCGCGGCCGGCTTAACCTTTATCACAAGGAAAATACCATAACTAGCTAACTTTAATAAAACACCCGCAAGAACGGGTGGCAGCTGGCTCTAAATGGGGGAAAATGTAAGTTAATACGGACGTTTATGAAGATCAAATCCGCAATGTTTGGGTACAGTATTACTAGTGCTCTGCTTGACGTTTAAGGGGCTCCGGAAAGGCTCAAAATCATGAAAAGTTCAATTTTTACTTTTTTGCGTTTTCTGAATCTGCAGACTATTACCTTTTAATACATATATAATTTATTCAATTCCGAAGACTACAACTATTTTTAAATTTTTTTTGAAATGTGTTCTACATGGGCGTGACCCAATGTGGCGCTGTTAAACTGCTGTCAAATGGTGTTATTATTAACGTCCGTGTTCATCAGGTACATTTTAGTGATGTGAGATAAAGTATGTGTTGTGGCTAACCTGTGATGGTTCAATATATATCGCTGGTGTGATTGTCGATTGTTTCATGTTTATTTACTCTGTCGTTATCTCGAAAATATTCGTAATTAATTCTGTTTCTTGAGTCTCTGTTTTGTTGAAGTATAATAATGAGTAAAAGTAAAGTTGCTGCTGCAACTTTCAATGATGGCAACATTGTAAGGTGCAAGGTATTTAGAAATATGGGAATGAAGATAGGTTCTAACATGGTACGAGCGATGCTTGCTCTAGACAAGGAACGCCTTCGGGCTGCAGACAGGGCTGTAAAGAGTCTAGAAATACAAGCAAGAGTAAACAGGAGGAGGAACAAGAGGAAGCTGGAGGAGGAGTTTGCAGAGGATGAAGATAATCCATCCTATGGACCTGGAATGCACTAAAAAGTTAATCCAATCTTTGTCGCTCGATTCCCAAAACTTTTATTTTCTCATACTAATTACATGTTTTCTAAGGATCTTCCAAACATATTTGTTTCAAACTTTCAGTAAATGTTACACAGTACCTTCTGCATAATTTAACACAGCCTTTTTCCAAAAAACTTTATATTTTTGAATATTTAAATAAAAAATTGCAAAAAAATGTTGTGAATTTTCATTACAATTGAAAAAAAAATCATCTTTAATAACTGAACTAAAATTTTGTAAAATCCCTGTGTTAAGTTGTAGCCCATATTCCAATAAATAATCTGTAAAAAGTTCAACTTCCTACCTCAAATACTTTGTGAGGAAAGATGTAATTTATAAGCGTTATTTTAACATTGCAAGTATAGGGCGTTCCGGAGCCCCTTAAGTATCTGGGTGTAACGTTGAAAACATACATGACGTTGAACGAGCATGTGAGAACTGTGGTAGGGAAGGTGAACGGCCGATTTCGGGTTATTGGGAGAATGTTAGGAAGGACTGATTCACCTGTAAAGGAAAAAATGGAAATGAGCGTTTTGCGTCATTGGCCGGGAGGCCCCTTACGGGGCAGGTCCGGCCGCCTTGGTGCAGGTCTTATTACATTCGACGCCACATTGGACGACCTGCGGGCCGGATGGGGATGATATGATGATGAAGACAATACAACACCCAGTCCCTGAGCGGAGAAAATCCCCGACCCAGCCGGGAATCGAACCCAGGCCAGTAGGACGGCAATCCGTCACGCTGAGCACTCAGCTGTCGGGGCGGACACCTGTAAAGGAGACCACATGTAGGACTCTAGTCCGACTTATTCTTGTTACTGGTCCAGGCCGGGCTGCTAGATTTCTTAGCGGTAGGTTCGAAGAGCACGAAATTGCTTCAGAGGTACTTGGATACGTTCTCTTTGAGAAACACTATTGAGAAAATTTAGAGTACCGGCGTTGGAAGCTGATTGCCCAAGGTTTCTAATGCCACCAACATACAATGCGCGTGAGGACCACGAAGGCAAGGTACGAGAAATTAGGGCTCGTACAAAGTCATATAGACTGTCGTTTTCCTGTTTGCGATTGGAACAGGAAAGGAAATGACAAGTTGTGATACAGGATACCCTCCGCCACGCACCGTACGGTGGCTTGCGGAGTATCTTCGTAGATGTAGATGAAGCGTAGCTTCACTCTAACTGCTCCATCTCTTTTGTCCTGTCACCGTGTATTTATTTCCGTCATTAGCAATGAGACAGAAGTGCTACTGTGTTTACTACGTATTTTTCACATAATAATATATCTTGTGTGATATCTTTCTGCATAAACTGTGTCTGTACCTTGAAAGAAGATTACTGTTAATAAAGTAAAAGATCCACGCAGTGGACACCAAATGAAAAAGCTACTCCTTATGTTTCTGATCCAGACTGCCATAACAATGCGAAGGAACTGTTAATCAGAACTCAGGGAGAAGTTGTAGTGTAATTCACAATCGATTTATTAATCTTAAACAAGACAAGACAACAAAATTATTAAAGTAACATCATACATAAAATATTTATTTAACAAAAGCCTTACTAAAATGGGATGTATGGTGGACAAAGTGATCTGCTGGGGATCGACACACGACACTAAGCAGAACACTACTCGCTCTATCTCACTTCATACACGTGAATCCAGGTTACGGCATCAAACTACGCCACCACCAAGCTTCTATATTCTACCATACAATAAAAAGGAAAAATATGGTTCGAACAGGGTGCTGACAAATATATATTATAGCCCTACGTCGCAGCAGCGAATATTTTACCATCCTACTGGTCAAGGCGGCACACTACGATGCCTTCGGCGACTGAAGTCATGGACGGCGGCAATCTGTTATTAAATGCGCGTTCCCGAAAAATGCAAGTACGCGGTCTCGCGTTCGGTTAATTCAGAACGCAGGTACTTCCCTAAGAGCTTCTGAAACCCCAACGGATTCCAGCGTGCAGGTGGACCCGTTAGCTGGTCTGCCAAACCAATTTGACTCCGTGCCGCAACTGTGCGTGTCGGAATACGTCAAATGTTTAGACGACCGACTCAAGACAAATAAGTACACATACGCGTCACTCCTTGTGACCGTGATGATATAAGCCGTACCTCTGACGGTTCAGAAGGTGACTGCCACAGGCTCTAAGTCGCACCCTAGCAAAGGACACAAGTCTCACCGTTTAGGTAGAGACCTGCAGTGCTTTACTAGCGAAGTGCCAGTACAAGAGACTTGTACAAGAGTGCCAATCTCCCTTTCTCCCCGTTTCCTCGTCAGCTCGGTTCCAAAAGCACATTTCTCTTTTTTGACTTACCCATTTTCACACAAGCCAATCACGAGGGCCGGCCGCGGTAGCCGTGCGGTTCTAGGCGTTGCAGTCCGCAACCGCGGGACTGCTACGGTCGCAGGTTCGAATCCTGCCTCGGGCATGGATGTGTGTGATGTCCTTAGGTTAGTTAGGTTTAAGTAGTTCTAAGTTCTAGGGGACTGATGACCTAAGATGTTAAGTTCCATAGTGCTCAGAACCATTTGAACCATTTTAACCAATCACGAGCTGGAGCCCGGCATTCTAAGCTCGGTGAATGGTCTTTGCACTGCAAACCGATTTCACCAATCAGAGACTTAAAGTTAATTGGCAGAAAACGGAAAAAATTCAGCTTCGCGGCCTCTTTCCCACACGTTTTCCACGTCTTTTGCTAACACAATACAGGGTGGAAGCACAGCCCTACATAAACAGCTTGTTACCTCCCCTGTTGCTTCCATTTCAAAGTTTGCAAAGAACGGCCATAAACTCGTATTGACAAAACATATTTTGAAACAGAGTCTGGACGTCTGGGCCCCAGATTCCCTGTCCCACAGACATTTGCAGAACGTTTACATTTCTTTTGGCGGCTTGCTCGCAACAAGGCCTAAAATGCGCTGTTGGCTACTTTTTGGCGCTAGGCCGTATACCTGGCGCCAAACCTAATATGTTTTGCACAACGCGACTGCTGCACGCGGCCATCTGGAAATGTCTCTTCATCGTTCCTGAGAAAAAATGCGCTTTGTAGCCTCACCAACGCCGTGCTTTTACTGCAGTCGTTTAAGTCAGTACCCTGTTCCTTTGAATGCAGGTAAAGCTTAACGTATTTCTTTCCCTAGAGCACGCAAACAGGACCATAAACTGCTGCACACCATTTCATCACAATGTATGAAGTCAAATCGCCGTAGATCGCATTCCCTGAACCGAATCAGAAGTGAGAGTGCCCTGCAGTCTAAAAATGGTTCAAATGGCTCTGAGCACTATGGGACTTAACATCTTAGGTCATCAGTCCCCTAGACTTAGAACTACTTAAACCTAACTAACCTAAGGACATCACACACATCCATGCCCGAGGCAGGATTCGAACCTGCGACCGTAGCGGTCGCGCGGTTCCAGACTGAAGCGCCTTTAACCGCGTGGCCACACCGGCCGGCGCCCTGCAGTCTCTCAACCTTTGGATACACAGTAATCTGACGAGACAAGAAAAGAGTGGGAGGGAGAGTGAGTGAAGGGTGAGAGATAGAGATAGATAGATAGATTGAGAGAGAGAGAGAGAGGGAGGGAGAGAGAGAGAGAGAGAGAGACGTGTGTGCAGTTGAACAGTAACATAATTTGATGTGTAAATGGTTAGTTTTATGTTCTAGTATTTTTGTTTCTGAGATGTATATCAGCCAGCACATTTCTTCGTAAACTAACATGACCCGTGTCATAGCAAAAATTGTTTTCTAGGACCAATAAATGAAATAATAACAAAGCCCTTAAAAAACTATTCTTTCGTAGTAACAGTTTGGTTCTTCTCAAATTCACCCATTTGATGGTTTAGGGCGTAATTATCGCTCTGGCTGGAAACGAGAAAGACCTATCGTCGAAATCATATTTCTTCTCATTAACGCTACGAGGGGGAGAAAAAAAAAGCACAGAAGTATTTCAGCATCCACCAACGGCGTAACTTCGCCTACGTCGGTACAAAATGAGAGCGTTTGAAAAAAAAAGAAAGAGAAGTAAAATCAACTTTCTAGGGAATTTCCGAGGGCGAATGGCGGAACAAAGAAATTCAATTAAACGGCGGTAATTAATTTTATTTCGACGGCGCAGGTGAATTAGTGACCGAGTCCGGAGGTGGAAGCAGCGGCTGCACCCCGGGCCATACTGGCGGCGGAGCCGTCGCGCCGCCCCCGGTGGCCGACGTCAAAAAACACGCCGGCCAGCAGCGGCGGCGGCGGAGCTTTGCGGGACCGCCGCTCGCGCGCAGTGGCGCAGCAGTCGCCCGCGCTGTCACGGAATAATAATAATGAAAAAAGAAATCGCACAGCACTGGCGCAGGCCTCGCGCGTGTGTCGTCAGCTGGCTCCGGGACTGCGGCGGCGGCAAAATATTTTTACTCTCGCTAAAAAATTTGTCAGGCAACGAGCACTTTGTGGCCCGTTATCCAAGTGGAGCGGAGTGCGTTCTGACTGGTGTCCCTGGTGACTTGTCACGATGGCTGCAGGCGTAGCCCAAAACTGTCCCAGCCGGGTAATTCCAGGTTTAAATTTATTTTGACACTGCGCAGCTAGTATTCACAGCGACAGTAAACCTACTGCGCTTCGCAGTTCGCCCGAACCTTTCATGAGCGAAAAAGACGATCCACATTCTAAGCTTTTTCCAGTATAAAATACACGACACAGCTAGAATATTACAACGCCTTGAACAATAGCGTAAAAAAAAGCATTAAGTGTGTGGGACATACACGAAGACCTGATTAAAATACACTACTGGCCATTAAAATTGCTACACCACGAAGATGACGTGTTACAGACGCGAAATTTCACCAACGGGAAGGAGATGATGTGATATGCAAATGATTAGCTTTTCAGAGCATTCACACAAGGTAGGCGCCGGTGGCGACGCCTACAACGTGCTGACATGAGGAAAGTTTCCAACCGATTTCTCATACACAAACAGCAGTTGACCGGCGTTGCCTGGTGTAACGTTGTTGTCATGCCTCGTGTAACGAGGAGAAATGCGTAACATCACGTTTCCGACTTTGATAAACGTCGGATTGTAGCCTATCGCGATTGCTGTTTATCGCGACATTGCTGCTCGCGTTGGTCGAGATCCAATGACTGTTAGCAGAGCATGGAATCGGTGGGTTCGGGAGGGTAATACGGAACGCCGTGCTGGATCCCAACGGCCTCATATCACTAGTAGTCGAGATGACAGGCATGTTATCCGCATGGCTGTGACGGATTGTGCAGCCACGTCTCGATCCCTGAGTCAACAGATGGGGACGTTTGCAAGACAACAACCATCTGCACGAACAGTTCGACGACGTTTGCAGCAGTATGGACTATCAGCTCGGAGACCATGGCTGCGGTTACCCTTGACGCTGGATCACAGGAGCGCCTGCGATGGTGTACTCAACGACGAACCTGGGTGCACGAATGGCAAAACGTCATTTTTTCTGATGAATCCAGGTTCTGTTTACAGCATCATGACGGTATCATCCATGTTTGGCGACATCGCGGTGAACGCACATTGGAAGCGTCTATTCGTCATCGCCATACTGGCGTATCACTCGGCGTCATGGTGTGGGGTGCCATTGGTTACACGTCTCGGTCACCTCTTGTTCGCATTGACGGCTCTTTGAACAGTGGACGTTACATTTCAGATGTGTTACGACCCGTGGCTCTACCCCTCATTCGACCCCTGCCAAACCCTACATTTCAGCAGGATAATGCACCACCGCATGCTGCAGATCCTGTACGGGCCTTTCTGGATACAGAAAATGTTCGACTGCTGCCCTGGCCAGCACATTCTCCAGATCTCTCACCAAGTGAAAACGTTTGGTCAATGGTGGCCGAGCAACTGGCTCGTCACAATACGCCAATCACTACTCTCGATGAACGGTGGTATCGTGTTGAAGTTGCATGGGCAGCTGTACCTGTACACGCCATCCAAGCTATGTTTGACTCAATGCCCTGCCGTATCAAGGCCGTTATTACGGCCAGAGGTGGTAGTTCTGGGTACTGATTTCTCAGGATCTATGCACCCAAATTGCGTGAAAATGTAATCACATGTCAGTTATAGTAAAATATATTTGTCCAATGAATAGTCGTTTATCATCTGCATTTCTTCTTGGTGTAGCAATTTTAATGGCCAGTAGTGCACATTATATATATATATATATATATATTAAATTTGTGCAAGGAAATTTCCTCACGTCGATCGGTAAATAAAACCTAATGTAAGCCGATGCAGCCAATCCGAGAAGCTGATTAAGTTTTCTAAATATATATTCCATAGGGCCTGAAGCATAGTAAAAGTCAGCAAGTGACATATTTATAAAGTGTATCCAGGCTCGTTGCTGTGTGGTACTAATTATCACTTCCCTCCCTTTCGCTACAGATCTTTTTCGGCTAAACTGCCGTTATCGAGTGATACATATATTGTCTGCAAAGACTGGCATACATGATACATGTAGGAACCTTAGCAACTGTATTTTGACTGTCGTTCTATATTGAAAACGTAGCTGCAGATCTCTCAGAGTACTGTCATAACAGATTAACTACTATCTTAAATCGCAGATACAAAACGATTTAGATATGAGATAGTAGCTGCAAAACCGTAAAAATACTGGCATATCAAATTAACTACTGCTTCGATTCAGCAAATACACAACGGCAGTCACAGTATAGTTGCCAACAATGTTACATGTCTGTCAATCCATCTAGACATTATATACGCCATTCGGTAATGGCAATGTAGCCAAAACAGATCTGTAGTGAAAGAAAAAAATAAAAATTAATATCACACAGAAGCGAGTCTGAACACACATTCTAAATTTTTGAAGTATTTTCTGCTAAACTGTTCCGCTAGTATCTACAATCCACTTCTTCTCACTTCCTCAGAACACTTGTGGCACATTATTTGTATATTAAAACTTGGTGGCCAGGTTAATCTTATTGATTTCCTACATCCTATTTCAGAGAGCTTCAGATAGGAATTATGTTCTTGCATATTACCAGAGAAATAAAATTTTGGAAAAATGAAACGCAAAATGACCAAAACTAAAACGTATAGAGACTGGAACTTCTTGTGACAACCTACATTGCGTGAAAGAGTAACTTGCGTAAATTGTTACTGTTAAAAACAATTGAAATAAAAAGAGTGCCAAATCGTTGATAATATGGATTAGTTGGGTAATACGAAATAGTGGGTTGAAAACATACACAACAATCTAATTTGGCAAAAAATTTGATTTAATTAGACTTAGGCAATATATTAGTTTAACAAAACACTCAGTACACTTTGTAGTTTAGTAAGAAAACTGAACCTATTTTATTTGAAGAGATCACAAACATAATCTTTCTTCTCTGTGACAGTATAATCAAGGTAGATCCATAGTGAGAAAGCCAAATATTGCACCTAGATCTCTCCTTCTTTAAGTTCCGAAAAATTTCCGTCCCTCATGATAAATTCAGATATTCAGACGATACATCACAATCGAAAGATTCAGGATTGCCACTTGTGTCATTTTGAGAAGTTAAATGTAATTTATTGAAAAGTCACTTTCTTTTGTTGAGCGGTCTCTGGTTCTTGAGTTATAATTTTTCCCTTAGAAACTTTTTTGCCTTTATGCTGTTACCTGGCTTTTGGTTTGATCTCTGATTGACTTTTCTATGAAAAATAGGTTACTATATTTGATGTCACGGCTTTTCTACCTCTATTGGCCGTCTTCCGTTTCGGTGTGGTGTTGTATGGTAGAAGCAAAATTTTCGATTAATAAGAAACAGGTGGATAAGAATCTTTGGAAAAAAAATGGAACAAGAGGACAACAACACTTACATACTCTATGTAACTCCCTTCTGTAACCTCTACATCTTCATCTACATCTACATGGCTACTCTGCAAATCACATTTAGGTGCCTGGCAGAGGGTTCATAGAACCACCTTCACAATTCTCTATTATTCCAATCTCGTATAGCGCGCGGAAAGAACGAACACCTATATCTTTCCGTACGAGCTCTCATTTTCCTTATTTTATCGTGGTGATCGTTCCTCCCTATGCAGGTCGGTGTCAACAAAATATTTTCTCATTCGGTGATTGGAATTTCGTGCGAAGATTCCGTCGCAACGAAAAACGCCTTTCTTTTAATGATGTCCAGCCCAAATCCTGTATCATTTCAGTGACACTCTGTCCCATATTTCGCGATAATACAAAAAGAGCTGCCCTTCTTTGAACTTTTTCGATGTACTCCGTCTGTCCTATATGGTAAGAATCCCACACCACGGAGCAGTATTCTAAAAGAGGACTGACAAGCGTAGTGTAGGCAGCCACCTTAGTTGAGCTGTTACATTTTCTAAGTGTCCTGCCAATAAAACGCAGCATTCGGTTAGTCTTCCCCCACGACATTTTCTATGTGTTCCTTTCAATTTAGGTTCTTCGTAATTGTAATTCCTAGGTATTTAGTTGGGTTTACAGCCTTGACTGATTTATAGTGTAACCAAAGTTTAACGGATTCCTTTTAGCACTCATGTGGTCAACTGCCAATTTTCGCACCATTCAGATGTCGTTTCTAAATCGTTTTGCAGTTTGTTTTGATCTTCTGATGACTTTATTAGTCGATGAACGACAGCGTCATCTGCAAACGACCTAAGACGGCTGCTCAGATTGCCTCCCAAATCGTTTATATAGAAAAGGAACAGCAAAGGGCCTATAACACTACATTGGGTAACGGCAGAAATCACTTCTGTTTTACTCAATGACTTTCCGTCAATTACTACGAACTCTGACCTCTCTGACAGGAAGTCACAAATCCATTCACATAACTGAGATGATATTCCATAAGCATGCAATTTTACTATAAGCCGCTTGTGTGGAAGAGCCTTCCGGATATCGAGAAATACGGAATCGATCTGAAATGCCTTGTAAATAGCACTCAACACTTCATGCGAATAAAGAGCTAGATGTGTTTCACAAGAACGATGTTTTCTAAAGCATGTTGACTGTGTGTCAATAGACCGTTTTCTTCGAGGTAATTCATAATGTTCGAACACGATATATGTTCCAGAATCTTGCTGCATATCGACTTTAATGATGTGGGCCTCTAATTAAGTGGATTGTCTCCTACTACCTTTCTTGAATATTGGTGTGACCTGTGTAACTTTCCAGTCTTTAGGTACGGATCTTTCGTCGAGCGAACGGTTGAATATGATTGTCAAGTATGGAGCTAATGCATCAGCATACTCTGAAAGTAACCTAACTGCTATACAGTCTGGACCAGAAGACTTGCTTTTATTAAGTGATTTAAGTTGCTTCACTACTCCGAGGATATTTACTTCTACGTTACTCATGTTGTCAGCTATTCTTGATTCGAATTGCGGAGTATTTATTTCGTCTTCTTTCATTGGTTGTTCTTCCATCACCAGATATTTCACTCCCTAAGTAAGTGAAACTCAACCACTTTGAAGGGTTCTCCATTCAGAGTAATATTCCCATTGATCCCTTTGTATCTTCCAAATACCATTACTTCACTCTTATCTTTGTTTATTTTTAATCCATACCTTCTCATTATTTCCTTCCATGCATCAAGTTGTAACTGTTAATTTACTTCTTTATCGCCCCGTACTATCATATCATCTGCAGAAACATCTTTTTGTCTTTCTCTTTTACTGTGTCTTTAACTGCCCTATTCATTCCCTCCATCACAACATTAAAAAGTGCAGGAGATAGAATACTTCCTTGTTTAAGTCCTTGTCTTATTTCGAAGTATTCGGAGTTCCCCAATGGTATTCTGATACTACAATTGTGTACATTGTCTTTATTACATTAATGTATCCATCTTCTTCATTTCTTCCCAGAGTCTTTCCCTGTTAACTGAGTCATACGCCTTATCTATGTCTATAAAAACCATTATCACCCTTTTGTTATACTCCCAACTTTTTTCCATCAGTTGACGGATATAAAAAAAATATCATGTCGATCGTGCTTCTCCATTTCCTAAATCCATGCTGTTCTTCACTCAGCTTCTTTTCTGTCTTTTCACTTATTCGATTTAGTAAAATTCTTTCAAAAATCTTGGCTGTATGACTCATAAGGTTTATTCCTCTCTAGTTTTTAAAAAGTCTTTAATTGCCTTTTTTGAAGATGGGAACAATGTATCCTCTCCTCCAATTGTCAGGCATTGTACTATTTCTCCAGACACTTGATAGTACTCTATACAGCCACTGCATTCCCTCTGGACCTGCTGCTCTTATCATGTCCACTGACACTTCATCAGATCCTGGGGCTTTCACCCCATTCATCTTCTTCACTGTTATTTCATTTCTTCCCGTTTAATTTGTCCTAATTCTGCTTCCCAACTTTCTCAGTTTCTCCATTATTTGTTGTTTCCTCGTGTACCTGTTTCTCAGCTTTTAACAGTTTCTTAACATGTTCTCTCCAGAGATCTTTTATATTCCCTGGATCTTCAATCACAGTACCATCCTCTGTTTCAATCTTTACTGGTACTTCAGAGGCCTTCCTCTTATTTTTTATCATTTTATAGAACATTTTCTTATTGCTCTTCACATCTCCTTCAAGTATGTGATTCTTGAGTTTCTCCCGGCGTATTTGATAATCAAAATATCCACGGGTGTGCTGTCGGTCTATAGACCGGCAGCACACCCGTGGATATTTTGATCCTTCAAGTATATTTGTAAACTCCTGCTATGTCTTATTCTTTGCTGTTTCCACTATTTCTTTGCACTTCTTCTTTTCCTCTATATATCTTTTATGGTCCTCGTCTTTTTTAGTTTTCCACCACTTTCTCCATGCTCCGTTTTTCCTTCTAACTGCTTGGATTGTGGTATCATCCTACCAACTGGTCTGTCGTACTTTTTCCTTTCCAGATGTTCTACCACATACTTTTTGTGCTGCTTCGACTAAAGTGTCTTTGAATAAACTCCAATCTTTTTCTACAGCGCAAAAAACTAATTTTGGAAATTTTTGTGTGATTAATTCTCTATATTTCTCAGCACTTTCACTCTCCTTCAGTTTCCAATGCCGTATCATCATTTTGTTCTGTTTTCTATTCTTCACACACTAATTCATTTTTCATTGTCTTTGTCCCACCAGTAACCTATGGTCTCCATCGCACTCACACTTGGAATTACCTTCACATTTGTTACTTTCTCTCCCCATTCCCTATCTACTCGAATATAATCAGTTATACTCTTGGTTCTTCCATCCCAACTGTATCTGGTGATAACTTGACTTTCTCTCTTCATAAATCAGCTGTTTGCTATTTTCATTCCATTCCTCTGGCACAAATCCAGGAGTCTTTCGCCTTCTTCATTTCTGCCTGCATATCCAAATCATCCCAATACTTGCTCAAATCCCTTTCTGTCTTTGCGTGCCTGTGCATTAAAATCTGCCATCACTATATAAGCACTCTCGGTATGTTTCTGTAACTCATTTTCAAAGTCCATCTTCTATTCTTCGCTACATCCCACTTGAGGTGCATAAATCGGATAGCTTTTAGTGTTTCGTTTTGGAATCTCAGATTTAAGATTATGATCCTGTCTGATATATATCTCACACTTTCAATACAGTTTTGTACATTCTTATCCACCATCACTGCCACACCATTTCTTCCAAACCTTTTCTTCCCACTCCAGTACAGTTTTCCTCCTCCTCTCAAATTCTTCTCACCTTTTCCCTTCCACTTCGTTTCGCTTAATCCCAAAATATCTGAATTCTCTCTGTTATTACTTCTCTCGTTTCTTCCATGTTTCCATTGGGGGTTAATATATTAAAGGGGCCAATATTTAGGTTACTTTTAGCCTGACAGGTCTCCCATCATTCGCACCAGTACTTGAAGAAGCAGTGGGGTCAAATCCTGAGTGGTTCGTTCCGAGGCTCATCTGTATTTTGAAGGCAATATATGAAGACTTTCCTACTGGCTTGCTGGGCCTAACGTAAGAAAGGATTTTCTCTTGGACTTGTCTCCCTTTCTCCTCCACCACAAGGCAGTGGTTCCCTTCTCATTCAATCCCCAGAAAGGAGGGTTGCTCATGTGCCAGTTTTGCCATTCCGAAGTCTTTCTTCTCCGCCGTCGCTGCTATTAAGGTCTTCACCCGTAACCCTGGGCTTGGGTTCCACGTTACACCCCACGGGGCGGGGTCCCTGCCTGAACTCA
The DNA here is from genome assembly GCF_023864275.1 of Schistocerca cancellata. Taxonomy (NCBI): domain Eukaryota; kingdom Metazoa; phylum Arthropoda; class Insecta; order Orthoptera; family Acrididae; genus Schistocerca; species Schistocerca cancellata. The sequence goes on along the minus strand of NC_064632.1, from coordinate 41,769,087 downwards.
GCCATCCCATCACTCCGGCCTACTGAAGTGTGGGATGCCCATCCCCGCGACGTGGACGTGCCAGACAGGAACTACCCCAGTGGAAGAATAGGGGAGGGGGACCCTACATCCCTGCAGCCGGGTTAGTGATTGTGTATGGTGCCACAATCAAAGAGATCGGAATACATCCAGGTAGGTTGCAGGTGGCAAAGGAGAGGCCGCATCAAACCAGTCAGAAAAAAACTTCTCAGAGAGAAAACTATCAGAGTCGCGTAGGAGACGTAACATATAGTGAGGAACGACGAACGTATCGCCTACGAGACAACTTTTAAAACTAAACTGAGGTTATAAATGACATGGGGTACCGATACGCACGGATGTAGTATTATTAAAGGATGTTTATTTATTTATTTATTTAGCGTATGGCTATACATGTAACATTAATACATCAAGTGTTAAACATTAAAATCTTATAACAATCATGAATATAATTTATGTTTATATTGGTCAGTTAAAAGGTTATATCGAGGTTTGAGATCCATTCTAGCGCCGATGGGGATGCCTCCAGGAAGTCGGACCAGTTCCCTGCAGATGCTCGCAAGGAGCATTCACCATGGATGTGTTGGATCGTCTGTCTAGGGGCACCGCAGTCGCATTCTGGTGACACCGCTCTTCCCCATTTGTGTAGTGAATCCGCACACCTGCCATGTCCAGTACGTATTCGATTTAACGCGGACCATGTTTTCCGTGTTAGTTCCATTCCAGAGATGTTGCAGTCATAGCTCTCAAACCAGGTCTGTAGTTGGTCATTTGTCTTTTGGTTCCAATCTAGTCTCCATTGTTTCATGTGGTCATAGTTATTATTTTGAAGCTGCTCAGCTGTGCGTATGGGTGGCTTTCTTGATTTCAATCGAGTGTGTCGCAGTTTTGAGAATTCTTCTTTAATTGGTAGTTCTGGTTTTGTCTCAATCTTTCTGAATTCGTGCAGTAGGGCCGCTTTTCTACGCAGGTCCGGGGGCAGGATATTACATAGCACCGGTAGCCAGTACGTGGGTGTTGATTTAACGGTTCCAGAAATCAACCTCATTGTGTTATTTAATTGCCTGTCAATAAGTTTGGTGTGACAGCTATTAATCCAGACTGGAGCGCAGTACTCAGCCACAGAGAACACTAAGGCGATAGATGAGGTGCGTAATGTTTTTGCGTTAGCTCCCCAAGTAGTACCGCTAAGTTTTTGAATGATGTTATTCCGTGTTCCAATTTTTGCAGTGGTGTTCTCCAGATGTTTTCAGTAAGAAAGAGTGCGATCCAATGTTATACCTAAGTACTTTGGAAACTTATTATGTTTGTGGTTGGTGTTTCCGAGTTTTATGTTAATAATTTCATTTGCCATTTTGTTATTAAGATGGAATGTAGATACTTCAGTTTTGTTAGGGTTTGGCTTGAGTCTCCATTTCTTGAAATAATTGTATAGTATTTCGACGTCATTGTTAAGGACTTCCTCTGTATTGAAGAGATACTTGTCTCTGGTAGCCAGTGCTATGTCATCCGCATAGCAAAATTTTCTTTGTGTTTGGGAGATCTGCTATATAGAGGTTAAACAGAAGAGGGGCCAATACGGAGCCTTGCGGAAGCCCGTTGTTAATAAGTTTTGTTTTGCTTGTCTTTCCGTTTAGGGTGACCTGGAAGGTTCTCTTACTCAGCATATTATGTATTAAGGATGTTAAAATCTGGTAAGGAATCACTCTTAAGAGTTTGTAAATTATTCCATCTCTCCAAACAGTATCATATGCAGATGTTAAGTCTAAAAATACAGCATTTGTTTTCAATTTCTGTTGAAAGCCAGCCTCTATGTAGGATGTTAATGCCAGAACTTGGTCACAGCAACTACGGCCAGGTCTCAAGCCTGCCTGTTCTATAGGTAAGTTCTCCATAATGATACCGCTAATTCGATTATGGACAAGTCGTTCGAGAAGTTTGTATGTACAGCTAAGAAGTGCTATTGGTGTGTAGCTTAGCGGTTGGTCTGCTGGTCTCCCTGGTTTCAGCAAAACTATTAATCTTGCCTTTTTGAATTCTCTAGGGAGATGGTTTGTAGTCAAAATGTTCGAAAAGAAATTTGCCAGCCATTTGACTACGTTCTTTCCAGCGTAGGTTAGAAATTCTGGATGTATGTTGTCCAAACCTGGGGCTTTGCCCGGTTTCATATCCTTGAGGGCAGTAATGACATCATCCTCAGTGAATGGTCTGGAAAGCTCTGATTATTAGAGGATATAAAAGGGCAGTGCATTGACATAGCTGTCATCTGTACTTGGGTGATTCACGTGAAAAGGTTTCCGACGTGATTATGGTCGCGCAACTGAAATTAACAGGCTTTGAACGCGCAATGGTAGTTGGAGCTAGACGCATGGGAGATTCCATTGCAGAAATCGTTAGGGAATTCAATATTCTGAGATCCACAATGTCAAGAGTGTGCCGTGAATACCAAATTTCAGGCATCACTTCTCACCACGCACAACGCCGTGGCCGAAGACCTTCACTTAACGACCGAGAGCAGCGGTGTTTGTTTAGCGTTGCAGACAAGCAAAGCTAAGTGAAATAACTGCAGAAATTAATGTGAGAAGTACGACGATCGTATTCGTTGGGACAGTGCTGCGAAGTCTGGCGTTAATGGGCTATGGCATCAGACGACCGACGCGAATATCTTTACTAACAGCACGACGCGTTCTGCAGCGTCTCTCCCGGGCTCGTGACAATATCGGTCGGACCCTAGACGACTGGAAAACCTTGGCCCTACAGATGAAGGGCAGTTACTTCTGTAAAATATCTGGGATTATGCGTGCGGAACGATTTGAAGTGGAATTATCATATAAAATTAATTGTTGGTAAGGCGGGTGCCAGGTTGAGATTCAGTGGGAGACTCCTTAGAAAATGTAGTCCATCAACAAAGGAGGTGGCTTACAAAACACTCGTTCGACCTATACTTGAGTATTGCTCATCAGTGTGGGATCCGTACCAGATCGGGTTGACAGAGGAGATAGAGAAGATCCAAAGAAGAGCGGCGCGTTTCGTCACAGGGTTATTTGGTAACCGTGATAGCGTTACGAAGATGTTTAACAAACTCAAGTGGCAGACTCTGCAAGAAAGGCGCTCTGCATCGCGGTGTAGCTTGCTCGCCAGGTTTCGAGAGGGTGCGTTTCTGGATGAGGTATCGAATATATTGCTTCCCCCTACTTATACCTCCCGAGGAGATCACGAATGTAAAATTAGAGAGGTTAGAGCGCGCACGGAGGCTTTCAGACAGTCGTTCTTCCCGCGAACCATACGCGACTGGAACAGGAAAGGGAGGTAATGACAGTGGCACGTAAAGTGCCCTCCGCCACACACCGTTGGGTGGCTTGCGGAGTATAAATGTAGATGTAGATGTAGATGAATCCGGATTTCAGTTGGTAAAAGCTGATGGTAGGCAAACTACTCGAAGCCATGGACCCAAGCTGCCAATAAGGCACTGTCGAAGCTGGTGGTGGCTCTATGATGGTGTGAGCTGTGTTCACATGGAGGAGAGCGGGTCCGCTGGTCCAACAGAACCGATTATTGGCTATTTTCGGCTACTTGAAGACGATTTACAGCCATTCATGAACTCCATGTTCCAAAACATCGATGAAATTTTTATGGATGACAATTCGCTGTGTCATTAGGCCACAGTTGTTCGCAATTGAGTTGAAGAATATTTTACTTACTTCGAGCAAATGATCTCGCCACCCATCTAACGTTTATGGGACATAATTGAAAGGTCAGTTCGTGCACCAAATCCTGCGCCGGCAACACTTTCACAATTATGGACGGCTATAGAGGCAGCTAGGGTCAGTATTCCTGCAGGGGACTTCCAACGACTTGCTGAGTCCATGCAATGGCGAGCTGCTGCACTACGCCGAGCAAATGGCTGTCCGACACGATATTAAGGGGCTCCGGAAAGGCTCAAAATCATGAAAAGTTCAATTTTTACTTTTTTGCGTTTTCTGAATCTGCAGACTATTACCTTGTAATAGATATATAATTTATTCAATTCCGAAGACTACAACTATTTTTAAATTTTTTTTTAAATGTGTTCTACATGGGCGTGACCCACTGTGGCGCTGTTAAACTGCTGTCAAATGGTGTTATTATTAACCAATTATTAATAATTATTAATAATAATAATTAATAATAATAATAACTGAACTGTTGAAAAAGTGTATTCACGGACAAAATTCAAAACCCCAATGAAAGTGTAAATAGTGTTATATGGTCGAGAATCCCCAAGACTGTATTTGTTGGAATAGAAACACTTCACTTTGGTGTGTATGATGCTGTTGCGACTTCCAATGATGGCAACATTGTAAGGTGCAAGGTATTTAGAAATATGGGAATGAAGATAGGTTCTAACATGGTACGAGCGATGCTTGCTTTAGACAAGGAACGCCTTCGGGCTGCAGACAGGGCTGTAAAGAGTCTAGAAATACAAGCAAGAGTAAACAGGAGTAGGAACAAGAGGAAGCTGGAGGAGGAGTTTGCAGAGGATGAAGATAATCCATCCTATGGACCTGGAATGCACTAAAAAGTTGATCCAATCTTTGTCGCTCGATTCCCAAAACTTTTATTTTCTGATACTAATTACATGTTTTCTAAGGATCTTCAAAACATTTTTGTTTCAAACTTTCAGTAAATGTTACACAGTACCTTCTGCATAATTTAACACAGCCTTTTTCCAAAAAACTGTATATTTTTGAATATATAAATAAAAAATTGCAAAAAAATGTTGTGAATTTTCATTACAATTGAAAAAAAAATCATCTTTAATAACTGAACTAAAATTTTGTAAAATCCCTGTGTTAAGTTGTAGCCCATATTCCAATAAATAATCTGTAAAAAGTTCAACTTCCTACCTCAAATACTTTGTGAGGAAAGATGTAATTTATAAGCGTTATTTTAACATCGCAAGTATAGGGCGTTCCGGAGCCCCTTAAGGGAGATGCCATGACTTTTGCCATCTCACCGTACTATCACTAATAAACCAGAGACTTGGATTTTAAAACACAGGTAACAAAAGAATACTCGCATTGGTAATTGACTTTTGAAGAACAAGAGGTTTCGTCTTCAAGACGGATTATTTATGAATGAGAAAGTGTGTGTATAAGTGAATTTAACTGATTCAGAATTAAATCGTGAAACAGGCATACTCTTGTGACTCGGTGCTGAATTTAATGTACGAAACGGGTTTACTAACGCTATAAATTATTTTGGACCTGCCAGTGAATCTCATAATGGGGAATTGAGCCCGCATCTCGTGGTCGTGCGGTAGCGTTCTCGCTTCGCACGCCCGGGTTCCCGGGTTCGATTCCCGGCGGGGTCAGGGATTTTCTCTGACTCGTGATGGCTGGGTGTTGTGTGCTGTCCTTAGGTTAGTTAGGTTTAAGTAGTTCTAAGTTCTAGGGGACTGATGACCACAGATGTTAAGTCCCATAGTGCTCAGAGCCATGGGGAATTGACATAATATTAAATGTGATAGTAAACTCGAAATTTAAATACGTTCTATGGTTTATCACGAAAGCATTTGGAACCGTAAAGCCTTCAAAATGTTTCTGGAATTATCAGAGTTACAGTGGCATGCGTTTCGATGAGAATTTCAAAACTGATACTGTTAGTTGGCAAACATACTCTACGGGTTGGAGTTTCTTACTAGACTCACATCTGACTCTGTGTCGGCCCCCGATAGCTGAGTGATCAGCGCGACAGAATGTCAATCCTACGCATCCGGGTTCGATTCCCGGCTGGGTCGGAGATTTTCTCCGCTCAGGGTCTGGGTGTTGTGTTGTCCTAATCATCATCATTTCATCCACATCGACGCGCAAGTCACCGAAGTGGCGTCAAATCGAAAGACTTGCTCCCGGCGAACGGTCTACCCGACGGGAGGCCCTTTTCACACGACATTTACATTTATCCGACTCCGTGAAATTTGTCGTAACCTGTCTATACGACGATAACAGTGATCGTTTGTCTGATTTGAGATCCGAAGAATTCCAAAGATCTGGTGACCGACTGACCAACACGAGTCAGTGAAATCTGTCGTGAATCTAAGCTACAAACTCTTGCTTACCCTAACGTGCTGGAGCTGTGAGTGCAGCTCGCCATAATCTACCGTGTAGTAGGAGCAGAGCGGAGACTCCGCCCCCCTTTGCCATCAAGTTCAGCGCTGCGACGGTCCACTGATAGCTCCACCATCGGAGCCCAGATGGCTGCTAAAAAAAAAAAAAAAAAAAAAAATGGTTCAAATGGCTCTGAGCACTATGGGACTTAACAGCTATGGTCATCAGTCCCCTAGAACTTAGACCTACTTAAACCTAACTAACCTAAGGACAGCACACAACACCCAGCCATCACGAGGCAGAGAAAATCCCTGACCCCGCCGGGAATCGAACCCTGGAACCCGGGCGTGGGAAGCGAGAACGCTACCGCACGACCACGAGATGCGGGCATGGCTGCTACAGTTGAGAACGCAGCCCGCAGAGCGGCAGCTGTTGACCTCCAGGCCCCAGTACTAAGCCATTACTTTTCAAGTTTGTAAAAAATTATCTTTTTCCCTTCTTCCTGCCAACAAAACGTGACCATCAATCCTCTCAAAAATTACTACAGCCCACAGATGGCGCAATTGTTTCTTTGACAAAGTATCCTACCATGAAAAGGCGAAATGTCAGTAAGCCAATGAATTGAATTTCCTTCTCTTGTCTCTAGCCTCATACTATGGGTCCCGAGAAATGTTAAAAAACTGTTCACAAGGCTAGCTGTTGACTCCTGTGGAACTTCTGAACATTTAGTAAGTTGAAATTTATAAGCGTTATTTTAACATTGCAAGTATAGGGCGTTCCGGAGCCCCTTAAGGGAGATGCCATGACTTTTGCCATCTCACCGTACTATCACTAATAAACCAGTCTCCTCTCTATACCTCTTTTTTTTGTTACGCAACCGTCCCTTCTACAATAACCTATGAAACCTTTCCTTTGGATTTCTACCTCTTGCTTAATAATAACAAATGAAATCTTCCCTTTGAAATATATTCTCTGTCTCTATCTTCGCATACAAATTTAAATGCTGCTTATTAAAAGTGATTTTCTGATTATTTCGACGAAACATAGAATGTGTCGTCGTCGTGGCCCTCAGTCGTTACCTGCAATAACCCAAAACTGTTCCTTACATTTTTTACTGTTACTGGATCGCCATCTGACCGCTACATCGAACTGCGACATGAATATACTTACTCTGTTTTACTATACTCTATTAGCTGCTCGTGGGCTGTCATAATAAGTGGCTGTATTTATTACCAAACCTGGCGTTATTCTTTAATAGCAAAGCTGACGTTATTCTTTAATTAATTTGACTGTGAAACGTCCCCTTTGAACAATCTATACACGACTGTGCTTAAACTGACACACAATATTTTTAGCGCAACGCAATCTGACTTTCAATAATCTCTACAAAACAATGCCCCTGACTAACTTTAACCTTTTTGTAATTTGTCATGAACTGCTATATATATATTATGACTATTAAGGTAAATACATTGTTTGTTCTCTGTTAATATCTTTCATTTGCTAACTATGCCTACTAGTAGTTAGTGCCTTCTGTAGTTTGAATCTTTTATTTAGCTGGCAGTAGTGGCGCTCGCTGTATTGCAGTAGTTCGAGTAACGAAGATTTTTGTGAAGTAAGTGATTTGTGAAAGGTATAGGTTAAAGTTAGTCAGGGCCATTGTTTTGTAGAGATTATTGAAAGTCAGATTGCGTTGCGCTAAAAATATTGTGTGTCAGTTTAAGCACAGTCGTGTATAAATTGTTCAAAGGGGACGTTTCAACTGAAGTTAGTAATTCATAGTTAAACTTTTTCTTGACAACAATAAAATTTTGCGAAGTTTTACGTTGATGGTTTTTGAGATGGATTATAATCAGTAATGCAATATTGCTGGCAAAAAATATTTATATTCTGAATGAAATGATTTTACAAACGTTCAAATAGGACTTATTTTTTACAATAATCTTACAACTAGCAATGCGCAAACATACATTCAGTAGTCTTGAGTTTCTCAAAAAATTAATTCAATAACATTAGTTCCTCTTATGATAATGGTTAGCTGATGTCTCTGTACATCCGTTTATAATCTCTTGTAAATCATAGCTGGTGGCTGGCAGGCACACCGCTCCTCTCAACCTCTCGCTTCAGACCTGCTACCGACTCGCTTCACATCTCGCTTACTACTGACTTCCTACGAACGCTTAAGTGCGGTCCCTCCTGCCAACAACGCTTTCTGGTGCAGACTATCCCTGCTACCACTACAAAATCTATCAATGCGCGGTCTTTCCCGCTCTTTTCTTAAAATGTATCCATACGCGGTCTCTCCCGCCCTTTTTAAAATTATATCAATGTGCGGTCTCTCTTGCCAACAATACTTTGGTGCAGACATTCACTGCTACCACAATTATTTCCAACATGACAAATATTAATTATTCCTACTTAATCCTATTAATAAAATATAAACGTCTTTCATAAATTGTAGTTTGACAATACACAATAGAAATATACACGTCTTACAAAGTCAGAGCTGTTTCGGCATGGTTTTTGGAAAGCTGAGAGATATTTATCTACTGAAGTATCCCCTTTCGCTGCTGTGGTCATGTACGCACGTCTTGCTACGCCGTTCCCGAGCCATTGTGGGCGTGTAAACATGCGCCGCTTGGATTTTCCTACAGTGCTGTGGACGTCTGAATGCGTCCTGAGCCACCGACCTCTCTCTACTGCGGAGGAGTTACTTTCATACGTCGGCGAACAAAAATAGTTTAGAGCATTTACTATGTAACATACACTGATAAACCAAAAGATTATAACCACTGCCCGCAGCGACGTTGGATGCCACCTTGTGGCAGTGTGGGCACGTGACGCGATAACAATAGCAAGTAAGTGGAGCAGCAGCAACGATATGGGCTGCGAATGGGGAAATTCCATTGAGATAAACGACTTTGAGAAAGGGCAGATTATTGTTATGCAGAGCCTGTGAACGAGTATCTCGAAAACGGCGAAACTGGTCAAACGATCGCAAGCTACAGTCGTGAGCTTCTTCGGAAAGAGGTAGAAGGACAGTAAAACTACCACTAGCTGCTAAATGGTTGGACGTCCACGACTTTTCACTGGACGTAGGGTTCGGAGGCTTCTCTGCCCTGTAAAGTAGGACAGATGACGATCTGTGGCATCTCTGCTGAAAGACCACAATGCTGGTGCACGCACATGTGTTTCGGAGCATACCGTTCATCGTTCGTTGTTGAACATGAAGCTCTGCAACAGACCACCCCTGAGTGTTCACGTGTTGACCCAACGACAGCGTCAATTGTAACCTCCCCCTCTCTTATCGACCTTAATGACAGTGAAAAATTAAACCGCGTGTGCCTAATGGAAATTTGGGAAAAGCAATCGTCACCGAAGTTAAACTGTCGGTAAAGAGGGAGGAAAGGGTTACATCTAAATGAAAGGAAAAATGCAAATGAAACTGGTGGAAATTAGTTTTGAAAAGCGGTAAAGTTAATAAAGAAAGTAAATGTGCGGCCGTTACGTTAACAATTAACTAGCGGTAATTAGATATTTGAGATTTGGGGGAAATTACGGTCGCCAGTCCTAAGGACAATTACTATAGTAACTGAAAAAGAAAGGTTATTACACATATAATTTGCACTAGAAGCGTGGCAACTGAAGGTTGACACGTGTAGTGTGAAAACTGAAAGTTTGTCAGAAGTAATAAATTTCGCTACACCCTGACTTAATTTAGCAAAAGAATTAATAAAACCGGAAAATCGAAAGTTAATTTAGTGACTGAAGTTAATAGTGAGCTTTCTTTCTGAAGCACATCGAAATTCAGTCAAATACGGTTAGTGTTGGACTACCTCAACAATCATTTCAAAAGCTACTTGAATCTACGCAATTTAGAAATAAGGGATTTAACTTTGAACTTGAATTAAATGATTCTGAACAATTAACAATAGTAAAATTTAATACGTACCAAGCTGAGCTGCAGTCACAGGTAAGCTAAAATACGGTAACAAAACTCGCACTCTTAATTTGTGTTTGTGTAATCTGAATATTGTAGCCAGCTATGAATACCTTAACTGAACTTTGAAATTAAAGCAGTGAAATAGGATAATGTTACTTTAATGCTGGCGTTTGAACTTCAACGACACTCGGGTTCATTCCGGAAAAGGAAGGGACCCTGCTTGGTAATGCAATTGGGACAATGAGCAACAAAGATTCATGCTACGTTGCTGTAATTTTGTGATTTGAACAGTTTTAAAAGCTGAGGTCTGCCATACAGTTCTAAAACTTTACGTGCGTCCAGTCTTCCTTGTCGGTTGATTGAAGGTTTGAAGCCGTCGATCGAGGAGGTGGCGACAGTCACTCATTGTCGGCCGTCGCTGTTGCAGAAGCTGGATGTTGGCGCGCCTTCTTCTCGACACGGTCACCAGACGAAACGGGCTCTTGATGTGCGCTAGCTAATGTTTCCCGTCCGCGACACCATGTCAGAAACTATCATCGCAAGTCGAGCGCAATTACATGCTGCCAAACCCCGAAAGCGCGGCAACTCGCGGCAGCTTCACACAACACACCCGCTCCACTCGCTACTCCCGCCAGACTCTCTCTCCCCGCGCTCCACGCGACAGAGTTCACACTACCAAAGATCCTAAACACTCTGGTTCTCCACACGCCCTATCGACGTATTCGTTCGATAGCATAGTTTTCCCTAGGCAAGACCCAGCGTAAAAATACAAATAATATTTACAAAACAACCAATTATACATCGACATATATATATATATATATAAACAGTAAAACAATTACAATATACAAAGAGACAGAAATGTCATATCTTGAGGTAACAAAACAAGGAAAAAAAATTGTAGTACAATAGATGGAAATAGGAGGATATGCATTTCCGGCGTTACACAATCACGATTGCAGTGTGCACGGGAGCATCGGGATTCGACCGTTGATCAATGGAAACGTGTCGGCTCTTCGGGTGAACCACATTTTTGCTACACTAATTCGATGGTCGTTTCCACAAACGCCGTCATCGAGGTGAAAGATGGCTCGAAACGATCAATGCGCCTCGGACGCAGGCTGGTGGGAGCAGGGTTACGCTGTGGGAGACATTCTCCTGCGTTTGCATGGGACCCGTGGTAGTAATCGAGGACACGCTGACAGCTGCGAATCACCTGCATCCCTTCATAGTTGATGTCTTCCCCTACAGTGATGTCATCATTCAGCTGTATAATTGTCCATGTCTCGGAACCGGAACCGTGCAACAGTGGTTTGAGGAGCATTATAGTGAACTCAACGTTGATCTCTCGGCGACCAAATTCTCCTGTTGTAAATCCCATGGACCCATTCTGGGTCGCTATCACCGTATACGCAAATCAGCGGAAGGTTCGGTCTCTGTTGCAAGTGACCCTCTTCTTCTGAAGGAGGGCCAACCGGAGTGGCCGCGTGGTTCTAGGCGCTGCAGTCTGGAACCGAGCGGCCGCTACAGTCGCAGGTTCGAATCCTGCCTCGGGCATGGATGTGTGTGATGTCTTTAGGTTAGTTAGGTTTAATTAGTTCTAAGTTCTAGGCGACTGATGACCTCAGAAGTTAAGTCGCATAGTGCTCAGAGCCATTTGAACCATTTTTTTCTGAAGGAGGCAGTTGCAACAGGGACCGAAATGTCGGTAGTTTTATATATTGACAATGCGGTCACAAACCCAGAAACATACGATACCTGTCTGACCTTAACAGAAAAATTATTAACCTAAATTCGAAAAATGGTATCGATTGAACATGCACCTGAAGATGCCCCCAGCGCTCTAAATGTATTGCACATTGAAACATAAATGATGTTTTGTGACTGAAGCTAGCTTTCATTCATGTGGGTACAGTGCTGCCAAATTATCTTTCTTTGACGTCCATTTTGTACAGAAATATGCATGCGAAAAATTTTGTGATAGACATTTTTCACCGAGCAAGGTGGCGCAGTGGTTAGCACACTGGACTCGCATTCAGGAGGACGACGGTTCAATCCCGGGTCCGGCCATCCTGATTTAGGTTTTCCGTGATTTCCTTAAATCGCTCCAGGCAAATGCCGGGATGATTCCTATGAAAGGGAACGGCCGACTTTCTTCCCCGTCCTTTCCTAATCCGACGAGACCGATGACCTCGCTGTCTGGTCTCCTACCCACAACAACCCAATAGACATTTTTGTACCGTTAGTATGCAAGGAACGGCGCTGTGGCGTCCGACTGTGCGTATTTTGGTACAGCCTGAATCCCTTTGCTCAATTAGAAAGGATGTGACAGGATAGATGTTATCTCATGTTCGATCTTCTTCAACGTTCTTTTACATCTGACGAGACATCCTTCGCCAGTTACCATTAAAATGTGTGTTGAACAAAACAAGTACGCAGTAAAACTAAGTAAGTAAGTAATAATAATAATAGTAATAATAACCATCACCAACTGTAACCCATTTGAGAGGTTCAGGTTCAAAGAGAGGAAAACATTAAGAAAAATTTTTAGTCCCTAAACTCCATAACTATTCCACATCAGAAATGAAACCCTTTGCCAAAGAAGGAAAAATCTTTCAGGCACAGTGAGGGAAAGAAGAACTGATTCTTATCGCCACATACTCACAATAAAACCAAACAGACTGCTTCCACAATGAAACTACCAAATCAGATTATTTTAAGGAAACGGAGAACTGAAAAGAACTCCAGATTACAGAAAATATGCTCACAAATCAAACTGAAAAAAAGGACAACAAAAAGAGAATCTAAGTCAAAATCACTACCAGACGAAAATGATCAAAATCTTTGGATAGTAAAGGAAAGAAAAATCAGAAACAATAAAACATTTATAAGTTAAAAGAAAGGCATACAACATAAAAAGTGGTTGCTCTAACATACTTCAAAGTTGTGTGAAATGAAATAATAACAATAATAGTGATAATAATATAGTAACGAATATGTCATGTTTCAGAAATGTCGTCGTACTAAACCCAGAGTCAAGTTTCACGGTCCAGTCACGGTAATGTGGCGAACGCTTATGTTCGACGTAACACGCAATAGGCACTCACAGAGGGCAGGGGGAACCACTAGTAGTGGAGGTTATATAAAGCGTGTCTGGGGAAATGCGGAAAACAGTGCAATCGTTGTGGTAATGAATTTTTGGAATTTTGTGGTAAGGTCTTATGGGACCAAACTGCTGAGGTCATCGGTCCCTTAGCTTACACACTACTTAATCTAACGTAAACTAACTTACGATAAGGACGACACAAACACCCATGCCCGAGGGAGGAATCGAACCTCCGACGGGGGATGTCGTAATGAGGAAGCGGAGCAGTTTATCTGACATCCATTTTTTTAACTGTTCGCTTGCCGCCATGGCTAAAGTATACCTTCTTTTCTTCTTTCGCTTGTGCCTTTTCCTGCAGTTAGGCAGGGTCGGCAAGGGTAACCGGATTTGGCAATGTTAGTTTAAGGGATGGCCGGATGCCCGTCCCGCCACCACCACATACCCCCCGGGACTGAATTAGTGTACCCAAACTGTCTGCGACTAGTGTAATCCATGGAATAGTGCGAAAGTGGTCAAATGTCTGCGAGCCGAAACTGAGGCGGAATGTGGGGATCAGCCTGGTATTCACCTAGGGGGATGTGGAAAACCGCCTAAAAATGTGGTTAAAGTATACCGCGCGTGATAAAATAGCGGTATCCAGAACCGGTGCCAAGGCAACTGTGGTGCACCACGCCATAGATGACAGGAGTGAACGACTGATGCGGAGATGTGTACGGGCGGACCTGTAATCTCTTGAGGGTTGATTGGTTGATTTTTTTTTTTTTTTTGGGGGGGGGGGGACCAAACAGCGAGGTCATCGGTCCCATCGGCTTAGGAAAGGATGAGGAAGGAAGTCGGTCGTGTCTTTCAAAGGAACAGTTCCGGCATTTGCCTGAAGCGTCATAGGGAAATCACGGAAAACCTAAATCAACATGGCGGGAAGCAGTTTGAATCGTCGTCCTCCCGAATGCGAGTCCAGTGCGCTAACCACTACGCCACCTCGCTCTTGACGGCAGAGTGGTGTTGAATAAGACCCAGCTCACTGGGTAGTTTATTCCAGAGTTGTGTGGCTGAAACGAAAAAGAAGATGAAAACAGATTGTGTGATCAGAATGAGATTTTCACTCTGCAGCGGAGTGTGCGCTGATATGAAACTTCCTGGCAGATTAAAACTGTGTGCCCGACCGAGACTCGAACTCGGGATCTTTGCCTTTCGCTAGCAAGTGCTCTACCATCTGAGCTACCGAAGCATGACTCACGCCCGATACTCACAGCTTTACTTATGCCAGTACCTCGTCTCCTAACTTCCAAACTTTACAGAAGCTCTCCTGCGAACCTTGCAGAACTAGCACTCCTGAAAGAAAGGATATTGCGGAGACATGGCTTAGCCACAGCCTGGGGGATGTTTCCAGAATGAGATTTTCACTCTGCAGCGGAGTGTGCGCTGATATGGTAGAGCACTTGCCCGCGAAAGGCAAAGGTCCCGAGTTCGAGTCTCGGTTGGGCACACAGTTTTAATCTGCCAGGAAGTTTCAAATTGTGTGATGTGTGTATATACAGTCAAGGCTAAATAAATAAATAAAATCAATATATGAGAGAAAAATCTGAGTGCTCGTTACTGGAATTTTTATGATGTATCATTGTCATCGCAGTTCAGAAACCTCTTTCCTTCTAACAATCCTGTCATTGTCAGCCACTTTTTTTTCGACGAAAAGTACGTTTCTTATTGTTCATTCTTCTTCTTTCGTTTCACCCTCTTTGGAGTACGCTGGATCAATCATTTCTTTGTGCCCTGTTCTTTTCTTAGGACCCAGTATTCCTTCATTCCTTCTGATCTTCTTTTCCTCTCTTCTTCCGCGATGAAGGGTCTGGACTTTTGTGTAGATTTGTCTTGGAACTTATGTTTTCACCTTCAGTAATTAATTTAGCTGATAGGTCAATAAGTGAATTTCTGAGGTCTTTAATTCTACTAGGTCTTTCTTAGTTTCTTTAAACCAGTTGGGTTTCGTTTTGCGATTACGGAAAAAGTCAAAGATTTGTTTAGTTAATGTGTTGGAATACATTCTGAGAAGAAGACCATAAAAATTTATCCTCCTTTTTCGCCTAGTATCTGAAAGTATTTCAATTTTCTTGTAGAGAGTTTCATCGAAAACACACTGCAGGGATGTAATTGCATTTTTGTCAGCGTTTTTCCATAGTTCGGCCACTATTTGGTTTTCTCCGGACGCTTTGTTGTTTTTAAGTCCTGAAATGACCTTCTGTAGTTCTTCAGTCGTCGGTGGTTCTGAATCCATCTTCTCACGGTTATTTGGGATGTATTCAAATCTTTCAGGCATAGGTTCACAATTCAAGAGTTTCTCAAAGTAGCCTGCTGGTATTTTGCAATCTTCCGCGTTACTGCGAGCGATGGTCCCATTTACATCTAGAAATTGGAGGGTGGGTACTTTGTATCTTCATAACCTTTGTTTGAAAGTTCTGTAAAAGCTTCTCGTATTGTTTTTAGTAAATTCTTCATCAGTTTGGAGGAGAGTTTTGTTTTTATGTGTCCTCTTAATGCTTTTTATATTTTTGTCTGCCAGTTTTCTAACTGTAATTAAATTCAATCTGCTTTCTGTTTTCTGTGACTGCCAGTTTTGCCATGCCTGTTTTCTTGCTCAATGAGGGCATCACATTCCAGCGACCACCAGGCATGTTTTTTTACTTTTTATGTTAGGTGCTGCCCGTTCGGCTGTAGTAATGAGGTTTTCCTTGATATCCTCCCAGCTTTGTGCCTGAATGGTTTCTGTTGCTTTTGTGAATTCATCTGATTTTAATATCTTTTCCGTGCTGTACTTCCTACCCTTAATTTGTTTCATGCTGCGTTTCCTGTTTGGGATGACTTTGTACTTAATTTTAGAAAGGTAGTGGTCTGAATCCAAGTTTGCACCCATGAGTACCCTAACATTCATGAATTCTCTGCGAGAAATCTTCTTGATTGCCAGATGATCAAGTTGAAATTCCCCAAGGCTAGGATTTAGGGATGTCCATGTCTTTTGTCTTCGTGGTAGGTTCTTGAAATCTGTAGATTTAAGAATTAAATTGTGTGCTTGGCAAAGTTCTATTAGCCTCACACCATTTCTGTTCGTTGTCTTGTGTGCAGGATAGTCTCCAACTATTTTCTTATCTATTTTTCTTTACCAATCTGTGCATTAAAGTCTCCAAGAACAATGCCGATGTTTTTATCTGGAATGCTATCTAGATGATTCCAAAAGGCCTCCACTTTTTCCTTGTTTTTCCTGTCGTCCTCATTTATAGGGGCATGTGTATTGATTATTGTGTAGATTTTGTTTGTTGTTGTTGTTGCGGTCTTCAATCCTGAGACTGGTTTGATGCAGCTCTCCATGCTACTCTATCCTGTGCAAGCTTCTTCATCTCCTAGTACCTACTGCAGCCTACAAACTTCTGAATCTGCTTAGTGTATTCATCTCTTGGTCTCCCTCTACGATTTTTACCCTCCACGCTGCCCTCCACTACTAAATTGGTGATCCCTTGACGCCCAAGAACATGCCCTACCAACCGATCCCCTCTTCTAGTCAAGTTGTGCCAGAAACTCCTCTTCTCCCCAATTCTATTCAATACCTCCTCATTAGTTATTTGATCTACCCATCTAATCTTCAGCATTCTCCTGTAGCACCACATTTCGAAAGTTTCTATTCTCTTCTTGTCTCAACTATTTATCGTCCATGTTTCACTTCCATACATGGCTACACTCCATACAAATACTTTCAGAAACGACTTCCTGACACTTAAATCAATACTCGAAGTTAAAAAATTTCTCTTCTTCAGAAACGCTTTCCTTGCCATTGCCAGTCTACATTTTATATCCTCTCTACTTCGACCATCATCAGTTATTTTGCTCCCCAAATAGCAAAACTCCTTTACTACTTTAAGTATCTCATTTCCTAATCTAATTCCCTCAACATCACCCGACTTATTTCGACTACATTCCATTATCCTCGTTTTGCTTTTGTTGAAGTTCATCTTATATCCCCTCTCAAGACACTGTCCATTGCGTTCAACTGCTCTTCCAAGTCCTTTGCTGTCTCTACAGAATTACAATGTCATCGGCGAACCTCAAAGTTTTTATTTCTTCTCCGTGGATTTTAATACCTACTCCGAACTTTTCCTTTGTTTCCTTTACTGCTTGCTCAATATACAGATTGAATAGCATCGGGGAGAGGCTACAACCCTGTCTCACTCCCTTCCCAACCACTGCTTCCCTTTCATGTCCCTCGACTCTTATACCTTCATCTACTTTCTGTACAAATTGTAAATAGCCTTTCGCTCCCTGTATTTTACCCCTGCCACCTTCAGAATTTGAAAGAGAGTATTCCAGTCAACATTGTCAAAAGCTTTCTCTAAGTCTACAAATGGTAGAAACGTAGGTTTGTCTTTCCTTAATCTTTCTTCTAAGATAAGTCGTAAGGTCAGTATTGCGTCACGTGTTACAGCATTTCTACGGCTTCTACCAGTTTTTCCATTCGTCTGTAAAGAATTCGCGTTAGTATTTTGCAGCTATGACTTATTAAACTGATTGTTCGGTAATTTTCACATCTGTCAACACCTGCTTTCTTTGGGATTGGAATTGTTATATTCTTCTTGAAGTCTGAGGGAATTTCGCCTGTCTCATACATCTTGCTCATCAGATGGTAGAGTTTTGTCAGGACTGGCTTTCCCAAGGCTGTCAGTAGTTCTAATGGAATGTTGTCTAGTCCCGGGGCCTTGTTTCGACTCAGGTCTTTCAGTGCTCTGTCAAACCCTTCACGCAGTATCATATCTCCTATTTCATCTTCATCTACCTCCTCTTCCATTTCCATAATATTGTCCTCAAGTACATCGCCCTTGTATAGACCCTCTATATACTCCTTCTACCTTTCTGCTTTCCCTTCTTTGCTTAGAACTGGGTTTCCATCAAAGCTCTTGATATTCATACAAGTGGTTCTCCTTTCTCCAACGGTCTCTTTAATTTTCCTGTAGGCAGTATCTCTCTTACCCCTAGTGAGATAAGCCTCTGCATCCTTACATTTGCCCTCTAGCCATCCCTGCTTAGCCATTTTGCATTTCCTGTCGATATCATTTTTGAGATGTTTGTATTCCCTTTTGCCTGCTTCATTTACTGCATTTTTATATTTTCTCCTTTCATCAATTAAATTCAATATTTCTTCTGTTTCCCAAGGGCTTCTACTAGCCCTCGTCTTTTTACCTATTTGATCCTCTGCTGCCTTCAGTATTTCATCCCTCAAAGCTACCCATTCTTCTTCTACTGTATTTCTTTCCCCTATTCCTGTCAATTGTTCCCTCATGCTCTCCCTGAAACTCTGTACAAACTCTAGTTCTTTCAGTTTATCCATGTCCCATCTCCTTATTTTCCCACCTTTTTGCAGTTTCTTCAGTTTTAATCTACAGTTCATAACCAATAGATTGTGGTCAGAGTCCACATCTGCCCCTGGAAATGTCTTGCAACTCAAAACCTGGTTCATAAATCTGTCTTACCATTATATGATGCATCTGAAACCTGTCAGTATCCCCAGGCTTCTTCCATGTATACAACCCTCTTTTATGATTCTTGAACCAAGTGTTAGCTATGATTAAGTTGTGCTCTGTGCAAAATTCTATCAGGCGGCTTCCTCTTTCATTTCTTATCCCCAGTCCATATTCACCTACTACGTTTCCTTCTCTACCTTTTCCTACTACCGAATTCCAGTCACCCATGTCTATTAAATTTTCGTCTCCCGTCACTACCCGAGTAGCTTCTTTTATTTCATCATACATTTCTTCAATTTCTTCGTCATCTGCAGAGCTAGTTGGCGTATAAACTTGTACTACTGTAGTAGGCGTGGGGTTCGTGTCTATCTTGGCCACAATGATGCGTTCACTATGCTGTTTGTAGTAGCTTACCCGTACTCATATTTTTTTATTCATTATTAAACCTACTCCTGCATTACCCCTATTTGATTTTGTATTTATAACCCTGTATTCACCTGACCAAAAGTCTTGTTCCTGCTGTCACCGAACTTCACTAATTCCCACTATATCTAACTTTAACCTATCCATTTCCCTTTTTAAAATTTTCTAAACTATCTGCCCGATGCTAATGATTTGTATATCACTACATCTTCTTCCTGTCGGTTAAATTTCGCGTCTGTAGCACGTCATCTTCGTGGTGTAGCAATTTTAATGGCCAGTAGTGTATGAAAGAAAAATCTGAGTGCTCGCTACTGGAATTTTTATGATGTGTCATTGTCATAGCAGTTCAGAAACCTCTCTCCTAGTAACGATCCTATCATTGTGAACTACTTTTTTTTTTTTTTTGGAACGAAAAGTACATTTCTTATTACTCATTTTATTTCCGTGTTTCAGACTTGTTTTACGCTGAAAGAGACTCGAGTCTGACGGCGGAGATCGGCACCCAGGGAAACCTTGGCGACTTCCTGGAGTTCCATCTCCAACAGGCAGCCAGCGACCACCCTGCAGCGTCCTCGCCATAGGATCGCTTCCTGCCAGTATCGGTCAGCGAAACTTTCCGCGCGCCCGGGGACACAAAAAAAGGGGAAAGAGGAGAACGAACAGAAAGATCGGGAGCGAAAAAAAGGATGGCGCTCAGGCAGGCAGGCGGGAGAGGCGAGGATGCGTCCGCGGCGCGGTGGTAATGGCTGCCGTGGGAACGGCGGCACGTGGCGGCCGCCCGCCCCACCCCACGGGCCGTGTGTTCCATTAGCTGTATTAGGCGGCCGCATGTATCCATCTCGTGGCGCGGCGCCGCTCGCGGGCCGCCCTCCCACTTGGCGCAGGTGTCCGCAGGCGCTGGCGCCGCCCACAACTTTGCTCCTCTGGCTGCAGTGTTCGCCGACATCTCTCCGTTTGGGCTCACATGTTGCTCTACATACACGAAAGTAGCATCTTTCCATCAATTTGTACAACAATACGGACAGATCTTCTGAAACGAGGTCTACAGGATGGATATTTTGTAACCTCCCCCTCACTTATCGACCTTAATGACAGTGAAAAATTAAACCGCGTGTACCTAATGGAAATTTGGGAAAAGCAATCGTCACCGCGGTTAATTTGTCGGTAAAGAGGGAGGAAAGGGTTACATCTAAATGAAAGGAAAAATGCTAATGAAACTGGTGAAATTAATTTTGAAAAAGGGGTAAAGTTAATAAAGAAAGTAAATGTGCGGCCGTTACGTCAACAATCAACTAGCGGTAATTAGATATTTGAGATTTGGGGGAAATTACGGTCGCCAGTCCTAAGGACAATTACTATAGTAACTGAAAAAGAAAGATTATTACACATATAATTAGCACTAGGAGTGTGGCTACTGAAGGTTGACAAGTGTAGTGTGAAAACTGAAAGTTTGTCAGAAGTAATAAATTTCGCTACACTCTGACTCAATTTAACAAAAGAATTAATAAAACCGGAAAATCGAAAGTTAATTTAGTGACTGAAGTTAATAGTGAGCTTTCTTTCTGAAGCACATCGAAATTCAGTCAAATACGGTTAGTCTTGGACTACCTCAACAATCATTTCAAAAGCTACTTGAATCTACGCAATTTAGAAATAAGAGATTTAACTTTGAACTTGAATTAAATGATTCTGAACAATTAACAATAGTAAAATTCAGTACGTACCAAGCTGAGCTGCAGTCACAGGTAAGCTAAAATACGATAACAAAACTCGCACTCTTAATTCGTGCTTGTGTAATCTAAATATTGTAGCCAGCTATGAATACTTTAGCTGAACTTTGAAATTAAAGCAGTGAAATAGAATGATGCTGGCGTTTGAATTTCAACGACACTCGGGTTCATTCCGGAAAAGGAAGGGACCCTGCTTGGTAGTGCAATTGGGACAATGAGCAACAAATGTTCACGCTAAGTTGCTGTAATTATAGTTACGAAAATGGTACAGTTTGAAAAGCTGAGGTCTGCCATACAGTTCTAAAACTTTACGTGCTTCCAGTCTTCCTTGTTTGTTGATTGACGGTTTGAAGCCGTCGATCGAGGAGGTGGCGACAGTCACTCATTGTCGGCCGTCGCTGTTGCAGAAGCTGGATGTTGGCGCGCCTTCTTCTCGACACGGTCACCAGGCAAAACGGGCTCTTGATGTGCGCCAGCTAATGCTTCCCGTCCGCGACACCATGTCAGAAACAATCATCGCAAGTCGAGCGCAATTACATGCTGCCAAACCCCGAAAGCGCGGCAACTCGCGGGAGCGTCACACAACACACCTGCTCCACTCGCTACTCCAGCCAGACTCCCTCTGCCCGCGCTCCACGCGGCAGAGTTAACACTACCAAAGATCCTAAACACTTTGGTTCTCCACACGACCTATCGATGTATTCGTTCGATAGCATAGTTTTCTCTAGGCCAGACCCAGCGCATAAATACAAATAATATTCACAAAACAAACCAATTATAAATCGACATAAATGCATATATATACAAACAGTAAAACCATTACAGTATACAAAGAGACAGAAATGTCATATCTTGAGGTAACAAAACAAGGAAAAAAATAATAGTACAATAGATGGAAATAGGAGGATATGCATTTCCGGCGTTACAATTTCTTTACTTAACCTGATCTGTTTAGGTCCATCAGGCCGGCTCTTACAGTGGAACTGGGTTTCACACATACAGTATATTTTTTGCATCATTCTTACCTAAAAATAACAATTTTAATTTTTTTTCTTTATTGTTATTTTTCACCTTATACAAACGTGGGCTGGCAGCGTATAAATCTATTCCGCTCTTCAGCCACAAGTATTTCAGTAAAAAAGAAAATGAAGATAGGAAGGTAACAGATCGGTGGTTAAAAGAACAGTAGACACAAAAATTAAAACACGCGAAGCCGTTCACACTCGACGAAAGAACACCAAAAACTGTCGGCACTGCGCACAAACACTGAGGACGTAGACGGTACAAGTGAACGGAGGAGCGTGGCGGCGAAAACACTAAATCACAACACGAAGGCACACACGAGAAACTGATGGCGATGAACTCCGGCGCGCGAATGTCCACTTAACGCGTGCGAGTCAACAACTTTAATTTTTTTTTTCTTTATTGTGATTTTAATACCCGTATGACAACAGGTAGGCTGGCAGCAGCACATTACGCCGCTCTTCAGCCCAAGATATTGCAATGGTAAAACAGAGAAGACACATGAGTTGGAACAAATCGGCGGGGAAAAAACAGTAGACACATGAACATAAAAAACATGAAGCCGTTCACACTCGATGACAATCCACACTACAAACTGTTGACACGACGCACAAGCACTGATGACTTTGATGGTACACGTGAACAATTTTAATTTTTTTTTCTTTATTGTAATTTCATTCCCCTGCCCCATATGGGCAGGGGAGGGCTGTCAGCAGCACAATCCGCCGCTCTTCAGCCGAGTGACATGACAACTAAAACAAGAATAAAATAATACATACATAAGGATATAAAAAGGGGAACATAAAACAGAGTAAGAGGAGAAAATGGAGGTAAATATACACTGACACGTAAACGTTCATTGGGGACAGTTAAAAGAGTCACCAGAAAGTTAAAAAAAACACAGTTGGCAATTCTCAAAACACAGAGAAGACACAGGATGCGCATGCACAGGTTAAAAGTTGGCCACAGTATTAAAAACACAACAATTTTAATATGACAACTACTATTAAAACGATATGAGTGCCTGAAGTGGCAATGAGGGTAAATTATACTGACTACTGACTATGAATTAATAAAGTTAATACTGGCAGCGCTAGCACTACTGGTATAATAGAGATAATACTACTAATAATTCGTGGGCGCTCAATTAGTAACGCAAAACTTTCTTTTCTCGGTCAGTTTCGGTTAAAAAATACGGAACTTGTTGTGGGACATCGTAAAGTATTCCCGCTTCAGCCCCTACAGTTTCACCAGGTTCCGATAGGTGGCGGCGATATGCTTCGCTTTCAAAATGACGTCCGTAACGGAGGCGCGTTCCAAGCAGAGATCTGTCATTGTGTTCCTTTTGGTGGAAAAAAAAAGCATCGCAAATATTCATAGGCGCTTGCAGAATGTCTCCGGCAGTGTTTCCCAACCCGTGTACAATCAGATATTAGTTAGTACCCCAAGCACTAACGTCATCAACATCAGTGCTTAACTAAATTTTAGAATGAAAAAAGATGTCGTTTGAACACCTTTTATTTTTAGAAATACTGTGACTACTACTCGGCCTATCCTGCATGCGATATAAAATATGACCGTGGATCGCGTGTATGCGTAATGGATTTTTTCTAATTGTATAAGGCTATCTTTCCGGAAGAAGTGTTACCGATGAGTAGGAGGAAAGTGTATAACCGACCCTTCTGATGGAAAGGCTACTGAGAATATAAAGTAATTAGACCGAACATGGCTATAATTTGGAAAATGAAAGCTATTTTGTGCATTCACTCACGAACAACACTGGACAAAAAGGAATACCACTGATCATGAATCCAAAAGTTACACTAATGAACGAAAAGGAAGTAATTAACGGTCACCAGCCCGCTAGGGCAATTTACATCCAAAATCCTGTACAAGATGATGGGAAAGAAAAACATGTATTATTAAACACTGACGTGGCAACTGAAGGTTGTCACGTTTTTTGACACTAATTATAAGTGAATATGTAATGATAAAGAAAACTGAGAAGTCACTCTTTCGTTATGTTTGGCATTAAATTTTGAAAAAGGCAATCGAGTAATGATTTGAGAACATGTAATCAAACTGTCTGTTTGTTAGTACGTTACGTGAACAATGACATTCAGTGACCTCAGCATAATGTCATCAAAGAAATTTAGAAAATAAGCAGGCACTTTTTACTTTGCCATTACTTATTTTGCAAATTGGATTTCATAATATTGTCTGAAAAACTAAGCCTTTTTTACTGACTTGAACAAAATTAAATACTAGAATACGTACCAGACCAAACAGCCAAGTGCTCCAAGCTATATGTAAAATAAATAAAACTTCCACACTCTTAATTTGTGCATTTCTTTAGATTTGGATTTTTTACGGTGATTCATTCTCAAACTTGAAAAATGAAATTGCTTTACTTTAGCCATATACTGAAGCATCTGTTGTACAACAGTTAATTGAAAGTAGACTAGGGCTAAAATTCTTAAAAGAGAAAATATTCATTAATATACTGGCTGTAAATATTTAATTTGTTTCTTATGACACTCAGTTAGCATATTAGGAAGAAAAGGAACAAGGATTCTGCTTGGTAAAAATGTCTGGTGCCAATGAGGACACAATCGCCTGAGTTTAACTGATTATTATTTGAATAAATCTTATCAATCAAATCACATTCAGTTGTACTGCTGGGTTAGCCATTAATACTTTTTACCAATGAACAGTCTTACTTCAGTGCTGTGCATACGACGAAACACGGAGCCGACGACGAAACTGTGTCGCTGGAACTGCTGCTGTTGTTGAAGATGGTAGCATATTGTGGAGCTGCGGCTAATTATAGAAACGGGCAATCGTAATAACAATTCCTTTGGCTTTTTCCCAGAGCTTATAAGTTTCACAGTGAAACACAAATAAATACGATGAAACGTGAACAGACTTCTATCTAAGTGTACACACACAGTGAAGCAATGCCCTTACTTATTAAAAGAAAGAATTTAGATTACAAATATTTACATACAATTCAAGAAAATTATACATCGGTAGCAGGTACCATGCATCCTGCATTTTCGGTGTTACAAGACGAAAGATAATTTCTGTGGATCTTTTGTTATAACATGAACTAATGATTTTGCTTATTTCTAACAATGTTTATTATAGAACGACGAAAAATTTAGCAGTGCACTGTGAGTGCTCCTCTTCAGAAAAGAAAAACTATCCACATTCAGAATAGACATTTCTTACAAAATATTCTTCCTCTGTACCAATCCTCTTCCTGGCGACTCTTGCTTCACCCACACTCCACATTCAAATTTAAAAGCAACCTAATCAAAATGCGTGCGCTACGCTTGCTGTTTGTAAATATTGCTAGACTCCTTGCTTCTGAACTGGTAGAAACTGGAACACCCTAGGCTGCTAAAACTCTATGTCTGACAACCACTACTAACAATAATAACACTGTGAAGACCCTGCAGCAATTTAGTAACCATTATTTAGTTACTGTTGCGCCGTGTCGTCGATTAGATGGATTATTTGTTGCCAAATGAATAATGAAGCCATTTGTGGTCCATTGCGAGAACTCCCTACATCTCAGAGAAGACATTTTGATGCGATATTAAAGCAAATGTGATGTATACGTCCCAATTTTACTGTCATAGATGCTTGGCACAAAGTAAAAAGTTTGTGTGTAAAATGTGAACTATATGAGTAGAAGATGTTCATACCTTCGTCTCATAAGCTTTAACGTCAACCAATTGCTTCATGGGTTAATGTTCTTGTTTGAAAAAAAGATAAGGACTGGTAACTTAGTAATCAGTATTAAGTCTTACGAAATACAGGGCTATTACAAATGATTGAAGCGATTCCATAAATTCACTGTAGCTCCATTCATTGACATATGGTCACGACACACTACAGATACGTAGAAAAACTCATAAAGTTTTGTTCGGCTGAAGCCGCACTTCAGGTTTCTGCCGCCAGAGCGCTCGAGAGCGCAGTGAGACAAAATGGCGACAGGAGCCGAGAAAGCGTATGTCGTGCTTGAAATGCACTAACATCAGTCAGTCATAACAGTGCAGGACGAAGTTCAACAAAGATCCACCAACTGCTAACTCCATTCGGCGATGGTATGCGCAGTCTAAAGCTTCTGGATGCCTCTGTAAGGGGAAATCAGCGGGTCGGCCTGCAGTGAGCGAAGAAACGGTTGAACGCATGCGGGCAAGTTTCACGCGTAGACCGCGGAAAATTGGCCCATGCCACAACTGGAGACCGACAGCGCCGACTTCATCTTTCAACAGGATGGTGCTCCACCGCACTTCCATCATGATGTTCGGCATTTCTTAAACAGGAGATTGGAAAACTGATGGATCGGTCGTGGTGGAGATCATGATCAGCAATTCATGTAATGGCCTCCACGCACTCCCGGCTTAACCCCATGCGATTTCTTTCCGTGGGGTTATGTGAAAGATTCAGAGTTTAAACCTCCTTTACCAAGAAACGTGCCAGAACTGCGAGCTCGCATCAGCGATGCTTTCGAACTCATTGATGGGGACATGCTGCGCCGAGTGTGGGAGGAACTTGATTATCGGCTTGATGTCTGCCGAATCACTAAAGGGGCACATATCGAACATTTGTGAGGGCCTAAAAAAACTTTTTGAGTTTTTGTATGTGTGTGCAAAGCATTGTGAAAATATCTCAAATAATAAAGTTATTGTAGAGCTGTGAAATCGCTTCAATCATTTGTAATAACCGTGTTAGTTATAATAATAATAGCAGCGCGGGGTAGCCGCGTGGTCTTAGGTGCCATGTCACGGAGCGTGCGGCTCTCCCCGTCGTAGGTTCGGGTCCTCCCTCGGGCATGCGTGTGTATTTCGTCCGTAGCGTAAGTTAGTTTAAGTTAGAATGAGTAGTGTGTAGGCTTAGGGACTTATGACCTCAGAAGTTTGGTACCATAAGACCTTACCATAAATTTTCAATATAATAATAATGAGCTTTAAGAAAATAATTTAGCTTCGCTGGAAGTCGTACGTGGATGATGGGGAGCTTTTTGTTGCAGAAAGACGTCGGCTCTGGCGTCGGACGGTGGAGCGGTACCACGCGCGCATATAGGCTCTCGCAGTAAGACGACATGAGGGAGTTCAGTGAACGGAGACTACGTTGAAAATTAGTGTTTTGTTGCCAAAAGAGTGTTGTGTAACGGAATATTTCAAAAAAAACAACTTGCTATCAGAAAAAAATATGTTTCATTACTTACTGAACGACCCTCGTAATGATGATAATAATAATAGTGGCAGATATAAGAAGAACTTATACGTCTACAAAATACAGGGTTATTACAAATGATTGAAGCGATTTCACAGCTCTACAATAACTTTATTATTTGAGATATTTTCACAATGCTTTGCACACTCATACAAAAACTCAAAAAGTTTTTTTAGGCCCTCACAAATGTTCGATATGTGCCCCTTTAGTGATTCGGCAGACATCAAGCCGATAATCAAGTTCCTTCCACAGTCGGCGCAGCATGTCCCCATCAATGAGTTCGAAAGCATCGTTGATGCGAGCTCGCAGTTCTGGCACGTTTCTTGGTAGAGGAGGTTTAAACACTGAATCTTTCACATAACCCCACAGAAAGAAATGGCATGGGGTTAAGTCGGGAGAGCGTGGAGGCCATGACATGAATTGCTGATCATGATCTCCACCACGACCGATCCATCAGTTTTCCAATCTCCTGTTTAAGAAATGCCGAACATCATGATGGAAGTGCGGTGGAGCACCATCCTGTTGAAAGATGAAGTCGACGCTGTCGGTCTCCAGTTGTGGCATGAGCCAATTTTCCGCGGGCTACGCGTGAAACTTGCCTGCACGCGTTCATCCGTTTCTTCGCTCACTGCAGGCCGACCCGTTTATTTCCCCTTACAGAGGCATCCAGAAGCTTTAAACTGCGTATACCATCGCCGAATGGAGTTAGCAGTTGGTGGATCTTTCTTGAACCTCGTCGTGTTGTTGCACTGTTATGACTGACTGATGTGAGTGCATTTCAAGCATGACATACGCTTTCTCGGCTCCTGTCGCCATTTTGTCTCACTGCGCTCTCGAGCGCTCTGGCGGCAGAAACCTGAAGTGCGACTTCAGACGAACAAAACTTTATGAGTTTTTCTACGCATCTGTAGTGTGTCGTGACCATATGTCAATGAACGGAGCTACAGTGAATTTATGAAATCGCTTCAATCATTTGTAATAGCCCTGTATATGTTTTCTGATACAGCGAATTCTGGGGAAAGGAAACTTAGGGAGGTGGCATCGGCTAAGAGTACTGGGATATGAGGAAGATCTGATTGGAAAGAAGGATGTACAAGGTTAACGAGTGCGTACGGGAACAATGGCAGTCCTATACTTGCTTTACCACGAGCAGGTGTCATTAACTGTCTTCTGAAGCTGGAGATTTTACTCTGAAGTGTAATACGGGGCACTACTACGGACTCGGGTACCTGCTACTAAAAAGGACTTCGAGAAAGTGGCTGAACGATGGAGTGGTACCGAAAGGATTTTGCTCTGATGCGAGCGGGTGTTCCTACTGTGTTGCTCTGACAAGACACCAAAGGTCGAGGAAAGCTATGAGGGTCAGTTAGTAGTGTTCATTGATAAGACGGTAGAGAAGACACGGAGCCAGGATAGCTGTGCTTATGATCATATGTGATTAAATGGTCGAATATCACAGATATAAGGAACACAGGGATTCATAACTAGCTCCATACGCCGTAAGCGTGTTTGAGAAACGCTGTAATCGTTGACTGAAAGAATAAGCGTTCGTACAACTTTCTTTTTCAGGTCAAGAGGGAATAGCTTTATATATTTTTGTGAGGCATGGAGAGTCGCTGATGTCTTTTTCCCACACTGCAATTACGTGGTCGTTCCAATTTAGATTTTCTTCTACAATCACTCGTCGACTCACTGCTGAAGGAGAGAAGTTGGTAACTGTCCCATTCAGGATTAAAGATGGTAGGGATTCCCAAAATTTCGGGCTAATGAGCCTTGAATGACCGACAGCAACATCCAAACAGATTTTCGTCTTAACCCTGTAAGTAAACTGGTTAATGTATATGCTACTGGTCTTAAATGTTGTTTGATAATTTATTTACTATAAACATTCTTTTTATTGGTTTTAATATAGTCACAACAGTTTATCCAATATGTATTAATTGTATTTTTATCTGGGGGCGTGAAATGTTAGCGAACAACTGACATGTGGTATGAATATTTACCGATGACCTTCGAGACACTCGTTTTCAGAGCAGTTTTTGTGTTCAGCTGGCATTTGCTAGCTGCGGACTTACGCTTCTAACATCTTCTGATCTAAACGACGGTAAGTTCAATTCACAGCACCATTTCCTAGATTATGAAGTATAAAATCAATATGGGAGTCTCATGTAGGCATATTTACAGCTAGTTTTCTTCTGCACCGTACATGTAAGCAACTAGATTGTCGTGAGTTCAGTTCCTACTTATATTCAACTTTATATGTTGTGAAATTCTTCTTCTGATTGAGAGGCAAAACTGCAGACAATCTTGTTTCACAAATTATCTGAAAATGTTAGCCGTTGAGATAATATAAATTATTTCCGCTGGCAGTGCACATGTATGATGATTACTGAAAATATGCAACATGACGAAAACATACATGAACACGTTTGAATGTAACTGGTATATTATGTACTCACTTTCGGTTGGTTTTTGTAGTTCGAGGAGCCATACCGACATCCGTGAAAACTTCTTTTAAATGTGTAAGAACGACTTCACGGTGGTGGCAGTGTGCCATGGCGGATGAAATTCTGGCTGATCATGTAATTAACTGCTGGAAACAGGTTACAAAAGTTCACCCAGAAGATTCAGAATTTGGAGGAGGCACAGATGCAGACGATGTAGCTACTATTTCTACAGTTTCAAACAGTACCCCAGTAATTTATGGTAGTACGAGTAACGCATTATTAAATGGACCAATGCGTGAAACTTCTAGTGCAGATGTAGCAGATAGGGTAGACTGCTTGTCTGTGCTTGAAGAAACATTTCGTGGAAGTCTTGGAACTAACGCTGATTCTTAAGTGAGTCCAAGTGTGGATTTATGTGTACAGTCTAAAGTTATTTGAGACTCCCATTCATTTGGGAAATATCTTCCTCGTGAGGGCATATGCTTACTAACAGAAGCTGACTCTTGCAGCTTTTTCTAAACTCTTTCAGCACGGATGTTGTGCTCCAATTTTATTGGTATCACTTCATAACTCACTATGGACTTAGAAATGAGTTGGGAAGAGTCACAGATTTTGGGAAGTAGAACGTACTGGATGATTACTGGTTGTTAACGAGATATTTTTGAACACTTCATTTTACTCTCACCAGCTCGTCATAAATACAACACTGTTGAACAGTTACATCGTGCCCTACCACATAACTGTTAGTACTCATAACGTTTAATGAATTTAATCTGATACCTTACAGAGTACACTAACTTTTGACCATCCAGACTAAAGTTCACTTCAAGTTGGGTGTACAGTATTGCAGTCTCATTAAACTAGCAACCTTCACAAGCATAAAAATCTTTCCATAATTAAAAATGTATCACACTGAATTATCCACCGTTTTTAAAACTACAACTTGAGATTACCTTTAAACAAATGAGCTTAAAAACATTTACCGTTACGCGCTGCATAATGTTCAGTAAGGTCTTTTCTAATTTTCAGGCTTATGCGCAATGAGAATTTTCATATACATATACCTTCTGCCTTTAGCCTTAACCCGTGCAATAAAAATTAAAAAAATAGTTCAAATTGCTCTGAACACTATGGGACTTAACATCTATGGTCATCAGTCCCCTATAACTTAAAACTACTTAAACCTAACTAACCTAAGGACAGCACATAACACCCAGTCATCACGAGGCAGAGAAAATCCCTGACCCCACCGAGAATCGAACCCGGGAACCCGGGCGCGGTAAGCGCGAACGCTACCGCACGACCACGAGCTGCGGACACTAAGAATTAATCTGACTTCTTAATACCTACCCTCCATTTCTGATCGGTCAGGTTACCGTCAGTTCTGCTGTCGTCTCTCTCTAGTCTTAACACTGACGAGGTGTACTAGTGAATATGATCCAGACTTCCAAGCAGCTCATCTTACTACCAGTTTTAATTATTATTAGAACAACCGAACTAATTCTTTGGCGGTTAAGTTACGCTTGTGTGGAAACAAGCCCGCAGTACAGTTCAGTTATGTTCAATAACATAAACACTTCTTACTTTGTGACGTAATACCGACATCCTTGCTTTACATTTTCACAACGCCTTTTGAAGATTCCCAAGAGTAGAGCCCCATTTACTTATGCAACGTAGTCCATCATCAGCTCCAATGCTCATCAACAAGCAATTGCCGGAATGGAAAATGGCTTTCAGTGAGACTGTGTGTCACTAATCTGTCAATTTACATTCCTGAGAAACACTTCCCTCTGATTTGGTGGAGGATGGTCTTGGTATTGCGTTTACTGCTTGGTATCTGTAGAAAACAAGGGCAAAATGGAGTGGATTAGCCGTATGGACTTGTTTGGCGAACACCTTAATGCATAGAATGTACGAGCTGCTATTCGAAACTAACTGTGGTGCCGTAGGGTTTTTTTCTTTTTTTTTGCTCTGTGCTTTAGGCTTGAGTTAACCCCGCAGTTATTTAAAAGGAGTTTACCGGTTGCTCTAATTTACATAGTAATTTCCGTCTATAGTCCTGTTAATAACTAATTAATATTAGACTATATAAGTTATTCCTGTAAGCTGCTGTGGAAGTAAAAAACCAAGTTAAGTTGCTCTGACTTAGTTGAAGGTTTCTGTCTGCCTATGTGAAACATACAGTAAGGGCATGGTCGCCACTACACACAGACGGTAAAAGATATAACTTTAGTACTTTCACAGCCCAACAGAGGGAACCCTTCCCCGTCAAGCAATGTCCATTAATCGTTAGTTTACTTTGGCTTCTTGAGTGAAATACACAAAGAGAGATATGAGTGCAGCTGACGCGTCGTGGTTTGAGGATGTGTTTTTCATGTAGCTACCCAAAAGATCCGAAAATGAGTCATGCCGCGGCGTCTTAATATACGGGGAAATCAAAGTCACTTGCACAAAAGTCGATGTTGTTGTTGGGGGGTCTTCTGTCTATAGACTGGTTTGATGCAGCCCTCCATGCTACTCTATCCTGTGTAAGGCTCTTCATCTCCGAGCAACTGCTGCAACCTACATTCTTCTGAATCTGCTTAGTGTATTCACCTCTTGGTCCCCCTTTACGATTTTTACCGTTCATGCTTCCTTCCAATACTAAACTGGTGATCCCTAAATGCCGGCACGGTAGCTCAGCGTGTTCGGTCAGAGGATTACGTGTCCTCTGTAATAAAAAAAAAAACTGAGTTAACCGATCATCAACGAACTTAAACGGATGTCTTACGACGTCGTCCGCCCCGAGCAGACGCAACGAACAAAAGCGAACAAAACGAGACTAAAAAGAATAAAATAGGTCCTTGGTTCAAGTCGTCCCTCAAGTGAAAAGTTCACAGCCGGCGCGGTAGCTCAGCGTGTTCGGTCAGAGACCCGGTTGGCCTCTGTAATAAAAAAACTGAGTGGAAGGATCAACCACCGAACTTGAACAGGATGTCTTGCGACGTCCGCAACGACCAAACACAACGATCAATTACGAAAAAAAAAAAATGCAAAAAAAAATGGGTAGCGTCTTTGATTCATAATCAAAACGTCTTCGGTCCCGAGTTCGATCCCCGCCACTGCCTAAATTTTGATAAATAATCAGCATTGTCGGCCGAAGACTTCCGGCATAAGATGTCAGCCTCATTCTGCCAACGGCCTTGTCAAAGAGGGCGGAAAATTGCCCCTAAAGGCGGAAGAATCAGCAATGATCAACGACATGAGGATGCAGAAGGCAATGGAAAGAAGTGTCATGATGATCTCTCCATTGGCAAAAGATTCCGGACTAGTCCCCCATTCGGATCTCCGGGAGGGGACTGCCAAGGGGGAGGTTACCATGAGAAAAAGATTGAATAATCTACGAAAGGATAACGTTCTACGAGTCGGGGCGTGGAATGTCAGAAGCTTGAACGTGGTAGGGAAACTAGAAAATCAGAAAAGGGAAATGCAAAGGCTCAATCTAGATATAGTAGGGGACAGTGAAGTGAAGTGGAAGGACGACAAGGATTTCTGGTCAGATGAGTATCGGGTAATATCAACAGCAGCAGAAAATGGTATAACAGGTGTAGGATTCGTTATGAATAGGAAGGTAGGGCAGAGGGTGTGTTACTGTGAACAGTTCAGTGACCGGGTTGTCCTAATCAGAATCGACAGCAGACCAACACCGAGAACGATAGTTCAGGTATACATGCCGACGTCGCAAGCTGAAGATGAACAGATAGAGAAAGTGATGAGGATATTGAAAGGGTAATGCAGTATGTAAAGGGGAACGAAAATCTAATAGTCATGGGCGACTGGAATGCAGTTGTAGGGGAAGGAGTAGAAGAAAAGGTTACAGGAGAATATGGGCTTGGGACAAGGAATGAAAGAGGAGAAAGACTAATTGAGTTCTGTAAAAAGTTTCAGCTAGTAATAGCGAATTCCCTGTTCAAGAATTACAAGAGGAGGAGGTATACTTGGAAAAGGCCGGGAGATACGGGAAGATTTCAGTTAGATTACATCATGGTCAGACAGAGATTCCGAAATCAGATACTGGATTGTAAGGCGTACCCAGGAACAGATGTAGACTCAGATCACAATATAGTAGTGATGAAGAGTAGGCTGAAGACATTAGTCAGGAAGAATCAATACGCAAAGAAGTGGGATACGGAAGTCCTAAGGAATGACGAGATACGTTTGAAGTTCTCTAACGCTATAGATACAGCAATAAGGAATAGCGCAGTAGGCAGTACAGTTGAAGAGGAATGGACATCTCTAAAAAGGGCCGTCACAGAAGTTGGGAAGGAAAACATAGGTACAAAGAAGGTAGCTGCGAAGAAACCATGGGTAACAGAAGAAATACTTCAGTTGATTGATCAAAGGAGGAAGTACAAACATGTTCCGGGAAAATCAGGAATACAGAAATACAAGTCGCTGAGGAATGAAATAAATAGGAAGTGCAGGGAAGCTAAGACGAAATGGCTGCAGGAAAAATGTGAAGACATCGAAAAAGATATGATTGTCGGAAGGACAGACTCAGCATACAGGAAAGTCAAAACAACCTTTGGTGACATTAAAAGCAACGGTGGGAACATTAAGAGTGCAACGGGAATTTCACTGTTAAATGCAGAGGAGAGAGCAGATAGGTGGAAAGAATACATTGAAAGCCTCTATGAGGGTGAAGATTTGCCTGATGTGATAGAAGAAGAAACGGGAGTCGATTTACAAGAGATAGGGGATCCAGTATTAGAATCGGAATTTAAAAGAGCTTTGGAGGACTTACGGTCAAATAAGGCAGAAGGGATAGATAACATTCCATCAGAATTTCTAAAATCATTGGGGGAAGTGGCAACAAAACGACTATTCACGTTGGTGTGTAGAATATGTGAGTCTGGCGATATACCATCTGACTTTCGGAAAAGCATCATCCACACATTTCCGAAGACGGCAAGAGCTGACAAGTGCGAGAATTATCGCACAATCAGCTTAATAGCTCATGCATCGAAGCTGCTTACAAGAATAATATACAGAAGAATGGAAAAGAAAATTGAGAATGCGCTAGGTGACGATCAGTTTGGCTTTAGGAAAAGTAAAGGGACGAGAGAGGCAATTCTGACGTTACGGCTAATAATGGAAGCAAGGCTAAAGAAAAATCAAGACACTTTCATAGGATTTGTCGACCTGAAAAAAGCATTCGACAATATAAAATGGTGCAAGCTGTTAGAGATTCTGAAAAAAGTAGGGGTAAGCTATAGGGAGGGACGGGTCATATACAATATGTACAACAACCAAGAGGGAATAATAGGAGTGGACGATCAAGAACGAAGTGCTCGTATTAAGAAGGCTGTAAGACAAGGCTGTAGCCTTTCGCCCCTACTGTTCAATCTGTACATCCAGGAAGCAATGATGGAAATAAAAGAAAGGTTCAGGAGTGGAATTAAAATACAAGGTGAAAGGATATCAATGATACGATTCGCTGATGACATTGCTATCCTGAGTGAAAGTGAAGAAGAATTAAATGATCTGCTGAACGGAATGAACAGTCTAATGAGTACACAGTATGGTTTGAGAGTAAATCGGAGAAAGACGAAGGTAATGAGAAGTAGTAGAAATGAGAACAGCGAGAAACTTAACATCAGGACTGATGGTTACGAAGTCAATGAAGATAAGGAATTCTGCTACCTAGGTAGTAAAATAACCAATGACGGACGGAGCAAGGAGGACATCAAAAGCAGACTCGCTATGGCAAAAAAGGCATTTCTGGTCAAGAGAAGTCTACTAATATCAAATACCGGCCTTAATTTGAGGAAGAAATTTCTGAGGATGTACGTCTGGAGTACAGCATTGTATGGTAGTGAAACATGGACTGTGGGAAAACCGGAACAGAAGAGAATCGAAGCATTTGGGATGTGGTGCTGTAGACGAATGTTGAAAATTAGGTGGACTGATAAGGTAAGGAATGAGGAGGTTCTACGCAGAATCGAAGAGGAAAGGAATATGTGGAAAACACTGATAAGGAGAAGGGACAGGATGATAGGACATCTGCTAAGACATGAGGGAATGACTTCCATGGTACTAGAGGGAGCTGTAGAGGGCAAAAACTGTAGAGGAAGACAGAGATTGGAATACGTCAAGCAAATAATTGAGGACGTAGGTTGCAAGTGCTACTCTGAGATGAAGAGGTTAGCACAAGAAAGGAATTCGTGGCGGGCCGCATCAAACCAGTCAGTAGACTGATGACCAAAATAAAAACCTCCTCATTAGTTGTGGTTCATGGTGTGGGTTCCTGGTATCATGTCCTAGTTCATGAACCACGCGCAACGTATGAGTGGCCAAGTAAGTGGTCCTGACAGTCGGGATACCAGTTACTTTGGAACAAGGCTGGGCATCTCGGACATATTCTGAGTCGTGGTCACCTTTGTGCTCAGACGGCAAAGACTACCAAATCCACCGGTTAGTGCCTCAACCGTTAGGGGTAAAACTCAATGGGACCCGGGGCAAGTAAGGCTAGCAACCTGCTTCCCTGGTACTTTAAATATGATGCTGGCAACAATCAGAGCAAAATGCCTCGGACCTTTGGAGGTGACGGAGTCCCACCTCTAATTGACAAACCAGGGACTCCTAAGATACGACTCGGCAAACGAATGGTAACGAGATGGGGAGCTATTAATATCAATGGGGGCTACTCTGGGAAGAAGGTAGAGCTGGCAGAGGCTGCAAGTAAGATGGGGTTGGACGTTTTAGCTGTTAGTAACATTCGGATAAGGGGTGAGAAGAAGAGGAGGTGGGAGAATACAAGGTCTACCTGTCAGGAGTCAAAGCAGGAATAGCACAATGGGGTGTAGGGCTTTTCATCAGGAAATAAATGGAACCCAGTGTAGTTGCAATAACGTACGTAAACGAACGACTGATGTGGATTGATTTGACAGTGTCTAGCAAGAAAATTAGGATTTTGTCAGTATATTCGCATTGTGGAGGGACAGATCAAGATAAGATGGAGAGTTTTTATGACGCACTCAGTGGAGTAGTTGTTAGAGTAAAGGACAAGGACAGTGTTCTGCTCATGGGTGATTTTAATGCCAGGATTGTAAATCGAACAGAAGGGTAGAAAAGGTTATGAGTAAATTTGGAGAGGATATGGAGGCCAACAAGAACGGGAAACAGCTCTTGGATTTCTGTGCGAGTATGGGCTTAGTAATCACAAACTCCTTTTTTAAACATAGGAACATTCATAGGTATACTTGGGAAGGCAGGGCAACCAGATCTATTATTGACTATATAATAACAGATCAGGAATTCAGGAAGGCTGTGAGGGCACACGTGTATTCACGGGATTCTTTGATGACACTGATCACTATTTAATCTGCAGTGAAATTGGGATTGTGAGGCCGAAAGTGCAGGAGGTCAGGTCCATGTGTAGGAGGATAAGAGTGGAGAAACTTCAGGATAAGGAAATCAGACACAAGTACATAACAGTGATCTCAGAAAGGTACCAGTTAGTTGAATGTAGTCAATTGCAGTCACTGGAAAACGAATGGACAAGGTACAGGGACACAGTACTAGAAGTGGCCAAATAATTTCCTGGAACAGTAGTGTGTAAAGGTAGGATGAAGCAAACAGCTTGGTGGAATGACACAGTCAAGGCAGCCTGCAAAAGGAAAAAGAAGGCATATCAAAAATGGCCACATACTAGAACTCAGGTAGACAGAGAAAGTTATGTTGAAGAAAGAAACAAAGCGAAACAGATAATTACAGCATCCAAGCAGAAATCTTGAGAAGACTTTGGAAACAGGTTGGAGACCTTGGGTCAAGCTGCTGGAAAATCATTCTGGATTGTAATCAGCAGTCTTCGAAAGGGAGGTAAGAAGGAAATGACAAGTATTTTGGACAGGTCAGGAAAACTGCTGGTGAATCCTGTTGATGTCTTGGGCAGATGGAGGGAATATTTTGAAGAGTTACTCAATGTAGGTGAAAATACGATCAGTAATGTTTCAGATTTCGATGTACAATGGGACAGGAATGATGATGGAAATAATATCACATTTGAGGAAGTGGAGAAAATGGTCAGGAGATTGCAGTGCAATAAAGCGGCTGGGGTGGATGAAATTAAGTCGGAACTCATCAAATACAGTGGAATGTCAGGTCTTAAATGGCTACACAGGATAATTGAAATGGCGTGGGAGTCGGGACAGGTTCCATCAGACTGGACGAAAGCAGTAATCACACCAATCTTTAAAAATGGAAACAGAAAAGATTGTAACAAGTACAGACGTATCTCTTTGATCAGCGTTGTGGGTAAAATCTTCTCAGGCATTGTTGAAAGGAAAGTGCGAGTATTAGTTGAGGACCAATTGGATGAAAATCAGTGTGGGTTTAGGCCTCTTAGAGGTTGTCAGGACCAGATCTTTAGCTTACGGCAAATAATGGAGATGTGTTACGAGTGGAACAAGGAACTGTATCTATGTTTTATAGATCTAGAAAAGGCATATGACCGGGTTCCTAGGAGGAAGTTATTGTCTGTTCTACGTGATTATGGAATAGGACGCAAACTTTTGCAAGCAATTAAAGATCTTTACATAGATAGTCAGGCAGCAGTTAAAGTTGACGGTAAATTGAGTTCATGGTTCAGAGTAGTTTCATGGGTAAGACAAGGCTGCAATCTGTCTCCACTGTTGTTCATATTATTTATGGATCATATGTTGAAAACAATAGTCTGGCTGGGTGAGATTAAGATAGGTGAACACAAAATAAGCAATCTCGCATATGCGGATGACTTAGTTGTGATGGCAGATTCTATTGAAAGTTTGCAAAGTAATATTTCAGAGCTAGATCAGAAATGTAAGGACTATGGTATGAAGATTAGCATCTCCAAAACAAAAGTAATATCAGTGGGCAAGATATATAAACGGATTGAGTGCCAAATAGGAGGAACAAAGTTAGAACAGGTGGATGGTTTCAAGTATTTAGGATGCATATTCTCACAGGATGGCAACATAGTGAAAGAACTGGAAGCGAAGTGTAGCAAAGCTAATGCAGTGAGCGCTCAGCTACGATCTACTCTCTTCTGCAAGAAGGAAGTCAGTACCAAGACTAAGTTATCTGTGCACCGTTCTATCTTTCGACCAACTTTGTTGTATGGGAGCGAAAGCTGGGTGGATTCAGGTTACCTTATCAATAAGGTTGAGGTTACGGATATGAAAGTAGCTAGGATGATTGCAGGTACTAGTAGATGGGAACAATGGCAGGAGGGTGTCCACAATGAGGAAATCAAAGAAAAACTGGGAATGAACTCTATAGATGTAGCAGTCAGGGCGAACAGGCTTAGATGGTGGTGTCATGTTACACGCATGGGAGAAACAAGGTTACCCAACAGACTCATGGGTTCAGCAGTAGAGGGTAGGAGGAGTCGGGGTAGACCAAGGAGAAGGTACCTGGATTCGGTTAAGAACGATTTTGAAGTAATAGGCTTAACATCAGAAGAGGCACCAATGTTAGCACTGAATAGGGGATCATGGAGGAATTTTATAAGGGGGACTATGCTAAAGACTGAACGCTGAAAGGGCATAATCAGTCTTAAATGATGATGATGATGATGATGATGATGATGACCTCCTCATTAGTTACGTGATCTACCCATCTAATCTTCAGCATTCTTCTGTAGCACCACATTTCTAAAGCTTCTATTCTCTTCTTGTCTAAACTATTTATCGTCCACGTTTCACTTCCATACATGGCTACACTCCATACAAATACTTTCAGAAAAGACATCCAGACACTTAAATCTATACTCGATGTTAACAAATTTCTCTTCTTCAGAAACGCTTTCTTTGCCATTGCCAGTCTACATTTTATATCCTCTCTACTTCGACCATCATCAGTTATTTTGCTGCACAAATAGCAAAACTCATCTACTACTTTGTCTCATTTCCTAATCTAGTTCCATCCGCATCGCTTGATCACAAAATTCGATAACACCGTATAAATTGGTTAAAAACATGGATAACATTGAAGAAAGTGGCTGAATCGGTAAAGTGATTCCAAAAGTGGAAAAAATGATTATTAACCATTTTTCCGGAAACCCATTTTTAATACAGCGTTACGCGCAAGGAAAATTCACTTTGAAAGAGTTGTCAACGCCAGTTCGACGCATTTGGAGATCTCTTCCACGTGAATACGTGGAAAACTTGGTTTCAAGCATGCATAGGAGATGCTAAGCAATTATCGACTCTGTAGGTGACTGGACTTATTATTTGTAATTGCATTTTTCCTTTGTTGATATATGATGTATCTACATGTTTTAGTTTGTTGTCAGATACATTTCTCTACTGATTAACCCGACCACGTTCTTACTTAACAGACTTTATTCCTGTCTATCGTGTTTGAGCCTCGTTTGCAATTTATCAGTAGTGTTTGTGCCGACTTTAGTACTCAGGGTTAATTTTACTACTTGTTGTTGAAGCTATCTGAACACTCTCCTTTAAATTTTATTCATGTCTTTTATCGTTGCCGATTTGTTTCATAATACAGGGTGATTCAAAAAGAATACCACAACTTTAAAAATGTGTATTTAATGAAAGAAACATAATATAACCTTCTGTTATACATCATTACAAAGAGTATTTAAAAAGGTTTTTTTTTTCACTCAAAAACAAGTTCAGAGATGTTCAATATGGCCCCCTCCAGACACTCGAGCAATATCAACCCGATACTCCAACTCGTTCCACACTTTCTGTAACATATCAGGCGTAACAGTTTGGATAGCTGCTGTTATTTCTCGTTTCAAATCATCAATGGTGGCTGGGAGAGGTGGCCGAAACACCATATCCTTAACATACCCCCATAAGAAAAAATCGCAGGGGGTAAGATCAGGGCTTCTTGGAGGCCAGTGATGAAGTGCTCTGTCACGGGCTGCCTGGCGGCCGATCCATCGCCTCGGGTAGTTGACGTTCAGGTTTCATAACTAACCTTTTTCGTAGGACTCTCCATACAGTTGATTGTGGAATTTGCAGCTCTCTGCTAGCTCTGCGAGTCGATTTTCCTGGGCTGCGAACAAATGCTTGCTGGATGCTTGCTACATTTTCAACACTCGTTCTCGGCCGTCCAGAACTTTTCCCTTTGCACAAACACCCATTCTCTGTAAACTGTTTATACCAACGTTTAATACACCACCTATCCGGAGGTTTAACACCATACTTCGTTCGAAGTGCACGCTGAACAAGTGTCGTCGATTCACTTCTGCCGTACTCAATAACACAAAAAGCTTTCTGTTGAGCGGTCGCCATCTTAGCATCAACTGACGCTGACGCCTAGTCAGCAGCGCCTCAAGCGAACAAATGTACAACTAAATGAAACTTTATAGCTCCCTTAATTCGCCGACAGTTAGTGCTTAGCTCTGCCTTTTGTCGTTGCAGAGTTTTTAATTCCTAAAGTTGTGGTATTCTTTTTGAATCACCCTGTATTCTTCTACAGTGGTCAATTGCCTATTCTGATCAGGTAACTAATTTTTTCCATGTTTGAGTCATTGTCAATTGCAATGTTTTTCAGCATGTTTCAGTTCATACTGTGCTTTATTGAATCTGTACTGAAAGAAAACCTATACATGAGCCACGCTCGATAGTTAGAGCGGCAAAGTAAACAATTTAAAAAATAAGTTACAGCTCAAGGGAAATAAACAAACAAATAACGAATTTTGTATAATTTACTGAAATTGTGGAACAGCGTACACAAACAAACAAATATACATTGCAGGTAGCTATTTTCATTCACTTACAAGATATAGTCTTGTAGAATCGGATAAAATTCTTTGAAATCCCATTTTTGTATGAACGGTACACTACATTTTTATTTTCATGTGCACCCAGCCTCCCGTCATTTAAATGTATTCGCAACTGCGAACATGAATAACCACCAGCTGTAGAACGGAATGGCGACAATGAAAATTTGTGCCGGACTGAGACTCGAGGCCATCTAATTTCCAAATGTTTCTTTATTTGGCTACCAGTTTCGGCCATTTACTACGTCATCTTCGGTCCCCCTGACCGACGTGTAGGTTGATTCCGACCTCATTCAGGTCAAAATAGGGGCCAGAATTGAAATACTGATATGTGGAGATTTCTGCTTGATACAGCGATCACTTGAGCCATCATAACTGTATCAAGCAGAAATCTACAGATACCATTATTTGAATGCTGGCCCCTATTTTGACCTGGATGAGGTTGGAATCTCCCTACACGTCGGTCAGGGGGCGTGAAGATGGTGTAAATGTTCAAATGTGTGTGAAATGTTATGGGACTTAACTGCTAAGGTCATCAGTCCCTAAGCTTATACACTACTTAACCTAAATTATCCTAAGGACAGCCGGCCGGTGTGGCCGAGCGGTTCTAGGCGCTACAGTCTGGAACGGCACGACCGCTCCGATCGCAGGTTCGAATCCTGCCTCGGGCATGGATGTGTGTGATCTACATCTACATTTCTACATCTACATTTATACTCCGCAAGCCACCCAACGGTGTGTGGCGGAGGGCACTTTACGTGCCACTGTCATTATCTCCCTTTCCTGTTCCAGTCGCGTATGATTCGCGGGAAGAACGACTGTCTGAAAGCCTCTGTGCGCGCTCTAATCTCTCTAATTTTACATTCGTGATCTCCTCGGGAGGTATAAGTAGGGGGAAGCAATATATTCGATACCTCATCCAGAAAAGCACCCTCTCGAAACCTGGACAGCAAGCTACACCGCGATGCAGAGCGCCTCTCTTGCAGAGTCTGCCACTTGAGTTTGTTAAACATCTCCGTAACGCTATCACGGTTACCAAATAACCCTGTGACGAAACGCGCCGCTCTTCTTTGGATCTTCTCTATCTCCTCCGTCAACCCGATCTGGTACGGATCCCACACTGATGAGCAATACTCAAGTATAGGTCGAACGAGTGTTTTGTAAGCCACCTCCTTTGTTGATGGACTACATTTTCTAAGGACTCTCCCAATGAATCTCAACCTGGTACCCGCCTTACCAACAATTAATTTTATATGATCATTCCACTTCAAATCGTTCCGCACGCATACTCCCAGATATTTTACAGAAGTAACTGCTACCAGTGTTTGTTCCGCTATCATATAATCATACAATAAAGGATCCTTCTTTCTATGTATTCGCAATACATTACATTTGTCTATGTTAAGGGTCAGTTGCCACTCCCTGCACCAAGTGCATATCCGCTGCAGATCTTCCTGCATTTCGCTACAATTTTCTAATGCTGCAACTTCTCTGTATACTACAGCATCATCCGCGAAAAGTCGCATGGAACTTCCGACACTATCTACTAGGTCATTTACATATATTGTGAAAAGCAATGGTCCCATAACACTTAGGTTAGTTAGGTTTAAGTAGTTCTAAGTTCTAGGGGACTGTTAATCTCAGATGTTAAGTCCGATAGTGCTCAGAGCCATTTCCTAAGGACAAACACACACCAATGCCCGAGGGATGACTGGAACCACCGCCGGGATCAGTCGCACAGTCCATGACTGCAGCGCCCTAGACCGCTCGGCTAATCCCGCGAGGCCGAAGATGGAGTAGTAAGTCGCCAAAACTGGTGGCCTAATAAAATAATAGTAAGAAATTATATGACTGAAAGGTGACTGATTTGATATCCTGTACCGAACAGCCGAGTCCCGCAACCGTCTCCGATAAGGTGGACATACAGAGACAAAACACCAAACATCCATAGTAACTTTGCATCGTAATTGAGAATAATACAGGCACGGAAATATTGCATCCGTTATTTGTTCGTGGGTTGTCTAGGGGGATATGACTGTACGAAACAGCTAAACAGCCTCAAAGGTTGGCTTTCAATCTGAGCTGG
Source organism: Schistocerca cancellata (assembly GCF_023864275.1). Classification (NCBI taxonomy): domain Eukaryota; kingdom Metazoa; phylum Arthropoda; class Insecta; order Orthoptera; family Acrididae; genus Schistocerca; species Schistocerca cancellata. Next base: position 41,725,704 of record NC_064632.1, on the reverse strand, counting down.
CAGCCAGTGAGGCAGGAAGGGAGCCCAACGCTAGTGAGGACCGTAGCGGCCGGCGCATGCGCAGTGCGGATAGCGGGCGCAGATCTGATCGCTTGTCAGCGGCGTTCACAAACAGCAGCAAAGGCAGTCAATTCTGCCGATATCGAATTTGAAACGCGCTTCTCTTTTTGGGGCCTAGAGGGTGGAGGGGGAGGGCGAGGGCAGGGGAGAGCACAGTAGCGACTGTTCCAGCAGCTGGAGGCGGCGGCGGTCGCGGGGGCGGAGGTGGAGGCGGCGGTGCCGCCCCCAGACGGTGCATTGTCAGAGCGCGCGACCTGTCCGCGACGTGATCTGCCTTCCGGCCTCCTGTACGCACGGGCTAAGTAAACGGACTACAAAAATATTTATAAACAAATACGATTTCCCGAAATTGAAAGCGTATCGGCGCGGCAGGGACTTCCACTGACAGGCAAGTGATGCTTGCAGTTCGCAAAAATTTCGGCACATCTACACGCTGAGATGTATGGATATATATTTTTAAACCAGATTTTATCTTCCGCATGCTTGGCGCCATACTGCGCGAGTCCGTGATAAACGAAACAAACCCTGATCTGCCTGCCGGCGTCCCTGGTACACGCGAAACGCCTCCGAAACAAAACGAAATTTAAATAAATTCGTTTGGGGAAATCGCGGACGTATCGGCTGTGTGCTGAGTCGTATCGACAGGTAAGTGATACGTACAGGATGGAATACGCCACAATGTTTTACTGACTTCCTTTTTTTTCCCCCGTGTTTTTCAGACTAACCGAGTGGATGCAGCCAAGACCATCGGAGCAGAAATGCGGATAACTAAGTAACAAATCGCAGAATCCGTATCCAGCACGGCGTGTTACGCGATTGACATGTTAAACTGGACGTCCTCTGTTCGTCACCCACAGTAAGCAAGAAAGTTTAATATGGCTCAGTCACAGTTAATTTTTCTCTCGAATCAGCAAATAAAGCAAAAACTTTGGAGAAATGTTGCAGATGTGCAAAATAAATAACTACATCAGTTTTTCTGTGGAAAACAACTTGCTCATTTAAAACGGGGTAATAATACAGACTTGTAGCTGCTAGCGAACATGCAGATTCCGTCTTCCTAGAATTCTGAACGGCGTTCGACATTGTGCCACGTAACTTGCGTGCAATGACGAGGAACCAACGGCAAAAAGCTCCTATGTGATCGCAGAAAAGGCGAATATGCTCCTGTTTAAAAATTGACTGAAAAGTGAGGTACCTTTTGCATCACTCTACCTTCCTCAGCACATTTAAGAATTTTCCCAAAAATATTGGCATGCTAACACATTCGCGCTCTTTCTTTTTTAACATGCTGTAAGTCGTTCGTGCCCATCAATCCCAGTTGCCCATCTTCACTCACTCATTCAGCCCAACTCATTGTCGTTATCTCTGTCACTGTCTCTGTCTCACAGCCGCCGTCTCCTTCGTTCTGTCGAACTGCTGCTTTCTCCTCTGAGTCACTGTCTCCCTCTTGCTCCTTCTTACTGCTACTGTCTCATTCCTTCCTTCCCACTGTGCTCTCCCTTCTCACTATCTCTTCCTTTCTCGTTGTCCTTCTCACAGCCGCCGTCTCCTTCGTTCTGTCGTACTGTTGCTATCTCCTCTCAGTCATTGTCTCCCTCTTGCTCCTTCTTACTGCTACTGTCTCATTCCTTCCTTCCCACTGCGCTCTCTCTTCTCACTGTCACTATCTCTCCCTTTCTCGTTGTCCTTGTCACAGACTCTGCCCCTCATTATCACTGGTTCTCACAAGTTCCACTTTCTTCTTCTTCTTCTTTATTCCTTTCCCACTGACACTGTCTCCTTCATTCTTTTCCTAGCACTGTTCTGTCACTTTCGACTGTGTTCTACTGCCACTGTATCGTTTTTTTATTTTCTCTCATACTGTCATTCTTCGCTCTTTCTATATCACAAGACCGTCTACCATCTTCCAGTAAGCCGGCCGTGGTAGCCGTGCGTTTCTAGGCGCTGCAGTCCGGAACCGCGGGACTGTTACGTTAGCAGGTTCGAATCCTGCCTCGGGCATGGATGTGTGTGATGTCCTTAGGTTGGTTAGGTTTAAGTAGTTCTAAGTTCTACGGGACTGATGACCTAAGATGTTAAGTCCCATAGTGCTCAGAGCCATTTGAACCATTTCTTTTTTTCTTTCAGTATTTTACCGTCTCTTTCCCATTGTACTGTCTCCTTCGCTCTCTGCGCAGAAACGCGAATACGTTCGCATGCCAAAATTTTTGGGAAAATTTTTAAAGGCACAGAGGAAGGCAGAATGAGGAGCCTGTACCCCACTTTTCAGAGTCTTTTAAACGGGAGCATATTCGCCTTTTTTGACCTCTGGTAGGATCATTTTCTGTTGGTTCAGTTCTTTTCCCTGCGACAACAGGGCATGTCACTCATATGAAACTAACATGGGTCATGTTATATTTTTATAGTTTACTTTCGTGAAAATTAAGTAACTACAAAATAATTTTACAACTCAGAGTGAATTCTACGTGCACAAAAATTTTTCATGTGTTTCAGTACTACAACATGGCGTTCCCAAAACCCTTCTGATGATAACAGAGACACTGTACAGCATTTTTCTCAGTGCTACGTCCCTCATAACCTAAGTTTTCGCCTCGCACCGGATTTTACGTGCAAAAACAGGGTAACTTTGAACCTCTGTATCTCGGAAACAGATCAAAACATCAAGAAGAGGGATTTTTAGATTGTTCGAGATTGGGATCTTAGGAATACATCGTAAAAATTGCAGACATTTTCTGTGCAGAGCCTTCTTGGAACCCGGGGTTCCCTTTTGCTTTCTCGGTAACGAATAGAGATTGTTGAAAACGGGAACAAATGCCGAGACAATATACCGTTAAATTTTGAACAGTTTGCTGCACTCTGTTGTTTAAATATCCGCTGCTGACGAAAAACGTCTTTCTCGGGTTTTGCTTAGGAACCTCCCTTGAATTAAAAGCTGCCTCTATAAGCAGCACGTTTTGTATTATCGCGAAATATTGGAGAGAGTGTCACAGAAATGATACAGGATTTGGGCTGGAAATCATTAAAAGAAAGGCGTTTTCCGCTGCGACAGAATCTTCTCACGAAATTTCAATCACCAACTTTCTCCTCCAAATGCGAAAATATTTTGTTGACACCGACCTACAAAGGGCGGAAGGATCACCACGAGAAAATAAGAGAAATCAGAGCTCGTACGGAAAGATATAGGTGCTTATTCTTTACGCGCGCTATACGAGATTGGGATAATAGAGAGTTGTGAAGGTGGTTCGATGAACCCTCTGCCAGGCACTTAAATGTGATTTGCAGAGTATCCATTTTCGCGTAAAACTCTCTCGCGGATTGTAAAATTGTTGCTCTTTGGTTTATTTATTCTCTTTGTAACAACACATTTACGAGAAGAGTTACGTGAAATACTGTTAGCAATGCTGTGCTTTGCTTTTCTTTATCATCATTACCTTTTAGCGAAATAAAATGTATATATGGAAGTCTTATTGTTCTGTATCTGGCCTACAATTTAAGGAACGATTTTTCGTAACTGCAACTCATGCTAAGAATCAATATATCTTCCTTACTTCATAGTGATTAAAAGTTGAAATTACTTTGTTATGAACACTGATGTTACAGTTCGTATGATCGTTCAAAAACACAAGTTCGCAGTGGATTTTATTTCTCGTTAAAATGCTATTTCATACCACGACTAGCCCAAGAACATGAGACTCTCATTAAGAAATACGTTGTCACTATAAAGTTTGCCAGATCAGAACGAAGCACAGCAAGATTCCTATCACATTCTGAAGGTACATTAAATTATTTGCACTGTAAATTATATCCTATCAGCAGCCCGCGTCAACCTGCGACACATCATAAAATCTGCTGATCTTCACTGCCAGTCTGGGAGCTAAAAGAAATAATATTATTTTACTATTATTTTACCGCTTCCTTGCGGTATGCGCGACTATATTGTAAGTCGTTTAAATACGCCGCGGCAGCGGCTCTTCGTTCTCCACGCAGCTCAGCACCACAGATAATATTTATATAACTGAAAAAATGTCTCAACAGGATGGGATAATATGCAAGCAAGCTTAACAATAAATAATACAAGTTTTCATTTATACAACTCTATTAAAACCTTTAAATATCTCAGTGATTACAGACCTTTGTGAATTCACACGTAATGGCGTACATTGCTTAGTCTCGACATAAGAGTGCTACATTGGCGTTCTCTACGACAACAACAGGAGATCTTACTCGCACAACTTCCAAATCAAGAAGACAAAGACATTAATCTACATCACGCATTATATACTAGTTCTTTTTTTTAATCTCTGTTTAACATTTATCTTCTGTGTCGGTTTTATTACTCGCCGACGCAGACGTTTTCAAAAAAAAAATAAAAAAAATACATAATTTTATGCAATGACACAATATGATACATCTAATTCTCTAATTACTACATAATATATTGTTTTTGTTTCTCTAGACGTTACAATGCCCCCTGGCAGCAATTGACTAACGTTGGAAATGTTCGGCAATATGCTGCCACTAACGTCTGTTTGGTTATTGTCTGTTACCTTGGTTGGATCATTCACTTTACACTTCTTAGTTCTTTTACACTGTAAGTTTAATTACACTTTTTATACTGTTCTTACACTTTGCGAGGTGACCGTCAACCTAGTCCCAGGGTCATTACATTTATTTGGCTCCCCCATTCGGGCTACGTGCGATCAGAAAACCTGGGAAAACTGCGCCGGAGCCATGGTCATCTCGCCTGGTTTGTTTTAATACCCAGTTTGATCACAAAAAGTTCAGATTCTATCCAATGTTCACATATAACAAAGGCTATTTGTGAGAGCATGTTAAACCTTTAGTCTCTTTGTTACCCATATAATATTTGTGTTTTGGATTGTAATGAAAGTCACTTATTACACATTTTTACAGTAGTATCATGAATCGTCCTTGCATTTACTCGCGACAATTGGTTTAAAATGTCTAGCATTCATGCGAGTATACTTCATTAACATGACGAAAACATATTATATCTATATATCACTGAACCAATGAATACTTTGAGTCTGTATTGAATAACTCAAGAAAAAAAAAAATGTTTGTCACGTCATTTCGTGTCCACTAAACCCTATTCATGTTAGTGCATTAAACACATATTTGATAGTTCATTTGAATGACAACAATGTTGTACGGAGCTGGCGGCGCGAAGCAATTGTTGAGTAGCGTCGTCTGGAACGCCGCGTGCCGACGGCCGCTGGGTTCGACGACCGGCTCTCAGTAACAGCGACGTCGTGCTGACGTGGCGCCCAAGCAGTCGCGAACCGCGCTGAACCATTCGCCGATGTCGGCGAGTGGCAGTGGTTTACCGCGACCGGCTGGCTGGCGGCACGGCACTCGTCTGCTTCTCCGCATGGCTCCCCGTCGTAGCGCATGAAACAAACATTCCACAACGGTGTACTGTCTTTAAGGACACAGATTACTAGCTGTGGAAGAAGATGCAACTTGTTAAAAGCGTTTATTGTTCAGTAAGCCGTCGCTTCACTGGTATGCACAGGATGGTTTGGCGTGATAACAGGTTTCTTGTGGCATTGTGACACTGGTATTCAAGGTTCGTCACACGCACATTGTACTACACATTTTCACTCACTCCACGGTTGGTACACTGCCAGAGCGTCTTTCAACACGTGAAAATGTTTCGTAACACACATACTAAATGTCCCCGTCGAGCGATGTTCGTTTAAATCGACTCCGAACGGATCAATAACTACTGTTTTTATACACTGTCTATTGTTCGTTGAGCACTGCACTAGGACAGTCTGTCACTCAACACTAGACTTATCGACGTATATATTGGTGCAGATACAACAGTCATTTTCTGTCCCTCCTACACACAATATTCCGTCCTTTCCTCCATTGTTTATGCACACAGTTTATTTTTTAATACCTTTTAACTGTTCTTCGCATACTCACTCTAATCTACATGGCGTCTATTTGTTTTTACCTTATCACAACACACTTTTCATATTGTTACTAGGCGTATATAGCCCTTTTGTAAAAATTTTTAATTTTCTTATCAGTGTAGCTTGCCTGGTTATCACCCATCTATCAAACAGATTTTACCATGTGCATGACAGCTTGACTTGGGCATATTGCTCAATAAATACTTCATTTAGCACTAGCATTATTTTTAATGATTTTTCCTATATGACTACAGTGTAGGTTCCACATTGATTGACTTAATTCGCGTATCGCGTAATGAATATTCAAGGGCGTGTACCAAGTACACAGGCTTCAATTGAAGCATTGTTATATACAAAGCGGAGTTTCCACGGAACGGGCTTGTTTTTTGATTAGCTTATGCTCCAGTGTCGTTCTCAAATCACTACTGGCAGCAAACATCACATAATTGTTGCATATTACAAAGTCCATGTTTGGCTAGTCAAGACTCTCTCTCTCAGGGTTCCTTATTCTAATACAATTACAACAGTTACCTTACTATATTAGATTGCATCATTAATGGCACTTACATACTACACATAGAAAATGGTTCAAGAAATTAATCCTTTGTATAATGATTCAAGAAATTAATCCTCACTTTATCAATAAGGAGATTGTTCGTTGCTTAATGAGCATATAATATTTTAAATGGCTCTAATTGTCTGTAAACAAAATCTTTCCTGTGTAAGCTATTGCCCACTTTCTGATTCCACTTCCTCCAAGTTTCATTACACACAAATTTCTTTCTTAATACTAACATACTTATATTCTAAAACACAATTAAAATCTTCTTACAACTATTACTCTTTATATGTGATATGTCACTGAATAAATAACTTCACATCTTTACGTGGATACAATCCTTTGATCTTCCCCGTATGGGGATGTGCTAACAAATAGCTACATTCGTGTGGCACGTTTATTACTTCAAAGGGCCCTGAATATAGCAATTGCCACTTACTCTTCTGTTTTAAGGTGGCTGACGATTTAGTGTGGTTACGAATAAGTACTAGATCTCCTACATTATATTTCTCTTCGTTAGTTACACCTCGGTCGTACTTCCTTTTCCTCTTTGCCGCACAGCTGGTTAGTCTGTTCCATATCTTTTTCATCTTTTCCTCCCTGGTTTCTGCCTTGACTGGTAGTCTCGGCAAAGGCGTGAGCCATTCATTCGGTGTCTCATTAAATCCATTCAATATCTCTACCGGTGGATAGCCTGTACTTGAATGGGGTGTTAAATTGTGTATTTCTACAAATTTCGGTACTAGCCCTGGCCATTTTGTATGTCGGTTCCCTATGTAGATTCTAAGGAACTTATTCAATTCTCTGAATATTCTTTCAACTAGACTTGCTTCGGGATGGAACCGGGATACCAGAATATGCTGTATATTTTGTTCCCGTAGGTAATTTTTCCAAGTTCGACCCGTGAAATAAGAAGCATTATCAGTCGTTATGGCTTCGGATTTTCCCACTTGAGGCAAGTATTCTTGATTGATCCGCCTGACCATGGTTTTGGCAGTAGCTGATTTTATACAATAAATTGCCAAATACTTGGAAAAAATATCGTACATGGCCAGTATATATTTCATACCTCCTCTGGCCGTGGGATAAGGACCGGCTACATCCACAGATACTATTTGAAGCGGCCTGAGTGGAACTATGGGATGTAGTTCAAACTTAGTGGATCTATTATAATGTTTTGCTTTTTGACATATCACGCAAGTTCTAACTGTTGCCTGAATCTGGTGTTTCATACGGGGAAAGTAGCAGTATCTCGCCATGATCTCTGCACACTTTCCAATCCCTGCATGGCCCCATGCCAAGTGCGTGTGCCATATCATAACTTTTACCGACTGGTTAGGTATACATACTGCCCAGCAGTCTTCTTTCGTACTAAGTTTATGATACAAAATATGGTTCACTATTTTAAAACCTTGCTCATCTCTATTGTTAACACCCTCTTCAATATTATTAATGATTTTTTTCCACATCGGATCTGCCCTTTGTAATTCGAACATGTTTTTACATATATATAAAAAATCTTTCATGTAAGTATTGTCACGCACTAACAGCACTTTATACTCCGCGGATTGCTCTAACATTTCTGCTAAATCCGGTAATCCTACCGGCAGTCGCGACAGAGCATCCGGTATTACGTTATCTTGGCCTTTTATGTACATAATCTTTATCCGGTATTCTTGTAAGACAAGCTTCCATCTCCTCAGTCTGGTATGGAATAGTTTGCATGACATCAAAAAACTTAACGCCTGGTGGTCACTATACACTCTAATCTCCTTCCCTTGTAGATAATAATTAAACTTTTTTACAGCCCAGACTACTGCAAGTGCTTCCAGTTCGGTTGCCGAGTAGGCTCTCTCGCAGCTAGTTAAGGTCCTACTGGCGAAGCCGATAATCTTTATTGTTGTCGGGTCGTTTCCTTCCCCCCACTGAAATAAGCACGCTCCCAGGCCATAGGAACATGAATCCGTCGCAAGACAAAAATCTTTTGACAGATCTGGGTGCTGCAAAATATTTGCATTCAGTAGGGCGGTTTTAATCGCTTCAAAAGCTTGTTGACATTTGTCAGTCCAAACCCACTGCACATTTTTTCGTAGCAGATTTAGTAGCGACGCGTCATTTAACAACTGATTGGGCACGAACCTTCTGAAAAAAGACGTGAGCCCAAGGAACGCTTTCAATTGCCTCTTAGTGCGGGGGCTTGGAAATTCTCGGATCGCCTCTAGTTTTTTGTTGTCTGGGCGGATACCAAGTGGTGTAATAAGATGGCCTAAAAATTTAATTTTATTTCGTCCAAATTTTGACTTTTCTAGGTTTGCTGTAACACCTGCTAGCTTAAATCTCTCTAGTACTCTACGCAACAATTCCATATGTTCGTCCCAAGTAGCAGTAGCGATTACCAGATCATCAACATATACAGTGATTTTTTCTAATAAGTCTGGACCCAATACCGTGTCTAATGCAGTAATAAACACTCCAGCACTGACATTCAATCCGAAGGGAAGTACCTTGAATTGGTAACTTCGCCCTCCGAATATGAAAGCTGTGTACTTCCTGGATTCCGGTGTAAGGGGAATTTGCCAATATGAACTTTTCAGATCGACCGAGGTCAAGTACTGTACTCCATGAAATTTTTGTATCTGCTCATCTAAATTCTCAGGGCGAGTCCGGACAGGTATGATAATTTTGTTAATGTCCCTCGCATCTAACACTAGCCTGATTTTTCCATTGGCTTTCGCCACTGCTACAAGAGGACTACTGTATGGAGAGAAGGAGGGCTCAATGATATCCCACTCTAACATCTTCCGAATCTCTTTAGCTACCAATTCCCTCCTCGACCAAGGGATGGAGTAAGTTGCGCGGCAGTATGTTTTATGGGGCATCACCTCTATGTGATAGTGGTACCCTTTGACTATTCCTGGTCGGTCGGTAAATACCATAGTGTATTCCGATAGCAGCTGCGTCAACTGTTGCTTTTGTGTATCGCTTAACCCTTCAGATTCCTGCACTTTGGTTTTAAATGCCTGAACATTTATTTCAAAATTTCGATCCTCTAAATTCGGATAATAGAGGTCTGCTGCATGTGACAAATCATCAAGGTGTAGTACCCAAGGGTTCCTACCCTTGATATTGATTCGATTACAACACGGCACAAGTACCTCCTTCGATTTCATCATAGATAACTCAATCCTCCTACCCCTATTAACTATGCTTAATTTCCCCAAGGAGAGGTCGATCAATGCGTCCCTCTCACGGAGAAAATCTACTCCCAGAATGCAGGCCACCTTCAATCCTTTAACAACGAGGAACGAGCTCACTATGGCTTCGCCCTCCTTACAAATCTCCACCTGCACCTGGTACTTAACTAATTGGCTCTGTGCACTAATGGCTCCAGACACCTTACAATTATTAACCGGGAAAATCGGAATGCTATGTCCTTTTCCCAGTGCCTTAAATAACTCCATACTCATTACACTTACTGAGGCACCTGTGTCGATGATTATACTCACTGCAACATCATTGATTTTCGCTTCGATAATAGCTTGCACATTTTCGTTATTATCTTTCTTACATTCGTGCGGTTCGTTCAGTAGATCTTTATCCATACTGACACCATCGTTGTATCGCAGCATACGTATCCCAGGTATATTATTATCACTCGTGTTGCTCTCACTCCATCCCTCGGCCATCGATGGAGAGCATATCGAGGCCGATTCTAGTTTGTTGGATTAGTTACTTGTGAAGTACTTGGACGGCTATTGTCCGCGACCTCCACTATATGTACACTCTGATTTGTCGGCCGCCACGGCTGCGCAATAGGCGCGTTTTGCGGTGGTGGTCTATTGTTGTCATACCGGTCATTACCCTGTCGCTCTGGGCTTCTTCGCTGATTTTGCTGCCAATTTCGATTACTATCACTATAATTGCTCTGCCACTGACCTCTCGCATTCTTCCAGCGGTTGGTCCCTGACATTCCGGATTCGTACCGGTCGTCAAATCGACGCTTTTTGTTATAAGTTGTTTGTCCATACCCGTTCTGGCCTCTACCATTACTACCATTTTGCGAATGTTCTTGCCGCTTGTTACCACCCCCACCATTTCCATGGTTGTGGTTTTGTGCACTACTATTTCTGTCATGTTTACATCCTGACCCATTATTCCGCGAGTGATCACACGCTGATTTTGCGTCTTCCTGTATCAAGTCTATAGAATCTAGAACAGACAGGAAGTTTTCCATATCACTTTCTGGTACGTGTATTAATTTCTCTTTGATATGAATGGGTAAATGTGATTTTAGTAGTCTTATTATGTCTCTTGGTGATATAGGCTCGTCCCAGTAGCGTGTTTTGTTTATATATTTTTCAAAATACCGTCTCAAATTCCCCAGACGAGGTGAGTACGGTTCGGGGTTATATACTTCTTTTCTTAGCCGCTCTTGTATACAAGGCGACCAATATTTCGATAGAAATGCCCTTTCGAACTGTTCATATGTCATGCAGCTGTCTGCTACTTCTGTAGCCCACAACGCTGCGTCACCTTGAATGTACGACATTACGTATTGAATTTTCTGTGTTTCGTTCCACACACTGGGCAAGATATTTTTAAAGCTTTTTATGAATACTACTGGGTGTACTGATTTCCGTTCAGTAGTAAACGTTTGAAATTGTCTATTTTTGATTAAACTTTCTTCCACTAATATTTTTGAACTACATGGTTTTGCTCCTGGGACATATGCTGTGTGCTCCGAACCGAAGCTACAGCTCTTCGCATTATCGACTACAGATTCCCCATTGTTGTATCGCGTATAAGTTTGTGCGTTGCCAAAACCATGGGCTGTTGGCGACAGAGGTTCCTGTTCCAAATGCTTTCTGCTTTGTGCTAAACCCTTCTCCAGGTCGGATATCCGTTTGTTCATATTCACTTGCCACTGCGGAATATCCTCACTGAGTATTTGTTTGATGGTTTGCACGTCGTTCTGTACCTGACTATTTACTGCGGTACTGAACGATTCGGAGCCTCTATTTGCTATGGCTGCTTGTACTTTGGAATTAATGTTCTTGTCAATCTCACACTCCTTCACTTCTAGCCATGAGTTGAATTCTGTTTCAATTTTAGTTGCTTGTTCGTTCCACTTCTGCTCTACAAGCTGCGTGGAATCTATTTCTAGCTTTTCTACTCGATTGGCTAATACACCTATTTCGTCTACCCTGTTAGTGTTTGCTACTTGCAGGTTGTTGACCTGTTCAGTCAGCTCCTGCACGGCCTTAGGTATCGACTCATAATTCTGTTTCATATCTGCAATCTCTTTTTTCATGTTTTCTAACGATTGCACAAGTTGCTGGTCCCGCTCAGCTAGCCTACGATCTCGCTCAGCTTGCTGGCGGTCTCGCTCGACTTGCTGTTGCGCAAATTCTGCCTGGTAATTCAGCACGCGTTCTAATATAGCCTGAAGCGAATACCCACCAGGCAGATTACCACTCTCTGGTTCCTGCTTTTCTGGTGGTGGTACAACTTCTTTCTCTACATCCCCTTGAGGACTAGTGGGCGGTGGCACCACTTCCTGTGCCCCTGCCCCCACATTCTCACATGTTATATCCTCAAAGAGAGTACTAGTACTACTTGAGGTACCCGGTTCCACATTTCCTGCACTAACTAATTGTTGTTCCTCAGTATCCATATTGCTCGGACGTTGACTACGCAGCTTAACCATATTCCTAAATTGCTTGCTAAAACACAAAGTCTGACAGTTTTGCCACTTGCACACAAAATACGTTAATTTATCTACACTAACTGCACACTAAAAATTACTATCTACCATCAACTTTGTCCTGTCACAAACACTAACATCAAACTACGCACAATATGCACACCACTAGCAAAATGAGATCACTTCACTGGAGCTCGACTTCTACAAACAGGACAACTACACTGTAGTCTTACCTTTAGTTTATCTTATCTCGGGGTTCGGCTGCCCCCGGATTACGTAGTCGTTACAGCTTCTCAGTACTATCAGGATCGTCTTCTCAGACTCGTTTGCAGTAGTACGTTTTGTCATGAAAGAGTGTTTACACATTCATTAATACATAGCATTGATCATGATATACATACATACATTCATCACTAAATACATATATATCTATACATACATAACAATCAACACTGAAAGAAAAATACATAAAATTTTATATTTGTGGCCACTGCAAATTCGGGCCCCGCGTTTTTGGGCGATAGTTTCGCGTAAAACTCTCTCGCGAATTGTTAAATTGTTATTCTTTAGTTTATTTATTCTCTTTGTAACAACACATTTACGAAGAGAGTTACGTGAAATACTTTTAGCAATGCTGTGCTTTGCCTTTTCTTTATCATCATTACCTTTTAGCGGAATAAAATGTATATATGGAAGTCTGATTGTTCTAGATCTGGCCTACAATTTAAGGAACGATTTTTCGTAACTGCAACTCATGCTAAGAATCAATATATCTTCCCTACTTCATAGTGATTAAAAGTTGAAATTACTTTGTTATAAACACTGATGTTACAGTTCGTATGATCGTTCAAAAACACAAGTTCGCAGTGGATTTTATTTCTCGTTAAAATGCTATTTCATACCACGACTAGCCCAAGAACATGAGACTCTCATTAGAAAAATACGTTGTCACTATAAAGTTTGCCAGATCAGAACGGAGCACAGCAAGATTCCTATCAGATTCTGAAGGTACATTAAATTATTTGCACTGTAAATTATATCCTATCAGCAGCCCGCGTCAACCTGCGACACATCATAAAATCTGCTGATCTTCACTGCCAGTCTGGGAGCTAAAAGAAATAATATTATTTTACTATTATTTTACCGCTTCCTTGCGGTATGCGCGACTATATTGTAAGTCGTTTAAATACGCCGCGGCAGCGGCTCTTCGTTCTCCACGCAGCTCAGCACCACAGATAATATTTATATAACTGAAAAAATGTCTCAACAGGATGTGATAATATGCAAGCAAGCTTAACAATAAATAATACAAGTTTTCATTTATACAACTCTATTAAAACCTTTAAATATCTCAGTGATTGCAGACCTTTGTGAATTCACACGTAATGGCGTACATTGCTTAGTCTCGGCAAAAGAGTGCTACATTGGCGTTCTCTACGACAACAACAGGAGATCTTACTCGCACAACTTCCAAATCAAGAAGACAAAGACATTAATCTACATCACGCATTATATACTAGTTCTTTTTTTTAATCTCTGTTTAACATTTATCTTCTGTGTCGGTTTTATTACTCGCCGACGCAGACGTTTTCAAAAATAAATAAAAAAAATACATAATTTTATGCAATGACACAATATGATACATCTAATTCTCTAATTGCTACATAATATATTGTTTTTGTTTCTCTAGACGTTACACCATGTAGATGTAGATGTAGATGTAGGCCTCTTAAGGTGCACTTTAGAGTACATACAATGCAAAAAACGATTTACTGTTTGCCTAAGATGGAGGAAGAGTGTAATATTCAAAATTTGATCCCATCCTGCCCGTCCTGTAGAACACAGTAAGACGATCCTACTGTTGGGTACACAAATAATCCCTCGCACAAGCTGATGATGCTGTTTGAGGGAAGATATCGTTAATGGATGACTGTAACGATGTGCACACGATCGATACAATAGTGTTACTCGGTACATCAGATGTCAGCTCTCTTAAAGAAAACTGAGTAAGAAATGGTCAGAAATGTTTTGTGAAAAGATTCGTTTGAAAGTAAGAAATAAAATACTGCAGATTAGAGAAACATTGGGGCGCCTTTGAATGATGTTCGAAATAATATACGTCAGCTGAGATGCTCAAACATTAGTGGATAAAGGAGACCACTGAGTGAAATTTCACCAGTCCGAATATCCTCTAGTACTCATTAAACTTCGAATTTAAATACTGAACTTTAAATTCTCAATCGGCACCTCATTTGTTGCGCTTAGTTTCGAGCATCATTAATAGATTTTATCTTTAACTTTTAGACAAATCATTTAACAAAACAGCTGACGGTATTGCTCAACTATTTTATTCGTCTTTTTTTTTAATTTTCATTTAAATATGGATCAAGAAGAAACAGAGAAGTTTCCTTGTATGGTATGATTTGATATTTTTGACGCTTCATTTACAGAACTAGCAGCAGCTGTACGTGAAATATTTCAGTTTTCCCTCAAATCATTAATTAAGTTTTTTTTAATTACCTAATTTCCTTTAAGCAAATTTTGTCCATTTCCCACTCTTCGTTAGGCTACCAAAATTAGAACTACTGCGTCTCCACAAATCTCTGTTTTTTTTCCTTTGGTTTATCCCATACCTACACGGGGTCGGCACATTCATTACCAGATACGGTATTGCTAATGTTAGTTGGGTGACCGGATGCCCTCCCCGTCGCCATCTCTTTACCCCTACAGGGCGGAATACATATTCTCCAACTGATGCCGTGTAGTGCTTCCCGTGTGAAAGTTTGAGAACGGTGAATTTCCAACAACAATGAAACACGTTTTTTTTTCATTTCTAACTGTGAAGCCAAATATCCGTTTTCGAAGATTTAGCATTAAAAAATGCTTAAATATTTTCATTAAACGTTTCACCCCCTTAGGGGTTGAACTTCCAAAAACAGTGAGGTGTGTTTTTTTATTTCTAATAGAGAAGCCAAATACAAATTCCCATAGACTTAGCTTTAAAAATGCTTTCATAATGAACTATTTCATAAAACATTTCATCCCCTATTTCATCCCCTTAGGGGCTCAATTTCCAAAAATACGGGCCGGCCGGAGTGGCCGAGCGGTTCTAGGCGCTACAGTCTGGAACCGTGCGACCGCTACGGTTCCAGGTTCGAATCCAGCCTCGGGCGTGGATGTGTGTGATGTCCTTAGGTTAGTTAGGTTTAAGTAGTTCTAAGTTCTAGGGGACTGATGACCTCAGAAGTTAAGTCCCATAGTGCTCAGAGCCATTTTCCAAAAATACTGGAACACGTAATTTTTTAGTTGCAACCGAGAAGTCTAATAACCATTTTCATACTCGTAGATACAGCTTTCAAAATGCTTTAGCAGTTATTTCTTCTTCTTCCGTATCACCCACATTGAGGTACGTCAGATCAATTATTTTTTATTTGTTGTTCATTTCTTAGAGCTTAGTATTTCTTCATTCTTTCTGATCTTGTTCTCGTCTCTTCTTCCGAGATGATGCGTTTGGATTTCTTGTGAAAATTTGTCTTGGAATCTTATATTTTCACCTTTAGTAATTAATTTAGCTGTTCGATCCATTAGTAATGCTATTTGATAATGATATTTTTTTTTTAAAAATTCACCTATTATTCATCCCCATATGGGTTAAATATCAAAAATTCTGAAACTCTTATTTCTTTATTTGTGACAGAGAAACTAACTACCACTTTCCTTAAGTCTAAATGTGAAGTGAAGGGGATCACTGCTATCAGGCGCAGCGGGACATTACGGGGAAACAGTTGTCACGAGTGAAAATGTGTATCGGACCGAGATTCGAACCCGGAATCTCCTGCTTGCTAGGCTTCGAATCCCGGTCAGGTACACATTTTCACTCGTCACCGCTGATTCCGCGTAATGTCCCGCTGCAGCTAATAGCAGTGAACCCCATCAGTTTACATTTAATATTTCACAGATGTGGATTCTGCCCCGTGTCTGTTCTTTCGGACATGTCCAAAAGAACAGACCCACGCATTTACATTATTCCTCAGGTCTAGTTTCGAAATTGCCTAAACAGCGACATATTTTCAAAAAAGCTGTCATTCCATGTTTCAGCCCCCTAAGGATTGAATATCGAAAAATACTTTTTCAAACTACGTCGCATGATAAGATCAACACCCTCTGCATATTTCAGGTTTCTGTCCTTAGTGGTTTGGGCTGAGCGATGATGAGTGAGTGAGTAAGTCGGGACACTGCCTTTTATATGTAGACATGAGTAGTTAAATACTGGCTAGGTAATAAGTGCGTGCTCCTTGTCGACTTTCCACTATCGTATTGAATAACGTGAGGTCTCGCTTTGCACAAAAAAGGTTTAATTGCTTGAAAGTAATTACGTTAATTAAGAAAAACTTAATTAGTTATACAAAAAGTGTAGCAGTCAATCGGTTGCACACACCTTTTTTAAATAGACCTTAACGAGGTTTCTTTAGCTCTAAGACTGTCTTCATCAGAATGGTAAAAATTACATGAACTCACATGACAACTTTTAAATTTCCAGCAACAGTGCTTTTACAATTCTGATTAAGACAGTCTTAGAGCTATCGAAACCTGGTTAATGTGTTTTTTAAAAAAGTTGTGTGCGACAGGTTGGCTGTTATATTTTATATAATGGCATATTCCGTTGCTGAGCGCACAGCCAAAAAATGTTTAAAACGTAGTTATTTGAGAGAAATCTCGCCCGGATACCGCGCGTGTTAACAGGCGCACCGGCCAAGGAGCAAGTCCACCCGGCCGGCCTAAACGTGGTTCTTCAGGTGCTCTCCCCCTCCGACTAGGTGAATTCCGGGCTGGCACCCACGTCCCGCATTCGTTACACGATTCACAAACGGCAAAGGCAGTGTCCCGACTGACTCACCGATTTATCATCGCTCAGCCCAAACCACAAAGGATAGAAACTTGAAATCTGGAGACGGTATGGATCTTGTACAGCAGACTTCGCTTGAGAAAGGATTTTTCGATAGTAGTAGTAGTAGTATTGGTAGTATGATATTCTGCTTTACGACAGGTCTTGTTATGGGTTAAGCCTCTGGAATCTTCCTACACGGCGGTCAGGGGCCTGAAGATGGCGTAATTAAACATATCGTTGCCTCACTACAGATCGTGGAGTGCGATATCTTTAAATTATGCTCAAATGGCTCTGAGCACTATGGGACTTAACATCTGAGGTCATCAGTCCCTATAACTTAGAACTGCTTAAACCTAACTAACGTAAGGACATCACACACATCCATGCCCGAGGCATACCCGCTACGGTCGCAGGTTCGAATCCTGCCTCGGGCATGGATGCGTATGATGTTCTCAGGTTGCTTAGGTTTAAGTAGTTCTAAGTCCAGAGGACTGATGACCTCAGATGTACAGGCCCATAGGGTGTAGAGCCATTTGAACCATTTTCTTTTAAATTTTAATTAACGTAAAGATTTTCCGGATATGGTACCGCGTTACATTGGAAAAAACAGTCACTGAATAAAACCGACGTTTCGACCACCACGCTGACGACCTTCCTCTTCTGATGTAAGGAAATATTAGTATTATTAAGCATCAGATTGAGGAGGGGAAGCAACATATACTTGCATGGCTCCCTTTCCATTTTAGAAAGTTCCGCATACCATTGTGGAACAGTGAGGCTTTGTGCGAGCTATGTGCGGCTGTAGAAGTAAAGTATGCTAAGAAATTCCCGGACGTCACTCGCACTGAAAATGTACCTAAGGGCCAGTTTAAAATTGAGTTTGAAGAATATTACAACGGGTGCATATAAATAGTATGTTAACGTCGGCCTCGACTGATCTGTCCGCACAATGACACGTCGGACACGGTTGGTTCTGGAAAAAAATAAAAAAATAAATAAAAAAAATAACATGTTAACACTTACGTCAATAACAATGACAGAGCTTGAGTGGTTTGAAAAGTTTAGAAATCACGTAGAAATGTCCATTCATTAACCATTCTGCGTTTTTCACACATGCTAGTTCCACATGCAACAAAATGACGGTATTTATCTGTAGGGTTTAACAAATTACAAGTCTAATAATGACGCCTATGTAATGGTGCGTCCGCATAATACAGGAGATAAAAAGTGAGTGATATCGTCCGGCAGTGGACGATGGGTTGCGCGCTTGTTTTTTTTTTCTTTTTTTTAAATATTCAAATGTCTTTAGAGTCTGTCTTTAATATCGAAGTTTTTACACGCGCGTTCAATTAGTCTATAGTTTCTTAGGCGCGTCAGTGGCGCTAGATTCATTTCTCCTCGTAAATCGTCAAAATACAATAGTTAAATATTGTACATTGGAAAATAAATACACTCCTGGAAATGAAAAAAGAACACATTGACACCGGTGTGTCAGACCCACCATACTTGCTCCGGACACTGCGAGAGGGCTGTACAAGCAATGATCACACGCACGGCACAGCGGACACACCAGGAACCGCGGTGTTGGCTGTCGAATGGCGCTAGCTGCGCAGCATTTGTGCACCGCCGCCGTCAGTGTCAGCCAGTTTGCCGTGGCATACGGAGCTCCATCGCAGTCTTTAACACTGGTAGCATGCCGCGACAGCGTGGACGTGAACCGTATGTGCAGTTGACGGACTTTGAGCGAGGGCGTATAGTGGGCATGCGGGAGGCCGGGTGGACGTACCGCCGAATTGCTCAACACGTGGGGCGTGAGGTCTCCACAGTACATCGATGTTGTCGCCAGTGGTCGGCGGAAGGTGCACGTGCCCGTCGACCTGGGACCGGACCGCAGCGACGCACGGACGCACGCCAAGACCGTAGGATCCTACGCAGTGCCGTAGGGGACCGCACCGCCACTTCCCAGCAAATTAGGGACACTGTTGCTCCTGGGGTATCGGCGAGGACCATTCGCAACCGTCTCCATGAAGCTGGGCTACGGTCCCGCACACCGTTAGGCCGTCTTCCGCTCACGCCCCATCATCGTGCAGCCCGCCTCCAGTGGTGTCGCGACAGGCGTGAATGGAGGGACGAATGGAGACGTGTCGTCTTCAGCGATGAGAGTCGCTTCTGCCTTGGTGCCAATGATGGTCGTATGCGTGTTTGGCGCCGTGCAGGTGAGCGCCACAATCAGGACTGCATAAGACCGAGGCACACAGGGCCAACACCCGGCATCATGGTGTGGGGAGCGATCTCCTACACTGGCCGTACACCACTGGTGATCGTCGAGGGGACACTGAATAGTGCACGGTACATCCAAACCGTCATCGAACCCATCGTTCTACCATTCCTAGACCGGCAAGGGAACTTGCTGTTCCAACAGGACAATGCACGTCCGCATGTATCCCGTGCCACCCAACGTGCTCTAGAAGGTGTAAGTCAACTACCCTGGCCAGCAAGATCTCCGGATCTGTCCCCCATTGAGCATGTTTGGGACTGGATGAAGCGTCGTCTCACGCGGTCTGCACGTCCAGCACGAACGCTGGTCCAACTGAGGCGCCAGGTGGAAATGGCATGGCAAGCCGTTCCACAGGACTACATCCAGCATCTCTACGATCGTCTCCATGGGAGAATAGCAGCCTGCATTGCTGCGAAAGGTGGATATACACTGTACTAGTGCCGACATTGTGCATGCTCTGTTGCCTGTGTCTATGTGCCTGTGGTTCTGTCAGTGTGATCATGTGATGTATCTGACCCCAGGAATGTGTCAATAAAGTTTCCCCTTCCTGGGACAATGAATTCACGGTGTTCTTATTTCAATTTCCAGGAGTGTAGCTCTTGGCCTCTTTCGTTACTCAAATCAGTGATTTATGTGTCGAGATGTGGCGGAGTGAAAATACAACATCTAATTCTGGATCTATTAGCATATCGTGTCTTCGAATGTCCCTTCATATTTCGTCATGATCACTACAGTGGGTACGAAATTAAAATGCTGTGGGAAAGTTCTCCACCATTGGATATCACCCCTAACTAATACGCAGAGCCATAATAACCAGTAAAGTAACGGAAGACGAACAGGAGATTGATAAACAGCGCCCAGTAGTGTCAGTGACAGAGTAGGGAAATATCTTCGCCTTGTCAGTATCCAACTCGTCAGTTAGACCAGAAGGGGCACGCATCCAGGAACACGAAGGCTTCATTCGGGTTAGGGTAGCATAAAGAAGTCGGCGCTGGCCGGACACCAAAAAGACTGCGTCAAGGAAGTAAAGTTCCGCGAGACTTGCGTATTTGCTAAGTGGTCAGAGATAATGAATCAAAAGCTCGGGGAGACCGAAGGAAGATAAAAACGCACAAACAACACGAATAGAGCGTGTGGCTATGTGCTTGCACTATCCTGGGTGCCAGTCAGCAGAACCTAACAGTAAACATTAATAACTTGAAATACATTAAATGTATAAGCAACTGCAAATATGGACAATCATCAGCTGTAATGTGGAATGACAATGAAAATTTGTGCCGGACCGGGATTCGAACGCAGATTTCTCGCTTTCCGCGAGCGGTCGCCTTACATCGTGTACTTCTGAACATGGCAGGCACTGCAATATCATATTTTTCCGTTGACACCGGGCAAGCGATTTTCGAGTAAACTGTACAGGAACATACGTAATATCTGTACGAGTAAACGTTGTAGACAAATGGTTGACAGTATATGGGAGTTTGGGTCTAGATTAGATTAGATTAGGATTAGATTAATACTTGTTCCATAGATCATGAATACGACACTTCGTAATGATGTGGAACGTGTCAGGTTAATAAAAGATGTCTGTACAAGATATCACATTATACAAAATATTGCATGACATTAATGTTTAAGTTGTTGTTGTTTTTTTTCCCTGAATTTATATCTAAAACTTCAGCCAATGAGTAGAAGGAGTTGTCATCTAGAAATTCTTTTAATTTATTTTTAAATGTTGGTTGGCTATCTGTCAGGCTTTTGATGCTGTTTGGTGGGTGACCAAAGACTTTTGAGGCAGCATAATTTACCCCTTTCTGTGCCAGTCAGATTTAACCCTGCATAGTGAAGATCACCCTTTCTCCTGATATTATAGGTATGCACACTGGCATTACTTTTGAACTGGGTTGGATTATTAACAACAAATTTCATAAGTGAATGTATATACTGTGAGGTTACTGTGAGGATCCCTAGATTCTTAAATAGATGTCTGCAGGATGACCGTGGGTGGGCTCCAGCAATTATTCTGATTACACGTTTTTGAGCAATGAATACTTTTCTACTAAACGATGAATTACCCCAGAATATGATGCCATACGAAAGCAGTGAATGAAAGTAGGCGTAGTAAGCTAATTTACTGAGATTCTTATCACCAAAATTTGCAATAACCCTAATAGCATACGTAGCTGAACTCAGACGTTTCAGCAGACCATCAATGTGTTCCTTCCAGTTTAACCTCTCATCAATGGAGGCACCTAAAAATTTTGAAAATTCTACCTTAGCTACAGACTTCTGTTCAAAGTCTATATTTATTACTGGAGTTGTGCCATTTACTGTACGGAACTGTATATTCTGTGTTTTATCAAAATTTAAAGAGAGTCCGTTTGCTGAGAACCACATAATAATTTGGTGAAAAATATCATTTACCATTACATCACTTAGTTATTGGTTTTTGGATGTTATTACTATACTTGTACCATCAGCAAAAAGAACTAACTTTGCATCTTCATCAATGTGGAATGGTAAATCATTAATGTATATCAAGAACAGTAATGGACCTAAGACCGAACCCTGTGGGACCCCAGCTATGGCTAATAGTGAATGGGACACTAGACAATAGCAGATCCCCACTTCTTCCAGTGCAGGAAGCCAATGCAGTACAGTTTGCCACTGTTTCCACTACAGCAAAGCCACAAAATAAAGGTTTCTTTTTAAATTGTGACTTTATGTAATTCTCAGCAGAGTTGTCTGAATAAATATAAGTAGACACTAATCGACCCAGAAGGCATTTTAAAGTATGAGGTGGCGTCATACACAGAAAACTTAATTGACTGGCTGCGGAAGCCTATGAGCTTCCATCAGTGAAATTTATAGGCCTAAACATTTATGACCCGTTGCAATGGTGACGGTTCAATGGGAGAGCTTTCATTTGTATCTGTGCGATGTTTGCTGCAGCCAGTCTAGGTATCACGAAGCCTAACTTCCACTGACAGTTTACCGGTCACGCGATAGCTGTCATTCAGCTGCGCTAACTGTAGAACTTATCATTTAGAAACTGTTTTCCACGGATGAAATGGTTGTGGTCGCCACAAAGGTTTTCATTATGAAGCAGCGCAGAAAATGAGAGAATGAATTGGTGCTGCTGAATAATTTGTTCTCAGAATTTAGCAGCTTCTCATTGCCTGCATAAATCACTTCAAGTAAATCCTGACACGTTCTTTCAATTTTTGTTGTAAGTCACTGTCGTCCTCCGATGAATTCCGTGCAATACGGAAATCGTTTTTTCTTTAATGTTCGACATCAACATGAAGAAGCACACGAATGATGTGGCATAATGTACCATCATCAAAAACATTCTTTTTTTAAAAATCTAAGATTTCATAACCTATGTAAAATGTACAAGGTAATAGCATTAACATTAGAAAGTTTTTCAAATTATGTAACAGCCGAGGTATGGAAATGAAGTCCCATGCAGAGCGTAGGGAAACGATGCGGGAGATCCACACTGCCGTACTAGGCAAGGCCCTAATGGAGGTGGTTTGCCGTTGCCTTCCTCCGACCGTAATGGGGATGAATAATGATGATGAAGATTGTTTGACTTCAATGTTTTACAGCCTCTGCAGCTGTCTGATCTATAACAGTTTTCATATTTTTCCATTTTTTTCTTTTTTTATTGGCTTTCTTCTACTACATCACGCTTTTTATTCAGTCTCCCGCTCTAAAGACTCTTGACAGCATTTTCTTTTACAAAAATGTTTTCCATTTCTTATTCTCGTGGACTTTAGAAATCTTGTTTTTCGACCATCGTCCTTTTACCTGAGAATAAGTGACTAATTAATTATAATCTTCTATCTTCTTGAGATAACAACCAAAACAACATTTCACAATGCAGTCACTGGTTTCAGCCAGCCAGTGGTCATCATCAGACAGTTTATACACAAAAAAGAGACTATAACAATATTAAAGAACCTATAAAATCTGCCAGCTACCTATTCATGCAAAGATAGAACAAGCAAATTTATATCTAAACGCACATACTGCATGCGGTTACTTACAATATCCGTTGCCTTGCCGAAATAAGTATAGATATCAGTGGGCAGAGGGCAAAACTTTACAGGCGGATTGCTATCGTCTCTTTGTCAATTCTTACATATCTACATACTTGAAAAAATTGGCTCTGAGCACTATGGGACTTAACATCTAAGGTCATCAGTCCCCTAGAACTTAGAACTACTTAAACCTAACTAACCTAAGGACAGCACACAACACCCAGCCATCACGAGGCAGAGAAAATCCCTGACCCCGCCGGGAATCGAACCCGGGAATCCGGGCGTGGGAAGCGAGAACGCTACCGCACGACCACGAGATGCGGGCTACATACTTGAAACAAATAATCACTTCGACATACTTTACAATTACATTCATTAGAGTATTTATACAGTGTTTCAGACGAAAAGTATCAAATAGCATAACCATTTCACCACGATTAAGCAGACCCAAAACACTCGAAATTGTGAACGACACGATCTGCAGATTCAGACTGGGAATAGTTTCTTGTAACCTACACTTGATATCTTTCACTGAGCATCTCTCACATCTTTGGCTGATGAATAAATACTTCTTTAAGGGAGTTTACTGACGACCATACGTCCAGATGTCTGACGCCTCTCCTGCATTCCAGTGGCAACGCTGTAACGGTTACGTTTTTACACCGGTGATAGGCTACAGGCAGTACCACTGTTCTAAATGTTGTTTAACACTTAACTGTGATATTGACTGAGATTCGAAGTTAGTTACCATAAGCACTTTATACGCGTACCCCAACGTTCGCTGCACAAGTTGTACTGGCACAGTAAGTTCTGCGAACATTGTTCACAAATACTTGACGAATCATTTCTACCGCACCAGTAACCAGTACGCCGAGGTAACAGAAGTCGTGGAATAGAGATATGCGCATATAGAGATGACAGTGGTATCGCGTACACAAAATATAAATGGGCAGTGCATTGGCGGCGCTGTCATTTGTACTAAATTGACTCATGTGAAAAGGTTTCCGACGTGGTTGTAGCTTCACAACGGGAATTAACAGACGTTGAACGCCGAGTGGTGGTTGGAACCAGACGCATAGGACATTCCATTGTCTTCATTTAACGACCGAGAGCAGCGGTGTCTCCGTACAGCTGTCAGTGCTTACAGACAAGCAATGCTGTATTAAATAACCGTAGAAATCAATGTGGGACGTACGACGAACGCATTTTCTAGGACTGTTCGGTGAAATTTGGCGTTAATGTGCTATGACAGCAGACGACAGACGCGAGTGCCTTTGCTAACAGCACGGCATCGCCTGCAGCGCCTCTCCTGAGGTCGTGACCGTATCAGTTGGGCCCTGGACTATGGGACACCTGGTCAGATGAGTCCCCCTATTTTTGATGGTATGAGCTGATGGCAGGTTTCGAGTGTGGCGGAGATCCCACGAAGCCACAGACGTAAGTTGTCAACAAGGCACTGTGGATGTCCTAGATGGCTCCATAATGGTGTGGTCTGTGTTTACATACATTAGAGTGGGTCCCCTGAATGTTCACCTACTTGCAGACCATTTGCAGCCATTCGTGGACGCCGTATTCCCGAAAACGACGGAATTTTCACGGACGAAAAGGTGCCATGTCACCGGGCCGAAATTGTTTGCGATTCGATTGAAGAACATTCTGAACAATTCGAGCAAATGATTTGGCCGGCCAGATCGCCCGACTTGAATGCCATCGATAATTTATTGGACATAACTGAGACGTTTGCTCGTTCACAAAATCTGCACCGGCAACACTTTCGCAATTATGGGTGGCTTTCGTCCGTGCCACGTCGAATTGCTACACTAGGCCGGGCAAAAGAAGGTCCGACACGATATTTGGAAGTACCCCATGCGTTTTGTCACCTCAGTGTACTACAGTGCAGATCATTTCCTGATGACGTAATACATGTCCTGTCGTTTTGCCGCCGGCCGCGGTGGTCTAGCGGTTCTAGGCGCTCAGTCTTGAACCGCGCGACTGCTACGGTCGCAGGTTCGAATCCTGCCTCGGGCATGGATGTGTGTGATGTCCTTAGGTTAGTTAGGTTTAAGTGGTTCTAAGTTCTAGGGGACTGATGACCACAGATGTTAAGTCCCATAGTGCTCAGAGCCATTTGAACCATTTTTTTGTCGTTTTCCCACTGTTTTCGTAAGCTTCTTTCCTCGCCGATTCTGCGGAGAATCACCTCATTTCTTATATTATCTGCCCAATTAAATTTCAGTATCCTTCTTCAACGACACGCTTAAACCATTTCGATTCTATTTTTTTACATTCTTACAGTCCATCATTTACTTTCATTGAATGAGGTGCTCGAGCCAAACATTCTGAAAATTCTTTTTTTATATATTTAGATCTATGGCTGATATTAGTAACATTTTGTTTGGCAGTAAATTCCCTCATTGCCTATGCTGGTCTGCTTCTTGAATCCTCAAGGCTTCTTCCATCAAGTAATAGATGCGGTCCTCAATCTTGATATTAATTTTGCCGCTATCCTTCCCTCTGCTCCTCAGTATTGTCATTTTTCTTTCTTTCAACTGACATTCTGTGCTCAGTAGACAGTTCATTACATACAACACGTTTTGCAGTTTTTCCTCATTTTCACAGAAAATGGCATTGTCACCAGCGAATCTTATCATTGATGCCTTTCATCTTAAATTTTAGTCCTTTCTTTTTTGATTTCATTCATCGCTCTTCTAAACCCAAAATGAACAGTGAAAGAGAAAGACTTCATTTCTGCATTATGCCCTTTTTCACCCAATCATTTCTCTTTTTGTCTTTCTGTCTTTTCCTTTATCCCTAGTTCTGAGGCACATCGTATATTGCCCGTCTTTCTCTACAATGTGTGCCCATCTTTGGAGGGGGGGGGGGGGGAGGGGTTAGTACTTTCTGCGCAGCTTTACACTGACGAACGCTTTCTCTGTGTCGAAAATCCTGAGGCGATAGCCCTGCTGATGTTGAGTCCTGCTTCCTCGCCTTGACGTAACTGATTGAATTTTCTCCTCCTGAGAAATTAGGAGCGATTTATTTTACTCGGTAAAAATTTTCTAAAGCCAAGCCACCATAAATATTTCTTTATTTACAAAAAACCGGTTTTGACAGACTTTGCTGTCCTCTTCAGGTTTTCAAAAATTATGTTCTAAAGTGTGCTCATTTTGAGTTTGGTCTCACGCCAAGTTGTCACATAGATAAAATGTAGCACAGAATATAAAGGTTTGTCGTAACTAAAATATTTAAATCAAGAAACACATGGCCATGTCCATATACGTAGCCTTCACGGATGATTGTTACATCATAAAAAACAGATTATCCAATAAACTGCATACCACATATTAGGCCGGCCGGGGTGGCCGAGCGGTTCTAGGCATGGATGTGTGTGATGTCCTTAGGATAGTTAGGTTTAAGTAGTTCTGAGTTCTAGGGGACTGATGACCTTAGAAGTTAAGTCCCATAGGACTCAGAGCCATTTGAACCATTTTGAACCACATATTATGTGCTATATTTTATCTACATGGCAGCTAGGCGTGAGGTCAAACTCAATATGAACAGGTCTTATAACATAAATTTTTGAAGATCTGAAGATGACAGCAAAGTCTGTCGAAACCGGCTATTTGTAAATAAAGAAATATTTAGGAAGTTTTATAGTATTTAGTGTAACGTCAGAACTACTTTTTTGGAGCCTTAGCCTTTTCACAAATAAAGTTAATCTTCATCTATGAGATACTCACTTATCTTTTCCATCGGTTTTTAGAGTATTGTGGTTATTAACTTAAACTCATGAGCTGTCAAGCTGATTTGCCGGTAATCTACGTACTGAGCCGCCTTGTTTAGTGACTATATGGCAACTGCTGATCGAATCTACGAGACGGCTTGAAAGCAGACGACTTAGTGTAACGTTCTGTAGTCACATCGTGATGGAGGGACGCTAACCCTCCCTTCCTTTCTTCTCTAATCATGTGACGTCAGATGACGCATCATGTTAGCAGTAAATTTGGGTAAAACAATATACTGGAAAATTACGTAACAGACTATATATATATATAAAATCAAACATTTAGGTACTTGCAGGGGCAACCGTCTGGATGATTTACTTATCTGGCCATGTAACATCAATCACATCGGCCTTGATGTGCTGGTACTGCGAACGGATGAGAGCAAGGCGAAACTACACCCGTAATTTTTCCTGAGGGGCATGCAGCACTACTGGATCGTTTAACTATGATGGTGTCCACTTGAGTAAAATATTTCGGAGGTAAAATAGTCCCCCATTCGGATCTCCGGGCGGGGACTACTAAGGAGGACGTCGTTATCAGGAGAAATAAAACTGGCGTTCTACGGATCGGAGCGTAGTGTCACATCCCTTAATCGGGCAGTTAGGTTAGAAAATTCAAAAACAA
The DNA here is from genome assembly GCF_023864275.1 of Schistocerca cancellata. Lineage (NCBI taxonomy): Eukaryota > Metazoa > Arthropoda > Insecta > Orthoptera > Acrididae > Schistocerca > Schistocerca cancellata. The sequence continues at coordinate 41,697,821 of NC_064632.1, read as the reverse complement.
GAAATGATTAGGTTAAAGTTAGATATAGCGGGAATTAGTGAATTCGGTGGCAGGAGAAACAAGACTTCTGGTCATGTGAATACGGGTTATAAATACAAAATCAAATAGGGGTAATGCAGGAGTAGGTTTAATAATGAATAAAAAATAGGAGTGCGGGTAAGCTACTATAAACACCATAGTTAACGCATTATTGTGGCCAAGATAGACACAAAGCCCACGCCTACTACAGTAGTACAAGTTTATACGCCAACTAGCTCTGCAGATGATTAAGAAATTGATGAAATGTATGATGAGATGAAAGAAATTATTCAGTTAGTGAAGGGAGACGAAAATTTAATAGTCATGGGTGACTGGAATTCGAGAGTAGGAAAAGGGAGAGAAGGAAACATAGTAGGTGAATGTGGATTGGGGGTAAGAAATGAAAGAGGAAGCCGTCTGGTAGCATTTTGAACAGAGCATAACATAATCATAGCTAACACATGGTTCAAGAATCATAAAAGAAGGTTGTATGCGTGAAAAAGGCCTGGAGACACTGGAAGGTTTCAGATAGATTATATAATGATAAGACAGAGATTTACGAACCAGTTTTTAAATTATAAGACATTTCCAGTGACAGATGCGGACTTTGGCCACAATTTATTGGTTATGGACTGTAGATTAAAACTGAAGAAACTGCAAAAAGGTAGCAATTTAAGAGGATGGAACCTGGATAAACTGAAAGAACCAGAGGTTGTAGAGAGTTTCAGGGAGAGCATTAGGGAACGATTGAAAAGAACAGGGGAAAGAAATACAGTAGAAGAAGAATAGGTAGCTTTGAGAAAGTGAAGGCAGCAGAGGATCAAGTAGGTAAAAAGGCGAGGGCTAGAAGAGATCCTTGGGTAACAGTAGAGAATTGAATTTAATTGATGAAAGGAGAAAATATAAAAATGCTGCAAAAAGTAGCAGGCGAAAATGAATACAAACGTCCCAAAATGAGATCGACAGGAAGTGCAAAATGGCTAAGCAGGAGTGGCCAGAGGACAAATGCAGGGATGTAGAGGCATATACCACTAGGGGTAAGATAAATACTGCCTACAGGAAAGTTAAAGAGACCTTTGGAGAAAAGAAAACCACCTGTATTAATATAAAGAGCTCAAATGGAAGACCATTCCTAAACAAAGAAAGAAAAGCAGAAAGGTGGAAGGAGTATATGGAGGGTCTGTACAAAGGCGATGTACTTGAGAACAATATTATGAAAAATTGAAGAGGATTTAGGTGAAGATAAAATGGGAGGTATGATACTGCGTCAAGAATTTGACAGAGCATTGAAAGACCTAAGTCGAAACAAGGCCCCAGGAGTGACAACATTCCATTACAACCACTGATAGCCTCGAGAGAGTCAGCTATGACAAAACTCTACCGTCTGGTGAGCAAGATGTATGAGACAGGTGAAATACCCTCAGACTTCACGAATAATTCTGTATAGACGAATGGAAAAACTGGTAGAAGCCGACCTCGGTGAAGATCAGGTTGGATTCCGTAGAAATGTTGGAACACGCGATGCAATACTGACCCTACGACTTATCTTAGAAGATAGATTAAGGAAAGGTAAATCTACGTTTCTGGTATCAGTAGACTTAGAGAAAACTTTTGACAATGTTGACAATACTCTGTTCCATATAAACACGGGAGAATTGCCGGATATCAGTAACGTCCTGCCACGATATTTCGGCGCAGAGTCTTCTGGCCATCTTCAGGTGAGTGCCACTGTAGTAGTACTATACTGATAATACTCTCTTTCAAATTCTGAAGGTGGCAGAGGTAAAATACAGGGAGCTAACGGTCATTTACAATTTGTACAGTAACCAGACGGCAGTTATAAGAGTTGAGGGGCATGAAAGGGAAGCAGTCGTTGAGAAGGGAGTGAGACAGTTTTGTAGCCTATCCCCGATGTTATTAAATCTGTAAATTGAGTAAGCAGTAAAGGAAACAAAAGAAAAATATGGAGTAGGAATTAAAATCCATGGAGAAAAATAAAAATGTTGGGGTTTGCCGATGACATTTTAATTCTGTCAGACAGCAAAGGACTTGGAAGGGCAGTTGAGCGGAATGGACAGTGTCTTGAAAGGAGGATACAAGATTAATATCAACAAGAGTAAAACGAGGATAATGGAATGTAGTCGAATTAGGTCAAGTGATGCTGAGGGAATTAGATTAGAAAATGAGACACCTAACGTGGTTGATGAGTTTTGCTGTTTGCGGAGTAAAATAACTGATGATGGTAGAAGTAGAGACGATATAAAATGTAGACTGGCAATGGCAAGGAAAGCATTGCTGAAGAAGAGAAATTTGTTAACATCGAGTATGGATTTAAGTGTCAGGAAGTCGTTTCTGAAAGTATTTGTATGGAGTGTAGCCATGTATAGTTAAGACAAGAAAAGAATAGCTTTCGAATTGTGATGCTACAGAAGAATGCTGAAGATTAGATAGGTAGATCACGTGACTAATGAGGAAGTACTGAATAAAATTGGGGATAAGAAAAATTTTTGACAGAACCTGACCAGAAGAAGGGCGCGGTTGGTAGAACACGTTCTGAGGCATCAAGGGACCACCAGTTTAGTACTGGAGGGAAGCGTGGAGGGTAAAAACCGTAGAGAGAGACCAAGAGATGAATACACTAAGCAGATTCAGAAGGATGTGGGTTGCAGTAGTTACTCGGAGACGAAGAAGCTTGCACAGGATAGAGTAGGATAGAGAGCTGCATCCAACCAGTCTCTGGACTGAAGACCACAACGACATATACATATTCACGGTGATTTTTCCACTGTGTACAAATTCAAAGGGTAGATCGGTGAGAGGATATGTAGACAGCCTTACTAGCAGATGACGAGATAACGGCAATCGAACAGGTTTAAACCCTTAAAGAACGTGCAGAAAAAGTTGTTCTGCAAATATCTTCCCTAAAATTTGAGTTTATCGCCATAAAAACTGCCACCAAAAAATTGACTACAAAATAGGGTCATGTCAGTAGAGTCCAATATTTTAAATACTTACGTGAAGTCCTTGAACCTACAGGGCGAGAGAAAATAGCATTTGCCTCCAAAAACTAAAGAGAGCTTATTGAAGAACCTACAAGATGAACAACAAAAGATGCTTGTTCAAAAACACTAAAATTAGGTACTATAATACCTGAAGTCCTGTATGCCATTGAAACCCTGACAGTCCACATAAAAGGTGACCTAGAAAACTTATCAAAGGAAGAACGTAAAATCATCCGAAAGATACTAGAGCCAAAGAAAACAGAAGAGGGCTATAGAGTACAATCTCGTCAAACAACTGAGAAATTGTCCACCCTTGCAGCAGACATTAGAAAAAGGCCGTTATAATTTTATGGGCACGTCTCTACGGTTCCCAAAACAAGGCTTACCCCCAAAATTCTTAAATACATAGGACTTAAAACTATACCCTTGATACAAAAGGTCAAATAGGACCTAGAAAAAGCTTAGATAAGTTATTCAGATATTTTGGATGGAAAGGTATTAAGCAAAAAGTTGACAGATGGGAAGTTAAGTCAGAGAACGAAGCTCCCAAGAAAGCAGGAACAAAGTGGACAGAGGGAAGGAAGAGAGCCCATGCAGAAAAATGAGAGCAGTGTGGAAGAAAAGGAAAAAGAATGAAGAAGCTTTGCGTGATCAATAGTGTCTAATCGCACATAATAATAATAATAATAATATAAGAGACGGATTGTTTACAACAGGCATGTTCTTGTGTAAACTTTTAACTACTAAGTATATCTTGGAATTATTTTGTTTTTGCTATTGTGTTGTGTTTATTAGACTAGCCTGACTGGAGTGACTTACGTTACCGCGCTTCAAATTCGTCCAGGATACAGCTTATGGCTTCAGTTCTGTGGCTGACGCGCAAGGTGTGGAGTTTCGTGCAGGTAGTCCGGAAACCGCGAAATTTTTAAGCGACGACTGAAGAGCAGCGGCCTCAATCGCTGTGTCCGGCGGCTATTTAGCGTTTGTCAATAACATTTCGTCTGTTACGCTTTTCCATTGCGTTTTGATACATGCAGCGTTTGCGTCGAATTTGTGATTCATCTGGAACGGACGATCATTAACATCACGCTAAAAGAGTACCAGAAATACGCTGTCAAGTTATTCTTTATAGTTCATTTTAGACTGTCAAAATATTTCAACATTTATTCTGATACGTTGTCAGTAAAGCTGATTTCATTTATTTACGAAATTTTTTGGTTCCCTTTTTTTACTCATGTCTGCAACAGATAAACATTCGCGAGTGCTTTGCATATCAAACCAGTAATTTTTTTCATACTTCGTTTATGTTACAGGTGAAGCCCCATACCACAATTCGTGATAAACAACACAAGCTGTAAAGAGTGTCAGGTTTTAACTGACGTAGTTTACTGAAGTGACCTCAAAGAAAGCAGTAAATATTCATTCTCCGAAACTGCCATAATGTCTCCAACTTTGGAGACGATACAAGAGAGAATCGAGGGTGATGTGTAGCAATTTATGGAATTTCTCCGACTGCAAGTCAGAAAAAAAGCTGTGGAAGCTAATTAACTCAGGATTATGTCTCCGATTGTTGCACTGCCCTTACGGTTAGCAACGATCGTGCTTACTTCCCTCATTTGAATACACAGCATATAATTCTGTCGACTTCAAGATTGTGTTAGTATACCAAAGAAAGAATGTTAAGACAAATATGAAACATATATTATCATACAATGCATGACTGGTTCTTCATTACTCAAAAAACTTTGGTTTTCAGGTATAATACTCACAAATCTTAGGTTTCCTACACGTAACGAGTTCAGTGTCATCAAAAGGTGTGATCTTTAGTGATATCTGACAAATGAAACGGGGTCAATGAAAATGGGTTATACAACATTAAAAAATCCGTGTACGAATGCCCTGAATAAGGAATGGGGAAATATGTTTTTTATCCCCCATGTATATATAAATAACCTTCTTCACTTTTTACCTAGTTTCCTAGAGTACTATGGGAAGAGAGAAAAGAAGTTAAATATTTAATGTGTAATTTCAGAAACGAAGAGTCGAGCAGAAATGCTGTGCAACTATGTACAGTTGAGCGTCGATCTTGTACTACCTTTTAGCACGTCTCACGGAACACTTGCGTTGCTCTGTCTTTGTATGATAGAGCCTGCTTCTGCTGAAGGCCATTTCAAAAAATTATATCTCATGATTACACGTTAATAAAGTTACAGTTTGCGATGTTGTTCTGTGGGTATCTTTCTCAATAAACAAATTAAAATGGACAAGGTATCAACTGCAAAAAGTACCTTTCATGTGCCAATGATTTTAACAAATGTGCATATATGGTACGGTTAACGCAGGCTTAAAATACCACCATAGGTAGGTATTAAACGATCAGGGACAACGTAGATCGAAAGTAAAAACGAAAAGCATCGTCGTTCTGTCCACAGATGAGCCAGGACCACTTAGATAAGGCGACACAGAGGTCGAAGTTGCACCTTCGCTTCACAGTATCTGAGTACTTTGATGCCAAAAAAAGGTACCGTTGGCACGAAAACAGCTTTCAAATTAAGGCAAGTGCCAAATAGGAGCCGGCCGCGGTGGTCTAGCGGTTCTAGGCGCTCAGTATGTGACGTAGCATGTGAAAGTTGCTGGATTTGGACGGGTTACTCTTGTAACTGAAACATCAGATCTGAAGATGGTTCTGAATGAACCGAAACCGGTCATATGAATAATAAAAAAATTTTCGCAATCAGGACGGATTTTAAGTAACATTATTTAACTGTGGTACTAACCATTTATGAAATTCTGAAACTACTTCTTCTGGACTACATATATATACATATTTTTTCATGTAGTATAATTTTTCGTGTGATACACTTTGAAACAAAGCTTTTTGCATACGAGTATTCTGCACTGCCTTTTCTTGCAGCCTTTCCTGTTTGGCTGTAACAAAAAAACAGTGTTTCATGAATCAGATAATGAAGGAACGTCGTAACAGAACGCAACATTTCAACGAAAGTTTTACAAAATCGAAACGAGGAAAACTCATTTGAAGTTTGACAAAACTGTTCTTGCACAAAGTCAGGATCATCATCTGAATCGTCACCTTCACCGTCACTGTCAACAAAATCTTGCTGCAGTTGACTTAAAATTTCGTCGTCCGAAAGAAAAAGTGAAGCCATGTCTTTCGTTTCATTACGTACTGAACACACTGCTGCCGCCCTCCAGCAGCTTGATTTCATTCAACAAACGGTTGTTTCAAAAACTAGATATTCCTTCAGCACAATGAAGAATGATCCATCCCGTCAATATACGTTGTTTCGTATTCAAAAGCGAGAGAAATCTTACCCCATCACATGTCAGGATCAGCAGTCTAACGAAATTTTTGCTTAGCGTTAGTTAACTGGATTACCAGTCAAAGTTTCGATGATAACAGTAATTTTACTTACATTTAAATGCATAATGCAATATCAAACACTTTCACAAATGTTTGATACATATTTTGAATTTGTTTTCTTCCACTCATTGAGTTACAGCCTTAATTTAATGTCACTTTCTTTGCTACAAACATGTCCCACATTTGAAGACGACCGTCTGTATTATTCGCTTTCACGAAACCATATTACTTCCATTTGAAATGTATACCATAGCAGCTGATCACTACGAGGCACACAGCCCAATACGTTGTCATCCTCTAACCCCGCAGTGGCCATGCAATTTCCCCTCTGCCCCTGAGGTAAGCGACTAACTTTACCTAGCTCACGGCCGAATTCACAAAGGTCAATTAAAATTAAGCACGTCATAAAATAATACTATCTCTGTAAGTATTTTTATTTGTTACTGAGTAGTAAAACTAAACTATTAGGGACCTCTTAACATTAGCTGACGTTTTCTGAATTGGCTGTTATTATTATAAAAGAAGGTTGAGGACTGTGAACGCACGAATATTTGATTGGAACTGCATGCGGCCTGCGGGCCACAGTTTGACGACCATTGCTTTAGACAGTTCCATTAATGAGTCACAACTCGAATCAGTCACACAAATACTTAACTGTGTATAAAGGAAGTTATAGGTTTCTATGAACTGCGGGGACACAGGAAAATTGCAGTTTGTCCACTAAAGCAATCACGTACAAATGGATGGATAATGTAGGAAAAAGGGTGCAATACAAACACAGGAAGAACGTATGAAACCTTCCTGTCTCCTCTATATCTCTTTTTTGTTACTCAACCTTCCCTTCTACAATAACCTATGAAACCTTTCCTTAGGATTTCTATCTCTTGCTGAATAATAACAAATGAAATCTTCCCTTTATTCTCTTTCTCAATCTTCGCATACAAATTTAATTGCTGCTTATTAAAAGTGATTTTCTGATTATTTCGACGAAACATAGAATGTGTCGTCGTCGTGGCTCTCAGTCGTTATCTGCAATAACCCAAAACTGTTCCTTACCTCTTTTACTGTTACTGGATCGCCATCTGACTGCTACATCGAACTGCGACATGAATATACTTACTCTGTTTTACTATACTTTATTAGCTGCTGGTTGGCTGTCGTAATAACTGGCTGCATTTATTACCAAAGCTGACGTTATTCTTTAATAGCAAAGCTGACGTCATTCTTTAATTAATTTGACTGAAGTTACGTATTTATTCATAGTTACACTTTTTCTTGACAACAATAAAATTATTGCAAAGTTTTACGTTGATGTTTTTTTTTTGGGGGGGTGGATTATAATCAGTAATGCAACATTGCTGGCAAAAATTAATTATATTCTGAAAACGTTTCTTCAAATATTTACTGCTGGTAATGAAATGATTTTACAAACGTTGAAATGGGACTTACGTTTTACAATAATCTTACAACTAGCATTGCGCAAACATACCTTCAGTAATCTTGAGTTTCGCAAAGAAAATAATTCAATAATATTAGTTCCTCTTGTGATAATAGTTAGCTGATGTCTCTGTACATCCGTTTATAATCTCTTGTAAATCATAGCTGGTGGCTGGCAGGCACACTGCTCCTCTCAACCTCTCGCTTCAGACCTGCTACCAACTCGCTTCACTTCTCGCTTACCACTCGCTACCGACTCGCTTCACATCTCGCGTACTACTGACTTCCTACGAACGCTAAAGTGCGGTCTCTCCTGCCAACAATGCTTTCCGGTGCAGACAGTCCCTGCTACCATTACAAAATGTATCAGTGCGGTCTCTCTTGCCAACAATACTTTGGTGCAGACATTCCCTGCTACCACAATTATTTCCATCATGACAAATATCAATTATTCCTACTTAATCCTATTAATAAAATATAAATCTCTTTCATAAATTGTGGTTTGACAATAGACAATACAAATATACACATCTTACACGTAGAAATGTGAACTATCGGTATAACGGTTGGAAATTGTTATAGCTGTGTTTGGAAATTTCCATAGCTCCAAGCGCTAATAGAAAGGACTGATGCTCAAATCGTTATAGGCACTGAAAGCTGGCTAAAGCCGGAGATAAACTCATCCGAAATTTTTGCAAAGAATCTAACACTGTTCCAAAATGATAGGCTGAACACAGTTTTCGGTGGCGTATTTGTTGCTGTTAGAAGTAGTTTATCTTGTCGCGAAATCCTGTGAAGTAGTATGGGCAGAGATCATTGTTGGCAACCGGAGTAATTGGCTCCTTTTACCGGCCTCCCAATTCAGATGATACAATTGCTGAAAGGTTCAAAGAAAACTTGAGTTTGTTTTCAAACACATACCCGGCTCATACGATTATAGTTGGCGGTGACTTTAATTTACCTTCGATATGCTGGCGAAAATGCATGTTAAATTCCGGAGGTATGCATAAAACACCATCCGAAAATGGGCTAAACGTATTCTCTGAATATTATTTCGAGCATTTAGTTGATGAGCCCATGCGAATAGTAAACGGTTGTGAGAACACACTTGATCTTTTAGCAACTAATAATCCTGAGTTAATGAGTATCAAAACGGATACAGGGATTAGTGGACACAGGGTTGTCGTAAGGAGATTAAATACAGTAACTCTCAAATCCTACAAAAATAAACGAAAAATATATCTATCCATAAAAGCAGATAAAATTTCACTTGACGCCTTCCTGTGAGACAATCTCCACTAGCACCAAATTAACAATATAAATGTAGATCAGATGTGGCTTGAATTCAAAGAAATAGTATGGGCAGCAGTTGAGAGATTTATACCAAATAAATTAAACAAACGACGGAGCTGATCCTCGTTGGTACACAATACGGGTCAGAACACTGCTGCAAAAACAACGAAAAAAACATGACAAATTTAAACAGACGAAAAATCTCCAAGATTGGCGATCTTTTACAGAAGCTCGAAATTTCGCGCGGACTTCAATGCCAGATGCTTACAATAGTTTCCATAACGAAACTTTGTCTCGATACCTGCAAAAAAATACAAAGAGATTCTGGTTGTATGTGAAGTATGCTCTCGGCAAGACACAATCAATGCCTTCCCTGAGCGATAACAACGGAGATACTATCACAGACAGTACTGCCAAAGCAGAGTTACTAAACACAGCCTTCCGAAATGCCTTCACAATAGAAGACGAAGTAAATATTCCAGAATTCGAATCAAGAAAAGCTGCCAACGTGAATAACGTAGAAGCAGATATCCTCGGAGTAGTGAAGCAACTTAAATCACTTAATAAAAGAAAGTCTTCTGTTCGCTCGACGAAAGATCCGTACCTAAAGACTGGAAAATTGCACAGGCAACATCAATATTCAAGACGAGTAGTAGGAGTAATCCACTAAATTACAAGCTTATATCATTAACGTCGCATTATGCAGCAGGATTTTGGAACATATATTGTGTTCGAACATTATGAATTACCTCGAAGAAAACGGTCAATTGACACACAGTCAACACGGATTTAGAAAACATCGTTCTTGTGAAACACAACTACCTTTTTACTCGCTTGAAATGTTGAGTGCTATTGACAAGGGATCTCAAAGTTATTCCGTGTTTTTGGATTCCCGCAGGGCTTTTGACACTGTACAACAAAAGCGGCTTGTAGCGAAATTGCGTACTTATGGAATATCGCCTCAATTATGTGACTGGATTCGTGATTTCCTGTCAGAGAGGTCACAGTTCTTAGTAACTGACGGACAGTCATCGAGTAAAACAGAATTAATTTCTGGCGTTAGTGTTATAGACCCGTTGCTGTTCCTTATCTGTATAAACGATTTAGGAGACTATGTTAGCAGCCGTTTAGGTTGTTCGAAAATGACGCTGTCGTTTATCGACTAGTAAAGTAATCAGAAGATCAAAACGAATTAAAAAACGAGTTACAAAAGATATCTGATGGTGTGAAAATTAGCAATTGACCTTAAATAATGAAAATTGTGAGGTCGTCAACATGGGTGGTAAAAGGAATCCGTTAACTTCGGTTACACGATAAATTAGTCAAATCTAAAGGCCATAAATTCAACTAAAAACCTAGGATTTACGATTTCGAAAAAGTTAAATTGTAAGGAAAACAGGAAATTTCGTGGGGAAGGCTAACTAAGGACTGCGTTTTATTGGCAGGACACTTTGGAAATGTAACAGATTTACTAAGGAGACTGCTTACACTGCTCTTGTCCGTTCTCATTTAGAATAACGCTGTGCGGTGTGGAAGCCTTACCAGGTAGGACTGACGGAGTTCAAAGTAGGGCAGCACGTTTTGTATCGTAGCGAAATAGGAGAGACAGTGTCATTGAAATGATACAGAATATGTGATGGACATCATTAAAAAAACGGCATTTTTCGTTGTGGAGGAATCTTCTCACGAAATTCCAGTCACCAACTTTTTCCTCCGAATGCGAAAATATTTTGTTGGCTCCGACCTACATAGGGAGAAAAGATCACACGATAAAATAAGGGAAATCAGAGCTCGTGCGGACAGATATAGATGCTCGTTCTTTCCGCGCACTATATGAGATAGAAATAATAGAGAATTGTGAAGGTGGTTCAATGAACCGTCTCCCAGGCACTTAAATGTGATTCGCAGAGTATCCATGTAGATGTAGATGTAGCTCGCTCAAAAGAGCGAAATCCATGTCATATGAGATTAACAAAGGACGTAGGGCATGTACGGAGAAGGGCATTATGAATAGCGAGAGAGTACAGCAGAACAGCTGAATAATTTTAAATCTCAACTACTCGAAGAAAGACATTGAATATCCGCATAACACTCCTTAAAAGAATCGAAGAACCGGGTTTCGAAGCACGAACTATGAATATTCTCCAGGCTACTAGACTTCGAGCCCGTAGAAAACTTGTTGATTAAAGAAGACGTGTTCCGGCAAGTAATAACTCTGCTAATGCTCCATCGGGAAATAGGAGAGGAATAAACTTTAATATACGACAATAATAAAATTCATCATCTATCGCACGCTTTGTAGTGATTCGCAAAGTTTTTATGTCATCAGTCTTCGGAATGGTTTGATTCCACTCACCAAGAATTCCTCTCCTGCTCCCATTTCTTCGTCTCAAAGCAGCACTTGCACCCTACATCTTCAATTATTTGTTGGGTATATTTCAGTGTCACCTCAGTTTTTACCCTCTGAAGCTCCCTCTAGTAATGTAGAAGTTATTTCTTGTTGTCTTTACCCATGCTCTATCATGCTGTCCCTTCTTCGTGTCAAACTTTCTTTCTTCGCTGTCTGTGGAAAACTTCTTTCCTTATCTCATCAGTCCATATAACTTTCAACGTTCTTGTATTTTCCGGTTTTCCTTCAATCTACGATTCACTACCATACAATGCTGAGCTCAAAACAACATTTCTTCCTTAAATTAAGCCCCACGTTTGATACTAGTATACTTCTTTGCGCACGAAATGGAATTTTTGCCTGTGCTTTTCTTCTAAGGTAACAGAATTCCATAACTTCGTCTAATTAGTGCTCAGTTTTGGTGTTAGCTTTATGGCTAATCTCATATCTGTTCGTCTTCATTACTTTCGCCTTTCTTCGATTTACCCGCAAAGCTAAAGCACAGAGAATATTTTAAGAGAGAATATTTTGCTGCTTACTAACTGGTAATAAATCAGTAATTACCCTGCGTGTGTTCAGGTTACCAGCGTGTGCATTATACAAGATTGTTGGTATGAAGTAAATTGTGATATTTTATTTTGCTGCATGTGAGCATGGCCGCTTACCACTTCCGGATCCTTGCATCTTTATCATTTCAAAATTATTTCTCTGGTTAGTATGGCACATCATTTTATTAATCGTCATTCGACTACATGCTAAATTTACCAAGAAATAAGTCTTAAACGGAATATTTCTCCACAAGAAGAGAGTTAATGTGTAAGCTTATATTGTGCTTTCATCTTACGACATGTACATTCTGAATCACAGTCATATGGATGAATCTACATATTGATTCTTTTAACTGTCGTTTTAGACCGTGCACCGCTTAATAAATCGTCGAAATACTTCGCTCAAATATAGCTGTAGACAACAGTTGTACTTTAACATCGTGTACGTCTCTGTAGTTATAAGGATGTAACAGTGATGGCGCAGTTAGTATACTTGCCGTAAATTTGCCAATTTTCATCGTTCAGATGGTAGTGAAGTGTCTATGAGTCTGTTTCATCGACGCAGTAAAAATATGCGTTCAGATCTTTCGTTGGATGAATGGATCATAAGATAATTTGATTATCTCTACATACAACAGTCAGCCCCTTAGCAAGCTGCAGCCTCCAACGGTCGAAGCTAACCGACGGATTTTCTGTAGACCACGTGTGGAGAACTCCACCTCCTTACTTCCTCCCCCCCCCCCCATTCCCCCACCCCTAACCCAACCCTGCAGAGAGCACAGACTATGTATAAGCAAACGTCAGACTGTATCTCAGGTACCAGGCTGCGGTCACACTAAGCTCCGCCTTTAAACCCTTTGTGCAGCCCGCCGGCTACCCATTCACTATGCCCCTCCTCCCGGAACCAGTTGCTGATCGGCTCGCGTTATGACAGTCAGCTGAGGCTGTCGCTTTGCTTGCCACCTCTGACTGCCACGTCGCAGGATGAGTGTGCGCCGTTTTGAAACTTTCTGACAGGCAAAATTTGGCTGCTGGATTGGGACTCGAACCCCGAACCTTGCTTTTCTCGGGCATCGAAGTTATCCAGGCACGACTGACGATCCTCCCTAACACCCTTTCTTCTGCCACTACCGTAAAATGTGGTGAGTAGAAACAGTTTTCAGATTTAAAAGAAAACGGTTATACATAATTGTAAAAGGAAATGTCGAATTCAAAATTATGTGGGAATACATGTTTGTGCCTAACGTTAAACTTATAATAAGTTTTGGGACCTAGCTCATGATTGACACAAAGAAATAAGAACTTGGTATTTCTATTCACGCTCCTATTTATTGGTTTGTGCGGTAAATAGGGACATGTCAGAATCTGTTTTGGATCTAGGACAATAAGAAACAGGATTTGACTGGTTCAAAAGAAGTATTATTCAGCGGAAAAACTAATAATATTGCAAGAATTGTGTTTTTTTTATTCCGTTGTCCAAAAGAAATAGTTATATATATATTTACTTTGTTGCAACATTAAATTGATGAACTTGGTTTGTTTGTTAAAATATTAAGTCACTGACATCATGTTCGAAATGATGTGTTTGAATCTACAAGTTGTACCCCCGGAAGTAACGAACAGCTTTCAATCTTTGCCTTATACATAACTAATTTTACATATGTACAAACTGTGGCTCCTTGCTTTTTCCATATATTTTAACCACAGCATAAAATGCGTTGAGAGAAGTATCAGGTGGTTCTCTATTTCCGTCAAATTCTTAGCCTTCTTCAGAAGAAATACGTTCGATTACCGTTTCTATTCACCCCACAAATTACGAAAACACACCTTAAAACTGAACTTTTGGTTACTGAAACGGAACTACAAATTTACTTACCATGCACTTAAATTAAAATAACACAACTTGGACTGGTACTTACTGACATTGGAAGTAAGCCAATTCAGCACCGTATCCGACGTTTGTCATAGAGTGAACAAAACACCAACTAAGAAATTCATAATTCGACTGTTATATTGGTTCACTACCAAACTAGACTAACAACTTTTTGAATTATTTTCCCATTTGTCCTCCGACACAACAGCACAGAACCATTGTTTCTGTCCACCCCATTTTACAGTATCACCTTCCTATTTTCAAAACATTACAGAATGTCCGCTGCCTCCGTTCATGGAGAGTGCTCAAAAAACACACACATTCCCCAATCTCGAGAACGAAAGATTCATTCTGGAAACAATCCCCAAAGCTGTGAGCCATTTCTCCACGGTAACCTTTCTTCCAGGAGTACGACTCCAGCAAGCTATGGAGGAAAGCATCTGTGAAGTTTGGAAAATAGAAGAGAGCTACTGCCAGGACTTTATTTCTTCTTTGTGTCTCACTCAACCAACACATAAACTGCTACTATCTTGTAGAATTTCCATTTGCATGTCCTCTTGTAGGTCTTATTAATTACATATTTGTTATTCTTACAATTCATATCGCGCCCAAGATACTGGAAATGTGACAGTAGTTACAACTACTAGCAAAAATGTTGGAGCAATTAACCCTCACGAAAAAACATAGAATACAACAGTTTACACGTGCGAGAAAATTTGTTTTCATAGCAGCAAAGGAAGAGAGAAATTTTGTCAACCGGAAGTAGCTAAAAAAATGTTGAGTTCTATTTAGAGTTCAGATGGAGTGGTTGTCAAAACTCAGGGATAATTTGTATCATGACGCAACCTCGTATAATGAACAGGACTGATCACACTGCTACGCAGCGATCTTGTCCACGTAAGTTACCTACTTCGATATATGATATAGACATCATGTTCCATTCCACGGGAATGACTGTGCCCCACGGGTGTGATGTAATCTTGTATAGAAAGATGGTCAGCATCGGTCATAATACAGTGCGTCTTAGGTAATCTTGTAGACTCAACGTAATTACAACACATATTTGAATATAACCTAGGCACATGCAAACGTTAGTCCAACTAATTTCTGTACATGTCTAAGTTATACCGAAATATGTGTTGTAGTGATTACGTTCATGTTACTTGGTAATGTATAACGCTCTGATGATAGTGGCGCTGTAAGCAGAAATCTAGATGTGCAATAAAAAAGATTGATGCTCACCTTCTTTCTGTCCTTTTTGAATATTATTCGTTAAGGAGCACAAAATATTCATTGTTAGTAGAGTTATCTGCAGAAATACAGGTGCCCATTTATCAACTCATTTTATGTAAGTTTAAAATAAGTACTGCAATTTTATTTGTAAAAATATCTTCCTGCTTGGTTGCAATACGTCACGCCATCCCTTATTGAACTGTGGGTCTACAATCAGTTTCATTGTGTTCAGACTTGTTACCAATGAGATTCACTGTGAAAACTATTTGTGTTTAAGGAAAAAATTACGTATTTTTCTAGAATAATAATAACTGGTATTTTCTTCAAATATTTAACTTTCCTGAGGAGATAACCGCTTTTCAACAAGTCGGTTAAGATTTGTCTAGAAATAACGTGGTACCGTTGTTTATATATTCGCCAAACGACTGAACTGTTTATACCAATAACCTCCAACATATACTCAACATACTACACAAAAGTAATGAGATAATTATGTCGTACAACAATATTATTATGAGGGACGCGCCTCAGCTTCGCACAGGTAGCATTAGGTGTCTACGGCCAGGCGTCTTGTCTGGCTAACCGGTAAGTCTATTTAAGAGGCAAAATGTAAAGCTATAATTAAAATTCAGGGAACAGCGTTAGGTACCTCAATACAAACTCCAAATTGTAGTTTCGTATAACTTCAACGCTATAAGCAGCGCACGCCAAAAAGGCCTCAGCAAACTCAAACAACAAACATCATCATAGGTCAGTTAATTTGCACTAAATATTAATGAATTACATAAGAAAGAGGATCAGTCTATCTATTCCAATAGTTCCTGAGATTTGTCTTCACATACAGAGAAAAAAACGCGACGTAGAACTTTAACTTAAAATATGTAGTGATTTCCTTATGTAGGCATTACACATATAACGTTATCGAAATTGTTTTCGTAATGGCATACACACGTTCTGTTCTGTTAGACGTTTGTTGTGTCATGCATTTCTGTATTGCAGCGATCACTTGAAAATGGCAAAAAGCTAAAACTGCCCATTATAAGAAAATAAACAAATCTGTGGTCATTTAATCTCCTCTACACGACTTTAAAAATTTAAGAATTAAAGAAGCTAAAATAATAGTGCTATAAAATGTGATGTACAGAGAAAGAATGACATTGATTCAGTGAACCGTTTATTAATTTACACTCTGCATATACAGCACATTCTGAGCAGTGGTCGTACGATGTAAGTAGGCTGTACCAGACAGCACTCCACCTAGTTGAGATATCTTCATTAGCCATGGGTGTCAATGTCATCCAGAAAACAGCACGATAGATTTTGCGAAAAATATTTGGAAACAAGATCCAAAACGCTGTCTGTATGCAAAAGATAAGAGTTGTAGTGATCTCTGACGATTTAGCTTCATTGCATGGAAAAGACGTCTGAAATTCTATGGATATCTAGCAGGAATGGAAGGCTGGTGATTACGATGGCTATCTGACATGCATAAAGATAGAAAGGAAGCCTCTATTGACCCACTGGCAATTAAACAGATTATGTATACTGCCAAACTGTCGACTCGACTCATATGTTCACATCCAAAACCAACAGATAGCTCTGAGACTCAAAACGCATGCATACTGGAACGATGACAGGTGCACAGTGGAAGGATGCAGAAGTTTTGGAAAGATAAGAAAGAAAAGGAGACTAGAGCTAACTAATGGTTCCACATGCTTTATACTCTGCCCCACGTATACATAAGAAGTCCAGACAAGCCTAATGGTTCCACATGCTTTATAATCTGCCCCACGTATACATAAGAAGTCCAGACAAGCCTTCAGACAAGGCAACATCAATGCAGGCTTGCCGTAGAATCTTCGACAGAATTCCTTCAACGAAGTCACACTCATCTTCCCAAATATCTGGCAGACAGAGAAGCTGTCCTTTGACTGGAAATGCGCCTTCACTCACTCACACACACAAATAAGGCAAAGCAAATAAGAACAGAACTGCCCTGTATCATCTTTAAAATTTTCTCAGGATGCCTCCTTCCAAGTGCACAAACAACTTGATCACAAATTTGGTGAATACCAAGCCGATTTTCGCACAGGTGGATCTTGTGTAAAAAAAAAAGAAAATACACAAAGCAGTCGGGATTAGCCTGATCATTTGTCCCCTTGTCGATTTCACATAAAGCATAGGATTCCATCAACAGACAGTTTCTCTTTCCCATCGTCAAAGTACGAGGACTTGATCGAAAAACTCTGAAACTACACTCCTGGAAATTGAAATAAGAACACCGTGAATTCATTGTCCCAGGAAGGGGAAACTTTATTGACACATTCCTCTGGTCAGATACATCACATGATCACACTGACAGAACCACAGGCACATAGACACAGGCAACAGAGCATGCACAATGTCGGCACTAGTACAGTGTATATCCACCTTTCGCAGCAATGCAGGCTGCTATTCTCCCATGGAGACGATCGTAGAGATGCTGGATGTAGTCCTGTGGAACGGCTTGCCTTGCCATTTCCACCTGGCGCCTCAGTTGGACCAGCGTTCGTGCTGGACGTGCAGACCGTGTGAAACGACGCTTCATCCAGTCCCAAACATGCTCAATGGGGGACAGATCCGGAGATCTTGCTGGCCAGGGTAGTTGACTTACACCTTCTAGAGCACGTTGGGTGGCACGGGATACATGCGGACGTGCATTGTCCTGTTGGAACAGCAAGTTCCCTTGCCGGTCTAGGAATGGTAGAACGATGGGTTCGATGACGGTTTGGATGTACCGTGCACTATTCAGTGTCCCCTCGACGATCACCAGTGGTGTACGGCCAGTGTAGAAGATCGCTCCCCACACCATGATGCCGGGTGTTGGCCCTGTGTGCCTCGGTCGTATGCAGTCCTGATTGTGGCGCTCACCTGCACGGCGCCAAACACGCATACGACCATCATTGGCACCAAGGCAGAAGCGACTCTCATCGCTGAAGACGACACGTCTCCATTTGTACCTCCATTCACGCCTGTCGCGACACCACTGGAGGCGGGCTGCACGATGTTGGGGCGTGTGCGGAAGACGGCCTAACGGTGTGCGGGACCGTAGCCCAGCTTCATGGAGACGGTTGCGGATGGTCCTCGCCGATACCCCAGGAGCAACAGTGTCCCTAATTTGCTGGGAAGTGGCGGTGCGGTCCCCTACGGCACTGCGTAGGACCCTACGGTCTTGGCGTGCATCCGTGCGTCGCTGCGGTCCGGTCCCAGGTCGACGGGCACGTGCACCTTCCGCCGACCACTGGCGACAACATCGATGTACTGTGGAGACCTCACGCCCCACGTGTTGAGCAATTCGGCGGTACGTCCACCCGGCCTCCCGCATGCCCACTATACGCCCTCGCTCAAAGTCCGTCAACTGCACATACGGTTCACGTCCACGCTGTCGCGGCATGCTACCAGTGTTAAAGACTGCGATGGAGCTCCGTATGCCACGGCAAACTGGCTGACACTGACGGCGGCGGTGCACAAATGCTGCGCAGCTAGCGCCATTCGACGGCCAACACCGCGGTTCCTGGTGTGTCCGCTGTGCCGTGCGTGTGATCATTGCTTGTACAGCCCTCTCGCAGTGTCCGGAGCAAGTATGGTGGGTCTGACACACCGGTGTCAATGTGTTCTTTTTTCCATTTCCAGGAGTGTAGTTTCACACTAAGCAACATAAGTTCTGAAATGAAATTCACAGTTGATATGTATGACCTCTCCCTGATCAAATCCTACGTCGGATAGGGCAACGTTTTGTCTCCACTTCTCCACTCCTGTTTAACATCGTTCTGTACAAAGACATCCGAAAATGGGAAAAAGACTAGACTACTAGACACACAACTAGGGCAACAGGAAGATGGTGCCCGGACCTTGCAAATGGCTCGGACACATCAGCAAATGATGAGACTACTGCAGTCAAACAGATAGAAACACTTTAAAAAAAAGTACTGCAAAATAGATCAGCAAATTTCTTCACAAGAAACCTCAGTTCATTAGCTCAGAACTCGACATTCCAAAACTTTCCACCTAGATAAGATCTTTGAACTTACTGGACTGGTGAAGGGGTTGGGAGGGAGGGGGGGGGGGGAGTAAAAAATCCCAGAGAATTCGCCGAAAGGAACTGAAGAGGAAAACTTGATCAACTTCTAACATCTACAAAAATAAAAAAAATTATCTTCAAATTCAACAATCAAGTACTAGAACACAGACATCAAACCGGAAGCCCGCTATACCACCTAAAGTCTCACACTTCACCTAAAAGGTTAAAAGTAAAATTTTCTAGAAAAGTAAGCCCAAATTATGAGAAAGATTCTCGGCACAGTCAGAACAGAAGAAGGACACAGCATAAAATACCAGTAAAAATCTGAAAAACATATCGAACCTCGCCCCATAGATCCTAAAAAGAGTATTTTACGGCTATCTGCAAACTCCCACCAACAACTTATCCACAAAATCTTAATACGCACGTAACGAATGAAAATCATACACAGAATTAAACAAATTTAAATCAGATCTAAGGAGAAGCCAGGCAAATTCCTCGGAAATTTTATGCAGAAATTCATAAAGAACGAAAAAACTGAAAGAAGGTAAGTCCTTTGGAGAGCAAAACTGTAAGGAACTCGACTGAAGACAGAAAGAGAATTCACGAAGATATAATGAGAAATGAATGGAAAGTCAAACCAATGACGTAATTTAATATGGTCCAGTCTCATCTGCAGTCGATCTAAAGTAGTTTCGACGTGTACTGTTGGCGAGAGCGCTACAGCTCCACTAGCTTTCAACACATCAAGTGGAGCAATACTGACGCTGTCGGTTCCCACTCTGATGCCACTTCCGCTCCGCAAAGCTTTGTGTTTGCCAGTTCGCAATTTGGAATCTTTTCCGGATACTAAAATTTCACTTATTTCAAATAAAATTGCTATTTGCGTCCTAATTCAGATAAAGAATAGATTTCTGATGTGCTTTGAGACACTATACGGATCCACACCACAAATTAATTTCAGAATTTTTCGTGCTTTTTTTAGGAGATAGCGACTTCAATATTCATACTTTTTGTGAGTTCAATTTTGGCAAAAGTAGCAAAAGCACGATGTTTCCTGAAGCTTATACAAAGCAAACGCAATCAGATACTGAACAAAGTTGCGTGCCATTACCATACGATGTATTTTGGTAAGCCAGGAAACAAATGTGTTTTAGTGAGTTCAGTAGTTTTCGGGATATGACGTATAAGTTTGAAACAGTTTCATGGAAGGTAAAAATTTCACCCGAAAAAAAAGAGAGTAATTGCTAACTGCTGCTGCAGTACCTGTCGCGACGACGTCGCTATACTTTGGAGCTTATGTGTCAGACGCCAACTAATTTAAATAAGACTACAACAATAAATATTAATAAGAGCAGGTAAATGCAGAACGTTTCATGCATGCCAGTTGCTGACAAAAAATAATTTACACAAGAATGGAGCAGAAAGATTCTATTAGATGACAATCATTTTGCCAGAGAGGCAATCCTGACGTTGTGCTTGTGGCAAGACTTAAGAAAAATGAAGACACGTTCATAGGATTTGTCGACCTATAAAAAACCGTTCGACTATTGGTGCAAGATGTTAGAAGTTCTGAGAAAATAAGTATAGGCTATATGCAAAAACAGGTAATATACTATATCCACAAGAACCTAAGAATGAATAATAAGAAAGGAACACCAGAGACGAAATGCTCCGAGAAAAAGGGTGTACGCACTCTTTCTCTCCTACTGCTCAATCTGCACATGGAAGAAATAATGACGAAAATGAGTGAAAGTGAGCAAGAACTACAAAACTAGTTGAATGGAATGAAGTCTATTGAACACAGAATGTGGCCTGAGAGTAAAAAAAAAAAAATATGGACAGAAAGAAGGACGGAGGGAATGAAGAGCTGCAGAAATGTGATTAGCGATAATATCAAAACTGGTGACCACGAAGTAGTCAAGAGATGGACAAAATAACGAATTGTGGACGGTGTAGGGGCAATTCGAGAAACAGACTAGCACATGGAAAGAGGGCATTCTCTGCTGAAGAAAGTCTACCAGTATCAAACATGAGCTTTAGTTTGAGAAAATAAAGAACATTACGAACATTTAGAGTACAGCACTGTATGGAAGTGAACCACGCATCGTGGGAAAACTGGAAGACCTGTGGTGTTATGGCAAGCTGTTCGAAATTAGTTGGACTGACAAGAACTGAGAACGTTCGCTGTGGAATCAATAAGGAAAGAATTATCTGGGACACGCTTACAAGAAGGAACAGAATGATGGGACATGTGTTAAGATATTAAGGAACTGCCTACATAGCACTAAAGGCAGTTGTAGGGGGTAAAAGCTGTAGAGAGGAAGACAGAGATTGCAATATATTCAACAAATAATTACATATATACGTGGTGTCTGTTCTTTCGGACATGTCCGAAAAGACAGACACGTTACGTGATCC
Organism: Schistocerca cancellata; assembly: GCF_023864275.1. Classification (NCBI taxonomy): domain Eukaryota; kingdom Metazoa; phylum Arthropoda; class Insecta; order Orthoptera; family Acrididae; genus Schistocerca; species Schistocerca cancellata. The sequence continues at coordinate 41,676,165 of NC_064632.1, read as the reverse complement.
AACAGCAATACAAAAATTATTTAAAGGTTTTCCGTGACATTAGCCGCATTTAGGCATTGAAATGAATCAGTGGCGGCGGATGACAATTTGTGCTGGACTGGGTCCGGAACCCGGTTAACGCAAGCGGTTTCATTTTAGTTTCTAAATGCAGCTAATTTCACTGAAAATCTTTAAACAACACATATCGACGCTTCGTCACGTTTGCTGCAAGTTCTGTTCTGAGATGAAGAGGTTAGCGCAGGGTAGGAAGTCATGGTGGGCTCTGTAAAAACTGTCAGAATACTTATGACTTCTCCAAGAAAATATAATCCCTTTGTACTCATTCTTGGAGTACAATGACATTCTTTAAACGTGTTCTTGTGGATTTGCATCAGGAGTCCGGTATCCTAGAGCTCTCAACAGTCCATAAGGAGAGAAAAACTACAAAACGGACTGCCATTTAACTGTGCTCTAGAAAAAGTTGTCAAAAAGTGGAACGCGAAGAACGCTAGCGGAATCCAAAGAGGAACAAACTATAAAGGCATCAAAATCAATGTCCCAGCTTTTGCAGGTGAAAAAAAAAAGGTTCAAGTGGCTCTGAGCACTATGGGACTTAACTGCCGTGGTCATCAGTCCCCTAGAACTTAGAACTACTTAAACCTAACTAACCTAAGGACGTCACACACATCCATGCCCGAGGCAGGATTCGAACCTGCGACCGTAGCGGTCACGCAGTGCCAGACTGTAGCGCCTAGAAACGCACGGCCACTCCGGCCGGCTTGCAGGTGAAATGGCCGTACTATCCAAGACCTGAAATGAAGCCAAAAGTCTGACTCTGAAGCTAAAAAATCTTCTTCACAAAGACTACATATTGGAAAACATAAAAAACACAGAGAAAGATTTTAAATGAGAGCTCAAGAAATAGAAATCGTAAAATATATCTTGGAGAATGTTTTGGCTGGAATGTCTTTGAAATAAAGGTAATGGCATCTATAAGACATAAGATTGAATATAGAAGAAATAAAGAGGAACTGACTTCCAGCTCGCCAAAAACACATGCAACAAAAGTCCTTCGCATGGGCTGCAAAAGTAAGACGCAACTACACGGCAATCAAACTGAAACCCTACACGTAGATGAAATATTGTCCGTGCCAACTGAAAGGGTGGAGATCAAAGAAAGGAAGATATTAAGAAAAATCCAAGGCCGCATATTCCATAACAATAAACTAATCCACGCCAGAAATGACATTCTTGGCCAAATAACTGAAAAACTCTCAGACACAAGGAGTAAAAGAATAATCCATTTTTATGGACTCGTCGTGAGAATGAAACAACTAGACTAACAAAAAAAAAAAAAAAAAGCTTTTCACAACATCCAAAACAAAACTACAAAAATTAAATTGATTTAAGAATAGGAGGAGAATTTAAAAGAAATCCAAATCACTGAAAATAAGCTCACAGATGAAACAGCAACAAATAAATTACATAAAATAAAGGCAGGCAGGAAAGGATTCAAGTCATAATCAAAGTACCAAACGAACGATACAAATCTCAGAAAAAGAAAGGTATGTTAGATCAGAAATAATGCAACAATACTGGGCTAAAAGAAAGATGCAGAACACAAAAAAGTGATTAATCTGGCGTACTCCAAAGTTGGATGAAACGAAAGGAGAAGTAAACGTACTAGAGATCGGAATTGTGGAGAGTGAGAAGAAAACGGTTCGTCTTGTGAGTGACTGTGTTGATTGGTTCGGCTTGTGAGTGGATTTCTGTAAGAGGTCAAGCTCGGTTACCGTGGAGGCACGGCGTAGGCGGGAGTTGGCGGTGTCTCCGAAGAGACGGGCAAGGCGCAGCGCGGGCTGCCTACCCGCAGAGCGGCAGGGGCCGGAGCGGTAACCGGATTAGGCGGCGGCGATACGAGAAGCGGCGAGTCTGGGCTCGTCGCTAATTGGGGGCGGTGGCGGAGGCGGTGTGGCGGTCCCGCCGCCCCCGAGCCCGCAATCAGCCCCCGAAAGGCAGCGCCGCCGGCGCGAGGTGACCAAATCGAGTTACCGCCATCCGCCCCCGCCCCCACCTCCTCGCTCTCCACCCCCTGGTCCTTCTCCTTGCGGTCTCAAAAGAGACCACCTTGCCCACCTCATCCTCCTCCTCCTCCCTCACTTTCTCCACCCCCTCCTCGTCCTGCTCCATCCGCCGAGCTGCTCTGCCGACGCTAACGGAGTTTCTTAAAAAATAAACTCTCTTCCTGCCTTTCCTCGGAGGGTTAAGAAATCTAATACGCATGTACAATGAGCCGCAGCGCCGAGGAAAAGTTTTGTCTCCCACGAGACAGTAGCCTTTTTCATGAGCAACTTATGTACCGGAGGGGAGTGAAAGCTGTACGCCACCCGCTGAAGCCAGTTGAGGTCTCTAACTTCCGCCCTTGCTTGTGCCTAACCGTGAAGGCCATTTCCATTTGATTAGAGAACAAAGGCATTCGTTTATCAGTTTTCTCCCGTATGATTGTGTTCAGTGTTTTAGTTTATTTGCAGTCGATTTGGAAGAAACTAGAGCTTCATCTTCATGCAATTGAGCACTGTTATCAATATGATATACCACCGCAAGTAAATCCTGTTAATGTGCCCCAATATCCTCTATTTTAGTAACTACAAGAATAATCTGACAGTTATCACGCTATTGGACGTTGGGGTACGCAAATAAATTAAAACAAACACAGCTGAGTGGAGGAAAAGTAGTAAGAGAATAATCTTTGTTCTGCATAGCAAAATATTTCACTCCTGACATCCTCTACATCCAGAGCTCTGGAAATCACAAGTATTCCTTTTCAGTCAGCCATTCACAGATCAGATTTACGAAGTATGATGCCGTTTAAACGATTTTCTAAATATTTCCGAGATGAAAGTCGGGCTGTACATCTACATCTACATTTATACTCCGCAAGCCACCCAACAGTGTGTGGCGGAGAGCATTTTACGTGCCACTGTCATTACCTCCGTTTCCTGTTCCAGTCGCGTATGGTTCGCGGGAAGAACGACTGCCAGAAAGCCTCCGTGAGCGCTCGAATCTCTCTGATTTTACATTAGTGATCTCCTCGGGAGGTATAAGTAGGGGGAAGCAATATATTCGATACTTCATCCAGAAACGCACCCTCTAGAAACCTGGACAGCAAGCTACACCGCGATGCAGATCGCCTCTCTTGCGGAGTCTGCCACTTGAGTTTGCTAAACGTCTCCGTAACGCTATCACGCTTACCAAATAACCCTGTGACGAAACGCGCCGCTCTTCTTTGGATCTTCTCTATCTCCTCTGTCAACCCGACCTGGTACGGATCCCACTCTGATGGGCAACACTCAAGTATAGTTCGAACGAGTGTTTTGTAAGCCACCTCCTTTGTTGATGGACAACATTTTCTAAGCACTTCCCCAATGAATCTCAACCTGGCACCCGCCTTACCAACAATTTTATATGATCATTCCACTTCAAATCGCTCCGCACCCATACTCCCAGATATTTTACAGAAGTAACTGCTACCAGTGGTTGTTCCGCTATCATATAATCATAGAATAAAGATTCCTTCTTTCTATGTATTCACAATACATTACATTTGTCTATGTTAAGGGTCAGTTGCCACTCCCTGCACCAAGTGCCTCTCCGCTGCAGATCTTCCCGCATTTCGCTGCAATTTTCTAATGCTGCAACTTCTCTGTATACTACAGCATCATCCGCAAAAAGCCGAATGGAACATCCGACACTATCTACTAGGTCATTTATATATATTGTGAAAAGCAATGGTCTCATAACACTCCCCTGTGGCACGCCAGAGGTTACTTTAAGGTCTGTAGACATCTCTCCATTGAGAACAACATGCTGTGTTCTGTTTGCTAAAAACTCTTCAATCCAGCCGCACAGCTGGTCTAATATTCCGTAGGCTCTTTACTTTGCTTATCAGGCGATAGTGCGGAACTGTATCGAACGCCTTCCGGAAGTCAAGGAAAATGGCATCTACCTGGGAGCCTGTATCTAATATTTTCTGGGTCTCATGAACAAATAAAGCGAGTTGGGTCTCACACGATCGCTGTTTCCGGAATCCATGTTGATTCCTATGGAGTAGACTCTGGGTTTCCAGAAATGACATGATACGCGAGCAAATACATGTTCTAAAATTCTACAACGGATCGATGTCAGCGATAGACAAGAAAGACTGTAGCTTGATTTAATAAATAATGGATTAAAATGTTGCGGTCTCGAGTCCGAAATTTACCTTGTGCAAGTTTTTCGTGTTAGTAACCTACATCCATTTCAGCCTGGTCTCCCCAGTTCGATCACTTCTTATTTACACTGTTTGTCGTCCTAGTTTCAATTTCTTATACGACGAAATTCCACATAAATACTTCGAGGAAATAGTTTCCTAATATTTAAATTCATACATGAAATGTATTCGAAGTTGGGAATACGGACAACCATTTGCTGTATAATGGGAAGACGACAATGAAAATTTGTGGCTGACCAGTACTCGAACCCGGATTTCCCGCTTATCGCGAGCGGTCTGCTTACCATTAGGCTATCCGAACACGACTCATGGCCAAACCTCCACATGTCGTGAGCCATGTGTCTACACACCGGCACTAGTACATTTATTATGTATAAACTTTAAAATTTTAAACAAAGTGCTAATTGCACCTGAAATAAAAATTGAAATGTTTCTTGAAAGTCTATGCATTACAGTACCTTATCGGTTTGTTCGTTGCCCGTGATAGCCAACCGCTTTTGTTAAATTTTCTGGAGTCTAGCTGAGTTTCCTGTCAGATAACACATTTTTCATCTGAGAAAATGACCCCTTAACATCTACAGAGGAGGAACTGAAAAATGATGTTTTCGAAAATTTCTGATCTTGAAAAATTTAGAAACATTTCAAAGATTCAACAACGTGGCAGTTTTATGCACCAGAAATGGACCCTACGACAGTTCTCTGTATTATATTTGCTCCATTGTAGGGTCCATTTCTATTGCAGTTGAATCATCACCTTGTAAAATTATTGGAGAGTTCCGTTTGTCAAGATCAGGATTTTCCAAAAACACAATTTTGCATTTTTCCCTAACTCATGTACACCACTTCCCTGGCACCGTATGCAGTCTTAGAACTCCATCATCCAGAATTTTCGCTGATGTCGTCAAAGGCTGCCCCGTCCTTTGAAACTGGCAGATCACATGTGGCAGGAAACCGAATTCGGCCGCAATAAAAGACAATATGTTGCTGTCGGTTGCATTATCGCCTTCTTCGGTTGTCGTTGACACGTACTATTGACACGTGTTGAGATCTCCTTGACCACGCCTTGTGAACTGCGTGCCTGTTTTCTTCAATATAGTACAAAATGTGTCCGAAGGAACTTGTCAGTTTTAACGATCCAAACTTTGTTGAAACTGTTAGTCATTGGATGGAGGGAGATGTCAGTGACATAGATCAAGTCGCTTCTCACTTCCGAAGATTCGAGAGGTTTCCTTGCTGCTGCCACAGAAGGTGCTTTAACCTCCAGAGCGATCACCACCTTAGCTATAATTGCGAATATTCATGTGTTGTGGGCTGGCAGGAGAGCCAACACCGGGTACTAGAGGAAGCCGAAAGGCACGCGTTTTAGCTCACGCAGGCTGGTGTGAGGTCTGGAACAGGACAAGGAAATTAGACTTTAGAAAAACGGACGTAGCTGGTGGAATACTTAACTTTAATCCATTAATGATGAGTGTCGCTCTTGACTGTACATGACTCAGTATCAGTAGTAATTGGTAATGGCGCCTTGCTAGGTCGTAGCAAATGACGCAGCTGAAGGCTATGCTAACTATCGTCTCGGCAAATGAGAGCGTATTTTGTCAGTGAACCATCGCTAGCAAAGTCGGTTGTACAACTGGGGCGAGTGATAGGAAGTCTCTCTAGACCTGCCGTGTGGCGGCGCTCGGTCTGCAATCACTGATAGTGGCGACAAGCGGGTCCGACGTATACTAACGGACCGCGGCCGATTTAAAGGCTACCACTTAGCAAGTGTGGTGTCTGTCGGTGACACCACATCATGCATAAAAAACTGCTGCAGAAATCAATGTCCCCAGTCTGATTGTGATAGGTCGATAAATCTGGAACTCAGCCCACGAGGTGTGGTCCTTCAGATCGCGCGAGGTTGGTTCTTGCAGAATGCTACTATGCACCCTCTACCCTGCGCAAACTCTACAATATTTTGCTGTCGGTTGCATTATCGCCTTCTTCGGTGTCGTTGACACATATTACTGACACGTGTTGAGGTCTCCTTGACCACGCCTTGTGAACTACGTGCCTGTTTTCTTCAGTATACGAGGGCAGTTCAATAAGTAATGCAACACATTTTTTTCTGAAACAGGGGTTGTTTTATTCAGCATTGAAATACACCAGGTTATTCCCCAATCTTTTAGCTACACAACACTATTTTTCAACGTAATCTCCATTCAATGCTACGGCCTTACGCCACCTTGAAATGAGGGCCTATATGCCTGCACGGTACCATTCCACTGGTCGATGTCGGAGCCAACGTCGTACTGCATCAATAACTTCTTCATCATCCGCGTAGTGCCTCCCACGGATTGCGTCCTTCATTGGGCCAAACATATGGAAATCCGACGGTGCGAGATCGGGGCTGTAGGGTGCATGAGGAAGAACAGTCCACTGAAGTTTTGTGAGCTCCTCTCGGGTGCGAAGACTTGTGTGAGGTCTTGCGTTGTCATGAAGAAGGAGAAGTTCGTTCAGATTTTTGTGCCTACGAACACGCTGAAGTCGTTTCTTCAATTTCTGAAGAGTAGCACAATACACTTCAGAGTTGATCGTTTGACCATGGGGAAGGACATCGAACAGAATAACCCCTTCAGCGTCCCAGAAGACTGTAACCGTGACTTTACCGGCTGAGGGTATGGCTTTAAACTTTTTCTTGGTAGGGGAGTGGGTGTGGCGCCACTCCATTGATTGCCGTTTTGTTTCAGGTTCGAAGTGATGACCCCATGTTTCATCGCCTGTAACAATCTTTGACAAGAAATTGTCAGCCTCAGCCACATGACGAGCAAGCAATTCCGCACAGATGGTTCTCCTTTGCTCTTTATGGTGTTCCGTTAGACAACGAGGGACCCAGCGGGAACAAACCTTTGAATATCCCAACTGGTGAACAATTGTGACAGCACTACCAACAGAGATGTCAAGTTGAGCACTGAGTTGTTTGATGGTGATCCGTCGATCATCTCGAACGAGTGTGTTCGCACGCTCCGCCATTGCAGGAGTCACAGCTGTGCACGGCCGGCCCGCACGCGGGAGATCAGACAGTCTTGCTTGACCTTGCAGCGGTGATGACACACGCTTTGCCCAACGACTCACCGTGCTTTTGTCCACTACCAGATCACCGTAGACATTCTGCAAGCGCCTATGAATATCTGAGATGCCCTGGTTTTCCGCCAAAAGAAACTCGATCACTGCCCGTTGTTTGCAACGCACATCCGTTACAGACGCCATTTTAACAGCTCCGTACAGCGCTGCCACCTGTCGGAAGTCAATGAAACTATACGAGACGAAGCGGGAATGTTTGAAAATATTCCACAAGAAATTTCCGGTTTTTTCAACCAAAATTGGCCGAGAAAAAAAATGTGTTGCATTACTTATTGAACTGCCCTCGTAGTACAAGATATGTTAGCAGGAACTTGTCAGTTTTAACCATCCAGACTTCGATGAAACTGTTAGTCGTTGGATGGAGGGAGATGTCAGTGACATAGGTCAAGAAATAAAAGAAGACGATTTTACAATACCCAGTGATCACAGTTCTTCTAGTGGAGGATCATTCAGAGGAAGGACTTCAGGACAGTTGTGGGGGAGATCTTTCTGTTCGTCCACTAAAACAAAACTTTGTTAAAATCAATTGTGTTTTGTGTAGCGATAAAGGAGAATCTGTATGCCAGCATTGAATGCCAGTTTTGCAGACTTTCTTTTTGTACCGATCGAAGGTAATTTTAATGGGCAAATTTAAACCCTGGAATGTACATTTATTTGAAAATTTAATTGCTACAGAGATACTGCTATTTTTCAGAATGTAAACTTCAGATTTCTAACAGTTCGTTTATGTGTGCAATTTAGAAAAGACCGCGCAAAAGTATGTGATTTTGTGTGACAAAAATTAAAATACTGCAGGCTTTATTTAGTGCAATAAGATCAACAGGGTTCAAACAACAGTTAAATAACTGTAAAAATAAATGTTATACAACTTTAAAATTTCAAATGACTTGTGCCTCAAAACTCGGTTAAAACACATGGGTGCTCCGAGACCACACTTCGTAGTATGCGTTACAGAAAAGTCACTTCATGAGCTAAGGGATAGATGTTTGAACCCTTCATGGAGCTTTCACAAAGATCATCTTAATACTGGAAATCAATTTGTCGGAAAGAAATCAAGAAACAGGCTTCATATCTCTTCTGACACACTGTGGAAACCATGTGGTATGAGTGTCATGTGAAACATATTCGAAAGTAGCACTTTTAAAGTTGTCTCATCCTTTTTCACGTGTGGTACAGCGGGACAGATGAGAAGTAATACAGTGTCGTATTGAATTTCTTCAAGCAACGTCAGCTGTAATAAATTCGTAAATAAATGTATGATACTTTTCCTCCTGGAAGCAGTAATAATTTTACTGGTCGCCTTCTGTAGGAACAATAATACTGGCGATAAAACTACGCGTAGGATTACACGAGTCCCCAATTGAAGTCCTGATTTCTTTTTCATATTTTACTTCATTTTCAGTGCCGGCCGGTGTGGCCGTGCGGTTCTGGGCGCTTCAGTCTGGAACCGCGTGACAGCTACGGTCGTAGGTTCGAATCCTGCCTCGGGCATGGATGTGTGTGATGTCCTTAGGTTAGTTAGGTTTAAGTAGTTCTAAGTTCTAGGGGACTGATGACCACACATATTAAGTCCCATAGTGCTCAGAGCCATTTGAACCAGCCATTCATTTTCAGTGATTTTCATTACTTTGTCGCAGCATTCAAAAATGTCTCTGAGCACTATGCGACTTAACTTCTGAGGTCGCCTGGAACTTAGAACTAATTAAATCTAACTAACCTAAGGACATCACACACAGCCATGCCTGAGGCAGGATTCGAACCTGCGACCGTAACGGTCGCTAGGCTCCAGACTGTAGCGCCTAGAACCGCACGGCCACTCCGGCCGGCTCGTAGCATTCACTTAACATTTTCGCAAACTTTATTTACTAGAACAGATTCGTCCGTATACTTCTCGAATAACTTTATTAATGTAGGATTCTGTAGTTTCCGCAAAGGTATTCCAACAAGCTTTATATAAGTCGAATGCAAACTGCGATTTTCAGCTCTTTGTTGCAATTGTTGTTGAAAGCAAAGAAACCTTCTCCTAGTAACCTTAGGTGTTGTACCGATATGTTGAGAAATGAAATATTTCTTTTCGTAGCTCACTGTCTGCTCTCCTGTTTTGCACAGAAGTGTTTCAAAAAATGGATCTAAGCACTATGGGATTTAACATCTAAGTTACTAGACTTAGAACTACTTGAACCTAACTAAACCAAACCCATCACACACATCCGTGCCCGAGTCAGGATTCGAACCTGCGATCGTAGCAGCGGCGCGGTTTCGGACTTAAGCGCCTAGAACCGCTCGGTCACAGCGGCCGGAGCACGGAAGTGTTTCCCCGTCAGTAAAAAAACAGGTCGTATTCGAAACCATTAATGAAACTTCGCAATTTTACTGTGTGGAGGAACACCGATTATCGACATGATACTAGCTACCTGACACAAGACTGTCGCAATGAAAGTGAAAGGAAAAGAAATTTAGAACAGTAACGGAACTGCGTTTTAGCTCTGGAACGCATTATTCTTTTGAAGAAGGTATGAATCGATTAGAAGCCAGATTATCCCGACCGATTATTATAGACCTTACCTACTGTTATCTCTTTTTATACTGCACTCATTACTGTTTTTAATAATACACGAAAAAATTAGGCATTTACGTAAAAACGGACGAAAAAGACATCATAAATCTGCGGCATTTGAAGCACAAAGATGTAAATCGTACAGATTCACGTTCAGATTGAAGACAGATTTTTAACGCGTTTAAAACGGCATTCTGCCAAAGTTCGTATCTCTGTCCATTGCCACGCAGATGTTGATGACTCGTTGAGGTGTAGCATTCGCAGAACACGCCTTTTGTGGATCCCACTACCACATTCAAGCCACTCCACAAGTACCAGGCTAAAATGTTCGTTGTGTTTCTCTCAATAGTTGAACTTCGTTTACGTTAGCGTATTTTATTCTTCACACTTCCAGTTTCTTGCATTTTTTATGATGTTTCCGAGACAGATCGTGAGGGCTTTGCACGATCATGGTGTCATCAGTAGAGATCCGCACCGCTGCCCTAACAGTTTAGCGACGTTCACAATAAAAGTAAACTATATCCACTTTTTCGACGGTCGAATACATTGTGGAGGTCTGAACAGCTTCATCAGAAAGTCGACTGATCGTTACGGCAGTAGAGCACAGGCTGATTGGGTTCAAACGCGAAGGAAAGGTGCACCAGAGTTACGTGTTTGCTTGCATTTGTTACAGCTGGAGGTTCGTGTAATCTCTCCACCTAGCGGCGGGTCAGTGGTTTGAGGCGATAGTATCTTTTTAGTTTCGCTCAAGTTCCTCACACGTCACGTCGTTTACATCCGGAGGATGTTTCCAATGCCACAGACAAAAGCGTATAATTATATTTCAAAAAGCTCGACGTCTTAATTCAGCAGCTGTGGACATAAAAATTATTCGCGTACGACACACTAAATTTGCCTTATTGCCCATTATAATTGAGCGAAAGCCGACCCTCTGTTTGGTACTATCTGAATCCAGTAATCAACTGCAAAATACTAGGCGGAATTGTGAGACCGTAACAAAACATATTGGTAGGGTTAAAAGTCATAGCGTTTTTAAATCATTGTTTTCCCGCTTGGAGAAACTGAACTGTTTAGTTCATTTTTTAAAATAATCCATAACATGACATTTATTAAAATAATCCATACCACTGTACTTTACTTAATAAATATATGAAAGTGACAGATTATTTTATCAAATGCGCCAAAAGCTTCAGTTTCTCGAAATCAGAATACAGTGCTTTACGCCACTATGATTTGTAACTCACTATCTGTATGATATGTAATACCTTTTAGCTGTTTAACCACATTGTCAAAGGTCTTTGCGTATTTAAAGTAATGTACACGGTGACAATTATTGAACTATATGAAAAAAACGTAAATTAGTTGCAATCCACGGCGTGCAAACACTTTATTCAACATGTAAACGTCACTGCAGATATCCGAATTTAGGTTATGACATGTTCGATGTACCTGCCCTCATTGGTGAGGATGTGGCGCAGACGAATAGCGAAATTCTGCATGACCCGCTGAAGTGTCAGAATATCGATGCTGTCGATGACCTCCTGAATGCTGTTTCCAACTTACAATGGTTTTGAGGTTATTGTTGTACTTCTTGTCTGTAATATAGCCCCACAAAAAGAAGTCGCACATGTCCATACCCGGAAAATATGGGCTGTCAATCGAGGCCCATGGCCGGTCGCGGTGGTCTAGTGGTTCTAGGCGCGCAGTCCGGAACCGCGGGACTGCTACGGTCGCAGGTTCGAATCCTGCCTCGGGCATGGATGTGTGTGATGTCCTTAGGTTAGTTAGGTTTAAGTACTTCTAAGTTCTAGGGGACTGATGACCACAGAAGTTAAGTCCCATAGTGCTCAGAGCCATTTGAACCATTTTTCGAGGCCCATGCCAGTGGCCCCTGGGTACCCAGAGCCAGAATGCGGCCCTCAAAGTGCCCCTCCAGGATATCAAACACTCTCCTGCTTCGATGGGATCGAGTTCCGTCTTGCATGAACCACATCTTGTCGAAATCAGGGTCACTTTCGATAATGGGGATGAAATTATCTTCCAAAATCTTCACGTATAGTTCGGTAGTCACCGTGCCGTCAAGGAATACCGCACAAATTATTCCGTGGCTGGACATTGCACACCATACAGTCATCTATTGAGGCTGAAAAGACTTCTCGATTGCTAAATTCGGGTTGTCAGTCCCCCCAAATGCACCAATTTAGCTTATTGACGAGCCCATCCAAATGAAAGTGGTCTCCGTCGCTAAACCAAACCATACTAATTTCCATCATGCCCCGCGGTCAACCGTGCAGTTTGAACGTCCTATAGCAAAACGTTCAGAAGTTATGACGATTTAATTTCATAAAGTTCAATAACTGTCAACCTGTAGATGTACCTCTTAGGAGCGCCGAGTTGTACTGCATAATGTCTTTCGTTTTTACAAGATTCTGAATTGTCGTTCATAACTATGTCTTGTGTCTTATTTCGCTGTTTCGTTTAAATCTTCACAAAAATCTTCTGCATACTGTTTACAATTGTTCTTATTGGAATGCATCCAGTCTCCGCTGTAGCAAGTGTTGTCGGCATGTGTTCGCGTCATGTCACAAAATACTTCAAACTATTGGTGAATATTGCAGAAGTTCATTATCAGGGTGACGACCTATAATTTTCCTTCACCGAGTCTTGTGACTTGGTTATTGCCTTTTGGCAACAACAGCGCTTTGACATGTGTTCTTGATCCCCATAATCAGGCAGAACGATTTCTCTTGTTATTCAAGAACAAGGTAACCAGAAAACTTGTGCGTCTGACACAATTTACTTGTACTAAAATTACAACCATAAAATTTTTTGTTTGTAAACCAGTACCTGTGTTAGCACAATACGTATCCAAGGATTGAAGGCTTGCTGTAGATCGCCTTGATTTTTTCAATCAATATTTCTGGTAAAAAATTAAAGTTCCTCCTCCCATCTAAAACATTGGATGTGCGTAGTGTCGCTTCTCACCCCAAGCCATTCTAATTCGAACTTATACCCATGTGAAGACTGTCTACCTCTGTAGAGATTCTGTTAACAAACAATCTTCGTAATTTATCTTCTGTGATGCGTAAATTAATCTCGCACATATAATAATAATCAGTCCCATGGTGATTCTTACTGTGGTCAAAACGAATTAAATGCAGCAAATCAAGTAAATACGTATATTTATTTACTCATGCTCTTAATTAGCCGATATTCGTTCATGGAATATAAAAACATATGAAGAAGAAACTAGCTGCCATAATAATTTTTGTTCCTTATATATTAAACTCTTTTACCATTACTTAACAACTCAGACGTGATAAAGGACATGTTGAACGCCGTACGTACAAGCTACAAGCACCCAGCAAACAAGAAATCAAACATTTCTTTACCAACATAACGATACACTTATAGAGCTAAAGGAAGCTCAGTGGCGGTTAAGGAATATCATTTTGCTGTATTTATGGACAACAAAAACTACTTAATTGTCGGTGGGGGTCATAACATTATTATTAAGACATGTTTACGTGCATAATTTCGGTAGTACAGGTGAATGTGAATGTACATTTCGTGTTGTACGCACTGTACTTTTATGCAGCCGAGGGATTAATTACTGAATAGTACGAAGTCTTTACTTCTTGCCAGATGAAAACAATTCTACTAGTGACACAGAACGAACTACAGAACTGCTGAAAATAATGTGTAAGAAGCTTTTCCGTTTAAATTGACAAACGTGTACACTTAAACCTTCATGACCATATGGTGGATTTATGATTGACGTTACACTGTTTACATTCCAAAACTAAATATATTGCTTTCTTTAAGTTTCAGGCAAAAGCAGTTATTAATTAACAACATTCTCAATTTTTCACTAACTTAATTCAGCGTAGGGTACCTGCACTCTAATTTCAAAGAAATACACACACATGCCATACATAACTACACATAATAATTGCGCTTTACAACTATAACACAGTTTGCTTCTACGTCAATAGTAGTAGAATCAAAACAAATCCGAAAGCCGTGTGGTCTCCTTATTTTTTTCAAACAAGCGATTGACGAAAGAAGTATACATTATCTGTGTGATGTTCTACAGTGCAAGTTAAGGGAAGCTGAATGTGTTGATAATACCTACTGATGCAAGGACAAATTACCTGAAGTTGTAATAAGCATAAAAAGCCAACATTTAGGTGATTGCGCATCCAGATCGTCTGAGAATGTGACTGCATGAAACAAAACAAAAACCCAAATGAAAGTTTCAGTAATCCGACTTGGAATCGATGTCTCAAAACAACTTTTATTTCTACGAATAAAATTGAAATTTCTGTGAATAATGTTTCTTAAGTTCCACCAGAATTTGTATTAGAATCGTAGCTCTACAAAAGCTGGGGCTTCTGTCAGGGACTCAAGGGACTTCACATTTTACGTCTTGAAGGACGATGACAAACGGTAAGTTACTGAAAGAGTGTCTTAACACTTGGATGCATACATAACAAGGCTCTTTTCGACCAGGCCACCTTCCATTTTATCAATAAAGTATCTTAAAATTGTTTATTTTTTGTATTTTGCGTAAACTTTGAAACACAAATTACTTTCTTTAGGAAAAACATTATTTGGTGTATGTCAAGCTAATCGTATTTCTCCTTTAATTTTGTTATTCTAAAACTCTAAAGCGTGACGACGATCTTCTAGCCCCATCAGCTAACAAACTAAATCTGTTTGTCTTTGCTCCGAGTGGCATTTTATGTTGGCAAGATTACTTAACAACAACTGAAACATTGTCAAAAAGTCAGAAAGCTACAACCTAGTATTCTTTTGGAAGTAAGTGTTTTCCTTTACGTCAAAAACGTTTCATGTGAGCATGACTTTAGTTTCAAAAACAGAATAATTATGAAAGATAATTTTATCCTTTACTTATAGCATGAAATCCATATTTTCTGTTAGAAGCAAACATCATCTATAGTAAAAAAGAAGAGATCAAAAATTTGAATTAACCGTTTCTGAATTATTTGAAGGTTAAGCGCTCTCTTAACAGAACGATGACGGGTGTTCAGACTGTTACAGCCCGCAGACAAATGAATCCATGTCTTCGAGCGTTGCAAGTGAAGACAGCAGTAAAGCTTCAGATGAGACAAACTACGGAAATGCTGAATTCTGTTTCGGTCGTGATGTAATTCAATAGAGTAAAAGCGGAACTGGAGTACACAACAACACGAAAATCCACCTGGTCCTGTAAAAGGTACTGTAACTGCCACTCCTAACAACGCGAGGGACTATTTTATCTCGCTAAGAATTTTAGAGGCGATAGTGGAGTGTACCAATTTAGAATGTACGAGCTGTGTTATTATCAAGAAAAAAAATCGCAGGATGTTATTTCTGAGAAAATGAAAGCATTTCTGAACTAATTATTGTCTGTGTAGGCAGAAACTGCGTTGAGCCAATCTTAGAGTTATTTCGCGATAACTTCCCCAATTATAATTTTCAGTTGACACATTTGAAGAGAGAGGGAGAACCTTCAGATTCGATGTCGAACGGACCAGCCGCAAAAATGAAAGGGATAAAAACAATAAAACTTCATGGATGTTGTAGTGGGACGCGAAATTGAAGCGTCACCCATCCACCAGTGTCAGCCCAGTTTGCAGGTGAATATAAATTTAATTTAGTTTGTTTATGTATTTTTTGTAATATTTTTGTAATAGCTGTGAATTATCTAAAGTTTTTGTATTTTTTTTATGTTTCATTTACGGAGAGGGCGGCGCAACGAACGGAGACAGCATCTTCGCTGCCGCGACCAGAGAGAAAATTGCTGGCCACTATACGTCGCGGGTCGACAGCAAAAGAGCAACAGAAGATCCTGGAACCGAGTTGTTGCGTCGTGCTTCTAAAAATTGAAAATGTATTTTTTTGTAATGTTTTGTACAACAATGACGTCATAGAGAGCTTAATCTTATTGAAAATGTCAGTCCTAGTTTGTCAAGGCTCAGGTGCACGTCTGTATGTAGGAAGACAATAAATTAGTGGATGCTACTAAAGTTGAAACACGTGTTCTGCGGATTTATTTATGAAGAATTATGTGAATTGATTAATAATATATTTGACAAGATTATTGAATTTTGACAGCGTTCATCGCAACTTTGAATCTCAAAAGTTTATTCCGTAGTGGGCTGGCAAGACAGCCAGTCCACAGTTACGGGTAACCGAAAGGCACGCGTACTCACACGCCGACTGGCGTGAAGTCTGGAACAGGATACGTTATTAATGCTATAAGAAAAATACGTAGCTGAGTTAATACTTAACTTTTAATTCCATCATTGTGGTACATCGCTCTTGGTTATACAAGTGAGACTATCTCCAGATATGGTTAATGGCGCCTTGCTAGGTCGTAGTCATGGACTCAGCTGAAGGCTATTCTAACTGTCTCTCGGCAAATGAGAGAAAGGCTTCGTCAGTGTAGTCGCTAGCAAAGTCGTCGTACAACTGGGGCGAGTGCTAGTCCGTCTTTCTAGACCTGCCATGTGGTGGCGCTAGGTCTGCAAATACTTACAGTGGCGACACGCGGGTCCGACATGTACTAATGGACCGCGGCCGATTTAAAGCTACCACCTAGCAAGTGTGGTGTCTGGCGGTGACACCACATTTTCAATGTGTGATTCTAATATCGATTAAATCAAGATAACGTGTGTCAATATAATTTCTGAGGAGAAACAAACGAAATTTAAATCGAAAAAGTTTACGCAAACCAATTGGCCCGAGTGACGTAATTCTTTGCATACGACTCAACTGATGTTTTACAGTTTCGTTCAAGAACCATTCTGTGACAATTTAAAAAGAATATAAATAATTTTGAAGTGAGTTGTAACTGACGTAGGTGACGAAGTCTACACATGGTCATATGTCAAAAGAAAATCATTTATAAACAAATCTATACGTCGTTACACTACAATGTGTGAACTACAAATCGTCTTAAATTCTGTACCGATGTACAGAGTCTGCGTGAAAAATGTATACACACTTTAAGGAACGTAAAGTATAATTTATCTGTTTATTTTACCTTTAAAAATTGATCACACATGTTGTACAACCTTCATTTTAGAACATGGTTACTTTAAATGTTCAAAATTTTCACCGTTGGTGGCTATACACATAACAGAAGGACGAGCGGTCGCCGCAACTGCGTCAGTTACAGTCGAGATCGCTACATATGCCGCCGTAATCTCCTGGCGAAGTCCCTCCACGTGCGTGGCTTACGTCGATAGACGTTATCTTTCACAGGTCCCCACAAGTAAAAGTCCATAGGTGTTAAATCTGGCGACCGTGGAGGGAATTCAATGGCCCTTCTTCGTCCAATCTAATTCTCCGGAAAATTGTCATCCAGGAAAGCTCGTACGGCTAAGTGATAGTGTGGTGTCGTCCGGTCCTGTTGGTAGAGCACCTCTTCATCAGCTCCATAAAGCGCACGTATACCTGGCAAAACTGATGTGCGTAACATTTTCAGGTACATTTTTCCACTGACAGAAGCATCAAAGAATAAGAGTCCTACCAAGCCCCTAGATGATAGTCCACACCACATATAAACCCTTGGTAGGTTGACCGCTTTATCCACATAAACATGCAGACTTTCCGGTGCCCCGTACACACTGTTATGCCAATTCACGTTTCCATTAAGTTTAAATTGTGTCTCGACGCTCCACACTACCTTCTTCACAACTTGTTCGTCATCAGTTACCATTTGCCGATCCCATTGGCAAAACTGCATTCGGCGATCAGGATCGTCATCATTAATTGCGTGCAGTAACTGTGGGATCTAAACTTTCCATTTTGCAGGTTTCATAATTCTTCGTACACTTGTACTGCTAACCCCCACTTAACATGCACATTGCATAGCAGACTTCTCTGGAGAATTAAAATCCGTTTCCAGCAGGAGAGCCGACTAATCAGTACTTGTAACTGTTCGCTGTCTTCCTGATCTTCCTTCGTGAACATAAAAAATCGTTCAATGCAATTCAAACTTGTCAATGATTCGTTTAATCGTTAGGCGGGTTGGCGGGTCTGTTTAAAACGCCCGCCTCCACTGACGTTGCACTTCAACGGCATTATCAAACTTGAAAAACCAATTCATAATACATTTTCGTTGCTCGAATGTCAAGCGTGCTCCAAGCATCTTGTTTTCTCAATACCGAGGTGAAAGCATTAACATCTTTCGAGCCAAAGACCATACTAAAACACATTCGTAACTCACATCGAACGACAATATCTATATCTCGATAGAACCTGACAAAGAGTCTATACATTTTTCTGGCGGACTCTGTATTTAGCAGCATATAACAAACTGCACATGAGAAAAGTTACTCGTTGCAGAAGCGCAGCTTCACTCATGTCCTGTTTCATAGGGCCTAAAAGTCCAGTTAATAGAAACTTCTGATTCAATCTTTTTAATAAATTACTTTTAAATTTATAAGTTTTCTTTGCGGACATTTATAATCATTGTTCTTTCTGCAAAAATCGTGCAAGTTTGGTACAGAATAGAAAGTAAGGTCACACCTATTAGATGAACCATATTGAGAGCAAATGACTTTTCGATGGTCAAATTTTCTCTTCAGGTAAAGGTAGCACGTTGGTTCATAGCGATATTGACGATACTCAACCTACAGACTGCTAATTTACTAATGATAAAGAGAGTTAATTTGCATAATGTAGTAGGTGACATGGAATTCTCGCTAACTCATATCTCACGCCAGTTATGAGCGTAATCTAGTGTCAGTAACAAAGCTAAAAGCTGAGTTGTGAGCTTTTTTCGCATTATGACAGTTTACGGAACCATTCTGGATATCACCAAGTGAATACTTAATTAGTGACCTATATCATTTATTGCTTCCTTTATGACTCTTAATAAACATTATGGAAGCTTGACTATAACATGTTAGAAGTAACTTCTGCCATTGACAACAATCCTACTTACATTAAGAGGATGTTTACTATCTTTGGCCCGGAAAAAGCATGTTTTTTGAGAACTTTTTTCTCGGGATGTGTTGTAGATTTCAAAATGTTTATTGATACTTCCTCTACAAACTGGAATTTTTTAGATCGGAAATGTCGAAGAGGAAAGGCGGAAGCGCCACGGGAACGAAATAAAATTTCGATGTAGACCTCCACGCGCGGTATGTCACAGGTCAGCCCGCTCGTCTGAAATCAAAATTGAGTTGAAGTTAGCGAAGTATATAGGATCCTTTAGGAGTTGTACCTCGCTTAAGTTATTTCGACCATATAAACTAAACGGCGGCCATTTGAAAAAAAATAGGGTTTTTATATTTATTTTTCGACTTCGTCGGCCAAATAAAAACATTTATAGTTGATGGATCGGAATAAAAGTGGGACAACTCCTAGACAATTTAGTTAGCTTCGTTAGAAACAAAGAATCATGCAAATCTGTTCAGTAGACATGAAGTTACTATACCGCGCAATAAAAAAAAAGTCATTTCGAGAAAAACGCGTTTGAAGTTTTGATTACATATACATTCAATATTATGCAACTTACGTTCAATCTGCTATTAAGGGTCCATAAACTAGTCCTTCCTCTTCCTCATAGAGGGCGTTCTGCTCGATCTGGGACATCCTGCGCTGCTCCAAAGTCGCTTGTACGACCGATGACAAGCGGTTTTCGGCCGCTTGAATTCGGTGGTCGTCCGAATGCTTGGCGAACTGCGTCGAATAGAGTCCCAGGGTAACGTCCATCATTGTCATGGTCTTCAGAATTGCTGAATACCCTTCGTTGAAGCGGCTCACTGCCAGGAAAGTCGCTATCTCCAGTCTTCGCACCACAATGCAAATTCTTGGGGGCTAACTTCCAAACACACGCGTTCAAACTTTCATTTGAATTTTGTGTGTTTCCTCCCAAGCACCGGTACAATAACTCGTCCTCCGAAAGGGCCTCATAGATCGGATGAATCACTTTCTGAACTTCTTTGGAGAGCGGCTGGTCGTGTTGATATTCGTCCAGATGTCCGTGGCAATGCGCCACTTGCACCAACTAGTTTCCCCAGACGGACAATTTTGGTGTTGTGGGTGGTCATCCGTCGAACACTTGTGGAAATACGTTGCCCAAATTGCCTTTTTCATCTGTTCCACCGAATTGGAATGCCGTCGGATTGCCAAGCTGTAGTACGTCGTAAGCTCCTTGATCCCTTTATCAGTTTTAGACATGGGGAGGCACATAGAACAATTTCTCGCGGCTGCAATATCGAAATTCCCGAAAAAACCTGGTGCGTGAAAAAGGCCGATTTCAGGCAGATGCATTTTATTGTTTAACCGCGAATACCAAACATTTCCGTTCCATATTCGGGAAAACCGTTGCAGGGGTGGATTCTAAACACTTTTATGGATCCAAAAATGTAATTTTAAAAAAAATCGATTTTTTGAACCAAAGGATAGTAAACCTTCCCTTAAGAATAGAAGAAGAGAATTAATATCTAAGAAGAAAATGAAAATTATAAAGTATACGAAATATAATGAGAACAAAAAGAACGTGAGAGGTGATAGAAAAATCCTTTACAAATAAACTTAAACCACCTTCATTAATCCGATTTAATGATGCCTCAGAATGACTAACAGCTACATTTATGTATCATTTTCTGAACTATTCCTAGATTACGCAACGCTACAGGTTCACCCTTAAATACGGTTGTCTACAGCTTGAAAATTGTTGTACTTAAAAGTTGCAAACTGAGTCCACAGACACAAGAGAGCAGTCGTTCTTTCGCTTGACTTTACAACAGGTGTTTATAATTCTACACTGCTAACCTATGGTGAGAGTGAGGTTGTTGCAGTTAACGCATGGTCCATTTCGCCGGTCGCCTGCGCCGCAATGGCTTCCATAGTGATCATTATCACTTTCGCTTGACCTTTCTTATGTCAGTATATCGAACCGAAATAGTGATTATGGGTTACAAAGTATCTCCTGTAGAATGTCAACCAGCACCCCGTCGACAAAATTTAGAAACTTTTTCAGGCCAATTTTTACTGTATTTTTGTACCAGGAACTCATGGTCCCCAGCGGATCGCTGCAGAGTAAAAATGTACGAGGGTCGTTCCGAAGTAATGGCTCCTATTTTGTTGCGGTGACTCTTGTTGTCCGCGCCAGGTGTCGTTGGTGTAGGGCTAGTGCTTGGACCTTCCTGATTCATTTTCAGGTGGTTCCGTTGTTCTGCGATAGCTGGCGCCAGGAGAGGAGTGTTCCAAAATAAAGTCTGATATGGACGCAGCTATAAAATAGCGATGACAAATTGAATTCCTCGTTGTTGAAGAAACTGCGCCGATTGAAATCCATCGACACTTGCTAAAGGTGTATTGGGACGATAGAATAGACGTGAGGAATGTGAGGCGACGGGTACGGCATTTTCAAGGTCGTGAAAGGGATGTGCTTGACAAGCCAAGGCTCGGTCGACCCTGCTCAGCTGTCATCACCTCGCAATGAAGAGCATCTTGATCAACTCATCCGTGCTGATTGGTGGAAAATGACCAGAGAATTGTGCGCAAAGTCGTCTGTAATGCCTTGGAAATAATTTTGGAACATCTTGATTATCGCAAAGTCTGTGCGACGTGGGTCCCGCGGATGCTTACAGAAGAACAAAAAAACTCATCGAATGGAAATTTGTCGGGACTTGCTGGGCCAAAATGAGGCTGAAGGTGACAGTTTTCTGAATAGCATCGTTACCGGAGATGAGACGTGGTGTCACAACTAAGAGCCGGAATCCAAAAGACACCCCATGGAACGGCGACACTCCAAGTCTCCGCCAAAGACACAGCCGTCTGCAGGTAAAGTGATGTGCACAGTCTTCTGGGATAGCCACGGCGTAGTTCTTTTAGATGTCCTGGAGCCTGGAGAAACTGCCAAGTCAGCACGCGACAAGACGACACTAAGCTGAAATCCCGAATTTCCAGAGTGAGGCCAGAGAAGAAGACCAACTTTCATCTGCAACATGGTAACGCCAGGCCCCATTCCAGTTTTTCGACCACGCAACTCCACAAAATCCGGCTGCACTGTCTTACCACATCCACCATACAGTCCCGATTTAGCGCCTTCAGATTTCTGTCTCTTTCGGTCTCTGAAAGATGGACTACATCGCGAACATTTTCAAGACTCGGATGTTGTTGCCAAAGCTGTGAGGAAGTGGTTAGCCTCAGCTGGTTCCGATTCTTACAAGAGCGGCATGCAGGCTCCGTTACATCGTTGGCAAAAGTGCGTAACTAATGGTGGTGACTATGTGGATAAATGACAGTCTGTCGCTGAAATATTGCTCTATTTAGCGGTTCTCTTGTGATTTATATGTTTCCTGTAGTTTCCGTGAATAAAAAAAGGTGTCATTACTTTCGGAACGATACTCGCAATTATGATTCATTCGATTATTTGTCCCAATTGCTATGGTTTCTGTGAAAACACCACAACTGCAATAGAAAACCTTGTAACATGTAGACACTAAACACGCAGCCACAATAGAAAACCATGTAACATGGAGACACTAAACACGAAAGGATCCGCTCTCTCCTAGGCACCTATGTCCAGATACAAAAGTATTGCGATACGATTCATGCAACTGCAAGAACAGCTCAGAGTAGCGTTTTTGCATTCGTTGCACCCCATAACACGAGGCGTATGTAGCCCAAGTCTTCGTCAGTAAACGTATCCGTACTGTAGTGTATCACTGTTAACGTACAGCCAACACTGCCGGAAATACAAACCCGAGACAGAACCGGACACGCTTGAAGTCAAAGAGCAAAGTGGAGATTACTATTGACAACGGCAAATGCCGTGTTTGAATGGAAGAAGTTTGTTTCTGAACAACCATATTAAACCGTTCACTAGACGAAAGATCCGTAGCCAAACAGTGGAAAGTTGCACAGGTCACGCCAATATTCAAGAAAGACAGCAGGAGTAAAACTGCGTGCCTGTGGAATATTACCTCAGTTACGTGGCTGGATTCCTGATTTCCTGTCAGAGAGGTCACAGTTCGTAGTAATTGACGGACAGTCATCGAGTTAAACAGAAGTAATTCCTGGCATTCCCCAAGGTAGTGATATAGGCCTTTTGCTGCTGCTTATTTATATAAACGATTTGGGAGACAATATGAGAATTCGTCTTCGGTTGTTTGCAGGTGATCCCATCGTTTATAGACTAGCAAAGTAATCATAAGATCAAAACAAATACCAAAACGGGGTAGAAAAAAATATCTGTATGGTGCTAAAATTGGCAATTGACCCTAAATAACGAAAAGTGTGAGGTCATCCACATGAGTGCTAAAAGGAATCCGTTGAACTTCGGTTACACGATAAATCAGACAAATCTAAAGGCCGTAAATTCAAATAAATACCTAGGAATTAAATTACGAACAACTTAAATTGGAAGGAACACTTACAAAATGTTGTGGGGAAGGGTAACCAAAGACTGCATTTTATTGGCAGAATACTTAGAAAATGTAACAGATCTACAAAAGAGACTGCCTACACTACGCCTTGTCCGTCGTCTTTTAGAATACTGCTGCTTGGTGTGAGATCCTTAGCAGATAGGATTGACGGAGTACATAAAAAAAAGTTCAAAGAAGAGCAGCAAATTTTGTATTATCGCGAAATAGGGGAGAGAGTGTCCCAGAAATGGTACAGGATTTAGGGTGGACATCATTAAAACAAAGGCGTTTCTCGTTACAGCGGAATCTTGTCACGAAATTTCAATCAGCAACTTTCTCCTCCGAATGCGAAAATATTTTGTTGAGGCCGAGTTACATAGGGAGAAATAATCATCATATTACAATGAGGGAAATCAGAGCTCGCACGGAAAGATATAGGTGTTCGTTTCCTCCGTGTGCTATACGACCTTTAAATAACAGAGAATTGTGTAGCTGTTCGATGAACCCTCTGCCAGACAGTTAAATGTGATTTGCAGAGTATCCATTTAGATGTAGAAGAGGCAAGCGCATACCATTGTCATTTCGTAGTTGTCCAGTTACTTTCAGTTTAATTCAGATACAAAGATAAATGAGCGTTAAGTAGTCAAACGAAATGAAATTACTCTGTAACGAGACAAAGAGGAACACTGATCTCTTATACCGAAATACTCAAAGTGTCTCTAATCAACCTCCAAAATTTTGGTTTCCTTTATTGACATACGGCTACCCATCATATTCACAAAATATCTTCCTCAATTATTATTCTACTATGCACTTCCTTAATTTCTGCTTACAAAAAATCTGGTATGAGTAAATGATCGATACATTGCAACACTAGAAAATACTGGCAGCGATTATACCATAATAACAAAAAAATAAATGTAGCATCATGCAAAAATTCACACATCATATACACTGAGTCTCTAAATAGTTATATCACACATATTTAACTGACTGAACATCGCATTTAATACTGGTGCACTTTTTTGGGTTGACAACAACATTGCTGTTGTCGATGTCGTAAGAGGAACCTTTGCGCTGATAAAGGATTTTTGTCGTGTCTTGTATTTGGTACACGAGGCTAGTAAATGATTCAAATTACCTTCTTCATTACAAAAAGCACATATTGGAGATTCCTCCAATCCAATTTGGAACATGTGGACTGGCGATTAGCCGTGATTTGAGCGCATGAGTGTAATTGTTGTTATGAATCGTCTGCTCGTATTCCGATCAGTTAACCAGACAGATTATGCTGTTTTACGTTGCAGCTGGAAATAAATGTACATCTTCTCAAATCTGTCGGCGGGTGTGGCCGTGTGGTTCTGGGCGCTTCAGTTTGGAACCGCGAGACCCTTACGGTCGCAGGTTCGAATCCTGCCTCGGGCATGGATGTGTGTGATGTCCTTAGGTTAGTTAGGTTTAAGTAGTTCTAAGTTCTAGGGGACTGATGACCACAGATGTTAAGTCCCATAGTGCTCAGAGCCATTTGAACCATTTTTTTTTTCAAATCTTGGTCGAACCGTCACAATTTTGTCAATGGAGTTGGATTTCAGTCTGAATAGAATTACTGAGCAGCATGTCTGCAAATGTAGTGTGCATATTGTGTTGCGTACTGTTAGTGATCGTGTTTTTAGGAGTGGCCCGTTCCCTATATTAATAGATTTCACTCTGCTTTTAATTCTACTTCTTCGACACAAAAGATGTAAATGCTTTATGAATTACTTGTTGCGGATTATTCGTGCGCGATTGTTTCTCGATCCTTAACCGCGTCCTTCCGCTGTGAATAGTTTCGAAAAAATTGTTCAACTCAATGGCTGTCGATGAGCAGTAAACTGCAAAAGTGTTTTTGGCCTTCGTAGCACACTTCATGCATTAAACCTGAACGGAAAAAGGTTCACAGTGGAAAATTCTGAGCTGACACACACAATTTGCCTTTATGGAAAAGTGTTTGTTATACAGTACGACACGTTTTGGCCACAGACATTGTCTGATTCAAATAAAACCCGAAGCATAGCTTCACCGTATTATGTCAGCAACTGTCACGGATATTACAATAATAGAGTCTGCTACTTAATACTGTAATGTTCAGTATATTGGTTGAAGTTATATACTGCATCTACCCTTCAGCTATTGTTTTCATCTGTCGACAGCTGTGGTTGGTTGGTTGATTGATTCGGTGTAGGGGACCAAACATGGAGATGATCGGTCCCATATGATTAGAGAAGGATGGGGAGGGAAGTCGACCGCGCACTTTCAAACGAACCATCCCGGCATTTTCCTCAAACTACTTAGGGAAATCACGGAAAACTGAAGTCAGGATGGCCGGATGCGGGTTTGAAGCATCGTCGTCCCGAATGCGAGTCCAATGTGCTAACCACTGCGCCACCTGACTCGGTGGCTACGGTCGGAACGCGTCGTAACGAATAATAAATTGCTATCTAGGTAAATTCCGGATGTATCTGCTAGAATTGGTAGCCTACTTGTATAAAGATTTCCTGTCCTGTGCAGTGAAAATATATTAACTTACCAAATACGTTCAGTTAGTGACGGTCGCCTTCAAAGTAAGGTACACTGAAGTCATGCGCTTCTGCATTCGATTCTTCTACTGCTCAAAACATTTCTCCATGCATTCGTCTTTCTCTGCCTCGTGATGACTGGGCGTTGTGTGATGTCCTTAGGTTAGTTAGGTTTAAGTAGTTCTAAGTTCTAGGGGACTGATGACCATAGATGTTAAGTCCCATAGTGCTCAGAGCCATTTGAACCATTTTGAACCATGCATTCGTCGTGAGGCTGCGTAGAAGCTTCGTGTTTTTTTTTTTTTTTTCCTTCCAGCGTATGGCAGAGGACGTATGTGAATCTCTTCGTGGCTTAAAGGCACAGAAAAAGTCGAAAAACAGCCTCACCCTTGGAAATCGGCACAAATAACTCTTCATAACACGAGAACTCCCCTTTATTTTCGCGTCAAGCTGTAATCTGATCAGCACCCCAACTGGAAATGGCGTAATTCAATATCAGTCATTTCCTAATATTTTGGGAGGTCCGACCCGCGTAGTTGGTAATTTTCTTTCACCATCACGTATCCGCCCTCTAGTTTCAGCAGTGGATAGTTACTCTGACGATATCTATCTTTTGCACACGTACTACGTCCTGTTTCCACCACCAGTACAGACTAAACTCAATGTGGGTTGCCGCTGCAGTGGATTCACGTGGAAAAGATACCACTCTAAGTTCCATTTGCTGGGGGACACTTCACGCCAGCCACTTAGAGCTGCGCTGAGAGCGGTTGCAAACATAACCCGCACATTGATACTTGACGCTAAGGAACGAGTGGAGGGGCCCCGCAGTTCATCGAATACGTCACTCATCCCCTACCCGAAAAAAAAACAAAAAATAGACTGCAAGATTAGCCGGCCTTGCAGCTTGGCGAACTTCAAACAAGGTTCTCGCCATTCTGTCACGGAGAAAAGCTCGCCATTCAGCCGGCGAGGGTAAATACAAGTTACGTAAAACTAGGCGCATTGTAATCGGGGACGAGGGTTGTCCGGCCAGCGGCCTGCAGAAAGAGGGCACGGTGAGGGATGCAAGCGGGTGTGAGGGGTGAGGGGTGGCGAGTGAAAGGGTGCTCCGGGCAGGGGAGCGCCGGGAAGCTGCCCGCTGGCGCAGATTACTCCTTCCACCCATTCGAAACAGCATTTAAAGTGCACCAGTATGCAAGGATTAGCAATTGGTAGCCCCGGGCGAAGCTCCTCCTATCCGCTTCCCCCCCCCCCCCCCCCTCACCGCTCGCCTTTAGTTTCCGCGTGGGCAGGGGGATAAAAGAAGCTGGGAGGGGGGAAGGGGGAAGGGACAGCGAAGAAGTAAAGAGAGGAGACACGCTGCGGAGGGAAAGAGTGAGACAAAGAAGCGCGGACAGTAGCAAGGAGACTGAAGAGGAAGAGGTTGAGAATGGCTCTGAAGGAGGAGCGAGAGAGAGAGAGAGATGGAGGGGGACTCTTCTATAGAGGAAAAACAACCCCGCGGCTACTCGCCGGATAAAGAGGGGTTACACAGTAAAGAAAAGTGTGCGCAGAACAAAAGGAGCAGGCAGAAGTGGTGCGTTCGTTAGACTTTGGGACCTCCCAGCAGGCCGGCGGAGCCATTGCAGCAGCGGCAGGTGGCCTCCTCCCCGTGACGTCACGACGCCGCGTCGAGTGTTTGGCCGGCGCGGCGCGGCGCGGCCTCTGCAGACGCGGCGAGGCGGTGGCGGCGGCAACGCCTCCCCCTTTCCGGGCCGGCGACTTGTTAAAAGTGGAGGGGAAAGTCAACACGTGGCGCCGCCCTGGTAATTAGAAGCGCGAACGGTACGCACAAAGGCACGCCGATGTCGCGCGCCCGGCGCGACACGCTCGCGGCCAACGCCGCACCGGGCCATGCATGCCTAATACCGGAGCCTCCTGCAGACACAAGGTGCGCCGCGCCGCGCCGCACCGGCACAGGAGCAGGAGGCGGTGTTAATTTTTATGCCTCATCACGCGGTGTCCTCCCCGAAATCCGCGCCGCTTGAAAAGAGTCCGAGAACTCGGCTTTAGAGCCCTGAATAATGACCCATCACACGGTCGAGCTTCTGGGGTGTCTGGTGTGAATATTTTTTCGCCTTACCTTAGGACGCCACGCCTATTTTACAGGTACAAATGGCGATCAGAAAGTTTGTCACTTGGAAAAAATTCAACTGTTGTCTTGAAGCTTTATGTTAGCCCTATTTTTTTCTCTTTTTTCATCAAAGTCTATCAATACAATCGGCGTGTTCCGTCTTGTAACAAGGGAACCTCCCCATCGCACCCCCCTCAGATTTAGTTATAAGTTGGCACAGTGGATAGGCCTTGAAAAACTGAACACAGATCAATCGAGAAAACAGGAAGAAGTTGTGTGAAACTATGAAAAAATAAGCAAAATATACAAACTGAGTAGTCCATACGTAACATAGGCAATATCAAGTACGATGTAAGCCCAGGAACGCCGTGGTTCCGTGGTTAGCGTGAGCAGCTGCGGAACGAGAGATCTTTGGTTCAAGTCTTCCCTGGAGTGAAAAGTTTAATTTTTTTATTTTCAGACAGTTATCAAAGTTCGCTCTCTAAAATTCCAGGACATGTTCAGAATTGCTTGGGCACATGCAGGATTTGACGGTCTACACACGGAAAAATTTGAAAACGTTAAAAACATACGTTTTGACAGAGCACAGGGAAAACTGTGCGACTGTGAAACTGTTGCATTCATATGTTGCAGTTTATGTGACAAACTCTTATGTTTTCATCACTTTTTTTGGGAGTGTTTATCACATCCACAAGAAAACCTAAATCGGGCAAGGTAGAAGAATCTTTTTACCAATTCGCCAAGTGTACAACTTAGGTGGGTCGACAACATATTCCTGTCATGTGACGCACAAGCCGTCACCACTGTCGTATAGAATATATCAGACATGTTTTCCTGTGGAGGAATCGGTTGACTTATGACCTTGCGATCAAAGTTTTTCGGTTCCCATTGGAGAGGCACGTCCTTTCGTCTACTAAACGCACGGTTTTGCGGTGCGGTCGCAAAACACAGACACTAAACATATTACAGTGAACAGAGACGTCAATGAACGAACGGACAGATCATAACTTTGCGAAAATAAACTTTTCACTCCAGGGAAGACTTGAACCAAAGAACTCTCGTTCCGCAGCTGCTCACGCTAACCACGGGACCCAGGCGCTCCTGAGCTCAAATCGCACTTAATGTTGCCTATGTTACTTCTGGACTACTCAGTTTGTATATTTTGCTTATTTTTTCATAGTTCCACACAACTTCTTCCTGTTTTCTCGATTGATCTGTGTTCAGTTTTTCAAGGCCTATCCACCGTGCCAACTTGTAACTAAATCTGAGGGGGGTGCGATGGGGAGGTTCCCTTGTAAGTATCCAGTCATCTTTCTCTTGTTCTTCCTATCGATCTTGTACCTAAAGGCCTGAAATTTATAGCTTGTTTCGGTTGTTTCGAACCTGGCATTCTGTGTACGAGTGGATGTACATTTACATCTACATGATTACTCTGCTATTCACAATAAAGTGCCTGGCAGAGGATTCAATGAACCACCTTCATGCTGCCTCTCTACCGTTCCGTTCTCGAACGGCACGCGGGAAAAACGAGCACTTAAATTTTTCTGTGCGAGCCCCGATTTCTCTTATTTTATCGTGATGATCATTTCTCCCTATGTAGGTGGGTGCCTACGGAATGTTTTCGCAATCGGAGGAGAAAACTGGTGATTGAAATTTCATGAGAAGATCCCGTCGCAACGAAAAACGCCTTTGTTTTAATGATTGCCACTCCAATTCACGTATCATGTCTGTGACACTATCTCCCCTATTTCGCGATAATACAAAACGAGCCGCCCGTCTTTCTACTTTTTCGATGTCATCCGTCAGTCCCACCTGATGCGGATCCCACACCGCACAGTAATACAGCAGAATAGGGAGGACAAGCGTGGTGTAAGCAGTCTCTTTAGTAGACCTGTTGACCTTCTAAGTGTTCTGCCAATGAATCGCAGTCTTTGCTTTGCTCTACCCACAAAATCATCTACATGATCGTTCCAATTTAGGTTAATTTTAACTGTAATCCCTAAGTATTTAGCTGAATTTACAGCCTTCAGATTTGTTGACTTATCGCGTAATCGAAATTTAGCTGATTTCTATTAGTACTCATGTGAATAACTCCAAAAAAAAGTTCAAATGTGTGTGGAATCTTATGGGACTTAACTGCTAAGGTCATCAGTCCCTAAGCTTACACACTATTTAACCTAAATTATGCTAAGGTCAAACACACACACCCATGCCCGAGGGAGGACTCGAACGTCTGCCGGGACCAGCCTCACAGTGAATAACTCCACACTTGTCCTTATTCAGGGTCAACTGCCACTTTTCGTATCATACAGATATCTTATCTAAGACATTTTGCAAGTCGTTTTGATCATCTGATGACTTTACAAGACGGTAAATGACAACACCATCTGCAAACAATCTAAGACGGCTACTCAGATTGTCTCCTATGTCGTTAGTATAAATCAGGAACAACAGAGGGCCTATAACACTTCCTTGCGGAACGCCGGATATTACTTCTGTTTTAATCGATGACTTTCTGTCTTTTACTACGAACTGTCACCTTTATGACAGGAAATCACGAATCCAGTCGCAAACTGAGGCGATACTCCGTAGGCACGCCGCTTGGTTAGAAGACGCTTGTGAGGAACGGTGTCGAAAACCTTCTGGAAATCTAAAAATATGGAATCAATTTGTCATCCCCTGTCGATAGCACTTATTAGTTCATGAGTATAAAGAGCTAGTTGTGCTTCACAAGAACGATATTTTCTGAAACCGTGCTGCCTATGTGTCAATTAATCGTTTTCTTTGAGGTACCTAATAATGTTCCAATACAGTATATGTTCCAAAACCTTACTGCAAACCGAAGTTAGTGGTATAGGCCTGTGATTCAGTGGATTACTCCTACTTCCCGTTTTGGGTATTGGTGTGACAATTTTCAAGTCTTTAGGTACGGGTCTTTCTGTGAGCGAGTGGTTGTATATAACTGCTAAATATGGAGCTATTTTATCAGCATACTCTGAGAAGAACCGGACTGGTATACAATCTGGATCGGAGGCCTTGCCTTTATTAAGTGATTGAAGCTGCTTGGTTACTCCGAGGATATCTACTTCTGTGTTTCTCATCTTGGCAATTGTTCTTGATTGGAATTCAGGAATATTTACTTCGTCTTCTTTGATGAAGGAGTTTCTGAAAACCGTGTTTAATAACTCTGCTTTAGTGGCACTGTCATCAGTGACTTCGCCGTTGTTATCGCGCAGTGACGGTATTGACTGCGTCTTGCAGCTGGTGTGCTTTATGTATGACCAGAATCTCTTTGGGTTTTCTGCCAGATTTCGAGACAGTATTTCGTTGTGGATGTTATTAAATGCATCTCGCATTGAAGTATGCACCATATTTCGACTTCTGTAAAACTTTGCCAATCTTGGGGATTTTGTGTTCTTTTAAATTAAGCATGTTTTTTTCGCTGCTTCTGCAACAGCGATCTGATCCGTTTTGTATACCATGGGGGATCAGTACCATCACTTATTAATTTATGTGGTATATACAGGCTGTTTCAAAAATGACCGGTATATTTGAAACGGCAATAAAAACTAAACGAGCAGCGATAGAAATACACCGTTTGTTGCAATATGCTTGGGACGACAGTACATTTTCAGGCAGACAAACTTTCGAAATTACAGTAGTTACAATTTTCAACAACAGATGGCGCTGCGGTCTGGGAAACTCTATAGTACGATACTTTCCACATATCCACCATGCGTAGCAATAATATGGCGTAGTCTCTGAATGAAATTACCCGAAACCTTTGACAACGTGTCTGGCGGAATGGCTTCACATACAGATGAGATGTACTGCTTCAGCTGTTCAATTGTTTCTGGATTCTGGCGGTACAATCAATGGTAGCGGCGCTGAGGGGTTGCCGCGTTTGAATTTTGTATGGATAGAGGTGTAAACTCTGGCGCATGAGACAATACGTGGACGTTGGCGTCATTTGGACCGCAGCTGCAACACGGCGAACGGAAACCTGAGGCCACTGTTGGATCACCTGCTGCACTAGCTGCGCGTTGCCCTCTGTGGTTGCCGTACGCGGTCGCCCTACCTTTCCAGCACGTTCATCCGTCACGTTCCCAGTCCGTTGAAATTTTTCAAACATATCCTTTATTGTGTCGCTTTTCGGTCCTTTGGTTACATTAAACCTCCATTGAAAACTTCGTCTTGTTGCAACAACATTGTGTTCTAGGCGGTGGAATTCCAACACCAGAAAAATCCTCTGTTCTAAGGAATAAACCATGTTGTCTACAGCACACTTGCACGTTGTGAACAGCACACGCTTACAGCAGAAAGACGACGTACAGAATGGCGCACCCACAGACTGCGTTGTCTTCTATATCGTTCACATCACTTGCAGCGCCATCTGTTGTTGAAAATTGTAACTACTGTAATTTCGAAAGTTTGTCCGCCTGAAAATGTACTGTTGTCCCAAGCATATTGCAACAAACAGTGTATTTCTATCGCTGCTCGTTTAGTTTTTATTGCCGTTTCAAATATACCGGTCATTTTTGAAACACCCTGTATCTCTCAATTGCTGTCGATACTATCTCTTTGAAAACATTCCAAACTTTTCTACACTTACATGATCAGATCGGAAGGAATGATACTGTCTCTTAAAAAGGCGTTATGAGCATTTTTATCAGATTTTTTAAATAGATATACTTCGCGTTTCTTTTTGATGGTTGTAGGTGATACGGTATTCAGCCTAGCAACAACTGCCTTGTGGTCGCTAATCCCTGTATTCGTCACAATACTCACTATTTGTCCAAGATTATTTGTTGTTAAAAGGCCAAGTATGCTTTCGCAACCACTTACGCTTCAAGTGGGCTCGTGAACTAATTGTTCAAAATAATTTTCTGGGAAAGCAATCAGTACAATTTCGGATGACGTTTTATGCCTGCGCCGGCTTTAAACGTACTAGCCAACTTTGTCGATTAGACTTGATATTCTCAGTTAATATTTCCAGACATGTATTCGGTACGATATCTACTGGATGAGAAGTGTTCTTTTTTTTCTTTTTAAAAAAAAATCACTGTGAGGGTCTTTTGCCTGAAATTTCTTCCTTATGTCTGCAATTCTTTGCTTTTGTTAGAAAAAAGGGTACACAAGATGGAAAGGCTAGATTGCCACTCACTACATAGCGGAGCTGTTGAGTCGCAGACGGGTGTTGAACATTCAAGCTTTCGGCCAAAAAAGATCCTTTGCCATCTGGCCACAGCAGTTGGAGACAGAGACCATGTATGTGGAAGTTGTGCCTGTATGAATGTGTGTATGTTTTGTATTTCCAAAGAAGGACTTTTGTCTGGCACTGAAATGTTTAGCCGTCGTTCCACTCTGCGGATTACCGCCTTCTCTGCGTAGTGAGTAGCAACCTGTCCTTTTCGTAATACTGTCGTTATTCCATCGCGGAATCTCCACTGTCAAGTATCCTCATTGTCAGAGCTTCTTCAGTTTCTGCCATCAACATGTGTCAGGAAATGGACAGCGTCGGTGAAACGGTAACAGATCGTCCCGGAACACAATAAAGAGCTGCGTCGCATCCATGTTACAACAGATGTTCAAAGCGGCTTCTATGGGATTGCAGGTGGTAGGAACAGTAGGATAAACGTAACCGTACTTTGGTTTACACCCTGTTGGCGGACCACTTGCCTGCCGCCTGTACTGGGCTTCGTCTCAGTATCCTGTAGAACGGGGTCCTCCAAATTAGGTGTATGCACAGTCTGCAGCCCCCCTGCACTTTCGTCTGATATGAAGGACCCGTAATCACACAGACGGCGAAAAAGGGCTTGGAATATTTTGTTATGTGGTTGGTGTCTGTGAGGGTATTTGTTTTGCTATAGCCGTGCTGCCTCTCGACCATTTCAACCTCTTTGGCCGTACACAAACACTATCTCGGATTGTTTCCAAATGAACGCCGGAACATTTTGCTGCTTACAGTATGCTCCGTCAATTACACAGCCTGCAACACACAAGGAACACACGGCCCATGATTAGAGGAACTGCCTATTGGCTTCTGTCTTGGGTTCTTCGGCCGACGTTCATCTAATGATTTTTCTGACGTTTCGCCAGCACGAGTGGCTGGCATTGTCAAAGCTTCACCCTCAATTGCCGGTGGTGAACTGGAGCCGAGCTCGCGGCCGCAGGCTATATGTACCTGGCGCGCCAACGTCCGAGGGCTTCTCCGCGGTCATTTCCGGTGCGTTTCTCCTCTTGCTACCTGCGACGGTCGTTCGCTGCAGTACGGGAGGCCAGGATCCGTTTACCTTAAGGCTTTCCTCTTTCTTGTTGAAACTGTTCGCGTGTTTTTGGATTTCTACAGCTTCTCTGAACAAGAGCGTGTGATAGTGCTTCTCTACAGCCAGAACTTCCGTGTCGGCGAATTTTATTACGCGGTCGGTCTCAATCAGTGCGTGCTCTGCCACGGCCGATTTCTCCACCTGCCCCAACCTGCAATGTCGCTTATGCTCTTTGATCCTGGTGTTAATGGATCGTCCAGTCATTCCGACATAATCTTTTCCGCATGTGCAAGGTATACGGTATATTCCCGACATTGCAAGTGGGTCTCTTTTCTCCTTCGCCGATCTAAGACTCTCTTTGATCTTCCTTGTCGGTTTGAAAATCGTCTTTACGCCGTGTTTGCACAATATACGGCCGTGGCAGAGCACGCACTGAATGAGACCGACCTCGTAATAAAATTCGCCGACACGGAAGTTCTGTCTTTAGAAAAGCACTATCACACGCGCTTGTTCAGAGAAGCTGTAGAAATCCAAAAACACGCGAACAGTTTCAACAAGAAAGAGGAAAGCCTTAAGGTAAACGGATCCTGGCTTCCCGTACTGCAGCGAACGACCGTCGCAGGTAGCAAGAGGAGAAACGCACCGGAAATGACCGCGGAGAAGCCCTCGGACGTTGGCGCGCCAGGTACATATAGTCTGCGGCCGCGAGCTCGCCACCAGTTCACCACCGGCAATGGAGGGTGAAGCTTTGACAATGCCAGCCACTCGTGCTGGCGAAACGTCAGAAAAATCTTTAGATGAACGTCGGCCGAAGAACCCGAGACAGAAACCAATAGGCAGTTTGTCAACAAGTGGCCACGAAAGCCTTAACAATTTTGTATTAGAGGAACTGTCATTCGTCAGCACCATCTGCCGTGGCAACGATGCGTTGCCGGACACGTGTTCATAGGAACTTTTTTCCTCCATTTCCAGTAAGGAATCCGTTCCTGCGCTTTGTCGCTTTTATTAATGTTCATCCTGAATATCCAGAGTTCTGCTCTTATGTCTTCCTTTCTAGTAATTGTCAAAGTTTCTCTTCCAACTATCAATGTGGAGGGTGGGGGCGGCCATTACCTTACAAAACTTGATTTTTGTGTCTTTTCTAAGTTTATTTCTCAATGTTCTAGATCATTTCTGCAGTTCGTTGTCAGTGTTGAGTTCATTCTAGTAGTATGTGGTATTTCGCAGATAACTGAAGTGACTAATTTGTTCAGTTGTTTTGTTTCGTATTATGATTGTAGTTCACACCGATTTTCCCCCTTTGAAAATCATCAATTTTCGTGTTTTATTCTTTAGAAATTTTCTTAAGTCCGTAAGTGGATCTTTGTAGCGAAGATCAGCTATCCTGTACAATTGCAAGGTCGTCTTCAAAAGGCATTGTATTAACAAGTATCTCACGCGATTATCTCAAGCCTGGATCAGTTTGGTGCTTGTGTGCCTCGATTATATCGTCAGTGCATATACTAATTAGTGTGGGTGATAAGCTACAACTTTTTCGGAGCCGTTTATTTATAGGTATCTCTTCTGAAGTTTCATGGATCGTATTTATTCTCATTTTGGTACCTCTATATAGGCTTCATCATTTTTTGACGGTATGCTTTTTTGTCTAATATGTTCCATAAGATTTTCCTACCTACGTGGTCGAAGGCTTTCTCTAAGTTCATAGAGGCAATATGAGTTTCCCTGTTTGACCCTCTTTGTTTCTCTATAACTTGTTTAAGTGTGAAAACATTATCAGTACACGATCTCGCTTTTCGGAAATCACTTTATTCGTCAGGTAATTGATTTTCATCAATGATTTGTAGACATTGATTTATTATTTTGGTGTAAATTTTATACACTGTGTCCGCTTATGTTATACCACGGTAATTATTGAATACATTTCATTTATCTTTTTAAAGACTGTTATGACATCTGCAATTCTCCTTGGTTTTGGGATCTGGCTTTTCCTCTAACACATACCATATAGGCATTAAATGAAGAACTCTTAGCTTTAAATATAAATCACTGAATTTAAGTAAATCCTTTGTGCCATCAGCTCCTGCTATTTTCGTGTTTCTGTTTTATTCATGGTCTCGTTTTGTTCTTGGACTGTTAGGAGATCACCATCATACGGTTTATCCATGTAAGAGGATCCTCTTCTAATGTTTGGATTTCATTACACCAGGGCTGTTTATAACGTGGTACCCATTTACATCTTCTCGTACTACACTTAAGTTTGATGTCTCTCACCCAGTTTATTTAAATGCTGTATCATCTTGTTCGTGTCCAGTTATGCTCACAAAATTATTCCAGGATTCTTCCTTTGTTTTCTTCGTTTGTTTTTCTCGGAATGGGTTTTACGTTATTTCTTTTTTCTTTATATTCTCGTTCGCTAATTCTGCTTTCGCCTGTAAATATATCCGGTATGCTCGTTTCTTTTCTTCAACTGCTTTTGTCATATCTTGGTTCCATACTCTTAATGCCTTCTTATTTCTTCTCTTATTCTATGTTCGTTATGATTCATTTGTTGCCTTTCCTTCTCTACATATTCGCCTTCGAAGCAACAAACATTTCCCAACGGTGAATGACTAGGCGGAGACCTTGTCTCTACATGTCAGCATTTCGGCCGTTTAGGAAACGAACCACTACAAAAATCAGCCTCTGTATGTCCATCTTGTCAGAGACGGTTAAAGGACCTCGGTTCTTCACTACAAAACGTCAAATCAAACATCCATTAGCTGTCTAATTTCCAATATATTATTTTATTGGATTACCGGTTTCTGCGACATATTACACCGTCTTCAGGCCCTCTGATCGAAGTGTAGGAAGATTCCAACCTCGGCTGACCGGAACCTTCGTTAGAATCTTCCTACACGTCCGTCAGGGGGCCTGAAGGTGGCATAATAAATCGCCGAAAAAGGTAGGCCAATAAAATAATACGTATAGTTTGGAAATTAGACGGTTGAAAGGTGTTTGATTTGACATTCTGTCAAAAATCAGCTGTCGTCGTTCTGGGAACGCCTGTCCGGTTTCTTCAACCGAGGAAAGAGAAAGCAGTCGCTGTGTGTCATATCGGGAGAATGTGGGATGAGGAAAAATTTGATAGCCAAAAGAAGCAGCACTTGGGGATATGTGCTATGTAGAATGAGATGGGTCATTATTGTGCAGCCACAACATGTCCGACAGGTCTTCGTGACACTACGTCTTGGGAGCCTACCACAACCTATTTAGGATATTTCGGTAGCGTGCTGCTGTGACGGTTTCCCCCTCATAAGCGTAATCTTCAGAATCAAGCAAGTGACTACCAGGCCGTGGCTAAGCCTTGTCTCTACAATATCTTTTCTTCCAGAAGTGTTGGTCTCTCTAGGTATGCAGGAGAGCTACAGTGAAGTCTGGAAGATAGAAAATAGTCGTGTTCGGGTAGCTGAGTAGGTGGAACACTTGTCCGCGAAAGGTAAAGGTTCCAGATTCGATTCCCTATCCGGCACAATGCCAGAAAGCTTCAAACATAATCTGCTAGGACCATACCATGGTAGCCCCCCCCCCCGTCCAAAAAAAAAAAAAAAAAAAAAAAAAAAACACTCCAACTCGCATTGCCCGATGGTGGTTGGGTCTTTCCCATTCATTACTTTTTCCACTTTCTCATGAAGTCGTAATGATGCTCCTAGCATTTGCAAACGGTGATAATATGGTACAGATGTCATCTGGACTGGCCTCAGAATGCAGTTTTTGCGCTTCTGTCACGGTGCAGCGGGCTTTGTGAATCGGTGTCAGAGGTTGCGGAGCGACTCTTATCGTTTCGATGTCGATCGATATGTTATGGCATAGATCGGGCGGTACCCTATCTGGAAAATGAATGCAGTCAAATTATCACAGAAGGGCGGGACCACGCTAGAGTGGGCGCAATAAGTAATCCTTCGCTCCTTGTTTCCTGTACTGTCCGAAGGTGTGCAAATTGACAGATTACGCTCTACAGCTCCTCCACTCTTAAAAGCCAGGAAACCACTTGGCGACAATTTCAGTGTCACCTAATGGTGGTAGAGAAATCGAGAAATGCCCTCTTCGAGCTACATCTGAAAATATGGACAACAGACAAACCACGCACCATGTTAGAGCAGAATGAAATCTCACCGCTACGGTCGCAGGTTCGAAATCTGCCTCGGGCATGGATGTGTGTGATGTCCTTAGGTTTAAGTAGTTCTAAGTTCTAGGGGACTGATGACTTCAGAAGTTAAGTCCCACAGTGCTCAGAGCCATTTGAACCAATGAAATCTCATTGCGTTCTTAGTCTGGTCAGTAATCATACTTCCTCACCGTGAAACAAAAGACGATCGAATACTTAAAATATCTGTTTGTTATTCACGTACTGTTATTTTTTATTCTATTAACATTGCTCCTCGTTAACTGTTGTTTGTATGTGTATGTGCATATGATGAGCCAAAATTTTATAACGGTCTGCTTAGGTCCACCTCTGGAGTACAATACAGCAACGATTTTACGTGGCATGGCTTCCTTGGTAGGTTTCCGGAGGTATGTTGCACCAAACGTCTACACAAAGATTCCAGTAAATTATCGGCTGGTGGTTTTTGGGTGAGGAGCTCTCGCCCGATGGCGCTCCAGATGTGTTCCATAGCGTTCAAATCTGGCGATTTCGTTGGCGAAGACATTAACGTGTGTTTACTATCATGCTTCTTGAACCACTGTAGTACGCTTCTGGCCATATGAGACTGACAGTTATCCTGGCAGAAGAGGCTGTCGCCGTCAGGAAAGAAATAAAGTACGAAGAGGTGCAGATTATCTGTAATAATGTTCACGTAATCCTCAGCTGTCATGGTGCCTTCTATTACTCTCCATCTCCACTGGAATCCCATGTGAATGTCCGTCATGGCATAGTACTGCCCACCAGCTACATCAGTCGACACCCCCGGGGTAACAAGGCCGCCCAGCAGTGTTAGTGACGTCACACTAAGCGGCCCATAGCCGACGCAGCAGTCCACGGACACCTCCGTACAGACGCGCCCAATGCTAACGATCTTCTGTCCGTCATACAGAAAGGAGCGAACTATAATTCGAACCAAAGACCAAATTATATATATTCTTGTAAACAGCATAAAGGTTCATAACGAAATACCGATTACATATACGGGCAGGAATAAGTTTAATCGATTGAGGAACTTTGCCTCTATTTTATAATTGTCAGAACACTATTTAGCTTTAAAACTCGCATACAGGTGGTGACAAATGCCAACTGACAACAGGACTTAACATTTTCAAGCTATTACACTGAAAGTAAATTATCTTAAACACTGTCATACATAGCAAAGCCCTCACAACTTTCGTTTACAATAAGGTAACAAGAGTTCGCTTTATCCCAAAAAACACATGACTATTGTGAATTTATTCATATGTTCATGGTGACAGCTCTTTTCAAGAATTTTTACAAGTGTATCCCCCGTAATAAAGAATGGAAACAAAAGATAGATATCAAATATTCTCCTTTTAACATAGACATCACTGAACACAAGATTCTGTCTTGCACTGTGATACTAAGGGACTGCTCTTTCCTTTAAGAAAAGCCTGACAATTTGAAGTTCACACTGCTATTGAAGATACACTTCTTGAAACAATATTAAAAATGTTATGAAAGGTAAGGAAATGAAAAACAACCAAGTGCATTACATGTAAGAATGTGAGCAAAAGGCTGAGGCTCTCTTTACTTACCATTTTCAATCTCTCTACAGCTTATTTCCTTTTCCACGTAGAAATCACCAACTGCAAGTCTCGTTATTGCTGTCTGTTACTAACAAAGTGCTTTTCTACTTAGAAAATCTAACAATTTGATGTTCATTCTGGTACTGAAGATAAACACTTTTCAGAGGAATTCTAGAACCTATTCCTGCCCGTATATGTAATCGGTATTTCGTTATGAACCTTTATGCTGTTTACAAGAATATATATAATTTGGTCTTTGGTTCGAATTATAGTTCGCTCCTTTCTGTATGACGGACAGAAGATCGTTAGCATCAGGCGTGTCTGTACGGAGGTGTCCGTGGACTGCTGCGTCGGCTATGGGCCGCTTAGTGTGACGTCACTAACACTGCTGGGCGGCCTTGTTATCCCGGGGGTGTCGCATCAGTCCGTCGTGCATGTTTCGAGCAGCCGTTCGCCTTGATCACGGCGTATCTGAACACGACCATCAACCTAACGTAACTAGAAACGTGATGCATACGAAAACGCGGCAAGTTTTCGTTGGTTCACTGTCCAATCCCGACCATATCGTGCCCGCTGCACTATCGTTGGGTTACCACGGGAACACATAGTGGACGTCTGCAGCGGGTCTGCAAGTTCAACAACGACAGCAGTGCGGTGTGCTCCGAAACACTCGCCACTGCACCAACATTGCCTTGATATGTGCCATAGACTGAAGCCTACCCTCCTCTACAGAGTGGGCAGGCCCCCAACCTCCACGTTCTACACTCCTGGAAATTGAAATAAGAACACCGTGAATTCATTGTCCCAGGAAGGGGAAACTTTATTGACACATTCCTGGGGTCAGATACATCACATGATCACACTGACAGAACCACAGGCACATAGACACAGGCAACAGAGCATGCACAATGTCGGTACTAGTAGAGTGTATATCCACCTTTCGCAGCAATGCAGGCTGCTATTCTCCCATGGAGACGATCGTAGAGATGCTGGATGTAGTCCTGTGGAACGGCTTGCCATGCCATTTCCACCTGGCGCCTCACTTGGACCAGCGTTCGTGCTGGACGTGCAGACCGCGTGAGACGACGCTTCATCCAGTCCCCAACATGCTCAATGGGGGACAGATCCGGAGATCTTGCTGGCCAGGGTAGTTGACTTACACCTTCTAGAGCACGTTGGGTGGCACGGGATACATGCGGACGTGCATTGTCCTGTTGGAACAGCAAGTTCCCTTGCCGGTCTAGGAATGGTGGAACGATGGGTTCGATGACGGTTTGGATGTACCGTGCACTATTCAGTGTCCCCTCGACGATCACCAGTGGTGTACGGCCAGTGTAGGAGATCGCTCCCCACACCATGATGCCGGGTGTTGGCCCTGTGTGCCTCGGTCGTATGCAGTTCTGATTGTGGCGCTCACCTGCACGGCGCCAAACACGCATACGACCATCATTGGCACCAAGGCAGAAGCGACTCTCATCGCTGAAGACGACACGTCTCCATTCGTCCCTCCATTCACGCCTGTCGCGACACCACTGGAGGCGGGCTGCACGATGTTGGGGCGTGAGCGGAAGACGGCCTAACGGTATGCGGGACCGTAGCCCAGCTTAATGGAGACGGTTGCGAATGGTCCTCGCCGATACCCCAGGAGCAACAGTGTCCCTAATTTGCTGGGAAGTGGCGGTGCGGTCCCCTACGACACTGCGTAGGATCCTACGGTCATGGCGTGCATCCGTGCGTCGCTGCGGTCCGGTCCCAGGTCGAAGGGCACGTGCACCTTCCGCCGACCACTGGCGACAACATCGATGTACTGTGGAGACCTCACGCCCCACGTGTTGAGCAATTCGGCGGTACGTCCACCCGGCCTCCCGCATGCCCACTATACGCCCTCGCTCAAAGTCCGTCAACTGCACATACGGTTCACGTCCACGCTGTCGCGGCATGCTACCAGTGTTAAAGACTGCGATGGAGCTCCGTATGCCACGGCAAACTGGCTGACACTGACGGCGGCGGTGCACAAATGCTGCGCAGCTAGCGCCATTCGACGGCCAACACCGCGGTTCCTGGTGTGTCCGCTGTGCCGTGCGTGTGATCATTGCTTGTACAGCCCTCTCGCAGTGTCCGGAGCAAGTATGGTGGGTCTGACACACCAGTGTCAATGTGTTCTTTTTTCCATTTCCAGG
This sequence comes from Schistocerca cancellata, assembly GCF_023864275.1. Lineage (NCBI taxonomy): Eukaryota > Metazoa > Arthropoda > Insecta > Orthoptera > Acrididae > Schistocerca > Schistocerca cancellata. Next base: position 41,633,995 of record NC_064632.1, on the reverse strand, counting down.
AGTGTATTACGAAGCGTCGACGTCCAATACCTTGTCGCTTACCAGTGGCTGCACCGTACTTTAATTACTTCCCATAGATGATCACGACAGTAAGCGTCGCTGTAGTCGTACCGCCACCATAGAAATCTACCCTTTCACGTGTTCCAGTGGATTTCCCTATTTGCTGCCATTACCGTCGCTAGAATGTTTCCCATTCGTCACTGCACCATTTTCACACTTTTCTTACGGTGTCACGTGTCCGGAATGGCACCAGATGGTATTCATTCCCGCGGTGGGTATTGGTCATAATTTTTTTGCTCATACAACGAACCAGAATTACCGGGATATTTGATCAACAGTAGTTTACGATACTAAGCCTGTATAACGACATTTGCGATTCTATTGTGTTTTCAGTATATGACATACTTACTTGGGAAGCAAGCGTAACGACTGCAATGTCCTGAGGATGACACTAGGTGCCGAAACCGGTAGCCAGTGGGAAAAATAAGTAAACTGCGACTGTAGACACAAACATAAACTTTTTCAGCTACGTTTTAACTAAAATTGCAAGTCTGAAGTACAAGAGACGAACCTATGGGATTGGTTTATTTTATGGACAAAGTCATTTAAATTTCAGACTTTTCCCAAGTTTTTCTGTAACATCGTGGAACATTACTTTTATTTTTCGTTTTAAAAATGTTAATTATTCTATAGATTCCATTTGTTTCATTTGAACATAAATGGCATGTATTTCACACTTTACAATATTTTGCTTAAGAAATTTCTCAGAATATTTTATTACCTACTAGCTGTTTTAGGCCTTGCGTTGCTGCCGGTCAGTCTGGTTAAATGAAAATGAACATCTATATACGTTTTAATCACCTTCTCCCCCTCTCCGTCTCTGTCATCTCCTCCTCCCCTCTATTTGTCTATCTTCTCCTCCTTCTTCCTCTCTCCTCTTCCCCTTTTCTCTGCCCATCCTCTCCTGAACCTCTCTCCTCATCTCCTTCTGCCTCTTCTCTCTACATCTCCTCCCGCCTCTTCCCTGTCTGCCTCCTCCTGTCCCATTTTCCCCCTCTCTATCAATCAACTCCTCCCCGTTTTATATGTCCATCTTGTCTCTCTCTCTCTCTCTCTCTCGCTTCTCATCCTACCCCCTTTCTCTGTCCATCTCCTATTCTCTCCTCCCTCTGACATTGAGCCTTGTTTATTGTTATTGCAAATCCAGATTATGTAGTAGCTGATAACTGATAAATACAACTATATAAATTTCCTGCTTGCAAACATTATATATATATATATATATATATATATGTGTGTGTGTGTGTGTGTGTGTGTGTGTGTGTGTATGTGTGTGTGTGTGCGCGCGCATACATTTATTACAGTAACGTGTAACAATGTGAAGTAAGTTAGTCAAGTACTTCTTGAAAATTTTTGATAATAATGTTTCCCGTTTCAATATTACGTATATATTTGTATATTAAAATATAGAACCTGTGTCCGTCCGAACGTTCATCAGAGTACTGTTTAAAAATCTGAACTAAATCGATCAAAAACTTTTCATGGTTTTGGTAAAAACGTTTCCCCTTTATTTGCAATATTTATTTATATATTACAGATATCAAAAAAATAAATGTAAAAAATACATACGAATTCGCATGCAATGTTGCGTTAAAATTATGAAGCACTCGGTGAAGGGCTTTCGAAGATTTAAAAATGTGAACAAACGAACATTTACATTTCTATATAGATTTCCCGTATAATTATTATGTATGTATTTATATACCACACGGCACTCCGATAGGTATACAAAAGCACACAAGTACTCGAATGCAATGCTGTGTCAAAATTTCAAGGGATTCGGTGAAGAACTTGTGGAGATATAAGATGCAGAACAAACGAAGATTTACTTGTGAACATGTGAGACAGAACACGCTACGGCGCGTACACGCATGCGGTGAGACACATGGAAATCATTTTCAACATATACTGTAACTGTGGTTGCATGGTACAGAACTTATTAGACCGCAGTCTCTGTAACAATGTGTGATTGAATAAATGGTCTCTAGCATGGAAACGATGCATTTACGGACAAAAGTTCATTAGACCTTTTTTGTTCCGTATCCCCTCATCGATCAATCCGAAGACTTGTACACGATGGTAAAAATCATCCTGCATACAAACTAATAAACAATAAATAAAAATTAAATACATGTAACATATATATTTAGATAGCATATAGTTCTCTCGTAAGTACTGTATATAAAACACGCGCGTATTAGAATGCAACGTTATCTCAAAATTTCAAGGGAATCAATTAAATGCATGTGGAGACACAAGATTTTGAACAAACGAACATTTACAGTTTTGTTTATATAAGTTAAACCAAGAACTGTGATAAGTTTTCGAAAGCAAAATCAGTTGTAATAAATAAAACATCATATGAAAGAAAATATAATTTTTTTAATATTTTGACGATGTGTAAAACAGTGTAATTTTTACAAAACACTATTTCAAAATTACGTGCAATAATATAATATTATTTTATTTTTGTAAGTTGTGCCAGTCTCAGGAGACATGTTTTCTTTGTAACTGTTCACTCATGTATGCAAAAAATTATGTGCAGAAGTTAATTTGGCCAGTTCTACAACAATCTAGAACTCGTGCAGTAATATGTCGCTCCGTCATATGCGCCCAAAGACGTCTTTGTTATAGACTTGAGTGGTAAAGTCCTTGTCTATACGCGAAGTTGTATGTTAGTTTTTGTGCTGTGTACAGATGTGTGCCAAGTACGACTTATTGATGTTGAAAACACTAATTTGTATTGAAAATGCCTTCGGAGTATTTTACGAACTTGTTAACTGGTGACAGTGAACAGAATGAAATCTGTGTATGCTCGATGTAAGACTCTTTTTATCGATGTGCAGAAAACTGATACACAAATTTCATTTTTTTGGCATATCTGGATAGGAAATAAAAGAAAATGTGATGAAAATGAAAACAAGTACCTTCACTAACACTCAATAAAGCTGGACCTTTATATCATCCCCTAGACAAAAGAAGTTTGCAGCCACAAATCCATTCACGAAATAAGATGAGTATTAAAATTTTTGCTCGCTTCATCAACCATTTTAGAGCTGTTTTTAACATAGTTGTTTCCCGTACTCTGCAACTGCGCATTTGCATAGCTGTATGATTAGCTGAAAAATGCAGTTAATTATCAGCAAATTTCTTAACATTCTGTTAATTGGACATAGGGTGCAGCAGCGTTAGATCGGTCACTGTATGTGATCATCTGTACCGTGCGGCGACAAAAAAGATCGTAGAATAACGTCGCGTGTGCATAAATTTATCTGTGTTTCTTGTAACATTCACCAAGGAAGTCTACTTTCACATGTTTTGTTCTTCAAATTAGGGCTCCAAATGGCAACGCCGCATCAAGTTGAAGCTGTTATGCAGCTGATAAAGTTTTACCTTCATCAACAGGGTGGGATAAACGTACGATCTGACCATAGGAGTGAAATTTTCCTATGGAAAAAGAATACTGTATTATTCTCATTTTCGTTGCTTTCTCATTCTTATACTTCATCATGTATGATTTCCTGAAGTGGCTTGCAGTGCAAAAATCACTTTCTGGACATCACAGTAACGCCTGACAGTAGGTTAACGTTTAAAATGCAACAAACTCTTGTGAATACTTTTCGTAGCATGCAATTCTGAAGATATCATTTTCTACGAACTGGTAAATAATCACTCAGGTTTTCTTTGGAATAGGTATATTTGGGAAACTATACGGAAATCTCGAGTTCAATGGTTTTTACAGAATCTGGAATTTCCAGATTTATACGCGCAAGTCTGAATTCACTGTTACTGATACTGGCATATGTAATTTCGTATATTTTCACATTTTAGTTTTGTTGTGTTCTGCAAGACCTCTATAGCAACTTTATATATTCGCGATGAGTACTTTTGGCCCGAACAAGGCTTATTAAAACTACGTATTGCGTCAGGTTGAAAACCATATGGAGTTGATTGAAAACGGAATCCTTATTAGCATCATTTTGTTGTCTGTCGGTCTGTTCGACTGGTTAGAACTCTTTCTCTCAGGGTAGACGTATCAAGTAAAATATATGTCACATACTAAGATCTACAGCCTCTTGGCGGTGTTAATTATTTAGGCTTCTAAGTCAATGCAGTCAAAAGACACGACCATTTATGTCGCATATTTTGATGCCCGCAAACTCATTCATCGAAACCTATCAAGTACATCCTATTGACCTAGAATCATGAGATTCGGCAAGAAACAAGGTTTAACAGTACAAGTAAAGGAAAAATCCGAAACTTAATTCATAATTGTATCACATGAAATACAATTTTTTGTCGTTTGTTATCCGAGTCTTTGTCAGTCTATCTACTAAGTACACAAAAAATTTAAAGTTAAAACCTAAAATTATTCTCGAAAATCTTGATATTCCCAGGACCGATATCTTGCCAGAATGTCTCTTGCCAGATTCGTTATCAATAACAGGTAAAAAACGTAGAGATTCTCGATTATTGGGATGGATGAACTAACTACATGCACAATTAAGTTTGTGCTGAACCCTAAGAATGAGTGTTCTACTCGTACTTGCTCAATTTTTTCTTGCTCTTCTGCTATGTCAAAAAAATATTATGCCTCACAGTGCAATTTAAACAGCCATTCGAAGGAACTGATAACTTGACATCAGGTCTGCGTCGGAAGCTTTCTTACTGTAAACTCCTATTTGTTGCAGGGATTAGTCATAAATATTCAGATTATTTAACTATAACATAAGTGCAAAAAATGATTTGTTGGAATAGCTTCTGTGTGCTTAGCGAAGGAAGGTTGTTTTTAAATGTATGTGCGATTCGGGTGACATACTATAACAAAATTTCTAATACTTTGAATGGGACAAAATCCATGAGTGATGCTATTACTCAGATTAGATACAGTTGTGAGCTTTATAAATTCACTACAAATATGGGGTCATTTATGACAATTAATCTTTCACATGGTGGTTATTCAAGAATATGAAGAAACAAACGTAATTAAAAATGGGATTCTTGGAAAGAAAAACTTTTGTATGATATACGGCTGTTGAACTGTGAGGCTATTTTTCCTTGTGTATCAAACCAAATCAGAAGTTCATCATCTCTTGCCGGCTAGAGTGGCCGTGCGGTTCTAGGCGCTACAGTCTGGAACCGAGCGACCGCTACCGTCGCAGGTTCGAATCCTGCCTCGGGCATGGATGTTTGTGATGTCCTTAGGTTAGTTAGGTTTAATTAGTTCTACGTTCTAGGTGACTGATGACCTCAGAAGTTAAGTCGCATAGTGCTCAGAGCCATTTGAACCTTTTGAACTATCGTCTCTTAAATACACTTTGAAAAATAAGTGCAGCATAAAACATGAAGTGCGTCTGTAATCAGTGTATATTGTAGCAGAAAGACAAAAATTTTAGTGCTATGTATTAGCACGTTGTTTCCGTAATAAGATACTGGATGTTTAGTTCTGATGATTTCACATAGTCGAAAAAGGTTAACTGTAAGGTATCTACCAAACGCGATCATGACATTTCTCAACAACGGAGTAACGAATAATATGAAATATGATGCAAGGATTTTCTACATCACTACTGGAAGCTGCCTCACAGATTGCACATTAAAGGATTGAGACCTACATGGTCTCAATACAAATATGGGAAAGGTAACGTTAACTGTATTTTGTAGATGTAAAGGTAATGACCCAGACTTTTCAATGGCTAATACAAAAATAGAATGTGATCCCCGAATTAAATACCACGCCACGTGTAACAGATAATTTTTTGCATGGACAAGAGATTAAAAGCTACCCTGAGAGCGTCAGATGTATCCCCGAAAGATAATCTCGTTGTTCTTTGATACTCTGACAATATCAAAATGGAACGCAGACAAATATTCATGAAGTGTAATATCGTCAATATTGCTGTATGTCTCAGAGACTTGGACGCTGGAAGTTTCCACCCGAACATGTTACTGGCTTTACTAATGTGACAACAAAGAGGAAAATTGCGATCAAAAAAATAAATAAATAAAATGCTTATAACAGTTTATTTATAAATATAATAGCTGCCACGAATATCGCTCTCTGAAAAAGTTGCCAGGCTCTGTACTTTAGTCGTTTCCATCGGAACGCGCGTAGTGGAGCTGTGAAATAGCTTCTATACAATCGGCGAAACATTGCCACTTCTGAAACCGAAGGAAATGAAACAGATTTTTGTGTGGGAGGTCATGAGTACAATCTTTTAATGTGGATTCACGTTTTGAGTCATCAGTCTTCTGACCGACTAATACCGTCTTGGGTCAACTTCTTCATCTCAGAATATCACTTGAACCCTAGTTCGTCAGTAATTTGTTGGATCTATTTCAAACTCTGTCTTCTCTTACAGGTTTTAGCTTCCACAAACACCTCTGGTACCGTGGAAGTTATTGCCTGTCTTAACACATGTCCTACTGTCCCTTTTTCTTGTCAATATTTTCCATGTGTTCCTTTCTTCGCCGATTTTGCGAAGAACGTTCTCATCTCTCATCTTTGTCAGTCCACCACATATCAAACGCTTCAATTCTCCTTTTTGCCTGTGTTCCCAGTGTCCATGATTCACTACCTTGCAATGTTGTGGTCGTAAAAAACATACGTGGACAGAAATCGCGAGACGAATCGCCTCTTCGTTAGGCTGATCTGCAAAGCTTTAATGTGTGCTACATAGAATAACAGCAAAGGAGACGCAGTGCTACCAGCATATTGTCAACTCACGTGTGTGCCAAGCTGACCTTACGGAAATATACTGACATGTCGACTGGACCAACGTTATGAAATGGTTCAAATGGCTCTGAGAACTATGGGACATAACATCTGAGGTCATCAGTCCCCTAGAACTTAGAACTACTTAAACCTAACTAACCTAAGGACATCACACATATCCATGCCCGAGGCAGGATTCGAACCTGCAACCGTAGCGGTCGCGCGGTTCCAGACTGAAGCGCCTAGAACCGCTCGGCCACACTGGCCGGCCAAAGTTAGGAGTGAACACTTCTACCACAGCACGTGAAAGGAAAATAGCCAACTACAAGTATCACAGGCGATAACAACAACTTTCTTCTCGATGCGCTTTTTGTTTTTTTAATGACACGATGTAGACCTCGTAAACGAACTGTCAACTGCTTTGCAATTTTACTTTCTCTACGACTTTTTGTGCTCTTCACGACACACACATTCTTTTCTACATCTCTGTCATCGTAGATTCAGTGCACAAATACAACAATAAGACTCAGTTCGGACACATTACTCAGACATTTCTGACACGTTGAAATGAAATGGTGCTTACATTAAATGGAATTCCGTGAATTAGGTGACGGGACAAAGACTGTCGACAGTTGCTAGCGCTGCGAGTTTCTTTAACAGTCGTTCTCATATGCCAAACATAACATTACGTTCTCATATGCCAAACACAAAATTTCCTTCTAATATGCCTAACGTAAAATATCGTTTCCATACTCCAAACATAAAGTTTTCCTGTACACCCTAATCGTCAAGCGTTTAACTCAAATCAAAAACGCTAACCAGCTCAAAATAAGCTTGAATGAAGGTTAGGACACGTCTAAGACCCACAGCTTCCAGGGTAACTACGACTGTTTAGTGTGGTAGGTCGCTAGTGGTGATACTGTATTTCTGCAATGATATTTTGTGTAATCTGATGCAAATGTTATCTCACTGTGTATGTCTTTGGAAACGAAATTCTTCAAATTCTGTGACACAGATTTATGTTTGGAACGGGTCCACAATGAGCAAAACATAATTTTTCTTTTCCTTTTTATTCCCCAGACATGTTTCGCTGAAGTTTAAGCATATCGGTGGATTTTTAACATGTTACATAATACAGTAAAAATACTTTTTACTGCTTGTACACACTGTGCATACTGTTTTGAAAACAGTATTTACATATTTGGAAAACAGACCAAATTTGTATATGGACATTGTTACTACATGACGTGAGCTTCCTGGATTTTATGTTATTCAATGCAGTTACTTTGTTTCACAGTTTTTCATCTGCAACCATATAGAACTTAATGTAGAACAGTAATTACTTCGAAAATTTTACAACTGGGCAGGTCATGGTTGTGCCTACCATTAGTATGTGTATTTGTGTGTGTGTGTGTGTGTGTGTGTGTGTGTGTGTGTATAGGTGCATCAGTGTGTTTTATCTGTTTAATTATTAAGACTTTCAAACTTCTTTTCTTTTCTTTTTTTTCTGTGTCTTAGAATTTTTATCGCTTCAGTCCGATAAATTACCGATGAAACCTCGCCCTGTCAAATTTGAATCCAATCTGAACACCATTCTGCAAGTGAATGTGTTCCCATATGTCCAGTGAAATTGTACCAGAGATGAAATGCGCTAATCTTAGAACATTAGTAAAAGCGTTCACTTTGAGTTGTGAATCGTGATTTTAAGTAGCAACGCCTGTGCCATTGCGGCGCTCTGCGTGGAGAGTGAACGGGTTGTAAATTAGTTGTACTTATGAAAACAAATTCGTAATTAAGTTATTTGCTCAAGAAACAAAGATTGTTTAACCCGTCATCCTTCACACATCCCCAGAACCTGCATAGACATAACTCTTTAAACACGAAAACTGTGGTTCAGAAAATTGCAAGAAAAACGCTGGATACATTCCTGAACTTTAATACCGTACTGGAAACTGTCGCTAACAGTTCCTATCAATTTTTGTAACTGTTCAAAACTCACCCACAATCTAACGCAGTTTTCTCAGTCACAAACTTGTTAAGATGGCTTTCAACAAGAGTTTATCATCGCGGGTGCGTTCTGTATGTATCGGCTCCACAGAAAGCCCAGACTGCCGTCGTCTTAAGTCATTACAGTTCTCTCTCTCTTAATATTCAAGTTACAGGAAATGTCTGTATGACCCTGCGGCCAAAGTTCGCAATAAATAAGGTACAAGAAATAATATTTCTCGATTTTCCAGAGAGCGCAACGCTCTTTTGCAATGGTCTGTAGTATGTTATCGTTGGTTGCGTGCTGTCCTGCAGCGTACCTTTACGTAATATTAAATGTTCTCACATTTCCAACAAAATTCATAGTTTCAGAATCAAATATAAAATTAAAAATGTTGGAAAAAGGGCTCACAGAAAAGTGGATAGCTTAGTAAAGTGAAGATTTCATTGTGCTTGTCATCTCCGCTAGATTTAATACATACGTTTGATGTAGCAACCAAAATATTAATTTAATTGTAAGACAAATGTATTTAGCTGTATCTGATGGAAATTTACTTTATAGATATCTAATATGTAATAACCTACTGGTCGTCATGGATCAATGTTGGAACAGTAGTTCTGACTGTACCCAAACAAGAATAAACCTTCAAGTTACAGGGTGCATTGATTGTCAGTTTTAGTAATAGTGAGTCTAATTTATACACGTATTAGGGATACAGATTTTGTAATTTCTAAAATGAGAGTGGCATTCTTAAGCCCGCTCCTTTCATATTATTGACATAGTCTCAACTGCAAGTGTTGAAAATGAAGTGTCAACCATTGTAGCAATACCACATTGAACCAAAATCGGTATTTTATAGAAACAGTCAATGAGAATCATACGATAGCGTGTTAGAGTCCATACTAACTCATACAACTTGTATAAAGTAAAACTCAGATCACAGATTTGTGTTAGAAATGTAATGTGTAAAGTCATCGAAAACATATTTCAGATGCACCTTGTAAACATTAGAAGTGAAACACATAATATTAGATGGGGAGTTGAAACTTGACAGTCGGGCGCCAATATAAAATGATTTTTTTCATAATAAAATAATATGAATATTTATATATGTGTTTGGAGAGAGAGAGATTGATTTTTGATTGAGATTTTTACTTTCAGTCGTAACTGGTGCCCGAATTTTGGTTGCTGCCTCCTTGAATGATCAAGTTTAAAATAAGACTCTGTTAATGGCTTGGCCGTATTGCGGATAGCTTTAAGCCCAAGTTTTTGTAGCTTTTCATACCTAAGGAACCACTGTTGTAAGTAAATAAGATCAAACAGCAATCTGCTTTTCGTGAGAAAAGGAGATTGCTTGGCACACAAACTTCCTTCAAACTACACGTCCAGCTACATCAAAATTGGTCAGTGGAGTTCAGCACCATACTATTGTACAAGAACATAATCCAATTACTGTAATTAAGAAATTATGAGAGATTGTTACGTATTGAATGAAAACTATAGAGAATGCATTTCTTTTCCTGTATTTTAGTGAACGTTGAACACTTACAATTCTTTCGATTGATAGACGGCGACGACAATAAAGTTCACCTCCTTTTCCAAAAACAAGATATTTCTGTTCTTCACTTCCAGAAAATTTGTATACATAAATGTTTGGCAAGTCTTACACATACTTTGCTCAGTTTTATCACTACATAGAAATTTTCATTACATGTAACAGTACGTTCTGAGCGACGGCCTAACAACACGTCCTTTTTCCACAAGATACGTATTAACAGTTCTCCTTTTTTTAAATAAATCAATTGTCTTTTTTTTTAGAGTCCATACTCAAAGATTCACAACTATTATCGTTGCGGGGATTGCGCGCTAAAGAGTTTCTTGCTGTCCAGCTGACGCTTCACTGCACTTTAAGTACTTATTGAATCACATTTACATTTACGGTATTTACATAATTACTGAGCTTCTCAGAATAAAATCAGGCAAAATTAGTTAAAAAAAAGGGCAGTGAGGCGCACATAACATGACAGCCTGTCATGTTCATACCTTGTATATCTATAGGGCATTTTACGATTCATGTTACACAGTTAGAGGGGTTGTAGAGGGGACATAGTAGGTCAAATTCTACAGAGGAATTAGTGTCCGTGAACGTCATCCAACGACGCCACAGAGCGTCCAAGTTACAGGCGCCGGCTCCTGTAAATGTGTGTGTATAGTACTCAGGGTGATTCCGTGATGTTGTTAGAAACTTCCAGTGATGATGAAAAAGGGTAAATGTATCAATTTGAGGTAAAGGTCTCTGTACCGGAAACGAATGGAAAGTTATGGGCGAAAACGGTTCTGATACCTCTACATGTACCGGTACTGTCGCTGCTAGATTTTAGTGTAAAAAATTTTCAGAGGTGATAGTATGGACGAAAACAAAAAAGAAAAAGAAATGTATGGTAAACGTGGGCTCTAAACCGCATACCTTGAGTGTTATGAGCTCTTGTTCAATAGAAGAGATGTGCTTCACACTAGCGAAGATAAAAAAGTGCTCATAGCTCCTCAGGTATGCAGTTTAATCAACCTTGAAATTTTGTAACATCATCGCGGAGTCAGCCTGTACATACATGCGTTTACAGGTGCCGGCACCTCCATACATCAAAAAAAGATTTGCTTCACCTCGGTTCCCAGAGTTCCGGAACCTGTACGGAAAATTGGAATAGAGATGAACAAAAACATCATTTCCGCCCTTTTTATTGCTCATGAAAACCACACATTGCATGTTGTACCACCATACAGCGAGACATTCAGAGGTGGTGGTCCAGACTGTTGTACACAGCGGTACCACTAATACCCAGTAGCCCCTACTCTTGCATTGATGCATGCCTGTATTCGTCGTGGCATATTATCCACAAGTTCATCAAGGCACTGTTGGTCCAGATTGTCCCACTCCTCAACGGCGATTCGGCGGACATCCCACAGAGTGGTTGGTGGGTCAAGTCGTTCATAAAAAGGCCTTCACAATCTATCCCAGGCCTGTTCGATAGCGTTTATTCTGGAGAATATGCTGGCCACTCTAGTCGAGCGACACTCATTGGTGAAGAGAACGTGATGACAATCCTGAGAGGTCCATTCGGCATGCCGTTGGGCCGCCATCTGTACCGCACTGCATGGTGTCGTGGTTGCAAGGATGGACCTCGCTATGGATGTCGGGAGTGAAGTTGCTCATCATGCAGACTATTGCGCACACTGAATGGTAACACGACGTCCTATGGCTGTACGAAAAGCATTATTCAACACGGTTGCGTTGCTGTAAGGGTTCCTCCGAGTCGTAATCCGTAGGTAGCGGTCATCCACTGCAGTAGTAGCCCTTGGGCAGAAACCAAAGAATTTCGCAAAGACTGATGAGCTTCTTTTATTTGTGATTTTTTAGTAATGACAAAATTAAATTTTGTGTGTAAGTAAGAAACAGAGTTCTCATTCGTGCGCCATCTGCCTCTGTCATAGTCTTATTTGAACCGACTTTATCCTAGCCGGACAGCATCGGCTGTAACATTTTTCTTTCGAAAAACTGTGAAGTACGGCGTTCTTCACTTGGCACAGCCAGTGAGTTAAACTATTGGCCTCACGTTAGAGTCGGAATGAGATCTTTGTCATATTAGACTAGAGCAAGCCCTACAGAGCAGATAGCATTTGCCTACAGCTGTTAGGGAGATTACTGTGAAACTAATTCAGGCTTTCCACAGTATGCGGAACAAAAAGTAGGGTACAGGAATACTGCATGTATGTATAAGGGTCGTTCAAAAAGCAACGTGCCGAAGGCATAATTACAGGAACCAGTACTTGTATGTTATAAAAATTGACCCTGGTTGTTGGGACACTTGTCCCACTGTAACACAAGGCGGTGAATAGCTGTCTCACAAAATTCCTGGGGCTCCAGTGTTAACCAGTTCCGCACATACAACTGGACGTCGTCGTCCGAAGCGAATCGTTTGCCCATCAGAGCCTTTTTAAGGGGACCAAAAATGGTGTAATCACTGGGAGAGAGGTCCGGACAGTATGGAGGGTAGCCGACAACCTTCCATTTGAATTTAATGATTGGGTATTGCGAGCCTCAACAACTTGTTGCACTAGTTACGTAGGTGACAGGTCATTCCTTCATTTCTCTGTATTTTTTTGGAGTCTGTCTGGCACTTCGCGCAGAGAGAGTATAAAAAAATGGTGTTTTCACCGTATGGGACCACCGGGTGAATTCTTAAGAGGAGCGGGCCAGGTGGGAAGCAAAGGTCTGTCTGACTTTGCCTGACATACAGTGGGCATGCACTAGAAGCTCTGTCCCACTGCTAATGACTGGCCGGCACCTGGACAACTTGGTTTGTACTTTGGTTCTAGCGCAGACCTGAGCCAGACTCCGAGACTGAGGCCAAGCGACCTGATCGCCAGCTTCCAGATTTACTCAACACCAACCTTGGGATTTGCATACAACGCCATCTGTGTACGGTAATATACTGGCATCTCCAGCACATGGGGAACTTTGTCGAGTTGCTCCTGCGCCCTCAGTAGCGTATTCAACCTCGTAGTGGCAGCAGCTGCAGATCTATCTTTGCGAGCGCCACCATATATGTATCTTATAGAAGGCGTTCATTGTCTCGAGAAATATGACCTTTTTTCGTTTCTTTCTCTTCCCTGAAGGTGTGGAGCGCGTTGGTTTTCCAGGGCATGCTAAATACCTGTTACGGTCGTAGGTTTTAAGAAGTTTTATTTTTATCACATCTATTGCAGATTTCTTACAAGACATGCATAATTCATTTAGTACTTTTAAAGTTTTACATTATTTCGTTTGGTTGCGGTTTTAAGTTTTATGTGCTTTAAAAGTCCAGCGAATATCCTGTCCTCATTGGTGTGAGGTGTGCGTGTCTGTGGGTTTCTTGGTGGTCTTCTTCCAGTGCTCGACATATAGCCAGCTGAACTGGTGTTCAATTTGTTGTGGCGTAGCAAGACAGCCACGACACTCGGAAGTAGCCGAAATGTACGCCTACACACACGCCGGCTGGCGTGAGGTCTGAAACAGGATACTTTATGAATGCTATAAAGAAAAGTACGTAGCTCCTCGAATACTTAACTTTATTCCATCATTGTGGTACATCGCTCTTGACGATACAATTAAGAGTCTTTACATACAAGCACAGTAAGGCTAATGGCGCCTTGCTAGGTCGTAGCCATGGACTTAGCTGAAGGCTATTCTAACTGTCTCTCGGCAAATGAGAGAAAGGCTTCGTACGTGTAGTCGCTAGCAAAGTCGTCGTACAACTGGGGCGAGTGCTAGTACGTCTCTCTAGACCTGCCGTGTGGTGGCGCTCGGTCTGCAATTACTGACAGTGGCGACACGCGAGTCCGACATGTACTAATGGACCGCGGCCGATTTAAAGCTACCACCTAGCAAGTGTGGTGTCTGGCGGTGACACCACACAATTCTCTCCGCCTCCTCAGGTATGCATAGGTCCACGGTTTCACCATTGATAACTGAGTCTTTTACCGTCATGAATTCGACGGATTGGACTTGTCGGTCGCACGTCTCGGCTTGCCACTTTATGACGTTTCCTTCTCTGTCGATCTTGGCTGTTTGTATGGCGCGATTTGTCACCATCTTCTTCTTAGATTTTCGCGATGCTTCTGGATGACTGCTGGAGTCGTCCCGTTGGTTCGTCTGCGGTGTTCGATCTTGTCGCATGGGGCCTTATGTCCGTGAGGCCAACGCAACTCGCACGTGCACGGTCTGCGTTGATTCCGTCGTCGAGGCGTGCGTACGCATGTTGGTTTGCACCGATCGCGTCCCCACCCTTCGTTGGTGCCGATGGTGGGTTTCCCTAAGGAGGATGCTGGCTGCTTCCACAGTTCAGCATGCAGGGCCAAATTTCGCAGCACTGTCCTAACGGGCACGTCCGTCGTACGTCCAGCATTGATTTCTGCGGTTATTTTACGCAGTCTTGTTTGTCTGTTAGCCCTGATAACTCTACGTAAACGCCGCTGCTGTCGGTTACTAAGAGAAGGCCGTCGGCCACTGCGTTGTCCGTGTTGAGAGGTAATGCCTGAAATTTGGTATTCTAGGCACCCTCTTGAAACTGTGAATCTCAGACTATTGAATTCCCTAACTATTTCCAGAATGGAATGTCCCGTGTGTTTGGCTCCATCTACCATTCCGCGTTCAAAGTCTTTTGATTCCAGTCGTGCGGTCCATCAACACACTGTCCTTTTATACAGGGTGTTACAAAAAGGTACGGCCAAACTTTCAGGAAACATTCCTCACACACAAATAAAGAAAAGATGTTATATGGACATACGTGCGGAAACGCTTAATTTCCATGTTACAGCTCTTTTTAGTTTCGTCAGTATGTACTGTACTTCCTCGATTCACCGCAAGTTGGCCCAATTGAGGGAAGGTAATGTTGACTTCGGTGCTTGTGTTGACATGCGACTCATTGCTCTACAGTTCTAGCATCAAGCACGTCAGTACGTAGCATCAACAGGTTAGTGTTCATCACGAACGTGGTTTGGCAGTCAGTGCAATGTTTAGAAATGCGTAGTTGGCAGATGCCCATTTGATGTATGGATTAGCACGGGGCAATAGCCGGTACGTTTGTATCGAGACAGATTTCCAGAACGAAGGTGTCTCGACAGGAAGACGTTCGAAGCAATTGATCGGCGTCTTAGGGAGCACGGAACATTCCAGCCTATGACTCGCGATTGGGGAAGACCTAGAACGACGAGGACTCCTGCAATGGATGAGGCAATTCTTCGTGCAGTTGACGATAACCCTAATGTCAGCGTCAGAGAAGTTGCTGCTGTACAAGGTAACGTTGACCACGTCACTGTATGGAGAGTGCTACGGGAGAACCAGTTGATTCCGTACCATGTACAGCTTGTGCAGGCACTATCAGCAGTGGATTGGCCTCCACGGGTACACTTCTGCGAATGGTTCATCCAACAATGTGTCAATCCTCATTTCAGTGCAAATGTTCTCTTTATGGATGGGGCTTCATTCCAACGTGATCAAATTGTAAATTTTCACAATCAACATGTGTGGGCTGACGAGAATCCGCACGCAGTTGTGCAATCACGTCATCAACACAGATTTTCTGTGAACGTTTGGGCAGGCATTGTTGGTGATGTCTTGATTGGGCCCCATGTTCTTCCACCTACGCTCAATGGAGCACGTTATCATGATTTCATACGGGATACTCTACCTGTGCTGCTAGAACATGTGCCTTTACAAGTACGACACAACATGTTGCTCATGCACGATGGAGCTCCTGCACATTTCAGTCGAAGTGTTCGTACGCTTCTCAACAACAGATTCGGTGACCGATGGATTGGTAGAGGCGGACCAATTCCATGGCCTCCACGCTCTCCTGACCTCAACCCTCTTGACTTTCATTTATGGGGGCATTTGAAAGCTCTTGTCTACGCAACCCCGGTACCAAATGTAGAGACTCTTCGTGCTCGTATTGTGGACGGCTGTGATACAATACGCCATTTTCCAGGGCTGCATCAGCGCATCAGGGACTCCATGCGACGGAGGATGGATGCATGTATCCTCGCTAACGGAGGACATTTTGAACATTTCCTGTAACAAAGTGTTTGAAGTCACGCTGGTACGTTCTGTTGCTGTGTGTTCCATGATTTATGTGATTTGAAGAGAAGTAATAAAATGAGCTCTAACATGGAAAGTAAGCGTTTCCGGACAGATGCCCACATAACATATTTTCTTTATTTGTGTGTGAGGATTGTTTCCTGAAAGTTTGACCGTAGTTTTTTGTAACACCCCGTATATTGTGTACACGATACTATTGCTATCTGTGTCTGTGTGTATCGCTGTCGGATGACTTTTGTCACCTCAGTGCACACCTCAGAGGAGTGTTGCGTTTCCTAAGAAGTGATGGAAAGATCAGCTGCAGTCTACTCGAAATTATAACAGGCGAGGTTGCGTAAATCATAAATGGATATGATTATGATTACTTTCCTGTGAATTTCTACTGTGATAACAAAGCTAGTGTCATATAAGCAATAGGCTTTGGAAAACGTATGACAACTTATGCCCTTTCCAGATTTTATTTGATTGGAACAAATAATTTTTGAGAAATGTGTACCAACGTTAGCATGGAAAACAATCGATTGGGTCCCGTTAAGATGCAATGAGGGAAGTGTGCAATGAACTAGGTGGTACACAAGCAGGTCAGAATTTTACGACGTCAACTGCCGTGTATTTCGGCATATAAGGCGATTGTTGTTGTTTTGGTCTTCAGTCCTTAGACTGGTTTGATGCAGCTCTCCATGCTACTCCATCCTGTGCAAACTTCTTCATCTCCCAGTACTTACTGCAACATACATCCTTCTGAATCTGCTTAGTGTATTCATCTCTTGGTCTTCCTCTACGATTTTTACCCTCCACGCTGCCCTCCAATGCTAAATTTGTGATCCCTTGATGCCTCAGAACATGACCTACCAACCGGTCCCTTTTTTGTCAAGTTGTGCCACAAACTCCTCCCCAATTCTATTCAATACCTCCTCATTAGTTATGTGATCTACCCATCTAATCTTCAGCATATAAGGCGATAGCTGATGCATAAAAAAAGGCACCCAAAATCGGGGTCGTCTTATACGACAGGAAAAAAAAACAGATTAAAAATTATATAAATTAAAACCATCATGAATAAAATAAAATAAATCAGTCACTAGTGCATTTAAGAGGCTGCAAAATCCTCACAGTCATCATCTAAGGAAAGCAGCTTCTCAAGCCCATCCTCACTTACTTTGTTGAGAAACTCGTCATATGGCTCCCATTCCGCACCTTGTGAACTGATTTCCACTTAGTCATCAGTATCACATAACAAACCGTCCTCCGTGACATTCACAGCATTGGAAATCCCACACTTCTTGAAAAATATGACCACTGTTACCACTTTCATTTTTTCTGTGATTTGATGACGAAATCACACAAAACAAGCCATGCAGCTCGCGTAGATCCACCTATCGTATACGACTTTTCGGCACACATCATCCAATTGTTCGATTGTTCACACATGTGGTCTTTGCATGTTTTATTCAGAGAGGCGTCTAAAGGTTCAATCATCGAAGTCAAACCACCCGGTATCACAGCAATCTTAGAACAGTATTGCTTCGTGCTATGTGATTTCTGGCATCTCAGTTATGTGACTACGAAACATATCCCACACGAACAAACCTGGATGATTTCGAAGAGCACCTCGTAGCCTCTACCACGCGTTTTCCATCCACTATTTTACACCTTTCTCGTACGTCCATCCCTTTTCGTGAAAATGTTCGAAATCGCCTGGTGTAAACTTTATTTTAGGAATGATTATCCGCTTGAAAATGACCATTATTTTTAAGTACGTTCCATCTGCCACGCACATTAATAATGATGTAAACCTGCTCTTTCTTCGTGGCCTGTACTTCTAACTTAACAGTTTTTACGCCTTTTGTTTCCACAGTTCTTTTGTTTATCATATCGAAGCTCGTCGGTGTTTCATCGATATTTACAACGTGAGACAGCGGAAAGTTGGGTTTTGGACTCATATGAAAAACAAATCTATGAAAACTCGTAACTTTATGGTCAAGCTCTTTCAGGAAATTTCTGCGCAATTTTTGTTTACTTCCGTATTACTAGATTTTTCTGTTCATGAAACTATTGCACCAACCTTCTGTTGCTTTGAATTCTTTGCCGTGCTCTGGATTAGATCGTGTCCACTTCAGTGCATAAATGCAACACATAATAATAAATGCAAAACATAATAATTCTGCTTCTGTTCTTGTACCCATTCTGCGACGCATATTTTCTAAATCTGGCCGGCAAGCTATTCCTCTCCTCATAGAACACTTTTACATTGACTTTTTTCAATAGTATCTTCATTCTTTCGCCAATCTCATACAATCTTCTCTGTTACATCGAAAATCCTTGCTGCGCTACTGTTGTTCAGTTCTTTACTCTGTTTTATGACTTTTAACTTTAATCTTGTTTCGTATTTCCTGCTGTTTGTTCGTTCCATCATCAGACACACACTTTGCAAATTGTACGCCGATTAACTTACAGTATAAACTGTGTGAACACACAAAACAACCTGCAGATGAGTTCGCTATTCGGCACGTGCTTCTACAGACAAAATTGTAACAATGCTGGAAACTTTTGCTTTATGACGTGTGCAACCGTACTACTTGTTTAAAACGAGTTGGCGTAGTGGTTAGCACACTAGACTCGCATTTGGGCGGACGATGGTTCAGACCCGCGTCAGGCCATCCTGATTTGGGTTTTCCGTGATTTCTCTAAATCTCTTCAGGCAAATGCCGGGATGGTTCCTTTGAAAGGACATGGCCGATTTCTTTCCCATACTTCCGTAATACGAGCTTGTGCTCCCTTTCGTCGACGGGACGTTAAACGCTAATCTCCTCCTCCTTCACCAATTGTTTAGTAGTACTGAGCGGGTATGTCCACAAAACTGAAGAGCCATTTCGCCGCTTTTATAAATACTCAAGGTCATTACCCTAATCAGAGTGCTTATTATTATCCAGATGTTCTAAACTAAATTTACACGCCGTTGATAGTTTGAGGACGTCTAATAGGATGGGAATTGTGGCGCTGTTCTCTCTTGGCTCGATGGTGATGGGTGTTGTTGTGGAGTGGCAAGAGAGCCAACCCACTATGAGAGGAAGCCGAAAGGCACGCGTTTTAGCTCACGCAGGCTGGCGTGAGGTCTGCAAGTCAAGGAAATGAGACTAGCAAAAAACGTACGTAGCTGCTGGAATACTTAACTTTAATCCATAAATGGTGAACGTCGCTCTTGATGGTACATGTTTTACAGCATCAATAGTAACTGGTAATGGCGCCTTGCTAGGTCGTAGCAAATGACGTAGCTGAAGGCTATGCTAACTATCGTCTCGGCAAATGATAGCGTATTTTGTCAGTGAACCATCGCTAGCAAAGTCGGCTGTACAACTGGGGCGAGTGCTAGGAAGTCTCTCTAGACCTGCCGTGTGGCGGCGCTCGGTCTGCAATCACTGATAGTGGCGACACGCGGGTCCGACGTATACTAATGGACCGCGGCCTATTTAAAGGCTACCACCTAGCAAGTGTGGTGTCTGGTGGTGACACCACAGGTGTCCCAGTCGTGATGACGTGGAACGGCGTCCGTCGATCATGACAACGCCAATCTGTACTATTAAAAAAAAATTCCTCACGTGGTTTGGTTACTTTCAGATACTGTATCTCGAAAATGACATCACTGTCTCGATGGAGCAGCACGCCGGAGTGTGTGCGCCGCCCTTGCCTGTAATGAAAGCTGTTGTGTTCGTTGTCTGTCGATCTTCTTCACTCATAAATGTAGCGACTGCACCACTCGATAACGCGATGCCTCCATTGACCTGAAATAACCAAAAGTCCCTTGCGTGTTTGCGACAGACCCTTCAAAAAAAAAATGGTTCAAATGGCTCTGAGCACTATGGGACTTAACAGCTGAGGTCATCAGTCCCCTAGAACTTAGAACTACTTAAACCTAACTAACCTAAGGACATCACACACATCCATGCCCGAGGCAGGATTCGAACCTGCGACCGTAGCGGTCGCGCGGTTCCAGACTGTATCGCCTATAACCGCTCGGCCACACCAGCCGGCGGCAGACCCTTCAGTTTACGCGAACTTGCTGACTACAGTTCTTAAACCTGGTTTGAGAATGGTTATTCAGCGTTGTGTCTTGACTCATGATTCCATCACCCAAGCCGAGGCCACACTATGAATTTTGCGAGGATATTAAGTTGTTAATTACTATTCCGTCGTCAAGGCGTCGCTACGTCGCGTATTCAACAACTGCCCGACGTAACTCCAGAGATAACGTACCCTTCAGCAATGTTGAGAATGCGTGGTAACTTTGGTGTAAAGTTATTGCTGTTCATATTTAAATTATCACTAATTCACTTGGCACTTTTATGTTGTCAGAATAATCAGTTAATTTCACGAATACACTTTGAATGTCCGTGAAATGATGTAGGTGACACGGAGAATTAAAGTTGAATTAAGGTTTCTTCTTCTTCGTAATTATTGTCTGTCCCTACGCTGAGCACACACACCGATATGTCATTTAGGGAATTACGTCCGTTAACATCAACAATGCTGACTTGACGATGACTTCTGACAATATGGCGAAATTGTAATCTCTTCGTGATTGCGTTTAGTTGTTGCCTACTCAAGTCTAATAATCGAGTTTATGTCGGTGATCAGTCTCTTTCTGTGTCCTCTGATGTTCGTGACTATTAAGTACCACGAAGGTTAAGTCCCATCACAAATCAATAATCACGCGATTCACTTCTCTGTTACATACATCAAAATCCTGTTATTTGTCTAGCGGTAAAGATGATCCTACTTTAGTCCGACTTCTCACTAATATTTCCAGGCTATATCGTAAAACTTTAAACTTCAAGTCAGTTTTAAAACAATCTAGCAGCGCTTAACATGCGTACTACTATTGCAGAGTACAAGAGAGAAGTGAAGTTAACATCTGCATTGCCGAGTTACACTGTAGTCACAGCGAACTTACAGCTCGATGCGGCTACAACTCTCTTCTAGGATAAATGTTATCTTTGGTCGTTTTATAGTCTGGGCTTAAACCGTCGTAAACAATAATTTTTGAATTCTTTCTTTAAAGTTTCTGTTTTGTATCACATGGTATTCTTTCATTCAGCTCTTTCTTTATGATAATTGTGTGTGTGTGTGTGTGTGTTGGGGTTTATGGGCGCTCAATCTTTATGATAATAATTAGTATTTATATAACATCCCTGTTAGTCAAACTGACAAGAGTGTAAATCTTGTTGTCAGTAGCTGCCGTCGCTGTCAGGATAACTAATTTTGCTATTTCTTTTCCAACAAAAGGGTGGTGATCATTATGGGTTCTATATTTGGGTTGTTACAGCATACGGTAAAACAACAAATCTTTGACGAAAATTTATACCTCTTCTTATCTGCAGGTCATTTTATCCATCGATATACACTACTGGCCATTAAAATTGCTACACCAGCAAGAAATGCAAAGGGTAAACGGGTATTAATTGGACAAATATATTATACTAGAACTGACATGTGCTTACATTTTCACGCAATTTGGCTGCATAGATCCTGAGAAATCAGTACGCGGAACAACCACCTCTGGCCGTAATAACGGCCTTGATACACCTGGGCATTGAGTCAAACAGAGCTTGAATGGCGTGTACAGGTACAGCTGCCAAAGCAGCTTCAACACGATACCACAGTTCATCAAGAGTAGTGACTGGCGTATTGTGACGAGCCAGTTGCTCGGCCACCATTGACCAGACGTTTTCAATTGGTGAGAGATCTGGAGAATGTGCTGGCCAGGGCAGCAGTCGAACAATTTCTGTATCCAGAAAGGCCCGTACAGGACCTGCAACATGCGGTCGTGCATTATCCTGCTGAAATGTAGGGTTTCGCAGGGATCGAATGAAGGGTAGAGCCACGGGTCGTAACATATCTGAAATGCAACGTCCACTGTTCGAAGTGCCGTCAATGCGAACGAGAGGTGACCGAGACGTGTAACCAATGGCACCCCATACCATCACGCCGGGTGATAGGTCAGTATGGCGATGACGAATACACGCTTCCAATGTGCGTTCACCGCGATGTCACCAAACACGGATGCGTCCATCATGATGCTGTAAACAGAACCTGGATTCATCAGAAAAAAATGATGTTTTGCACATTCGTGCACCCAGGTTCGTCGTTGAGCACACCACCGCAGGCGCTCCTGTCTGTGATGCAGCGTCAAGGGTAACTGCAGCCACGGTCTCCGAGCTGCTGCAAACGTCGTCGAACCGCTGGTGCAGATGGTTGTTGTCTTGCAAACGTCCCCATCTGTTGACTCAGGGATCGAGACGTGGCTGCACGATCCGTTACAGCCATGCGGATAAGATGCCTGTCATCTCGACTACTATTGATACGAGGATGTCGGGATCCAGCACGGCGTTCCGTATTACCCTCCTGAACGCACCGATTCCATATTCTGCAAACAGTCGTTGGATCTCGACCAACGCGAGCAGCAATGTCGCGATACGATAAACCGCAATCGCGATAGGCGACAATTCGACCTTTATCAAAGTCGGAAACGTGATGGTACGCATTTCTCCTCCTTACACGAGGCATCACAACAACGTTTCACCAGGCAACGCCGGTCAACTGCTGTTTGAGAAATCGGTTGGAAACTTCCCTCATGTCAGCACGTTGTAGGTGTCGCCACCAGCGCCAACCTTGTGTGAATGCTCTGAAAAGCTAATCATTTGCATATCACAGCATCTTCTTCCTGTCGGTTAAATTTCGCGTCTGTAGCACGTCATCTTCGTGGTGTAGAAATTGTAATGGCCAGTAGTGTATACGGTAAACGCGTGCCGACTTTGGGACAGAGAGGGAGGGAGGGAGGAAGGGGCTCAGGAGGAAGAGGGAGGAGAAAGAAGGAGAGACAGAAACCTTTTCTGTATTTTTCAAGGGAAATTGCTGCCACGGCAAGTGGTCAAAGACGCAGCACTTGCAGGTGGAGCAGCGAGGCGCCGGTGCTGGTTGGAGGATAGCGAGACGAGTTCTTGAGCGCGGCGGGCTAAGACGGCGCGGCGGTAAGGCACCGAGGCTTCGGTTGGCCTGGGGCGGTCCGCTTCGCCCGACCGCCGCCGCCGCCCCCGCCGCCCCCGCCGCCTCCTCTGCACAGGTGCGGCCGCGCGCCGCCGCCGGCCAAGTAGTACACACTAGACTGCTTCCCTCCTCTGCGTTGCAAATTAATTTTCCACGCCAGTGCATCCATCCAAGTCTCGGCAGCGCCGGCCTCCTCCGATCCGCGGCGGAAAACGAAGAACGGGTCGGCTGCGGCTGCGGCTGCGGCAGGGAGAAAGATACCGCTCGGGCCCCGGGGCGCCGCGCTGGGGCTCCGTGTGTAGCTCGCAGAACGGCTACAAAAAGCGAAGAAGTTAGCGGTCCGCCTCGGCGAAAGCAGGCTTCCTTCCTCGCATAACAATCGTGGGAGAACGGCGGCTCCACACCTGCGCGAGTTGAGGAACCCAACTGCTTCGTATCTCTACTCCACCCGAAGATATACTCCATTCCTTAATGCCCCGCTCTCGCGTTTACAGACCAAAAGTAGTGTTAACAAGTTGTTTTAAGGAAATATTTCCTGGCACTTTAGTCTCCTAACTTCCCCGATCTTTCTTGCAATTGAAATACACTGCCACTTTATAGGTGAAGCCTCTCGGGAAATCTGCGAACTTTTTTATCACTGAATAGCAATAGGGTTACCTTGATCACCACATTTAAAAATTCATTTTACATACCATTAAGTGCTCCGGGATAGCCCCATCATCTGACCCGTTGCACGAAACATATAATACAGGGCGGACATCAGTTGGGTCAAATGGCTCTGAGCACTATGGGATTTAACAACTGAGGTCATCAGTCCCCTAGAATACTTTTTTTTTAAAAATCTTTATTTCCAAAATCTTAATAATTATACATAATTGTATAATTATACCTTATATGATACCTTATACACTCCTGGAAATGGAAAAAACAACACATTGACACCGGTGTGTCAGACCCACCATACTTGCTCCGGACACTGCGAGAGGGCTGTACAAGCAATGATCACACGCACGGCACAGCGGACACACCAGGAACCGCGGTGTTGGCCGTCGAATGGCGCTAGCTGCGCAGCATTTGTGCACCGCCGCCGTCAGTGTCAGCCAGTTTGCCGTGGCATACGGAGCTCCATCGCAGTCTTTAACACTGGTAGCATGCCGCGACAGCGTGGACGTGAACCGTATGTGCAGTTGACGGACTTTGAGCGAGGGCGTATAGTGGGCATGCGGGAGGCCGGGTGGACGTACCGCCGAATTGCTCAACACGTGGGGCGTGAGGTCTCCACAGTACATCGATGTTGTCGCCAGTGGTCGGCGGAAGGTGCACGTGCCCGTCGACCTGGGACCGGACCGCAGCGACGCACGGATGCACGCCAAGACCGTAGGATCCTACGCAGTGCCGTAGGGGACCGCACCGCCACTTCCCAGCAAATTAGGGACACTGTTGCTCCTGGGGTATCGGCGAGGACCATTCGCAACCGTCTCCATGAAACTGGGCTACGGTCCCGCACACCGTTAGGCCGTCTTCCGCTCACGCCCCAACATCGTGCAGCCCGCCTCCAGTGGTGTCGCGACAGGCGTGAATGGAGGGACGAATGGAGACGTGTCGTCTTCAGCGATGAGAGTCGCTTCTGCCTTGGTGCCAATGATGGTCGTATGCGTGTTTGGCGCCGTGCAGGTGAGCGCCACAATCAGGACTGCATACGACCGAGGCACACAGGGCCAACACCCGGCATCATGGTGTGGGGAGCGATCTCCTACACTGGCCGTACACCACTGGTGATCGTCGAGGGGACACTGAATAGTGCACGGTACATCCAAACCGTCATCGAACCCATCGATCTACCATTCCTAGACCGGCAAGGGAACTTGCTGTTCCAACAGGACAATGCACGTCCGCATGTATCCCGTGCCACCCAACGTGCTCTAGAAGGTGTAAGTCAACTACCCTGGCCAGCAAGATCTCCGGATCTGTCCCCCATTGAGCATGTTTGGGCCTGGATGAAGCGTCGTCTCACGCGGTCTGCACGTCCAGCACGAACGCTGGTCCAACTGAGGCGCCAGGTGGAAATGGCATGGCAAGCCGTTCCACAGGACTACATCCAGCATCTCTACGATCGTCTCCATGGGAGAATAGCAGCCTGCATTGCTGCGAAAGGTGGATATACACTGTACTAGTGCCGGCATTGTGCATGCTCTGTTGCCTGTGTCTATGTGCCTGTGGTTCTGTCAGTGTGATCATGTGATGTATCTGACCCCAGGAATGTGTCAATAAAGTTTCCCCTTCCTGGGACAATGAATTCACGGTGTTCTTATTTCAATTTCCAGGAGTGTATGTTTAGTGGGTCCAGATAATGATAACAATTGCAGCTAAATCCTAAGTTATATTTAAGTAACTAATTAGTAAAGTAAGCTGCAGGATAATTGCAATGGCCAAAACTAGTTGATTTTAATTTTATAGGGATTACTTAATAAAACCTAACTATTAACTAGTTGCTACTGCCTTACACCATGTTCGCGGGTCACTTGCCTGGAGCTTGCACTAGGGTTCGTGTAATATTCTGTAGAATTCGGTCCTCCAGATCAGGTGTACGCAGAGTCTGTCGCCCCCCTGCGCGTTCGTCTGTATGAAAGTACCCATGAGAACATAAACGGCCGAAAAGGGCTTGAAATGTTTGCGTGATGTATGTGGTTGATGTCTGTGGAAGTACGTTTACCAGGTTTGGTGTAGCCATGCTGCCTCTCGACCGTTTCCATTACTTGATCGTTCTCAAACACCATCTCGGCTTGTTACCGACGTGAATACCGGACCATTGTGCTGCTTACAATGTGCTGCGTCAATCGCACAGCCTGCAAAAAACAGGGAACACTCGGCACGTGCTCAGAGGATCTGTTATTCATCAGCGCATCTGCCGTGGAAATAATGCATTTCCGAACACGCTTATAGGACCTTCTTTCCTCCATTTCCAGTCAGGAATCCGTCACTGCAGTTTGTCGGTTTTGTTAACGTTCTCCCTGTATATTACTAGATATTTAAAGACAAAGTACTTTGGACAAAAATATGGAATAACCACGAGAAATGCATCCTTGAACGTAAATGCAGATGTTGTCCATGCCTGCAGGTAACGCTGTTGAATTTGACCACGAACGGCACTACCCTCAACAGTGTGAAGTGTTTGGCCAAGGATTGTGTGACCATTTTGGCTGATCAAGTCCATCCAATGGTACATGGAAGATTTACACCGCACACACGGAAGGCGGCAAAAAATAATCCGCTTAGTCACCATAACGCGGACGAAAGCGTGTATTGAGTAATCGTGACAGAAGGTCATCGAAGTTGACCGTGACGAAAAATAAGAGGACGACAGCTGCAAAAGTTACTACAAAGCTGATTGTCGCGCTCGTGAACCCTGTAAGCACCAAAACAACCCCGCGTCCGGCCATCCTGATATAGGTTTTCCGTGATTTCCCTAAATCGCTCCAGGCAAATGCCTGAAAGGGCACGGCCGACTTCCTTCCCCGTCCTCCCCCAATCCGAGGAGACCGATGACCTCGCTGTTTTGTCTCTTCCCCCAAACAATCCAATCCACCAAAACAAATGAAGGGAGCTGCACAACCAGAGAATTGCAGATCGAGCTGGAATTCCAAAAGCACACATCAGTGTGTAACCTCCCCCTCACTTATCGACCTTAATGACAGTGAAAAATTAAACCGCATGTGCCTAATTGGGAAAAGCAATCGTCACCGAAGCTAATCTGTCGGTAAAGAGGGAGGAAAGGGTTACATCTAAATGAAAGGAAAAATGCAAATGAAATTGGTGGAACTTAATTTTGAGAAAAGGGTAAAATTAATAAAGAAAGTAAATGTGCGCTCATCATGTTAACAATTAATTGGCGCTAATTAGATATTTAAGATTTGGGGAAAATTACGATCGACAGTCCTCGGGACAACTACTATAATAACTGAAAAAGAAAGGTTATTGCACAAATAATTAGCATTAAAAGCGTGGCAACTGAAGGTTGACACATGTTGTGTGAAAACTGAAAGTTTGTCAGAAGTAATAAATTTCGCTACACTCTGACTTAATTTAGCAAAAGAATTAATTAAAACCGGAAAATTGAAAGTTAATTTAGAGACTGAAGTTAACAGTCAGCTTTCTTTCCGAAGCACATCGAAATTCAGTAAAATACGGTTAGTCTTGGACTACCTCAACAATCATTTCAAAAGCTATTTGAATCTACGCAATTTAGAAATAAGAGATTTAACTTTGAACTTGAATTAAATTATTCTGAACAATTAACGATAGTAAAATTTAGTATGTACCAAGCTGAGCTGCAGTCACAGGTAAGCTAAAATATGGTAACAAAACTCGCACTCTTGATTTGTGCTTGTGTAATCTAAATATTGTAGCCAGCTATGAATACTTTAACCGAATTTTGAAATTAAAGCAGCGAAATGGAATGATATTCCTTTAATGCTGGCGTTTGAATTTCAACGACACTCGTGTTCATTCCGGAAAAGGAATGGACCCTGCTTGGTAATGCAATTGGGACAATGAGCAACAAAGGTTCATGCTAAGTTGCTGTAATTTTGTGAATGGAACAATTTTAAAAGCTGAGGTCTGCCATACAGTTCTAAAACTTTACGTGCTTCCAGTCTTCCTTGTTGGTTGATTGAAGGTTTGAAGCCGTCGATCGAGGAGGTGGCGACAGTCACTCATTGTCGGCCGTCGCTGTTGCAGAAGCTGGATGTTGGCACGCCTTCTTCTCGACACGGTCACCAGACGAAACGGGCTCTTGATGTGCGCCAGCTAATGCTTCCCGTCCGCGACACCGTGTCAGAAACTGTCATAGCCAGTCGAGCGCAATTACATGCTGCCAAACCCCGAAAGCGCGGCAATCCGCGGGAGCTTCACACAACGCACCTGCTCAGCCGCTCCAGTCAGACTCCCCCTCTGCCCGCGCTCCACGCTACCAAAGATCCTAAACACTTTGGTTCTCCACACGACCTATCGATGTATTCGTTCGATAGCATAGTTTTCCCTAGGCCAGACCCAGCATATAAAAACAAATACAGTAATATTCACAAAACAAACCAACATGAATGCATAAATATATATATATATATATATATATATATATATATATATATATATATATATATATACAGTAAAACAATTACAATATATAAAGACACAGAAATGTCATATCTTCAGGTAACAAAATAAGGAAAAAAATTTATAGTGCAGCAGATGGAAATGATATGCATTTCCGGCGTTACAAGTGATGCCAATGTACATAACAGAAAAACGTGGCGCCGAAACCGTAAAACCTGGATCACGGAGAAATCGATGAAATTCATTTGTTCGGATGAATCTTGTTTCACACGGCTCCCAACTTTTGCCTGAATTCACGTCCAAAGAGAGTAACATTGCGGGGCTTCAGTGATGATCTGTGCAGCCATATCTTGATATTCCATCGGTCGCATGTTTACTCTGCAAGGTCGCACTACTGCCAGGAATAATATGACCATTTTGGCTGATCAGATCCATCCTATGGTTCATATCTGCTCCCCAGTGATGATGCTGTGTTCCAAATGACAAAGTCCCTTTCCGCACAGCTTTCATCGTCCAGGACTGAGTCTATGAGCTCGAGGATGAATTGTCACATCCCTCCCGGCCACAGTCACCAGACCGCAATATTGCTGTGCCTTTGTGGTCTGCTTCGGAGAGGAGGATGCTTAATAGCTATTCATGCCCATCGACGTTACCTGAACGTACCACTTGAAACGTCCCCTTAGAATAACTTATACCAGACTGTGCTTAACCTGGCACACAATAATTTTAGCGCAACGCAATCTGACTATCAAAAATCCCTGCAAAAGAATGGCCCTGACTAATTTTAACCTATACCTTTCACAAATCACTTACCTCACAAAATCTTCGTTACTGGAACTACTGCAATACAGCGAGCGCCACTACTGCCAGCTAAATAAAAGATTCAAACTACTGAAGGTACTAACTACTGATAGGGATAGTTAGCAAATGAAAGATATTAATAGTGAACAAACACTGTATTTACCTTAATATCATCAAAAGTCATAATATATATATCAGTTCATGACGAATTACAAAACTCCGCCATCTCTCTCCTCACATCCACCACTGCTGGCGGCTCACCTCTAACAGCGCAACGCTACGCGCTGTTCACATCCAGCTATAGCAGTTCATGACAACAATGGCAGGCAACAATGCAAACTAGCCACAGACTGCACACAGCACAGCCAGTGATTTTCATACAGAGCGCTACGTGGCATTACCCATATAAAAATCTAAACAGCCTACTTACATAAAGAAAACATAAACAGCCTACTTACATAAAGAAAACATAAACAGCCTACTTACATAGCCCCCATGCTCCCCACAAAAAATTTTACAAATTTTTTTGGCCAGTGGCCAATAATGATTTGATAAAATTTTTCATAATTACACTAACAAAGATATCCAATGCACACACTTATTGATACAATGTTGGTCAAAAGCTAAAATTTTCTCACAGTCCATAAAGACAGTACTGATCATTCATCATAATAGTAATTACAGTTTTTTTTCACAAAGTCTCATTAGTAAAAAAAAATGGCACACAGAAGTAGTGGATTTCCATGCAGTCTTGAAGAAGTAGTGTTGTCCTTCCGACGGAAAGACAGTGCTGACTCTTGACATGCTGACAGGTAATGGGCCACAATGGAGCAAACCCACAGCAGAGTCATTCGACGTTTTGAAGAAGATTGGTAGGTAGGTCATCACAGAGTAGACCCACTGTAGTCCTGGTAGAGATTGTGGTATTGGTGGGCCACCAGAGGTGCAGACCCACTGTAGTCCTTGTAGAGATTGTGGACAGGCCCACTGTAGTCCTTGTAGAGATGGCCAGCAGCCATCTGCTGCGACTGTGCAGGTGCACAATCACCATCGAAGAGTCTTGCAGAGAAGATAGCAAGTCCATAAACCACCACTTGTGCACGCACAAAGTTTTTGGGAATTGTCCTTAGAACCAGCAATGCTGTTATCCAGTCCCTTGCTGAATTAGTAACACACGTGCAAACACTAACAGTCCCTACTTCTCACATATTGTCCATATACTATGACCAACAGAAATGTGTGCAGTGAGATGGAACTTACAAGTTACTTAATTTGATGAACTGCTGTCAATTACAATTTTATAACATAAGAATACAATGACAAAGGTACAAAATACATAATTAAAAACATAACAATACAGATAACATTTGTAGTACAGGCTTTACAAAAGAATAGAAATAAACATATACATCAGTGTTACAGGAATGATGACATGAGTACAAAAATAAAAGATCAGAATCACTTTTGAAACGTCAACTTCACACATGAGCATTAAAACAACACAGAATAAATAATGTCTAAGCATCTTTACAAAGAAAATAACAGAGTATTAGAAAAATTCTACAACATAGCTCTCATCAGCACATAAACACATCAACACATAAAGACAGGAAAAACACAAATACACAAGGGTACACAAACATATAGAGGGATGACACAAAAGGAAAGGACAGGGTTTGTTTTACTGCAGTATTTTGCATGGAGATCTCCCTTCGTTCATCATTATTCCCAAAAGTCCTATTTATACCTCCTTCCTGTATTCTATTCATATTTCTTTCAAACTAATTATTTCTGATTGTACAATACTCATTGGGGCCCAAATCTTTTTCATATAACTTCCCAATGCATTCTTTACCTATTCTCCATAGTTAGTTTTTTATATAGTCTACCCCCTCTTAAGCTAACTTAAATCTACTGAGCTCAGATATATATACCAAGGGACGAGGCAATGCAGCATCACATAACACAGTTAATATAAACAGCAATGAAAAAAAAACGCAGATTTGCGAAGCAAGCAGCATTAAGAAATTAGCAAAAGTCAAATTCAATAACACTATGCCTGGCAAACAGCAGCAACTTATACCTAGACATGACATAGCTCAAGCAGAAAAAATATTACAGTAAAAACAACAATGCAGACAAGGGAAATGTCTATTCACATCTTAATGTCTATGTAATTAAAGTGGTGCACCATAACAACTTATTGTAAAAAAAAATATTACCATGTACTTGAAAAGAAAATTATGTGTTACTGTTACTAGTTCCTTCTTATTGTTCTTTCCTTTCCAAGTGCTCCTTTTTTAAAGAATGTGGATCATAAAATAATTATTTAATAGATCTGTTGACAGAAAGAGTTCACATTAGCAAATGCATCTAAGTTTATTTTATAAAACTAATGCTGCAACACAGCTGGAAACCAGATATTAAATGAAATAAGCAACTATGAAAAGCAAAGCATAAAAATATCATTCAATAGTCATGTGGCATTTCGTAAGTCAGTAGCACTCAACTCTCGGAGAAAGACACTTGTCATAATCAGGTGTACAGATGTACGAATATTTCCCATCAATTCATAAACATTTCAATAATTAGCACAAAGTGCGAGTAATCATATGTTTTTAAGTAACGAGGGTGTCGCATTAGCGATGAAAGGCACACCCTAATGGCTTGTTCTCCAGGTGTTTGACACAGCTGTGTGCCCACAACGCATTACAAAAATCATATGTTTTCAAGTAACGAGGGTGTCGCATTAGCGATGAAAGGCACACCCTAATGGCTTGTTCTCCAGGTTTTTTGACACAGCTGTGTCCCGACGACGCACGTGCAGGTGGTCAATTAACTTTCTTACGGAAATATTTACGACAGCAGTTTCCGCTACAGTGACAGTCTTCACAGGTCAAGAATTTGCGTTACAAATCTGTAGAAACAAAATCTTATGAATATAACAGTGTTCAAAAAATTTTCGCCGGCATTGTGATACATTCACGCATTTACACACATTTCATAACTCTTAAAGTACGATTCTCGGTTTCCAACATCCTTTTTCAAAAGTCAAGAGTCCCTAACTTCTATTCATTACACCTTACCTTATTCGTCGACACTTTTTCCATTTTTCATCATGACAGATACATAGCATAATCAAATAACTCATATAGCATCAGCCTATTAATCATAAACATACCTCAGCAGCATAATACACATCATCGTCGTAATAGTAACATCATAACACCTCAGTCAAATCTCAAAAACGTCGTAGCTTTCAGCAATAATTTCAGAATCTAAAAAAATTCTCTGCTCATGTCAAA
This sequence comes from Schistocerca cancellata, assembly GCF_023864275.1. Taxonomy (NCBI): domain Eukaryota; kingdom Metazoa; phylum Arthropoda; class Insecta; order Orthoptera; family Acrididae; genus Schistocerca; species Schistocerca cancellata. Next base: position 41,601,338 of record NC_064632.1, on the reverse strand, counting down.
AGTGTCATCTACCTCAAACGTTCTTTAAAAATCATGATCCCATACCAAATACATCATTCAAAGCTCTCATAGTATCACAATGGTTCCAAAAAAATATGAACAGTGCAAAAAGTACAGACAAAATACAATTTCTTAAGTGTGAAGTTACCCAACTGTGTAATTGCGTAAACATCTGTCACTGACGTAGTACAAAAAATGTTTATCTCTCAGTTAAATGATCAGATAGCTGTGTAATTTATGTGTTACAGAAATATGGTACCGATGTGTTAAATTGTATAAGCAAATACCATATTAGCTAGGGCTCCTTGTGCTTGCCAAACACATGGTACACAAAGTAAGCGTGTACCCCCCTGAGGATTATTGTAATTATACCCTCAGGTGTTACAGCTTACAGCAATGGAATGAAATGTATCACGAAAAACTTTCTTTGTAATTCAAAAATCTCTAAAAATAAATGTTTTAAGTACAAAATTAATCACTCAAATACGTGTCCTGTAGCGCTAAATGTGCGTCTTGCTGTAAGATAATCTCTGGGAAGTGTCGTTGTTATTGTCCTCCGAAAGCTAAGTTCTGCAGAAGTCAATGTACTTACCTCATGATAAACAAAGTGAAATGCTTTGCCTATAGATATCATACTTATTACGCTTATTGCCGTGATGAAGAAAGTACTGTGCTGTAACGTATTGTTGTGCTACAGAAAAGGCTGTTTCCTTGTAGCTATACCACAAAAGTCACCACTAAAACATGTCTCACTTTATAGAAGAATTCAGAAAAAACTGTGCAGATATAAAACAGATACACCGCAAAAGCAACATTGTAAATTGTCACGTATTAGCAGCGTCGTGATAAAATCGTGTAGCTGTCACATAAACTAACCACTGTGTCATCTGGCATTTCACAGAAAGCACCTCAAATCCAGAATCCACTCTCAAGCAAACCAAAATGTTGCATGAAAATTTCATTAGCAGTGCTGTATATGTTCTAAGTATGTAAGCCGTATATTCGTTACGTAATCGTGCAACTAACAAGGAGGAATGTATAAATAACAACACTGTGTCGTCTGTTCGCAATAACAATGCATTCGCAATTACTTGTCTAAGTTACCTATGTTCTTGACTGGATGGTTAGTTAGCTTTAAAACATAGTTGCATGTTAACAGTTTCTCAGTGAGACAAATTGTACAAGTAGCGTGAAGTGAAAATTGCAAAGACTAAGTTAAAAAGCAGATTATCTGTCAATAAATGGTTTTACATGAGAAATGTGGTGTAAACCTTTACTCTTCCTAGTACGCAGAGTTTCAACTTCAACGCAATTATCATGTGGTATACGTCGGATTCTGTAAGGTCCATTGTAAACTAGAAAGAATTTGTGACTCAAGTGTTTCTTCTTATGTGACAATGAATGAGCTTTAATGAGAACTTTCTGACCAATACATAATTTCTTTGCATTTGCTTTACTGTGTAGTTTTCTCCTTTTGTCTGCTGCAGATTTTATATTTTTAAGAGCCAAATCAATTATGTCTTTGTGTCGAAGTTTACGTGTATTCGGGAAAGGTACAAGCTCTCTGATTCTGTTCGGAGGTTCTACATTCTTCAGTACAAGAGTAGGTGGTAAAGCAGTGGAATCATGAGGCATTTCATTCAGCACATTTTGAAATAAGTGTAAATATCTGTCCCAATGCTGATGCTTTCTGTGACAATAAAGTCTGCAAAGCTTATTGATTTCTTTCATAATCCGTTCAGACAGGTTACAATGTGGTGAGTACAATGAAATAAAAACAGGTTTGATTTTATGGTTCCGAAGCACACGTGACCAAACAGCAGATCTGAATTGCGGTCCGTTATCTGAAATGACTTTACTAACGTGTCCAACTTCACGTAAGAAATTTTTAACAAAGGCGTTGGATACAGACCGTCCAGTGGCTTTACGTAACGGAGTGAAAGAAACAAATTTTGAAGTAATTTCAACAGCGACTAGAACGTACGCAAATCCATTAGATGTTCTGACAAGCGGTCCCAAGAGATCAACAGCAGCAAATTCTTTTAATTTAGAAGGAATGATAGGAAACAGCGGAGCACGATGGGAGACAGTAGATGGTTTCGCCTTTTGACAAAGTTTACAAATAGACAAGACTCTTCGAATTCTCTTTTCCATATTGTTAAAATAACAAGTCGTTCGAAGAATATGATAACATTTTCGTGGACCAAAATGTGCGTAGCTGAAATGAATGTACCAAATGAGCTTATTAACAAAATCGTCTGGAATGCAAAGTACCCATAGCTTGTCATCAACAGTGCAGCGTTTGAACAGTATGTTGTTTCTAACCAGGTAATAATGCCGAATCTGAGTGTGTGTCTTTTCATGCCATTTACTTTTGATGTCTTTCCAAATCGGATCTTTATCTTGTTCATGAGCAATGTCCTTTAAAGATTGGTGATGAAGTTTTCAAAGGCGACTTTCTGAATGTAAAGAATATTGAAATTTTTCTCGAGGTTGCCTTCTGTGTTACTTTTCTCAAGCCCAGCCGGTGCGCGTGACAGCGCGTCCGCAACAATGTTCTCCTTGCCGGGAATGTAGACTATTGTGAAGCGGAATTCTTGCAGAAACAATGCCCAACGTTTTAGCCTGTCATGATTTAATTTTGAAGACATAAGAAATTGTAATGTACGATGATCACTGTATACTTTTACGTGCTTACCAGAAAGAAAGAAACGGAATTTGTTAAATGCCCAAACGATAGCTAAAGCTTCTAATGCAGTAACGGAATAATTTTTTTCAGATTTTGTTAGCACTCGGCTAGCAAAAGCAATGGTTTTCTGAATGGTAGTGTCATTTTCTATGGCTTCTTGAAATAAATGGGCACCAAGACCGACTTTAGAAGAATCCGTGCTAAGGCAGAAATCTTGTGACAGATCTGGATGAGCCAGTATTGGCGCGTGTAGTAACGCTTCTTTCAAAGAATTGAATTCCAACTGTGCTTGTTCGTCCCAGTTCCAAATAGTATTTTTTCCAGTGAGAGAACAAAGTTTTGGTGTAACTAGAATTTGCATATTCAGAAAACGACGGTAAAAATTTACGAGACCTAGAAAACTGCGGACTTGTTTTTTTGTGGATGGAACTGGAATGGCTCTGATTGCTTCTAACTTTTCAGGATCCAGCTGAATGCCTTCAGAAGAAATAATATGTCCCAAAAACTTCACCTTTGACCTACCGAATTCAGACTTTTCCAAGTTAACTGTAATTCCAGATTCTGCAAAAATACGTAACAAACTGTCGAGGATGCGGTTATGTTGTTCCCATGAAGCTTCTGCTATTAGGATATCGTCCACATATAAGGTGATGTGACGTTTTAAGAACTCAGGTAATATGGAATTTAACCCGCGAATGAATGCTGCCGAAGAAATGTTCAAACCAAAAGGAAGTTTCCGAAACTGATAACAAACGCCGAAACAAAGGAAAGCTGTGTATTTTCTGCATTCTGGATGAAGTTCGATCTGATAAAAGCTGGATCTGAGATCAATGGAAGACAACACTTTTACACCATTAAAATTTTGAAGAAGTTCTTCCATCGTCTGCGGCCTGTCTGTTTCAGGAATGATGATAGTATTGATTTGTCTCGAATCTAAAACAAGCCTGATCGATCCATTTTTCTTCTCAACAACATGTAATGGGTTGTTGTATGAGCTTACTGCAGGCTCAATAATGCCCTCATTAAGCATAGATTGTATTTCTGTTCTAACACGGTCCCTATAATGCGCCGGAATTATGTATGGTCTAACACAAAATTTAGTATGCTCACGAACACGAAATTGGTATTGAAATCCCTTGATTGTTCCTGTTTTGTGAGTAAAAACTGTGGAATGTGCTTGTAAAATCTCAAAAAGGTCCTGCCTATCAGTGTCATTACAATTCTCAATTATTTGAATTTTATTCTGAATTAACTCAATTTCAAATATGCCGTCGATGTCATCCCTGTCAGTACTTGCAGAGTGATTGTTAGTGTCTAGTTCCGTAGAAAATTCCGAACTGTTATCTAACAGAAGGTAAAGCCGATTAATTTCCTCATCATGGTTTGAGAGCCAGTCTTCAAATTTCAAAGCTATTGACTTACCTTCTTTCTCTAAACTTCTTTCAGCATCGTGAAAGCTTAAAATTGCTTTGTATTCATTCAAAAAGTCTACTCCCAGTATAATTTCCGTCGACAATAATGGAACAATAAGAAAGTTCATAGAGAAGCTGTGGCTTTGACAAGAGAATTCTAAATTGGGTTGTTGGCGTACATCTACACTTTTTCCAAAGATTGCACCTTGTAATTTAATCTTACGTAATGGAAGTGTGGGGCAATCGTTCGATTTGTTGCATTTGCTAAAAGCTGTTTCACTAATTACTGAAATGGGACTGCCAGAGTCAAGTACTGCCGTAAATTTTACGTCATTTACAGTAATGTGAATCACAGGATATGCAATGTTGTTATGTTTTACGTCGTGTTCCTGGAGTAAGATGTCCCTAATGTCTTCCATTTTTACGTAATTACTAGCTACGGCAGCTGCGTCGTCAGTTTCATAAGTACGTATTGTGGCTGCCAGTGGAGTGAGTCATTGCCTATTTTCTCTTTGTTGGCGGGCGTCGTTATTGGGATTTGGAGACCTAACTTCTACAAATTCACGTTGCCCAGAGGGCCCAGCTCTGTTAGAAGAAACCCGCCAGTTCTGATGAAATTCACGTCTGTCGTTTTGTCGGTAGTTTACATAGTTTCTTTCTTGTCTGTCACGTGGTGGAGAATTTCTCCCTGAATCGTAACTGCGCGCTGGACCGTTGCGTCTAAAGTTATTCTGTCTCCCGTGAAAATAATTGTTCTGGTTGCCAAATTGTCTGTTTCTATGAGTGTCTCTGTCACATTCATTACTACGGAAATGCGATCTCTCTCTGTAACTATTACTCTGCCAGTGGTTGTCATACGGGTGGTGTCTGTTTTGATCACGATTTACGTTATAAGAATAGCCTTGTCGTGTCCAGTTATTGTTTCTGTCGTCACGGAATTGTGACGTATGTGATCTGTAGTGATTGTTTTCCTGTTTTCGCATCCTGCGACTGTCTGTGTCAATTTCTAATTCTTGTAACAGTCCCTGAAAAGCTTCAATGTCGTCTTTGCAACGTCCTGCCAAAATAATATGCCGTAAATGTTCAGGTAATTTGATTAAGCAAATGCGGATGAGTTCTGAGGGGCTGTATGGGTTTGACAGGTACTGATTCTTGTGCAACATGTCTTCAAAATATTTCACAAGACTGGAAAATTCAGATTGTTCAAAGTGTTTCATCATCATGATGCTATGTTTTACGCGGTCTTGTGTGGCTTGAGACCAATATGCTGAGAGGAAGGCATGGTAAAATTCTCCTTCACTGTGGCAATCGTGAATGACCGATCGCATTCTTACAGCTGGTTCATTCTCTAAGTAGCCACACATAAATTCTAACCTGTGCTCCAATGACCAGTTGGGAGGGAAACAATGAGAGAATTGATGGAGCCATGCTTGTGGATGAATGTCGTTGCCAGAATTCTTAAATGTTTTGAATTTACGTGTAGTAATGAACAGCTTATAGTCAAAATCATCGTGTCGGCGAGTAGCATATCGGTCATTGTTACGTCGTGTCGGCGGTTCCATCTCAGAATTCGGTGTACCTTGCCAATTTCTTTCATAATTACCGAAATGCCCTGTGTTATTATTTTGTGGCTTTTGCGTATTTCTAAGTTCCTCTTCCCGTGTTGGAGCGCGAGTGTCCTCTGAAATACGTAATTCTTGTATTACCTGTGTCAGCTGTTCTTGTACTTCCCGGATTTCTCTTTGGTGTTGCGTATTAATTTGATTCAGATTTTGTTTCAGTTTCCTAATTTGTTCGCACTCTTCTGTGTCATTAAAGACTACCGGTTTTGTGTCATTCAGATTATCATCTACCTTCGTAGATAAGTTAGTGACCTGATCCGAAAGTTCGGCTACTTTCTCTGATAATGAACTAATTTCCTCCATGTGTCTTTCTACTGTGTCCTTTAAGTTTTCCTGAGTTTTTGCAAGTTGCGTAACCGAATCGGTAGATGCAACTGAGTCCATTTTAGCTTGCAAGGTCTCATGATTTTCATGAACAATAGTTTGCAGTTCTTTTATGGCTGCTTCGTGATTCTGTAATGCATTTTCATGACGCGAAAAAATAGGTTGGAAATGCTCACAAATTTGTGTTTTTACGTCATTACAGACCTTTTGACATTTCGATTCGATGTTATGTAACTCAGTAGTTAAATCTTCACGTGTTTGTTCAAGTGTGGTGTCTAACTTCTGAAGCTTTTGCTGTGTTTGTCTCTGGTATTGTTCCATTGTGTCTAACTTTTGAAGCTTTTGCTGTGTTTGTCTCTGATTTTGTTCCATTGTGTCTAACTTTTGAAGATTTTGTCCCATTGTGTCTAACTGTTGCTGTGTTTGTCTCTGATTTTGTTCCATTTGTTGCATTAGTTGTAATAACAATGCATTAGTGTCTGGAATCTGTTCCTCTACTCTTTTCGGCAGTGCATTTGCGCCGGCAACATTCACATTTTGACAAGCTGAAAATGTGTCTTGACTTATTTGAGAAAACGGTGAGGACGCAAAACCTGAATCTACAGTATTTGCAAAATTGTGTCCTATCATTTCGGATTCCTGAGGCGAGCTGTTGCCGACCGATCGATCGATAATGCTTCCCTGTTCACTACCTGTTTGACTGTCTACGCCATTGTTTGACGCCCGCTCCATTTCCCTATGCACAGTTACCAAATTACTACTTTGAACATTAGTTAACTCATTACACAGTGGCGCTAACACATTGCTTTCGTCTTCACTGTCGTTTCTCAGTTTACTTTGGAGCCGAGTGTTACGTTTTTCACACGCCATTATTGTGACAATATTTCACACGATAACGCAGAAAAACACAATTTGAAGAGCAAAAATAAGAGAACACATTAACATAGCACTGAAAATAATATCTAGTTAATTACAAGCGCAGCTGCGAAATACTTGGTGCAAATCTACATGCATGCCAAACTGTTTTACAGTACAACAATGAAAGACTGCAACTACAAAGGAGATTCTCTCTACAATTACGTGCTAGCAATAAACAAAAGCTACACTAAATACACAAACTACAAGAAAAAATCAGAAGATTCCAGTGAGGTATCCTGGCTGGGTCGCCATATGAAACGTCCCCTTAGAATAACTTATACCAGACTGTGCTTAACCTGGCACACAATAATTTTAGCGCAACACAATCTGACTATCAAAAATCCCTGCAAAAGAATGGCCCTGACTAATTTTAACCTATACCTTTCACAAATCACTTACCTCACAAAATCTTCGTTACTGGAACTACTGCAATACAGCGAGCGCCACTACTGCCAGCTAAATAAAAGATTCAAACTACTGAAGGTACTAACTACTGATAGGGATAGTTAGCAAATGAAAGATATTAATAGTGAACAAACACTGTATTTACCTTAATATCATCAAAAGTCATAATATATATATCAGTTCATGACAAATTACAAAACTCCACCATCTCTCTCCTCACATCCACCTAACTGCGCAACGCTACGCGCTGTTCACATCCAGCTATAGCAGTTCATGACAACAATGGCAGGCAACAATGCAAACTAGCCACAGACTGCACACAGCACAGCCAGTGATTTTCATACAGAGCGCTACGTGGCATTACCCATATAAAAATCTAAACAGCCTACTTACATAAAGAAAACATAAACAGCCTACTTACATAAAGAAAACATAAACAGCCTACTTACACACTGTTTTGCAACAAGTATGTTACAAAATCCCCTCTAAAACCTTACAGGGCTTGTATTTATTCATTCCGAGATGTCTGGGAACTGTTTTGAATACTGAATATCAACAGTTTTCCTACACTACAGGGACGTTAACGTGTTTGTTTTTGGTGTTTCCAATTTTTGCCCAGCCCCCTGTATGTTACTAGCAAATAGTCAAGCTAACAAAAATGCCTGTCAAAATCAATATAAGGTACCACACTGCCTCCTATTCCGTTCTGTAACATCAGTACCCAAACTGATACAAGCAGTTCGACATGCCACCACTTTATGCCACCACAAATTTTGTCTGTCTACTTCATGTAGCATGACAACAAAAACTGAAAAAATTGAAAAAAAGGAAACTAGAAGAACCATAAGATTGTAAAAGAGGAATCAATGTAACGAGTATCATATCTGCTCGAGGTGCTTGCGTCAGTTCAGGCGTTGATGATGTTACAGAGTAGGAGGAGATAGTTCAGTGGATGTCTTATTCGGCCATATGGCTCTGCAGATGTGACCTGACAGTCGTTGGACAAACGCTTGTTGTCGTCCTGTGCGGCTGTTTATGTATTGATTTTGACTGGTACGTTTGTCAACTTTTCTGTGTTATAAATGTATGTCTTCAAATACCTTGTATTATGTTGTATGTTTGACATCACAGATCTTATGATGAAGTTAATCTGAAGCGTGTTATGAGATGTAAAATAAAAAATAAAATTGTGTCCAAGACAAGTATACTACCTTGGAATGGGAAACACTGAGCAGTCGAAGTCATGGGAAGCCACTAGACAAGAGTCAGTCGTCGGTTGCTGAGGTGAATAAGATGCGGTCCTATCCTTCCTTACAAATGGTTTCCTAACGCCCCACATTCAGTTCAGTGGATGACTTACTCGACCATATAGCTCTGCAGATATGACATTCGTTCGTCAAACGCATGTGGTTGTCCTGAGCGGCTGTTTATGTGAATGGAAACGCAGTCTTTGCGATATTGAAGGTACACAACAGATAATGCTGACCGCGAGAAGCCGATTTCTTGGTAATCTCCGATATGCAGTTACCTACAAAATGTCTGAAACTATTTTACACTTTAACATGTGATTTCAAATGGGGCTATCATCCCGGTTTTCAATAACATAAAACATTCCCCTTTGTATGAAATCTAATCCATAAGTGAATAAGCGCAATGTGAATAACTTTGCTCAGTTTTAGTTGTGGCAAGGATGTTTCTCATAGCGCAAAGGAATAATTAAAGTAAAACCAAGACAACCCTTACAACAGATGCCACATAATCTGATTTTGTCCGTTATAAATGGTTTCCTTGAAAGCCTGAGGTTGTGAAAACAATGGGTTTGTTTATAAATAACTTTCTGCTAACAGTCATGATTTTCTTTTATTTATGTTTCATACGACACGTTTCTGATGTGTGTGGTTCTACTTCGTTTTCTTGACTTTACAGCAGTATATAAAAAACGAAATTTGGAAAAGATTGTACTTATAGTTTTCTTATGGTCCATTTGTGTAGAGTTGTCTCTGAGCACCATGGGACTTAACTTCTTTGGTCATCAGTCCCCTAGAACTTAGAACTACTTAAACCTAACTAACCTAAGGACATCACACACATCCATGCCCGAGGCAGGATTCGAACCTGCGACGGTAGCGGTCGCGCGGTTCCCGACTGTAGCGCCTAGAACCGATCGGCCACTCTGGCCGGCCTATGTAAGTTATTCACGATACGTGCCGTCCACTAAAAGTTGTGAGAGATGTTTAACATGTGTGAGACTTTGCACAAATGGACCATAAGCTAACAAATTTTTCCAGATTACCCCACTATTGTTGTTGTTGTTGTAGTGGTCTTCAGTCCATAAACTGGTTTGATGCAGCACTCCATGCTACTCTACGCTGTGGAAGTACCTACTGCAACCTACATCTTTCTGAATCTGCTTAGTGTATTCATCTCTTGGTCCCCTCTAAGATTTTTACTCTCCACGTTGCCCTCCATTACTAAATTAGTGATCCCTTGATGCCTCAGAATATGTCCTACCAACCGATCCCTTCTTCTAGCCAAGTTATGCCTCAAATTTCACTTCTCCCCAATTCTATTCAATTCCTCCCCATTAGTTATGTGAGCTACCCATCTAATCTTCAGCATTCTTATGTAGCACCACATTTCGAAAGCTTCTATTCTCTTCTTGTCTAAACTATTTATCGTCCACGTTTCACTTCCAAAACGGCTACACTCAATACGCTTTCCTTGCAATTGTCAACCTACATTTTATATCCTCTCTACTTCCACCATCATCAGTTATTTTGGTCCCCAAATGGCAAAACTCATTTACTACTTTAAGCGTGTCATTTCCTAATCTAATACCCTCAACATCACCTGACTTAATTCGACTACATTCCATTATCCTCGTTTTGCTCTTGTTGATGTTCAACTTATATCCTCCCTTCAAGACACTATCCATTCCGTTAAACTGCTCTTCCAAGTCCTTTGCTGTCTCTGACAGAATTACAATGTCATCGGCGAACCTCAAAGTTTTTATTTCTTCTCCATGGATTTTAATACCTACTCCGGATTTTTCATTTGTTTCCTTCACTGCTTGCTCAATATACACATTGATTACATCGGAGAGAGGCTACAACCCTGTCTCACACCCTTCCCAACCACTGCTGCCCTTTCATGCCCCTCAACTCTTATAACTGCCATCTGGTTTCTATACAAACTGTAAATAGCCTTTCGCTCCTTATATTTTACCCCTGCCACCTTCAGAATTTGAAAGAGAGTATTCCAGTCAACATTGGCAAAAGCTTTCTCTAAGTCTACAAATGCTAGAAACTTAGGTTTGCCTTTCCTTAATCTAGCTTCTAAGATAAGCCATAGGATCAGCATTGCCTCACGTGTTCCAATATTTCTACGGAATCCAAACTGATCTTCCCCAATGTCGGCTTCTACTAGTTTTTCCATTCGTCTGTGAAGAATTCGTGTTAGTATTTTGCAGACGTGACTTATTAAACTGATAGTTCGGTACTTTTCACATCTGTCAACACCTGCTTTCTTTGGGATTGGAATTATTTTATTCTTCTTGACGTCTGAGGGTATTTCGCCTGTCTCATACTTCTTGCTCACCAAATGGTAGAGTTTTGTCAGGACTGGCTCTCCCAAGGCCGTCAGTAGTTCTAATGGAATGTTGTCTTCTCCGGGGGCCTTGTTTCAACTTAGGTCTTTCAGTGCTCTGTCAAACTCTTCACGCAGTATTGCATCTCCCATTTCATCTTCATCTACATCCTCTTCCATTTCCATAATATTGTCCTCAATTACATCGCCCTTGTATAGATCCTCCATATACTCCTTCCACCTTTCTGCTTACCCTTCTTTGCTTAGAACTGGGTTTCCATCTGAGCTTTTGATATTCATACAAGTGGTTCTCTTTTCTCCAAAGGTCTCTTTAATTTTCCTGTAGGCAGTATCTGTCTTACCCCTAGTGATATAAGCCGCTACATCCTTACATTTGTCCTCTAGCCATCCCTGCTTAGCCATTTTGCACTTCCTGTCGATCTCATTTTTGAGACGTTTGTATTCCTTTTTGCCTACTTCATTCACTGCATTTTTATATTTTCTCCTTTCATCAATTAAATTCAATATTTCTTCTGTTACCTAAGGATTTCTACTAGCCCTCGTCTTTTTACCTACTTGATCCTCTGCTGCCTTCACTACTTCATCCCTCAAAGCTACCCATTCTTCTTCTACTGTATTTCTTTCCCCCATTCCTGCCAATTGTTCCCTTACGCTCTCTCTGAAACTCAGTACAACCTCTGGTTCTTTCAGTTTATCCAGGTCCCATCTCTTTTAATTCCCACCTTTTTGCAGTTTCTTCAGTTTTAATCTACAGTTCATAGCCAACAGATTGTGGTCAGAGTCCACATCTGCCTCTGGAAATGTCTTACAATTTAAAACCTGGTTCATAAATTTCTGTCTTACCATTATATAAACTATCTGAAATCTGTCAGTATCTCCAGGCTTCTTCCATGTATACAACCCTCTTTTATGATTCTTGAACCAAGTGTTAGCTGTGATTAAGTTGTGCTGTGTGCAAAATTCTACCAGGTGGCTTCCTTTTTCATTTCTTACCCCCAATCCATATTCACCTACTACGTTTCCTTCTCTCCCTTTTCCTACTACCGAATTCCAGTCACCCATGACTATTAAATTTTCGTCTCCCTTCACTATCTGAAAAAGTTCTTTTATTTCATCATACATTTCTTCAATCTTCGTCATCTGCAGAGCTAGTTGGCATATAAACTTGTACTACTGAAGTAGGCGTGGGCTTCGTGTCTATCGTGGCCACAATAATGCTTTAACTATGGTGTTTATAGTAGCTTACCCGCACTCCTATTTTTTTATTCATTATTAAACCTACTCCTGCATTACCCCTACTTGATTTTGTATTTATAACCCCGTATTCACATGAACAGAAGTCTTGTTTCTCCTGCCACCGAACATCACTAATTCCCGCTATATCTAACTTTAACCTAATCATTTCCGTTTTTAAATTTTCTAACCTACCTGCCCGATTAAGGGATCTGACATTCCACGCTCCGATCCGTAGAACGCCAGTTTTCTTTCTCCTGATAACGACGTCCTCTTGAGTAGTCCCCGCCCGGAGATCCGAATGGGGGACTATTTTACCTCCGGAATATTTTACCCAAGAGGACGCCATCATCATTTAATCATACAGTAAAGCTGCATGTCCTCGGGAAAAATTACGGCTGTAGTTTCCCCTTGCTTTCAGCAGTTCGCAGTACCAGCACAGCAAGGCCGTTTTGGTTAGTGTTACAAGGCCAGATCAGTCAATCATCCAGACTGTTGCCCCTGCAACTACTGAAAAGGCTGCTGCCCCTCTTCAGGAACCACACGTTCGTCTGGCCTCTCAACAGATACCCGTCCGTTGTGGTTGCACCTATGGTACGGCTATCTGTATCGCTGAGACACGCAAGCCTCCCCACCAACGGCAAGGTCCATGGTTCATGGGGGGGAATAAACGGTTATACCCCACATTATTACGTCTGAACGACAACTGACGTGGTCATAGATGAAACGATCTTCCAAAGATCTCCTGAGAGGCATCACAGTCTGCACAATGCAATCTGTGATGTGTAAGGGAACAAGGGACCTGAATTGATTATTTTGTATAATAATGATAATATATTTGCATACATTGGAACATAACAGTGTTTACAGAACATGACGTTGAGGTGCACTATTGAAGCTCACATGTAAACATCGTGAAGTGTCTTATGATAATATATTTGTAGGAAACACGGAATCTCTGCCTTATAATATGGTTAATTATGTAAAACATGGTGCACTATATAGGCGAGTGGTAACGTGTATCGTTACAAATTCCAACAGCATTGAGGACAATCTTGTTGGAACGACGCTAGGTCACTGTAGTATCCACCTGCCTCTGCAGGTGAGCAGTGAGTGGTCCATGTTGCGGCCGGTCGTATAGAGAGCCGTATCATCGGCATATTGCGCCCGGTGACAGTGTGGGATGACTGCCATATCATTAACAAAAATGTTAAAGGGTATGGGACACAACACAGAGCCTAGAGGGGTACCCATGGACATGTGACGTAAGCTTGAACTTTTATCTTGCTGAGTAACCAAAAAGGTTCTATCGTGGAGGAAATTATCCACGATCTTGACATAGATGTCGGGGACAGTCCTCTGCGTCAGCATTTTTTACACAGGATTGTCCTGCCAAATCTTATCATACGCGTTTTGCAGGTCCAGGAAAACCGCTAGCGTCGACATGGTGGAGTTAAAGCTCTTGCTGACATGTTCTGTGATCTTAGAACTTGAAGTTTGACCGACACGTAGGAAGCGAATCCAGACTGTTCTGGACAGATTGTCCCAGCCACCGCCAGAGGTTGGGAAATGCAATGAAGGATCAAAGATTCTAGAACCTTTGCCATGGTATTGAGAAGGCTAACGGGTCTGTTGTTAGTAGGGACCGTAGGATCCTTCAAGGGCTTCGGGATGGCAATCAGTTTGCCTGCTTCCAATGTGCAGGAAAAAGGCCAGTTGTGAGACAGTGGTTCAGGATGCTGGTAAATAAGACCAGTGGCTTGCATGGGAGCCAGCAGAAGTGCTTAGTTAAGATGCCATTCAAACCTAGAGCCGACTGCCCACACTTCCACCAGAGGTTCTGTTGCATTTCCGTCAGGGACATAAGGTGAGAGGCAATCAGATGTGGTCTTTGCCTGAAAGCGCCAGAATATCTCGTTCATCCTAGAGTTCATCAGGCGTGAGGTACTGGATGGGAAACTGGTTCTGGACCTCAAATGCATCAGGCAGGGTTTCTATCACATGGAGGGCATCATATGTTAAGCCATCCACTGTGCAGATGGGATAATTGGCCTTCACTGTGGAGCGCCATAGGGCTTGGAGAACAGCCCATTCAGATTTATGTTGGAGGAGGAAGATGGACATCTTGTACTCCCATTGTTCTGTTTTCCAGTTGGTGAGGTGGTGGCAGAATTCATGTTGGAGACACTTCATACAATGCTTATCCCAAGGATCCGAAACCGCTTCCACCGCCTGTGGTAGCAGTTCTTCTAGTTTTTGAGTTTGCGCAATAGAGGAGGCAAGTCATCCAGTGGGGCTAAAGCCCTTGGGACAATGGGATTTTTGTGGTTAGATAATCAACAGCACTAACGAGATGGGCAGGCACTGTCAGTAAGGTCGAGATGTTGCTGAGTGGTGTTGTTGAGAATTTTTGTTGAGAATCCTGGAACATTTGTCCCAGTCGGTAATGTTCAAGGTAGAAAGGATGTCTAAAGACAGAGTGACATCGGTAAGGTGCAGGAGCATGTGGTCATGGTCAGAGGCCAGTTCATGGTGTGCTTCCAGTGCAAACTGCTCCACAATATTCTTGAAAATGGCTACATCCAGAATTTCCGGCTGGCAGTCAGAGCAAACCGGTATATGGGTGGGAGTGTGTGGGCCATAGACCGACAGCGCCAGAGGATCTTTCAGGTCAAAGAGGAGTCTGCCCTTGGGATTAGCAATGTGAGAATGCCAAGCCGGATTATTTTTGTTGAGATCTGTCCCAACAAGAGTTTGTCAAATGATGTCAAGGTACAGACGTCCACTTTAAGAAGTGGTAGGTTAGGTCTCAAATATACTGCAGCAAAAGTAATAGCACCAGTGCGGGTAGAACAGTGGCCTCTGTAGCCTCTATATGTTCTAGTCGTTGGAGAACCTCGTGATTATGGACGAGTGTCTTATGTAGGAACACTGCCGTGCCTGGCGATGGAGTTGGTCAGTGCTATAGCGAACCATTTTGTGGAGAGAAAATCGTCGGTGAGTTCCAGTTGGGTTTCTGAGATAAGAAAATGTCCATATGGTGGCTGTAGATGAAGGTGTTCAGTTCATTCTTTATATCTTTAATGCCATTATCATTATAAATGCAGATAACTAGATCCCAAGGGGGGTGATGGTTGTGCAGTAGGCAATTCACCATTATAACAAAAGCTGGCTGAGCCCGTCAACAAGGGCAATGACCTTGGTGAACCCATCCTCTGACTGACAAATCTTTTGAGCTGTTTCACGAATGACAACCCTGTTGTGGAACTGCATGAACAGGGAGATGACCTGGAAAGAAGCATCTGTCTCCACCACTGGGGGCATATCCCAAGTGGGCTGCCTAACCCTGCAGTGGGCAGGGGTGGGAACATTGGCTGGTGAAGAAGGTGCCACAGTGGAGGGCTGTGGCATTTCAACAGGTGGGCGTGAGGAGACTGCAGACAGTCTTTCAGTTTGGTAGGGGTTGGTATTCGACTCGACTGAAGACGGATGAGCAGAAGGAGACTGAGCTGCAGCAACGAATGTGATCGTAGGGGATGGAGCCAGAGGGGGTTCCTGTGCTACAGATGCGAGAGGTGCCTGAACATCAGTGGTGGGATGGTCTTCGGATTTGCCCATTAAAATGGGGAAATGGGTGCGTTCCCTCGATGGCGGGGGTGGCCAATTCGTCCTAGATTTCCTTCCTGGAGGACGGGAAGACTTCATGGCCTTGTGTTATATAGGGCAATTCTTCTAGGAAGCAAAGTGAGTTGTCAGTTCTAACATAAAAGCAACACTGCATGAAATAACCACTGAAATCAATGCAAGGCGTACGACGAACGTATCGGTTAAGACAATAAATTTGTCGTTAGTGGATGGGTCACAGCAGACAACCGACGCGAGTGCCTTTGTTAACAGCACGACATTGCTTGCAGCGCCAGTCCTGGTCTCGAGACCGTATCGGTTGGACCCTAGAAGACTCGAAAACCGTGCCCTGGTCAGTCCAGTCACGATTTCAGTTGGTAAGAACAGATGGTATGGTTCGAGTGTGGCGCAGATCCCACGAAGCCATTGACCCAAGTTGTCAACAAGGCACTCTCCAATGATGGCCCACATTGGTGTGAGCCGTGTTTGCAGGGAATGCACTAGCTCCTGTTTACGTTTGACTACTTGGAGACCACTTGCAGCCATTCTTGGACTTCATTTTCCCAAAAAACGATGTAATATTTATAGATGATAATGCTTCTCATCACCAGGCCACAACTGTTCACGATTGGTTTGAAGAACATTCTGGACAATTCAAGCTAATGATTTGGGCACCCGGATCGTCCGACATGAATCCCATCGAACGTTATGGGACATAATCGAGAGGTCAGTTCGTGCACAAAATCCTGCACGGGCAACATTTCGCAATTATGGACGGCTATAGAGGCAGCATAGCTCAATATTTCTGCAGGTGACTTCCAACGACTTGCAAAGTCCACGCCACATCGAGTTGCTGCACTGAGCACTTCTTCCAGAAGAAGGCCGCTGCAACCGTGGCCGAAACGTTGTTTTTTCTCCAGCAGTAGTTTAATACTATATAACGCGGTACCATACCGAGAAAACTTTTATGTCGACTGACTCTGGCCGCGGAAGCCTACGCAATTACATATCCCAAAATATTTGTCACCTCGATGTACGGGAGTTGGCTGGTCTTAGTTTAGCTGTAGTTCTTCCTTCGCATTTCCACTTCACGGTGACGAAGCGCATTAATGGAAACATCGGACAGGAATGCGAATGTAGCGTTCGATTGAGTTCAGTGACATATTTAAGGCTGCATTATGATGATTTGAAAATGGGTCTCGGCCCGAAACAAGTCACCGAATAAATAATGTGTAAACAATTTGCAACTTGGACTGGTTTCTCGTTCTACTGTTCAGTGACATATGCCAAAATCAATTTTATCAATTTTATTACACAGGTGCGCTATCATATATATATATATATATATATATATATATATATATATATATATATATACTCCTGGAAATTGAAATAAGAACACCGTGAATTCATTGTCCCAGGAAGGGGAAACTTTATTGACACATTCCTGGGGTCAGATACATGATCACTCTGACAGAACCACAGGCACATAGACACAGGCAACAGAGCATGCACAATGTCGGCACTAGTACAGTGTATATCCACCTTTCGCAGCAATGCAGGCTGCTATTCTCCCATGGAGACGATCCTAGAGATGCTGGATGTAGTCCTGTGGAACGGCTTGCCATGCCATTTCCACCTGGCGCCTCAGTTGGACCAGCGTTCGTGCTGGACGTGCAGACCGCGTGAGACGACGCTTCATCCAGTCCCAAACATGCTCAATGGGGGACAGATCCGGAGATCTTGCTGGCCAGGGTAGTTGACTTACACCTTCTAGAGCACGTTGGGTGGCACGGGATACATGCGGACGTGCATTGTCCTGTTGGAACAGCAAGTTCCCTTGCCGGTCTAGGAATGGTAGAACGATGGGTTCGATGACGGTTTGGATGTACCGTGCACTATTCAGTGTCCCCTCGACGATCACCAGTGGTGTACGGCCAGTGTAGGAGATCGCTCCCCACACCATGATGCCGGGTGTTGGCCCTGTGTGCCTCGGTCGTATGCAGTCCTGATTGTGGCGCTCACCTGCACGGCGCCAAACACGCATACGACCATCATTGGCACCAAGGCAGAAGCGACTCTCATCGCTGAAGACGACACGTCTCCATTCGTCCCTCCATTCACGCCTGTCGCGACACCACTGGAGGCGGGCTGCACGATGTTGGGGCGTGAGCGGAAGACGGCCTAACGGTGTGCGGGACCGTAGCCCAGCTTCATGGAGACGGTTGCGAATGGTCCTCGCCGATACCCCAGGAGCAACAGTGTCCCTAATTTGCTGGGAAGTGGCGGTGCGGTCCCCTACGGCACTGCGTAGGATCCTACGGTCTTGGCGTGCATCCGTGCGTCGCTGCGGTCCGGTCCCAGGTCGACGGGCACGTGCACCTTCCGCCGACCACTGGCGACAACATCGATGTACTGTGGAGACCTCACGCCCCACGTGTTGAGCAATTCGGCGGTACGTCCACCCGGCCTCCCGCATGCCCACTATACGCCCTCGCTCAAAGTCCGTCAACTGCACATACGGTTCACGTCCACGCTGTCGCGGCATGCTACCAGTGTTAAAGACTGCGATGGAGCTCCGTATGCCACGGCAAACTGGCTGACACTGACGGCGGCGGTGCACAAATGCTGCGCAGCTAGCGCCATTCGACGGCCAACACCGCGGTTCCTGGTGTGTCCGCTGTGCCGTGCGTGTGATCATTGCTTGTACAGCCCTCTCGCAGTGTCCGGAGCAAGTATGGTGGGTCTGACACACCGGTGTCAATGTGTTCTTTTTTCCATTTCCAGGAGTGTATATATATATCACGAGGAGGAATTCCCTTCATAATTTTAGTAATGTTTACTTCAGCTTCCGAAAAAAATATTGACTAGAGCTCCATCGGCCGATTTATCATTACTTACTTAGAACAAACATAACATGTAAAAAAAATTAATAACCACTACGCTTCGTTCTGTCCATTACAGAGAATTTATCATAACACGCAAGACATGATATCTGGAATCTATAATCGTCATATTTTGACTTTAAACTGAACCAGTACAATATGTAAGGAACAAATACCTTCCAGGCACATTAAATTAACATACTCCAAAGAATCAGGAACAGGATTACACAGAGAGGTATATAAAATAACGGTTCCTTCCGTTTCCTTTTTTGTAATTTTGGATCCCTGGCGGCGGTCCCCTTCCACTCAGTCCTCGACGAAACACCAGCATCACAGGTCGCATCTGCAAACGGGACAGTATTAGGCGCCAGCGACGCACAATGCATAACCACAAGGCGCTTCTACAAAGAGCACGAAACTAGTTTGTGAATACCAGCTAGTGTCAATATCCACAGGCGACCTCCCTGCTCATACAAGGCACCTAAAACCTTGTTATTTAATAAAATGAGCACCCTCAAAACCAGTCTGCCGTGGGTACATAATTCAGGTCCCACAAGAAAGGAAACAGTCATCCATAAGCGGCGCGTTGCAGACGAATGGACAGATTACAGGCCGGGTGGTAACGCTGGTCGATCACAGTACCTCAGTGACACTGCATCATACAGAAGCAATCTTCACGTCCAACCGGCGGGTTACACTCACGCCCAACATTCCGGTACGACACTTATTGGTCTACAATAGCCCAGTAGCCCAGTACTTAGCCATATCTGTAACTTTTCCTTTAGGAGTGGTCGGTTTCCTGACCGATTAAAGTACTCGGTAGTGAAGGGAGACAGGGATAATGTTGATGATTATAGACCTATTTCTATGCCATCGGTGTTTGCTAAAGTTATCGAGAGGGTTGTATATACAAGGTTACTGCAGCATTTAAATTCACATAATTTGCTGTCAAATGTACAGTTTGGTTTTAGAAATGGCTTAACAACTGAAAATGCTATAGTCTCTTTTCTCTGTGAGGTTTTGGACGGATTAAATAAAAGGTTGCGAACGTTAGGTGTTTTCTTTGATTTAACGAAGGCTTTTGACTGTGTTGACCACAAAATATTACTGCAGAAGTTGGAACATTATGGAGTAAGGGGAGTAGCTTACAATTGGTTCGCCTCTTACTCCAAGAACAGAAAGCAGAAGGTAATTCTCCGCAATATTGAGAGTGGTAATGATGTTCAGTCCCAATGGGGCACTGTTAAATGGGGCGTTCCCCAAGGATCGGTGCTGGGGCCACTGCTGTTTCTTATTTATATAAATGATATGCCTTCTAGTATTACAGGTGATTCAAAAATATTTCTGTTTGCTGATGACACCAGCTTGGTAGTGAAGGATCTTGTGTGTAATATTGAAACATTATCAAATAATGTAGTTCATGAAATAAGTTCGTGGCTTGTGGAAAATAATTTGATGCTAAATCACAGTAATACTCAGTTTTTACAGTTTCTAACTCACAATTCAACGAGAACTGATATTTTAATCAGACAGAATGGGCATGTTATAAGCGAGACGGAACAGTTCAAGTTCCTAGGCGTACGGATAGATAGTAAGCTGTTGTGGAAAGCCCATGTTCAGCATCTTGTTCAGAAACTAAATGCCGCTTTATTTACCATTAGAACAGTATCTGAAATAAGTGACACTTCAACACGAAAAGTAGTCTACTTCGCATATTTTCATACGCTTATGTCATATGGTATTATTTTTTGGGGTAATTCTTCTGATTCAAAAAGGGTATTTTTGGCTCAAAAACGGACTGTTCGAGCTATGTGTGGTGTAAGTTCTAGAACCTCTTGTCGACCCCTATTCAATCGTCTGGGAATTCTGACATTGCCCTCACAGTATATATTTTCTTTAGTGTCGTTTGCTGTTAGCAATATTAGCTTGTTCCCAAGAGTTAGCAGCTTTCACTCAGTTAAAGCTAGGCAGAAATCAAATCTGCATGTGGAATGCACTTCCTTGACTCTTGTGCAGAAAGGAGTGCAGTATTCTGCTGCATCCATTTTCAATAAGCTACCACAAGAACTCAAAAATCTTAGCAGTAGCCCAAACGCTTTTAAGTCTAAACTGAAGAGTTTCCTCATGGCTCACTCCTTCTATTCTGTCGAGGAGCTCCTGGAAGAGCTAAAAAATTAAGCAAATTCCAGTGTTACATTCTTGATTTTCTTTATTTAAACTAATGACGTGTCGCCTGAATATGTTTCTTATATTTCATTTTATCTGTTTCTACAATCGTGTTATAATTTCATGTATTGACTCGTTCCATGACCATGGAGACTTCTCCTTAATGTGGTCCCACGGAACAATAAATAAATAAATAAACAACACAACTCCAGCACTCCGCTGCGTCCGCCTTTCACCTCCTCCTCGCGTCACCACCAGGAAGAATATTTCTCCCGATATGTCCCGCGACCCCATGAGAAGTCGCCTCTCGGCCGGGAAGAAGCACGACCAAACTGGAAGGCTAGTAACAACCTAAACCCACAGTGCGGTACACGGCGCACTCACCTGACCAAATTGTCGACTTGGGCAGCTTTAGGAAGGCTGCAATGTCCCTGAACGATTTGTTACTCAGGTGACCATGAATTATTAGTCCACATTCGAACTCACTGAGCTATCTATCTTGAGCGACCAGTACTGCTGTTGCTGCTTCTCTACACAACAGGTACTTTCCGCTGATGGGTTCGCCCCTCGTGACATATAGCGGTGAATTCCGCTTTACGTAGGGCCTTCCATAAACTTTCGACGAGATAGTGTATTTGCTAGCGTATCCGCATCACAACTGAGGGGGAACTACACTACTGGCCATTAAAATTGCTACACCACGAAGATGACGAGCTACAGGCGCGAAATTTAACCGACAGGAAGAAGATGCTGTGATATGAAAATGATTAGATTTCAGAGCATTCACACAAGGTTGGCACCATTGGCGACACCTACAACGTGCTGACATGAGGAAAGTCTCCAACCGATTTCTCATACACTAACAGCAGTTGACCGGCGTTGCCTGGTGAAACGTTGTTGTGATGCCTCGTGTAAGGAGGAGAAATGTGTACCATCACGTTTCCGAATTTGATAAAGGTCGGATTACAGCCTATCGCGATTGTGTTTTATGGTATCGCGACATTGCCGCTCGCGTTGGTCGACATCCAATGACTGATAGTAGAATATAGAATCGGTGGGTTCAGGAGGGTAATACGGAACGCCGTGCTGGATCCCAACGGCCTCGTATCACTAGCAGTCGAGATGACAGCTACCTTATCCGCATGGCTGTAACGTATCGTGCAACCGCGTCTCGCTCCATAAGTCAACAGATGGGGACAACTGCAAGACAACAAACATCTGCACGAACAGTTCGACGACGTTTGCAGCAGCATGGACTATCAGCTCGGAGACCACGGCTGAGTTTCCCCTTGACGTTGCATCACAGACAGGAGCGCGATGGTGTACTCAACGACGAACCTTGGTGCACGAATGGAAAAACGTCATTTTTTCGGATGAATCCAGGTTCTGTTTATAGCATCATGATGGTCGCATCCGTTTTTGGCGACATCGCGGTGAACGCACATTGGAAGCGTGTATTCGTCATCGCCACACTGGCGTATCACCCGTCGTGATGGTATTGGTTGCACGTCTCGGTCACTTCTTGTTCGCACTGACGGCACTTTGAACAGTGGATGTTACATTTCAGATGTGTTTCGACCCGTGGCTCTACCCTTCATTCGATCCCTCCGAAACACTACATTTCAGCAGGATAATGCACGACCGCATGTTGCAGGTCCTGTACGGGCCTTCCTGGATACAGAAAATGTTCGACTGCTGCCCTGGTCAGTACATTCTCCAGATCTCTCACCAACTGAAAACGTCTGGTCAATGGTGGCCGAGCAACTGGCTCGTCACAATACGCCAGTCAGTACTCTTGTTGAACTGTGGTATCGTGTTGAAGCTGCATGGGCAGCTGTATCTGTACACGCCATCCAAGCTCTGTTTGGCTCAATGCCCAGGCGTATCAAGGCCGTTGTTACGGCCAGACGTGGTTGTTCTGGGTACTGATTTCTCAGAATCTATGCACCCAAACTGCGTGAAAATGTAATCACATGTCAGTTCTACGTAGTATAATTAATTTGTCCAATGAATACCTGTTTATCACTGCATTTCTTCTTGGTGTAGCAATTTTAATGGCCAGTAGTGTACGTCCGCGACATTGTCCCCACGTACGTCGGCGAGTCCACAGACGCAGCCTAACCAGTGAGCGTATTGTTTTCGAGGCGGCGCAGGTTGCAGACCAGCAGGCAACCACCGCGGTCCCGGCCGCAGAGCCACGGCGCCGCGGCACACAGAGGACGTAAACGCACAGTGCCGACCAGCGGCAGTCGCGCCCGTGCCTCTGCCTGGACCCGCCTGCGCCGGCATTTGTCAGGCCGAACAAAGCGTCCGACGCCGCGGGCAGCAGTTAATTAGTCCACACCGGAATTGTTTCAGCTGGACCGGCGCGGCGCCTCCATCGTTTTATATTACGTGCCGCACACTGCCTCCTAAGCGTGCCGCACCCCAATGAAGAGAATTATCGTTTTTCGTACATCAACCTCGTCTTTTTTTGTTTAAACCCCGCTGCGCTGTGAAATTAGAGGCGTCACAAAAAGTTTGGAATACTAATTTCCGTCTTCCAAAGCCATATAGCCCCACGAGCAATTGAATTAGACACACCTGCCTAGAAGCGCGCAGTAACGCATTACCGCACTTGTGACGGCGGCAGCACGTCGTGGGATGGACTCCGTGTGATAAGACATGGCATGGGAGAGCATTTATGACCGGAAGGCACTCACTACTATCCTCCACTCTCGTTTAGTGAACAAAATACGAGCTTCTACATCAACATACATACTCCGCAATCCACCATACGGGTACCTCGTGCCACAACTAGCATCTTCTCTCCTTTTACATCTACATGATTACTCTGCAATTCACATTTAAGTGCTTGGCAGAGGGTTCATAGAACCACAATCATACTATCTACCATTCCACTCCCGAACAGCGCGCGGGAAAAACGAACACCTAAACCTTTCTGTTCGAGCTCTGACTTCTCTTATTTTATTTTGATGATCATTCCTACCTATGTAGGTTGGGCTCAACAAAATATTTTCGCATTCGGAAGAGAAAGTTGGTGACTGAAATTTCGTAAATAGATCTCGCCGCGACGAAAAACGTCTTCAATGACTTCCATCCCAACTCGCGTATCATATCTGCCACACTCTCTCCCCTATTACGTGATAATACAAAACGAGCTGCCCTTTTTTGCACCATTTCGATGTCCTCCGTCAATCCCACCTGGTAAAGATCCCACACCGCGCAGCAATATTCTAACAGAGGACGAACGAGTGTAGTGTAAGCTGTCTCTTTAGTGGACTTGTTTCATCTTCTAAGTGTCCTGCCAATGAAACGCAACCTTTGGCTCGCCTTGCCCACAATATTATCTATGTGCTCTTTCCAACTGAAGTTGTTCGTAATTTTAACACCCAGGTACTTAGTTGAATTGACAGCCTTGAGAATTGTACTATTTATCGAGTAATCGAATTTCAACGGATTTCTTTTGGAACTCATGTGGATCACCTCACACTTCTCGTTATTTAGCGTCAACTGCCACCTGCCACACCATACAGCAATCTTTTCTAAATCGCTTTGCAACTGATACTGGACTTCGGATGACCTTACTAGACGGTAAATTACAGAATCATCTGCGAACAACCTAAGAGAACTGCTCAGATTGTCACCCAGGTCATTTATATAGATCAGGAACAGCAGAGGTCCCAGGACGCTTCCCTGGAGAACACCTGATATCACTTCAGTTTTACTCGATGATTTGCCGTCTATTACTACGAACTCCAACCTTCCTGACAGGACATCACGAATCCAGTAGCACAACTGAGACGATACCCCATAGGCCCGCAGCTTGATTCCACTCCCAAACAGAACGAGGGAAAAATGACTGCCTATATGCCTCTGTACGAGCCCAAATCTCTCTTATCTTATCTTTGTGGTCTTTCCGCGAAATATAAGTTGGCGGCAGCAAAACTGTACTGCAGTCAGCCTCAAATGCTGGTTCTCTAAATTTTCTCAGTAGCGATTCACGAAAAGAACGCCTCCTGTCCCCTAGAGACTCCCACCCGAGTTCCTGAAGCATTTCCGTAACACTCGCGTGATGATCAAACCTACTAGTAACAAATCTAGCAGCCCACATCTGAATTGCTTCTAGGCCCTCCCTCAATCCGACCTGATAGGGATCCCAAACGCTCGAGCAGTACTCAAGAATAGGTCGTATTAGTGTTTTATAAGCGGTCTCCTTTACAGATGAACCACATCTTCCCAAAATTCTACCAATGAACCGAAGACGACTATCCGCCTTCCCCACAACTGCCATTACATGCTTGTCCCACTTCATATCGCTCTGCAATGTTACGCCCAAATATTTAATCGACGTGACTGTGTCAATCGCTACACTACTAATGGAGTATTCAAACATTACGGGATTCTTTTGCCTATTCATCTGCATTAATTTACATTTATCTATATTTAGAGTTAGCTGCCATTCTTTACACCAATCACAAATCCTATCCAAGTCATCTTGTATCATCCTACAGTCACTCAACGACACCACCTTCCGTACACCACAGCATCATCAGCAAACAGCCGCACATTGCTGTCCACCCTATACAAAAGATCATTTACGTAGCTTAATGTGTATACGACCAGATTTTTGACGTTTCGGCACTTCCTAGAAGATAGAACGCAACAATTGGTTCTCAACGGGATGAAATCGACAGATGTGAAGATAATGTCAGGGGGGATTAAAAGAAGTGTTACAGGACCGTTAGTATTAACAACAAATCACAGTGTGAATCTGAGCATCACCGGTAACATTTCGGAGGTTATTCAGTGGCGCTCGTATTTTTATGTAAGGGGCTCGTGGTCTTCGTGGTCTATACATAAACTGAAGTCCCCCACCGCCTTTTTCTGTCTTTATGTGAAGTCAAATCTCAGGTATCTTGACACGGTTTTCACTAAGAGATGGACCCATCCAGGAGGTAGATTTGAGTATATAATTTACCAGGACAAAGTAGTACCTCCAAATTTTTTATGTGAAGACTCTTAAAGTTTTTTAACTAAAACAAGTCTTATTAACATTCTACATCTTTATTCTTGATGTCTACATATTTATTCTTCAGAATCGTCTACCGAGCGAGGTGGCGCAGTGGTTAGCACACTGGGCTCCCATTCAAGAGGTCGACATTTAAAATCCGCGTCCGGCCATCCTGATTCAGGTTTTCCGTGATTTCGCTAAATACACTCCTGGAAATGGAAAACAGAACACATTGACACCGGTGTGTCAGACCCACCATACTTGCTCCGGACACTGCGAGAGAGCTGTACAAGCAATGATCACACGCACGGCACAGCGGACACACCAGGAACCGCGGTGTTGGCCGTCGAATGGCGCTAGCTGCGCAGCATTTGTGCACCGCCGCCGTCAGTGTCAGCCAGTTTGCCGTGCCATACGGAGCTCCATCGCAGTCTTTAACACTGGTAGCATGCCGCGACAGCGCGGCCGTGAACCGTATGTGCAGTTGACGGACTTTGAGCGAGGGCGTATAGTGGGCATGCGGGAGGCCGGGTGGACGTACCGCCGAATTGCTCAACACGTGGGGCGTGAGGTCTCCACAGTACATCGATGATGTCGCCAGTGGTCGGCGGGAGGTGCACGTGCCCGTCGACCTGGGACCGGACCGCAGCGACGCACGGATGCACGCCAAGACCGTAGGATCCTACGCAGTGCCGTAGGGGACCGCACCGCCACTTCCCAGCAAATTAGGGACACTGTTGCTCCTGGGGTAACGGCGAGGACCATTCGCAACCGTCTCCATGAAGCTGGGCTACGGTCCCGCACACCGTTAGGCCGTCTTCCGCTCACGCCCCAACATCGTGCAGCCCGCCTCCAGTGGTGTCGCGACAGGCGTGAATGGAGGGACGAATGGAGACGTGTCGTCTTCAGCGATGAGAGTCGCTTCTTCCTTGGTGCCAATGATGGTCGTATGCGTGTTTGGCGCCGTGCAGGTGAGCGCCACAATCAGGACTGCATACGACCGAGGCACACAGGGCCAACACCCGGCATCATGGTGTGGGGAGCGATCTCCTACACTGGCCGTACACCACTGGTGATCGTCGAGGGGACACTGAATAGTGCACGGTACATCCAAACCGTCATCGAACCCATCGTTCTACCATTCCTAAACCGGCAAGGGAACTTGCTGTTCCAACAGGACAATGCACGTCCGCATGTATCCCGTGCCACCCAACGTGCTCTAGAAGGTGTAAGTCAACTACCCTGGCCAGCAAGATCTCCGGATCTGTCCCCCATTGAGCATGTTTGGGACTGGATGAAGCGTCGTCTCACGCGGTCTGCACGTCCAGCACGAACGCTGGTCCAACTGAGGCGCCAGGTGGAAATGGCATGGCAAGTCGTTCCACAGGACTACATCCAGCATCTCTACGATCGTCTCCATGGGAGAATAGCAGCCTGCATTGCTGCGAAATGTGGATATACACTGTACTAGTGCCGACATTGTGCATGCTCTGTTGCCTGTGTCTATGTGCCTGTGGTTCTGTCAGTGTGATCATGTGATGTATCTGACCCCAGGAATGTGTCAATAAAGTTTCCCCTTCCTGGGACAATGAATTCACGGTGTTCTTATTTCAATTTCCAGGAGTGTAGCTTCAGGCAAATGTCGGGATGGTTCCTTCAAAACGGTACTGCCAAGTTCCTTCCCCACCTTTCCGGTGGGACCGATGACCTCGCTGTTTTGGGCTGTCCCCCAGATCAACCAAACAACCAACATAGTGACCCCGTCGACGAACACATTTCACGCAAAGACAGACCGATTTGTTGATACCGTCACTGTAGAACTTCGTTGAGATAGCCGCAACTTCACCTCCGCTTGCATCCCTTCATCATTACCAAAGTGAAATCCTCAAAGGCGTTCTTTAAGTATTACCACTAGGCCAGACGTCCAGCTGAGTCGGTAGTAATGATGCAGTTACGGTTTACTCGCTTTGTTGCCCCTACTTACCAATGTTTCGTTGAAAATTTCTTCACAACAGCAAGACATTTTTAATATGTGTAATATTTCTAAAACGTACAACACAAAATACAGTTTTCTATGCGACACTACGGTTCCACAATTAGCTGAATTTGTACGCTTTCTTGTGTTACTACTGTTTCGGCTCGAAGGCCATTTTCAAACTCCTGAAATTACATACTAGAATAACATTACAATTAACATAATTACAGGGTTATCTAACAATGATACGAATACATAGATTTAATTGACATGAAGAACGTTCCACCTACACATAAATTTACGCAAATTACACTACGTTAAAAATAAAAATAATGAAATATAAAGAACAGATGTTAAACGATAATTCTCATAGATAGCAGTGTTCGTGAGCATGATTAACCGCGTGTTTTTCGTCAACAGTCATTTTGAGAAACCGTGAGGAATAATCAGACAACCAAATCGTTACTTTCAAACGCTCGTGGTAGCAAGATAACGCAACGTTTACGTATATATCCATACTATTACGCAGATCAACTTAAACGGAGTTGCATTGCCTGTCAAGGAGCGAAGTTATGCTCCGTCCTAGACTCAGCAACGAGCTGACGAAAAGTTGTAATGTCGTGAAAGCATTGAAAAGATATTGTGGCTAACTCGAGGTATGAAATTAAGTAACAAAGAAATTTACAATTTATGTTACAGTATTCATTAAGCAAAAAATTACCTGATGATGAAACATACATAAATTACAAATATTAAATTAAAATCTGAAGGTAAAAGAAAATAGTTATTGATAATAAATTCTGGGCAGTCATTTCAAACCAGATGACATTTTAATATAGAATGTCGTATACAATGTGTCTCAAACCTTTTGGGTGAAATTGAAATAGGTGATAGTAGGTCCACAACCGATTATACTGAGATTGGGAACCAATGGTCCGAAACGCACATTTATGAGTTAAGAACGTAGCTCATAGCAAGTGTTCAGTGCGACGACCACCAGTTCAGTGCATGTACCGCAATGGACAAAGATCCCAAGTATATGCTGCGCAATGGAACACGCACAGGCAATGGGTCGTAAACAGCAAACACCCCCGGCCATCAAACAGACATACTGAACACAGCTCATACATAACACGTGTATCATGTGACGACTGCATGCATCGCACAGGCTCATTAACCAGTGCTGCTCGCACACCACTATCCTTGGAGACAGTTGTCCATTGCATCAGACAGCTTGTGATGTGTCCATGGTGAGGTGTGTTACTATGTACATATAATGCGTGACGCGTGGTGAAAAATGGCCAGGGTTCCCTCAAAGACATGTCCAAACAACAGACTTTGAGGAGATGGTGTTGCATCGTATAGCTGTCCACCCAGCAATAAGGACACACCAACTTGCTGGTGAAATGCACACTTCGAAGGATACAGTGTGGAGAATACTGGTGGAATATACAGGGTTATTACAAATGATTGAAGCGATTTCACAGCTCTACAATAACTTTATTATTTGAGATATTTTCACAATGCTTTGCACACACATACAAAAACTCAAAAAGTTTTTTTAGGCATTCACAAATGTTCGATATGTGCCCCTTTAGTGATTCGGCAGACATCAAGCCGATAATCAAGTTCCTCCCACACTCGGCGCAGCATGTCCCCATCAATGAGTTCGAAAGCATCGTTGATGCGAGCTCGCAGTTCTGGCACGTTTCTTGGTAGAGCAGGTTTAAACACTGAATCTTTCACATAACCCCACAGAAAGAAATCGCATGGGGTTAAGTCGGGAGAGCGCGGAGGCCATGACATGAATCGCTGATCATGATCTTCACCACGACCGATCCATCGGTTTTCCAATCTCCTATTTAAGAAATGCCGAACATCATGATGGAAGTGCGGTGGAGCACTATCCTGTTGAAAGATGAAGTCAGCGCTGTCGGTCTCCAGTTGTGGCATGAGCCAATTTTCCAGCATGTCCAGATACACGTGTCCTGTAACGTTTTTTTCGCAGAAGAAAAAGGGGCCGTAAACTTTAAACTGTGAGATTGCACAAAACACGTTAACTTTTGGTGAATTGCGAATTTGCTGCACGAATGCGTGAGGATTCTCTACCGCCCAGATTCGCACACTGTGTCTGTTCACTTCACCATTAAGAAAAAATGTTGCTTCATCACTGAAAACAAGTTTCGCACTGAACGCATCCTCCTTCATGAGCTGTTGCAACCGCGCCGAAAATTCAAAGCGTTTGACTTTGTCATCTGGTGTCAGGGCTTGTAGCAATTGTAAACGGTAAGGCTTCTGCTTTAGCCTTTTCCGTAAGATTTTCCAAACCGTCGGCTGTGGTACGTTTAGCTCCCTGCTTGCTTTATTCGTCGACTTCCGCGGGCTACGCGTGAAACTTGCCCGCACGCGTTCAACCGTTTCTTCGCTCACTGCAGGCCGACCCGTTGATTTCCCCTTACAGAGGCATCCAGAAGCTTTAAACTGCGCATACCATCGCCGAATGGAGTTAGCAGTTGGTGGATATTTGTTGAACTTCGTCCTGAAGTGTCGTTGCACTGTTATGACTGACTGATGTGAGTGCATTTCAAGCACGACATACGCTTTCTCGGCTCCTGTCGCCATTTTGTCTCACTGCGCTCTCGAGCGCTCTGGCGGCAGAAACCTGAAGTGTGGCTTCAGCCGAACAAAACTTTATGAGTTTTTCTACTTATCTGTAGTGTGTCGTGACCATATGTCAATGAATGGAGCTACAGTGAATTTATGAAATCGCTTCAATCATTTGTAATAGCCCTGTATATTGCATCCTTATCATAAAGAACTTGTGCAAACACTGGGACCAACAGATTTTGATTTCCACATTCACATCCGTCAACGCATTATCCACCACAGTGCTGCAGTGCCCAAACTTCGTACAGTTTGTATTGTTTATGGATGAGGTCTCGTTCACCTGTGATGGTGTTTTTAACAGTCGCAGCAAAAAAGTCTGAAGTGAGGACAATCCCCTCGCCATCCATATTGGAGGTCACCAGCCGCTATTGTCCGTGTATGGATGGGTATTGTCCACGATCACCTAACAGAATATTATTTGCTGCCTCCCCATTTGACTGGTCCACGTTACCTGGTGTTCCTGCGAGATGTGCTGTCACAGCTCTTGGAGACTGTATCCCTTGCTGTCCGCGAAAGTATGTGTTTGCAACACGACGGTGCACCAGCCCACTTCGATGTTAATATTTGCAAGGACCCGAACAACACCTACTCTCATCGTTGGGTTGGAAGGGGAGGTCTTGTCCCATGGGCAGCGCGATCGCCGTATCTCACACCTCTGGACTTTTCCCCTGGAGCTACGACAAGACTTTGGTGTATGAAACACCCGTAGAATCGGATGAAGATTTGCTTGCTAACGCCAGTATGCCGATCTCCTGATACAACAGACACCAGGGATCTTTGAGATAGTGCAGCAGAACTTCATGTGCAATTATTACGCATGCATTGAGACTGGCGGTCGTCGCTTTGGACAATTACTCTGATCCACATTGTTGCTATACAGTGTGTACATAACACAATAAATATGTATTTCCAACCATTAGTTCTCTATTTCAATATAATAGGTTGTGGACCAATTATTGCCTGTTTCAATTTGACCCAAAAGGTCTGAGGCAGCCTATATCTGACATGCTCGTATGCGTAATGCGCAGCGCAGTAGCTTCCGAAACAGGGAAGTGAGTCTGCCCATTCTCGAATCCGTGCGACGGATTAACGATTGTGGGCCTGTAGATGGCCAGTCTCAGTGTGGTTTTTGGGCGGTTTCCCCACACTCGTTTAGGCACATGCTCGGCTGGACCCCACAATCGGCCTCAGAGGACAAACAAACAACCAAACAGTTAAAATACAATAACACACAGAACGAAGTTTACAACGTTCATAGACGGATGGTGCACACGACTCACTTCCCTTAGAATACCTCGATAGTCAGGCCGTCCACAAAGTTAAACAACCAAATAACAGTTTACCAAATCATGAAAAAGCAGAGTTTGTAATGGATGGGATAAACACTTCGGAAAAAATAATCATTTCATATCTCTAAAAATAAACAAAATGGCATATTTATTCATATACCTGGAGTAACTGTGTGCTGACCAGGTAGGGAGTGGGTAAGGTGGATTCAGAGTTGGTGGTCTGGAAGAAGGATATGGTTGAAATTTCTTTGGGGGAGGACGTGGAGGGAGTGCAGGTGTAGGGTTGGTGGGAAATGTAGATAGAGGCAGGCAGAACACTAGGATCAGAAAGGATAGGGCACACAGGATTGTTGGGATCAAGTTTATGGATGGTGCAAGTTATCCGGAGGTGTTCAGTGTGAGCAAGAAGAAGTGGGAATTTAATGAGTTACTAAAGAATCCTTGTAGGGGAAGATAAGTAGATGAAGAAAGTGACATGGAAAGCATGGTGTTCAAGGAGGCGGAGGGACCTACAGAACTTGGGAGGGGGTGGATATCCATTGGATACCAAAGGACGGGGCACATCAGGGGTTTGTATGTGTGAAGTACAGTGGAGGGGTGTAGTCCCACATTTGGCCAGTTAGTAGTTTTATAAATTTTGACAAAATAATCCGTGGAGAGCAGCGACCTGATTCTACATTATAAATGAACAGTCGAGACCGCAATAATATTTCTTTATTAACCGGTTTTGGCTTATCTACAAGCCATTTTCAATTTTTTTTGCCCCCCTATGGCTGGTGTTGGCGGAGTGGTATCACGAAAAGTATGAACCGAGCGAGGTGGCGCAGTG
Source organism: Schistocerca cancellata (assembly GCF_023864275.1). Lineage (NCBI taxonomy): Eukaryota > Metazoa > Arthropoda > Insecta > Orthoptera > Acrididae > Schistocerca > Schistocerca cancellata. Next base: position 41,568,680 of record NC_064632.1, on the reverse strand, counting down.
GTTAGCACACTGGACTCGCATTCGGGAGGACGGCCATCCTGATTTAGGTTTTCTGTGATTTCCCTAAATTGGTTCAGGCAAATGCCTGGATGGTTACCTTGAAAGGGCATGGCCGACTTCCTTCCCCATCCTTCCCTAATCCGATGGGACCGATGACCTCGCTGTTTGGTCTCCTCTGCCAAATCAAACCCAACCCAAAAATCTGAAGAGCCACCAGCACCAGCCATACGGGGCCAAAAAAAATATTTGAAGATGGCTTATGTAAGCCGAAACCGATTAATAAGAAGTATTATTGAGATCTCGACTGTTCATATATAATGTAGAATCAGGTCGCTGCTCTCCACGGACTATTTTGTCAAAATTTATAAAACTACTAACTGGCCAAATGTGGGACTACACCCCTCCACTGTACTTCACACATACAAACCCCTGATGTGCCCCGTCCTTTGGTATCCAATGGATTGGGATGGGGTGTATGGGGATGGGGTACAGTGAGGAGGACAGGTAGGTGGTCACTTCCATTTGGATCGAGTACTTCTGCAGTGAGATGTAAAAAATGTTGGGAGATGCAAGGACAACAACTGGGGTGGTGTCACTTTCAGGATAGGTGTGCTGTCACCTTGGAGGGAGTGGTAAACTGACGCCACTGCCAGAGTTCTGCAGGGCATCTACTAAAGATGTTGAGATCAATGACAATAATATAGGTGCAAAAGATGTGATTGATGTAGGTGAGGAAATCATAGGGGGTAGGATTATTAGGTCGGATGTAGCACAGGTAATAGGGTTTCAAAGAAGAGTAATTATAAGGTGTTCAGTGGGATTATTGAGTAAGGGCTGTAGCCAAACAGGACGTTCCTGTGATGGCCAATTTCTACTCCACCTCTGGCCAAGAGGAGCGGGTTATCAGTGCTGTGGAGGATACAGAAAGGGGTACAGATGATGTGGTGTAGTTGTAGGAATGTTTCGTTGAGGATAAAGGTAGTGACGTTGTGTTGGGACAGGGTATGCATAAAAATACGCTTGCTGTTAGTTAGGAAGCGGATGTTGCTATATAGGTTGCTGTAGGAAGTGGGTTGTGGGGCTTAGGGTGGAGAGGTTTATAAAAGGGTTTTTAGATGGGTGAGGACAAAGTGGACTTGGTTGTTGAGGTGGATTACTGATTGAGCAGCAAGGGAGATTTTGCTGAAGGGTGTGTGGTCTTTGGAATTGGTGGCTATTTTGGAGACAATGGTAAGGAAATGGATGATGTCTCTAGCAGTGGGAGGCGGGTGTAGGAAGTTATTATGTTGAATGGAATGGTCAATAGGAAAGACAGACACAGTTAATTCAGGTTTGACAAGCGGGGTTTGGCCTTGCACTTGGTGGAGTAAGTGGGGTGGGTATCATTGAAGGTGTTGCAGAAGAGATTGTGGCGTTGGGGTGAGGGGGGGGGGCCTGCTTCAGGAATGGTAGTGCTGGAGGAAGGGTTCTTACAATCAGCAGCGAGGAGGCTGTTATACAGGAGACATTTTTAGCTTTGTAGAATTCGTGGGAGGGGAGGATTTAGAAAATTCGATTTCGTGGCTGTAGTTATAGATGAGGGCTACCTTCATGGGGACGCAACCGATTGTGGGAGCATGCTTTGTGAATACTCAGATGAGGAAGGTGGACCAGAGTTTACTATGGGTTTTTTTATGACTATGGGCTGGGGTAGTGGTTGAAAAATTGGTGGGATATGTGTCAAAATCATGTTGACACACGGACCACACTTCCCGGCGTCGCGCCCTCGCTGGTCCTCTGCATTAGTTCTCGCCGCAGCTGTTGGTGCACTCTTTGCAGATGACGGAGTGCATGGAGCCCCGTCATCTCGACGATTTCACGACAGTGTGTGCCAACAGCCGTGGCGAGCGGTAATGCAGAGGACCAGCTAAGGCGCCGGCGCTGGGAAGCGTGGTCCGTCCGTCAGCACGATTCTTGAGAATTTCAGAGGCAGTGTTAGACAACGATTGACTATAACAGAGGAAAAGATTACAGTAGAAGACGAGTGGGTAGCTTTGAGATCTGAGAATCAAATAGGTAAAAAGACAAGGAGCAGTAGAAATCGTGGAGTATCACAGCAGATATATTTTACTGTTGAAAGGAGGAAATATAAAAATTCAGCAAATGAAGCTTCTAAAAAAAAAGAGATTGACAGGAAGTGCAAAATGGCCAAGTAGGAATGGATAGGGAGAAATGGATTTAAAAGCATGTATCACTAGGAATAAGATAGGCACCTCCTACAGGAAAATTAAAGATCAAGAGCTTAGATGGAGAACCACTGCTAAGAAAAGAAGGGTACGCTGAAAGGTGGAAAGGGTATATATTGGGTCTGCCCAAGGGAGATGAAGGCAATATAACAGAAAGGGAAGAAGACGTAGATGATGATGGGATGGCAGACGTGATACAGAGAGCACTGAAAGACATAGGCCCTGGTATAGATGACATTCAGTCAGAACTGCTGATAGATATAGGAGAGACAGCTCTGACAAAACTATTCTATCTCGTGTCCAAGATGTATGAGTCAGATGAAATACCCCGCAGCCTTCAAGACGAATGTAATAATTTCAATTTCAAAGAAAGCAGGTACCGACAGGCTTGAATACTACCGAAATATCAATGTAATAAATCATGGTTGCAAAATACTAACACGAAATCCTTATATAAGAATGGAAAAACGTAGAAACCAGTTACGGGGATGGTCATTTTGGATTTTGGAGAAATTTAGGAACATGTGACGCAATACTAACACTTCGACTTGTCTTGCTTGTCCTGAAAGATAGGTTAAGAAGAAGAAAACTTAAGTTTATAGCATTTATAGACTTAGAGAAAGCTTTTACAATGTGGACTTGAAAACTCTCTTTGAAATTGTCAAGGAAGCAAGAGTAAATTACAACATGTACAGAAACCAAATGGTAGTTACAAAAGTAGGTGGGTATGAAAGAGAAGCAGTGGTTGAGAAGGAAATGAGACCGGGATGTAGCCTATCCCCGACGTTATTCAATCTGTAAATTGAGCAATCAGTAAAGGAAACAAAAGACAAATTTGGAGAAGAATTAAAATTCAGAGAGAAGAAATAAAGACTTTGGGATTTTCTGATGACATTGTCGTTCTGTCAGAGACAGCAAAGGCCTTTGAAAAACAGTCGAATGAAAGGGCCAGTGTCAAGAAAGGGAATGTGATGAACATCAGCAAAAGCAAAATAAGGATTATGGAAGAAAGCAGTATTATATCAAGTGATGCTGAAGGAATTGGATTAGCGAATGAAACCCTTAAAGTAATAGATGAGTTTTACTATTTGGGCAGCAAGATAACTGATGATGGCCGAAGTGGAGAGGACATAAACCGGTGACTGACAATGGTACGAAAAGCGTTTCTGGCGAAGAGAAATTTACGAACATCGAATATACGAATATAGATTCAAGTGTTGGCAAGTCTTTTCTGAATGCATTTGTCTGGAGTATAGCAATGCACGGAAGTGAATCATGGAAGATAAACAGTTTATATAAGAAAAGACCAGAGGATTCTGATGTAGTACAACAGAAGAATGTTGAAGAACAGATGAATATATCGTATAACTACTGAGAAGGTACTGAATATAGCTATGGAGACAAGATATTTGTGGCATATCCTGACTAGAAGAAGGAATCGGTTGATAGGACACATTCTGAGACATCAAGGGATTGCCAGTTTAGTATGGGAAGGAAGTGCATGAGAGTGAAAACCATAGTGGGGACCAAAAGATGAAACAGTAAGCAGATCCAGAAGGATGTAGGTTGAAGTAGTAATTCAGTGATGAAGAGGCTTGTGCAGGATAGAGTAGCATGGAGAGCTGCATCAAACCAGTCTTCGGACTGAAGACCAGACCAGCGACGTTCCGAGAAAAGTCGGGCAACATATTGCTTCCTCTGACACATGAAAGGATGTTTCCATAAAATAAGAGGAACTGTCCTATTGGTCAGGAAAAGCCGTGACATGGAGCAAGAAAGGACCCAGGTGGGGGACAGTTTTGATACGAGAAAGCCAAGATCGAAATTTTCGGCGGGACTTCTGTACTGGCGTCAAGCGCAGAACAGGGGAGATAATGCTCTGTAGGACGCAGAGGAGAAATCTGTGTGAACACTACGTTCACTGCGGCTGACATTCAGCTAGATATTAGCTGTAGCATCGATCAGCTTGAAATGCGGAAAAACGAACCAGCCACTTAGTTAATTGTTCTTGCGAGAACTGAGAGGGCATTGTAATATGCAGCCACTTAGTTAATTGTTCTTGCGAGAACTGAGAGGGCATTGTAATGTGCGTGCATATGGTCATATTCCAAGACTAGGGATGAGTGCATGTTTTTTCGCTTCAAGAGAAACATAGGAGAGTTTCTGCTGATAAAATCACCAAAGGTTTTGATTACCTTTTATAGGAATTTCAGAGGACGAGAGCAACCATGCAGACGACAGCTCATAGCAGCTAAGGTACAGGGTGTTTAAAAAATGACCGGTATATTTGAAACGGCAATAAAAACTAAACGAGCAGCGATAGAAATACACCGTTTGTTGCAATATGCTTGGGACAACAGTACATTTTCAGGCAGACAAACTTTCGAAATTACAGTAGTTACAATTTTCAACAACAGATGGCGCTGCGGTCTGGGAAACTCTATAGTACGATATTTTCCACATATCCACCACGCGTAGCAATAATATGGCGTAGTCTCTGAATGAAATTACCCGAAACCTTTGACAACGTGTCTGGCGGAATGGCTTCACATGCAGATGAGATGTACTGTTTCAGCTGTTCAATTGTTTCTGGATTCTGGCGGTACACCTGGTCTTTCAAGTGTCCCCACAGAAAGAAGTCACAGGGGTTCATGTCTGGCGAATAGGGAGGCCAATCCACGCCGCCTCCTGTATGTTTCTGATAGCCCAAAGCAATCACACGATCATCGAAATATTCATTCAGGAAATTAAAGACGTCGGCCGTGTGATGTGGCCGGGCACCATCTTGCATAAACCACGAGGTGTTCGCAGTGTCGTCTAAGGCAGTTTGTACCGCCACAAATTCACGAAGAATGTACAGATAGCGTGATGCAGTAATCGTTTCGGATCTGAAAAATGGGCCAATGATTCCTTTGGAAGAAATGGCGGCCCAGACCAGTACTTTTTGAGGATGCAGGGACGATGGGACTGCAACATGGGACTTTTCGGTTCCCCATATGCGCCAGTTCTGATTATTGACGAAGCCGTCCAGGTAAAAATAAGCTTCGTCAGTAAACCAAATGCTGCCCACATGCATATCGTTAGCGAATGTCTCTCGTGCAGCAATGGTAGCGGCGCTGAGGGGTTGCCGTGTTTGAATTTTGTATGGATAGAGGTGTAAACTCTGGCGCATGAGACGATACGTGGACGTTGGCGTCATTTGGAACGCAGCTGCAACACGGCGAACGGAAACCCGAGGCCGCTGTCGGATCACCTGCTGCACTAGCTGCGCGTTGCCCTCTGTGGTTGCCGTACGCGGTCGCCCTACCTTTCCAGCACGTTCATCCGTCACGTTCCCAGTCCGTTGAAATTTTTCAAACAGATCCTTTATTGTATCGCTTTTCGGTGCTTTGGTTACATTAAACCTCCGTTGAAAACTTCGTCCTGTTGCAACAACACTGTGTTCTAGGCGGTGGAATTCCAACACCAGAAAAATCCTCTGTTCTAAGGAATAAACCATGTTGTCTACAGCACACTTGCACGTTGTGAACAGCACACGCTTACAGCAGAAAGACGACGTACAGAATGGCGCACCCACGGACTGCGTTGTCTTCTATATCTTTCACATCACTTGCAGCGCCATCTGTTGTTGAAAATTGTAACTACTGTAATTTCGAAAGTTTGTCCGCCTGAAAATGTACTGTTGTCCCAAGCATATTGCAACAAACGGTGTATTTCTATCGCTGCTCGTTTAGTTTTTATTGCCGTTTCAAATATACCGGTCATTTTTGAAACACCCTGTAAATACCGCGAGCAGAGGCGTAACTTGTTGGTTCACCAGCTTGTGACCACTGTAAACTTGAGCAACTTTGCGTAATCTTTTGCTCGGCTTGTCACAAAACTAACCATACTCCGTGGACTTGATTGTCATCCTAGATGTGGAGAAGGTCCTGCCGGAGGCGATAGAGACCGCTGGGTGCACCTGACTGCAAGTTGTTGCTCATGTCGGCACCAATGACTCCTGCCGTCTCGGTTTAGAGATCATCCTCAGTTCACAGAGGCGGATGGCAGAGTGGGTGAAGGCGGAAAGCCTCGCTCGAGGGGTGGAATCTCAGCTAACTATTTGATGTGTCGTTCCCGGAACTGATCGCGGTCCTTTGGTTTGGAGTCGAGTGGAAGGCTTAACCCAGAGCAAAGACGATTCTGCGGAAGTGCAAATTTCTCGACCTCCGCTATCGAGTGGAGAAATGTAGGGTCCCCCTGAATAGGTCAGGCGTGCACTACATGCACGAAGCGGCTACAAGGGTAGCAGAGTACGTGTGGAGTTCACATGAGGCTTTTTTAGGATAGAGAATTCCCTCCACAACGGAGGGGTATCTGTTGAGAGGCCAGACAAACGTGTGGTTCCTGAAGAGGGGCAGCAGCCTTTTCAGTAGTTGCAAGGGCAACAGTCTGGATGATTTACTGATCTGGCCTTGTAACAATAACCAAAACAGCCTTGCTGTGCGGGTACTGCGAACGGCTGAAAGCAAGGGGAAACTACGGCCGTAATTTTTCCCGAGGGCATGCAGCTTTACTGTATGATTAAATGATGATGGAGTCCTCTTGGGTAAAATATTCCGGAGGTAAAATAGTCCTCCATTCGGATCTCCGGGCGGGGACTACTCAAGAGGACGTCGTTATCAGGAGAAAGAAAACTGGCGTTCTACGGATCGGAGCGTGGAATGTCAGATCCCTTAATCGGGCAGGTAGGTTAGAAAATTTAAAAAGGGAAATGGATAGGTTAAAGTTAGATATAGTGGGAATTAGTGAAGTTCGGTGGCAGGAGGAACAAGACTTTTGGTTAGTCGAATACACGGCTATAAATACAAAGTCAAATACGGGTAATGCAGGAGTAGGTTTAATAATGAATAAAAAATAGGAATGCGGGTAAGCTACTACAAACACCATAGTGAACACATTATTGTGGCCAAGATAGACACGAATCCCACGCCTACTTCAGTAGTACAAGTTTATATGCCAACTAGATCTGCAGATGACGAAGAAATTGAAGAAATCTATGACGAAATAAGAGAACTTCTTCAGATAGTGAAGGGAGACGAAAATTTAATAGTCATGGGTGACTGGAATTCGGTAGTAGGAAAATGGAGAGAAGGAAACATAGTAGGTGAATATGGATTGGGGGTAAGAAATGAAAGAGGAAGCCGCCTGGTAGAACTTTGCACAGCACAACTTAATCATAGCTAACACATGGTTCAAGAATCATAAAAGAAGGCTGTATACATGGAAGAAGCCTGGAGATACTGACAGGTTTCAATTAGATTATATAATGGTAAGACAGAGATTTAGGAACCAGGTTTTAAATTGTAAGACATTTCCAGGGGCAGATGTGGACTCTGACCACAATCTATTGGTTATGACCTGTAGATTAAAACTGAAGAAACTGCAAAAAGGTGGGAATTTAAGGAGATGGGACCTGGATAAACTGAAAGAACCAGAGGTTGTACAGAGTTTCAGGGAGAGCATAAGGGAACAATTGACAGGAATGGGGGAAAGAAATACAGTAGAAGAAGAATGGGTAGCTTTGAAGGATGAAGTAGTGAAGGCAGCAGAGGATCAAGTAGGTAAAAAGACGAGGGCTAGTAGAAAACCTTGGGTAACAGAAGAAATATTGAATTTCATTGATGAAAGGAGAAAATATAAAAATGCAGTAAATGAAGCAGGCAAAAAGGAATACATACGTCTCAAAAATGAGATCGACAGGAAGTGCAAAATGGCTAAGTAGGGATGGCTAGAGGACAAATGTATGGATGTAGAGGCTTATCTCACTAGAGGTAAGATAGATACTGCCTACAGAAAAATTAAAGAGACCTTTGAAGATAAGAGAACCACTTGTATGAACATCAAGAGCTCAGATGGAAACCCAGTTCTAAGCAAAGAAGAGAAAGCAGAAAGGTGGAAGGAGTATATAGAGGGTCTATACAAGGGCGATGTACTTGAGGACAATATTATGGAAATGGAAGAGGTTGGAGATGAAGATGAAATGGGAGATACGATACTGCGTGAAGAGTTTGACAGAGCACTGAAAGACCTGAGTCGAAATAAGACCCCCGGAGTAGACAACATTCCATTGGAACTACTGACAGCCTTGGGAGAGCCAGTCCTGACAAAACTCTACCATCTGGTGAGAAAGATGTAAGAGACAGGCAAAATTCCCTCAGACTTCAAGATGAATATAATAATTCCAATCCCAAAGAAAGCAGGTGTTGACAGATGTGAAAATTAACCGAACAATCAGTTTAATAAGCCACAACTGCAAAATACTAACACGAATTCTTTACAGACGAATGGAAAAACTAGTAGAAGCCGACCTCGGGGAAGATCAGTTTGGATTCCGTATAAATGTTGGAACACGTGAGGCAATACTGACCCTACGACTTATCTTAGAAGCTAGATTAAGGAAGGGCAAACCTACGTTTCTTGCATTTGTAGACTTAGAGAAAGCTTTTGCCAATGTTGACTGGAATACTCTCTTTCAAATTCTGAAGGTGTCAGGGGTAAAATACAGGGAGCGAAAGGCTATTTACAATTTGTACAGAAACCAGATGGTAGTTATAAGAGTCGAGGGACATGAAACGGAAGCAATCGTTGGGAAGGGAGTGAGACAGGGTTGTAGCCTCTCCCCGATGTTATTCAATCTGTATATTGAGCAAGCAGTGAAGGAAACAAAAGAAAAATTCGGAGTAGGTATTAAAATCCATGGAGAAGAAATAAAAACTTTGAGGTTCACCGATGACATTGTAATTCTGTCAAAGACAGCAAAGGACTTGGAAGAGCAGTTGAATGGAATGGATGGTATCTTGAAGGGAGGATATAAGATGAACATCAACAAGAGCAAAACGAGGATAATGGAATGTAGTGGAATTAAGTCGGGCGATGCTGAGGGAATTAGATTAGGAAATGAGACACTTAAAGTAGTAAAGGAGTTTTGCTATTTGGGGAGCAAAATAACTGATGATGGTCGAAGTAGAGAGTATATAAATGTAGACTGGCAATGGCAAGGAAAGCGTTTCTGAAGAAGAGAAATTTGTTAACATCGAGTATAGATTTAAGTGTCAGGAAGTCATTTCTGAAAGTATTTGTATGGAGTGTAGCCATGTATGGAAGTGAAACATGGACGATAAACAGTTTGGACACGAAGAGAATAGAAGCTTTCGAAATGCTGAAGATTAGATGGGTGGATCACATAACTAATGAGGAAGAATTGAATAGGATTGGGGAGAAGAGACGTTTGTGGAACAACTTGACCAGAAGAACGGATCGGTTGGTAGGACATGTTCTGAGGCATCAAGGGATCACCAATTTGGTATTGGAGGGCAGTGTGGAGGGTAAAAATCGTAGAGGGAGACCAAGAGATGAATACACTAAGCAGATTCAGAAGGATGTAGGTTGCAGTAGGTACTGGGAGATGAAGAAGCTTGCACAGGATAGAGTAGCATGGAGAGCTGCATCAAAGCAGTCTCAGGACTGAAGACCACAACAACAACAATTCCCTACCTAGGCCCAACAAGACGCCACCTGAGACGCGACAAGGTAGCAGTAGGCAAAACGCAGCAGGGAATGACAATACTAATTTGGTAATAGTAAACTGCAGGGGCATCTATAAAAAGGTCCCAGAACTGCTCTCATTAATAAACAGTCACAACGCCCACCAGTAATGAAATTCTAAACTCAGATTAGAATGTATACCTCAAAGACAGGCTGGACAGTGAAGGGGGAGGCGTGTTTATAGCGATAAAAAGTGCAATAGTATCGAAGGAAATTGTCGGAGAACCGAAATGTGAAATAATTTGGGTGAAGGTAACGGTTAAAGCAGGCTCAGACATCGTAATTGGATGTCTCTATAGGCCCCCTTGGCTCAGCAGCTGTTGTGGCAGAACACGTGAAGGAAAATTTGGAAAATATTTCGAGTAGATGTCCCGACCAGTTTATAGTTTTGGGTGGAGATTTTAATTTAGCAGATATAGACTGGGAGACTCAAACGTTTATAACGGGTGGCAGGGACAAAGAATCCAGTGAATTTTTTTTAAGTACATTATCTGGAAAAGTACCTTGAGCAGTTAAACAGAGAGCCGACTTGTGACGATAACATATTAGACCTTCTGCTGACAAACAGACCCGAACTATTTGAAACAGTTAACGCAGAACAGGGAATCAGCGATCATAAAGCGGTTACAACATCGGTGATTTCAGCCGTAAATAGAAATATTAAAAAAGATAGGAAGATTTTTCTGTTTAGCAAAAGTGACAAAAAGCAGATTTTAGAATACTTGACGGCTCAACGCAAAAGTTTTATCTCAAGTACAGACAGCGTTGAGGATCAGTGGACAAAGTTCAAAACCATCGTACAATATGCATTAGATGAGTATGTGCCAAGCAAGATCGTAAGAGATGGAAAAGAGCCACCGTGGTACAACCGAGTTAGAGAACTGCTACGGAAGCAATGGGAACTTCACTTCAAACATAAACATAGCCGAAACCTTGCAGACAAACAAAAATTACACGAAGCGAAATGTAGTGTGAGGAGGGCTACGCGAGAGGCGTTCAATGAATTCGAAAGTAAAGTTCTATATACTGACTCGGCAGAAAATCCTAAGAAATTTTGGTCTTATGTCAAAGCGGTAGGTGGAACAAAACAAAATGTCCAGACACTCTGTGACAAAAAATGGTGCTGAAACAGAGGGTGACAGACTAAAGGCCGAAGTACTAAATGTCTTTTTCCAAAGCTGTTTCACAGAGGAAGACTGCAGTGTAGTTCCTTCTCTAGATTGTCGCACAAATGACATAATGGTAGATATCGAAATAGATGACAGAGAGATAGAAAAACAATTAAAATCATTCAAAACAGGAAAGGCCGCTGGACCTGATGAGATACCAGTTCGATTTTACACACACTACGCGAAGAAACTTGCCCCCCACCCCGCCACCCACCTTCTTGCAGCGATGTACCGTAGGGCTCTAGAAGAGTGTATAGTTCCAAAAGATTGGAAAAGGGCACAGGTCATCCCCGTTTTCAAGAAGGGACGTCGAACAGATGTGCAGAACTATAGACCTGTATCTCTAACGTCAATCAGTTGTAGAATTTTGGAACACGTATTACGTTCGAGTATAATGACTTTTTTTGGGGACTAGAAATCTGCTCTGTAGGAATCAGCATGGGTTTTGAAAAAGACGATCGTGTGAAACCCAGCTCGCGCTGTTCGTCCACGAGACTCAGAGAGCCATAGACAAGGGTTCCCAGGTAGATGCCGTGTTTCTTTACTTCCGCAAGGCGTTTGATACAGTTCCCCACAGTCGTTTAATGAACAAAGTAAGAGCATATGGACTATCGGACCAATTGTGTGATTGGATTGAAGACTTCTTAGATAACAGAACGCAGCATGTCATTCTCAATGGAGAGAAGTCTTCCGAAGTAAGAGTGATTTCAGGTGTGCCGCGGGGGAGTGTCGTAGGAACGTTGCTAACACAATACATATATAAATGACCTTGTGGATAACATCGGAAGTTCACTGAGGCTTTTTGCGGATGATGCTGTGGTATATCGAGTGGTTGTAACAATGGAAAATTGTACTGAAATGCAGGAGGATCTGCAACGAATTGACGCATGGTGCAGGGAATGGCAATTGAATCTCAATGTAGAAAAATGTAATGTGCTGCGAATACATAGAAAGAAAGATCCTTTATCATTTAGCTACAATATAGCAGCTCAGCAACTGGAAGTAGTTAATTCCATAAATTATCTTGGAGTAGGCATTATGAGTGATTTAAAATGGAATGACCATATAAAATTAATCGTCGGTAAAGCAGATGCGAGACTGAGATTCATTGGAAGAATCCTAAGGAAATGCAGTGCGAAAACAAAGGAAGTAGGTTACAGTATACTTGTTCGACCATTGCTTGAATACTGCTCACCGGTGTGTGGGATCGGTACCAGATAGGGTTGATAGAAGAGACAGAGAAGATCCAACGGAGAGCAACGCGCTTCGTTACAGGATCATTTAGTAATCGCGAAAGCATTACGGAGATGATAGATAAACTCCAATGGAAGACCCTGCAAGAGAGACGCTCAGTAGCTCGGTACGGACTTTTGTTGAAGTTTCGAGAACATACCTTCTCCGAGGAAGAGACCATGAGGATAAAATCAGAGAGATAAGAGCCCACACAGAGTCATACCGATAATCTTTCTTTCCACGAACAATACGAGACTGGAATACAAGGGAGAACCGATAGAGGTACTCAAGGTACCCTCCGCCACTCACCGTCAGGTGGCTTGCGGAGTATGGATGTAGATGTAGATGTAGATTCTATATAGTACCAAACTCTGAACCGGAATCGGATGATTTATCGTGATATTGGCCAACTTCGTGAAGTAGTAGTAAGAAACTTCTAGTTAAAACTTGCTGTTGTGGTGTTTAGAGTTACTTCACTTACTCAGGACGAGATGCGTTATCTTGACAACTGTCCTAACATTGTCATGTTGCAAACTGTGAAAATTCATGGTTTTCTGTGAAAAAATTAGCATTAAAAACCCATTTGTTTACAGTTGAAACACCCTTGTAGAATGAGGGACCACTCCTTACCCCAGTCATTTATTCTATAGACGTTAACGCACTCAAAGAGTGTTTTTGCTGAACTCTGACGGCCGGCCGCTGTGGCGGAGCGGTTCTAGGCGCTTCAGTCCGGAACCGTGCTGCTGCTGCGGTCGCAGGTTCGAATCTTGCCCCGGGCAAGATTAGGTTTAAGTAGTAGTGTAAGTAGGCTGTTTAGGTTTTTATATTGGTAACGCCAAGTAGCGCTCTGTATGAAAATCACTGGCTGTGCTGTGTGCAGTCTGTGTCTGGTTTGCATTGTTGAAAAATTCTCTATTGTAGTGTTGGGCAGTTGGGTGCGAACAGCGCGTAGCTTTGCGCAGTTGAAGGTGAGCCGCTAGCAGTGGTGGATGTGGGGAGAGAGATGGCGGAGTTTTGAGAGCGGATAATCTGGACGTGTGTCCATCAGAGACAGTAAATTGTAAGACTGGATGTCATGAACTGAGATATACACTCCTGGAAATTGAAATAAGAACACCGTGAATTCATTGTCCCAGGAAGGGGAAACTTTATTGACACATTCCTGGGGTCAGATACATCACATGATCACACTGACAGAACCACAGGCACATAGACACAGGCAACAGAGCATGCACAATGTCGGCACTAGTACAGTGTATATCCACCTTTCGCAGCAATGCAGGCTGCTATTCTCCCATGGAGACGATCGTAGAGATGCTGGATGTAGTCCTGTGGAACGGCTTGCCATGCCATTTCCACCTGGCGCCTCAGTTGGACCAGCGTTCGTGCTGGACGTGCAGACCGCGTGAGACGACGCTTCATCCAGTCCCAAACATGCTCAATGGGGGACAGATCCGGAGATCTTGCTGGCCAGGGTAGTTGACTTACACCTTCTAGAGCACGTTGGGTGGCACGGGATACATGCGGACGTGCATTGTCCTGTTGGAACAGCAAGTTCCCTTGCCGGTCTAGGAATGGTAGAACGATGGGTTCGATGACGGTTTGGATGTACCGTGCACTATTCAGTGTCCCCTCGACGATCACCAATGGTGTACGGCCAGTGTAGGAGATCGCTCCCCACACCATGATGCCGGGTGTTGGCCCTGTGTGCCTCGGTCGTATGCAGTCCTGATTGTGGCGCTCACCTGCACGGCGCCAAACACGCATACGACCGTCATTGGCACCAAGGCAGAAGCGACTCTCATCGCTGAAGACGACACGTCTCCATTCGTCCCTCCATTCACGCCTGTCACGATACCACTGGAGGCGGGTTGCACGATGTTGGGGCGTGAGCGGAAGACGGCCTAACGGTGTGCGGGACCGTAGCCCAGCTTCATGGAGACGGTTGCGAATGGTCCTCGCCGATACCCCAGGAGCAACAGTGTCCCTAATTTGCTGGGAAGTGGCGGTGCGGTCCCCTACGGCACTGCGTAGGATCCTACGGTCTTGGCGTGCATCCGTGCGTCGCTGCGGTCCGGTCCTAGGTCGACGGGCACGTGCACCTTCCGCCGACCACTGGCGACAACATCGATGTACTGTGGAGACCTCACGCCCCACGTGTTGAGCAATTCGGCGGTACGTCCACCCGGCCTCCCGCATGCCCACTATACGCCCTCGCTCAAAGTCCGTCAACTGCACATACGGTTCACGTCCACGCTGTCGCGGCATGCTGCCAGTGTTAAAGACTGCGATGGAGCTCCGTATGCCACGGCAAACTGGCTGACACTGACGGCGGCGGTGCACAAATGCTGCGCAGCTAGCGCCATTCGACGGCCAACACCGCGGTTCCTGGTGTGTCCGCTGTGCCGTGCGTGTGATCATTGCTTGTACAGCCCTCTCGCAGTGTCCGGAGCAAGTATGGTGGGTCTGACACACCGGTGTCAATGTGTTCTTTTTTCCATTTCCCGGAGTATATATATATATATATATATATATATATATATATATATATATATATATATATATAATGACTTTTGAACCCGGTGTCAATGTGTTCTTTTTTCCATTTCCAGGAGTGTATATATATATATATAATGACTTTTGAACACTATTAAGGTAAATACATTGTTTGTTCTTTATCAAAATCTTTCATTTGCTAACTATGCCTATCAGTAGTTAGTGAATCCAGTATTTAGAATCTTTTATGTAGCTGGCAGTATTGGCGCTCGCTGTATTGCAGTAGTTTGAGTAACGAGGATTTTTGTGAGGTAAGTGATTCATGAAAGGTATAGATTATTGTTAGTCAGGGCCATTCTTTTGTGGGGTTATTAAAAGTCAGATTGGGTTGCGCTAAAAATATTGTGTGTCAGTTTAGTGTTGATCAGAATAAGTAAAGAGAGTAATGTCTGAGTACGTTCAGTTTTGCTCAGCTGTTTGAAAAGCAAATAATGTAAGAGGTTTATCAGCACAGTCATTCATAAATTTTTCTAAGGGGACGTTTCAGTAATTAGGTTTAAGTAGTTCTAAGTCTAGGGGACTGATGACATGTTAACTCTGATAGTGCTTAGGCCATTTTTTGAACTCTGACGAAAGGGAAAAGGAGTAAAGTGTCAGACACTGTGTGGCAGAGAATCATGGACTATGGGGAAACCAAAAGAGAAGGAAGTCGAAGCGTTTGAAATGTGACGCTCCAGACGAATGTTGAAAGTAGGTGGACAGATAAGGTAACGTCAAGAGCATGTGGCAAACATTGACAAGAAGAAAAGACGGGACGGCAGAACATGTGTTAAGACATCAAGGGAGTGAGATGTAGAGAGTAAACAGATAATCGAGAACATTGTTCGCAAGTGCATTTCTGAGATACACATGTCGGCACAGGAGAGGAATTCGTGGTAGGCCACATCACACCAGTCAGAATGGTAATATACACTCCTGGAAATTGAAATAAGAACACCGTGAATTCATTGTCCCAGGAAGGGGAAACTTTATTGACACATTCCTGGGGTCAGATACATCACATGATCACACTGACAGAACCACAGGCACATAGACACAGGCAACAGAGCATGCACAATGTCGGCACTAGTACAGTGTATATCCACCTTTCGCAGCAATGCAGGCTGCTATTCTCCCATGGAGACGATCGTAGAGATGCTGGATGTAGTCCTGTGGAACGGCTTGCCATGCCATTTCCACCTGGCGCCTCAGTTGGACCAGCTGTCGTGCTGGACGTGCAGACCGCGTGAGACGACGCTTCATCCAGTCCCAAACATGCTCAATGGGGGACAGATCCGGAGATCTTGCTGGCCAGGGTAGTTGACTTACACCTTCTAGAGCACGTTGGGTGGCACGGGATACATGCGGACGTGCACTGTCCTGTTGGAACAGCAAGTTCCCTTGCCGGTCTAGGAATGGTAGAACGATGGGTTCGATGACGGTTTGGATGTACCGTGCACTATTCAGTGTCCCCTCGACGATCACCAATGGTGTACGGCCAGTGTAGGAGATCGCTCCCCACACCATGATGCCGGGTGTTGGCCCTGTGTGCCTCGGTCGTATGCAGTCCTGATTCTGGCGCTCACCTGCACGGCGCCAAACACGCATACGACCATCATTGGCACCAAGGCAGAAGCGGCTCTCATCGCTGAAGACGACACGTCTCCAGTCGTCCCTCCATTCACGCCTGTCGCGACACCACTGGAGGCGGGCTGCACGATGTTGGGGCGTGAGCGGAAGACGGCCTAACGGTGTGCGGGACCGTAGCCCAGCTTCATGGAGACGGTTGCGAATGGTCCTCGCCGATACCCCAGGAGCAACAGTGTCCCTAATTTGCTGGGAAGTGGCGGTGCGGTCCCCTACGGCACTGCGTACGATCCTACGGTCTTGGCGTGCATCCGTGCGTCGCTGCGGTCCGGTCCCAGGTCGATGGGCACGTGCACCTTCCGCCGACCACTGGCGACAACATCGATGTACTGTGGAGACCTCACGCCCCACGTGTTGAGCAATTCGGCGGTACGTCCACCCGGCCTCCCGCATGCCCACTATACGCCCTCGCTCAAAGTCCGTCAACTGCACATACGGTTCACGTCCACGCTGTCACGGCATGCTACCAGTGTTAAAGACTGCGATGGAGCTCCGTATGCCACGGCAAACTGGCTGACACTGACGGCGGCGGTGCACAAATGCTGCGCAGCTAGCGCCATTCGACGGCCAACACCGCGGTTCCTGGTGTGTCCGCTGTGCCGTGCGTGTGATCATTGCTTGTACAGCCCTCTCGCAGTGTCCGGAGCAAGTATGGTGGGTCTGACACACCGGTGTCAATGTGTCCTTTTTTCCATTTCCAGGAGTGTAGTTGTGAAAAAATAGCCTAGTGCTATGTGTCCGTAATGAAATTCACGCAACAGTTGGTCAGTAGGTTAATTTTTACGGAAGCTCGTGCTGCCGCTCAAACGTTTATTTTTTCCGTATTGCTTGTTTCATGTCAGTTACGACGTATTGGCGGTATTTTGTAAAAGAACATTCAGTTTAATATTCGTTAATCAGATATGGCTTAGAAAACGCACGACTACATACTTGACTGTGAGTATCCTGCTGTCGACCACTGCTATTAAAAGTAATGATAAGAGTTGGCACCGTTAACTGTACTCTCTGATAACATGATTTCGTCAAACAAAACTATACGGTTCCAGATATCTTCTCACGTCTTAGACATCTATGATGTATATATGCCGACTGAAGCAGCGAATAAAAATTTATACCAAAGTCGGGATTCAAACCGAGGTCTCCTGCTCAGTAGGCAGATGCGCAAAATTTTTTTGCAATATATATTTTATTTATAATTTATAACAAAATTTATAACAAAATGGGTAGCTCTGAGGGATGAAGTGGTGAAGGCAGCAGACGATCAAGTAGGTAAAAAGACGCGGGCTAATAGAAATCCTTGGGTAACAGAAGAAATATTGAATTTAATTGATGAAAGGAGAAAATATAAAAATGCAGTAAATGAAGCAGGCAAAAAGGAATACAAACGTCTCAAAAATGAAATCGACAGGAAGTGCAAAATGGCTAAGCAGAGATGGCTAGAGGACAAATGTAAGGATGTAGAGGCTTGTCTCACTAGGGGTAAGATAGATACTGCCTACAGGAAAATTAAAGAGACCTTTGGAGAGAAGAGAACCACTTGTATGAATATCAAGAGCTCAGATGGCAACCCAGTTCTAAGCAAAGAAGGGAAAGCAGAAAGGTGGAAGGAGTATATAGAGGGTTTATACAAGGGCGATGTACTTGAGGACAATATTATGGAAATGGAAGAGGATGTAGATGAAGATGAAATGGGAGATGAGATACTGCGTGAAGAGTTTGACAGAGCACTGAAAGACCTGAGTCAAAACAAGGCCCCGGGAGTAGACAACATTCCATTAGAACTACTGATGGCCTCAGGAGAGCCAGTCATGACAAAACTCTACCATCTGGTGAGCACGATGTATGAGACAGGCGAAATACCCTCAGACTTTAAGAAGAATATAATAATTCCAATCCCAAAGAAAGCAGGTGCTGACAGATGTGAAAGTTACCGAACTATCAGTTTAACAAGTCACAGCTGCAAAATACTAACGGGAATTCTTTACAGACGAATGGAAAAACTGGTAGAAGCCGACCTCGGGGAAGATCAGTTTGGATTCCGTAGAAATGTTGGAACACGTGAGGCAATACTGACCTTACGACTTATCTTGGAAGAAAGATTAAGAAAAGGCAAACCTACGTTTCTAGCATTTGTAGACTTAGAGAAAGCTTTTGACAATGTTGACTGGAATACTCTCTTTCAAATTCTAAAGGTGGCAGGGGTAAAATACAGGGAGCGAAAGGCTATTTACAATTTGTACAGAAACCAGATGGCAGTTATAAGAGTCGAGGGGCATGAAAGGGAAGCAGTGGTTGGGAAAGGAGTGAGACAGGGTTGTAGCCTCTCCCCGATGTTATTCAATCTGTATATTGAGCAAGCAGTAAAGGAAACAAAAGAAAAATTCGGAGTAGGTATTAAAATTCATGGAGAAGAAGTAAAAACTTTGAGGTTCGCCGATGACATTTTAATTCTGTCAGAGACAGCAAAGGACTTGGAAGAGCAGTTGAACGGAATGGACAGTGTCTTGAAAAGAGGATATAAGATGAACATCAACAAAAGCAAAACGAGGATAATGGAATGTAGTCAAATTAAGTCGGGTGATGCTGAGGGAATTAGATTAGGAAATGAGTCACTTAAAGTAGTAAAGGAGTTTTGCTATTTAGGGAGTAAAATAACCGATGATGGTCGAAGTAGAGAGGATATAAAATGTAGACTGGCAATGGCAAGGAAAGCGTTTCTCAAGAAGAGAAATTTGTTAACATCGAATATAGATTTAGGTGTCAGGAAGTCGTTTCTGAAAGTATTTGTATGGAGTGTAGCCATGTATGGAAGTGAGACATGGACGATAACTAGTTGGGACAAGAAGAGAATAGAAGCTTTCGAAATGTGGTGCTACAGAAGAATGCTGAAGATAAGGTGGGTAGATCACGTAACTAATGAGGAGGTATTGAATAGGATTGGGGAGAAGAGAAGTTTGTGGCACAACTTGACTAGAAGAAGAGATCGGTTGGTAGGACATGTTCTGAGGCATCGAGGGATCACAAATTTAGCATTGGAGGGCAGCGTGGAGGGTAAAAATCCTAGAGGGAGACCAAGAGATCAATACACTAAGCAGATTCAGAAGGATGTAGGTTGCAGTAGGTACTGGGAGATGAAGAAGCTTGCACAGGATAGAGTAGCATGGAGAGCTGCATCAAACCAGTCTCAGGACTGAAGACCACAACAACAACAACAACAAATTAACAGTTGTAAGTTACAATAAAGTACAATTTCGCAGTTTTTCAAAGTATCAGGAGGCTACAGCGTTATTGTCCTTTCTCTCTTAATATGATTTTGTTTGTGGACTATTCCTACCTCCTCTTGAAAACGGAACCTCCTTCTTCTTAGCGGTATGTTATTACGTAATTCGTAGCAGTTTAGAAGAATTAAATTTTTGTTCTGACTGCATTTGAAATAGGGAACTAAGCTATACACCAATATAAACTCGAGATTTCCTTTCGAAAATAACTGTTTGGTGCTTCGCTTTTTAAACATCCTTGTTTTTATGAAAAGTGTATGAATGGGCCAATTTTTTCCTTTTTCCACTTGTTTCTGACCATTTTGTCCCTTTCTTGGTGTAAATATAGTTTGAATTCGGTTACAGACTCATCTCCATCGTTGATGGCGTGGTATATAAGCCACGTGATTGCTCTCCTCCTTGAAACCGGGAACTGTTTGAAATCTGTTAACATTACCTTCTTGGTGTTAATTTCAGCCGTTGTTGTCGTTATCAGCATTGCACATTTAATTTAATCGACTTCCACAAACCTAGGATTCGTGAACAGCCTACTGTTCGGTGCAGCGCTGCATGGGTTCCCTGTAAGTGTCAGGAGGTGACGCCGTGATGCAGTCGGAAGCAGATCGTTTAAGAACATGTCAGCGGCCGAACGCAACGCTGAACTTAAAGAGTCCCTTCCGAAATGTTAGACCGCACTAGCTTCCATTTAAAAGCTTTGTGTTTTATTTGGCTGGCTGGTGTGTGGACCGTTTCTCTCTGTATTTCTCCCATATTTTTATTTGCGAGTTTTTCTATAATTCCCGTTGTGATTTTAAGAATGCGTGTAGTTTACGTGGCAGTCAATAAATCCGACTGACTTGCTGGTTGTTTCAAGGGTTTTATAAAATTTGTTAACTATGAGGGCGGTGCATTTTTTCTGACAATCTATTAAACCTAATCCACCTTCATTTGACGGTTTTGTTAACTAGTCTCTGACTACAGGGAGTAGCATTCCTTTCCAAATGAACCATCCATATACTTTTTTATTTGAGCAATTTATTCTCGCGCTATGGGTATTATTTGAGTGGTATACCACATTTTTGAAAGGGCCAGAATATTGACATATTGTATCTGTCCAATAAGATTTAAATTCCCAGAAATGTTTTCTCTGATATTCTCCATCCTTGCTTTTGATTTACCCTTAACCAGTTCGTTCATGTTCTTCTTCAGCTTAGCGCTGAGCTCTTCAATTTCGTCGCATTCTGTGAAGGGATGTGGCGTGAGTTGTGAAATACTGTTCACCATAGGAGCCGGGTTTTGTTACTGTTTGTTGTTGCTCCCGCTGCTTCCTTATAGGAATCCATTATTTCTAATATCTTCCCATTGTCTTGATGCAGCGTGAGTATAATTATTATATCGTCGGAATGGGCGTCAACGGTGAATCTTTGTGCGCCAACATGTATTCCAGATATTATAAATAATATCATGGATAATGGGACTCAGCGCCGAATTGAGAATTCTCCCGTGAAGGGGCCGTTTATTCGTCTTTTGGAGATCACTGGATTCCGGTCTGATAGTAGCAGATCTATTGTGGGTTGTGGGAAGTTATGGCGTTGAAACACATTTCTTAGATAAAATGTTTCAAATGGCTCTGAGAACTATGGGACTTAACTGCTGAGGTCATCAGTCCCCTAGAACTTAGAACTACTTAAACCCAACTAACCCAAGGACATCACACACACCCATGCCCGAGGCAGGATTCGAACCTGCGATCGTACCAGTCACGCGGTTCCAGACTGAAGAGCCTA
Source organism: Schistocerca cancellata (assembly GCF_023864275.1). Classification (NCBI taxonomy): domain Eukaryota; kingdom Metazoa; phylum Arthropoda; class Insecta; order Orthoptera; family Acrididae; genus Schistocerca; species Schistocerca cancellata. Next base: position 41,547,240 of record NC_064632.1, on the reverse strand, counting down.
GAACCGCTCGGCCACTCCGGCCGGCTTTCTTAGATATTGGTGACTGACTTTATCAAAGGCATTTTCTCGTTCGATGTTCAACAATCCCATTGTTCCGGTTTGGTGCATCCATGAGACGAATGTCACCAAACTCCATCAATGATCTTCCTGTTAGGAACGCTACACGTCTTGCCAGCCCCGATTATCTCTGGAGGAGTCTATTAGTCTTGCGGCTATTATGCGCGCCATCATTTTTCAGTCGGCACATAACAAATATTTTCCTATAACCAGTTACTCTTCTTGGTTTCCAAGTTTTGGGTACAAGAACTATGATTCCTGGTTCATTTTCTGGATATAATTGATCCACTCTTTGTTTCTCTTTCATAACCTCCGTGAATGCCGCTTTGATAAGTGACCAGAACAAGAATATCTCCAACAGCAATAAGAAAAGAGTAGGTAAGATAATGGCTGAATCAATGCTATGCTATGGATCAGAACTATGGATCTTAAACGCGGATCTCAAAAGATTATTCGCGTAGGAGTGCCAGAATATCAAGAATCGAAAGAAAAACTAATGATGAAGTAAGAGGTAGAATGAAGACAAATGATACAGTAATAGATGGAATTGAAAGAAAATCATTAAAATGGTATGGTCATATGATGAGAATGCCAGATCTTCGGTCGCCAAAGAAGGTTTATGAATGGGAACCACCCGGCAGACGTAGGTACGGAAGACCATGACGTTCTTGGACAGACCACATAAATGAAGTAATGGAACATCGCAGCATCGACAAGGAAGATGCGCTGGATAAAGGGGCTTGGCGGAGGATAACAGGAATACAACAAGATGTTGTTATTAATTAACCTTTGTATTTATTAATCCTATAATAATAATAACTGACCAGAACACTTCGTAAAATTCATATGGTATGCCGTCAGTGCCCGGACTCATTTTTCCTGGTAATTGCTTTATAATGTCTGCAGTTTCTTCTTCGGATGTGAGCTCTATAAACCTAGTGACTTCGTTGTTGAGGAAAGTCGTGCAGTGTTATAGCAAACTTGTGGTCTTGGTAGGATTTGATGGTTGTTCCCCAACACTCTCCGGAAACGGTCCTTAACGTTTTCCGTATTAGCGGTGTCGTTTCCGTCGGAAGACGCAGATTTCCGATAAATCTCTGTCTGCACCGTTTCCCCTGTCTTTTGAGGTGGTAGACCCTCCATTTTTCGTCTGGAATGTATTCCTTATTTTTGCAAGTGTTTATTTTGCCTTCGAGTTCTTGTTCCTGTACTTCTAGGATCTTCTGTTTGAATTTCTTCAACTCGCGTTATCGGTCTTCTCCGTTATCTACTTTTTCTTGGAGCTCTCGAACAATCACATAATAGAGTTCAATGTTTTTCCTTCTAGTGCCACTGATCCTACACGCTACGTTTCTGAATAGTTTAGGGATTCCACGTTTCACCAGTTTATCTCACAAATCTAAAACGCTACTAAAGAACCGCTTCCGATGAACCCACGTTCGATAGCATTCACAGAATTCTGTTTTTTCCGACTCGACGTTGAGCAGGTTGCGTTCAACCTCGAGTATCCCTTTCCCATTACAGTGGACCGGATTTTAACGACAACTGCATGGTGGTCCGAGAAACTGACGGGAGTATCTTCATAGTCCTGTACAGCTATCCCCGTTGTGGTATAAAATCTGTCCAGCCTCGAGACTGACAGTGGTGATACGTATGTACAGCGAGATCGCGTGATGGCTAGTCGACCTATGACGTCTATTAGTTTCAGTTCTCCAATCATTGTATTCCAGGAGCCGAAATTTGGGGTTTGATTCCGTTGTATCTGTCGGTCTTACGACACAACTTTGCGTGTCTCATAAAGTACTGCATAGTTTCACTAAAAAATTTTTGTCTCCTATTTCTGTTTTGTGTTTCTGACGGTGCGTAGAAGCCGGCCGAAGTGGCCGAGCGGTTAAAGGCGCTACAGTCTGGAACCGCACGACCGCTACGGTCGCAGGTTCGAATCCTGCCTCGGGCATGGATGTGTGTGATGTCCTTAGGTTAGTTAGGTTTAAGTTGTTCTAAGTTCTAGGGGACTTATGACCACAGCAGTTGAGTCCCTTAGTGCTCAGAGCCATTTGAACCATTTGAACCATTTGAACGGTGCGTAGAGGTTTAACACTGTTATTTTATTTAGTTTGGCTTTGATAACATGTCCATTCGGTAGCTTTTCTAAGTTCTCTAATTCCACTCCCATTCTGGTTGAAATGCAGAAGACCCTACCGATAGAGCCGACATCGTTGTACACATTGTAATTAATCTCTGCGCAAGCGACTTCCTGAAGGAAGGCAATGACCACCTCACTGGTATTTAAGAAATTCCCCAGAATCCTCTTTTTTCACTTGTTCTTCTGCAGATACTTGGCGTGTGTACAGCAAGCACCATCCTATTGTCCGTTGCGAGCAATTTGTCAGTTTTCACGTCCATTCATATTTCTTGCTTAGTTTTCTCGTCCGGAATCGTTTCCGGGAGTTCCACTTTCAATTTTCGTCTTTCTCGTCGTCTTGGTACTCTCTTTCCGCACCTTTATTATTTTTCCGGCATGCCGCATATAGATTTACTTTGTCTTTCATTCTCGGTGCCTTCTCAGCACCAGATTTTATAGTGTTTTAGTCGCTAATACTTTCCTCTGCTCCCTTAACTGTGTGCTTTACAGATCGTGTGGTGACACTGAAACCTGTTTCCGCACAATCTCCTTTACTTTCTCATTTACATGCTCCAGTCAAGAGCTGCTGTGACTGCGCTTGGCTGCTCCAGTGTTGTTGCCTGGCGTGTTGTTTCCTGCAGTGGTTGGTGTTTACTTTCCTGCAGTGGACGGCACAAGGGGCTCGCCACGTATGGTTGTCGGGACTGGAGACTATCTGTGTCCGGCTGACTTTCCATCTCAATCTCGGGTCCACCCTGTGTTGCTGGATCATTATCGGGCTTCTGTTTCCTTGGTATCTGTGCCGATTTTTCTTCAGGGTCTTCTTCAGAGCTCGTACTGACCTTTTCTGACTGCCGTTTCTTGTTGTTCTGATTTACACTCCTGGAAATTGAAATAAGAAGACCGTGAATTCATTGTCCCAGGAAGGGGAAACTTTATTGACACATTCCTGGGGTCAGATACATCACATGATCACACTGACAGAACCACAGGCACATAGACACAGGCAACAGAGCATGCACAATGTCGGCACTAGTACAGTGTATATCCACCTTTCGCAGCAATGCAGGCTGCTATTCTCCCATGGAGACGATCGTAGAGATGCTGGATGTAGTCCTGTGGAACGGCTTACCATGCCATTTCCACCTGGCGCCTCAGTTGGACCAGCGTTCGTGTTGGACGTGCAGACCGCGTGAGACGACGCTTCATCCAGTCCCAAACATGCTCAATGGGGGACAGATCCGGAGATCTTGCTGGCCAGGGTAGTTGACTTACACCTTCTAGAGCACGTTGGGTGGCACGGGATACATGCGGACGAGCATTGTCCTGTTGGAACAGCAAGTTCCCTTGCCGGTCTAGGAATGGTAGAACGATGGGTTCGATGACGGTTTGGATGTACCGTGCACTATTCAGTGTCCCCTCGACGATCACCAGTGGTTTACGGCCAGTGTAGGAGATCGCTCCCCACACCATGATGCCGGGTGTTGGCCCTGTGTGCCTCGGTCGTATGCAGTCCTGATTGTGGCGCTCACCTGCACGGCGCCAAACACGCATACGACCATCATTGGCACCAAGGCAGAAGCGACTCTCATCGCTGAAGACGACACGTCTCCATTCGTCCCTCCATTCACGCCTGTCGCGACACCACTGGAGGCGGGCTGCACGATGTTGGGGCGTGAGCGGAAGACGGCCTAACGGTGTGCGGGACCGTAGCCCAGCTTCATGGAGACGGTTGCGAATGGTCCTCGCCGATACCCCAGGAGCAACAGTGTCCCTAATTTGCTGGGAAGTGGCGGTGCGGTCCCCTACGGCACTGCGTAGGATCCTATGGTCTTGGCGTGCATCCGTGCGTCGCTGCGGTCCGGGCCCAGGTCGACGGACACGTGCACCCTCCGCCGACCACTGGCGACAACATCGATGTACTGTGGAGACCTCACGCCCCACGTGTTGAGCAATTCGGCGGTACGTCCACCCGGCCTCCCGCATGCCCACTATACGCCCTCGCTCAAAGTCCGTCAACTGCACATACGGTTCACATCCACGCTGTCGCGGCATGCTACCAGTGTTAAAGACTGCGATGGAGCTCCGTATGCCACGGCAAACTGGCTGACACTGACGGCGGCGGTGCACAAATGCTGCGCAGCTAGCGCCATTCGACGGCCAACACCGCGGTTCCTGGTGTGTCCGCTGTGCCGTGCTTGTGATCATTGCTTGTACAGCCCTCTCGCAGTGTCCGGAGCAAGTATGGTGGGTCTGACACACCGGTGTCAATGTGTTCTTTTTTCCATTTCCAGGAGTGTAGATGAGAACAAAAAAGACTTTCATTTTCTATGTGTGTTTCGTTTTCTTGCTGTTGAACTGAAATTTCATGGACTCTGTAGCTGTTTTCCTGAACAATAGTTACAGACCTGAATTTATCGGTGTCGTTCTTTTGATCGTTTGTAACTAACCTGTTTCTACGGGTTATTACTTTATTATTGGAAATGTAAATACTTATTGCTTGGGAAGTTAACGTGAGAAGATTAGGGTCGCCACCAACTCTAATCATACAACTAATCGAAGGTTTGGTCGAGTCGGAAAATAAATTAATTTAATCACAAACCAAAAGCTCACAAAAATGCATACGTTGTGATGTCGCTCATAGCGGATACAATGTAATTAATAGTATTGCCCGCGCACTGTTCACGACAATCAAACATTTAAAATAAAATAGAAAATTCATGAACACTGCATAAGATCAGTTCCCAGAACACACCTGAAAATAAGACTTATCTAAAGCACTTGTTTTAAAATAAAAAAGGAAACTAATCACTGGGCCTGCGCGTAAGGAAACGCGTTGCATGTGCTAACGGGAGAGCTATGAGGTGAGTGGCTTAGGTGCAAAAACGCAACCTCGGAACACAAGAGAAAATTGTGGATAAAATCATTTATTCCTAAGACATTAAGGAGAAGCATCGATACATTCACCGTTATAATCTACTCCTAAAATCATTGGTGTGAATCATTCATACCACTGCTGTTGCCTGATCGCAATAACTCGTAAAGCGGTACACGTTTCGCAGTACACCCGCGTGCCCATGTGGTTTATGGAGACGTACTTCGTAGGTATCGTGTCCATGTTGCAACTATATCACATCACACAATCATGAGCGGTTAAAGTTCTTTAAAAGAAGCATGAGACCGGACAGTTAGTGATGACGGTAGCCCAACAAAACTTTAATGTTCAACCACGTGGTCGGCTCTCCACGGACGAAAGATACATTAAGCAAGGAAAATTTACGAGAAGGCAAAGCTATTAATATTTAGAAAAATGAAAGCTTGTACAGGCACAGCTGAAGGCAAACAGACATTCATACAGAAGCGAGTGCTCACTTCTTATCGACACCTTTGTGTGGCGCTCTTCCGGTGGATCCAAGTCTGCTATAGAAATTTACTAAGTGAAACATCTGCCAAAGTTTTGCATTCCTTGCTGCGACAAGGCAAAGCAATCTTTCAGAGTTGAAAAGCGAGACCAAAAGCTAACAACTCTCCCCACGCCAAGCGCCACGCGGTCAGTCTAACTCACCCTTCTTCGACTGGAGCACAGCTGTGGACGCTTCCCGTACCGGCGGCAGACTGCCCCCTTTTTCATCTCCAGCCTCTTCCACGCTCCGCGTGGCCCGGAAAACCCAAAGATGCCATTTCCGCCACCAACCTAACGCAGGTGGATTTCTCACAAGTAGCGAAAACCTCTTTGCCTACTTGACCACTACGCGAGTTGGCTATTCTGTACAACTGCTGCTGAATCTGTACGACTATCGCAGACTTTCTGCAGCAGAAACGTCTAGCAACGTGACACACAAACACATTCATTCAATCACGCCACTATGAGAGTAAAGAGAAAAGAGAAACAAGGAAAAGAAAGAGAAATGGTAATGAAAATGGGCTACCGGACTAATGAAAGGTGGCTACAGGACCCTTTCACGTTGTCTGCGCTCCTGTGTACTTCATTTGCTGCTAGTCTCATGTTTAAGAGAACGCCGCATGCTTAGCTGCGTGGTAACTTGCTTACCTCCCATGCAGGTGGCCCGGGTTCGATTCCCGGCCGGGTTGGAGATTTTCTCCGCTCGTGGACGGCGTGTTGTGTTGTCCTCATCACTATCTCATCTTCATCACCGGCAGACAAGCCGCCGCCGGCCGAACTCTCCCGGATGGGGCCTCCCAGCCGACAATGTCATGCGGTGATTTCATGTTTGTTCAAGGGAGGGAATTGCTCTTCAACTAAACTAGGAGAGTGGCCAGTGGATTCCATCCGTGCATTCTCAAAAATGGTTCAAATGGCTCTGAGCACTGTGGGACTTAACATCTGAGGTCATCAGTCCCCTAGACTTAGAACTACTTAAACATAACTTACCTAAGGACATCACACACATCCATGCCTGAGGCAGGATTCGAACCTGCGACCGTAGCAGCAGTGCGGTTCCGGACTGAAGCGGCTAGAACCGCTCGGCCACAGCCGTGCATTCTCGGTGTTGCCCTTTGCAGTACTAGAAGGAATCAATTCTTGTGCCTGCAATCTTGTCCACTGTTGCAGATTATTTCGTAGAATAAACATGCGCGCCGGCCGCGGACATGTTAAGTCCCATAGTGCTCAGAGCCATTTGAACCAATAAACATGCGCCGTGGGCAGTTTTCTCGAAGATTTCCCGGCTCATTTCACAGGCGACGCATGGGAGTTCGCCCAACATATATTACGTGTGTCTTGCAACCGCCTACAAGAATGTGGGTCGGGACGTTACGAGCAACGAACATTCGTACAGATTTAATCCCGTCGCAGCACTGGATCTTGTATCTAGTAGACCACTTTTCGAATTCGATGTTTCTTACCCGTCTGCAATTAGTAAGTGCCTGTATTAGGTCCCTGTTGGCTAGTTCTGGGGGAATATTTAGCACCATGACAGTTTTCACTTCGTTGTTAGCATTACTTATATCAAGGGTACTGAAAGAATCATCAAGATGACGGAATTCAAAATTTCCCTGTTTTTTTTAGTAATATTCTAACATAACTATGCAATTCTGCAAAAACACAGCATTTCTCATAACGTATTTGAATGAACTCCGCATTATCACCAGAAATACCGAAATGTTCAGCGAGCGATGTGGCGCAGTGGTTAGCACATTGGACTCGCATTCGGGAGGATGACGGATAAAACCCGCGTCTGGCCATTCTGATTTAGGTTTTTTGCGATTTTCCTAAATCACTTCAGGCAAATGCTTGGATGGTTCCCTCGAAAGGGCACAGCTTACTTCCTCCGCTGTCCAGCCCCAATCCTAAGGGACCATTGAGCTGGCTGTTCGCCCCCCCCCCCCTCCCCCCCCCACCGCCTCCCCCCGTAAATCAACCAAGCAACCGAAACTTGAAACTTTCATGTAGCCTGTCATGAACTTCCAAAGCCGGTCATTACATCTACATCTATACTCCGCGAGCCACCTTACGGTGTGTGGCGGAGGGTACTTATTGTACCACTATCTGATCCCCCCTTCCCTGTTCCATTCACGAATTGTGCGTGGGAAGAACGACTGCTTGTAAGTCTCCGTATTTGCTCTAATTTCTCGGATCTTTTCGTTGTGATCATTACGCGAGATATATGTGGGCGGTAGTAATATGTTGCCCATCTCTTCCCGGAATGTGCTCTCTCGTAATTTCGATAATAAACCTCTCCGTATTGCGTAACGCCTTTCTTGAAGTGTCCGCCACTGGAGCTTGTTCAGCATCTCCGTAACGCTCTCGCGCTGACTAAATGTCCCCATGACGAATCTCGCTGCTTTTCGCTGGATCATGTCTATCTCTTCTATTAATCCAACCTGGTAAGGGTCCCATACTGATGAGCAATACTCAAGAATCGGACGAACAAGCGTTTTGTAAGCTACTTCTTTCGTCGATGAGTCACATTTTCTTAGAATTCTTCCTATGAATCTCAACCTGGCGCCTGCTTTTCCCACTATTTGTTTTATGTGATCATTCCACTTCAGATCGCTCCGGATAGTAACTCCTAAGTATTTTACGGTCGTTACCGCTTCCAATGATTTACCACCTATGGTATAATCGTACTGGAATGGATTTCTGCCCCTATGTATGCGCATTATATTACATTTATCTACGTTTAGGGAAAGCTGCCAGCTGTCGCACCATGCATTAATCCTCTGCAGGTCTTCCTGGAGTACGTACGAGTCTTCTGATGTTGCTACTTTCTTGTAGACAACCGTGTCATCTGCAAATAGCCTCACGGAGCTACCGATGTTGTCAACTAAGTCATTTATGTATATTGTAAACAATAAAGGTCCTATCACGCTTCCTTGCGGTACTCCCGAAATTACCTCTACATCTGCAGATTTTGAACCGTTAAGAATGACATGTTGTGTTCTTTCTTCTAGGAAATCCTGAATCCAATCACAAACCTGGTCCGATATTCCGTAAGCTCGTATTTTTTTCACTAAACGTAAGTGCGGAACCGTATCAAATGCCTTCCTGAAGTCCAGGAATACGGCATCAATCTGCTCGCCAGTGTCTACGGCACTGTGAATTTCTTGGGCAAATAGGGCGAGCTGAGTTTCACATGATCTCTGTTTGCGGAATCCATGTTGGTTATGATGAAGGAGATTTGTATTATCTAAGAACGTCATAATACGAGAACACAAAACATGTTCCATTATTCTACAACAGATTGACGTAAGCGAAATAGGCCTATAATTATTCGCATCTGATTTATGACCCTTCTTGAAAATGGGAACGACCTGCGCTTTCTTCCAGTCGCTAGGTACTTTACGTTCTTCCAGCGATCTACGATAAATTGCTGATAGAAAGGGGGCAAGTTCTTTAGCATAATCACTGTCGAATCTTAAGGGTATCTCGTCTGGTCCGGATGCTTTTCCGTTACTAAGTGATAGCAGTTGTTTTTCAATTCCGATATCGTTTATTTCAATATTTTCCATTTTGGCGTCCGTGCGACGGCTGAAGTCAGGGACCGTGTTACGATTTTCCGCAGTGAAACAGTTTCGGAACACTGAATTCAGTATTTCTGCCTTTCTTCGGTCGTCCTCTGTTTCGGTGCCATCGTGGTCAACGAGTGACTGAATAGGGGATTTAGATCCGCTTACCGATTTTACATATGACCAAAACTTTTTAGGGTTCTTGTTTAGATTGTTTGCCAATGTTTTATGTTCGAATTCGTTGAATGCTTCTCTCATTGCTCTCTTTACGCTCTTTTTCGCTTCGTTCAGCTTTTCCTTATCAGCTATGATTCGACTACTCTTAAACCTATGATGAAGCTTTCTTTGTTTCCGTAGTACCTTTCGTACATGATTGTTATACCACGGTGGATCTTTCCCCTCGCTTTGGACCTTAGTCGGTACGAACTTATCTAAGGCGTACTGGACGATGTTTCTGAATTTTTTCCATTTTTGTTCCACATCCTCTTCCTCAGAAATGAACGTTTGATGGTGGTCACTCAGATATTCTGCGATTTGTGCCCTATCACTCTTGTTAAGCAAATATATTTTCCTTCCTTTCTTGGCATTTCTTATTACACTTGTAGTCATTGATGCAACCACTGACTTATGATCACTGATACCCTCTTCTACATTCACGGAGTCGAAAAGTTCCGGTCTATTTGTTGCTATGAGGTCTAAAACGTTAGCTTCACGAGTTGGTTCTCTAACTATCTGCTCGAAGTAATTCTCGGACAAGGCAGTCAGGATAATGTCACAAGAGTCTCTGTCCCTGGCTCCAGTTCTGATTGTGTGACTATCCCATTCTATACCTGGTAGATTGAAGTCTCCCCCTATTACAATAGTATGATCACGAAACTTCTTCACGACGTTCTGCAGGTTCTCTCTGAGGCGCTCAACTACTACGGTTGCTGATGCAGGTGGTCTATAGAAGCATCCGACTATCATATCTGACCCACCTTTGATACTTAGCTTAACCCAGATTATTTCACATTCGCATTCGCTAATAACTTCACTGGATATTATTGAATTCTTTACTGCTATAAATACTCCTCCACCATTGGCGTTTATCCTATCCTTGCGGTATATATTCCATTCTGTGTCTAGGATTTCGTTACTGTTCACTTCCGGTTTTAACCAACTTTCCGTTCCTAATACTATATGCGCACTATTTCCTTCAATAAGAGATACTAATTCACGAACCTTGCCCTGGATACTCCTGCAGTTTACCAATATTACGTTAACTTTTCCTGTTTTTGGTCTCTGAGGACGGACGTTCTTTATCAACAATGATAATGTCCTCTCTGGTAAGCCGTCAGGTATTTTATCGTTTCGCCCAAGGGGGGTCCCTCTAACCTAAAAAACCCCCGTGTGCACGCCACACGTACTCTGCTACCCTAGTAGCTGCTTCCGGTGTGTAGTGCACGCCTGACCTGTCTAGGGGGGCCCTACAGTTCTCCACCCAATAACGGAGGTCGATGAATTTGCAACCATTATAGTCGCAGAGTCGTCTGAGCCTCTGGTTTAGACCCTCCACACGGCTCCAAACCAGAGGACCGCGATCGACTCTGGGCACTATGCTGCAGATATTAAGCTCAGCTTGCACTCCGCGTGCGATGCTGGTTGTCTTCACCAAATCAGCCAGCCGCCGGAAGGAACCAAGGATGGCCTCAGAACCCAAGCGGCAGGCGTCATTCGTTCCGACATGTGCTACTATCTGCAGCCGGTCACACCCAGTGCGTTCAATAGCTGCCGGAAGGGCCTCCTCCACATTACGGACGAGACCCCCCGGCAAGCACACCGAGTGCACACTGGCATTCTTCCCCGACCTACCCGCTATTTTCCTGAGGGGCTCCATAACCCGCCTAACGTTGGAGCTCCCTATAACTAATAGGCCCGCCCTCTGTGACTGTCGGGACCTTGCCGGAGAATCGGCCACTGGCCCAACAGGCGAGGCATCCTGTGGTGGCTCGGAAACGATGTCATCACCACTAGGAAGCACCCCGTACCTGTTGGAAAGGGGTAAGGCAGCTGCCACGCGGCCAGATCCCACCTTCGCCTTTCGGCCAGGCACGCGCGAGCCCACCACTGTCCGCCATTCACCCTGGAGTGATGGCTGACCGGTAAGATGCTCACTGCCGGAAGACGCAGCGACTTCAGGGGTTCCATGTGATTCCAAGGCCACCGAAGTAGGCATAGGTCTCACCACAGTTGCCCCAACGCCACTACGAGCCGACGCCTGCGCCTCGAGCTCGATGAGCCTAACAGACAAAGCCTCCACCTGCCCCCGAAGAGTGGCCAATTCTCCTTGCGTCCGCTCACAACAACCACAGTCCCTACACATGACTATGTTTACCCTACCCTATACGGTGACAAATTCCCAAGATAATCTTCTGATGAGCTACTCTGATAATCAAGAAACACTCACTGAAATACGAGACGCGAAAACTACGCTAGGTTTTCCCAGAAACACTATTTAAAAGCTAAGCGCAGCAAATAAGTACAAAAACGCTTTATACAAACAGTACTCGCTGCTGCTGGTGCTCTCGCTCTGGCTGTCACAAGACAACTGCTGATTCAAGTGACTAGTGGCTAACGGCCGCGAAACAAACAAAGACGGTTTTAGGGCGCTTTCTGTTCTAAACGATCAAGAAAACACTAAGAAATCTAACACGAAAACTACGTAAAGTTTTATCAAGAACTGTTAGTTACTATGCAGAGCAGATAAACACAAATAGAATCCCTTCCTTAGTGGAAGGTCGTAAACAAAATGCAAAATAAACGCTTTATACAAACAGTACTCGCTGCTGCTGGTGCTCTCGCTCTGGCTGTCACAAGACAACATGTCTTGTATACTCGTATTCTTGTCAAACACGAACCTCGAGCCCGCATCTCGTGGTCGTGCGGTAGCGTTCTCGCTTCCCACACCCGGGTTCCCGGCGGGGTCAGGGATTTTCTCTGCCTCGTGATGGCTGGGTGTTGTGTGCTGTCCTTAGGTTAGTTAGGTTTAAATATTTCTAAGTTCTAGGGAACTTATGACCACAGCAGTTGAGTCCCATAGTGCTCAGAGCCATTTGAACCATTTGAACGAACCTCGAAGTATTTTTCCTAATCGAATCGCCGGCCGGTGTGGCCGAGAGGTTCTAGGCGTTTCAGCCTGGAACTACGCGACCGCTACGATCGCAGGTTCGAATCCTACCTCTGGCATGGATGTGTGTGATGTCCTTAGGTTACTTAGGTTTAAATAGTTCTAAGTTCTAGGGGAATGATGACAGACGTTAAGTCGCATAGTGCTCAGAGCCATTTGAACTTAATCGAATCCAGGGATATTATAACAGGGTAGCGGCAGGAAGTGCATCCGGCCACCCTTCAAATTAACCTTGCCATATCCGATTATAACAATGCTGACCTTGCGAAACTGCGGGACAATGGCACAAGCGAAAAGAAAAAGAAGAAAAAAGATGGCCGATGGGTTCCACCATTGGCTCAGTGCGTTTTGTTGTGATCTAAAGTTGGTTTGTAAATAAGTAGCAAATAGTAATCAACAAAATTAAATCTGCGATCTTGATTATTAGAGGTTTTTCTGAACCCACAGCTTTAAAACAATAGATCTTACCTCCTACTACGACCATGTCAAGTACGCTGACAGAGTTGCGCTACAGCCGGCCGGTGTGGCCATGCGGTTCTAGGCGCTTCAGTCTGGAACCGCGTGACCGCTCCGGCCGCAGGTTCGAATCCTGCCTCGGGCATGGATGTGTGTGATGTCCTTAGGTTAGTTAGGTTTAAGTAGTTCTAAGTTCTAGCGTTCGCAACCTTTTATTTAATCCGTCGAAAACCTCACAGAGAAAAGAGAATATAGCATTTTCAGTTGTTAAACCATTTCTAAAACCAAACTGAACATTTGACAGCAAATTATGTGAATTTAAATGCTCCAGTAACCTTGTATATACAACCTTCTCGATAACTTTAGCAAACACCGATGGCATAGAAATAGGTCTAAAATTGTCAACATTATCAATGTCTCCCTTTTTATAAAGTGGCTTCACTACCGGGTACTTTAATCGGTCAGGAAACCGACCACTCCTAAAGGAAAAGTTACAGATATGGCTGAGAACTGGGCTAACATACATAGAACAATACTTCAGTATTCTGCTAGATACCCCGTCATTTCCATGAGAGTTCTTGGTCTTTAGTGATTTAATTATTAACTCAATCTCCCTCTTGTCAGTATCATGGAGGAGCATTTCAGGTAACAGTCTCGGAACACTTTTTTCTAAGAGCGCTATATGATTCCCTGTTGGGATTAGGTTTCTATTTAGTTCACCTGCTATATTCAGAAAGTGATTATTAAATACTGTACATATATGCGACTTATCAGTACCACGGACATTCCCACTACGCACTGATTCTATATCCTAGACCTGTCTCTGCAGACCAGCAACTTCCTTTACGACTGACCATATGGTTTTAATTTTATCCTGAGACTTAGCTATTCTATGTGCATACCACATACTTTTTGCCTTCCTAATAACATTTTAAGCACCTTACAATACTGTTTGTAATGGGCTGCTGCATTTAGATTTTGACTGTTTCTAACGTTTTGATATAATTGCCACTTTGTTCTATAAGATATTCTTATCCCTCTAGTCAGCCACCCAGGCTGCCTGTTTGTGCTAGTACCCTGTTTTAAACGTTCTAACGGAAAGCAACTTTCAAAGAGCATGAGAAAAGTTTTGAGAAAAGCATTATATTTATCGTCTACTGTATCAGCGCTATAAACATCTTGCCACTCTTGTTCCTTTATAAGGTTTACAAAGGTCTCTACAGCAACTGGATCAGCTTTCCTGAACAGCTGATGACTATAATTAACACGTGTTGCAGCATAAAAGTCTTTTAAAGTTAAAATTTGCGCATCATGATCTGAAAGGCCATTCACCTTTTTGCTAAGAGAATGCCCTTCTAGTAATGAGGAATGAACAAAAATGTTGTCTATGGTTGTTCTACTGTTCCCTTGCACTCTCGTTGGAAAGAATACGGTTTGCATAAGATTATATGAATTACAGAGGTCTACCAGCATCCTCTTCCTTGCACAATCACTTATACAATTAATATTGAAGTCATACGGGACTGATGACCACACATGTTAAGTCCCATAGTGCTCAGAGCCATTTGAACCATTTTGAAGTTGCGCTACATAAGCGTAAGTTGGTAAGCATATTTCTATATCTAAAAGATGATGTCACTTCCAATGTCGCGACAGTCCCTTACGAACAGCGTCAGTAGCGCCACTATAAGGATGCAAATGAAGTTTGTTTTAAATACGCCCTTCAACGGGCTTGAGCGTTGGTTACCTTTAAGATTGGACGTGGTGAACTGATGCCTTCAAGGCGACAAAGTCGCCATTCTCAGCACCTCACTGAGTTTGAACCAGGTCGTGTAACAGGGCTGGGTGTTCTGTGCTGTCCTTAGGTTAGTTAGGTTTAAGTAGTTCTAAGTTCTAGGCGACTGATGACCATAGATGTTAAGACCCATAGTGCTCAGAGCCCGAGCCGTGTAACAGGGCTACGAGAAGCTGGATGCTCCTTCTGCGATACTGCAGAAAGACGTGGCAGGAATGCAGCCACCGCACACGATTGCTGGCAGAGGTGGTCACGAGAATGTACTGTCGCAAGAGGATGGGGTTCCGGACGGCCACCTGGCACTACCGAGAGAGGAGACCATCCTGTTCGGCGTCTGCGCTCTGGCGGATCGTGTTTCAGCTGCAGCAGGAATCTGAACAGCAGTTGGCACCACAGTGAGACAACGAACTGCTACAAATCGGTTACTTCAGGGACAGCTCCGAGGCAGACGACCTGTAGCGCGCATTCCACTGACACCAAACCATCACCATTCACAACCAGTTGTGTCAACCGGAACACACTGCAGGGAAGGACGGGTGGTTCAAATGGCTCTAAGCACTATGGGTCTTAACAAACTGAGGTCATCAGTCCCCTAGGCTTACAACTACTTAAGCCTAACTAACCTAAGGACATCACACCCACCCATGCCCGAGGCAGGGTTCGAACCTGCGACCTTAGCAGCAGCGCGGTTCCGGTCTGAAGGGCAGGATGGAGATTTGTTGTGTTTCCTGATGAAAACTTGAAAGGTCTCTGTTGGATTCCTTTCATGTTTAATTTCTTAAATCTATTGACATTTACGGCATAAATTCCTCTTCTAAATTTACTGTGGCGTTTCTGACTATCTGGGAGGAGACTGAGTAGTGGAACGTGTTACTTTTACACATAAACAAGAACGATCTGTCACACTACTACACTTTAAAACACAGTTTATATGTAATTCATGTCACACAGTCTCATACGGAACCTACATCCGCTTTCTTTTATACACTGTGTATGATAAGATACTGTCATCCCCCTTCCCTTCTGTGTGAGAGGATGAATGAGCAAATGTATTTCTAGTTGCATGCTTGAGGGTAGCAGACAAGCCTGTCTGCTAGAGAATAGTAGGACCAACGTCGGAACAGGTAGCTACGCTTTCTAAAAGCAAAGAGGTTTCTATCCTTAGTATGGTCCTGTCCGTCCGTTGTCATGTTGGTATAGGAAGCTGCCCCTCTGGTCACTTCCGTTTGTATTTGGGAAGCACGCTCGGTAGGAGCGCAGGTCAGTCGGTCCGTGGCGAGCGTCTGAAGTGGTAAGATCTCCGGTTAAGCGCGTGTCTGCTAAGTCCGTAGGACAATGGATTTCTTAAGTTCAGCCTAACTGAAAAGTTAATCACCTTTATTTCAGGTTTAGCTCTAAAATATCTAATGTTATCTTAAATTGCAGCGCAGTGTAATTCTCGTGTGAAGTTCAGATTATTTTCCGGTAGTTGCTTTGTCACTACTTTGTGAGTAAAGTGGAACCACGTGTTGATCAGTAACTCTAACTAAGATCAATCTTAAATGCGAATGCTTGTGTGATTATAACGTCTCGTCTTGACAATATTTTTCAATATAGCAACTTTTCTTTATGTTCGACCGACGTGGGGTGTACTTTGCGAGACCAGTACCAAGTGCTTATATAACTGTTTGACCCGTCAGGTTACCAGTAAGACGTTAGTAACCAGTTCGAGGTTTTTCTTTTGTAAATTGCTTTTCGATCTAATTTATTTTAATTATCAAAATTATTGTGGAGTTACACTCTTTGTGTAAACCAAGTTCACCACGTGAAGCATGTGGTGTAATCATCAAAGTAGCCCTCAGCTATTCTTTTCGCGAAGATTTCACAAAGAGTTAATATGAATTTAGTATACCAGTGTGTGGTAATTACATGACGGACAGGATTGTGCTACGAACGTAATTTGTTTGGGTGAAAATTTGAATCGGTTGGTTGTGGTTAATTTCTTCTTGCATATGTTTCAACGTTCTTTGTGTGTTGTTTTATGAATGCAGTGTTGTATGCAGTATCCCAATCTTGGCTCCATAATTGATGTGTTCCGTAAGATTGCAATCTCACATTTTCACAGTCCTAAATAAGGCACCAGTTTAGTTAGGAATCAATTTTAATATGCTGAAATTTCAATGATCAATCTTAAAATAAATTTCCAAATATAAACTGATTTATTTCTTTTTATTTAAATTCTCTCTTTTATATAAATATCACCGGTTGTCGTATGACTATTAAAAGATTATAATTAATGTTCGTCTGGTTGGGAAGTTGGTAAGCTAGACAGGATACCTGGTGAAACAGTTGCTTAGTAATGCAAGATTAACTTCCCCAGACAGCTCACAGCTTTTCACCCGCTTTTATTGTCCATCAGTTCAGCTTACACCACAAAATAAAGCAACAATATTACACCATCACCATTCACAACCAGTTGTGTCAACCGGAACACACTGCAGGGAAGGACGGGTGGTTCAAATGGCTCTAAGCACTATGGGACTTAACAAACTGAGGTCATCAGTCCCCTAGACTTAGAACTACTTAAGCTTAACTAACCTAATGACATCACACCCACCCATGCCCGAGGCAGGCTTCGAACCTGCGACCTTAGCAGCAGCGCGGTTCCGGACTGAAGGGCAGGATGGAGATCTGTTGCGTTTCCTGATGAAAACTGATTCTGCCTCGGTGCCAGTGATGGCTGTGTGACAATTAGGAGGAAGCCAGTTGATGGCCCGCAGCCAACCTGTATGCCAGACATACTGAACGTACCCCTGGCGTTACGGTGTGGGTTGCGATTTCGTATAACAGCAGGATCACTCTCGTGGTTATCCAGCGCACACTGACTGCAAATTGGTCCGTCAAGTTGGTGATTCGACCTGTTCATGAACAGCATCCAACAGGATAACGATCGCCCACATACCGCTGTTGTAATCCAACATGCTCTATAGAGTTCGACATGTTGCCTTGGCCTGGTCCATCACCAGGTCTGTCTCCAATCGAGCACAAACGGGACTTTATCAGACGACAACTCTAGCGTCCTCCACGAACAGCATTAACCGTCCCCGTATTGACCGACTTTGGCAGGTGTCATTAGAGCACAGTTAATAAAGTCATTTCTTGAAATGATGGATAAACTAGGCACTCATCTTTTCGTGTTTCCCACGCTGGTCTCGTTGTGAACTCATGGCTCAATCGTCGAAAATCTAGGTAGTGACGATTCCAAGCTCGGTTGCAAAGAGGCCTAGGTGTTATTCTGCGATATTCGAAAGTTTTATAGATGTGTTTCATAAACCATTCTTGAAGATCAAACTTTTGCAAGTTAGGACAATGGTGATGTAAAAAAAAAGTAATCAGCACTCTGAATTTAAGTTACACTTGTTTTTTATTACTTTTTTGCAGTATCACGTAACTTGTTCCAAAACATCACTTCACAATACAAAACATACTTGAAAATATCTTCCTCAGTGTTTAAGTTCACATTTCATAAACTGACTACAATTTGCGTCTTTTTAACATGACGACCAAAGCTTGACTCTCTAATAACCGCTTGCGCGCCCAAAAATCAGAGTTACAAGTACGTCAAAGATCATAGTGACAAAAGAAAGAATACACATAAGAATTGTATCATTGCAATACATACATATCGATGTATCGAAGTACCTCTACATTAATCAAATCAAATCTGAATGTTGTCACAGAAACATGTTAACTATTTTATAGAAACACAGTACAATATTGCTGGTATCGACAGGTTGAGGTGAGGTGCCGTAATGGTTACGTAACTCAAGTACCATTACAGCGACCAAGTGGAACAGGATGGAACTCCATCCCACAAACGACATCTGGCAGCTGTACAACACAATGTAAGCACGTTTGTACGCTTCCATTCAACATTCTGGCTATTACATCGTTTTATTTTTATTATTTTTTTTACCAGAGTTTCGCATTTGCATTGGCTTACCTCGCGCTTACATTAACGTGTGATATTGCAAAGTTAATTTCATTACTCTACATTAATTTTTTTTCGTATTGCGGTTTTTCTCCATCAGTTTAATAAGACAGTAGATGCAGATGTAAAAAAAAGTGAAAGAAAATGAGACGGAAAGGTAGTAGACAGTCGCTAGGCAGGAACCGACAGCATATAGAGCAGTAGCGCAACCGGTGCTCGACGAGTAAGCGAGTAGGAAGGCGCGCGAACTCGGCAGCCGTTTGCAGCGCGAGCGTGGGCGCCCGCAACACACACAGTCGTGTGCCCGCACACAGGCGGCAGAGACAGACACAAACGCCGCCCGCCGGACTAGCAGCCCGGCAACTTTGCCTGTTTGAAAGCGCAGCGCGCAGCGGCAAACAGCCCCGCTGAAGGGCGCTAATCCCCGAGCCCGGGCAAAGCCAACAGGTGCTTCTGCGCGCGCCGCGCCCGCCTGCGTGTTTTACCTTAATTTCGTAAATTACGTCGCTGGGGGAAGTGGGAGGGGGCCGCGGGGTAGGAGAGGGGTGGGGGGGGGGACTGCTGGCAGGAAGGCCGCGGCGCGCAGAGGGGAGGGCGGCGCCGGCAGCTACATCAAAGGGCCACATTAGGATAATGCCGTCACTGCCACCTGGCACACATCCGCTGATCAAAGTTACATCCGATTGCCGGCGCCGCGTCAGAGCCGCTATTTTATTTCCGACGCGGATAATTCCCTGCGCAGCCGGGCACCCTCACCACCAGGCGGTGTCACCGCGTCCGACTGTGCTGCACCTTTCCGCGTACATCTGTGACACGGGGGGCTCAGCACGCCTAGTCACTGCAGTCGCAGCATGTTGACGTTACCTGAAAAGGCGCTTTTAGTGAAGCTGTATTATCAGAATTGGGAATGTGCTAGTTCAGAAAATGACGATTGGTCGAGTGACGTATTGTGGACCGACGAAGCTCATTTCACGCTCCGAGGGTCTGTCAACGCCCACAACTGCAGAATTTGGGCTACCGAAAAAACTAGAACTGTCGTGGAAACTCCATTGCAGGACGAGGAAGTCACAGTATGGGTTGGATTTACCACATCTACCGTTATCGGGACTTTTTTCTTCGAGGAAATGCGTGATTCTTGTTTTGTAACTGTTACCGTGACGGGTGAGATGTACGCCGATATGTTACAGAATCGCATCATCCCCAGCCTGGCTGATAAACACCTGCTGGAACGTACCATGTTTATGCAGGATGGCGCTCCACCCCATATTGCTAGACGCGTGAAAGATCTCTTGCGCGCGTCGTTTGGTGATGCTCGTGTGCTCAGCCGCCACTTTCGTCATGCTTGACCTCCCAGGTCCCCAGACCTCAATCCGTGCGATTATTTGCTTTGGGGTCACCTGAAGTCGCAAGTGTATAGTGATCGACCGACATCTCTAGGGATGCTGAAAGACAACATCCGACGCCAATGCCTCAGCATAACTCCGGACATGTTTGACAGTGCTGTTCACAACATTATTCCTCGAATACAGCTATTGTTGAGGTATTTTTTTTTTTTTTGTTCTAATAAAACCCCATGTCATTCCAAGTATGTGTGTCAATGTGTACCTCTCTATCTACATTATTCCGTGATTTATTCAGTTTTCAAATTTATACTGACTTTTTGATCACCTGGTACTATAACCTTAAAGATGACGGCAGTTGGTATAATGAAATTAGTTTTATTCAAGCAGTATTAGTATAAAGAAGCAGAGCAGTGCTACCCTCTGAGAAGAATTTCGTTATGTTGACCTGTTGTACCTAACGGAGGTGGCTTATCGGAAGTGAAAGTCAAAATTACGTAAATATTTAAACAGTAACAAACAATATTTTACCTATCTACACTGTTCAAAGAATAAAGAAAACGGTCGCCAGCCTAATTAGGCAAGAGAATGATTGACATTCTTGTTCAAGGAAATAGGTATGAGTAACTTTAACGGACAAACCCAACATATACTTTGCCACACACGAGTGCAATGAACTCTGGCACCTGAATACAATATGTTCACGTTAAGGTTAGAGCTACCAGATCAGAACAAACTATTTGCATAAATATAACAGATAACAAAACACACTATTACCTTGAGGACTTAGTCACACTGAATGGTCTCAATAACGTTACTATTAATATTCACTGTAGAATCGTGAATTGAACGTAGGTTTAATATTACTTTTCAAACAAATTCCTATCTGACATGAAATATGGATATGGTCCACAGATAATTTAGTCACTGTGCATAGATTAAGTCTTTCACTACTAAATACCTGTCTACTTAGAATGAAAATTAAATAGAATTCACTAACAGATTACGTCTCACTGTCTTTTGAATAAAGAAATTATTGTTTTCATAGATAGTGGTCTTTCTATTAATCGTTATCTAGCATGAGCACAATAGACAAACTGTTGATCCTGTTACGCCATTAATATGCACTTTTAATACACAAGGGGAGCCCAGTATTGCATAGAATTTCACTTGAATAGCAAGAGTAATGGAAACTTTCTATAATTAAGTGACTTTGTGCATTTGAACTACTTTCAGTGGATGGGGGGCCCTTAATCTTGACCACTGCAGCAGAGCATACTAAACACAATTTCAATACACTAATGAAACAAGCCCTTAACAAGTATGAACATGTAACCTTCAACAGTATTAGTTGACAACTCTTACTGAAGTATAACACAACTTCATGGGATTATAAGACAATATCTCACCTTTGGTTGATATTCAACAGACTGCACTGTGATCATTTGCTAAGTAAAACTTTATAAGCCTCGGTTTTAAGAACTTTTAATTTTGAAGTTGGCAACAACATATTAATAAGCAGTTTTAATAGAAAAATTATTTTCAGCAAGCATCATGTACTTTAGCTCATTCTCTTGCCACATTAACTTTAACTTTCTTTCAATGAAGGACACTCGGTAAGCACTTTAGCTTGGGAGGGACCCTAAGTGGATATGTGACTGAGGATAAATCACGGCAGGTACAAAAGTTCAGTTAAAAATTACCTTGTTTTTGAGTGCACTAAACATCCAATGAGCTGATCCTTGAATGTAAATTACTATAGTGTTCCATTACAGTGATTGCGTAATGTGGTGGCGATTGCATGTTGGTAGGTGGATTTGCAGGTAGAATTGCTGGACTCTGTCATTTCTTGGTGGCGATGATCCAGATTAGTTCCAGTTCTTTATCCATCCATCCGAGGAATTGGAAAGCGCCAGGAAAAGCCTCTCTCAGAACCAACACAATACACAACTTTTACATGAGCAGTTGACAGTTCGGTAGCTAGTCCCCGACTGACTTAATTCCACCTTTTCTACCTAGGCCAACCACAATTTGCGCGCGCTACACAGTTCCGTTCCCGCTGGGGAACCACAACACCTTTTACATACAAAATGACTAAGAACCCTACATGAAGGTCAGCAATTTACATAACAGCAAACAAACATTTTAAATAAAACAGAACATTTGCATATATTGGTAGTTCTACACAAAATTATTTAAATAAAATTATTTTATTTTAAAGATAACCAAAGAGATTATATGACAAAGACAAAACATTTAATTTGCTCATGTTGTACATATTACAGAGATTACACTTCCTACACTCTAAAAGACATCAAAGATTTTTACAAAGAAAGGAAAGAGCGAACACTTTCGTGCTATTAATGCAATCAAACAATATTTACAATATCTTTAATGATAGAAGGTAGAACAGACAAAACAGAAAAATTTATGTCAGTAGATCTATGGAGCTCTGGTGTTACACGGTGATACTGGCGCATTGTCATCCATAAAAATTCCATTGTCGCTCGGATATATGGCGTCTACGAATGCCTGCAAATGATTTCCAAGCAGCGAAACTGAAGTGTCGGCAGAAGTGCCAACACTGTTTTGTTTGAGGAGACCGAAATGCACGCTATAAGCTCACGCAGGCTGGCGTGAGGTCTGAAACAGGATACGTAATGAATGTTATAAAGAAAAGTACGTAGCTTCTGGAATACTTAACTTTAATCCACATTTGTAGAACATCGCTCTTGATGATACATAAATATTATAGCAATTGAATACGGCGCCTTGCTAGGTCGTAGCAAATGTAGCTGAAGGCTATGCTAACTATCGTCTCGGCAAATGAGAGCGTAATTCTCAGTGAACCATGGCTAGCAACGTCGGCTGTACAACTGGGGCGAGTGCTAGTACGTCTCTCTAGACCTGCCGTGTGGTGGCGCTCGGTCTGCAATAACTGACAGTGGCGACACGCGGGTCCGTCGTATACTAGCGGACCGCGGCCGATTTAAAAGCTACCACCTAGCAAGTGTGGTGTCTGGCGGTGACACCACAGAAACATCCAGAGGACCCAGTCCATTCCATGAAAACACAGCTCGCAACAGTATGGAGTCACCACCAGCTTGAACAGTGCTTTGTTGACAACTTGGGTCCGTGGCTTCGTTGGGTCTTCGACACACTCGAGCCCTACCATCAGTTCTCACCAACTGAAATCGGGACACTTCTGACCAGACCACGGTTTGCCTGTCGTCTAGGGTCCAACCGATTTAGTCAAGGGACCAGGAGAGGCAGAAGCTGGAGGCGATGTCGTGCTGTTAGTATAGGAACTCGCGTCGGTCGTTTGCTGCCATAACACATTAACGCCAAATTTTGCCCCACTGCCCTAACAGACACATTCGTCGTGGGTCCCACATTGAATTCTGCGGTTATTCACGCCTGTCTGTTAGCACTGAACAGTCTAAGCAAACGTTAAGTGAAGTATGTTGGCTGAGTTGTTCATGGTGAGAGGCAACGTGGTATTTTACATCTACGTGGTATTTTACATCTACGTGGTATTTTACATCTACGTGAACGTGGTATTTTACATCTACATCTACATCTACATCCATACTCCGCAAGCCACCTGACGGTGTGTGGCGGAGGGTACCTTGAGTACCTCTATCGGTTCTCCCTTCTATTCCAGTCTCGTATTGTTCGTGGAAAGAAGGATTGTCGGTATGCCTCTGTGTGGGCTCTAATCTCTCTGATTTTATCCTCGTGGTCTCTTCGCGAGATATACGTAGGAGGGAGCAATATACTGCTTGACTCTTCGGTGAAGGTATGTTCTCGAAACGTTGACAAAAGCCCGTACCGAGCTACTGAGCGTCTCTCCTGCAGAGTCTTCCACTGGAGTTCATCTATCATCTCCGTAACGCTTTCGCGATTACTAAATGATCCTGTAACGAAGCGCGCTGCTCTCCGTTGGATCTTCTCTATATCTTCTATCAACCCTATCTGGTACGGATCCCACACTGCTAAGCAGTATTCAAGCAGTGGGCGAACAAGCATACTGTAACCTACTTCCTTTGTTTACGGATTGCATTTCCTTAGGATTCTTCCAATGAATATCAGTCTGGCATCTGCCCTACCGACGATCAACACTATATGATCATTCCATTTTAAATCACTCCTAATGCGTACTCCCAGATAATTTATGGTATTAACTGCTTCCAGTTCTTGACCTGCTATTTTGTAGCTAAAAGATAAAGGATCTATCTTTCTGTGTATTCGCAGCACATTACACGTCTCTACATTGAGATTCAATTGCCATTCCCTGCACCATGCGTCAATTCGCTGCAGATCCTCCTGCATTTCAGTACAATTTTCCATTGTTACAACCTCTCGATACACCACAGCATCATCTGCAAAAAGCCTCAGTGAACTTCCGATGTCATCCACCAGGTCACTTATGTATATTGTGAATAGCAACGTTCCTACGACACTCCCCTGCGGCACACCTGAAATCACTCTTACTTCGGAAGACTTCTCTCCATTGAGAATGACATGCTGCGTCCTGTTATCTAGGAACTCCTCAATCCAATCACACAATTGGTCTGATAGTCCATATGCTCTTACTTTGTTCATTAAACGACTGTGGGGAACTGTATCGAACGCCTTGCGGAAGTCAAGAAACACGGCATCTACCTGTGAACCCGTGTCTGTGGCCCTCTGAGTCTCGTGGACGAATAGCGCGAGCTGGGTTTCACATGAGCGTCTTTTTCGAAACCCATGCTGATTCCTACAGAGTAGATTTCTAGTCTCCAGAAAAGTCATTATACTCGAACACAATACGTGTTCCAAAATTCTACAACTGATCGACGTTAGAGATAAGGTCTATAGTTCTGCACACCTGTTCGACGTCCCTTCTTGAAAACGGGGATGACCTGTGCCCTTTTCCAATCCTTTGGAACGCTAAGCTCTTCTAGAGACCTACGGTACACCACTGCAAGAAGGGGGGCAAGTTCCTTCGCGTACTCTGTATAAAATTGAACTGGTATCCCATCAAGTCCAGAGGCCTTTCCTCTTTTGAGCGATTTTAATTGTTTCTCTATCCCTCTGTCGTCTATTTCGATATCTACCACTTTGTCATTTGTGCGACAATCTAGACAAGGAACTACAGTGCAATCTTCCTCTGTGAAACAACTTTGGAAAAAGACATTTAGTATTTCGGCCTTTAGTCTGTCATCCTCTGTTTCAGTACCATTTTGGTCACAGAGTGTCTGGACATTTTGTTTTGATCCAACTACCGCTTTGACATAAGACCAAAATTTCTTAGGATTTTCTGCCAAGTCAGTACATAGAACTTTACTTTCGAATTCATTGAACGCCTCTCGCATAGCCCTCCTCACACTACATCTCGCTTCGCGTAATTTTTGTTTGTCTGCAAGGCTTTGGCTATGTTTATGTTTGCTGTGAAGTTCCCTTTGCTTCCGCAGCAGTTTTCTAACTCGGTTGTTGTACCACGGTGCCTCTTTTCCATCTCTTACGATCTTCCTTGGCACATACTCATCTAACGCATTATGTACGACGGTTTGGAACTTTGTCCACTGATCCTCAACACTATCTGTACTTGAGACAAAACTTTTGTTTTGAGCCAACAGGTACTCTGAAATCTGCTTTTTGTCACTTTTTCTAAACAGAAAAATCTTCCTACCCTTTTTAATATTCCTATTTATGGCTGAAATCATCGATGCCGTAATCGCTTTATGATCGCTGATTCCCTGTTCTGCGTTAACTTTTTCAAATAGTTCGGGTCTGTTTGTCACCAGAAGGTCAAATATGTTATCGCCACGAGTCGGTTCTCTGTTTAACTGCTCAAGGTAGTTTTCAGATAAAGCACTTAAAAAAATTTCACTGAATTCTTTGTCCCTGCCCCCCCGTTATGAACGTTTGAGTCTCCCAGTCTATATCTGCTAAATTAAAATCTCCACCCAGAACTATAACATGGTGGCGAAATGTACTCGAAATATTTTCCAAATTATCCTCCAGGTGCTCATCCACAACAGCTGCTGAGCCAGGGGGCCTATAGAGACAACCAATTACCATGTCTGAGCCTGCTTTAACCGTGACCTTCACCCAAATCATTTCACATTTCGGATCTCCGTCAATTTCCTTCGATACTATTGCACTTCTTATCGCTATAAACACGCCTCCCCCTTCACTGTCCAGCCTGTCTCTGCGGTATACATTTTAGGCACAGTCTTGATACTGTGCGCTACGGTCGCAGGTTCGAATCCTGCCTCGGGCATGGATGTGTGTGATGTCCTTAGGTTAGTTAGGTTTAAGTAGTTATAAGTTCTAGGGGAGTGATGACCTCAGATGTTAAGTCCCATGGTGCTCAGAGCCATTTGAACTATTTGATACTGTGGATCGTGGAATACTGAATTCCCTAACGATTTCCCAAATGGAATGTGCCACGCGTTCAACTGCAATTCCGCCTTCAAAGTCTGTTAACTCCCTTCATGCGGCCATAATCATGCGGAAACATTTTCATATGAATCACCTGCTTCGGCTCTGGTTCAAATGGCTCTGAGCACTATGGGACTTAACATCTGAGGTCATCAGTCTCCTAGAACTTAGAACTACTTAAACCTAACTAACCTAAGAACATCACACACATACATACCCGAGCAGGATTCGAACCTGCGACCGTAGCGGTCGCGCGGTTCCAGACTGAAGCGCCTAGAACCGCTCGGCCACACCGGCCGTCTGCTCCGGCAATGCACTGCCCTTTTCCACCTTGTGTACGCGATACTACCGTCATATCGCCATCACATGATTTTTGTCACCTCAGTGTAATAAGCAAGATACTGGGTTCAAGTGAAAGAATGAATCTTGCCCTCTGCAACGGAGTATCTATTGTTTTGCAAAAGGTCCCACGTTCGGGTCACGGTCTGGCATACTATTCAGATCTGTCAGGAAGCTTTCTGACTGTAGATTGTGACACGCATTGGACGGTGCCTGTTTAAGCGGCCACCTTCAATTCGTCAAAATTTTCGGTCAGTAACTCGCGAACTTATCTTTGCTGATTCGTTGCGAAGACGTCTGTAACTAGTATAGACATACAGGGTGAAACCATGATTATGTTTCGAACTTTCAGGGATGATCGAGAAGGGTAAATGTATCAATTTGAGGCAAGAGACCTCAGTCCGGAAACGATTCATTCGAAAGGTACGGGGTGTTAAAAAAGTCTTTCCGCAGCGCCGTATGATCGTTAGCCCCGCGTGCCGTATGCCGCAGTGAATAAACCGAAATGAAACTCAGTGAATTAAAAGTTGTTAATTTATTGAATATTCATTTTTACTTACAAATTTTTACATTAAATGTTGAAAGTGTCCCCCTGTTGTTGAATACACAATTCAATTCGTCTAATCATGTTTCCAAACACAATCTGTAACATCTCTTCTGTAACAGAAGCAGTGAAAGTGGATGTTGCAGTTTTCAATTCATCGGTGGATTTTGGAAGGTTCTTATAGACAGTTGCTTTCGCTGCACCCCAGAAGAAAAAGTCAGATGGTGTTAGGTCAGGCGATCGTGGAGACCAAAGTCCCTGTGAAATTATGCGATCACCAAAAACATCAGCAAGCAGTGACATTGCAACGCGAGCTGTACGCGCGGTTGCACCATCTTCTTGAAAATAACCGTTCAGTATTTGACTTAACACAAGTTCTCCTATGAATGAGAACAGAATATCACTGCAGTATCGTTGTGCGTTTATTGTTTCATTAAAAAATATGGGACCCACAATCCGATGTCTAGAAATTGCAATCCAAACTCCTATTTTCACAGAATGAAGTGGTTCCTCATGAATACCCAATGGATTTGCAGTACTCCACATCTAAGAATTTTGCGAGTTCATGTACCCAGATAGATGAAACCACGCCTCATCAGTGAAAAACGTTTCATTAAGAATATACCTTCTATTTTGTTGAGCGAAATTTTTGAACCATTGACAATAATACAGTCTCTTGCTATGATCAGTATTTTTCTGTTCTTGCACGACTGTCACGTTGTACGGGAAAAGTTCTAATTTTTTCCTTACTGCTGTGTGGGCCGTTCCGACACTAACATCGATTTCCTGGGCGAGTTTTCGTACTGACTTGTTCGGACTCGTGGACATTTTATCGGAAATATCGATTAGTTTATCCTCAGACGAAACGCTAGGAAGACCACTTCTCGGTGCATCTGTCA
Source organism: Schistocerca cancellata (assembly GCF_023864275.1). Taxonomy (NCBI): domain Eukaryota; kingdom Metazoa; phylum Arthropoda; class Insecta; order Orthoptera; family Acrididae; genus Schistocerca; species Schistocerca cancellata. The sequence goes on along the minus strand of NC_064632.1, from coordinate 41,519,151 downwards.
CTGAACCCGTACTTCGAAATTTGTTAATCAAATTTCGCACAATATCGTGATGTGGGAGTGTTGTCTCCGGGAAAACTGAATTGAATGTTTGACGAACTGAAACGGTGTATTTACCGCCAGCTTTGAACACTTGTTCGATTAAAAACACATGTTCTTCAATGGTTAGCATTTTAACAGCGACATAAAAGAAACAAACGAACAAAGTGTAAGTAGGCTGTTTAGGTTTTTTGATTGGTAACGCCACATAGCGCTCGGTATGAAAATCACTGGCTGTGCTGTGTGCAGTCTGTGGCTGGGTGGCATTGTTGTAATATTCGCCATTGTAGTGTTGGGCAGCTGGATCTTAACAGCGCGTAGCCTTGCGCAGTTGGAGGTGAGCCGCCAGCAGTGGTGGATGTGAGGAGAGAGATGGCGAAATTTTGAAATTTGCAATACTGGATATCATGAACTGCTATATACATTATGACTTTTGAACAGTATTGAGGTAAATACATTGTTTGTTCTCTATTAAAGTCTTTCATTTGCTAACTATGCCTATCAGTAGTTAGTGCCTTCCGTAGTTTGAATCTTTTATTTAGCTGGCAGTAGTGGCGCTTGCTGTATTGCAGTAGTTCGAGTAATGAAGATTTTTGTGAGGTAAGTAATTTGTGAAAGGTTAATGTTAGTCAGGGCCATTCTTTTGTAGGGATTTTTGAAAGTCAGATTGCGTTGCGCTAAAAATATTGTGTCACTTTAGTGAATGTTTGAGTACGTTCAGTTTTGCTCAGCTGTTTGAAAAGCAAATAATGTAAGAGGTTTATCAGCACAGTAATTCAGAAATTGTTCTAAGGGGACGTTTCAAAAGGAACTAAACTTATACGTTCACGTCAACACGTAACGACACACACCAACGATACTACTGACGCTGGCTGAGATAAACGAAACAGTGGAATGTTGGGAGAGTCCACTTGAAGGGAAGTAACCCAGGCAGGCGAACAATCATACGAGACTGTGGAGAGACTTTTTGAACACCCCGTATAAGGGAACGCCTACTCAACTTCTGCTTAGCCTCAGCCCTCAAACTAAGGGCCCCAACTTCCGAAGATGATCATGGCATACAGGATTCCCGCTGAATTCTACCCAATACCCTCAGATAATTAGTAATTGTGCACATAACTTGATGTCAGAGAGACCGCAAATTCTACGTATATGGTACAGTAATAATGAATTCTATTTACCTGCACAAGTTTCACAAACTGCTAAACGTTCAAAAGTTGTTCAAAATTGCGTTCTGCAGCGTCATTGCAGGCCTGGCATCATCGCACAATGTTCTGTCTTATCTTTTTTAATATCCCCCGTATCGATTGATCAGTGGAGCAGGCAGCGAGAATTCTCGCCAAGAAAGGGATATTCTTCAGCCTCGATGGGCATCTAGTACACGAGAAATTTTACATGGTGCGACAAGAAGAAATCAAGTGGACTCAGGTCAGGAGGAAGTATTGGCCACGAAATAGGAACTCCTCTGCCTATCGACTTTTCAAGGAACACCTGATCCAGGTGTTCACCGGACTCAGGTCAGGAAGAAGTATTGGCCACGAAATAGGAACTCCTCTGCCTATCGACTTTTCAAGGAACACCTGATCCAGGTGTTCACCAACCTTCAGTCCAATGTGAGGTGGGCCTCCATCATGTTGGAACTAAATCCGTTGACGAATATCAGGCAGGTTACTTTCTAGGACCGTGCACAGTAGTCTGATAAATACTGTGTACACTGAAGTATGGAGGAATAAGAATGGGGCCTAGTATGTAATCACTGACTCTACCTGGCCACACACGGGACAGGTAGTCTGTGTTGATGGCTCTTCACAACTACAGCCTGGGGATTCTCATCGCCGCTACCATGACTGTTTCAACTGTTCAGCATTTCGTCTCTGGAGAAACAGGCTTCACCCGTGAAGAGTACATACGTGGCAAAGTAAGGATCTGAATATGAAAATTTTCCTGGCGAATTGACTGTTCAAACAAATTTCGGGTTTGCAGCCGGTCGTCATTCAATACTTCGCATGATATTTCAACTAGGCACCTGCCAGTCATCTTCAGGTGAGCCGTCACAGACTGGCGAAAACTTTTTTTTTCTTTATTGTGATTTCATTCCCCTGCCCCAGATGGGCAGGGGAGGGCTGTCAGTGGCACAATCCGCCGCTCTTCAGCCGAGTGACACGACAACTAAGATAAGAATAAAATGATACATACATAAAGAGAAAAAAAAGTGGAACACAAAACAGAGTAAGGGGAGAAAATAGAGGTAAAAATACAGTGACATGTAGACGTTCATGGGGGACAGTTAAAAAAGTCATCAGAAAGTTAAAAAACACAGTTGGCGATTCTTGAAACACAGAGAAGACACTGAATGCGCATGCACAGGTTAAAAGTTGGCCACAGTATTAAAAACACTCCGAAACAACACACTTAAAACCCATTTGGAGCACACACGACGAAGAGTAAAACTACCAGGTGGGACCTGCCGAGGGAAAGGTCAGAGAGGATGGAAAAGGAGGGGAGAGCATGGGGCAGCTGGGGAAGCGGCGGGATGAAGAGAGGAGGGGCAACCGTGGGTTCACGAAGAGGCAGGAGACACGTGGGGTAGGAGAGGAAAAGGGAAGACAGGGCAGGAGGGAGCGCAGAGACACTGAAAGGAGGCACAAGAGATGGAGGGGGAGTAGGAGGGGAAAGCGCTCAGCAGGAGGGAGGGGGAGGAGAGGGAGCCCTGAGGACGAGGCAGGAAGAGGGGGTTAGAGTTGGTAGGAAGGGTAGATGTCAGGGCAAAGCTCATCATCCGGGAGGGGTAGATGGTGGAAGTTGTGTTGGGAAAGGAGATGGAGGGTGTGGAGATGGAGACAGGGAGGGACACAACGGTAAAGGCGCGGCAACTGGTTGGGGGTGGAGAGGAAGGGAGACACCAGGGGGTGAGGGGATCAAGGCGGTGGACAATATATAGTGTGCGGATGTGTTCAAGGAAAAGGAGAAGGTGGGGGAAGGGGATGAGGTCGTAGAGGATGCGCGTGGGGGGGGGGGGGGGGGGCGAAAACGTCCTCCGTTCCGCAATATATAGCGTACTGTAACTATTCTGCGCATGCGTCGAAAACTTGGTAGTTGAACCACACTGCCCGCCGGCAGCGCCCTCGCTGGTGGAATAGCGGAACTCAGTCGCCCTCTGCGTTGCTGTTTGCCACGGCCGTCGACGCTCTCTGTCGTCTTCGATTTGAGCAAATCGTGGAGATGATGGGATTCCATGCACTGTCCAGCTGGTAGCCGCTGTCACGGTTTAACAGATTTTCCGCCACTCGCATTTCTACGGATTCTTTAATAATGGAGTCAAAGAAAGACGTTGCTGTGGACAAAATCATTGTTTTCTCATACTCCATCGAATGTCCAGTAGAATTACAATGTTCAGCAATAGCAGATTTGCTTGGCTGCAAAAGGCGGGTGTAACATTGATGTTCAGTGCAGCGTTCTTTCACGGTGCGTGTGGTTTGACCTACGTAAGCCATACCACATTGGCATGGTATCTTGTAAATTCCGGCCTTTCGTAGTAACAGATTGTCCTTAAATGATCCCAAAAGGTCCGCAATCTTCGATGGTGGGCGGAAAACCAATTTTACCTGAAATGTTCGGAGGATTACAACCTACTATAGAATCTCCAAGTAAGTTCATAAACAAGCAGAAGGTACAGTGACTTATCACTAATACACTACTGGTCATTAAAATTGCTACACCAAGAAGAAATGCAGATGATAAACGGGTATTCATTCGACAAATATATTATACTAGAACTGACATGTGATTACATTTTCCCGCAATTTGGGTGCATAGATCCTGAGAAATCAGTACCCAGAACAACCACCTCTGGCCGTAATAACGGCCTTGATACGCCTGGGCATTGACTCAAACAGAGCTTGGATGGTGTGTACAGGTACAGCTGCCAATACAGCTACAACACGAGACCACAGTTCATCAAGAATAGTGACTGGCGTATTGTGACGAGCTGGTTGCTCAGCCACCGTTAACCAGACATGTTCAACTGGTGAGAGATCTGGAGAATGTGCTGGCCAGGGCAGCAGTCGAACATTTTCTGTATCCAGAAAGACCCGCACAGGATCTGCAACATGCAGTCGTGCATTATCCTGCTGAAATGTAGGGTTTCGCAGGGATCGCATGAAGGGTAAAGCCACGAGTCGTAACACATCTGAAATGTAACATCCACTGTTCAAAGTGCCGTCAATGCGAACAAGAGGTGACCGAGACGTGTAACCAATGGAACCCCATACCATCACGCCGGCTGATACGTCAGTATGGCGATGACAAATACACGCTTCCAATGTGCGTTCACGACGATGTCGCCAAACACGTATGCGACCATCATGATGCTGTAAACAGAACCTGGATTCATCCGAAAAATGACGTTTTGCCATTCGTGCACACAGGTTCGTCGTTGAGTACACCATCGCAAGCGCTCCTGTCTGTGATGTTGCGTCAAGTGTAACCGCAGCCATAGTCTCCGAGCTGATAGTCCATGCTGCTGCATACGTTGTCGAACTGTTCGTGCAGATGGTTGTTATCTTGCAAACGTCCCCATCTGTTGACGCGGGGATGGAGATGTGGCTGCACGATCCGTTACAGCCATGCCGATAAGATGCCTGTCATCTCGACTGCTAGTGATACGAGGCCGTTGGGATCCAGCACTGCGTTCCGTATTACCCTCCTGAACCCACCGATTCCATGTTCTGATAACAGTCATTGGATCTAGACCAACGCGAGCAACAATGTCGCGATACGATAAACCGCAATCGCGATAGGCTACAATCCGACCTTTATCAAAGTCGGAAACGTGATGGTACGCATTTCTCCTCTTTACACGAGGCTTCACAACAACTTTTCACCAGGCAACGCCGGTCAACTGCTGTTTGTGTATGAGAAATCGGTTGGAGACTTTCCTGATGTCAGCACGTTGTAGGTGTCGTCACCGGCGCCAACCTTGTGTGAATGCTCTGAAAAGCATCTTCTTCCTGTCGGTTAAATTTCGCGTGTGTAGCACGTCATCTTCGTGGTGTAGCAATTTTAATGGCCAGTAGTGTACACAGTTACCTCACGGCGGCCCCTCCGTATTTCAAATTCGAAACGATAACGTACACTCATATAGCACCATGGACACGCCCTGCAAATACGCTTACACACAGTTCTGGAACAACGTTATTTCTCATGGCCTCGCCGTCCTTCTCCATAACAACAAACTATATCAGGCTTACTTCTTGAATCTCAGCTCTCACCAGCGCACTGTACTTTGGTTGGCCGTAATTCAGACAAATACCGATATCCGCAGAGTTTACAGGTAGTGGTTTCCATAGTGAATTGTGTCTCTCCCCTTTGTCTGTTTACATTTAAGTAGAGTGTCGTTTTCGGTTATGAATTTTGGTTCAAATTGTTCAAATGGCTCTGATCACTATGGCACTTAACATCTATGGTCATCAGTCCACTAGAACTTAGAACTACTTAAACCTAACTAACCTAAGGACATCACACAACACCCAGTCATCACGAGGCAGAGAAAATCCCTGACCCCGTCGGGAATCGAACCCGGGAACCCGGGCGCGGGAAGCGTGAACGCTACCGCATGACCACGAGCTGCGGACTATGAATTTTGGGAATTTGGTTTTGGTGTGATATCTGTCTAGTATTCATTCACTGTGCATTGTTATTTGTGTGTCTTAATTCATGCCATTTTGGGTACCCCGAATGACATTCTGTGTATTGTATTAGGTACTAGTGCGTTGACAAATTGTATATTCACTTGTGTCCCCTTTTTTTAATGTTGACATTTTTTACTGGGGTAAGATAATTAAAGGTGCATTATCTTTATTATTTCGTAAGTCATATTTTGTTTTCTGAGCACAGAGTTCTTTGGTGGATATTCATTTTGCAGGCATTCTGGATTTTTGATACTTATTGAGTGCTGAGTTCTTTGGTTGTTGCTTATAATGGATGTGCTATGGATTGTTTGTATTTATTGGTGAACTGAATTAGATTTACTGAACAAGTTACGCCAACAAAAGCCTCAGCCACTTACCACTCCAGTTAGTTCCTACGCCAAAAGTGGTTTCAGAACTAAGTTGTGAAGGGATGCAGGTTATCCGCAGCAATGTTCATGTAGTCTGCGTCTGTCTTGGTGCGTGCATTACATCCACAGGCCCTTGAAAGTCCTTGCGAATGTCCCCTATAGCAAAAAACTGCCGCCGGAGCTCTGTGCCAGTGGCGCCGCGTATGTTTCGAGAAGTAGGTTCGCATGAATGGCGGCATATCAGGAGATGACCATTGATCTGATGTGACAAAAAAAATCGTGATTCGTTTGACGATGCGACCCACTTCCATTGATCCACGGTTCAATTTCGATGATCCTGTGTGCATTGCAGTCCTAATAGACCACATCGTTGGGTCAACACGGCAACACACAGGATGGTCTACAGCGGACTCCCACAATAAGCAATGTGTGCTAAATGATGTGCACTGTAACACTAGTGCCCCCACAAACATTGTACTCTGTGGTCTTATCTGCCACAGATCGTGGCGTACCCTACTCTACAGAGTGGGGAAGCCACTGACATCCAAGTTCTGCGATAAAACGTCTGTCCTTGTCAAAATCGCTTATGTCACTGAGTTCCCCCATTTGTGGTCCGTATCGTCGCTATTATGGCTTTCCCATTCGTCTCTGCTCAGCTTACATACTTCCTTCACTGCATCATGGGCCCACAACGTCACCAAGCGGCATTCATTCCCCGCAATAGGCAATGATCACAAAGTTTTGTATTATCAGGGTATGCTGTACACAGGTGTTCAGCCTCTATGAACTTCCCTGAGAAGGACATCGCTGTAACCAACAATTGCAAGCACAAGCATTTGTACAAGTTTTCGTTTTAGGTGAAAAGAAGAAAGTTTATTGCATTTTTGCAGGGCACAGAGAGAGACGCTGATGCCTATTTACAAATTGCAGCTATGTGCTCATCCCGGTATATTACTCTGCTGAAGGAGAGAGATTTGTATTTGTTCCATTTAGGATTAGAAGCGGTAGAAATTCACGATATTCTGGATTGACCAACAAGGAACACTTGCCATAGCGGCTCCAGGCTTTAGGAAGCTGACAACAGTTGGGAGAGCGGTGTGCAGAACCCGGGCCCTTCCACACCGCCTCTGAAAGACGCCATTGCCAGAAGATGACACGGCGGCCGGTCGGTGCTGTACGGCCAAACAGGGACAGTAGTCGGGGACTTAACTTTAGCTTGAACCACTTGGATTTTTTATCGGTGCAATCTTGTATAACGTGTCCATTTTGGTAATATACGCAGGTAAGTAAGGAGGGGGTGAGATTTGAGTAATTGCAGAAATTTTCGTCTACAGACCTCAAATTCACTACTAAAGTATGAAATTTGACTATGCTCCTTGAATGTGGAAAATGCTGCCATGAGGCTCAGACCCGAGCAGCCAGGGAGTTGTTACACGTGCAACACTTAAGTAGTGCGAAAATCACGAAATTAGTAAAGATCGTGAAAAAAGCGTCGCCAGAGCTCGAGTCTGCTATTTTATGGACACAAACTTGAACAGGAATGCCTATACCTACAGTACAATGTTTTCAAAGTGTACAAACCTCTATGTATGCGAATTTGTTGACAATTAAGAAAATTTCGACACTAGGGCTCGGTTCCCTAACCACATGGGTACAAGCCCTACTCGAGGGAGGGGAAAAGGGGCAAGAGGGGGGGGGGGGGGGGGGGAAGAGCCCAAGAAAAATAATAAAAAAACGTAATTAGGATCTTTTGAAAAAAAATTATGCTTGAGATGCCACGGACTGACCCAATTCTGTAGAGCAAAAATCAAATGGCTCTGAGCACTATGGGACTTACCATCTGAGGTCATCAGTCCACTAGAACTTAGAACTATTTAAACCTAATTAACATAAGGAAATCACACAAACCCATGCCCGAGGCAGGATTCGAACCTGCAACCGTAGCAGTCGCGCGGTTTCCGACTGAAGCGCCTAGAACCGCTCAGTCACAACGGCCGGCTTCTGTAGAGCAGTTAAGCTTTAAACTGCAAGGTAAAAAACTGGGGAATCCTCGAGAACCAACAACTACTTTTACTCCTGACGTCACCCCAGATAAGACAGCTTTTCACCTGTACCCGTAATCTCATTAAATAATTGCTTGTTCATGTATCACCACTTTCTAAAATTCGACAACCTTTTTAGATCATTTGTAAAGTCATGACACGGCGTAGTAGTTTTTAATGTGCTTTGTAGCCAGTATTCTAGGAACTGCAACAGGTCTGTAAAAGCAATTGTATCATAAAGCTCTTTCACATGGCAAGTGACTCATTGTTTTGTGCAATGTATCTTTACTCTGGTGCGCATATTGAATAGGCATAATGGAAGCAGTGTTGTTGTCACGGACAACCAACTTACATTTTCAAGCAGTCCTTTCCGCTCCACGTATTCTTCATTCATTGACGTTAACGCGGTTCCATCATCATTGAATAATCTTCGTACGATATCTGTTCCATATCTAGTCTGCGACATAGGCAAACGGAAAATCAAACTGTCATACTTACAGGACACGTTGCTTAAAAAAGATAAACAAAGACACGATGGTTAGTACGAGGTGCATTCAAGTTCTAAGGCCTCCGATTTTTTTTTTCTCCGGACTGGAAAGAGATAGAAACATGCGCATTGTTTCAAAATGAGGCCGCGTTCATTGTCAATACGTTCCAGAGATGGCAGCACCGTACGGCAGATGGAATTTTACCGCCAGCTGCGAGAATGAGAACTGTTTTAAATACTTAAAATGGCGACGTTTTCCTTACTTGAACAGCGTGCAATCATTCGTTTTCTGAATTTGCGTGGTGTGAAACCAATTGAAATTCATCGACAGACATGTCGTGATGGAGCTATGGATGTGTCGAAAGTGCGTTCGTGGGTGCGACAGTTTAATGAAGGCAGAACATCGTGTGACAACAAACCGAAACAACCTCGGACTCGCACAAGCCGGTCTGACGACATGAACGAGAAAGTGCAGAGAATTGTTTTGGGGGATCGCCGAATGACTGCTGAACAGATCGCCTCCAGAGTTGGCATTTCTGTGGGTTCTGTGCACACAATCCTGCATGACGACCTGAAAATGCGAAAAGTGTCATCCAGGTGGGTGCCACGAATGCTGACAGACGACCACATGGCCATGTTGACGCGCAACGACAGCATGAATGGGACTTTATTTTCGTCGGTTGTGACAATAGATGAGACGTGGATGCCATTTTTCAATCCAGAAACAAAGCGCCAGTCAGCTCAATGGAAGCACTCAGATTCACCGCCACCAAAAAGTTTCGCGTAACCGCCAGTGCTGAAAAAATGATGGTGTCCATGTTCTGGGACAGCGAGGGCGTAATCCCTACCCATTGCGTTCCAAAGGGCACTACGGTAATAGGTGCATCCAACGAAAATGTTTTGAAGAACAAATTCCTTCCTGCACTGCAACAAAAACGTCCGGGAAGGGCTGCGCGTGTGCTGTTTCATCAAGACAACGCACCCGGACATTGAGCTAACGTTACGCAACAGTTTCTTCGTGATAACAACTTTGAAGTGATTCCTCATGCTCCCTACTCACCTGACCTGGCTCCTAGTGACTTTTGGCTTTTTCGAACAATGAAAGACACTCTCCGTGGCCGCACATTCACCAGCCGTGCTGCTATTGCCTCAGCGATTTTCCAGTGGTCAAAACAGAGTCCTAAAGAAGCCTTCGCCGCTGCCATTGAATCATGGCGTCAGCGTTGTGAAAAATGTGTACGTCTGCAGGGCGATTACGTCGAGAAGTAACGCCAGTTTCATCGATTTCGGGTGAGTGGTTAATTAGAAAAAAAATCGGAGGCCTTAGAACTTGAATGCACCTCGTATATTCATCAATCGTGAATACGTTTGCTTATCGTGTCGTCAATTTTAGAACATTTTTACAACGTTGCTTCATCACTTTTAGCGGTTACTGACGAAATATCTGTGTCCGCATGCAGCATTTCTTGGTTATTTGAATACTAATTATGCTGCTGACTTGGGCCTTCAGGTCGTATAACTCGATGAAAAAGGACTGCATCTCGTACTAACTCCATCTATGTGGCGGTATGCTTTGACTACACCCATGTCTGGGTGCACGGACATGAATGACGACGGATAGCCGTCCGAAATTAATTCGTTTAATGCGAATATCTTGGCCTAAGATAGTATACAGATAGAAACAGTGTGACATATGTAAGTTTGAGTCAGTTAGCTCAAGTGATTAAAGTGAATTCTCGCGAAAAGCGGTAAATTTGGATTTGAGTCTCGGTCCGACACAGATTTTTATGTTACTAATGGGTAACATACAGGGTGTTTCAAAAATGACCGGTATATTTGAAACGGCAATAAAAACTAAACGAGCAACGACAGAAATACACCGTTTGTTGCAATATGCTTGGAACAACAATACATTTTCAGGCGGACAAACTTTCGAAATTACAGTAGTTACAATTTTCAACAACAGATGGCGCTGCAAGTGATGTGAAAGATATAGAAGACAACGCAGTCTGTGGGTGCGCCATTGTGTACGTCGTCTTTCTGCTGTAAGCGTGTGCTGTTCACAACGTGCAAGTGTGCTGTAGACAACATGGTTTATTCCTTAGAACAGAGGATTTTTCTGGTGTTGGAATTCCACCGCCTAGAACACAGTGTTGTTGCAACAAGACGAAGTTTTCAACGGAGGTTTAATGTAACCAAATGACCGAAAAGCGATACAATAAAGGATCTGTTTGAAAAATTTCAACGGACTGGGAACGTGACGGATGAACATGCTGGAAAGGTAGGGCGACCGCGTACGGCAACCACAGAGGGCAACGCGAAGCTAGTGTGGCAGGTGATCCAACAGCGGCCTCGGGTTTCCGTTCGCCGTGTTGCAGCTGCGGTGCAAATGACGCCAACGTCCACGTATCGTCTCATGCGCCAGAGTTTACACCTCTATCCATACAAAATTCAAACGCGGCAACCCCTCAGCGCCGCTACCATTGCTGCACGAGAGACATTCGCTAACGATATAGTGCACAGGATTGATGACGGCGATATGCATGTGAGCAGCATTTGGTTTACTGACGAAGCTTATTTTTACCTGGACGGCTTCGTCAATAAACAGAACTGGCGCATATGGGGAACCGAAAAGCCCCATGTTGCAGTCCCATCGTCCCTGCATCCTCAAAAAGTACTGGTCTGGGCCGCCATTTCTTCCACAGGAATCATTGGCCCATTTTTCAGATCCGAAACGATTACTGCATCACGCTATCTGGACATTCTTCGTGAATTTGTGGCGGTACAAACTGCCTTAGACGACACTGCGAACACCTCGTGGTTTATGCAAGATGGTGCCCGGCCACATCGCACGGCCGACGTCTTTAATTTCCTGAATGAATATTTCGATGATCGTGTGATTGCTTTGGGCTATCCGAAACATACAGGAGGCGGCGTGGATTGGCCTCCCTATTCGCCAGACATGAACCCCTGTGACTTCTTTCTGTGGGGACACGTGAAAGACCAGGTGTACCGCCAGAATCCAGAAACAATTGAACAGCTGAAGCAGTACATCTCATCTGCATGTGAAGCCATTCCGCCAGACACGTTGTCAAAGGTTTCGGGTAATTTCATTCAGAAACTACGCCATATTATTGCTACGCATGGTGGATATGTGGAAAATATCGTACTATAGAGTTTCCCAGACCGCAGCGCCATCTGTTGTTGAAAATTGTAACTACTGTAATTTCGAAAGTTTGTCTGCCTGAAAATGTACTGTTGTCCCAAGCATATTGCAACAAACGGTGTGTTTCTATCGCTGCTCGGTTAGTTTTTATTGCCGTTTCAAATATACCGGTCATTTTTGAAACACCCTGTATCTGTACCTGACAAAGCTGATGCCAAGATATTTGCATTCAGCGAATTTATTTCGAGTTATGCTTTGAGAATTTTATTCTAGCTGCTCTTCAGTATGGCTCTGGTAATGGTCAGATACCCTTTGAGAACCTTGGTGCCAGATAAGCTTCCGGTTTTTGCTGTTGGATGGACTGACCAGTAAGAAAATTATATACGGACACGAATGTATCAGAGACCAGCCTCGACAGTTGAGTGTTTTCGGATGATTTTATTTTATCTTCCTCGGACAATTTCTTATTGGTTTCCGTTCCTCCACTGCGAAACATACTGGAGGCTGCTACACACGATGGTAGATCGGAGACGTTGACTTAAGCGAATGAATTAATTGGCAGCGGGCAGTAGTCTTTGCTAAACTTGAAGCGTCTCACGGGAAGACAAAATGGGGATTCAGTAGACCAAAGAAATTTAATATGATTACAAGAAACAGAGGGAACAATACCAGCAGGGCAGGCCATGAGTGTCGTAATAATGATTTCACTGCTGTGCAATACCTGCTAACTAACAGTAATTCGTAATTCACTTACGTAGGAAAGTAAGTCTGCCTGACACGCGTAGTTAATTTGTGGGGGATTTAGAGCACAAGCCTCAGCAGCTACACCGTACAGTCACAGTAATAACAAGTTTATCTGCAAGCTGTGCAGCGGTTAAAGCTGTCATAATACCAGCAGGTGAACGAACGAACGCTTTACTCTGCTGGGTAAACTCTGTGACGTCAACGGACGTGCCAATCACAAATGTTTGTTAGCGTAAATTTGTGTTACGCTGTGCAGTAGTTATGTGTCGGCGTTTCTCCTGTTTGTTGCGGATTTACTAGGTATTAGGATAAGGCGAGGAATTCGTGGCGGGCTGCAACAGACAAGTCAGAAGGCTGATGACTCAAGAAAAAAAAACAGGGTAAGGTTGCCATCAAATGACCGTTAACCTCTGTCTGGAATTTAAAAAAATCCATAGTTTCAAATGTTGTGAAACCAAATGTCAGAATTCGTCAGGTAACCCACATTGCAGTGTATAAAGGTCGCCGGCCGGTGTGGCCGTGCGGTTCTAAGCGCTTCAGTTTGGAACCGCGTGACCGCTACGGTCTCGGGTTCGAATCCTGCCTCGGGCATGGATGTGTGTGATGTCCTTAGGTTAGTTAGGTTTAAGTAGTTCTAAGTTCTAGGGGACTCATAACCACAGCTGTTAAGTCCCATAGTGCTCAGAGCCATTTGAACCATTTTTGTATAAAGGTCATTCCTCAAATACCTTTAACACCATCAGGAAAAAACGCAGAATTTTTTCCCCTAAAAGCCCATTCATGGATGCCTGTTTCCATCAATTGACTAGCTGAATTCCATGAATGGACCATAACACGTATATATCCCAAATTTTGTGATTAGGCACCTGTTATTGGAGTATAAGACGTCTCGGTGAATTTGAATATGGCCACACGGTATAACTAAGAAAATAAAAGGATGATTAAGTGGAAATTAATTTTAGTATGAAAGAAGAACGTTTATAATGAATATAAAAATATCGAATTCCAGTACAATTTTAAACAAACAATATTATGAACTGATGTGAAATTTAGGCTTCATTATAAACTAATTGCCATTGTATATGACTGTTGATAAACTGTGATCCATTTCAAGTCCTTTACCATAATACAGAGTCATAGTTTACCTGGAATTCATATAAAAGTATCTTTTAGTATTCTTCCTAACTCCAGCGCAGTTCTCATACACCCACTTTCTACATGCCATGCACTGAATCATGTCCTCTGCTGATCTATTTTGATCCAGTTTATAAAACCAGTCATTGGTGTTGGTACTTTTCACTTCTTTCGTTTAGCACGCTATAGGCAGTTTTCTCTTTAGGTTAACGGGAGGTTTAGCACCACGTACTAATTCATCCTTGTATGGAGAACTTGTCAGTATTAAATTTTTTGTGTGCCTTTTCTTAATATGGCCTTCAGTGACGTGACAGCTTAGGGAATAGGAGAAATGTCTGCTAAATTTCAGCCAAACGACTGGGCCCAGCAGTATTGTTTCCGATGCCCTTTGCGGTTGTTGCTGGTCTTGCTGAGGTTTCTAAGCGTGATGTTGAACCTAACGCCCCTTCTACCACTGCTGATGGTCGTATAGTCTTTCTCAATACTGGTAACTCTTCATTCGATGGATCGGAGTGAACTGCAGTACAGACAGAAAAGTGATGATCCTTAAAGACATCTCTATCCACTCCAGAACGAGCATATCCATTACTTTCCTTCTCAATAGTTGCTGACCTCCCATATTTTTTCCCAAAAGTTGATAAAACTTCTAATTGGGTCACTACACATTTTGGATGCAGTCGTAGCCATTTTTGCGTTTCGTCTATGTAGTAATTGCTTAAAGTTTTTTTAGAAAGACACATCTAAAGGCCGTGGTCTATGCGTGATGTACCCAGGAGGGGAGAGTAATCTCACTCCATTCTCCTGAGCTAGATGCAGTGCTTCTGGTTTTTTGTGTGAGTCTTATGATCATCATGGAGAAGAAGGATCTTATGCTCCTTCTAAGGTTTTACATTGGAAATAAAATGTTCCAGATATTTCACAAATAATTCTTTGTAGTACTAAATTTAATTAACTTTTTTTTATCCAAAATGCTAGAATAATTTTAACTTTCTAGAATAATTTAATATAATTTGTTAAATATTTAATTGTAGTTGTTGTTCACAATATGCAGTATTTGTACTTTAAATTATACACTAAGCGCCAAAGAAACTGGTATAGGCATGCGTATTCAAATACAGAGATATCCAAACAGGCAGAACACGGAGTGTCTGGCGCAACTATCAGATTAGTTACTGCTACTACAATGCCAAGTTATCAAGATTTAAGCGCGTTTGAAGGTGGTGTTATTGTCGGCGCACGAGCGATGGGACACAGCATCTCCGAGATACCGATGAAGTGGGGATTTTCCCGTACGACCATTTCATGACTGTACCGTGAATATCAGGAATCCGGTAAAACATCAAATCTCCGACATCGCTGCGGCCGGAAAAAGATCCTGCAAAAACTGGACAAACGACGACTGAAGAGCAACGTGACAGAAGTGGAACACTTCCGCAAATTGCTGAAGATTTCAGTGCTGGACCATCAGCAAGTGTCAGCGTGCAAATCATTCAACGAAACATCATCGATCTCGGCTTTCGGAGCCGAAGGCCCACTCGTGTACCCTTGATGACTGCACGAGACAAAAAGATTTACGCCTCGCCTGGGCCCGTCAACACCGACATTGGACGGTTGATGACTGGAAACATGTTGCCTGGTCTGACGAGTCTCGTTTCAAGTTGTATCGAGCGGATGGGCGTATACAGGTATGGAGACAACCTCATGAATCCATAGACCCTGCATGTCAATGGGAACTGTTCAAGCTGGTGGAGGCTCTGTAATGGTGTAGGGTATGTGCAGTTGAAGTGATATGGGACTTCTGATAACGTCTAGATACGACTATGACAGGTGACACGTACATAAGCATCCTGTCTGATCACCTGCATCCATTCGTGTACATTGTGCATTCCGACGGACTTGGGCATTACCAGCAGGACAATGCAACGCCCCACATGTCCAGATCTGCTACAGAGAGGCTCCAGGAACGCTCTTCTGAGTTTAAACACTTCCCTGGCCACCAGACTCCCCAGACATGAAAATTATTGAGCACATCTGGGATGCCTTGCAACATGCTGTTCAGAAGACATCTCCACCCCCTCGTACTTTTACGGATTTATGGACAGCCATGCAGGATTCATGATGTCAATTCTCTCCAGCAGTACTTCAGACAATAGTCGAGTCCACGCCACGCCGTGCTGCGGCACTACTGGGTGCTCGCGGGGGTCCTACACCATGTTAGGCAGGTGTACCAGTTTCTTTGGCTCTTCAGTGTATTTGTGTATCTTTAAAGGAACAGAAATGACCTCTTGCACGTATTTCTTTTCACTGAAACAATTAAACTGCAATACTGTCGGTACTGATAGTATCCTTAACTAATTTTACGGTATTTCCATGAATGGACCAGCAATATCACTCCATTCACTTAAGCTACATGAAGTGCTTCTGGATTTTTTGGTCCATTTATGGGAGCTAGCAATGGTCCAATGTTGGCAACGCCGTAAAGTCTGCTACGCACGCCATTTGATAAGAAGTCGTCGCAAATAAAAACAAGAGTAAATACTGAGAATGGAAGGAAAACTTTTACCATTTGTTTTTGATAAAGACATAAAGATTAATAAATTATCCACATGCTTTTATGTTTTGCAGACTCTTAATTAAAAGTTTCAGTTCTGGAGATGAGTTGCAAAAAACAGTATTTAATTACAGAAACTATTAAGAGAACAACTTTTAAATTCCTCTGAGTCAAATAGTCTATAGTTCTTTCGTGGTGAACGCCACAGACCTGTAGCTTTTTGGACAAGTTGCAGTAATATAGAAGAGCGAGGGAATTCGGAACGAATATAACCACCTGTTACTCGACAATTAAAAGTGACAAAATCAGAGTATCACCAGAAGGGGGTATCTGACAAACCAATACATAAGGAACACACTTTTAGCCAAGTTCAGTGCATAACACTCAGAATAGTGGCTTCCCCTGAGTAAGTAATCTGAATGTTAGAAAGAAATACCGACAATAAATAAAATTTCAAGTTCTCTCTAATTGGAAGCTCCAATGCTCGAAATAGATCATAGTAACGGTTTTCAGTATTTTAGTTATTATTAATGCATGCAGTTTAGACGCATAGTTTAACATACATGTTGTTTAGAACCAGTTTCTACGAAGTCAATTCTGAATTCGTTGTGAAGAATGACCAATGAGTAAAGCGCGTCAGACAGGTACCCGAACCCAGATTCCGTGCTTTTCGCAAGCAGCCATCTCAATGAGTAAAGCTACCTCCTTTACCTCCAGTCGTCTCAGTCCATCACTGGTCCAAAAATCTGACTCAGAACAGCATTCTCAAATGTCAGGCATTTTCTTTCTGTCTTTTGTGTCATAATTCAGGTCCCCGCTTCGTATAGGGTGGCAGCTAAACTGCTACGCTGTAGATCCTAATCTTCAGCAGCTTTTCGAGTGCAAACGGTGACCCGTTTCCTGCTTAAATTATTGCCATTATTTCCTGGTCTATCCCATTCGTTTCACTGAGTACTGCCCCAAGGTACGTGAACTCTTTTACACTTTAAAAAAATTTACCATGTGCATTTAAAGGCCTGTCGTCGTTCTCTCTGCTCACTACGAGGTATCTGATCTTATCCATTCCAAGATGCTACTCCAGGCGGGTTTAAAAATGAATGTGCGCAACGGAAAATACTGAACGCGAAAATGAAGATTTGGCCCAGTCTGACTACCCACTGAAGCAGATCTTAGGATCTCTTAATCGTGATGTTATCTCCAACTTTTTGCTCTTTAACACATAAATTACAACATAAACATTGTGGTGTCACTGCCAGACAACACACTTGCTAGGTGGTAGCCTTTAAATCGGCCGCGGTCCGTTAGTATACGTCGGACCCGCGTGTCGCCACTATCAGTGACTGCAGACCGAGCGCCGCCACACGGCAGGTCTAGAGAGACTTCCTAGCACTCGCCCCAGTGGTACAACTGACTTTGCTAGCGATGGTTCACTGACAAATTACGCTCTCATTTGCCGAGACGATAGTTAGCATAGCCTTCAGCTACGTCATTTGCTACGACCTAGCAAGGCGCTATTACCAGTTACTATTGATACTGTAAAACATGTAACGTCAAGAGCGACGTTCACCATTTATGGATTAAAGCTAAGTATTCCACCAGCTACGTCAGTTTTTTCTACAGTCCAATTTCCTTGTCCTGTTCCAGACCTCAAGCCAGCCTGCGTGAGCTAAAACGCGTGCCTTTCGGCTTCCTCTCATACCGGTGTTGGCTCTCCTGCCAACCCACAACAAACATAAATGAATGATTAAGGGAACTAGTAACAACAAAATAATAAATGCTGTTACTGCGTGTACACTTATTATAGATTAAAAATCCCTTTATATTGCAAATGTTTATATTTTCTTACTAAGATTCCTGATCAATTGCCCAAATCTGCCCCTTTTATGGCTACACGATCTAATATAAATAACGCGAGATGAGTGACATCATCTGCATACCAAACACTAGAAGACACTACTTTCAAAGATCATCTACAGTGGTGTGCAAGCTCAGTGGAAATAAAATTTACGTGATCACAGCTGTTTAGCTTTATAGCCCTAATAAGCCGAAGCAATTAGCAATAGGTTCAAATGGCTCTGAGCACTATGGGACTTAACATCTATGGTCATCAGTCCCCTAGAACTTAGAACTACTTAAACCTAACTAACCTATGGACAGCACACAACAGCCAGCCATCACGAGGCAGAGAAAATCCCTGACCCCGCCGTGAATCGAACCCGGGAACCCGCGCGTGGGAAGCGAGAACGCTACCGCACGACCACGAGATGCGGCCAGCAATTAGCAATATCACCGTAAGTATTGCGTCTGGCGCGTCGGAGTGATGGTTCTCGTACTCGTCTGGAACGACGGAAGAACTCCAGCCACAAATTATTTTAAAAAATTCATTCAGACAGTAGGACAGCAGAAGACGGTCCTCTGACTAGTATAATCTAATACTGTCTTCTCCTCTCTGTGCTCTACAGACGAGAAACACGTGCTCCCAGCCTCAAGGACGGGGTTCAGATAACGTCTCAACGTGAGTACAGGCAGAAGAAGTGCTCTCAATCACTAAAAAAATCTCGTGTGACTAGGGCCTCCCGTCGGGCAGACCGTTCGCCTGGTGCAAGTCTTTCGATTTGACGCCACTTCGGCGACTTGCGCGTCGATGGGGATGAAATGATGATGATTAGGACAACACAACACCCAGTCCCTGAGCGGAGAAAATCTCCGACCGGGAATCGAACCCGGGCTCGTAAGATTGACATTCTGTCGCGCTGACCACTCAGCTACCGTGGGCGGACCCCTCAATCACTGAACGCTGCGTACTCAACGACGACTCCCTACCTGGAGGCGAAGTCCAGAATCGTGTAAGTTCGCAACAGTGCCTAACCGTTCTAACTATAGAATCTCTTGACAGCAAAGACAGCAAGTCCGTCTGTACCAACAAAAGCTGATACTGAGCGACCGTCAAACGCAGGCACTCAAAATGGAAGACCTCATTCTCTCCACCGCTGGCTTCCCAGCAAAGCTCGGCTCCCCTCCGTCGTATCTGCAGAAGGCGAATCATATTCTCGAAACCAAGGAATATTCTCCCTCTCTACAGATTCTTCTGAACGCCGACCAACCATATTTTGAGTCTTTTGTCTTCCAGCACGGAAAGTTTGCGAGGAAATACCTACCCCCGTTAATTATTAATTCATACAATGACACGCTTCTCAGTGTAAAAATCCTTGGAAATAACCCAGCCTGCGTGATTACCGAAGTAACGCTTCCTTGTTCCTCTGGCTGCGTCCAAGACTTTCAGAGTTTCCGAAGTATTATCCGGTTATCCTTCCAAACCCCGCTACAACACCGGCCAGCTGCCACTCTATTGTTCTTCAGCGCTCTGGTGCCCCGACCGTCCGGGTAGGGCTACTCCCTGCGTTAAGCAGGACCAACACACCTGTGCGGGCTTTTTTATTTTTTATTTATTTATATATTGTTCCGTGGGACCACATTAAGGAGAAGTGTCCATGGTCATGGAACGAGTCAATACATGAAATTATAACACGATTGTAGAAACAGATAAAATGAAATATAAGAAACATATTCAGGCGACACGTCATTAGTTTAAATAAAGAAAATCAAGAATGTAACACTGGAATTTGCTTAATTTTTTAGCTCTTCCAGGAGCTCCTCGACAGAATAGAAGGAGTGAGCCATGAGGAAACTCTTCAGTTTAGACTTAAAAGCGTTTGGGCTACTGCTAAGATTTTTGAGTTCTTGTGGTAGCTTATTGAAAATGGATGCAGCAGAATACTGCACTCCTTTCTGCACAAGAGTCAAGGAAGTGCATTCCACATGCAGATTTGATTTCTGCCTAGTATTAACTGAGCGAAAGCTGCTAACTCTTGGGAATAAGCTAATATTGCTAAGAGCAAACGACATTAAAGAAAATATATACTGTGAGGGCAATGTCAGAATTCCCAGACTATTGAATAGGGGTCGACAAGAGGTTCTAGAACTTACACCACACATAGCTCGAACAGCCCGTTTTTGAGCCAAAAATACCCTTTTTGAATCAGAAGAATTACCCCAAAAAATAATATCATATGACATAAGCGTATGAAAAAATGCGAAGTAGACTACTTTTCGTGTTGAAATGTCACTTATTTCAGATACTGTTCTAATGGTAAATAAAGCGGCATTTAGTTTCTGAAGAAGATCCTGAACATGGGCTTTCCACAACAGCTTACTATCTATCCGTACGCCTAGGAACTTGAACTGTTCCGTCTCACTTATAATATGCTCATTCTGTCTGATTAAAATATCAGTTCTCGTTGAATTGTGAGTTAGAAACTGTAAAAACTGGGTCTTACTGTGATTTAGCATCAAATTATTTTCCACAAGCCACGAACTTATTTCATGAACTACATTATTTGATAATGTTTCAATATTACAAACAAGATCCTTCACTACCAAGCTATCAGCAAACAGAAATATTTTTGAATCACCTGTAATACTAGAAGGCATATCATTTAAATAAATAAGAAACAGCAGTGGCCCCAGCACCGATCCTTGGGGAACGCCCCATTTAACAGTGCCCCATTGGGACTGAACATCATTACCACTCTCAATATTGCGGAGAATTACCTTCTGCTTTCTGTTTTTAAAGTAAGAGGCGAACCAATTGCAAGCTACTCCCCTTACTCCATAATGTTCCACCCAGGGCCTGAGTTACGCCTGATGTTTCATATCCACTGGCGTGCAACCTCTACTAGAATAGGCAATCATTCATTACGCTGTTTTGATAGTAAAGACACTATCACATTTCATGCAACAAGCGTTAACAACTACTTAAAAGGGGTACGTGACAATGTGTCTTGTTTAAATATTCATATATACGATGTACAATTCATCAGATGATACGTAATTCCGGTTGTAAATCACGCCAAAGTATGTAGATGAGTGCTTGTAAGGTGTGAAATTATAGCCACTTCACACAATGTTCAGACTTTCTCTCGCTGCCTCTACCATTAATGCTCTAGCGACCTGAACTAGATCGTGCTCATACTGTGCTATTAAAACTGTATGATTTTCAAAGGCCAGAGTGTTGATTCTTCTACCCAGTTGTATGCCTGTTTGCAGGCTTGTTACCTTTCTCGCTGCTCTTTCCAGAAGCAGATTAAACAGAAAGGGAAGGGGATGGGGATAGGCAGTCGCATTCCAGTCCTCACCTTGAACTTCTCTGGCGGCTTTACATTCACTCTGACAGTGCACGTTGCCTCTTTTATCCATGCTTGTGTTAGGTTAATTAGTTTTCTGGGGACTGCGACCTTTCAAATTCTTGCGAAGTTGCTTGCCCGTTCACACTACCATTCGTGTTTTGGAAATCCACAAAAAGACAGAGAACATCTCAGGGAAATTCCCAGCAATTTGATAGCGCTTGCCTTATTATATGTAGTTGATTTTCCAATTCCAAATCCTGCTTGCTGGAATCCAGATACCTCCTCTACGTATGGTGTTAACCGATTCAGCAACAACATGCTCAAAATCTTATAAGTTGTGCATAGTTAGCTAATTCCTCTATCACACACAACAATAGCACAAAATAAAAACAGCTCAGAGATCGTACAGGTATGGGAACAAAATGCCTTTTCGGTTAAAGAGTATTACCTGAGTTCTGGTTTTCTTAATTTCAATCACTAAAAATCAGATGGCAGTAATAGTTAATGTGTATCATCTACCGTTGCCACCATCTGAGCTTTGTCATTGAGTACCTATTGTTCACGTTGTTTTGTTGTTGATCAAAATATCCAGTTCCTCAAAGAGAATCATTTCGTGGCTTTTTTTAGATTATTGTCTACGTTGTCAATAGCAATTCTGTGTCATTAATACGAGTAGCTATAGCAGTTTCAATGTTACCCATTTATCCCAAAGACGGATAACTTGGTAAATACCTTGGCTTTAAAAGGCTCCATTCTGGCTGTTCAGAAAATCATGTGGCCGTCATTTTGAAAATGCCCGCCACGCGGTGATTTCTTACTCTGATGAAAGAGAATACGGAGGGGTAGGGTGATGAGGCAATGTTTGATAACCCAGAGAGGCAGCATGTGTGATTGAATCTTGCTCAGAATGAGCTTGGACTTCGCAGAGGAGCAAAAACTTACCCTTGGACTGGTTTCTCCAACGCTTCCTACTCTCGTCAGAAGATATCAACAGTGTGCCCCTGTGACGGTTAGCCCCTTTTCAGCATAATCTGTTAGCTGTTAGCAGCACATGATAAAAATCTCAAAAAACACTCGGCATCACCTTGCCCGATTGTTGGGTCTTCACCTTTTACGGCGGTGGAGAATCCACACGTTCCTATCGTATGCCTTGTTCCTGTATGTTGGGGTCATAGTGATACACCCAACACTTGCCCATGGCGATTAGCAGGGTAAAGAAGTCATCTGCTTTAGCGTGACATACCTGCAACATTTCGGCCGCTGTGGCCGAGCGGATCTAGGCGCTTCAGTCAGGAACCGCGCTGCTGATACGGTCACAGGTTCGAATCCTGCCTGGGGCTGTAACGTGCGCGTGACACACACACAATACTCATTAAAGCCTGTACTACGGTAAGTGAGCGGGGTTCACCTTACGAGACAGGATTTTCGTATAGATATTGACCGCGTGTACCTGAATGGTGACAAATCAGACTTACACCCACTCTGTAATAACAATGATCCGTCAAATAAGTTCAAAATGCAATTACACGTCAGTATGTACCAAAAGCAACATTGTAGATGCTACCAATTTGATAATAATACTGTCGCCAGCCTAATTAGGCATTAACTGAGTTTCTTCCCTGTACAAGTTGATGTATATTCATGCAAAACAACACGTAGTAATACTGCATAATATAGTAAAATTTTAGAACCAGAAAATCTATTGAACTGATAGTTTCACGTTCTGTACTGATATGGAAAAACCATGAATACATAACACTACACTATAGTGTATACTACAAAGCTTCGTACTGTCTATTGATCTGATTAAAATCGGGCATAGGTTACCCTAGAAATAGCACTTTCGAGCCACACACAAAATGTCAATTTTGATAAAGATAAAACACTGATAAATTTTGACTTATATATTGACTTTAACTTTTGCTGGTGAAACCAATGTGGAACACTTCAGAATTCAAATGAGTAAAGGGGGGGGGGGAGGACCCTGAAACTGTTATGATCACTATATTTAAAAAATTGATTACTGAAATTATTATGCGTTCACGATTTCCAGTATATAAGTTGCTACTCTTTCATCTTATTTATTTCTCATTTAAATACCTTTATATCTGTCTCGAAATAATTAAACTTCATTACTATATCAATATTAAAGTTACCTTTCAACTTCGTTAGACCTTCGTTATTCATTTACTGGTTCATTAACAAAACAGTTCTTTAAACACCATTCTAACGTATCTAGGTCTGCAAGTAATTATTATTAACACAAAATTTAATTTTTCATTTCGGGACACTCGGATTGCACAACATTTGGAAAGGACCCTGCCTAGGTTAGTTGTGAGGATAATTAAATGAGGGGAAAGTTCTGGTAAAATTTAGGTTATTATTGAACAGTTCACTCTATGGTCCATACGAATACAGTACTAAACGTTTCAACCTGCTAGTATCGATGCGGCGGTTGGCAAGCGGCAAGATGGCGAGGCACAGAGCACACATACAACCACAGCTATGGCTCTTGACGTATCGGCACTTTAATTCTTCTTAGCGTCGCAATACTTTTCCATATAGTGCCTATGGAATTTTGCCATGCTGTGAGGGCGTTGGAACAGCATTCCCGAGGCTCAGTGAAACTACGTCTTCCAGGAGCGCCTCCTCGCTCCAGAAGGTGTTGCTCAGACCAATGCCAAACTCCAACTACTACTGCTGCTGAGCCCGTTGTGCCGTGCAGTGCCCGCGCGCATTTTCCCGCGCTCGCCTGCCATCCACCTTTTACCGCTCCCTGACAGACAGGGTATTCACCCGAGGTTTTGCATTCTACATATCCTAACACATTGCCTACGTATGGACCAGACGCACAGTTACAATTTTAAACATCTTACAACAGTCTCAACGTTTGTTACATTTCAATTCTATTACAATATTGCTTGACATTTGACATAAACATTAATATTCACGTTGAAACTTGTTTATAGTTTTCTTAACACAATGACATGAAACAAAAAAGAAATGAAATCAGAACATCAATTACATTAATTTATCGAAAAATCAGATGGAAAAAAAAAATTACTTATATGTACAATAGTACAGCGTCGTTGTTGTTACAGGGCATGGCTGTGTTTGATGTCCTTAGGTAAGTGAGGTTTAAGTAGTTCTAAGTCTAGGGGACTGATGGCCTCAGATGTTAAGTCCCATAGTGCTTAGAGTCATTTGAACCATTTCGGCTGCTGCTTTGTTTCGGCGGTTTCTTGAGTGGCTATGAGCATTCGCGGTACCCAGCGTGCGTGTTTAAAACAGCGTGCAACGTGTTGAAAACTGATCCATGACTGATTTTCACTTTTTTCTCTTCAACTACGATTGTGATACGACGGCCGTCGAACACTAGGGCCTCCACATATTCACAGAGAGATCGTCTGACATTTCGTTCTTGTTTGACGATACTGGAAACGTCTGCGCCATTTTTAAGAGGCGCTCAAACGAAAATTAGACAGATGGGGAAAAAGGTTGGTCAGTTGTGAGCAGGACAGGCGCTCTGAGGGTTCCGCAGAATCTCAAGTACGTATACGAGTACAGGCGGTTCATTCATCCCAGGAATCGAGGATCTCGACGATTTTTTCCCCATTATCGACATAGATCTGCCCAGATCTCGGTCCCGAGAATTCCAAGATTTCCAATAATGTTTTTAAAAATGGTTCAAAGGGCTCTGTGCACTATGGGACTTAAATTCTGAGGTCATCAGACCCCTAGAATTAAGAACTACTTAAACGTAACTAACCTAAGGAGTTCACACACATCCATGCCTGAGGCAGGATTCGACGACCTGCAACCGTAGCGGTCGCGCGGTTCCGGACTGAAGCGGCTAGAACCGCACGGCCACTTCGGCCGGCAAGAATGTTTTAAGTTTAAAGTCGGATAACAAATGCCAAAAGAAATATTTTTGTGTGACATTATTACAAATTAACTTTTTTTGAATTTTTTTCCCTTACTTTGAGAGGCACCCACATGCCTTGCTCATACTGTGGCATCAAGCAGTCAGGACTGCAAGATGAGTGGTCTGCCAAGCGAGTGGATTCATTCTTATTTATCGAGTAACATGAACTCTCGTACTCACAATTAAGTTACAAATTATCCTCCTGTATGAATAATACCCAACGGAAACACGCATCTGACTATCAGTAATTTATAGAACTCTGACTGTACACTACGCACTGGCAATACCACATTTTCTTTCCTTTTTTATTTAACGGCTTTTGTCTACACGTGGCCACCGCACTGAATATGAATGGCACACACATAATAAATTCGGGACATTATGGCAACATACAATTCAATGGAAAAGTCCACCAATCTTTTTCTTTTCACTATCTTATTTATTCCGATAAATTCTCTAACCTAAACACAACAATAACACATGATAAATTCCGCCCAGTGGGCATGACTTTACATTGGTGAATCTCTATATTATGTCCTCGTAATTATTTTAACGCTACAGTGCACTTTCTGGATAGGATGGTGGATCTTTTATTATACCTCACACTTCGACTCTCACAATCATCATCACGAAACTTTCCTCCAGACCGAGCGGTACAGAAGGAACAAGCATAACCCACTAATCTTTTGAAACTACCCTGCTACTCTCCCATGCAAACCACACATACCCAAATTACATGACATACATCACACTGTAATAAGAAATATAAAACACTAAATAGTCACAACACTATCACTTTCAGCTTTCCCACTTCAATTAATATTTATCCCAGTTTCACATGACAGTGCCCCACTTCGTAATTCTACTTTCCTACCATGAACTCTGGAGATATATGCACGTCTTCCTGTGCAAAGCAAGCCAAGTGGCGTTGCTGGATAGACGGCCGACTCACCTTGCTTCTCTCTCAGAGTTTGAATCATATCACGCAAAGTAATATTAAGAACGTATTCATCACACACGCGAGTCCTCAACTGATACCATGGACGAGTACTTCTCTTTATCTTTTGTCTCACACACAGTTTGAGACTCACACAGTACTCACCACGTGGAAGTACTCGTCTCTAATTTCAAGTCCTGCACACGCCATTTCTTAAATATTTCAACTTATGGTACACACGCTATTTCTTAAATATTTCAACTTATTGTACACACGCTAGTGATTCAGCTTAACTTAAGCACATGGAAGTATTTCAACTTATTGCTACACGTGGTTTCATTGTGACCGTTGGTCACTTCCGAAGTTTACTACAATCCCTTTAATATTACCTGCCTGACATTTAATTCTCCCCACAAAAGTTCCTGAAATAGAGAAATTATCATTTCAAACTACTCTTAAATATTCCACATGCATACCATGACTCCACTCTTTCGTCATTACGGAGCACAACTAAAACAGGTGTTAACAGCACAAGATCCAGCGGCAGAGTGCTGAAACATGGCCGTTCTCGAGGTCCTCTCGCACCTCTGTCAAAGTAGGGGAGCACCTTGTTACCATATTGGTCAGCCACATTTCAGGCGCTCAGAGCTCAGGTAAATTTCATCTCTTTGGTCCCACCAAAGGTGGCCAAAGTATCGACTCAAAGATGATCATATATTCACATTCACTATCTGTGGTTAGCAGACGACCATACATTCATTCATTTCAAAAGATCTCACCAAACTGGACGTAGGGATTTACTTTGTGGGAGTGCACATGTGATCAATTAAATAAATAAATTGTCATTCTTTCCCACACTGGTATCCGGCTTCGCTGTATTAATTGAAATTGAGTTATTTTACAAAAAAAATGTGTTGTTCTGACAAAAATAATGAAGTATGTTGTACCTATTTTCAATGTCGGGCGGTACTGTACCCTTTCAACTTGTACTGTCAAACCCTCCTTCCTGTCGAATTTCACGTTCCTAGGTCAAAGCGAAGTACCCTATATGTTTTGATGAGTGAGTCAGAGAGTAGTAAAATATGTAACATAAATGGCCGTCGCTTACAAGCTTACGTTTACTACACCGCTTCCGCCCCTGGTAGCAGCGTGGTCAGCGCGGCGGAATGTCATACCTAACGGCCCAAGTTCGGTTCCCAGCTGGGTCGGAGATACTCTCCACTCAGGGACTGGGTGTTGCGTTGTCCTTATCATCACCATTTCGTCCCCATCGAAACGCAAGTCGCCGAAGTGGCGTCAACAGCTGTACTGTAAACCCTTGCTCTGTGCCAAATTTCTTGATACTAGATCAACGGGAAGTACCCTATAACTTTGATGAAAGAGTTTCCAAGAATCGATATACGTGAGATAAATGGCCGATATTTTGAGTCCATTGACTTAAAAGCGTCAATCTTTTACACCGCCAATCACCGTAGATCTTAGTACGCGACATAAATTTCAACTTGATGCGTCTACCCTTTCATAAGAAACAGGATCTCTAACAGACGGACAGACAGACAGACAGACGGACGCACAACAAAGGATCCCATAAGCGTTCCGTTTTTACAATCTGACGTACGGAACCCTAAACGTTAAGTGAACTGTTCATTATTACAAAAGTAATCACCATAATTGTTTCTAAATATATCCCATTGTATGCGATCCCATATTTTCTCAAGGCTGTTTCGACTATGCTGCAGAATAAGTCGTAGGAGACAGTCACGAAGTTCATTTGCATCCATTCGAAGCCCTTATACGTCCCACACAGAGCATTCATTTTAACTGAAGACACTGAAATATCTCGAAGAGTACACGTATGATCAAAAAAAGTTATAACTCCAATTTGAAACTTCCTGGCAGATTAAAACTATGTGCCTGACCGAGACTCGAACTCGGGACCTTTGCCTTTCGCGGGCAAGTGCTCTGCCTACTGAGCTACCAACGCACAACTCACGACCCGACCTCACAGCTTCCATTCTGCCAGTACCTCGTCTCCTAACTTCCAGACTTCACAGAAGCTCTTCTGCAAATCTTGCAGAACGAACACTCTTGGAAGTAAGGATATTGCGGAGAGATGGTTTAGCCACAGCCTGGGGGATATTTCCAGAATGAGATTTTCACTCTGCAGCAGAATTCGAGTCTCGCTCCGGCACACAGTTTTAATCTGTCTGGAAGTTTCATATCAGCGCTCACTCCGCTGCAGAGTGAAAATCTCATTCTGGAAACATCCCCCAGGCTGTGGCTAAGCCATGTCTCCACAATATCCTTTCTTCCAGGAGTGGTAGTTCTGCAAGGTTCGCAGGAGAGCTTATGTGAAGTTTTGAAGGCAGGAGACGAGATACTGGCAGAAGTAAAGCTGCGAGGACGCAGCGTGAGTCGTGCTTCAGTAGCTCAGATGGTAGAGCACTTGCCCGTGAAATGCAAAAGTCTTAAGTTCGAGTCTCGGTCCGGCACACGGTTTTAATCTGCCAGGAAGTTTCATATCAGCGTACACTCCGATGCAGAGTAAAAATCTCACTCTGGAAAGAACTCCAGTTTTTTTTGTCTCGGAGAGGAACATCCAATATCACACTCGACCCGCCACCCCACGTCGTGCGTGGGTGACGGGGGGGGGCAACTTTGGAATCTTCAATGGGAATAGCCGTTTTTTACTGCAGATTACGATTCCAAACAAAATTTACATACGTTTTGTCTGAGGCACTTTCTTCGTTTCGCCACAGATGGTGCTGTGATTCGAGGAACAGGAATGGATACACAATCGTGATTTACTACGTGCTATGGCTCTTCAGTATCCAATGGCACGTGGGACCCCACTTCCATGATGCGAGGTTAGGACGGGCCAGCGTTTCATAACTTCTAATTGAACCCCTTTCGCAAGTTGTATTCTTCCGACTTATCGAACAGGAGACTACTGGACGCGCCACTGTGGGCGTGGCTCGAGGTGAATGTTATTCTCGTACCGGTATTTTCTGTCCCAAAAACGTCAGTTATTTGCGTCCATTCAACGTGCCGTCGATAAAATGCCGATCAATGAGATCCTTTCCCATGATGTCACACCGTACGTTAATCAACCAAGGACGCTGATGATCAACCTGTCCTAACCACTGGGGATTATCTGCACTCCAGTAATGCATGTTATGCCGGTTAACGTTACCATAGTGAATTAATGTAGACTCATCGGAAAATAGTACCTCGGGAAAGAACGTAGAGGTTGTTTGCATTTGCTGACGTCCCCACTCACAAAACACTACCTGGTTATGTAAATCGGTGCCATGAAGTTTTTGATGCAGACACACGTGATATGGATGACAGTCCGCCAGGTTAGCCGAGAGCACTAATGCGCTGCATCCTCACTCGGGTAGGCGCTCTGGCCCCGAAGCGAATCCGCCCGCCGGATTAGCGACAAGGGCCGGTGTGCCGGCCGGCCTGGATGTGGTTTTTAGGCGGTTTTCCACATCCCTCTAGGTGAATACCGGGGTAGTCCCCACGTCCCGCCTCAGTTACACGACTCACAGACATTTGAAACACATCCGCACTTTTCCATGATTTACACTCGATGCAGACAGATGGGGTACTCTGATTCCATCCTGGGGGGTACGGGGTGGTGGCAGGAAGGGTATCTGGCCACCCCTTCAAATTAACATACCAAATCCGATTTAACCACGCCAACGCTGCGCACAATGCGGGAGAACGGCGCAAGCGATAGGTAGATAGATAGATATATAGATAGAACACGTGATATGGATGACACCTACTACGATGCAGTATGATGACAATACTACCTACGGACAAACCGGAATCACGCTGTAATTGCCGTTTATCTGTGGGTTGTATGCACTGCCATTAGTGTAGGTAGCTATTTCATTAGCTTCTCCTGTGGCACGTTTGCTTCGTTTCCTTTTGCTAGTCTGTACACTGCCATCAGACATACAGCCGTTCACAATCTTGCAAAAGAACGAACGAGTTCAAGCTTTCTCTGGAAAACGCTCGGCATACAAGGCGACAGCATGCTCAACATCCCTTTCTCCTACATTCTCCGTAAATCAGGACCATCCCAATTTTTTCTTCTGTGATTGCAAGACTGTTCGCCAAATAATAGGTAGGTTCAAATGGTTCAAACGGCTCTGAGCACTATGCGACTCAACATCTTAGGTCATAAGTCCCCTAGAACTTAGAACTACTTAAACCTAACTAACCTAAGGACATCACACACACCCATGCCCGAGGCAGGATTCGAACCTGCGACCGTAGCAGTCCCGCGGTTCCGGACTGCAGCGCCAGAACCGCACGGCCACCGCGGCCGGCATAATAGGTAGGTGTGCAGGCAAAAAACACTGCGCAGATATTGTAATGTTTAGAGCCGTTTTCCGTTCTACGTCTGCGCAATACGTGAGCTCAGTTACTGCGTGTTACGATACACCGTAGTTCGCTAAACGGTCACGGCGGCGCGGCGAGTTGTCCCCCTGTTCGACATGTCGGCGGAATACAAAGTTGCGAATGGGGTTTCCAATTACAAGTTATGAAATACTGGCCTCCCCTACCCTCGTAGCATGTAAGTGGGGTCCCACGTGCCACTGGATATTCAAAGGCGATTGAGTAGCATGTCGTAAATTACGATTTTGTACCCGTTTCTGTTCCTCCGATTACAGCGTCATCAGTAGCGAAACAAAGAAAATGCTTCAGACTAAACAAATGTAGATTGTGCCGTAGAACCATAATCAGCAATAAAAAGATTGGTGTTCCCACTGGATATTTCAAAGTTGCCCCGCCGTCACCCACACACTTTGTAGGGTCGAGTATAGTATCGTTAGACGTCCTCCTCCGAGACAAACAGATTGGAATTAAAACTTTTCTTGATTCAATGTGCAGTTTTAGAGATATTTCAATGTCTTCAGTTACAATGAACACCCTGTATACATTTATTTATTTAGCTTATGGCGTGTAACACATCATATAAAAAAAAGACATAAAAATCATAAGACACAGAAATAAAGAGTAGTCACAGTGTATAACATATAGTTGTAGATATAAAAGTATTTAAAATAGTGTACATAACAAACAAAAGTTCACAAACAAACATCCAGATTTGTGACATAGTCTATTGCACTTTCAGTCGCGGTCAGAAACTCATTGGGGTCTCCTGCAAAACGTCTCAGAGGGCAATCTTCCACGATGTGACGAATCGTCTGCCGGTCCGCACCGCAGTCACATCTCGGGGAGGTGATTTTACCCCACCTGTGGAGGCTGTCTGCACATCTGCCGTTATTTGTCCGAATTCGATTCAAGGTCGTCCAAGTTTTCCTTGGCAAATTGAATCCTGGTGGTTGGACATTGATACATGGCATATTCTGCAGTTTTGGGGCACAGATTCTCTCCACCGCGTTTTCCAGAGGTTGCCATAATCCGGGTTGAGAGGATGCGTATTTTTTGCCTTTTTTAAAGAGGGGTGTCTGGAGCGCAATCTGTTCATCTCCAGGGCGGGAACATCCTTATGGATTGGCAGTTTCTCGTTGTTCAGCACTTTTCCATACTCGCGTAAGAGAGCGTTGTCTCTGCGCAGGTCCGGTGGGGGAATGTTGCTCAGTATAGGTAGCCAGTGTAAAGGCGTTGGCTTTATTGTTCCTGATATCATCCTCATTGTGTAGTTTAGTTGAGCATCGATCAAGCCTGTGTGTTTACTGTTTAGCCATACCGGTGCGGCATATTCTGCTGTTGTGTAGACATGTCCCAGAGCCGAAGATCTCAGTACAGCCGCGGAAGAGCCCCACGTAGTCCCACATAGCTTCTGTATGATATTACTTCGAGTTTTAAGTTTTGCGGCTGTATTACGTAGGTGTTCCTTGAATGTTAGGGTTCTATCAAAGGTGACGCCTAGATATCTGGGGTAATTATTATGGTTTAGCAGCCTGTTTTCGAAATGAACGTTGAGCTTTCTTTTTGCTTGGGCATTGTCGAGGTGAAAGCATGTCACCTCCGTTTTTGTCGCGTTTGGCCGTAATCTCCACCTTCGGAAGTAATCTCCCAGCTTTGTTAGATCCGCAGTTAATGTGTTTTCCGTTGCCTCCATTGATCTGCCTCTTGCAGCTATTGCCCAGTCGTCGGCATATCCGAATTTTTGAGAAGTGGTTTCAGGTAAGTCAGATATGTAGAGGTTAAACATCAATGGCGCCAGAACGGAGCCTTGTGGTAAACCATTGTTGAGCTTCATTTGGTCACTTTTTAAGTCGCCCATTATGACTCTGAAACTTCTATCTGTGAGCATGTTATCAATGAGGTTGGCCAGCTTGTTACATGGTATGACCCGCAGCAACTTAAATATCAGGCCTTGTCGCCAAACGGTATCATAAGCGGCTGATAGGTCAATAAAGGCTGCTGATGTTTTGAGTTTTTTCTGAAAGCTCGCCTCTATGTGAGTTGCTAGGGAGAGGATCTACCCTGTATACAATCCCGATCTCTCCAAAAGCGACTTCCGTACTTTCGGAGTCCTGAAGAAAGGTAAAACGTGGCCTTCTTCTTCACTTTTTTTCCTGTGAGATGTTCTGTGTTCTTCAGAGGTCGTACAATCTGCCTGCCACACTCAGCATCAAAAAGAAAAACTATCCCAGCGATATGACGCCTTCAAAAAACTATTCATTCACACGGGAAATAACAACCAAATCTTTCAACTGTAAAACCCTCGAATTGATCTCAGTGGGGATACGTACATTGCAAATGATCGCCGGCACAATGGAAACACAGAGAAACAGTGCTCAAAGTCATGAAGTTGAGCGAAATAAGTTAAATGGATCACTTTTAACTAATCAAGTTTATTTCGTTAATGTAGAGTGTAAAATCCCCCCCCCCCCCCTCCCATGAACCATGGACCTTGCCGTTGGTGGGGAGGCTTGCGTGCCTCAACGATACAAATAGCCGTACCGCAGGTGCAACCACAACGGAGGGGTATCTGTTGAGAGGCCAGACAAACGCGTGGTTCCTGAAGAGGGGCAGCAGCCTTTTCAGTAGTTGCTGGGGCAACAGTCTGGATGATTGACTGATCTGGCCTTGTAACATTAACCAAAACGGCCTTGCTGTTGTGGTACTGCGAACGGCTGAAAGCAAGGGGAAATTACAGCCGTAATTTTTCCCGAGGACATGCAGCTTTACTGTATGGTTAAATGATGATGGCGTCCTCTTGGATAAAATGTTCCGGAGGTAAAATAGTCCCCCATTCGGATCTCCGGGCGGGGACTACTCAGGAGGACGTCGTTATCAGGAGAAAGAAAACTGGCATTCTACGGATCGGAGCGTGGAATGTCAGATCCCTTAATCAGGCAGGTAGGTTAGAAAATTTAAAAAGGGAAATGGATAGGTTAAAGTTAGATATAGTGGGAATAAGTGAAGTTCGGTGGCAGGAGGAACAAGACTTCTGGTCAGGTGAATACAGGGTTATAAATACAAAATCAAATAGGGGTAATGCAGGAGTAGATTTAATAATGAATGAAAAAAATAGGAGTGCAGGTAAGCTACTACAAACAGCATAGTGAACGTATTATAGTGGCCAAGATAGACACGAAGCCCACGCCTATTACAGTAGTACAAGTTTATATGCCAACTAGCTCTGCAGATGATGAAGAAATTGATGAAATGTATGATGAGATAAAAGAAATTATTCAGATAGTGAAGGGAGATGAAAATTTAATAGTCATGGGTGACTGGAATTCGACAGTAGGAAAAGGGAGAGAAGGAAACATAATAGGTGAATATGGATTGGGGGTAAGAAATGAAAGAGGAAGCCGTCTGGTAGAATTTTGCACAGAGCATAACTTAATCATAGCTAACACTTGGTTCAAGAATCATAAAAGAAGGTTGTATACATGGAAGAATCCTGGAGACACTAAAAGGTATCAGATAGATTATATAATGGTTAGACAGAGATTTATGAACCAGGTTTTAGATTGTAGGACATTTCCAGGGACAGACGTGGACTCTGACCACAATCTATTGGTTATGAACTGTAGATTAAAACTGAAGAAACTGCAAAAAGGTGGGAATTTAAGGAGATGGGACCTGGATAAACTGAAAGAATCAGATGTTGTACAGAGTTTCAAGGAGAGCGTAAGGGAACAATTGACAGGAATGGGGGAAAGAAATACAGTAGAAGACGAATGGGTAGCTCTGAGGGATGAAGTAGTGAGGGCAGCAAAGGATCAAGTAGGTAAAAAGACGAGGGCTAGTAGAAATCCTTGGGTAACAGAAGAAATATTGAATTTAATTGATGAAAGGAGAAAATATAAAAATTCAGTAAATGAAGCAGGCAAAAAGGAATACAAACATCCCAAAAATGAGATCGACAGGAAGCGCAAAATGGCTAAGCAGGGATGGCTAGAGGACAAATGTAAGGATGTAGAGGCTTATCTCACTAGAGGTAAGATAGATACTGCCTACAGGAAAATTAAAGAGACTTTTGGAGAAAAGAGAGCCACTTGTATGAATATCAAGAGCTCAGATGGAAACCCAGTTCTAAGCAAAGAGGGGAAAGCAGAAAGGTGGAAGGAGTATATAGAGGATCTATACAAGGACGTTGTACTTGAGGACAATATTATGGAAATGGAAGAGGATGTAGATGAAGATGAAATGGGAGATACAATACTGCGTGAAGATTTTGACAGAGCACTGAAAGCCCTGAATCGAAACAAGGCCCCCGGAGTAGACAACATTCCATTAGAACTACTGACGGCCTTGGGAGAGCCAGTCCTGACAAAACTCTACCATCTGGTGAGCAAGATGTGCGAGAGAGACGAAATATCCTCAGACTTCAAGAAGAATATAATAATTCCAATCCCAAAGAAAGCAGGTGTTGATAGATGTCAAAATTACCGAACTATCAGTTTAATAAGTCACAGCTGCAAAATACTAACGCAAATTCTTTACAGACGAATGGAAAAACTAGTAGAAGCCGACATCGGGGAAGATCAGTATGGATTCCGTAGAAATGTTGGAACACGTGAGGCAATACTGACCTTACGACTTATCTTAGAAGGAAGATTAAGGAAAGGCAAACCTACGTTTCTAGCATTTGTAGACTTAGAGAAAGCTTTTGACAATGTTGTCTGGAATACTCTCTTTCAAATTCTAAAGGTGGCAGGGGTAAAATATAGGGAGCGAAAGGCTATTTACAATTTGTACAGAAACCAAATGGCAGTTATAAGAGTCGAGGGACATGAAAGGGAAGCAGTGGTTGGGAAGGGAGTGAGACAGGGTTGTAGCCTCTCCCCGATGTTATTCAATCTGTATATGAGCAAGCAGTGAAGGAAACAAAAGAAAAATTCGGAGTAGGTATCAAAATCCAGGGAGAAGAAATAAAAACTTTGAGGGTCGCCGATGACATTGTTATTCTGTCAGAGACAGCAAAGGACTTGGAAGAGCAGTTGAACGGAATGGACAGTGTCTTGAAAGGAGGATATAAGATGAACATCAACAAAAGCAAAACGAGTATAATGGAATGTATTCGAATTAAGTCGGGTGATGCTGAGGGAATTAGATTAGGAAATGAGACATTTAAAGTAGTAAAGGTGTTTTGCTATTTGGGGAGCAAAATAACTGATGATGGTCGAAGTAGAGAGGATATAAAATGTAGACTGGCAATAGCAAGGAAAGCGTTTCTGAAGAAGAGAAATTTGTTAACATCGAGTGTAGATTTAAGAGTGAGGAAGTCGTTTCTGAAAGCATTTGTATGGAATGTAGCTATGTATGGAAGTGAAACATGGACAATAAATAGTTTGGACAAGAAGAGAATATAAGCTTTTGAAATGTGGTGCTACAGAAGAATGTTGAAGATTAGGTGGGTAGATCACGTAATTAATGAGAAGGTATTGAATAGGATTGGGGAGAAGAGAAGTTTGTGGCACAACTTTACTAGAAGAAGGGATCGGTTAGTAGGACATGTCCTGAGGCATCAAGGGATCACAAATTTAGCATTGGAGGGCAGTGTGGAGGGTAAAAATCGTAGGAGACTAAGAGATGAATACACTAAGCAGATTCAGAAGGATGTAGGTTGCAGTAGGTACTGGGAGATGAAGGAGCTTGCACAGGATAGATTAGCATGGAGAGCTGCATCAAACCAGTCTCAGAACTGAAGACCACAAACCAAAAAAAAAAATGTAAAATATAACCTGAGGTTACCGATTTTAAATTCGTATACACGACTGATCTGTGGGTAACATCTATGAAAGAGTTTTCGCATACTCCCTGTAACAACGATGTTGTGCCTCCAACCATCGGCTAGTTGGTAGTTGATGGTTGGAGACACAACATTGTTATTACAGGCAGTATGCGCAAACCAGTTCACAGATGTTGGCCACTGATGAAACGTGTTGCTCAGGGGTGAAAGGACTGCGCAGCTGCGAGATTGCGGCATTCAGTCAAACAGTAAATACGTCCAAGGCTGACGGCCAGCGTTTCGGTGATCGAAAATCGGACCTAGTGAGAGGAAGACTGCACTGTAGTTCCTTCTCTAGAGTGTCGCACAGATGACAAAATGGTAAATATCGAAATAGACGACAGAGGAATAGAGAAATCGCTCAAAACAGGGAAGGCCGCTGGATCTGATGCGATACCAGTTCGATTTTACACAGAGTACGCGAAGGAACTTGCAGTGGTGGACCATAGGTCTCAAGAAGAGCGTAGCGTTCCAAAGGATTGGAAAAGGGCACAGGTCATCCCCGTTTTCAAGAAGGGACGGCGAACAGATGTGCAGAACTATAGACCTATATCTCTAACGTCGATCAGTTGCAGAATTTTGGAACACGTATTATGTTCGAGAATAATGACTTTTCTGGAGAGTAGAAATCTACTCTGTAGGAATCAGCATGGGTTTCGAAAAAGACGGTCGTGTGAAACCCAGCTCGCGCTATTCGTGCACGAGACTCAGAGGGCCATAGACACGGGTTCACAGGTAGATGCCGTGTTCCTTGACTTCCGCAAGGCGTTCGATACAGTT
The DNA here is from genome assembly GCF_023864275.1 of Schistocerca cancellata. Taxonomy (NCBI): domain Eukaryota; kingdom Metazoa; phylum Arthropoda; class Insecta; order Orthoptera; family Acrididae; genus Schistocerca; species Schistocerca cancellata. The sequence goes on along the minus strand of NC_064632.1, from coordinate 41,481,868 downwards.
CCCCACAGTCGTTTAATGAACAAAGTAAGAGCATATGGACTATCAAGACGAATTGTGTGATTGGATTGAAGAGTTCCTAGCTAACAGAAGGCAGCATGTCATTCTCAATGGAGAGAAGTCTTCCGAAGTAAGAGTGATTTCAGGTGTGCCGCAGGGGAGTGTCGTGGGGCCGTTGCTATTCACAATATACATAAATGACCTGGTGGATGACATCGGAAGTTCACTGAGGCTTTTTGCAGATGATGCTGTGGTGTATCGAGAGGTTGTAACAATGGAAAATTGTACTGAAATGCAGGAGGATCTGCAGCGAATTGACGCATGGTGCAGGGAATGGCAATTGAATCTCAATGTAGACAAGTGAAATGTGCTGCGAATACATAGAAAGATAGATCCCTTATCATTTAGCTACAAAATAGCTGGTCAGCATCTGGAAGCAGTTAATTCCATAAATTATCTGGGAGTACGCATTAGGAGTGATTTAAAATGGAATGACCATATAAAGTTGATCGTTGGTAAAGCAGATACCAGACTGAGATTCATTGGAAGAATCCTAAGGAAATGCAATCCGTAAACAAAGGAAGTAGGTTACAGTACGCTTGTTCGCCCACTGCTTGAATACTGCTCAGCAGTGTGGGATCCGTACCAGATAGGGTTGATACAAGAGATAGAGAAGATCCGACGGAGAGCAGCGCGCTTCGTTACAGGATCATTTAGTAATCGCGAAAGCGTTACGGAGATGATAGATAAACTGCAGTGGAAGACTCTGCAGGAGAGACGCTCAGTAGCTCGGTACAGGCTTTTGTTGAAGTTTCGAGAACATACCTTCACCGAAGAGTCAAGCAGTATATTGCTCCCTCCTACGTATATCTCGCGATGAGACCATGAGGATAAAATCAGAGAGATTAGAGCCCACACAGAGTCATACCGACAATCCTTCTTTCCACGTACAATACGAGACTGGAATAGAAGGGAGAACCGATAGGGGTCCTCAAGGTACCCTCCGCCACACACCGTCAGGTGGCTTGCGGAGTATGGACGTAGGTGTAGATGTAGAATCGCCGCTCTCCGCCCTCGCTACCAATCACACTCTCTCGCTCCAGAACAATACGTCATCGAGGGAAGAGTCTACCACGATTACCACCCTGACAACACAGGATTTTTCATTGCAGCACAATTCGCAGGGGAGAAACTTCTCAAATTCTTCAGTAGCACCCACTGTGTGTTCCTTAGCTGTCCGAAGGTTGGCACACCGATCGCTATCTCGCTGCCCATTGGGTAAATCAAAAATTCGAGTGTGGTGGGCGGAGGAGGGGGGGGGGGGGGAACACGAAAAAGTTATCTCGCCACGGAAGCATAAATGTTGGTGTCGCATATTTCAGTGCCCTGCAGAGCGTGCTGATTCATCAACGCTAGCCAACACTTCCAGGACTCAACGGAACTTCTTAACTTCAAAACCAGCCCAGTGTCCAGCCGACAAACGAGAGCTGTGACAAGCATTCTGTGCGTTCTTGGAATTCCACGGCCCTTGAGAAGCTTAGTGAATGAGCCCTGTGTTCCAAAGCGACCAGCCCTCCCAGGTATGATGCCAGTTCGCCTGTGCTGTCTCACACAGCAGATCATGTAATTTGGCTCCCAGAATCATTACATGTGTCCATTCTCCCAGCACAGTTAAGAAACGGTGGCATTTTCAGATAATAAAAGACCTGTAACAGATCGGTTATGTTACAAGACATTCGTAGCCGTGGATTTGCTACAGATGGAGAGGTGGCCACCTGGTTACAGTCATGGATCCACAGGCAACCTCAAACATTTTTCCATGAAGACGCTGATCGTCTGGTCGCCCAGTGGGATAAATGTAGTAACAGTTATGTCGACTAATTTTGGAAAAAAAAAACAGTCCACTTATTTTTTCCCGTCTGTGTTTTAATTTGAGTGGTCCTTGTAACTTGAAACGTCCCCTTAGAAAAATTAGTGAATTACTGTGCTGATAAATCTCTTACATTATTTGATTTTCAAACAGCTGAGCAGAATTGAACGTACTCAGACATTTCTCTCTTTACTTATTCTGATCAACACTAAACTGACACACAATATTTTTGGCGCAGCGCAATATGACTTTCAATAATCCCTACAAATAATCGCCCTGACTAAAATTAACCTATACCTTTCACAAATCACTTACGTCATAAAAATCTTCGTTACTCGAACTACTGCAATACAGCGAGCGCCACTACTGCCAGCTAGATAAAAGATTCAAACTACTGAAGGCACTAACTACTGATAGGCATAGTTAGCAAATGAAAGATTTTGATAGAGAACAAACAATGTATTTACCTTAATAGTGTTCAAAAGTCATAATATATGTAGCAGTTCATGACATCCAGTCTTACAAATTTTACTGTCTCTGATGGACACACGTCCAGATCATCCGTTCTCAAAACTCCGCCATTTCACTCCCCACATCCACCACTGCTGGAGGCTCACCTCCAACTGCGCAACGCTACGCGCTGTTAAACAGCCAACTGCCCAACACTACAATAGCGACTATTGCAACAATGCCGACCAGCCTCAGACTGCACACAGCACAGTCAGTGATTTTCATATAGGGTGCTACGTGGCGTTACCAATATAAAAACCTAAACAGCCTACTTACAAACTACTGTCTCATATGACGGTGCATCGTTTCCGTATACTTCCATCATCTCAACCCGATATCCCATTTTTTTAACGGGTTGCACCATTGTTTTGGCTCCTGTAGAACCGTGCTACATGTACATCTACATGGATACGCCGTAAATCACACTTAAGTGCAGGACATAGAGATCATCGAACCATCTTCACAATAATTCTCTATTATTCCGCTCTCGAACAACGCGCGGAAAAACGAACACTTTTATCTTTCCGTGGAGCTCAGATTTGCCTTATTTTATTATGATGTTCGTTTCTCCCTGTGTAGGTCGGCGTCAACAAAATACACTCCTGGAAATTTAAATAAGAACACCGTGAATTCATTGTCCCAGGAAGAGGATACTTTATTGACACATTCCTGGGGTCAGATACATCACATGATCACACTGAAGAACCACAGGCACATTGACACAGGCAACAGAGCATGCACAATGTCGGCACTAGTACAGTGTATATCCACCTTTCGCAGCAATGCAGGCTGCTATTCTCCCATGGAGACGATCGTAGAGATGCTGGATGTAGTCCTGTGGAACGGCTTGCCATGCCATTTCCACCTGGCGCCTCAGTTGGACCAGCATTCGCGCTGGACGTGCAGACCGCGTGAGACGACGCTTCATCCAGTCCCAAACATGCTCAATGGGGGACAGATCCGGAGATCTTGCTGGCCAGGGTAGTTGACGTACACCTTCTAGAGCACGTTTGTGGCACGGGATACATGCGGACGTGCATTGTCCTGTTGGAACAGCAAGTTCCCTTGCCGGTCTAGGAATGGTAGAACGATGGGTTCGATGACGGTTTGGATGTACCGTGCACTATTCAGTGTCCCCTCGACGATCACCAGTGGTGTACGGCCAGTGTAGGAGATCGCTCCCCACACCATGAGGCCGGGTGTTGGCCCTGTGTGCCTCGGTCGTATGCAGTCCTGATTGTGGCGCTCACCTGCACGGCGCCAAACACGCATACGACCATCATTGGCACCAAGGCAGAAGCGACTCTCATCGCTGAAGACGACACGTCTCCATTCGTCCCTCCATTCACGCCTGTCGCGACACCACTGGAGGCGGGCTGCACGATGTTGGGGCGTGAGCGGAAGACGGCCTAACGGTGTGCGGGACCGTAGCCCAGCTTCATGGAGACGGTTGCGAATGGTCCTCGCCGATACCCCAGGAGCAACAGTGTCCCTAATTTGCTGGGAAGTGGCGGTGCGGTCCCCTACGGCACTGCGTAGGATCCTACGGTCTTGGCGTGCATCCGTGCGTCGCTGCGGTCCGGTCCCAGGTCGACGTGCACGTGCACCTTCCGCCGACCACTGGCGACAACATCGATGTACTGTGGAGACCTCACGCCCCACGTGTTGAGCAATTCGGCGGTACGTCCACCCGGCCTCCCGCATGCCCACTATACGCCCTCGCTCAAAGTCCGTCAACTGCACATACGGTTCACGTCCACGCTGTCGCGGCATGCTACCAGTGTTAAAGACTGCGATGGAGCTCCGTATGCCACGGCAAACTGGCTGACACTGACGGCGGCGGTGCACAAATGCTGCGCAGCTAGCGCCATTCGACGGCCAACACCGCGGTTCCTGGCGTGTCCGCTGTGCCGTGCGTGTGATCATTGCTTGTACAGCCCTCTCGCAGTGTCCGGAGCAAGTATGGTGGGTCTGACACACCGGTGTCAATGTGTTCTTTTTTCCATTTCCAGCAGTGTATTTTCGCATTCTAAGGAGAAAGTTGGTGATTGAAATTTCGTGAGAAGATTCCGCCGCAACAGACAAACGCCTTTGTTTTAATGATGTCCACCCTAAATCCTGTGTCATGTTATTGTCAGTCTCTCCCCTACTTTGCGATAACACAAAGCGTGCTGCTCTCCTTTGAACTTTTTCGATGTACTCTGTTAATCCTATCCGCTAAGGATCCCGGAGGGCGCAGCAGTACTCCAAAAGTGAACGGGCAAGGGTAGTGTAAGCAGTCTCTTTAGTAGATCTGTTACATTTTTTAAGTGTTCTGCCAATAAAATGCAGTCATTGGTTTGCCTTCCCCACAACATTTTCTACGTATTTTTTCAAATTCAAATAGTTCGTAATTGTAATTTTTAGATATTTAATTGAATTTACGGCCTATAGATTTGACTGATTTATTGTGTAAGCGAAGTTCAACGGATTCCTTTCAGCACTCATGTGAATGACCTCACACTCTTCATTACTTAGGGTCAATTGTTAATTTTCACACGATACAGATACCTTTTTTAAATCGTTTTGCAATTTGTTTTGATATTCTGACGACTTTACTAGACGATAATGTATGGCACCATCTGCAAACAACCTAAGATGGCTGCTCAAATTGTCTCCTAAATCTTTTTTATAGATAAGGAACAGCAGAGGAACCTTGGGGAACGCCACAAATCACTTCTGTTTTACTCGATGCCTTTCCGTCAGTTTTTCCGAACTGTGAACTCTCTGACACGAAATCATGAATCCAGTCGCATAACTTGAGACGATGTTCCATAAGCACGCAATTTCACTACACGAGTTACATTCCATTAGGAATGTGGCTGCACTCAACGACTATGATATGATTTTCAAATGATGGAGCACAACAGTCAGTAGTCCTTTTCTTTCAGGTTTTATTAGGCAATTCTAGATTTCGGCTAGCGCCTAGCAATTTTTTTTTATTTGGGTCATCGGTCTTCTGACTGGTTTGATGCGGCCCGCCACGAATCCCTCTCCTCTGCCAACCTCTTCACGTCAGAGTAACAACTGCAACCCACATCCTCAATTATGTGCTGCATGTATCCCAGTCTCTGTCTTCCTCTACAGTATTTGCCCTCTACAGCTCTCTCTAGTACCAAGGAAGTCTTTTCCTCAAGTCTTAACGTGTCCTATCATCGTGTCCCTTCTCCTTGACAGCGTTTTCCACATATTCCTTTCCTCTCCGATTCTGCGCTGAACCTCGTCATTCCTTACCTTATCACTCCACTAAATTTTCAACATTCGTCTGTATCACCACATCTTAAATGCTTCGATTCCCTTCTGTTCTGGTTTCTTCACAGTCCTTGTTTCACTACCATACGATGCTGTGCTCCAAACATATATTCTCTGAAATTCCTTCCTCAAATTAAGGCCTATGTTTGATACTACTAGACTTTTCTTGGCCTTTTTGCTGGTGCTAGTTGAGACGTGGGACACATGCTCAAGGATACTTCAACTCCACAAAGACAAGGCAATAATTACCAATCAAACACAAACTCTGACTTGTAATTTACAACAGATTTTATTTAACAGTTGCATGACAACAGCAAACTGCTGTCACCCCAGAATAATATACATAATTGTCCTAAAATTTGAAACATTACTAAACAGACAAAATTTCTGCGGGTGTCAAAACCCACCCCAAACAATAAATAATTTTAAAACCCTCTTTACAAAAATCTTAAGTCCCACACAAACAATAAATGGTTCACTGAGAATAACTCCCACAGAAGCAGGACACCTTTTAAGTCATAACAGCAGAAACAACTCACAATTTCTCTTTCTCAATAAGATATTAAAAACCCAGTACAACGAAAGACATGTTTCAGGCACTACAAAATTTCAGTGACAAGTAATGGCACATTAGAGGTGTTCGGAAACTACATCTCAGATCAAGGCTGAATGAAAGCTGAAAGGAACGTTGAAGAAGGAAAGACGGACGCCTCGGTGTCACCAGGAACAAATAATAAAATAGTCAGCTTAAAATCGCAGAAGAAGTGTAGTCTGCTGATAAACACAGCGACCGCGCTATCGGTTACAGTTCAAACTGGCCGCCGCCAAGGCTTCGTCCCCCAGTTAAGCCACCAGCTAGAACGGACGACGCGCACCGCTTATTATACCACTGAAACAACAACATAAAACCAGACAGCAAAAAAAAATGTTCAAATGTGTGTGAAATCTTATGGGACTTAACTGCTAAGGTCGTCAGTCCCTAAGCTTACACACTACTTAGCCTAAATTACCCTAAGGACAAACGCACACACCCATGCCCGAGGGAGGACTCGAACCTCCGCCGGGACCAGCCACACAGTCCATGACTGCAGCGCCTGAGACCGTTCGGTTAATCCCGCGCGGCACCAGACAGCAACTGGGTAGTATCCAGAATAACACAATCCTTGGAACATTAGAAAAATTTCAAACTGGAATACGGCGACAAGAAACCCACAAGCCATTCACATTCAGCACTTCCTACTAACATAAAATAGTGACGTACACAAATTACTTCCACAAAATTTTTCAATAACACGCCATTATTTCCTTTGGATATTAATAATTAAAATGTTCACAATATAATCACGTTGCAAACAGTGAAGTTTATAATTAAGCCACGAGTTCTGTCCTTCCTCTATACACAACTTCTGCCAAGAGAAAATAAGCATTATTTCTGAAGGAAATTCCGACGGTGATTATTTAACAATCCGACGAAACAGACACACCATAGCATCACTGACCGACCAGAACTTAATCAGGAAAAACAGTCGCTAATTGAAACACAATAAATGGTTCAAATGGTTCTAAGCATTAACTTAACATCTGAGGTCATCAGTCACCTAGACTTAGAACTACTTAAACCTAACTAACCTAAGGACATCACACACAGCCATACCCGAAGCAAGATTCGAACCTAAAACCGTAGCAGCAGCGCGGTTCCAGACTGAAGCGCCTAGAACCGCCGGACCACAGCGGCCGCAGCAGCCGAAATATTGCAGGTGTGTCACGCTAATTCAGGTGACTTCTTTACCAGGCCAATCGCCATGGGCAAGTGTTGTGTGAGTCACTATGACCCCAACATACAGGAACAAAGCATACGATAGGAACGTGTGGATTCACCACCGCCGTAAAAGGCGAAGACTCAACCACCGGCAAGGTGGTGCCGAGTGTTTTTGGAGACTTTTATCATGTGCTGCTAACAGCTAACAGATTATGCTGAAAAGGGACTAACCGCCACAGGGGTACACTGTCGATATCTCCTAACGAGAGTAGGAAGCGTTGGGGAAACCAGTCCAAGGGTAAGTTTTTGCTCCTCTGCGAAGTCCAAGCTCATTCTGAGCAAGTTTCAATCACACATGCTGCCTCTCTGGGTTATCAAACATTGCCTCAACACCCTACCCCTCCGTATTCTCCTTCCTCAGAGTAAGAAATAACCGCGTGGCAGGCATTTTCATAATGACGGCCACATGATTTTCTGAACAGCCAGAATGGAGCCTTTTAAAGCCAAGGTCTTTACCAAGTTATCCGTCTTTGGGATAAATGGGTAACATTGAAACTGCCATAGCTACTCGTATTAATGACACAGAATTGCTATTGACAACGTAGACAATAATCTAAAAAAGGCCACGAAATGAGTCTCTTTGAGGAACTGGATATTTTGATAAATAACAAAACAACGTGAACAATAGGTACTCAATGACAACGCTCAGACGGTGGCAACGGTATGTTTTAGAAGCTTCTGAAGTGTACTACATGATACACATGAACTATTACTGCCATCTAACTTTTAGTGATTGAAATTAAGAAAACCAGAACTCTGGTAATACTCTTTAATCTAAAACGCACTGTGTTTCCATACCTGTACGATCTCTGAGTTGTTTTTATTTTCTGCTATTGTTGTGTGTGATAGAGGAATTAGCTTATTATGGACAACTTAAAAGATTTTGGGCATGTTGTTAGTGAAGCGGTTAACACCATATGTCGAGAAAGTATCTGGATTCCAACAAGCAGGATTTGGAATTGGAAAATCAACTACATATAATAAGGCAAGCGCTAACAAAGAGCTGGGAATTTCACTGAGATGTTCTCTGTATTTTTGTGGATTTCCAAAACGCGAATGGTAGTGTGAATGGGCAAGCAACTTTGAAATAATTTGAAAAGGCGCAGTTCCCAGAAAACTAATTAACCTAACGCAAGCATGGATGAAAGAGGCAACGTGCGCTGTCAGTGTGAATGTAAAGCCGCCAGAGAAGTTCAAGGTGAGGACTGGAATGCGATAGGGAGACTGCCTATCCCCATCCCCTTCCCTTTCTGTTTAATCTGGTTCTGGAAAGAACACCGAGAAAGGTAACAATCCTCGAAACAGGCGTACAAATGGGTAGAAGAATCAAAACACTCTGGCCTTTGCGGATGATGCTAGTTTTAATAGCACAGTATGAGCACGATCTAGTTCATATCGCGAGAGCGTTAATGAAAGAGAGGCAGTGAGAGAAGGTCTGAATATGGATAAGATCAGATCCCTCGCAGTGAGAACGTACACAGGCTTTTAAATGCGTAGCAGCCGCGTGGTTCCGGTCTGAAGCGCCTAGAACCTCTCGACCACATCGGCAGGCTGAAACACAAGACAAATCCGTAATTACCTTCTTCTGGTAACAGTAACACATTAATAATAAACTTCTGATATTCTCTCACGTCGCTCAGCAGCACAGACGAGACCGGGGCCCTCTCACTAGACGGAGAACACACTCGTCGACCGCACGCACGTCTCCGACCGCAGCCCCACTGCCCACGTGACAGGAAGAGGCAGAGAAAAAGCGAGCGCCAACCAACCGACCAGAAACCAGCCCTCTCCCCACAGCGTCGTGCGCTTAAATAGCCGAAAAGCGACCAAAGAGGAAAACCGCGGCCACACGATGTAGGGTCGACCGCAGAGATCGTAACTGAATACAGAGAAGCGACTGGCGCCACGTATCACTAGTCTGCTCTTGATACCCTCCTTGCTCCGTCCGCCACTGGTTATTTTACTGCCTAGGTAGCAGAACTCCTTAACTTCATCTACTTCGTAACCATCAGTCCTGCTGTTAAGTGTATCGCTGTTCTCATTTCTGGTACTTGTGTAAGTCGGCTGTTTATGTTTTCTTATTGGCAACGTTACGTAGCGCTCTATATGAAAATCACTGGCTGTGCTGTGTGCAGTCTGTGGCTAGTTTGCATTGTTGTCTGCCATTGTAGTGTTGGGCAGCGGCAGCTGGATGTGAACAGCGCGTAGCGTTGCGCAGTTGGAGGTGAGCCGCCAGCAGTGGTGGATGTGGGGAGAGAGATGGCGGAGTTTTGAAATTTCTAAGACTGGATGTAATGAACTGCTATATATATTATGACTATTAAGGTAAATAAATTGCTTGTTCTCTATTAAAATCTTTCATTTGCTAACTATGCCTATCAGTAGTTAGTGCCTTCCGTAGTTTGAATCTTTTATTTAGCTGGCAGTAGTGGCGCTCGCTGTTTTGCAGTAGTTCGAGTAACGAAGATTTTTGTGAGGTAAGTGATTTGTGAAAGGTATAGTTTAATGTTTGTCAGGGCCATTCTTTTGTAGGGATTTTTGATAGATTGCGTTGCGCTAAAATTATTGTGTGTCAGTTTAAGCACAGTCGTGTATAAATTGTTCAAAGGGGGCGGCCGTTTCACTTGTAAATAAAAAAAAAAATGTGGGAAGATCTTATGGAACCAGACTGCTTAGGTCATCAGTCCTGGAACCAGACTGCCTAGGTCATCAGTCCTAAGCTTACACACTACTTAATCTAACTTAAGGGGGGTAGGACGTCAAATGGGCCGTCTTGGAGCAGGAGAGACACCACAGGACATTTTAATTTCCACTGTCTATACTTTTACGAATAAATTCATAAGACTTTGTCAGCATGACGAGGAAGGATTCAGGTTTCACATTCACAGCAGTGGATGTTCAAAAACATAACAAAATTTTTTTTTTTTGCATGTGAAGGTTCATCATTTTTTTCACTTCTATTGGCTGCGTTTGTTGCTATAGATACACGTTTCTTCATAAGTAAGAGAGATTCTTCGATGAATTTTGCACAGCATACAAACCATACTTACAGGTGTATGAAACTCTAGAAATTATTTAATTTATGAGAAAATGAATGTGCTGTTTTATTTTAAACTTCATGTTTAGAAAAAACTCAAATTTTATAGTTAATTATCTCAATTTTACCACAGTTTTTAATAGATTACACCTGTAAGTATGCTGTGCAAAATTCATCGAAGAATCTCCCTAACTTATGAAGAAAAGCGTACCTATGGCAACAAATGCAGCCAATGGTAAGTGAAAAAAGGTGAAATACAAATGTAAAAAAAAATTCTTTTCTTATATTTTTGAACTTCCACCACTATAAGTATAAATCCTGAATCCTTTCTGGTCATTCTGACAAAGTTTTATGAATTTATTTTTAAAATTATAGACAGTGGAAATTTAAATGTCCTGTGGTGTCTCTCCTGCTCCAAGTCATCCTGTTTGACGTCCTACCCCCCCCCTTAAACTAACTTAACGCTATGGACGACGCACCCATGTCCGTCCGCCGCTCGTGGTCTCGCGGTAGCGTTCTCGCTTCCCGAGCACGGGGTCCCGGGTTCGATTCCCGGCGGGATCAGGGATTTTCACCTGCCTCGAGATGACTGGGTGTTTGTGTTGTCCTCATCATTTCATCATCATCCAGGAAAGTGGCGAAATTGGACTGAGCAAAGGTTGGGAAATTGTACGGGCGCTGATAACCACGCAGTTGAGCGCCCCACAAACCAAACATCATCATCATCATCACACCCATGTCCGAAGGAGGTGTCACCGCCAGACACCACACTTGCTAGGTGGTAGCTTTTAAATCGGCCGCGGTCCCCTAGTATACGTCGGACCCGCGTGTCGCCACTGTCAGTGATTGCCGACCGAGCGCCGCCACACGGCAGGTCTAGAGACACTGACTAGCACTCGCCCCAGTTGTACAGCCGACGTTGCTATCCATGGTTCACTGAGAATTACGCTCTCATTTGCCGAGACGATAGTTAGCATAGCCTTCAGCTACATTTGCTACGACCTAGCAAGGCGCCATTACCAGTATAGATATTGAGATTCTATTAATGTATCATCAAGAGCGATGTTCTACAAATGTGGATTAAAGTTAAGTATTCCAGAAGCTACGTACGTTTCTTTGTAGCATTCATTACGTATCCTGTTTCAGACCTCACGCCAGCCTGCGTGAGTTTAAGCGCGTGCCTTTCGGCTTCCTCCCATTGTGTCTAGGCTGTCTTGTCTAGACACAACAGTACTTATCATTACTTTCGCCTTTCTTCGATTTACGCTCAGCCCACATTCTGTACTCATTAGACCATTCGATTCATCAGATCGAGTAATTCTTCTTCACTTTCACTCAGGATAGCAACATCATCATCGACTCGTATCATTGATAGCCTTTCACCTTGAATTGTAATTCCACTTTCAAACCTTTCTGAGCTGTGGCGGACTGGCGCCAGCACGGGGTACGCTCGTTATATCGTTGCGATCGATTTTGGAGGTTATACGAGATCTTTGCATATCGTGAGGCTTTCTTCCGGGTTGGCGCGCTTCGAGTCGGCCGTTAGCTTTCAAAAGGAAAACATAGAGAGACGTGGGGCGTCTCCGGAGAAAGGAGTGTCGACTGCGACCGGGTGTTCCCTATCAGCGCGATATACCGCGCAATTGTATTGGTCGGCAAGTCTGTGTTCTGGGGCAGCTCGGAGGTCCAAGTTTCGTGTTTTGTATCAAGGGAAAGGTCGCTGAAGGAATGTGGTTAAGCTGTTTGAGCCGTTGAGTTGTGCTGTGCGCAAACATCAAGTAAGTTGGCCGTTAGTGTATGTGGCTGAGCGACGCGTTGAGAGGCATGATTGTTGAACTTACACAGCCGTTAATTGAAAAGGATTTGGATGAGCTCCGTGTGAGCTGGTTAAATGTTGGCTTCGCAGTGAGGTCTTACTTATAACTGTATTAAGTGATTGAAAACTGCACCTAAGTGATATTATTATTATTATTGGTGAAACCTTCCCGTCTCCTCTATATCTCTTTTGTTACGCAACCTTCCCTTAGGATTTCTATCTCTTGCTTAATAATAACAAATGAAATCTTCCCTTTGAAATTAATTCCCTTTCTCAATAGTAATAAGTGCAATCTTCGCATACAAATTTAAATGCTGATTATTTCGACTTGCGCCATAGGGTGGTGGGGTTTCGGGTTCCGCTGGATAGGTCAGGAGTCCACTACACGCAACAAGCGGCTACACGGGTAGCAGAGGTTGTGTGGCGTGGGCTGGGCGGTTTTTTAGGTTAGATGGCCTCGGGCAAGTACAGAAAGGGCAACAGCCTCAACGGGTGCGGGGCAAAGTCAGAACATGCGGGGACCAAGCAGCAATCGGTATTGTAATTGTAAACTGTCGAAGCTGCGTTGGTAAAGTACCGGAACTTCAAGCGCTGATAGAAACCACTGAAGCTGAAATCGTTATAGGTACAGAAAGCTGGCTGAAGCCAGAGATAAATTCTGCCGAAATTTTTACAAAGGTACAGACGGTGTTTAGAAAGGATAGATTGCATGCAACCGGTGGTGGAGTGTTCGTCGCTGTTAGTAGTAGTTTATCCTGTAGTGAAGTAGAAGTGGATAGTTCCTGTGAATTATTATGGGTGGAGGTTACACTCAACAACCGAGCTAGGTTAATAATTGGCTCCTTTTACCGACCCCCCGACTCAGCAGCATTAGTGGCAGAACAACTGAGAGAAAATTTGGAATACATTTCACATAAATTTTCTCAGCATGTTATAGTCTTAGGTGGAGATTTCAATTTACCAGATATTGACTGGGACACTCAGATGTTTAGGACGGGTGGTAGGGACAGAGCATCGAGTGAAATTATACTGAGTGCACTATCCGAAAATTACCTCGAGCAATTAAACAGAGAACCGACTCGTGGAGATAACATCTTGGACCTACTGGTAACAAACAGACCCGAACTTTTCGACTCTGTAAGTGCAGAACAGGGAATCAGTGATCATAAGGCCGTTGCAGCATCCCTGAATATGGAAGTTAATAGGAATATAAAAAAGGGAGAAAGGTTTATCTGTTTAGCAAGAGTAATAGAAGGCAGATTTCAGACTACCTAACAGATCAAAACGAAAATTTCTGTTCTGACACTGACAATGTTGAATGTTTATGGAAAAAGTTCAAGGCAATCGTAAAATGCGTTTTAGACAGGTACGTGCCGAGTAAAACTGTGAGGGACGGGAAAAACCCACCGTGGTACAACAACAAAGTTAGGAAACTACTGCGAAAGCAAAGAGAGCTTCACTGCAAGTTTAAACGCAGCCAAAACCTCTCAGACAAACAGAAGCTAAACGATGTCAAAGTTAGCGTAAGGAGGGCTATGCGTGAAGCGTTCAGTGAATTCGAAAGTAAAATTCTATGTACCGACTTGACAGAAAATCCTAGGAAGTTCTGGTCTTACGTTAAATCAGTAAGTGGCTCGAAACAGCATATCCAGACACTCCGGGATGATGATGGCATTGAAACAGAGGATGACAAGCGTAAAGCTGAAATACTAAACACCTTTTTCCAAAGCTGTTTCACAGAGGAAGACCGCACTGCAGTTCCTTCTCTAAATCCTCGCGCAAACGAAAAAATGGCTGACATCGAAATAAGTGTCCAAGGAATAGAAAAGCAACTGGAATCACTCAACAGAGGAAAGTCCACTGGACCTGACGGGATACCAATTCGATTCTACACAGAGTACGCGAAAGAACTTGCCCCCCTTCTAACAGCCGTGTACCGCAAGGCTCTAGAGGAACGGAAGGTTCCAAATGATTGGAAAAGAGCACAGGTAGTCCCAGTCTTCAAGAAGGGTCGTCGAGCAGATGCGCAAAACTATAGACCTATATCTCTGACGTCGATCTGTTGTAGAATTTTAGAACATGTTTTTTGCTCGAATATCATGTCGTTTTTGGAAACTCAGAATCTACTATGTAGGAATCAACATGGATTCCGGAAACAGCGATCGTGTGAGACCCAACTCGCTTTATTTGTTCATGAGACCCAGAAAATATTAGATACAGGCTCCCAGGTAGATGCTATTTTTCTTGACTTCCGGAAGGCGTTCGATACAGTTCCGCACTGTCGCCTGATAAACAAAGTAAGAGCCTACGGAATATCAGACCAGCTGTGTGGCTGGATTGAAGAGTTTTTAGCAAACAGAACACAGCATGTTGTTATCAACGGAGAGACGTCTACAGACGTTAAAGTAACCTCTGGTGTGCCACAGGGGAGTGTTATGGGACCATTGCTTTTCACAATATATATAAATGACCTAGTTGATAGTGTCGGAAGTTCCATGCGGCTTTTCGCGGATGATGCTGTAGTATACAGAGAAGTTGCAGCATTAGTAAATTGTAGCGAAATGCAGGAAGATCTGCAGCGGATAGGCACTTGGTGCAGGGAGTGGCAAATGACCCTTAACATAGACAAATGTAATGTATTGCGAATACATAGAAAGAAGGATCCTTTATTGTATGATTATATGATAGCGGAACAAACACTGGTAGCAGTTACTTCTGTAAAATATCTGGGAGTATGCGTGCGGAACGATTTGAAGTGGAATGATCATATAAAATTAATTGTTGGTAAGGCGGGTACCAGGTTGAGATTCATTGGGAGAGTCCTTAGAAAATGTAGTCCATCAACAAAGGAGGTGGCTTACAAAACACTCGTTCGACCTATACTTGAGTATTGCTCATCAGTGTGGGATCCGTACCAGATCGGGTTGACGGAGGAGATAGAGAAGATTCAAAGAAGAGCGGCGCGTTTCGTCACAGGGTTATTTGGTAACCGTGATAGCGTTACGGGGATGTTTAACAAACTCAAGTGGCAGACTCTGCAAGAGAGGCGCTCTGCATCGCGGTGTAGCTTGCTCGCCAGGTTTCGAGAGGGTGCGTTTCTGGATGAGGTATCGAATATATTGCTTCCCCCTACTTATACCTCCCGAGGAGATCACGAATGTAAAATTAGAGAGATTAGAGCGCGCACAGAGGCCTTCAGACAGTCGTTCTTCCCGCGAACCATACGCGACTGGAACAGGAAAAAAAGGGAGGTAATGACAGTGGCACGTAAAGTGCCCTCCGCCACACACCGTTGGGTGGCTTGCGGAGTATAAATGTAGATGTAGATGTAGAACATATCGAACTGCGACATGAATGTACTTACTCTGTTTTAGTATACTCTGTTAGCTGCTGGTGGGCTGTCATAATAAGTGGCTGTATTTATTACCAAAGGTGACGTTATTTTTTAATAGCAAAGCTGACGTTATTCTTCAATTAATTTGACTGAAGTTACGTAATTCAAAGTTAAACTTTTTCTTGACAACAATAAAATTTCGCAAAGTTTTACGTTGATGGTTTCTGGGATGGATTATAATCAGTAATGCAATATTGCTGGCAAAAATTAATTATATTCTGAAAACGATTCTTCAATATTTGCTGTTCGTAATGAACTGATTTTACAAGTGTTCAAATGGGACTTACATTTTACAATAATCTTAGAACTATCATTGCGCAAACATACCTTCAGTAGTCTTAAGTTCCCAAAAAAAAAAATTCAATAATATTAGTCCCTCTTATGATAATAGTTTCTGATATCTCTGTGCATCCGTTTATAATCTCCTGTAAATCATAGCTGGTGGCTGGCAGGCACACCGCTCCTCTCAACCTCTCGCTTCAGACCTGCTACGGACTCGCTTCACATCTCGCTTACTACTGACTTCCTACGAACGCTTAAGTGGGGTCTCTCCCGCCAACAATGCTTTCTGGCGTAGACAATCCCTGCTACCGTTACAAAATGTTTCAAAGCGCGGTCTTTCCTGTTATTTCCTTAAAATGTATCCATACGCGGTCTCTCCCGCCCTTTTGAAAATTATATCAATGTGCGCTCTCTCCCGCCAAGAATACTTTGGTGCAGACATTCCCTACTACCACAATTATTTCCAAAATGACAAATATTAATTATTCCTACTTAATCCTATTAATAAAATATAAACATCTTTCATAAATTGTGGTTTGACAATAGACAAGAAATATACATGTCTTACATTGGTGAACCGTCCTTAAGTGGTTTCAATTTAAAGGGCAGTGGTTGCTGTGGACGGAACATTTTGTAGACTGATGCACGTATGTCTGATGCAAGGATTCTGCCCTGTATTTTGTGTGTGTTTCAGAGAGTTGCAATTATCCTGTGCTGTAAGGGCCAACGCGGGGAGTGAGGTGTAGCGCGCAGCCTAGGTCCTGCTGTGTTTACGTAACCCTGCCACGGCCGGATTGCTTTGGGAGAAGACCCCATACAAAAGGATTAGTGTATCTTTTCCTTCCTCCAAGGCGGGTAAAACGCGTTTTGTGATTTTCTGATGTTTAAACAAATAGACCTGCAACTAAGTGTAATCTGGGTTTGTTTCATGACAATCTTTCTTTCTTCTGTTACATATCTGCTCTAATGAATTGTGGTTAACCACGTGAGATTTAAGTGTTGTTAGGGCCGTGTAGTATTCAAATGCAATTAAGTGGCTGGTCTACTCCGATAGGAACTGTACTGTTAGTTGTAAGCTTTTAAGTGTGGCAAAGCCACGGCTATACTGTTTGCTAGTTGTTTCTGAACTCTTTTACATGCATTTTATGGTTATACTTGTTTTGTTTCAATAAAAACTTACACGAAGTAACTGCTGCTTGTAGTGGTGAAGATTGTGGGAAATGATCTGCATTAACCTTATGTTAATAAATTAAGTATGTGTAAATCAAAGTACGACTGCCAACCATGATTCGCCATCCCGTCTCCCGTCCTGATAATAGTTCAAAAATGGTTCAAATGGCTCTGAGCACTATGGGACTTAACAGCTGTGGTCATCAGTCCCCTAGAACTTAGAACTACTTAAACCTAACTAACCTAAGGACATCACACACATCCATGCCCGAGGCAGGATTCGAACCTGCGACCGCAGCAGTCGCGCGGTTCCGGACTGAGCGCGTAGAACCGCTAGACCACCGCGGCCGGCTGATAATAGTTGTGGTATGGATTGTGCAAGGTCGTATTAAAGGGGCCACTATTTTCCTTAATTTCCATTATTGCTTCTTCCATGTAGAGATTGAGCAGTAGAAGCGAAACATTACATCCCTCTACATTGGTAGAGCACTTGCCCGCAAAAGGCAAAGGTCCCGAGTTGGAGTCTCGGTCCGGCACACAGTTTTAATCTGCCAGGAAGCTTCATATCAGCGCACACTGCGCTGTAGAGTGAAAATCTCATTCTGACTACATCCCTGTCC
Source organism: Schistocerca cancellata (assembly GCF_023864275.1). NCBI lineage: Eukaryota > Metazoa > Arthropoda > Insecta > Orthoptera > Acrididae > Schistocerca > Schistocerca cancellata. Next base: position 41,464,062 of record NC_064632.1, on the reverse strand, counting down.
TACACCCTTTTTAATCCGAGCGTTGACTACTTGAACGAACTGTCACAGAAGCCCTAACAACAGGGGACTGACATGCTAAACTAAATTCCGTTCGAACAGGTCTTGGAAGGCCCCACGGAACCGACCGGCCGCCGTGTCATCCTCAGGCCACAGGCGCCACTGGATGTGGATATGAAGGGACATGTCGTCAGCACACCGCTCTGCCGGCCGTATGTCAGTTTACGAGACCGGAGCCATTGCTTCTCGATCAAGTAGCTCCTCAGTTTGACTCACAAGGGCTGGGTGCACCCCGCTTGCCAACAGCGCTCACCAGACCAGATGGCTACCCATCCAAGTGCTAGCCCAGCCCGACAGCGCTTAAGTTCGGTGATCTGACGGGAACCGTGTTACCACTGCGGCAAGGCCGTTGGACTTCACTGACGTACTAGGACATGCAATGATACCATGAAACTGTGCATTGGTAATGGCTAGGCACTAGCCGGAATCTACAGGGTGTTTCAAAAATGACCGGTATATTTGAAACGGCAATAAAAACTAAACGAGCAGCGATAGAAATACACCGTTTGTTGCAATATGCTTGGGACAACAGTACATTTTCAGGCGGACAAACTTTCGAAATTACAGTAGTTACAATTTTCAACAACAGATGGCGCTGCAAGTGATGTGAACGATATAGAAGACAACGCAGTCTGTGGGTGCGCCATTCTGTACGTCGTCTTTCTGCTGTAAGCGTGTGCTGTTCACAACGTGCAAGTGTGCTGTAGACAACATGGTTTATTCCTTAGAACAGAGGATTTTTCTGGTGTTGGAATTCCACCGCCTAGAACACAGTGTTGTTGCAACAAGACGAAGTTTTCAACGGAGGTTTAATGTAGCCAAAGGACCGAAAAGCGATACAATAAAGGATCTGTTTGAAAAATTTCAACGGACTGGGAACGTGACGGATGAACGTGCTGGAAAGGTAGGGCGACCGCGTACGGCAACCACAGAGGGCAACGCGCAGCTAGTGCAGCAGGTGATCAGACAGCGGCCTCGGGTTTCCGTTCGCCGTGTTGCAGCTGCGGTCCAAATGACGCCAACGTCCACGCATCGTCTCATGCGCCATAGTTTACACCTCTATCAGTACAAAATTCAAACGCGGCAACCCCTCAGCGCCGCTACCATTGCTGCACGAGAGACATCGCTAACGATATAGTGCACAGGATTGATGACGGAGATATGCATGTGGGCAGCATTTGGTTTACTGACGAAGCTTATTTTTACCTGGACGGCTTCGTCAATAAACAGAACTGGCGCATATGGGGAACCGAAAAGCCCCATGTTGCAGTCCCATCGTCCCTGCATCCTCAAAAAGTACTGGTCTTGGCCGCCATTTCTTCCAAAGGAATCATTGGCCCATTTTTCAGATCCGAAACGATTACTGCATCACGCTATCTGGACATTCTTCGTGAATTTGTGGCGGTACAAACTGCCTTAGACGACACTGCGAACACGTCGTGGTTTATGCAAGATGGTGCCCGGCCACATCGTACGGCCGACGTCTTTAATTTCCTGAATGAATATTTCGATGATCGTGTGATTGCTTTGGGCTATCCGAAACATACAGGAGGCGGCGTGGATTGGCCTTCCTATTCGCCAGACATGAACCCCTGTGACTTCTTTCTGTGGGGACACTTGAAAGACCAGGTGTACCGCCAGAATCCAGAAACAATTGAACAGCTGAAGCAGTACATCTCATCTGCATGTGAAGCCATTCCGCCAGACACGTTGTCAAAGGTTTCGGGTAATTTCATTCAGAGACTGCGCCATATTATTGCTACGCATGGTGGATATGTGGAAAATATCGAACTATAGAGTTTCCCAGACCGCAGCGCCATCTGTTGTTGACAATTGTAACTACTGTAATTTCGAAAGTTTGTCTGCCTGAAAATGTACTGTTGTCCCAAGCATATTGCAACAAACGGTGTATTTCTATCGCTGCTCGTTTAGTTTTTATTGCCGTTTCAAATATACCGGTCATTTTTGAAACACCCTGTATAATCGTCTAATAAAACCTGAACGTAAAGGACGGATGATTGCTGTGCTCCAGCATTTGAAAAATTTCACTACAAGCCTCCACACCATTACGGTGCGGAGAATTTTGATGTATACCTGGAATGCAGACAAGTAAATGCAACCAAACATAAATAAATTACGTAAATTTATTTTCCGGCGGTAATTAAGCCATTATGGCGGCCCATCGTACCTAAATGCGTTCATACGTTCCTTAAATGGAGCACAAAAGCACGCCACGTGGCTTTTTCTCCCTGCTTGCCCTCCGGCCCCCCTCCACTGTGCCGTTGGTTCACGGCGCCAGTCGTCTCGAGACGCGGCGTCCTGTTATCTGCTTAAGAGCAAGTAATTACGAAGAACTTGCCCGCGACGTCAGGCACGGGCGAAAACTCCGGCGTGCCCCGACATCGCTTCGTGGGCGGAGGCTTTGCTGAAGGCGGTGCTCCGTGGCGGCCTCTGTCTTCTTCCGGCTGAGCGACTCGTCAGCAGACGGACGGCGGCTGCTGATGTTGGGGGGGGGGGGGGGGCTGTCAGCGGCACTGCCTACAGAAAGACTCGAGGCGGGCCCTCTGCAGAGATACGCGGAAACTGCGTTCCACCTCTGAGGCGCAAGCAGCAACACAGCCTTTATGCAGTAAGATCTGCAGCGGATAGGCACTTGGTGCAGGGAGTGGCAACTGGCCCTTAACATAGACAAATGTAATGTACTGCGAATACATAGAAAGAAGGATCCTTTATTGTATGATTATATGAGAGCGGAACAAACACTTGTAGCGTTTACTTCTGTAAAATATCTGGGAGTATGCATACGGAACGATTTGAAGTGGAATGATCATATAAAATTAATTGTTGGTAAGGCGGGTGCCAGGTTGAGATTCATTGGAAGAGTCCTAAGAAAAATGTAGTCCATCAACAAAGGAGGTGGTTTACAAAACACTCGTTCGACGTATACTTGAGTATTGCTCATCAGTGTGGGATCCGTACCAGGTCGGGTTGACAGAGGAGATAGAGAAGATACAAAGAAGAGCGGCGCGTTTCGTCACAGGGTTATTTGGTAAGCGTGATAGCGTTACGTATATGTTTAGCAGACTCAAGTGGCAGACTCTGCAAGATAGGCGCTCTGCATCGCGGTGTAGCTTGCTCGCCAGGTTTCGAGAGGGTGCGTTTTTGGATGAGGTATCGGATATATTGCTTCCCCCTACTTATACCTCCCGAGGAGGTCACGTATGTAAAATTAGAGAGATTCGAGCGCTCACGGAGGTTTTCCGGCAGTCGTTCTTCCCGCGGACCATACGCGACTGGAAAAGGAAAGGGAGGTAATGACAGTGGTACGTAAAGTGCCCTCCGCCACACACCGCTGGGTGGCTTGCGGAGTATAAATATAGATGTAGATGTAAGTCTGCAGCCTTTCTCTGATCTAATCTTCTACGATAACGTGTTTTACAGTTTCACTCTTTCCAAAAGATGCACACGTCATGTGGTTGCATTTGTCCGGTCAGGGCATGGGGGGTGGGGAGGGAGGCAGCAGGAGCAGTGTTCCTGGACACAGAAAAAGCATCTGACCGCGCCTGGCTCGGTTGCCTAATGTATAAGCTACATCAGGTAGGTGAAAATCAACAGTCGAGATCGCAATAATATTTGTTCATTTACCGGTTTCAAAAAAAATTGTTCAAATGGCTCTGAGCACTGTGAGACTTAACTGCTGAGGTCATCAGTCCCCTAGAACTTCGAACTACTTAAACCTAACTAACCTAAGGACATCACACACTTCCATGCCCGAGGCAGGATTCGAACCTGCGACCGTAGCGGTCTCGCGGTTTCAGGCTGTAGCGCCTAGAACCACTCGGCCACCCCGCCGGCTTTACCGGTTTCGGCTATGGCGTTAAAATAAGAAATGAAAGGAATTAACGCATCCGAATGCTTCTAAGACGTAGCCTTTTATCATCAGATTACTAACGACACGATGTCATATATGCATTCAAGTTTCTAGAAGCCCTTGTCAGGCAAACGTCCACACAGAGCTGCCACTCTGTCACTGTGGCATCTTGACAACAGCCGCTGCTCTAGTGGTCTCACTAATAGCGCTGGAGGATACTAAGTAAGAAACTTCCTGGCAGATTAAAACTGTGTGCCCCACCGAGACTCGAACTCGGGACCTTTGCCTTTCGCGGGCAAGCGCTCTACCATCTGAGCTACCGAAGCACGACTCACTCCCGGTACTCACAGCTTTACTTCTGCCAGTACCTCGTCTCCTACCTTCCAAACTTTACAGAAGCTCTCCTGCGAACCTTGCAGAACTAGCACTCCTGAAAGAAAGGATATTGCGGAGACATGGCTTAGCCACAGCCTGGGGGATGTTTCCAGAATGAGATTTTCACTCTGCAGCGGAGTGTGCGCTGATATGAAACTTCCTGTCAGATTAAAACTGTATGCCCGACCGAGACTCGAACTCGCGACCTTTGCCTTTCGCGGGCAAGCGCTCTACCATCTGAGCTAACGAAGCACGACTCACGCACGGTACTCACAGCTTTACTTCTGCCAGTACCTCGTCTCCTACCTTCGCAGCAGAGCTTCTGTAAAGTTTGGAAGGTAGGAGACGAAGTACTGGCAGAAGTAAAGCTGTGAGTACCGTGCGTGAGTCGTGCTTCGGTAGCTCAGATGGTTGCCGGCACGGTAGCTCAGCGTGTTCGGTCAGAGGGTTAGCTGCCCTCTGTAATAAAAAACTGAGTGAATGGATCAATAACGAACTTCAATGGGCGACAGGTGACGTCCGCCACGAACAACTGAAACGATCAATAACGAACAAAATGAGATAAAAAAAAAAAAAAAAAAAAGATGGTGGAGCACTTGCCCGCGAAAGGCAAAGGTCCCGAGTTCGAGTCTCGGTCGGGCACACAGTTTTAATCTGCCAGGAAGTTTCATATCAGCGCACACTCCGATGCAGAGTGAAAATCTCATTCTGATACTTAGTAAATTTCCTGCAGCGTTTGTTTACGAGTCGCCGGCACAAACGTCTTTGATTATATCCACCTGAATTTATACCTTGATCGTAGTAGGCGTCCGCTGGCATACTTCTTTGGTTTCTCAACTGCCACTTCGGCCGTTACGTTACTATGAAAACGGCATCTTTCCCAGTACACACTTATGTGACATTATGGCGTCCATCTTACTCCTCACATTGCCTAGACAATGGTGTCGTTTTGAATTCTTACCAGTGGGCACTGCCTAGTAAATATACAACGACGTGTATATACGAGGGTTGCCCAGAAAATAATGTACCGCACTATTTTCTTCAGCAATTCTTTATTGAACATAATAAGAATTACACACACGATAGAATGGTGTTATATCCACACACGTAATCTCTATACCGGTCTATGGCCTTCCTCCAACGCGAAACAAGGGCGTGTATGTACTGTCGGTACCAATGCTTGTCCTGATGGCGGAGCTAGTGCTTCACCTCCGCATCGCTTTCAAAACGTCTTCCACGAATGGCATCCTTAAATGGCAAAAGGCAACATCAGCTCGCTGCAACACGTCAGGTGTGACAGTCATGGATGGTCTCCCCTACTGCTGCAAATCGTGGAGCTCCGCCGGACCGCTTTATGATGATTTCACCCTCCGTGCTCGTGACTAACTGTACTTATTTGGACAGCAGAGTCCATAGACTTTGCACAAGCGTTTGTGAATATCCCCTACAGTTTCTTTCTCCGCAGTGAGAAATCCAATGACGGCACGTTGTTCGTAACGTACATCACCTACAGACGCCATTTTGAAACTGTCCTGCAGCTACGCTATCTCTCGGAAGTGACGGAAACTTGGCGCGCTCACTCAGGAGACTTCAAGTAATACATATGTAACGTCTCCCATTCGTAGTATTATTTTCGGCTATGAAAGATAATGCGGTGCTTTACTTTCTGGGCAACCCTCGTATTTTAATGGTTGTATCTTTTAACGTAATTTTACCTGCTATTATGTCTTTATTTAATATGATATCTGTATGTGCATATAATTATCACTCTTTAGTTTATTTGTTTTTCGACAAAACATTAACAAGAACAATGTGTTTGTCTTACACACCAGTGTCAATAGATTGCACTGCTTCTTATGTTGTTTTGTAACTTTGTTTATTTTATTTTAACATAAATGAATACTTGTCTGATGGTTAATAATGTTTTCACTTCTCATGTACTTGTACGTGGTCTATGAGAACTTACCGTGTAAATTTCATACAGCAAAGACATTTCAGTTCTTGTGAAGCGGTTGCCATTGGCTGATAATGACATAATCCGTAGACGGCAGGCGTGTAGTACACTATGTAACCCGTGGCTCCTCAGCCATCAGTCACGGTGTACGATCGTGGTATCACGAGAAAGCCGACGAGCCTCCAGCACCAGCCATAGTGGTAAACGCTACAATCTTTCTTTATTTTCTTTTAACGCCATATGTAATAGTACTCTTTGTAATTTTGCTATAGCTTTTCTCTGTCTTATTTTAATGATATCGAGTGTTGATTTTAACCTAAATAGAGCACCAGATCGCTGCAGGTTGCCCAGTACACATAATCTGGATCATTGATTCCTTCCTTACAAGACGCTTCGTAAAGAGAGGAGGTAAGTCCAGCCAGACACGTCAGATTGCGGCAGGAGTCCCCAAGGCTCGGTAATAGCTGCTGTCCTTCATACCACATACACACATGGCATTCCTAGGCCGAACGGCGGAGAGATTGCTCTCAATGCCGATGATATCGCCATATACAGAAGTAGTCGCGGCCTTCTCCATATACTTCGCCACCTACAACAACAAAATGGTTCAAATGTATCTGAGCACTATGGGACTTAACATCTGAGGTCATCAGTCCCCTAGAACTTCGAACTACTTAAACCTAACTAACCTAAGGACATCACACACATCCATGCCCGAGGCAGGATTCGAACCTGCGACCGTAACGGTCTCGCGGTTCCAGACTGAAGCGCCTAGAACCGCTCGGTCACAGCGGCCGGCCTTACAACACCTCCACAAGATCACACAGTGTTGTAATCGATGGAAGATAAAAATCATCCCCACTAAGTACCAGGCGATCTATTCCACCCCCAAAAATCAAGCTCCCTGATCTGCAACTCACCACTGACGGCAGAGAATCGACCTGCAGAAACTCAATAATCTACCTGGGCATTGAAATAGATCAACGCCTGATGTGAAACAGGCATCTCACCACCGCAGGAAACAAAGGCGGCGCACTTTTCTGTAGATCTTATCCCCTCCTGAAAGTTGGCGGATTAACCATTCAGTGCAAACTCCTCCTCTGGTGCCACCTCATACTTCCGGTCAGCTTGTATGGCTGGGAGGTGTTGTCTGTGGCGCCAGATACAGCGCTACCCTACTTTGACGTTCATAAACGAAACTTTCCGTGTCATCTCAGGCGCTGGCAGATGCGTCCCCAACACACATAAGAGACTTTTTACCCCAACCCACAATTTACACACCTATTCAGGACAACTCCACAAAATTTTACGAAACAACAAATTTCGTCCCACATTTACGCTCAAAATTTAGGACACGAACCACTAGAAGCTTCTCAAAAACGCCCAAAATTAAACCTTACGCGCCACTTTAGGGGCCAACAACAACACACAAAACACCAAACACAAGCTTACGCACTGCAGACACACACACAACCCTAATCCTTCATCAAAAAAATTCCCCAGGGCATTCTGAAGTCAGACGTGCACAGTCCAGTGGTACTTCATACACAACATAAACAACCATAGCCTTCGTCGTACGCACTCTTTCTGTTCTTCTAAAGTGTTTGCGTCATTTTTACTGCCTGGCCACAGAAGCACGGCTCACAAGGAATCCCTTGAATGCGTGGCCGCAAGTTCATCTTGTAACGTCCCCTTAGAAGAATTGTATACGAGACTGTGCTTAAACTGACACAATATTTTTAGCGCAACGCAATCTGACTTTCAAAAATCCCTACAAAAGAATGGCCCTGACTAACATTAACCTATACGTTTCACAAATCACTCACCTCACCAAAAATCTTCCTTACTCGAACTACTGCAATACAGCGAGCGCCACTACTGCCAGCTAAATAAAAGATTCAAACTACGGAAGGCACTAACTACTGATAGGGATAGTTAGCAATTGAAAGATATTAATAGAGAACAAACAATGTATTTACCTTAATAGTCATAATATATGTAATTTCAAAACTCCGCCATCTCTCTCCTGACATCCACCACTGCTGGCGGCTCACCTCTAACTGCGCAACGCTATGCGCTGTTAACATCCAGCTGCCCCTCTACAATGGCAGACAACAATGCAAACTAGCCACAGGCTGCACACAGCACAGCCAGTGATTTTCATACAGAGCGCTACGTAACGTTGCCATTAAGAAAATATAAACAGCCTACTTACATAGCCCCCATGCTCCCCACAAAAAATTTTACAAATTGTTTTGGCCAGTGGCCAATAATGATTTGATAAAATTTTTCATAATTACACTAACAAAGATATCCAATGCACACACTTATTGATATAATGTTGGTCAAAAGCTAAAATTTTCTCACAGTCCATAAAGACAGTCCTGATGATTCATCATAATAGTAATTACAGTTTTTGTTTCACAAAGTCTCATTAGTAAAAAATATTGCACACAGAAGTAGTGGATTTCCATGCAGTCTTGAAGAAGTAGTGGTGTCCTTCCAACGGAAAGACAGTGCTGACCCTTGACATGCTGACAGGTAATGGGCCACAACAGAGCAAACCCACAGCAGAGTCATTCGACGTTTTGAAAAAGATTGGTAGGTAGGTCATCACAGAGCAGACCCACTGTCGTCCTGGTAGAGATTACGGTATTGGTGGGCCACCAGAGGTGTAGACCCACTGCAGTCCTTGTAGAAATAATGGTATTGGTGGGTCATCAGAGATGCAGACCCACTGTAGTCCTTGTAGAGATGGCCAGCAGCCATCTGTTGTGACTGTGCGGGTGCACAACCACCATTGAAGATTCTTGCAGTTAATATCCTGGCAGGGTCGCCATATGTAACGTCCCCTTAGAAGAATTGTATACGAGACTGTGCTTAAACTGACACAATATTTTTAGCGCAACGCAATCTGACTTTCAAAAATCCCTACAAAAGAATGGCCCTGACTAACATTAACCTATACGTTTCACAAATCACTTACCTCACCAAAAATCTTCCTTACTCGAACTACTGCAATACAGCGAGCGCCACTACTGCCAGCTAAATAAAAGATTCAAACTACGGAAGGCACTAACTACTGATAGGGATAGTTAGCAATTGAAAGATATTAATAGAGAACAAATAATGTATTTACCTTAATAGTAATAATATATGTAATTTCAAAACTCCGCCATCTCTCTCCTGACATCCACCACTGCTGGCGGCTCACCTCTAACTGCGCAACGCTATGCGCTGTTAACATCCAGCTGCCCCTCTACAATGGCAGACAACAATGCAAACTAGCCACAGGCTGCACACAGCACAGCCAGTGATTTTCATACAGAGCGCTACGTAACGTTGCCAATAAGAAAATATAAACAGCCTACTTACAATCTTTAGTAAGGCCCATTTGAAAGTGTTGTGTTATCATCTATGACAGGAGATATATTAGCCACTAATGACGCACCATGTGAATTAGGAGGGGGACAGAAAATGAGTGTCCTGAAGGTGCAGAGATCAACCTTCTATGGAATGTTCAAACAAACCATTAACATCGAATGAAAAACGGCGCGCCACAGTGATCACAAAGGTTCGCACCATCAAGTTCGAAGGCGAACTTCTTGGAAGGTACAGTTCTTGCAGGACGTTCAGCTACGTGTTCACTCTTAAGAATGCATACAGAATCGTATCGGTGTGACGGGGTGATGAGAACCGATGGAATGTGATGGCGTGCAGTGGAATGTGAAACAGTCTGTCGTGGAACTTATCGTGAAACTGGCTATCCTTGAAGCCGTAGCTGCAGATGATGCGGCAATATATTTTATTTTAGATATTTTGTTTTTATACTTCTTACATTTTTTATATTTGTATTGGTTTAATATATCTTGCCATCGAGGACTAGGACTTCAGTTGGGTTCTGTTGTTTTGTTGTGGATGTAAGCATGTAGTTCAGTTTCCGTAGCTTATAATAATTTTAAGTGTATCTTACTCCTCATAAGTGTAATTGTTAATACTTATATTTTCTGTCCTTTGTACCGGATTTAACTCTGAGATCCATTCTGTTAATGGTCCAGCCTGCATGTCCTTAAATCTGGTTCCTACCGCTACATGTCGCGATCTTCGACTGGCGGCGGGGTCGTGCGTGCTCGGCTTCACAGCATTCAAGTGTGGCTAGTGCTGCAACGAGCAGTTCTATTTGACGCCTGCCAATATATTTTAATATGATAATGGCTCCCAAGGATTGTGTGTCTTTTAATTCTCTGTTTCCCCGGCGGATTTTGACGATGGTAGGTTTCTCCTCTTTTGTAGTCTGCCAACACTGCGAGCTGTGTTTTGATTTACGTTGCTTTCATTCTGCCATGTTTTGTGCTCATCGATTTCATCCTATCAAACGAGGATCGTCATGTGCTGTCCGGGCTCATCTTTTGACAGAGTTTTGGGTAACTTTTAATGATCAGGCATGGTTCGGATCGGATGCCCGTCTGCCGTTTCATCCGAGGTTTTACCTTGGAGTAACATGTTTTTATACGCACTTGTAACATGGAAGTCTTGGTACTTAGTTGGCTCAAATGGCTCTAAACATTATGGTACTTAACTTCTAAGGTCATCAGTCCCCTAGAACTTAGAACTACTTAAACCTAACTAACCTAGGGACATCACACACATCCACGCCCGAGGCATGATTCGAACCTGCGACCGTAGCGGTCGCGCGGTTCCAGACTGTAGCGCCTAGAACCGCTCAGCCACCCCGGCCGCCATGAAGTATTAGTTTTGTGAGTACATCGCTTTACTGTCTACTTTGTTCCGTAGGTTATGTTGACTATTAGCACTTTTACTTATACAGTGTGTTACAAAAAGGTACGGCCAAACTTTCAGGAAACATTCCTCACACACAAATAAAGAAAAGATGTTATGTGGACATGTGTCCGGAAACGCTTAATTTCCATGTTAGAGCTCATTTTAGTTTCGTCAGTATGTTCTTCCACCTACGCTCAATGGAGCACGTTATCATGATTTCATACGGGATACTCTACCTGTGCTGCTAGAACATGTGCCTTTACAAGTACGACACAACATGTGGTTCATGTACGATGGAGCTCCTGCACATTTCAGTCGAAGTGTTCGTACGCTTCTCAACAACAGATTCGGTAACCGATAGAGTGGTAAAGGCGGACCAATTCCATGGCCTCCACGCTCTCCTGACCTCAACCCTCTTGACTTTCATTTATGGGGGCATTTGAAAGCTCTTGTCTACGCAACCCCGGTACCAAATGTAGAGACTCTTCGTGCTCGTATTGTGGACGGCTGTGATAGAATACGCCATTCTCCAGGGCTGCATCAGCGCATCAGAGATTCCATACGACGGAGGGTGGATGGATGTATCCTCGCTAACGGAGGACATTTTAAAGTCACGCTGGTACCTTCTGTTGCTGTGTGTTTCCATTCCATGATTAATGTGATTTGAAGAGAAGTAATAAAATGAGCTCTAACATGAAAATTAAGCGTTTCCGGACACATGTCCACATAACATATTTTCTTTCTTTGTGTGTGAGGAATGTTTCCTGGAAGTTTGGCCGTACCTTTTTGTAACACTCTGTATAGTTTCATTCTACAGGGTGGAGCATAGGAAACGCATGTTTTTTGAACCGCTAGTACGCGGCGAAGACAGGGGGTATTGACCTTGAATGAATGTTGGCAGACTGTCCATACAATGCAGTTTCAGTCGCTATGGAGCGTTGGAGCGTAGAGCATCGTGTGTTCATTGTCGAGCAGTACTTGCAGTACTTTAGAAACAATGATTCTGTAAGACTTCCTGGCAGATTAAAACTGTGTGCCGGACCGAGATTATAACTCGGGACCTTTACCTTTCGCGGGCAAGTGCTCTACTTGCCCGCGAAAGGCAAAGGTCCCGAGTTCGAGTCTCGGCCCGGTACACAGTTTTAATCTGCCAGGAAGTTTCATATCAGCGCATACTCCGCTGCAGACTGAAAATCTCAATGATTCTGTAGTAACAGTGCAATGTCTTTTCCGTCAAAATTTTAGAGTTGGACGTCGAGGTGCTGTGCCTGATCGAAATACTGTACTCCGATGGGTTTCAGCGTTTAGAAGTACTGGATCTGTGACCAAAAAGAAACCACCTGGTCTTCCCCGTTCAGTTCGTACTCCGGAAAATATAGACCAAGTGAGAACGGCAGTTCTCGCTAGTCCGAAACGATCGGCTAGACCAGAGGTCTCCAAACCGGCTCGCGTTAGGTGGCCGCACATCCCCGGTATCCGGCCCGCCAAATATTTGAGGTGGTACCTATACTGTCAACAATTGAGTTTCGAGGGCTATCGCGACCAATACACCGCGACATTGTCGGAGCTCTGTCTTTACAAAGCGGAAGGTCATGGTTAAACTTAGGGCTATCCACAATAAACAGACAGACCATTCTCAGTGCGATAGTGAAAAAAAGAACGGTTAACAGACTAGCTTGGCGAAAACATTTCAAGTAAAAAATTCTCTGCATTTTATTCTACTCACGAGTCTGGTGCAAGTCTTTCAAATGGAAGCCACTTCGGCGACTACCCTTAGTAATCAATCATTATGGAAGATGCTTCTTAAGCAAGGTTTCACTTTCCTTTTATTACGTTGTAAAATACACATAGCAAGTAAATCGTATAAAATATTTTTATTTAAAGACAATTTAAAGAAAATACAATACCTGGTGTGCATAATGATATTGGACATTTTAGTTGTAACTGATGTATAAAAATAACTGTAATTAATTTACAGGGCTATTACAAATGATTGAAGCGATTTCATAAATTCACTGTAGCTCCATTCATTGGCATATGGTCACGACACACTACAGATATGTAGAAAAACTCATAAAGTTTTGTTCCGCTGAAGCCGCACTTCAAGTTTCTGCCGTCAGAGCGCTCGAGAGCACAGTGAGACAAAATGGCGACAGGAGCCGAGAAAGCGTATGTCGTGCTTGAAATGCACTCACATCAGTGAGTCCTAACAGTGCAACGACACTTCAGGACGAAGTTCAACAAAGATCCACCAACTGCTAACTCCATTCGGCGATGGTATGCGCAGTTTAACGCTTCTGGATGCCTCTGTAAGGGGAAATCAACGGGTCGGCCTGCAGTGAGCGAAGAAACGGATGAACGCGTGCAGGCAAGTTTCACGCGTAGCCCGCGGAAAATTGGCTCATGCCACAACTGGAGACCGACAGCGCCGACTTCATCTTTCAACAGGATGGTGCTCCACCGCACCTCCATCATGATGTTCGGCATTTCTTAAACAGGAGATTGGAAAACCGATGGATCGGTCGTGGTGGAGATCATGATCAGCAATTCATGTCATGGCCTCCACGCTCTCCCGACTTAACCCCATGCGATTTCTTTCTGTGGGGTTATGTGAAAGATTCAGTGTTTAAACCTCCTCTACCAAGAAACGTGCCAGAACTGCGAGCTCGCATCAACGATGCTTTCGAACTCATTGATGGAGACATGCTCCGCCAAGTGTGGGAGGAACTTGATTATCGGCTTGATGTCTGCCGAATCACTAAAGGGGCACATATCGAACATTTGTGAATGCCTAAAAAAACCTTTTGAGTTTTTGTATGTGTGTGCAAAGCATTGTGAAAATATCTCAAACAATAAAGTTATTGTAGAGCTGTGAAATCGCTTCAATCATTTGTAATAACCCTGTATATCTTGAAAACTCACAGTGTTAGAGTATTCACGTAAAGAAATTTAACATCTTAGTGAGAATTAGTGACGTTTATGTATCTGTAACTTTCCTTTCATAATTACCTCGTTGTGGATCAAATTTACTGGTAGAGATAATCATCAGCGACTTCAAATGTGGAAACTGTGTGGATGGAAGACTCTTATAAAATTCCAGTAATGTTGACTTTGAATGTTTTTCTTTAAAAAAGTCGCTACATTGCAAATCAATAATTTCAAACTGAAGTTATGCGGGTAACTCTTCTATATCGATGTCAAAGGGATTTTGAAATATCTTGATATCGTTTGAATTTGCATCGATATCAGAAAAAAGTGATTCAAAATTAATTTTTAAAGCGCCCAAAGCTTCAATTGCGAAAGTTACAGGAAACGGAATCTCAGTTTGCTGACTGAACGTTTGGCATGTACTAAAATGCGTTAAGCGTACTTTGTTCAACTGAGATTGAAACAAGGCAATCTTTTGTCGAAAGGACTGAACATGCGTGTATAAATCAGGCAGAAGCTGGTTTTCACCTTGCAATTTTAAATTAAAGTCATTCATATGTTTAGTTAAGTCTGTATAAAATGATAACCACTCACCGTTCCGTAACTCAGCCAGACGTTCGTAGTTAAAAAAAAATGGGTCAGAACTTTACCGCAGCTAAGCCAGCGCACTGCAGTATAATATGGCAAGTCGCTTTCCTCAATATCTTCCAGAAACTGGCGATGACTGAGTGCATGGGATCTGATATAATTAAGAACTGAAATAACTGGCTTTAAAACTTCTGACATATCTAAATGTTTTTCACACAAAGACTGTTGGTGAATAATACAATGCACTACTAATGGTTTTGAGCCACCGTCATTTTCTACAGCCTTAGAAAGGAGAGCAACAACACCTTTATTTTTCCCACACATGTTCTTGCCACCATCAGTTGTAATACATTTTAATGTCTTCCACTGAAGATTGTTTTTCTGAACAGCCCTTTCAACTCCTTTAAAAATATCTTCGCCAGTGGTCGCCCCGTGAATACTGTGAACATCAAGGAGCTCTTCATACACTTCATAATTTTTGTCAATCCCTCGAATAAAAAGTAGTACTTGAGCAGTATCTGATACATCTGTTGACTCATCCACGGCCTAAGAGAACCAGTCTAAGTCTTGATTTTTGTCACGCATCTGTGCTGATATATTTTGTGCAATGTCATCTATTCTTCGAGCCACAGTGTTTGCCGACAAACTTATGTTTTTAAATAAATTAACTTTTTCTGGACACATTTCTTCTGCTGTTGCAATAATGCAGTTCTTAATTAATTTACCGTCGGTAAATGGCTTACACTGTTTCGCCACTAAATGAGCCACACGAAAACTAGCACGAGTTGCTGCATGTTGTTCAGAATTTACTTTCTTAAACAGCGACTGCTGGGTTTTTAGCTGGCGTTTCAGAGACTCATACATTTCTAATCGTTCGCATCCTGTAAACTTGGAGTAATTTTGAGAGTGCTTAGTCTCATAATGACGTTTTACATTGTATTCTTTGAAGACTGATATTGCTTCATTGCAAATAATAAACATTGGTTTGTTGCTTGACTCCACCACAAAATATTGACATCCCCACTGCTCTTTAAAAATTCTACATTCACTGTCAACCTTTCGTTTCTTTTCCATATTTGTACAGAACTTTACAAAAGATTGTAACCTGAAAATAAAATTGTGCTATTTAATACTAATAAAACTAGGGAGCAGTCTGCCCAAACAAAATGCAATGAATTAATTTTTAAGGTACTTTAATTACTAAATTAAATACGCATAATTACACTGTAGCTCCACCAAAAAATACAGTGAAAATATACTCAAGTCGTGCTATACGTATTTTGACTTTCAGATTTTCCTTGTCTCTTCGAATTCAAACTTTGAATTGTCCCACCGTTCGTCGCCTCACCAACTAGTACAGCGCATAAAACACTAAAAAACTCGTGAGACACTCGCAACATAGACACAATCACGCAACAGAACTATTAAATATATGCTCTGGCTCTGCTACTCGCTACAAGACTACATAACTAAACTTATTGTTGCGCCACTTGAAATAACAATGCGTTGACATACTCCACCTCTACTACGTCTTGCAGTAATAGTGTTGCTAACAATGATTTTGAGATTTCGTTAACTTTGCAGGACGCTTTCGTGAAGGATGTGCAGTGACATACTTCTTTGTCGATGAAATTCGCCAGAGTAAAATACGCCAGAATTTCGGTTGGGTACGTCCACAAATCAAAATTATCTAATTAAATAAAAATCGTAGTTCGTTTCATTGCTATCTTTTCCCACAACTTAGATTTTTGCGACTTCATCTTTCCTTTAAACTTACATTACGGTGCTCATAGAGTGCTAGGGTGCTTTAATCCCACTAGGTAGATCTTGGCCCTTATGACTTCGTGGAGGAGTCAATGTGGCCCGCGGACTAAAAAGTTTGGAGACCCCTGGGCTAGACGACAGGCTGTAGCGATAGATATGTCACGTCATTCGCTTCACCGCGTTTTACATGACGATCATAAGTTTCACCCATACAAGATAATGATCGTCCAGCAGCTTAGTGAAGGGGATTTTGTAAAGCGCAGAGAGTTTTGTCGCTTAACGGACGAAATTTTTACGGAAGATGCAGATGCTACAGTCTTCATGAGTGATGAAGCACATTTTCATGTGCACGGTTTCTTCAATGTTCAGAATTGTCGGTATCGTGCGCCGGAGAACCCACATGAATTACACCGAAGACCTCTCCACAGCTTAAAAGTAACAGTGTGGTGCTGCATTTCAAGGATGGGGATTGTTGGACCCTATTTTTTTTAAAGAGGAAGGAACTGCAGTTACTGTGATCAGCGTGCTATGTTAAAATGTTAAACAAATTTCTTCGTCCAGAACTTGAAAGGCGTCAAGAGAACATGAGAGAAATATGGTTTCAGCAGGACGATGCCACACCTCAAACAGCGAGAGCATCCATGGAAGTGGTTCGACGAATGTTCCCATGATATGTTATTTCGAAATATGGTGATGTTTACTGGCCCCCTCGGTCACCCGATTTATCGATATGCTACTTCTTTTTGTGGGGATATTTAAAATCAAAAGTCTACATGAACAAGCCTCATACAATCGATGGCTTGAAGAATTCCATTCATCAGGAAATTGAAGCCGTGCCGAATGAAATGTTGAAGAGAGCCATGCGTATAACTTTCTGAAGAGGATCCAAATTTGTATCCGCAAGAAGGATGTCATCTCCAAGACATTATTTTTCGAACCTAATTAAAGTATGTACATTTCACAACTGCATTAAAAAATCTGTCACTGAATGCTTGTTTTATTATTTTTATCAAACCGTGTCCCAGTTATTCAATAGTGAAAAACATGCGTTTCCTCTGCTCCACCCTGTATATGCAGATATCGCCTGAAGATATATCACCAGGGTATGAAAGGGGTAGTCATACAGTGAAAGCCGTCCGGAGTGGCCGAGCGGTTCTAGGCGCTACAGTGTGGAACCGCGCGACCGCTACGGTCGCAGGTTCGAATCCTGCCTCGGGCATGGATGTGTGTGTTGTCCTTAGGTTAGTTAGGTTTAAGTAGTTCTAAGTTCTAGGGGACTGATGACCTCAGAAGTTAAGTCCCAAAGTGCTCAGAGCCATTTGAACCATACAGTGAAAACACAATAAACAACTATTGAGGATTTGTATTTTCACTCAGTTTAATATAATTTTACCATCTCTGATTTTAAATTCTTTGATTGTCCTTCACATTACGTACAAGGGTTATAGTATTCGACATGATAGTTGGCGACATATATTCATGCATGGATGTTTGTTCTGTGCTGGAAAATGTTTGGACAGTGTGCGATAGAATGCGGAGATGGATGTTGGTCAAAGGTCTCTTTGGCGGAAACCCTGACTGATTTTATCCAGTCACACGTGAGGAAGTGCTAACGATTACATCACACAGTTTTTATTCATTTTTACTGGGTCATATTTCAATTACTACGGATTATTAGAGTTAGGTTATGATACAGATGCTTAAATCAAGGAATTCCGTAAATAAATGCCGGAGTTGCGGTATACTTTCCTAGCTTTAGCTGTGTGTGTGTGTGTGTGTGTGTGTGTGTGTGTGTGTGTGTGTGCGTGTGCGTGTGCGTGCGTGCGGGTGTGAGTGAGTGAGTGTGTGTGTGTGTGTGTGTGTGTGTGTGTGTGTGTGCCATATGTAGTGGCCTGTAAAGCACAAATCTGATGAAAGTGATTAAGCTGCTCATTAAGAATGTTATGTGTTTTGCATCAGTTGCAACAGTTTCAATATCAGAGAATATGAAAAGCGAAATTTCTGAATTTGTGTGACGTGTCCAGAGAAGAACAACAAACCGCATCGCAATTGTTACGGAACCAATAAAACTGAATTTGATTTGAGATCACTGACCGTTTTAATTACGAAAGATTTATGGTCTGTGCATCTTAGATTTACGATTGTTTCACGAACTAAAATTCATCTCCCCCCGAAACGGTTACGGATGCACTCGTAAAAATCATTGGTAGCGTCAGTAGATAAATCCACGTTAACTACGACTATATAACCCTTAACAAACGGTTTTAATGGTGATTATTGGGTGACTGGGATGCTAGTAATCGAAAAGAGTGATTAAACAGGACGACAACAGATAATTGAATTATAAAAGCACACCACATGACATTTTCGTGTTTTACCGGTGCAATATACTTGATACCTTATCAGACATTTGTGGTCCTCACTATGTAAAAGCTCCTCCAACCTGAAAGCTGATTAATTAGCATTACGGGATTAAATATTCTTTAGCGGTTGGACCATCAAGAGAAAAGGCGCCTAATGTAAACAGGTACGTGGTCTAAGCACACTGTCATAAACATTCTGATGCACGTGCCAGTGCGTTACGCAGCATAGTATTCTTTGTGCAGTATCGTACATGTCTAGAACCAGTAGCCGGCCGAAGTGGCAGTGCGGTTAAAGGCGCTGCAGTCTGGAACCGCAAGACCGCTACGGTCGCAGGTTCGAATCCTGCCTCGGGCATGGCTGTTTGTGATGTCCTTAGGTTAGTTAGGTTTAACTAGTTCTAAGTTCTAGGGGACTAATGACCTCAGCAGTTGAGTCCCATAGTGCTCAGAGCCATTTGAACCATTAGAACCAGTTAGTATTTTTTTAAACTCCGAACCACTTACATCATCCATTCTCATAATTAGGTCTTTGTCTCTCCATTATATTCGCTGACCCATTTGTTCCTTTCCCTAGCTCTCCTGGTAATTCTGAACATATATCACTGCTCGCCGAGTAGCCCTCAGTTTTGGAATGGTTGCATTAAAAGTCCATGTCTCATAAGTAAAGACTGAAAAAGTCACATCGATAGTAAACTTTCCTTTTCAGACACAAGGGAAGCTTAGCTTCGAAGACTCTTTAGTTTAGCAAAAGCGTTCCAGCCCATTTGTATTTCTCTTACAATAAGGTCCACATGGGCATGTAGGTCGTGTAGGCTGTAATCTAGAGACCCACACCACAAACCTAAAAAAACCTTTGTTCCAGAACTGTGGTATAATGGTAAGAGACGTAATTATTTTGGATGGGCTTTCAGTGGGCAGCTATGTTAATTAAGCTTGCGTTCTTGTTTCAAACTCCGGCTCCCTCGCTTCAAACTCCAAGTGATGTCAGGTCAAATACGTGCCACTTTAGTTGGTAAAGATGTCAACACTTTTAAAAGGGTGTATAACGCATTTTTGGCGGTTTAACGCGAGTTCGATGGTATAGAAAGCCTATTTCTTGCATACCTCTTCCAAATCAGAACTCATAAATCGCCAAAGTTGTTTTTCCTAATATCGAAGTCGTTCTAGTGATGTACTGTCACTTACGGTCCCCACAGCAGTGGAGGCAGGTCGTTTTAAGTATTGAAGTAGATTGGAAACGGTCTTCGAGACCTCAAGTTAGAAAACATGACGAAGTTTTAGCTTCGCTAAGTATTAGAAATGATGTTTTAAGATAGTTGTGGTTACAACATTTATAAATATCTGATTTCATCCATTATAAATTGTTTGTGAAAGCCCACATCTGTGAAAACAATGCATTTGTTCATAAATAACGTTTCTGCTACTGGTCAAGATTTTCTTTTGTTGATATTCTTTATTTTTTACACGATGCGTTTCGAGAAATGATTCCATTTTCAAGTGCGTGTTTCTCTGTATAAAATTCAATTTTTTCGTAATGTTTTTGATGTGTGCAGTATTTCATTGTCCAGTTGAATCTATTGTCGTATATAAAAAACGCGCAGTTTTAGTTGATTATCTATTATTCTACACAGTTAGTGGCGACATTTAGAAAAACTTGTTCTTACAATTTTCTTATGGTCCATTTGTATAGTGTCTCACACATGTCAAACACCACACAATTTTCTTTTTTAAGTCTGACTTCTTAATTGGCTTAAAAGGTTTCTTAGAAAGTCTATTTTTAAGATTCATTCACATAAAGTGTACCATAAATGTTAAATTATGTTAAAACCACGATTGACTGCATGGGGATCTTGCGCATCCGAGCGCTCAAATGCAACCGAGAGCTGTTCGGAAAGTAAGTTCAGATCGGTCACGAAATGGAATCCACTGTGAAAATCCGATGAAGTTTTGCACAGGTATGTTGGGTAATGTCTCTAGTATGCCCATCGACAGCGGCACATCGCTCTTTTCCATTCTGAATGCACAGTGAGCACGTAAATATGCCTAGAAAATAGTGTCTCCCGCCAAATACGAGGGCTTGGTGAGAGATTTCGCCTGATGTCATGCAGCCCACATAACGTAACTACCATGCGTTTCGTTGTTCATGACAGTTCTCGGCCGCACTCTGCAGGGGCATTGAAGAGTTTTCGATGGGAAGTGGATGATTTCCAAGATCTCAGCCCGTAATTGGCTCGTCCTGAGTTTCATCTCTGCTCAACTGAACCGCTGGCTATGAAGACAATATTTTGGCACAGAAACGAGCTGTAGACGAGAGTAGAGAATTGACGGAAATCACAGGCGGCCTTCTATGACGAGGGAATTGGGAAGTTGGTGCAATGCAGTGAGAAATGTCTGAGTCGGAGTGGCGACTATGAAGAGAAGTAGCTGAAAGATGTAGCTAACTATTGCAAATAAAACACTTTTGGTTTTCACAGCGGTTTCCATTTCGCGACCGATCGGAACTTACTTTCCGAATAGCCCTCGTAGTGATCGACGAAATAGGAGTCCTTATAGTTTCGTATAGCATCATAGATGCCATTAGTATCGACTACAATACTATTGTCAACAAGTTTTCTCTTCGTAACATGAATCGTTTATTATAAACAGCCTGAAAGCACGTGCTTGTCTCGCGTCTGCTTCACTTGTCATTTCGATTGTTTTTTATACGAAGTAAAATGTGGCAGCCTGAAAATGACAAACAAGTGTATTTATACCGATAGAAAAGGTTCGAAAAGTAATCCCAGTAGTGCAACAAACGCTTCGGCTGATAGGCGGAAGCTAGTTAATCGATGTAATCTCATCAAAATGAGAGTGTTTTGACATCGGTGGAGAAAAGGTCCACGGTACTGTGCTGGCACTGCCGATTAAGTGTTTGTTCAGTTTCACTATTAGAAAACACAAGCTGAAACTTCAAACGCTTTTAAAACTATATTTTTCAAGTTTGCGGGAGCTATAACTCATAAAATACACATGCAGTTACATTATACTTCTTTATAGCTTGTGAGGTGGCGTTTTTTCCACATAAGTGCTTAGGATATTTCCGACAAATTTTAATTTTTATTTTTGGTGTTCGTTTTCATAACGACTTTTTGGACTAAAAAATTGATTTCCTATTCCGAGCGCCGCTATTTTGTTAAAAACAATTTTTTAAATAGCCCTACGACGGTAGACTATACCATCAGTTTCAAAGCAGTTTTTGAAACTTTGATCTAGGCTGAAAATTGTAGCATTCAGAGCTACCACTAACCATTCTCGCACTCCGTGGGTGCCTTTCGTCGATGTCGTCTAGTGTCCTCTGGATACTAGCTTTTTACTTAAAAATACGTAATACAATCTTAAGGGTGTACAATAAAAGTCTAAAGTCAGTTTGGTATTTTGTTTATTTTCATTAAAAAATCATGAATATTGGTTCCAAAAATGAGTCACCGTAGTCTACCCCCGTAAGTGTATTGTCGAAGCGTGTGAATAAAATTCACCGGCTCACTTTCAAGTTTTTAATTTAATATTTTATCTTCATGTTTTCTGTAATCTGAATATACACTCCCGGAAATTGAAATAAGAACACCGTGAATTCATTGTCCCAGGAAGGAGAAACTTTATTGACACATTCCTGGGGTCAGATACATCACATGATCACACTGACAGAACCACAGGCACATAGACACAGGCAACAGAGCATGCACAATGTCGGCACTAGTACAGTGTATATCCACATTTCGCAGCAATGCAGGCTGCTATTCTCCCATGGAGACGATCGTAGAGATGCTGGATGTAGTCCTGTGGAACTGCTTGCCATGCCATTTCCACCTGGCGCCTCAGTTGGACCAGCGTTCGTGCTGGACGTGCAGACCGCGTGAGACGACGCTTCATCCAGTCCCAAACATGCTCAATGGGGGACAGATCCGGAGATCTTGCTGGCCAGGGTAGCTGACTTACACCTTCTAGAGCACGTTGGGTGGCACGGGATACATGCGGACGTGCATTGTCCTGTTGGAACAGCAAGTTCCCTTGCTGGTCTAGGAATGGTAGAACGATGGGTTCGATGACGGTTTGGATGTACCGTGCACTATTCAGTGTCCCCTCGACGATCACCAGTGGTGTACGGCCAGTGTAGGAGATCGCTCCCCACACCATGATGCCGGGTGTTGGCCCTGTGTGCCTCGGTCGTATGCAGTCCTGATTGTGGCGCTCACCTGCAAGGCGTCAAACACGCATACGACCATCATTGGCACCAAGACAGAAGCGACTCTCATCGCTGAAGACGACACGTCTCCATTCGTCCCTCCATTCACGCCTGTCGCGACACCACTGGAGGCGGGCTGCACGATGTTGGGGCGAGACCGGAAGACGGCCTAACGGTGTGCGGGACCGTAGCCCAGCTTCATGGAAGCGGTTGCGAATGGTCCTCGCCGATACCCCAGGAGCAACAGTGTCCCTAATTTGCTGGGAAGTGGCGGTGCGGTCCCCTACGGCACTGCGTAGGATCCTACGGTCTTGGCGTGCATCCGTGCGTCGCTGCGGTCCGGTCCCAGGTCAACGGGCACGTGCACCTTCCGCCGACCACTGGCGACAACATCGATGTACTGTGGAGACCTCACGCCCCACGTGTTGAGCAATTCGGCGGTACGTCCACCCGGCCTCCCGCATGCCCACTATACGCCCTCGCTCAAAGTCCGTCAACTGCACATACGGTTCACGTCCACGCTGTCGCGGCATGCTACCAGTGTTAAAGACTGCGATGGAGCTCCGTATGCCACGGCAAACTGGCTGACACTGACGGCGGCGGTGCACAAATGCTGCGCAGCTAGCGCCATTCGACGGCCAACACCGCGGTTCCTGGTGTGTCCGCTGTGCCGTGCGTGTGATCATTGCTTGTACAGCCCTCTCGCAGTGTCCGGAGCAAGTATGGTGGGTCTGACACACCGGTGTCAATGTGTTCTTTTTTCCATTTCCAGGAGTGTATCTCCAGCTCTTCTAGGAGATCCCTTTTATGCCTTCATTTAGTCGGTGAGATACTTTGACATTTCACTCTACTTCTTCAAATGGGTGTGCTCATTGTGTATGTGCTTCGCTGTTGCTGACTTTGTGACTCTGTTGTGTGTGTAGGCTTTAATGTCCTCCTGTATACCTGGTGTTGAAATCTCGGCCTGTTTGTCCTAGGCAGAACGTGAAGCATTCCTGCCATAAGATAATACTGCTTTCATGGTTGATGCAGTCCTAGAAAAAGTAAAGAAAGTCCCGGACGGGATTCATACTACAGAAGAAAAAAAAAACAAACGTACAGCTAGCAGCCAATACACTCGCAATATATCACAGAAGATTGCAAATAAGGCCTGCTAAATAGGGCCGTGGTCGGCATTAAGCATAGAGGGTAAAAGATATCATCTTAGTTCTGTCACAACACGACATATGGAATTTTTCTCCTCACGCAATGTCCATAAAACATTAGTTTAAGTTCTTAACTAAGACACACAAAAAGAGAGACGAGTGCAGTTTACGCGCCGTGTTTATCAAAGATGTTTGATGCTGACTACCAAACGTTGGTTCATCGACAAAAATGAAGACTGGATACTGCAGGAGGACAATAATCTGAAGCACTGCAGCAGGCTTTGCAGGGACTGGTGAAAGGAGAAAAGAGTGCAAGTTCTGGATTGGCCCTCACAGTCGCCTGACGCTGATGCTGTTGAAAATGTATGGCCTTGCATCAAAAAGAAGTTGCAAGGAAAAAATACCTTCACTTTGAAACAGCTCTCAACGCAAATTTGGCACATTTGGAGGTCTCATGCACTTGAATGCGCGGAAAACTTAGATTAAAGCATGCCTCGGAGATGCCAACGAATTATCGACGCTGCGGGTGACCGCGCATGTTATTATTTGTGATTGCATTGTTCTTTTGTTCATATATGGGGTATGTATATGTTTTAGTTTGATGTAAAATACGTTTTTTTACTGATTAACCCGACCACGATGTTACTTAACACATTGGATTTGAAAAACCCACAAAGTAAAAATTGGGTTTTCTACATCTCGTAAACTGCAACAAAAACTAATACATAACGTAAACCGTTACGTGCACAGTACACATCGGGAATACCAAACTCACATAAACAAAGCTACAAAGATGTTTTAGATGCAGTCAACAAAGGTAATGTTATAGGTCTTCCAAAGATATGATATACTTTTCTACAGAAGTTATTTATCTTAAAAACCAGGATCATAATTTGATTGTGTCTATTTACAGTGTTGCTTATTTATGGTGTTAATATCATTATTTAAGTACATTGTCGAAGCAGCTGAAGAAATTCATTGATACACTTTCAGGTTTTTCGTTTAATATTTTATATTCATATTTCATGTAATGTGAACGTATTTCCAGTACTTCTAACACATCCATTTTATGCCTTTTATTTAGTCAGTGAATTACTTTGACATTTTGCTCTAGGTTTTCAAATGGCTGTCCTTTATTGTGAAACGTCCCCTTAGAACAATTTATACACGACTGTGCTTAACCTGACACACAATATTATTTAGCGCAACGCAATCTGACTTTCAAAAATCCCTACAAAAGAATGGCCCTGACTAACATTAACCTATACCTTTCACAAATCACTTACCTCACAAAAATCTTCGTTACTGGAACTACTGCAATACAGCGAGCGCCACTACTGCCAGCTAAATAAAAGATTCAAACTACTGAAGGCACTAACTACTGATAGGGATAGTTAGCAAATGAAAGATTTTAATAGAGAACAAACACTGTATTTACCTTAATATCATCAAAAGTCATAATATATGTAATTTCAAAACTCCGCCACTTCCTTCCACACATCCACCACTGCTGGCGGCTCACCTCTAACTGCGCAACGCTACGCGCTGTTCACATCGAGCTGCCGCTGCCCAACACTACAAAGGCAGACAACAATGCAAACTAGCCACAGATTGCACACAGCACAGCCAGTGATTTTCATACCGAGCGCTACGTAACGTTGCCGATAAGAAAACATAAACAGCCTACTTACAATTGTGTTTGTGTGTGGCTGTAGCTGGTATTGTGTGTCCCTTGTGTGTGTAGGCCTTAGTGTCCTCGGTATAGCTGGTGTCGCAATCTCGTCCTGTTTGTCTTAGGTAGAACATGGAGCATTACTGGCACGCCACTTTACATATTGCACAGTATATGTGTCACGATTACGCTTTATGTTACGTATTACTTTTTGTTGTAGTACCAGGTGATCAAAAAGTCAGTATAAATTTGAAAACTTAATAAACCACGGAATAATGTAGATAGAGAGGTAAAAATTGACACACATGCTTGGAATGACATGGAGTTATATTAGAACCACCTCATATTGCTAGACGCGTGAAAGATCTCATGCGCGCGTCGTTTGGAGATGATCGTGTGCTCAGCCGCCACTTTCGCCATACTTGGCCTCCCAGGTCCCCAGACCTGAGTCCGTGCGATTATTGGCTTTGGGGTCACCTGAAGTTGCAAGTGTATCGTGATCGACCGATATCTCTAGGGATGCTGAAAGACAACATCCGACGCCAATGCCTCACCATAACTCTGGACATGCTTTACAGTGCTGTTCACAACATTATTCCTCGACTACAGCTATTGTTGAGGAATGATAGGGAACATATTGAGCATTTCCTGTAAAGAACATCATCTTTGCTTTGTCTTACTTTGTTATGCTAATTATTGCTATTCTGATCAGAAGAATCGCCATCTGTCGGACATTTTTTGAATTTTTGCATTTTTTTGTTTATAATAAAACCCCATGTCATTCCAAGTATGTGTGTCAATTTGTACCTCTCTATCTACATTATTCCATGATTTATTCAGTTTTCAAATTTATACTGACTTTTTGATTACCCGGTATATGAGATGTAGATAACCCAATTTCTACTTGCTGGTTTTTTCAAACCCAATGTGTTAAACAACATCTTAGTCGGGTTAATCAGCCATATATGAACAAAAGAACAATGCAGTTACAATTAACAATACGTCCGATCACCTGCAGCGCCGATAATTCGTTGGCATCTCCGAGGAATGCTTTGAACTAAGTTTTCCGCGTATTCAAGTGCATGAGACCTCCTGTCAAATTTACGTTGACATCTAGTAATTAAGAATGAATAAAAATATTGTCAATGGCTGTGCTACTGTCCCTCTGCACTCTGGCTGGAAAAACGCAGTCTGCACCAGATCATATGAATTTAGGAGGAAATATTCCTTTTTCTTTCACAATCACACACAAAATTAATATTGAAATCACCACATATAATTAATTTTTGGTACTTCCTATAAAGTGAACGATGAACCCTCTCCGGCTTGAGCAGAAGTACTGAGAAGTGAGAGTCAGGGGACCTATAAACAACAACAATTGCAAGTTTAGTTTCACTAAATTCAACTGCCCCTGCACAATATTCAAATACCTGTTCAGTGCAGTGTCGTGATACTTCTACGGACTCAAATGGAATATTATTTTTTTATGTACATAGCCACTCCTTGAAAAACAATTAGTTAAACTGTATCCTGGTGAAGGAAGCGTCTGAATTGTCAAAGTATTTAAGTAGTGCTCCGATATACCGAGAATGTCAGAGCCAACATCTATAGGCAGTTAACTAATTTTGTCTCTAATACCTCTTATATTTTGATGAAAAATGTTGATTCCTTCACTACTTGGATACTTGACCTCCACTGAAGGTGATTCCTTCCTTAGAGGGACTTCCTTTAAGCAGGGATACCTGTCAGCTGACTTTAGTCTAAAAAAGGTGCAGCTTTAACACCAACTTCTACAGGAATTTTCCCATGAGTGATCCCAGCCCCCCCTACACTGCCACCTATAAGCTTTACCAGGCAACCCTTCCCATACCTATTGAGTTGCAGGCTATGTCTAGTGAGACCCAATCTATTGACAGACTCAACTGGTACCATTGCAATGTGAGTCATCCTCTCCGCCACCAGCGCCTTCTCCAGCCCCGTGTTAACACGCCTAACAGTATCATTAAGATGAGGCCGATCATGACGCTGAAACAGCTGCACGAAGTGCACATTAGTGCCACCAGTTTATGTAGCTATCTTTACCAGGTCACCACCTACATCAAACCACGCGTCCATATCAAGACTATTCCCACCTCCACCCACAATGACGACCTGATCCTCTTTCATAAAATTCCTGCATTAAGTACCCTGTGTTGTCAGTCACCTGAGCCAACCCAGCATTAAGCTTCACAATGCTGCTGACCTGGTATTCACTCCCCAACACGCCCTACAACTGCTGGCCCACCACTCTGCCATGAGAACTACCTAGCAGCAGAACCTTCTTCTTTCTGTTAGAATTTGCAACTTAGGCTCCCTACCTACTGAGGACTGCTGCATGTTTCCTACACCTACGGCTACAAGAGGATCCTCTCCACTAAACCGACAGCTGGTCATATCCATTGCTTATACGCAAAGTACAACTGTCTGAATATCTGTCTTCTCTTATTTTATTATGACCATCACATTCCGGTTAAAGTTGTCTGCAGTTGTCATTCCCAGGTATTTAGTCGAATTGACAGCCTTTAAACAATATTATGAGAAATATATTTGCTATTCCCTACATAGCGGAGATGTTGAGTTTGCTGCGACTCAGCATCTCCACTATATGGTGATTCAAATGGTTCAAATGGCTCTGAGCACTATGGGACTTAACTTCTGAGGTCATCAGTCCCCTAGAACTTAGAACTACTTAAACCTAACAAACCTAAGAACATCACACACATCCGTGCTCGAGGCAGGATTCGAACCTGCGACCGTTGCGGTCGCGCGGTTCCAGACTGTAGCGCCTAAAATCGCTCGGCCACCCCGGCCAGCGCTATATGGTGAGTAGCAGCTGTACTTTTCATAACGTTGTTACAGTCCATCCTGGATTTTCCATTGTCTGACCGCCTTTAAATGTGAATAATTATCGTGTAATCGAAATTTAATTGATTTCTTTGATACTCATGTGGATGACCTCATACTATTCCATGTTGAGAGACACTGCCACTTTTCGCACCATCCAGGTGTCGTGTCTAAAGGCTTACTGCTAAAAATACCTATACCAAATTAAAACTTTAAGGCAAATAGCCACAATTACGGCTGAAGGCCTTACACGCTAGGAATGGCAATTATATTTAAAAAATTAGAAACCTTCCATTAAACAACAAATACAATAGCAAAGGTTAATTAAAAAAACAACCAACTGATCACCAAAGGGGTGAAATAAAATGCCCCTTAACCTTGGAAGACAACAGATAATGTTTTAAAAACAAGCCACTGTGATCACGGCTGAAGGTCTTAAACGCCAATAATGGCAATAAATTAAGAATGTTTAAGAACTCGCTGCAATTTACAACTTACAAATATTAAAATATTACAGGTAAGTAGCACCAAACACAGCAGAAGGCATCAGGCATCATAACCTTTAATGTAGGCACTACAAGGTGTGGCGTCGCAACTAGTGCGCGATCGCCCATTTGTCTATTAAAAGCTTTACTTCAGAAGGTATGTGGGCTGCAATGTAAGCCGGTAGAGTATTATACGGTGAGTAACGGACGAGTTGTGTCCTGCAGACTGGCGTCACGACCATCTGTTGCAGCTGCGCATGTGAAAGCACTGGAGTAGCGCTGGCAGGCCACTTACATTACACGAAACTAAAAATATTAATAACTAATAAAGGAATAACCTGAGGAACGTCATATTGGATGTACATTTTTCTGTTGTGAAAACAAACAATATGTCAAAGTCTGATATCAAAAATAGTTCTATTTTGGAAGTTAGTAAAATTCCATAAAGAAACGTAATTTTCCAACAGTCAAGAATTTAAATAAATACAGTGATGTAATAGTTCAAAAAAATGGTTCAAATGGCTCTGAGCACTATGGGACTCAACTGCTGTGGTCATAAGTCCCCTAGAACTTAGAACTACTTAAACCTAACTAACCTAAGGACAGCACACAACACCCAGCCATCACGAGGCAGAGAAAATCCCTGACCCCGCTGTAATAGTTCACCTTCAGTGACTGTGTACGATGATCTGATAACACTTTCAGTGTTCATATACAAATTTGGGAAGTTTTTAGTTTCAGAAAACCTCTGTGACTTTTCTATAACAATAATTTCAAGAATTCTAAGTAAATATGTGTATTGCGTGTTAGGGTGTGTGTGAATGAGAATGCGTGCATGAGAGTATGTGGGACGTTCGGCATTATTAAAAATCATTCATGTAATTCTCTACAGGAACTGGCAAGTGTTCCAACTCTGTAACGTGGGAACGAATCCACTAGTGGTTTCCCTACTAGTGAATGTCGGATGTCCAAGTATGTGTGTTTATGTATAAGACAGCCAGAGCATTCGCGACTACATAATAAATTTCCAAATGTAGAGTAAAGCTTACAGTTCATTTTGTTTTGTTTATTTAATTAGAGAGTTTTGTGTTACTTAATTTGATGATGTCAATGAGCCTAGAGAAGTGGTTGGTGCTTGCTAGATTATGGCGCGAGCCGCGCCCTAGAAGTGAGTTCTCATTGGTCGTAAGTGCTGCAGCCAATGAGAAGCGAGACGGTTGGCCGCCTAGCGTGGGGATATAGTTTTGAGTGTGGGAGAGTGAGAAGTGAGTCGCGAGCTAGCTGTGATTGGAGGCGGTTATGCTGGAAGTGACTTTTCGAATTATGTGTAAGATGAAGTCTTGAGATGGCTTGGTTGAAATGGTTCTGAGCACTATGGGACTCAACTGCTGTAGTCATAAGTCCCCTAGAACTTAAAACTAATTAAACCTAACTAACCTAAGGACAGCACACGAGGCAGAGAAAATCCCTGACCCCGCCGGGAATCGAACCCGGGAACCCGGGCGTGGGAAGCGAGAACGCTACCGCACGACCACGAGATGCGGGCGAAGTCTTGAGATGACTTCCGCGTTATGGTCCAGTGTTAATGTTATCTGGTAGTGACCAGAAACTGTTTATGAAAACTTTAGAGTGTTGTGATAATTCGTTCCGACGAAAATCGCGAGTGAACTTTGAATTATATAGCGTGGCGGTACTGAGTATATTCTTACTGAGTATTTTATGGCGAGCGTAAACTTTTACTAAAGACAACCACTGAATATCGTGTGCAGAAGTAATTGGCCGATCATTGACCGTGTTACAAGTAATTGGTTTCGGAATTTGCGAAGGTTCAAGTTCTGGCTGTTTTAGGTATGCTGATAACTGTGAGCAGAAACTTTAATAATTTTCGTAAATGTGGGCTGATGATCTTGCTTAACGGCAATAAAGACCTATCGAAGGTTTAAATTTGAACTTCATGTTTAAAGTACGAGTGACATCCCCTTTCCGAATCATTTCTTTAAAGTACACAGACAATTTTCAGCAAATTTTACTTGTAGCAGCCTCCGGCGTGTAGCTATAAAGTTACAGTTTCCTCAACACTGCTTTTCTGTGATCTCGTGCGTAGCTGCAGTCAGGAGTTTACGTGCGAAGATCTACCGCTGTAAAGAGGTAGGTGAACAAAAATTATAAAAGAAATTGCATTGCAGCAGCGACGTATAATCCGCCGCAATTGGTGCATCGCAAGCACGCACGTAAAAAATCCGTCGCAAAGGTATTATAACAAATAATACAATAATAAAACACAAGGACCAGTCACAGACGGTGCTCCAGGAATAGACCTCTGAGACAAACACTTCCGCGAGCGATGAGATAGGCAGCCAAGAGTTGCATTCACTTCACAGGATGGTAACTCAGACTAGTGGCAGTCCAACGAACGACTAATGATAAGTTGCTGGAGCTACCTGACGTCCGACAAACCAAATACAGCGATGGAACAATACGTCAAAGCCGCTTGTGTGATACAGTGTCAAAAGCCTTCCGCCAATCCAGAAATACGGAATCAATTTGAAATCCCTTGTCGATAGCACTCAACACTTCATGTGAATAAAGAGCTAGTTGTGTTTCACAGGAACGATGTTTTCTAAACCCATGTTGACTGTGTGTCAGTAGACAGTCTTCTTCGAGGTAATTCATAATGTTCGAACACACTATATGTTCTAAAATCCTGCTGCATATCGACGTTAACGATATGGGCCTGTAATTTAATGGATTACTCATACTACCTTTCTTGAATATTGGTGTGACCTTGTAACCTCCCCCTCACTTATCGACCTTAATGACAGTGAAAAATTAAACCGCGTGTACCTAATAGAAATTTGGGAAAAGCAATCGTCACCGAAGTTAATTTGTCGGTAAAGAGGGAGGAAAGGGTTACATCTAAATGAAAGGAAAAATGCTAATGAAACTGGTGGAAATTAATTTTGAAAAAGGGGTAAAGTTAATAAAGAAAGTAAATGTGCGGCCGTTACGTTAACAATCAACTAGAGGTAATTAGATATTTGAGATTTGGGGGAAATTACGGTCGCCAGTCCTAAGGACAATTACTATAGTAACTGAAAAAGAAAGATTATTACACATATAATTAGCACTAGAAGCGTGGCAGCTGAAGGTTGACAAGTGTAGTGTGAAAACTGAAAGTTTGTCAGAAGTAATAAATTTCGCTACACTCTGACTTAATTTAGCAAAAGAATTAATAAAACAGGAAAATCGAAAGTTAATGTAGTGACTAAAGTTAATAGTGAGCTTTCTTTCTGAAGCACATCGAAATTCAGTAAAATACGGTTAGTCTTGGACTACCTCAACAATCATTTCAAAAGCTACTTGAATCTACGCAATTTAGAAATAAGAGATTTAACTTTGAACTTGAATTAAATGATTCTGAACAATTAACAATAGGAAAATTTAGTACGTACCAAGCTGAGCTGCAGTCACAGTTAAGCTAAAATATGGTAACAAAAGTAGCACTCTTAATTTGTGCTTGTGTAATCTAAGTATTGTAGCCAGCTATGAATACCTTAACTGAACTTTGAAATTAAAGTAATGAAATGGAATGATTGTATTTTAATGCTGGCGTCTGAATTTGAACGACACTCGGGTTCATTCTGGAAAAGGAAGGGACCCTGCTTGGTAATGCAATTGGGACAATGAGCAACAAAGGTTCATGCTAAGTAGCTGTAATTTTGTGATGCAACAATTTTAAAAGTTTGAAAAGCTGAGGTCTGCCATACAGTTCTAAAACTTTACGTGCTTCCTGTCTTCCTTGTTGGTTGATTGAAGGTTCGAAGCCGTCGATCGAGGATGTGGCGACAGTCACTCATTGTCGGCCGTCGCTGTTGCAGAAGCTGGATGTTGGCGCGCCTTCTTCTCGACACGGTCACCAGACGAAACGGGCTCTTGAAGTGCGCCAGATAATGCTTCCCGTCCGCGACACCATGTCAGAAACTATCATCGCAAGTCGAGCGCAATTACATGCTGCCAAACCCCGAAAGCGCGGCAACTCGCGGGAGCTTCACACAACACACCTGCTCCACTCGCTACTCCAGCCAGACTCCCTCTGCCCAGCCCGCGCTCCACGCGGCAGAGTTAACACTACCAAAGATCCTAAACACTCTGGTTCTCCACACGACCTATCGACGTATTCGTTCGATAACATAGTTTTCCCTAGGCAAGACCCAGCGTAAAATACAAATAATATTTACAAAACAACCAATTATACATCGACATAAGTGCATAAATATATATATACAAACAGTAAAACAATTACAATATATAAAGAGACAGAAATGTCATATCTTTAGGTAACAAAACA
The DNA here is from genome assembly GCF_023864275.1 of Schistocerca cancellata. Classification (NCBI taxonomy): domain Eukaryota; kingdom Metazoa; phylum Arthropoda; class Insecta; order Orthoptera; family Acrididae; genus Schistocerca; species Schistocerca cancellata. Next base: position 41,430,625 of record NC_064632.1, on the reverse strand, counting down.
AGGAAAAAAAATAATAGTACAATAGATGGAAATAGGAGGATATGCATTTCCGGCGTTACAACCTGTGCAACTTTCCAGTCTTTGGGTACGGATCTTTCGTCGAGCGAACGGTTGTATATGATTGTTAAGTATGGAGCTAATGTATCAGCATACTCCGAAAGGAACCTAACTGCTATACAGTCTGGACCAGAAGACTTGCTTTTATTAAGTGATTTGAGTCGCTTCACTACTCCGAGGATGGAGGATGATCAGTGACAGCGAATCCTAGGCGTGGCAATGCTTCAGATGTAGCAGCGCCCGTATGTGGTCTGGTATTGCCGTGCTGAAGGAGATGGCGCTCCGCGTGTGGACGAATTCTTTGAATATGAAAATCGATTAAATCACGCTGTTTTTCACACACCAAAGTAGTAACGGTACACACTGTCATGTTACACGCTGCAGTTCGGACTCCTCTAGCGACGGAGACTGAAAATATAGAGGTATGAAGAATAAAGATGTAGAATGTTATTTAAAAAGTTTTATTAGTTATCGCATAAAAAAGTTGGAGGCATTATTCTTCAGCATGCTTCTGTTATTGACTGTACCGTGTCGATCGAAGGATTCCCTGTTACAAATCGACAATACTCTGTCACACTTGGCCAAAAGCAAAATGCTTATGATTTCCAAAGGCAAATTAGGGTCGATAACTAGATCATTAGAGACGGCTGTGCTATTCACCGGATGTGGCCATCTGTGACTTTTCCTGTTTCTTTGAATAAATAGAGACATAAAAGAAAAATATTTTCAGAGCACAAAAGAATCAAACAAAATCCGCTATCACTTGGATCTGTGTTTCCTAAAATAAGCTCTCAGATCTAAGAGCCGCATCCGCATCCTCATGATGGCTGGACAGTATCACAAACAGCGTGAAAACAGAACCATCTAGCAGAAAGTGCAAAAACGTATAGAAACCTGTGTCAAGCAGTTATATTGGCGTGCTAACTGATTCTTCCGTCGTGTCTTGATAGAATAATATAATTATAGATGAAAAGTGCAATATTGTGTATGTGTGAACGTAGACTCCCCCGGCATGTACTGCTGATGAAAAGTTCTATGATTTCCAGTTGGGAAGCACTGTTAAGGCACCGCGACGTTTTGAACCGTGTCATATATATGACCTCCTGGCGAAGATGATGAGTACATCACTCTTCGACATGTGATGGTATTTTAACAGGCTGGCAGGAAAACAGAGTTTTTCATCTATATTTGTATGTTCTACAAGATTGATTTATAGGTATTCGGCTTAACAGGCCATCATCAAACTTTAGCTATCGTCGTCGAATAAGTTACAATATTTGTAAACAATAACGGAAAAGATGTTGCTCATCTAGCCTGAGGCACAAACACACAGCAAATGTCATTTTTGACGACAAAGTGGTAATGCAATAAAAGAAGCAAAAAATTGAACAGTGAAGAAATATAAAGGGAGCAAACTAGGAAAAAGATTAACACTAAATAACAATTTAAATGTAATTAACAATCCCAATAAAATAAAATTAATACTTGACAAAACTATTAAAGAATAGCTTGAAGAGGTATTGCATATGGAAAGTGATACAGAAACAAAGTAAAGCATATAACTGACAGTTGTTACAGAATGTGTACTTACAATACAATTTTTAATATGCAGCCCACATATTACATTTAAAACAATAAACTCGCAAGTATTATAGTTACATATTTTTAATCTGTTGATTTACATTTGGGTCTTAAAGTTATTTAGATACTCTTCCACTCTACAGCTTGGACATACCAAAATATAATTATGATATATACAATACTTTACATTTATCTATACGGTAGTGTTACATTCACTCTTTTATACTGGTCAATATAATACAAACAGATAAAAAATTAGATCATATTATTTGAGCCGTGGTGAGCTGGCGCCAGTGTTATTTTGTTCATGTATCGTTGAGATCGATTGTGGTTGAGCTAAGCTATCTTTGCTTTTCGCGTGTCTGATCTTCCAGGTTGGCGGGCGAAGCGAGTGGGTTGTTAACTTTCGACGGGTAACCCTGGAGATCTCGTGACATTCGCGGGCGGACGAGTGTCAACGGCTGCCGAACGGGCGTGATGACCGTTATATGCTGTCGTGTGAAATTGGTTGGGCGTTTTGGCGACATGGGCAGCTTGGAGATACAATTTCTGTGAGTTCGCCGAGAGCAATATTTGAAGTGAAGCGGTGAAGCTGTGGAATCCGCTCCCCAGTATTGTGTACGTGATACGAAGTAAGTGGTCGTAAGTGTATTTTGTTGAGCGACGCACTCAGAGCCATTTGAACTTTATTATTGTGGTGAGACTTTCATAGTCAAACTTTAAGATGGTGTGCAAGAATTCAGTTGGACTAGTTAAATGGTGGCCGTTTTTTGGAAGTTTTCTCAGAAGTCTTATTGGTGCTTTGTGTCTCTTGTAATCAAATGATTTTTATGTTGGGGTTTTCAAAGCCTGCACTATATTACTACAGTTGTCCATGTGTAAAACACTTAAGGTCAAAGTTGCGCGCTGTGGCCGAGCGGTTCTAGGCGTTTCAGCCTGGAACCACGCGACCGCTACGGTCGCAGGTTCGAATCCTGCCTCGGGCATGGATGTGTGTGATGTCCTTAGGTTAGTTAGGTTTAAATAGTTCTAAGTTCTAGGGGACTGATGACCTCAGATGTTAAGTATCATAGTGCTCAGAGCCATTTGAACCATTTTCAAAGTTGCGATTTTGTCAGTAGTGTAATGCGTTCCTTTACACGCTTACCTATGTATCGAGTCAAAGGTTCTGCCGAGTGTTTCTGTGTTTCAGAGTTATTGGAATGTCTTTGTGATTCGGGCACAATCTTTAGATTCTGCCAACGCCTTGGCGGGGAGTGAAATGTCGTCCGAGGTCTAGGACTGGCGGTGTTTAAGAACCTGGCCACTATCGGGAGTTGTTCACATATCGTCCTCCAAAGTTTAGTACTTATCTTCCTTCCGCCAAGGCGGGTTAAGCTGGTAGATATATAAATATATATTGTATGTAACCTGTTCGTATATGAACCTGCTTCCTTAAATATTACGGATTGGCAACTGGCTAAACCTTAGGCTGCATAGCATCCGCTGAGTTCCTTGTGCAGCTCTTTCTAGTAATTTTTTTTATTAATACGTCCGAGTACGTAAACATTTAAAGATCAGTGTTTCTCCTGCAGTTTTTTACTTAAGTGGTTGTATCATGTCATGTAATGGAATCTTAGCTTGGCTAGTGTTCAAGTGTCATTAAGTCACCCTTTGCTGATAACTCTTTTATTATATGTATTTTGAGCGAAATCCTATATGGGATGATGATGATGATGTTTGGTTTGTGGGGCGCTCAACTGCGTGGTTATCAGCGACCGTACAATTTCCCAACATATGCTCAGTCCAATTTCGCCACTTTCCTGGATGATGATGAAATGATGAGGACAACACAAACACCCAGTCATCTCGAGGCAGGTGAAAATCCCTGACCCCGCCGGGAATCGAACCCGGGACCCCGGGCTCGGGAAGCGAGAACGCTACCGCGAGACCACGAGCGGCGGACTCCTATATGGGAGTTTGAATTTCTGAAGTTTGTCAGTTTTCTTAATAAGAGACTGTTTATTTGAGTACCGAGTATTTTGGGTTTCTAATTGTATTTGCAAAGCTTTATCTAGTGGCTCGTCCACAATTTGTAAGTGTCAAATTCATTAAAAGGTGTAATGTCAATAAATTGTCTTAATTATAAATTGTGACTACCAACCATGGTTCCATCTCGCTTCCTCTTTTATGGTTTTTAAGATATGGTGTGTAAGTGTGGTACGATTAAGGAAATCACGTACCATTATTTACATATAGATTTCTCTGTACTTTTTTTTTCTTTGTAATACATGGTCCTTAGGAAGTTCTTGGTGTATGCATCTTCAACTTCTGTAGTCCTATCTTCCTCAGTTGCGTTTAACATTACGTTATGTTGTTAAATTTTACTTGTTGACCGTCTATTCACAATTTTCGTGCCATACACATTTTGCCTTTATTCTAGGCAAGGCATATTTAGGTACGGCACGAAAACTGTGTTTCACTCACTTGTAGTTAGGCAGTCAACAAGTAAAAATTAACCATGTACCGTAATTCTTGGTATGTGTTCTCACTCATACTGTCCCGTACAATCCTTGGCAGATGGTTTACTAGTTGAACGCCTGAGCATCGATAACAAAACGCATAAAGAAGACATGATTTACACAGGGCTATTATTTTAAATCATTACTTTATTAAGCTCTACTAGATAATTTCCAGAGTGTGCTTATCCTCAAGCCCACAAATGGATGTGCACCCACCATCATGATATCCTCATAAGCATTTGACACAATTACCTCCACACATAGCTACGGATATGGTCTTCAGTGAAGAAGACGTAGGACTAAGGTAACTGAATGTAATAACCCCGTGCAGGTTTTAACGCCATGTGCAGTTTAATCGCTAGGTTGGAAACATTCTGATGGTGGCAGCACCATGTAACTCACGACGTTCTTGCAGCAACAGGATCCTCAGTATGTCGGACAGCCTTCAGAGTTAGGTCGCGTGTTAAAAGTTTGCTTTCATTCATGCTGAATATTTTCGTGAGTTCATGGGGGCAAGTATAAATTCCTAATGTCATTCTCATTTAATATTTTCATTACTATGTAATTAAAACAAATTTTAAAATATTTAAATATTTTTCAATACAGTTGATAAAATTTTTAATAAGACACCGTCAGGTAATAACTCCATGTCTGTACTTTCCTCATCTCGATAACGACATGTGTAAGCCCTGTCAAAATCTTCATGTAAAACAGACCACTGAGGATATGTGGAGGGCCATTGAAGCATTTAGATCTTGAATTACTGTAGCGGAGGTTTCGAGGACGCTTAACATTCCATGAAGAACTCTTCGAGAATAGCTGAACATGGATGAAGGAAAGACGCCAATTAGGAAACTTGGCCGTAATGCAAAGCAACAGTTCTCAATAGAGACTTGTTCAATAATGATTTATCACCAGCATCAACATCAGGTCTTGCAAATTGCCACAAGAAATCCTCAATCAAAGCTCACCCAACTCCTATAATAAGGAAGGATCTGCACTGCGGTGGCTGTGGTGGCTAAGGCTACGACAAAAGGAGTAAAGAAGGGTTGGATTCAGTGCACACCGTGTAAAACGTGGTTCAAAATTCAAATTCTCTGAGCAGTATGGGACTTAACATCTGTGGTCATCAGTCCCCTAGAACTTAGAACTACGTAAACCTAATTAACCTAAGGACATCACACACATCCATGCCCGAGGCAGGATTCGAACTGTAAAACGTGGTGTTAGAAACATGTGGTAATAGATGTGTAAAAAAATCAGGGCTGTGTACATTGAGTGAAGATGGCTGTGCTTATCTTGAAAGGACTGAAGTTCATAGCATTCTTAAATTCTGCATTGCTTCCGTAACTGTTGATGTATAACTTCCATTATAAGTTACAGTTATCAATTTATTCATTTTTTACTAACGTATAGTACGTTCGGTTTCATAAATGTGAGAGAATTTCAAGGTGACGTTATTAGCTTCAGTACTCCTTACAAACACCAGTTTTCTCTTTCCTATACATAAAATTATATCTAAAAAATACTAAATATAGGCCAACTATTTTTAAAAGAATCCATGTTCATGAGACCCAGAAAATATTAGATACAGGCTCCCAGGTAGATGCTATTTTTCTTGACTTCCGGAAGGCGTTCGATACAGTTCCGCACTGTCGCCTAATAAACAAAGCAAGAGCCTACGGAATATCAGACCAGCTGTGTGGCTGGATTGAAGAGTTTTTAGCAAACAGAACACAGCATGTTGTTATCAATGGAGAGACGTCTACAGACGTTAAAGTAACCTCTGGCGTGCCACAGGGGAGTGTTATGGGACCATTGCTTTTCACAATATATATAAATGACCTAGTAGATAGTGTCGGAAGTTCCATGCGGCTTTTCGCGGATGATGCTGTAGTATACAGAGAAGTTGCAGCATTAGAAAATTGTAGCGAAATGCAGGAAGATCTGCAGCGGACAGGCACTTGGTGCTGGGAGTGGCAACTGAACCTTAACATAGACAAATGTAATGTATTGCGAATACATAGAAAGAAGGATCCTTTATTGTATGATTATATGATAGCGGAACAAACACTGGTAGCAGTTACATCTGTAAAATATCTGGGAGTATGTGTACGGAACGATTTGAAGTGGAATGATCATACAAAATTAATTGTTGGTAAGGCGGGTACCAGGTTGAGATTCATTGGGAGAGTCCTTAGAAAATGTAGTCCATCAACAAAAGAGGTGGCTTACAAAACACTCGTTCGACCTATACGTGAGTATTGCTCATCAGTGTGGGATCCGTACCAGATCGGGTTGTCGGAGGAGATAGAGAAGATCCAAAGAAGAGCGGCGCGTTTCGTCACAGGGTTATTTGGTAAGCGTGATAGCGTTACGGAGATGTTTAGCAAACTCAAGTGGCAGACTCTGCAAGAAAGGGGCTTTGCATCGCGGTGTAGCTTGCTCGCCAGGTTTCGAGAGGGTGTGTTTCTGGATAAGGTATCCAATATATTGCTTCCCCCTACTTATACCTCCCGAGGAGATCACGAATGTAAAATTAGAGAGATTAGAGCGCTCGCGGAGGCTTTCTGGCAGTCGTTCTTCCCGCGAACCATACGCGACTGGAACAGGAATGGGAGGTAACGGCAGTGGCACGTAAAGTGCCCTCCGCCACACACCGTTGGGTGGCTTGCGGAGTATAAATGTAGATGTAGATGTAGATGAAGGAAGGTGTTAGGGCATAACTCATTAAAAAATAGAGATTTTGCATATCTCTGTACAATATTAGAGACAAACTAAACGCACAGCGTTATTGCCTTCAGTTATCCTAATTATCTACAAACCACACAGGGACGAACTGTTGTGTATACACGGCCTGTGAATACACTGCAGAACGTTAAAACTGGAAAACCATGAAGGCGGCGTGCGACAAATGTCAAACTCGAATGAAGTGTACTGCACAACCAAATGCGCATTCCAGCGCAACCAAAAAGGATAAGTTGAAGTAACAGCATCCAAATTCTGTACGCAAGGAAAAAATGTTGAACGGTTTTATCATTCATAAATTGCATCCGAATGTTGTTTATTATGTTCGTTTACTGTGTTATCCGTCTTGCAAGACGCGCAAAAGTCTGTGAGCACGTGTTGGAATTCTGCTGCAGCAGGATCATTCCCTATGGGCACCGCAATTTATTGTCCCACGATGTTGCTACTCTTTGGGATCACATGACTGCCATATGAGTATGGAATCGACTAGTTCGAGAGCAACATATTTAACGCCGTGTAGGATCTCAGGTCCCCAGCGACTAGCGCCCGAAAGGACGCACATACAGTTCACTTGGTCGTGCAGGTTCGCACCACCACATCATTACCTACCTTGTGTCAGACGGTGGGCTTGTTTGCCGTAGGACGAGTATCCACACGGACAGTGCGACGCCTTCTGGAGCACCTCAGACTGTCAGTATGACGACACTCATTTTTATTGCTTTTTAAAAGTTCTTTTTATTTGCAGCTTCCCATGACGTAGTAGCAAAAAGAGGCGAAGGGGCAGTAGTGCGCCCAACGATAACCACGGGCACATGTGTGGCACCAGGTCGTCCTTTGAGATGAGTCCTGGTTTGTGTACAGCACCACACCTGACATATCCGAGTGTGGAACTTCCGAGAAGAACTAACATTGGCACACTGCATTCTGAAATCTGGTTTTGCAGGACAGAGCGGATTAGGTTATAGTTGTGGAAAGAGGCCAACATCAGTTACTGTCAATTGCACAAAACATACAAACTTTATTTTCCTAAAACACTTAATCACACATGCCCTTAAAACCATCAAAAACAATATGGCTGGAGGCCCGAGCACAAGTTATTAAAATTGCCTTAAGGAATAGACATGGCTGAAGGCCTTAGTTACAACTCGACTGAAGGCCACACTCTGGAGATAGAAGAACTGAAGACTTAAGGCCTGGATAACAAGAATTTCAGATAGAGAAGAAAATTTTAAAAGGTTTTAAACAAGTTACTTTTCAAAATTTAATTTAAGACGACTGAAGGTCTTATCTCAAAATATTTCACGTAAAGTTCGGCTGAAGGCGACATACTGAACATAAAACAACTCAAGGGTTAAGGGCTGGATAATAATAAGGATTTCCAATGGGCAAAATCCTCTTTTTTAAAAAAAAAATAGTTTAAGCAAGAATCTTCAAAGTTTTAAGACGGCTGAAGGCCTTATCTTAACATTAAAACAAACTAAATTAATAGGCGGCTGAAGGCCTCGCACAGTACTTGAGACTAAAAGAAATCACAATCTAAAAGAACAGAACAACAGAACATAAGTTAGGTGAGGCAGGCAGCCGAGCGTAATACTAAATAATCGGATGGCAACCTGACCCAGGGACAGCTGAAGGACCGGCCAACAACCTAATCAATTGCCTTCCGCCCGACCAACAGCATGACAAGTGAAAAATCAGCGAGGTCGAAGATACCAGCAGCACTCCATCTTGAAAATTGGGTCTAAATACAGTACAGACACAATAGCCACTCAAAAATATGAACAACACCAAAGGCTGTCGAGCTACACACTGTGTTGGACAGCATCAACACGGCGAGGAAAAAAACACTGCCGGAAAACTACGCTAACAACCAGGGCAGGTGACTGGTACGTCAACGGCCACAAGGCAGAAGATACCGCTGGTGCACTTCACTAATAAGTATCAACCTAATAACCTGATCCTATATGAGTTATTTGATTATGCTATGTATCTATTATGATGAAATATTGAAGAAGTGTCGACGAATATGTATATGTGTAATAAGGTAACGAATAATGAGTAGTGGTTAGGGACTCTGGTTTGTGAAAAAGGTTGTTGGAAACCAAGAATCGTACTTTAAGAGTTATGAAATGTATGTAAATACGTGAATGTATCACAATGCCGACGAAAATTTTTTGGACACTGTTATATCAACAGGATTTTGTTTCTACACATTTGCAACGCAAATTCTGACCTGTGAAATATTTTTATATGACACTGTCACTGTAGCGGAAACTGCTGTCGTAAATATTTCCGTAACAAAGTTAAGTGACCACCTGCACGTAATGCGTCATGGGCACCCAGCTGTGTCAGACGCCTGGAGAAAAAGCCATTAGTGTGTGCGTTTTCAGAGGTACAGGTTAATGTTAGTCAGGGCCATTCTTTTGTAGGGATTTCTGAAAGTCAGATTGCGTTGCGCTGAAAAATATTGTGTGTCAGTTTAAGCACAGCCATGTATAATTGTTCTAAGGGGACGTTTCAGTATCAACCAAGTCAATAGTTAACACACCTTACAGGAAGACGGCTACAAAATTTCGCCGACTCCAACACACCATATGTTGCTGCTTGTGGGAACGGCCCAGAAAGCAACAACCGGCACTGTCACAGCAGTTGAGGTTTCATAGCAGGTTAACTCATCACTCAACTTCAGTGTCCAGGTTCAGTGGGCTCTCGCAGCTAGCGCATCACAAATCCGACTGCACGTGCATGCCGCCAGCAGCCCCGGCCTGACCCCGCACCGCGGAGACTTCCTCGCTCCTCTGTCCCAACTGATTGACCGCCACACACACCACACATGGAAATATAGCGGTCACACCAAAGATGGTACAGCAGTATCGATAAGCGCTACTGCTGCCACTGACGGAGGCAAGTCAGTAACTCGTTATGGCACTAACTCAGGGAGAAATAAGACGCCACTCGATTGTGTCAAACTTCCAAAGAACAAGGCATCAACGCGAACCGGCCATGGCTCACATTCTTCATCAACATGCGGGTCCAGAACTTTGCATGAACTGCTACATACACAATACGATCGCTTCTAGTTCGCATAGTCGACAATCTGCATAGCAGCATTTACCTTTCGCACCATTTAAGGCCTATGGCTGAACAATGTCTTCGACGTCACTATAACGTTGTGTTTCAGCAAGACCGTATGTTGCCCATAGTGTCCTGACATGCCACTATACAGAAAGTGTTGCACTGTTGCCCGGGCGAGCACATTCACCCACAGAAAACATCTAGTCATCAGTTGTCCATTGAAAGGTACATCACCACTGGCCAGCCACTACGGTTTATGGCACAAGGTTGAACAACCGCAAAATGAGGAATACTTATTGCCATGCACACGAGCACTATGTGGGAACAGCGTGCTCGGCCTGTCTCGCCTTTGCTTGGTACTTCTGGGAAGCACTCGGAGCAGCGCGACTTTTCATTTTAGTATTGCGGTGCGTCGTTTTGCACTGGGCACGACTTTCCTCACTTCGACAGAATGTTGGTCCCGGTGTTGTTTGCCATTCGCTATTTTTTTCGTGGTATAAAAGAAGTTCACAGTTCCAGTGGCAGTTTGTACCAAAAGAGGCAGTCTAGCGATATAATGTCGCAAGCCTGGAGAGAAGGATAAGAATTCTCAGTATTTATTATGCGACACAGAGTCGCATAATCGACAGGTACTGCAGATTTGCTATGGAACGACGTTACAACACCATGTAAAAAGACTTCAAAGATTTAGTTGACGATGAAAGAGGGAAAAAATTACAATCACCGACAGAGGGGATTCATCGTTCTGTACATCAAAAAGCACTTTGTGCTAAATTTGCACGCAGCAAGCTTGTGATAACATTCGGTTCTAGGCGCTTCAGTTCGGAACCGCGCGACTGCTACGATCGCAGGCTCGAATCCTGCCTCGGGTATGGATGTGTGATGTCCTTAGGTTAGTTAGGTTTACGTAGTTCTACGTTATAGGGGACTGATGACCTCAGATGTTAAGTGCCATAGTGCTCAGAGCCATTTGAACCATTTGTGATAACATTGATATGAACAGTAAATTTTCAAAAGTCGCACGCATTATTTCCCTGTCAGTTGCAACAGTTTTCGGTGGAATTCCAAAACGAGCATGGAAGCTTTATGTATTGCTGAAAAGTGGGTTATTTAAGTCAAGGGGCATATCTTGAACCATTTTTCGATTTAAAACCTGCCATTGTCAAATTTATGAAGGAAAAAGCAGAGCAGGAAAGAAATTTAGAACGTCCGGTGTTGATTGCAAATATCACATTTTAAGTGGACTTGACTGCACGTTGCCTACAGTAAGATACTGGGAGATGAGAGCTTATTTCGGATTTGATGGGGATGTATTTGAAAAGAAAACTGCATTGTGTAAGGGACACATACAGTAAAAAATATCAATTTCCCTTAGCTCACTGGTGTTAAAGAAAATTGGAGGTTTGAAAAATTCATTGTGGCCCTGAAAGAATTAGAAGTACAGTTTCCAAAAGTTTTTGAGGATGCTACCAGTCTCGCATCTGTTTTCGAGCTATTTTCGCGACTGTTTGTCGTTTCAGTTGAAAGCACCCCTGTACATATGCAAATGGAACTGACTGATTTCGAATTAACTCTCTTTTTAAAAAAATTTCAAGTTAAAACTGTTCAGGAGGTCTATGTTGTTTTCCTCAGGAACAGTTTCCACATCTTAATAATGAGTTTACAAATGTGATAAAATATTTCGATCAACACATGCGTATGAAAGGCTTTTTCCTATTGTTGTTGTTGTGGTCTTCAGTCCTGAGACTGGTTTGATGCAGCTCTCCATGCTACTCTATCCTGTGCAAGCTTCTTCATCTCCCAGTACTTACTGCAACCTACATCCTTCTGAATCTGCTTAGTGTATTCATCTCTTGGTCTCCCCCTACGATTTTTACCCTCCACGCTGCCCTCCAATGCTAAATTGGTAATCCCTTGATGCCTCAGAACATGTCCTACCAATCGGTCCCTTCTTCTTGTCAAGTTGTGCCACAAACTCCTCTTCTCTCCGATTCTATTCAATACCTCCTCATTAGTTATGTGATCTACCCATCTAATCTTCAGCATTCTTCTGTAGCTCCACATTTCGAAAGCTTCTATTCTCTTCTTGTCCAAACTGTTTAGCGTCCACGTTTCACTTCCATACATGGCTACACTCCATACAAATACCTTCAGAAACGACTTCCTGACACTTAAATCTATACTCGATGTTAACAAATTTCTCTTCTTCAGAAACGCTTTCCTTGCCATTGCCAGTCTACATTTTATATCCTCTGTACTTCGAACATCATCAGTTATTTTGCTCCCCAAATAGCAAAACTCCCTTACTACTTTAAGTGTCTCATTTCCTTATCTAATTCCCTCAACATCACCCGACTTAATTCGACTACATTCCATTATCCTCGTTTTGCTTTTGTTGATGTTCATCTTATATCCTCCTTTCATGACCATGCCCATTCCGTTAAACTGCTCTTCCAAGTCCATTGCTGTCTCTGACAGAACTACAATGTCATCGGCGAACCTCAAAGTTTTTATTTATTCTCCATGGATTTTAATACCTACTCCGAATTTTTCTTTTGTTTCCTTTACTGCTTGCTCAATATACAGATTGAATAACATCGGGAAGAGGCTACAACCCTGTATCACTCCCTTCCCAACCGCTGCTTCCCTTTCATGCCCCTCGACTCTTACAACTACCATCTGGTTTCTGTACAAATTGTAAATAGCCTTTCGCTCCCTGTAGTTTACCCCTGACACCTTAAGAATATGAAAGAGAGTATTCCAGACAACATTGTCAAAAGCTTTCTCTAAGTCCACAAATGCTAGTAACGTAGATGTGCCTTTCCTTAATCTATTTTCTAAGATAAGTCGTAAGGTCAGTATTGCCTCACGTGTTCCAACATTTCTACGGAATCCAAACTGATCTTCCCCGAGGTCGGCTTCTACCAGTTTTTCCATTCGTCTGTAAAGAATTCGCGTTATTATTTTGCAGCTGTGACTTATTAAACTGATAGTTCGGTAATTTTGACATCTGTCACCACTTGCTTTCTTTGGGATTGGAATTATTATATTCTTCTTGAAGTCTGAGGGCATTTCGCCTGTCTCATACATCTTGCTATTACGAAACTAAACACGTTACGATTGGATGGCAATCTAAGTGCGAAAATCTGTGATATTGTCTGTATCTGTCCGTATGCCGACTATCAGACAAAAATTATGTTATGCCTTTGGGATCCCAGAAGTATTTAAATAATACTGAAAATTTGCCTTTTTTATGATTTACATTGTTGAGAAACTATTCGCAATTTACCCCTCTTCCCCCCTCATCCTGCTCAGACAGCGCACTGTGGCAGAGAAGGAAGTGTGCAGCCAGGCGAGAGAACTGTGGCACTCTCGCCTGACCACGACTCGGCTCGCGTGCCGAAATCTTGGCTGTCCCTGGACTGGACGCACAGTCATGCTGGTGCCATTATTGCTGCCACGTCTTTGCACTAAATTTCACATGCTGTACATCGTGAAATCATTTACAAATTTATTCATATATTACCGTTCTTGTACATTAAGGTGGCAAAAGTCACGCGATACTGATATGCACATATACTAATTGCGGTAGTATGACAAAAGGGCAGTGGATTAGCGGAGCTGTCATTTGTACTCACGTGATTCATGTGAAAAGATTTCCAATGTGGTGATGGCCTCACTTTGAATGCGGAATGATAGTTGGATCTAGGTGCAAGCGATATCCCGTTTCGAAATTCAATATCCCGAGGTCCACAGTTTCAGGAGTGTGCTGAGAATACCTACTTTCAGGCGTTACTTCTCATCGAGGGTAAAGCAGTGGCCGACGACCTTCACTTAAAGACTGACAGCAGCGACGCTTGTGTAGAGTTGTACTAACGACAAGCAACACTGCGTGAAACAAACACAGACATCAATGTGGAAGTACGACGAACGTATCCGTTAGGACAGTGCTGCAAAGTCTGGCGTTAATAAGCTATGGCAGCAGACGATTGACACGAGTGTCTTTGCTAACAGCACGACATAGCTTGCAGCGCCTCTGATGGGCTCGTGACCATATCAATTGGACCATAGACAACTGGAAAACCGTGGCCTTATGAGATGAGTCGCCATTTCAGTTCGTAAGAGCTGATGGTAGGGTTCGAGTACGAGGTGCATTCAAGTTCTAAGGCCCGAGGTCCACAGTTTCAGGAGTGTGCTGAGAATACCTACTTTCAGGCGTTACTTCTCATCGAGGGTAAAGCAGTGGCCGACGACCTTCACTTAAAGACTGACAGCAGCGACGCTTGTGTAGAGTTGTACTAACGACAAGCAACACTGCGTGAAACAAACACAGACATCAATGTGGAAGTACGACGAACGTATCCGTTAGGACAGTGCTGCAAAGTCTGGCGTTAATAAGCTATGGCAGCAGACGATTGACACGAGTGTCTTTGCTAACAGCACGACATAGCTTGCAGCGCCTCTGATGGGCTCGTGACCATATCAATTGGACCATAGACAACTGGAAAACCGTGGCCTTATGAGATGAGTCGCCATTTCAGTTCGTAAGAGCTGATGGTAGGGTTCGAGTACGAGGTGCATTCAAGTTCTAAGGCCTCCGTTTTTTTCTCCGGACTGGAAAGAGATAGAAACATGCGCATTGTTTTAAAATGAGGCCGCCTTCATTGTCAATACGTCCCAGAGATGGCAGCACCGTACGGCAGATGGAATTTTACCGCCAGCGGCGAGAATGAGAACTGTTTTAAATACTTAAAATGGCGACGTTTTCCTTACTTGAACAGCGTGCAATCATCCGTTTTCTGAATTTGCGTGCTGTGAAACCAATTGAAATTCATCGACAGTTGAAGGAGACATGTGGTGATGGAGTTATGGATGTGTCGAAAGTGCGTTCCTGGGTGTGACAACAAACCGAAACAACCTCGGACTCGCACAAGCCGGTCTGACGACATGATCGAGAAAGTGGAGAGAATTGTTTTGGGGGATTGGCGAATGACTGTTGAACAGATCGCCTCCAGACTTGGCATTTCTGTGGGTTCTGTGCACACAATCCTGCATGACGACCTGAAAATGCGAAAAGTGTCATCCAGCTGGGTGCCACAAATGCTGACGGACGACCACATGGCTGCCCGTGTGGCATGTTGCCAAGCAATGTTGACGCGCAGTGACAGCATGAATGGGACTTTCTTTTCATCAGTTGTGACAATGGATGAGACGTGGATGCCATTTTTCAATCCAGAAACAAAGCACCAGTCAGCTCAATGGAAGCACACAGATTCACCGCCACCAAAAAAATTTCGGGTAATCGCCAGTGCTGAAAAAATGATGGTGTCCATGTTCTGGGACAGCGAGGGCGTAATGCTTACCTATTGCGTTCCAAAGAGCACTACGGTAACAGGTGCATCCTACGAAAATGTTTTGAAGAACAAATTCCTTCCTGCACTGCAACAAAAACGTCCGGGAAGAGCTGCGCGTGTGCTGTTTCACCAAGACAACGGACCCGCACATCGAGCTAACGTTACGCAACAGTTTCTTCGTGATAACAACTTTGAAGTGATTCCTCATGCTCCCTACTCACCTGACCTGGCTCCTAGTGACTTTTGGCTTTTTCCAACAATGAAAGACACTCTCCGTGGCCGCTCATTCACCAGCCGTGCTGCTATTGCCTCAGCGATTTTCCAGTGGTCAAAACAGACTCCTAAAGAAGCCATCGCCGCTGCCATGGAATCATGGCGTCAGCGTTGTGAAAAATGTGTACGTCTGCAGGGCGATTACGTCGAGAAGTAACGCCAGTTTCATCGATTTCGGGTGAGTAGTTAATTAGAAAAAAAATCGGAGGCCTTAGAACTTGAATGCACCTCGTATAGCGCAGACCCCACAAAGGCACGGACTCAAGTTGTCAACAAGACACTGAGCAAGCTGGTGGCGGCTCCATAATGATGTCGGCTGTGTTTACATGGAATGGATTGGATCCTCTGGTCCAAGGGGACCAATTGTTGATTGTAAATGGTTGTGGGCTGCCTGGAGACCATTTGTAGTCATTCATGGACTTTACGCTCCCAGACAAAGGTGGAATTTTTATGGATGACACTGTGCCATGTCACTGGGCCACATGGTTTGAAAAACATGCTGAACAGTTCCAGCGAATGATCTGGCCACCAAGACAGTCCAATACGAATCTCATCGAAGATTTGTGGGACGTAATCGAGTGGTCAGTCCGTGCACAAATTCCTGCACCGGAAACACTTTGCAGTTATGGACGGTTGAAGAGGTAGCTTGGCTCACTATTTCTGCAGGGGACTTCCAACGACATGTCACGTCATGTTGCTGTAGTACACAGTGCAAAAGGAAGTCCGACACGATACTGGGAGGTATCCCGCGACTTTTGTCACCTCAGTGGATATGTAAATTTCCCGTAATTGCTGGCCTTCCTGGCGATACAATGTTATTGCCAACAATGTGCTTAAACTGGAATCACGTCGTTTAAACTCATAATTAGCCCCCAAACCAGCTAAAAATACCGGGTGATCAAAAAGTCAGTATAAATTTGGAAACTGAATAATTCACGGAATAATGTAGATAGAGAGGTACAAATTGACACACATACTTGGAATGACATGGGGTTTTAATCGAACCAAAAAAATACAAAAGTTCAAAAAATTTCCGACAGATGGCGCTTCATCTGATCAGAATAGCAATAATTAGCATAACAAAGTAAGACAAAGCAAAGATGATGTTCTTTATAGGAAATGCTTAATATGTCCCCCACCATTCCTCAATAATAGATGTATTCGAGGAATAATGTTGTGAACAGCACTGTAAAACATGTCCGGAGTTATGGTGAGGCATTGGCGTCGGATGTTGTCTTTCAGCATCCCTAGAGATGTCGGTCGATTACGATACACTTGCGACTTCAGGTGACCCCAAAGCCAATAATCGCACGGATTGAGGTCTGGGGACCTGGGAGGCCAAGCGTGACGAAAGTGGCGGCTGAGCACACGATCATCACCAAACGACGCGCGCAAGAGATCTTTCATGCGTCTAGCAATATGGGGTTGAGCGCCATCCTGCATAAACATGGTACGTTCCAGCAGCTGTTTATCAGCCAGGCTGGGGATGATGCGATTCTGTAACATATCGGCGTACCTCTCACCCGTCACGGTAACAGTTACGAAACAAGAATCACGCATTTCCTCGAAGAAAAAAGGCCCGATAACGGTAGATGTGGTAAATCCAACCCATACTGTGACTTTCTAGTCGTGGAATGGAGTTTCCACGACAGTTCTAGGATTTTCGGTAGCCCAAATTCTGCAGTTGTGGGCGTTGACAGACCCTCGGAGCGTGAAATGAGCTTCGTTGGTTCACAATACATTACTCAACCAATCGTCATCTTCCACCATCTTTTGAAACGCCCACACCGCAAATGCCCTCCGCTTCACTAAATCGCCCGGTAACAGTTCATGATGCCGATGGGTTTTGTACGGACAGCATCGGAGGGTACGCCTAAGTGCCAACCAAACAGTAGTCTATGGAATGCCGGTACGACGTGCGACTGCACGAGCGCTGACTTCCCCGTACGTAGACGAACCCGCTACAGTCTCCATTTCTTCCTGAACTGTCTCAGCAGCATTACGCCTTTTGCTCGGTCGGCCACTACGGGGTCTATCGTCTAAACATCCCGTGGCTTCGAACTTCGAAATCATTCTCGCCACAGCTGCATTTGTCAACGGACCTTTACCCGTTCGAATCCCCTTCCTATGGCGATATGATCGTAATGCTGAACTAGCACATTCCCCAATCTGATAATACAGCTTCACTAAAAGCGCCTTTTCAGGTAACGTCAACATGCTGCGACTGCTGACGCATCTGATTCTCTCTCTCATTACAGCTCATTTTATACACGATTGTCATGCGCAGTCACTGACGTTTTGCTGTCCAGCGCCATCTGTCGGACATTTTGTGAACTTTGTTTTTTTTTTTTTTCTAATAAAACCCCATGTCATTCCAAGCATGTGTGTCAATTTTTACCTCTCTATCTACATTATATCTTGGTTTATTAAGCTTTGAAATTTATACTGACTCTTTGATCAAAAAATGTTCAAATGTGTGTGAGTTCTTATGGGACTTAACTGCTAAGGTCATCAGTCCCTAAGCTTACACACAACTTAACCTAAATTATCCTAATGACAAACACACACACCCATGCCCGAGGGAGGACTCGAACCTCCGCCGGGACCAGCGGCACAGTCCATGACTGCAGCGCCCGAGACCGCTCGGCTAATCTCGCGCGGCTGACTTTTTGATCACACGGTATAGTTATACAACCAATCAATAACAAAAATCAACCAGCTTTATAAGTATCCAATAGCGGAGTAAAACGAATTGATAAATAAACACCAACAGTGAAAAGAGTAGAGGAATGGACTAATACAGAAACCAGAGTAGGAACAGGAGCAGCCATATCATGTGTAACTGAGCTTGCCGTGTGATTTTTCTTACATATTTAAGGAAGAGCAGTTGAACGGAATGGATGGTGTCTTGAAGGGAGGATATAAGATGAACATCAACAAAAGCAAAACGAGGATAATGGAATGAGGTCGAATTAAGTCGGGTGATGCTGAGGGTATTAGGTTAGCAAATGAGACACTTAAAGTAGTAAAGGAGTTTTGCTATTTGGGGAGCAAAATAACTGATGATGGTCGAAGTAGAGAGGATATAAAATGTAGACTGGCAATGGCAAGGAAAGCGTTTCTGAAGAAGAGAAATTTGTTAACATCGAGTATAGATTTAAGTGTCAGGAAGTCATTTCTGAAAGTATTTGTATGGAGTGTAGCCATGTATGGAAGTGAAACATGGACGGTAAATAGTTTGGACAAGAAGAGAATAGAAGCTTTTGAAATGTGGTGCTACAGAAGAATGCCGAAGATTAGATGGGTAGATCACATAACTAATGAGGAAGTATTGAATAGGATTGGGGAGAAGAGAAGTTTGTGGCACAACTTGACCAGAAGAAGGGATCGGTTGGTAGGACATGTTCTGAGGCATCAAGCGATCACCAATTTAGTATTGGAAGGCAGCGTGGAGGGTAAAAATCGTAGGGGGAGACCAAGAGATGAATACACTAAGCAGATTCAGAAGGATGTAGGTTGCAGTAGGTACTGGGAGATGAAGAAGCTTGCACAGGATAGAGTAGCATGGAGAGCTGCATCAAACCAGTCTCAGGACTGAAGACAACAACAACAACAACAACATTTAAGGAAACGGGGTGTCCACACTCATTTGACATTCTTGAGAATGGGCAGAAGCTGCAGAGTAGCTAGCAGTGCTTAGAAAATTTCTCACCTGAAGTAACAGCCTGGTTGATGCGATTACCTTTAAATCGAGGCAGTTGTACACACCCCCAATTAGCGACTGAAACTGGTAGATGGAGTGTAAAGGCAGAACTGCAAGCGAGAGGGATGTGGGACAGTGGCGGGGCCGCTGGGCGTGCAGGGCGCGTGTCGTGTGGCGGATGGTGGGTTCGGTGGTCAGCGCGCGCTGCGTGTAATGCCGCCTCCCCACTGCGGCTGGTCACAGTACGGAGACAAACAGCCGGGGCCACTTCCAGCCGGCTGGGGCAACACGGCTTTTGTGCCGGACCGCGTTTACGCAGCGCGCTCATCCTGTTAGCGGCGCCCTCCGGGGGCCTCCGGTACAGTCGGCGCTGGACCGCAGCGGTTCACACCACCGCCGGCTGCCACCCGAAGGTTGCGGGCAAAAACTGTAGCAGCTCTGAAACTTCCTGGCAGATTAAAACTGTGTGCCCGACCGAGACTCGAACTCGGGACCTTTGCCTTTCGCGGGCAAGTGCTCTGCCAGGAAGTTTCATATCAGCGCACACTCCGCTGCAGAGTGAAAATCTCATTCTGGAAACATCCCCCAGGCTGTGGCTAAGCCATGTCTCCGCAGTATCCTTTCTTTCAGGAGTGCTAGTTCTGCTAGGTTCGCAGGAGAGCTTCTGTGAAGTTTGGAAGGTAGGAGACGAGGTACTGGCAGAAGTAAAGCTGTGAGGACGGGGAGTGAGTCGTGCTTCGGTAGCTCAGATGGTAGACCACTTGCCCGCGAAAGGCAAAGGTCCCGAGTTCGAGTCTCGGTCGGGCACACAGTTTTAATCTGCCAGGAAGCTTCATATCAGCGCACACTCCGCTGCAGAGTGAAAATCTCATTCTGTAGCAGCTCTGCTCTGAGACCGTCGCCGAGTGCTCTGAAGATGCAACGTCTTTATCCCAGCATCGTGCCACACATTTATTCTGATAATTTCTTTCCCACGTCAAGTGAGGCTGATGCTACAGATCATCTTCCGCTACATTTCATTTGATTACCCGTCTTTGTTAACATCACCTTAGGATCCTTCCTAATCTTCTCAGCTGGTCTCTGTATTCCTGCACACTGCTATAAAGAGGCCACCGACCTTACAATCAGTCTCAGCACTGGCATAATGCTGTCCTGCATTCCTTTCTGATCTGAGCATGTCCATCATATACTCAAATACACTACTGGCCATTAAAATTGCTACACCACGAAGATGACGTGTTACAGACGCGAAATTTAACCGACAGGAAGAAGATGCTGTGATATGCAAATGATTAGCTTTTCAGAGCATACACACAAGGTTGGCGCCGGTGGCGACACCTACAACGTGCTGACACGAGAAAAGTTTCCAACCGATTTCTCATGCACAAACAGCATTTGACCGGCGTTGCCTGGTGAAACGTTGTTGTGATGCCTCGTGTAAGGAGGAGAAATGCGTACCATCACGTTTCAGACTTTGATAAACGTCGGATTGTTGCCTATCGCGATTGCGGTTTATCGTATCGCGGCATTGCTGCTCGCGTTGGTCGAGATCCAATGATTGTTTTCAGAATATGGAATCTGTGGGTACAGGAGCGTAATACGGAACGCCGTTCTGGATACCAACGGCCTCGTATCACTAACAGACGAGATGACAGGCATCTTATCCGCATGGCTGTAACGGATCTTGCAGCCACGTCTCGATCCCTGCGTCAATAGATGGGGACGTTTGCAAGACATCAACCATCTGCACGACCAGTTCGATGACGTTTGCAGCAGCATGGACTATCAGCTCGGAGACCATAGTTGCAGTTATCCTTGACGCTGCATCAGAGACAGGTGCGCCAGCGATGGTGTACTCAACGACGAACCTGGGTGCACGAATGGCAAAACGTCATTTTTTCGGATGAATCCAAGTTCTGTTTACAGCATCATGATGGGTGCATCCGTGTTTGGCGACATCGCGGTGAACGCACATTGGAAGCGTGTATTCGTCATCGCCATACTGGCGTATCACCCGGCGTGATGGTATGGGGTGCCATTGCTTATACGTCTCGGTCACCTGTTGGTCGCATTGACGGCACTTTGAACAGTGGACGTTACATTTCAGATGTGTTACGACCCGTGGCTCTACCCTTCATTCGATCCCTGCCGAAACCTTACATTTCAGCAGGATAATGCACTACCGCATGTTGCAGGTCCTGTGCGGGCCTTTCTGGATACAGAAAATGTTCGACTGCTGCCCTGGCCAGCACATTCTCCAGATCTCTCACCACTTGAAGACGTCTGGTCAATGGTGGACGAGCAACTTGCTCGTCACAATACGCCAGTCACTACTCTTGATGAACTGTGGTATCGTGTTGAAGCTGTATGGGCAGCTGTACCTGTACACGCTATCCAAGCTCTGTTTGACTCAATGCCCAGGCGTATCAAGGCCGTTATCACGGCCAGAGGTGGTTGTTCTGGGTACTGATTTCTCAGGATCTATGCACCCAAATTGCGTGAAAATGTAATCACATGTCAGTTTTAGTATAATATATTTGTCCAATGAATACCCGTTTATCATCTGCATTTCTTCTTGGTGTAGCAGTTTTATTGGTCAGTAGTGTATTCAAAATAGTGTTTTACAAAACGAAACAAAATTTCGATGTAGATCTCCACGCGCGGTATGTCACAGGTCAACCGGCTCGTCTGAAATCAAAATTGAGTTGACGTTAGCGAAGTATATAAGATTCTTTAGGAGTTGTACTTCGCTTAAGTTATTTGGAGCATAGCAAACAAAATGGCGGCCATTTAAAAAAAATAGGGCTTTTTCATCGATTTTTCGACTTCGTCGGCCACGTAAAAATATTTATAGTTGATGGATCGAAATAAAAGTGGTACAACTCCGACGCAATTTAGATAGCTTCGTCGGAAACAAAGAATCATGCCAATCGGTTTAGTAGATTTGAAGTTACCATACCGCGCGATAAAAAAGAAGTCATTTCGAGAAAAACGCGTCAAGTTTTGACTACATATAAATGCAATATTATGCAACTTACGTTCAATCTGCTATTCCGGGTCCATAAACTAGTCCTTCCTCTTCCTCACAGAGGGCATTCTGTTCGATATGGGCCATCCTGCGCTGCTCCAGAACCGCTCGTACAGCCGGTGACAAGCCGTTTTCGGCCGCTTGAATCCGGCGGTCGTCCGAACGCTTGGCGAACTGCGTCGAATAGAGTCCCAGGGTGACGTCCATCGTTGTCATGGTCTTCAGAATTGCTGAATACCCTTCGTTGAAGCTGCTCACTGCCAGGAAAGTCGCAATCTCCACAGTCTTCGCACCAGAATGCAAATGCTTGGGGGCTAACTTACAAACACACGCGTTCAAACTTTCATTTGAATTTTGTGTGTTTCCTTCCAAGCATCGCTACAGTAACTCGTCCTCCGAAAGAGAGAAACTGGTGCGTGTAAAGGCCGGATTCGGGGAGGTGCATTTTTTTGTTCAACCGCGAATAACAAACATTTCCGTTCCGTATTCGGAAACACCGTTTCAGGGGTGGATTGTAAACACTTTTATGGATCAAAAAATGCAATTTTTTTTTAAATCGATTTTTTGAACCAAAAGATAGTAAACCTCCCCTTAACGACCGACAGCGGCTGCTTTAGCGTAGAGTTGTCAGTACTGACAGACAAGCAACACTGCGCCAAATAACCGCAGGAATCAACGTGGGATGTACGACGAACGTATCTGTTAGGAGGACAATGCTGCGAAATAGGGGTTAATGGGCTATGGTAGCAGACGACCGACGCGAATGGCTTTGCTAATAGCACGACTTCGACTGCAGCGCCCCTCCTGGGGCCGTAACCAATCGGTTGGACCCTAGAGGACTGGAGAACCGTGGTTTGGCCAGATGAGTCTCGATTTTATATTGTAAGAGCTGATGGTAGGTTTCGAATGTGGCGCAGACCCCTTGAACTTGTCAATAAGGCACTTATCAAGTTGGCGGCCTCCCCGTAGTGGTGTGTTGTACTTACATTGAATGGACAGGGTGCTCTGGTCCAACTGAACCGATCACTAACTGGAAATGTTTATGTTCGTCTACATGGAGAGCATTCGCAGCCATTCATCGAGTTCATGTACCCAGACAACCATGGTATTCTTACGGATGGCAATGCGGCATGTCACAAGGCCAGATAATCGAGAGGTCGGTTCGTGCACAAATTCCTGCACTGGTAACAGTTACGGACGGGTATGGAGGCAGCGTGGCTCAATATTTTTGCAGAGGATTTCCAACGACTTGTAGAGTCCATCCCACGTTGAGCTGACGCACTACGCCAGAAGAAAAGAGGTCCGACACGATATTTGGAGGTATTGCATGACTTTTGTCACGTCGGTTGTAACCTCCCCCTCACTTATCGACCTTAATAACAGTGAAAAATTAAACCGCGTGTACCTAATGGAAATTTGGGAAAAGCAATCGTCACCGAAGTTAATTTGTCGGTAAAGAGGGAGGAAAGGGTTACATCTAAATGAAAGGAAAAATGCAAATGAAACTGGTGGAAATTAATTTTGAAAAGGGGTAAAGTTAATAAAGAAAGTAAATGTGCGGCCGTTACGTTAACAATCAACTAGCGGTAATTAGATATTTGAGATTTGGGGGAAATTATGGTCGCCAGTCCTAAGGACAATTACTATAGTAACTGAAAAAGAAAGGTTATTACACATATAATTAGCACTAGAAGCGTGGCAACTGAAGGTTGACACGTGTAGTGTGAAAACTGAAAGTTTGTCAGAAGTAATAAATCTCGGTACACTCTGACTTAATAAAACCGGAAAATCGAAAGTTAATTTAGTGACTGAAGTTAATAGTGAGCTTTCTTTCTGAAGCACATCGAAATTCAGTAAAATACGGTTAGTCTTGGACTACCTCAACAATCATTTCAAAAGCTACTTGAATCTACGCGATTTAGAAATAAGAGATTTAACTTTGAACTTGAATTAAATGATTCTGAACAATTAACAATAGTAAAATTTAGTACGTACCAAGCTGAGCTGCAGTCACAGGTAAGCTAAAATATGGTAACAAAACTCACACTCTTAATTTGCGCTTGTGGAATCTAAGTATTGTAGCCAGCTATGAATACTTTAACTGAACTTTCAAATTAAAGCAGTGAAATAGAATATTACTTTAATGCTGGCGTTTGAATTTCAATGACACTCGGGTTCATTCCGGAAAAGGAAGGGACCCTGCTTGGTAATGCAATTAACAATCAGCAACAAAGGTTCATGCTACGTTGCTGTAATTTTGTGATTTGAACAGTTTGAAAATCTGAGGTCTGCCATACAGTTCTAAAACTTTACGTGCTTCCAGTCTTCCTTGTTGGTTGATTGAAGGTTTGAAGCCGTCGATCGAGGAGGTGGCGACAGTCACTCATTGTCGGCCGTCGCTGTTGCAGAAGCTGGATGTTGGCGCGCCTTCTTCTCGACACGGTCACCAGACGAAACGGGCTCTTGATGTGCGCCAGCTAATGCTTCCCGTCCGCGACACCATGTCAGAAACTATCATCGCAAGTCGAGCGCAATTACATGCTGCCAAACCCCGAATGCGCGGCAACTCGCGGGAGCTTCACACAACACACCTGCTCCACGCGCTACTCCAGCCAGACTCTCTCTCTGCCCGCGCTCCACGCGACAGAGTTAACACTACCAATGATCCTACACACTTTGATTCTTCACACGACCTATCGATGTAATCGTTCGATAGCAGTTTTCCCTAGGCAAGACCCAGCGTAAAAATACATAAAATATTTACGAAACAAACCAATTATACATCGACATAAATGCATATATATACAAATAGTAAAACAATTACAATATACAAAGACACAGAAATGTTATATCTTCAGGTAACAAAATAAGGAAAAAATATCATAGTACAATAGATGGAAATAGGAGGATATGCATTTCCGGCGTTACACGGTGTATACTGTGACGCAGGAGTTATTGTAGCTTGTACGAAATATCCAACGTATGCCTGAATTTCATCACCCTAATGCCATACAACGTAAGACAATATTTCAGGGGTCAGAAAACATGTCCATCCGCAGAAAATATGAGTTCACACCCTTAAAAAGACGTGGAAAACATCTAATGCCAGCCGTGCCTCAAGACAAAAATTTTAGCTGTCTATTATTCTCTGTTTAGGACAACAGTATTATAATGATGACGAGAACGACATGTCCTAGACATCCTACGAAGCCATATTTTCTTATCTTCGAATGACGCTACAGTGTCCACCCCCTCCCCCCACCCTACCCCCCATCCATATTAATACTGTTTCTAGTATCATGGTAAGGTCTTAGTTTGCTATTTTATTATTACTATTATTGGCTTTGATTTTTGTATTCATAAAGTGTGCTCTTTTTTACTCACACACTGATTGTGCCATATATTCTCTCTCTCTCTCTCTGTCTCTCTCTTTGCCACACACACCATCACAAATTCACTTAGCGACTTCGCCATGACATACTTGAACAACAGTGCCTGGCTTCGTGATACCTCGTACAAAGGTGACAACACGTAAAAAGCATACAATACAGTACACACAGGAGTAACTTAGTAAACTAAAGTTTCTGTCATCTCTCTGTTGAGGGCGTGCAACGCGCCGTCAAGAGTTCCGTTTGTGCCATTAAAACGAAATCCGCAGATACTGTAATTTAAACATCTAAATGTCGACTGTTGTTAGGACTGGTTTCACAGCGAAAGGTCCGCTGTATACCATGCCCCTCAACTGCTGAAGTACGGCATCCGTCACTTCTTTCTGCAGTTGACACCCAAGTATCGTATGTCAACGTCTTCTTCCTCTCCACACTCACAGCAGAGGGAATTGGTTCTTCTGAGACAGTGCACATTTTTTTACAGTCTCCTTACTTGAATTTCAGGTGTGCAACCGTCACACGCAACTTGCGCGGAATGATCTGTTTGCAACACCACATCGTGGCTGCGACGCAGGAATTTAGCCCAACACAGAACCGCTCCCTTCTAGAGGACGGTCTCCACTCACTGTCCTCCTAGTTTCTAAGTGATTCCTTCAAAGTCACAACGATGTCTAAGTTCAGGACCTTGTCGTACCTGGATTACCCGTAACAACGACGTCCTTTGTTACGCTGTCTTCCACTTCGTTTCTCCAAAAGGTGCATAGGTGTCTCCATATAAACTTAATTTCTATGTTGTTCTAATTTAGACTGTCCACCTGCAGCATTATCTCGAACTGCAGGGGGTTGTTCAGGCGTTCCCTACGGTGGTGTTCTGGTATTTGCAGTTCTGCTTGCCAGTAAGTTAGTACCATCCTCATCAGCGCAGCGTTTTTCGGGAAATACTTTGGCTGTCAATTCTGCCATCATGATAGATGTCGCTGGGAACAGCTTTTATTGTTCCCAGTCACTTGAGTTGGTGTCGATTAATGTGAAATCGCAGCCGTTACCATCTTCCAGTAATTCGGTATTTATAGTGAGCGACCAAAAAGTTTCCGTTCGAAAGCTGTACAGTTGAAACGTCCCCTTTGAAAAATTATACATGACTGTGCTTAAACTGACACACAATATTTTTTAGCGCAACGCAATCTGACTTTCAGAAATCCCTACAAAGGAATGGCCCTGACTAACATTAACCTGTACCTTTCACAAATCACTTACCTCACAAAAATCTTCGTTACTCAAGCTACTGCAATACAGCGAGCGCCACTACTGCCAGCTAAATAAAAGATTCAAACTACAGAAGGCACTAACTACTAATAGGCATAGTTAGCAAATGAAAGATTTTAATAGAGAACAAACAATGTATTTACCTTAATAATCATAATTGACATCCAGTCTTACAAATTTCAAAACTCCGCCATCTCTCTCCCCACATCCACCACTGCTGGCGGCTCACCTCCAACTGCGCAACGCTACGCGCTGTTCACGTCCAGCTGCCCAACACTACAATGGCAGACAACAATGCAAACTAGCCACAGACTGCACACAGCACAGCCAGTGATTTTCATACAGAGAGCGCTACGTGGCGGCGGCGTTACCAATATAAGAACCTAAACAGCCTACATACACAGTACATAAAATCGGTGTGCCAGTCAGGAAAACTCGCCATGAGCCATCGAGGCAATCATAGCAAAGACACACCAGGTTGAAGATACCCGTTTGGTAAAACAGCCAGTTTTGAACTAAATGGCTAGTATGAGTTCCTCCTCTGCCATCCGACGCATTGTTCGTTCGGTCAAATTCAATACTGGCACCAGCTTCCTCCGAAATCAGCGCCTGAGCCTTTTCGATGACTGGCACAGTCCATAACACGCGTTTCCTCGAACGAGGTTTCCCCGTCGCGTTAGTGAAACCTTCCCCAGACTTCTCCGAAGCATTATGCTTGCCCACAATATCGTAAACAGTTGATATAGGGTACCGGAAAAATCTATTTCAGTGGGCTGTGCGTAGAGCTTGGACATACTTTCTACAGTTGAAGGGCTTATTTCAATAGTGGTACAATTCCATTTTTGTTCATTACGAGATACAGAGTCCTGAAGTTAAATGAGCGCTGAAAAATCTGCAGTTGAGATACCAGAAATATTCAAGCATATGGCTTCTTGCTAGAGATGAACTTTTCTTTCTGTTTGTTTGGATCATTAATTTCAGAAGCATTACAGGCAGAAAAGTGGTGGTAATGGACTTGTACCACTATTGAAATAAGCCCTTCAGTTGTACTCCGCACTTGTCCATGACATCTCTGCCATTTGAGGTCCTGACTGTTTACTAGATGCCTTTGGCTTCAAGAACGCCAATCGCGACCTCCGGCAGAACTACGATATGGCAGAAACTTCAAATTAAAATTTGTCCAGAGTCAAGCGCCGCACCCTGTAGGCTGCAGCAACGACCTCAGAGGAAAGCTTCTTGATCACCCTTATATGATACTTCGCTTCGTAATTTATTTATCTACTTTTTCTTTGCCCAGGGTTCCACTTTTACTGCTTTCAACTTCTTGCTCTGGTCCACTTTTCATTTTTGCCGTTCCAACAACGCATGGCACAGAACTAATTTTTTATATAACATTACAATCGAATCTGCGATTGGGGTGGATGTACGTGTACTTCGGTTTCGATGGCGGCCGCGTCTGTAAATTCGACGTTCAGCTCCGACGTATTGCCGTTTTCGACATTTTCTTGGCTCTACATTTCTGCTATGTGATCCACACTCTTTACTTTGCCAATCGTCATCTTAAAACAGCTAATAGTTTGGAAAACTAACCTTCATCACTTCACTTGTGTTTGCGTGCGTATAAGTAATCCAGTTAGCAACAATGAAATTCTTTTTGAACTTTCGAGAAAATGCGCGTGACACGACAAGGTCGCGCCCATATCTTAGCTACGCGGAACGCAGCATCAGTCATTTTAATGTCACGACTCCTGAAAATCCAAGAATTAACATAATTAAAATTCTTACAACAGCAAACTAAAAAATTTATTCATATGACACACCCACTACAGAACCTCAAAACTCGTGGCATCTGATAGCAGGAGGTGATACAAGGATGTCCTTACCACAGACATACATTGCTAGACTGGCAATATTGTATGCATTCTCATTGGTTTCACTAAAGCCAACAGTTTAGAACAGCAATATGGCGGGCAGCGCAAAGAAATGGGAATAAACTGATATAACTACGTTACTTTTAGAGTTTTGACATAATGGTCAATACATTCGTTGTGTTTGGCTGTAATTTTTCCTACAACAGACGAAATACACGAGGAAAGGAACATATCTAAACGCAAGCATAACTAGAAACATCTTAAGTATTTTTGCTTTTGTACTGTATGTTCAAAAATGGCTATGAGCACTATGGGACTTAACATCTAAGGTCATCAGTCCCCTAGAACTTAGAACTACTTAAATCTAACTAGCCTAAGGACATCACACACATCCATGCCCGAGGCAGGATTCGAACCTGCGACCGTAGCGGTCGCGCGGTTCCAAACTGTAGCGCCTAGAACCGCTCGGCCACCCCGGCCGGCTGTACTGTAGGTAGGCCAAAATTACTGACTTAAAGTTTGTCTCATCATTAATACCAGCAGTATTTAAATAGTTTATGTATATTTTAGGGGGGTTTAATAATCTAGTATTAACAGACGTACCTTAATTATGTATTCTTAACCAGAAGAAATAAAAACTTTGAGGTTCGCCCATGACATTGTAATTCTGTCAGAGACAGCAAGGGACCTGGCAGAGCAGTTGAATGGAATGGACAGTGTCTTGAAAGGAAGATATAAGATGAACATCAACAAAAGCAAAACGAGAATAATGGAATTTAGTCGAATTAAATCGGGTGATGCTGCGGGAATTAAATTAGGAAAGGAGACGCTTAAAGTAGTAAATGAGTTTTGCTATTTGGGGAGGAAAATAACTGATGATGGTCGAAGTAAAGAAGATATAAAATGTAGACTGGCAATGGCAAGGAAAGTGTTTCTGAAGAAGAGATATTTGTTAACATCGAGTATAGATTTAATGTCAGGAAGTCTTTTCTGAAAGTATTTGTATGGAGTGTAGCCATGTATGGAAGTGAAACGTGGACGATAAATAATTTAGACAAGAGGAGAATAGAAGCTTTCGAAATGTAGTGCTACAGAAAAATGCTGAAGATTAGATGGGTAGATCACATAACTAATGAGGAGGTATTGAATAGAATTGGGGAGAAGAGGAGTTTGTGGCAGAACTTGACTGGAAGAAGGGATCGGTTGGTAGGACATATTCTGAGGCATCAAGGGATCACCAATTTAGTATTGGAGGGCAGTGTGGAGGATAAAAATCGTAGAGGGAGACCAAGAGATGAATACACTAAATAGGTTCAGTAGGATGTAGGTTGCAGTAGGTACTGGGAGATGAAGAAGCTTGCACAGGGTAGAGTAGCATGGAGAGCTGCATCAAACCAGTCTCTGGACTGAAGACCACAACAACAACCAGTTTTGATCAACTTTGGCTTTTTTTTCGAACAGTATTTTCGTTATGGAAGTTCTCCTAAAAGCATAACGTGCTTTTTGTCGTTGATAACAAGTGTCTTTATTCAACTCAGCGTTCTTACGAAAACTACGGTCTGCTTTAAAAGTGCATATATGTAGCTTGGTATTCTATAAACACAATTCTATAATGTATGTATTAAACTAACTTAAAGTAAATATTTGCATAACTGTGGAAGTTTTTAAACCACCTCGTAAACGTTACAACGACATTTCGTTTCAGAAAATCGTGTTAGTACCACAAACAAACTTCCTGACGCCGCCATCTTTGCTCACTTGACTTCAGGCTTCAGTAAAAGCTACGTCTTTGCCAGTCTAGTAATGTATGTCTGTGGTCATTACACGGTATTTCCGTTGTTTGTTACAATGGCTATAATATCTTTGTAATATCATATAATTTTTTTTATTTCCAAATCAGTACAACTGGATATTCTTTTCTTAGTTTTTTCTTCTCCTTCGATTCATTTATATACTTTTCCTCTTACCAGGCGTCGTGTCAACGTATTACACACATCAAAAAGATAATTTGTAATGCATGTACATACATGAATTTCAGTATTTTCACAAGAAACGTCCAGTCGCGTTTCGTCAGTTGTTACGTACAAAGTCTTTTCAAAAAATTCCGCAACTTTGTCCACTTTTTTTTTACCTTTACCTTCTACTTATTGTGCATGGTCTCTTTCGAAATACTCTCCTCCACAATTGATACACCGCTCTCAACGCCGTTTCCACTTCCGGAAGCAGTCTTGGTTACGCCTCTTGCTGGATCGCGCGAAGCACCGTCTTCGAATTTTCTTTTATCACGTATATTGTTGCAAATCTTCGTCCTTACAATGGGTTTTTCAACTTTGGAAATAAAAAAAACCGCAGGGGCCAGGTACAGTGATTACGTTTTTAGTGCAATAGTTGCGCGCCAACAGGGATGAATGTGCGTTACCATGATGCGAAAGCCATGAATTGTCTCGCCACATTTGAGGCCGTTCCTTCTCACTTTTTCTCGCAGGCGTCGCAATACGTCCTGACAGTACCAGTAACATTAACAGTTTGTCCCTGAGGCACCAATTCATGACGAGCTTATCCTTCTAAGTCAAAAAAAATTCTCAGCATGGCTTTGACATTTGACCTGACCTGACGAGCATGTTTGGTCTTGGAGAAACTTTCCCGACCCACTGTGAAGACTGAATCTTGGTCTCAACATCGTAACCGTAGACCCATGTCTCACCACCAGTAATGATTGTCTTAAGGAATATCTGGTTCCCATTTACGTAATCCAAACGCTCTTCACAGATTGCGAATTGAAGGTCTTTCTGGTACTGACTCATCAGCCATGGGACGAACGTGCATTCCAAGATGCTGTGTCAGGGTTTCATGACATTATCCAACTGAAATGTTACTTTCTTCTGCAATCTCTCGGACAGTTTGTCTTCGACTGGCACGCACAATTTCGTTGACGTTCCTGACATGAGTGTCGTTGGTAAACGACGAAGGGCGTCCTGGACGAGAGTCGTCTTCAACTTCCGTCCGGCCACTTTTAAACCGCGTGAAACATTCTAACCACCGAGTACGGTTTAGGCACCCATCACTATATGCATCCTGCTTCATTTGGTGTGTCTCTGTAAAGGTTTTCTTGAGTTTCACGCAAAATTTAATGAGACGCTTTGCTCCTCTGCCATCTCGAAATTTGCAAACTGTGCGACACAAAATTCTACTCAACAACTAAACAATAACTAACCGACATATAACAATGACACTTCTGGTTGTTACGCATTAAATACAGTCGCGTGCAGGGATACCAACCGAATTTCGCTCCAACCCACCATTGGCGCGAAATTAAGAATGTTCCGGAATTTTTTGAACAGGCCTCGTATCTTTCCTTTCTGGGAGTTAAAACTGAGATAAATATTTAAATGTTGATAAAAATATGCAATGTATGAATAAAGGTTTGCCTCGGGAAAGACACGCTCTAAATGCGACGATACGATGTTGTTAGTTATACGATGTACCTCGGGATACAATCAAATTTCCTACTGTGCTAAATCACCTTCAGCAACTGCAAATCTGTTGATGTACCAGGCCCTGTTGGCTATTGAATATCATCACTGTTTGAATACTTGTTGACTGTAAAAATACTATACTGACTTTTACGAAAAAAGTTGTAATAAATATTAATTCGGACTTCGTAGAAATATACCTGCAGGTTCGACTTGTGGAGAATGCAATGTATAAAAGACGCGACTTGATGGGCAGTTGGTCATTCTGCGTCCAAACAACGTGTCCACAATTTCCTACACGTCTAGCTGAAACACATGAGATCATTAAATGAAATTAATATGATAATGACAAAGGCTTCTACAATAATTGCAGACACGATTAATTGCGGATAAAATTATCATTATTCGAAAGAAACAGATATGAAACAGAGCTAATAACACCTACGTACATCCTAATACATTGAGATCTGAAACGTGAGTAGCCAGAACAGCGAGTCTTCGCTGTCTAAAGCGTCGTTTGTTTCTCAAATACCGAGCGAGATGGCGCAGTGGTTAGCAGACTAGACTCACATTCGGGAGGGCGACGGTTCAAACCCACGTCCGACCATCCTGATTTAAGTTTTCCGTGATTTTCCTGCATCGCTTCGGGCAAATACCAGGATGGTTCCATTTAAAGGGCATGGTTGGTTTCCTTCCCCATCCTTCCCTAATCCGAGCTTCTACTCCTTCTCTCATGACCTCGTTATCGATTGGACGTTAAATACTAATCTTCTCCTCCTCCGGTCGCAGGTTCGAATCCTGCCTCGGGCATGGATGTGTGTGATGTCCTTAGATTAGTTAGGTGTAAGCAGTTCTAAGTTCTAGGGGACTGATGACCTCAGATGTTAAGTCCCATAGTGCTCAGAGCCATTTAAACCGTTTCTCCTCCTCCTTGTTTCCCAAAAGAATGAATTTAATGTAATACAGAGGTTGCTTATTACGCCTTCTGCATATTGTCTGTGAGCTGTAACTGATATCGGTTCTTCAATCCTTGATATTACATATACATTTAGTGCTGTAAGAGTTTCTTTTGAGTTGATTGTGTTGCTTGTAGCTAAATGTAAAATTTTGTTCCTCACCTTCGCCTTTTCTGAAAGGTTCTGGGTTTTTTTCATTAACTTCATAGAAGTATACTCTGCAGTATTAGACGTTACGTAAATAAAAGTTGGCTCTATTTAAGGAGCGATTTTGTTCGATTGGCTTTATATACAAGAGCGCTGCCGGCCGAAGTGGCCGATCGGTTCTAGACGCTTCAGTCTGAAAGCGCGCGACCTCTACGGTCGCAGGTTCGAATCCTGCCTCGGGCATGGATGCGTGTGCTGTCCTTCGGTTAGTTAAGTTTAAGTTGTTCTAAGTTCTAGGGGACTGATGACCTCAGCTGTTAAGTCCCATAGTGCTCAGAGCCATTTGAACCATTTTTGAACAAGAGAGCTAACACACTTGCAATAAGGCATTTTGCATTTCCTTGTTTCGCGTCTTGCATTTCACATGTACTAAAGACGCTACTGCTGAACCGAAACAATGATCATGGCCTTAGGATTTTACTAAAAAGTGAGGGTAATGAAATAATTTTTATCTTATGTGGAATACAAGTGTCTATTTGTATTCCACTATTGGTACTGGAACTTTTAGAAGCTGATGTCCTTATTGACTGGTAGTGGAACTTTCATTTTTGCCATATAACGTGTTCATGGATATTGAAATCTTCGTTTATGTCTACAGGAGACAGAACAACTTGACTAGCATACGGACAAGGGAGGAAATGTGATTTTGAATAGAACCTGTCTATTTCGTAATCAATCTGTGTTATTTGCGAGCCAGATAACAGCCACTGGAGAGGTCTATAGTCGGAAATTAGCAAGGTTGATAAGCAAACCACATTGACCAGCTCGTCTAATGTGGTGTGGGCGCTGTGCCTCAGGCGGCTGATCTTAGCGTTCACATCCACATCGACGTCAGCTCCCTCGTCCCATATGAGGACGACTCAGAGCTATCACAGCTAGCTCATGCTTCTCGTGTGTACCGTGTATAGTTCACGTGCGTCACCTGCAGCACTGCTCGTATACCCAAATCACCTCCACCAGTCCACCTCCTTCAATATGCTGATGACACTGCTTTTCGCTCCCTTTATCCTGCACTCCAGAAATGCCAACGGTCCCTTCAAACCCACCTGGATCAGTAACTGGTGGTGTAACCAGTCCTGAAGGTCAATCCTTCCAAAAATTAGACAGTAATTATAGGAAGCACCACCCACATCTTCCGTCACCATGACTTCTACATTACCATTTACGGCCGTCCTATTCATTTAACTAACACACTAAGAAAATCTTTGACTGGCCATCGACGGACAACTAATTTGGAAATCTCATCTCCTAATCACCCATCAGAAAGCCCACAACAGACTAAAAATACTAAACCTACTAGCTGGGCGAACTTGGGGATTGTACGCCTCCACTGTCTTCTATAAAATCTTCACTCGAGCCATCCTTTGCTACGCAAATTGTGCAATTTTTTTAGTAGCAATTAAAATACCTAAATGAGGAAGTTAATCTTTTTGTAACCAGAAGTCAATTATTTTGTTTTACAATTAATGACCAAATTCTGTAATTCCATATCTTCTCTCCTTCGAGTCCGTATTAAGTTGAACTTACTTCCATGCTGTCGAGATCTACACAATTCTGTTAGGTGCTTCTTCTTCGGACGCCGCAAAACTTCTTATTCTTGACCGTGTAGGTGATCACAATAGACTTCAGTGTTTTTACCCCAAAGAAAATACTCAAATTTCTTAAACGCCCAAATTACTGGTAAACTTTCAAGTTCTGATACGGAATATGACCTTCCTGTCTCTGAAAGAGTTCTGCTCGCAAATCTGATGACTTTTCCTTCTTCCTCTTGCATCTGGAACAAAAATACCCCCCGTCCCTGAGACGAGGCGTCCGTGCTTAAACAGAAGTCCTTATACATGTCAGGATGACTCAAAGTGTTTGCTGATATTAATGCATTTTTAATTTTGGTAAAGTCCTCCTGGCATCTCTCATCCCATAACCAAGGCTTATTCTTTCTCAACAGGTTAAGTAGGGCATCGCTATTCATAAGCTGTTGTGGTATAAATTTTCGGAAAAAGGATGTTAGTCCTAGACATGCTTTCAATTGATTTCTGTTCCTTGCGGGTGGACAATTACGTATGGCGTCTAGTTTCTTTGGGTCTGGTAATATACCCTGTTCAGATATATGTCCTAAAAATTTTACTTGCTCTTCGCCAAAGTTAGATTTCTTTAGATTTGCTGTTACTTTGTACTCTGTAAATCTGTGAAATACCTTTTCCATTATACTGATGTGTTCTGCCCAAGGTGATGTAGCTATTAACATATCGTCACATAAATGGTAACTTTACTGAGCAATTTTGGTCCTAATACCCTGTCCAAACCTGATATAAATACGCCTGCGCTAATGTTTAAGCCAAAGGATAGAACTTGAAATTCATAACTCCTGCCATTGCAGACAAATGCTGTGTATTTTCTACTCTCCTCATGTAACTTTATTTACCAGTGGGATTTTTAAGGTTGAGAGTGCTGAAATATTTGGTGTTATGAAATTTTAACAATTCTTCATCTAAATTATCTGGTTTTGTTCTGACTGGTACTAGGATTTTGTTTATGCCTCTAGCATCTAAAACTAGTCGTACTGATCCATCAGTACGTATTGGGCTGCAATATGGTGAAAATGGTGGCTGTATGATCCCCCATTTGCACCTTCTACTGATTTCCTGCTTAACTGCTTCACATTTTGTCCACGGTATAGCGTAAGACATAACACAATGTTTCGTGAGAGTAGACATTAGGATTATGTTCATAATCTTTGATTATTCCTGGATTGTTATTAAAAACATTTGCATATTTAAAAAGTAAGTTAGAAAGTTCTTGTCGTTGTGTAGCACCTAGAATATTTGATTAATTTAAATTTTGTTCTATTAATTCCTGGCTAACTTCAGTGTCGGCGTCATGTTCGTTATCACACTTGTTCAACAAATACACGGTGGGATATGAATACAGTACAGTGAAAGGGGCTTCTGGGTTTACTTAGTCATACCTCTCCGATGTGGTAATCAGGCTGATCGAAAATCTTTGGTCCTTCACAAAGAAATGGCACTTACAATTACCTATGTCTATTTGAATTTTATAGGTTCTAAATGTGTCCATATCTATCAAGCAGTTGACTATAAGTTTGTCTACATTAAAAAATTACAGTGCATAGAAAATTGTTAAACGTGCACGGTGATAAGAGCTTGGTGTTTTACTAACTTGCTTTTGCCGCCTGTAGCTGTCTGTACTTGGCAGTTTTGTACTGGTAGAACAGGAAATTTATTCCCTCTTTTTACTTCAGTAACAAATGCTTAAGACATTAAATTAGTCGTGGACCCTGTATCAAGTATTAACTGTGTGTCTATACCAAAAATTTTCACTCTGATTACTGCTTGCACTTGTTCTTCGAAAATGGCTCTGAGCACCATAGGACTTAACTTCTAAGGTCATCAGGCCCCTAGAACTTAGAACTACTTAAACCTAACTAACCTAAGGTCATCCTACACATCCATGCCCGAGCCAGGATTCGAACCTGCGACCGTAGCGGTAGCGCGGTTCCACGCTGTAGCGCCTAGAACCGCTCGGCCACCCCGGCCGCCGCACTTGTTCTTCCAGTGTATTTTTCGCCGATTTTAGTTCATGTTGGTATAGATCGTCCTTTGTGTCTCCTTGTTCACCGAATCGTACGAAACATGTTCGAAAATATGATTACTCCCACCGCTTACAAGTTCTATAGTATGGGGCTCAACTACGACCGATTCGAGTTTTCCTGCGGTGTAGTCTGATCTACTTCGGTGCACGGGACAACTTCTGCCAGTTTTACTGTGTGATTGTTTCTCCAATGTGTATCATTTCCAGTTCGCGACATGCTTTCTCGTGTCTTCATATGGTTGTTGTGAAATGTTGCCGTATTGCGATTTTGCTGCGCAAAGGTTGGCTGCGGTACGGCGTGTAGTACGTTAATGTTGTTGCAGCGCTCCGGCCACTGGTACGGCTGACTATTTTATTTACACGCGATGCATAATTCTGAGAGGAGGGATGTAAATTAGCTTGTGAATGGTAATCATTCCTGTTATACGGAAAGTTTTGTTTAAATCTCTTGTTCGTATCATTCCCATTCCCGTATCCATTACCACGGTTAATGTATCCTCGCAGTTGCATGTACCAGCTTTGCTGTGTGTTCGTGTCTGGATTTTTGTATTGACCATTCAAGTTATGTTGTTGTGGTGTTTGGCTGTCTGACGCCGTGTTTGTTACTACTTTCTCTTCATATATTAATTCGATTGAATCTAAAATGGATAGGAAAAATTCTGTGTCATGCTCAGGTGTAGTAATTAATTTTTCACGAATGTGTGATGGCAAACGACTTTTTAAAACTTTTAAACATCCACATGAGAAATAGGATTCGTCCAATAACATGTTTTCTTGAGATTCTTCTCAAAATACCTGCGCAAGCTACCGAATTAGCTATTAAAAGGGACGGGGTTAAAAACCTCTCGCCTAAGTCTCTCCTGTACGGCTTCTGACCAGTATTTGTCAAGAAATGCCCGCTCAAATTGCAAATAACTGGCACAACGCTCAGCTACCTCTGTCGCCCACAAAAGTACATCGCCTTGTGTGTACCCAACAACAAACCTGATCTTTTGTGCTTCCGTCCAATTTCTAGGAAACACATGTCGAAAAGCACTAATAAATACAACAGGATTCATCTTCTTACCTTCGCTCGTAAATGTTGGAAATTGACGGTGTGTTAATAGACCTTCTTCAGCAAATATAGTGGACAAGCTGTTTGCACTTTCTGCTGTGTTTACATAGCTGTCATAATTGTTTACATTTCTCGTAGTTACTGGTTCTGGTGTCATGCCATGTAAACTTATACTTTGTGGTCTCTCATTACTGTTGGCATTGTTTGTAGGGTTTGCAATGATCTGTGTGTGTACGTTACTTTGGTTTTCTGTGGCTGGCACTTCGTTTATGCGTACAACTTGCGTCTTTGTATCAGTTTCATCTAAGTAGTTGCGTATTTTGTGCTCTGTAGCCTGAAAATTGCTGTTCACTTTGTCTATACTGTCATTTTCCTTTTGTTGAATAACCTTTTCAACTACATCATTGATTAATTTACATTCCTTCACTACCTTTTCCGCTGCGGTACTGGTTTTGTCCAAAGTACCTGCTTCAGCTTGTGAAATTACGTCAGATAAATTTTCATTAGTTTTGTCTCTTAGCTTTTTGGTACAGACTGACTCGATTTCAAGTGATGCTACTTTTAAAGTGAGTTCATCTATAGCTGCTGGTATATTTTCGTAATCCTCGTTCAGTCTGTTTACTACGGTAGAGATGTTCCTTACTGTGGAAGTTGTGTTTACCTAGTTTCCAGGTTTGTGTGTGTGTCTTTCATAGCTTTTATTTGCTGCTCTACTGTTTGGTTATGTTCGTTAAGAGAGTGTAATTTCTGTTTTATTTCCGTAATGTCATTGTTTACTTCTGAAAGTACATCTTGTTTTAACTGTTTTTCCACGTCTTTAAAGTTTACGTTCATTTCCTTGTGAAAATTCTTTGTCAAATCACTGATCTGCTGTGTGACTGTATCCTGAAAATCTTTTAAAACTTGTTTCTGCTCTTGCTTTATTTTGTTTATGTCTTGTGTTACTAAGGAAAGTTTTTGCGACAAACTGTCAAATTTTGTATTTATGTGCGTTCGCAAATTGGTGTTTATATTTTTTATTTCTGCACCCAAACTGGTGTTTGTATTTTGTATGTCTGCACGCAAATTGGCGTAATTAGTGTTCATACTATCCAGTTTTTGAATTATTACGGCGCGTCATTTTGGTTGCTATTTAATGTACTTTGGTTGTTGACAACTGTACTCTGCAAATCAATATTTGAATTTCGTGTGATGGGTGACGGTAAAGTGTCGTCAAAAATCATGTTATCTGCGCTTTCTATGTTTTCCTTTGCGAACAGAATGTTGCTCGCGGAGATACGTGATGTAGTCTCATCTATTGTCATCAACGTGTCCTTAAAGTTAGAACTCTGTGAAAGCTCACTAGCACTTGTCATTTCGGTCATGTTCATATTTAATACGCCTAATTGTGGAAGACATGGCGCTGATTCTCCAGATGTCCTTTCCTCTATTGTACGCCATCTTGGCTCATTGCGTTTTCACCATTGTTAACAATAATGGAAACTGATTTTTGTGCCTATTTGATTGAATATTAAAATTAAAATTTTTGGAAAACAGAAAATTGAAATATATTATTTTTTTAATTTAAACTACGATTTACGTGTCGTCAAGCGTTATTGATCTACTTTTATGACGCACGTAATGTTGTAACAAAAAACTTGAAACTTTTCTCTCGTTACTCAGGAGGTGCTACCAAGCATAGCTACGCGAGCGGTTGCGTAGCGGTCCTGCCTTTACTGCGATAAAATGAACAGCATATTTTTCAAACTTTTCGGTTCCCTTTGTTTCCTTTTTGGATTGGTTTTCTTCACAAGGATTTTTAGTTCTGGTTATTTTGCTTCCAGTCTGATGTTGCACATGAAAAATTTAAAAATAATTAGTACATGAAAAAAATTTTGATACAATGTCGTAAATAATGTTGCATAATTTACACAACTGGTTTCATGGCCTTTTCAATGTCCTGTCACGGTCGCCAGTTGAGCAATTTTTTTTAGTAGTGTTAAAAGTACGTAAATTAGGAAGTTAATTTTTTTTGTAACCAGAAGTCAATTATTTTGTTTTACAATTAATGGCCAAATTCTGTAACTTTATATCTTCTCTCCTTTGAGTCTGTATTAAGTTGAACGTACTTCCATGTTGTCGAGATCTACACACTTCTGTTAGGTGCTTCTTCTTTCGACGCCACAAAACTTCTTATTCTTGACTGTGTAGGTAATGTTATTTTCATTTATCGGCCTTCTTCCTCATATACAGGCAGCAGGTGTGACATGATCTCTTCGTGGAGCGTGGAAGAAAATAAAAAGGCCTCATACTTTTGCACTGAGAGAAATTAATATTCAGATACCCTGAAAGCTACTACACGCATCTCATATCTAAACACATCCTCTCTCCACGAGAACTCAAGACATAATGTGACAAAAAATTGAATGAAGTCTTTATCATTTGTTCTCGCCTTCCGGCGTAGCAAAATATATCTTTTGTGGGGGTTTAGAGCGATTATCCTTGGCTTTTCCTACGTACCAGTACAAAATGCTGCATGGATTACCCCTCCCCCCCTCCCAAGTTCTATAAGTCCCTCCAGATCCTTGAACGTCATACTTTCAGTTTCATCTTCTGCATCCGTCTGCCTTACCCCATACGTATCTTTTATCAACTCATCACATTCCCATCTCTCCTCACTCACACTGAACACCTGCGAATAGTTTACACCATCCACAAACTCGATTCCAATAACCCCATGGTCCCCCCCCCCCCTACTTTCCAACCCCTTTCTATCTTCCTCAGTGACCAACCTTTCTTCTTCAACACAAGACTACCTACCCCAGAAAAGGTCCTACTGGCATTAGTGGCTGTGAACTTCTTCCTTTCACCGTCAGGGAACTGAGTCAGGGTTTTTTAGAATGTTTTTAAAAGTAATGTTATTGTTTTTCTGATTTCTTTGTTCTATTATAATCGTTTTTAACTAAAAGCGAAGGATGTAATGTCTCTTATACACACATCAAAAAAAGTTTTGCATCATCTCGGTTCCCAGAACTCCTGAAGGTAGAAGTTGATTGTGGATATTGTATCACAGACACATGTCATGTAAAAAGATGTAAACAAGCATGCATAAGCAGCGCCTATTCGACGGAGGGGGTCCAACAGCCGATACGTTCCAGTCATTCCACCAGGGAGTAGGAACACAGCTCGTGTTGTCCGTACTTCAACCATGCCTAGGCGGTCAACACCGCGGT
Organism: Schistocerca cancellata; assembly: GCF_023864275.1. Lineage (NCBI taxonomy): Eukaryota > Metazoa > Arthropoda > Insecta > Orthoptera > Acrididae > Schistocerca > Schistocerca cancellata. The sequence goes on along the minus strand of NC_064632.1, from coordinate 41,389,268 downwards.
TCGATCGTGTCCGCATTGTTACTTTGTGAAAGGAAGGGCTCTCAACAAGGGAAGTGTCCAGGCGTCTCGGAGGGAACCAAAGCAATGTTGTTCGGACATGGAGGAGGTACAGAGAGACAGGAACTGTCCATGACATGTCTCGCTCAGGCCACCCATGGGGTACTACTGCAGTAGATGACCGCTGCCTACGGATTATGACTCAGAGAAACAGTAACAGCAACGCCACCATATTGAGTAATGCTTTTCGTGCAGCCACGGGACGTCGTGTTACGACTCAAACTGTGTCCAATAGGCTGCATGATGTGCATCTTCACTCCCGACGTCCATGGCGAGGATCATCTTTGCAACCACGACACCATGCAGCTCGGTACAGATGGGCCCAACAACATGCCAAATGGACCGCTCAGGATTGGCATCACGTTCTCTTCTCTGATGAGTGTCGCATATGCCTTCAAGCAGACAGTGTTTAGAGGCAACCCGATCAGGCTGAACGCCTTAGATACACTGTGCAGCGAGTGCAGCAAGGTGGAGGTTCCTTGCTGTTTTGGGGTGGCATTATGTGGGGCTGACGTACGCCGCTGGTCGTCATGGAAGGCGTCGTAACGGCTCTACGATACGTAAATGCCATCCTCCGACCGATAGTATAACCATATCGGCAGCATATTGGTGAGGCATTCGTCTTTATGGACGACAATTCGCGCCCTCATTGTGCACATATTGTGAATGGCATGGCTTCCTTCAGGATAAAGACATCACTCGACTAGAGAGGCCAGCATGTTCTCCAGACATGAACCCTATCAAACATGCCTGGGACAGATTACGAAAGGGCTGTTTATGGACGACGTGGCCCACCAAGCACTCTGAGGGATCTACGCCGATTTGCCGTCGAGGAGTGGGACAATCTGGACCAATAGTGCCTTGAAGAACTTGTGGATACTATGCCACGACGAATACAGGCATGCATCAATGCAAGAGGACGTGCTACTGAGTGTTAGAGGTACCGGTGTGTACAGCAATCTGGACCACCACCTCTAAAGGTCTCGCTGCATGGTGGTACAACATGCAATGTATGGTTTTCAATCAGCAATAAAAAGGGCGGAAATGATGTTTATGATGATCTCTATTCCAATTTTCTGTACAGGTTCCAGAACTCTCGGAATCGAGTTGATGTATGTATATAAAAGCTTCCATTTTTTTCCACCTCTAAGTTTTAAATTCATTGTAACTATCTCACCTTTCTGTTCATTATTCTTTCACCTCATTTAGATTTTCTTGTCAACTGGTTGAAGAGGATGTTGACCGTACCGCAGACAGACCCGTGTATCATGCATACAAGCCGAGTCTTTGCTGAGCAATCAACAGCATGGAGAAGATCGATTCAAAGTGACTTTCGGCTACTTAGATCATTAGAACACCAAAATTCAAAACGGAAGATCAAAAATTACGAACTTAGCGGAGTAAGTAGGCTGTTTAGGTTTTCTTACTGGTAACGCCACGTAGCGCCCTGTATGAAAATCACTGGCTGTTCTGTGTGCAGTCTGTGGCTAGTTTGCATTGTTGTCTGTCATTGTAGTGTTGGGCAGCTGGATGTGAACAGCGCGTAGCGTTGCGCAGTTGGAGGTGAGCCGCCAGCAGTGGTGGATGTGGGGAGTGAGATGGCGGAATTTTGAGAGCGGATGATCTGGGCAGAGACAGTAAATTTGTAAGACTCGATGTCATGAACTGTTATATACATATACATATATATTATGACTTTTGAACACTATTAAGGTAAATACATTGTTTGTGATCTATTAAAATCTTTCATTTGCTAACTATGCCTATCAGTAGTTAGTGCCTTCAGTAGTTTGAATCTTTTATTTAGCTGGCAGTATTGGCGCTCGCTGTATTGCAGTAGTTTGGGTAACGAAGATTTTTGTGAGGTAAGTGATTGACGAAAGGTATAGGTTATTGTCAGTCAGGGACATTCTTTTGTAGAGATTATTAAAAGTCAGAATGCATTGCGCTAAAAATATTGTGTGTCAATTTAGTGATGATCAGAATAAGTAAAGTGAGAAATGTCTGAGAACGTTCAGTTCTGCTCAGCTGTTTGAAAAGAAAATAATGTAAGAGGTTTATCAGCACAGTAATTCAATAATTTTTCTAAGGGGACGTTTCATATGTCGACCCTTAGCCGAGGATACCTCACTGGAATCTTCTGATTCTTTTCTTGTAGTTTGTGTAATTAGTGTAGCTATTGTTTATTGCTAGTGCGTAATCATAGAGAGAATTTCCTTTGTAGTTGTAGTTTTTCATTGTTGTACAGTAAAACAGTTGTGGCATGGATGTAGATCTGCACCAAGTATTTCGCAGCTGCGCTTGCAATTAACTAGATATTATTTTCAGTGCTATGTTAATGTGTTTTCTTATTTTGCTCTTCAAATTGTGCTTTTCTGTGTTGTCGTGTGTAATATTGTGACAATAACGGCGTGTGAAAAACGTAATACTAGGCTCCAAAGTAAAATGAGAAATGACAGTGAAGACTAAAGAAGTGTGTTAGCGCCGCCGAGTAATGAATTAACTAATGTTAAAGTAGTAATTTGGTAATTGTGCGTAGGGAAATGGAGCGGGCTGCAAATAATGGTGTAGGCAGTGAAACAATTATTGAACAGGGAAGCATTATCGATCGATCGGTCGGCAACAGTTCGCCTCAGGAATCCGAAATGACAGGACACAATCTTGCATGTACTGTAGATTCAGGTATTGCGTCCTCACCGTTTTCTCAAATAAGTCAAGACACATTTTATGCTTTAAAAATGCGAATATTGCCGGTTCAAATGCACTGCCGAAAAGCACTGAGGAACATGTTTCAGACACCAGTGCATTGTTATTACAATGAATACAACAAATGGGACAAACACAGCAAAAGCTTCAAAAGTTAGACACAATGGAACAAAATCTTCGAAAGTTAGACACAATGAAACAAAATCTTCAAAAGTTAGACACAATGGAACAAAATCTTCAAAAGTTAGACACAATGGAACAAAATCTTTAAAGGTTAGACACCACGCTTGAACAAATACGTGAAGATTTAACTACTGAGTTACATAAAATCGAATCTAAATGTCAAAAAGTCTGTAATGACGTAAAAACACAAATTTATGAGCATTTCCAACCTATTTTTTCGCGGCATGAAATTACATTACAGAATCACGAAGCAGCCATAAAAGAACTGCAAACTACTGTTCATGAAAATCATGAGACCTTGCAAGCTAAAATTGACTCAGTTGCATCTACCGATTCGGTTACGCAACTCGCAAAAAGTCAGGAAAACTTAAAGAACACAGTAGATACGATTTCAACACAAATAGACACTCTGAAACTTGGTTCAGAAAAACACACTGAGCAAATAAGTACACTATCGGAGAAAGTAGCCGAACTTTCGGATCAGTTCACTAACTTATCTACAAAGGTGCATGATGGTCTGAATAACACCTGTAGCCTTCACTGACACAGAAGAGTACGAACAAATTAGGAAATTCAAACAAAATCAGAATCAAATAATACGCAACACCAAAGAGAAATCTGGGAAGTACAAGATCAGTCGACACAGGTAATACAAGAATTACATATTTCAGAGGAGACTCGCGCTCCAACACGGGAAGAGGGACTTAGAAATACGGAAAAGTCACAAAATAATAACACAGGGCACTTCGAAAATTATGAAAGAAGTTGGCAAGGCGCACTGAATTTTGAGATTGAACCGCCGAAACGACGTAACAATGCCCGACATGCGACTCGCCGACATGATGATTTTGACTATAAGCTGTTTATTACTACACGTAAAATCAAAACATTTAAGAATTCCGGCAACGACATTCATCCACAAGCATGGCTTCATCAATTCTCTCATTGTTTTCCTCCCAACTGGTCATTAGAGCACAGATTAGAATTTATGTGTGGCTACTTAGAGAATGAACCAGCTGTAAGAATGCGATCGGTCATTCACGATTGCCACAATGAAGGAGAATTTTACCATGCCTTCCTCTCAGCATATTGGTCTCAAGCCACACAAGACCGAGTAAAACATAGCATCATAATGATGAAACATTTCGAACAATCTGAATTTCCCAGTCTTGTGAAATATTTTGAAGACATGTTGAACAAGAATCAGTACCTGTCAAACCCTCAGAACTCATCCGCATTTGCTTAATCAAATTGCCTGAACATTTACGACACATTATTTTGGCAGGACGTTGCAAAGACGACATTGAAGCTTTTCAGGGACTCTTACAAGAATTGGAAATTGACACTGACAATCGCGGGACGCAAAAAGAGGAACACAACAATTACAGGTCACATCCGTCACAATTCCGCAATGAAAGAAATAATAACTGGACACCTCAAGGCTATTCTTACAATGTAAACCGTGATCAAAACAGACACCACCCATATGACAACCACTGGCAGAGTAATAGTTACAGAAAAAGATCGCATTTCCGTAGTAATGAATATAACAGAGACAATCATAGAAACAAACAATATGGCAACCAGAACTATTATTATCACGGGAGACAGAATAACTTCATACACAACAGTCCACCGTGCAGTGATAATTCAGGGAGAAATTCTTCACCACTTAACCGACAAGAAAGAAACTACAGGAACTACCGACATGACGACACGATATAATCATAACGACAGACCTGAATTTCATCAGAACTGGCGGGATTCAAACAGGGCCGGGCCCTCTCAGCAAGGTGAATTTGTAGAAGTTAGGTCTCCTAATCCCAATAACGACGCACGCCAACAAAGAGATAGCAGACAATGACTCGCACCGCAGGCAGCCATGTGCTCCAGCTGGCTCAGAGAAAAATAACATAGACGCTAACCTTGAGCAAATTTTAGCATTCCTTAGCGACGTATACAACATGATATTTGCTTTGAAGTTGAAAGCCTGCGCACTAGAAAGGGTAACAGATTGCACCACATTTCACAAGTAAAACCGTTTATTGAGAGATAATCTGCTTTTTAACTTAGTCTTTGCTATAAAATTTTTCACTTCACACTACCAGTACAATTTGTCAGACTGAGAATCTGTTAACTTGCGACAATGTTTGAAGTTAAATATCCAGTCAAGAACCAAGAGAACTTATTTAAACAGAAATTACGAATGCATTGTTATAGTGAACAGACGACACAGTGTTATTGTGTGTGTACATTCTTGCTTGTTAGTTGCACCATTACATGATGACTATAACGCTCACATACTTAGAACATGTACCAGTACTGCTAATGAGATTTTAATGTAACATTTTGGTTTGGTTGAAAAGACATTTTTTATTTGAAGTACTTTCTGTGAGATTAAAGATGACTTAGCATTTGGTTGTTTGACAGCTACACGATTATATCACGACGCTACTAATGTGTGACACAATTTACATTGTTGCTTTTGCGGGGTATCTGTTTTATATCTGCACAGTTTTTCTGAATTCTTCTGGAAAGTAAAACATGTTTTAGTAGTAACTTTTGTGGTATAGCTACAATGAGACAGTCTTTTCCGTAGCACAACAATACGTTACAGTACAGTACTTTCTTCATCATGGCAATAAGCATAATAACTACGATATCTATACGCAAAGCATTTCACTTTTGTTTATGATGAGGTGAGTACATTGACTTCAGCAGAACTTTGCTTACAGAGGACGATAACTATGACACTTCCACAGAATTATCTTACAGCAAGACACACATTTAGCGCTACAGGACACACATTTGAGTGATTAATTTTGTACTTAAAACATTTATTTTTAAAGGTTTTTGAATTACAAAGAAAGTTATCCGTGATACATTTCATTCCATTGGTGTAATCTGTAACACCTGAGGGTATAATTACATTAATCCTCAGGGGGTACACGCCTACATTGTGTACCATGTGACTGGTAAGCACAAGGAGCCCTAGCTAATATGGTATTTGCTTATACAACTTTACACATCGGTACCATATTCCTCTAACACAGAATTACACAGCTATCTGATTATTTAACAGAGAAAGAAACATTTTTTTTACTACATCAGTGACAGGTTTTGAAATTATTGCAGAAAGCTACGACGATTTTGATATTTGACTGAGGTGTTATGATGTTATTTTTACGACGGCGATGTGTATTATGCTGTTGAGGTATGTTTATGATCAATAAGCTGATGCTATATGAGGAATTTGATTATGCTACATATATGTTATGATGAAATATTGAAGAAGTGTCGACGAATATGTATATGTGTAATAAGGTAAGGAATAATGAGTAGTGGTTAGGGACTCTGATTTGTGAAAAAGGATGTTAGAAACCAAGAATCGTACTTTAAGAGTTATGAAATGTGTGTACATACGTGAATGTTAGTTACCACAGTGTTGACAAAACTTTTTGGACACTGTTATATGTGAGATTTTGTTTCTACACACTTCTAATGTAAATTTCTAACCTTTGAATTTTTTTATTTTATATGAGACTGTCACTGTAGTGGAAACTGCTGCTGTAAATATTTCAGCAAAGAAGGTAGATGACCTTGACATAATGTGCTGTGGAGACCCAGCTGAGCGACAATCACCTGGAAAAAAGCCATTAGTTTGTGCTTTTCAGAGGCACAGGTGGAGAAAAAAGGAGGCCATTATCCTCGCTATTGACATTTCTTTGTAGGAAGCATCGCAAATACGACATGCTCAAACTTGAAAACATATGATTACACTGTGGAGCTCGTAATTTATGATATTTACTAAAATGCCTAATGAAATGATGAGAAATATTTTACATCTATTGTCTTTGTAGTTAAGAGATTGCTCATTTTGTTTAATATCTAGTATCTAGCTCCACTGCAGCATTCGTTAAAATAAAATTTTATAGATGTACTAATATAAATATTTTATGCCTACAGATCCAGTAAATAATAACTTTATGATCTACTTCAAAAGAATGAATGAGCACAAAAAGACATTTCCCTTCAAAGGAATTGCATAAATAATTTTCTTTTCAAGTACTTGGTAATTTTTTGTAGAATAAGTTTTTGTGGTGCACCACATAGGCATTAAGATGTGAATATACATTTCCATTATTTGCATTGTTGTCTTTAGTGTACTATTTTTTCTGCTTCAGCTTTGTCATATTTAGGTATAAGTTATTGCATTTGCTGCTGCTGTTTGCCAGGCATAGTGCTACTGAATTTCACTTTGTATTACTCTGTTAAGCCAGTTTTACTACTGATTTATTTTTATTGTTGCTGCACATTGGCTCATATTCGTTGTAATGTTGCATTTGCTCTGCTAATATAGATATAGTACTGCATTTTTTTTGTCATTGCTGTTTGTGTTAATTGTTTTGTGCTGCTGCATTGCCTCGTCACTTAGTTGAGCATATGAGCTCAGTAGATTTAAGTTAGCTTAAGGTGGGGTAGGCTATATATGAGAACGAGTTGTGATGAATTGGATGAAATGCATTGAGAAGCTATAAGAAAATGGTTTGGCCAAAAAAGGATTTTGAAAGGGGATATGAACAAAAGAGTAGGGTTTAGGGACAACAGGTTTAGGTAGGATTTTCTTGGAAATGAATGATGAGGTAAGATAATGGAAAATAAATAATGACATAAGAAATATGTGAACATATAAGTACAGAAAGCATGCTTGGATAGGATTTTTTTGGTGGAAACAAATGTTGAAATAAGATGAAAGATCTATGGAATGAAGTTTTGGGTTGGACTGCAGTGCCAAATGGTACACTGAAAACAAACCATGTACTTTCCTCCTGTGTTATTCCGCTATGTGTTTGTGTACTCTTGTATATTTGTGTTTTTCCTGTCTTTATGTGTTTAGCTAATATGATTTATGTTGTACAATTTTTCTAATACTGAGCTACAGTCACTATGATGAGGAATACTGTTATTCTCAAATATAATTTGCATTAATAATATGTTATTTACTTTGTAAAGATGTTTAGACATTATTAATTCTGTTGTGTTTCAATGCTCATGTGTGAAATTAATGTTTTGAAAACTATTCACATTATTTTATATATTTACTTATGTCATAATTCCTGTACCACTGATTTATATGTTTATTTATATTCTTTTGTAAAGCCTGTGTTACTACAAATGTTATCTATACTGTTATGTTCTTTAATGATGTATTTTGTACCTTTGTAATTGTATTCTTATGTTGTAAATTTATAATTGTATAGATACCAGTTCTTCAAATTAAGTATCACTTCACTGCACACGTTTCTGTTGGTCATAGTATATGCACAATATGTGAAAAAAGAGGACTGTTAGTGTTTGCACGTGTGTTAATAATTCAGCAAGGGACTGGTTAACAGCATTACTGATTCTAAGGACAATTCCAAAAACATTGTGAGTGCACAAGTGGTGGTTTATGGACTTGCTATATTGTCCGCAAGACTCTTCGATGGTGATTGTGCACCTCCACAGTCGCAACAGATGGCTGCTGGCCGTCTCTACAAGGACTAAAGTGGGTCTGCACCTTTGATGATCCACCAGTACCATTATTTCTACAAGGACTGCAGTGGGTCTGCACCTCTGGTGGCCCACCAATACCATACTCTGTACCATACTCTGCTCTGTGATGATCTACCTACCAATTTTCTTCAAAACTTCGAATGACTCTGCTGTGGGTTTGCTCTGTTGTGGCCCATTACCTGTCTGCATGTCAAGAGTCAGCACTGTCTTTCCGTTGGAAGGACAACACTACTTCTGCAAGACTGCATGGAAATCCACTACTTCCGTGTGCATTTTCTTTTCCTGTTCAGACTTTGAGAAAAACACTGCTGGTTTACTGTGATGAACGATCAGGACTGTCTTTATGGACTGTGAGAAAATTTTACGTTTGACCAACATTATATCAATAAGTGTGTTCATTTGATTTCCTTGTTATTGTAATTATGAAAAATTTTTTCAAATCTGTATTCGCCACTGCCCAAAACAATTTGAAAAAATTTTTGTGGGGAGCATGGGGGCTATGTAAGTAGGCTGTTTAGGTTTTCTTATTGGTAACGCCACGTAGCGCTCTGTATGAAAATCACTGGCTGTACTTTGTGCAGTCAGTGGCTAGTTTGCATTGTTGTCTGCCATTGTAGTGCTGGGCAGCTGGATGTTAACAGCGTGTAGCGTTGCGCAGTTGGAGGTGAGCCACCAGCAGTGGTGGATGTGGGGAGAGAAATGGCGGAGTTTTGAAATTTGTAAGACTGGATGTTGTAACACCTCCGTTTATTTATCCCGACCTGATCTGATCGAATAGCAGCCCAATAATTATTATTAATGTGACCGTGTACCTAATGGGGCTGGCAATCGGAATTGACTGCTACGGAAGTTGTTACTTTCCAGTTCGTCCTTCTCGATACTGTAATAATGAAATGTCTCGTAACAATAAAAACACCAACACAGTTTCACTAATCAAGAACCTATATTCGTCTCAAAAACACCAAAAGGAGGAGACAGCCACTGCCTTCGTCATACATATCTAATTATGGCTAATCTCAGCACAGGCTTCTCCGTTTTTCATCATCGTCACACGTTAATCCATCACTGCAATCCAACACTGCAATCCAAAAAGATGCCGGCGCGGTAGACGCGAAACCAAAATATCGGCACTAGAATATCACTAATCACTTTCGTAACAATACTTCTTCACTTTCCCGATATTATTCTAGTACAAAGGGGTTTAACCACGGCGATGGCAACTCCCTTTGTCGTTAAAGCCTTGCATTACAACAACTAGCCTCCACACACCTCCGCCGGCCGAAGTGGCCGCGCGGTTAAAGGCGCTACAGTCTGGAACCGCAAGACCGCTACGGTCGCAGGTTCGAATCCTGCCTCGGGCATGGATGTTGTGATGTCCTTAGGTTAGTTACGTTTAACTAGTTCTAAGTTCTAGGGGACTAATGACCTCAGCAGTTGAGTCCCATAGTGCTCAGAGCCAGCCATTTGAGCCACACACCTCTGCCCGCAACATGGCCACTGGCTCAACTCACACTCGCCCTCGCAACACGACACAATCGATTGTTCGCCCTATCGACCTGTGCCGAGTGCAAACTTATAGTAAGGGCCTACGGACCCCTTACAATGTCATGAACTGCTATATATATTATGACTTTTGAACACGATTAAGGTAAATACATTGTTTGTTCTGTATCAAAATCTTTCATTTTCTAACTATGCCTATCAGTAGTTAGTGCCTTCAATAGTTTCAATCTTTTATTTAGCTGGCAGTATTGGCGCTCGCTGTATTGCAGTAGTTTGAGTAACGAAGATTTTTGTGAGGTAAGTGATTGACGAAAGGTATAGGTTATTGTCAGTGAGGGCCATTCTTTTGTAGGGATTATTAAAAGTCAGATTGCGTCGCGCTAAAAATATTGTGTGTCAATTTAGTGATGATCAGAATAAGTAAAGTGAGAAATGTCTGAGTACGTTCAGTTCTGCTCAGCTGTTTGAAAAGAAAATAATGTAAGAAGTTTATCAGCATAGTAATTCAGAAATTTTTCTAAGGGGACGTTTGAGCAGATTGTAGCAAAACTTCAGGTATGAAGTATTGTGAGGTTGCTAATAACCAATTAGAAGTCGAAATTGCCGTATTTAAATGTTTTATTCGATATTTCCCTCAGTCGAAATCATAGTCACATTTTTTCGCTTTTATCGTTCTTGCTTTGATAAGGGTTGCTTTCGGGTTGTCCACTGGGAGATGGTTCGAAAAGCAGATGTTTTACCTTGGGTTGCCTTTGCTCATCTTCTTCAATGTCATTTTCTGGATTCTCGAGATGAATGAATCCGAAGATGCCAGAAGTCTGTACAGTAGGACAAGCGCAGCTTTCTCGCGGGAATATCTGCGAGTAAAATCTTCTCGGTAGAGCAGGATATCCGTATTCCGAGCTTCCTGCGCATCTTGAGATCACCGACCAATCGGCAACGGAGCAGTTTCGATTATCGCACATCCGTGCATCAAAACTATGTAGACTTATGTCGACATCGGGCCTTATAGCTGAATATTGAGAGTCCGGTGAAGGCGGCACCCGACTTTCGAGAAATATACCTATTTTTTGCGATGTCATCTGTGACGGTACGTCACATAAATATTGATATTTTTATCGGTTGTAAACCGCAGTTAAAGTGTTTTATGAATATAATTAGTATAATAGATATAGTTAATGATTTTGAAAGAACTGATATGCAGCGATAATTTAAGAGTAGCATCATTATTTAATGTCTAAGAAAATAAAAAGGGATCGAAAGATATGCCATTGTACGGCCAAGGAGGAAGGACGTATTTTATGGGACACACACTGTTTTGTTTCGCTATACGGAGGGCAGCCATTGAGCGGTTACACATATTTTATGTAAGTTATTCGTATTTCTGCTAAAATGAAATTGTTATTATTATCAAGAAATGAATTTCTTCGTAATAGTTGTCACCTCAAATGCTCGCAGTGGCAAATTATTTTTAATAAGCATTTTTTTTTTCAGTAATTGCGCTGCGAGAAGCTCATCTTCCGATGCAGCCTCTGGTCCGCCATTACGCGCCGAACTATTAATTTATTTTACAAAGTGTTAACAGTAAATGTAAATGCGAGAGATTTCGTTATAACAACCTTTTTAAATTGCAACAGATAATTAATTTACGTTAAAGTTCATTTTTTAAATTATACACATTCCATGAGTTCAATAAGTTTATCTTGGCCTCTCCACGGCAACAATCGAAATTCTCTCGAGCCTTGCTTTGCTATCAATAGATAGAAATTAACAAAATTACATTGAATTCAGTTAACGGCAACTATATTTTAATCATCACATTCAAAATATAACATTGGTACATGAATAACAGCTGCCCTTGAAGAACCTGTTTCATATTTCGTTATGCATATAAGTAAAAGCGATAAGAAAAGACAATATCCCTGAGAGAAAGAATCATGCTGATAAATTAAAAATAAAAATATTTAAAATATATATGTAATTTCTTTTGCATTTGACGTAACGAATGCCAACGACGTCACACATCGTCGTCATGATTTTTATGCGCTAGGGAAGGTTTCCAATGGCCAAGGCTAATGTGTTCCTTCTTCTTGATTATCTCTAAAATTATTTCTCTGCCGGCCGCGGTGGTCTAGCGGTTCTGGCGCTGCAGTCCGGAACCGCGGGACTGCTACGGTCGCAGGTTCGACTCCTGCCTCGGGCATGGGTGTGTGTGGTGTCCTTAGGTTAGTTAGGTTTAAGTAGTTCTAAGTTCTAGGGGACTTATGACCTAAGATGTTGAGTCCCATAGTGCTCAGAGCCATTTGAACCATTTTTGAATTACTTCTCTCTCTTGTCCCACTCGTCTCAGCACTTCCTCATTTCTCACTTTGTCTACCCATTTTATCCCTTCCACTCTCCTCCAGATCCACATCTGAAATGCTTCTATTCTTCTTTCTTCCTCAGGGCCATGCCCATGCACCCGCCAAGAAGCCTCCTCTTGCTATTACATGCCTTCTGACATTTGCTATACGTGTTTTCACCTTCTTATTACATGTTTCCCAGATATTTGAAAACACTAACTTGTTCTAAATGATCCTGTCCCGTCCTTTTCTTGATAGGTGTGTTTTAATTCCAGAGCTTTCTGTACAAAATAGAAAAATAGTTTAGCAGTATTTCGTAAAAAGATAATATTACTAGAGGAAATTTTAACCTTGACTCTGATGGCTCTGAGCACTATGGGACTTAACATTTGTCATCAGTTCCCCAAACTTAGAACTACTTAAACCTAACCTAAGGACATCACACACACCCATGCCCGAGGCATGATTCGAACCTGCGACCGTAGCAGCAGCGCGGTTCCGGAAGCGCCTAGAACCGCTTGGACACAGCGGCCGGCTTTTAATCTTGTAAAAATATTATGATCACATTTGCGGATAGCTCCCCGAGATTTCTGCAGAAAATCCTAATGACTTTTTTTTGTGCCGATGACGGGTTAGACGATATTGCAATAATGAAGGACCCATTTTTAACGTGTTGCGCTACTGCACGGTAGAAAAAGGACCGTCCACTAAAAACGCGCGCAAGTAGATGCACACAAATATATTCGAACTCAAGGATACTATTAAAGCGACAGGTGAGCCACTTACAAAAGTGGAGCCACGCAGAAGAAATTTTGTAGCCAACGATTTGCGATAATATCGGTAGTAGTACAATTTTAAATCGGTATACATTACACCGGTTAAATATACAAGGGTGAGTCACCTAACGTTACCGCTGGATATATTTCGTAAACCACATCAAATACTGACGAACCGATTCCACAGACCGAACGTGAGGAGAGGGGCTAGTGTAATTGTTTAATACAAACCATGCAAAAATGCACGGAAGTATGTTCTTTAACACAAACCTACGTTTTTTTAAATGGAACCCCGTTAGTTTTGTTAGCACATCTGAACGTATAAAGAAATACGTAATCAGTGCCGTTTGTTGCATTGTAAAATGTTAATTACATCCGGAGATGTTGTAACATAAAGTTGACGCTTGAGTACCACTCCTACGCTGTTCGATCGTGTGTATCGGAGAGCACTGCAACATACATCGCGTTTCTACAGAATGATCTGCCAACGTTGCTCGAAAATGTCCCACTGGAAATGCGTCGACGTATGTGGTATCAGCATGATGGTGCACCTGCACATTCCGCAATTAACACTAGGCTGACCCTTGACAGAATGTTCGACAGGCGTTTCATAGGACGTGCAGGACGCATAAATTGGCCAGCCCGTTCTCCTGTTCTTACACCTCTGGACTTCTTTCTGTGGGGTACGTTAAAGGAGAATGTGTACCGTGATGTGCCTACAACCCCAGAGGATATGAAACAACGTATTGTGGCAACCTGCGGCGACGTTACACCAGATGTACTGCGTCGTGTACGACACTCATTACGCCAGAGATTGCAATTGTGTGCAGCAAATGATGGCCAACACATTGAACATCTATTGGCCTGACATGTCGGAACACACTCTATTCCACTCCGTAATTGAAAACGGAAACCACGTGTGTACGTTTACCTCACCCCTCATGGTAATGTACATGTGCGTCAGTGAAAAAGACCAATAAAAAGGTGTTAGCATGTGGTCGTAATGTGCTGTTCCAGTCTCTTCTGTACCTAAGGTCCATCACCGTTCCCTTTGGATCCCTACGTAATTCGGTGCTCTCCGATACACACGATCGAACAGCAGAGGAGTGGTACTCAAGCGTCAACTTTAGGTTACAATATCTCCGGATGTAATTAACATTTTGGTCTAGCGGTTCTAGGCGCTCAGTCCGGAGCCGCGCGACTGCTACGGTCGGAGGTTCGAATCCTGCCTCGGGCATGGATGTGTGTGATGTCCTTAGGTTAGTTAGGTTTAAGTAGTTCTAAGTTCTAGGGGACTGATGACCATAGATGTTAAGTCCCATAGTGCTCAGAGCCATTTGAACCATTTTTTTGTAATTAACATTTTACAATGCAACAAACGGCACTGATTACGTATTTGTTTATATGTTCAGTTGTGCTAACAAAACTAACGGGGTTCCATTTTAAAAAAACGTAGGTTTGTGTTAAAAAACATACTTCCGTGCATTTTTGTATGGTTTGTATTAAACAATTACACTAGCCCCTCTCCTCACGTACGGGCTGTGGAATCGGTTCGTCAGTATTTGATGTCGTTTATGAAATATATCCAGCGGTAATGTTAGGTGACTCACCCTGCATAATAAATAAAGCGCCTGGAATGCTACGTATCTTATTTTATCCTGACAACTGGGCCGGATACAAACAAAATCTCAAAAATGTCGTCCGATTCACTGTTTACCGGCAACTGTCGCGGCACGTCGACTTGAGACTGGAATGACACCGCAGCACTGGGCAAATAATGCACACTTGCATTCTACATAAGATTTCGCGGGACTAAAGTCCAGGTGTTGAAGCGAGTTGGCCCTCTGTGCAGCGTCTGGAAATTTCCATACGCGACACCGCTGCCGGCTGCCGTTCTCGTGTCCCACGGCGGTGCTCGCGACGATCTCCCGGTCCCCCGACAAACGGCGTCACCAGAGGGATGAATGACGGCGCCTCGTGATTATTCCGCAGCGAGCGGCGGCGGGGCTAACAGGATGATGTCCGCGGCGGACCAGCGGGGCGTCCGATCCTGTTAGGCGGAACCGCAGCGGCCGCAGACACCCGTGGGACTGAGGCGGGTCTGCGCGCCAAGCCCGCCAGCCCGTCCCCAGGGACTGGGGGCGCTGCGGCGAATTAGCGGCCGGCCGCGACGCACGTCCAGTCCCCACCGTATCACGGCTCAGCGCGTCTTATAAAATCAGCCTCCTCTTCCTTTAAACACCGTGTGTTGGAATACACCTACTTCTACATGGATACTTTGCAAATCACACTTAAGTGCCTGGCAGAGGATTCATCGAACCATCTTCAATACAGTACTGGCCATTAAAATTGCTACACCACGAAGATGACGTGCTACAGACGCGAAATTTAACCGACAGGAAGAAGATGCTGTGATATGCAAATGATTAGCTTTTCAGAGCATTCACACAAGGTTGGCGCCGGTGGCGACATCTGCAATTTGCTGACATGAGGAAAGTTTACAACCGGCGTTGCCTGGCGAAACGTTGTTGTGATGCCTCGTGTAAGGAGGAGAAATGCGTACCATCACGTTTCAGACTTCGATAAACGTCGGATTGTTGCCTATCGCGATTGCGGTTTATCGTATCGCGCATTGCTGCTCGCGTTGGTCGAGATCCAATGACTGTTAGCAGAATATAATCGGTGGGTTCAGGAGGGTAATACGGATTGCCGTGCTGGGTCCCAACGGCCTCGTATCACCAGCAGTCGAGATGACAGGCATCTTATCCGCATTGCTGTAACGGATCGTGCAGCCACGTCTCGATCCCTGAGTCAACAGATGGGGACGTTTGCAAGACAACAACCATCTGCACGAACAGTTCGACGACATTTGTAGCATTATGGACTATCAGCTCGGAGACCATGGCTGCGGTTTCCCTTAACGATGCATCACAGACAGAAGCGCCTGCGATGGTGTACTCAACGACGAACCTGATTGCACGAATGGCAAAACGTCATTTTTCCGGATGAATCCAGGTTCTGTTTACAGCATCATGATGGTCGCAACCGTGTTTGGCGACATCGCGGTGAACTCACATTGGAAGCGTGTATTCGTCATCGCCATACTGGCGTATCACCGGGCGCGATGGGACGGGGTGGCATTCGTTACACGTGTCGGTCACCTCTTGTTGGCATTGACGGCACTTTGAACAGTGGACGTTACATTGCAGATGTATTACGACCCGTGGCTCTACCCTTCAAATGGTTCAAATGGCTCTGAGCACTATGCGACTTAACTTCTGAGGTCATCAATCGCCTGGAACTTAGAACTACTTAAACCTAACTAACCTAAGGACATCACACACATCCATGCCCGAGGCAGGATTATAACCTGCGACCGTAGCGGTCACTCGGTTCGACTGTAGCGCCTAGAATCGCACGGCCACTAGGGACGGCGGCTCTACCCTTCATTCGATCCCTGCGAAACCCTATATTTCAGAAGGATAATGCACGACCGCATGTTGCAGGTCCCGTACGGGCCTTTCTGGATACAGAATATGTTCGACTACTGCCCTGGCCAGTACATTCTCCAGATCTCTCACCAATTGAAAACGTCTGGTCAATGGTGGCCGAGCAACTGGCTCGTCACAATACGCCAGTCACTACTCTTGATGAACTGTGGTATCGTGTTGAAGCTGCATGGGCAGCTGTACCTGGACACGCCATCCAAGCTCTGTTTGACTCAATGCTCAGGCGTATTAAGGTTGTTATTACGGCCAAAGCTAGTTGTTCTGGGTACCGACTTCTCAGGTTCTATGCACCCAAACTGCGTGAAAATGTAATCACATGTCAGTTCTAGTATAATATATTTGTCCATTGAATACCCGATTATCATCTGCATTTCTTCTTGGCGTAGCAATTTTAATGGCCAGTAGTGTAATTCCCTATCCTTCCAATCTCGAACAGCGCGCGGAAAAAACGAACACCTATATCTTTCCGTGAGAGCTCTGACTTTCCTTATTTTATTACGATGATCGTCCTTCCCTATGAGGGTGAGCGTCTACAGAATATTTTCGCATTTTGAGGAGAAAGTTGGTCGTTGAAATTTCGTGAGAAGATTGCGCTACAACGAAAAACGCCTTTGTTTTAATTATGTCCACCCTAAATCCTGTATAATGTCCGCGACACTCTCCCCCTATTTCGCGATATTGCAAACCGTGCTACTCTTCTTTGAACTTTATCAATGTACTTAATGCTATCTGGTAAGGATCCCGGACGGTGCAGCAGTACTCCATAAGAGGACGGACAAGCGTAGTGTAGGCAGTCTCTTTAGCAGATCTCTTACATTTTCTAAGTGTTCTGCCAATAAAACGCAGTCTTTGGTTTGTCTTATCCACAACATTCTGTATGTGTTCTTTCTAATTTAGATTGTTAATAATGGTAATCCTCAGGTATTTAGTTGAATTTACGGCCTTTAGATTTGATTAATTTATTGTATAGTCGAAGTTTCACGAATTTCTTTTAGCCTTCATGCGGATGCCCTCACACTTCTCATTATTTAGAGTCAAGTGTCAATTTTCGCACCATACAGATATCTTTTCTAAATCGTTTTCAATTCATATTGATCTTCTGATGGTTTTACTAGTCGATAAACGACAGCATCATCTGCAAACAACCTAAACGGCTGCTTACATAGTCTCCTAAATCGTTTATACAGGTAAGGAACAGCAACGGGCCTATAACACTAACGCCAGAAATTACTTCTGTTTCACTCGATCACTTCCCGTCAGTTACTACCTACTGTGACCTCTTTCACAGGAAATCACAAATCCAGTAACATAACTGAGATGGTATTCCACATTCGCGCAATTTCACTAGAAGCCACTTGTGTTGTACAGTGTCAAAAGCCTTCCGGAAATCTATAAATACGGAATCAGTTTGAAATCCCTTGTCAATAGTGCACGAAACTTGAAAGGTGGCTACACTGAGTCACAGCGCCAGAGATTGCGCCAAAGATTATTATTCCGCCGTCTCCACTGGCAGTAGTAGTTCAGAGGTTGCTGTGGGCAGTGCTTGTTGAGAGATTGCCGTGGGCAATGCTTGTTGAGAGGATGTCGAGAGCAGTACTAGTTCAGAGGATGTCGTGTGCAGTTGTTGTTCTGTTCGGCGAGACAGAAGATGCTGTTCGGTTGGAGTAATGTATAGATGGAAGATGTTGCAATGATCACAGAGTATTTTTCGTCAATATATATGGAGGTAAAAAAAAATTATTTCACTTTTCCTTAATGACAATGCCTCTTGGTCACAGGTTCAGTCAACAAATCATCTGGCTCGTGTAATGTATTAGACTTGTAATTCTGGTTTCTATGTGCAATTATAGTATTTCTGGTATTTCAATTAGTTCATTGTAAAAGGTGTTTAAAATATCTTGTCGTATTGAGGAAGAACGCTGAATCACACTTCCACACACAGAACAGTTACCCTTGTGCATTGTTGTTTCGTAGCTTTTATAGTTGCAGGGGACTTAATTAATCAATTGTGTTAACGGAAATTTTCTTTCATTCTTTATTGTTATTTTATGCAGTCAGATTGCGTACTAATACTAGTCAGGGCCAACCGCTTACGAGACTTCGACACACAACTACTAAAATTGTTGCATAATAATTAAGCCCCCATGCAAACTTCGTGTGAGTAGTCAGCTAGTTGTATTTCACAACAATGGTATCTCTTAAATCCGTGTTGATGATGTGTCAAGAGACCGTTCCCTTCGAGGTAATTCATAATGTTTGAACACAATATCTGTACAGATAGCCGTACCGTAGGTACTACCACAACGGAGGGGTATCTGTTGAGAGGCCAGACAAACGTGTGGTTCCTGAATAGGGGCAGCAGCCTTTTCAGTAGTTGCAGGGGCTACAGTCTGGATGATTGACTGATCTGGCCTTGTAACAATAACCAAAACAGCCTTGCTGTGCTGGTACTGCGAACGGCTGAAAGCAAGGGGAAACTACGGCCGTAATTTTTCCCGAGGGCATGCAGCTTTACTGTTTGATTAAATGATGATGGCGTCCTCTTGGGTAAAATATTCCGGAGGTAAAATAGTCCCCCATTCGGATCTCCGGGCGGGGACTACTCAAGAGGACGTCATAATCAGAAGAAACAAAACTGGCGTTCTACGGACCGGAGGGTGGAATGTCAGATCCCTTAATCGGGCAGATAGGTTCGAAAATTTAAAAAGGGAAATGGATAGGTTAGAGTTAAATATAGTGGGAATTAGTGAAGTTCGGTGGCAGGAGGAACAAGACTTTTGGTCAGGTGAATACAGGGTTATAAATACAAAATCAAAGAGGGGTAATGCAGGAGTCGGTTTAATAATGAATAAAAAAATAGGAATGCGGGTAAGCTATTACAAACAGCATAGTGAACGCATTATTGTGGCCAAGATAGACACGAAGTCCACTCCTAATACAGTTGTACAAGTTTATATGCCAACTAGGTCTGCAGATGACGAAGTAGTTGAAGAAATGTATGATGAAATAAAAGAAATTATTCAGATAGTAAAGGGAGACGAAAATTTAATAGTCATGGGTGACCGGAATTCGGTAGAAGGAAAAGGGAGAGAAGGAAACGTAGTAGGTGAATATGGATTGGGGCTAAGAAATGAAAGACGAAGCCGCCTGATAGAATTTTGCACAGAGCACAACTTAATCATAGCTAACACTTGGTTCAAGAATCATAAAAGAAGTTTGTATACATGGAAGAAGCCTGGAGATACTGACAGGTTTCAGATAGATTGCATAATGGTAAGACAGAGATTTAGGAACCAGGTTTTCAATTGTAAGACATTTCCAGGGGCAGATGTGGACTCTGATCACAATCTATTGGTTATGAACTGTAGATTAAAACTGAAGAAATTGCAAAAAGGTGGGAATTTAGGGAGATGGGACCTGGATAAACTGAAAGAACAGAGGTTGTACAGAGTTTCAGGGAGAGCATAAGGGAACAATCGACAGGAATGGGGGAAAGAAATACAGTAGAAGAAGAATGGGTAGCGTTGAGAGATGAAGTAGTGAAGGCAGCAGAGGACCTAGTAGGTAAAACGACGAGGGCTAGTAGAAATCCTTGAGTAACAGAAGAGATACTGAATTTAATTGATGAAAGGAGAAAATATAAAAATGCAGTAAATGAAGCAGGCAAAAAGGAATACAAACGACTCAAAAACAAGATCGACAGGAAGTGCAAAATGGCTAAGCTGGGATGGCTAGAGGACAAATGTAAGGATGCAGAGGGTTATCTCACTAGGGGTAAGATAGATACTGCCTACAGGAAAATTAAAGAGACCTTTGCAGAACAGAGAACCACTTGTATGAATATCAAGAGCTCAAATGGAAACCCAGTTCTAAGCAAAGAAGGAAAAGCAGAAAGGTGGAGGGAGTATATAGAGGGCGTATATTAGGGCAATGTACTTGAGGACAATATGGAAGAGGATGTAGAGGAAGATGAAATGGGAGATACGATACTGCGTGAAGAGTTTGACAGAGCACTAAAAGACCTGAGTCGAAACAAGGCCCCGGGACTAGACAACATTCCATTAGAACTACCGACAGCCTTGGGAGAGCCAGTCCTGACAAAACTCTACCATCTGGTGAGCAAGATGTATGAGACAGGCGAAATTCCCTCAGACTTCAAGAAGAATATAATAATTCCTATCCCAAAGAAAGCAGGTGTTGACAGATGTGAAAATTACCGAACAGTCAGTTTAATATGTCACGGATGCAAAATACTAAAGCGTATTCTCTACAGACGAATGGAAAAACTGGTAGAAGCTGACCTCGGGGAAGATCAGTTTGGATTCCGTAGAAATGTTGGAACACGTGAGGCAATACTGACCCTACGACTTATCTTAGAAGCTAGATTAACGAAAGGCAAACCTACGTTTCTTGCATTTGTAGACTTAGAGAAAGCTTTTGACAATGTTGACTGGAATACTCTCTTTCAAATTATGAAGGTGGCATGGGTAAAATACTCGGAGTGAAAGGCTATTTAGAATTTGTACAGAAACCAGATGGCAGTTATAAGAGTTGAGGGGTACGAAAGGGAAGCAATGGTTGGGAAGGGAGTGAGACAGGGTTGTAGCCTCTCCCCGATGTTATTCAATCTGTATATTGAGCAAGCAGTGAAGGAAACAAAAGAAAAATTCTGAGTAGGTATTAAAATCCATGGAGAAGAAATAAAAACTTTGAAGTTCGCCCGCATCTCGTGGTCGTGCGGTAGCGTTCTCGCATCCCACGCCCGGGTTCCCGGGTTCGATTTCCGGCGGGGTCTGGGATTTTCTCTGCCTCGTGATGGCTGGGTGTTGTGTGATGTCCTTAGGTTAGTTAGGTTTAAGTAGTTCTAAGTTCTAGGGGACTGATGACCTAAGATGTTAAGTCCCATAGTGCTCAGAGCCATTTGAACCATTTTTTGAAGTTCGCCTATGACATTGTAATTCTGTCAGAGACAGCAAAGGACTTGGAAGAGCAGTTGAACGGAATGGACAGTGTCATGAAAGGAGGGTATAAGATGAACATCAACAAAAGCAAAACGAGGATAATGGAATGTAGTCGAATTAAGTCGGGTGATGCTGAGGGAATTAGATTAGGAAATGAGACATTTAAAATAGTAAAGGAGTTTTGCTATTTGGGGAGCAAAATAACTGATGATGGTCGAAGTAGAGAGGATATCAAATGTAGACTGGAAATGGTAAGGAAAGCGTTTCTGAAGAAGAGAAATTTGTTAACATCGAGTATAGATTTAAGTGTCAGGAAGTCGTTTCTGAAAGTATTTGTATGGAGTGTAGCCATGTATGGAAGTGAAACATGGACGATAACTAGTTTGGACAAGAAGAGAATAGAAACTTTCGAAATGTGGTGCTACAGAAGAATGCTGAAGATTAGGTGGGTCGATCATATAACTAATGAGGAGGTATTGAATAGGAAGGGGAGAAGAGAAGTTTGTGGCACAACTTAACTAGAAGAAGGGATCGGTTGGTAGGACATATTCTGAGGCATCAAGGGATCACCAATTTCGTATTGGAGGACAGCTTGGAGGGTAAAAATCGTAGAGGGAGGCCAAGAGATAACTACACTAAATAGATTAAGAAGGATGTAAGTTGCAGTAGGTATTGGGAAATGAAGAAGCTTGCACAGGATAGAGTAGCATGGAGAGCTGCATCAAACCAGTCTCAGGACTGAAGACCACAACAACAACAACTCCTACTACCTTCCTTGAATATTGGTGTGATCTGTGCAAATTTCCAGTCTTTGGTTACGGATCTTTCGTCGAGCTAATGGTTGTATATGATTGTCAACTATGGAGCTATTGCATTCAGTATACTCTGAAAGGAACCTAACTGGTATACAGTCGGGACCAGAAGACTTGCTTTTATTAAGTGATTCAAGTTGCTTCACTACTGCGAGGATATCAGCAGACCCTTTTTTTTTTAATGTAGTTATTCTGTCTAGATTTCCCCCCCCTTAAATAGCAATCTGCTTAGTTATCACTAACGCATTTGAAATTATGTTAAAATATTATGCGCTTTATTCGTGCCATTTCGTGTGTAACATTCGGTCTGTTTTTTTATATAGATAGCAGACTAAAAGAATATACCAAATAAATGAATAAAATTCTCCATTTGTGTGGCCATAGTGTACGTAGTTGTTTACAATTCTTGACGGTAATTTTGTTCTGTCGTTGTAACTACAAAAATGCGTGATTTCTTTGACTAGACGCGTTTCGCTTTATTGAGGTAAAGCATCTTCAGTGGTGGTGATTTTCGCTAGATTTCTCGCCTGGATCGAGAAATGCCGTCTGCTACCAATCGTTGTTTTTCTGCGTTACACACTCATAATTTTGGTCTAATTTTTAGTAGTTCTGCAGCGTTATGCATTTCTTATGCTTTTCACAGCACACGTTTATGCACACAGTGGTCTAACACAGAAAAACAAAGATATGCTAGGAGACGGAATTTCCGGCATTTCCCGATGTAAGCATGAAATCAAGCGAAAATCACCACCACTGACGATGCTTTACCTCAATAAAGCGAAACGCGTCTGGTCAAAGAAATCACGCATTTTTGTAGTTGCAGCGACAGAACAAAAATGCCATCAAGAAATAAATAAAATGTCATTGAAGTTGCTATGCTTAGAGATCAGCACGAGTAGAAGTGTCCCTCTAACCCGATTTATCCATTCATTTTAAGTGACTATAGTTGCCATTCAGGGTGTCGCTGGCAGTAATAATAAATGACGTCCAAGCTCAGAGAGAACGGTGTAAGAAGTGAACAGAGAGAGGCGCTTAACAACTCCGCATGCGTCGGCAAAATCCTTAGAGCCAGCCAGCCCTGATAGAGATCTGCGACTGTACTGCGACATTGAGAAGCCTTTTTTCAGAACTCGAAAAACGCTCAGTTATTCAAAATTTAGTTTTTTAATACAAATCATGCTTTTTTTCATACACGATCTGCTGGAAAGTCTTGTCAAAAGCCGACAAATGCTGTTGTCTTAGGGTGTGGGAAAACTTAGAGTTTTTGCAAAAGTCGATATTTGCTCTCGACTAGTAAAAGTAAAAGTCTATAAACGCAAACTGTGAGCTGGTCTAAGAGACCTGAAGGAAGAATAATGATGTAGGACGTCATTGTCAATGATAATGTGAGACAGTTACGCGGAAAAAAAAGCTTTAGGCAAGCACTTGCAGCCACAAGCAACAATTACATTGGCTCTTGGTTACTGTTCAGTTCGAGCCAGTTCTGACAGAGAGAAGAAAAATTCTGACAGAGAGAGGAAAAACTAAGAAAGAAGCGAAAAGGATGAATATTGTTTCGCTAAAGTACGCCATATGGAAAAACGCTTGCTAGACTTCAAGTAACGTCAGGGAAGTCCAGACACAGACTCTCCAATGGTACAAGGACTTGGGAAAAATAATCAGTTAATAACAAACACAAGGTTGGGCAAACTTCGCGCAAAAACGTTCTATGCAATAACGAAGGAAGAAAATCAAACTGAGGTTACAATATATTTTAATACACACATCAAAAAAAGTTTTGCATCACCCCAGGTCCCAGAACTCCTGAAGATAGACGTTGACTGTGGATACTGTATCACAGACACAGTTCCTTTCACTCTTCAGAGATGTCACTAAACCCGCCCAAAGATGTAAAAAACCATGCATGAACAGCGACTATTAGACGGAGGGGGTTCGACAGCCGATCAGTTCCAGTCATCCTACCAAGAAGGGGGTACATGGTTCGTCTTGTCTGTACTTCAACCATGCCTCGACGGTCAATACTGTGGTTGAATCGCGTCCGTCATTGTGCCAGGAAGTGCTCTCAATGAGGGAAGTGTCCAGGCGGCTCAGACTGAACCAAAGTGATGTTGTTCGGACGTGAAAGAGATACAGAGAGACAGGAACTGTCGATGACATACCTCGCTCAGACCACCCAAGGGCTACTACTGCAGGGGATGACCGCTACCTACGGATTATGGCTCGGAGGAACCCTGACAGCAACGCCACCATGTTGAATAATGCTTTTCGTGCGGCCACAGGACGTCGTGTTACGACTCAAACTGTGCGCAATAGGTTGCATGATGCGCAACGTCACTCCCGACGTCCGTAGCGAGGCCCATCTTCGCAACCACGACACCTTGCAGCGGGGTATAGATGGGCCCAACAACATGCCGCATGGACCGCTCAGGATTGGCATCACGTTCTCTTCACCGATGAGCGTCGCATATGCCTTCAACCAGACAATCGTCGGAGACGTGTTTGGAGGCAACCCGGTCAGGATGAACGCCTTAGACACACTGTCCAGCGAGTGCAGCAAGGTGGAGGTTCCCTGCCGTTTCGGGGTGGCATTATGTGGGGCCGACGTACGCCCCTGGTAGTCATGGAAGGCGCCGTAACGGTTCTACGATACGTGAATGCCATCCTCCAACCATACCGGCAGTATATTGGCGAGGCATTCGTCTTCATGGACGGCAATTCGCGCCCTCATCGTGCATATCTTGTGAATTACGTCCTTCAGGACTAGAGAGGCCAGCATGTTCTCCAGACATGAACCCTATCGACAATGCCTGGAATAGATTGAAAAGGGCTGTTTATGGACGACGTGACGCACCAACCAGTCTGAGGGATGTACGCCGCATTGCGGTTGAGGAGTGGGACAATCTGGACCAACAGTGCCTTGATGAAGTTGTGGATAGTTTGCCACGACGAATACAGGCACGCGTCAGTTCAAGAGGACGTGCTACTGGATGTTAGAGGTACCGGTGTGTAGAGCAATCTGGACCACCACCTCTGAAGGTCGCGCTGTATGGTGGTACAACATGCAATGTGTGGTTTTCATGAGCAATAAAAAGGGTGGAAATGATGTTTATGTTGACCACTGTTCCAATTTTCTATACAGGTTCCGGAAGTCTCGGAACCGAAGTGATGCAAAAGTTTTTTTGATGTGTGTACATGACAGACTTGGCAATGCAATTTGTGCATCACGATTCATTCCCCAGCACATACTAAGGAAAGGATTTCTTTATGTACTTGGCTTGAAACAGAAGGACCCAAAGGATGCAACCAAGCAGCCTGTTCAAATCAAATGGCTCTGAGCACTATGGGACTCAACTTCTGAGGTCATCAGTCCCCTAGAAGTTAGAACTACTTAAACCTAAGTAACCTAATGACATCACAAACAACGATGCCCTAGGCAGGATTCGAACCTGCGACCGTAGCAGCAGCGCGGTTCCGGACTGAAGCGCCTAGAACCGCTCAGCCACAGCGGCCGGAAAGCAGCCTGTGCTCTATAGGATTTTCTCATAAATCTTGAGGCATCCCAGCCAGAGTATAGACTAACTGAAATTCATTTATTTTCTGACTCCTCTACCAGTCAAAATAAAATTACAGTATGATGTATGCCCACTCATTTCTTATAGGATGCAGCTTTCTCGAATAGCAATACAACAATTCAAGCAAATCATATTAATGGTTCTTATTTCAAAAAAGTAGAGTGACAGTACCTGAGTTTGTATTTACGGGTTGTCGCAAGCGATGGGCGACATGCAGTCAAATCGGTTCAAATGGCTCTGAGCACTATGGGACTTAACTTCTGAGATCAGTCCCCTATAACTTACAACTACGTAAACCTAATTAACCTAAGGACATCACACACATCCATGCGCGAGGCAGGATTCGAACCTGCGACCGTAGCGGTCGTGCGTTTCCAGACTGTAGCGCCTAGAACCACTCGGCCACCTCGGCCGGCGACTTGTAGTCAGTGTCCTTCACTATATACAATGTCCATTTAAGTTTGTCACACAGTTCATATGGATCACTAATAACGTCTATCGTAGTGCTTTCTTCTAGCTGTCTAGTGTGCGTCTTCTACTGTCCAGTCAGCTACTGCTGGTCTACTACTGTGCGGCTGAGGCTGACAGAAGCGGCGCTTATATTCTCTTCTTGTAGAGGCGACGTCCTAGTCAGCGTTCTACTGGCTGACGTCGTCTCACAGCCTTCTCTGCTCTTGTGTTCTCCATCTTCGTGCCGGCGGTTTTCGTTACGCCGGAACATTTCTCTCCCCCCCCCCCCCGCCCTTCCCTTCCCCAAAGCGATGGACCTTCGTTGTGTAGGGAGCGTGATAATGGAGGGGAGGGGGGAAGAGGCAGGAGCGTGGGCACATCGAGGGACCGAAAGATGTGGCTGCAGGGGACGTCAAGCTTCCAGTGGTACTCCGCCATCAGGCTTTCGCTCTGGCGGAAACGTACTCCGGAAAACGTCCAGAAGGGTACGCGTCCACCTCCTGATCCCATGAATCAGATGAAGGCGTCGACTGCTGCAGTGTGTGCGGGTCCACCTCCACCGGTAGGATGAGAGGCGGAGGAGGAGGCGAAGGCTCCATCTCCATGGGGTCGTCCTGCAGTGTCGTGATGACACCCTCTGGTGGTCAGTGTGTCCGCTCTGGATCCCTGAATCTGGGGGAAGAGACACTAAAAGATCATACTGCATATGACGGAGGTGAAGGTGATTTTGATTGCGGTACAGCAAGCCACAGCTGCAAAATACTAACACGAATTCTTTACAGACGAATGGAAAAACTAGTAGAAGCCGACCTCGGGGAAGATCAGTTTGGATTCCGTAGAAATGTTGGAACACGTGAGGCAATACTGACCTTACGACTTATCTTAGAAGAAAGATTAAGGAAAGGCAAACCTACGTTTGTAGCATTTGTAGACTTAGAGAAAGCCTTTGAAAATGTTGACTGGAATACTCTCTTTCAAATTCTAAAGGTGGCAGGGGTAAAATACAGGGAGCGAAAGGCTATTTACAATTTGTACAGAAACCAGGTGGCAGTTATAAGAGTCGAGGGGCATGAAAGGGAAGCAATGGTTGGGAAGGGAGTAAGACAGGGTTGTAGCCTCTCCCCGATGTTATTCAATCTGTATATTGAGCAAGCAGTAAAGGAAACGAAAGAAAAATTCGGAGTAGGTATTAAAATCCATGGAGAAGAAATAAAAACTTTTAGGTTCGCCGATGACATTGTAATTCTGTCAGAGACAGCAAAGGACTTGGAAGAGCAGTTGAACGCAATGGACAGTGTCTTGAAAGGAGGATACAAGATGAACATCAATAAAAGCAAAACGAGGATAATGGAATGTAGTCGAATTAAGTCGGGTGATGTTGAGGGTATTAGATTAGGAAATGAGACACTTAAAGTAGTAAAGGAGTTTTGCTATTTGGGGAGCAAAATAACTGATGATGGTCGAAGTAGAGAGGATATCAAATGTAGACTGGCAATGGCAAGGAAAGCGTTTCTGAAGAAGAGAAATTTGTTAACATCGAGTATAGATTTAAGTGTCAGGAAGTCATTTCTGAAAGTATTTGTATGGAGTGTAGCCATGTATGGAAGTGAAACATGGAAGGTAAATAGTTTGGACAAGAAGAGAATAGAAGCTTTCGAAATGTGGTGCTACAGAAGAATGCTGAAGATTAGATGGGTAGATCACATAACTAATGAGGAAGTATTGAATAGGATTGGGGAGAAGAGAAGTTTGTGGCACAACTTGACCAGAAGAAGAGATCGGTTGGTAGGACATGTTCTGAGGCATCAAGGGATCACCAATTTAGTATTGGAGGGCAGCGTGGAGGGTAAAAATCGTAGGGGGAGACCAAGAGATGAATACACTAAGCAGATTCAGAAGGATGTAGGTTGCAGTAGGTACTGTGAGATGAAGAAGCTTGCACAGGATAGAGTAGCATGGAGAGCTGCATCAAACCAGTCTCAGGACTTAAGACCACAACAACAACAACAACAACTGCAAGCCATCTGGACCTGAAATAAGACACACGTAAGCGCCAAGTCGACGAACAATCTCGCCTCGCGCACGTCGTCTGCTGCCGCTAAAAACCCTGTAAAAGACAATATGATGCGGCGCGAAGCGACACTTGCGGCCTTCCTGCGGCGCCGGATGCTGAGGAGGGTGGAGAAGGTGCAGCAGTGTCCGATGGCGGCGGCCGTGAAGCAATTCCGCCGGCGATGGTCCACCTCGTGGGCGCGAACGGTAGGAGGTTAGAGAACTGGTGTGTGCGGAGTGAGGTTTGGTCACCTGCTGCTTGAAGGTTCTGACAAAACGCTCCGCTTCGCCGTTTGTCTGTGGATGGAATGGTGCACTAGTTAGATGCTATATGTCATTGCGTTCACAGAATGTTTCAAACTCATTTGACGTGAACTGAGGGCCGTTGTCTGATACTTCAGGTAAACCTTCTTGGCAAAAAATAGAGGGCAACACCTGAATTGTGCTACGTGACGTTGTCGAGTTCATTAGCACAGCAAAAGGAAACTTGTCATATGAGTCAACCACAATCAACCAACGAGGTCCCGCAAAGTCTATGTGGACACATTGCCATGGTAATTCCGACTTAGGTATGAAACGTCCCCTTTGAAAATTTGTACACGACTGTACTTAAACTGACACACAATATTTTTTAGCGCAACGCAATCTGACTTTCAGAAACCCCCTACAAAGGAATGGCCCTGACTAACATTAACCTATACCTTTCACAAATCACTTACCTCACAAAAATCTTCATTACTCGAACTACTGCAATACAGCGAGCGCCACTACTGCCAGCTAAATAAAAGATTCAAACTACGGAAGGCACTAACTACTGATAGTCATAGTTAGCAAATGAAAGATTTTAATAGAGAACAAACAATGTATTTACCCTAATGGTGTTGAAAAACCATAATATACATAGCAGTTCATAATGTCCAGTATAACAAATTTCAAAACTCCGCCTTCTCTCTCCCCACATCCACCACTGCTGGCGGCTCACCTCCAACTGCGCAACGCTACGCGCTGTTCACGTCCAGCTGCCCAACACTACAATGGCAGACAACAATGCAAACTAGCGCACAGAGCACTACGTAACGTTGCCAATAAGAAAACATAAACAGCCTACTTACACAGCCCCCACGCTCCCCACAAAAAATTTTACAAATTGTTTTGGGCAGTGGCCAATAATGATTTGATAAAATTTTTCACAATTACAATAACAAAGATATCAAATGCACACACTTATTGATACAATGTTGGTCAAAAGATAAAATTTTCTCACAGTCCATAAAGACAGTCCTGATCATTCATCACAGTAAAACTGCCGTTTCTTTTATCAAAGTCTGAGCAGTAAAAGACAATGCACACAGAAGTAGTGGATTTCCATGCAGTCTTGAAGAAGTAGTGTTGTCCTTCTAACAGAAAGACAATGCTGACTCTTGACATGCTGACAGGTAATGGGCTCAATAGTGTTCAAAAGTCATAATGTATATAGCAGTCCATTACATACACTCTCACAAATTTCAAAACTCCGCCATCTCTCTCCCCACATCCACCACTGCTGGCGCCTCACCTCCAACTGCGCAACGCTACGCGCTGTTCACGTCCAGCTGCCCAACACTACAATGGCAGACAACAATGCAAACTAGCGCACAGAGCACTACTTAACGTTGCCAATAAGAAAACATAAACAGCCTACTTACAACGTTGCCATGGTAATTCCGACTTAGGCCAAGCAGAGAATTTTAGAGGCGAAGCGGACTGATTTTCCGCACATGCGTGACACAGTGACGTCATCTGTTCTATTTGGGTCCATGTGCGAGTCCAGTGTGCTAGCCACTGCGCCACCTCGCTCGGTTTTTTTTAATGATTGCCATCCCAACTGGCTTATCATATCCGTGACAGTCCTCCCTTATTTCGCGACAATACAAAACGAGCTGCCCTTCTTTGAATTTTTCGATGTCTTCCGTCAATCCTATCTGGTAACTATCGCATGCAGCACCTACTAATCTAGCAGAGGAAGAATAAGCGTAATGTAGGCAGTCTCATCAGTAGACTCGCATGTTCTAAGCGTTCTGCCAATAAAGCGTAGTCTTTGGTTCGCCTTCCCCACAACGATATCTGTATGAGCGTTCCAATATAAGTTGTTCGTAATTGTACTTCGTA
This sequence comes from Schistocerca cancellata, assembly GCF_023864275.1. Classification (NCBI taxonomy): domain Eukaryota; kingdom Metazoa; phylum Arthropoda; class Insecta; order Orthoptera; family Acrididae; genus Schistocerca; species Schistocerca cancellata. The sequence continues at coordinate 41,358,641 of NC_064632.1, read as the reverse complement.
GTTGTTTAGTCGAATTAACAGCCTTTCAATTTGTGCGACTTATGGTGTAACCGAAATTCAACGGATTTCTTTTTGTACTCATGTGGACGACCTCACACTTATAAGAGAGACAAATGCCACTTTTTACACCATACAGATATCTTGTCTAAATAATTTTGCGATTGGTTATGATCATCGAATGACTTCGTTAGATGGTAAATGACAGTACCACAAACAAAAATTTAAGAGAGCTGTTCTGATTGTCTCCTAAATCGTTTACGTAGATGAGCAACAGCATAGAGCCTGTAAAACTTGCTTGGGGAACGGCGGACTCGACGATTTTCCGTCGATTACTACGCGCTGACAGGAAATCACGAATTGAGTCGCACAAATGAAGCGATACTGCATAGGCAGGCAATTTAATTAGAAGTTTCTTGTGAGGAACTGTGTTTGATGTTGATAATGTTTGGTTTGTGGGGCGCACAACTACGAGGTCATCAGCGTCCGTACAAAGTCCCATTTTTTCACGTTTCAATTTTTTTCACAGTCCAACCTAGCCACTGTCATGAATGATGATGATGATGATGATGAAATGATGCCGGCTGGGGTGGCCGAGCGGTTCTAGGCGCTACAGTCTGGAACCGCGCGACCGCTACGTCGCAGGTTCGAATCCTGCCTCGGGCATGGATGTGTGCGATGTCCTTAGGTTAGTTAGGTTTAAGTAGTTCTAAGTTCTAGGGGACTGATGACCTCAGAAGTTGAGTCCCATAGTGCTCAGAGCCATTTGAACCATTTTTGATGAAATGATGAGGACAACACAAACACCCAGTCCCCGGGCAGAGAAAATCCCCAACCTGGCCGGAAATCGGCTGTCCAGAGGCAACAACGGAGGAACAGTGTGAAGAGCCTTCTGGAAATCTAGAAATACTGAATCAATTTGAGATCCCCTGCCCGTAGCACTCATTACTTTGTGCGAATAAAGAGCTACTTGTGTTTCACAAGAAACATATTTCCTGAATCTGTGCTCACTGTGTGTCAATAGATTTTTGCCTCCAAGGTAACACACGATGTTCGAACATAATGTTCGACAGTGCTCATCACGCAGGGAACAGATAGTTTATTTTTACTACTGCGTTAATTTCTTTGAACAGTCATAAGGTTTCAATTATCACCTAGAAAATATCGTGCTGCAACTAGGAGACCTGATGTTGGTCCTTCTCTTCACATTCACCCTTTAATGCGTCATATGTCATGTCTTGTCATAACTTGACGGAGAACTTTCTTGTAGAAGTCTTTATTTTGTCTGTTCAGGACCTGGTAACCTTACTGAAAATTGCTGCCACTCAATGGTTTATTCATTCGAGGAAAGAGTGAGAAGTCACTGGGCGCTTTGTCAGGAGAATAGGGTGAGTGAACCAAACTGTGGTAGCCCAAAGAAGCCGCGTGTGTGACTATGACCCTTACAGTACAAATAGAGGCGTTGTCGGGAACAATAACACCTTCTTGGACCGCTACCCGCGACACTTTGACAGGCTCGCGTAACCTTGTCAGTAGATTTTTCTATGACGGTTTGCCGCTTACGAGAATTCTCTGTTACCACCAAACCTTGGTAGTAAAAAAAAAAAAAAATAAATAAATAAAAAATAAAAAAAATAATCGCTTTGCCCGATGATGCTTGGGTCTCCGACTTCTTTCGCCAGTGGTGACTACAAATGATTCAACTGCTTGATTTGTACTTTCGCCTCTGGCTCATAGTGATACACGCAACCCTCGTCCATGGTAATTATCTGCATTGGCCCGACAAAGCTGCAACATTTCTGGTGCTCTCTAGATTCGGCAGACATTCGAGTGGGTGTGGACAGTCACATAACCCAGAGGGCGGCGAACTCTGTCGTGATCAAAATGCAGCGCAAGATGTTTAAAACTGATCCATGACTGATTTTCACTTTTTCCACTATCACCGTAATTCGAGCACCAGGGTCTCCACTGATTTTTCAAAGAGAAGTATTCTGCCACTTCGTTCTCCGTCATTAATGCAAACTTGTTTTGAAATGTTGTAGTTCTATGTATCCGTTCGTATTGTGCGGTGTGTGAGTCGAGCTTGGTTCGGCAGTAATTCATGCAAGCTGCCGCCACACTGACGAACTCAGAACACTAACACCCAAACAAACAATTATATGACTTGGTAGTATGCTACCCAACGTACAACTTTTGCCAACGACGATTAATCAGCTACTAAGTGTTACTGCAGGTGAAATTTAATTACCAACAAAATAAAATTCAATTAAATTCATATAATAGAAAAAGGACTTAATTGAGCCAGCCTGGGTGGCCAAGCCGTTCTAGGCGCTACAGTCTGGAACCGCGCGACCGCTACAGTCGCAGGATAGAATCCTGCCTCGGGCATGGATGTCTGTGATGTCCTTAGGTTAGTTAGGTTTAAGTAGTACTAAGTTCTAGGGGACTGATGAAATCAGAAGTTAAATCCCATAGTGCTCAGAGCCATTTGAACCACTTTTTGACTTAACTGATTTTCTAGATTAACATAAAATAACACGCTCCTTGCAATGACACCTGAGTCATAATGGAAACACCGTTAAAGCGAAAGTGCAATTCAGTGGGCTACAGCTCTCTGGTGATTTTTAGTATGTAAAAAGATATCAGAACGTTGTGAAACGAAATGATGGGGTAAGAAAAAGTTATCATCAAAATATTAATGTATATGTCCTCTGTCAATATTTCACAAGTTAATGTTGGGTTAATTTACAGCTACTTTCATCAAGGGTAATTATCAATATGCATATTGTAACCTCCCCACAGAAATTTGAAGGACAATATTTAAATGTTAACGAGAATAGAACCTAGTGTAACCTCCCAGCAAATAAAATAATTTATTGACAATGACAATTAAATGAGAACTAGCAATCTGAGCCATGTGTAACCTCCCCACAAAAATGAAAGTCAATTTAATAAGAAATGAATGAAATCTCAGTTGATATGAATTCAATAAAAAATGAAATCTCAGTGACAATGAAAACACAAATAGACCAAAATGTCGATCTTTAGGCCCTGACTAAACTCAAATTCTTATCTCAGTAAAACTGCATCTGCTCTTATTTTTCGCCATAGCTTGGAGGAAATGCATCGCAAATATATATTTTTTTTTAATTTAAGGGAAACTTTTCTTTAAGGAAATGCAAGGGAAATATTATTTCAAAAAAAAATTGTTTGTTAAAATGGTTGGTTTGAAAACAAAATTATTATTAGGGCGATTCTCGAACAAATTAATTACACTTAAGATCCATTACATTATCAGATTTGCGCAAAGCTGCTTCATTACCTTATTTAAAAAATATACCTCGTCCTGAATCTTGACCAGAATGCCATGTCGACGCCCGCCGACTCCTCACACAACAGCTAACTCGCAACTGCAACTACCGACTCCCTACATGCAACTGCCCTGTACTCTCGCGCGCTATTACTCTCTCGCAACTGAACTGACTACATGCTCTCTGGTCAGAGATTCTGCGGCTCGCCATCGCTGCCTATGAAACGTACGCGTTTCAATATAATATCAAAGTTTTACTGAACCACCAACCAGTATGATAATATTCAATTTCCGAAAAAAACTTTGTCTGTGTAGAAGGTTTCCTCAGTGCTATCTGGAAGACAGTAAATTGAGAGGCAAATCACTTTCCAAAGACTGGGAAGCTCACAAAGGTGAAAAATACTGGTTACAATCGCCTCTTAATCCCACTATGATGGAGAACTATCTGTAAAAAGCAGTTACAGTTTTTGAAAGGGACTCGCAAATTGTGAGGAGTGCAGAGCAAAAGCAACGCAGACGCTATACGTGATGCTCCAAAACGGCTAAAGAAACGCCAGGCTGAAGCTGGACACCGGACACTGAACAGCGACTCTCAGCAAGACCCGAACAGCGACTGTGTACTCACCCCTGAGCGACTACTCATTGACCCAGTTCCCACACACACTCTTCAGTGCTTCCGCAGGAGGGGGGGAGGGGGGGGGAGAGAATCGTGAGGTTTACCATTGTTACACCACTGGCCATTAAAACTGCTACACCAAGAAGAAATGCAGATGATAAACGGGTATTCATTGGACAAATATATTATACTACAACTGCCATGTGATTACATTTTCACGCAATTTGGGTGCATAGATACTGAGAAATCAGTACCCAGAACAACCACCTCTGGTCGTAATAACGGCCTTGATACGCTTGGGCATTGAGTCAAACAGAGCTTGGGTGGCGTGTACAGGTACAGCTGCCCTTGCAGATTCAACACGATACCACAGTTCATCAAGAGTAGTGATTGGCGTATTGTGACGAGCCAGTTGCTCGGCCACCATTGACCAGACGTCTTCAATTGGTGAGAGATCTGGAGAATGTGCTGGCCAGAGCAGCAGTCGAACATATTCTGTATCCAGAAAGGCCCGTACAGGAGCTGCAACATGCGGTCGTGAATTATCCTGCTGAAATGTAGGGTTTCGCAGGGATCGAATGAAGGGTAGAGCCACGGGTCGTAACATATCTGAAATGTAACGTCCACTGTTCAAAGTGCTGTCAATGGGAACACGAGGTGACCGAGACGTGTAAGCAATGGCACCCCATACCATCACGCTGGGTGATACGCCAGTATGGCGATGACGAATACACGCTTCCAATGTGCGTTCACGGTGATGTCGCCAAACATGGATGCGACTGTCATGATGCTGTAAACATAACCTGGATTCATCCGAAAAAATGACGTTTTGCCATTCGTACACCCAGGTTTGTCGTTGAAAACACCATCGCAGGTGCCCCTGTCTGTGATGCAGCGTCAAGGGTAACCGCAGCCATGGTCTCCTAGCTGATAGTCCATGCTGCTGCAAACGTCGTCGAACTGTTCGCGCAGATGGTTATTGTCTTGCTAACGTCTCCATCTCTTGACTCAGGGATCGAGACGAGGCTGCACGATCCATTACAGCCATGCGGATGAGATGCCTGTCATCTCGACTGCTAGTGATACGAGGCCGTTGGGATCCAGCGATGTGCTCCAGTTTCACAAAGTGTCTGCAAGATGGATGCCACAGCAGCTGACTCCTGAAATGAGAGAACGACCTGTTGATGCTTGTGAAGAACTTCTCCGGCGCTTTGAACGAGAAGGTGATGGCTTCCCTGCAAGAATCGTTACTGGAGACGAAACCTAGGTTCACCTCCACCAACCGGAAACGAAGAGAGCGAGCAAGGAATGGCGCCATTCCTCATCACCAAAACCAAAGAAGTTTCGAACAGAACCATCAGCAGGAAAGGTTATACTGACTCTCTTTTGGGACGAAAAAGGCGACATTTTGGAGCATTACATGCCTGTAGGGACCACTGTCACCAGTGCATCATACACAGATCTCCTAAAAAAATCATCTGCGGCCTGCAGTCAAATCGAAGCGACATGGATTGCTGTCAGCAGGTGTCCTTTTGCAACATGACAATGCAAGGCCCCACACTGCCCGTGCAACAGTTGCAACAATCACAGAACTGCATTTTGAGTCTCTTCCTCATCCACCATACTCAACAGACCTTGCCCCAAGTCATTTCCATATGTTTGGAGCACTCAAAGACGGAATGGGAGAAAAGAAGTTCCGTTCTGATGAAGAGGTACGCCATGCGGTGCATGAGTGATTGCACGGACTACCAGAAGAATTTTTTTCTAAAGGAATTTATGCACTTTGTAAGCGATGGAGGACTTGCATTGAGCGTGGGGGAGATTATGTTGAAAAGTGATACAGCTTTGTACCACTTCTGCACAATAAATAATATTTAAAAAATATTTAAGGTTTTCTTTTGACTCACCCTCGTAATTAAAATTTTGTTTTTCCTTCGTGTGGCGTCGATAGTTCCGATGCCACAGCGTAGATGCACGCTCGTAGGTTGGCAGTACGAGAGCGGACGAACTACGCCGACCACAGCGCCCTCTAGCCGACGCTGGGGAGCTCAACGAGCACCGCTCTACTTTCTCCCGAGTTGATCAAGAGCAGACAACCGAGCAACTTAGCTTCTACTTCATAAGGGGCTAGCCATTACAGGCTTTGTCTTGTTACTTCAATGGTTCAAATGGCTCTGAGCACTATGGGACTCAACATCTTAGGTCATAAGTCCCCTAGAACTTAGAACTACTTAAACCTAACTAACCTAATGACATCACACACACCCATGCCCGAGGCAGGATTCGAACCTGCGACCGTAGCAGTCACGCGGTTCCGGACTGCAGCGCCAGAACCGCTAGACCACCGCGGCCGGCGTTACTTCAGTGATAGTTTGTCCAACTACTAGTAACTGTTAGCTTTGGTACATGGACGACGGTTTCGCACCTACGTGCTCATCTTTACCAAAAGTTATGTATATGTATTTGACTAATATTCTCTATTAAATGTCCTCTTACTTTACATGCAATACCGAAGTGCTTTACCTCTCCTGCTCCTACTCGCTTCCTTCATTCGGCCTACGAGGGTAATCCCAAAAGTAAGGTCTACTATTTTTTTTACAAGTACAGGGTTATTACAAATGATTGAAGCGATTTCACAGCTCTACAATAACTTTATTATTTGAGATATTTTCACAATGCTTTACACACACGTACAAAAACTCAAAAAGTTTTTTTAGGCATTCACAAATGTTCGATATGTGCCCCTTTAGTGATTCGGCAGACGTCAAGCCGATAATCAAGTTCCTCCGACAATCGGCGCAGCATGTCCCCATCAATGAGTTCGAAAGCATCGTTGATGCGAGCTCGCAGTTCTGGCACGTTTCTTGGTAGAGGAGGTTTAGACACTGAATCTTTCACATAACCCCACAGAAAGAAATCGCATGGGGTTAAGTCGGGAGAGCGTGGAGGCCATGACATGAATTGCTGATCATGATCTCCACCACGACCGATCCACCGGTTTTCCAATCTCCTGTTTAAGAAATGCCGAACATCATGATGGAAGTGCGGTGGAGCACCATCCTGTTGAAAGATGAAGTCGGCGCTGTCGGTCTCCAGTTGTGGCATGAGCCAATTTTCCAGCATGTCCAGATACACGTGTCCCGTGACGTTTTTTTCGCAGAAGAAAAAGGGGCTGTCAACTTTAAACCGTGAGATTGCACAAAACACGTTAACTTTTGGTGAATTGCGAATTTGCTGCACGAATGCGTGAGGATTCTCTACCGCCCAGATTCGCACATTGTGTCTGTTTACTTCACCATTAAGAAAAAATGTTGCTTCATCACTGAAAACAAGTTCCGCACTGAACGCATCCTCTTCCATGAGCTGTTGCAACCGCGCCGAAAATTCAAAGCGTTTGACTTTGTCATCGGGTGTCAGGGCTTGTAGCAATTGTAAACGGTAAGGCTTCTGCTTTAGCCTTTTCCGTAAGATTTTCCAAACCGTCGGTTGTGGTACGTTTAGCTCCCTGCTTGCTTTATTCGTCGACTTCTGCGGGCTACGCGTGAAACTTGCCCGCACGCGTTCAACCGTTTCTTCGCTCACTGCAGGCCGACCCGTTGATTTCCCCTTACAGAGGCATCCAGAAGCTTTAAACTGCGCATACCATCGCCGAATGGAGTTAGCAGTTGGTGGATCTTTGTTGAACTTCGTCCTGAAGTGTCGTTGCACTGTTATGACTGACTGATGTGAGTGCATTTCAAGCACGACATACGCTTTCTCGGCTCCTGTTGCCATTTTGTCTCACTGCGCTCTCGAGCGCTCTGACGGCAGAAACCTGAAGTGCGGCTTCAGCCGAACAAAACTTTATGAGTTTTTCTACGTTTCTGTAGTGTGTCGTGACCATATGTCAATTAATGGAGCTACAGTGAATTTATGAAATCGCTTCAACCATTTGTAATAGCCCTGTACATACACCTGTTTATTTCTACAATGGTTTATATCACTTTACAGCTTGAACATTTGGCTATTTTTCGAGATAATCACCATTTCTGTCGCTGCATTTTTGTGGACGCTGTAGCAGTTTTTGTATGCCCATGTCATACCAACTCGCCGCCATGCTGTCCAGAAAGTTATAAACCTCTTCTTTCGCCTCGACGTCGGAGCTGAATCGCTTTCTGGCCAAATGTTCTTTTAACCTAGGGAACTGGGCGCCAAGTCAGGACTATACCGTGGGTGGGTGATTATGTTCCACTGAAACTGTTGCAGGAGAGCGACGATTTGCCGAGCGATGTGTGGGCGAATGTTGTCATGGACAATGTGCACGCCCTTGCTCAACATTCCTCTTCTCTGGTTCTGAATTGCCGGTTTGAGTTTTTTCAGTCTCACAGTACCTGTCTGCTGTAATTGTGGTCCCGGCGATTCAGCTCCGACGACGAGGTGAAAGAAGAAGTACATAACTTTCTGAACAGCATGGCGGCGAGCTGGTATGACATGGGCACACAAAAACTGCCACAGCGTCTACAAAAATGCATCGACAGAAATGTTGATTATGTCGAAAAATAGCTAAATTTTCAAGCTGTAAACTGATGTACGCCATTGTAGAAATAAACAGGTCTATGTACTTACAAAAAAATAGGAGACCTTACTTTTGGGATTACCCTCGTATTTTGTAGATCACAGGAACAGACCCACGCGCCGCCTTCCAGGCGGGATACAAAACTTCGCCGTTATTAACGTTTTCCATCGACTGCTTTAAAGCATCATCTACGTAGAACTTACAATTTTTGTGTTCTATTCCATGCGTAATGTATTTTCTATTTAAGATGCTTTTTTTTTCATCATGTCTTACCCATTGACCATGATCTTTACTATTTAATTCAGCTGAGCAGTTAATCCCCTGTTCTACAAAGAAAAAAAATTCTTTGGAAGTTTTACATTTTATAAAAGTAAGATGAATTTCCCTACGATATCTTAGTTATTTGGCTTTTCACTAAAGTAACGATACAGGGAAAAAAGTTCACCTAGGGATGCGCGTCGATATTGTCTTTGCAGTTATTTAATGTTCCGTCTTGGTCGTACAAATTACACATTTTAAATAAACTCCATGCATGTCGCATTTCGGCGTTCCAGCGTCACGTCATAAAAAATAAAAATAAAGTTCTTCCACAAATATAAACACAGTATTTCGCCAGATATGGAACGTCCTTGTACAAATGTAGCAGCCAAACATTTGTTACATTTTTAAACGCAACAGCCAAACGTTACGTTTGTACAAGAAATACTGTGTAACTACATTGCCTGACTAAAAAGTGGAGTCCCCGCAAGGGAGGGAGATACGAAATGAAACTTGACGGCTTGAGAGGGTGTGTGATGTTATTTCAGTGGTCACAAAACGGAGTCACATTTACAGAGAACTTGCCAGAATGAGCCCACTTACGTTGCATCCCCTCCGGCCTTAATGCATCCACTGCTTCGGTCGGGAATGGCGTCATCAAGCCGCTGTACCCTCTACTGGGCTATACGATTGTTGTAACCGGTCCTTGATATCATGGATACTGACAGTATAACGTTGTTGACATCCGCATTGTCCCCACACATATTCCATCGGGGACAGATGAGGGGTTCTTGCTGGCCACGGAGGTACCTCAGTATCATGCGGACAGTTCATAGAGACACGTGTCATGTTCGATGAGCAGTGTTCTATTGAAAAGTGGCACCACGAAACTATCGCATAAGAGAAAAAGCACGTGAGGACGAATGATTCACGTGACGTACCGTTATGCCATCAGGGTTTCCTCGGTCACTACCAGCCGACCTCAAGTCATACCCGATGTCTCCCCACTCCATGTCGCCACGATTATCACCGCTGTGCCTCAAATGGTCCAAATAGCTCTAAGCACTATGGGACTTAACATCTGAGGTCATCAGTCCCCTAGACTTAGAACTTCTTAAACCTAACTAACCTAAGGACATGACACACTTCCAAGCCCGAGGCAGGATTCGAACCTGCGACCGTAGCAGCAGCGCAGTTCCGGACTGAGGCGCCTAGAACAGCTCGGCCACAGCGGCCGGCTGCTGTGTACCTCCGCCTAAGTCGCCACCATACTTGCTGACGATGGTCATTCTAGTTAGTGCGGAATCGCGGTGCATCGCTGAATACAATATGACGCCATTTGAAAGCTTTATTATCAATAATAATAATTATTATTGTTATTCAGGAGAAAGTTTTATCATGAAAAATTATTATTAAGACAACAGACGTACGGAAATGTGTAAAGCTCTATCTATAACAATATTATCCTTATCTACCTGTATACTTTTTCTCCAAAAATTGCTAGGCAACCTAGTGAAACATTATTGTCGTTATCACAAAATCTGGTATGTAGCCGTACAACTTGTATTATGAACACCTTCCGACATGTCAGTATCCAAACATTTTCTGCAACATCCTACTATCGGACATGTCAGTATTCTGATAGAGAACAAAAAAAAAAGGCAGAAATCAATTACTCTTCCTTGCAAATAATGAAAAATTCATTCTCTTATATCTGACTGGATTTTTAAAATATGGTCCAACATCTTGTAATAACTACACTGTAATGCTCCTGCAAGCAACAGACAACTTGCCTCGCCATGCCGCATGAATAGTGTGCATTTGTAAGTAGGCTGTTTATGTTTTCTTTATGTAAGTAGGCTGTTTATATTTTCTTATTGGCAACGTTACGTAGCGCTCTATATGAAAATCACTGGCTGTGCTGTGTGCAGTCTGTGGCTAGTTTGCATTGTTGTCTGCCATTGTAGTGTTGGGCAGCGGCAGCTGGATGTGAACAGCGCGTAGCGTTGCACAGTTGGAGGTAAGCCGCCAGCAGTGGTGGATGTGGGGAGAGAGATGGCGGAGTTTTGAAATTTGTCATGAACTGCTATATATATTATGACTATTAAGGTAAATGCATTGTTTGTTCTCTATTAATATCTTTCATTCTTTTGCAGGGATCTTTGATAGTCAGATTGCGTTGCGCTAAAAATATTGTGTGTCACTTTAGTGAATGTTTGAGTACGTTCAGTTTTGCTCAGCTGTTTGAAAAGCATTCACTAAAGTCACACACAATATTTTTAGCGCAACGCAATCTGACTATCAAAGATCCCTGCAAAAGAATGAAAGATATTAATAGAGAACAAACAATGCATTTACCTTAATAGTCATAATATATATAGCAGTTCATGACAAATTTCAAAACTCCGCCATCTCTCTCCCCACATCCACCACTGCTGGCGGCTCACCTCCAACTGCGCAACGCTACGCGCTGTTCACATCCAGCTGCCGCTGCCCAACACTACAATGGCAGACAACAATGCAAACTAGCCACAGACTGCACACAGCACAGCCAGTGATTTTCATATAGAGCGCTACGTAACGTTGCCAATAAGAAAATATAAACAGCCTACTTACATAAAGAAAACATAAACAGCCTACTTACACATTCAGCAACATGCTAAAGTAATTCAAAAGAAATACTGCGATCCATGCAGAGCGCAATGCATGGTCACATCTACTGACGCAACTACTCCCCTCTTTCGTTTTTGTAGAAATTAAATGATCAGCAGGGGTTTCTTCAACAAGCCTTAAGCGGTGTAAAAAAAAGGAAAGGAATCAATAAAAAACTCTTAATTTAGTATATTCCGAAAACTGACGATTCACAGACAAAAATTTACTCAGACCTATCGTTTACTTGGACAGTTTGTTTAGCAAAAACTTTAATTATTCCATAATTTCTTTAAACAATAATCTCGTATCTGGTCACATTGAAGATACGAATATTACTTTCAATGTATGCGCACACAAATCTAACAAAATCTATCCAGTGCGCGAGCAAGCAACAACCACGTGTAGCAAAAACGACAAATTACCCAAAAAATCCTCGATTAATACGAAAATGTCCTCTGGCCGACTAGTGGTCAGGGCACGCTGCGGCCTCTCCCGAGGCGCGGCTTCTCTGCATGCGAGGCTGCGTCCAACTACTCTCCACAACCTTCGTTGATCCATTATGGACTGTGGGACACGGCTGACATGTTTTTCTTGATACAATAATTTACCAACAGTCGTATGTATTGTAGATATTTATTTATGAACTTCTTGTATGGAACCCGTTTCGGCATTACAGTGATGCAATTTCAGGCCCCACACGGCATTGTCGTACACTCGCTGTACACGGAAGGAGCCATATAACTGGATCCGCGAATCAAATCGCAATGCAACAACTCTTGGTGGCCAGGTGACACAGACTGTCCTTGTCGCCTGTCCAACCAAGAGCTGTTGCATTGCGATTTGATTTGCGGATCCAGTTATATGGCTCCTTCCGAGTATAGCGATTTTACGACAGTGACGTGTGGGGCCTGAAGATGGCATCATTGTAATGCCAAAACTGGATGCATATAAGAAGTTCATAAAATAAGTTTCTACAATACATACGGCTGCTGGTAAAATATTGTATCAAGTCTCTCCTCAACAGTTCGCTCGCTGCGAAGGCTGTTCATAAAATATCGATATATCGTTATATTCCCCCAAAATAAATCGATACACGTCGGCGATATTACTCTCACGACATATCTACATCAAAATGACAATAAAGAGGGCCGATATTTTTATTTTATACACTCCTGGAAATGGAAAAAAGAACACATTGACACCGGTGTGTCAGACCCACCATACTTGCTCCGGACACTGCGAGAGGGCTGTACAAGCAATGATCACACGCACGGCACAGCGGACACACCAGGAACCGCGGTGTTGGCCGTCGAATGGCGCTAGCTGCGCAGCATTTGTGCACCGCCGCCGTCAGTGTCAGCCGGTTTGCCGTGGCATACGGAGCTCCATCGCAGTCTTTAACACCGGTAGCATGCCGCGACAGCGTGGACGTGAACCGTATGTGCAGTTGACGGACTTTGAGCGAGGGCGTATAGTGGGCATGCGGGAGGCCGGGTGGACGTACCGCCGAATTGCTCAACACGTGGGGCGTGAGGTCTCCACAGTACATCGATGTTGTCGCCAGTGGTCGGCGGAAGGTGCACGTGCCCGTCGACCTGGGACCGGACCGCAGCGACGCACGGATGCACGCCAAGACCGTAGGATCCTACGCAGTGCCGTAGGGGACCGCACCGGCACTTCCCAGCAAATTAGGGACACTGTTGCTCCTGGGGTATCGGCGAGGACCATTCGCAACCGTCTCCATGAAGCTGGGCTACGGTCCCGCACACCGTTATGTCGTCTTCCGCTCACGCCCCAACATCGTGCAGCCCGCCTCCAGTGGTGTCGCGACAGGCGTGAATGGAGGGACGAATGGAGACGTGTCGTCTTCAGCGATGAGAGTCGCTTCTGCCTTGGTGCCAATGATGGTCGTATGCGTGTTTGGCGCCGTGCAGGTGAGCGCCACAATCAGGACTGCATACGACCGAGGCACACAGGGCCAACACCCGGCATCATGGTGTGGGGAGCGATCTCCAACACTGGCCGTACACCACTGGTGATCGTCGAGGGGACACTGAATAGTGCACGGTACATCCAAACCGTCATCGAACCCATCGTTCTACCATTCCTAGACCGGCAAGGGAACTTGCTCTTCCAACAGGACAATGCACGTCCGCATGTATCCCGTGCCAACCAACGTGCTCTAGAAGGTGTAAGTCAACTACCCTGGCCAGCAAGATCTCCGGATCTGTCCCCCATTGAGCATGTTTGGGACTGGATGAAGCGTCGTCTCACGCGGTCTGCACGTCCAGCACAAACGCTGATCCAACTGAGGCGCCAGGTGGAAATGGCATGGCAAGCCGTTCCACAGGACTACATCCAGCATCTCTACGATCGTCTCCATGGGAGAATAGCAGCCTGCATTGGTGCGAAAGGTGGATATACACTGTACTAGTGCCGACATTGTGCATGCTCTGTTGCCTGTGTCTATGTGCCTGTGGTTCTGTCAGTGTGATCATGTGATGTATCTGACCCCAGGAATGTGTCAATAAAGTTTCTCCTTCCTGGGACAATGAATTCACGGTGTTCTTATTTCAATTTCCAGGAGTGTATTATGCTTTTTCGCAATTTTCGGTAAATATTTGAAATTGGTAGAAAATAATTTTACTTTCACTTTGTGAAGGCCTCTTATTTGTTTTTGAGCTGTCATCACGTCCAGTCTTTCTCTTTGGCTGTGTGAAGCAGGTGTAGGTGGCACAAAGAAAAAATCCGAATGAACGGGGAGGGTGACGGTGTGAATGGAATAACGAGATTCCCGATATGAAGAAATAGCACACCAGTAGCGTAAAAACCAACTTTTAACGCAAATAATGTGCCATTTCTTTAATGGTTCAAATGGCTCTGAGCACTATGGGACTTAACATCTATGGTCATCAATCCCCTAGAACTTAGAACTACTTAAACCTAACTAACCTAAGGACATCACACAACAACCAGTCATCACGAGGGCCATTTCTTTACATCAGCTTTCTTCAAAAACAGTAGCTGAAAATGCTGAGCAAAAATCTGAATCACAAGATTGGTTTTTGAGGCGGGCGGAGACGTGTGAGTGAAAATGCTGACGTAATCCGTGCTCGGCGCTACCAACAGAGAGTGCAACGTTTAGCTTCACCACCTAGTTTTGACACTACAGTTGCTAGGTCACTGGGGTTGGCAGAAACGGAAAAGCAGGGAAGTCGCCATGAAGTGCTTCGGTCAAATTCGACATGTGACGAAACCGAACGACAGACACCTTTCATTGTGCCACTTACATGCAGTTACCAGTGTTAGCAAAATACACTCCTGGAAATTGAAATAAGAACACCGTGAATTCATTGTCCCAGGAAGCGGAAACTTTATTGACACATTCCTGGGGTCAGATACATCACATGATCACACTGACAGAACCACAGGCACATAGACACAGGCAACAGAGCATGCACAATGTCGGCACTAGTACAGTGTATATCCACCTTTCGCAGCAATGCAGGCTGCTATTCTCCCGTGGAGACGATCGAAGAGATGCTGGATGTAGTCCTGTGGAACGGCTTACCATGCCATTTCCACCTGGCGCCTCAGTTGGACCAGCGTTCGTGCTGGACGTGCAGACCGCGTGAGACGACGCTTCATCCAGTCCCAAACATGCTCAATGGGGGACAGATCCGGAGATCTTGCTGGCCAGGGTAGTTGACTTACACCTTCTAGAGCACGTTGGGTGGCACGGGATACATGCGGACGTGCATTGTCCTGTTGGAACAGCAAGTTCCCTTGCCGGTCTAGGAATGGTAGAACGATGGGTTCGATGACGGTTTGGATGTACCGTGCACTATTCAGTGTCCCCTCGACGATCACCAGTGGTGTACGGCCAGTGTAGGAGATCGCTCCCCACACCATGATGCCGGGTGTTGGCCCTGTGTGCCTCGGTCGTATGCAGTCCTGATTGTGGCGCTCACCTGCACGGCGCCAAACACGCATACGACCATCATTGGCACCAAGGCAGAAGCGACTCTCATCGCTGAAGACGACACGTCTCCATTCGTCCCTCCATTCACGCCTGTCGCGACACCACTGGAGGCGGGCTGCACGATGTTGGGGCGTGAGCGGAAGACGGCCTGACGGTGTGCGGGACCGTAGCCCAGCTTCATGGAGACGGTTGCGAATGGTTCTCGCCGATACCCCAGGAGCAACAGTGTCCCTAATTTGCTGGGAAGTGGCGGTGCGGTCCCCTACGGCACTGCGTAGGATCCTACGGTCTTGGCGTGCATCCCTGCGTCGCTGCGGTCCGGTCCCAGGTCGACGGGCACGTGCACCTTCCGCCGACAACATCGATGTACTGTGGAGACCTCACGCCCCACGTGTTGAGCAATTCGGCGGTACGTCCACCCGGCCTCCCGCATGCCCACTATACGCCCTCGCTCAAAGTCCGTCAACTGCACATACGGTTCACGTCCACGCTGTCGCGGCATGCTACCAGTGTTAAAGACTGCGCTGGAGCTCCGTATGCCACGGCAAACTGGCTGACACTGACGGCGGCGGTGCACAAATGCTGCGCAGCTAGCGCCATTCGACGGCCAACACCGCGGTTCCTGGTGTGTCCGCTGTGCCGTGCGTGTGATCATTGCTTGTACAGCCCTCTCGCAGTGTCCGGAGCAAGTATGGTGGGTCTGACACACCGGTGTCAATGTGTTTTTTTTTCCATTTCCAGGAGTGTAGTTATCGTCGAGCGTGAACGTGCATCGTTTTCTTATCAATTCTTGCTCTAAGGGGGACAGGCAGGCTGCTAGCTTGTTGATGTACAGAAGATGTAACAAGAAATTAGTACTTAAATATGCCGCTCTAAAACTGTCAATTTACAACTGCAGCTGATATTTTTATAGGCCAGTACGTCGGTGTTTTTTTCTTCGATATACCGATACAGCGACGGGACGGTAATTTTGTCAGTGAATCAATTTATTTATGAAAATACAAAGTACAGTCCCCAACAAACTTTACGTACTCACATACTCCTTTACCTTTACACCAAATGAACACAGACTCATTAACAGATATTTTTCTCTTATTACGAGTATACAAAGACAATGCTGAAGTAGACATATAAGCTGATTTACCAAAGTCTTTATTGGCTAGTTCTGCCATATGGTAGGTACGATAGGCAATAGTGTCTCTATCAACAAAACTTTCAAGTCCACCGACACTAGGTGCACCACTACCACCACGTACAATGGCTACAGTAGGCCAACCATCGGTATATCGAAGAAAAAAACACCGACGTACTGGCCTATAAAAATATCAGCTGCAGTTGTAAATTGACAGTTTTAGAGCTGCATATTTAAGTACTAATTTCTTGTTACATCTTCTGTACATCAACAAGCTAGCAGCCAGTACGTGGTGGTAGTGGTGTACCTAGTGTTGGTGGACTTGAAAGTTTTGTTGATAGAGACACTATTGCCTATCGTACCTACCATATGGCAGAACTAGCCAATAAAGACTTTGGTAAACCAGCTTATATGTCTACTTCAGCATTGTCTTTGTATACTCGTAATAAGAGAAAAATATCTGTTAATGAGTCTGTGTTCATTTGGTGTAAAGGTAAAGGAGTATGTTTGTATGTAAAGTTTGTTGGAGACTGTACTTTGTATTTTCATAAATAAATTGATTCACTGACAAACTCATACAGCGACGGGACGGTAATTCCCTAGTCGGGCTGCTCCTAGTCTCTGACCAATGGTGAGGGATGACACAGAATGTTGCAAATATCCGATTACTTGTTCTCAGACAGCATGCGCAGACGTGAAAGGGTTTTATGGGCTTGGTGCACAATATGGAGTCTCTTTCTTGTGGAGTTCACACGTGGTTGACAGGAAGCTGGACGAGGAGTCCGCCTGCCCTGAAGTTCCCATGAAGTCGAGCCACTGTCACATCAGAAAGGCTCACAATTCCGGATAGCGCACCAGGGGCGGTTTAAGGGTACTGCAATATCACAGTCGCGTGGAGGGGGGGGGGGAGAGGGGGTAATGGCGGTCTCCGATCTCCAGAATCATGATGCCTGAATAAGTCTTACTTTAACCCACATATTTGACTGCAAGCAAGTATACGGCGATTTTGAAATGTACTAAAAAATGTACTAAGTAAGGTTATATAATTGAGGGAATCGATTACTACAGCTGTTGCAGCGGCTGTAACGACTAAGCGCTTCATCGTAATTTTTTCTTTTTAAGAAGTAATAGCCACTGGTTCAATGCTGCGTTTCCAGATTGCGTGAAACGATGATCAGTTTTTACATTCAAGACAAGCAGCCAGTGAGAGCTGCCGTAGAAAGAAAATATATTTATAAGCATTCTTAAATTTTGTCTTCATTATCCTTTATCACTGATGACCACACCTAAGTAACAGTTCACAAAAGTTGTCAGCGAAGCCGGCTGACTTGGTAGTAATAACTTTTACATGCATCGTTATAATCATCCAAAATTAGGCAAATAATTTAATA
This sequence comes from Schistocerca cancellata, assembly GCF_023864275.1. Classification (NCBI taxonomy): domain Eukaryota; kingdom Metazoa; phylum Arthropoda; class Insecta; order Orthoptera; family Acrididae; genus Schistocerca; species Schistocerca cancellata. The sequence continues at coordinate 41,340,748 of NC_064632.1, read as the reverse complement.
GATTCTGTCTAACGATAAATAAAAAAACGAAAAACCTAATAAACTGCAAAAAATATATTTTAAAAATTTCTAAACTAAATCTTCACTTTTCTCGCTTTTTGAGCAGCACAGACCTTCACCAGTTTCTCTATATCAAGCGAACGTGCAATCTGTCATTCCACTGCTATTACGGCAAGATCTCTTAGCAGTTCGTTGCTCATTGAATATATGAGATTTTACAGAAGCCACAGCTACTGGCTTGCGCAAAAATATTCTTAACGCAATTGTTACATTTGGAAAAGCGTCTTGAAAGTTCATTTCGATAAGGTACTGAAGCACTTCTAAACATGTTGTAACCTCCCCCTCACTTACCGACCTTAACGACAGTGAAAAATGAAACCGCGTGTACCTAATGGGAGTTTTGGAAAAGCAATCGTCACCGAAGTTAACCTGTCGGTAAAGAGGGAGGAAAGGGTAACATCTAAATGAAAGGAACTGTGCTAATGAAACTGGTGGAAATTAATTTTGAAAAGGGGTAAAGTTAATAAAGAAATTAAATGTGCAGCCGTTACGTTAACAATTAACTAGCGGTAATTAGGTATTTGAGATTTGGGGGAAATCACGGTCGCCAGTCCTAAGGACAATTACTATAGTAACTGAAAAAGAAAGGTTATTACACATATAATTAGCACTAGAAGCGTGGCAACTGAAGGTTGACACGTGTAGTGTGAAAACTGAAAGTTTGTCAGAAGTAATAAATTTCGCTACACCCTGACTTAATTTAGCAAAAGAATTAATAAAACCGGAAAATCGAAAGTTAATTTAGTGACTGAAGTTAATAGTGAGCTTTCTTTCTGAAGCACATCGAAATTCAGTAAAATACGGTTAGTCTTGGACTACCTCAACAATCATTTCAAAAGCTACTTGAATCTACGCAATTTAGAAAGAAGAGATTTAACTTTGAGCCTGAATTAAATGATTCTGAACAATTAACAATAGTAAAATTTAGTACGTACCAAGCTGAGCTGCAGTCACAGGTAAGCTAAAATATGGTAACAAAACTCGCACTCTTAATTTGTGCTTGTGTAATCTGAATATTGTATCCAGCTAACTGAACTTTGAAATTAAAGCAGTGAAATGATGTTACTTTAATGCTGGCGTCTGAATTTCAACGACACTCGGGTTCATTCCGGAAAAGGAAGGGACCCTGCTTGGCAATGCAATTGGGACAATGAGCAACAAAGGTTCATGCTAAGTTGCTGTAATTATAGTTACGAAAATGGTACAGTTTGAAAAGCTGAGGTCTGCCATACAGTTCTAAAACTTTACTTGCGTCCAGTCTTCCTTGTCGGTTGATTGAAGGTTTGAAGCCGTCGGTCGAGGAGGTGGCGACAGTCACTCATTGTCGGCCGTCGCTGTTGCAGAAGCTGGATGTTGGCGCGCCTTCTTCTCGACACGGTCACCAGACGAAACGGGCTCTTGATGTGCGCTAGTTAATGTTTCCCGTCCGCGACACCATGTCAGAAACTATCATCGCAAGTCGAGCGCAATTACATGCTGCCAAACCCCGAAAGCGCGGCAACTCGCGGGAGCGTCACACAACACACCTGCTCCACTCGCTACTCCAGCCAGACTCCTTCTCTCAGCCCGCGCTCCACGCGGCAGAGTTAACACTACCAAAGATCCTACACACTTTGATTCTTCACACGACCTATCGACGTAATCGTTCGATAGCAGTTTTCCCTAGGCAAGACCCAGCGTAAAAATACAAATAATATTTACGAAACAACCCAATTATACATCGACATAAATGCATAAATATACAAATAGTAAAACAATTACAATATACAAAGAGACAGAAATGTCATATCTTGAGGTAACAAAGCAAGGAAAAAAATAGTACAATAGATGGAAATAGGAGGATATGCATTTCCAGCGTTACACGTGCCCCACATTGTCTGAGGATGTTCGTGCAACGTAAACAGACTCAGAAAATGTCCCAAAAAAAGAAACAGCGGAAATGCATATGCTCAAAACATAACAAAATTTAGCATTCGTCTAATTAATCGTAAACCAATTTTGAGACGATAGTAATTGAGTGGAGACACTCCTAATCTTATTCCACTCTGTCATCTTGCACAAAATAAAACAGGTTGACAACATATCAAAATTCATAGAAATCATAGAAAATGGTTTAGCTATTCCAAAATCATTAAAATTCGTAACACTATAAGAAATGGAATACTATTTGCAAAATTAATCAGAGTACATAGTCATAAAAAACAGGTATATCAAAATACGCAAACTAATAATTAATTACATAGAATACACATTTTTATGTAACCTTTTCATAATTAATATTATCGTCATGTCCAATTAACGCTAAACAAGAAAATAATATACAGCAGATCGAAGAAAACATAAATATTGACAGCAGAATTCTTTCACATCAGCTGCCCGGGTAAGAAAAGCAACTCCACATTCCGTACTCGCGAGTACAAAGAATGCCGACAGCGGTACAAATGCCGACAGCGACACAAGAGCCGATAGCGGCTTCGCCTCGCAAGTATTGTTGCGCCCGCCTGTGCGGCACGCTTGATCTCACTCGCCTGCGTAACGGCATTTCCAGAACGTCCGTTTCACTGAATTCTTTCGGAAAAACTCACTCCCGAGTAATCTCAAGGAGTCCATAAACACTATCACAGTGGATAACTCAACACTGTCCATCATCACACGCATGTACTAGCCTGAAACTTAAAACAGCGTCTAAGTACATCGGCAATGACTAATAAAAACACACTTTCATGAAATATTACAGAAAGTTACAAAATCATATTTACATTCCTTAATCTACTGTGACTCAGCTGAAAACTTAAACTAGCAGCTTGGATTTTTCAGATGATTACTAATCAGTTACTCTTAAATCATTTAGTCAAAATTAATTACTTATTAATTACAACTACTTTAATGACCTCTAGGTCAGGCAAAAGCATCGTAAAATGGCACATCCTTAAATCTTACACTCTATATTTACATACTGTACAAATTACCCATTGTGTGGTATTAATCGATCCTAGGTTGGTACAATTTCAAGTCTACAATATTCCGTATACCTAATCGTTTTCCAGAGCTTGGATACTCTAAGCAATAAGCATTTGTGTGAGGTATACCAATGACTTTATATGGTCCATTATAAGCAGACTTAAATTTAGAGATTTCATTGTCTATCTCGCTCGATTTCTCATGAGCTTTTACAAGTACTAAGTCTCCGATTGCAAACTTAGCAAAACGCGCTTTAGCGTCACGACGACGTATGCGAGCATCGGCTTTTAGCTTCATTACTTCTCGCAAACGATCTTTTTTCACACCAATACTAATGTCAATCCGTGGAGGGAATTTGCTTATCTCTTCCACTAAACTTTTACTTCTGTCATCCAACAGGATTTCCTCTGGAGAAAATCCCGTCGATTCATGTCTCAAGGTGTTCACAATTCTCTTAAATTCTGCTTCATATTTGCCCCATGCCCTATGGTTGTGATGGCAATAGGTACGGGAAAGTCGGCCTCGTCTTTGTTCGTGTGTTACGTTTGACACACCGTCTACAATACTTTCCAATTCACTTTCTACACTCTTGTCAATGCCGAAATTCCTCACGTTACGGCAGTTCAAATTCATTCCTACATCAATGTCATCCGGCCAGTTAACAATGTGTATAGGCTGGTATTGCCTATGCACACAGTCTCCTGCCTCGTCAGAACTAACTACTATTGTTTTATCTTGTGACATACATGTCAAAGTTTTGCTTTCGCAATTAATCACTGCACGGTACTTTAATAGCCAATCTAACCCGATAATTACTTCCGTAGTCAAGTTTGGCACGACGACAAACTCTTGTTCAAATCGTGCCCCACCTATCTCGAAGTTGACAAAAATCTGTTTTGTGACCGGTTTACTGGCCTCCCCAGTAGCACCGATAATTTTCACTCCTCTTACTGGCACAACTACAATGCCAGGTCTGTCTTTCAGTAACTCAAATATTTTCCCAGATACAGCACTCAATTCTGCACCGGTGTCAATCAACACGTTTAGTTGTAGGTCGTGCATATTAACCGACACTACTATCTGTCTACACTTGTCCTCGACTGTTTCTTTATTTTCCCACAGTAAATCCTCGTCTATATCCAGGTCATTCCAGAAAAAACCATCCGGCTTTGATCCTAAATACTGCTTATCTGGCGGCTTTTTCAGCCTCTGTTCACATACAGTTTTAATTTCAACACGTTTGTCCTGAGGCTTAGCCTGTAGCTTCGCCTCCAATACCGAAACCTTTTCCTGTAACTCGTCAACTAGTGAGTGTTGCTTTGCTATCAATTCATTAATCGTCACCTTCGTTGATTCCACTTTGGTCAGATTAATCTCATCCGCCAATCTACCTGGAGGAATGTGTCCAGTAGTTTCTGCAATTACTTCCGCTAGATCTGCGCAACCCACACTGCTATCGTCTGACCGTATAATGTCAGCTCTAACCTCATACACGTTGTAATCTATGTGTTTTTCTACCAATCGTGTCCGGCTATCACTAAAATTTTCGCAATCTTTCTCCTTAATACTCTCGCAATGTTTAAACTGGAGGTTTGCGTCGGATGGGTCGGTTACTTCTACCACTGAAACTTTCGGTAAGGTCTGCCGGTTAGGGCCAGAACTTTCCGTTACTACTTCAACATCTAACTCCTGCGGGACGAAACACGACGAATCTTGCTCGTGCTCCCCCTTAACATCAACTATTTCTAGTAAAGTCTGCCGATTAGGGCCAGAACTTTCTATCATTTCACAAGCACTATCTTCCTGCGGGACGAGACGCGGCAAATCCTGCACGCGCTCCCCATAAACACTTCTCCCATACAGACCCCTATAATCTCTTAGTTCCTCGTATAAGCGACCGAACTGCCTTAACCAGACCTCATCCCTCTCTGCATCCCCTCGCTCGATGACGGACGTGTTATCCGACATCTGATCTTCTCTCAACAATTGCGAATCATTCTTAAACTCAATCTCCAGTTCCGCTGTGGGTATTACAGCTGCCACTTTATGATCGATTTCCGGAACACTACTTAAATTGTTCTCACTGACAGCGAATGTATTTTCTACTGCCGTGTATACAGCTGATCTACTACTTGTGGGCGCACTCTTTTCTCTTAACACTGGCACACTCTCCCGCCGTTGATTATTCCATACGGAATTTTCATAACGGCGACACCTGGGTTTTCTCTTGTTATTGGGCCGCCAAAATTTCTCCACGCCCGCTCGGCCCCTCACCGGCGCGGCTAATGGTTTCCCTGTCTCGTCCCAGCAGATACGCTCCCCGGATGCTGCTGAGGCGGCTGATCACACCCCCTGGCGTTATTACTATTCTGTGAAGCCCGTATCACGTTAGTATGATACTGGTTTCTGTCATTCCTGTTATTATTTGCATTGTACCGATTGTTATTACGGTCCGAACCATTATTGTTATTGCTGCGGTATGCATTATTCCCATGGTTATCATTGTTGTGGTTGCTGTGGTACTCGTTGTTGTTACCACGGCCTCTACCACTGTCGCGATTATTGCGCCAATTGTCCTCGTCCTCAACTCTTTCCAGGAAATCATTCACTGTCCTATAATTGCTTCCTACGTAGCGTTTTGTATCATCTGGAAGCTTCTTGTAGAGTTCCCAGACTATTTCGGATTCCGTGCGGCGATCACGCAAATATTCCAACTTGCGGATCCAGCCCTCACAAAACTCCTTCATCGAGCCGCGCGAATTCGCATCGAAAGGCCTCGATACGACAAATTCGCGCCAGACACTTTGCTGTTTTTGCTCTGACCAGTATTCAGCCAGAAACAAATTTTTAAACTCGTCAAAAGTCAGGTTCGTAATGTTGAGGTTTAAGCCCCAACGCTTGGCATGACCAGCCAGCACATCAATAACCGCATTAATTTTTCTCTCATTAGTCCATGATCTGGGTAAAACTCTTTCACAATTTTTAATGAAATCCGTCGCGTGTATACCGCCTTTTTTCAAGGGGTCGAACCGCTCCTCTTTCGTCAACAATTCCGAACTATGTGCACAGATTGGCACATAGCTCTGTTTTTCGTCAAGTTTCTTTTCTAATTCCGACACTCTCGTAATTACTTGGCAAGTGGTTGTCGCAAGCGTTTCCACTTCCCTCTTTTTCTCTTCGCAGGTATTAGCCTGCTCCCTCACTTTAGTGTCTACTTCGGACACTAAAGCCTTTAAAGTTTCCACCTTCTGTTGATCCTCTTTTTTCACTAATTGAATTTGTTCCGTCACCTTATTCTCGATGATCGGAGCAACTGCTTCTCCTACACTTTTCTCGATTCTGCTAATTTCGGAATCAAAACGAGTATTTATGCTCGCAATTTCCGCCTGAACGCCTATCATTTCCTGTTTAAGATTACCGATTTCGGTATTAATTACAACAATATCTTCTTTGATTTTATCAACTTTTGTATTAACAACTCCAACATTGTTGTTAACAACGTTAATAGCTTTGTTCTGATTGTCTAGCATCCGTTCAATTTTTTCAGACTGAGCTTCTTGCTTGGCAGCCTGAGCTTCTTGCTTGGCAGCCCGAGCCTCTTGCTTGACAGCCTGAGCTTCTTGCTTGGCAGCCTGAGCTTCTTGCTTGGCAGCCTGATCTTCTTGCTTGGCAGACAGAGCTTTAATTTCTGCCGATTGACTCTTGATTTCGTTAATCAAAACATTCAATAAATCAGTTAAATTCCCGGAAACTACCGGTTTTACTTCCGTAGCGGCTTCCTCTTTAATTGTCCCCCCGTATTCGTCATAAGGGATTCACATCTGATTTTCACTTCCGATTCCGAAACATTTTCTAAAGTGTGGAATTCCATTTCTGCTCTTTGTTGCGTTTCAGCGGTCGCGTCTTTCATGCTAGCCGCCTGCCCCTGAACAATGGGTACCGCGGTGCGCGTTTCCCACTGTTCGACCGATTGTTCCGTATCCAATTCTACCAAATTTTGGCAATTGTTGCCTTCACTCATTTTAATAATTTTCAATATAAATGACAAATCTCAAATATAATTAGGATTACTCCCACTACTTATTCTCGCTGACGTAACGGCCTGTACGTAACCAGTACTTTGTTACGAGATTTGCACAATGCAAAATTCGTGTCCAGAACAACCTCAAATCCGAAGATTGTCCTGTCACCAGGTCGCCACCTGTAACCTCCCCCTCACTTACCGACCTTAATGACAGTGAAAAATGAAACCGCGTGTACCTAATGGGAGTTTTGGAAAAGCAATCGTCACCGAAGTTAACCTGTCGGTAAAGAGGGAGGAAAGGGTTACATCTAAATGAAAGGAACTGTGCTAATGAAACTGGTGGAAATTAATTTTGAAAAGGAGTAAAGTTAATAAAGAAATTAAATGTGCAGCCGTTACGTTAACAATTAACTAGCGGTAATTAGGTATTTGAGATTTGGGGGAAATCACGGTCGCCAGTCCTAAGGACAATTACTATAGTAACTGAAAAAGAAAGGTTATTACACATATAATTAGCACTAGAAGCGTGGCAACTGAAGGTTGACACGTGTAGTGTGAAAACTGAAAGTTTGTCAGAAGTAATAAATTTCGCTACACCCTGACTTAATTTAGCAAAAGAATTAATAAAACCGGAAAATCGAAAGTTAATTTAGTGACTGAAGTTAATAGTGAGCTTTCTTTCTGAAGCACATCGAAATTCAGTAAAATACGGTTAGTCTTGGACTACCTCAACAATCATTTCAAAAGCTACTTGAATCTACGCAATTTAGAAAGAAGAGATTTAACTTTGAGCCTGAATTAAATGATTCTGAACAATTAACAATAGTAAAATTTAGTACGTACCAAGCTGAGCTGCAGTCACAGGTAAGCTAAAATATGGTAACAAAACTCGCACTCTTAATTTGTGCTTGTGTAATCTGAATATTGGATCCAGCTAACTGAACTTTGAAATTAAAGCAGTGAAATGATGTTACTTTAATGCTGGCGTCTGAATTTCAACGACACTCGGGTTCATTCCGGAAAAGGAAGGGACCCTGCTTGGCAATGCAATTGGGACAATGAGCAACAAAGGTTCATGCTAAGTTGCTGTAATTATAGTTACGAAAATGGTACAGTTTGAAAAGCTGAGGTCTGCCATACAGTTCTAAAACTTTACTTGCGTCCAGTCTTCCTTGTCGGTTGATTGAAGGTTTGAAGCCGTCGGTCGAGGAGGTGGCGACAGTCACTCATTGTCGGCCGTCGCTGTTGCAGAAGCTGGATGTTGGCGCGCCTTCTTCTCGACACGGTCACCAGACGAAACGGGCTCTTGATGTGCGCTAGTTAATGTTTCCCGTCCGCGACACCATGTCAGAAACTATCATCGCAAGTCGAGCGCAATTACATGCTGCCAAACCCCGAAAGCGCGGCAACTCGCGGGAGCGTCACACAACACACCTGCTCCACTCGCTACTCCAGCCAGACTCCTTCTCTCAGCCCGCGCTCCACGCGGCAGAGTTAACACTACCAAAGATCCTACACACTTTGATTCTTCACACGACCTATCGACGTAATCGTTCGATAGCAGTTTTCCCTAGGCAAGACCCAGCGTAAAAATACAAATAATATTTACGAAACAACCCAATTATACATCGACATAAATGCATAAATATACAAATAGTAAAACAATTACAATATACAAAGAGACAGAAATGTCATATCTTGAGGTAACAAAGCAAGGAAAAAAATAGTACAATAGATGGAAATAGGAGGATATGCATTTCCAGCGTTACAATGTGTCCGCAATTTGTGGAAGCGTAAATGATAACACCTGAAGAGAGAATTTTCATTCAGTTGCGCAACTTCATCGTCTGAAGTGGTGGACGCGGTTAGGTTTTTATTTGCATTTTTTTTTAACTTACCATCGTTGTTGTATAACGGAATTAGCTTTTCTGCGATTCGTCCACAGCCGACGATAGCCTGTTGTCTAACAATACAGATAAAATAAAACGTCTATTAGTAAAAAATTAAAACAAATCAACCTATATCTAATTTGATGCAAATAGAATTTGCCCTTAATTAATCTTGAGGTCCAAAGAAGGAAAACAAAAGAAAAGATATTTTCAAAATACGAAAGAAAGGACGCAAAGATAGTAGTAATTTTCTGTTAGCAACGTTAGAGAATAACAGTTCAGAGATACAGTTTACATGTATTGCGTCCATGGAGGTAAAAAAATAAGCCGATGTCCGCCATCTTAACTAACCCAAAACATTAGGTTCACCGCATACTTACCCCCCCCCCCCCCCCCCCATAGTTCACCACAGTAACACTTCCCCGTGATGTCACTTTGACTGTGTCGTATTACTAGAGCAAATACGCACGCACTCAAGAACAGGAAAACCTTCGAAACTGCCTTCCTGACACTATGTTATTCATGTAAGCTCAGTAATTTTTAGTATTTAAAACAGTTGTCGGGCGCATATGTTTGGGCTCCTTAAAATGAGGCAAGCCCCGCCCACTTTGGCTTCAAAACAACGCACAGCGTAAGTCTGTGGTGCCACCTCCCTTCTTGTTTTTACCTCCACGATTGCAATCATGAGGTAAAAAAAAGAAGAGAGCTGTCATCATGACGCAAACTTGAAGCCGACGTCCGCCATCTTATGTAGCCCAAAACATTAGTTATTCGCCACATTTATGCTTCCATGGTTCACCACGGTCATACGTCCCTGATGTCACTCTGACGTGCCCGTGCCCAGTTTCGACCGATGGGCATATCTATCGACTTTTTTGGTTGTATTCTAAGTGGTATCTGCTGCTTTTATTGTGTGGAGACTTAGTTGTTTTATCAAAAATGCCAGCTTGTTTACGGGTGTACTCATCGATCCGATCGTAATGTCAAGTTTAAAAGAATAACACTTCATTCATAAATGTCGCCGTTCAAGCAATATTTTCATTTGTATACATGAACTATGGTTGCACTGTTTACTTTTATTCTTTCCTGTGTTTTTCGTTGCCTTATAAACCGCAAATCTTCGACAGTCGTCTCGTCCCCGCGCAACGCACGGCCGAGGTGACCCCGCTGATTGTTGGTGCAGCATGTCATGCCTTCAGTTCCTGCCGCCGATAATTATTCATTGTTCTCAATTCCTCCCTCTTTAAATAAAAATAATTCTGGCTATGTTGTTGTTGTGGTCTTCAGTCCTGAGACTGGTTTGATGCAACTCTCCATACTACTCTATCCTGTGCAAGCTTCTTCATCTCCCAGTACCTACTGCAGCCTACATCCTTCTGAATCTGCTTAGTGTATTCATCTCTTGGTCTCCCTCTACGATTTTTACCCTCCTCGCTGCCCTCCAATACTAAATTGGTGATCCCTTGATGCCTCAGAACATGTCCTACCAACCGATCCCTTCTTCTGGTCAAGTTGTGCCACAAACTTCTCTTCTCCCCAATCCTATTCAATACCTCCTCATTAGTTATGTGACCTGCCCATCTAATTTTCAGCATTCTTCTGTAGCACCACATTTAGAAAGCTTCTATTCTCTTCTTGTCCAAACTATCTATCGTCCATGTTTCACTTCCATACATGGCTACACTCCATACAAATACTTTCAGAAATGACTTCCTGACACTTACATCTATACTCGACATTAACAAATTTCTCTTCTTCAGAAACGCTTTTTTTGCCATTGTCAGTCTACATTTTATATCCTCTCTACTTCGACCATCATCAGTTATTTTGCTCCCCAAATAGCAAAACTCCTTTACTACTTTAAGTGTCTCATTTCCTAATCTAATTCCCTCAGCATCACCCGACTTAGTTCGACTACATTCCATTATCCTCGTTTTGCTTTTGTTGATGTTCATCTTATATCCTCCTTTCAAGACACTGTCCATTCCATTCAAATGCTCTTCCAAGTCCTTTGCTGTCTCTGACAGAATTACAATGTCATCGACGAACCTCAAAGTTTTTATTTCTTCTCCATGGATTTTAATACCTACTCCGAATTTTTCTTTTGTTTCCTTTACTGCTTGCTCAATATACAGATTGAATAAAATCGGGGAGAGGCTACAACCCTGTCTTACTCCCTTCCCAACCACTGCTTCCCTTTCATGCCCCTCCACTCTTATAACTGCCATCTGGTTTTTGTACAAATTGTAAATAGCCTTTCGCTCCCTGTATTTTACCCCTGAAGCTTTCTCTAAGTCTACAAATGCTAGAAACGTAGGTTTGCCTTTCCTTAATCTTTCTTCTAAGATAAGTCGTAAGGTCAGTATTGCCTCACGTGTTCCAGTATTTCTACGGAATCCAAACTGATCTTCCCCGAGGTCAGCTTCTACTATTTTTTCCATTCGTCTGTAAAGAATTCGTGTTAGTATTTTGCAGCTGTGGCTTATTAAACTGATTGTTCGGTAATTTTCACATCTGTCAACACCTGCTTTCTTTGGGATTGGAATTATTATATTCTTCCTGAAGTCTGAGGGTATTTCACCTGTCTCGTACATCTTGCTCACCAGGTGGTAGAGTTTTGTCAGGACTGGCTCTCCCAAGGCCGTCAGTAGTTCCAATGGAATGTTGTCTATTCCGGGGGCCTTGTTTCGACTCAGGTCTTTCAGTGCTCTGTCAAACTCTTCACGCAGTATCGTATCTCCCATTTCATCTTCATCTACATCCTCTTCCATTTCCATAACATTGTCCTCAAGTACATCGCCCTTGTACAGACCCTCTATATACTCCTTCCACCTTTCTGCTTTCCCCTCTTTGCTTAGAACTGGGTTTCCATCTGAGCTCTTGATGTTCATACAAGTTGTTCTCTTATCTCCAAAGGTCTCTTTAATTTTCCTGTAGGCAGTATCTATCTTACCCCTAGTGAGATAAGCCTCTACATCCTTACATTTGTCCTCTAGCCATCGCTGCTTAGCCATTTTGCACTTCCTGTCGATCTCATTTTTGAGACGTTTGTATTCCTTTTTGCCTGCTTCATTTACTGCATTTTTATATTTTCTCCTTTCATCAATTAAATTCAATATTTCTTCTGTTACCCAAGGATTTCTACTAGCCCTCGTCTTTTTACCTACTTGATCCTCTGCTGCCTTCACTACTTCATCTCTCAAAGCTACCCATTCTTCTTCTACTGTATTTCTTCCCCCCATTCCTGTCAATTGTTCCCTTATGCTCTCCCTGAAACTCTGTACAACTTCTGGTTCTTTCAGTTTATCCAGGTCCCATCTCCTTAAATTCCCACCTTTTTGCAGTTTCTTCAGTTTTAATCTACAGGTCATAACCAATAGATTGTGGTCAGAGTTCACATCTGCCCCTGGAAATGTCTTACAATTTAAAACCTGGTTCCTAAATCTCTGTCTTACCATTATATAATCTATCTGATACCTTTTAGTATCTCCAGGGTTCTTCCATGTATACAACCTTCTTTCATGATTCTGAAACCAAGTGTTAGCTATGATAAAGTTGTACTCTGTGCAAAATTCTACCAGGCGGCTTCCTCTTTCATTTCTTAGCCCCAATCCATATTCACCTACTACGTTTCCTTCTCTCCCTTTTCCTACACTCGAATTCCAGTCACCCATGACTATTAAATTTTCATCTCCCTTCACTATCTGAATAATTTCTTTTATTTCATCATACATTTCTTCAATTTCTTCATCATCTGCAGAGCTAGTTGGCATATAAACTTGTACTACTGTAGTAGGTGTGGGCTTCGTATCTATCTTGGCCACAATAATGCGTTCACTATGCTGTTTGTAGTAGCTTACCCGCATTCCTATTTTCCTATTTAGTATTAAACTTACTCCTCCATTACCCCTATTTGATTTTGTGTTTATAACCCTGTAGTCACCTGACCAGAAGTCTTGTTCCTCCTGCCACCGAACTTCACTAATTCCCACTATATCTAACTTTAACCTATCCATTTCCCTTTTTAAATTTTCTAACCTACCTGCCCGATTAAGGGATCTGACATTCCACCTTCCGATCCGTAGAACGCCAGTTTTCTTTCTCCTGATAACGACGTCCTCTTGAGTAGTCGCCGCCCGGAGATCCGAATGGGGGACTATTTTACCTCCGGAATATTTTACCCAAGAGGACGCCATCATCATTTAATCATACAGTAAAGCTGCATGCCCTCAGAAAAAATTACGGCCGTGGTTTCCCCTTGCTTTCAGCCGTTCGCAGTACCATCACAGCAAGGCCGTTTTGGTTATTGTTACAAGGCCAGATCAGTCAATCAACCAGACTGTTGCCCTTGCAACTACTGAAAAGGCTGCTGCCCCTCTTCAGGAACCACATGTTTGTCTGGCCTCTCAACAGATACCCCTCCGTTGTGGTTGCACCTACGGTACGGCTATCTGTATCGCTGAGGCACGCAAGCCTCCCCACCAACGGCAAGGTCCATGGTTCATGGGGGTGGGTTCTGGCTATAACAGGCAGAATTGTGTGTGTGTGTGTGACGTGTGTGAGTGTGTGTGTGACTGTATCAGTGTCCTTGTATTGTGTATTAGGTATTGAACCGGGGACCTAGAAGCGATCGATGGAGAGGCTTCGTCCCACCACAGCCCACAGTGGTTCACAACCCCACAACAGGCCACAGCAGTCCACCTACCCCACCGCTGCCCGCCCCACACTGAACCCTGGGTTACTGTGCGATTCGGCTTCCAGTGGACCCCCCTCCCCCCCCCTCCCTAACGCGAATGTTTCATACCAGATGAGTGTAAACCCAAATGTTCGCGTGGTAGAGTAGTTATGGTGTTCGTGTACGTGGAGACAGTGGTCGTGCAGCAATCGTTGACATAGTGTAAATGAGGCGGAATAAGGGGAACCAGCCCGCATTCGCCGAGGCAGATGGAAAACCGCTTTAAAAAAACCATCCACAGGCTGGCCGGCCCACCAGACCTCGACACTAATCCCCCGGGTGGATTAGTGCCGGGGACTAGAGATGGGCAAAACTGTTCTTTTCAGAGATCGGATCAGAACTGTTTACTCCCTGAAATGAATTAGCTCTTTTTCATGACTCACCACTCATTTACAATAGAAAATAAATGGAAGGCACATTGCCCTTTAAACTTGGTTTATTCCAGTACTATACCTGTATTTTGATCTTATTTGATCCTATTTTGAAGTAACACAGATAATGAGTAAGAATTTTGTATTGTTTATTGAAATTTCCACGATATGACAAAGTTTTTGATTATTGATTTATTTTGCACTATCGTGGTTTTTTGGGTGATCGGAAAATGTTGTAACTTGAGATTTACATTAACAATATATTTGGCTATAATGTATTACAATTTCATTAACCTCATACAAATACATCGCAAGCCATATATTTTTAAAGTGAACGTTTCCTTCTGAAGATGCCTAAAATCGCAAAATCCGTACCAGAATAAGAAGAAAAATATAAATTTGACTGTAAAACGAAAGTGCTGCATATAGCCTTATGCAGAATAAAACAAGGAAAATATTGGTGTATCACATTTTGCGATATGTTTATCGGTTCGCTCGTAATTAAAGCGTAAATTCGAGTGTCCATAGTAAAAATCCTATAGTAAGAGGAGTCGTCAGGAACCTAATCTGATCAGTTTACACAAATAAAAATAAAATAAAAACAAATGATGTATACATAACATAATAATCTAATATACATAGCGGTATTACTACGAAGAACAATATCCAGTAGAGACAAACTGCGATGCAGAAGCACTGAGTCGAGCAGGTCGAGCCGCGAGCTGTATTACTGCGTGAGCTAAGACCGCAAAGACCAGAGTGACACCTGAGTTGCTTTGCTCAACGCTCTGGCTAGAGTCGAGAACGGTGGGGTGAGCGTTGAGCGGGCGAGTTCCGAGGGTGGGGGGAGCGGTGAACTTACCCGCTCCGAGACAAATCGTCCGTTCCCTTGCGAGCAGGTTGTTGCAAGTAGTTCCTATGTTATCCGCTAGGTGGCTCTCTGTCCTGTTGCTCGCATCAACTGCCCAGAGGGCAGGACGATCGCCGACAGAGTGCGATGCGAAGTTAAGCTGCGCCAGACACTGCACGCGGCAGACGACGCACAGAGACGGCACGGCATATGTGAAACACAAAATCCAATGGGGCACTGCACAATGCAGGCAGCCAAGGTAGAAGCAAAGCAGAGGCCGGCGCTGGCTGTGTTGTGTGGCGTGCACTGTGCTGTGACCAGCGGAGGCGCTGCTGATATGCTCCGTCTCTCTCTCTCTCTCTCTCTCTCTCTCTCTCTCTGCCGTGGGAAACGTTTGGAGCTACCGTTCTTTTTTTCTGAATCACTGATTGTTCACTCCTTTGAAAGATTCAACTCTATGAATCAGTTCAAGAGCACATCCCCCATCTCTACCGGGGACCAGCACGACTTCCCGTTCGGGAAGCACCGCGTTAGACCGTGTGGCTAGCGAGGTGGGCTGTGTGTTTGTATCCTTTTTGTTCCTTTGTAAAGAAGACTTTGGCCGAAAACGTATGTGAACAGTTTACGTCGTGCCTGCCTGCTCGTCAGTTTATGAGTGGCAGTCTATCCGATTCACAGTATTGTTACTCCCTCATGAAGTTTGTTGTAAATAGTCCGCTGCACTTTAACAGGAATAATGATGAAGAGAATTACAGTACCATAAGAAATAATGACATTCATTAGACTATATAAGATTGACTGTAACAAGCAAAAGTTTTGATCACTTGCCCAGTGATATAAAATGCCTGACAGACAGCAAAATAAAATTTGGAACTAAACTGAAAACGCTTCTCTTTGACAAGTCCTCCTATTCCACAGAAGACTACCGGTTATTGTAATATGTAAGTGGTGTTGGGTAGGAATTACTAACATCTGTCTGTCATGGAGTTATACTTTTTTAAAAATGATGCTAACATAAAATGACTCATTCCACATCATTATGATTTATCGTGCAAATTATACATGAAACGTGAAACTAACTAACTACTGGTATATGACAAAATATGGTATCACCTTACGTATCTTGAAAACCTCAAAATGAAGCAGATGATCAAAGCAGACGTATTATCCAATTGTGATATGTTTGGTTATTCCTGAAAAATTGACTGTTACTGGTGAGAAATATTCGAGGAAAAGAAGAAAATAGGCTACTCTTGGAAAGGTAGGCCTATATATTACACCAATTAGGCTAATATTAGGAAAAAGTGACTTACATACGTGTTAAAGGAAAGTATCCATTTTACGGGATCTAATCAAATTTATAGTACTGCTCAATGCTGGAACATATTTAAATAATTATATCGTTGTTTTTTTTTTTTACCCTGTAAATTGCTGCTTTGGTCACACTCTGAATGAGGGCTCATAGTTAAGATCTCAAAATGGGAATATGCGTACACTACAGTGAAATTAACGCACTGACAATCTAACAAACCAAGAACTTTATCTGCGCGGAGTTTTACGTCTATGCAGTTCTGTTTCTTTGACATTTCAATAATCGTTCACTTTCTTTACATGCACAAGACACAATGGCACGCCTTGCTTCTTCCACATTGCACGAGCCCACGGGCTAACAAAGAACACACGTAGGTAAGTTTTTTTTGAAAACGTAAACTTTAAAATTGTTGTGCATACGAGTTAAAGTTGAAAATGTAACGAACAAGAAGTAGTACCAGTAAGCAAACAAGCATTGGTTTCGCAGTTCCAGCTTCATTTGCTATCGATACAAGTACAGCAAAAGTGGAATTAAATGGATTATGAAACAATGCTTTTCACACCACTTCTTTTCTTCTTGGTTATTCGAAATATGTCAACAAAAAAGAGGCCACATGTGTCGTAACACTAGAGCAAATACACATTAAAGAACAGAAAAACGTTCGACATTTCCTTCCTAACACTATGTTATTAATGCAAGGACTGTAATTTTTATTATTTAAATCAGTTGTTGCATGCACGCGCCACAGATAATGAACAAGAAGCAATCGTAAACAGTACGCTGCTAATGTTTTGGGCTTTTTAAGTTGACGGCACGCCCTGGCCACTTTGGCTTCAAAACAGCTTGCAGTGAAAGTCTATAGCGCCATCTCCGTTCCGTTTTAACCTTCATGATTGCATCTATCTAGACTATAATAACACAGTCTACTAAATACAGTTACGACACTGTCTGGTGCGAAAGTTGATATGGTCTGACAGTTGGAGCGACACTGACGCCCCAAGCAATTAGAAAGCAGTCACATTCGTTGTAAGAATGATGTTTGTTTTTAATTGTTTCCACTTAATATGCGGAATACTGATTACATTTTTGCGTTCCACGCGTTAGTAAGTTACCAGGGACATGAGTTATTGTGAAATACATGTAAATACATCCCAATCACACCGATTCAGTGACATAAGCTACAACTCATTCAAGAAGAATTACTTTCGAATATGTCCATATTTCCAGATTATTCCGCTAAAAGCAAGACAATATAAACACATTTCATGCATGAGAAGAGTATATTCCTGTTGGTGGATGCTGTAGGCACTTTCCTCGACACTTAAAATTGTTTCATGGAGTCCAATGATTCACCCTTTCTTACACCTCACTAGACTTTCTAATAGATGAATGTTTTTGTAAATATAATTACTTCTGCTTCGAAAGGGAATGTGTTGAATATTCTTGCCGTTTGTGGCTCAGACTGTGGAACTGGTTTCTCCTATTTTGGAAAGACTTTTATTGCTTTTAACGATTTACTATCACGTCTGTGTGGTTTTCCCTTAAGTTAAAGTTGTGGTGGTTTATTTAATACGTTGAATAATGTAGGTATTGCATTCGGTATAGGTTTCCCACGTCCCACGTTCACTGATTTGACTGAAACTTTAGCGACAAAACTTTGCTTTGTTGGATAGATGAACGACGTCTTTCTGTAAAGGGTCATATCTTCTCGTGTTCACTAGCAATTTTTTGTTATTTAATTAAACGGACATTATTCAGTAATGGCCTGTGCGCTACAAGAGAATCATAAATAAACTGTCCTGTAATGGACCGTCTCTTATCTCCCAAGGTCCTTAGAAAACTAAATGTGGGGTAATTTTTTAGGTGCTGTCGATTTTTACGGCACTACATACACAGCCTACTGTAAAAACTACGTTATAAATTAGTACCAACCTTAATATACGCATTCATCTGATATCGTATTCAGAAATGTCGTTTGCTGGGCGCTTGGGGCGCTGCTATCACTGAGGGCAACAAAAACGAGATGGAGTGTCGCGTCTGTTATGTTAGACTGTGATAATAATCTCTTAAACACTACTTGATAGAAACAAAAAAGGTAGAAAATAATTAATTAGTATTGTTGATAAAGGATATATTTGAAAGTAATTTTCGTAATAGGAAAAGAAATAAAGAAAACTATCTGCTTTAAATTAATAAATAATAACGAGAGGACTAACACTATACTTCTGACTTTACGGTTAATTTGATCTTTGCTTGAAGATAAAAAATTTATACGACAAAAGAAAGAAGGTTTGCAGCTACTACGCATATTTCGATCAACTGTAAGTAAAATAAGCTTTCTTATCATAAGCTTTGTTATCGCTAGGTTGGCCCAAATATTGAACATTTTCACCGTAGAGACACAGGAGATAAAACTGTAGCAATTGTTAATAAAAGTTATTAATATTAATTAACGCAAGTCGGCCATGCAGTAGAGGTTCAACTGCACATAGTTACATGATTATATTATTCGGCAAACGAAGTTGACACTCGGCGCGGTGGCTGATGGGAGCGACTGTAAATGGAAAATGCATTTATGGTCTCTTCCACCCGCTATGTGACGAGTGTCAACTTAGTTTGCGCGATTATTAAGTGAACTATAAAGAACCACGTATCCATTAATGTTACACTTCGTATGTTATAATTGAATTATTAGTTAAGAAGATGAATTTACACTTTAATGATACAGTAACTGAATTAAGTGTCAGTAAAACGTGAATTACGAGTTAATAAATTTCAACATTACTAGCTTAGCAGACCAAGGTATTTACGTGTTAAGAGAAAACATCAAGTTATATTAATTTCTCAGAATTATTTTGCAAAAATACCGGAGAATTTTCATAATTGTATTTAGGTATTAATTGAAAGATATACTATAGGTGTTTCTAAACGTATAAAAAAGGGCTTGCATCAGTTATTAGTACCTGAGGCTGCACTGAAAGCCGCGCGTTCTAAGGCGCCTTGCCACGGTTAGCGCGGCTCGTTCCGTCGGAGGTTCGAGATCTCCCTCGGTCATGGGTGAACGTTGTCCTTAGCATAAGTTAAAGTTAGATTAAGTAGTATGTAAATAAGTTATACACAACTGCAACCAGTCACTTTTTCAATAATAATGCTTTATTACATTAACCGGTTTTCGAACCCTTTCAGGTTCATCTTCAGATGATTTCTGGAGGATCCGGGAAGTTACATCATTACTGGTAGTAGCATAATGCTGGGTGCTGGTTCTATGGCAGAAAGATGGGTCACACTTTAATGTATCGTCATGACCATACCTTATCTGTCGATATGGATGTAGACATTAAAGTGTGACCCATCTTTCTGCCATAGAACCAGCACCCAGCATTATGCTACTACCAGTAATGATGTAACTTCCCGGATCCTCCCGAAATCATCTGAAGATGAACCTGAAAGGGGTCGAAAACCAGTTAATGTAATAAAGCATTATTATTGAAAAAGTGACTGGTTGCAGTTATGTATAACTTATTTACATTAATATACAGTCACGGTTCTAAAATATCCGTAATGGATAAGCATAAGATTAAGTAGTGCATAAGCCTAGGGACCGATGACCTCAGCAGTTTGGTCCTATAGGAACTTACCACAAATTTCCAAAATTTCTACACTGCAGGAAATTTTCGATTTATTGTTAGTAATACAAACACTTATACGCAATATATATCTGGATCTTTGTATTAGGTATACGTCATTCATTTGCCAAATTGCGTAAGGTTGCATGTAAATACATAATTAAAACGTCTACTGCAAAGATGGTTGGTTGGTTGTTGCGGGGAAGGAGACCAGACAGCGTGGTCATCGGTCTCATCGGGTTAGGGAAGGATGGGGAAGGAAGTCGGCCGTGCCCTTTCAGAGGAACCATCCCGGCATTTGCCTGGAGTGATTTAGGGAAATCACGGAAAACCTAAATCAGGATGGCCGGACGCGGGACTACTGCAAAGAAGTAATATATGATCGATACTAGCAGAACTTCGACTCACCATTTTCGCACATATTCCAGATAGGAATATGTACAGGAGGTGTTCAGTATATGTAGTTCTGACCGTGACGAGGATTTTTTTTTTTTTTTTTAGCCACAGTTCATGAAGTACGAGTGTATTGTGCGAGCTATTACTTTGTGGGACGGTGTACGGAATTTTGACCGCTTCAGTAATCTATAATGGAGGTACAGCTGTTCTGATATTGTTAACATTGTCAGGAGTGTCCTTGGGAACGGATTACGTGTGCAAATATCATTCATATTATTCTGCCACAGTACAATGACTTCTCGCATAAAAGATCGCCATATGTTGTTACAGGAAAATGTTGAATTTTTGAACTAGTTTCGGTTGACTGACCATTTCCTAGCAAACTGAAATACAGCTACATTTTCATTTACATGTACATTCAAAAAGCCGCCTGATGGTGCAGGGGGAGGGTACCTTTGAACACAGCCACTCTCCCCTTTCCTGTTCCAGTCGTCAGTGGTAAGCGGGAAGAACGATTGTTGATAAGCCTCTGTGTGATCTCAGATGACTATAACTTTAATGAATGGTCTTTTCGGTGACTATACATTCACTACCAGTCAAAAGTTTTCGACCACAACTGCAGTTTGTGGTTGAAACAGGGATTTTGTTGTGAATATTCTATCATATCCCCGTTCTGATAATAAGACAGATATAAGCGTGTAAAGACTAAGCGCCTTGTTGTACACTTGACTCTTTTGATTAGAGGGGCGTTGATGAGTACCCCTATCAACACTGACGTACCTTTAACTAAGACGGTAATAGGCCTCAGTCCATCAGCTGTCCCTGTAGCAATCACTTCACATTAGTTCACAGTACATGGTGTGCGTGTAGCAGTGTCTTTGTATTCCATACCATATTACCTCCTAACGGGATGAAAACAGGAGGACGGAATTGAAGAACGTGCTGAAATTGTAGCTCTGCAGCGCGAAGGCTATTACGGTAAGAGCACAGTAACAAAAGTTGGCGTAGCTATTTTTTTTTAAGACATCAGTCTTGTAACTGGTTTGATCCAGCCCACTACGAGTTCCTCTCACGTGCCACCCTCTTCATCTCAGAGTAGCACCTGCAACCTACATCCTTAGTTATTTGCTGGATATATTCCAATCTCTGTTTTCCTTTACAGTTTTCACCCTCTACAGTTCCTCTAGTACCATGGAGGTTACGCGTGGCCATCGCTCTGAATATGAATGGCGCACACATTATAAATTCTGGGTATCATGACAACATACTATTCGAAGGAAAAGGCCACCAATCTTTTTCTTTTCACTATCTTATTTATTCCGATAAATTCTATAACATAAACACAAATTCTATAACCTACAACAATAACACATGAGAAATTCCGCCCAGTGGGCACGGCTTTACATTGGTGATTCTCTATCTTATGGTCTCGTAATTATTTAACGTTACAGTGCACTTTCTGGATAGGATGGTGGATCTTCTGCTATATCTCACGCTTCGACTCTCACACCCATCATCACGAAACTTTCCTCCAGACCGAGTGGTACAAAAAGGAACATGCATAACCCACTGCCTCTGAAACTATCTTGTTACTCTCCCATGCCAACCACACATACTTAAATTTCATGAAATACATCACACTGGCAACATACAATACAAAACAAGGAATAGTCACAACATTATAATCACATCACTTTCAGCTTTCCCACTTCAATTAAAATTCATCCCATTTTCACACGACACTGCCCCACTTCGTAACTCTTCTTTCCTACTAAGAACTCTGGAGGATATATGCACGTCTTCCTGTGCAATGCAAGCCAAGTGGCGTTTCTGGATAGACGACTGACTCACCTTGCTTCACTCTCAGAGTATTATAGTTTGAATCAAGCGTCACACGGAAACATAACACGCAAAGTGATATTAAGAACATATTCATCACACACGCGAGTCCTCAACTGATACCATGGACGAATACTTCTCTTTATCCTTTGTCTCATACACAGATTGAGACTCACACAGTACTCACCACGTGGAAGTACTCGTCTCTAATTTCAAGTCCTGCACACGCCATTTCTTAAATATTTCCAACTTATAGTACACACACTAGTAATTCAGCTTAACTTAAGCACTCGGAAGTATTTCAACTTATTGCTAAACGTGGTTTCATTGTGACCGTTGGTCACTTCCGAAGATTACTACGATCCCCTTAATATTACCTGCCTGACATTTAATTCTCCCCACAAAAGTTCCTGAAATAGAGAAATTATTATTTCAAACTACTCTTAAGTATTTCACATGCATACCATGTCTCCACTCTTTTGTCTTTACGGAGCACACGTAAGACAGGTCTTAGCAACACTAGATCCAGCGGCAGAGTGCTGAAACATGACCGATCTCGCACCTCCGCCAAGGTGGGGAGCACCATGCTACCGTATTGGTCAGCCACATTTCAGGCGCTCAGAGCTCAGGTAAATTTCATCTCTTTGGTTCCACCAAAGGTGACCAAAGGACCGTCTCAAAGATGATCATATATTGCACATTCACTATCTGTGGTTAGCAGACGACCATACATTCATTCACTTCGCAGATCTCACCAAATTGGATGTAGGGATTTATTTTGTGGGAGTGCACATGTGATCAATTAAATAAATAAGTTGTCATTCTTTCCTACACTGGTATCCGGCTTCGGTGTATTAAGTGAAATTGAGTTATTATTACAAAAAATATGTTGTTCTGACAAGAATAACGAAGAATGTTGTACCTATATTCAATGTCGGGCGGTACTGAACCCTTTCAAGTTTCCCTACAGTTTCTATTTCTTTCAGTCATTTGCAACTAAGTGGCTCTTTATTATTTCTTGACGAAGGTTCCTAAATGACTTGTATTTCTATACTCCTGAATTTCCCTGAACGTTTTTATACTTCCTTCTTTCTTCGATCAACTGAAGTAGTTCTTCTGTTACCCATCGTTTCTTCGCAGTTAACTTCCTTGTACCCATGTCTTTCTTTCCAACGTCTGTGACTGCTTTTTTTTTTGTTTTAGAGATCTCCATTACTTTTCATCTGAACTGCCTAGTGAGCTATTCATTATCGCAGTATCTGCAACCTCAGAGAACTTCAAGTGGATCTCTTAATTCTCCAGTACTTCTGTATCCCACTTTTTTGTGTATCGATTCTTCCAGATTACTTTCTTAAACTTCAGCCCACTCTACAGAGGTGTTTACGTTGCAATGGTTCAAGCAAACTGGTACCAGTGTAAGTGTTTCGGTATCTGGAAGACCTCGAGCAACATCATACATGGAACATCAGTTCGTATTGTAACGTCCCCTTAGAACGATTTATACACGACTGTGCCTAAACTGACACACAATATTTTTAGCGCAACGCAATCTGACTATCAAAGATCCCTGCAAAAGAATGGCCGTGAGTAACATTAAACTATACCTTTCACAAATAACTTACCTCACAAAAATCTTCATTACTCGAACTACTGCAATACAGCGAGCGCCACTACTGATAGGGATAGTTAGCAAATGAAAGATATTAATAGAGAACAAACAATGTATTTACCTTAATAGTCATAATATATATAGCAGTTCATGACAAATTACAAAACTCCGCCATCTCTCTCCCCACATCCACCACTGCTGGCGGCTCACCTCCAACTGCGCAACGCTACACACTGTTCACATCCAGCTGCCGCTGCCCAACACTACAATGGCAGACAACAATGCAAACTAGCCACAGGCTGCACACAGCACAGCCAGTGATTTTCATACAGAGCGCTACGTACCATTGCCAATAAGAAAACATAAACAGCCTACTTACATAAAGAAAACATAAACAGCCTACTTACATAGCCCCCATGCTCCCCACAAAAAATTTTACAAAATATTTTTGGGCAGTGGCCAATAATGATTTGAAAAAAATTTTTCATAATTACAATAACAAAGATATCAAATGCACACACTTATTTATACAATGTTGGTCAAAAGCTAAAATTTTCTCACAGCCCATAAAGACAGTCGAAATTGTTCATCACAGTAAAATTTCAGTGTTTTTTTTTTCAAAGTCTGAGCAGTAAAAGACAATGCACACGGAAGTAGTGGATTTCCATGCAGTCTTGAAGAAGGAGTGTTGTCCTTCCAACTGAAAGACAGTGCTGACTCTTGACATGCTGACAGGTAATGGGCCACAACAGAGCAAACCCACAGCAGAGTCAGTCGAAGTTTTGAAGAATATTGGTAGGTAGGTCATCACAGAGTAGACCCACTGTAGTTCTGGTAGAGATTGTGGTATTGGTGGGCCACCAGAGGTGCAGACCCACTGCAGTCCTATTCCAGGTTCGTATCCTGGCAGGGTCGACATATGTAACGTCCCCTTAGAACGATTTATACACGACTGTGCCTAAACTGACACACAATATTTTTAGCGCAACGCAATCTGACTATCAAAAATCCCTGCAAAAGAATGGCCGTGAGTAACATTAAACTATACCTTTCACAAATAACTTACCTCACAAAAATCTTCATTACTCGAACTACTGCAATACAGCGAGCGCCACTATTGCCAGCTAAATAAAAGATTCAAACTACGGAAGGCACTAACTACTGATAGGGATAGTTAGAAAATGAAAGATATTAATAGAGAACAAACAATGTATTTACCTTAATAGTGTAAGATTGTTACTTTAATTTGGTAGACTGATAGCGTACTGATGGTCAATAAAAGCGGTTTAAAACTGTGAGCTGTCTGGGGACGTTAACCGTGGATTACTGGGCAACTGTTTCATGAGATATTTAGCAGACTAACATTAATGATAATCTTTTAATAGTCATACAAAACCGGTAAAATATATATATAAAAAGGAGAATTTAAATAAAAAGAAAGAAATCAGTTTATACTTGGAAATTTATTTTAAGATTGTTCATTGAAATTTCAGCATGTTATACGTGAGTTATAACTGAGCTGGTGCCTTATTTACGATTGAAAAGAATGTGAGATTGTAATCTTACGGAACACATAAAATATGGAGCCAAGATTTGGGAAACTGCATACAACACTCCATTCATAAAATAACACACGAAGAACATTGAAACATAAGCAAGAAGAAATTAACCACAACCAACAGATTCAGTTTTTACCCAAAGAAATTACGTTCATACCACAATCCTGTCCGTCATGTAATTACCACACACTGGTATACTAAATTCATATTAACTCTTTGTGAAGTCTTCGCAAAAAGAATAGCTGAGGGCTACTTTGATGATTACACCACATGCTCCACGTGGTCAACTTGGTTTACACAAAGCGTACAACTCCACAATAATTTTGATAATTAAAATAAATTAGATCGAAAAGCAATTGACCAAAGAAAAACCTTGAACTGGTTACTAACGTCTTACTATTAATCTGATGGGTCAAACAGTTATGTAAGCACGTGGTACTGGTCTCGCAAAGTACACTCCACGTGGGTTGAACATAAAGAAAAGTTGCTATATTGCAAAATATTGTCAAGACGAGACGTTATAATCACACAAACATTCGCATTTAAGATTGATGAACTTAGTTAGAGTTACTGATCAACACGTGGTTCCAATTTACTCACAAAGTAGTAACAAAGCAACTACCCCAAAATAATCTGAATTTAACACGAGAATTACACTCCGCTGCACTTTAAGATAGCATTAGATATTTTAGAGCTAAACCTGAAATCAAGGTGATTAAATTTTCAGTTAGGCTGAACTTAAGAAATCCATTGTCCTACGGACTTAACAGACACGCGCTTAGCCGGAGATCTTACCACTTCAGACGCTCGCCACGGCCACACTTCAACTCCCTACTCCCGAGCGTGCTTCCTGAGGGAGGCTCACAAAGACCAACGGAAGTGGCCAGAGGGGCAGCTTCCTACACCAACATGACAACGGACGGACAGGACCATACTAAGGATAGAAACCTCTTTGCTTTTAGGAAGCGTAGCTACCTGTTCCGACGTTGGTCCTACTGTTCTCTAGCAGACAGCCTTGTCTGCTACCCTCAAGCATGCAACTAGAAATACATATGCTCATTCATCCTCTCACACAAAAGGGAAGGGGGATGACAGTATCTTATCATATACAGTATATAAAAGAAAGCGGATGTAGGTTCCGTATGAGACTGTGTGACATGAATTACATATAAGAATTACATATAAACTGTGCTTTAAAGTGTAGTAGTGTGACAGATCGTTCTTGTTTATGTGTAAAAGTAACACGTTCCACTGCTCAGTCTCCTCCCAGATAGTCAGAAACGCCACAGTACATTTTGAAGAGGAATTTATTCCATAAATAGCAACAGATTTAAGAAATTAAACATGAAAGGAATCCAACAGAGACCTTTCAATAGTCATAATATATATAGCAGTTCATGACAAATTACAAAACTCCGCCATCTCTCTCCCCACATCCACCACTGCTGGCGGCTCACCTCCAACTGCGCAACGCTACGCACTGTTCACATCCAGCTGCCGCTGTCCAACACTACAATGGCAGACAACAATGCAAACTAGCCACAGGCTGCACACAGCACAGCCAGTGATTTTCATACAGAGCGCTACGTAACGTTGCCAATAAGAAAACATAAACAGCCTACTTACATAAAGAAAACATAAACAGCCTACTTACAGTATGTATGTAAAGTAAACCGTAAGTGAACTCGCACTGCACCTAAAATTCGAGAGGAAGTAAATAGTGTGCGTCCAGCTCCAAAGTCTGCCTCAGCAGTGCAGCGGGTTCTTCGTGCCCAAGGTTTAAAGGAGTGAATAGAGGCTAGAATGCCTTTATTAAGCAAACAAAGTAATGTGACAAGATTGCAATAGGCTTAGCAATATAACAACTGGAGTGTGCTGTAAGTGTCCAAAGTGTTATTCCGACGAATCTAAGTCTGAGGTATCTTGAAGCCATATTCGAATGTTTGTTCATGGATTCCGTGGAGAAAGTGTGAAGAGTCAGTGTGTAACACCAACGGTGTAGCAGGTGGAGGGTCGTTCATGGTACGAGGCTGTTTTGCTGGTGATGAAGTCGGTGATCTAGTGAGAATCAGTGGAAATTAAGGAAGGTATGATGCCACAGGAGACTCCATTTGGCAAGAGACGTATTGGCCGTGAGTTTGTTCGGCAGCAGGATAGTGATCCCATACATGCATCTAATGGTGTGTCGATAAAAGAGGGAAATGTGGGGAACTGAAGAAGTCAGTCACCTGACTAAAATCCCATCGCACTCTTATGGGATGAACGTGACAGGGAGGTCAGAAAACTGAGGTCATCTGGTGTTGATCTAATTAGAGACGTATTGGACTGCAGTATCTGCAAAAACACTACAAAATCTTTTCTCCAGAGTGCCAGGAATTTGTGCAACTTTTCTGAGGGCAGAGCGTGGATACTTCGAAGAAGCTAAAATCTAAGCCATACTGTACTGTACTTAGTGATTGAGAGAGAAAATATTTATTTTATTGGCCTGTTTGGTTTAGACGATGCGTTTGTAGATTTTAGTTTTTGTTATGGCTGATCGAAAACTTTTGACTGGCAGTATATGTGAAAGCAACATATCGGTCGACGCTTTTTAGGAACGTATACTCTTGGAATTTTAACAGCAAACCAGCCGGCCCTGTTGGCCGAGCGGTTCTAGGCGCTACAATTTGGAACCGCGCGACCGCTACGGTCGCAGGTTCGAATCCTGCCTCGGGCATGGATGTTTGTGATGTCCTTAGGTTAGTTAGGTTTAAGTAGTTCTAAGTTCTAGGAGACTGATGACCTCAGAAGTTGAGTGCCATAGTGCTCAGAGCCATTTGCACCATTTGAACAGCAAACCACATCTTGGTGCACATCTAACTAGCGGTGTTTTCCACTAAAGATGGCTGATCATCTCTATGACGTTTTCGCGATTACTGAACGAACCTATGAGGAAACACGCTGCTCTTCTATGGTTGTTCACCATTTTCTCTAACAATTGTGCGGATCCCAGACATACGAGCAATAATTAAGTATTGACTGAACAAGGATTTTGTAAGCTGCTTTTTTGTGGCTAGAACCAACTTTCTAATGGTTTTCCCACTGAGACAATAAGTTTGCATCTGCCTTTCCCGAGTTTAGTTTTATATAATCGTTCCATTTCAAATCGCTCCGTACGCATACTCCCACATACTTGATGGCTGTGATTACTTGGAGTGACTGTTCAGTAATCATACAAAAAGGGGTATTTCCGCCTACTTACGTCCAGTACGTTGCATTTTATTCAGCTCCGTAGCTCAGTGGCTAGCGTGTCTCGAGAACCAGTGTTCGATTCCCGGCACCGGCAGAAATTTTTCCTCACCGGGAGGACTGGTATGGCGCGCAGTGCTAACTGAGGAGCTGCTTGAGTGAGGAGTAGCGGCTCCAACGTTACGTAAGCCGGGCCGGCCGCTGTGGCCAAGCGGTTCTAGGCGCTTCAGTCCGAAACCGCCCTGCTGCTACGGTCGCAGGTTCGAATCCTGCCTCGGGCATTGATGGGTGTTATGTCCTTAGGTTAGTTAGGTTTAAGTAGTTCTAAGTCTAGGAGACTGATGGCCTCAGATGTTAAGTCCCATAGTGCTTAGAGCCATTTGATCCATTTTTAAGAATGCCGACAACGGTCGGGAGAGCAGTGTGCTGACTATGGATGGGAAAAACCGAAAATTAAAACCTATATCGTTATTTTGGTTCTGAATAACCAGTATTTTGCGGTATTTGTTTGGTCATGGTTTTCAAATAAGACTTTTTTCTAAAAAAGGTAATATTATTTTGTAACATTTCCATTGCTTTGAAATATTGGTTTATTATAGAAACTGGGAAAAGCGATCAGCACTGTTTTCATAACAACGTCTACAGTTAGAGACCGGCAACTAAAACATGACTTTAATAGTCGGCATTGCAGTGCAGAGACAATAATTCATATGTTGCCATGTAGCGTGACCTTTAGATGGCACACACGTACGTAAACTGTGCAAGACATGTCCCCACCAGGAGTATACGGCAGTTTTCCGCTGCTGTCCTCCGACGTCAGTTACATTCTAGAATGGTACCATCCCTCGTTTGGAAGTACTTTACGAACTGCGGAATCAACGAACTGCAATGCTGCATTTGTTTTGAAAGATTAAAAACGGGAGGAAGCACAAGAAACTTGCGACGTCATGTAAGAGCAAAACATGAGCGACATTCCTTCGAAGAGAAGATAAATTTGATTGATATGCTCATAATTTTATTTACTTGCTATAAATTTGTCATAATAGCTGAACTCTGAATTTTGTGGCTGCTTCACAGAGAAGGGTCAACAGCATTGCCGCAATAGTAACACCGGTTCCCGTCAGATCGAGCAAGTTAAGCACCTTTGGGCTTGGCTAAAACTTGAATGGGTCATTGTCCGGGGCTGTCTAGTACTGTTTGCAAGCGGGGTGCACTCAGCTCTTGTGAGGCGAATTGAGGAGCTACTCGCTGAGACATAGTGTCTCTGGTCACGAAAACTGACAACGGCCAGGAGAGCAGTGTGCTGACCACATCCACCTCCGCATTCGCATCCAGTGACGCCTAGTGATGAATGCTTGCGTTAGATACGTATGCAATATACGGTTGTATGATCATATCAGTCCTTCATACTCTCAGCTAGGTTGGATACGCCCACATAAGGCACGCGATCTCCACACGATGTGCTTACTTCATCGATTTCTTAGCTACTGGTGCCCCCAATACTTATCTTCTCACATTAAACACCTATCATCATTCCACAACCGCAATACCAGATCGGATACGTCTAGCATCTTGGCTGTACCTTTACATAACACAAAATCTTTCTCTGTGTCATTCTCCATCTCAGCCATACGACTATGGAACGCGCTCCCCTGTGATCTGCGTCTTATCCAGAACCACTTAACATTCAAGAGGGAACTCAAGAGTTACATATTAGGGACGGTATAGCCACCATTGTCGTGCCCCTCTCATCTTTTTCTTTCTCCTCTCCATCATAGCTTCGAATTTTACCATTCTATTTCTCTTCCTCTAACCTATCTACCTCTTCTATATCTCTTTCACCCCATTCTATCGTCTTATGTCTCTGCTTGATGAGAATAACTCACAAGCTGCAAGAATATAACGAGAAAATTCCCAACTAGCAATAGGACTGACATTCATAAAACAAAAAATATGTTTACTTTCTTATACATAGTCATTACTATTATTATTATTCTTGATTGTTATAATTATTTTTTGATTGTTATAATTATCATTGTACTACTTTTATAATCTCTAATTTTTTTCTGTAACATTAATACTGTATAACATGTTATATGTCCTTAATGTTCTGTAGAAACTGAAATTTGTTGAATCTGAGTATGCCTGGTTAGGTGTAAGAGAGGGCCTGAAGGCCCTAATCTTGCCAGGTAAAATAAATGCATAAATAAATAAATAAATAAAAAAGGGCTGAGGATGACATGGCAGTGGTCGGTACCGTTGGGCCTTCACAGCCGGTTTGGCCGATGTTCGTTTGTTTCTTCAGAGTGAAGGGTGAATAGTTGATACCATCCAAAAGTGAAGATGCAAGCAAATCATCAACTTGTGAACCGTCGCTCCCACTGTCACCCCGCCTGTGTTGTTCACTTTCAACTTTGCTGGAGACAATGAGACACATTTCTGCCACAGCCGTAATCCCTATCGATGGAGATCCCATACTCTGTCAACTTCATTGGAAAGGTTCAATCTTTGTTCCAAATCTACGCTTATTACTGGATATAATAGAAACAAAAAAAGCCGAAAATTAGTTACTTCCGAAACTGGTTATTTCGGGCGTTTTTTTACAGTCGCATTAAACTGAAGACGAAAAGAATCTGTGTAACTGAAAACCATTTGTTTCAGTGATAACCGCCCATCCCTAGCTGATGACCCGACGCCCCTCCATACTGCATCCAGCGACGCCATCGGCATAGGATGACATGGCGGTCAGTCAGTGCCGATTAGCCCATCAGTGTTAGAAATTGGAACTAGGTTAGCTTACGTTACATGGATGTTGAGGAGCAACTGCCAATCCATGCACCCGATGTCGATCTTGTGCAGGTACTCTTGCATTGCGCTACAGCGTTCTAGCTTTTCGAGTTCTCCTTATATAACATCATCTGCGAACATCCTCACAGAGTTTTCGGTGTTATCCACTAGGTCACTGAAATATATTGTGAACAGTAATGACAAAAATTTCAGTGAATGCATTTATATTCTTACATTGGTCGTTTTCCAAATTTCTCAGCTGATTTTTGGAGAACGAAGTAGCACGAAATTCTAGGTAATCGCAAGCTTCGTTTAAAAAATAACACTTTTCAGCTTCTTGCCCATGTGGAAAAAATGTCGGATTTCCCGAACGCATGCACAAACGATTGAATGAAGCAAAAAAATCCACATTTACTCGCTCGCACCCATAGCCAGTCTGTAGACCCGTCTTCAGGTCGTAGTTCTATGACATTCTGATAGTGTTGAGTGCACACTTTGATTTTATATTGTGTTAGTTATGATGTTAAAGTTTTCAGAGGTTTTTGCTATTATAGTTCTTAAATCACTTGCATGATACATGTTCTTCCCAAATTTTCGGACGAAAGGTTTTCAAATGCTTTATTTCCCTTAATCCATTTTTTTTTAATTATGCTAAAACGATGTGCTAAGCACTGACGTAAACAAGTTCTCACCATCAATATTATATTCAAATATTTTATATATTTTGATATTATTATTATGGTAGGCATATGTGACACGTTAAAATAGGGGTGATCGCAAGGTATTTTTTTCGGAATGGGTCGAGAAGGTAACAAAATATGATTCTCCCCGCCCTCCCCTAAAACAACTGAATCCCGGAAGCGCGCCTTGGCAATGGACCTATAACACTCCTATGGGGTACACCCGAAATTACTTTTACATCTCAAGGTTTCTCTCTTAAGAAGACATTTTCCAGGAATTCTTCAATCTAATCAAAAAGTTGGTCTGATATTCCGAATGCTCGTATTTTGCTCACTAGATAACTGCACAAAAGATGAAAATCTTATGTAACACAATAAATGGGTGCTAAATAAAATTAAGCTCTACAGTTCTATTACTGTTACAAATACCCATAGCCGTAATTGCAATATGGAGCACACAGAATTTGACAACAACTAAGTCTCTGTAAAAGTCTGTATGTAAACATGAAATGAGATCGGTTGGACCTGTGGAGGAGATCTGTGACCTTTGTATCGGGTTAGATTATGTAAGTCGATGACTTATTGACAAGCTTTTTTTTAATTGATTACCGTTTTCGACTCTCCAGCCATCATCAAACCCTTATATGTTGCTCGAAAGCATGTGACCAAGAAACTGACGTACATAATCTAATTCGTATGTAAACGTTTATTGTTTTTGAATGTTTGTGATATGATAATTATTTCTGTACTACTTTCTTGCATTTCGTACGTAATTAATTATGTTTCATAGGTTTGGCAGAAGCTAGGTTAACTTAAAACAGCACCATACGGAGGTTTCTGAGGCAACAAATCATCCTCGTTCGTTGTACTACGTGCCATGCTTCCCGTAAGACTGGTGACATCATGGATGACTGATTTGTATCGGATGTCTCCAACGTAGCTACTTCACCTGTCTCTGTCGGTTTCTTTAACCTGAATAAATGCTAATTCTGAGAGACCACGAAGGATGCGGCAAATGCTGTGTACATTTCTGGAAGGTCTACCAATTATTGCCAAAATTCCTAGGTAGGAATCGATGGTTGCAACAAAACCTGGTTTTAATTAGCCATGAACGAAACATTGCCTATTTAGGAGTCTTTTACTCTTGTTATACTATTCTTCAATCTAATTACACTCCTGGAAATTGAAATAAGAACACCATGAATTCATTGTCCCAGGAAGGGGAAACTTTATTGACACATTCCTGGGGTCAGATACATCACATGATCACACTGACAGAACCACAGGCACATAGACACAGGCAACAGAGCATGCACAATGTCGGCACTAGTACAGTGTATATCCACCTTTCGCAGCAATGCAGGCTGCTATTCTCCCATGGAGACGATCGTAGAGATGCTGGATGTAGTCCTGTGGAACGGCTTGCCATGCCATTTCCACCTGGCGCCTCAGTTGGACCAGCGTTCGTGCTGGACGTGCAGACCGCGTGAGACGACGCTTCATCCAGTCCCAAACATGCTCAATGGGGGACAGATCCGGAGATCTTGCTGGCCAGGGTAGTTGACTTACACCTTCTAGAGCACGTTGGGTGGCACGGGATACATGCGGACGTGCATTGTCCTGTTGGAACAGCAAGTTCCCTTGCCGGTCTAGGAATGGTAGAACGATGGGTTCGATGACGGTTTGGATGTACCGTGCACTATTCAGTGTCCCCTCGACGATCACCAGTGGTGTACGGCCAGTGTAGGAGATCGCTCCCCACACCATGATGCCGGGTGTTGGCCCTGTGTGCCTCGGTCGTATGCAGTCCTGATTGTGGCGCTCACCTGCACGGCGCCAAACACGCATACGACCATCATTGGCACCAAGGCAGAAGCGACTCTCATCGCAGAAGACGACACGTCTCCATTCGTCCCTCCATTCACGCCTGTCGCGACACCACTGGAGGCGGGCTGCACGATGTTGGGGCGTGAGCGGAAGACGGCCTAACGGTGTGCGGGACCGTAGCCCAGCTTCATGGAGACGGTTGCGAATGGTCCTCGCCGATACCCCAGGAGCAACAGTGTCCCTAACTTGCTGGGAAGTGGCGGTGCGGTCCCCTACGGCACTGCGTAGGATCCTACGGTCTTGGCGTGCATCCGTGCGTCGCTGCGGTCCGGTCCCAGGTCGACGGGCACGTGCACCTTCCGCCGACCACTGGTGACAACATCGATGTACTGTGGAGACCTCACGCCCCACGTGTTGAGCAATTCGGCGGTACGTCCACCCGGCCTCCCGCATGCCCACTATACGCCCTCGCTCAAAGTCCGTCAACTGCACATACGGTTCACGTCCACGCTGTCGCGGCATGCTACCAGTGTTAAAGACTGCGATGGAGCTCCGTATGCCACGGCAAACTGGCTGACACTGACGGCGGCGGTGCACAAATGCTGCGCAGCTAGCGCCATTCGACGGCGGTTCCTGGTGTGTCCGCTGTGCCGTGCGTGTGATCATTGCTTGTACAGCCCTCTCGCAGTGTCCGGAGCAAGTATGGTGGGTCTGACACACCGGTGTCAATGTGTTCTTTTTTCCATTTCCAGGAGTGTATTATTTTCAGCTCTTCTTTCCTGTTTTTAATACTTTCCTGTATTACTGAATTCATTTTTGTTCCCTTTTTATTTACAACTGCACAGCTGCTAAAGCCCAAATCATCTTGCGACCTAACAAGGCAACATCTCTTTAGCTCACAGTTACCAACAGTTCTTCTGAAGAATCTTTGACAGAACTATAACGTCACGTATTTTCGTCGTCTAGTTTTACATCTTATGCTGCAGTTTATAGCAATATATTTATTTACTGTGAATATAAAATCACATTCAAAGGTAGTGTTGTACTCTAAGAGTTTCCGTCTTCTGCACAGTGTCTTCCGTAATTTTAGATTAGTCGGAGTTACCTTCTTGTTGGTTTTGTCTGTGGTATTCCTACATTTCACTTTTTGTAGCTCATTCACACTAGGTTCTGACTAGTTTCTTACTATGTTTCAGTAGTTGCTTTTCTTTCTTAATATCTTAACAAGATTTATGATTTGTGCTGAATTGCTATTTGAATATTAGAGCAACAGACAGCAAGAAACATTTAAAAAATGGGGCAGCGTGATGGCAGCAGGCTCGTTTCAGTGGAGGGAGCTTGTTGCAAAAATGCCAAAAGCTCTGAACTGCTCGACATCCAAAGAAATACCTGTCATACGACGCTATATGACATATATAAATCTTGGAACTGCTTTTTAGCGTGGAAGCTACAAACATTCTTCAGAAGATAAATATAGACCCCTGGAAGTTCACATGCAATACTAATTTTTCCTACGTTCCTCATATGAATGATACAGTAAGAACAATTAGTGCAGAGCCTAATGAAAAGAACCCCTTTCCAACGATGTTAACAGCTTTTTGCAGAGAGGGCAGGTATGTGGAGGCAAAAATGTTTCTGCAGTCTGCTTTGTTATGTAATCTTTTTATTTATACATGTGCTCGTTTTGGTGCCAGCAGTAATTGTGCAGCTCCCACTCGTTTCACTTTCCTTCCGCTTACAATACATACACGTGTTGTATGTGACGACTTTGATTAAATGGCGTAGTACCAGTAGGCACAGTTGGTGCTAATAATAAAAGCGTTCAGTGAATTTTTTTTTTGCTGGAATGTAACCTGCACTTGAGTAGTGAGTGGGTTTTACCTGTTCATTGAACAGAGGGGCAATTACTAACTAGTACGAATGCTTTGGACATATGGGGCTACAACCCATTTTGTCAACTTTTTGTAAAAAATTCCCTCGTGATGTGGGTTGCCTACATTCAGGGACAGGGCTGCAGTGGGAGGATGACGTCATCAACGACAGAGGGCGGTTCTTACCAATGCTCTTGATTCGAATATGGAACCATTGCGTACAACGCTGCATCACATGCACTACAAGGAGAGTCAGCAAGGAAAAGTGAATCGGACACATTATTACCAATGACTATGGCAGGAGAAGGCGCTAGAGCATGACGTATGAGGAACAGTACCACCACCGGCCGGTGTAGCCAAGCGGTTCTAGGCGCTTCAGTCTGGAACCGCACGACCTCTATGGTCGCAGGCTCGAATCCTGCCTCGGGCATGGGTGTGTTTGATGTCCTTAGGTTAGTTAGGTTTAAGTAGTTCTAAGTTCTATGGGACTGATGACCTCAGATGTTAAGTCCCATAGCGTTCAGAGACATTTGAACCATTTTTGAACAGTACCACCCTCTAGGAGGAAATCATGCATAGTGTAACTGTGGCTCCATGGCATAGAGCGTATTAGACCGCAGCCTATATAACAATGTATGATTGAATAAATGGTCTCTAGCATGGACATTCCGGATATAAGTTCATTAGACCTTTTTTGTTCCGTGTTCCATCGTCGATCAATCCCTAGAGTTTGTACAAAGTGGAAAAATCACCTTGTATACATTAGCTGCCGGCTATGACGTCACTGATGGTCGCAGCATCGCCGTATATGTGCATACGTCGACTCGGCGCTCGATATGCCCGCTTCCACCGCGTGTTCGCTTGATCCCACGCCATGCTGAGCTGCAGGCCATTGTCTCTATTTAGGGTGCTATCGGTGATTTTTATTTCAGTGGCTTTTTTTTAAGTATACAATCCTAGAACCCATTAATGTGAGCTACGACAGATGTTCCGTCAAATTTTATCCGGTGTCGGTTCTCTAAAGCGTGATCAGCTAAAGCATATTTGTCAGGGTAGAGTAGGCGACAAAACGTCGCATCTCCTTCCTGCGTCGTTTCACAGTGCGTGCTGTTTGTTGGACACTGGCCACACTTTCAAGGTATCTTGTATACCCCAAGTGTTCTAAGACCTTGTAACCTCCCCCTCACTTATCGACCTTAATGACAGTGAAAAATTAAACCGCGTGTACCTAATGAAAATTTGGGAAAAGCAATCGTCACCGAAGTTAATCTGTCGGTAAAGAGGGAGGAAATGGTCACATCTAAATGAAAGGAAAAATGCAAATGAAACTCGTGGAAATTAATTTTGAAAAGGGGTAAAGTTAATAAAGAAAGTAAATGTGTGGCCGTTACGGTAACAACTAACTAGCGGTAATTAGATATTTGAGATTTTGGGGAAAATTACGGTCGCCAGTCCTATGGACAATTACTATAGCAACTAAAAAAGAAAGGTTATTGCACATATAATTAGCACTAGAAGCGTGGCAGCTGAAGGTTGACACGTGTAGTGTGAAAACTGAAAGTTTGTCAGAAGTAACAAATTTCGCTACACTGTGACTTAATTTAGCAAAACAATTAATAAAACCGGAAAATTGAAAGTTAATTTAGTGACTGAAATTAATAGTGAGCTTTGTTTTTGAAGCACATCGAAATTCAGTAAAATACAGTTAGTCTTGGGGTACCTCAACAATCATTTCAAAAGCTACTTGAATCTACGCAATTTAGAAATAAGAGATTTAACTTTGAACTTGATTTAAATGATTCTGAACAAGTAACAATAGTAATATTTAGTACGTACCAAGTTGAGCTGCAGTCACAGGTAAGGTAAAATACGGTAACAAAACTCGCACTCTTAATTTGTGCTTGTGTAATCTAAATATTGTAGCCAGCTATGAATACCTTAACTGAACTTTGAAATTAAAGCAGTGAAATCAAATGATATTACTTTAATGCTGGCGTTTGAATATCAACGACACTCGGGTTCATTCCGGAAAAGGAAGGGACCCTGCTTGGTAATGCATTTGGGACAGTGAGCAACCAAGGTTCATGCTACGTTGCTGTAATTTAGTGAGAAAAATTTAACAGTTTGAAAAGCTGAGGTCTGCCATACAGTTCTAAAACTTTACGTGCTACCAGTCTTCCTTGTTGGTTGATTGAAGGTTTGAAGTCGTCGATCGAGGAGGTGGCGACAGTCACTCATTGTCGGCCGTCGCTGTTGCAGAAGCTGGATGTTGGCGCGCCTTCTTCTCGATACGGTCTCCAGCCGAAACCGGCTCTTGATGTGTGCCAGCTAACGCTTCCCGTCCGCGACACCATGTCAGAAACTAACATAGCAAGTCGAGCGCAATTACATGCTGCCAAACCCCGAAAGCGCGGCAACTCGCGGGAGCGTCACACAACACAACTCCTCAACCACACTACTGCAGCCAGACTCTCTGTGCTTTGACCGCGCTCCACGCGGCAGAGTTAACACTACCAAAGATCCTAAACACTTTGGTTCTCCACACGACCTATCGATGTATTCGTACGATAGCGTAGTTTTCCCTAGGCAAGACCCAGCGTAAAAATACAAATAGTATTTACAAAACAAACCAATTATACATCGACATAAATGCATGTATATACAAATAGTAAAACAATTACAATATACAAAGACACAGAAACGTCATATCTTCAGGTAACAAAATAAGGAAAAAAATTTATAATACAATAGATGGAAACAGGGGGATATGTATTTCCGGCATTACAACCTGCTGCGCCTTTAACTGGTCTCACTAATTGACGGATTTTTATCGGAGGCCTGACGATCGATTTTATTTTGTGTCTTTTCAGCAGACGGCTTATCTTGTCTGACACGGAGCTACAGAACTGCAAGAAAGTATTTTCTTTTCCTGCTCCTCGTGGGTGGAGTTATTGTGATCCTTGCTTCATATCACTTGTCCGCCCTGATATGCCGGGACGGTAGTTCAGCGTGTTCGGTCAGAGAGTTAGATACCCTCTGTTACAAAAAAAACTGAGTTAATCGATCAACAACGAACATAAACGGATGTCTTACGACGTCCGCCCCGAGCAGATGCAACGAACGAAAGCGAACAAAATGGCGGCACGGTAGCTCAGCGTGCTTTGTAGAGGGTTCACCGCCCTCTATAATAAAAAAAACTGAGTTAATAGATCAACAACGAACTTAAAAGGGTGTCTTACGACGTCCGCCCCGATCACATACAACGAACGAAAACGAACAAAATGAAATTTTTAAAAAAATAAAAAAAAGATAGCTGAGTGGTCAGCGTGACGGGTTGCCGTCTTTCGCTTTTCGTATGCTCTTTTCTATTATTTGCTTTGTTTTGTTTTACTATTATTATTATTATTTGCGTAACAACGCATATATGAAAAGAGCCGCGAAATATCTTTTAGTAATGCTGTGCTATGAATTTCTTTATAATCATTAATTTTCAACAAAACAGAATATATTGGGTTCTTATTGTTCTGTATCTGGCTTTCTATTAAAGGAACATTTTTCGTTACTGTAACTCACTCTAAAAGTCAACATATCTTCCCTACTTTACAGTTATTGAAAATGAAAATTACTTTGTTATGAATACTGCTGTTACAGTTCGCGTGATTGTTCAACAACAAAATTTTGCAGTGGATTTTGGTTATCAGTAAAACACCATTCAGTACCACGACTAGCACAAGAACATGAGACTGTTATCGGAGAAAAATACGTTTTCACTATAAGGTTTGCCAGACCAGAACCAAGCACAGCAAGATTCCTATTATATTACGAAGGTAAATTATCTTTTTGTGCTGTTAGTTATATATTATCAGCGGCCCGCGTCAACCTGCAACACATCATAAAATCTGCTGCTATGCTCTGCAAGTCCGGAAGCTGAAAGAAATAATTTTATTTCACTATTACCTTCCCGCTTCTTTGCGGTATGATAGATTTCATTTAATGTAGTTTGAATACGCCGCGGCAGCGGCTCGTTCGTTCGTAGCGCAGCTCGGCACCACGGATAATATTTAAATAACTGAAAATGTCTCAAAAGGATGGGATAATATGCCAAGCAAGCTATTACAAATAATAATGCAAGGTTTCATTTAAATAACTCTATTCAAAACATTTAAATATGTTAACTATTACACACCTTTAAAATGAGTACGTAATGGCGTACATCTCTCAGTCTTGACAAAAGAAGGCTACGCTAGCGTACAATACAACGTCACAGGCTATCCTACTCGCTTAACTCCAAGAAGAAGACAGAGAAATTAATGTTCGCTCTGTATTATTTATACTAGTTGCACATTCTCATCTTTGGTGGTGGTTGGTGGTTGTTGGGATGTTTAAGGGGGACTAAATCTCATCTTTGTTTGATATTTATTGTCTGTGGCGGTTTCAGTACTCGCCGACACAGATATTATCTAAAGTAAATAATTTAAAAAATACATAATTTTATACAATAACAAAATATGATACACAAGGTTTTCTCGTTACTACATAATATGTCTTTTGCTAATAGACGTTACACGTCCTAAGGGCCCGGGTTCGATTCCCGGCTGGGTCGGAGATTTTCTCCGCTCAGGGACTGGGTGTTGTGTTGTCTTCATCAACATTTCATTCCCATCGGGCGCGCAGGTCGCCCAATGTGGCGTCGAATGTAACAAGACCTGCACCAAGGCGGCCGGACCTGCCCCGCAAGGGGCCTCCCGGGCAATGGCTCCAAACCCTCATCTCCATTTATTTCATTTATTTGATGAACATTACAGCCGTTGTTGCTGAAGACCTTGCGTAGGTGGCTCTGCCCACGGGGCTGGTTACCAGCGTCTGGTATCACTCCTGCACGATGCACCAATGTTTGTAAAGCAGTGCGCTTCTGTTCCGAGTGATGATGGCTGATAGCGTGCAAGAACAGATCGATGTGGATGGCTTTACAATAGGCGCTGTGGCCAAATCATCCATTTCGTTTGCGGCGGACGAGGACATCGAGGAAGGGATATGCATTTTTTTAATTTTTTTTTCCTTTTACCTCCACGGTGAACTGAACGTTACTGTTAATGCCGTTGAGGTGTTCGAACAACTCTTCATGTTTCTCACGACTCTGAATTCTTGTAGATAGACGTTAATCTTCATTCCTACTTTCAAGTGACTTCTAGCTTGACGTGTTTATGGAGAAGACCAAAACATTGGAATAAGATGTTCATTCAGTGCACAGCGATTTTCGGTTTATAGATGGCCTTGTCAACTCACACGGTGTTTGTGTAAGGAAACCTGGCAATTACGTGGAAGACTCAGATTAAACTCCGAGCCTTCGGCGTGTTTTACAAACGAGCCTTCACTTACACGGTGCATTAAGACCCCCACGTAAACCAGTAAACATCTCGGACGTCGTTACTTCGCGAGATCACTGGTCATTTAGAATCGCGAGACTTGAAAGACGTTTGCAGCAAAGGGCAAGAGGGGGGATATTTTTTTAAAGCACCACGAAAACAAAGTGCCTAATTAGGGAATAGAAATAACATGGAATTAGAGTAATGCTAACGGTATTGTGAACGTCTAAATCACGAGGCGGCCGTAACGGATGAATTAATTACAGGCGCGGGGTTTTTGTGGGCAGCGGCGGTAAGGCACCGGCGTGATTTAGGGAGGCCGCGGCCCGCCGATGGACGCAGATTACAATAATTACGGCAGCGCGCCCGCAGGCACCACAGGCGAGAGGGACTGCCTGCCACACCGACTGTGGTACAGGGACAGCCGAGAGGGCTGGAGCGCAAGGGAGGAACGGGTCGGCGCGCCGCGGCGGGCGACGGCAGCGCCTCTGCAGGAGCGCGCCTGATCTACTGACTCAGCCGGCTGAACTTTCCGACCTACCGTAAACGCCATAGCCTACTCTACTAATCACACACTTTTTTTCCTTCACTGTTATTTCATCACCATCGCCCCATAATGGGACGGGGTGGGCTGTCAAAAATACTATTTGGCGCTCTTCAGCCACATGAGAGGAAAATTTAAAAAAAAAGAAACAGTATAAAAGCTAGGCATAGCGTTTTACACAGGGTGTCCGAAAAGACTTTCCCTGATTACATAAATTGATAACTCAGGCTACAAGTAAGATACAAATATGAAACTTGTGTCGAATTGTTTACAACTACCAAAGTTTTTTTTTCTGTTTTAGGTTCGCACTATGTAAGTAGTGGATGAGCTGTAGTGCCCAAGAAGCCATGTTAACCAGTCAGGAGAAGGCACAGTGTGTCCTGTAGTACCATGAGACACGATCACCAACCACAGTGCAGAGACACTTCCAGACAACATTTGGAAGGAATCCAACTGATGTCAAGAGCATTAAAGCCTGGTATGAGAAGTTCAAGAACACAGGATCGGTTGCTGACCTTCCGAGGTCTGGTCGACCAAAAACCTCAGCAGACAGGGTGAAAGTTGTAAGGCAGTCTTTTCTGCGAAGTCCGAAGAAATCGGTGCGCAGGGCCTCACATGAATTACAGATGCCAAAAAGCTCTCTCCATGACATTTTACACAAACGTTTATTGTTTCGTGCGTACAAAGTGCAAATCGTTCAGGCCTTGTTGCCCAGTGACAGTACACGTCGATATGACTTTGCGGTCGAAATGCTATCACGTATTGAGGACGATGATGGTTATCTCAGACGAATTGCCTTTTCCGACGAAGCGACCTTTTTTGTCAGTGGAGTAGTGAATCGCCATAATGTGCGCATTTGGGGTTCACAACCCCCTGGCGAGGTCATGAAGTGCACCAGAGGCAGTCCAAAGGTGAATGTTTGGTGCGCGCTATTGCACGATCGAATTATAGGGCCATTCTTCTTCGCTGAGGCTACCATCACATCTGCAGTGTATCTGGACATGTTTCAACTGTATGCTCTTCCTCATCTGCTTCAGTATCACCCCAATGTCTTGTTTCAGCAAGACGGTGCACCGCCTCATTGGGGTTTGGGCGTCCGTGGCTGTCTCGATATGACCTTTCCTGGGCGATGGATTGGTCGTGATGGGCCAACGGTTTGGCCTCCAAGCTCTCCTGACATAACCCCATTAGACTTCTTTTTATGCGGTTATGTCAAGGACGAGGTCTACCCAACACGTGCACCAGATCTTGAAATCCTGCGGTAACGGATAACCACAGTCGTTGAATCGATCCCTCCAGTGATGTTGGCTAATGTGTGGACGGAAACTGAATATCGCCTAGATGTGCTACGTGCTACCAAGGGTGCTCATGTGGAAGTTAACTGATGTGTGAAAAAACTTTGATAGTTTGCAAACAATTAGACACCAGTTTCATATTTGTATCTTACTTCTAGCCTGAGTTATCAATTTATGAAATCAGGGAAAGACTTTTCGGACACCCTGTAGAATAAAATGACAGATCGTCAGTAGCAGAAGTTAAAATATAAAACGTTGATTCGCTGAGTAATTAAAATGTAGACACAGATGAACGGAAAGTGAGTGTCGCACACAAAGATATAAAAATAGATAGACAGTTGCATACAGTAAAACGGAAAGGGCAATGTGTAACTTATTAAAGGACATACTTGAATGAGTGAAGAGATGAGTGGAAATAGACTGCCAGGGAGAGGGGTATCAGGGGAATGTAGCATTTAAAAATAGTGCGTAAGAGGGGGTTAGTAGGTAGATGTTTGGAGAAGGGATGGGGTAAGCGTGGAGATGGATGCAGTTGCGAAACAAGATTTAGGAAGAGAGTGGAGAGGATTGGAGGGGAAGGAAGCCCTGACAAGGGTGGGTAGTAGGGATCTCCTAGATCAAGTGGGACAGATTGGGTAAGGGAAGGCGATTGAAGTTTCATTGGGAGAGGATATGGAGGATATGGAGGTATGGTGTTGGGGGAATATTGTGGTAGAAGTGTGGCAGAATATCAGGATCAGTGAGCAGTGGAGAACCTATGGGGTGTGTAGTGTCGAGGTTACAGCTAACGTAGGATATTCTCCGGTGTTCAAGGTGGAAGAGCAGGCTGAGGAATTTGATAAGCTGGTAGAGGATGTAGGTCGACAGGGTGAGCAGATCTGGAAGGCTAGGTGGTGCATGGCGTTTGAGGATCTGTAGGGTCTGATAAAAGGAGGGAGGAGCAGAAGTCGATGCCACATTGGCGTAGCAGAAGATTTGGTCAGATTAGGGCTTTATAGGTAAGGTTGCAATTCCCATGTTCAGCTGATTAGTAGTTTTAGTAATTTTGGTCTGATGTGGGCTTTCTGTTGAATGGTTAGTAGATGAGGCTTCAGTGTTAGTCGGCAATCAAAGTGCTACTCCCAAAATATTTTAAGGTTTTAGTTAAATGGATAGGACAGTCGTAAATGGTAAGGTAAAAATCGTGGGGAGGGAAGCCACGGGTGGTTGGACCTATAATTACTGTCTGCGTTTTGGTAGAGTTGATTTCGAGGAGCCACTGGTTGCACCAGGAGGTGAACTGATTGAGTTGGAGCTGAAGGGATCGTTGGGATTTCTGGAGGGTAGGGTAGAGGATGAGGAGGGCAATGTCTTCGACATATTGGGGAAGACGAACAGGAGGAGGGGGCTTGGGCATATCGTCAGTGTAGAGGACATACAGGAGAGGTGAGGAGGCAGAATCTTGGGGCACACCTACAGTGGGATGGAAGATACAGGAGTTGGTGTTGCTGGTGGTGTCATAAAACAGGTGGTTAGAAAAAAAGGAGGCGATGAGGCGAACATAATTTATTGGCTTCAAGAGGATCCCGGTATACCACACATGGACATGAACTTTCTCAAGATCTAGGGAGACAAAACGGCGGATTTGCGGTTGTTTATCTGGTGCGAAAGGAGGTGGGTAAGATATAGGAGTTGGCCATCGGAGGAAAAACTGAGATGAAAGGCACATCGATGGACAGAAATGGGTAGGTGTTCTTGTTGATGTTTATGGAATCTTCGGGGCACCACACCTTAATCACAATCTAATAAATACTGTCACGACAGTCTCTGGTGCGAAGGTTGTTACCATTTGACAGCTGCAGCGATACTAGCGCTCCAAGCGGTAGACAGTCACATGAGTGGTAACGATAATGTTCGTTTTTAATTATTTTCTACTTCATTAACGAAATAAGTGTTATAATTTGCATTCTGTGCGTTATTAAATTACCAAGAGACATGAATTGTCTTGAAATACATTAAAACCAACCGAATCACACTGATTCAGTGACATAAGCTACAACTTATTGTTGAAGAACTACTTTCGAATATGTCTATATTTGCAGCTTACTCCGCTGAAGGCAAGAGAATAT
This sequence comes from Schistocerca cancellata, assembly GCF_023864275.1. Lineage (NCBI taxonomy): Eukaryota > Metazoa > Arthropoda > Insecta > Orthoptera > Acrididae > Schistocerca > Schistocerca cancellata. The sequence continues at coordinate 41,295,811 of NC_064632.1, read as the reverse complement.
AAACATATATTTCATGCATGTGAAGCCTATATTTATGATGTTGTCTGTTGTTATTGTCGTAGGCACTGTCCTTGACACTTAGACGTTTTTTATGAAGTCTAATGATTCATCCGTTATTACACTTCACTCAGCTTCCTAATGCACAAATAATTTTGTAAATGTAACTACTTTTACTTCAAATTTCGAATGTGGCTCGAATTTAGCAGCAATGGTGTAATTGGTTTTTCTGTGTTGGCAAACATTTCATTGCTTTTGACAATTTGTCACCACATCCTTGTCGCTTTCTCTTAAGCTACAACTACGGTGGGTTATTTCGCACCTTAAATAACGTAGGTATTTTTCATACGGATTTCCTACGTTCCGAATTCGCTTATTCGGCTGAAAGTGTTGCGAACAAAAGACCAATTTGTTGGGAATACACCCAACATTTATCTGCAAAAGGCCAGTTCTTCCGGTGTTTACTACCAAGTTTTTGTTACTAAAGGAAAATCGTAAATATCTGTATGTTACAAGAGAATGGTAAACAAAGTGTTCTGTAATATACTGTTTCGTACCTTCCAGGGTCCTTAGAACACTAAAGAATGACGAATGTGGTGTCATTTTGTAGTTACTTTCGTTTTCTACGGTACTAAGTAGACTCCCTATTGTGAAAACTATTTTACAAATCAATATAAACGTTAGCGTTCGCACTCTTCCGATATCGTATTCAGAAGTGGCGTGTGCTGGCCGCGTGGGGCGCTGCTATCGCTGCTGGTAACTTGGCTGTATGATCGGTGAAAGTCGGTTGACTTCGTGCCGCTCCGGAGTGTTTACGCCCGTTGCCTCTCCAGGGCCGGCTCTAGAGGGAGGCCAACCATGCAGCCGCCCGTGGCAGCAAATATTTGGGGGTGCCAAAAGCTTAAATTTTAATATACCGTAATTCGAAAACGATGAATTTAACAAGATAATGACACTTGTTACATAAATTAAGAAGTTTCAAATGCAAATAGTTCATGAAATCTAAGTCTTACCGGAAATTATCTATGGAATTGTGTAACAGGTGGCAAATGAAGCCCTGTAATTGGTTACTTTGGGTGCGTCTATCAAAATAGCTGCGTTGCCAAATAATTTCTACCACGCGCCTACTCACCACTTGAATTGTACCTAAGTCAGCTTGAAAGTTCCTACAGAAGCAAAAAACTATACACGAGGGCGTGCTACCAGCCATGTCTCTGAATTTATTATTCAGTTCTCACTACTAATCAAGGTCTTAAATTCAAAATACAAGTATATTACTTGGTCGACTTTCTCACTTCGCTGACGCAAGTTGCGACACCTACCACTAGAGGGCTACGAACTGTAACATGTAAGCTGGGGGGAGTGTAACGTAACTATGTCGGTGCATGAGAAACAGCGCATTGTAATCGGGCTTCTAACCATATAAAACTTCGTCCACACATGGAGCACCCTCTCCAATGCCAGATCACACACGAGAGCTGCGACATCTGCAACAATCTGACGCCTTGGGTTCACTCTCATGTATCATCCTCCATATAGACTCAACTCGGCCCCATCCGATTTTCACTTCGAGGATTTCACTTTGATACTGATGAAGGGGTCAAAGCGGAGGTGATGTTGCAGCTCTGTGAACAATGTCAACCATTCTACAATGACTGTATCAACTAATTGGTCTCTGTAGGGATAAATGTGCTCTTCGACAGGGTGACTACGTTGCGCAATAAATACGTACACATGAAGAATCGCTGAGAAAAACAGTTGTAATAAATACATAAAGAGAAACTAATATATGCTCTGCAATCTTTTCTGTTTCACTGACTGTTGCCCCATGCCGGGCTCTGGTCTTAAAGTCATATTCATGCAAGAAAGACGCATGCGTAAGTGTGATATGTGAAAATAAGACGTCATGGATGAATGACTTTGTGGAAAAGGTTGACTTATCTGAAAACACAAGGAACGGTGCGGGAAGGGGAGGCAGCCATGGGGTAGGGGGGGGCGGTGAATGAAATTTTCGTACGGAGCGGTAAAATCCCTGGATCCCTTCCTGTTCTTACCTTAAGGCCGCCATACGCGATCAATAATTCATCAAACTTTATTAGGTTTGTCAAATATTTGTGTACTTTCTTGTTTGATGTTTGTCAAACACAGAGAGTTTCTGACCTGTTTGAGAGAGAAATAAATTTACGTCAGATCTGACAGGATGGCGGACGTTGTTTGTGTTGATGTTTTGCTGCACATGTTTAACGAAAAGCGTTCAAAATGGTTCAAATGGCTCTGAGCACTAAGGGACTTAACATCTGAGGTCATCAGTCCCCTAGACTTAGAACTACTTAAACCTAACTAACCTAAGGACATAACACACATCCGTGCCCGAGGTAGGATTCGAATCTGCGACCGCAGCAGCATCAGCGCGGTTCCAGACTGAAGCGCCTAGAACAGCTCGGCCACAACGGCCGGCGAAAAAGAGTTGTATTACAATTTCGCTGACTGTATCGTGAGTTTCCACAACTATGAAAGCTACGATCAAGAATAAAAAAATAGCACTGTAAATTACAAAAGTGGTGGAGGTGTTGCGTCTTTCCCAGCTATAACATAGGAAAAAGTTAAGACGAAAATCGATATTCAGCGCACGACTTACTAGCTGGAATGCAATAAAATAAAATGATTGAAGATCTGTGGTTCTTAAACGGCCGACGTACAGGGGGTACAGCTGCCCTACCGATGTCGTTCTACGAATCCTTCTTAAGAATGGGCTCCAGACAGGAGATAGCCACCTAAACGGTACAAGTTTCTCTCTCAGAGCTTTGGGCGACTGTGAGCAAACATGATCATAAGGTAAAAAAATATATGTGCGGACTGGCTATGAGTTACACGGTATTTTTAGACCAAGAAATACCCCTCTTCTGCCGTACTTATCCAGGTGTCTCCAACCTCTCTTCATCTATATCTACATCTGCATGGATACTTAGCAAACCGTATTTAAGTGCCTGGCAGAGGCTTTATCGAACCGCCTTCACAATTCTCTATTATTCCAATCTCGTATAGTGCACGAAAAGAACTAACACCTATATCTTTCCGTACGAGCTCTGATTTCCCTTATTTTATCATGGTTATCAATTCTTCCTATGTAGGTTGGCGTCAACAAAATATCTTCGGAGGAGAGAGTTGGCGATTGGAATTTCGTGAGAAGATTCGTCCGCAACGAAAAACGCCTTTGTTTTAATTATGTCCATCCCCAATTCTGTATCATTCTCTCCCCTATTTCGCGATAATACAAAACGTGCTGCCCTTCTTTGAACTTTTTCGATGTACTCCGTCAATCCTATCTAGTAAGAATCCCACACCGCGCAGCACTATTCTAAAAGAGAACGGACAAGCGTAGTGTAGGCAGTCTCCTTAGTAGTTCTGTTACATTTTCTAAGTGTCCTGCCATTAAAACGCAGTGTCTGGTTAGCCTTCCCCACAACATTTTCTGTGTGTTCCTTCCAATTTAAGTTGTCCGTAATTGTAATTCCTAGGTATTTCGTTGAATTTACGCCCTTTAGATTTGACTGAATTATCGTATAACCGGAGTTTAAGGATTCCTTGTAGCACTCATGAGGATGGCCTCACACCTTTCGTTGTTTAGCGTCAATTGTCAAATTTTACAACCATACAGATATCTTTTCTACATCGTTAATTTAGCTGGTAATTAATTGTTTTTGGTATACATTCAACAGTATTTACGAGCATTAGTGTCAGATAGATTTGATAAATTGAAGGTTTCAGTTTTATTTGCTTCTGAATAGGAAAAGTAAAGTTTCGCATGTACACAAACGTTTCTTTACATTCTTAATTGACGTTAAATAAGCGAGATTATCAAAAAATCAGTGTACAATACTCAGTATTTACGTTTATTAGTGTCATTTAGACTCGATACATTGAAGGTAGCAGCTTTTATACGTTTTATTAGGTCATTTTCGCTTGTATGTAAACATTTGTTTACATTATAAATACGAGGGTTAATCAGTTTAAGTTAGTGTACAATACTCAGTATTCATGTTTATTAGTGTCATTTAGGCTCGATGCATTGAAGGTAGCAGTTTTTATACGTTTTATTACAAAAAGTGATGTTGTTGTTGTGGTCTTCAGTCCTGAGACTGGTTTGATGCAGCTCTCCATGCTACTCTATCCTGTGCAAGCTGCTTCATCTCCCAGTACCTACTGCAACCTACATCCTTCTCAATCTGCTTAGTGTATTCATCTCTTGGTCTCCCTCTACGATCTTTACCCTCCACGCTGCCCTCCAATACTAAATTGGTGATCCCTTGATGCCTCAGAACATGTCCTACCAACCGATCCCTTCTTCTGGTCAAGTTGTGCCACAAACTTCTCTTCTCCCCAATCATATTCAGTACTTCCACATTAGTTATGTGATCTATCCATCTAATCTTCAGCATTCTTCTGTAGCTCCATATTTCGAAAGCTTCTATTCTCTTCTTGTCCAAACTATTTACCGTCCATGTTTCACTTCCATACATGGCTACACTCCATACAAATACTTTCAGAAATGACTTCCTGACACTTAAATCTATACTCGATGTTAACAAATTTCTCTTCTTCAGAAACGCTTTCCTTGCCATTGCCAGTCTACATTTAATATCCTCTCTACTTCGACCATCATCAGTTATTTTGCTCCCCAAATATCAAAACTCCTTTACTATTTTAAGTGTCTCATTTCCTAATCTAATTCCCTCAGCATCACCCGACTTAATTCGACTACATTCCATTATCCTCGTTTTTCTTTTGTTGATGTTCATCTTATATCCTCCTTTCAAGGCACTGTCCATTCCATTCAACTGCTCTTCCAAGTCCTTTGCTGTCTCTGACAGAATTACAATGTCATCGGCGAACCTCAAAGTTTTTATTTATTCTCCATGGATTTTAATACTTACTCCGAATTTTTCTTTTGTTTCCTTTACTGCTTGCTCAATATACAGATTGAATAACATCGGGGAGAGGCTACAACCCTGTCTTACTCCCTTCCCAACCACTGCTTCCCTTTCATGTCCCTCGACTATTATAACTGCCATCTGGTTTCTGTACAAATTGTAAATAGCCTTTCGCTCCATGTATTTTACCCCTGCCACCTTTAGAATTTGAAAGACAGTATTCCAGTCAACATTGTCAAAAGCTTTCTCTAAGTCTATAAATGCTAGAAACGTACATTTGCCTTTCCTTAATCTTTCTTCTAAGGTAAGTCGTAAGGTCAGTATTGCCTCACGTGTTCCAGTATTTCTACGGAATCCAAACTGATCTTCGCCGAGGTCGGCTTCTACCAGTTTTTCCATTCGTCTGTAAAGAATTCGTGTTAGTACTTTGCAGCTGTGGCTTATTAAACTGATTGTTCGGTAATTTTCACATCTGTCAACACCTGCTTTCTTTGGGATTGGAATTATTATATTCTTCTTGGAGTCTGAGGGTATTTCGCCTGTTTCATACATCTTGCTCACCAGATGTAGAGTTTAGTCAGGACTGGCTCTCCCAAGGCCGTCAGTAGTTCCAATGGAATGTTGTCTATTCCGAGGGCCTTGTTTCGACTCAGGTCTTTCAGTGCTCTGTCAAACTCTTCACGCAGTATCGTATCTCCCATTTCATCTTCATCTACATCATCTTCCATTTCCCTAATATTGTCCTCAAGTACATCGCCCTTGTAGAGACTCTCGATATACTCCTTCCACCTTTCTGCTTTCCCTTCTTTGCTTAGAACTGGGTTTCCATCTGAGCTCTTGATGTTCATACAAGTGGTTCTCTTATCTCCAAAGGTCTCTTTAATTTTCCTGTAGGCAGTATCTATCTTACCCCTAGTGAGATAAGCCTCTACATCCTTACATTTGTGCTCTAGCCATCCCTGCTTAGCCATTTTGCACTTCCTGTCGATCTCATTTTTGAGACCTTTGTATTCCTTTTTGCCTGCTTCATTTACTGCATTTTTATATTTTCTCCTTTCATCAATTAAATTCAATATTTCTTCTGTTACCCAAGGATTTCTACTAGCCCTCGTCTTTTTACCTACTTGATTCTCTGCTGCCTTCACTACTTCATCCCTCAAAGCTACCCATTCTTCTTCTACTGTATTTCTTTCCCCCATTCCTGTCAATTGTTCCCTTATGCTCTCTCTGAAACTCTGTACAACCTCTGGTTCTTTCAGTTTATCCAGGTGCCATCTCCTTAAATTCCCACCTTTTTGCAGTTTCTTCAGTTTTAATCTACAGGTCATAACCAATAGATTGTGGTCAGAGTCCACATCTGCCCCTGGAAATGTCTTACAATTTAAAACCTGGTTCCTAAATCTCTGTCTTACCATTATATAATCTATCTGATACCTTTTGGTATCTCCAGGGTTCTTCCATGTATATAACCTTCTATCATGATTCTTAAACCAAGTGTTAGCTATGATTAAGTTGTGCTCTGTGCAAAATTCTACGAGGCGGCTTCCTCTTTCATTTCTTAGCCCCAATCCATACTCACCTACTACATTTCCTTCTCTCCCTTTTCCTACAATCGAATTCCAGTCACCCATGACTATTAAATTTTCATCTCCCTTCACAATCTGAATAATTTCTTTTATTTCATCATATATTTCTTCAATTTCTTCGTCATCTGCAGAGCTAGTTGGCATATAAACTTGTACTACTGTAGTAGGTGTGGGCTTCGTATCTATCTTGGCCACAATAATGTGTTCACTTGCTGTTTGTAGTAGCTTACCCGCATTCCTATTTTCCTATTCAGTATTAAACCTACTCCTCCATTACCCCTATTTAATTTTGTGTTTATAACCCTGTAGTCACCTGACCAGAAGTCTTGTTCCTCCTGCCACCGAACTTCACTAATTCCCACTGTATCTAACTTTAACCTATCCATTTCCCTTTTTAAATTTTCTAACCTACTTGCCCGATTAAGGGATCTGACATTCCACGCTCCGATCCGTAGAACGCCAGTTTTCTTTCTCCTGATAACGACATCCTCTTGAGTAGTCCCCGCCCGGAGATCCGAATGGGGGACTATTTTACCTCCGGAATATTTTACCCAAGAGGATGCCATCATCATTTAATCATACAGTAAAGCTGCATGCCCTCGGGAAAAATTACGGTCGTAGTTTCCCCTTGCTTTCAGCCGTTCGCAGTACCAGCACAGCAAGGCTGTTTTGGTTATTGTTACAAGGCCAGATCAGTCAATCATCCAGACTGTTGCCCTTGCAACTACTGAAAAGGCTGCTGCCCCTCTTCAGGAACCACACGTTTGTCTGGCCTCTCAACAGATACCCCTCCGTTGTGGTTGTACCTACGGTACGGCTATCTGTATCGCTGAGGCTCGCAAGCCTCCCCACCAACGGCAAGGTCCATGGTTCATGGGGGGGGGGGGGGGGGGGGAAGTGATACTGACAGTGAATTCTAACCTCACTTGTATACGTTTGACTAGTGCAACCTGCGAGCGTTAACAGTTAAGCAAACGTAAAATACGTGGTAAATTAGTGATACACTGCAATATCTGAGTAAATCATTGTTATAATACAACTTCTGAGCCCTTCTTACATACGGTTTAGTTAGCAGAAAGGTAAAACTCATCTCGCCGTCTGCTTAAATTCCTTAGCTTGTAGTGGGCTTTAGTGATCGTGTACTGTAAGCCCTTCGGTTCCTATATAGTTCGTATTTGTGCTTTAGATTCTGACTTCTTATTGTTAGCTAAAGGTTTTGATTTTTACCTGCATCTGTCAGTGTACAATACTCAGTATTTATGTTTATTAGTGTCATTTAGACTCGGTATATTGAAGGTAGCAGTTTTTATAGTTTTATTAGGTCATTTTCGGGCGTAGGTAAACGTTTGTTTACGTTATGAATACGAGGGATAATCAGTAGGTGTAGCTTACCGTAGGTTACTGTTTAATTCTTTAATAATATTCACTAGATAGCCCCTAGCAGTTTACTGTAGGTCACTGGTTTTTTTTCCTTTACTAGATAGCTCCTTGCAGGAAATAAGCACCAGATCTAGCTTCTACCATACATTTTTATTGTTTTCCATCGTTGAGTGTCCTTTCTGCCTACTGGAGTGTAGCTGTTAATCTTGTATGGCAGTAGGTTTCCTTAAGTTTCTTATAGTGGATCACATATTATCTAGATGGATAGGGACTTTGTCTGTTGTGTGCGGATGCAGGAGGAGTTGGCCACAGTCCAAACGCAGCTGGAAGCTTTGTTGGCCACAGGCAACAGGCAACAGGCTCCAGAGTGCCACCTCGAGGTGCGGTGCGGAAGGGGTGGCTGGGGCAGCCTCTGCTGTACTAGATGTGCAGGGGCGGGGGGGGGGGGGGGGCGGGGGGTTCACAGCTCTCTGTCACTGAGCCGACCTCAGGTGCAACTGAGCCAGCAGGCCCACTCTCACCTCAGTGTGGGTGGCGGACTGTGTCGAGGTCTCAAGCCTCAAGGCGACGGCTGCATGGGGGACGCAGGCTCCTGCCAAATCGCATGCACTTTGCTAATAGATTCAGTGTGCTATCTGCTATCTGATGCTGGGACGGGGGGAACTGAGCCAGATCAGAATGCAGCTACTGCTAGGATAGTGGCTGCTCCTTCAGCAATGTCCGGACCGTCAAGTGGGCATAGGGGTTTCTTAGTTATTGGGAGCTCCAGTGTATACTGATCGTGGAACCACTCAGGGACATAGCGGCTAGGGCGGGGAAGAAGTCCAACGTTCACTCGGTGTGCTTGCCAGGGGGCCTTGCCCGAGATGTGGAAGAGGCTCTTCCAGCGGCTATCGAGCGTGCGGGGTGCAGCCAGCTGCAGATTGTTGCACATGTCGGCACCAACGATGCCAGTCGTCGGGGTTCCGAGGAAATCCTTGGGTCCTTTCGATGGCTGTCTAAATTGGCAAAGGCGGCCTCTGTCTCTCGAGGAGTGGAATTCAAGCTGACGATTTGCAGCATCGTACCCAGGGTGGACTGGGGTCCTCTGGTTTGGAGTCGAATGGAGACTCTAAACCAGAGGCTACGTCGACTCTGATGAAAATGGTCGTAGATTCCTCGACCTACGCTATGGGGTGGAAGGTTGTAGGGCGCCCCTAGATAGATCAGGGGTGCACTACACACAGGAAGCAGCTACATGGATAGCAAAGTACTTGGGGGGTGCACATTGGGGTTTTTTTTAGATTAGTTACCGCCCCACGAGAACAAACCGTTGGCCTAAAAAATTACCAATTCATGACACTGATGTGGGTGTGTCAAATGTAGAAACTGTTATTTCGCCTCCAAAGGATTTAAATATGCTAAATCTCATGGCAGTAAATTGTCGAAGTGTCTGTAGCAAGACCCGCGAGTTACTCTCCGAAATAAACAGAAGTAATGCAATTATTGTATTAGGTACCGAAATCTGTTTGAAACCAGACATAAATAGCAGTGAAATTTTGAACTCGAATTGGACAATGTTTAGGAAGGATAGGACTGATGCTATGGGAGGTTTTTAAACGCAGTTGGGATCGATACTGGGTCGGACTGTGAAATAGTCTGGATAAAGCTGTCAATCAGACGAGTGACCATTGTATTAGGATGTTTTTATAGACCACCAGCATCCATAACAAACGTCACAGAGCGTTTCATGGAAAGTCTTGAGTACATAGGAAATAAATATCCAAATTATCCATTGGTTATAGGTGGTGACTTCAATCTGGCGTCCATAGACTGGGAAAATTACACGTTTATCATAGGGGACAGAAGCAAAGACTTGTGTGCAGTTATTCTAGGAGCGCTCTTAACACACAACCTTGAGCAGTTGGTTAGAAAACCAACTAGAGATTGGAACATATTAGATATCTTGGCGACAAACAGACCTGATCTTTTTGAGGAAGCTAATCTAAAAGAAGGTATTAGCAACTGTAATGTCGTTGTGGCTTCTATGTCAGTGGAAGCTGCAAAAAAAAAAAAAAAAAAAAAAAAAAGTGAAAGAAACATCATAGAGTTTTCTTGCTTGGGAAAGCAAATAAACGTGTTATTAATGAATATCTCCATAGTCAGCTTCAAGCATTCGCCGCGGGACATAAAGGTACTGAGCATCTTTGGTCGGAATTTAAAGGTATTGTCCACCACGTGCTAGAGAAATATGTGCCTAGCAAAAATATAGGGGAGGGAAAGGATTGTTCAACATACATATTAGGAAGTTGCTGAGAAAGCAGAGAATTTTGCACAGTCGTTTTAAAGGTAGTCACTGCCCCGCTAACAGACAGAAATCATGCAAAATGAAAGCAGCTGTCAAAAGGTCAATGAGAGATTCTTTTAACGAATTTGAAAGCAATATTTTATCTGCAGATTCTAAAAATAACCGCAAAAAATTTTGGTCGTACGTAAAATCTATGAACGCTACAAATAATTCAAACCTTCTCTTGCTGACATTACAGGTAATGTAACTGAGGAGTGCGTACTGTAACACCTTCGATACACACACCATCAGATTATTTGACTTGTCGTTCTAACGAAGTAGGCGGGTTTCAGCAATATGTCTCGTGGTCTTATCGTGGCGTGTTTATCTTCTGCCGTTGGGTCAGACGATAGAAATGCCACTTGCACGCTTAGAGTAGCAGATTGACGGTGACCAACTTCAAACAGAACTTGATTAATTTTCACACACATTTATTAAAATAATAAAAAGCATAGAAAGAACTTAACTTGGTTCTGGATGCTATTTACAATTGACAATCTGAAGTTCCTTTGGTCTTGGTACGTTAATCTTATTCTCACATATCTTTGATACTTGACAAAAGTGTCCATACATTTATCTTCATGGCTATGTACAGGAATATGATAATCTTATTAGGCGCAGAATGAAACTTGACTATAGACTGGTACAGACTAATGCAGACTGATACAGACTGGTGCAGACAAATGCAGACTGAATAATCGGAGGTCTCTACATTCGTTACAATACCTCGAGCGTTCAGGTATCATTGCGCGAGTGTGATCCGCGAGGAGAAAAGGTTCTACGTTAGCAGCAATCTCATTGACTGTGTTACATATTAATACGTGGATCGGCGGAAGCAGAATTTGGTCCGTCTCTAAGACAGCGCCATCTTCTAGTGCGGAGACGGACGAGCGCTGCGCCTGCGCTGTTGCGCTTAGCGGGGCGCGCTCTATTGGGAAAGTTGTGTAAGCGCTGACTACACGGAACTATGTACACAACAGTAACGGATGATGATAAACAAAAGGCCGAAATTCTAAACACAGCCTTCAAAAACTCGTTTACGGTAGAGGACTGCAGCACCATTCCCCCTTTCAATTATCGAACAAACGCAAGGATGGCTGACATAATGTTTAGTGTATCTGAGATCGTAAACCAGTTAAGATCTTTAGACGCCAGGAAGGCATCTGGCCCAGACGGTATTCCCGTAAGATTTTACGTTGACTATGCTACAAATGTAGCACCATTCTTATCCATCATCTATCAGAGATCATTGGAACAGCGGAAAGTTCCACGGGACTGGAAGAAGCCCAGGTCATAGCAATTTATAAAAAGGGTAGAAAATCGGATGCACATAATTACTGGCCAATTTCACTGACATCGATTTGTTGTAGAATCGTGGAACATATTTTGTGTTCAGACATAATGATCTTTCTAGACTCTGACAAGCTCATTTGCAGAAACCAGGACGGTTTTAGGAAACAGCGGTCATGCGAGACACAGCTGGCTCTCTTTGTGCATGATATCCAACAGGCTCTAGTTACCGGCTCCCAGGTAGATGCCATATTCCTCGACTTTCGAAAGGCGTTCGACTCAGTTCCGCACTGCCGCTTGTTCCAAGAAGTGGGCTTACGGTCTATCCGATGACATATGCGGTTGGATAGAAAGGTTTCTAACAGACAGAGAGCAGTATGTCGTCCTGAATGGGGAGGCATCAGCGGAGACAAGCGTAAAATCGAGTGTGCTCCAGGGCAACATAAAAGGTTCGCTGCTTTTTACGATTTACATAAACGATTTGGTTGATGGTATTGACGGAGGCATTAGACTGTTTGCCGATGATGCTGTATTCTACAGGAAAGTAGAATCGCACGAAGGATGTGAACAAATCAATGAGGATTTGCAGAAAATAAATGCATGGTGTAATGACTGGCTGTTATCTCTCAATATTAGTAAGTGTAACCTACTGCGTATAACAAAGCGAAAATTCCCATTAATTACGAGTACAAAATAAATTTCCAGTCTTTGGAAGCGGTAACATCCGTCAAGTATATGGGTGTGACTATTCGAAATGATCTCAATTGGAACGATCCGATTACACAAGTAACGGATAAGGAGAACTCTGGATTGCGGTTTATTGGTAGAATCCTGAAGCGATGCAGTTCTTCAACAAAGGAAATTGCTTACAATACTTTAGTTCGTCCAGTCTTGGAGTATTGTTCGTCAGTATGGGACCAGTTGGGTCTGAGTCAAGAGATTGAGAAGGTCCAAAGAAAAGCAGCAAGGTTCGTGACTGGTACATTTAGCCATCGCGAGAGCGTTATAAATCTCATAGAAAGTTTGAAGGGGGACACACTTGCAGATAGACGACGCACTTGACGGAAGGGGCTGCTCACTAAATTCCAAAATCCGATCTCCGCCGAGGATGTAGTGCATATATTATTACCACCAACTTTCAAATCGCACAATGATCACCATTCAAAGATAAGGGAAATTAGAGCTCGTATTGAGGCGTTCAGTCAGTCGTTATGCCCTCGCGCGATCCGGTGGAGGGAATATGACTTTGGCGCGAATAGCGCCCTTCGCCACACACCGCTTGGTGCCTAGCGGAGTATGTATATAGATGCAGAACGATTTTTTCTAAACCCTTGTTGACTGTGTGTGTCAATAGACCGTTTTCTTCGAGGTAATTCATTATGTTCGAGCACAGTATCTGTTCCAAAATCCTGCTGCATATCAACGTTAATGATATGGGCCTGTATTGTAGTGGATTACTCCTACTACCTTTTTTGAATATTGGTGTGACCTGTGAAACTTTCCAGTCTCTGGGAACGCATCTATCATCGAGCGAATTGTTGTATATAATTGTTAAGTGTGGAGCTATTGCGTCAGCATACTCTGAAAGGAACCTAATTGGTAAACAGTCTAGACCAGAAAACTTGATTTTATTAAGTGATTTCAATACTCCGAGGATATCTACTTAAACGTTACTCATGTTGGCAGCCGTTCTTGATTCGAATTCTGGTATATTTACTTCGTCATCCTTTGTGAAGGCATTTCCGAAGGCTGTGTTAGTAACTCTGCTTTGGCAGAACTGTGTTCGATAGTATCTCCATTGCTATCGCGCAGAGAAGGCATTGATTGTATCTTGCCACTAGCATGCTTCATATACGACGAGTATCTCTTTGGATTTTCTGTCAGGTTTCGAGACAAAGTTTCCTTATGGAAACTATTATAAGAATCTCGCACTGAAATCTGTGCTAAATTTCTATTTTCTGTAAAGGATCGCCAATCTTGGAGATTTTGCGACTGTTTAAATTTGGCATGTTTTTTTCGTTGTTTCTGCAACGGTGTTCTCACCCGTTTTGTGTTCCAAGGAGGATCAGCTCCGTCGTTTGTTAACTTATTTGGCATAAATCTCTCAATTGCTGCCGAAACTATTTCTTTGAATTCAAGCCACATCTGATCTGCTCTTATACAGGGTTATTACAAATGATTGAAGCGATTTCACAGCTCTACAATAACTTTATTATTTGAGATATTTTCACAATGCTTTGCACACACATACAAAAACTCAAAAAGTTTTTTAGGCATTCACAAATGTTCGATATGTGCCCCTTTAGTGATTCGGCAGACATCAAGCCGATAATCAAGTTCCTCCCATACTCGGCGCAGCATGTTCCCATCAATGAGTTCGAAAGCATCGTTGATGCGAGCTCGCAGTTCTGGCACGTTTCTTGGTAGAGGAGGTTTAAACACTGAATATTTCACATAACCCCACAGAAAGAAATCGCATGGGGTTAAGTCGGGAGAGCGTGGAGGCCATGACATGAATTGCTGATCATGATCTCCACCACGACCGATCCATCTGTTTTCCAATCTCCTGTTTAAGAAATGCCGAACATCATGATGGAAGTGCGGTGGAGCACCATCCTGTTGAAAGATGAAGTCGGCGCTGTCGGTCTCCAGTTGTGGCATGAGCCAATTTTTCAGCGTGTCCAGATTCACGTGTCCTGTAACGTTTTTTTCGCAGAGGAAAAAGGGGCCATAAACTTTAAACCGTGAGATTGCACAAAACACGTTAACTTTTGGTGAGTTGCGAATTTGCTGCACGAATGCGTGAGGATTCTCTACCGCCCAGATCCGCACATTGTGTCTGTTCACTTCACTATTAAGAAAAAATGTTGCTTCATCACTGAAAACAAGTTTCGCACTGAACGCATCCTCTTCCATGAGCTGTTGCAACCGCGCCGAAAATTCAAAGCGTTTGACTTTGTCATCGGGTGTCAGGGCTTGTAGCAATTGTAAACGGTAAGGCTTCTGCTTTAGCCTTTTCTGTAAGATTTTCCAAACCGTCGGCTGTGGTACGTTTAGCTCCCTGCTTGCTTTATTCGTCGACTTCCGCGGGCTACGCGTGAAACTTGCCCGCACGCGTTCAACCGTTTCTTCGCTCACTGCAGGCCGACCCGTTGATTTCCCCTTACAGAGGCATCCAGAAACTTTAAACTGCGCATACCATCGCCGAATGGAGTTAGCAGTTGGTGGATCTTTGTTGAACTTCGTCCTGAAGTGTCGTTGCACTGTTATGACTGACTGGTGTGAGTGCATTTCAAGCACGACATACGCTTTCTCGGCTCCTGTCGCCATTTTGTCTCACTGCGCTCTCGAGCGCTCTGGCGGTAGAAACCTGAAGTGCGGCTTCAGCCGAACAAAACTTTATGAGTTTTTCTACGTAACTTGTGTGTGTCGTGACCATATGTCAATGAATGGAGCTACAGTGAATTTATGAAATCGCTTCAATCATTTGTAATAGCCCTGTTTTGTAAATTTGTAAGGAGTGGAGATTGTCACTCAGGAGGGCGTCAAGTGAATTTTTATCTGCTTTTTTGAATAGGTATATTTTTAGTTTATTTTTGGAGGATTTTGGGGTTACAATACTCAATCTCGATAAAAGACGACCCTGTGTTCATTAATCCCTGTATCCGTTTTGATGCTTGTTATTAACTCAGGATTATTTGTTGCTACGAGGTCGCTGGCTGGGGTGGCCGAGCGGTTATAGGTGCCTCAACCTGGAACCGCGCGACCGCTACGGTCGCAGATTCGAATCCTGCCTCGGTCATGGATGTGTTGATGTCCTTAGGTTAGTTAGGTTTAAGTAGTACTAAGTTCTAGGGCACTGATGACCTCAGAAGTTAAGTCCCATAGTGCTCAGAGCAATTTTTTTGCTAAGAGGTCAAGTGTGTTCTCACAACCGTTTACTATTTGCGTGGGCTCATGAACTAACTGCTCGAAATAATTTTCAGAGAATGCGTTTAGCACAATTTCCCATTATGTTTTATGCTACTTCCGGAATTAAACATGGATTTTCGGCAAGATATCAAGGGTAAATTAAAGTCACCACCAACTATAGTCGCATGAGTCTGGTACGTGTTTGAAATCAAACTCAAGTTTTCTTTGAACCTTTCAGCAGTTGTATCGTCTGAATTGGGAGGTCGGTAAAAGGATCCAATTATTATTTTATCCCGGTTGCCTACAGTGGCCTCTGCCCATAATGACTCACATGAACTACTTACTTCAGTTTCGCGACAAGATAAACTACTTCTAACAGCAACAAACTTGCCACCACCAACTATGTTTAGCCTATCTTTTCCCAACACTGTTAGGTTCTTCGCAAAAATTTCGGCGGAACTTATCTCCGTCTCTAGCCAGCTTTCAGTGCCTATAACGTTTTGATCGTCTGTGCTTTCTGTTAGCTCTTTGAGCTTTGGTACTTTCCCAGCCCAGCTACGACAACTTACAACTGTTATACCGATGGTTCCTGTATCTACGTTCTTCCTGTGCTCGGCCCGCACCCTTTGTGACTGAAGCCCTTTTTGTGTTTTCCCAAGACCCTCTAACCTAAAAAACGGCACAGTGCACGCTACACAGCCCCTGCTGCCCGTGTAGCCGCCTCCTGCATATAGTGGACACCTGACCTGTTCAGCGGAACCCGAAACCCAACCACTCTTTGGCGCAAGTCGAGGGATCTGCAGCCTACACTGTCGCAGAACCGCCTGAGCCACTGATTAAGACCCCCCACTCGGCACTGCACTAGAAGCCCTTTCTTTGTGTAATTAGCAGTGTAGTCATACAGGTTTTGCATGTAAGTTTATTTTATTTGTAGTACTTAATGTTTCGTAAATGGTTTTTCACCACCAGAAACAACGAATTCAAAAGGAAATATCAAAATGGGAAATGTGAAAGTAACAGCTTTCAGGTATATAACCCAATGAAAAGACTCCCCGTGTTAATGTGCTAAAGTAGTTTCACAAACAAAATTTGTGGAATGGGTCTAAGATGTCTTCGTATACTTCACCAGTTATTCTACGACATTTTGACAAAGTGATTCTTATCTCCTGAGCGAACTGGCCAAAAACGTCGTTTTGTCATATGGGGTTGCATAAAACGACATTGGTAACGGCAGCTGAACCACGTTTTGACATTTTAATGAACTGTCTTTAGAGGACCAAGTAGAAGAGAATAAAATTTCGATTACTTGTGTCTTCTTTTTCAACGTGAGGGCCAAGTAACTCAGTTATTACCGCAATGTTGACGCTTGTTGCCAACCTTAACCCATTAACTGTCAAATTATTGTTCATCAACTTACATTTATTTTTGAGTTACCATCTTGACAAAGAGACCAAATTATTTATCTTACAGCTACATTTACTTTTGATACTATGAAAATGAATGTAAAATTTAAAAAATACATAACCTTGAAGTAAACGCTATATTTTAGTCGATCCCAAATGGGAATCATAGCAGTTAATGCGTTAAGACCCCTATACGTGATCAAGCACTTTATCAAACTTTTCTAGGTTTGTCGTATATTTGTTTACGCCCCTGATTGCAGTGTTTATGAAACATAGAGAGTATCTACCGCGTTTGAAAGAAATTTTGATTGACGGACGATCTGACAAGAAGGCGGGCGTTGTTTGTGCTGCTGTTTCACTGCGCATGTTTATCGAAAAAGAGTTCAATTACAATTTATGGCGAACTTCCATAACTGTGGAAGCTACGATCAAGAATAAAAACAAAATAGCAGTGGTAGTTACCAAAATGTTAGAGGCATTGCGTGTTACCCAGTGTATTACACAGGAAGGAGTTGAGAAGAAAATCAATATTCTACGCACAACATACAAGCAAGAATACAATAAAATAAAATAATCGAAGCACTCCGGTTCCTTTGCGGACGGCAAATATGCTCCCGCGATGTGGTATTTTAATGAACTGTCATTAGAAGATCAAACAGAAGAGAATAAAATTGCGCGTACTTGTGTCTTCTTTTTCAACGTGAGGGCGAAGTAACCCAGTTATTAAAAGTTTGACTGATCATTCGGAGAAAGTTAATGTAAACGATCAAGCCGGACTTCCAGAATGGGTGTCTTGCGCGTTTATTTTTCTCTCTAACATATACAACTGTATTTTTAACACACGCATACAAGGTTCAAAATGAAAGTATCCGGACACAGTGGACGTTGATGTGGGGTCCGTCGAACCACCTTGATGGCAGCTTGAACTCTGCTGGGAAAACTTTCAATGAGATCTCTAAACGTCTGTGGAGGAATGGCAGCCCATTCTTTCTCAAGAGCCGAAACCAGAGAAGTAGCGATATTGCACGCTGCAGTCTGAAGTGAAGCTGACGTTCTAACTCGTTCCAAAGTTTGTTCCACTGGGTTCATGTCGGGACTCTCGGCAGGCCAGTCCATTCAGGAATGTCATTGTCCACAAACTGTTCCCTCACAGATGCTGCTTTATGACGGAGTGCATTGTCATTCTCATAAAAACAGTTATCGGCTTTACATTGCTTCTTTACTGTTCACAGTACGTGTTGTTGTGGTCTTCAGTCCTGAGACTGGTTTGATGCAGCTCTCCATGCTACTCTATCCTGTGCAAGCTTCTTCATCTCCCAGTACCTACTGCAACCTACATACTTCTGAATCTACTTAGTGTATTCATCTCTTGGTCTCCCCCTATGATTTTTACCCTCCACGCTGCCCTCCAATACTAAATTGGTGATCCCTTGATGCCTCAGAACATGTCCTACCAACCGATCCCTTCTTCTGGTCAAGTTGTGCCACAAACTTCTCTTCTCCCCAATCCTATTCAATACTCCCTCATTAGTTATGTGATCTACCCATCTAATCTTCAGCATTCTTCTGTAGCACCACATTTCAAAAGCTTCTATTCTCTTCTTGTCCAAACTATGTACCATCCATGTTTCACTTCCATACATGGCTACACTCCATACAAATACTTTCAGAAATGACTTCCTGACACTTAAATCTATACTCGATGTTAACAAATTTCTCTTCTTCAGAAACGCTTTCCTTGCCATTGCCAGTCTACATTTTATATCCTCTCTACTTCGACCATCATCAGTTATTTTGCTCCCCAAATAGCAAAACTCCTTTTAAGTGTCTCATTTCCTAATCTAATACCCTCAGCATCACCCGACTTAATTCGACTACATTACATTATCCTCACAGTACATAGTGCTGTAAAATCTGTACAGAATCCTCCGATATTTTGTGCTGTCTTAAGCTCAATAAGGGGACCACACCCTGACCGCGAAAGTACTCCTTCTCTGTAACGTAGCCTCCTCGGTATTTCACTGTTGGCACTACACCTGATGGCAGGTGACGTTCTCCAGGCGATTACCATAATCAAACCTTTACAGGATGTAGCCCGATTAATCGCACCAAATCACTCGTTTCCAGTCATCCATTGGCCTGTAGCATCGCTCTTTACACCATCTCTAGCTTAGCTTAGCACTGAGTAAAGAAATGTGTGGCTTATGAGGAGCTGCTCGATCATAGTATACCAGTCTTTTAAACTCCCTACGTGCAATCAATGTACCAGCTTAACTCTTGGTAGCACTTTGTGCGTGACTCCTCCCGCTGATTTCATGCGATTTTTTACAACCACCTTCCGTAATACTTCACAGTCCCTATCCATTAGTGCATGAGGTCTGTCTGGCCTCAATTTTGCTATGGTTCTTCGTCTGCGTTTACACTTCACAATCACATCAGCAACAGTCGCCTTGGACTTAGAAAGGTTGGGATGTCCCTGATGGATTTCTTATTCAGGGGGCACCCAACGACTAGTCCGGTTCGAAATCACTGAGCTCTCCTCCTTCTCCATAGATAACGCAATACTCACCGCTTCCTTTTATACTAGATGGTTCGTCTCTCGTGACGTCTAGTGGTCAATTCCGCATTACATATTGGTGGCCCGATAGCTTTGAGCAGTTTGTGTACAGTCGCGACTCTCCCTCTGACTTTTGTTGTACAGTGTGAGAACAGTGTGTCAAGCCACACTAATAAATAGCGATGTCTCACGAATGCGAATAGTATCGTTTGTATTAACTTGTAATATGCACAAAAGGGAGCATATGTATCGTAGTAAATGACATCAATGATACAAAAAAGAAGAAACCACATTTGTCGTTCTTTAGATTTCTCGAGAAACTGACAGCCTTGAAACGTCGCGTTACGCAACTGTTCAATTACGAATCCCTCGCAACTTACGGATATTTACTGAAGATTAATGTTTCTTTTAAGGACCAAGAAATGGTTAGTAAATAAAAGAAGGGTAGAGATTTGGCAGAAAGATGTCGTATACGTACAAAAGAAACTCGTGTTTTGTTCACTACACTTTGAGTCAATCAAGTTCGTGAAAGTGGAAAAGAAAACAAAACAAAAATAAATAAAAAGACTGTATGGAATGCAGTAGCAGTAGCTACACTATTTACCGTAGCATATGACACCGCAACTCTTACTGAAGGGACAGTTGCCACTGAGGAGTGATAAAAAGGAAGTGTGAAGTGATAAAACTGTCTCCTGACATAGAGGAAACCTAATTACGTAATTACTGCAACGCCAGAGCCACAAGCCTCCGAAGCTTCAACACAAACTTCTCTTGCATATTAAGCAATTAGGGTAAACAAAATCATTCGAGTGTAGGAAAAATCAAGTGAAGTGCAAAAGTGTACAAAGCTTCAGACTCCATGCAAAATTGTGTGGATTCCAGGTAGGTACGTAGCAGGAATGAGCCTCTCGTTGGCTGCAGGTAAGTATTAACAGTACGTGTTAATAGGTCTTCAGGGCACATACACAAATTGACACTGTTGAACAACTAAGAAGATCAAACTGAACTCCCATGCATCATTCCAAAGATCTCACTAAACTTAATGAATGTCTGAATAAAATAATTACACAGTCAGTTTGTACACAACAAGCTGTTGACCAGGGAACGAAGTGCCCACATTTATTACGTGGCAAGGGAAGTGTCCATCACAAGAAGAACAGAAATCTCAGAAATACCATAGAAACCAAGTGGAAAAAGACAAATTTATTTAAGAAATATTAGATCTGGCTGTTAACAAAAAGATGAAATCAGCTCATTTGGACTGCTGATTTATTAGGTGTGCAATTGATTTATTTCTGTTGTAAACTTCTTCCTTGCCTTACAGATGTTTCTTACCCCTTTGCTGCTGGTCGTTATGTAATGACAGAGCATTAACACAGTTTCAAAAAGAATATACGTATTACGAACGCACAAATTTATTAAACTTTAAGACATACGAATATGAAACTGTACACATGTATTTTAGAACCTCTCAAGTTCAGATTACAGATGTTCAATATGTTCTCCATCAGCGACACGAACAATATCACATCGATACTCAAATTCCTCCCATACTCGGGCAAGCTTGTCCTTCGTCACTGATGTTATGGCAGTACAGAGTTCTTCAACTCTTCCAGGTTCTGTGGAAGAGGTGGTACATAAACGTTGTCTTTAACGAAGCCCCACAGGAAGAAGTCAGAGCATGTCAAATCCGGTGACTTTGGAGCCCAGCTGAGACATGCTAAGTCGCCAGCTCCTTGACTACTAATACAACGGTTCAGTAGGGTTTCATTCAGATATTCACGCACTTGGCGACTCCAGTGAGGGGTGCCCCGTCTTGTTGAAAAATAAAGTTTGAAACGTCCCCTTAGAAAAATTATAGATGACTGTGCTTAAACTGACACACAATATTTTTAGCGCAACGCAATCTGACTTTCAAAAATCCCTACAAAAGAATGGCCCTGACTAACATTAACCTATACCTTTCACAAATCACTTACCTCACAAAAATCTCCGTTACTCGAACTACTGCAATACGGCGAGCGCCACTACTGCCAGCTAAATAAAAGATTCAAACTACGGAAGGCACTAACTACTGATAGGGATAGTTAGCAAATGAAGGATTTTAATAGAGAACAAACAATGTATTTACCTTAATAGTCATAATATATATAGCAGTTCATGACATCCATTGTGTACTCAAGAATCCGCCATCTCATTTCCCACATCCACCACTGCTGGCGGCTCACCACCAACTGCGCAACGCTACGTGCTGTTCACATCCAGCTGCCCAACACTACAATGGCTGACAACAATGCAAACTGGCCACAGACTGCACACAGCACAGCCAGTGATTTTCATACCGAGCGCTACGTAACGTTGCCGATAAGAAAACATAAACAGCCTACTTACAAGTTGTCTTCGTGTAGCCTCGGAAACAACTAGTTTTGTAACAAAGCGAGATACTCCTGATCATTAAGTGTTTCCATCAAAGAAGAATGGGCCGCAAACAGATGATCGGGACATCGCACAAAACACATTGACTTCGAGTGAATCTTGTACATGTTCAATGGCTGCATGTGGGTTCTATAGGCCACAAATTTGAACATTGTGTTTGTTTACCTGACCACTAACATGGAAAGTCGCTTCATCACTGAACACGATGCGTTGTGCGAAAGTCTTATCATTGTCAATAGCATCAAGAATCTCGTTACAGAATGCCACACGTTTGCGTTTGTCATCAGGACTCAGAGCTTGTAACAGCTGTAACTTGTATGGCTTCATAACCAACCGACGTCTCAAAACACGCCAAATTGCTGTTGTAGGCAGTTGAAACACCCGACTGGCACAACGAGTTGATTTTGAAGGGGTACGTTGGAAAGCAGTTTGAATTCGTGCAACATTTTGTTCAGGAACACAAGGGCGGCCAGGATTCTTTCCTTTGCATACACATCCTGTATCTAGAAACTGTCGATACCATCTGCGAATGTTTCACCCATTCGGAGGAGCAATTTGGTATCTCAACTTGAAACGTCTTTGCTCTGTAATCACGAAATTGCACTTCGCAAACTCAAGAACACAAAATTATTTTTCCTGCGGAGTAGCAATTTTAAACATATGACAGTTATCAAGCAAAACAGAAGACAACTGATATCTAGCTGCTATTAATATAAACTAGACTACGTATTCGTTTCTCCAACATCCGAGCCGATTCGCAACGATCGATAGTTTGGACAAAATAATACTTTGTAATACGTACATTCTTTAGAAACACCCTGTATGTATGTTTATGATAATTGTATTGTAACTTTGGTTATTATAACAAAGTTTGAATCATACTTCTGGCTTTATTTGGAATAACTTCATACCAAACAGAATAACAAGGTGGCAATAGGCTGCTAGCGACTACAAAGCAGAACAAAACGTAAAAACCTGTGTCGATTCTTTTTGCACAGTGGAAATGTATTTTTATGCGTGAAATACAAACGTAAAAAGCTGTGTCGATTCTTTTTGCACAGTGGAACTACATTTTTATGCGTGAAGTACAGTGTTTACAGTCTTTTTTTTGCCAGGTAAGGTGCAACTTCTTATTTCAGCCATATCATTCAGGAGCTTTCGCTCTGATTGCGTTTATTTTGGGATCATTCATGTCTCTAGATATTTTACCACCACTTGAGGCGCGAAAATGTAAATACTATTTCGTAAATTACATAAAAATAATTAAAAGCAAACAATTCAAAAAATGTGTGTGAAATCTTATGGGACTTAACTGCTAAGGTCATCAGTCCCTAAGCTTACACACTACTTAACCTAAATTATCCTAAGGACAAACACACACACCCATGCCCGAGGGAGGACTCGAACCTCCGCCGGGACCAGCCGCACAGTCCATGACTGCAGCGCCTTAGACCGCTTGTTTTATTTTATTTTCTTTTTTCATCTTTTTTTATTATAATAACCCTCTATCCATCTGAGCCGCTTTTTATGTGAACAAAATTGAAAAGAAAAAGGAACAAGGATTTTGGAAGGTTTGTTTTTCTGTTTTATTTTTTATTTTTATACAAATGGATAAAGGAAAGCCGTTCCTCTTCGGCTACATAAACAGAATAATAGGAAGTCGTCCCGTTACGACATAAGGATGCTCCATACTAAAGCCCGCTCCGAATTTTTTGATGGCTGTCGTCTCGATGCTGTGTTGTTTCCATTGTTTGTTCAATCTCATAAAAAAAAGGGAATTGTAAAGGTGTGATGTGCTGTCACCGCCAGACACCACACTTGCTAGGTGGTAGCCTTTAAATCGGCCGGGGTCCGTTAGTATACGTCGGACCCGCGTGTCGCCACTATCAGTGATTGCAGACCGAGCGCCGCCACACGGCAGGTCTAGTCTATAGAGACTCCCTAGCACTCGCCCCAGTTGTACAGCCGAGTTTGCTAACGATGGTTCACTGTCTACATATGCTCTCATTTGCAGAGACGATAGTTTAGCATAGCCTTCAGCTACGTCATTTGCTACGACCTAGCAAGGCGCCATATTCAGTTACTATAAGAAATATCTTCAAGAATGTATTCTGAACAGATTATATTGTGAACCATGTACCGTCAAGAGCAACGTTCATAAAAAAAAATAGTTCAAATGGCTCTGAGAACTATGGGACTCAACATCTGAGGTCATCAGTCCCCTAGAACTTAGAACTACTTAAACCTAACTAACCTAAGGACATCACACACACCCATGCCCGAGGCAGGATTCGAACCTGCGTCCGTAGCGGTCGCGCGGTTCCAGACTGAAGCGCCTAGAACCGCTCGGCCACACCGGCCGGCGACGTTCATCATTAATGGATTGAAGTTAAGTATCAAACTAACTACGTCCGCTTTCTGAATTCTCATTCCTTGTCATGTTCCAGATCTCACGTCAGTATAGTTCTTCCCTCCTCACGCCAGCCTGCGTGAGCTAAAACGCGTGCATTTCGGCCTCCACTCGCAACACGATGTTGGCTCTTCTGCTAACACAAAAGGTGATATGGTTGTCTTCTCATGTCATCGATAATCCAGCTGCGTGGCGGACTATGGAATGCGCTCCAAAGAAAATTAGAAAAATATTGCCTGTATTTAGGGTTCTTGACGATCGCACAATGTCGTTCGTTGAGGTAATACCAAAAATCTGGTACTGTCTTTTCGCCATTACCGAATAGGTAGTGAACAGCGTGGCCGCTAATCCACGTTACAGAGTTCGTGCCGCCCGGGGTGGATGAGCGGTTCTAGGCGCTACAGTCCGGAACCGCGCGACCGCTACGGTCGCAGGTTCGAATCCTGCCTCGGGCATGGATATGTGTGATGTCCTTAGGTTAGTTAGGTTTAAGTAGTTCTAAGTTCTAGGGGACTGATGACCTCAGAAGTTAAGTCCCATAGTGCTCAGAGCCACTTGAACCATTTTTGAATTTGAACCATTTGAACAGAGTTCGTTTTTGCTCTTGGGAAATACACCTCATCGGGGAAAAGAAGTGATCGGGCACTTATCCTGTCGGGAGTCGCGCGTGTGAGAAAAGCCAACATCTGGCGCACCAAATACCAAACGTCCTTTGCCGACCCGCATTCGAAACGATGTTCATCCGTGTCAATCACTTGGCATGTGGCACACCAGGGTGAATCAGCGAGGTGGATGTGATGGAGGCGGGACTGGCACAACTGTTTCCCATTAACAGTTACGTACCATGCAGACTGCACGTCTGTATCAAGGGTGGTGGCATTCACTGCCTGCCACACTGCACGCCACTTCGTAGTGGGGTGTTTGCTTTCAATCACATTTGGCGTCATTTGCATGGCAGCATATATCGCACTCGTCATCATCAAGCGTGTGGGTAGAAGTGCGATACGGATGTAGCTTAATTCTAGGAAGAATTGGCTAATACAGAAGAAAGGTGCTTGGATGCACCCCCTGTGATTATACCGGACGAGTCAGATTGATCGTAAGGCCTCCAGTAAGAGACTTGTGAAGCACGTCGGGCTTCGTCGCCACAGTTGCAGGTGACAGCTGACGAACAGGGCCTTCGCTCTGTTTTGAACATGACAAAGGCCTAAACCTCCTCTGCTCCTCGGGAGGGTTACGGACTCATAACGAATCTTAAATAACATGCTCGTATTAACAAAGGATCCCAAAACCGCCAACATGCGGTGAGCCAGAGTAGGTGGTATCGGGAGTATCTGTGCAAAATGGGGGATACGTGGCGCCTAATAGACGTTAGCATATCGCGTCCGCTGCAGGAGGTCTAGATGTCTAAGACGATGGTCACTTATTCCTGCTCTCATCTGATTCAATAAACGCCTGTAGTTAAGGGCTGTTGAGCGCTTCATGTCAGATGTGAATTCAATGCCAAGGCAGCGGATTGTGTCACTGATTCGTAGCGGTGCGACGACCGCTCGGCTAATCCCGCGAGGCAAAAACAAACATTTCTTACGGTGCATATGGCTTTAATAGATGGCAGGTTTTCACACCGCTAGGTGGGCTAGTGTCGCACCATCTGTCAGATAGTAACAACTTTTGTAGCAATGGGTGTATGACCTGTAACATGCAAGGCTGTGCTGTTGTCTGTTATACACAAACCACAAGCTTTGGTGTCTCAATATGTCCGGTCTTTCATAATGGACGTCTCGCGCTTTTGTTTTACTCTGTGACTTGTACAGTTCTGTGGTATCACCCAGAGATAGCGGTGCTACATCAAAGTCGGCAACCCGAATCGATACCACAGACATCAGCGAGGGCACACTGCAGTCTGGAACGATGTATGGTGGGCGCTCCAGAAGACCACACCTCCTACTCAGCAACAGCAGCGCCCTCACGTAGAGGTGAACATAGTGAAACGTCCCCTTTGAAAAATTATTACACGACTGTGCTTAAACTGACACACAATATTTTTTTTAGCGCAGCGCAATCTGACTTTCAAAAATCCCTACAAAAGAATGGCCCTGACTAACATTAATCTATACCTTTCACAAATCACTTACCTCGCCAAAAATCTCCGTTACTCGAACTACTGCAATACAGCGAGCGCCACTACTGCCAGCTAAATAAAAGATTCAAACTACGGAAGGCACTTACTACTGATAAGCATAGTTAGCAAATTAAAGATTTTGATAGAGAACAAACAATGTATTTACCTTAATAGTGTTGAAAAACCATAATATACATAGCAGTTCATAATATCCAGTATAACAAATTTCAAAACTCCGCCATCTCTCTCCCCACATCCACCACTGCTGGCGGCTCACCTCCAACTGCCCAACGGGTTTTCTTATTGGCAACGTTACGTAGCGCTCTGTATGAAAATCACTGGCTGTGCTGTGTGCAGTCTGTGGCTAGTTTGCATTGTTGTCTGCCATTGTAGTGTTGGGCAGCGGCAGCTGGATGTGAACAGCGCGTAGCGTTGCGCAGTTGGAGGTGAGCCGCCAGCAGTGGTGGATGTTGGGAGAGAGATGACGGAGTTTTGAAATTTGTTAGACTGGATGTCATGAACTGCTATGTATATTATGACTATTAAGGTAAATACATTGTTTGTTCTCTATTATCATCTTTCAATTGCTAACTATGCCTATCAGTAGTTAGTGCCTTCTGTAGTTTGAATCTTTTATTTAGCTGGCAATAGTGGCGCTCGCTGTATTGCAGTAGTTCGAGTAACGAAGATTTTTGTGAGGTAAGTGATTTGTGAAAGGTATAGTTTAATGTTAGTCAGGGCCATTCTTTTGTAGGGATTTCTGAAAGTCAGATTGCGTTGCGCTAAAAATATTGTGTGTCACTTTAAGCACAGTCTTGTATAAATTGTTCTAAGAGGACGTTTCATACAATGAACATGATCTTCTAGGACCAACGAGTAGTTAAAGTTTCAGATGAACTCGTAGTGTTGTTAATATTGAACATTGTACCTCAAGAGAACAGTTTGTTAATCAGTGCATCAACTGATGCTTAAGCTAATCCATAATGATTGTAAATTATCCAGCACTCTTGTGGCAAATAAATGTTTCAAAGTTAAGTAAACCTTCTATTCATTTATCTGATGAAGGAAACTAATATTTAATCTGTTTCATTTAAAGATGGGCCTTCTCCCAGAGCAATCGAAGTGCCCCTAGTTGTGGCCTGACGAAAGTAATTTCTCTTGGTCATAACAAATTCTATGTTTAACAAATGAAATTTCTATCAATTTTAGTTAGAGATTTAGACACGTTCAAAGTTTTAGGGGCGGACGGAACATGCTATACGTAACTAGCTGTGTTCAAGTGGATGTTCCGGTGGCATCCATTTAAGTGAGATGTTCAAAAATGTACCCACCTTCCTCTATTAGGCATGGGGGAAAACCGACCAGTTAAACATGATATTGGTATTTTAGTTCTGAATAACCGATATTTTTTGGGTGTATTCGTGTGGGCTCTTTTGTAATAGGTGTGCTAAACAGCAGCAGTGCTAAAAAATTTTCGTTTTTAAATAAACATTTTTTAAAAAATGAGTAATTTTTATTTTTAAAATTTGTATTGGTTTGAAATATTGGTTGTTCTTGAAACTGCTAAAAGCAACCAGTGCTGTTTTAATAACTCTGCCGACAGAAACGAGCAACAAACACATGGCATAAGATTTGGTGCATAATTTTTGAGACTGTAACGTCCCAGTTGCCGTGTGTCGTAACTTAAGGTACGCCTGTACGCGTAACGAGCAAGACTTGCCCTCACCTCGTCTGTGCGGTAGCTTCTCGCTGTCGTCGACAGACATTCATTGCACTGCAGAACGGCACCAACCCCAGCCTGCAAATATTTTTACGAAGTGACTTAGCAATGAAGTAAAATGCTTCATTTCTATGAGATAATATAAGAAGGAAATTATGGTAACAGTAGGCCTAATAAATTAAAAACTTAACAACAGTTCATTAATAGTATACAATAAAAATAGAAAGTTGCTGATCTGCCACCCAATCTACATTATGCCCTTGCCTGTGTGTAGCCTTTGAAAACGGGTAGATTAACACGACCTCACTTTTTACCCTTTAACACTTGACTATTCGGCTATTCGTAATGCCCAAATAGCAACTGATCCCCGATTACAGAATGATTTTAAGCAGAATTTCAAAAAAATTGCAGTCAACGGAGAATATTGGCGATTTTTTTGTAGTATTCAACCACGTATCACTTTTCGAGAAAAGCACCGAACGATGGATGGACTAAGCTTTCTTTTATTTGTCTGTGTAATTTAATTTCCATTCTGTGTGTCTTGAGACTGAGAGTGTCACATTTTTTTCAAACTTTGTTCCATTTCTATGTTCGTTGCAGGGTATAAAAGGGATGAAAACCCGAATATCAGTTATTTTAGAAACATTATTTTGAGTAGTTTTAACAGTCATGTTAAACTGGCGTGGAAGAAAAACGATATAAACGAAAACCGGTTGTTTCGGCGATAAACGCGATCCCTATCCTGAATGCACAACTCAGTGTACCTCCTAAATAACGTTTGGAGCAGGACGATTGACATGTCAGGATTCGTCGAGCATCAGCAACGTGCTGATGGATGGGTGTGCCATGCAAAGAGATGGTGAATACATAGACTGTGGCACATTATTCAGCGCACCCTGCGGTTCCACAGCGTGCTATTAGGTGTCATCAGGGCTCAATTTCTGTCGGAATGCGCTGGAACGGCGTTCCAGCACCCGCCAGCGATTTATTTAAGTCACGGGAATAAGTTTAAACCAAAAATTTATAATAGTACACATGTATTAATTAGCTATGTAATTGTGATTTGCCGCTGCACCAGCACCAGTGAATGTCAATAGGTGACGAACGTGATGCGATGGGCAGAGGCATGGGGCGACCTACTGTGTGTGTGTGTGTGTGTGTGTGTGTGTGTGTGTATGCTCGGTGGGTGTATGGGCATGTGGTTGTGTGTGTGTGTGTGTGTGTGTGTGTGTGTGTGTGTGTGGAGAGAGTGTAATAGCCACGACACTATGTTCTAGCCACAAGATGTTAAAATGAACGAAGTGTACAAACTTAAACAAATATTATCGATACTACGTATAAAAAAGACTGTATCGCGTAAAAATGACGATAATTATTCAGTATTTCTGTAATAATTTAATTTCTGTGTGAATTAAAACTGTTATCAAAGAACTACATTCATAGGCAACGACAATTGTACTTTTTGTTTTTGTTTTTTGTTATCTGTGATAATTGTGGTTCAGTTGTTCTTCCTGTGCTAACCGATGAACTGTTTGGACGTGAGACGTGTGAGGTCTGTAAAGAGAAAGCCTGTAACTATATTGTTAATTATTATTTAAAAATAGAGTCGCTATTGTCTAGACGTGGATTTGTATTTATTTCGATTGTAATCCAATCTAATTAATGTTTTCAAGTGATAATTTTCAGCTCCGTAACTAGGAGCGCAGCCATTAGCGCTAGAAACTTATAGCGGAGTTTACTAGTAGCGGGTATAAAAAATATGAAACATTTTTCATTGAGAATAATTTTAAATGCTAAAGAATAGAGAACAAAAGGCTGAAAGACTTTTATCTTAGTTTATTAACTTGATATAAAAGGAATCGAGAATAATAATAGACAAATTGACTATCGCCTGTCTGCCGCCATCTTAGCAAAAATATCTCCGCGGCAGTTTTGAATCGAGAATTTTAACAAACATAAATCTTGTTAGATATAAATGAATGGAAATAAATGTGCACCGGTGGTCCCGAATCTACTTTAAAAGACAGAATTCAACTCAGATTAAATCTTTAAAAATAGTGCTCACAGCCCGTTACGTAATATCAATTTCTTATTTCCTGATGTATGAAGCCTAATTATTTTGGACGATTTAAATGAAATATTTTAATAGGAGACATACGTCAGTGTTGTGTGCGGGTAGTATTTTGTGACTAAATGTTCCTTTTGCTAGAGAAAAGTGGTTCCATCTTGAGTAACAGTTGTGTAAAATCTCATAAATGATATGCAATTTAGTGCCACAACATTTCTACACAACGTCAACTGGAGATTTCTTTAGCAGAGTGACAAATAGTAGCCGGGGTAATCATTTTTGAGATCAAACGAATTGTTACGCTGACAATAGGTAACTGGTTTTATATTTTTTTATCTACCTGAAATATCATTTATAAGTAATTAAAGTCACGAAATACAATAATCCGGTTCCGCCACTACAGTACACCCAAGAAAAGTGAGATAACCTTTATTTCAGAACAATATTTTATAAAAAATGTTTTCCCTTTGTAAACTTTATCACAAGTGTTTAAAAATCGAAACTTGTGCTTTTTAGGACGGTGGAGCGGGAGGAGGGGGGGGGGATATTGCACAGTTGAAGAGATGCGTTCCAGTACCAAAAGTTTTATAAATTAGGCACTGGGTGTCATGTTTCGGGAAGTAATTCTTTGGTTGTTTTTAAAGTGGCAGAGTTTGTGTATGGTTTTGTAAGCTACACAGCTGCTGAGTTTATTTTCGGAATCGGGAATCGGGCCTGCCGTGTACTGCAAGGTCACACCTACCTCTAAACAGGATTGAAGGTTAGTGTAAACATTTTTACATGCGTTCTGTACTGTGCTGTGTTTTGTTTTCAGTGATGGATTTGTTTACTTGTTTAATAAAGCTTGTTTCATCCAAGTTCTCCTTGGCAAATACCTTTCCGAGAATTCTGACGACCGAGAAGCCTAACAAAGGTTGCACCATACTTTGCAACGTTTCCGAAACGCCATGAGCATATGACGGTAAGTTGTGATTGAAAATTTAGTTACTGGATGGAAAGTATGATGAAGTATGTCTTTTATGTATGATTTAATTTTTGACAGTTTCAGTAGCCCTTTATACGCAAAGAATAAAGTGTAAAATTCTGTGTGAAATAGTTTTGGTATGCTTTCATACACGGACAGTTTTTCCAAAATTCGCATCTAACAACTTCAGATAATCGCGTAAATAAACTAAAATTTGCGAAGTGTAAATTAATCTGATACTGCATCTTTGAATTTGAAATACAGGCTAAAACGTCATATTGGACTCCTATCCCCCACCCCACATCCCTCCTCCCCCCTCCGCCCCCTCCCCCCGAGATCTTGGTTGGGGTGACTGTTTCAAATGGTTCAAATGGCTATAAGCACTATGGGATTTAACATCTGAGGTCATCAGTCCCCTAGACTTAGACTTGCTTAAACCTAACTGTCCTAAGGACATCACACACATCCATGCCCGAGGCAGGATTCGAACCTGCGACCGTAGCAGCAGCGCGGTTCCGGACTGAAGCGCCTAGAAACGTTCGGCTACAGCGGCCGGCGGTGACAGTTTAACCTGTAGCAAACCCTAATGTTTACGTTCGCCTTTATTAAACCGCACTTTACCACATTTAAGGCACTTCTCGTCATAACAACTAAAACTGCAACTTAAATTCAGAAAACGTAAAGTAGATGATGGGCAAGCCTCCAAGTGTTTTGATGCATAGAACCTACTATGTACATACGAGGTATATCGTAAACAAGCTACGAAAAATGCAAGGGAAGAGGAGAGGTCCACTACGTAACCTGCAAAATTTAGGTCTACATGTAAGCAGTATAATCTGATTCATGAGAAAGACAGGGTAGTATATTGGCTAATGTTTTAATAAACTTGTGACCAACCAAAAACATCACTGCATAATCGACTGACTGCATGGAGAAGATCGTAATACATCTGATGTGTGGGACGTGTTCCCTGACTCAGTGCAATAATTACTGTTTTGAACGTGAAATGAATGACACATACAATCAAAATTAACGTAAGCGTTCTGTAGAATGTTGTCTCTGAAACCTTTTCCATTCGTCGAAAGTTTCCTGTAGAAAAGGGTGTACTAAAACCCACACAGATGGATCCTGAACTATATTTTACAGGTCTTATCTTTTACTTGTAAATGCTCTGCTACTGACCATCTGGGGATACAGTAGTGCAATGAAAGCTACTGATACTGTCAAGAGATAATGTACTATATAAAATGTTTGTTCGCTATATTCAGAGCTAATATTGTATCTGAGTTTAACAGCTAAACGCTAACAGTTGCAATTTTGTAGTTTTCTTATGCACTGTCACGTACTACGCCCCTTTCTTTCGACTTCCATTTGCTGGTGCAACTCATCTCACGAGACATATCATTTTGACGTCACATGTGGCCAACGATAAATACAGGACTGAAGGCACATCTGAGTAACGTCAGCAGTGTAGAGTTACAGCCAGCCGACACAAACACATGAAGCCTGACGCCCATATTACGCGGTAAAAAAGCTTTGTCAAAAATTTCATCAAACTTCTCTGACCAAAATGCTTCACTGAAGTTATTAAAAGATCGTAAAATTTTTCATCATAGTTGCCCGGGATATTGAAGTCGCACAGTTCACCGTTAGCACAACAACTTATGTTGGTGGTGAGCGCATTGCTTGAAACGAAAGAGAAATGGAAACGATTGTGGTTGTAACCTCGGGTAGCAAGAAGAGAAGCTCTAAGTGTTCACCAGAATTTGCTTAGTGAGCTACAGTGCGAGTACGTAAGGGACAACGAAAACTGTTTGAACATGGGTGTACAAATCTTTCAGTTATCCTCCACGAAAATGGTCCCTCAAATTCGCATACACGATACTCCATTAAGAAATGCAGTTTCTTAATTTCACCCATCATAATCGATGTCTTTGGGTAGTCTGCGACTGTGTCATTCACGATTTAAATAATGGAGCACTCTACTAGTTACATATTTTTTCATGCATAATATAACGTGTTTCGAGAACTTATTATTAAGAGGAAATATTTACATGGTATTTTATGTGGTGTTTGTATGCCTGTTGTTCTGTCTCTCTTGATCTGCTGCTGTATTTTTATTGTTTATTATCGCCTGACAGATTTCGTTTATCCAATTTTCGGAAACATCATTATTTCATTACTAAATCATGAATGCTATTTCTGCTAAAAATGGTCTCATGGTTAGGATTAGATTTTTGGCATTAGGCGAAAGCTATTCCAGCTCAATACTCGAATCTCGCTGTGTACCATTTTACGTACTATTAAACAAACCCGTGAACCACGTATTGAGGAATTTATAAACGTTAAGTTAGGTTACTTAGAGTAGAAATAAATACATTTATTTCATTTATCTACCCGCTGAAGACACTTGGCTTTTCACATCTCCATCTCCTTCCGTTTCCTTTCTTTTTTGTTTGAAAATACAGTACAGCCACTTCGAATGCAGCTGATTGTTGCAGCTATTTCTTTGTAAGGTACCAATCGCTTACTTTTTTAGTCAGTGCGCTTTGTGTTACGAAAAAATTTGTACTGTTCATACTTTGCAATTATCACTGTTGTGCTAACGACAAATTAAACATACTTCATCATTTTATAACTTAAATCCACTAAAGCAAGTAAACAGCCAAGTATACGATGGCGAATTGTGATCAAAGTTAAGCCGTCTCTATAACTTTTATCAAAGTTCTTTGCTAAAAGCTTCCCTACTACACTGTCAAATATTTGACCATAGAGCCTTGATTAGTATTTATAGCTGGCCGCGAACACTACATTGCTGACGTCAAACAGACGTGCGCTCAGGCGTATATTTATCATTGGCCAAGGACGTCACACGCTCTATCGAAGACGGAAAGAGCTGTCCACCGACTTTCGTGATCGAACGGTACACAACATGTGAGGCAAACATATACTAAAGAATAACGTTCGCCTCAGTCAGGAGAACTGTAGGTTACACATTTTCTTTACTGCAGGGTACGTTCACCTCGAAGTTATGTTGTTTGTAAATCCGTAAATTTCTGCATTTATGTGGACTGGACTGTGGATAAGGGAGAGATTACAGTGTTTGCAAGAATTAATTCTAATTATTTTTCGTAATACTTCTTCATCAACCTCTTACGTGAGACGACTTGCTGATTTACAAGAAAAAAACCGATCTAAACCCAGCCAGCTTTGAATCCATTTAACGTATGCATACAAGAGCGTTCATTAAGGTGTCTCAACAACATAAGTTCGTTTTTAGAAACTGTGAAAACTAGTTTCAGCAGTTCGTCTGTAATTAAAAAGAATGGACAGCCATTCCAGTAGTCGAATTAAAGCAGTAGCTCATTTAAGGAGCATAACATTTGGCACATGGTTTGTTATGCTGTGGTTACTTATCCCCCTCCCTTTCTGTATGATACTAGCATTACTGACATACTAGGTTTCTAATTAAGCACTCACGAAACTTTATTTACATGTGAAGTTTTCTTGTAAATATAGTCGATATTTGACAGCAATTGTTCACTAGTATAACTTAGATGCATATGAATGCTGAGTGACATTTCAGACCGTTTTTGAGCACTATTGTAACTTGTTTCAGTTACAGAAACGATTTCCAGTACGGTTATGATATAATTGATGTTTGTTTCTATACATTTCATCAAGTGTATGCAATGAATATGATACTGTGTAACATTACGGTCTTATAGTGTTTTCTACCTAGTACTGTAACATCGATGTTTGAAGATAGCAACTTGTTCCCTGTTTACATGTAAAACTGTACCAAAGACATTCACTAAAGATAGTCCAGTCCTCTACATTAACAAGTAACTTGTCATGGAGAAATTTTTATACATATGACGAAAATACTTTCTATAGATCTTTGACCAGCTCCTCAATATTTTGTGCAATGTGATACTTATAGTCTCGATCTTCTCTTTAGTACTGCTCTGTGTACACTTATTACGTCTGCTTTTAAACTTCCTGTGTCATATATTGATATTCATGACATGCTCTACACATTATTTAAGAAATGACAAATGTAATATGGTGGCTTATATCCTTTTAACCCTTTAAGTATTTATGTATATTTTGCACTTCTTTGAAAAAGGACTTTTAACATTTCCTGTATGCTATTTGTCATTATTCGTATCTTTGGATAGTATCCGCGAAGGTGGTCCATGACTGAAAGCGGTTGATATTTTGGTTTAAAATAAAAACAGCTGACGGACAAATATGCATTTTACACATTTAACTTACGTTCTATGAATAAATGCCGTTTCGAAACGTTAGCACATTGAGAATCTCTCGAAAACGCGTCGCTATTGGTACAATTTGCTGTAATAAAATGACGAAAAATGTCATATCGGTGGTTAGAGCGGTACGTTAATTGAAAACATTTGTGTTTGGCAAAGAAGTGTCCTAAAAGAACTAGCTCGTAAAATCCTTTTGTACTTTACAGATGGCTGAGACTAAGGTACGTTTTAATTCTTTTGCAAATGTCACTTTTCTTTGTTTTTTATTCTAAACTGTAGATTTTTACCAGATGACCAATGTATTTGGAATATTTACTCGCATTTGCGTGTTGGATGCTTAATTTGTAAGTTATTAACAATTACGAATCACTACTGAAAGAGGACTCTTACATGTACTTAATATCGAATATTACAAAAAATGATTCTATTAAATTAATAAGAAAATCACAGAATCTTTTAGAAAGGGAAAAAAGGAATTGGAGTTAATAAAATACAAAGCACCGATCAGTAGTCTCCCACATCCCATTTTGACAACCATAACCACTACCCCACGATGACATTATTGAATTTTTGACTCTGTGCTCTAACCTAATAAAGACTTTAACCGCCGACAAGATATTAAGTGATGTATAGTTATAATAAATCGTACCAAGAACGACGTGTTTTGAAACGTCCCCTTAGAACAATTGTACATGACTGTGCTTAAACTGACACACAATATTTTTTTTTAGCGCAACGCAATCTGACTTTCAAAAATCTCTACAAAAGAATGGCCATGACTAACATTAACCTATACCTTTTACAAATCACTTACCTCACAAAAATCTTCGTTACTCGAACTACTGCAATACAGCGAGCGCCACTACTGCCAGCTAAATAAAAGATTCAAACTACGGAAGGCACTAACTACTAGTAGGCATAGTTAGCAAATGAAAGATTTTGATAGAGAACAAATAATGTATTTACCTTAATAGTGCTGAAAAATCATAATATACATAGCAGTTCATAATTTCCAGGATTACAAATTTCAAAACTCCCCCATCTCTCTCCCCACATCCACCACTGCTGGCGGCTCACCTCCAACTGCGCAACGCTACACGCTGTCCACATCCAGCTGTCGCTGCCCAACACTACAATGGCAGACAACAATGCAAACTAGCCACAGACTGCACACAGCACAGCCAGTGATTTTCATATAGAGCGCTACGTAACGTTGACAATAAGAAAACATAAACAGCCTACTTACATAAAGAAAACATAAACAGCCTACTTACAGTTTTTATAAATCTTCGATACTTTGTGTAGCTTCAAAACAACGTCACATGTGCACGAAGTCTTGTGAGCTGCTAGCCGTACAAGAGAGGACCGCATCGAACACTAACGAAAGTCGATAGCAGTTCCTCTGGTTATCGATATTGCGTGTGACGTCACAATGACATCACATTTGCAGGAAGTCTTGCGAAATGAGTGTTGCCCTCAATTCTAGAGGTGGGTCGAACTCGTTCATTCCCGTGAACTACTTCATTCATTTCACTCTTTGCCGTGAAGCGTTCAAATGAAGTAGTTCATTCGTGAAGTACGGAAGCCTAGCGAAGTTGCCCAGTTCGCCGCTCAGCCGCTGCTACGCTCGCTCGTACAATAAAGCTTCGTAATACTTCACAATTTTACCAACAGATGGCGGAACTATGGAGTAACGTGCACGCAACGTTTTACGCTCTTACAGCGTCTGAGTTATCTTAAATAGAGCATGGTCGAAGGGGACAAAGGAAAGATAAACAGAGAAGGCTGTCACGTATAAAGAAGGTACTACATTTAATCTTGCTCGACATTTTCTAGTGAAGCGCCCAAAAAAGTCTTTATCTGCCGAATGAAACATTATTTGTTGTATTCATGGACTGAAAAATAGGGCTAACAACGAAATGCAGTCCAATTTTATGTTCCTTTTAAAATTTAATCCAAAATAGAATGAGTATGTTTAACACTGTCACAAAGTCTATATACCTACGTTAAGTAATTATTCAGAAGTTTTCCTGTAGATTTTATTTTTGTTGACAATAATAACCCACTAGATTCAAAACGTAAACTGTTATCTGTAGTCATTGGTACGATTTCAGGTAAAATCCCTCTTTCAGTGTTATTAACAAACCTTTTATTTTCATGTTGGCTGTGCGTGCTCACACAGATAGCCTCTTCGTTTCCATCTTTAATATTCATTTGTCTTCAAGCGCTGCCAACGGTAGGCTACCCGTAGACGCGAAGTTCAACTGCACAAATAGTCACGGGTAATGATGTCAGCACTGCAGGTAGCAGCTGACGCTGTCTTCTCCTCGCCCCTCACATCCCCCGCCCATCCTAAACCTATCTTCCCCCACAAACACCGCGCGATTCGTCGACAGGCAGCACAGGGAGGAATGAAGTGAAGGGAGGATGAGTGACGTGGGCGAGGGAGAGGGGAAGAGAGTGAGTGAACTAGAAAAAAGTGTGGAGTGTGCCATCTGTGAAGAGTTTGAAGTACCAGTTCATTGAAATTGAGTGGTTAGTTCACACTTCACAGGAGTGAAGCGTTCATTTGAACGACTCATTCACGAGCTCCCCATCACTACTCAATTCGCCTCACTCTGGTCGCGGTGTTGAATGTGGCATTCTATTTCTTTGATGCCATGCTTCTTCCACATCAGTTCCGTGGCAGACCGTGCCTCGTTTGTTTCTACATTCCGATCTGCCTTATATACGACGGTGCTAGGATACATTCTGCAATCTAAGCGAACACGACCGCACAACACTGCATAGGAGAAGTATGTCGCTCTGGGACATTAGCTTCTGTACATCCCTTCCGCAGGTCTTTTAGAAGTTGCATTTAGTTATGAAGTCAGAACGTGGGCACTCGTGTGAACACGTCCGTTAAATGAACATTCTTCCGTCAGAACACAGTCGTGTACAACATGTGGCATCCAGCAGTAAAACTTCTAACGTGCCTAGCTTCCTAGCTAAAATTGTGATAAATTTAAAAATACAAGGGGCGTTCAGTAAGTAAAGCAACAAATTTTTTTCTGAAATCAGGTTGGTTTTATTCAGGATTCCAATGCATCATATTATTCCCCACTCTTTTGGCTGCAAAACCCTATTTTTCCATTTAATTCCCATTCAATGTGACGGCCTTACGCCTTCTTACTGGGAACACCTGTATACCCGTATCGGTCGCCGTCGGAGCCAATATCGTGGCCGGCCGTTGTGGCCGAGCGGTTCTAGGCGCTTCAGTCCGGAACCACGCGGCTGCTACGGTCGCAGGTTATAATCCTGACTCGGGCATGGATGTATGTGATGTCCTCAGGTTAGTTAGGTTTACGTAGTTCTAAGTCTAGGGGACTGATGACCTCAGATGTTAAGTCCCATAGTGCTTAGAGCCATTTGAACCATTGTGAACCAATTTCGTGCTGCATCAGTAACCATCCCATCAACCAAATATTGCTTCCCACAGAGTGTGTGCTTCATTGGGCAAAACACATGGATGTCCGAAGGTGCGAGATGGGGTGAGGGAGGAACGGCAGTCCAGTGAAGTTTTGTGAGCTCCTCTCTGGTGCGCAGAGTTGTGTGAGGTCTTGCGTTGTCATGGAGAAGTACGTTAGCATTTTTGTGGCAACGACACGCTGAAGTCGTTTCTTCAATGTCCCGAAGGTAGCACAACACGCTTCAAAGTCGATCGTTGCGCTGAGGGAGGATATCAAACATAACAACCCATTCAGAGGCTCGGAAGACCGTCGCCATGACTTTGCCGGCTGCGGGTGTGCTCTCTTTCTTCGGAGGAGAGATGGTGTGGCGTCACACGATGAATTGGCGCTTCGTTTCCGGTTCGTAGTTATGAACCCATGTTTCATCGCCAGTAACAATGTTCGACGAAAAATTTTCACGGTCAGCCTCGTAACGCAGAAACAATTCCGCAGAGATGGTCTTCTCTTGGGAGGCGGACATGCACAAGTGAGTGCCCCAACTGGTGGATGAGGGTGGCAGAACTACGGACAGAGACGTCCAGTTGAACAGCGAAGTGTTTGATTGTGCTCCGTCGATCGCCTTGAGAGTGTCCGCACGTTCCAAAACAGCGGTGTGCAGTCAGCCGGCATACGTGATATCTGCAGATTAGTGTGATCTTGCGGTGCTGATCGAAGCCTCGCCCAGCGACTCTGCTTTTATTCACTGCCAGGTCTCTGTAAATATTCTGCAAGCGTCTATGAATATATGCGACGGTCTGGTGTTCCGCTTAAAGAAAACAACGACAGGTAGGCCCTAAATGCTTAAAACACAGCTCCGTTACAGACGCCACTTTGAAGGCGGCATATAGCACCACCACCTATCGGAAATTCATGAAACTATAGAGGCTGAAGTGGGAATATTCCACGATGTTCCCAACAAATTCCGAATTTGTTCAACCGAAATGGCCCGCGAAAAAAAAGTGCTGCATCACTTATTGAAAGCCCCTCGTATTTGCACACAATTAGTTTAAATACGTCAGCTACGTGGTACAAGAAACAATGTTCTGTTTAAAAAATTATAACACATTGTTGCAACTCTCTCGAAAATACTAGATAAACTACGTTCGTAACTACACAGAAAGAGTAAACATTTCTTCCTCTTATTACACTACTGGCCATTAAAATTGCTGCACCAAGAAGAAATGCAAATGATGAACGGGTATTCATTGGACAAATATATTATACTAGAACTGTCGTGTGATTACATTTTCACGCAATTTGGGTGCATAGATCCTGAGAAATCAGTACCCAGAACAACCACCTCTGGCCGTAATAACTGCCTAGATACGGCTGGGCATTGAATCAAGCAGAGCTTGGATGGCGTTTACAGGTACAGTTGCCCATGCAGCTTCAACACGACACCACAGTTCATCAAGAGTAGTGACTGGCGTATTGTGACGAGCCAGTTGCTCGGCCACCATTGACCAGCCGTTTTCAGTTGGTGAGAGATGTGGAGAATGTGCCGGCCAGGGCAGCAGTCGAACATTTTCTGTATCCATAAAGGCCCGTACAGGCCCTACAATATGCGGTCGTGCATTATCCTGCTGAAATGTAAGGTTTCGGCAGGGATCGAATGAAGGGTAGAGCCACGGGTCGTAACACATCTGAAATGTAACGTCCACTGTTCAAAGTGCCGTCAATGAGAACAAGAGGTGACCGAGACGTGTAACCAATGGCACCCCATACCATCACGCCGGGTGATACGCCAGTATGGTGATGACGAATACACGCTTACAATGTGCGTTCACCGCGATGTCGCCAAACACGGATACGACCATCATGATGCTGAAAAACAGAATCTGGATTCATCCGAAGAAATGACGTTTTGCCATTCGTGCACCCAGGTTCGTCGTTGAGTATACCATTGCAGGCGCTCCTGTCAGTGATGCAGCGACGCGAATAACCGCTGCCAAGGTCTCCGAGCTGTTGTCTTGCAAACGTCCCCATCTGTTGACTCAGGGATCGAGACGTGGCTGCACGATCCCTTTACAGCCATGCAGATAAGATGCCTGTCATCTCGACTGGTAGTGACATGAGGCCGTTAGGATCCAGCACGGCGTTCCGTATTACCCTCCTGAACCCACTGATTCTATATACTGATAACAGTCATTGGATCTCGACCAACGCGAGCAGCAATGTCGCGATACGATAAACGGCCTTTATCAAAGTCGGAAACGTGATGGTACACATTTCTCCTCCTTACATGAGGCATCACAACGTTTCACCAGGTAACGCCGATCAACTGCTGTTTGTGTATGAGAAATCGGTTGGAAACTTTCCTCATGTCAGCATGTTGTAGGTGTCGCCACCGGCGCCAACTGTGTGTGAATGCTCTGAAAAGCTAATCATTTGCATATCGCAGCATCTTCTTCCTGTCGGTTAAATTTCGCGTCTGCAGCACGTCACCTACGTGGTTAGCAATTTCAATGGCCAGTAGTGTACTTTGTAAGTTACTCAAAAAATGGCCTATTTGAAACACCCAGTAATTACATGTTTTCTATAATCAAGCTTAGTTTTCACATCCTGTAGGTGGCATAAAGACTGGGGGAGCGATGAGACACGAACGACAGCGTGTCTTAGGGATATATTTTCTTTAATGATTATCATTAATAAACTTACTTAGTGACCTTTAAAAGTCGCAACCAGCGTGTCAATTAGAGTGGAATTGTGGCGCCAGGGACCGTAACAACTGCGGACGACTTATCCCAGACTAATTGAAGAGCAGGCGGAGGTCGGATGGAACTGCGGGGAGAGGGGAGTGCGTACAACCACCGCCAGGCCGCGCTGGCGTCGGCGATGCCCTCGGGTCGCGTCCGCTACGCTCGGCTTCTCTCCTCGGAGAAACAACCAAAATGTTTCTTAAGTAATTAAAAAGTTTCCTCCCGCTTAATAACATCCCCGAGGAAAAACTTCAAAGAAAATGTACAAGAAACTTTTGTACCGTGCTTTTGTATTTCTTCTCCTTCCGAGGAAACAAGATGTTTTCGGAGACAAGGAACGAACTCCGCCGGGTCGGGGAAGACTAATCTACTTATGATTAAGATGATGAGCTAAGGACCGAGGCCAGAGCGAAAAATATCTCATCCCGCGAAGGCACGGACGCCCGAGCAGAACAAGGTCTGCATTTTCTTTGTTGTCTAAGTCTTGAGCGACTCCGGTAACTTGTAGTAAGGAGAAAGCTCAGATACAAAGAAACATTCCGTCGCCTACAAACATATTCCGCAGGCCACTGTACACTTAATGGTACCATTATTAGTAACTCCCTTTGTTATTCCATCCGCGATGGAAAAGTGACTAACCGCATTCCTCCATATTCGCCGCAGTCTCTCGTATGTAATTTTTACGGTACAAAAGAAAAGTTCGGAGTAGGTATTAAAATCATGGAGAAGAAATAAAAACTTTGAGGTTCGCCGATGACATTGCAATTCTGTCAGAGACAGCAAAGGACTTGCAAGAGCAGTTCAACGGAATGGACAGTGTCTTGAAAGGAGAGTATAAGGTGAACATCAACAAAAGCAAATCGAGGATAATGGAATGTAGTCGAATTAAGTCAGGTGATGCTGACGGAAGTAGATTAGGAAATGAGACACATAAGAGGAGTTTTGCTATTTGGGGAGAAAAATAACTGATGATGGTCGAAGTAGAGAGGATATAAAATGTAGACTGGCAATGGCAAGGAAAGCGTTCCTGAAGAAGAGAAATTTGTTAACATCGAGTATTGATTTAAGTATCAGGAAGTCGTTTCTGAAAGTATTTGTTTGGAGTGTAGCCATGCATGGAAGTGAAACGTGGACGATAAATAGTTTAGACAAGAAGTGAATAGCAGCTTTAGAAATGTGGTGCTACAGAAGAATGCTGAAGATTAGATGGGTAGATCACATATCTAATGAGGAGGTATTGAATAGAATTGGGGAGAAGAGGAGTTTGTGGCACAACTTGACAAGAAGAAGGGACCGGTTGGTAGGACATGTTTCTGAGGCATCAGGGGATCACAAATTTAGCATTGGAGGGCAGCGTGGAGGGTAAAAATCGTAGAGGGAGACCAAGAGATGACTACACTAAGCAGATTCAGAAGGATGTAGGTTGCAGTAGGTACTGGGAGATGAAGAAGCTTGCACAGGATAGAGTAGTATGGAAAGCTGCATCAAACCAGTCACAGGACTGAAGACCACAACAACAACAACAACAACAACAACAAATCATGTATGAGGGCTGTTCGGAAAGTAGGTTGCAATAGGACGCGGCAAGGAAACGACTGTGAAAATACCACGTAGCTTTGCACAGATGTGTTACATCACTCTTTTCAGTTCTGTACACACAGAGAACACGTAAAAATGCCTTGAAAAGTAATGTCCACAGCCAAGTATGGGTGTCCGCTGCGAGATTTCGTCTGATTTCATTCAACCCCACATAATATACACGTCATGCATTTCCTTGTTGATGACAATTCTCGGCTGCACACTGCAGGGGCAATAAGATCGAGCGTGAAGCATTTTCGATGGGAACTGTTTGATTACACACCACGCAGCTCGAACTTGGTTCACATGAGCTGCTGGCTAGAAAGGCAACATTTTGGCACAGACAACGAGCTACAAAGAAGCGTAGAGAAGTGGCGAAAAGGTCAGGCAGCTGCCTTTTATGACGAGGTTATTGGGAAGTTGCTACAACGCTACGACAAACGTCGGAGAGGCGACTGTGTAGGAAAGTAGATGAAATGTGTAGCAACCGGTCGTAAATAAAACATTTTTTATTTTCACTGTGATTTCCATTTTGCGACCGAGTGAACTTCACTTTTCAAATAGCCCTCGCACATTACAGAGGCGGCATAATCATTAAATAGCTTACCTCGAATGCTGGCCCTCTAGAATTGACCCCCACAGTTTCATAATAACAACGTAGTCGTTTCTCCAGCTGTTGTTATTAAGACTGGGGTATTCATTCGACGTCTTCAATCAACCTCAGACGTTTAGGCATGACTATAGAATTGGCAACACTAGAGTTCTGTATGTTTCAGTCTTAGATTGCGCTTTCGTAGAATCTCCTCAGAAAACTTAATTCATCTATTCACTTTCCCTACTATTAATTTCACACCTTCGATTCATGCACATCGCTTCGTAGTACTGACACTACAAATTTAAACGTAGTGGCTGGTTACAGAAGTTTGCCCTCATTAAAATTATCGTCCCCACCACCACCACCACCACCACCACCACCACCACCACCACCATCATCATCATCGTCATCACGGCCTTTCTTAGTTCCAAGAGGACATTTACGTCCTAGAACTGAAGTGTTTTACGCTTCGTTAGCCAAACAAAGCATATGTTTTACCCACATTTTGTATACATGGATTCTAACGCGTTTTTGTACTAGATTTGTTTCCATTGCCGTGTTATTTTTCCGAGAGGCTTACTAATTTTCACAACTTCTTATGATGTGTCCTTATCTGACAGAAAAGGTAGTCTAAAACCAACATATTTATGCATATTTTGCTCGGTATGGGATTTCTGTCACAGAAGGCTATTGTATT
Organism: Schistocerca cancellata; assembly: GCF_023864275.1. Lineage (NCBI taxonomy): Eukaryota > Metazoa > Arthropoda > Insecta > Orthoptera > Acrididae > Schistocerca > Schistocerca cancellata. Next base: position 41,251,378 of record NC_064632.1, on the reverse strand, counting down.
TTTGTAGACAGCTCGTCTGGAGTAATTTGGGTCTGAGAAATCTGTAGGAATGTTATGTGTCTCACGAAGGCTTTGGACTGTCTGGACCACAATCATTAGTAGAAATGCAGTACGTGTCGAAACGAGAGTGAAGGTAGGAGACTCGACTATAACATACCTGAAAAACAGGAGCCAGTATAAGGAAATTATAACACTAGGTAACAGAATACGATACGAAGCGAGAATTCTACCCGTCTTTGTCCCATAGGCATCCATACTTGGTCCATTACTTCTCATTTCATACATAAATTACATCCCAAGCCATTACAGCAACATTGCTTCTTACATTTCTACTCTTCAAGGACAACGAAATGGAAAATTTGGAACAAAATTCATTGTACTTTGATGAAAATATAAATTAGGACAAGCGCATAGAATATGACAAATGCTCAAATTTAACCGACTAAAAGGAACAAAAGTTATGAAAATAATCTTCTTTGCGCATTATTCACTAAGCTGTGGTAGAATCTTCTGGAAAGCACCTATGAAACAGACTATTCAAATTGCAGAAGAGAGCAATAAGAATGATAGCGAACCTTAAACGAAGAGAATCATGTTGGTCAACATTTAAGGCACTTAAAGCATCAGTCCTGCCCAGTACACACCTATAAAAACTGTGCTGCACAAAATTAAAATACGTTTCTGATACTCAAGGTATCGAAACACGACACGCCATGATACAAAGTGATGGAACTGGTTGGAAGTCCCCAGAATGTACACTGTGAATCTAAATGAAATGCTTCATAAACTGGACCAAAAACCCTGGAAAACCTCTCTTCAAACTTAAGAAGAAAGAAGGATATTTGCAATTTTTGTTCTGTAGTTTCTGCTGAGTCTAAACTATTTGCAAAATAACAGTGCTTTTACGTACATATTCCGATTGATAGAGGTGTAGCTGCATTTTGTTGACCTGAATGCTTTACTAAAGCATTCATATACGTGCTGTGTTGAGACGAGGAGTATGCATTCTTGTATAAGTGTTGCAAAAATCCGTTTCTAGTTTGATAATTTGTCCTCAGTTTTAATAGCGAGGATGGTTTTCATTTAAACGGAATGCAAATTTTCAGGGTAATTGGTATAGTATTTGATTTTGTGCTAGTATTATCAGCATTTGTTGCAGTTTTCTTTGTTGGAAGCTTTATCACAGAGCACAAAATCAGTCTATTCCAGTGTTAAATTCTTTATGTTTCTCCAGCAAGAGTTTACTTGCAAAGTAATTGCCACAGCACTGTCTCTGCTTTCTGAAACGCTTTAGTTCTTCCCCAAAATGTTCTCAGAATAATGGTGTAGTTTAAGTTCGATAATATTAATAAACATTTTATAGTGAGTGGCGTATTGAGTAGTCTTATACTTAACTAGTTATAGTTTATTTCTTCTTTTGTGCAGACTGATATGACGATACATTCTGACCAATTTCTAGGCGGACCTTGTGCATTTCAAACTTAACAATCGAAGTAGAGGACACAAAAATCACCTACTTGAATTCATTTGGTGCCTGCTTTTCATATTTATAAGCACCATTTTAAGTTCATTTAGCGAAGCGATCTTTTGCTTATCACTACGACTTTTCACAGTAATTCATCCATGTGTCATTGGAGAAAAGTTAAAGTTTACCACTAATAGTGTAGTGTGATATTCTGGGGTTCTTTCCTACATTGATACCATCATTTAAGAGAACATCCAGTCTGTACACCAAGTGGAAATAAATCTTACAATATTGCAGTATTCTCTGCACGACATCGTCAGTGAATATAATGGGGTGTTGAACCTCTCAGATCAATCGTTTATAGCCATTGACAGTATTAGCGGTCATATTACGACTTCCCTGAAGCACGCCCCCAATTACAGTCACTTCTGGTGAACATTAGTCGTCAGATATAGCAATGCGAAGATCCCCGCCAGTCAAAAACTAAGACAACCGAAGACACAGATGAGAGTGTTGAGATTTTAAGTATGTCAGCTATATCAGTAAAGGAGACAGGTGATTATGGATATGCTGAGATCATAAGTGGAGCAAAGTAAAACGATTGCCGCGACAGAAGTAAACTACGCAGGGAGAAATTAATAATTCGACAAGTATTGCCAGTAACATAATGCGGGGGACACTGGACTGCGTAGTAAGATGTCGGATTTACAAACAGTAATGGTAGAAATGACAAAATTGTTTAACTTTCCACTAATAGGTGCACATAATTATGGACATGCGGTTACGGTACAAAAAAAAATGGTTCAAATGTCTCTGAGCACTATGGAACTTAACACCTGAGTTCATCAGCCCCATAGAACTTAGAACTACTTAAACCTAACTAACCTAAGGACATCACACACATCCATGCCCGAGGCAGGATTATAACCTGCGACCGTAGCAGTCGCTCTGTTCCGGACTGAAGCACCTAGAACCGCTCCGCCACAGCGGCCGGCCATTTACAGTACATGACCTTTTGGAGAACAAAACCAACCTCCATGAAAAGATCAACATGGATTTTGCAAGCAGAACTCTTGTGAAATGGTGTCCAGTTTCATGCCATGTTCCTAGCCTTGCAAATGGCACTTTGTAGAGTAGAATAAACTTCTGTCATGTCCGTCGCATGTATTTAAAATGTGAAATAAACTAGGCATCAGTGACGGCGGAGTCATGTTATCAATAGCGCTATCGTTCATGACAACGACACTGTGGCTTAGTTTACACCATATTTTAAGGACATGTGACAATGCTAAGCTGATTTCGTGCGTATTTTGTGACGATGCCGCTATGACTTCATTATATTAGAACATATAAAACTGATCTGAAGATGGTCATTGCTGACCGAAACCAGTAATCTCAGACGCAAAGGGTTTATGATCATTGACGGTAATAAAAGAAATTTATTCTACACTTCCTGGATCACTGTTTTAATCCGCAACTATGTCACAGCTTGTGACTCTGTAGAGTTCAAAAAAAATGGTTCAAATGGCTCTGAGCACTAAGGGACTTAACATCTATGGTCATCAGTCCCCTAGAACTTAGAACTATTTAAACCTAACTAACCTAAGGACAGCACACAACACCCAGCCATCACGAGGCAGAGAAAATCCCTGACCCCGCCGGGAATCGAACCCGGGAACCCGGGCGTGGGAAGCGAGAACGCTACCGCACGACCACGAGATGCGGGCCTGTAGAGTTCCGCACTTACGTGTAGCGAACAAACTAGTAGTATACGACCCTATTTGTGATGATTGCATTCAAGACTTACTTACAGACAGAGCTCAACACGTTGTTCGTAACGGGATGAAATCGTCAGATGCAAATGTAATTTCAGAAGTGCCCCAGCCGAAATTTCGGCCGGAACGGGGTTCCGGCACCTTCCAGGAATTTCTTTTCATGTAACACTCTAGAACAAGTCGGCACCGGGCGTACAGAATAGCGCACGTATATTAATTCACAACTTAACTATAAAGATGAGCTTCTTACCTTAGTTGTGATCGGTACATATTGGTGACTACCTGTCTTTTGTCTACGACTGCCAACAACGTCAAAGATTTACAGTATAGAGTAGTATTATAGGGACGTCCATGTTCAAATGTGTTGCTTATTGGTAATAATGAATATGAACTTCAATTCAGTTGTAATACAACTCAGTGAGTAGGAGACAAATGACATTTAAAGCATTTACTGAACATCTAACTCCGTGTCTCGGTTTTCCTAACTCTTCGGGAAGTCGGAAATGTACGTGACCCCGATCTGCCACAAATATCTTCATCGCCATTCGTCGCTAAATGCTTTATTAATTAATACTGGACACGAGGCCACCGAGTAGCTACAACGCAACTGTTCGAATGTTGCGGCTGACAGCAATTGAAAACGGACCTCGTAGTCACGAAGACTACCGCCTTGTGACGATACGTATCCCAGCAAAACTAGGGAGCAATGTGACACTGCTATAGGGACAGACGGAAGCCCCTGTTGTTTTCATTAAATTTTATGGTTCAAATGGCTCTGAGCACTATGGGACTTAACTTCTGAGGTCATCAGTCCCCAAGAACTTAGAACTACTTAAACTTAACTAACCTAAGGACATCACACACATCCATGCCCGAGGCAGGATTCGAACCTGCGACCGCAGCGGTCGAGCGGCCCCAGACTGTAGCGCCTAGAACCGCTCGGTCACTCTGGCCGGCTAAATTTTATGGTTAATTGTTTTAATTATAAGAAATTGTGTTTCAAAAACCTGAATTTCAGAACAGTACTTCGTAAAAATTATTACTAATTGTAAGTTTTATCACAAGTTTTTGAAAATAGAATAGGAGCGAGGGAGGGGGGGGGGATTGTATGGTTGAAGAGCATCTAAAATTTTAAAATTGAGCACTTCAATGGGAGTGTCAGAGGGAGTGTCAGAAGGGCGTTACTGTTCACAATCTATGTTAATGATATGGTGGATAACGCAGGAAGCCGTGTGATGTTGTTCGCGGAGTGTGCTGTTGTATATAGGACGACTGCAACACCAAAATACTGCAGAGAAATTGCAGGCAGAACTACACAGGATAAACGTCTGACGCACGGCGTGGCTGTTGGTCTTGTATTGTGCATAAATATGCGTAAAGATCAGTTACTGTTCGATTGTGCTATTGGCGACCAATCTGTATAACCAGTAACTACTTTAAAACAGCTTGGAGTAACTGTTTGGAATGACAAAGTGGGATGACCACTTGGAGTTAGTTGTAGGTAAAGCAGATGCCTGGCTGAGATTCACTGGAAGAATCTTAAAGAAATGTAATTCATCTATAAAAGAAACACTCGTCCGACCTATTCTAGAGTACTGTTCATCGGTCTAGGACACTTACCAGGTACTTTAACACGAGAGACAGAGAAGATCTAATGAAGAACGGCAAGTTTCGTCGCGAGATCGCTTGTCGACGGAGAAACATTCAGATTAGTTGCTGCCATTCCGCAGGCCACGACTGCGGCAAAGGCAAGTACACACAAGCTCTGTTGCGCCGACATTCCAATTGCACTGATATGGGGCTACAGCTCCCAACCATATCAGTGCAGACAGTGCCGTCAGACAACAATATTGTGCTAGGAAGTGACAGACTACTGATCGGAAGGTCTCGATTTCGATTCCATGACCTGCCGCTGTGACAGAGCGGTTCTAAGCGCTTCAGTCCTGAACTGCGCGACTGCTACGGTCGCAGGTTCGAATCCTGCCTCGGGCATGGGTGTGTGTGATGTCCTTAGGTTAGTTAGGTTTAAGTAGTTCTAAGTACTAGGGGACTGATGACCTCAGATGTTAAGTCTCATAGTACTCAGAGCCATTTGAGACATTTCGATTCCATGTCAGCCAGGCATAGGATTTGCATTCTTCACTTCGAGTTCTTTCTGCCCTCTTAATGTTTATTTGTGTAGGCTCAAACACAGTAGTTAGAAAACGTAGTTTAATACCACGTTCTCCTTTTTGCAAAGTCGATAAGATGGATATCGAATCGTATATATGAGGGTGGTTTGAAAAGTTCTCGGAAAGGAATAGAAAAAAAAGTACTGTCATCACTGAAACTTTTTTTATTTTTCAATGTAGTCTCCTTGTAGATTAATTCGCTTGGTCCAAAGATGTTCCAGTGCCTCGATCCCATTCGAAAATGAGTTTCCTCCAGACGTGAAAATAGTTGTCAACTCCGGCTATCAGTTCTTCGTTTGAAGTGAATCTTCGTCCACCAAGAAAAATTTTCAGTTTTGAGAAGAGACGGAAGTCTGACGGAGCCATATCCGGTGAATAAGGTGGGTGCGGCAACAAATCATACCTTAGTTCGTATAATTTTGCAATGGCGACGGCACATGTGAGCGGGCGCTCATTGTCTTGATGGAAGATGACTTTCTTCCTTGCTAAACCCGGCCTTTTTTCGGGTATCTTTTGTTACAATTTATCTAGTAGGTTAGCATAGTATTCTCTAGTAATTGTTTGTCCAGTGGAGAGATAATTACCAACAGAATCCCCTTCGCATCCCAGAACATTGATGCCATGATCTTTCCCCCCGAAGGAATTGTCTTTGCTTTCTTTGGTGGCAGAGAATCAGCATGTTTCCACTGCTTTCACTATTGTTTTGTCTCTGTAGGATAGTAGTGTCACAAACCAGCGAAAATCTCTTGTTAGTTTCTCCTAAAACGGGCCAAATATTGTTCCGATGCGTCCATGTGCTCACGCGTTTTTGATCCAGAATCAAGAGGTGTAGCACTCATCTTGCAGATAATTTTTTTTTCATTACTAATCTTCAGTTAAAATGTGATATACTCTTTCAGATCAAATCTGGCAAGCGTGAGCAATTTCACGCACTTTCAATCGGCAATCCTCCTTGACCGTTTTGTGCACTTTTGCAATGATTTCTAGAGTAGTGACACATCTTGACCGACCACTGCGCGAATCATCATCTAAGCTCTCCCGATCAAATTTAAATCCATTTGTCCACTTGACAAAAGTCTCTGACATAATTACAATGTAGCGGTAAACCTCAGAGTTTTTATTTCTTCTCCATGGATTTTAATTACTACTCCAAATTTTTATTTTATTTCCTCTACTGCTTGCTCAACATACGGATTGAATAACGTCGGAGATCTACGACCCTGACTCAATCCCTTCTCAACCACTGCTTCCATTTCGTGCCCCTCGACTCTTGTAACTGCCATATGGTTTCTGTACAAACTGTAAATAGCCTTTCGCTCCCTGTATTTGACCCCTGCCACCTTCAGAATTTGAAAGAGTGTTCCAGTCAACATTGTCAAAAGCTTTCTCTAAGTCTACAATTGCCAGAGACGTAGGTTTGCCATTCCTTAATCTACCTCTTACGATAAGTCGTAAGGTCAGTATTGCATCACGTGATCCAACATTTCTACGGAATCCAAAATGATCTTCCCCGTGGTCGGCTTCTACCAGTTCTTCCATTCGTCTGTGAAGAATTCGTATTAATATTTGCAGCCGTGACTTATGAAACTGATAGTTCGGTAATTTTCGCAGCCGTCAACACCTGCTTTATTTGGGATAGGAATTAATATAATCTTCTTCAAGTCTGACGATATTTCGCCTGTCTCATACGTTTTGCTCATCAGATGGTTGAGTTTTGTAACGGCTGGCTCTCCCAAGACTATCAGTAGTTCTCATGGAATGTTGTCTAGTACCGGGGCCTTGTTTCGACTCAGGTCTTTCAGTGCTCTGTCAAATTCTTAACACAGTATCGTATTTCTCATATTCATCTACCTCGTCTTCTATTTCAATAATATCTCCCTCAAAGTACATCGCCCTTGTATAGCCCCTCTATATACCTCTTCCACCTTTCTGCCTTCCCTTCTTTGCTTAGAACTGGTTTTCCATCTTAGCTCGTGATATTCATACAAGTGGTTCTCTTTTCTCCAAAGGTCTCTTTAACTTTTCTGTAGGCAGTATCTTCCTTCCCCCTAGTGATATATACCTCTACATCCTCAAGTTCGTCCTCTAGCCATCCCTGCTTAGCCGTTTTGCACTTCCTTCTATCACATTTTTGAGACTTTTGTATTTCTTTTTGCCCTGCTTCATTTACTGCGTCTTTATATTTTCTCCATTAAATCAATTAAATTCAATATCTCTTCTGTTACCATAGTTTCTCTACTAGACCTCGTCTTTACACCTACTTGATCCTCTGCTGCCTTCACTACTTCATCTCTCAAAGGTACCCATTCTTCTTCTGCTGTATTTCTTTCTCCCATTCTTGTCAATAGTTCCTTAATGCTCTCTCTGAAACACTCTACAACCCCTGGTTCTTTCAGTTTAACCAATTCCCATCTCCTTAAATACCCACCTTTTTGCAGTTTCTTCAGTTTTAGTCTACAGTTCATAACCAACAGATTGTGGTCAGAGTCCATATCTGACCCTGGAAATGTCTTACAATATAAAATCTGTTTCCTAAATCTGTGTCTTACCATTATATAATCTATCTGAAACCTTCCAGTGTCTCCAAGCCTCTTCCATTTATACAACCTTGTTTCACTATACTTAAACCAAGTGTTAGCTATGGTTAAGTTATGCTGTGTGCAAAATTCTACCAGGCGGCTTCCCTCTTTCATTTCTTACCCCCATTGCATATTCACTTACTACTTTTCCTTCTCTTCCTTTTCCTACTATCGAATTCCAGCCCCCCCTCCCCCCATGACATTTAAATTTTCATCTCCGTTCACTATCTGAATAATTTCTTTTATCTCATCATACATTTTTTCAATCTCTTCGTCATCTGCAGAGCTAGTTGGCATATGAACTTGTACAACTGTGGTAGGCGTGGGCTTTGTGTCTGTCTTGACTACAATAATGCGTTCACTATGCTGTTCTTAGTAGCTTACCTGCGTTCCTATTTTTTTATTTATTATTAAACCTACTCCTACACTACCCCAATTTGATTTTGTATTTATAACCCTGATCAGGATCTTTTTCCTCGTGCCACCGAACTTCACTAATTCCCACTATATCTAGCTTTAACCTACGCATTTCCCTTTTTAAATTTTCGAACTTACCTGCCTGATTAAAGGATCTTACATTCCACGCTCCGATCCGTAGAAAACCAGTTTTTTTCCCCCCTAAGAACGAATCCTCCTAAGTAGTCCCCGCTTGGAGATCCGAATGTGGGACTATTTTACCTCCGGAATATTTTACCCAATAGGACACCATCACCATTTAACTATACAGTAAAGCTGCACGCCCACGGGAAAAACTGTGGCTGTAGTTTCCCCTTGCTTTCAGCCGTTCACAGTTCCCATGAACCATGGGCCTTGCCGTTGGTGGGGAGGCTTGCGTGCCCCAGCGATACTGATAGCCGCACCCTAGGTGAAACCACAACGGAGGGGTATCTGTTGAGAGGCCAGACAAACGTGTGGTTCTTCAAGAAGGGCAGCAGCCTTTCCAGTTGTTGCAGGGTCAAGTCTGGATGATTGGCTGATCTGGCGTTGTAACATTAACCAAGACCACAAAATGAGAGTTTAAAAATTGTATCGCACGAAAATATCAAACACACCAATCGTCAAACCCAGTTGTAATTTCACGATTAATATAATGCCCTTGCATCACCTAACTTGATGAGAAACATTCATGTAGTGACCTTCTACAGAAATCGGTGGGTAATTAAAAATGAAATGAATGATAAAAATAACCGGGTTTCGAACGCGAGGGGCAAAAAGGAAATGGCGTGACGGTAGCCACTATGTCACCATTTCAGCTGAGATTATTGCGCGCTAAAAAGCATCTAACTTACGTCGAGAACTTTGACCATCATTTTCTCAGAAATGACCGAATATCTATGGATAAACTTGTTCTGACTCATCTTTCAATGAGGGAAGGGAAATCAGGTTATGCCGCTAGCCTTGTTCTCCTTGTAAACAGAATGTTGGCCGGCCGTGGTGGCCGAGCGGTTAAAGGCGCTACAGTCTGGAACCGCGCGGCCGCTACTGTCGCAGGTTCGAATCCTGCCTCGGGCATGGATGTGTGTGATGTCCTTAGGTTAGTTAGGTTTAACTAGTTCTAAGTTCTAGGGGACTGATGACCTTAGAAGTTAAGTCCCATAGTGCTCAGAGCCATTTTGAAACAGAATGTTGGGTTCTTGTGACCCCAACAGACACCTATCACGGAGGGCATTGAAATTCTGATTGTTTGTGTAGCGTCTGTCACTGCAGTCATGAATCGCAGTCCCCAGAATGTTAATACCATATAGTTTAGTCAAGAAAAGCACGTCAAAGAACCTCACAAAACTGATAAGGTGATTGTTGTTGTTGTTGTGGTCTTCAGTCCTGAGACTGGTTTGATGCAGCTCTCCATGCTACTCTATCCTGTGCAAGCTTCTTCATCTCCCAGTACCTACTGCAACCTACATCCTTCTGAATCTGCTTAGTGTATTCATCTCTTGGTCTCCCCCTACGATTTTTACCCTCCACGCTGCCCTCCAATACTAAATTGGTGATCCCTTGATGCCTCAGAACATGTCCTACCAAACGATCCCTTCTTCTGGTCAAGTTGTGCCACAAACTCCTCTTCTCCCCAATTCTATTCAGTACCTCCTCATTAGTTATGTGATCTACCCATCTAATCTTCAGCATTCTTCTGTAGCACCACATTTCGAAAGCTTCTATTCTCTTCTTGTCCAAACTATTTATCGTCCATGTTTCACTTCCATACATGGCTACACTCCATACAAATACTTTCAGAAATGACTTCCTAACACTTAAATCTATACTCGATGTTAACAAATTTCTCTTCTTCAGAAACGCTTTCCTTGCCATTGCCAGTCTACATTTTATATCCTCTCTACTTCGACCATCATCAGTTATTTTGCTCCCCAAATAGCAAAACTCCTTTACTACTTTAAGTGTCTCATTTCCTAATCTAATACCCTCAACATCACCCGACTTAATTCGACTACATTCCATTATCCTCGTTTTGCTTTTGTTGATGTTCATCTTATATCCTCCCTTCAAGACACCATCCATTCCGTTCAACTGCTCTTCCAAGTCCTTTGCTGTCTCTGACAGAATTACAATGTCATCGGCAAACCTCAAAGTTTTAATTTCTTCTCCATGGATTTTAATACCTACTCCGAATTTTTCTTTTGTTTCCTTTACTGCTTGCTCAATATACAGATTGAATAACATCGGGGAGAGGCTACAACCCTGTCTTAGTCCCCTTCCCAACCACTGCTTCCCTTTCATGTCCCTCGACTTTTATAACTGCCATCTGCTTTCTGTACAAATTGTAAATAGCCTTTCGCTCCCTGTATTTTACCCCTGCCACCTTCAGAATTTGAAAGAGAGTATTCCAGTCAACATTGTCAAAAGCTTTCTCTAAGTCTACAAATGCTAGAAACGTAGGTTTGCCTTTCCTTAATCTTTCTTCTAAGATAAGTCGTAAGGTCAGTATTGCCTCACGTGTTCCAGTATTTCTACGGAATCCAAACTGATCTTCCCCGAGTTCGGCTTCTACTAGTTTTTCCATTCGTCTGTAAAGAATTCGTGTTAGTATTTTGCAGCTGTGGCTTATTAAACTGATTGTTCGGTAATTCTCACATCTGTCAACACCTGCCTTCTTTGGGATTGGAATTATTATATTCTTCTTGAAGTCTGAGGGTATTTCGCCTGTCTCATACATCTTGCTTACCAGATGGTAGAGTTTTGTCAGGACTGGCTCTCCCAAGGCCATCAGTAGTTCCAATGGAATGTTGTCTACTCCGGGGGCCTTGTTTCGACTCAGGTCTTTCAGTGCTCTGTCAAACTCTTCACGCAGTATCGTATCTCCCATATCATCTTCATCTACATCCTCTTCCATTTCCATAATATTGTCCTCAAGTACATCGCCCTTGTATAGACCCTCTATATACTCCTCCCACCTTTCGGCTTTCCCTTCTTTGCTTAGAACTGGGTTTCCATCTGAGCTCTTGATGTTCATACAAGTGGTTCTCTTATCTCCAAAGGTCTCTTTAATTTTCCTGTAGGCAGTATCTATCTTACCCCTAGTGAGATAAGCCTCTACATCCTTACATTTGTCCTCTAGCCATCCCTGTTTAGCCATTTTGCACTTCCTGTCGATCTCATTTTTGAGACGTTTGTATTCCTTTTTGCCTGCTTCATTTACTGCATTTTTATATTTTCTCCATCAATAAAATGCAGTATTTCTTCTGTTACCCAAGGATTTCTACTAGCCCTCGTCTTTTTACCTACTTGATCCTCTGCTGCCTTCACTACTTCATCCCTCAAAGCTACCCATTCTTCTTCTACTGTATTTCTTTCCCCCATTCCTGTCAATTGTTCCTTTATGCTCTCCCTGAAACTCTGTACAACCTCTGGTTCTTTCAGTTTATCCAGGTCCCATCTCCTTAAATTCCCACCTTTTTGCAGTTTCTTCAGTTTTAATCTACAGGTCATAACCAATAGATTGTGGTCAGAGTCCACATCTGCCCCTGGAAATGTCTTACAATTTAAAACCTGGTTCCTAATTCTCTGTCTTACCATTATATAATCTATCTGATACCTTTTAGTATCTCCAGGGTTCTTCCATGTATACAACCTTCTATCATAATTCTTAAACCAAGTGTTAGCTATGATTAAGTTGTGCTCTGTGCAAAATTCTACCAGGCGGCTTCCTCTTTCATTTCTTAGCCCCAATCCATATTCACCTACTACGTTTCCTTCTCTCCCTTTTCCTACACTCGAATTCCAGTCACCCATGACTATCAAATTTTCGTCTCCCTTCACTATCTGAATAATTTCTTTTATTTCATCATACATTTCTTCAATTTCTTCGTCATCTGCAAAGCTAGTTGGCATATAAACTTGTACTACTGTAGTAGGTGTGGGCTTCGTATCTATCTTGGCCACAATAATGCGTTCACTATGCTGTTTGTAGTAGCTTACCCGCGTTCCTATTTTCCTACTCATTATTAAACCAACTCCTGCATTACCCCTATTTGACTTTGTGTTTATAACCCTGTAGTCACCTGACCAGAAGTCATGTTCCTCCTGCCACCGAACTTCACTAATTCCCACTATATCTAACTTTAACCTATCCATTTCCCTTTTCAAATTTTCTAACCTACCTGCCCGATGAAGGGATCTGACATTCCACGCTCCGATCCGTAGAACGCCAGTTTTCTTTCTCCTGATAACGACATCCTCTTGAGTAGTCCCCGCCCGGAGATCCGAATGGGGGACTATTTTACCTCCGGAATATTTTACCCAAGAGGACGTCATCATCATTTAATCATACGGTAAAGCTGCATGCCCTCGGGAAAAATTACGGCCGTAGTTTCCCCTTGCTTTCAGCCGTTCGCAGTACCAGCACAGCAAGGCTGTTTTGGTTATTGTTACAAGGCCAGATCAGTCAATCATCCAGACTGTTGCCCTTGCAACTACTGAAAAGGCTGCTGCCCCTCTTCAGGAACCACACGTTTGTCTGGCCTCTCAACAGATACCCCTCCGTTGTGGTTGTACCTACGGTACAGCTGTCTGTATCGCTGAGGCACGCAAGCCTTCCCACCAACGGCAAGGTCCATGGTTCATGGGGGGGAGAGATTACCGATTTGTAAATAGGGACTGTTTTAGAATTTTTGGTAGGGTAACGTATAAGTAAAAAAATGTTCTTCTAAATATCTTTATCGTGTTTTGCACGTGCATTACAGATAGAAATGAACTCTTTCTATAATTTTTGTTGGTGTAGCTTTAACGATATCTGGCTAAATTTTTGACTTGTAATTCAAATCTAAGTCCAAGCCATTTAATTGTTTCACCATCAGGAATTCGATAAAAAAATGAGATTGTATGGTTATGAATTTAATATCATTTTTTCTTTACTGTTAGCTACCATTGCTATGGAGTTTACAATTAACACCGACACCGTTCCTTCTTACAATAGTGCTAAACAGGAGAATTTTGAGATTTTAATTTTGCTATTATTTCCACTGACACACTCTTGTTAAAGCATTTCAGGTCATCATGGGTGTGTGTTGCTAACTCTCATCTCATACACATTCTTGCGGGATCTTTAAGTCATAGCAGTAGTAGGGCAAAGTTCGTTTCAGCGCAGTTTGTTAGTGCAAGTCGCCTACATCAGTGGCAGGTATGCACTCAGGAACAAACCTAATGTTCTCCTTTGATTTACAGGTACTTAACCTATTGTTCCTCTTTCATTGATAGGAACTTAACCTATTGTTCTGCTACAAGGATCCTTAATTTTGATTGACAGGTCCTTAATCAATTGTTCCCCCGCACCCTCCCCCACCACCATTCAGGAAACGTACAAACACACCCCCACTCCTAACTGCTACAGATACACTTTGAGGTCTGAGTTATTGGAATAGCTCCTCTCACTCGTATCAATTTGATTGACTACTTAATTAAAATGATCGAATAATTAACCTCTACCCCTCCCACCCGGAAATTGGTGGGAAAAAGACTCAGTTGATCAGTCATTTGGAGGGACTTCGATTGCAGCATATGAAATATTGTTTAAACAATTTAGACAATGCATATAATATTGTTTAATTATTTATGGCAGTGCATGGAATGCAGTTTATTTATTTAGTCCAAGAATTTGTCTGGAAATCGATTGCAGTATATGGAGTATTGCTTAAACAGTTTCGACAATTTGTAGAATATTGTTTCTTTAAACAATTTATAGAATTAAAGGCAGTGTATGAAATAAAGTTTATTTATTTATATAAAGAATTTTTCAGGAAATCGATCCCCCCTCCCCGCACCCCCCCTTTCCCACACCCTCTCCCCATCCCCTCTCCCCCTGCCCTCTCCCAATCCCTCTCCCCCTCCACTCTTCCCTTCCCTCCTTTATCTGGAAATTGTTGGCTCTGTGGTGGAGAGGAAGGATCTCACAAAGGGAAATTCAAGGATATATTGTTTATTTATTTAAAAAATCATTTTGTGGGCATTGGATTCCACTTGCTCAACATTCTCTGCTGTGTGGAAAAATGTAAGTGTGTAAGAAGTAATTAAGTCGATCGCCTTTCTTTTTATTTCAATTGCACAAGGATACCGTCATGAAACACACATCACAGGTATTACACAGTTAAAGATCTTTCGATCGCGAAGCATGAATCACCCAGCGTCTCCTGTCCACTGGACCACACAGAACGTCGCTGCACACGCTCCCAGGAGTCGGGATGCACTGGCGGCCCCTGCAAAGCGGCGACGCAGCTGTCAGCCACCGAGTGTCAGTTCGGGTCCCACGAGCATGAGGCGGCAGCATCGCTTTCATACTTGACACCTGAGAAATAACTGTTCAAACACATGTTTACCTAGGCACCATTGCTGGTGCGATGATGCATAGCCTTTGAACTTGGGATCCAGCGAGATGTTTGCATAGCGAATCACCCTTAGTGAGATGTTTGCATAGTGGATCACCCTCGCAGGCACAGGTAAAACGTTGTCAGTGTTACACTGATGTCACATGTCTATATAAATAACACCCAAGTCTCCCTCTGGATGCGCTATAGAAATCTTTCTCAAAACACCCCAGAATAACATAGGATGCATTATTCCTAGCAGTCCTAACGGGACAGCCCATCCGTTACATATCAGTCCCTTCCTGGAAATCTTAAAGTCTCACATAAATAGTTAATGGTTGCTTTTCTTGTTGTTGTTGGAGCTTTTGTGATGTCTCAACTTGTCTGCATGGAAATTCTTGTCCTACTGTTTATGAAAATAGCTCTGAATAACACAGATTGCATTTTTCTTGATGGTCCTGAAAAGGCGTCTTGTGTTGCCTTCCTGTAAATCGTGACAACCTACTTTCAACGTATGTCTCAGAAACGGTAAACGTTCTCACCGCAAAAGGCCTTCATCATGTCTCTGCATGCTTGCGAAAACACCATTAATCATAAAAGCATTCTTGTTGTTTGGGAAGAGAGCACTGTCTAAGCACAGACGGGGGAAATCTGAACAATTGTGCAAACAGAATTCGAAGCACTGTCCTACAGAAGAGAAAAATGGCTGAAATTTTCGGTGTCTTGCTGCTACTGGTCTGGAGATGTCTTAACGCCACAATGGTTGATGAGGGACAGCATCCCGCCAGAGATGGTGTAAGTAGGCTGTTTATGTTTTCTTTATGTAAGTTTGCTGTTTATGTTTTTTTATTGGCAACGTTACGTAGCACTCTGTATGAAAATCACTGGCTGTGCTGTGTGCAGTATGTGGCTAGTTTGCATTGTTGCCTGCCATTGTTGTCATGAACTGCTATAGCTGGATGTGAACAGCAGATTGCGTTGGGCAGTTGGAGGTGAGCCGCCAGCAGTGGTGGATGTGGGGAGAGAGATGGCGGAGTTTTGTAATACTGGATGTCAATTATGAATATTAAGGTAAATACATTGTTTGTTCTCTATTAATATCTTTCATTTGCTAACTATCCCTATCAGTAGTTAGTGCCTTCAGTAGTTTGAATCTTTTATTTAGCTGGGAGTAGTGGCGCTCGCTGTATTGCAGTAGTTCGAGCAACGAAGATTTTTTGTGAGGTAAGTGATTTCTGAAAGGTATAGTTTAATGTTACTCAGGGCCATTCTTTTGCAGGGATTTTTGATAGTCAGATTGCGTTGCGCTAAAATTATTGTGTGCCAGGTTAAGCACAGTCTTGTACAATTGTTCTAAGTGGACGTTTCATATGTATAAGTTGTTCTAAGGGGACGTTTCGGGGACGTTTCATATGTCGACCCTTAGCCTAGGATACCTCACTGGAATCTTCTGATTTTTTTCTTGTAGTTTGTGTAATTAGTGTAGATTTTGTTTATTGCTAGTGCGTAATTGTAGAGGGAATCTCCTTTGTAGTTGCAGTCTTTCATTGTTGTACTGTAAAACAGTTGTGGTATGCATGTAGATTTGCACCAAGTATTTCGCAGCTGCAATTAACTAGATATTATTTTCAGTGCTATGTTAATGTGTTCTCTTATTTTTGCTCTTCAAATTGTGTTTTTGTGTGTTATCGTGTGAAATATTGTCTCAATAATGGCGTGTGAAAAACGTAACACTCGGCTCCAAAGTAAACTAAGAAACGACAGTGAAGACGAAAGCAATGTGTTAGCGCCACCATGTAATGAATTAACTAATATTCAAAGTAGTAATTTGGTAACTGTGCATAGGGAAATGGAGCGGGCGCAAACAATGGCGTAGGCAGTGAAACAGGTAGTGAACAGGGAAGCATTATCGATCGGTCGGTCGGCAACAGCTCGCCTCAGGAATCCGAAATGACAGAACACAATATGGCAAATACTGTAGATTCAGGTTTTGCGTCCTCACCGTTTTCTCAAATAAGTCAAGACACATTTTCAGCTTGTCAAAATGTGAATGTTGCCGGCGCAAATGCACTGCCGAAAAGAGTAGAGGAACAGATTCCAGACACTAATGCATTGTTATTACAACTAATGCAACAAATGGAACAAAATCAGAGACAGATGGGACAAAATCTTCAAAAGTTAGACACAATGGAACAAAATCTTAAAAAGTTAGACACAGTGGAACAAAATCTTAAAAAGTTAGACACAGTGGAACAAAATCTTAAAAAGTTAGACACAGTGGAACAAAATCTTCAAAAGTTAGACACAATGGAACAAAATCTTCGGAAGTTAGACACCACACTTGAACAAACACGTGAAGATCTAACTACTGAGTTACATAACATTGAATCGAAATGCCAAAAAGTCTGTAATGACGTAAAAACACAAATTTGTGAGCATTTTCAGCCTATTTTTTCGCGGCATGAGAATGTATTACAGAATCACGAAGCAGCCATAAAAGAGCTGCAAACTATTGTTCATGAAAATCATGAGACCTTGCAAGCTAAAATGGACTCAGTTGCATCTACCGATTCGGTTACGCAACTTGCAAAATCTCAGGAAAACTTAAAGGACACAGTAGAAAGACACATGGGGGAAATTAGTTCATTATCAGAGAAAGTAGCCGAACTTTCGGATCAGGTCACTAACTTATCTACAAAGGTAGATGATGATCTGAATGACACAAGACCCATAGCCTTCACTGACACAGAAGAGTGTGAACAGGTTGGAAAATTCAAACAAAATCAAAATCAAATCAATACACAGTACAGGGGAGAGGTCCGGGAGGTGCAGGATCAGTTGACACAGGTAATGCAGGAATTGCATGTTTCGGAGGATACTCGCGCTCCAACATGGGAGGAGGAACTTAGAAGTGCGGAAAAGCCACAAAATAATAGCACAGGGCATTTCGGTGATTATGAAGGAGATTGGCAAGGTGCGCCGAATTTTGAGATGGAACCGCCGAAGCGACGTGACAATGACCGACATGCTGCTCGCCGACACGATGATTTTGACTGTAGGCTGTTCGTTGCTACACGTAAATTCGAAACGTTTGAGAATTCTGGCAGCGACATTCATCCACAAGCGTGGCTCCGTCAGTTCTCTCATTGTTTCCCTCCCGACTGGTCATTGGAGCACGGGTTGGAGTTTGTGTGTGGCTACTTGGAGAGTGAACCAGCTGTGGGAGTGCGATCGGTCATTCACGATTGCCACAGTGAAGGAGAGTTTTACCATGCCTTCCTCTCAGCATATTGGTCTCAAGCCGCACAGGACCGCGTAAAGCATAGCATCATGATGATGAAACGCTTTGAACGGTCTGAGTTTTCCAGTCTTGTCAAGTATTTTGAGGACGTGTTGCACAGGAATCGGTGCCTGTCGGGCCCATGCAGCCCCTCGGGACTCATCCGCATTTGCTTGATCAAACTGCCTGGACATTTGCGACATATTGTTTTGGCAGGACGTTGCAAAGACGACATTGAAGCTTTTCAGGGATTGTTACAAGAACTGGAAGTTGACACAGACAGTCGCGGGATGCGAGAGCAGGAAAGCAATCGCTACAGGTCACATCTGTCTCAGTTCCGTGACGACGGAAACAATAGATGGCCACGACAGGCCTATTCTTGCAACGTAAATCGTGACCAAAACGGACACCACCCATATGATAGCCACTGGCAGAGTGATAGTTACAGGGAAAGATCACCTTTCCGCGGTAATGACTATCACAGAGACAATCAGGGAAACAGACAATATGGGAACCAAGATAACTGTTATCAAGGGAGACAGAATAACTTTAGACACAACGGTCCAGCACGCAGTTACGACTCAGGCAGAAATTCTCCACCACATGACCGACAAGAAAGAAACTATCGAACCTACCGACATGACGACAGACGATATGATCGTAACGACAGACCTGAATTGCATCAGAACTGGCGAGTTTTAAACAGAGCTGGGCCCTCTGGGCAAGGCGAATTTGTGGAAGTTAGGTCTCCAAATCCCAATAACGACGCGCGCCAACAAAGAGACAATAGGCGATGACTCACACCGCTGGCAGCCACAATATGTACTTATGAAACTGATGACGCTGCTGCCGTAGCTAGTAATTACGTAAAAATGGAAGACATTAGAGACATCTTACTCCAGGAACACGACGTAAAACATAACAACATTGCATATCCTGTGATCCACATTACTGTAAATGACGTAAAATTTACGGCAGTACTTGACTCTGGCAGTCCCATTTCAGTAATTAGTGAAACAGCTTTTAGCAAATGCAACAAATCGAACGATTGCCCCACACTTCCGTTACGTAAGATTAAATTACAAGGTGCAATCTTTGGAAAAAGTGTAGATGTACGCCAACAAACCAATTTAGAATTCTTTTGGCAAAGCCACAGCTTCTCTATGAACTTTCTTATTGTTCCATTATTGTCGACGGAAATTATACTGGGAGTAGACTTTTTGAATGAATACAAAGCAATTTTAAGCTTTCACGATGCTGAAATAAGTTTAGAGAAAGAAGGTATGTCAATAGCTTTGAAATTTGAAGACTGGCTCTCAAACCATGATGAGGAAATTAATCGGCTTTACCTTCTGTTAGATAACAGTTCGGAATTTTCTACGGAACTAGACACTAACAATCACTCTGCAAGTACTGACAGGGATGACATCGACGGCATATTTGAAATTAATGAGTTAATTCAGAATAAAATTCAGACAATTGAGAATTGTAATGACACTGATAGGCAGGACCTTTTTGAGATTTTACAAGCATATTCCACAGTTTTTACTCACAAAACAGGAACAATCAAGGGGTTTCAATACCAATTTCGTGTTCGTGAGCATACTAAATTTTGTGTTAGACCATACGTAATTCCGGCGCATTATAGGGACCGTGTTAGAACAGAAATACAATCCATGCTTGTCGAGGGCATTATTGAGCCTGCAGTAAGCTCATACAACAACCCATTACATGTTGTTGAGAAGAAGAATGGATCGATCAGACTTGTCTTAGATTCGAGACAAATCAATACTATCATTATTCCTGAAACAGACAGGCCGCAGACGATGGAAGAACTTCTTCAAAATTTTAATGGTGTAAAAGTGTTGTCTTCCATTGATCTCAGATCCAGCTTTTATCAGATCGAACTTCATCCAGAATGTAGAAAATACACAGCTTTCCTTTGTTTCGGCGTTTGTTATCAGTTTCGGAAACTTCCTTTTGGTTTGAACATTTCTTCAGCAGCATTCATTCGCGGGTTAAATTCCATATTACCTGAGTTCTTAAAACGTCACATCACCTTATATGTGGACGATATTCTAATAGCAGAAGCTTCATGGGAACAACATAACCGCATACTCAACAGTTTGTTACGTATTTTTGCAGAATCTGGAATTACAGTTAACTTGGAAAAGTCTGAATTCGGTAGGACAAAGGTGAAGTTTTTGGGACATATTATTTCTTCTGAAGGCATTCAGCCGGATCCTGAAAAGTTAGAAGCAATTAGAGCCATTCCAGTTCCATCCACAAAAAAACAAGTCCGCAGTTTTCTAGGTCTCGTAAATTTTTACCGTCGTTTTCTGAATATGCAAATTCTAGTTACACCAAAACTTTGTTCTCTCACTGGAAAAAATACTATTTGGAACTGGGACGAACAAGCACAGTTGGAATTCAATTCTTTGAAAGAAGCGTTACTTCACGCGCCAATACTAGCTCATCCAGATCTGTCACAAGATTTCTGCCTTAGCACGGATTCTTCCAAAGTTGGTCTTGGTGCCCATTTATTTCAAGAAGCCATAGAAAATGACACTACCATACAGAAAACCATTGCTTTTGCTAGCCGAGTGCTAACAAAATCTGAAAAAAATTATTCCGTTACTGAATTAGAAGCTTTAGCTATCGTTTGGGCATTTAACAAATTTCGTTTCTTTCTTTCTGGTAAGCACGTAAAAGTATACAGTGATCATCGTGCATTACAGTTTCTTATGTCTTCAAAATTAAATCATGATAGGTTAAAACGTTGGGCATTGTTTCTGCAAGAATTCCGCTTCACAATAGTCTACATTCCCGGCAAGGAGAACATTGTTGCGGACGCGCTGTCACGCGCACCGGCTGGGCTTGAGAAAAGTAACACAGAAAGCAACCTCGAGAAAAATTTCAGTATTCTTTACATTCAGAAAGTCGCCTTTGAAAACTTCATCACCACATCTTTAAAGGACATTGCTCATGAACAAGATAAAGATCCGATTTGGAAAGATATCAAAAGTAAATGGCATGAAAAGACACACACTCAGATTCGGCATTATTACCTAGTTAGAAACAACATACTCTTCAAACGCTGCACTGTTGATGACAAGCTATGGGTACTTTGCATTCCAGACGATTTTGTTAATAAGCTCATTTGGTACATTCATTTCAGCTACGCACATTTTGGTCCACGAAAATGTTATCATATTCTTCGAACGACTTGTTATTTTAACAATATGGAAAAGCGAATTCGAAGAGTCTTGTCTATTTGTAAACTTTGTCAAAAGGCGAAACCATCTACTATCTCACATCGTGCTCCGTTGTTTCCTATTATTCCTTCCAAATTAAAAGAATTTGCTGCTGTTGATCTCTTGGGACCCCTTGTCACAACATCGAATGGATTTTCGTACGTTCTAGTCGCTGTTGAACTTACTTCAAAATTTGTTTCTTTCACTCCGTTACGTAAAGCCACTGGACGGTCTGTATCCAACGCCTTTGTTAAAAATTTCTTACGTGAAGTTGGACACGTTAGTAAAGTCATTTCAGATAACGGACCGCAATTCAGATCTGCTGTTTGGTCACGCATGCTTCGGAATCATAAAATCAAACCTGTTTTTATTTCATTGTATTCACCACACTGTAACCCGTCTGAACGGATTATGAAAGAAATCAATAAGCTTTGCAGACTTTATTGTCACAGAAAGCATCAGCATTGGGACAGATATTTACACTTATTTCAAAATGTGCTGAATGAAATGCCTCATGATTCCACTGCTTTACCACCTACTCTTGTACTGAAGAATGAAGAACCTCCGAACAGAATCAGAGAGCTTGTACCTTTCCCGAATACACGTAAACTTCGACACAAAGACATAATTGATTTGGCTCTTAAAAATATAAAATCTGCAGCAGACAAAAGGAGAAAACTACACGGTAAAGCAAATGCAAAGAAATTATATATTGGTCAGAAAGTTCTCATTAAAGCTCATTCATTGTCACATAAGAAGAAACACTTGAGTCACAAATTCTTTCTAGTTTACAATGGACCTTACAGAATCCGACGTATACCTCATGATAATTGCGTTGAAGTTGAAACTCTGCGTACTAGGAAGAGTAAAGGTTTACACCACATTTCTCATGTAAAACCATTTATTGACAGATAATCTGCTTTTTAACTTAGTCTTTGCAATTTTCACTTCACGCTACTTGTACTATTTGTCACACTGAGAAACTGTTAACATGCAACTATGTTTTAAAGCTAACTAACCATCTAGTCAAGAACATAGGTAACTTAGACAAATAATTGCGAATGCATTGTTATTGCGAACAGACGACACAGTGTTGTTATTTATACATTCCTCCTTGTTAGTTGCACGATTACGTAACGAATATACGGCTTACATACTTAGAACATATACCAGCACTGCTAATGAAATTTTCATGCAACATTTTGGTTTGCTTACGAGTGGATTCTGGATTTGAGGTGCTTTCTGTGAAATGCCAGATGACACAGTGGTTGGTTTGTGTGACAGCTACACGATTATATCACGACGTTACTAATGAGTGACAATTTACAATGTTGCTTTTGCGGTGTATCTGTTTGATATCTGCACAGTTTTTCTGAATTCTTCTGTAAAGTAAAACATGTTTTAGTAGTAACTTTTGTGCTATTGCTACAAGGAGACAGCCTTTTCTGTAGCACAACAATACGTTACAGCACAGTACTTTCCTCATCACGGCAATAAGCATAATAACTAAGTTATCTATACGCAAAGCATTTCACTTTTGTTTATCATGAGGTAAGTACATTGGCTTCTGCTGAACTTAGCTTTTGGAGGACGATAACTACGACACTTCCCAGAGATTATCTTAGAGCAAAACGCACATTTAGCGCTACTGGACACGTATTTGAGTGATTAATTTTGTACTTAAAACATTTATTTTTAAAGATTTTTGAATTACAAAGAAAGTTTTTCGTGATACATTTCATTCCATTGCTGTAATCTGTAATACCTGAGGATACAATTACAATAAACCTCAGGGGGGTACACGCCTACTTTGTGTACCATGTGTTTGGCAAGCACAAGGAGCCCTAGCTAATATGGTATTTGCTTATACAATTTAACACATCGGTACCATATTTCTCTAACACATAAATTACACACCTATCTGATCATTTAACAGAGAAACAAACATCCTTTTACTACGTCAGTGACACTTGTTTACGCAATTACAGAGTTGGATTACTTCACACTTAAGAAATTGTACTTTGTCTGCACTTTGTGAACTGTTCATAATTTTTTTGGTACCATTGTGATACTATGAGAGCTTTGAATGATGTATTTGGTAAGGGAGAATGATTTTAAAGTACGTTTGAGGCAGATGACACCTTTGATATGAGCAGAGAATTTTGTTAGGTTTTGAAATTATTGGAGGAAGATACGACGATTTTGAGATTTGACTGAGGTTTTATGATGTTATTTTTACGACGACGATGTGTATTATGCTGTTGCGGTAAGTTTATGATCCATAAGCTGATGCTATATGAGTTATTTGATTATGCTATGTATCTGTTATGATGAAATATGGAAAAAGTATCGACGAATAAGGTAAGGAGTAATGAATAGTGGTTAGGGACTCTTGACTTGTGAAAAAGGATGTTGGAAACCAAGAATCGTACTTTAAGAGTTATGAAATGTGTGTGTAAATGCGTGAATGTATCACAATGCAAGCGAAAATATTTTGGACACTGTCATATCAATAGCATTTTGTTTCTACAGATTTGCAACGCTAATTCTTGACCTGTGAAATTTTGTATATGAGACTGTCACTGTAGCGGAAACTACTGTCGTAAATATTTCCGTAAGAAAGTTAAGTGACCACCTGCACATAATGTGACGTGGGCACCCAGGTGTGTCAGACACCTGGAGAACAAGCCTTTTCAGACGCTCAGGTAGAAAAGAAAGCCATTAGGGTGTGCCAGAGGCACAGGTGGAAGAGAAGGACAAAGAGAGGCCTACACTCCTGTTAATGACATTCCTTTGTAGAGGGCATCGCTAATGCGACACGCTCGCTACTTGAAAACATATGATTTTTGTAATGCGTTGTGGGCACACAGCTGTGTCAAACACCTGGAGAATAAGCCATTAGGATGTGCCTTTCATCGCTAATGCGACACCCTCGTTACTTAAAAATTTATGATATTTACTGAAATGCCTAACAAAATGACAAGAAATATTTTTACATCTGCACACCTGATTATGACAAGAGTCTTTGTACGAGAGTTGAGAGCAATTAACTTATGAAATGAAATGTCACATGACTACTGAATGACATTTTTATGCTTTGGTTTGCGTAATTGCTTATTTCATTTGATATCTGGTTTCCAGCTGTGTTGCAGCATTGCTTTTATAAAATGAGATGCATTTGCTAATGTGAACTCTTTCTGTCAACAGATCTATTAAATGATAATTTTGTAATCCACATTCTTTAAAAAAGGAGCACTTGGAAAGGAAAGAACAATAAGAAGTAACTAGTAACAGTAACACTTAATTTTCTTTTCAGGTACATGGTAATATTTTTTTACAATCAGTTGTTATGGTGCACCACTTCAATTACATAGACATTAAGATGTGAATATGCATTTCCCTTGTCTGCATTGTTGTTTTTACTGTAATATTTTTTCTGGTTGCGCTATGTCATGTTTAGGTATAAGTTGCTGCTGTTTGCCAGGCATAGTGTTATTGAATTTGACTTTTGCTAATTTATGCTGCTAGCTTTGCCAATTTGCATTTTTTGTCATTTCTGTTTGTGTTGATTTGTTGTGATGCTGCATTGCCTCGTCCCTTGGTATATATATCTGAGCTCAGTAGATTTAAGTTAGCTTAAGAGGGGGTAGACTATATAAGAAACTGACTATGGAGAATAGGTAAAGAATGCATTGCGAAGAAAGATTTGGGCCCCAATGAGTATTGTACAATCAGAAATAATTATTTTGAAAGAAATATGAATAGAATACAGGAACGAGGTATAGGTAGGATTTTCTTGGAAATAAATGATGAGGTAAGCAATATGTGAACATATAAATACAGAAAGCATGCTTGGATAGGATTTTTTTGGTGGAAACAAATGTTGAAATAAGACGAAAGATCTATCGAATGAAGTTGTGGGGTGGACTGCAGTACCAAATGTTCCACTGAAAACAAACCCTGTCCTTTCCTTTTGTGTTATCCCACTATGTGTTTGGGTACCCGTGTGTATTTGTGTTTTTCCTGTCTTTATGTGTTTAGCTGATGAGAGCTATGTTGTAGAATTTTTCTAATACTCTGTTATTTTCTTTGTAAAGATGCTTAGACTTTATTTATTCTGTTTTGTTTTAATGCTCATGTGTGAAGTTGAATTTTTAAAAGTGATTCTGATCTTTTATGTATGTACTCATGTCATCATTCCTGTAACACTGATGTATATGTTTATTTCTATTGTTTTGTAAAGCCCCTATTACTACAAATGTTATCTGTATTATTATGTTTTTAATGATGTATTTTGTACCTTTGTAATTGTATTCTTATGTTATAATATTGTGATTGACACCAGTTCATCTAATCAAGTAACTTGGAAGTTCCATTTCACTGCACACATTTCTGTTGGTCATAGTATATGGACAATATGTGAGAAGTAGGGACTGATAGTGTTTGCACGTGTGTTAATAATTCAGCAAGGGACTGGATAACAGCATTGCTGGTTCTAAGGACAATTCCCAAAAACTTTGTGAATGCACAAGTGGTGGTATATGGACTTGCTATCTTCTCTGCAAGCCTCTTCGATGGTGATTGTGCACCTGCACAGTCGCAGCAGATGGCTGCTGGCCATCTCTACAAGGACTACAGTGGGCCTGTCCACAACTTCTACAAGGACTACAGTGGGTCTGCATCTCTGGTGGCCCACCAATACTCTCTACCAGGACTGCAGTGGGTCTGCTCAGTGATGACCTACCTACCAATATTCGTCAGAACTTCGAATGACTCTGCTGTGGGTTTGCTCCATTGTGGCCCATTACCTGTCAGCATTTCAAGAGTCAGCACTGTCTTTCCGTTGGAAGGACAACACTACTTCTTCAAGACTGCATGGAAATCCACTACTTCTATGTGCAATTTCTTTTACTAATGAGACTTTGTGAAAAACAAAAACTGTAATTACTATTATGATGAACAATCTGGACTGTCTTTATTGACTGTGAAAAAAATTTTAGCTGTTGACCAACATTGTATCAATAAGTGTGTGCATTTGATATCTTTGTTATTGTAATTATGAAAAATTTTTTCAAATCTGTATTGGCCACTGGCCCAAAACATTTTGTAAAATTTTTTGTGGGGAGCATGGGGGCTATGTAAGTAGGCTGTTTATGTTTTCTTTATGTAAGTTTGCTGTTTATGTTTTCTTATTGGCAACGTTACGTAGCGCTCTCTGTATGAAAATCACTGGCTGTGCTGTGTGCAGTATGTCGCTAGTTTGCATTGTTGCCTGCCATTGTTGTCATGAACTGCTATAGCTGGATGTGAACAGCAGATAGCGTTGGGCAGTTGGAGGTGAGCCGCCAGCAGTGGTGGACGTGGGGAGAGAGATGGCGGAGTTTTGATAATCTGTAAGACTGAATGTCAATTATGAATATTAAGGTAAATACATTGTTTGTTCTCTATTAATATCTTTCATTTGCTAACTATCCCTATCAGTAGTTAGTACCTTCAGTAGTTTGAATCTTTTATTTAGCTGGCAGTAGTGGCGCTCGCTGTTTTGCAGTAGCTTGAGTAGCGAAGATTTTTGTGAGGTAAGTGATTTGTAAAAGGTATAGGTTAAAGTTGGTCAGGGCCATTGTTTTGTAGGGGTTATTGAAAGTCAGATTGCGTTGCGCTAAATAATATTGTGTGTCAGGTTAAGCACAGGCTTGTATAATTGTTCTAAGTGGACGTTTCACATGTATAAATTGTTCAAAGGGGACGTTTCATATGGCGACCCTGCCAAGAGGGACGTTTCATATGTCGACCCTTAGCCTAGGATACCTCACTGGAATCTTCTGATTTTTTTTCTTGTAGTTTGTGTAATTAGTGTAGATTTTGTTTATTGATAGTGCGTAATTGTAGAGGGAATCTCCTTTGTAGTTGCAGCCTTTCATTGTTGTACTGTAAAACAGTTGTGGCATGCATGTAGATTTGCACCAAGTATTTCGCAGCTGCAATTAACTAGATATTATTTTCAGTGCTATGTTAATGTGTTCTCCTATTTTTGCTCTTCAAATTGTGTTTTTCTGTGTTATCGTGTGAAATATTGTCACAATAATGGCGTGTGAAAAACGTAACACTCGGCTCCAAAGTAAACTGAGAAACGACAGTGAAGACGAAAGCAATGTGTTAGCGCCACTGTGTAATGAGTTAACTAATGTTCAAAGTAGTAATTTGGTAACTGTGCATAGGGAAATGGAGCGGACGTCAAACAATGGCGTAGACAGTCAAACAGGTAGTGAACAGGGAAGCATTATCGATCGGTCGGTCGGCAACAGCTCGCCTCAGGAATCCGAAATGATAGGACACAATATTGCAAATACTGTAGATTCAGGTTTTGCGTCCTCACCGTTTTCTCAAATAAGTCAAGACACATTTTCAGCTTGTCAAAATGTGAATGTTGCCGGCGCAAATGCACTGCCGAAAAGAGTAGAGGAACAGATTCCAGACACTAATGCATTGTTATTACAACTAATGCAACAAATGGAACAAAATCAGAGACAGATGGGACAAAATCTTCAAAAGTTAGACACAATGGAACAAAATCTTAAAAAGTTAGACACAGTGGAACAAAATCTTAAAAAGTTAGACACAGTGGAACAAAATCTTAAAAAGTTAGACACAGTGGAACAAAATCTTCAAAAGTTAGACACAATGGAACAAAATCTTCGGAAGTTAGACACCACACTTGAACAAACACGTGAAGATCTAACTACTGAGTTACATAACATTGAATCGAAATGCCAAAAAGTCTGTAATGACGTAAAAACACAAATTTGTGAGCATTTCCAACCTATTTTTTCGCGTCATGAGAATGTATTACAGAATCACGAAGCAGCCATAAAAGAGCTGCAAACTATTGTTCATGAAAATCATGAGACCTTGCAAGCTAAAATGGACTCAGTTGCATCTACCGATTCGGTTACGCAACTTGCAAAAACTCAGGAAAACTTAAAGGACACAGTAGAAAGACACATGGGGGAAATTAGTTCATTATCAGAGAAAGTAGCCGAACTTTCGGATCAGGTCACTAACTTATCTACAAAGGTAGATGATGATCTGAATGACACAAGACCCATAGCCTTCACTGACACAGAAGAGTATGAACAAATTAGAAAATTCAAACAAAATCAAAATCAAATCAATACACAGTACAAAAGAGAAATCCGGGAAGTACAAGATCAGTTGACACAGGTAATACAAAAATTACATATTTCAGAGGATACTCGCGCTCCAACACGGGAAGAGGAACTTAGAAATACGGAAAAGCCACAAAATAATAGCACAGGGCATTTCGGTAATTATGAAAGAAATTGGCAAGGTACACCGAATTTTGAGATGGAACCGCCGAAACGACGTGACAATGACCGACATGCTACTCGCCGACACGATGATTTTGACTATAAGCTGTTCATTACTACACGTAAATTCAAAACATTTAAGAATTCTGGCAACGACATTCATCCACAAGCATGGCTCCATCAATTCTCTCATTGTTTTCCTCCCAACTGGTCATTGGAGCACAGATTAGAATTTATGTGTGGCTACTTAGAGAATGAACCAGCTGTAAGAATGCGATCGGTCATTCACGATTGCCACAGTGAAGGAGAATTTTACCATGTTTCCTCTCAGCATATTGGTCTCAAGCCACACAAGACCGCGTAAAACATAGCATCATGATGATGAAACACTTTGAACAATCTGAATTTTCCAGTCTTGTCAAATATTTTGAAGACATGTTGCACAAGAATCAGTACCTATCAAACCCATACAGCCCCTCAGAACTCATCCGCATTTGCTTAATCATACTGCCTGAACATTTACGACATATTATTTTGGCAGGACGTTGCAAAGACGACATTGAAGCTTTTCAGGGATTGTTACAAGAACTGGAAATTGACACAGACAGTCGCGGGATGCGAAAACAGGAAAACAATCACTACAGGTCACATCCGTCTCAATTCCGTGACGACAGAAACAATAAATGGCCACGACAAACCTATTCTTACAACGTAAATCGTGACCAAAACAGACACCACCCATATGACAACCACTGGCAGAGTAATAGTTACAGGGAAAGATCACCTTTCCGCGGTAATGACTATCACAGAGACAATCAGAGAAACAGACAATATGGGAACCAATATAACTATTATCAAGGGAGACAGAATAACTTTAGACGCAATGGTCCAGCACGCAGTTACGACTCAGGCAGAAATTCTCCACCACATGACCGACAAGAAAGAAACTATCGAACCTACCGACATGACGACAGACGATATGATCGTAACGACAGACCTGAATTGCATCAGAACTGGCGAGTTTTAAACAGAGCTGGGCCCTCTGGGCAAGGCGAATTTGTGGAAGTTAGGCCTCCAAATCCCAATAACGACGCGCGCCAACAAAGAGACAATAGGCGATGACTCACACCACTGGCAGCCACAAGACGTACTTATGAAACTGACGACGGAGCTCCCGTAGCTAGTAATTACGTAAAAATGGAAGACATTAGGGACATCTTACTCCAGGAACACGACGTAAAACATAACAACATTGCATATCCTGTGATCCACATTACTGTAAATGACGTAAAATTTACGGCAGTACTTGACTCTGGCAGTCCCATTTCAGTAATTAGTGAAACAGCTTTTAGCAAATGCAACAAATCGAACGATTGCCCCACACTTCCGTTACGTAAGATTAAATTACAAGGTGCAATCTTTGGAAAAAGTGTAGATGTACGCCAACAAACCAATTTAGAATTCTTTTGCCAAAGCCACAGCTTCTCTGTGAACTTTCTTATTGTTCCATTATTGTCGACGGAAATTATACTGGGAGTAGACTTTTTGAATGAATATAAAGCAATCTTAAGCTTTCACGATGCTGAAATAAGTTTAGAGAAAGAAGGTATGTCAATAGCTTTGAAATTTGAAGACTGGCTCTCAAACCATGATGTGGAAATTAATCGGCTTTACCTTCTGTTAGATAACAGTTCGGAATTTTCTACGGAACTAGACACTAACAATCACTCTGCAAGTACTGACAGGGATGACATCGACGGCATATTTGAAATTAATGAGTTAATTCAGAATAAAATTCAGACAATTGAGAATTGTAATGACACTGATAGGCAGGACCTTTTTGAGATTTTACAAGCACATTCCACAGTTTTTACTCACAAAACAGGAACAATCAAGGGGTTTCAATACCAATTTCGTGTTCGTGAGCATACTAAATTTTGTGTTAGACCATACGTAATTCCAGCACATTATAGGGACCGTGTTAGAACAGAAATACGATCTATGCTTGACGAGGGCATTATTGAGCCTGCAGTAAGCTCATACAACAATCCGTTACATGTTGTTGAGAAGAAAAATGGATCGATCAGACTTGTCTTAGATTCGAGACAAATCAATACTATCATTATTCCTGAAACAGACAGGCCGCAGACGATGGAAGAACTTCTTCAAAATTTTAATGGTGTAAAAGTGTTGTCTTCCATTGATCTCAGATCCAGCTTTTATCAGATCGAACTTCATCCAGAATGTAGAAAATACACAGCTTTCCTTTGTTTCGGCGTTTGTTATCAGTTTCGGAAACTTCCTTTTGGGTTGAACATTTCTTCAGCAGCATTCATTCGCGGGTTAAATTCCATATTACCTGAGTTCTTAAAACGTCACATCACCTTATATGTGGACGATATTCTAATAGCAGAAGCTTCATGGGAACAACATAACCGCATACTCAACAGTTTGTTACGTATTTTTGCAGAATCTGGAATTACAGTTAACTTAGAAAAGTCTGAATTCGGTAGGACAAAGGTGAAGTTTTTGGGACATATTATTTCTTCTGAAGGCATTCAGCCGGATCCTGAAAAGTTAGAAGCAATTAGAGCCATTCCAGTTCCATCCACAAAAAAACAAGTCCGCAGTTTTCTAGGTCTCGTAAATTTTTACCGTCGTTTTCTGAATATGCAAATTGTAGTTACACCAAAACTTTGTTCTCTCACTGGAAAAAATACTATTTGGAACTGGGACGAACAAGCACAGTTGGAATTCAATTCTTTGAAAGAAGCGTTACTTCACGCGCCAATACTAGCTCATCCAGATCTGTCACAAGATTTCTGCCTTAGCACTGATTCTTCCAAAGTTGGTCTTGGTGCCCATTTATTTCAAGAAGCCATAGAAGATGACATTACTGTTCAGAAAACGATTGCTTTTGCTAGCCGAGTGCTAACAAAATCTGAAAAAAGTTATTCCGTTACTGAATTAGAAGCTTTAGCTATCGTTTGGGCATTTAACAAATTTCGTTTCTTTCTTTCTGGTAAGCACGTAAAAGTATACAGTGATCATCGTGCATTACAGTTTCTTATGTCTTCAAAATTAAATCATGATAGGTTAAAACGTTGGGCATTGTTTCTGCAAGAATTCCGCTTCACAATAGTCTACATTCCCGGCAAGGAGAACATTGTTGCGGACGCGCTGTCACGCGCACCGGCTGGGCTTGAGAAAAGTAACACAGAAGGCAACCTCGAGAAAAATTTCAGTATTCTTTACATTCAGAAAGTCGCCTTTGAAAACTTCATCACCACATCTTTAAAGGACATTGCTCATGAACAAGATAAAGATCCGATTTGGAAAGATATCAAAAGTAAATGGCATGAAAAGACACACACTCAGATTCGGCATTATTACCTGGTTAGAAACAACATACTTTTCAAACGCTGCACTGTTGATGACAAGCTATGGGTACTTTGCATTCCAGACGATTTTGTTAATAAGCTCATTTGGTACATTCATTTCAGCTACGCACATTTTGGTCCACGAAAATGTTATCATATTCTTCGAACGACTTGTTATTTTAACAATATGGAAAAGCGAATTCGAAGAGTCTTGTCTATTTGTAAACTTTGTCAAAAGGCGAAACCATCTACTATCTCACATCGTGCTCCGTTGTTTCCTATTATTCCTTCCAAATTAAAAGAATTTGCTGCTGTTGATCTCTTGGGACCCCTTGTCACAACATCGAATGGATTTTCGTACGTTCTAGTCGCTGTTGAACTTACTTCAAAATTTGTTTCTTTCACTCCGTTACGTAAAGCCACTGGACGGTCTGTATCCAACGCCTTTGTTAAAAATTTCTTACGTGAAGTGGGACACGTTAGTAAAGTCATTTCAGATAACGGACCGCAATTCAGATCTGCTGTTTGGTCACGCATGCTTCGGAATCATAAAATCAAACCTGTTTTTATTTCATTGTATTCACCACACTGTAACCCGTCTGAACGGATTATGAAAGAAATCAATAAGCTTTGCAGACTTTATTGTCACAGAAAGCATCAGCATTGGGACAGATATTTACACTTATTTCAAAATGTGCTGAATGAAATGCCTCATGATTCCACTGCTTTACCACCTACTCTTGTACTGAAGAATGTAGAACCTCCGAACAGAATCAGAGAGCTTGTACCTTTCCCGAATACACGTAAACTTCGACACAAAGACATAATTGATTTGGCTCTTAAAAATATAAAATCTGCAGCAGACAAAAGGAGAAAACTACACGGTAAAGCAAATGCAAAGAAATTATGTATTGGTCAGAAAGTTCTCATTAAAGCTCATTCATTGTCACATAAGAAGAAACACTTGAGTCACAAATTCTTTCTAGTTTACAATGGACCTTACAGAATCCGACGTATACCACATGATAATTGCGTTGAAGTTGAAACTCTGCGTACTAGGAAGAGTAAAGGTTTACACCACATTTCTCATGTAAAACCATTTATTGACAGATAATCTGCTTTTTAACTTAGTCTTTGCAATTTTCACTTCACGCTACTTGTACAATTTGTCACACTGAGAATCTGTTAACATGAAACAATGTTTGAAGTTAAATATCCAGTAAGAACCAAGAGAACTTATTTAAACAGAAATTACGAATGCATTGTTATTGCGAACAGACGACACAGTGTAATTGTGTGTGTACATTCTTGCTTGTTAGTTGCACGATTAGAACATTTACCAGCACTGCTAATGAAATTTTCATGCAACATTTTGGTTTGCTTACGAGTGGATTCTGGATTTGGTGCTTTCTGTGAAATGCCAGATGACACAGTGGTTGGTTTGTGTGACAGCTACACGATTATATCACGACGTTACTAATGAGTGACAATTTACAATGTTGCTTTTGCGGTGTATCTGTTTGATATCTGCACAGTTTTTCTGAATTCTTCTGTAAAGTAAAACATGTTTTAGTGGTGACTTTTGTGCTATTGCTACAAGGAGACAGCCTTTTCCGTAGCACAACAATACTTTACAGCACAGTAATTTCTTCATCGCAACAATAAGCATAATAACTAAGTTATCTATACGCAAAGCATTTCACTTTTGTTTATCATGAGGTAAGTACATTGACTTCTGCAGAACTTAGCTTTCGGAGGACAATAACTACGACACTTCCCAGAGATTATCTTACAGCAAGACGCACATTTAGCGCTACTGGACACGTATTTGAGTGATTAATTTTGTACTTAAGACATTTATTTTTAGAGATTTTTGAATTACAAAGAAAGTTTTTCGTGACACATTTCATTTCATTGCTGTAAGCTGTAATACCTGAGGGTATAATTACAATAAACCTCAGGGGGGTACACGCCTACTTTGTGTACCATGTGTTTGGCAAGCACAAGGAGCCCTAGCTAATATGGTATTTGCTTATACAACTTTACACATCGGTACCATATTTCTCTAACACATAAATTACACAGCTATCTGATCATTTAACAGAGAAACAAACATTTTTTTTTTCTACGTCAGTGACACATGTTTACGCAATTACACCGTTGGATAACTTCACACTTAAGAAATTGTACTTTGTCTGCACTTTGTGAACTGTTCATAAATTTTTTGAAACCATTGTGATACTATGAGAACTGTGAATGATGTATTTGGTAAGGGAGTATGATTTTAAAGTACGTTTGAGGCAGATGACACCTTTGACATGAGCAGAGAATTTTGTTAGGTTTTGAAATTATTGGAGGAAGCTACGACGATTTTGAGATTTGACTGAGGTTTTATGATGTTATTTTTACGACGACGATGTGTATTATGCTGTTGAGGTATGTTTATGTCAATAAAATTCTTGACCTGTGAAATGTTTTTATATGAGACTGTCACTGTAGCGGAAACTGCTGTCATAAATATTTCCGTAAGAAAGTTAAGTGACCACCTGCACATAATGCGACGTGGGCACCCAGGTGTGTCAGACACCTGGAGAACAAGCCTTTTCAGACGCTCAGGTAGAAAAGAAAGCCATTAGGGCGTGCCAGAGGCACAGGTGGAAGAGAAGGACAAAGAGAGGCCTACACTCCTGTTTATGACATTCCTTTGTAGAGGGCATCGCTAATGTGACACGCTCGTTACTTGAAAACATATGATTTTTGTAATGCGTTGTGGGCACACAGCTGTGTCAAACACCTGGAGAACAAGCCATTAAGGTGTGCCTTTCATCGCTAATGCGACACCCTCATTACTTAAAAACATATGATTACTCGCACTTTGTGCTAATTATTGAAATGCTTATGAATTGATGGGAAATATTCGTACATCTGCTCACCTGATTATGACAAGTGTCTTTCTACGAGAGTTGAGAGCCATTAACTTATGAAATGAAATGTCACATGACTACTGAATGATATTTTTATGCTTTGGTTTGCGTAATTGCTTATTTCATTTGATATCTGGTTTCCAGCTGTGTTGCAGCATTGCTTTTATAAAATGAGATGCATTTGCTAATGTGAACTCTTTCTGTCAACAGATCTATTAAATGATAATTTTGTAATAGACATTCTTTAAGAAAGGAGCATTTGGAAAGGAAAGAACAATAAGAAGAAACTAGCAACAGTAACACATAATTTTCTTTTCTAGTACATGGTAATATTTTTTTTACAATCAGTTGTTATGGTGCACCACTTTAATTACATAGACATTAAGATGTGAATATGCATTTCCCTTGTCTGCATTGTTGTTTTTCCTGTAATATTTTTTCTGCTTGCGCTATGTCATGTTTAGGTATAAGTTGCTGCTGTTTGCCAGGCATAGTGTTATTGAATTTGACTTTTGCTAATTTATGCTGCTAGCTTTGCCAATTTGCATTTTTTGTCATTTCTGTTTGTGTTGATTTGTTGTGATGCTGCATTGCCTCGTCCCTTGGTATATATATCTGAGCTCAGTAGATTTAAGTTAGCTTAAGAGGGGGTAGACTATATAAGAAACTGACTATGGAGAATAGGTAAAGTATGCATTGCAAGGTTACATGAAAAAGATTTGGGCCCAAATGAGTGTTGTACAATCAGAAATAATCATTTTGAAAGAAATATGAATAGAATACAGGAAGGAGGTATAGGTAGGATTTTCTTGGAAATAAATGATGAGGTAAGCAATATGTGAACATATAAATACAGAAAGCATGCTTGGATAGGATTTTTTTGGTGGGAACAAATGTTGAAATAAGACGAAAGATCTATCGAATGAAGTTGTGGGGTGGACTGCAGTACCAAATGTTACACTGAAAACAAACCCTGTCCTTTCCTTTTGTGTTTTCCCACTATGTGTTTGTGTACCCTTGTGTATTAGTGTTTTCCTGTCTTTATGTGTTTAGCTGATGAGAGCTATGTTGTAGAATTTTTCTAATATTCTGTTATTTTCTTTGTAAAGATGCTTAGACATTATTTATTCTGTGTTGTTTTCATGCTCATGTGTGAAGTTGACGTTTCAAAAGTGATTCTGATCTTTTATGTATGTACTCATGTCATCATTCCTGTAACACTGATGTATATGTTTATTTCTATTGTTTTGTAAAGCCTGCACTACAAATATTATCTGTATTGTTATGTTTTTAATGATGTATTTTGTATCTTTGTAATTGTATTCTTATGTTATATAACTGTAATTGACGCCAGTTAATCAAATTAAGCAACTTGTACGCATTCATTTCACTGCACACATTCTGTTGGTCATAGTATATGGACAATATGTGAGAAATAGGGACTGATAGTGTTTGCACGTGTGTTACTAATTCAGCAAGGGACTGGATAACAGCATTGCTGGTTCTAAGGACAATTCCAAAAACTTTGTGAGTGCACAAGTGGTGGTTCATGGACTTGCTATATTGTCCGCAAGACTCTTCACTGGTGATTGTGCACCCGCACAGTCGCAACAGATGGCTGCTGGCCATCTCTACAAGGACTACAGTGGGTCTGCATCTCTGGTGGCCCACCAATACTCTCTACCAGGACTACAGTGGGCCTGTCCACACTTTCTACAAGGACTACAGTGGGTCTACACCTCTGGTGGCCCACAATTACCACAATCTCTACCAGGACTACAGTAGGTCTACGCTGTGATGACCTACCTACCAATCTTCTTCAAAATGTCGAATGACTCTGCTGTGGGTTTGCTCTGTTGTGGCCCATTACATGTCAGCATGTCAAGAGTCAGCACTATCTTACCGTTGGAAGGACAATACTACTTCTTCAAGACTGCATGGACATCCACTACTTCCGTGTGCATTGCCTTTTATTGCTCAGACTTTGATAAAAGAAACGGCAGTTTTACTGTGGTGAATGATCAGGACTGTCTTTATTGACTGTGAGAAAATTTTAGCTTTTGACCAACATTGTATTAATAAGTGTGTGCATTTGATATCTTTGTTATTGTAATTATGAAAAATTTTTTCAAATCTGTATTGGCCACTGCCCAAAAAAATTTGTAAAATTTTTTG
The DNA here is from genome assembly GCF_023864275.1 of Schistocerca cancellata. Taxonomy (NCBI): domain Eukaryota; kingdom Metazoa; phylum Arthropoda; class Insecta; order Orthoptera; family Acrididae; genus Schistocerca; species Schistocerca cancellata. The sequence continues at coordinate 41,214,232 of NC_064632.1, read as the reverse complement.
TGGGGAGCATGGGGGCTATGTAAGTAGGCTGTTTATGTTTTTTAATGTAAGTTTGATGTTTATGTTTATTGGCAACGTTACGTAGCGCTCTCTGTATGAAAATCACTGGCTGTGCTGTGTGCAGTATGTGGCTAGTTTGCATTGTTGCCTGCCATTGTTGTCATGAACTGCTATAGCTGGATGCGAACAGCGCGTAGCGCTGGGCAGTTGGAGGTGAGCCGCCAGCAGTGGTGGACGTGGGGAGAGAGATGGCGGAGTTTTGATAATCTGTAAGACTGAATGTCAATTATGAATATTAAGGTAAATACATTGTTTGTTCTCTATTAATATCTTTCATTTGCTAACTATCCCTATCAGTAGTTAGTACCTTCAGTAGTTTGAATCTTTTATTTAGCTGGCAGTAGTGGCGCTCGCTGTTTTGCAGTAGCTTGAGTAGCGAAGATTTTTGTGAGGTAAGTTATTTGTAAAAGGTATAGCTTAAAGTTAGTCAGGGCCATTGTTTTGTAGGGGTTATTGAAAGTCAGATTGCGTTGCGCTAAATAATATTGTGTGTCAGGTTAAGCACAGGCTTGTATAATTGTTCTAAGTGGACGTTTCACATGTATAAATTGCTCTAAGGGGACGTTTCATATGGCGACCCTTTTGAGGAAGGTGATTACCTGTTTATATGTATATGAATAATGAATAGAAGATAGGGACTCTTGACTTGTGAAAAAGGTTGTTGGAAACCAAGAATCGTACTTTAAGAGTTATGAAATGTGTGTGTAAATGCGTGAATGAGACTGTCACTGCAGCGGAAACTGCTGTCGTAAATATTTCCGTAAGAAAGTGACCACCTGCACGTGCGTCGTCGGCACACAGCTGTGTCAGACACCTGGAGAACAAGCCATTAGAGTGAGGGCCTTTCCGGAAGCACAGGTAGAAAAACAAAAAAGGGGTTAACCATGCTAATGACATTCCTTTGTAGAGGGCATCGCTAATGCGACACGCTCGTTACTTGAAAACATATGATTTTTGTAATGTGTTGTGGGCACACAGCTGTGTCAAACACCTGGAGAATAAGCCATTAGGATGTGCCTTTCATCGCTAATGCGACACCCTCGTTACTTAAAAATTTATGATATTTACTGAAATGCCTAACAAAATGACAAGAAATATTTTTACATCTGCACACCTGATTATGACAAGAGTCTTTGTACGAGAGTTGAGAGCCATTAACTTATGAAATGAAATGTCACATGACTACTGAATGATATTTTTATGCTTTGGTTTGCGTAATTGCTTATTTCATTTGATATCTGGTTTCCAGCTGTGTTGCAGCATTGCTTTTATAAAATAAAATGCATTTGCTAATGTGAACACTTTCTGTCAACAGATCTATTAAATAATTATTTTATGATCCACATTCTTTAAAAAGGAGCACTTGGAAAGGAAAGAACAATACGAAGGAACTCGTAACAGTAAAACATAATTTTCTTTTCAAGTACATGGTAATATTTTTTTACAATCAGTTGTTATGGTGCACCACTTTAATTACATAGACATTAAGATGTGAATATGCATTTCCCCTGTCTGCATTGTTGTTTTTACTGTAATATTTTTTCTGCTTGAGCTATGTCATGTTTAGGTATAGGTTGCTGCTGTTTGTCAGGCATAGTGTTACTGAATTTGACTTTGTGTTACTCTTCTAAGCTAGTTTTTCTTGTTTCCTGCATTGCCTTATATTAGTTGTAATATTGCACTTGCTTTGCTAATTTATGCTGCTAGCTTTGCCAATTTGCATTTTTTTGTCATTTCTGTTTGTGTTGATTTGTTGTGATGCTGCATTGCCTCGTCCCTTGGTATATATATCTGAGCTCAGTAGATTTAAGTTAGCTTAAGAGGGGGTAGACTATATAAGAAACTGACTATGGAGAATAGGTAAAGAATGCATTGCGAAGAGAGATTTGGGCCCCAATGAGTATTGTACAATCAGAAATAATTATTTTGAAAGAAATATGAATAGAATACAGGAACGAGGTATAGGTAGGATTTTCTTGGAAATAAATGATGAGGTAAGCAATGTGTGAACATATAAATACAGAAAGCATGCTTACATAGGATTTTTTTTTTGGTGGAAGCAAAGGTTGAAAGAAGACGAACAATCTATGGAATGAAGGGAGATCTCCGAGCAAAATACTGCAGTAAAACAAACCCTGTCCTTTCCTCTTTGCTGCTTTTTCCCAATATGTAATTGTGTGTTGTCCTTTCCTTTTGTGCTATCCCACTATGTGTTTGTGTACCCTTGTGTATTTCCTGTCCTTATGTGTTTAGCTGATGACAGCTATGTTGTAGAATTTTTCTAATACTCTGTTATTTACCTTGTAAAGATGTTTAGACATTATTTATTCTGTTTTAATGCTCATGTGTGAAGTTGACGTTTCAAAAGTGATTCTGATCTTTTATTTTTGTACTCATGTCATCATTCCTGTAACACTGATGTATATGTTTATTTCTATTGTTTTGTAAAGCCTGCACTACAAATGTTATCTGTATTGTTATGTTTTTAATGATGTATTTTGTATCTTTGTAATTGTATTCTTATGTTATATAATTGTAATTGACACCCGTTACTCAAATTAAGTAACTTGTAAGCATTCATTTCACTGCACACATTTCTGTTGGTCATAGTATATGGACAATATGTGAGAAGTAGGGACTGTTAGTGTTTGCACGTGTGTTAATAATTCAGCAAGGGACTGGATAACAGCATTGCTGGTTCTAAGGACAATTCCAAAAAACTTTGTGAGTGCACAAGTGGTGGTTCATGGACTTGCTATATTGTCCGCAAGACTCTTCGATGGTGATTGTGCACCTGCACAGTCACAACAGATGGCTGCTGGCCATCTCTACAAGGACTACAGTGGGCCTGTCCACAATTTCTACAAGGACTACAGTGGGTCTGCACCTCTGGTGGCCCACCAATACCACAATCTCTACCAGGACCACAGTGGGTCTACTCTGTGATGACCTACCTACCAATATTCGTCAGAACTTCGAATGACTCTGCTGTGGGTTTGCTCTGTTGTGGCGCATTACCTGTCAGCATGTCAAGAGTCAGCACTGTCTTTCTGTTAGAAGGACAACACTACTTCTTCAAGACTGCATGGACATCCACTACTTCCGTGTGCATTGCCTTTTATTGCTCAGACTTTGATAAAAGAAACGGCAGTTTTACTGTGGTGAATGATCAGGACTGTCTTTATTGACTGTGAGAAAATTTTAGCTTTTGACCAACATTGTATTAATAAGTGTGTGCATTTGATATCTTTGTTATTGTAATTATGAAAAATTTTTTCAAATCTGTATTGGCCACTGCCCAAAAAAATTTGTAAAATTTTTTGTGGGGAGCATGGGGGCTATGTAAGTAGGCTGTTTATGTTTTCTTTATGTAAGTTTGCTGTTTATGTTTTTTTATTGGCAACGTTACGTAGCACTCTGTATGAAAATCACTGGCTGTGCTGTGTGCAGTATGTGGCTAGTTTGCATTGTTGCCTGCCATTGTTGTCATGAACTGCTATAGCTGGATGTGAACAGCAGATTGCGTTGGGCAGTTGGAGGTGAGCCGCCAGCAGTGGTGGATGTGGGGAGAGAGATGGCGGAGTTTTGTAATACTGGATGTCAATTATGAATATTAAGGTAAATACATTGTTTGTTCTCTATTAATATCTTTCATTTGCTAACTATCCCTATCAGTAGTTAGTGCCTTCAGTAGTTTGAATGTTTTATTTAGCTGGGAGTAGTGGCGCTCACTGTATTGCAGTAGTTCGAGCAACGAAGATTTTTTGTGAGGTAAGTGATTTCTGAAAGGTATAGTTTAATGTTACTCAGAGCCATTCTTTTGCAGGGATTTTTGATAGTCAGATTGCGTTGCGCTAAAATTATTGTGTGCCAGGTTAAGCACAGTCTTGTACAATTGTTCTAAGTGGACGTTTCATATGTATAAGTTGTTCTAAGGGGACGTTTCAATGGATGGTCTGCTTCAACTTGTCTTTGAGCACTTGAACATCACATTACTCTCAGAACTTTCCGTAGATACCTCGCCCCCATCTTGTTCAAACCAGTCCGCAGAGGCTCCTATGTCCCAACACAAAGAATGTCTTGTGAATGAATGGAGCATTCTGATTAGCTCTTACTGAATTTACCCACCAAATTACTGATGCTCCCAGTGTGGGAGCACTGTCCGCCTTTTTTTCTGCAGACGAGACTTTCAGCTGCAGAACTAGTTTGTACAGATCGCAGTATTGCACCGACAGTTAAACCTTACAAAAGTGGTCTACAGATCATGAAATATGGAAAGACTCTTACTCAGTTACACTGCTCTGTCACTGAGGATGGAAGCTTGAATATTTCAGCGTGAAACCGATGTCCGATATATCGCCACATACCGTATCGAAGTAGTGAACACACAGTTCGCATCCTGCACTACAAAATCGCACTACAAAATCTGCATCCTTCATATAGCTGTCAACCACCAGACACTCGTACATATACCGCGAAGACAGATAGGATAAGCATCTGCACACTATATACCCCTCATAGCACTAGATATTTCCCACGAGATTGAGCAGTCTGCTGTCGACAGTCACAAGTCATTTGCCCCTGTACACACACTAGACGAACGCGTGACCAGAGCAATCTCAGCAGACCGAGGTCACTCTCCAAACTGTTGTACAAAGGCTGCCACAAAGATATTACTGTTTCCGGCCCCTACATGCTTGCTAGCTTGCTTTCTTCACCCATCTCCAGACACTGGGATTACAAGAACATGTGTATTTTCACATGGTTTACTAGAATATCATACCATTTTCGTGATAATTCTCGATATCAAGCTCTTAGCAATATACTACGGATCGGTCGTACACTATAATTCCGAATATATACGCTGGAAATTCTTTCTCTAGAAACCCAAAACTTTAGCAAGGTGGGGCCGAGCAGTTCTAAGTGCTTCACTCCGGAACCGCACGACTGCTACGGTCGCAAGTTCGAATCGTGCCTCGGGCATGGATGTCTGTGATGTCCTTAGGTTAGTTAGGTTTAAGTAGTTCTAAGTTCTAGGGGACTGATGACCGCAGATGTTAAGTCCCATAGTGCTCAGGGCCATTTCAACCATTTTAGCAAGTTGGAGCATGCTGTAAACGACTGAGAAACTAAAAATTTATCTCATCTGCGAAAACCATTACGCGAAAACTTGAAAAAAAATAGAGGAAACTGGGATGCGTCACATAAATCTTCGTTTGTGTACAGGAATGTGGCGAAAAAGGATGGTCACGTTTCATCATACATGAGATGGAAGTCCTCCAGTGACCGAGAGGTTTGCTGTTAACGATCGCAAGTGCTCTAACTCACATACAGAACACGTGTTTGTATATGAGTCGAATGCAGGCTATGTCACTCAACTGATGCATTTTGACAGAACAACGGAAAAAATGGTCTAATGACCGGCAGTAATATCTCCTTTCCTCTCTACATTGCATCATCAGTCTGCCATTAAATCATACCTCGTTACAGGTCCCTCTCAACCGATCGCTCCATCCACTCTCTGTCATCCTTTAATGCAGATGCATGTAAGTTTAGAGGCAGATGGTTGTCTGTTTTCCTGGAAAGCGTCAAATACAGTAATTAACTCACGTGTATCACTGTTACCTCTATAGAGATACAGTAGAATGCTGTCACGACGGAAAAAAGTAACTGTTTCCCTGGTTCCCGGCGCTTCCATGTCATCGTTTTCTTGGATTCCTCTTACTGTCGCATACTCGTTCCCATGTACAATAATTGTTCTGCAACACCCAGAAGACACGCAAGTACTCTCTGAATTTCCCAGCTTTTCGATGTATTTTCCCGTATTTATTGTAGAATTCAATTAGCCTTTCTCCTCTCTCATTCCAAGTACCAAGCGCACATTCTCCCGTAACCCTTTCTTCCTCTCCTTCCCCCACAACTGCGTTCCAGTCCCCCATTACTATTAGATTTTCATCTCCCTTTACATATTAAATTACCCGTTCGGTATCCTCATATACGTTCTCTGTATCTTTATCTTCAGCTCGCGACGTCAGCCTATATACCTGAACTAGCATGGTAAGTTTGGTTTGCTGTCGCTTATGATGAGAACAATCCTATCACTGAACTGTTCACTGCCCTACCTTCCTACTCATAACGAATCCTACTCCCGTTATAACATTTTCTGCTGCTGTTGATATTATCCTGCACTCATATGATTTCCCCCCCCCCCCCCCCTCCCCAATATCTAGACTGAGTCTTTGCATTTCCCTTTTCAGATTTTATAGCTTCCCTACCATGTTCAAACTTCTGACATTCCACGCTCTGATTCGTAGAACGTTAACTTCTCATTGCAGATTCAATATTTTTCTCATGGTCACCGCCCCTTGGCAGTCCCGTCCCAGAGATCTGAATGGGGAACTATTCTGGAATCTCTTGCCAATGAAGAGATCATCGTGACACTTTCAGTTACAGTCCACATGTCCTTTGAATACACATTACATGTATTTAATGCAGTGGTTTCCAATGCCTTATGGTTCCTCATGCCATTGATCTTTGCTAATTTTCCCTCCTGTAGGGGCAGTGTCCCAGCCCAAGGGCAAAAGAGTGCTGTAACTTCTATCCGCTCCTCCACCCTCTTTGACAAGGCCATTGGCATAATGAGGACGACTGCTTACGTCGGAAGTCTTCGACCGACTATGCTGCTGATTTTTATTCTTATGTGGTGGCAGGGTACGACCACAGACCAAGGGCGTTTTGGTTGTTAACCAAGGACGTTACCCCTAGACCGCAGCTTGTAAGACCCAAGATGATCATACTTCCTTTCACTTGCCCCTAACATCACCATCAGTCACACCTTCTAAGTTTGCTTATCTTGCAATCCATTGGTAAATTCTTAGCCCAATTCCACTATTTTGTGTGTCAAGGAAGTGAGGCGGCTCAATCGAGTTCCAAACTGAATAATCCCATTGCCGTGTTCGTATCCACGCCTTACTATCCTGCCCTGTAACATGCTGTACAATGCTTTGGGGACACTGTCCCGCCACACTACCCCATCCAGGTACTATTCCATCTGGGAACTGTTGTACAGCACTCTTCTATCCAGATAATGTATAAGGATGGCACTTGAGGAGGGCAGTTTCCTTCTTCCCACAGATATCTTGACACGCAAAATAGCACAACTGGTCTACCAGTTGGCAGGCACAAAAACCCTGTAGCTATCTATATCGCTACGTAAAGACAAGTCGTTGTTTAACTTTGTTACCAAAAATCTCGGAAGATTTATGCCTATTTACTTCAGATTTTTACATGATACGCTTATAGACGTTCTAACGGACATAAGCTGCATAATTCTTAGTATATCTGGTATATCAATGTGTAAACAACGAGTATATAAAGGGAAAATGTTGTTACCAAGAAACTCAAAAAGTTGTTGACGGGGCACATGTTGTGGAGAACAGTCTCGACAACCTCTCGGCCAATTTACTTAAAAAATTTTCACGATACTATAATAACCGTTCGGCAACGGCCTTGCCGCAATGGATACACCGGTTCCCGTGAGATCACCGAAGTTAAGAGCTGTCGGGCGTGGTCGGTACTTGGATGGGTGACCATCCGAGCCGCCATGCGCTGTTGCCATTTTTCGGGGTGCACTTAGCCTCGCGATGCCAATTGAGGAGCTACTCGACCGAATAGTAGCGGCTTCGGTCAAGAATAATATCATAACAACCAGGAGAGCGGTGTGCTGACGCCACGCCCCTCCTATCCACATCCCCCCTTGAGGCAGACACGGCGGTCGGATGGTCCCGGTAGGCCACTGTTGGCCTGAAGACGGAGTGCTTTTTTATAATAACCGTTCGGACCAATATACACAACACAATTTAAATGTAAATGTAATATATACAAATACATACATCTTCTACTATATAAAAACAAATTGTAGCTTACCGTTGTTACCAAAAATTGCGGAAAGTACTTCATCAATTTACTTTAAATTTTTCACACTGTCTATCCACTTTGGATAGACATAGGTTACTAATAACACACATCAAATAAGTTTTGCTTCACGGCGTTGCCAAAACTCCTGAAGATAGACGTTGACTGTGAATATTGTATCACAGACACAGTCCCTTTGACTGTTCAGAGATGTCACTAAACCCGCCCAAAGATGTAAACAACCCTGCATAAGCAGCGCCTATTAGACGGAGGGGGTCCGACAGCCGATCAGTTCCAGTCATTCCACAAGGAAAGAGGTACACTGCTCGTGTTGTCTGTTGTACAACCATGCCTAGACGATCAATACCTCGGTTCAATCGCGTCCGCATTGTTACTTTGTGCCAGGAAGGGCTCTCAAGAAGGGAAGTGTCCAGGCGTCTCGGAGTGAACCAAAGCAATGTTGTTCCGACGTGGAGGAGATACAGAGAGACAGAAACTATCGATGACATGACTCGCTCAGGCTCCCCAAGGGCTACTGCTGCAGTGGATGACCGCAACCTTCGGATTATGGCTCGGAGGAACCCTGACAGCAACGCCACCATGCTTTTCGTGCAGCCACAGGACATCGTGTTACGACTCAAGCTGTGAGCAATAGGCTGCATGATGTGCAACTTCACTCCCGACGCACATGGCGAGGTCCATCTTTGCAACCACGACACCATGTAGCGCGGTGCAGATGGGCCCAACAACATGCTGAATGGACTGCTCAGGATTGGCATCATGTTCTCTTCACCAATGTTTGTCGCATATGCCTTCAGCCAGACAATTGTCAGAGGCGTGTTTGGAGGCAACGCGGTCAGGCTGAATGACTTAGAAACACTGTCCAGCGAGTGCAGCAATGTGGATGTTCCCTGCTGTTTTGGGGTGGCATTATGTGGAGCCGACGTACGCCGCTGGTGGCTGTGGAAGGCGCCATAACGGCTGTACGATATGTGAAATCCATCCTCCGACCGATAGTGCAACCACATCAGCAGCGTATTAGCGAGGCATTCGTCTTCATAGACGACAATTCGCTCCCCCATCGTGCACGTCTTGTGAATAACTTCCTTCAGGATAACGACATCGCTCGACTAGAGTGGCCAACATGTTCTCCAGACATGAACCCTATCGACATGCCTGGGATAGATTGAAAAGGGCTGTTTACGGACGGACGGACGGGTTGGCCGACCGGTTCTAGGCGCTACAGTCTGGACTGCTACGATCGAAGGTTCGAATTCTGCCTCGGGCATGGGTGTCTGTGATGTCCTTAGATTAGTTAGGTTTAAGTGGTTCTAAGTTCTAGGGGACTGATGACCTCAGATGTTAAGACCCATAGTGCTCAGAGCCATTTGTTTATGGACGATGTGACCCACCAACCACTCTGAGGGATCTACGCTGAATCACCGTTGACAAGTGGGACAATTTGGACCAACAGTGCCTTGATGAACTTGTGGTTAGTGTGCCACGAACGAATACCGGCATGCATCAATGCAAGAGGACGTGTTACTGGGTACTAGAGGTACCGGTGTGTACGGCAGTCTGTACCACCACCTCTGAAGAGCTCGATGAATGGTGATACAACATGCAATGTGTGGTTTACACGAGCAATAAAAAGGGCACAAATGATGTTTATGTTGATCTCTATTCCAATTTTCTGTGCAGGTTCCGGAACTCTCGGAACCGAGATGATGCAAAACTTTTTTTAATATTTGTATGTAGGCCTTGAAAAGTTTTTTTACACCATACACTAATAAAAATTCAGACGTACGTAGGCTAAGCATTTTGTGCTATATAAATGTATATGCACTATATAAATGGTAAAGGTTGTTAATACAAATGTCCATAAAGTTCTTGACCAATTCGGTTCACAATTTGACATGATACTCTGATAAACATTCGGACTGACATAGACTACATATTTTTTAAATACATATGATATGTAAATGTATATATGCTACATAAAGGGGAAACATTATTAAATATCTCTAAAAGTCCTTGTCCGATTTTTCTGTTTTTACACTACATGCTAATAAACTTTCAGACTGACATAGGCTATATACTTTTTAAACAGATGTGCTATATAAATATATACATAAAGACATAAAGGGGAAAGCTCATTAGCAAAAATCTCCAACAGTTCTTAATCAGTTTATTTGAAACTGCTACATGAGTAGTAAAAATTTGGATTGATATAGTCTATATATGTATGCAAGAAATGAGGAGATGTAATTTAGCCAAAATCTTGAAAAGTTTTTATCTGATTTAATTCAAATGTTTACATAGTACTCTACTACACATTCCACTGGCCACAATTTACATATTTCTTTGATGTGCATGGCATATAAATGTATATATAGTACATAAAGGGGACAGGTTAGCAAAAAGCTCAAAAAGTTCTTGATCAATTTACCTCAGATTTTTACATGATACTCTAATAAATGTTCGGATGGACATAGGTCACATATCTTTTAATACATATGATACATAATCATATATGTAATACATAAAGGGGAAACATTGCTAGTAAAACCCTTGAAAAGTTCTTCACAGATTTTGTTCCTGTTTTTGCACAGTAGTCTAATTGACTTTGGAACAGACATAGGACAATTTTTTTAAGTATGTATGGTAAAGACATGTATGTATAATAGGGATAGGGGAAATGCTGTTAGCAAAAAATCTCGAAAAGTTCTTGACCAATTTATTTCAAATTTTTACATGATGCTCTAATAAACATTCAGAGGGACACTGGCTTTTAATTTTTAAATATATATAATATACAAATATCTACAAGGTGTTACAAAAAGGTATGGCCAAACTTTCAGGAAACATTCCTCACACACAAAGAAAGAAAATATGTTATGTGGACATGTCTCCGGAAACGCTTACTTTCCATGTTAGAGCTCATTTTAATACTTCTCCTCAAATCACATTAATCATGGAATGGAAACACACAGCAACAGAACGTACCAGCGTGACTTCAAACACTTTGTTACAGGAAATGTTCAAAATGTCCTCCGTTAGCGAGGATACATGCATCCACCCTCCGTCGCATGGAATCCCTGATGCGCTGATGCACCCCTGGAGAATGGCGTATTGTATCACAGCCGTCCACAATACGAGCACAAAGAGTGTCTGCATTTGGTACCGGGGTTGCGTAGGCAAGAGCTTTCAAATGCCCCCATAAATGAAAGTCAAGAGGGTTGAGGTCAGGAGAGCGTGGAGGCCATGGAATTTGTCCGCCTCTACCAATCCATCGGTCACCGAATCTGTTGTTGAGAAGCGCACGAACACTTCGACTGAAATGTGCGGGAGCTCCATCGTGCATGAACCACATGTTGTGTCGTACTTGTAAAGGCACATGTTCTAGCAGCACAGGTAGAGTATCCCGTATGAAATCATGATAACGTGCTCCATTAAGCGTAGGTGGAAGAACATGGGGCCCAATCAAGACATCACCAACAATGCCTGCCCAAACGTTCACAGAAAATCTGTGTTGATGACGTGATTGCACAATTCTCGTCAGCCCTCACATGTTGACTGTGAAAATTTACAATTTGATCATGTTGGAATGAAGGCTCATCCGTAAAGAGAACATTTGCACTGAAATGAGGATTGACACATTGTTGGATAAACCATTCGCAGAAGTGTCCCCGTGAAAGCCAATCAGCTGCTGATAGTGCCTGCACACGCTGTACATGGTACGGAAACAAATGGTTCTTCCGTAGCACTCTCCATACAGTGACGTGGTCAACGTTACCTTGTTCAGCAGCAACTTCTCTGACGCTGACATTAGGGTTATCGTCAACTGCACGAAGAATTGCCTCGTCCATTGCAGGTGTCCTCGTCGTTCTAGGTCTTCGCCAGTCGCGAGTCATAGGCTGGAATGTTCCGTGCTCCCCAAGACGCCGATCAATTGCTTCGAACGTCTTCCTGTCGGGACACCTTTGTTCTGGAAATCTGTCTCGATACAAACGTACCGGGCCACGGCTATTGCCCCATGCTAATCCAAACATCAAATGGGCATCTGCCAACTCCGCATTTGTAAACATTGCACTGACTGCAAAACCACGTTCGTGATGAACACTAACCTGTTGATGCTACGTACTGATGTGCTTGATGCTAGGTACTGTAGAGCAATGTGTCGCATGTCAACACAAGCACCGAAGTCAACATTACCCTCCTTCAATTGGGCCAACTGGCGGTGAATCGAGGAAGTACAGTACATACTGACGAAACTAAAATGAGCTCTAACATGGAAATTAAGCGATTCCAGACACATGTCCACATAACATCTTTTCTTTATTTGTGTGTGAGGAATTTTTCCTGAAAGTTTGGCCGTACCTTTTTGTAACACCCTGTACATTCAATTACAGGGTGAGGCATCTAAACTGTTTTTTTTTCCTTTATTGAGTTTCGATTCGCCCCCGAGAGGGCGGGCTGGCAGCAGCTTAGTATGCCGCTCTTCAGCCTACAGAATTTTTAAAACATAAGAACAAGATAATAAACAATAAAAATAGGCGATAAAAACGGTGACTTAAATTGTAAAATGGCGTAAAATTGCGGAAGTTAAAATATAAAACAAAGGGTTGGCGATCCTTATAAAATACACAGGAAGCAGACAGGTAAAATAGTAGACAGACAATTAAAAAACACAGTGACAGTCTGGTTTCTCTTCGCAAGAGATATAAAAATATCACACACCAGTAACAGTATGATTTCTGTTCGCAACACTTCGGAAAAGACACACAACACTTAACACTCAGTTAAAACACTGTACTAAAGAGTTGGCATGAAGATGACACGCCACAGCCAAGGGTAGATGCGAGGACCTGGACAGATGAGGGGAAAAAAGGGAGAGGAGAAGAAAAACGAAGTGGGGCGGGAGGATCCAACGAAGGGAGAGGACTCATAAGGGAGGGGGCAGGGCAGACGTGAGAGGGAGTGGGGAAAGGCAGAGGAGCGGAATGCAAAAGGACTCTGGGGAGAGAAGGGAGTCAAAGAGAGTGTAGGCAGGGAAGAGGAAAAAAAACAGGATGGGAGGGGAGGAAGAGGAATCCCAGGAAAAGGACAGAGGAAGGGAGGGGGAGGTGAGGATCAGAGTTGATAGGGGGGATAAATGGAGGGAGAGAGGGTATCATCTGGGAGGTGGAGTCAATGGAAGCCACCTTGGGAAAGAAGATGATGGGTGTATAGGTGGAAGGTAGGGGGGACACAACAGTGAATGTTGCAGCAGAGGGTGGGAGTTGGAGAGGAGAGGAGCAACTAGGGGATGAGGGGGATCAAGTCAGCGGGAGGTGTAGAGGATGCAGATATGTTCGAGGAAAAGGAGCAGAAGGGGGGGTCGTAGAGGATCTGCATGGGGGATGGGAGGTGTATTCGGAAGGCGGGGTGGAGTACATGGCGCTCGAGGATGCAGGACTGGCACAACAGAGGATGGGACAGATTAAGGATTTGTACGTTGTAGAATGGTAGAGGGGTTCAACCCCCATGTCCGGCCAGAGAGGAGTTTGAGGAGTCAGAGGCGGTTGTGGGCTTTGGATTAGATAGAGCGGAGATGAGGGATCCAGGTGAGGTGACGGTCAATGGCGAGGCCAAGGTAGGTGAGGGTGGGGGAGAGGTGGACAGGACGGGCACAGATGGCAAGGGAAAAATAAAGGAGCCAGAAGGAGCTAGTGGTACGATCTACGATGATTGCCTGGGTCTTGGAAGGATTGATTTTCAGGAGCCACTGGTTACACCATGCAGCAAAAAGGTCAAGGTGATTCTGGAGAAGACATTGGGACCGTCGAAGGGTAGGAGCGAGGGCAAGGAAGGCGGTGTCATTGGCATACTGAAGGACTTTTACTGGAGGGGGGGGGGGTAGTTGGGGCATATCTGCCATGTACAGGAGGTAGAGGAGAGGGAGAGGACAGAGCCCTGGGGCACAGCCGCAGATGGGTAGAAGGTGCAGGAATTAGCGTTATGGATGTTAACATAGGAGGGGCGGCAGGAGAGGAAGGAGGCAAACAGACAGACATAGTTAACAGGAAGAGCGTAGGTCTGGAATTTAAGCAGGAGATCGGAATGCCAGACACGGTCATAGGCCTTCTTGAGGTCGAGGGAGACAAAAATGGCGGAGTGACAGGAGTTAAGCTGGAGGGATACGAGATGAGTGACGCGTCGGAGCTGGTCATCAGAAGAGAAGGTCGAAAGCCACATTGGGTGTTGGGGAGGAGGTGTTGTCGGTGGAGGTGGTGATGGGTGTGCTGGGTAAGGATGGATTCCAGGAGCTTGCTGAACACTTACGTGAGACATATAGAGCGATAGGAAGAGGCATCAGATGGAGGCTTGTTGGGTTTGGAGAACATCAGGTCGGGGTAAAAGCCAGTGGCTAGGATTATGTTGTTGAAGGTGGCAAGGACTGCAAGGAAGGAGGGAGGGCAGTGTTTGAGGTGGTGGTTTAAAACTGTTTGTCAGAATATTTTGCGAAACACACATCAGATTAAAAAAAGTGGTCATAAACGTTGTTCACCTCGAAGAGGGAGGAGGAGGGGACGACTTGGAAATCTTAAATAGGAACACCTATTTTTTATTGCAGATTTCGATTTTCTATGAAAATATATGTACCTTTTGAATGAAACATTTCTTTCGTTTCATGATAGACGGCGCTGTAATCGGCAAACACGGAAATGAGGTGACAATTTTTGTAAAACGGCACTATCTCCAACAAATGTTGTTGTTGTTATGGTCTTCAGTCCTGAGACTGGTTTGATGCAGCTCTCCATGCTACCCTATCCTGTGCAAGCTTCTTAATCTCCCAGTACTTACTGCAACCTACATCCTTCTGAATCTGCTTAGTGTACTCATCTCTTGGTCTCCCTCTACGATTTTTACCCTCCGCTCTGCCCTCCAATGCTAAATTTGTGATCCCTGGATGCCTCAGAACATGTTCTACCAACTGGTCCCTTCTTCTTGACAAGTTGTGCCATAAACTCCTCTTCTCTACAATTCTAGTCAATACCTCATCATTAGTTATGTGATCTACCAATTTGATCTCCAGTATTTTTCTGTAGCACCACATTTCGAAAGCTTCTATTCTCTTCTTGTCCAAACTATTTATTGTCCACGTTTCACTTCCATACATGGCTACACTCCATACAAATACTTTCAGCAACGACTTCCTGACTCTTATGTCTATTCCCGATGTTAACAAATTTCTCTTCTTCAGAAACGCTTTCCTTGCCATTGCCAGTCTACATTTTATATCCTCTCTACTTCGACCATCATCAGTTATTTTGCTCCCCAAATAGCAAAAGTCCTTTATTACTTTAAGTGTCTCATTTCCTAATCTACTTCCCTCAGCATCACCCGACTTAATTCGACTACATTCCATTATCCTCATTTTGCTTTTGTTGATGTTCATCTTGTATCCTCCTTTCAAGACACTGTCCATTCCGTTCAATTGATCTTCCAAGTCCTCTGCTGTCTCTGACAGAATTACAATGTCATCGGCGAACCCCAAAGTTTTTATTTCTTATCCATGGATTTTAATACCTGCTCCAAATTTTTCTTTTGTTTCCTTTACTGCTTGCTCCATATACAGATTGAATAACATCGGGGAGAGGCTACAACCCTGTCTCACTCCCTTCCCAACCACTGCTTCCCTTTCATGTCCCTCGACTCTTATAACTGCCAGCTGGTTTCTGAAAAAATTGTATGTAGCCTTCCGCTCCCTGTATTTTACCCCTGCCACCCTTAGAATTTGAAAGAGAGGACTCCAGTCAACATTGGCAGAAGCTTTCTCTAAGTCTACAAATGTTAGAAACGTAGGTTCGCCTTTCCTTAATCTTTCTTCTAAGATAAGTCGTAAGGTCAGTATTGCCTCACGTGTTCCAATGTTTCTACGGAATCCAAACTGATCTTCCCCGAGTTCGGCTTCTACCAGTTTTTCCATTCGTCTGTAAAGAATTCGTGTTAGTATTTTGCAGCTGTGACTTATTAAACTGATAGTTCGGTAATTTTCACATCTGTCAACACCTGCTTTCTTTGGGATTGGAATTATTACATTCTTCTTGAAGTCTGAGGGTATTTCGCCTGTCTCATACATCGTGCTCACCAGATGGTAGAGTTTTGTCAGGACTGGCTCTCCAAAGGCCGTCAGTAGTTCTAATGGAATGTTGTCTACTCCCGGGGCCTTGTTTCGACTCAGGTCTTTCAGTGCTCTGCCAAACTCTTCACGCAGTATCGTATCTTCCATATCATCTTCATCTTCATTCTCTTCCATTTCCATAATATTGTCCTCAAGTACATCGCCCTTGTATAGACCCTCTATATACTCCTTCCACCTTTCTGCTTTCCCTTCTTAGCTTACAACTGGGTTTCCATCTGAGCTCTTGATGTTCATACAAGTGGTTGTCTTTCCTCCAAACGTGTCTTTAATTTTCCTGTAGGCGGTATCTATCTTACCCCTAGTGAGATAAGCCTCTACATCCTTACATTTGTCCTCTAGCCATCCCTGCTTAGCCATTTTGCACTTCCAGTCAATCTCGTTTTTGAGACGTTTGTATTCCTTTTTGCCTGCTTCATTTACTGCGTTTTTATGTTTCCTCCTTTCATTAGTTAAATTCAATATTTCTTCTGTTACCCGAGGATTTCTAGTAGCCCTCGTCTTTTTACCTACTTGATCCTCTGCTGCCTTCACTACTTTATCCCTCACAGCTACCCATTCTTCTTCTACTGTATTTATTTCCCCCATTGCTGTCAATTGTTCCCTTATGCTGTCCCTGAAGCTCTGTACAACCTCTGGTATAGCCAGTTTATCCAGGTCCCATCTCCTTAAATTCCCACCTTTTTGCAGTTTCTTCAGTTTTAGTCTACAGTTCATAACCAATAGATTGTGGTCAGAGTCCACATCTGCCCCTGGAAATGTCTTACAATTTAAAACCTGGTTCCTAAATCTCTGTCTTACCATTATACAATCTATCTGATAACTTCTAGTATCTCCAGGATTCTTCCATGTATACAACCTTCTTTTATGATTCTTGAACCAAGTGTTAGCTATGATTAAATTATGCTCTGTGCAAAATTGTACCAGGCGGCTTCCTCTTTCATTTCTTACCCCCAATCCATATACACCTACTATGTTTCCTTCTCTCCCTTTTCCTACTCTCGAATTCCAGTCATCCATAACTATTAAATTTTCGTCTCCCTTCACTACCTGAATAATTTCTTTTATCTCATCATACATTTCTTCAATTTCTTCATCATCTGCAGGGCTAGTTGGCATCTAAACTTGTACTACTGTAGTAGGCGTGGGCTTCGTGTCTATCTTGGCCACAATAATGCGTTCACTATGCTGTTTGTAGTAGCTTACCCGCACTCGTACTTTTTTATTCATTATTAAACCTACTCCTGCATTACCCCTATTTGATTTTGTATTTATAACCCTGTAGTCACTTGACCAGAAGTCTTGTTCCTCCTGCCACCGAACTTCACTAATTCCCACTATATCTAACTTTAACCTATCCATTGCCCTTTTTAAATTTTCTAACCTACCTGCCCGATTAAGGGATCTGACATTCCACGCTCCCATCCGTAGAACGCCAGTTTTCTTTCTCCTGATAACGACGTCCTCTTGAGTAGTCCCCGCCCGGAGATCCGAATGGGGGACTATTTAACCTCCGGAATATTTTATCCAAGAGGATGCCATCATCATTTAACCATACAGTAAATCTGCATGCCCTCGGGAAAAATTACGGCTGTAGTTTCCCCTTGCTTTCAGCCGTTCGCAGTACCAGCACAGCAAGGCCGTTTTGGTTAGTGTTACAAGGCCAGATCAGTCAATCATCCAGATTGTTGCCCCTGCAACTACTGAAAAGGCTGCTGCCCCCCTTCAGGAACCACACGCTTGTCTGGCCTCTCAACAGATACCCCTCCATTGTGGTTGCACCTACGGTACGGCCATCTGTATCGCTGAGGCACGCAAGCCTCCCCACCAACGGCAACGTCCATGGTTTCAACAAATACACGTCCGATTAGGACTATCAAAGTACTTTTTTGATATTTTTGATAATGGTATCATGTGACACTTCCCACAATCCAATGAAGCACAGACTGTGATCAAACGCTCAGTCCGCGGTCAGACTGTACATGTTACTTCAGTGATTCGGCTTGTACACATCTCGTCATAATTGTTCCACAATGTTAACGATTGCAGAGATGCTTGATTTCATTGCTGTCTACTTTGAGGCTTATAGAAATGTTGACGAAGATCGTCGGAAGTATGATACTCTGCAACGACGTTTCAAAGTATTGTCCATCTGTTTACTGAAACGGGAAGTGTTAAACCTAGAGAAACAGTCCGATTGGAGGCTGTGCAACCGAAAATAACACAATGAATGTTTTAGCTGCGGTTGCTGCAGATCCTCACATTAGTTCTCGGCAAATTCCGAGAGGTTCAGGAATTTCGCAAAAGAAGTGTTCTGCGCATACTGCTTGCACACAAATAGCATACATTTCATTTATCGCTGCTTCAAGAACTGCATGGCAACGATTTTCACAATCGCCTGAATTTCTGTAACTGGATACAAGAACAACTGGCAGTCAATGATAATTTCATTCCACAGATACTTTTCTCTGCTGAATCAACTTTTACGAGTCATGGTCAAGTGAATCGACATAATATGCACTATTGGTCAGTGAAGAATCCTCACTGGGCAAGGCAAGTTGAACATCAACACCCATAGGGTGCCCACGTTTAGTGCGGTATTTTAGGTACGCAGGTAATTGGCCCATACTTCATAGACTGGTCAAATGTACAGCGACATTGTGGATCATCTGTTACCCACACTAATGGACGATGTTCCACTTCCAACAAGACTGGATAAGCGGTTTCAAAACGATGGATGATCGGCGCGTTATTCACGACTGGCTCGAGAAGTTTTGAATTGAAACCATATGGTTCGATGGATTGGACGAGTAAGTCTTCAAACGTGGCACGCACATTCACCCGATCCCTGCTGATTTTTTTCTTGTGGGAACTGGCTGAAAGAGAGAGTTTACATTGATATACCAACAACCCCCGAAGACATGCGGCCGCGAATTTGCAGTGAACGTGCAAACATTGGCGCAAAAACACTAATACATGCAGGATTGTCTTTCAAACACAGAGTTGCAAAGTGCATTACTGACAATGGACAACATTTCGAACATTTGCTGCACTGAAACACTTATGAGACGCAAAGGGACCCACAGTACTCAAGCACCCCGAAGTAGTGAGAGGCAAGGGAACTCACCAAAATCAAGCACCCGAAGAGAACACATTACTACTACGTCCACGTCGTTGTTCCTGGGTAACGCTAAATGTATTCTAAGAATGCACTGCGGGATGGTAAACGGTGTCACGTGATAGCATTTTCCCAAATATCAAACAATGTACTTTGATTTTGCTCATCTGATGTGTATTTTTGTGAGATATTACAGTTTTCAACAATTGTCACCCCATTTTAATGTGTGCCGATTACAGCGCCATCTATCATGAAACTAAAGAAATGTTTTCTACAAAACTTACATATCTTTTCAAGGAAAATCCAAATCTGCAGTAAAAAATAGTGCTCCTTATTTAAGATTTCAAAGTCCCCCCCCCTCCCGCCCCCGGGGGTGGTGCAGGAAGGTCGAGCGTTATGTTAATGGATGTCTTTCTTCGAGGTGAACAACGTTTATTACCACTTTTTTTCTTAATCAGATATGTATTTCGCCATATATTACGACAAACAGTTTTAAATGCCTCACCCTATATAAACAGGGAACATCGTTAGCAAAAGTCTGGAAAAGTTTTTGACCTATTTACTTCATATTGTTACCTGGTACTCTCCTAACATTATGACGAACATTGGCTATATACATGTACACATTTTCTGTTAAAGTCGACCGTGAGAAAGAAAGTGCGGCATTTTGAAAATGTGTGGCTTCATTTTCTTTCTCAGAGTCAGTTTTAAGGGGCTCCGGAAAGGCTCGAAATCATGAAAAGTTCAATTTTTACTTTTTTGCGTTTTCTGAATCTGCAGACTATTACCTTTTAATAGATATATAATTTATTCAATTCCGAAGACTACAACTATTTTTAAAATTTTTTTTGAAATGTGTTCTACATGGGCGTGACCCACTGTGGCGCTGTTAAACTGCTGTCAAATGGTGTTATTATTAATGTCCGTGTTCATCAGGTACATTTTAGTGATGTGAGATAAAGTATGTGTTGTAGCTAACCTGTGATGGTTCAATATATATCGCTGGTGTGATTTTCGATTGTTTCATGTTTATTTACTCTGTCGTTATCTCGAAAATATTCGTAATTAATTCTGTTTCTTGAGTCTCTGTTTTGTTGAAGTATAATAATGAGTAAAAGTAAAGTTATTAGAAATCCTCTGAAGGCTTTTAAGAAAAGGAGAAATGTTGGAAAGCCAAAGGTATGTGTCATTACTGTAAATAATAACATTCTAACATGGTACGAGCGATGCTTGCTTTAGACAAGGAACGCCTTTGGGCTGCAGACAGGGCTGTAAAGAGTCTAGAAATACAAGCAAGAGTAAACAGGAGGAGGAACAAGAGGAAGCTGGAGGAGGAGTTTGCAGAGGATGAAGATAATTCATCCTATGGACCTGGAAAGCACTAAAAAGTTAATCCAATCTTTGTCGCTCGATTCCCAAAACTTTTATTTCCTCATACTAATTACATGTTTTCTAAGGATCTTCCAAACATATTTGTTTCAAACTTTCAGTAAATGTTACACAGTACCTTCTGCATAATTTAACACAGCCTTTTTCCAAAAAACTGTATATTTTTGAATATATAAATAAAAAATTGCAAAAAAATGTTGTGAATTTTCATTACAATTGAAAAAAAATCATCTTTAATAACTGAACTAAAGTTTTGTAAAATCCCTGTGTTAAGTTGAAGCCCATATTCCAAAAAATAATCTGTAAAAAGTTCAACTTCCTACCTCAAATACTTTGTGAGGAAAGATGTAGTTTATAAGCGTTATTTTAACATTGCAAGTATAGGGCGTTCCGGAGCCCCTTAACTTAGGTATCAGAGCATTTAAACCATTTGACAAATTGTTTCTTCCACGTGTATTTTCTCTCCTTATATATACTTTTAAACTAAAACTGTGTACACAACAGTGTGCTGTTTTGTTTTCTTTGTTGCAGTCGGTTTTAAGAGGAATATTGTATTTACAGCTGACTTATTTACCATTAGAATAGTTTTATACTATAGAATCCAAACCATGTGAAATTTTGCAGTCCTACCCGTTCATAAATTAAAACTATGAGAAATACTGTCACTGAAGCTACTGTCCTCAAAGATCCAGCAGCTTGAGAGGTCTCTCCTGTACCCCTTACATTAATGTTCCCAACCTACTTACCCATTAATTTTAACTAACTTCATTTCATTTTCCAATCAAGGTTACGTTTCTAACAACAATAAACAAGGCCCAAGGTCAGAAGAGAGAGGGGATGAGAAGGTGGACAGAGAGAACGGACAGAGGTGGGCGAAGAAGGAGATCGACAGACAGACAGAGTGGATTACGAGGAGATGGAGAGAGACTGGGGGGGGGGGGGGAGGAGATGGGCAGTTTGAGGGGGGCGAGTAGGAGATGGACAAAGAGAGGGGGAAGAGGAGGAGAGGGATAAAGAGGGGGGAGAAGCAGATGAACATTGAGAGGAGGTCCCATGCATATTTAACAACTGCAAAGCATTTCGAGGTTCGCTAAAGTGCGCGTCATTTATGTTGGCGGCCGAGTTTAGGTTCGTTCTGCGCATCTGACGTCACAAAACACAGTCAGTCAATGAACAGAGAACGACGTTGCCAGATCTCGTCTGCAGAGCAGAGCATGGACGAGTGTCTTCAGTTTTAGAAACGTTCAGTGATGAATAAAGTAATAGAACAAAAGCAATGTCTTGATAGCAGACTTTCTTTTATAGAAAGTTTGGAAAAAGCATTCTTTATACCAATTGCTTCATATTCTATTAATTAATTAAACCAAACAAGCAATAAGACTCCTAATTCAGGCGACAGCAAGGAAAGGTGTTTGTATCAATCTCACGAACCGCTTTTTCGAAATAAAGAACAGCGGTAATTGTTTATTTCCTATTGTACTTCGACGAAGTGTGAGTAATTCATAGTCATACCAACAGTGTTTGTCAGTATTTTGCGTGACCTATTAGAGTCCTCATGGAGTTACATTGTAGGACGCGCTGCATTAGCGTAATGGTTAAGGCGTTGGGTTGGTAAGTAGAAGGTGAAGGGTTCAATGTGCGGTGCTTAATATTTTCTTTATTTAAAAACAATATCGAAGTGTCTTACTTCACGAATTTTATTCGTTTGAATGCAATTTTGTGAAATTTCTAGTGCTTTGCCTCTTCATTAACCCTTTCGCTGCTTTTCGCTGCTGCAGACACGTGCTCCCCGCATTCCGCGCTGTGCGCGATTTTGTCATCACTGCACTGCTCGCCTGTGCAGACCACATGGTGTTCCCACTGCTTTAACACACTTATTCGATTTCACAAAAACTATTTGGCCCAAAAATTAGATTTTTACACAGAAGATGTGTAAAAATCTAATTTTTGGGCCAAATAGTTTTTGTGGAATCGAATGACAAGAGTGTCAAAGCAGCCGGAATACCATGTGTCAGCACAGGCGAGCAGTGCAGTGACAAAATCGCGCACAGGGCGGAATGCGGGGAGCACGTCTCTGTAGCAGCGAAAGGGTTAATGCGGCCCCGGCCGTGGTGGCTGTACTTCATGAACTGCGCGCTCCCGCCCTAACGTAAGCTTGCGAACTATGCTATACTATGGCGCTGCTTCTCTTGGCGCGTGCGTCGTGTGCAACTGGCAACGCAGCAATCTCCCGCGTCTGGGCGGGCATGCGCGAGCCGCCAAGATAAAATAATTGAACTATAGTACTGCATAAAGGAGAAACGTTGTTACCAGAACTCTTGAAAATCTCTTGACTGATTTGTCTCCAATTTTCACATGATTCTCTAAGAAGCTCTCAGACAGACACAGGCTACACATCTTTTTAGAATATATATGGTGCATAAGTATATATGTAACACACACACACACTATATATATATATATATATATATATATATATATATATATATATATATATATATATATATATATATATAACAGTTTAATAAACCTTCAGATAGACATGGCTATATAGTTTCTTATATAAGGTTGTAGAGATTTTCTGTTACATCCAAATGTGAGGAAAAAATGTTGTATTATGTGATGTGAAAATTTGTAATTTTGTTTTCTCTCTCACAGTCAGTTTGAACTACTTTGTAACCACCAGACAAATTGTTTCTCGCATATGTTCTTTCTCTATATACATAATTTTTAGGAAACACTGTAGACACAACTGTGCGCTACTTTTTCGTTTTTTTTTATTTTACTAGCATTTGTTTTTAATAAATGACAGCAAAACTGTACTTGTGGTTTATGAGCTTATGTTTAAAATACTGTTGCGGAATCTGAATAGTCTGAAACTTTGTAATCCTTCCAATTTGCAGACTAAAAGTATACGAGATACTGCCGCTGAAACTACTATCCTCACAGATCTAGCATGTGGAGAGGTCTCTCTCATATCCCTCATATAACAATGATCCAAAGTAATTTTGCCATTCGTTTTAAGTTACTTCAGTGTGCAACAGGATTTCGTTGGTATTAACATTAAGCAAGGCTCATGCTCAGAGAGAGTGGGGAAGAGCAGATGGCCAGGGAGGGGGAAGGAAGCAAATAGACACAGAGAGGGGGGAAGAAGGAGATGGACATTGAGAGGGGAAGAAGGGGATGGAGAGGTAGGATGAGAAGGAGGTTAGTATGTATATAAAATTCCCATACGTATTTAGCAATTATGAAGCATTGCCAGGTCCGCTAACAGCTGACGCTAAAATAATATGTTCTGATAGACCAACTCCCTGGAATATTGCAAGAGTTTCATACAGGTGACTACTACTTCATGGATTGGTATCTAATTTTGTTGGGATATTTAACAAAACGGAGATGTGTGATTACCTTACATCACATCATGACTTGTGTGTGGAAGGAGGCTACCGAGGAATGAGCAATGTGATTGTGGAGAATTATAAGACAACTGGAATAGACAGTTTAACGTGGATTAACTCAATTTGTAAAATAAAGATATATAGCAGATTTATATGTAAAATCACAGACCATGGAAGAATAAAGATATCAGAAACCATCTTATCCATTTTGAAAGCTTCCCTGACGTGCGTCTGTAAGTGGTTTTCACATATTCCTTGGCTAGAGAACATGGTATTACCATACTGGAACCTATGATTTATAATTACAGAATATCTGCTGTGTTTAATCCAATGGAAGACTATCTATGTGTCCAGAATGAGATTTTCACTCTGCAGCGGAGTGTGCGCTGATATGAAACTTCCTGGCAGATTAAAACTGTGTGCCGGACCGAGAGTCGAACTCGGGACCTTTGCCTTTCGCGGGCAAGTGCTCTATCTATGTGTATTGAATCCCATGGAACAGTATCTATAATGTGTTCCACAGCACTCTGTTCCAGTCACTTCCATGTGATGTAAACCAGTGGATAACTTACAGAACAGTTACTGTCATGTGTTTAAAAGTGTTCTGCAACTTGTCTGTTGCAGCAATAAGAATACACAAAAGTTACTGGTGTACAAGTATAACGTCTGGACAATAAAAACCTAAAACATGGTAAACTATGTTATTTCTGCTTGTCATTCTATTTATTTATCTGAAAAAAAGTGGACACGGATAGCATATATGCCAACATAAGAATTATACATAAATATTATCTTAAAGCGGTAGAAACATATTTTCCTCAAGCTAGGACATTGTTCTCCACAATACCGTCCATTATAGATATTGCCAGATTAGGATTAGTTCCCAAAAAATGCGTTATTGCACAGGTTTTAAGAAAGATAACCCGTTAATCAAACAAAATTAAGCTCTCGCTACTAAAGAAATTACTCTTTTAAGTGCAGTTAATGTGTTATATACATGAAAAAGAAAACTGAAAATGGAAAAGATCGAAGTGAAGACATGAAAACGCTTACTGAAAAAAGTACAAGCCATTGCTGATGTCCAAGCAATGCCTAAAAATTACTTTGAATACAATATGTTGAAAATTTTGGATATGAATAGTGTATACAAGTTATTGGCATTTACTGTAAATATCAATGGAAAGTTCCTAAATGTAGGTGTACTTGCAGAAGATAGTGTATTCAAGGGCGTTTACTATATTAAAATATACGTGAAAAATCTGATTACGAACCTCCACTTCCACTGCGATATTCTTAAAAAGGATGGTTACATTACATCTAAATGTGGTGGAAAGGACATTGTGTATCTAGCAACAGAAAAGTCATTTAAGGAGTTTAGAACTGATGGAATACTATATTTAACAGTAACTGGTTTCAAAAGTCGTGACTTAAGTTTCATACTAAAACACTGCAAGAATGTGTATGAGAGTAGTTGGCAGCATACGCCCAAGATGACATGGAATGCTTTAACGATAGTGTGTTTTGGAAATAAAAGGCAAAATTCAAATCCCGAAATGCTCTTCACTAAAAGAATTGCAAGAAGAAATTATGTTAATTGTAGAAGAGACAGTATATATAAAAATATGCAGTAGAATTCATGAACATACATACATTCTGTTTTTTATCGAATTACTGATGGTGAAATAATTAAATGACTTGCATGTAGGTTTAAATTATGAGTCAAAAATTTATCCGGATACTGTTAAAGCTACATCAACAAAATGTATAGAAAGAGTGCAGTGCATCTATCGATAAACTGATTTTGATTCCTGTTCAACTTAGCGAAGGGAAATCGGGTTATGCCAATAGCCATGTTCTCCTTGCGTACAGAATGTTGTATTTTCGTGACCCTAACAGACAACACACGGAGTGCATTGAAAATACTGGTTGTCTGTGTAGCGTCAGTCACTGCAGTCATAAATCGCAGCCCCCAACCAGGTAATACCACGTAGTGCAATGCATGTGCAAAACATTATAAAGACATTTACATTTTTTTACTTATACGTTACCCTACCAAAAAAAAAGATTTCTAAAACAGTCCCTATTTACAAATCGGTAACCATCTTACCGGTTTTGAGAACTTCTCTGACATGCTCTTCTTGGCTAAACTACGTGGTATTATCTGGTTGGGGGCTGCGATTTATGACTACAGTGACTGTCACGAGAATACAACATTTTGTTTGGTAGGAGAACATGGCTACTGCCATAACCCGACTTCCCTTCGCTCAGTGGAACAGGAATCAAAATCAGTTTATCCATGGATATACGGCCATTTCTGAGAAAACGACTCTCAAAGTTCTCGACGTAATTTAGATGCCTTTTAGCACACACTAATCTCAGCTGAAACGGTGGCATAGTCCTAGTGTCGAACCCTTTCCCTTTTGCCCCTCACTTTCGAAACCCGATTATTGTTGTAATTCATTTCATTTTTAATTACCTATCGATGTCTGTAGAAGGTCACTACACAAATGTTTCTAATCACGCTAGGGGATACAAGGGCGCTACATTAATCGTAAAACTACAACTGGGTTTGACGATTGGTGCGTTCGATATTTTCGTGCATTAAAGATTTTAAATTCTCATATTGTGATATTCAATTCTTATGTCAATTTACGTTTTAATTCTCATATTTTATTCTTATGTTTATTCTTCTAGAAGATTTGGTGCATTTCCCTGGAAGATGCCTATCGTTGAAATATTCGAAATACGTAAATTCCGACCACCGCGAGCATCACATGAAGGCAAGTGTGCCGTAGTTACATGTCTTCGTATGAATCTTTACTCGGTGAAGGAAAGTAAACATTGCACAATATTTCACACACTGACAATAATACTGCGGCAAACCACGCATAATTTGAAAGACATTTTTATTTTACAAAAACGGGCTGTTCAAATACACTCCTGGAAATGGAAAAAAGAACACATTGACACCGGTGTGTCAGACGCACCATACTTGCTCCGGACACTGCGAGAGGGCTGTACAAGCAATGATCACACGCACGGCACAGCGGACACACCAGGAACCGCGGTGTTGGCCGTCGAATGGCGCTAGCTGCGCAGCATTTGTGCACCGCCGCCGTCAGTGTCAGCCAGTTTGCCGTGGCATACGGAGCTCCATCGCAGTCTTTAACACAGGTAGCATGCCGCGACAGCGTGGACGTGAACCGTATGTGCAGTTGACGGACTTTGAGCGAGGGCGTATAGTGGGCATGCGGGAGGCCGGGTGGACGTACCGCCGAATTGCTCAACACGTGGGGCGTGAGGTCTCCACAGTACATCGTTGTTGTCGCCAGTGGTCGGTGGAAGGTGCACGTGCCCGTCGACCTGGGACCGGACCGCAGCGACGCACGGATGCACGCCAAGACCGTAGGATCCTACGCAGTGCCGTAGGGGACCGCACCGCCACTTCCCAGCAAATTAGGGACACTGTTGCTCCTGGGGTATCGGCGAGGACCATTCGCAACCGTCTCCATGAAGCTGGGCTACGGTCCCGCACACCGTTAGGCCGTCTTCCGCTCACGCCCCAACATCGTGCAGCCCGCCTCCAGTGGTGTCGCGACAGGCGTGAATGGAGGGACGAATGGAGACGTGTCGTCTTCAGCGATGAGAGTCGCTTCTGCCTTGGTGCCAATGATGGTCGTATGCGTGTTTGGCGCCGTGCAGGTGAGCGCCACAATCAGGGCTGCATACGACCGAGGCACATAGGGCCAACACCCGGCATCATGGTGTGGGGAGCGATCTCCTACACTGGCCGTACACCACTGGTGATCGTCGAGGGGACACTGAATAGTGCACGGTACATCCAAACCGTCATCGAACCCATCGTTCTACCATTCCTAGACCCGCAAGGGAACTTGCTGTTCCAACAGGACAATGCACGTCCGCATGTATCCCGTGCCACCCAACGTGCTCTAGAAGGTGTAAGTCAACTACCCTGGCCAGCAAGATCTCCGGATCTGTCCCCCATTGAGCATGTTTGGGACTGGATGAAGTGTCGTCTCACGCGGTCTGCACGTCCAGCACGAACGCTGGTCCAACTGAGGCGCCAGGTGGAAATGGCATGGCAAGCCGTTCCACAGGACTACATCCAGCATCTCTACGATCGTCTCCATGGGAGAATAGCAGCCTGCATTGCTGCGAAAGGTGGATATACACTGTACTAGTGCCGACATTGTGCATGCTCTGTTGCCTGTGTCTATGTGCCTGTGGTTCTGTCAGTGTGATCATGTGATGTATCTGACCCCAGGAATGTGTCAATAAAGTTTCCCCTTCCTGGTACAATGAATTCACGGTGTTCTTATTTCAATTTCCAGGAGTGTAATTACCCACAGTCCGACACAAGCTCACTGCAGACCTCTTTTCAAAAAGTTAGGAATACTTACTCTGCCATCAGTCTATATACTTAAATGTGTACTCTTAACCAAAGCTAATCTAAGCAATCTCTACACAAATGCAGACTGTCACAACTATAACACAAGGAACAAGAATGATCTCCACATAGAACAAGTAAGAAGAACACGAGCTCAGAAGGATGTAAGTCACATGGGCATTTAGCTCTATAATGCACTGCCTCAGTACATTAAAGATTTAAAGGACAATACAAATTTTAAATTGGAACTAAGAAAATTTTTAATTGATAAATGTTGCTACTCAATAAAGGAATATCTTGAAGACTAAGAAAATGACTTTACAAACTAACCTACAAAATTTTCTATCTTCGTTTGTTTCTGCTTTTAGTATACTTTACCATCTATAGTACTAGTTATACATTGTTACTGAGAAACAAATTACTATAAATCATTTATGTGGAAAGAAACTGTAAGTTTGCTGTCATTTGTTATAGACAATTTCATTTTGTACATTCCATATTTTAATTTCTTTGTATGACAAATCCAATTGTAGACAATTTCATTTTGTATATTCTATATTGTTAATTTCTATGTATGACAAGTCCAATATCGTTTGTACGATGACACGGATGCTAAATAAATAAATAAATAAATAAATAGTGGATCACTTATCCGAAAACATACGCTTGCAATTGATTGTGAACGAAGATACATCACAGAACTTTCATTGGAAACAATCTCTAATGATTTTCTCGTTCATTTATTTTTTTCTTAAATTCATTCAGCATACAGTTAGTAGACGAATAAGGACAAAGTTATTTCGATATACACAGGAAAAGATTTGTGTAGTGACCTACGGACGTAGGAAGGTAAATGAAAAACAAAATTAAAATAAAAGTCAGGTTTCGAACACGGGGCGCAAACGCGTGAAGCGACGACACTAGCCACTGTGCCACCTTTTCGGATAACTACTTAATCTTTAAAAGGCACATGAAGTATCTCGAAAATTTTGACCGTCGTTTTCGCAGGACTGTAATCAACGGATAAGCAGAGATACATGATCGCTTATTTTTACCCGTCTTCCGCTGAGCAAAGTTCCTGGGAAATAGGGTTATGGCACTTGTCATATTCTCCTCCTTAGTCAGAGACATATAAATTGCTCTCACAACCGTTACATAGCTAACACAGACAACTGGGTTGTGTGCATAAATCAGTAAAGGTTTTTGAACATCAATGTTTTTTTTTCTTGTTCGTTATCCTTACTATCAACACTCGCGTATTAGGCGTTAGGCGTGTTCTGGCCCGCCAACTGCTGCTTACAATGCGATACGAGGACTATGACTATGGTGCATGTGATCAGTATGTCGCCAGTCCCTCCAGCCGTTATTGCCAGTAGATGAATCCTGATGATGCCGCTCCTTCTTAAACCAAGCAGCTCCTTATTTGGCCTCGCGTTGTAAAGGAAAGTGAAGACTTATATCTGAACTTAGTGCACCAGAAACAGCGTCGCTTTCTAATAGTTAGTCATAGCTATGAGTTCCACTCGAAGTGCAGTGGCTGGAGGCACCTGCTGTTGAGGAGCTGGTGGGCCCAGCACAGGACCATGCTCTTGGATCTGGACTAGACAGCAGCTACAGTTGAGTGACGGATGAATAGATGGCCGATCTTGGCGTGGTTTGCCGTGATTGCTGGCGTAGCGTTCGACACAGCGCTTACAAGAGCTAGCACTTGCTGTAAGACACAGGGCATTACTCACGCCTTTGCTTCCGTTGATGCAGCAAAAATTTCTGCTGGCAGGTGTAGGGCCTCCCGATAAACCAACACTGCTGTGGAAGCTCGTAAATCTGGTTTTGAAGCGGCCCATAATCCAACAACAACACTGGTAAAGCTTAAGTCCAGCTGTCGTCATCGCATAGACTGTTGTGTGGTGGTGCTGGAATCCACACAACTTGCCAGCTGGAAAAATAAGGTCCATTCAAGTTGATAGCTGTGGTCTGTGGTCACATGTTGAGGGCAACCGAAACGAGCAATCCCGATCCCCATAAACACTCGTGCCACAGTCTCCGCCGATATGTGTCAACAGCTCTGCTTCTGCCCATCGCATTAACCTGTCTACAGCAGTAAACAAATAACGGTACCCTTTTGAGGGCGGCAGCGGTGCTACGATGTCTAGGTGAACGTGTGCAAACTGCTCCGTACATGCTGGAAACACTCCTACTACACTCCTGGAAATTGAAATAAGAACACCGTGAATTCATTGTCCCAGGAAGGGGAAACTTTATTGACACATTCCTGGGGTCAGATACATCACATGATCACACTGACAGAACCACAGGCACATAGACACAGGCAACAGAGCATGCACAATGTCGGCACTAGTACAGTTTATATCCACCTTTCGCAGCAATGCAGGCTGCTATTCTCCCATGGAGACGATCGTAGAGATGCTGGATGTAGTCCTGTGGAACGGCTTGCCATGCCATTTCCACCTGGCGCCTCAGTTGGACCAGCGTTCGTGCTGGACGTGCAGACCGCGTGAGACGACGCTTCATCCAGTCCCAAACATGCTCAATGGGGGACAGATCCGGAGATCTTGCTGGCCAGGGTAGTTGACTTACACCTTCTAGAGCACGTTGGGTGGCACGGGATACATGCGGACGTGCATTGTCCTGTTGGAACAGCAAGTTCCCTTGCCGGTCTAGGAATGGTAGAACGATGGGTTCGATGACAGTTTGGATGTACCGTGCACTATTCAGTGTCCCCTCGACGATCACCAGTGGTGTACGGCCAGTGTAGGAGATCGCTCCCCACACCATGATGCCGGGTGTTGGCCCTGTGTGCCTCGGTCGTATGCAGTCCTGATTGTGGCGCTCACCTGCACGGCGCCAAACACGCATACGACCATCATTGGCACCAAGGCAGAAGCGACTCTCATCGCTGAAGGCGACACGTCTCCATTCGTCCCTCCATTCACGCCTGTCGCGACACCACTGGAGGCGGGCTGCACGATGTTGGG
Source organism: Schistocerca cancellata (assembly GCF_023864275.1). Lineage (NCBI taxonomy): Eukaryota > Metazoa > Arthropoda > Insecta > Orthoptera > Acrididae > Schistocerca > Schistocerca cancellata. The sequence goes on along the minus strand of NC_064632.1, from coordinate 41,182,764 downwards.
GCGTGAGCGGAAGACGGCCTAACGGTGTGCGGGACCGTAGCCCAGCTTCATGGAGACGGTTGCGAATGGTCCTCGCCGATACCCCAGGAGCAACAGTGTCCCTAATTTGCTGGGAAGTGGCGGTGCGGTCCCCTACGGCACTGCGTAGGATCCTACGGTCTTGGCGTGCATCCGTGCGTCGCTGCGGTCCGGTCCCAGGTCGACGGGCACGTGCTCCTTCCGCCGACCACTGGCGACAACATCGATGTACTGTGGAGACCTCACGCCCCACGTGTTGAGCAATTCGGCGGTACGTCCACCCGGCCTCCCGCATGCCCACTATACGCCCTCGCTCAAAGTCCGTCAACTGCACATACGGTTCACGTCCACGCTGTCGCGGCATGCTACCAGTGTTAAAGACTGCGATGGAGCTCCGTATGCCACGGCAAACTGGCTGACACTGACGGCGGCGGTGCACAAATGCTGCGCAGCTAGCGCCATTCGACGGCCAACACCGCGGTTCCTGGTGTGTCCGCTGTGCCGTGCGTGTGATCATTGCTTGTACAGCCCTCTCGCAGTGTCCGGAGCAAGTATGGTGGGTCTGACACACCGGTGTCAATGTGTTCTTTTTTCCATTTCCAGGAGTGTAGTTTGAGCACTTGTCGTCCGACCTTGCGTTCTTGGCATGCAAACTTTCTTAGTAGTTGGCCACACAAAACGGTCCATCAGCACTGGGGTGCGCCAGCCTGTGGATGCTATCAAAGGTCGCCTTCTGCAGATTTTTAGGAACAAAAGGTCGATGTTTGCCTCGTGACACGTCGTCCCCGCCGGCCTCACTTGCTGAAGTTTCGGCCCAGTAGTGACGTCCTGCTGGTACTCTCATAGCTGTGGGTCTGAGGCTTGTGCAGCTGCCAGATTTGTAGACGGTCACGTTATTAAAAGAAAACATCCAAATAAATAAACAAAACTCTAATCTTAGAATAAAACACCAATCCATTTCCTTATCCTCCTACACACAACAGCGGTAACACCGTAAATGTTGAAATAAAAATGATATAGCACAGACATTCACGACTAGGCAGCCATGTAACCGATCTTATGAAATGCCCTGACATCCATCTTCCTGACTAAAGAACATGGCATTAAACTGATATTTATAACCCCAAGGTTGTACTAGGCATTTTTCGTACTACCAAGCAGCATTCTTATTTACATTACGCCCCCTACTGTATACTTCTATTGTTTCGTAATCAGCCATTTGCTTGCTAAAGTGGTACAAACCTATATCTATACACAAGAATATGGGGAGAAAATTGAAAAATTGGTAAGATGCGCCCAAGTAGACGCGTGTGTTTTGTCTGCCTTTTGTTTCTATTATTCTCTACAACTGCATGGAAACGCCAGAACTATTTACCATTCGATATCCATCTTATCGATTTGACAGAAAGAAGAACTTGGTATTAAGCTACGATTTTTAACTACTGTGGTTGACCCATACAAATAAACATTAACAGAGCTGAAAGAACCGGAAGGGACAAATGCAAATCCTACGCTTGACTGGCATGGAATCGAAAACCATGACGTGTCACTTACTAGCACAGTTGTCTGATGGCATTGTCTGCACTGATATAGCTGCGAGCTATAGCCCCATACCAGAGCATTCGGTATTTTGGCGCAGCAGAGCTAGTGTGGACTTCCTTTTGCTGCACCCGTGGCTTGCACTACAACTTTTGAGGAATGACAGCAACTGCATTTTAATGTTTCTCGAGCAGACTAACGATCTCGCGACGAAACGGGCCGTTCTTCGTTGGATCTTCTCTGTCTGTCCTGTTAAGCTACCTGGTAAATGTCCCAGACTGATGAACAATACTCTAGAATAGGTCGGATGAGTCTTTTATAGATGAATTACATGTCTGTAAGACTCTTCTAGTGAATCTCAAGCAGGCTTCTGGTTGTATCTGCTTTTCCTGCAATTGTCTTCTAGTGGTCATCCAACTTTACCACATTTCAGACAGTTACTTCTAGCTATTTTATGGTAATTACCGGTTACAGTGATTTTTCGCCAGTAGCATAACCGAACAGTAACTGATCTTAACGCATGTTTATGTGCAGTGCATTGCATTTATTCCGTCCGGGATGAGCTGCCATTAACTGCGGCAATCGTCTATCCTCTGCAGGTGTCCTCCTGGATTCCATTGCTGTATTCTGGCATTACAACCCACGTCCCAGAGACAACAGCACCTTCCGCGAACAGCAATCATGGGGCTTCCAGCATTAGGTCACTACATCATTAACACAGAGTGAAAACAGTAACGTACTGCTGGCACTCCTGAACACCGCCGGAAAAAACCGCAATGCTTGAACTGGCATTGGAGCAAAATGAGCCGGCCGCAGTGGCCGAGCGGTTCTAGGCGCTTCAGTCTGGAAGCGCGCGACTGCTACGGTCGCAGGTTCGAATCCTGCCTCGGGCATGGATGTATGTGATGTCCTTAGGTTAGTTAGGTTTAAGTAGTTCTAAGTTCTAGGGGACTGATGACCTCAGATGTTACGTCCCATAGTGCTCAGAGCCATTTGAACCATTTTTTTGAGCAAAATGAAATAACTGATGAACACACGAGGTTTGCGGTGGCCGTAAACTCGTTAGACGCCAAAGCTGTTGTTATTACCTCGTACATAGCACTTCGACCCACGACGGAACGGCAGAATACATTTTTAAAGTATTGGCGACGCCGACGGGGCATCGTCGGAGAAGACGACTTATCAGAAAAGACACTGCGCCACATTTGGATGGAACAGCCGCCCGGTGCAGTCAAGGTGGCGGTGTTACCTGCGCAAAAGACGATGTCCAGACATTGGTAACGATGGCAGACAAAGGTTACGACAATGCACAATATGCAAACAGCATGTATGACACTGGTTGTGGAAGGTTGTGCACAACAAGAGACTGCATCTATACGGAAGAGCCAGCGAGGGGATTTGGCCAGACAGCTGCATGAAGTTGACACGTTACGACGACAAGTGTCGCAGTTGCTACAGTACAGGAAGAGCTCACGTGGTCAAAAGGAAGATAATGACGTGACTAACAGCGGGGGCCAGCAGGAGAAGACGTGTTGGTACCACCGGCTTCTCGGTGAGAAGGCAAGACGACGTGCAAGACCATGTTCGTGCCCAAACGGCGACGGTGGCCGGCAGTAGGAGCGGTAGGCTGCGAGAACCAGCAGAAGCGCCTTCAGCAAGGAGGTGAGCAAGACGAGGGACCCAGCAGGATCCAACCCCTTTAGAGACGTTATTTGTTGAGGACCATAGTCACGTCGTTACTATTGGAGCGAATCGGGGTCACACGACGTGCGCTGCCAGTCAAGGATTATCAGACTACTACCACGACCTCAGGGATGCACCTCATGGCGGCAAACCCATCACCGATAATGACTTGTGGCATCTACGAAATGAAGGCGGATTTAGGATTTAGACAGAGCTGCCATTGGAACTTTGTGCTAGCAGAGGTGTCAGAGGCCATATTAGGGGCCGACTGTAATATGAGAATCGAGATAACTATCAGCGCTGCACAGATTAAAAGAGACGATGAAGTCGCCATAAGCACACTTGGACGAGACATACATCGCACCACAGGCTGCATACACAAAAAAGGGAGAACGGGCGAAAATGGCAGCACAAGGGCACTTCAGCCGACGGTGTCACATAACACAGTGCATCACATTAGAACCACGTCCGGTGAGCAAGTATCACAACAACCAAGAAGGTTAGCCCCAGACCGCTTTATAGCGGCAAAGGCCGTATTCGAGCGTTTGTTAAAAGCAGATGAGCTACGTAGTTCCGATAGCCTATCGGCATCACCATTACACTTAGTGAAAAAAGAAGGACGTCACTTCGAGACCTTGTGGAGACTATCGTAAGTTAAACAACTGCACAGTCCTAGGCCATTACCCGGTAACCAACTTCAGGGATTTTGCTAATGTCCTCGCAGGATCGATAGTCTTTAGCGTGATTGACTGTCGGAAGGAATACCATCAGATACCAGTCGCAGCGCAGATATACCAAATACAGCAGTCACAATACTTCTCGGGTTGTTCGAGTGCGTCTGAATGCCTTTCGGCCTTAAAAACGCGGCGCAGACGTGGCAGAGGTTTGTGGACGAGGTACTACGGGGTTTAAAATGTTGTTACGTGCACCTAGATCATGTATGGTGTACTCAGAGACAAAACAGTTGCATGAAGAACACCTTAGGTCCATTTCGAAAGAATTAAGCAATATGGAATAGTTATCAACGAGGAGAAATGCATCTTCCGACAGCAGCAGGTGACGTTTTTCGGTCACACGGTGTCGGCGGACAGAATACACCCACTGACGGATAAAATAGCCATTATTGAAGAAATACCTCGACCAACCGATTACCAAGAACTTCAAAGATTTTTTAGGGGCAGTAAATTTCTGCCATCGACACCTGCCACAGGCAGCCGAGGTTCAGGCACCACTGCAGCGGCGGGAAGAGACACGATCGGCAAGCGCCCCCTGAAGTGGACCCCATAAATGCAAAAGGCATTCACCAAGTGAAAACAGATCTGAGGAAAGTGATTCTCTTGGTACACCTGGTACTACATGCACCGTTCACTACAGTGGTCGACGCAAATCAACAGGCAATATGTGCAGCCCTCCATCAATTTGCAGAAAACCACTGGCAGCCTCTGAGTTTCTTCTCAAGCAAACTCGCAGCTGTGCAGGTCAAATGGAGTGCATACGATAGAGAGCTTCTGGCAATGTATGAAGCTGTGAAGTACACTCCTGGAAATGGAAAAAAGAACACACTGACACCGGTGTGTCAGACCCACCATACTTGCTCCGGACACTGCGAGAGGGCTGTACAAGCAATGATCACACGCACGGCACAGCGGACACACCAGGAACCGCGGTGTTGGCCGTCGAATTGCGCTAGCTGCGCAGCATTTGTGCACCGCCGCCGTCAGTGTCAGCCAGTTTGCCGTGGCATACGGAGCTCCATCGCAGTCTTTAACACTGGTAGCATGCCGCGACAGCGTGGACATGAACCGTATGTGCAGTTGACGGACTTTGAGCGAGGGCGTATAGTGGGCATGCGGGAGGCCGGGTGGACGTACCGCCGAATTGCTCAACACGTGGGGCGTGAGGTCTCCACAGTACATCGATGTTGTCGCCAGTGGTCGGCGGAAGGTGCACGTGCCCGTCGACCTGGGACCGGACCGCAGCGACGCACGGATGCACGCCAAGACCGTAGGATCCTACGCAGTGCCGTAGGGGACCGCACCGCCACTTCCCAGCAAATTAGGGACACTGTTGCTCCTGGGGTATCGGCGAGGACCATTCGCAACCGTCTCCATGAAGCTGGGCTACGGTCCCGCACACCGTTAGGCCGTCTTCCGCTCACGCCCCAACATCGTGCAGCCCGCCTCCAGTGGTGTCGCGACAGGCGTGAATGGTGGGACGAATGGAGACGTGTCGTCTTCAGCGATGAGAGTCGCTTCTGCCTTGGTGCCAATGATGGTCGTATGCGTGTTTGGCGCCGTGCAGGTGAGCGCCACAATCAGGACTGCATACGACCGAGGCACACAGGGCCAACACCCAGCATCATGGTGTGGGGAGCGATCTCCTACACTGGCCGTACACCACTGGTGATCGTCGAGGGAACACTGAATAGTGCACGGTACATCCAAACCGTCATCGAACCCATCGTTCTACCATTCCTAGACCGGCAAGGGAACTTGCTGTTCCAACAGGACAATGCACGTCCGCATGTATCCCGTGCCACCCAACGTGCTCTAGAAGGTGTAAGTCAACTACCCTGGCCAGCAAGATCTCCGGATCTGTCCCCCATTGAGCATGTTTGGGACTGGATGAAGCGTCGTCTCACACGGTCTGCACGTCCAGCACGAACGCTGGTCCAACTGAGGCGCCAGGTGGAAATGGCATGGCAAGCCGTTCCACAGAACTACATCCAGCATCTCTACGATCGTCTCCATGGGAGAATAGCAGCCTGCATTGCTGCGAAAGGTGGATATACACTATACTAGTGCCGACATTGTGCATGCTCTGTTGCCTGTGTCTATGTGCCTGTGGTTCTGTCAGTGTGATCATGTGATGTATCTGACCCCAGGAATGTGTCAATAAAGTTTCCCCTTCCTGGGACAATGAATTCACGGTGTTCTTATTTCAATTTCCAGGAGTGTGCTTTCGCCCCTACAGTGAGGTCAGATCGCTCACTATTTATATGGACCATAATCCCTATTACATTCACATTCAGCAAATTTAATGAGGAATGCTCTCCACGACAAGCCCGGCAACTAGAGTTCATTGCCCAGTTCACGACAGACTTGCGTCATATTAAGGGAGCGGAAAACGTCATGGGATTTTTCTGGTCAAGGGTCAATAACATCTTGCAGACGACCAATTATGAAAATCTGGCAGGTGCACGGGCCTCTCAGACCCACAGCTGTGAGAGTACCAGCAGGACGTCACTACTGGGCTGAAACTTCAGCAAGTGAGGCCAGCGGGGACAATAGTTAGTATTTAGTGCGACATGTCACGAGGCAAACATCGACCTTTTGTTCCTAAAAATCTAAAGAAGGCAACCTTTGACTGCATCCACAGGCTGGCGCACCCCAGTGTGAACAGTACTGTAAAACTACTGATGGACCATTTTGTGTGGCCAACTACTAAGAAAGATTGCCATAGGTGCAGGGCATGCCAAAAATCAAGGTCGGACGACATGTGCACAAACCAGTAGAAGTGTTTCCAGCATCTACAGGGCAGTTTGCACACGTTCACCTGGACATCGTAGCACCGCTGCCGCCCTCAAAAGGGTACTGTTATTTGTTTACCGCTGTAGACAGGTTCATGCAATGGGCAGAAGCAGAGCTGTTGATTGACATATCGGTGGAGGTTGTGGCACGAGTGTTTGTGGGGATTGGGATTGTTCGTTTCAGTTGCCCCCAACATGTGACCGCAGACAACAGCTATCAACTTGAATGGACCTTATTTTTCGAGCTGGCAAGTTGTATGGATTCGAGCACCACCACACAACAGCCTACCACCCTGAAAGTAATGGCACGGTCAGGCATTGGCACAGGACCTTGAAGGCTGCCTTGATGCACGATGCCGACAGCTGGACTTCAGCTTTACTAGTGGTGTTGTTGGATTATGGGCTGCTTCAAAACCAGATTTACGAGCTTCCACAGCAGTGTTGGTTTATGGGGAAGCCCTACACGTGCCAGCAGAATTCTTTGTTGGACCATCGGAAGCAAGGTCAAGAGACATGTCCTATGTCCTGCAGAAAGTGCGAGATCACTTTTCCAAACTATGTCCAGCACCGGGTTCTCGGCATGGAGAGGGCACCCAGTTTGTACACAAAGACCAGGGGCACTGTTCCCATGTCTGGTTCATACAGATGCAATACAACCACCCCTGCAACCACCTTACTGTGGACTGTGTAAGCTATTAGCAAGAGAGAGAGAGACACACGATGAAAGTAGAGTTTCACGGAAAGCAGTAAAGCACTTCCATGGAGCTAGTAAAACCTGTCCATACGCTGTTTCCCGGGGGAGCGGCAGGACAGGAACGACAGATCGAGACGATCCCTTACCGCTGGAATCGCAGGAAGAAGAGACGACGTGGGTAGAGAGCCCACTATCCTCAACGAACCGCAGCATTGAAGGAGGAGCCACAGATGCATCTGGGACGTTCTAAAGCTGTCAGGCGCATACCATACAAGTATTCCTACGTTCCCGGAGTTCCGCTCAACCACGACGGGGGAGGGGGGATAAGCTGTGTGGGGATAGCCGTTACCAGATTGAGCGCACAGTGTGCATTGTTGTTTATTCCGCAAGAAAGACAACAATACTGCCGTTTATTCTTTGTTATATTTGTGTTTTATTTTTTTAAAAAATCTTCGCTCCTTGTATGGAACTCATTTAGCATTTTGAGAATAAAGCTGTAGCTTTCCTGAAACAGTATTTGTCAAAATTAATTACATGGATTCGCAGGAGCGCTATAGAGTCTTCGCTTCTCTCAAAATATCTCATATTTATCCCATGAATATAACTCAACATTCTACAGACAAATTATCGTTGTGCCTACTCTGTGATAGAGAAAAGGGTCTGCTGTTGAAGTATCGTATTTCAATAGAAGAAGATTTGCCTTATATGAATATTATTGCAGGTTCGTCTTTTGTGGCCCCAAAACGCATCATATTAGTTTCAGTTGTTGTTGAAATTGGATAATGTAACTATCGAGTTCTTTGTATTGAAATGTTGCATAATGAATTTACTTAACGAGTGGTGTTGTAGAAAATGTAAAGAATTTATGAATAACAACTGATGATGACAAAAAGCAACAATTTCCCAGCGACTTTTTCTAAAACAAGAAACCTTGGATTTGAAAGCATCAACAGGAACTGTCATCCTAGACAACGAGATATCCATAGGAAGATATTTAAACCTTGACAGCACTAGAAAAGTTAGTTCAACGTAGGATACGAGGTGCGACAATAACGTAATGAGACTGATTTTCTTTGCAAGATGTGGCAACCCTGGTCTATAAGCTGCTTCTAGTCCAAGCGGCATATCGGTGCAACTGCTCAGTTGTGAGTTGTGCTGTAATACGTTAACACGTGTTTGTGTCTCTTGTGATGGAAATGGAACCGCATAATATTCCTCAATGGTATGCCACTTCTTTTTGCGTTAAATTGGGTGAAAACGCGATGACAGCTTACAATAAGCTTCAGAAGGCTTTTGGAGAGTAGGTCATGTCAAGAGCTCAAGTTTTTTGTTGGCATAAAATGTTTAGTGAAGGCAGAACGAATATTGAAGATGAAGACCGCAGTGGACGACCATCAACCTCATGGATGGATGTCAACTTGGCCAGGGTGCGTGAACTCGTATGATCTGATAGAAGATTATCCATGAAAATGATTGCGGAAGAACTGAGCATCAATCAAGAAACGGTTCGTCTAGTAATAACTCAAGATCTTGGTATGAGAAAGATTTGTCCAAAAATCTCACATCACAACAGCAAAAAGCACGGAAAAATGTGGCAGCCATTCTGTTAGAGCAAACGGAAATCAATCCAGAATTGTTGAGCCGTGTTATCACTGGTGACGAAAGTTGGTTTTTTCAGTACTATCCAGAGACAAAACGCCAAAGTTCGCAGTGGTGCTCAAAGTGATCACCCAGACCAATAAAAGCTCGCATGTCAAAGTCAAAAGTGAAATGCATGCTTGTGTGCTTCTTTGATTCCAAGGGAATTGTTCATAAAGGGTGGGTGCCTCCTGGACAAACAGTTAACCAATATTTCTACAAAGAAATTTTAGAAATACTTTGTGAAAGAGTTCTTTGTGTCTGTGCCAAAATTGCTCATAATTGGATTCTGCATCACGATAATGCGCCTTCCCATACTGCTCTGTCAGTCAGCAATTTTTAACCTCAAAACAAATTTCAGTACTACCACAGCCACCTTATTCACCAGATATTGCTCTATGTGAATTTTTTCTATTTCGAAGAGTCAAAACGGTGCTCAAGGGACACCATTTTCAAACAACTCAAGATGTCCAAAAAGCTGTGACGAGGGTCTTGGAGGATAATACAGAAGATGAGTTCCAGAAATGTTACCATCAATGGCAGAAGTGCTGGAAAAAGTGTGCAATCAGAAGCGAACTACTTTGAAGGAGACAACACTAAACTTGGCTAAAACAGTAAGCAAAATTTTTTTCATATCAGTCTCATTACTTTATTGTCACACCTCGTATTTACTTTCTGTACATCTATCAACATTTTGATAGCAGTTGCAGCTGGGTTTCCAGTATCCGGGTGCAGACAGCAAGCATCCGGGACAGCAGAAGTCTGAGACCAGCCGCAACAGTGCCTGTTTACAGCTGCAAGACTATGATAAAATAAGTTTATTAACACTGAACCGTTTTCATAACGGCAGCTATTCTGAATGTTAGTGTGTGTGGTGACAGGACGCGTAGCGGAATACAGAAGGTGCTAAACTGTGAGTTATTTAGGAGAAGTGTTGTCACCTGTGTGTCGTAAGTAATTTCTTGTCACAATATAGAAATTTTTCCGATCATTTAAATATAGAGGGTGAAATGCTCCATATGTTAAAATATTTAAAGGAGCAACAGGACAAAACTAGCCGGGAATTAAGGAATACTAACAGGGAACTTCAAAAGGCTAATCAGTTGTGAAGGCAGGATGTAACTGAAATTATAAAGGATAATCAGGAGTTAAAGCAGGAGGTAACAGGTCAAATATCTGAGACTGGCAAAGAACTCGAACGTCACATTTATCACTCTCAGGCTGAAAAGGAGTAGTTACATCAGGAAATTAAAAAACTGACCACAGATGTGTCTAATTCAAGGGTCACGTTGTTTGGAGGTCTAAATAGTAAAAAGTAAAGAAATACAAAAGGGCATGCATGATACTTTAGAATTAGCCCAAAACATGTTGGCTGACTTTGTTAAGAAAAGTGGAGTCAGACCTTCAGAAGAAACAGGAGGAAAACTTTTCGAATTTGAGAGAGGAAATCGGTAAAGAACATGAGGAACTCGAAGCTTTAAAGAAGCAGCTAAAATTTGAAGAGAGGAGGACTACCGAGTAACAACAGGTAGGGGGAGAAGGATCTACATCGAAACAGGGAATAAGTTGAGGCTGGAGATACATAAGTGCTCTGGTTGTCTCACCTATACGGGGTGTTACAAAAAGGTACGGCCGAACTTTCAGGAAACATTCCTCACACACAAAGAAAGAAAATATGTTATGTGGACATGTGTCCGGAAATGCTTACTTTCCATGTTAGAGCTCATTTTATTACTTTTCTTCAAATCACATTAATCATGGAATGGAAACACACAGCAACAGAACGTACCAGCATGACTTCAAACACTCTGTTACAGGAAATTCTCAAAATGTCCTCCGTTAGCGAGGATACATGCATCCACCCTCCATCGCGTGGGATCCCTGATGCGCTGATGCAGCCCTGGAGAATGGCGTATTGTATCACAGCCGTCCACAATACGAGCACGAAGAGTCTCTACATTTGGTACTGGAGTTGCGTAGACAAGAGCTTTCAAACGCCCCCATAAATGAAAGTCAAGAGGGTTGAGGTCAGGAGGGCATGGAGGCCATGGAATTGGTCCACCTCTACCAATCCATCGGTCACCAAATCTATTGTTGAGAAGCGTACAAACACTTCGACTGAAATGTGCAGGAGCTCCATCATGCATGAACCACATGTTATGTCGTACTTGTAAAGGCACATGTACTAGCAGCACAGGTAGAGTATCCCGTATGAAATCATGATAACATGCTCCATTGAGCATAGGTGGAAGAACATGGGGCCCAATCGAGACATCAGCAACAATGCCTGCCCAAACGTTCACAGAAAATCTGTGTTGATGACGTGATTGCACAATTGCGTGCGGGTTCTCGTCAGCCCAAACATGTTGATTGTGAAAATTTACAATTTGATCATGTTGGAATGAAGGCTCATCCGTAAAGAGAACACTTGCACTGAAATGAGGATTGACACATTGTTGGATGAACCATTCGCAGAAGTGTCCCCGTGGAGGCCAATCACCTGCTGATAGTGCCTGCACACGCTGTACATGGTACGTAAACAACTGGTTCTCCCGTAGCACTCTCTGTAGTGATGTGGTCAACGTTACCTTGTTCAGGAGCAACTTCTATGACGCTGACGAAGAATTGCCTCGTCCATTACAGGTGTCCTCGTCGTTCTAGGTCTTCGCCAGTCGCGAGTCATAGGCTGGAATGTTCCGTGTTCCCTAAGACGCCGATCAATTGTTTCGAACGTCTTCCTGTCGGGACACCTTTGTTCTGGAAATCTGTCTCGATACAAACGTACCGCGCCACGGCTATTGCCATGTGCTTATCCATACATCAAATGGGCATCTGCCAACTCCGCATTTGTAAACATTGCACTGACTGCAAAACCACGTTCGTGATGAACACTAACCTGTTGATGCTACGTACTGATGTGCTTAATGCTAGAACTGTAGAGCAATGAGTCGCATGTCAACACAAGCACCGAAGTCAACATTACCTTCCTTCAATTGGGCCAACTGGCGGTGAGTCGAGGAAGTACAGTACATACTGACGAAATTAAAATGAGCTCTAACATGGAAATTAAGTGTTTCCGGACACATGTCCACATAACATCTTTTCTTTATTTGTGTGTGAGGAATGTTTCCTGAAAGTTTGGCCATACCTTTTTGTAACACCCTGTATAACAGAGAACCTCACCATGTGCTAGTATACCGACAAGGTACATGGGTTGGAAAGAACAGTTGGAAATGGCTCGAATGGGTGAGAGAGAACAGACTGTAACAATAGCATTGTTAATACTGAATATTTGTCTGTAATATTGGCCAGAGATTTGTGGGAAAAGTTCCTTCTGCCTGTGAAGTGCAGGACATCTGCCCAGTCGATTCCTGCATTTTAAGCCTAAGGGCGATATACATCCTATTTTTTTCCTGAGAGGTTTTGAGAACACATTACCAACCTTGTGGGATGGCAGGAGGTTATAGACATTGTCAGTGGGTTATTTAGAAAAGGAAGCCTCAGAGTGGGGGATTTTACACACAGATGTGTTTATTTATTGGGAAGATTTCTGCTGACAGCGTAAAGAAATGTATTGGTCAGAAGGTCAACAACAAAAGTTATTTTGAAATTACTTGATCCAAGTCTCTGTAACTGAAGTTGTGGTGGCTTCAGAAAATACTTTAAATGGCATCTAAATCCTTGTAAGATTAAGTATTATTAGTGCAAGAAACTGAGTAAATTACTAAAGAAAATGTATCCTATCATACTTAAATGTCTCTGGGACCTCGTGTCTGTGGATTTCTGCAGTGCCACATGGTAAAAGAGGGTTACAATATACATTTATCATGCATGAATGTTGGTCAAATTACGTATGGTTGTATCTGTTAAAAATAGCTACCACTGAAAGTGTGGCCGATGTATATTACTTAGTAAATGTAGGAGTTCACAAACGGATTTTGTCTTATAATGATAGCCATTTTTTTAGTAAGAACTTCAAGGAATTGTTAGAAAAATATGATATCAAATAAGTAATGATTTTGAAATATTACCCACAAAGTAATCACACGGAACGTATTATGCAAGAGCTGGGACGGCTTTGGAGGCCATATTGCTCTGAATGACATACACAATAGGTGCATCTTGTCCCTGAATTTGAGATTATGTTGAATGAAATATCTCGTATCAGTACAGGGCTAGTGGCTATGGACATTACAGGAAAGGAATTGGTAGAACAGTTGACTGTTGTCCTTGTTGGACTGGACTGGCCTGGTGGACAAAAAGCCAAAATGGCCATAACTTTGGGGTAAAGGAGTTGAAATGTAATGCTATTTGGCAATTAAGGAAACATAATGAAGTAGCACGGGTGCCTAGTCCTAAGATAGGAGATGAAGTAATGGTTCAAACCCATGGGTGGAGTTCTGAATTATGTAAAGAAGTTGGGAAAATCTTTTCACTTTTTCAAGGGCCATGGGAGGTGTTAGAAATACCCCATCCCAAAGATGTAGTGCTATGGGACCCAACTCGTGGAATTTAAAAGCTTGTATAATGTATCACAGATATATATTTCGAGGAACTATAAGTAATGCCGACATTAAAGAAACACCTAAGCTAAGCTAACTGCCTGGAAATACTACAGCTGTAGGACTATGAAGAATATAGTAAAGCCTGCAAGCTAAACTCAGTTGATGTTAAAGATAACTAATGAGGAAAAAGGCATAAATAGAGTTGTAGAAGACTGCCTTATATAAAGCATGGTAAACTAGCCGTTATATAATAATTATACATGCAAGTAAAAATCTAAAGGGACATAAGCTGCCCTAAGTAAGACTGAGACCATAGATATAGCTGTAACAGTGATTACTAGACCTCATTCAGCAACAAGAATGGTTATATCATGGGCATCCATGATAAGAGGGAGGAAGTTACAGAAATCAATAATCATACAACAGTAGCACTTTCAGGCAAGTATTTATCAGATTAAGTGATACAGGGAAGTGACATAAAAATATCCTATTAGCTAATGGGTGGCATGGTATTACTGACCTACCCAAATTGCGGTCTCAGTGTTCGGCTATATAATACCCAGGGCTGTATGGAACATAGACCCTAACTGGCATGTGTGCATACGTAGTGTTAACATAGTAACTGGCCCACGTGCTCAGTTAGAGGTGTTAGTAATATGTTACAAAGGGGTCATAGTCTCCCATAGTATTTGTTGTTGGAAATTCCCATGCATCTGTTCATGAACATGCTTAGAATGGGAACAAAATCTAGAGCTCTACTAGAGGTATGATGAAAAGATAAAGAAGGAGTAATTTGTGGTTAATCGTAAGGGGGAGAAGTGATGTCTTCCCATGTCTTCTAAGGGAAACATCAATAAGGTAACTGTAATGTTTCTCAAGCGGAAACAAATAGTTCTGGTTGACAAAGATTATGGCGAAATAAATGGTAGCATCCGGTGATTTTCAATGTTTATAAGAAGGTTTGAAGTTACATTTTATTTCAGTGCAATAAAAACAACGTTTCAACTACACTCGTGAGGGAAAGCTAATAATCCATGCATACCAAATTAGGATGGGAGATGGTCACGTGATGGATAATATGATACATCAACTATATCACCAAAGACTAATATAGAGGTATAAGATCTTTGAGTGAAGGGAAATACGAATGTACTACACAACACATAGCTACCAATAAGGCAGTTAGTTTAAGGGGATGTCAGCAGGCGGGAAGACCGCTAGAACTCTAAAATTTTGTACATTTACGAAAAAACATCTTAGATGCACTTGTTTAATCAAGAATTTAAAGAAAATTAGTATTGTCAATAGATAACGTAGTTTGTAACAATTTATAGTACTTTGAAGTAAGTAAAATGAAAATGAATGCTAATACAACTTATAACCTGTATTCATGATATGAGAAAGCAAAAATTAATGCACCTGAACTCTTAAGATAATATAGCACTGATATGCTGATAAACATTACGAATACCCATGGTGTAACTTTATGTATTGAAAGGACAGCTGCTGGACAAAGTAAAGTGGTTAAGACAGATTGACACAAGATGATGTAAGCAATGTAGTCAAATCAGTTCATAAAATGGAACAAGATGCCTGAGCATCCAATGTAAACTATTAATCATTAATTAGTTTTAAACATGGAATCGCTCAACTAGTGGTGGGAGAGTTTACAATGAATCGTGGCAAACACTGTTAGGTTCTGTTGAGCGATGCCAGTCAATTATAAATACATCTAAGAAAACAAAATGCACCATGAAGGAACTATCCAAATGGGATGGAAATCTAAAGATGTGATGCACATGTACAAACAAACAAATGATTACCATTTCAGAAAAGTTGGATCATTCACTCAAGAGAAAGTTATTCACAAACTGAGCAAGTCGGTAGTGCATTAGCCCATCTCTGACCCTAATGCAAGCAGTTATTCAGTTTGACATCGACTGACAGAATTGTTAGCTGTCTTCCTGAGGGATATTGTACCAAATTCTGTCCAATTGATACATTAGATCGTTAAAATGCCGCAATGGTTGGAGGGTCTTCCCCATAATGCTTCAAACATTCTCAAGTGGGGAGAGAGCCAGCGACCTCATCGGCCTAGGTAGAGTTTGGCAAGCATGAAGACAAGCAGCAGACACTTTCACCATGTGCAGGACTATTCAATACAATAAACTCAAAATATGAAATCATTAATGTACTGAATAATGACACGGAAGCATTTAAATTGTGTGGTTACCACGTTATGCTGGTTGGTAATAACACACTTTAAATATCGTAAATGCATTTATTAGACACGAAGCAAGAACAAACCATGGCAGAACACAAGTTGCGTACCGAGTGAGACATGGAAAAAAGCAGTTCAAATAAAGAGGTCAGAGTCAAAGGTAGGGCACTCCGCACCAAAAACGCTGGTGCGTGAAGTAGGCACATCAGAAACTGCGCTGCAAGAGTCCCATGCTGCATATGCGGAGAGGAGTCAGTCGAGGGCAGGTCGGTGGCATCCGGAGGCGGGGCAGCAGCGACAGGAGGCAGATGGTAAGCATCGGAAGGCAGGTTGGAGGGTGACCACGCTGGTTTCAGGCGATGAACAGACACAGTCTGTGGTCGTCCATGTAGATGAATTACGAGCATGTTCACCTCTTGACATAACACTCGGTGAGGCCCCGAATAAGGTGGTTGCAAGGCCACTCGCATAGAGTCATCGTGCAGTATCACAACTTCACAAGGTGAGAGGTCCTTGTGGACAAACACAAACGGGGTGGAATGACGGTGAGGCAGGGGGGATGTGGAGGCATGCGACATGCACACCATCCCATTCAACCAGAATGTCCACAGTATCGGCTGCTGTGACACATAAGTACGGCCTTGAGGGTGTGGTGCCACTGTTCCACCAGACCGTTCGCCTGTGGGTGGTAGGCCATGGTGTAGAATTTAGCAACACTGCAGAGTTCGCATTGCTGTGCAAAGAGGATGGACCTGAACTGTCATCTCTGATCATTTGTGAAGGAAAGAGAACAACCGAATCGCATGACCCATGTGGATACGAAAGAATAAGCGATGGTCTCGGCCGTGATGTCGACAAGAGGGCCCACCTCGACCCAGCGGGTTGCACAGTCGATGATTTATAAGATGTATCTGTACCCCTCAGAAGGGGGGAGGGGTCCAACAATGTCGATGTGGACATGCCAAAGATGTCCTCTTGGAACGTCAAACTTGCCTAATGGAGGTTGAGCATGGCTGCCAACCTTGCTACGCTGGCAAGGCACACAAGCGCGGATTCAAGTGTGGCAGTCATGTTTCACACCGGGCCAGACGAAGAGCTCAGTAACCAGCCTTGTTATGGCCCACATTCCCGGGTAGGCCAAACCGTGCAAAGCAGTAAAGAATCTGTGTCGAACAGCGGTAGGGACCAGGGGGCGGAGAGTGCCCGTAGAGATGTCACAAAAGACCAGGATCGCCGACCCATGTAGGATGTGGGGTTGGACAGAGAGCAATGACTCATTGTCCAAAATTAATCATTGTATATCGTCGTCTTCAGCCTGAAGTCGGGCGAGCTCTTCCAAGTTCAGCAGTGCGGTTAGCGCGCAGATGCTGGATAGGTAGTCTGCCAGAACATTCTCCGTGCTGCAGATACAGCATGCGTCAGAAGAGTGCTGACAAATGTAGTCCATATGATAGAAACGCTTCGGCAGAAGGTCCTTAGTTGGATTACGAATAGCGTCCACGAGAGGTTTGTGATCTGAGTAGATCGAGAAAGGTCGGCCCTTGAGGTCACTACGGAAGTGTTTTATCGCCTTGTACACAACGAGAAGCTCACGATCAAAAGCCGACCACTTACACTGGCTCTTAGACGGTTTGTTGGAAAAGAAGCGGAGCAGATGGGTTGAGTCGGCTGTGTGCTGTTGTAAAACAGCGTCAGGGTCAGGGTGGGAGAGTGTAATGGTTTTGGCGAGGGCAGGTTTAAGGTTACCAAATGCGTCGAGCATGGATTTGGTCCAGTCCAACTTCCGTTTCCCTGTGGTGTTTTTGCCAGAGTGGGCGTCGGTGAGGGCCAATTGGACAGAGGCAGCCTGAGGAAAACTGCAGTGGCAAAAGTTTGCCATACCCAGAAGATGATGTAGCTGATTGTAATCTTCAGGAAGAGGGAGACCAAGTATGGTTTCGACATAAACTCATAGGTTGGAGGCCGTCGCGGAGACAGTATGGCCTAGGAATGTAACAGATGGGGAAGAGAGTTGAGATTTATCATACTTGATGACCACGCCGTTGGCAGTGAGGGCTGAATGGACTGCATCAAGGTGAACCTGATCTTCCTCAGCAGAAGAGGAAAAGATCACTATGCCATCTAAGTAAGTGTAAGCAAACGGCAAACGTAGAAAAATGGAATCAATGAACCACTGTCATGTCTGCGCAGCATTTTTCAATCCATAAGGCATGTAACAGTATTCAAATAAGCCAAAGGGTGTGATGATGGCCATCTTCAGAATATCTGGAGGATGCATAGGAATTTGATGGTATGCCTTTGAACAGTCCAAAACAGAAAAAACTTAGAAACATGTAGTAGTTGCGTGATATCCTGGATGTGAGGAATGGGCTAGTTATCGATAATTGTGCGAGCATTAAGAGACCTGCGGTCCCTGCACATGCAAAAGGAGCCATCTTTTTTGGAACTAGGTGGATAGGTGAAGACTAGTTGCTATTGGAGGGGCAGAGCACGCCTGTAGCCAACAAATCCTCAACGATTTCTTTTGTACGCAGAAGTTTACAAGTGTTAACGCATCTGGCCTTATAATGTACAGGTGGGCCATCTGTGGTGCAAATCCTATGACAAGTGCCGTTACTGATGACCGATACCCTCGAAGGAAGGCTGGCAAGAGGGGTCGAGAGAGGGTCTGGAAGCAACATCGGTTCATTGATCTTGCCAGATCAGGGCAGCGTAGGCGAGGCGTTGCCTGTAGTTGACAACGGAAGGCATGGTGCAGGAATCACGCTCTGCGAGGAATCTGGAGTAGTGCGAGCAGTTGCGTCCTGGAGATTCATCTGTGGCGATACGAAAACTGAAAGATACTGGTAGATCCATTATTCCAAAGACAATGAGGGCTGGCCCGTTAATTATGAAGAGAAGCACAAAATACCTTGCAATCATACAATGTTGGGGGTCACCACCTTGGTTATCACATTATGCTCGTCAGTAATAACACACTATAAATATCGTAAATGCATTTATTAGACACGAAGCAAGAAGAACAAAGCATGGAAGTACAAAAGTTGCACCCCGAGTAAGACATAGAACAAAGCAGTTGCAAGAGGTCTGAGTCAAAGATAGGGCACTTGGCGCCAGAGACGCCACAAAGTGAAAGAGCTGCCTTGCATTTAGAAACGCGATGCTTGAACATTATTAAAATACATTAAGTGTGGAACAGTACATCTACGACCGAAAAAAATTACGAAAATCCACATGTTTCAGATTCATGTAACATACAACAAATCCAATGTTCATGAAAAGTGTTAAGGATACTGTTGTGGACTGACAAGACAGCCAGTCCACAGTGACGGGTAACCGAAATGCACGCGTTACTCACGCCGGCTTGCGTGAGGTCTGAAACAGGATACGTTATGAATGCTATAAAGAAAAATACGTAGCTTGTATAATACTTATCTTTAATCCATCATTGTGGTACATCGCTCTTGACGATACAAATGAGACTTTAATTACAATCACTGTAAGGCTAATGGCGCCTTGCTAGGTCGTAGCCATGGACTTAGCTGAAGGCTATTCTAACTCTCTCTCGGCAAATGAGAGAAAGGCTTCGTCAGTGTAGTCGCTAGCAAAGTCGTCGTACAACTGGGGCGAGTGCTAGTACGTCTCTCTAGACCTGCCACGTGGTGGCGCTCAGTCTGCAATTACTGACAGTGGCGACACGCGGGTCCGACATGTACTAATGGACCGCGGCCGATTTAAAGCTACCACCTAGCAAGTGTGGTGTCTGGCGGTGACACCACAGATACTAAACTGATCAGTTTGAACATTATGACCACCTACCTAATAGCTGGTATGTCCACCTTTGGCACACAGAACAGCATCGTGGCGTGGAAGCAATGAGACCTTGGTAGGTCGCTGGAGACAGTTGGCACTACATCTGCATATAAAGTCATCAAATTCCCATAAGTTCTGAGAAGGGGGATTATGAGCTCTGCTGCCATGTTCAATCGCATCCCAGATGTGTTTGGGTTCAGGTCTGGTGAGTTGGGGGCCCAGCACATCAATTTGAACTCGCCACTGTGTTCCTCAAACCACTCCTCACACTCCTGGCTTGTGACATGGTGCATTACCTTGTTGAAAAGTGTGCCACAGCCATTGGGAAGCATGATCGACATCAAGGGGTATATGTGGTCTGCAACCTCTGTGTGATGCACCTTGCCCATCAAAGTGCCTTGCACGAGCTCCTTTGGACATATTGATGCCCACATGGATGTTCCCCAGACCATAGTGGAGCCGTCGCCAGGCTGTCTCCGTCCCGCAGTACAGGTGTCAAGGAGCTGTTCCCCTGAAGACAATGGATAGGTGTCCTTCCACCAGCATGATGAAGTAGTTATTGGGATTCATCAGACCACGCAGTGCTCTGCCACTGCCACTGGCCACGGGCTCATTTCAGTCATAGGTGTCAATGTCGTGGTGTTAACATTGGCACATGCATGGGTTGTCAGCTGCAGGGGCTCATTGTTAGGAATGATCAGTGCACTGTGAGTTCAGACACATTTGCACCCTGCCCCGCATTAAAGTCAAATTTTAGTTCTGCCACACGCTGCCTGTCCTGTTTTACCAGTCTGCCCAACCTAGACGTCCGACAACTGTAATGAGCGGTGGCTGTCCAACCCCATGACATCTGGACACAGTTTCACCTTTGTTTTGCCACGTCTTGAAGACAGTCACCACAGCACTCCACAAACACCCGAAAAGTTGTGCAGTTTGCGAAATGCTCGTGCCGAGCCATCACAATTTGCTCTCAGTCAAACTCACATAAATGGCATGCCTTCCCCATTCTACACACAGACAGTACACTCACCGATACTACATGCACCATGCGTGTGTCTAACTAGCAATTATTCCTCACCAAGTGATGCTGCTATCAACTGGATAGTTTTATATCAATAGTAGGTCAGTGGTCACAGTGTTCTGGCTGATCAGTGTATTGACACAACAAACCAATGTAAATGGACTGTCTTACATCAGAAATAGAAAGACAGGCATTAAAAGGGGAAAAATTGCGATGAAAGCGACTTTTTAATAATCTGTGATTCACTGCTAAAAATGTCATGATTCCAAACTGGGAAGCCGATGTGTACCCAAGAATAAGAACGCATCAGTTAAATAATGATTCAAGAATATTATGAATGCTAAGGAAAACTTCAAAACTTAATCAACAATGAAAACTACAAATATGTATTTGTACACATCGACACCAGTTCTGTTTTAAGTTACGGTGAAAATCACCTGGCCAATGAAAAACAGAATGTGATTGAATCGGCAAATAGTATGTCTCCACATTATAATAAGTGGCATATTGCACAGAAAATCAGTGAGCAACAAATATATGGACAGAATAAACTGCAGCATCCTTGATCCATGTAATGGATTAGGAGCAATATTTTTTAAGACCTCAACAAGTTTATTAGTGAAGATTGTAGGGAACAGGATGGATTGCATAAAAACAGGCTACATTCCATAACTTTCGACAAAATGTTTATTGATTTGTGCAAAATTCTACAAAGCTAGGGAAACTAACAGTAGCAAAGGGGGCAAGAAACTAAGCAACATAGTAAAAAAAAAAAAAAAAGAAAAAAGTATTCAAGGAAAGATTTGTTTAAAACTGTAAGCAAGTGTAAGTCTTAATATGGGAGTCTCCATTATGAAAGCTAACATTCTGAGCAATGACTATGCGTCGTAATTCAGCCTTCAGAGTGGGCCCAAGAAGGCAAAACTACCGGACTCACAATATTGCATTGACCACGTTACAAATACCAATAATACGTTTTAGTTTCTTACACAACTTCCCATTCATGATAAGATGATGGGCAATCTGATTGGTCGTTACAACTGAGTGGGTGATACCAGTAGCTAGATCCCTCTTGAGCTTGATTAACCCTCAAGCAGGCGTGCTGATTTTCATAAGATGAGTGGGCACGTGCTGTACTTTAGACACATGCAAAGGGTAGCTGCCCTTAGGTTACAAAGGTAAACATGTACGAGCAAAATCACAGTTTAATCTCCGTTCAAACAACAATAAATTAGAGATAACTCACTGTTTAATTAAACACTAATAAACTAACTTTCATTGTATCACTCTGTTGCCATGTTCAAGTGTTATCACATAGTAATGATCCACTCGGAGCACTGAACAGCACAACTGCATCAGATCCCTGCCAAACACTTAGTCAATTACTAATTATCTAATAGGCAACTGCCTCATTAGTGGGTTATGCCGATAGCTCAGGATCTGGGCCATTTTCTTGCAAGGTTCGTAAATTTTTTCTCACCTCACTCACAGTTTATTGTGTATTACTGCTGCTCACTTGGGCGTACAACACAGATTATCACTGTGGTAGCTGAAGCAATAATGAAGGAACAGAAGTGGGCTCGCAGTTGCAAAACCACAATGGAACGGTACAAAACAATGTTATTTGTTGGTTGGTTGTTTTGGGGAAGGAGACCAGACAGCGAGATCATCGGTCTCATCGGATTAGGGAAGGACGGGGAAGGAAGTCGGCCGTGCCCTTTGAAAGGAACCATCCCGGCATTTGCCTGGAGCAATTTAGGGAAATCATGGTAAAAATGTTATTTGTAATCGGCAATTTAGGGAAATCATGGTAAAAATGTTATTTGTAATCGGCACACTTTATACATACGCTGTCTTTAGGTTACACAGGTAAACATGTATGAGCAAAATCACAGTTAAACAACAATAAATTAAACTAATATTATATGAGATAACTCATAACTCACTGTTTAATTAGGGTTAACAGTCTTCACGTCTTCTGACTACTCTACATCGTATTCAGTTCTTCCATCGATCTGGAACTACTCTCTCTCTCTCTCTCTCTCTCTCTCTCTCTCTCTCTCTCTGACAAGGCTCTTAGAGAAGTTAAGGCATGTGCTGGTTTATTGGTTTCCTCCCCAATTGGGTTCTGTTCAACTAGACTGTAGTGGTCTTGTAGTTGAGTTATCACATCAGAACCGAGATCCTTGATATAGCTGGTGTGATATCCACAGTGAACTCTTCCTGTCAGGCTTGGTCAACTGGTCGTATGCCTGTTGTGTCTACAACAAAAGGGAACATATTGTGGCTGGATAGCCAAATGAAACTGACACAGGATTGGCCTGTGTTGGGGTCAGGCTGCATACTGTTTTAGTCCACTATTGTATTATGCTCTTAGCGATGAATCTCAGGCCTGGGTTACGTCCTCTTCACAAATTGCCATTGCTGAAGCATTTCACTGTGTTCATATCCCCATGAGGTGCTGTAGCAACTAAAATCTTCCACCACAAAGTTTACAATCTGGTTTCTAAAATTCAATGGTTCACTGAAGAAGAAAACTGATAATGTCTATAGAAAGATACTGTGTAGTTGGGAAGTTAGATTGTTAAAATTTCAATCTCATTCTCCAATGCATGTGCTGATACAGGATCAGGGTTTCAGATTTTGTGAAAATGGTACTTCCAAATTTGTGAAAATGGTACTTCCAAATTTGCTATGAGCTATTTCAGCTACGAGTTGCATGAACTGAATTCTGGGATATGCCTCTCTGTAGGTTTCTTGGATACATGCAATGTCAACATTGTGATGTCTACGTTTTCATCTCGCAACTAATCTCTGGTATTTTTCTGTAGCACAACATTTCAAAAGCTTCTGTCTGCTCAGAACTGTACAAGGCTAATCTCCACACAAATACCTTCAGAAAAGCCTTCCTAACACAAAGTTTTATCAGATGTTAACAAATTACACTTTTCTAGGACCTTTCTCGCTACTCTACTTTAACCAGCGCCAATTAATTTCCTGCCCAAATAGTAACACTCATCTACCAGTACTACTTTTAGTATCTTATTTCCTAATCTAATTTCTTCAGCATGGCCTGATTTTAATTCTACTTGTGTTATCTGTGCCTCCTACACCACAAAACTTTTAAGTACAGTGCTGATCTCTTACAATTACTTAAGGCAATATTTTTTTATGCTGGTAGACATCTAAGTATTATTCTTTCCAGGGTGTTTTCAAAGAATGTATGTATGAGCATGTTTCAAGAATATTGTTGCAGCAATTTCTATTCTGTGGTGACCAAACAAAAGCTGTAAAGCACTGCCTACTGTGAGTGTAACACAGGTTCTACATTTCATACGATTTACATAAAATGCAATATATGTGTGTCTTCAGCTAGAAAAAGAAATTTATTCTTACGAAAAATATTTTGTCTTTATTTTGGAAAAGCCATATAAGTGATCTAAAATACATATTTATAAACATTAATTTTCATTGGGCTTTCTGGTTTTCTACACAATACACTGTCACTGCAAACACAAATCTGATTCACAGTTTCCATTCACCATTGTTTTATGTTGTTTTAACTTTCACTTCTGTCTTTCTCCTCAAGATCTCAGAATCCCTTATAGCCAGTTGTATCAGTACCAAAGTATACTGACTTCTATGATGATCATCAAGCACACTTTCTTTAGTGATACTGACAGCATAATATTCCCTTATGTGGCAAATAATAGTGTTTTACTATTATAATTGCACAATTTCAAAACAAATATGTAAGGTTTTACACTTCTAACATATCCTCTCAGATGGTGTACATTTCTTATTCAGTTATTAATAGTGATGTACACACACTCTGTGGTCATACTCAACAAATAAACACTAAAATAATTTCAGTAACACTCAACAAAACAACACGAATGGTGATGCATTTCCTGTCTACATTCAGAAAACTAGATGATGTTTAAGCAAGACAAAATACCACTTTATTTGTACACTCAAAAAGAAACATCACAAGTAAGTTCTCACAAAACAAATATTAACTTTATAAATATTATAAATACAAAATATAAAACTTCAGCTGAATAACTCAGCATCCTCTTACATTCCCAACCGACTGTTCAGAACATGCAGCACTTATATAATAAACAGAGCAAATTTTCAATGAATACTAAATTTATTAACAAATATGTTTATACACAATGATTTGCAAGCCTCTAAGATGCTGAATCATTTAAATTTAATTAATAATGCATACAATTATACAACATGTAATTTATCTGTGTTCAATAACAAAGCTAATAATGCTACTGAGACCTTCAATAGATGTAGGCATCCCATCCATAACCAATCTCAATCCACAAGAGTAAAGATCTCAGGTTTGATTGAAGTGCACCCCTGGAAGCAGAAATAACAGAGACTGAGTCACTCACGATAATGACACAGATCTAATTGTCACTAAAATAGTAAGAAGATCCCAAATTAAAATAGAATTCCTTTCCTGCACACGTAGGAGCATTAGTGACAGATTCCTCTCAGAAGTATCCCGCACATGGTCTTGAATTAGTTGATCAATAGTTATCCATGAGAAGGAGTTAGGTCAAAGTGCTTGTTTTATCAAAGCTAATGATGGCCCTCCTGCATACATTCAGATATATTTGCTACTACATTTTTCACAACTTACCTAGAGCTACAGCTTTTAATGTTGTGATGGAGCATGTACTTCCACCCCTGCTGAGATCCAAGACATATATCCATGGAAGCTGCAACCCATTACTTTGCAAATGCTTTTCATGAAATGTAAAATCACTTCCGCTCAGGAGGATCTTCAATAACTAATTTTTCTGTGCTGTACAGTTTACCAACAACTACCTGAAACAGATATGATAATGTTCATCAAAATAATTGAATAATTGCAATTAACTAAAACTTTCTAAAGCGTATTCCAGTCTGATGGAATGGATTACGCGCACAGTATCTTTCTGAAGTTTAGCTGAATTACTCCTCAGAAATGTCTGAAGGAGTAATGGGCAAATTGTTTTTATTTTAATTTATTCATTAGGTATTGCAAAAAAGTGACCAAAAAGAAATAGCCCAAGTTCATGTTGGAAAATAACAGGAGTCCGTAGCAACCTGTGGCTGTACAGGTATGAGCAGCCCTTAGAGGCATTCCTTTTAAATATTTTGTGACCAAAGCCCTTCTGGCCTGTTATTTATTTTATATGTGACATGTAAGTACTGTCTCTGCTTTGTATAGTTACTAGTCAGTACTTACACTTTCTTCTAGAAAATTTTTTCCCCATAAATTTGTAATTATGTTATAGACTACATTAAATGTCTAAATTCTGATGAAGGCACTCTTAGAAGTATTGAAACCTGGTTAATAAGACTAAAAAACTGTGACCGAGGGCTCATTTGTTTCAATTTAAATTTATAAACAGTCACTGAACCAAGCAACCATGTTTAAAACTTTGAAATGCAAAATACAACTGTTTATAATAGCAGATAAAACATGCTTGACACATTCCTAACAGACAGTCTCCACTCCTTCCAGTCTGACCATGTCAGCACAGACCAGTCGTGGATCAGATTCAAAGAAATAGTATTGATTGCTGAGAGATTTATACCAAAGAAATTAATAAGAGACAGTTCTGAGGCCCCATGACCTACTAAACAGATCAGACCATTGTTGCAGAAGCAACAAAATAAGCTTGCCAAATTTAAAAGAATGCAAAATCCCCATGATTGGCAAAGTTTACTGAAACTCTAAATTTGGTGCAATCTTTAATGTGAGATGCTTTTAATAGTTTCCACAACCAAACTGTCCTAAAATCTGTGTCATTAATGCAGAGTTACTACACAATTTTCTGAAATTCCTTCAACAAAGAAGATGAAGTAAATATTTCAGAATTTGAATCAAGAGTAACTGCCAACATGAGTAACTTAGAAGCAGATATCCTCAGTGCGGCAAAGCAGCTTAGATCACTTAATAAAGGCAAGGCCTCCAGTCCAGATTGTATACCAGCTAGGTTCCTTTCAGAGTATGCTGATACAATAGCTCCATTTTTAGAAATCGTACACAACTACCCACTCGTCAAAAGATTAGGTCATAACAATGCTCAAGAAAGAAGATAGGAGTAATCTGCAGAATTACATGCCATATCACTAATGTCAACTTGCAGAAAAATTTTGGAACATGCACTACATTCAGACACTGAATTACCTTGAAGAAAATGATTTATTGACAAATAGGCAACAGGGATTCAAAAAATATCATTCTTATGAAACACAACTAGCTCTAAAAAAAGGGAAAGTGGAAGTGAGTGAGATCATAGATTAATTCTACTGAGTTGTCTCGATGCATATGCTACTAGATGTTCTCCTTCATCTATCTCCTGGCTTAAAATGTAACCCAAGGTAAAATTATGGGCACCACACTGTAATGTATTCAAGTCTATAACACAGAATGATCTGTACACTCAATAGGTATCGATATCTGCCGCTGGATATAAATACCTTTTGTGTTAACATATTCATAAAAAATTTGTTGCTTCATTGTTAAAAATTCATATTATACATAGTTGAATTAATGCTGAAGAATTTTATTTTAATTTCTGCAAATTCATTTTTATTAATTGTTTCAATGATAAATCAGTGATTATTATTGATAAAGTTGTAAACGATAGTGTCCTCGGTGGCTCAGATGGATAGAGTGTCTGCCATGTAAGCAGGAGATCCCGGGCTCGAGTGACAGTCGAGGCATACATTTTCAGCTGTCCCCATCGAGGTATATCAACAACAACTGCTGGCAGCTGAGCGTTTCAATTAATTATCATTTATTCTAGAGAAGCTGCATGGTCATCAATGGTATCTGTTTCGAGAACAGTTACTATCTTCATATAAAGTTTCAAACTTTTTAATTTTATAATATATCTCTGTTGTTCTGTCTTGGTGGCAATGTGAAAATGAAATGGACAGTCTTGGCAGAAGAACTATTGTAAATGGAGCTAATGTGTTTCTGACATACTGCTTAAGGCAAAAGAACATTTTGTTAATAGCTCAGTGTGTGCAAATATTGGTGAATACAGTAGTTTGAAAGCCCAGGAACTTTATTTCATTGAATAATCATAGGAAGCCACCTGGATAACACAATCCTTTCACAGTTAACATTTCTTCATATCAGAAATAGGTTACTAGACCAGTACAAGATCCCACAGAAGACAACGAGGTAACCCATGAAATAACAAGAAAA
The DNA here is from genome assembly GCF_023864275.1 of Schistocerca cancellata. NCBI lineage: Eukaryota > Metazoa > Arthropoda > Insecta > Orthoptera > Acrididae > Schistocerca > Schistocerca cancellata. Next base: position 41,154,875 of record NC_064632.1, on the reverse strand, counting down.
ATACTATTTTGTAACTCTAGAGGGATTCAATGCAACTTACTTAAAATAAATGACCTACGTCTGTTTTCAAGACAGATCACTGAACTTTAAGCACTGAATGCACAACAACATGATAGTATAAATTGCTTTTGGTAGGAAAAGCAACAACTGGACTAGTGCTCAATTATTATTTTAGTTTTTACCAATGCTGTTTTGCAATCCAAAAGCCATTGAAATTTTACTCCTTTCTCCACTAATCGCGTGAGGGGTTTTGTGATTTCAGCAAATTTTGAAATAAATTTTCTATAGAAATCAGCTAAGCCTAGATTTGACAAGCCTAGATTTGACTGCAATTCCTTTTCTGTAATGGGTATCTGGAAGTTTCTCACGGTGTCAACAAGTCATGTATTGGAGCATACACCTTCCATGCTAATAATATGGTCCTGTAATACTTTCCCAGACTTTAGTTCATGCTGCATGTAAACAATCAAAGATTTCACATAAACATACTACACTCCTGGAAATGGAAAAAAGAACACACTGACACCGGTGTGTCAGACCCACCATACTTGCTCCGGACACTGCGAGAGGGCTGTACAAGCAATGATCACACGCACAGCACAGCGGACACACCAGGAACCGCGGTGTTGGCCGTCGAATGGCGCTAGCTGCGCAGCATTTGTGCACCGCCGCCGTCAGTGTCAGCCAGTTTGCTGTGGCATACGGAGCTCCATCGCAGTCTTTAACACTGGTAGCATGCCGCGACAGCGTGGACGTGAACCGTATGTGCAGTTGACGGACTTTGAGCGAGGGCGTATAGTGGGCATGCGGGAGGCCGGGTGGACGTACCGCCGAATTGCTCAACACGTGGGGCGTGAGGTCTCCACAGTACATCGATGTTGTCGCCAGTGGTCGGCGGAAGGTGCACGTGCCCGTCGACCTGGGACCGGACCGCAGCGACGCACGGATGCACGCCAAGACCGTAGGATCCTACGCAGTGCCGTAGGGGACTGCACCGCCACTTCCCAGCAAATTAGGGACACTGTTGCTCCTGGGGTATCGGCGAGGACCATTCGCAACCGTCTCCATGAAGCTGGGCTACGGTCCCGCACACCATTAGGCCGTCTTCCGCTCATGCCCCAACATCGTGCAGCCCGCCTCCAGTGGTGTCGCGACAGGCGTGAATGGAGGGACGAATGGAGACGTGTCGTCTTCAGCGATGAGAGTCGCTTCTGCCTTGGTGCCAATGATGGTCGTATGCGTGTTTGGCGCCGTGCAGGTGAGCGCCACAATCAGGACTGCATACGACCGAAGCACACAGGGCCAACACCCGGCATCATGGTGTGGGGAGCGATCTCCTACACTGGCCGTACACCACTGGTGATCGTCGAGGGGACACTGAATAGTGCACGGTACATCCAAACCGTCATCGAACCCATCGTTCTACCATTCCTAGACCGGCAAGGGAACTTACTGTTCCAACAGGACAATGCACGTCCACATGTATCCCGTGCCACCCAACGTGCTCTAGAAGGTGTAAGTCAACTACCCTGGCCAGCAAGATCTCCGGATCTGTCCCCCATTGAGCATGTTTGGGACTGGATGAAGTGTCGTCTCACGCGGTCTGCACGTCCAGCACGAACGCTGGTCCAACTGAGGCGCCAGGTGGAAACGGCATGGCAAGCCGTTCCACAGGACTACATCCAGCATCTCTACGATCGTCTCCATGGGAGAATAGCAGCCTGCATTGCTGCGAAAGGTGGATATACACTGTACTAGTGCCGACATTGTGCATGCTCTGTTGCCTGTGTCTATGTGCCTGTGGTTCTGTCAGTGTGATCATGTGATGTATCTGACCCCTGGAATGTGTCAATAAAGTTTCCCCTTCCTGGGACAATGAATTCACGGTGTTCTTATTTCAATTTCCAGGAGTGTATATGCTCCTGGCTATCCCTGGATAACACATCGTAGTCGGCAGTCATCTAAGTTTTAATCTCCATAATACCCCACTAAATAAGCATGGAAAGTTGTATGTTAGTACTGAGAATGTAGTTCTCAGATGATCCCCTAGTTCTGCCTCTAATTCATGGTACAAACTTTGTACTCCATGGCAGTAGAATAACAACATTGGCCTAGGTTATCTAAGGTCTCTTTTATATTAGGTATGGGGCAGGTTTCTGTGACCATCAACTGGTTTAAATAATGGTAGTTGCACAAAAAAACTATATGCTTTATATCATTTGATGATTTCTTTAGCACAACCAGTGCAGCCCAGGGGCTATTACTCTTTTCTATGTGCCCATCACAAAGCTGTAAATTGAAAAACTCTTCCATTACAGGCTCCAAATGGTGCGGAACTCTTGTAAGGTTTCTTATAGATGAATGGGTCATTCCCAATGGGAATATGACTGAGTTAGTGGCATGGCAGGTACTAGTCCAGGAAGATAAAATACTTTGTGTATTCTTCAACACTCACTCCATGTATTCCTTATCACCCCCCCCCCCCCCCCATAAATGTCACACTTTCCTTTTCAATGCAGTTAAATTGACAGACTGTTCTGGCATCGTATAGACTGACACGAAATCCTTATTTAATTCATCCTCGTACAGCAATTCTCAGCTGGTTATTTGCGTATCATGTGATAGCTTTACTTCTTCGGAAATAAAGATATCTACACTGACATGCTTAACTCAGCTACTGACAACTTCCTTTAAGCAGGACAAAAAATGATGTTTGGTTGTGCTTTATCAAACACTCCATTCTCTGGAAAGCACTCATCCAAACACAAACAGCTAAACAACAGACAAAGAGCTAACTAACATATCAGCTTCTATACCTACCCCTAGTAATCTCTACCTGTCCGCCTCTCTAATGTAGCAGTAGCATTTCCGCCTATCACACAGGCGGCCCCGGTTCGATTCCCAGCAGGGAACTGGGTGTTGTGTGTCTTTCATCATCGTTTTCATCATCACTGGCCTGCAAGTTGCCGAAGTGGTGTCAACTACAGAGGACTTGCAATACGGCGGCCAACAATCAACAATGCCATACGCCCATTCCCCCCCCCCCTCCCAAATCCCCTCTACACACACACACACACACACACACACACACACACACACACACACACACACACAAAGGAGGGACTGTATGTTTTCTGAGTTAGTTTCTTCTTGCCTTTCAATTTAGATTCAAAATTCAAAATAGAACACAAGAAGCTCTGCAAGAAAAAAAAGAGTGGTTCTTTTCCAAAGAAGTCAAACTGGTTGGGTTACAATTTTTACTACATAGAATGGAATCTAGGAGTAGGCAATATACAGCCTGTGACAAAGATAGACTCTTAATAAAGTAAGAATGTTTTATTTTATTTCACAATTTATACAGTACTACTACAATGAGAAATATTAACAAGGACATATTCAGTAATTTATATTACCTAATCCACAAATTAATACCACATGTTGTAATAGATAATGTTGTACCACCATTGTTGTAGTTTATCTGATCCAAAGTGCTCTGTAAGATGTGCAGCAACTTCTCCTGACTTTTCTCCAATCGAGCACGTGTGGGATGCAATGGGACGAGAAGTGACTTGTGTGTTTCATCAGCCAACAACTCTTACAGAACTACATGGACAGGTCAAGTGAGCATGGCATAACGATCCCATGACAGTATTTGCCATCTGTAATCGATTGGATGCCAGAATCATCACCTGTGGAGGCTACACCGCATACTAATATGATCTGCAAATGTACTCATTTCATGTACTCCATATGCAATATTGCAATAATACATTCATACCATCATACCATCATTGAACTTTTCTCAATACATAATAAATCATTTCATGACATTTTACATAACTTTTGTGGTTCTGATTTGTCTGCTGGTTCACGATCAAGCGAGTGAGAATCTGCAATCTTTGGACTTGTTTTCACTAATTTCATACATGAAATAAAAACTAAAAATATAAACACTTACATTTGTCACTAACCATTAGCTGTACAAGAGTATCACACATGGCATCACACACAATGCTGATCTGACCACAAGTAGATACAAAAGATCTGCCCTACTATTGAAAACATTGGTAATTAAAGCTTTTACATTTGACAACTTAATATAAAAGTAGACTTACGTTTTATTTTAACGTGTGTCGGCGCTTGAAAGATTTCTTTGCGTGAGAAAATATATCACTGTCTGCGTTTAAACTTAGGCAATTCATGCTTAAGTGGTACCCTTTGCTACAGAACTTCAAATTGCATTATACTGTATTACACTGTTGTACTTTTTCCTGTTAGATGCAACTCCGTATAAGTGGAGGAGAAGAGGTAGGAGACCTACACAGCCGACTGGTCCACCATATGAGAATTCATTGTTGCAGCTATAAGTAATAAATATATTACATTTATCCCTACCCCTACCTCTGCAATGCTTGTACCAGCCTACAGTAACTGTAGGCGATTTTTCTCTGAAAATATTCTTAGTGAGATTGCTTTTTTCTCAAAAATCTGTACGTTGTGTAGCAGTAATGCAAAGAGCTCCTAGTTTTCCTTTTTTTCTTTAACATAATATTATAGCCTATTCATTCCAATCATTCATTTATATATGTACTGTGTGTTTGGTATTTCTTGCTTTAATACACAAGCAATGGCTGTGGATTCAATAAATCCAATGACTATTATAATGTGTGCACTAAGGTGCTGATCAGTCCCCCGAATTAACATAAGGAAAATGGTTACAATCCTACTAACAACAGTAACAGACAGAAACAGAAAAAATGGGAATGTCAGTTCAATCCATATTACACATCAGCAAATAACAGCCCCTGGCAAAATAACCAACAGCAACTGATAAACAATAATGACTGGAGAAATAAGCCAACGGTCATTATGAAGGTTATTGATGATAGTAATTGTCCAGTTGAACCAAACCTGGAAAACTAAAAATGGTCATATCTAGTTCTGAAATATCAGTGACACAATGAGACAGGGACTTTGTTGAGATGATCAACTTCCTGACATGTAACGATATGGATATCCATGAAGAACTTTGTTCTGGTATAAGTCCTTGCAATGCACAGAATTTCACAATCAGCAATAAATGCAGGATTACACAATTATCTTGGACACAGGATCTGGTGCAATCATCATCTTGCAACAGTTTTTCAGAAAAACCTGTGAAAGTGTAGAACCACCTACTTTTCCAATAAAGAGCTGTTGCATCCTTGGAGCCGCTGGGATCTATTCGAAAAATGTAAATGTACAGACACACCTGGAAGTAACAACAAGAAATAGTGGGTAGGAGATTCCTCATTTCAGGACAAAGATTATCTTCCCAATTGCAGGTGAGTTGGCAGCGGACTATATAATTAGCCTTGATTTTCTAAGAGAAAGGGGCACCAAAATTGACTTTTCCTTGGGAAAGTGCTCTTTGACAATGGTGTCCAAATTTTGGTGGATCTGGTAAAGAAAGAAGGTGTTCATGGTAAATATTGCCAGGGCATTAAAATAAACTTGACTGTTTCTGACAACTGAGCAATCAGAAAACACCTGCCTCAGTCTGTTACACTCCCTAAAACCAATGAAGATATAAAGTTGAAGATAGAACAGTAATGTAATTCAACACGACCCCAACAACGGAATCATAGGACCTATTGCTCAGTTATGCTGATGTCCTTGAACTGAAGTCTGGAGTAATCTGAGGGACTGTGAGCAAACTTTATGTAGCATCACACAAAGCTTTCTGCCATAAATCATACCCCATTTTGTAGTCAGAGAGACCAGAGATACAGAGAACACTTGAGTGGGACATTACTGAATCATCAAATAATCTATACTGCAGGCAACTGTTAGTAGTGCCTAAACCTGGAGGAAATGTGAGACTTGTGTTGTTGGATGCCAGAGTAATTAACCTGATCATAGTTCCAGTCATAACTCATTCCAAAACTACTGATGAATTAATACAAAGGTTCCACAGTGTACAATACTTTACCAAATGTGGCTCATGCACAATTATAACAATGTGTTACAATGTGACTTGTAAGGATAGAAATCATAACTTAATTGAAAATATCAAACAATGGAAAATACAGGATGGAATAAAAACAATATTATGAAAAGGATAGATTACTACTTGCCACAGAGGAAATTGAATCACAGACAGGTACAAGAAAAAGACTACTATGCATGTGATCTTTTGGCCAAAAGAGCTCCTCCTAATTTAGAAAACACACACAAGCACAACTCACACACGACTACTGTGTCTCTGGCCAGTGAGCAACTATGCCTGGAGGGTGAAGCAATTTGTGGGTGGTGGGATTAAGAAGGAGGCTGGGTAAGGAGGGAGACAGATAGCATGTCAGGGGTGGGGGAGGGTACAGGGCTGCTTATGGGAGCATGCATGGACATGGTGGGAGCACAGTAGGGCTGCTAGGTGCAGTCATGAGGTTTGAAAGGGAAGAAGGAGAGTGGAAAAGGAGAGAAGTGGAGGAGGGGAAAAAGACTAGTGGATGCATTGGTGGAATAGCAGACTGCGTAGTGCTGGGAGTGGGGACAGGAAAGGGGATGGACAGGTGAAGGACAGTGACTAACAAAGGTTTAAGGCCAGGGGAGTTACAGGAATGTAGGATATATTACAGAAGGATTCCCAACTGCGCTTTTCAGTAAAGTTGGTGTTGGCAGGAAGAATCCAGACAGTGCAGGCTGTGAAACAGTCATTAAAGCAAAGAATGTTGTGTTGGATAGTGTGCTCAGCAGCTGGGTGGTCCTGCTGTATCTTGGTCACAGTTTGTTGGTGGCCATTTATGCAGTCAAACAGTTTGTTGTTTTTCATGCTCATCTAGAATGCAGCATAGTGGTTGCAGCTTAGCTTGTGGATCACATGACTTATTTCACAGGTAACGCTGCTTTTTGGCGGGATATGTGACACTTGTGACTGTAGTGGTGTAGGTGCTCATGGGAGGATGTATGGGATAGGTCTTGCATGTAGGTCTATTGCAGGAATATGAGCCTGAGGCAGGGGTTTGGGAGCATGGGTGGAGTAGGGATGGACAAGGATAATGTGTACATTCAGTGGGTGGGGCAATACTAGTGTGGGAGGGGTGGGAACGGTAGTGGGTATTATGTTCCTTATTTCAGGGCAAGAGGAAGAGTTGAAATCCTGGCGAAGAATAGGATTCAGATGTCCCAGTCCTGTGTGGTACAGAGTCACGAGGGGAGTGCTCCTTTGTGGCCGAATGGTGGGAAAATGGCAAGTGGGAGGGGGGATTTGGGGGGTGGGGGGTGGGATGGAGAGATGCGGCACAGGAGATCAGTTTCTGTCTGAGGTTGGTAGGATAATTTCAGTGGGATCCTTGGTGTATTTGGAGATGGACTGCTTGTCACTACAAATGCACTGGCCACGGGTGTCATAATTCCTGGTGTGGAATGAGTGGCAGCTATTGAAGTGGAGGTATTGCTGGGGATTTTTGATATGGATGATGTAGCCATCTTTGAGGTGATCAACACTGAGGAACAAGAAAGGTGGCTTTTTGGCTTGAGGTGGACCAGCTGAAGTGCATATGGGAGAATGTGTTGAGGTTCTGGAGGAATGTGGAGTGGTGTTCTCACCCTGATTCCAGGTCATGAAGATATCAACAAATCTAACCCAGATGATGGGCTTGGGATTCTGGATGGTTAGGGATGATTCCTCTAGATGGCCCATGAATAGGATGATATAGGATGGTGGCACATGGTAGCCCATTACTGTACCAAGGATTTGTTTGTAGGTGATGCCTTCAAAAGGTGAAGTAATTGTCGGTGAGGATGTAGCTGGTCATGGTGGTTAGGAAGGACACTGTATTTCTGGAGTAAGTCGAGCACTGAGAAGTTAGTGTTCAATAGCAGCAAGGCCTTGTGCATTAGGGATGTAAGTGTAGATTGTGGTGGCATCAATACTGATGAGCTGGGTGCCATGTAGTAACATCCTATGTCTACGGATTCATTGCAGGGAGTACAGAAGTACAGATAGACAGTCATGAGAACACTTCAAACATGTTTTCTGAAAACTGTCTTGAGCAGCTAGCTCAGCAGCCCACACGCAATGGAAATATCTTAGACCCTATGGCTACAAACAAGCCAGATCATATCAACAATGCAAGTACAGAAACGGGGATTAGCGATCATGATGTCAGTATAGCAACTATGATTACGGAAGTTAATAAATGAGTCAAGAAGGCTAGGAGAGAGTTTCTGTTAGGTAGAGCAGATGAGCAGTTGTTAGCATCCTAATTAGACAGTGAACTGAAATCACTTAGTTCCAGTAAGATGGAAGTACAGGAATTATGCACCTAGTAAGTGGACAGAGGATGGAAAAAAATCCACCATGGTTTAATAACGAAATTCGGAAGATGCTGAGGAAGCAGAGGCTGTCACACTCTCAGATCAAAAGAGAATGCATAAACAACGACAAGCAAAGGTTAGCAGAGATTCGTGTGTCTGTGAGAAGATCTATACATAAAGCATACAACTACTACCACCACCATACCTTAGGAAAATATCTGCCAGGAACCTGAGAAAATTCTGATATTATGTAAAATCACTAAGCGGGTCTAAGGCTTCCATTCAATCCCCTGTTGATCGGTCTAGTGTGCCAACTCACAACAGCAAAACAAAAGCCAAAGTTTTAAATTACATGTTCAAGAAATCATTCACACACGAGTATCACAGTAGAAGACGAATGGGTAGCTCTGAGGGATGAAGTAGTGAAGGCAGCAGAGGGTCAAGTAGGTAAAAAGACAAGGGCTAGTAGAAAACCTTGGGTAACAGAAGAAATATTGAATTTAATTGATGAAAGGAGAAAATATAAAAATGCAGTAAATGAAGCAGGCAAAATGGAATACATACGTCTCAAAAATGAGATCGACAGGAAGTGCAAAATGGCTAAGCAGGGATGGCTAGAGGACAAATGTAAGGATGTAGAGGCTTATCTCACTAGGGGTAAGATAGATACCGCCTACAGGAAAATTAAAGACACGTTTGGAGGAAAGACAACCACTTGTATGAACATCAAGAGCTCAGATGGAAACCCAGTTGTAAGCAAAGAAGGGAAAGCAGAAAGGTGGAAGGAGTATATAGAGGGTCTATACAAGGGCGATGTACTTGAGGACAATTTTTTATGGAAATGGAAGAGGATGTAGATGAAGATGAAATGGGAGATACGATACTGCGTGAAGAGTTTGACAGAGCACTGAAAGACCTGAGTCGAAACAAGGCCCTGGGAGTAGACAACATTCCATTAGAACTACTGACAGCCTTGGGAGAGCCAGTCCTGACAATCCCAAAGAAAGCAGGTGTTGACAGATGTGAAAATTACCGAACTATCAGTTTAATAAGTCACAGCTGCAAAATACTAACGCAAATTCTTTACAGACGAATGGAAAAACTGGTAGAAGCCGACCTCGAGGAAGATCAGTTTGGATTTTGTAGAAATGTCGGAACGTGTGAGGCGATACTGACCCTACAACTTATCTTAGAAGAAAGATTAAGGAAAGACAAACCTACGTTTCTAGCATTTGTAGACTTAGAGAAAGCTTTTGACAATGTTGATTGGAATACTCTCTTTCAAATTCTAAAGGTGGCAGGGGTAAAATACAGGGAGCGAAAGGCTTTTACAATTTGTACAGAAAGCAGATGGCAGCTATAAGAATCGAGGGGTATGAAAAGCAAGCAGTGGTTGGGAAGGGAGTGAGACAGGGTTGTAGCCAATCCCCGATGTTATTCAATCTGTATATTGAGCAAGCAATAAAGGAAACAATAGAAAAGTTCGGAGTAGGTATTAAAATCCATGGAGAAGAAATAAAAACTTTGAGGTTCGCTGATGACATTGTAATTCTGTCAGAGACAGCAAGGGACTTGGAAGAGCAGTTCAATGGAATGGACAGTGTCTTGAAAGGAGGGTATAAGATGAACATCAACAAAAGCAAAACGAGGATAATGGAATGCAGTTGAATTAAGTCGGGTGATGTTGAGGGAAGTAGAATAGGAAATGAGACACTTAAGAGGAGTTTTGCTGTTTGGGGAGCAAAATAACTGATGATGGTCGAAGTAGAAAGGATATAAAATGTAGACAGGCAATGGCAAGGAAAGCGTTTCTGAAGAAGAGAAATTTGTTAACATCGAGTATAGATTTAAGTGTCAGGAAGTCGTTTCTGAAAGTATTTGTTTGGAGTGTAGCCATGTACGGAAGTGAAACATGGACGATAAATAGTTGGGACAAGAAGAGAATAGAAGCTTTCGAAATGTGGTGCTACAGAAGAATGTTGAAGATTAGGTGGGTAGATCACATAACTAATGAGGAGGTATTGAATAGGATTGGGGGGAAGTGGAGTTTGTTTCACAACTTGACAAGAAGAAGGGACCGGTTGGTATGACATGTTCTGAGGCATCAAGGGATCACAAATTTAGCATTGGAGGGCAGTGTGGAGGGTAAAATCGTAGAGGGAGACCAAGAGATGAATACACTAAGCAGATTCAGAAGGATGTAGGTTGCAGTAGGTACTGGGAGATGAAGGAACTTGCACAGGATAGATTAGCATAGAGAGCTGCATCAAACCAGTCTCAGGACTGAAGACCACAACAACAACATGAGTATCATGCAAACATACTCTCAGTTGACTATCAGATGGACTCCCCCATAGAAGACATAGTAATAAGCGTCCCTGTTGTAGAGAAACAACTGAAAGATTTGAAAGAAAATAAATCTCCAGATCTGGATGGAATCCTAATTCAGTTTTACAAAGAGTACTCTACAGCACTGGCCCCTTGCCGAGCCTGCATTTATTGTGAATCTCTCACCCAACGCAGAATTCCAAGTGACTGGAAAAAGCGCAGGTGACTCCAGTATATAAGAAGGGTAAAACAATGAACCTGAAAAATTACAGACCAATATTCCTAACTTCAGTTTGCTGCAGAATCCTTCAACATATTCTCAGTTAGAAAATATTAAACTTTCCTGATACTGAAAAGCTTACGTGCACAAATCAGTGTGGTTTTAGAAAGCATTGCTCATGCAAAACACAGCTTGCCCTTTTCTCATACGATAAACTGAAAACTATGGATGACGGGCAAGAGGCAGATTCCTTATTTCTAGATTTCCAGAATGCATTTGGCACAGTGCCCCACTGCAGGCTGGTAACAAACATAAGAGCATAAGTTCACAGATGTCTGAGTGGCTCAAGGACTTCTTAAGTAATAGAACCCAGTATGTTGCCCTCGACAGCATCAGTAGTGCCCCAGGGAAGTGTGATAGGACTGCTGTTGTTCTCTCCATACATAATGATTTGGTGAACGGGGTGGGCAGCAATCTGTGGTTCTTTGCTGGCAATGCTATGGTGTACGGTAAGGTGTCGAATTTGTTGACTGTAGGAAGACACAAGACAACTTAGACAATATTTCTAGTTGCTGTGATGAAAGGCAGCAAACTCTTAATGTGGAAAAATCTAAGTAGGGAGAACATACCTGTAATGTTCAGATTTAGTATCAGTAGTGTCCTGCTTGATACAGCAAGTCATTTATATATCTGGGTGTAATGCTGCAAAACGATACGTAATGGAACAAGCATGTGAGAACTGTGGTAGGGAAGGCAAATTTTCGATTTTGGTTTATTGGGAGAATTTTGAAAAAGAGTGGCTCACATGTAAAGGAGACCACATATATAATGCTGGTGCAACCTATTTTTGAGTACTGCTCAAATGTTTGAGGTCTGTACCAGATCAGATTGATGGAAGACATAGAAGCAATTCAGAGGCAGGCTGCTAGATTTGTTACCGGTAGGTTCAAACAACACCTAAGTGTTACGGAGATGCTTAGGAAACTCAAATGTGAACCCCTGGTAGGAAGGCAACATTCTTTTCGAGAAACAGTACTGAGAAAATTTAGAGAACTGGCATTTGAGGCTGACCTTAAAACGATTCTAAACGATTCTACTGCTGTGATTTCGTAGACTTTCCGGCGTAATAACTTCTGATATTCTTCATGGGTTCGCAGCCGGATCATGTCGTCATCCAGACACAATATTTCGTCGGGCCAGCTGGCCGCCATCTTCAGGTGAGTTAATGCTAGTGCACTGCCTCGCCGGAACTGAATTCCAGCCACAACGACGGAAACCTTTATACACCATGAACAGAGCACCGCGCGTGCGTGAGATGATGGGCAGCGCCTCCTGGCGGCAAGTAGACACACAGCGCGCCAGTGGGAGAAGACGGCAGAAACGATAAATCGCAATAGCACTAGTTGGAAGAATCCAATAATCGAAAAGAAGACCGTTGTCGTTTAATGTCGGACAAAATCGGATTCCATATCTTACATAGAGGAAAACCTTTATCCCTGATAACAATATTGCTGGATAATCTAATTTCAATGGATTCTTTAAGAACACATTCCCAATAGTGAGAAGCAGGAGAGATCAGTTGTGTCTTGTCATACAACATCCTGTGTCCTTTGTTAAGGCAATGTTCCGCCACTGCCGACTTCTCAGGCTGGAACAAATGATGTTCCACGCATCGGTCCTGAATAGCTCGAATAGTTTGGCAAATATAATTCTTTCCACAGTGACACGGAATTTCATAAACCCCGGGCCTCCTCAAGCCCAAATTATCTTTAACTCAGCCAAGAAGGGCTCTAGTCTTGGCCACCGGCATAAAAACACTTTTAATATTATATTTTCTTAAAATTTTGGATGATATACTTCCTGCAAAGGGTAAATAAGCAACGGCTTCGAAAGTATCCTCTATGGGCTCGCGTGACGGACCAAACTGAAGAGCACGGCATATTTGTTGTTCCGTATATCCATTATGTTTAAAAACAATCTTCAAAAGATCAAGTTCTTTTTTCAAATGTTCATCGTCAGAAATGGCATAAGCTCTTTTGACCAGAGTCCGCACTACTCCACTACTTTGGTGTGGTGGATGACAGCTGGTCGCATGAAGATAGCGGTCAGTATGAGTGGGTTTCCGATACACACTATGTCCAAAAGGCCCATCATCCTTTCTTTGCACTAAAACTTCAAGAAATGGAAGTTTACCATCACTTTCAATTTCCATAGTAAATTTAATACTTGGATGTAGACAATTAAAATGATCTAAGAAGCGATTAAAAGCATCAGTTCCATGTGGCCAAACCATGGGGGGGTTGATTTCTGAATCAATCATAAGTTGATTTTTGAATGCAAGCATAATGTACAGGATATGTCTGCCCCAGGGGTAATCCCCATCAGATCTAGAAATATAAAACTTTCCTGCAGATAAAAGGGGATGTGGCTACACAAGCTGCGCTGAATAAACCCGAACGAGTGAATGCCAAATCACTGTTTGCTTATGTGGTTGACTGGGTGTGCAAATGATCAGTGTTGTTATAATTATTACAGAAATCCAGAGTCCGACTACAGAGTGGAAATAAACAACTAACATGAATAATAGGTAAGAAAGATTACATGTTATCTTGGTATATCCAACAAAATGAAATTTTGACAAAAATTTGTCAGATCACTACACTACTAAGGGCTAGTTGTACAAATATGATCCCCAGTTAGCAGCTGCTTAATTCTATTCTCAGAATACTGTGGAAAACACTTTGTATGAACACATAATAACGCCTAACCCGAGAATAAATGTGGGATAACTAAACCGGTGATCGGCTGGTTGGTTGATTGTGGGGTAGGGGACCAAACAGTGAGTTCAGTCACATCGGATTAAGGAAGGATGTGGAAGGAACTTGGCCATGCCCTTTCAAAGGAACCATCCCAGCATTTGCTGAAGCAATTTAGGTAAATCAGAGAAAACTTAAATCAAGATGGCCATACACAGGTTTGAACTGTTGTCGTCCTAAATGAGAGCCCAGTGTGCTAACAACTGCACCATCTCGCTCAGTAAACTGATAATTCTGGCAATGTCAGTAAAGTTAAATGGAGAATAATGGCAGGAATAGTTGCAGAATTCGTGATGATAAAATTGTTTGTTAGGACAAGGAGGAAGAAGAAGAAGAAGAAGAAGAAGAAATGGGGACATTACACAAATTATACGAAAGAATATGACGATTCCATACTTATAAAAAAAAATTTCGTACTACTACTTTTCGATCTCATGCTTCAAAGCTGGAGTGTATGAATGAATGTGAAGCTATTTCGTAACATAAAAGCTGTTGCTTGTAGTAGGCTTAATAGGCATTTGACATTGGTACTTCACGAATTATATTCTGTCATGTTATTTATGTAAATGAGGTACATAAAAATGACCACTTGTGCCAAAACAGTCTCACTTATTTGGTATGTGTTACAATTGCTGCAAAATTAGAAAGGCTTATTTAATTTTATCTAACAGACAGTGACAAAATAGACATAATCAAATCAAAAAACCACACCAGTCTTGGGTATTATTCATATTAACTGCTTTTTCAGTGTTAGACAATGACATTTTGTTTTTTCATGTAGCAAAACATTTGACAAACTTTGATGAAGTAACAGATTCTTTTGTAGATAGGAAAGCATGCCACGTAAAGCTGTCATGAGATTAGAGATAAAAAAAATGTTGGGACCTAATGATTGAAGAAATGTGTACTGTCTTGCTTGTCTCTTGTCTTTACTGGTTTTATGTTTCCTATGTTCAATTTTATGTCACACAAAAGATAAAGTTATTAGTTAACAGGCAAAAAAAGTGCAAATTTTCTGAAGAGTTCTTCCTCTTACACTTACAAATAATCCAACCTAGTATTGATAGTGAGCTTTTTTTCAGGGGGGTAGGATGTCAAACAGGCTGACTGGAAGCCAGAGAGGAACCACAAAACATTTTAATTTCCGCTGTCCCGAATGTAGGTTTGATGACTTTCATTACAAAATATATGGCACAGTGACGTGCAATAGAAGGAAGTTGTGTGAAGAGTCGTGGCACTGGACTTTGGTACAGTTAAAACCAAATAACATGTCTGACATTTCCTTGAATACATATTTCATATATCAAACCCTTCAGAAAGATGTGCACTACAAAATGCACATTTTTGAAAAACTGATTTTTTAAAAAAAATTTACGTACTATCTCAAACACTTTGGGGGGGGGGGGGGGGGGGGCACCACTACCAAGTTTTTGCCCCAGTTCAGGAATATCATATACCCGGGGCTGAGATACTGTTCGGTGGCTTGTAGAGTACCGATGTAGATGTAGATGTAGATCCTGTTCATGAACCATCTGAAGGAATTCTTCCTAATCACTACAGTCCTAAACCACTCACCCAATTCCGATGAATTGTAACACATTTGTCATCTGGACCGAGGGTGTGGACACCCAATCCACATTCCTCCAGGACTTTGTATATAATTGACAAATACTATAACGTGTTGTGTATAGAAGTAACACACATCAATCAGTCAGAATGATAAGGCACTAACATTGATGGGTAAAATAAGTTATACAATGGTTAGTGTACTTTCCTGGCAGAGCAATCAATTGGTGATGAAAGGAACTAGACATGGCAGCTGTGTATGGATGTAATTCAGAAGCTATTATTTATAGTTGGCCATGAAAGGAACTGACAACTGCATTTAGTTCTGTTCAGTTATAAATGTTGCAGTTGGTGTTGTTGTGGTCTTCAGTCCTGAGACTGGTTTGATGCAGCTCTCCATGCTAATCTAACCTGTGGAAGCTTCTTCATCTCCCAGTACCTACTGCAGCCTACATCCTTCTGAATCTGCTTAGTGTATTCATCTCTTGGTCTCCCTCTATGATTTTTACCCTCCACGCTGCCCTCCAATACTAAATTAGTGATCCTCCGATGTCTCAGAACATGTCCTACCAACCGATCCCTTCTTCTAGTCAAGTTGTGCCACAAGCTCCTCTTCTCCCCAATTCTATTCAATACCTCCTCATACCCATCTAATCTTCAGCATTCTTCTGTAGCACCACATTTCGAAAGCCTCTATTCTCTTCTTGTCCAAACTATTTGTCGTCCATGTTTCACTTCCAAACAAGGCTACACTCCATAAAAATACTTTCAGAAATTACTTCCTGACATTTAAATCTATACCCGATGTTAACAAATTTCTCTTCTTCAGGAACGCTTTCCTTGCCATTACCAGTCTACATTTTATATCCTCTCTACTTCGAGCATCATCAGTTATTTTGCTCCCCAAATAGCAAAACTCCTCTTAAGTGTCTCATTTCCTAATCTACTTCCCTCAGCATCACCCGACTTAATTCGACTACATTCCATTATCCTCGTTTAGCTTTTGTTGACGTTCATCTTATACCCTCCTTTCAAGACACTGTCCATTCCATTGAACTGCTCTTCCAAGTCCCTTGCTGTCTCTGACAGAATTACAATGTCATCAGCGAACCTCATAGTTTTTATTTCTTCTCCATGGATTTTAATACCTACTCCGAACTTTTCTATTGTTTCCTTTATTGCTTGCTCAATATACAGATTGAATAACATCGGGGATTGGCTACAACCCTGTCTCACTCCCTTCCCAACCACTGCTTCCCTTTCATACCCCTCGATTCTTATAGCTGCCATCTGCTTTCTGTACAAAATGTAAAAGCCTTTCGCTCCCTGTATTTTACCCCTGCCACCTTTAGAATTTGAAAGAGAGTATTCCAATCAACATTGTCAAAAGCTTTCGCTAAGTCTACAAATGCTAGAAACGTAGGTTTGCCTTTCCTTAATCTTTCTTCTAAGATAAGTCGTAGGGTCAGTATCGCCTCACGTGTTCCAACATTTCTACGGAATCCAAACTGATCTTCCCCGAGGTCGGCTTCTACCAGTTTTTCCATTCGTCTGTAAAGAATTTGCGTTAGTATTTTGCAGCTGAGACTTATTAAACTGATAGTTCGGTAATTTTCACATCTGTCAATAGATTGGAATTATTATATTCCTCTTGAAGTCTGAGGGTATTTCTCCTGTCTCATACATCTTGGTCATCAGGCGGTAGAGTTTTGTCAGGACTGGCTCTCCCAAGGCTGTCAGTAGTTCTTATGGAATGTTGTCTACTCCCGGGGCCTTGTTTCGACTCAGGTCTTTCAGTGCTCTGTCAAACTCTTCACGCAGTATCGTATCTCCCATTTCATCTTCATCTACATCCTCTTCCATTTCCATAATATTGTCCTCAAGTACATCGCTCTTGTATAGACCCTCTATATACTCCTTCTACCTTTCTGCTTTCCCCTCTTTGCTTACAACTGGGTTTCCATCTGAACTCTTGATATTCATACAAGTGGCTCTCTTTTCTCCAAAGGTCTCTTTAATTTTCCTGTAGGCAGTATCTATCTTACCCCTAGTGAGATAAGCCTCTACATCCTTACATTTGGCCTCTAGCCATCCCTGCTTAGCCATTTTGCACTTTCTGTCGATCTCATTTTTGAGACGTTTGTATTCCTTTTTGCCTGCTTCATTTACTGCATTTTTATATTTTCTCCTTTCATCAATTAAATTCAATATTTCTTCTGTTACCCAAGGGTTTCTACTAGCCCTCGTCTTTTTACCTATTTGATCCTCTGCTGCCCTTACTATTTCATCCCTCAAAGCTACCCATTCTTCTTCTACTGTATTTATTTCCCCCATTCCTGTGAATTGTTCTCTTATGGCATGCCTGAAACTCTGCACAACCTCTAGTTGAGTCAGTTTATCCAGGTCCCATCTCCTTAAATTTCCACCTTTTTGTTGTAGTACCTGATGGATAGTGGCGACATGACGGAATACTGAGGGTTGTGTGACATAATAAATACAAACCACTATCTCCATATTTTAAATGATTAATGGAAAATCTCATATAAAGATGTGAAACAAATACTAACAAAGAGATAGAGGGGCTGACCAGTACTTACCTCAGCTCAGTACAGCCGACAGATACACAAAACAGAACATAAAACACCTACCAGTACCATCCACTTCTGTCAATTTCGTGTTGCTGGCGATCTTTTTTTGTGCCATTGGCTATCTTTCTCTGCCACAGGCAAATTTGTTTGGTACATTTCTGTGCCACCTGCGATCTTTTCTGCACCACCCGCGATCTTTTTTGCGACACTCGCGATCTTTTTTTTTTTTAGCAACGTGTGTCCGTTTCCCCTGATCTGGACATACTTGCTTGGTCTGGTCAACCTTCATCCGTATTTTCCCTTTCTTCCCGTATAATGTTTTTCTTATTTAGTGGTCTTCCTTTGGCACTGAACATCACCAACACATTTTCTTTCTCGTCCTTCCCTCTTTGTTTTATTCCTTCTTATTATTACTATTTTAACTTTATTTATTTAATTTCCCTACCCACCAGCTACCCACTATGTACCCTAATCCTATACCACATTATTTACATTCATTCCGGAAACATGCATTCACCGTAGCCAAACTACAATCCCACATACTTTTCCTCCGGTCCTGCTTAACCTTTGGAATTACCCCTAAAGGACTTACTTTAAAAGTTCCCATCTCTGGGTGCAATCCCTCCTTCCACCAGTCTCTCCTGGACTTCCAGAACCTTCAATCCTTAGCCCTTACCCAACTTGTCCTGAATCTCTACACTACTTTGTGTAACTACCAATCCCAACAGCTCCTATCTCTCTTTAAAGTCCTCCACCTCTCAAACCCCTGCTTGGAGAACACACTCAGGAACATCATCCTAGAAGCCAACTGTGAACTTGAGTTACATGCCACACACCATCTGAAAAAACTATCCACAGTGCTAGTGCAACACCTAAGAAGGGGGGTCTCTCTCCCTATCCCTCACAAACACCAACCACAACAGCACCTTCAACAAACCCCCCCCCCCCTCATAGCCAACAAACCTAGCCTAGCCACCCTACTCAATCTCCCAATCCCAGCACATACCCCACACACACCAAATCTCAACTATAACCACAGTCAAATGCCACATATCACCAGTCCCAATTCAGTTCTAAACCTTTCATCCAGATCCCTCTCTCCTCCAGAGACATCTGTTCTATCAAAAGGCTTAACCATTAGCCCCACGCCTAAATTCAACCACACTGCCCTGGTTAAAGATCTCCTCTCATTCACCCAAAACCTCAACTGGAAATATCACTTCACCACCCAAACACAGCCCCCCAATACTAGACCCTGTGTTGAACCCTGTGTAGAACAGTTACGACCTCCTTCTCAAAGGGATCCTCCTCCCCTCCCCCAAAACCATCCCTTGCAGACATTTCAGGAATTTCTCACATCCAGTATTGCCTCCCAGTCCTTCTTGAAGAACATCCCAACAACCCCCAACATCACCCCAGCTGAATCCCATGCCATTAAGGAGCTGAAAACAGACCACTCTATTGTCATCCTCCTGGTGGATAAAGGCTCCACAACTGTGATATTTGACTGTGTGGAGTATGTGGCAGAAGGACTGCGTCAACTCTCCGACACCTCAACCTACAAAGCTGTTACCCAGGATCCCATTCCCTCCATCCAGACTGAGCTGCAGAAAATAGTAAAAATCCAAGGTCCCTCACAAGGCCTCACAATGGCTTCCATAGACCTACTCACTCCACTTGAGCCACATACCCCTACCTTCTACCTATTACCCAAAATCCACAAAGAGAACCACCCTGGCCGTCCCACAGTGGCAGGCTTCAAAGCCCCAACAGAACGTATCTCATCTCTGGTAGACCAACACCTCCAACCCATCACCCGCAGACTCCCATCCTACATGAAAGACGCAAACCACTTCCTAGAACACCTCAAATCCATTTTCACTCCCCTCCCACCTGAAACCTTTCTTGTCACCATAGATGCTACATCCCTTTACACAAACATCCCACATACCCATGGTCTCTCTGTCCTTGAACACTACCTCTCCCAACGCCCACCCGAAGATCTTCCAAAAACCTCGTTCCTTATCACACTTACCAACTTCATCCTCATTCATAATTACTTCACTTTTGAAGGCCAGACCTACAAGCAAATCAGGGGAACAGCCATGGGAACCAGGATGGCTCCATCCTATGCCAACCTCTTCGTGGGCCGCATGGAAGAGGCTTTCCTGAAGACCCAACAGCTGCTTCCCCTTGCCTTGCATAGGTTTATAGATGACATCTTTGTGGTCTGGACTCATGGTGAAGAAACACTCCAGGTTTATAGATGACTTCTTTGTGGTCTGGACTCATGGTGAAGAAACACTCCTTAATTTCCTCCATAACCTCAACTCCTTTTCGAATCTGAATTTCACCTGGTCCTTCTCCAAAACCCAAGCCACCTTCCTGGATGTTGACCTTCATCTTGTTGAAGCTCACATCAAAACCTCTGTCCACATCAAACCCACAAACAAACAACAGTACCTTCACATTGATATCTGCCATCCATTCTACATCAAACACTCCCTTCCCTACAGCCTAGGTATTCGTGGCAAATGTATCTGCTCCAGTGACGAATATACACTATATACTATACCAATAACCTGACCAGTGCTTTCCTCTGCCACAACTATCCTGTAGACCTTGTCCACAAACAGATCTCCCGAGCAATACATTCCTCCCTGTCCAACAACAATGTTCCTACCCCCAGACCACACAGAAGCATCCCCCTTGTCACCCAATATTATTCTGGCCTCGAATACATCAACAAATTACTCCACCAGGGATATGAATTTCTCAAGTCAAGCCCGGAAATATCATCCCTTGACAATATTCTCCCCACACCACCCACAGTTGCCTTTCGTCGCCCCCCTAACCTCCGTAACATCTTTGTCAAACCCTACAATATTCCCACACCACCTTCTCTACCCAGCGGTTCCTACCCCTGTAACCGACCCCGCTGCAAAACCTGCCCCATGCATCCCCCCCCACAACTACCTACTCCAGCCCCACTACTGGTAAATTCAAGGCAGGGCCACATGTGAAACAACACATGTCATTTATCAGCTGACATGCCTGCACTACACAGCCTTTTACATTGGTATGACAACTAAACTGGCTGAGCGCATGAATGGGCACAGACAAACTGTCCGCCTAGGAGATGTCCAATACCCAGTAGCAGAGCATGCCCTTCAGCATAATTCTACGGACCTAGGAACCTGCTACACTGTATGCGCCATTTGGCTTCTCCCACCCAACACCAGTCCCTCGGAACTGCGGAGATGGGAACTTGCACTCCAACACAACCTTTCATCCCGCCATATCCCTGGACTGTACCTATGTTAACCAACCTCACTCCCATTTACTCTTCAGTCTTCTCCTCTTTCCCTTTCCTCTTTAGCCATTCACGCATCTTTTCATCCCACATAGTTGAGTTTATCTTCATACTATATAACTCTTTACTTCTGTATGCATCCTCTTTGGTTTGAAGCTGGCACAGTACTTACAGTAGAATATCTTTGGCTTCCCTCTGACACCCATGCCTCCATCTTTGCTACCCTCCCTGTTTACCTTTCCCTGGTGCTTCATAACCTGGGTTGTGAGTAACTGAATCCACTTTCCCTTCTTCCCCTTTTTCCCCCTCTCTCATCCCTGATGAAGGAACAAAGTTTCGAAAGCTAGGATAAAAATTTTATGTTCTGTTTTGTGTATCTATCGGCTGTACTGAGCTGAGGTAAGTACTGGCCAGCCCCTCTATCTCTTTGTTAGTATCTCCATATTTTCTATTTTGCAGAGTTTACTGTGTCTGAAATAATATTGTGCATGACTTGCTGAAACTCTTTCAGCACAATTATGGAATTGGAACACATGAAAGATGAGCTAAATTTTCTACATGAAAGTAGTGCAATATTAGGGAAGAAAAGATTGTGGAAGTGGAATCCTTCAATAGTTGTTCAGGAAAAGTAACTGATGGAAAAAATGTATTCCAATACACGAGTGCAAATCATAAAAATGTTAACTGAAGTTCATTCACAGAAAATGATACAACAGATATTCTATCAGGCCTTAAAAAGAAAATAGAAGATATGAAAGAGAATTGTAATGGGAATGAGAGTAAAAAGTTTTATAAGGAGTCAAAAGAAGAAACACATGGCAATAGAGCAAAAAATAATAGGTGCAAGCGTAAAGATGAAAATTGGCTGACACAAAAGGGGAAAGTGATGAACAGATGGAGAGAATATTCCAAAGAAATACTGGAGGGTGATTCCTCTGATGGGGAGCAATGGATATACCATACAGTAAAACCAAAAACAGAAGAGCCTACTCTTGCAGAAAAATGAAAGGTGGTGAAATGTCATAAATATTACAAATATTCAGGAAATGATGGAATAATTGCTGAGCTGCTAAAGAGAGAAGGCATTATTTTACAAAAATGGATACATAACTTTCTTGGTTATGGAAGTACAAAATAATTCCAGAAGAATGGACTATACTTGTAATCCTGTCCATGCATAAGAAAGGTGACAAAGCGTGTTCACTCTGCTGAATGTGACGTAACAGGTTTTATCCGGAATCCTATACAATACACTAGTCTAATGCTTGGAAGGTATATTGGGTGATTATCAGTATGGCTTTAGGCCTAACAGATAAATCGTGGAGCCAGATATTCATAGCAAGACAAATACAGGAAAACGTATAAGAATATAATATAGAACTCAACGATATCTATGTGGACTTCATAGTCTAAATAGAGAAGAGATGTTAAAAGATATAAAACTGCTTGGCATATCATCCAAATAAATTTCAGTTATTAAGGCAATCTGGGCAGGTTCCAAGGCAATGGTGAGATTGGATTGGGATTAACTGACTCTTTCAACATCAATAACGGAGTCGCACATGGTGATGCTCATTCCACAATACTCTCCAATTTGACCTAGAAGCAATTATATGAAAACTGCAAATATCTGGGCACAGTGGTAGAACTGAAAGAAGTGGAAATTAACAAATCAAAAACTAAATATATGACATTTCATAGAACAGGGGACAGTAACTTGGATAACTAGTCAGAAGCAGATCTTAATTTGCAACATGTATATGATTTTGAATGTCTAGGAGCTAATATTAACAAAGTAAATTCTACGTCCACTAAAATAATAGCCCGTATTTTGAGTGGTAACAGATTTGTTATACATTTAAAAAGATAGTGACATCTAGGATGGTAAACTGACAGCTTAAAACAACTATACCCAAGTTTATGATAAGCCAGTAATTACATATGGATGTGAAGCATGGACACTAATCAGCTCTGATAATTGACTCATAATATGTGAACAAAGAAGACTACAGCAAATCTATGGAGAGGTATGAAATAATGATAGCATCTGGAGCACAAGGACCAATTAGGCATTGGATTGGCTCATACAAGGAGCTGATGTTGTGAAGCCAATTAAAAGAATAGTCTGGTTGGGTACGTCTAAACTACAAAGCATTTTTTCCACTGGAAACCGACAGGGAGAAGATTAAAAGGAAGACAACGCAAACAATGACTAGGTGACATGGAAGAAAACATAAGGAATCAGATGATGGAGAAAGAAAGTAAGCGAGAGGGCAGAATGGAAGAAAATTGTTAAGAAGGCAAAGTCACATGCAATGTTGTGAAGCCATGATAAAATGAAGACATTCTATCAAAATTTCATGATTTTAACAACAAAAATGAGTAAAACCTTCATATTCGATGGCTCATGGAAGTTTTTAACATTAAGCACCATCCTGATCATGCTGAACAATCAAAACAAAGAACAAACTCTAAGTTCTATGTACCGCATAACTCAAACTGCATAGAAATTTGTGCAAAAGCTTTCATAAACCTTCACTGTATATCACATAAAAGGTTTTTCACGTTAGGTTTACTTTTAATCTCAGGCTCCAAATCATAAGTTGGCATGTGTTTCATCAAAATGTCCCATGCAGTTCCAGGACATATCTGCAAAGATATTTATCATCACCTACATTCACTTCCTGTTAAAATTTTACACTAAGGAGGAAAAGAAATTATTTGCACTCCGAATTAAAGGTGGTGGTGAGGTACAACCTCTTTAAAATGTCTCATCCCAGAACAACAGTTAAATAAAACTTCCATTTATCATACTTCAATAACAATTTTAAGTTACAGTTTGGGAGAACACAAATGGATGTCTGCAACACATGTACAAACTGAAATCACCTCACCTGTTCATGTCTGTTAAACAGGTGGCAAAGGGTGAACTCGACATTCACAAATGAAGAAGCCAGAAGTTCTACAAGTATCTACAGAATTGTAGATAGCTGCCAGGGATGATTCAGTGTCTCGACTCTTGTTCAACTTTATGCAGAAATTGTCTGTGCCACGCATTCCAATGCAAGAACTGCACCTGAGATTGTTATCTGTGTTCGTTTTTTGCATAACAAATTTGAAGGACAACAGTTCTGTTACTGAGTTGCACACCAAAGGCAATGTGAAGAAAGGTGCTAATGTAATTTGTATGCTTTTGTACCATTATACTGCTGATTCATTCCCTAGACAAAGCAGGAATCATACGGCCATATAATTCTGCTTAGGATCTATGAATCTGGAAAGTTTGAGGATATTATTCATTGTTTTCCTGTCAGAGGGCATTTATTCTCTGAATGTAATACAACATTTGGCATAATAAAACATGCTATAAAGATCAAGACAGCAGTATAATACACGATGATGAAATCCTTGACTTCAATCAATAGTGGCCATCTTTATACAGAAAATAATGTCTTTCAAGGAATCCTATTCCTACGTTGTACTAATCACCAAAAACAGTTCTTCACAAAATTGATCAAGCAGTTCGAATACCCAAGGAAATACAGTGGGACAGCATGAGCCTACCGGTACACAAGCAGCTTTTGGTACCACAGTTTTCAGCTACAGCAACTGGATGCATATCTTCAGCCAAAAACTCTGGAACCCTTCAACAATGCAATGAAAATGTGAATGTGCAATTGGGGGCACATCCTAAGCCAGAAACTCTGGCACCCTTCAACAATGCTATGAAATTGGTAATGTCACAATTAATCATAAAAACTTGTTGACCTTAAGAAACTGACTCAATACATTCCACCCAACAACGAAATACAGACTTTTATGAAAGACTTTTGCAGTGGCCTACCACAAATACCTGTAATAATGATGATGAACTCTAATATCTTAATATTATACGGAGTTATGCTTTGGTCAAAGACTTTTGAAGTGGCATACCATCAATGCCTGTAATAATAATGATGATTGCTAGTGTTTGTAACATTATACCAAGTTATGTTTCCGAAGTTCTAAGTTTCAAAAATAACAATAACGTAATATAACATGCCAAGTTTTTTGCCATATAATCTCTTCAGCAGTGAAAAGAAGTAATTACAATATGGTCATGCCCAGTTCTAACTATTTTAAAATATACAATAAAAATTTAACTGCAATTGTTATGCTCATTGACTCTTTCTGTGCCACTTGGAAAAACGAAGTACAGGGTGCAGCTGTTAAATCCAGACAAATGAAACTTTTTTTTGGTAAGCAAATTTATTAAAAATTATATACAAATGAAAATTAAAATCCTTCTACATGTAAGTAGTGGTATCTTTCAAGAGTTACATTACTTGATGTAACCCCCTTCAGCCACAATGACCACCAGCAATCTCATCCTGACACGATCACACACTTTTTAAAACAGCGCTGTCCACATTCGCAAACACTGCTTCAATAGCAGTGCATAGAGATGCAACATAGGGGTGCCTTGTCTCCTTGGTAACTCTTTCAACTACGCTCTAAAAATGGTTCTAATCCGGGCTATTCAGGGGCGAGAGCTCCTTTGACCAGACCATGTCAACATCATCAGAGAGCCAGTTTTGGACTAAATGGCTAGTATGAAGTCCTGCTCCACCATCCAACGCATTGTTTGCTCACTTGGCTATACAGCCCTTGAAGGGCACTGGACTGCATCACAACATCCTGCCATTATATCCGGTCCATAGCTTTCTGTCTCCTTCTTCTGATACCCAGCTTTTTCATGTCTTCTTCAATTCTATCCACCCATCTCTTTCTGGGGCATCCCTTCTGTCGTCTGCCTCCAGCCTTGCCATTAAAAATCTTCTTACACATTCTGTCTTCCTCCATTCTGACAACATATCCTGCTCACCGCAGTCTTCTTACTTTAATTGTAGTGTCATTGTCAGGTTCTTCAAAAAGTTGTTCTAATTCTGCATTCATACGGATGTGCCAACCTTCTTGATTGTATATTGGGCATATATTTTACAAAGAACCCCTCTCTCCCAAATGCTAAGTATCCTTTCCTCATTTGCAGTCATGGCCCATGTCTTAGCGCCATACATAACAACTGGTCTTTTAACTGTTTTGTAAATGAAGATTTTGGATTTTCATGATAGAAGCAAACTCCTAAGCATGGGTAGTTCAGCAAAGTAACATCTGTTGACTGCTGCTATTCTAGCTTTCACCTCGCTGCTGATATCACTTTTCTCTGTGATAGTCAATCCAAGGTACTTGAAGTCTCTTACCCTTTCCAACTCCTTGTCGGCTATGAGATTTCCTAGGTTTTGCTGGTTGGTCATTGCCATATATTTGGTCTTTCCGACATTGATTACCCAGACAAGTTCCCTTTACCTCTCTCCAGCTGTTGATAGGCACAGGCCAGCACAGCAGTGTTTCGTGCAAGTAAACAGTTAAAAATGGTTCCATTTTTTCAAGTAGTATGTGTAATGTGAATATTTCATCAGTTGTTGACCTATTTCTTCTAAAGCCACTGTGACAGTCTCCAATTCTCTCTTCCATATAGGGAGTAAGTCTCCTTGAATCTTGGAGAACACTTTACATGTAGTATTTAGCAGCGAGATTCCTTACTAGTTTGGGCACTTTATTTCCTTTTTTATATAAGGGGCACATTAATAGCCACTTTCCACTCCATTGGTATGTTTTCCTCCTGCTCAGTATTACTTTACGTACCATTTTCCATGGTGCTTCCCCACCATGTTTGAGAAGTTCCACCTGGATCTGATCTGATCTCCAGGTGCCTTATTGTTTTTTTAAGACTTTTATCACTTCCTCCAGTGTGGGTTCTGGTGTTAAGACCTCTGGTCCATAATAAGTTATTTCCATCAGTTCTTCTTGCTGTAATCCTTCTACATCTGGGTTCAGGAACTCTTGGAAGTATTCTGCCCATCTGTCAAGTATTTCCTTCTTTAATCTTTTGGTACATTTCACGTACTTGCTTCTCTTCTCCTAACTGTTCAATTTCTTCGATTATTATTTTTCCCCCTAGTGCTCTTCTGCCTGCAAACCCCCTTAGTTACACAGCATTTCTCATTATATTCATTCAGATTTGCTCTAGTTCTCTGAAATAATTTCATTTGTGCTACGTTACACTCCTCAGTTCTTCTCATACATTCTCTATCTTCCTTTGTGCCCGTATGTGTCCCAAAACCTCTTCAGCTGCCTTGAGGATTGCAGTCTTACATCGTTTCCACATTATTTCTCTATGTTCACTTGACGTGTTGGTATCATTCTTAATCCCCTCTTCTATTTTCGTCTGATATGCTCTCCGTATTTCTTCTAACTTCAGTTTCTTAATGTCATAACTCTTTTGTTTGTGGCCTTTTTGTTTACTCAATAGTGAGATTATTTGTCTGTGCTTAATCCTCACTAGATGATCATCTGAGTTGCAGTTCAGCTGCATGTTGGCTTCTAACATCCATTGTTTCTGTATGTCCATTCTTTTTACTGGAGGTCTTGGGGAACCAATGTCATTCACTACTGTAAGAAAATGAAATGCTTTGAGCTGTCCTTATGCTCTTATTTATTGTATGCCTACCAGTTCTGGCACTTCACTGTGCCACCTTCAGGACTTGGTTGATGCTGAAGGGGTTGTCATGATCCATATATACACTGCATCAGTGGCCAACGTAACTTGTTTATGCAGAAAACCTGTAACTGTGATGTCAGCACTCCAACCGAGTTGTCAGGTGACGGTTGGATAAGTTCAATTATCAGTGCTTTCCTTTTTTTTTTTTTTTTTTTTTTAAACAGTCTGAGCAGTAATAAACAGATTGTGAATCATCTTATGATAACAAAAAAGGGCCACACAAATGGTGTTGCCCTAGTTGTTTGATCACATGCCTTTGGGAGCTTATTATGCAACTTTTCACAATTAGTGGGATGCTCTTGTTATAAACGCACTGCTAAGCTTAGTACAAGTCTGGGTTGTTCCATGGGAATAAGGGTGATATTAGATGATGCTCTAGCAATGTTTGTCCTTTCTAAGGGACACATGCACTCAGTAATTGGTGTCTTGTATAGGGGTGTCCCTGGAGCAGAAGTCTACTGATGTTAATGAGGGATCTTAAGAAATTTCATTGATTTGAGGTCACTTATACACGTGGTTCACTCAAGCAAGTATGCTGTATCCATATGTAATTTGGGGGCCAGTCTCTCTCAATTGGTAAATTGTAATGAATTATGTAACTTTATACTCATGATCATCATCATCATCTATCTTCTCGATGGAGTAGACCACTGGTACAACTGCTCAATGGAAAATGAAGTTAAAGCAGTTCACTGACTGGAGTTTTAAAGCATAAGCATTTGTGGCTTTGGAATTATAAGTGTGTTGGTGTGGACACACAACTTTAGAGTGAGGACAGAGACTTGAACTCTTAAACACTACAATATGAGGTGTCACAAATAATTACAAATATTTGGTATACAAACTGAGGACAGGCTAATGGCTATGTACAGTTAGGTGTTCCTAAAAAATTGCTACACACAGACAGTATTTTTGAGGCAGCGGTGATATGAGCGTAATACCGATTCAAGTATACATATTACAATTCTGCACAGTGTTCTGCAGCAGACACTCAATAAGTGTGCTTGTGGATGCACAAACAGATTGTTTAAAAGAAACTGTACAGGATTTGTGATTGCATTTTAACAATGTCTAGTCTGATATGAAATAAATGTTGGATGCTCTCAAGCAATATTATTCAGATATAAGTATCCTAAAACAACTAGCTCCCACATCACTTACAATTACGAGCAACTTAAATTGGAAAGACCACATAGATAATATTGTGGGGAAGGCGAAACAAAAACTGAGCTTTGTTGGCAGAACACTTTGAAGATGCGACAAACCCACTAAAGAGACAGCCTACATTACAATTGTCCGTCCTCTGCTGGAATATTGCTGCACAGTATGAGATCCTTACCAGGTAGGATTGACGGAGGACATCGAAAAAGTGCAGCAAAGAAGGGCAGCTTGTTTCGTGTTATCGCACAATAGGGGTGAGTGTGTCACAGATACGATAGGCGAGTTGGGGTGGCAGTCTCTGAAACAAAGGTGGTTTTCTTTGCGGCAAGATCTATTTACGAAATTTCAATCACCAACTTTCTCTTTTGAATGCGTAAATATTTTGTTGACATCCGACTACGTAGGGACAAATGATCATCATAATAAAATAAGAGAAATCAGAGCTCAAACGGAAAGATTTAGGTGTTCCTTTTTCCCACGCGCCATTTGAGAGTGGAATGGTAGAGAAGTAGTATGAAAATGGTTCGATGAACACTCTGCCAGGCACTTAAACACGAATTAAATGCGAACAAACACCACTGACATTCTAATTTACCCTGCTTTTAGTTTGTTAATGTCAAATAAGTACTGTTCCATTTAATAAAAGGACTTGTTTGTACAACAAATACATTTTGTAAGTACTATTGCAATCTGTTAATTGGCTAACGAAATGAGCCCATGACTACCAATCCATTCTGTGAAAATACACTTCAATAGCACCTTCCATTTTGACAATATTTGTGGTGCAAGTTTCAGGTGATTCACCCTGTATGTGCAGCAACCAACATTTCTATTCATTTATCCAACAACATAATATGCCCGACAGGTAGCAAAGCACATTTAAAATGTAACCTAAAATCATTTCTCTTGGACAACTTCTTCTATTGCACAAATGAATTTTTATTTTGAAGTCTGTAAAAAAACTAGTTTTTAAGTGCAGTTTCATGATTAGGACTATAAAATTTTATTTTCATTACTGTTAACACTTATCATGAATACATATCCTGTAAACTGGCTCATTCCCCATCATTTTGATAAAAGAATTGTTCAAACTATCCACGGAACACATAACTAGCTAACTAGTGACCAAAGCTATTAATTACTGACAGGTGATACATTTTGTCAAGCTAATCATGAGGAGTACAGACATGGATGGTGCCAACTACCATCTACTCATTTATGTAATGTCACCACCTGTTCCCACCAAAGCTTTGCAGCACCTTGTACAACATCTCTCAGCATCCACGATGTCTCTGCTGTTCCAATTAATACTGCCCTCTTAGACCAACTGCAACCACTAACAAGGGGGCCATAAAAACTTCCCCTCACTGATTTGATTCATATTGACACAGTATGTAGGGCACAACTTGGACTTCCACACATGCAGACAGGAAGATGCAACTCTCAACCATTTTCGAGAAAATCGAGTTTGAAAATTTTAGGTATGCTAATATAGTTTGTGCAGCTGCTAGTATTGAAGGATCCCACAGCTTAGTGAGCATGCACTTGATTCCATAAGCACAAGGTCTCTGGATTGAATCTCGTGGGTGGTACTTTTTTTCATTCTCGTGTAATTATAACAAGAGATTTGATATGACTGTCCAAGTTATCAGCATTTAACGATCCATTTATTATTTTCATGCTCTTTATCTCAAGAAAGTCTTGCAAGAGATCATTTGCTTATTTGGACCAAGGGTGAAAAAAATCAGTTGAGTACACACACAAATACCCAAAGCGTTATGACACCTTCAACGTCCTGCAAACTCTCGACAGCATTATACAGAAATGTTCTAATCAATGTCTTGAAGCCATACATGAGAAAAGAACAATTTCCTTTACTCCTCAATTCACGCAAAGGGCAAACGAACCCAGATTTGTACAACCAAACTTCAAATT
The DNA here is from genome assembly GCF_023864275.1 of Schistocerca cancellata. NCBI lineage: Eukaryota > Metazoa > Arthropoda > Insecta > Orthoptera > Acrididae > Schistocerca > Schistocerca cancellata. The sequence continues at coordinate 41,124,049 of NC_064632.1, read as the reverse complement.
TATCAGGATGGAGAGGGTTCCACCAACATGCAGTATTGAAGTAATTCCCCAAAGTGTACTCTGTTAGTGCAGCTTTGTGACATTTATTTTTACAAGCAGATGAAGAACCTAATAAAATGACTACAAAATTGGGCATACATCATTGAACAGTATAGAGACAGCTTCTAGATAAGATTGGAAAAGCATTCAACCAACCATACACCATACATCGTCAGCTGTCTGCATCAATATTCATTGACATGTTTCAATATGCTTGATGTGCTGCAAAATTGTGTGACGCCTGAGAAATGTTTATGAATTTAAACTATGTTTGCTTCCAATACACACATTGAAAAAACAATGCCCACGTGAAAATTTAGTATGTATTACATGTGCTGCATGTCACAATAATTATTGGTTTCCACATTTCTATGATCAGTGGCATCAGGATTCATGCAGTGCTCCATAGGTTACTCATTATACCAGTCACAAACGAGATACAATAATACAAATAAAACGATTATACTGATTTGACTGAAAGATCCCACGTATCCTTTTTTAGCATTCTGTACTTCAATTGCTAAGAACGGAATCCTTATAGGGTCACTGTGATGTCTGTCCATCTATCTGTCAGGTTGTTAATGTCAATGGTCACTTGGTGGTGTCAAAAATTTAGACTTCTAAGTCAATGGAGTCAGAAGATAAGGCCATTCATGTCATATATTTTGATGCTTGCAAACTCCCTTCTCAAAACTTATAGGGTACTTCTCATTGTTGACGTTGACATTTGGCAAGAAGCAAGGTTCCACAGTACAAGTAAAGGGAAAAATCCAAAGATTGTTGATTCCTAATTAAATCTCATAATGAAAAAAAATATTTCTTTTGTCGTTTCCTATCAGACTTCAAACTTAATTAAAACATCAAAAGTTTTGGAATTCCGGGCCTGATATATTGCCAGTATCAATGCCTATAACAGGCAAAAATCATTGAGACTCTCAATTTCCGGGACGATGAACACACTATATACATCATTAAGTTTGTACAGAAACCTAAGAGTATAAGTAAACTTGTACCTGGTTTTTTATTTTTTATTTTTTTTTGTAAATTCCCCAGCTTCATATGAATTTTTTTCTCCTTTTTTTCAGGATAAACTATATGAAAATAATAAATGAATAATTAAAAACTGACAATTTATACAGCCATAATAAAACTGTTGTTAGAATTACATGGCAATGAAAAAAATAATTAAAAAAGAAACCCAAAGTACCAGCAGTGTGATTTGATCAAGTGACTTATAAAATTATCCACTAACTCATCTGACTGCAGACTTCTTGAACACAGGTGACCATACAAAATATATAAGTGTGCCTAAAGTTTTCAAACTATTTTCTAGAAAATGTTGAGAGTTGCGTCATTTACATACAAGGTCTTTTCAAAAAATTCTGGAACATTCGTAATTTCATGCCAATGATGTGTTGGAATGAAATGTGGTTGGCATCCCTGCACACACCTGTGTTTAATGTTTAACTGACAGAACTTTTACTGGTGTATGTCTGTTAGTTATTGTTCAAGGCTGTATTGAGTAGAACGTTGTGTTGCACAGTCTGCAAATTTTGAGATGGGGGATTTAGAGGAGCAATGCGTCTGCATTAAATTTTGCATGAAACTCACGAAAATCTTCACAGAGACACACCAAATGATAACAGGAAGCCAACCGTGATGAGTGCTTATGCTGTACTTGGTCCTACAAATGGTTCACATGGTTTAAAATGGTTGGACATAAGTTAAAGATGACCCTCGTACAGAACATCCTTCAACGTCTACCAATGATGCTCATGTCAGGAACATCAACGAAATTATGCATGCCAATCAAAGACTGACTGACAGAGGTTGCAGAAGAATGTAAAATTTCAGTTGGATCAATGCCGTAAAATCCTCACACAGCATCTTGGAATTCACCATGTTGCCACTAAGTTCATCCCACGGCTCATAAGGCAAGACCAGAAAGACCTTCACCTCGCAATCTCTGAAGAGCTTTTGGAATGCGCAAAGGAGAACGAGATGTTCCTTAAGAAAATCATAACTGGTGATGAGATCTGGGTCTACAATTATGATGTTGAGACCAAGATTCATATTTCACAATGGGTTGGGAAAGGTTCTCCACGACCAAAAAAACTCGTCAGGTCAGGTCAAATGTCAAAGCCATGCTGATAGTTGTCTTTGACTTTGAAGGATTAGTTCACCACGAATTCATGTCACAGGGACAAACTGTTAATCAGTGGTAGCAATGGGATGTGTTGCGATGCCTGCGAGAAAATGTGAGAAGGAAATGGCCTAAATTGTGGCGAGACAATTCAGGGTTCTTGCATCAGGATAATGAACCTGCAGATTCATCCCTCTTAGTGCATGACAACTGCACAAAAAATGAAATCACTGTGCTGCCTTATCCACCGTACTCTCCAGATCTGGCCCCTGCAGACTTTCTTTTACTTCCTAAGTTGAAAACCCGATTGAAACGATGAAGATTTGCAACGACAGTTGAAATAAAAGAAAATTCGCAGATGGCACTTCACATGATCCAGCAAGAAACATACCAAGACTGCTTTTGGAAGTAGAAACTGTGTTGGGAGTGATGTATCAATCACAGGGGAGGTGGTAAGGGATGTACGGTAAACTCAACCTGGTGCTCTTCAAATCACGCTTGTACACAGCAAGCTGCACGACACATTGCACTGTCCTGTCGGTAGATGCCATCGTGACGAGGAAAAACAAACTGCATGTCAGGGTGGACATAATCCTCGAAGACAGAGGCACACTTGCATTGATCACGGGGCCTTCCAGACTGGCAGGATGACCCAGACTATAGCACTCCCTCCTCCAGCCTCGAACCTAACCTTCTGATAATTGTTGGAAGGTGGTTCTTTTCACATGTTTCACACCAATGGAGCATAAAACACAGTTAGTCCTGACACGGTCAGCTGTCGCCACTCTATGGACGCCCAGCTGTGGCACTGGTGTGCAAATTCCAGCCTTCATTGTCGACAAACAGCAGTCAGGATGGGTGCACTAACCAGATGCCTGCTGCAGAGGCCGATATGCAGCAACATTAACTGAACGGTTGTTGGTGAGACACTATTGGTAGCCCTTGGTTCATCTGGGCAGTCAGTCAGTCAACAGCTGCACATCTAGCCACCTGTACACACGTCTGCAATCATCATACAGTCCTGTCATCTATGGCCCTTGGAGCACCAAAGTTTCCTCAGCGCCAGTTTTGGATAGTGCTATCTTGGCATGCACAGCATACTTTAACCAGAGTGGCACAGGAACAGTTTATTTCAGAAATAGTTCCACCTTTTGCCCAAAAGTCAATGATCTTGCCCTTTTTGACATCACATAAATCATTCTGTTTCCGCAGTACAAAAACGACTGCCCTGTTTTCCGCTTCCCCCAACATGCTTTACATACCCTCCACTGCTAGTACTGCCACCTGTGAGTGGTTAGCGCTCATTGATGTCGAACACAGATTGTCACATTAATGTGACTGGACCTGGACTGCTCAAGTCCTAGTCATGCCCTACATGCTCTGTCAATATGAATCAAATCTGTGAGAGGAAGATCATATGGGATTCTTGTAGCTGTTATTGTTGGCTTTCTACTACCACCTGCCCATTTTCAAAATAATTCATCAGAGGACAAGGTTGGTTGAACGAAGATTTGTTCCAAGGCTAGTCTAACACGCAAGTTTTTTTTTGTACAAGCTACAGAGAGCTCTGGTATTGAATTTCTTGGGGTAAAATTTTGTAAACAGATGCAGATTAACATTGATTTTGTATCAACTCAAGCATGACTAGAAATTGAAGATGAATCATCAGTTCATAGCAGAGATAATAGTATCCTTAGAGAGTCCCTGGGATTGCATACAATGTAGTACTACAGTTTAAGAAGAATTCATCAAATATATCAGGAACTGTGGTGGTGGTGGTGGTGGTTGTTGGGATGTTTAAGGGGGACTAAACAGCTAAGGTCATCAGTCCCCCATTCCAAAAACAAGCGAGACAAAGTCGCAGAGCAGATAAAACCCCAAGGGGAAGGAGACTGCCACCCCCCCCCCCCCCCCCCAGGTGCTAAAGAACACAAATTAGGCAACGAACACTACAGAAAAGAAGAGTACAGACGAACACCAGGCAGAAAGAAATAGAAGAAAAGAAGATGGCCGGAGACTGGTTGACTGACCACAACAACAAAAAAGGGAAAGAGTCAACCATCCGATGAGACACCAAAACAGCAACAAATATGGAGACACGCGAGGACAAAAAGACACAGAAACGGAAAAGTGCAGGACCCCCCCAAATGGATCCATAAAAAGGACTAGCACAGATAAAAATGTAAAACATTGTCAGCCATGGAGGCATTGTCGCATAAAATCAAAGGCAAGGTGCCCGGGAAATTAAAAGACTGCCGAAGGGTGCGCAGTCAGGGACACTCCAATAAAATGTGGGCGACCGTCAGCTGGGACCCACACCGACACAGGGGGGGGGGATCCTCCTGACGCAAAAGATGGCCGTGCATCAGGTATGTATGGCCGATGCGGAGCCGACACAGGATGACAGAGTCCCTGCGAGAAGACCGCAGGGAGGACCGCCACACATCGGTCGTCTCCTTGACAGCCCGCAGTTTATTCTGGGTTGTCATGCCATGCCACTCAACAGACCACACCCCAAGCACCTTACGGCGCAACACCAGCTGCAGGTCGCGAGCTGTGAGGCCGATCTCCAAAGCTGGGGCGTCGATCGCCCCTTTGGCCAGCCTGTCAACACGTTCGTTCCCCGGGATGCCAACATGACCTGGCGTCCAAACCAAGACCACCAAACGTCCAGAACGGGCAATGGCGGAAACAGACTCCTGAATAGAGGACACCAGAGGAGAAGAGGGATAGCAGCGGTCGATGGCCTGAAGGCTGCTCAGGGAGTCACTGCAGATGACGATGGACCTACCTGAGCAGAAACGCATATGCTCAAGAGCGCGCAAGATGGCCACCAGCTCTGCAGTAAAAATACTGCAGCCAGCCGGCAAGGAGTGTTGCTCAACATGGGCAGCGTGAGCAAAAGCGTAGGCAGTGCGACCATCAACCAGGGAACCATCAGTGTAGACAGGCTCACAGCCCGGAAATGATTCGAGGAGCGCAAGAAAACGGCGACGGAGGGCCACAGGCGGAACCGAGTCCTTAGGTCCCTGTGCCAAATCCAGACGGACGGACGGCCGGGACAAACGCCAGGGAGGCGTAGGTGTACGGACCCGGAAGGGAGGCAGAAGAGGGAACGACCCCAGTTCTGACAGCAGGACACGGACAGCTACGGAAAGCTCAGACCTAGGTCGCCGTTCGGGCAGATGGAGGACCATGGCAGGGAAAAGCAGGCGACGATTGGGATGGCCTGGCGAGCAATGCACGTGGACAGCATAGTCGGCGAGCAGTCGATGGCGGTGAACCCGCAGCGGGGGAACCCCGGCCTCCACCAGTAGACTATCCACGGGGCTGGTACGAAAAGCGCCAGTTGCAAGCCGAACCCCACAGTGGTGTATGGGGTCTAACAACTTCAACACTGAGGGTGATGCAGACCCATAGGCCAGGCACCCATAATCAAGCCGGGACTGGTGGTGGTGGTGGTGGTGGTGGTGGTTGTTGGGATGTTTAAGGGGGACTAAACAGCTAAGGTCATCAGTCCCCCATTCCAAAAACAAGCGAGACAAAGTTGCAGAGCAGATAAAACCCCAAGGGGAAGGAGACTGCCCCCCCCCCCCCCCCCCCAGGTGCTAAAGAACACAAATTAGGCAACGAACACTACAGAAAAGAAGAGTACAGACGAACACCAGGCAGAAAGAAATAGAAGAAAAGAAGATGGCCGGAGACTGGTTGACTGACCACGACAACAAAAAAGGGAAAGAGTCAACCAACCGATGAGACACCAAAACAGCAACAAATATGGAGAGACGCGAGGACAAAAGACACAGAAACGGAAAAGTGCAGGACCCCCCCTAAATGGATCCATAAAAAGGACTAGCACGGATAAAATGTAAAACATTGTCAGCCATGGAGGCATCGTCGCATAAAATCAAAGGCAAGGTGCCCGGGAAATTAAAAGACTGCCGAAGGGTGCGCAGTCGGGGACACTCCAATAAAATGTGGGCGACCGTCAGCCGGGACCCACACCGACACAGGGGGGGATCCTCCTGACGCAAAAGATGGCCGTGCGTCAGGTATGTATGGCCGATGCAGAGCCGACACAGGATAACAGAGTCCCTGCGAGAAGACCGCAGGGAGGAGCGCCACACATCGGTCGTCTCCTTGACAGCCCGCAGTTTATTAGGCATTGTCAAGCCTCGCCACTCAGCAGACCACATCCCAAGCACCTTACGGCGCAACACCAGCTGTGAAGCTCTTTGATGTTACTGGCCATTAACTAGCCAATTTTCAAATGTGACTACCGTATGTGGTCACCTTACACAAGTGTGTATTTGAGTCTGATTATGCGTAATACGAATAACAACTCAATGGCTTGTAGAAATTCCATTATCTCAATCCAACTTTGCAAAATGAAGCAGAAAATCAGATAAGACTTGCAATTGTCAAATCAGGAAACATGATGAGTGTTTCAGGGCTTATCATGCAGAGGTATTAAAATCCCAAAATAATTGCAACCAGGCATTCAAAATTTTTTTTGGCCCTGCCTAAAGTCAGTGTTGGAATGGCTAATCTTCTTTTCCCACTCACGTGGGATAAACATTCTTGGCAAATCTTCTTGTTTTTACTTGGTCCCACACTTTCCTTTAAATGTCTCCTCCCCCACATCCTCGAATACACAGCCCATCCGTCTTCTCCTTGGTCTTGCTCTTCCCCAGTCACCTTTCACTACCATTTCCAACATTATGCTGCCAATGTAGGTGTCTTCTCATTACACGTTCGCATAATTGCAGTCTTCTCTCTTGAACCTTCTTAGATATCCCTGCCACTTTAACAATGATTTTTGTTCTTTATATTCTGATCCTATGAACTCTAGCAACCACATAAATTATTTTACATTCTTATTTCAATCACACCCATTGCCTTACAATGCGCCTTTTTTAACAAAATTTGTGACTAGTTATCTTACGAATTGCATATTGATTTACAACAAATAATTAGCATTCAGAAGTATAATACAAACTCTGTCACGAATAATTCTGCGTAGTTCTTATGGAATCTTATGCATAGTTCTTATGGAATCTTACTGTTTGATGTTCTAATTGTATCTATGAGTAATAATTGTAATGTGTGACTAATAACATACCAATGTAGTTTGGGGCTGTGTGATCTAAGATTGCATGGTTCTTTCATATATAAGACCAGATCTTGGATGTAGTCCCACAGGTGAACCTGTGGGTTAACTGCCAACGAGACCACATGTTTCACATGTGAAAGTAGTGCTGAGGTGAATGTTGTATACTTTTCCATTCACTGCTATTTTTTCATTGACATTCATGTACCACATGGCTTTAACAATGGACGGCAGAATGTTACTGTGTAAGTTTCTCTAGATAATATTCCAGTTCATCTGAGGGTACATTTCCTCTAGCTGATTTTTCTTGCTGCTCCTATTTTTTTTTAAAAAAATCATAGAACTGTTTATTTGTTAAGATATGCTGCGGATGGCTTTTTTGTGTTTGTAGCTAAACTCAAAACCATAGACTTTATACGGTTTAAGGCTCTTGGTATCTTTATGTTGACCAGCACTTCCAGTTCCCATCTGTTAATTATTACGGTCTTCATAATACAGGGCTGTTATAAATGATTTGTTTTCAAAGCTCTGTATTTCCTGAAGTATAACACATGTAAATATGACTGATACATGAATAGAACCGTAAACTCGTCAAGTTTGTATTGGGGCCCACAAGTCTGCATCAAGAGTACAGTGCCTTGATAAAATGACAACAAAGTAAGAAAAGAACCTCCCATCTGATATTCAATGGCACCACGTGGCACTGCAACACAGTGATGAGACAACCTACCATCATCTGGAAAGGTTATTCGCCACAATGTAAGAGTGTGGGCCATTGAAAATCCTCATGAAAGTGTGGAGTGTAGACAAGTCACCGAATGTGAGTTTGAGACAAAGTTGTATGGGCCATTTTTCTACTGTGAGAAGACCGTAATGGGTACAGCTTATATTGAAGTGTTGCAGTTGTTTCTACAACTGACTGCTGATTCCGAGATCATCATCTTCCAACTACATGGAGATCCCCTAATTGGAGCATCGATATTTGTCACTACCTAAGTAACGAACTTCCACACTGCTGGATTGGGCATACTGGTGGAGATGAATTGGTCCTGTTCCCTTGCCTCTCATGTTGCCTGACCTAATGCCTTGAGAATTTTTCCTTTGGGGATATACGAAGTACCATGTTTATGTACCTCACTGCCATGAACAAAGGAACAGCTCAGAGAAAACATCAATGTTGCTATGATGACAACTGATGTGCGATTTGTTTTGAAATGCTATCCAATGAATATTGTTTCAGAAAAAACGTACACAGATAATAAATGAAATTCAGTTATCAAATATAACTGTGAAGAAAAGAACTGCTGAAATGTCAGAAAATGTGAAAGAAACTGTCATTACAGGCTCAAAACAAAGGGATTATATTTTGCTGCAGCTTGATAAAAGTACAGAAGTTGTTGGTCAAGCTAATTTATAGCTTTTGGTCGTTATGAGTTGAATGGTGATATTGAAGAAGAGCTATTGTTTTACTCGTCTATCACAAAATTATTGACGAAGAGATTTTCAAATGTGATGACAAATTTATCAAAGAAAAATCAGTTGGATTCATCAAAGTGTGTAGGTCTGACAACTAATGGGGCATGAGCTTGTATTCATTCTGGCTTAGTTGCCAAACTTAGGAAAGTTGAGTTCAGTGAATACTTTGCAGCATACATAGAGAGGCTCTTTCTGTTAAATGTTTGGATGAGTGTCACAAAAACCTCCTGACAATGCAGTAAAAATCATCAAATTTACTAAAGAAAGGTCTAAAACTCAACTGTCTGGTGTTTTGTTTGATGAAGTGGTCAATGAAAACACAGTTTTTACTTCACTGTGAAGTTCCGTGGCTATCAATAAGTACATTATTGTCAAGATTTTTCAAACTCTGTAAGGAACTCAAGATTTTTCATATGGATGGAGACTGTGATGGAACTTTCAAGTTCCTATTTACACTGTGTCACCGATGGAAACTGGTGGACACGGATGGAATGGGCGGCAGCTGTCAAAGTGGAAGTATTGTTGGTGGTAATGGTGATATTCCATACCAAGAAGTCCCTTCCGTACAGCATAGCCACCCGTGGTCGTCACATTTGCAGTGACGAGCAGTCCCTCTTAAAATATACCGAGGGTCTCACTGAAGCCGTCACTGACCGTAATTATCCTCCCATCCTTGTACAAAAACAAATCTCCTGTGCCTTATCTTTCCAGTCTCCCACTACCTCCCAAAGTCCCACAGTCCGGCCACAGAAGAGCATTCCCCTCTAAACTCAGTACCATCCGGGACTGGAGCAACTGAATTACATTCTCCGCCAGGGTTTCGATTACCTCTCGTCACGCCCTGAAATGAGAAATGTCCTGCCCATTATCCTTCCCACCCCTCCTACCGTGGTATTCCACTGTCCATCGAACCTACACAATATACTCGTCCATCCTTACACAACCCCCGATCCCTTACCTCATGGCTCATACACCTGTAATAGACCTAGATGCAAGACCTGTCCCATACATCCTCCTACCACCACCTACTCCAGTCCGGTCACTAACATCGCCTATCTCATCAAAGGCAGGGCTACCTGTGAAACCAGTCATGTAATTTACAAGCTAAGCTGCAACCTCTGTGCTGCATTTTATGTAGGCATGACAACCAACAAGCTGTCTGTCCACATGAATGGCCACCGACAAACTGTGACCAAGAAACAAGTGGACCACCCTGTTGCTGAACAGGCTGCCAAACATGATATCCCTCGTCTTAATGACTGCTTCACAGCCTGTGCCATATAGATCCTTCCCACCAACACCAGCTTTTCTGAACTGCACAGGTGGGAAGTTTCCCCGCAATACATCCTACGTTCCCATAACCCTCCTGGCCTCAACCTTCATTAGTCGCTGTCCTCACCCATCCAGCCCCCTCCCTGTTCCCATTCCAGCACTACACAGCCGTCATTTCACCACCACACCCAGTCTTTTAATTTCTTTTATTTCTCTCCTTTCTGCTTCATACCCCCTTTCTCTCCTGCACTCCATCTAAACTGCAACACTTGACTGTCCGCCACTCCCACCATACTATCCCTCCCCCTCCCCGCCCCAGCCTCCTCCTTACCACCACCCAATCGCCACTCCCATCATGCACTGGTGCTGCTGTCTGCAGTGTGGTCTCAGTTCTCTGAGACTGCATATGTGTGTGCAAGTTGTGTTTATGTAAGTGTGTGTGTGTGTGTGTGTGTGTGTGTGTGTGTGTGTGCGCGGGCGCGCGTGCGTGTGCACATGTGTGTCTACTGCTGACAAAGACCTTAATGGCTGAAAGCTTTAATTGTGTGAATCTTTTTATTGTGCCTATCGCGACTCAGCACCTCCGCTATATGATGAGTAGCAACTTTCCTTCTCTGGTATTGTTACATTGTTACATTTTGAAAACAAATGAAAATAGAATGGGACAAAGTCTGGGCAGTACAGAAGATACTGGATGGACTGTGAACCCAAGGCATAGGATTGTTGCAGATGGCGCAGTACCTGTGTGTGGCCTGACATTTTCTACTGAAGGAGATGGTACTCCATGTGTGGAGGAACAATTTGGATTCATGCTTTCAGAAAGTCAATTACCACACACTGTTTCCGTACACCGACACAATTATGTTGCACACTGCAATATGGTACAATTTGGAGACCAACAGAGGCTTGCAACTATCTCAATGGAATCGGAAAGTCAACTGAATAATATGCGTGACATTTAATACCTCCAAAGAGATAGAGGGGCTGGCCAGTACTTATCTCAGCTCAGTACAGCCGATAGATACACAAAACAGAACAGAAAATTTACTAGCTTTCAGAACTTTGTTCCTTCTTCAGGGAGGAGAGAGAGGAAAAAAAGGGGAAGAAGGGAAAGTGGATTCAGTTACTCACAACCCAGGTTATGAAGCAATAGGGGAAAGGTTAACAGGGAGGGTAGGAAAGATGGAGGCATGGGTGTCAGAGGGAAGCCAAAGGTATTCTACTGTAAGTACTGTGCTAGCTTCAAACCAAACCAAAGAGGATGCATACATACTTCTGAAGCTGGCAAAGTATTTGCTCCTGAGTAGTTCTCACCCCAATATCCAAACTATTTTATCTCCGGAACATTTTACCCATGAGAATGCCATCATTAACTCATACTGTAGAGCTGCATGCCCTCGGGTAAAGTAATGGATGTAGTTTCCTCTTGATTTTAGTCGTCAGAAGTACCAGCACAGTACGGCAATGTTGGCTGACATTACATGGTCAGATCAGTCAATCATCCACACTATTTTCTCTGCATCTATTAAAAAGTCTGCTGGCCCTCCTCAGGAACCACATTTGTCTGGCTTGTCATCAGATACCTCTCCATTGTGGCTGCACCTACTGTATAGCGATCTGTATCGTTGAAGGATGCAGCTCAAATGCAGTCCTACTGTGAATTCTGTTCGCAAACACAGAATGAGTTGGTTGACTTTTGTAAGCAGCTGAAAATCGCCTTGACTACTGTCAATGATTGGCAGCTGCTGTGAGTCAGAGTGTTGGAAGACAGTCACGTGCCTGTGGTACCTGTACCAAAGGTATCAAATACTACCCACTCCTGTAGATCCTGTTTCCTCTGCAGAAAGTATGGGATCTGTCATTAATCTTCCACTTAACTGTAAGTGGCACTTCAATAATAGAGCTAGGCATCCTGTACAGAGTGGAAAGGGACCAGGGAGGACTCAGGGTGTTGTACCAATCCCCCCAACCAACAAGTCTGAGGTGCTGTCTTTCACTGAAACTGAAATTGGGCCAGTGGGACCCACATCAGCTGTTTTGGGGAAACCTGTTTTGTCCAGTGTCAAGAGGATGCAAACACAAAAGAGTGGTAGTTCAAATGTACAAATGATGGTACCTCTTAGGGAAATGGCAGCAAGGGAAACCAGGACACCAGGTGCATTCAGTGTGTATGCTCGAGACCTCATTCAAGATGCTGAACCAGTTGTTCCAGCCATCACTGAGGAAACACAAGCAATCAACTGCAGACCGTGGTGCACAATGGAACAAATGATGCCTGTCGTCTTGGCTCCGAGGTCATACTCGGGTCATTCCAGTGACTGGCAGAGAAGGTTGGGAACATCAGCCTTGCACATAACAGTTTCGATGACACTCAAAACTCCAGCATTGTCCCAAGAACTGATCGTGGCCCTTTGGTTCTGAGTTGAGTGGAAGGACTGAACAAGACTTTGAAGGTTCTGTTACAAGCTGAGCTGCAACTTCCTGGACTTGAGCTATAGGGATGAAAAATGTAGGGTACTCCTAAATGGGTCAGGTGTGTACCACACATCAGAGGCAGTTACTCAGATAGCTGACTGTGGATGCACAGAAGGTTTTTTCCAGATTAGGCGACTCTCCGCCCAATCCAAATACAAACAGCTGTAGGAAACTCAGTAGTATTAGTGAAAGATAGTGGAAATGCCATCCACAGGTGAGAACATTAAAATTCTAATGGTTAACTGCTGAAGCATTCACAACAAATTGCCAGAGCTTGAAGCACGCCTCAAAAGCAGCGAAGTTCACACTGAAAGGATAATCTCATGGTGTATTTGTCGCAGTAAACAAGAAACTCATATCCAGTGAGAAAGAAACTGAAGCTACCTGTGCGGTTGTTTGGGCAAGACGATGTATCAGGGTGGAGATAAAATGATAACTGCATCCTTCTATTGCCCACGACACTCATCTCCTGATGTAACCAAAAACCTTAGAGAAAACCTCAGGTCACTTGTACGTAAGTTCCCTAACCATACTGTAATCATAGGTGGAAGCCTTAATCATGCAACAGTCCACTGGGAAAATTACAGTTTTGTTGGTGGTGAGTGTGATAAGACATCCTGTGAAACATTACTAAATGCCTTTGGTAAAAACTACCTAGAACAGATAGTTTGGAAACTCACTCATGATGGAAATATATTGCAGCTAATGACAACAAATAAACCTGACCTCTTTGAGGATGTCCCGTCGAAATTGGTGAAACAGACATTACTACACAATAGGTGTAAAACAAAGTGTAGGACTACAGATAGGGAAATGCTGAATGAACCAAAATCCACTGTCAGGAGAAAACTGCATGAAGCTCTGAATGACTACCACTGCAGAATACTGTTGAATGATCATTCACAAATCCTTAGAAAATCTGGTTGTACGTAAAGGCTGTTGGCACCAAAGTTAGGATCCAGTCTCTACCTAATAAGACAGGAACTGAAACAGAGTAGCAAAGTAAAAAGCTGAAATGCTTACCTAAGTTTTCAAATGTTACTTTACAAAGGAGAACCCTGGAGAATGGCCACTATTTAATCCTAGTACCACTGAAAAGATAAGTGAAATAAGAATGTGCCTGTGGTGTTGAGAAACTGCTGAAATTGTTAAAACTAAACAGAGCTCCAGGGCCTGATGGAATCCCAGTCAGATTCTATACCGAATTTGTGGCTGAGTTAGCCCCTCTTCTAACTATAATCTAATGCAGGTCTCTTGGATAAAAAACCATGCACAGTTCTTTGACAGTTAGCACCCATTATACAAGAAGGGTAGTAGAAATGATCCACAAACCTACCGTCCAGTATCGCTGACAATGATTTGTTGTAGAATCTTAGAACATATTCTAAGCTCAAACATAATGAGGTATCAAATGCCAACCAGCATGGATTCCAAAAACATCAATCACGTGAAACCCAACAGGCACATTTCTCACACGATATACTGAAAGCTTTGGATCAAGGCAGGCAGGTAGGTGCAGTGTTTCTCTATTTCCGAAAAGCATTTGAGTCAGTACCACACCTACACTTACTGTCGGCAGTACAATCATACCAGTTATGATCGGCTTGAGGACTTTTTGGCAGGGAGGACAGCATGTTATGTTGGATGGAGAGTCATCATCAGATGCAGAAGTAATTTCAGATGTGCCCCAGAGATGTGTGATGGGATCTTCGCTGTTCAGGTTGTACATTACTGACCTTGCACACAATATTAATAGTATTCTCAGACTTTTTGCAGATGATGCAGTTATCTATAATGAAGTACTGCGTGAAAGAAGCTGCATAAATATTCAGTCAAATCTTGATAAGATTTCAGAGCAATGCAAAGATTGGCAACTTGCTTCAGGTGTTCAAAAATGTAAAGCTGTGAACTTCACAAAAAGAAAAAAAAAGTAGTAGCCTATGAGTATAACATCAACAAGTCACTGTTGGAATCAGCCAACCCACACAAATACTTCGGTATTACACTTTGGAGGGATATGAAATGGAATTATCACATAAGCTCAGTCATGGTTGCAGGTGGTAGACTTCAGTTTAGTGGTAGAATACTGTGGAAATGCAATCAGTCTACAGAGGAGAGTGCACAGGAATTACTTGTGTGACAACTTCTAGAATATTGCTCAAGTGCGGGACACATACCAAATACAACTAACAAGGGATATTGACCGTGTACAGAGACGGGCAGCAAGAATGGTCACAGGTTTGTTTGGCCCATGGGAGAGTGTCACAGAGAGACTGAAGAAAGTGAAGTGGCAGATTCTCTAAAGTTTCAAGAACCGCTTTAAATGATGACTCTAGAAATATACTACAAACCCCCTACATATCACTCACATGCCGATCATGAGGTAAAGATTACAATAATTACAGCACATATAGTGGCATTCAAACAACCATTCTTCCTGTGCTCCATATGTAACTGCTACAATGGGACATAACCTCTGCCATGCACTTCATGGTGGTTTGAAGAGTTTAATGTAAATGTAGATGCAGAAGCCACCCCACTAAGACCAACGTGAGATCTGCAGTTCATGGGGTGGTTTTTTTTTTGTTTTTGTTTTTTTTTTTTTTTTTTGGGCGGGGGGGCGGAGGTTCTGAACTGTTTTTACAGTTACTTATACGGTTTTCGTCACTCAATCTTATTAGATTAATTAAAGTATTTTAACACATTTCTTAATATGTCACTCAACTGCCCATCACTTCAGCTAAACAGCGAGTGGTTACAGTCCCTCCTAGCATACATCACACGAAGCACTTTTTGTGGTACCAGTTACATACTGGAACCGGAAACACGGAAGTGTCCGATGCCGCCCATCTGCTTTGACCCATGACCTCACAAATATGGCGGAAACTACCATAAACCACGATTCCAATATGGCGCATATAAAGTCGGTACGTACACATTATGAGGACGAAAATACATCGAAAAACAAACACACACACTTTCCACAAAAAGCCTAATGACACTAACGGGACAAGCGCGGGAAATGGGGTGTTTTTGGGTGGGGGAAAACTAAATATAAACAAATTTAGACACCCACCCCCATACAAAACCACACAAAACGACGAAAAAACTGACATCACAAAACTCCCCAAATACCACTAAACACAATATCATCTGGAGTCTGACACTTCTCTTGACCTATATAGCTCAACAGCAGCTCCCGATCCCATAAATTAGGATCGAACACTTCCCTTGGCCTATACAGCTCAAAGACATCTTCCGATACCAATATCAACATACACAGCCACACATTGGGATAGAACACTTCCCTTGACCTGCTCACTGTTAATTTTATCCGTCCTATCCATTCCAGAACAAAAACAACAACCGATTAATTTTACTAAAATTACCACACGATGTACACCGAACAACACTAAATTAACCTTCACACAAAATCGTTACTCACTGAAACGAATTCAACTACAAACACAGCCGACACTCTAACAATTCTGGATAATGAGCAAAAGCAAACTGAGCCCAATGAAAACCCTGAACATACCACCAGAGAGCACAACAAACCACAACACGACGACATCTACAAACACCCCACACTCACAAACCAAACTCCGCGCCATCATGACGTCACACACGACAACACCCTTACATCACGGGTCACAGCCAACGCGAGGGATCGGACGCTTTTTTTTTTTTCAGTTTATTTATGGTTCAAATGACTCTGAGCACTATGGGACTTAACTTTTAAGGTCATCAGTTCCCTAGAACTTATAACTACTTAAACCTAACTAACCTAAGGACATCACACACATCCATGCCCGAGGCAGGATTCGAACCTGCGACCGTAGCAGTCACGCGGTTCCAGACTTTAGCGCCTAGAATCGCTCGACCACCTCGGCCGGCATTTATTTATGATATATGTATATAATATGCTTCAAAATACTCATCAGAGACTTATCTATTCTGAATTTACCTTACTATTTTAGTTTTTATGAAAAGTATGTTAAGTATGGCAAAGTGCATTTAAATAGGGTGTGGTCATAAACATAAGGTTACACTAGAGCTCATTATGTTACTACAATCTTTATTTGACTTTTACATTTGTTGGCTTCGTCAACTCAAACTGTCGCCATTCATACTAACCTAGACCTCAAGCTATGCTACAGATCATTCTGTCACCAGAACCACACTTTTAGAGGTCCAATATCACATATTAGAGATTTTCTACTTTCATTTAATACAGCTTAAAAATATCCAGTAGGGCCTAAATGACGTGTGTAGTATAAATTACATATTTACTTGTATAAATTACATAGCTGAATTTGGCAGTGTAAAATGATTAAGACACATTGGAAGAGGGTTTAGGTGGATAGGCAGTGGGAAGGCAAACTATCAAGTGAGAATGTATAAAAACGTTGTCATTAACAGGGCTGTACCGAGATTATTTTGTCATTTATTGGGCGAACCTCCAGAATTTACATGATCTGCTCACACATAACTGTCAAATGTATTTCTGAGGGCTCTGTTCACACTGAGTGAAATTTGCCATATACAGCATCTGCTCCATCTTTATAAGACTTCAGGTCACTCCTCTTTCTCATCCAGTAACTGTTGATCTTCGCAATATTGTACTTGTCTGTACAGCAGTACTGTCGTTTTGAATAAAGCACTTCCAATTTTAACATATTTATGCATTTGTAACCCCTGGATGTTACTTCTGGTGGTGCACATAGTATATGTATGAAGCACAAATTACAACAGCATATAGATGCAGCATTGCCAAAGATAAGAGTTTGCTTCCAAAACAACTACTCCCAATAGTGCATAGTTCGTGAATTGCACGTAGCAGCAACAAACAACTGTGCGATATTACTTCCCTTCAGTCTTCAAATTTCTTCAATTAGGGCTAGCGAAAACTTTTTGTGAGGTACACGATGCTTATGAATTACATGGGCGATGTAATCTAAAAAGCAGAACCTCTACTGTCCAAAATCTTACACAAAGGGGCTTCATGTGAATCAGAACACAGATGCTTCATAATAATAGTTCTTTAGCAACTATTAATGGAAGATCACCTTCTTACGATCAACATATCATTTTTGGTGATTTTTTTTGTCATCATCATCTTCACCGAAGTTTTACTTTAAAGACAAATATCTATGTGCAATCTAAGGCGAAACTAATCAAAGCAGGTGGAAGGTCTAATGAAGAAAACATAGCCTACTTCCCAAACAAAAGTATTGGATAATAAATAAGAGTTTATTTCTTGGTATCTGCATTTCTCGTCGTCTGATATAGCAGAATCTAGGGTAGAACCGCTAACAGCTGTAAATAATTCGAAATCTAACAATCTTGGGCTGGAAATTTCTACCGTACCTCACTTAACCTCGAACATACATTATTAAAACGTGAACATTTGTACGTGATGCCTTACTCATAATTAGACATTAATTCCGTAGAGCTGTTTGAAAGCTACAAACCTGTCTTCGAATGGCACCCAAATTATCTGTGGCATATTGTATTGCCTTATCTATTTCTGCTTGATTTGTTTGACTTTTATTCTCTCGAAACGACGCTCTTATCCTTCTCAGGGCATAGGTCCTGAAACAATTGTAAAGACGGGTACACTTAGCGATAAGAGAATCATGTACCTAGCTTAACCTTAAGAGATTTTTTAATGCAAAACGTGATTCGCCTTCAAACACCATTGTCTGCATAGTGCACCTGTAATTATATGATGGAAACTTCTCAGCTTCCCTCAACATTGTTTTGTATAATTTCAAAACAACATTCCTCGTACTACTCATTTTAATTCTTTTCAGCCGGGTAGAAAACACATGACTACCGATTTCTATCGTTATCTATGGAAAATTTTTTGTGATTGCAAAATGTGTTTTGCTTACTCTCTGATTCTGAATCACGATTCTATAGTTATCTAGCACTGAAAGGGAATCATGTAATATTGATATTCAACGTAAAGGGAACAAAGCCAGTAATTGAGCAAATTTTACAATATTGTTTTTAGTATGAAGTTCCTATCATTATAGGACTTATCACGTTTCTTTCCGTTTTCTAATCTTGTCACATTCTTTTTTTTTGTTTATTTTTATTGTGTAGAAGGGTTCTCCTGAACGCTCGTATCTAGTATTCACACGAATAACTAAAGAAGTTTGGAGTAAATTTGGGTGTTTGAAGCGACAGGAAAGTGGCTGTAGACTTTGCAATAATATTATCTTTGAGGAGCGTAGTTTACTGTTTACGATGGATTGGAACTATGTTTGTTTCGAACTAACATTTTGTGATAAATAAATGATTAAATAAAAAAACTAGCTCGTTTATTTCTATTGAAAGATTTCTCAGAAATGTTGAGCGTGAATTGCCAAGAGAAACTCCAAAAACTCGATTGCCAACTCCTAAACAAGGTAACTATACAGCTCAAATACCGCCGTAAATTAACCACAAAAGTAGTTTATGACACTGTATTGTACTCAGTTTGATAGATGCTACATCCAACAACAGGACTGTTAACACGGCAAAATATATATCTATTTCCATACTTGGCAGCCCACTGTAATGCCAGTGGGTGGTACTTCCCGTTAACCATTGTACGTAGAGTCCTCGTTTCGTAACAGTTCTTGAAAGTTTTTTTGTGAGCAGATTTTAACTGGGTAGTTGCCGATGTACAAGCGTCTGCCAATTTAGATTTTCAACATTTTCATCACAATTCATGGTCTCATTTGCTTTGCCTGCGATTGAGCCAGTGTGAACATACCATTTCATATCCCTGCAAATTATTTGATTCTAATTGTGACTCATCATTATTGTAGTCACAAGATTCTGTGTTTTTGCTTATAATATCTGGAAACATTTAGGAGGAGTGTGGGGGGGGGGGGGGAGTGTTAATTGT
This sequence comes from Schistocerca cancellata, assembly GCF_023864275.1. Classification (NCBI taxonomy): domain Eukaryota; kingdom Metazoa; phylum Arthropoda; class Insecta; order Orthoptera; family Acrididae; genus Schistocerca; species Schistocerca cancellata. The sequence continues at coordinate 41,104,633 of NC_064632.1, read as the reverse complement.
CCATTGTAAGCAGATTCACTAGAGTTACTTACATAAACAAAGCTAACTTCACCAGCAGACATCAATTTTGCCAAACCTTATAGTTAGATATGCCTCATTTACCAGTTATGGCTGGACAGACTGCATCAGAATTCTGTAGGCTATATAGATTTGCCCTGTCAACAACTTTTTGTATAACATGTTAAGAAAATTGTTTACAATAATAACATACATATAATAGATGAAAATTATTATTTTGCCCAATCAGTTTGGTCACTGTTGCAAAATTCTCCACTAGAGTGTAATGAGTGCTGTTTTAAACCCATTACAATTTTCCTTTTGAATAACGCTAGTCATGGACATTGCAATTCTTGAGGCAGTGTGTTGATACATCTAGAATGCAGACTGCAGTTTATTCGTCTCATAATGTATAGTTACAAATAAAAAATTTTTGTACCGGTGACACCCTATTACTTAAAAAAAAAAAAAAAAAAAAAAAAAAAAAAAGGTTATGGTAATGCATTTCAGCAGGCATTTCTGCATTTTTACACATGACCAATTTAACAAGAACACATCTATATAGATACTCCACAAACCACCGTATGGTACATGATGGAGGGTGCCCTGTACCGTCACTAGTCAATTTTTTTTTCCTTCCCATTCCACTCGCAAATAGAATGAGAGAAAAATGACTGTCTGTTGATAATTTTTAGAGCAACCAATGGATACTATCTTGTCTTCCACACTTGTGATAGCTTGGTATTTAGCGTTCCTCTTGTTGTGGGTGTTGTCATTATACAAGGTGTATCAAAAAGAATCATCAGATTTAAAAAAAAATCATAACTATTATGTTGTTTGAGATATGTGCGTGAACAATATACTGTTGGAAAGAACAAACTCTTGAATTTTACGTGGTTCCTGTTTTGACTCTCCAAAATTTAATGTTTTTTGTGCAGTTTCATGGGAAAGGTGTATGGTCCATTTTTCTTTGGCGAGAACATTGTCACAGGAAGCACGTACCTTGATATGCTTGAGAAATTACTTTTTCCACTGTTGGGGCACCGGCAGTTTTTAAATCAAATGATTACCGAACAATGGATCGGTTGCACTGGACCAAATGATTCAGCCTTACATTACTGGTGTCCAAGGTCACTGGACCTGACTGTATGTGATTATTTCTTGTAGGGGTTTATAAAAGACTCCGTTTATGTGCCACCGTTACCAACAACAGTGAATGAACTGAGACGTCACATAACAGCAGCTGTGAAAGCTGTAATTCAAGACATGCTCGCTGCAATGTGGAAACAATTTGAATGCCACATTGACATATGCTGTGCATCTCAAGGGGGGCCCTATTGAAGGCGCATGAAAAAAAACTTTTTGAGTTTCCCATTCATCAAAAAACAAAATTCATTGTATATACCGTATGTTTATTAGTTTCAGAAATATAGATGTGCAAAATCGGAGGATTCTTTTTGATGCACCCTGTATGTTAATGGCCGCATCGTCTTCTGTTTTCTTTTACACTGATGAGACATAAAAACAAATACTGACTGAAGATGGTCATGAGTTGTAACCAGATGAATACAGGTTTACAGTGCTCCAATCTTTCACGTGATGTGGTGATCCTAAGATATTATACAATCATTAACACATTCATGCAACCAGAAGAGTGTTTTCATAATATCTGGCATTAATTACTATGGCAGTGAAATAGTGCATAATATTCTGTTGCAAGTTACTGCTCAACTTCTGCCCCAGTCAAACTGTGCTCACAGGTAGCTTACATAAAGCATTAGGTCTTCATTCTTCCACAAAAAATGGCAAAAGGTCTACTTTCGTTCTTAAACACAGCACATTAACACTGTATGATAATTTGTGACCCTAAGTTTTAATTTCAGTGTCTATTTTGGTGGGGCATTGGTTGATCCCTGGAAAAAAACGCCTTATCACAACATTCTCTTCTGAAAGACTCGCATTTTTATTATTACTGATGTCAGTTTTTGTTTTGTTAAAAGATATGTTATTCACATATTTATTTTGTGTTGCTTCATTGATTGTAGATTCTTTTTTATCATTATTTAATTCCATAGGCCTACCATAGTTGTGTTAAGAGTGATCACAAAAATTATTATACTACTGACTCTTAGGACTATGATGGTATCTCAGCCCAGGCACTAAAATCTTGTCCTGATTTGGTAGTCCCATCCTTGAGTTTCCTTTGGAGGCATTCAGTGAGTCACACTATATTTCCTGAAAGATTGAAGTGTGCAGTAGGAATATTGGTAAACAAAACTGAAGATAAGCAACAGACCTGCTATTGTAGATCCATTTCTCTCCTTTTGCTCGTAAAAAATAATTGAGAAAGAAGCTTGCAAATGATGCACTGTAGCTTAGGTGGCTTTTGTAGCCTAATTTGAGGTATTTTTCCCAACTTAACAGACTGTAACTATGCTATATAGAATTCTTAGTCTCAACTTCTTCACCGCTTTGATAAGTTTATTGTGTACACCTGATATATCATTTGTTTTATTAGTTGTCATCCTGTTTGTAGGAAAATATGCTGAGTCTGTGGTGTGTTTTTGATGCTGATCTACGATAAAGGTGGATACAAAGCTTTACAGAATTGTGCTGAAATAACATCTTCAATCTTCTTCTTTAACTTCCTTTTCACCCCTTACTGAGTTCCAAAAAGAAGCCAGTCTAACATGGTGGTGCACATATTCTGTCATCTATTCCCTACACATAAATATGATGGCAGTATATGTACTAGTCATCCACCCCTAAGGACACTCCCTCCCTATGGTGCACAATGAAATCGCACCAGTAATTTACGATTTGTGTGTGGGAAAAGAAAAACCAAGATGAACTACTGATTCTGCGTTCTGTCTTACATTACAGACCTTTTATAGTACACGTGGAAAAATACAGCCATGCTATATTGTAGTTCTGTACATCGTTTGAAACTATAAGGGATAAAAAAAAAAAAAAAAAAAAATTGTGCTCTTCTGCAAGAGAACCTTCTCAAGTCCGTGGGTGCAACATGGTGCCAAATGCAGTCACAAAGCCACGAATTCTTCATTGCTGTAGGCATGCTGCACAGTAGTGTGACAAACTCAGACAACAAGGTGCTGTATATGCTGTTAAAAGGTGGTTCTGTTGGCCAGTTTGAAGATGGTTTTGGAAGTTTTCTCACCTGGTTGTATATTGACCCTGTACTATACTTTATGTAATCAACCCAGAACGTTTGTAGGTATCACAATACATTTTGTTCAACTGCAGTTAATGCTGGTTGACACTAATGGACAAAAGTCATGAAAGTAATGCAATAAATTTATTAATGTGAACAGATATAAAGTTCTATAAGCAAATGAAGTGTTATACACTCCTGGAAATGGAAAAAAGAACACATTGACACCGGTGTGTCAGACCCACCATACTTGCTCCGGACACTGCGAGAGGGCTGTACAAGCAATGATCACACGCACGGCACAGCGGACACACCAGGAACCGCGGTGTTGGCCGTCGAATGGCGCTAGCTGCGCAGCATTTGTGCACCGCCGCTGTCAGTGTCAGCCAGTTTGCCGTGGCATACGGAGCTCCATCGCAGTCTTTAACACTGGTAGCATGCCGCGACAGCGTGGACGTGAACCGTATGTGCAGTTGACGGACTTTGAGCGAGGGCGTATAGTGGGCATGCGGGAGGCCGGGTGGACGTACCGCCGAATTGCTCAACACGTGGGGCGTGAGGTCTCCACAGTACATCGATGTTGTCGCCAGTGGTCGGCGGAAGGTGCACGTGCCCGTCGACCTGGGACCGGACCGCAGCGACGCACGGATGCACGCCAAGACCGTAGGATCCTACGCAGTGCCGTAGGGGACCGCACCGCCACTTCCCAGCAAATTAGGGACACTGTTGCTCCTGGGGTATCGGCGAGGACCATTCGCAACCGTCTCCATGAAGCTGGGCTACGGTCCCGCACACCGTTAGGCCGTCTTCCGCTCACGCCCCAACATCGTGCAGCCCGCCTCCAGTGGTGTCGCGACAGGCGTGAATGGAGGGACGAATGGAGACGTGTCGTCTTCAGCGATGAGAGTCGCTTCTGCCTTGGTGCCAATGATGGTCGTATGCGTGTTTGGCGCCGTGCAGGTGAGCGCCACAATCAGGACTGCATACGACCGAGGCACACAGGGCCAACACCCGGCATCATGGTGTGGAGAGCGATCTCCTACACTGGCCGTACACCACTGGTGATCGTCGAGGGGACACTGAATAGTGCACGGTACATCCAAACCGTCATCAAACCCATCGTTCTACCATTCCTAGACCGGCAAGGGAACTTGCTGTTCCAACAGGACAATGCACGTCCGCATGTATCCCGTGCCACCCAACGTGCTCTAGAAGGTGTAAGTCAACTACCCTGGCCAGCAAGATCTCCAGATCTGTCCCCCATTGAGCATGTTTGGGACTGGATGAAGTGTCGTCTCACGCGGTCTGCACGTCCAGCACGAACGCTGGTCCAACTGAGGCGCCAGGCGGAAATGGCATGGCAAGCCGTTCCACAGGACTACATCCAGCATCTCTACGATCGTCTCCATGGGAGAATAGCAGCCTGCATTGCTGCGAAAGGTGGATATACACTGTACTAGTGCCGACATTGTGCATGCTCTGTTGCCTGTGTCTATGTGCCTGTGGTTCTGTCAGTGTGATCATGTGATGTATCTGACCCCAGGAATGTGTCAATAAAGTTTTCCCTTCCTGGGACAATGAATTTAGGGTGTTCTTATTTCAATTTCCAGGAGTGTAGATGGCATTAAGGTTGAATAAGTCTTTTTTTATAGTAAATCTCCTGTTTCTCCTTTGTAATGGATATTAATGTCACGTTTTTGTTGATATCCAGAGGATTTTCTCATCATGCTCACATTTTTTCCCTATTTCAGATTTTTAATTTTCAGTTTCAAACTAACACTATTACCATTTGTTTGCCAAGTCGTATCTTAGGAGTCCCTGGTTTGTCAGTTAGAGGTGGGACTCTGTAACCTCCAAAGGTCCGAGGCATTTTGCTCTGATTGTTGCCAGCATCATATTTAAAGTACTAGGGAAGCAGGTTGCTAGCCTTACTTGCCCCGAGTCCCATTGAGTTTTACCCCTAACGGTTGAGGGACTAACCGTTGGATTTGGTAGTCTTTGCCGTATGAGCACAAAGGTGACCACGACTCAGATTATGTCCAAGATGCCCAGCCTTCTTCCAAAGTAACTGGTATCCTGACTGTTAGGACCACTTACTTGGGCACTCATACGTTGCCCGTGGTTCATGAACTAGGACATGACTACAGGAACCCACACCTTGATTATGGAATAGGAGGCAAACTTTTGCAAGCAATTAAAGGTCTTTACATGGATAGTCAGGCAGCAGTTAGTTGGCAGTAATTTGAGTTCATGGTTCAGAGTAGTTTCAGGGGTAAGACAAGGCTGCAACCTGTTTCCACTGTTGTTCATATTATTTATGGATAATATGTTGAAAACAATAGACTGGCTGCGTGAGATTAAGATATGTGAACACAAAATAAGCAGTCTTGCATATGCGGATGACTTAGTTGTGATGGCAGATTCGATTGAAAGTTTGCAAAGTAATATTTCAGAGCTAGATCAGAAATGTAAGGACTATGGTATGAAGATTAGCATCTCCAAAACGAAAGTAATGTCAGTGGGAAAGAGATATAAATGGATTGAGTGCCAAATAGGAGGAACAAAGTTAGAACAGGTGGATGGTTTCAAGTACTTAGGATGCATATTCTCACAGGATGGCAACATAGTGAAAGAACTGGAAGCGAGGTGTAGCAAAGCTGATGCAGTGAGCACTCAACTACGATCTACTTTCTTCTGCAAGAAGGAAGTCAGTACCAAGACTAAGTTATCTGTGCACCGTTCAATCTTTCGACCAACTTTGTTGTATGGGAGCGAAAGCTGGGTGGATTCATGTTACCTTATCAACTAGGTTGAGGTTACGGATATGAAAGTATCTAGGATGATTGCAGGTACTAGTAGATGGGAACAATGGCAGGAGGGTGTCCACAGTGAGGAAATCAAAGAAAAACTGGGAATGAACTCTATAGATGTAGCAGTCAGGGCGAACGGGCTTAGATGGTGGGGTAATGTTACACGCATGGGAGAAGCAAGGTTACCCAAGAGACTCATGGGTTCAGCAGTAGAAGGTAGGAGGAGTTGGGGCAGACCAAGGAGAAGGTACCTGGATTCGGTTGAGAATGATTTTGAAGTAATAGGCTTAACATCAGAAGAGGCACCAATGTTAGCACTGAATAGGGGATCATGGAGGAATTTTATAAGGGGGACTATGCTCCAGACTGAACGCTGAAAGGAATAATCAGTCTTAAATGATGATGATGATGACTAACACTATTGGAGTATGAATAAATTTTTTGTGGCTGTTTTTTTAGCTTCCTTTCATAACACATTTATATTCTGGATTCAGTCATTTGAGGACATAGTTTCAGATTCTTGAATAAAAAAGGTGGTATTACTAACATTAAATAATGTATTTCACACATACTATTGAAATATATGTACTGTTCTTTTACTAAAGTAATCCATCTTAAAACTACTAAAGATATAACTATCTTTTGAGATACAGTAAGTACTTCTTGTCAAATTTAATTCTTGGGATACAACACATTCTCAAACTATTGGGATCAATTACAGCATGTCAAAAATTGCCAGTTCTGAAATCTTGCCTCTCAGCAAATGTGGGCATCTATGCTCGATATCCCGTTTGAATGTACTTTAGATAACAAACATTGGCATGGTACCAAATCAAATGTTATATAGAAGTAAGCCTAAAATAATAAAACATGCCAGGATAAAATTTTCACTCTGCAGCAGTGTGTATACTGATGTGAAACTTCCTGTTGGAAGAAGAGCTGTGAGGACAAGTCGTGAGCCGTTCTTGGATATCTCAGTCAGTAGAGCACTTGTCTACGAAAGGCAAAGGCCCCAAGTTCAAGTTTCGATCCGACACACAGTTTTAATCTGCGAGGAAGTTTAATAACACATTCATTTGATTGCCTCAAGCCATTTCTTTAAGGGTGTCATGAGAAAAGTATGAGTTGGTTTCACAGACCATTGTTTACAGAATCCATGCTGGTTGGCATGGAGGTAATCGTTCTGTTCTTTGTTTATAGAATGGATGCTGGTGGATTTTTGTGGCAATCATAGTTTACATGTACAGTGAAAAGTGGTTATTCTGCAGCCAATTAGCAACAAAAAAAAAAGGGGGGGGGGGGGGGAAGAAAAGGAATGGACAAATCCGAGAAGGACTTTCACTCTGAGGGATCTGTACAAACTTAATTACGTATATAGCTAGTTCACCTACAGATTTTGATGAGTGAGTTTGCAAGTATTGAAATTTGTAACATAAGCTACTATATCACAGTGATGCTATCTGTTTTTACTGATTCAGGTATGGAACCCTAAAAATAGTAGCTGCCAGGTCAATACTAACCACAGTGTAGTCCATTGTTTTGATTTCATCTGAGGAAATATGTTCAAGTTTGACATTCTATCCAAGAACTGGAAATTATAACAGATTATCATACGAACTACAGACCCAAATCTGTCAAAGCAAGGGAGAGAGTTGGTAGCATTATAGCATAGTGAGAAATGTGATTCAGCAAACCAGGCAACACATTTCCATTGATTCATGATCCAATTTAAATGATACCATGCCCAAAATCATTATCGATGATGTCGTTGGAGTCAGCAAGAGAATACATAGGGGTTATCTGCTGAGGAGTCCCCGTTTCAGCAATAAATGCTGAACGAAGAACCGTGAAACATTTGTGCCTGCACCTACATTGCGTCTTATCATCATATCTACCACATAAGGTTAACTACGCAGCTTTAAAAGCTGTCAAGCCTCCAACCTCCACATTTTGCCATGAGTCAGAGTCATCCAACACTTGGTTGTGTACCCATGGTTTCAATGTCTTCCAACATTTTCCATAAATGCTTACTGCTGTAAATTTGCAACAGAGATTATATTAAGCACAAAATATTCACAAATAAATCATATAAAGTAGTAGTTCCTGACTCTTCTGGAAATACTCAAAATGAAAAACTTCTGGAGGTGATCAACACAGTAATCTGGGTATCTATAATGGAAATTCCTGAAAGGAGCATTAAATAAAATAAGGGAAAGGCAGCCATTCACCTGTAGCAGATCAACAATTGTAGTGTTTCTTAACATAAAACAGCCTTCATACTATCTTTTGAGCAGTAGCTCTTTTTCTAACAATGGTACACACAAATTCACACACGCACAACCAGCAGTTTCTGGATAAAAGCTAATGCTCCAAAGCTAAAGTGAATGCTGTTTTCTGTTATGTGTTGTTGTGTTCCAAGCATTGATCCACTATTGGTAAATGGTTGATTACGGTAATGGGGATGTTTCTTGAATGACTCGTGCATTAGTGCAAGTGGCAACTGTTTATAGATTCCTCTGGGAGGCACTTAAATATGAACTGCGCACTCGTAGACCATAAGTTTGTCCAGTGAAAACACAACTGAGGTTTGAATGATGAACCAAGACAGTACTGCATTAGGCAGACAGGCTAGGCTGTTTGTTAACCAAACATTGATGCTAGGTAACAACAAAGTCCAGGTCACAGCCCAGGAAAAACCACCTATGGCAGAGTCATTACCAATAGGTACACCAGAGATCTTGCTGTAAACATTGGCTGGTTGCAACAGGTGACCCATGGCAGCCCTTAAATTTGCTGCAGGTGTTTCGCCATGTGTCCTGATGGCAGTAGGTGTATCCTTCTGTGCCACACCAGGAATGTATAATTATATAAATTGATCCATTAATACATCCAGCAGAATTTCAGGATCTCTCCCCCTTTTGAATCGTCCCAGAGGTCTGGAACCATCCTGGCGTATTCGGGGGGAGGCAGGGGTATGGCCTCGGATGCTGCCAGTGGTAGAGGAACTGCTCCTGGGTCCAGCACTGGAAATGTTGGAGGTAACAGTGGTTCAGACTCACAGCTTGCTGCTGGTTTCGGAGAAGGCTGTGGGTCAGACCCAGCACAGACTGGGGGAGGGGGGTAGTGGGGGGGGGGGGGGAGGTGCTCATGTGTCTCATCTGTGATCTGGGTCCAAATCCATAGGGGTGATGGATGAAGGTGGAGAACTGGGAATGGCAAATGCCTACTACCACTTTGGATGTCATCCTGAACCCATATGCCTCTTCTGCCGTTGGTTCTTGGGCTGGATGTGGCAGGTTGCCCATACTGGTACAGCACATCTGGGAGTTTGCACTGAATGACACAAACAGAGCTGGTTCTGATGCTGGTGAAGAATGCCTTGAAGTGTGGCCTTTAGGATCAGCTTGTGTCTTTGCTGGGCATTGATGGAGTCACTTATCCATCCAGGCATATGCCCAGTGTGGCCTGGGTGTAGATGCCCAGCTTGACTAGTGGGCTGCTGTTTTTTGTAGCAACAGAGGCTACAACAGATATAACAACATGGGTCTGTGCAAGAGTTCCACGAGCTCCAATTGTGGATCAGTGTCTCCCGCTGAGAGGATGAAAATGAAAGCAGTGCAGAATTGGTATGTGTGGTTGCATGTCTGCACAAACATTTTTGCCATTTCAATAGAAGTATGGTGAAGCAGCAGGTGCAAACTGGGGTCTATTATCAGTGGCAAGAGCTTATGGAGCTTCTTCAGTAGAAAAAACTATGGTGAGGTTCTTAGTGATGTCCTCCATTGTGGTCAGGTGCAAACTGATGATGTGTGGGAAGTGAGAATAAATACCTACTAAAATCTTCCATATGACCCCATGGAGTGGACCCACAGAATCTGCATGCTTCCAACCCCACGGAAGGAAGGAACAACTCAAGCTTGGTATTATTTTGAACATTGCTGTGTTTGACAAACTGTGCAATGTTGAGCCACATTTGCAATATTCTCACCAACATGTGGAAAATACACATTACTGAGCCAGATTCTTCAGTCTGGAAATGCCCCCATGGGACTGATGCAGGAGTCACAGTATACAGCAGTGCAAATCTCTGGAATTATCATTTGCCATGGCATCTTGATTCAGTAATAGGACACCTCTGAAAAGATGAAAGACATGGCATTGTGAAATGAAACAATGAAGTTCTATGAGGCTGCCAAAGGAAGGACCTATTGCCAGCCAGTTTGTACGAACTGACGCACCTGTGACAAGAGTAGATCCTTATGTATGACTGCTGTGACATCCCTGGAAGTGGTGGGAAATTATTCCACTGACTGCCCCAATAGTGAATCATTGTGAAAGCAAACAGTCTCTTGTTTATGAAATTCCTCATCAGGACCCATAGAGAACCGTGGCTGCACACCTGCTTTCATGTGATGGGCAGATGTGTGATAATGAATGGAACAGTGGTAATTAGATACGAAAAGAGCCCACAGTTGTAAACTCTGAGATGTCTTTTCAGACATCTGTAACTAGGTGAAATTGGTTACCATACAGGAAAATGCAGAGCTTCTTGATACCAAATATAATTGCCAATGCCTCCTCCTGTATGTGGAAATAATTTTCTTATCCTGCAATCAGCATCTTAGAGGAGAATGCAGTAGGCTGTTCTGATCCATTCAGATGCTTATTCCATAGGATAGGCATGATACTAAATGGGGAAATGAACATGGTCAACACAAGAGATAAATAAGACTGCTAGAGAGTCGGGTAAAATCACTTTGGTGACATTGCTTCACCTTAAAAAATGCTTGGTGACAGTCCAAGGACCATTGGAAAAGGACCCCTTTCTCCGCAGTAAATTCAACATGTTCAATTTGGAGGCTAAATGGGGCCTAATATATAACGTTTCCCATAAATCTGCATATCCTTTATGCTCTTTGATGAAGTAATATGAGAAATGACTGCCACATAATCTGACATCAGTTTAAGACCATTCCACTCAAGGATCTATCCTTTATACATAACCAAAGGCTCAGAGAGAAGGAGCAAGTTACACTTTAATGTGGCTTGCATAAGGACAGAAAATACTCACCAAAGATTCAACATATGCTCCTCCTGAGTCCGTCCTATGACCACTATTTCATACAGATAATTGATACATTGTGGAATATTGGCTATAGTTTGTTCTAAAAATTTCTGAAAAATTGCTTTTGCACTAAAAATACCAAAACGTAACCTGTTATATTGATTGATTCAGGTCCTTCACCCCCACCTCCCCCCTTCCTCAATTATTTGCTGGGTGTATTCCAATCTCTGTCTTCCTCTGCAGTTTTTGCCCTCTACAACTCCCTTTAATACTCACCAAAGATTCAACATATGCTCCTCCTGAGTCCGTCCTATGACCACTATTTCATACAGATAATTGATACATTGTGGAATATTGGCTATAGTTTGTTCTAAAAATTTCTGAAAAATTGCTTTTGCACTAAAAATACCAAAACGTAACCTGTTATATTGATTGATTCAGGTCCTTCACCCCCACCTCCCCCCTTCCTCAATTATTTGCTGGGTGTATTCCAATCTCTGTCTTCCTCTGCAGTTTTTGCCCTCTACAACTCCCTTTAATACCATGGAAGTCATTCCCTGTTGTCTTAACAAACATTATATCATTCTGTCCCTTCTCCTTGTCAGCGTTTTCCACATATTCCTTTCCTCTCTGATTCTACACAGAACCTCCTCGTTCCTTACCTTATTATAATTTGCTTATTTGCATCAGTACATTTGGCTGCTGATGGCACAGCAGGCCCTGACAAACTTTCGCTATATGAGACTGGTGAAAACATTGTTGACAGGTGTGATTGTAATGTGGGCAACTATGTCTAGCATGTATGGAAGAACAGTGAGGACAACTGAGCAGTCTGTGACATTTTTGCAATGACCAAGTGGTAAAATTTTATAGTGCTGAGTTTGATTCCTGTTCTGTACCCACATTCTGCAGGGGGGTCCACAGCTCTTCTCTGAGTACGTACGTGGCACGTACAGTGCCCAAGCTATTGCAGCCTTTCTTGTCTCCCAAGCTGCATTCCCTTCCTCATATCCACTCCTTCCCATCCTAGCTCCTCCCTCTCCTGCCCCCCCCCCCCCCTTTTCTCCCTCAACATTTCCGTTTATGATGACCTGGCTATTCCCTCAGTACCGCTATTCCTTTCCAGTCTTGTGTCTTGTGTTTACGCTCTCCTTAGGGTTTGAACTCACTTTCTGTTTCTGTAGTGTGAGCCATTTGGGGAAAAACTCCCTCCCCACCATCTACAGCATGGGTACTTGTAGGCCCCTCCATCCCCCCTACCTTCCCCACCATAGGACCCTCCCCCTCCCCCACTAGATGACCAGCACGTGGAGCCAATCCTTGTTGTGGGGATGTTGTGTACCCAACTGGCTTCACCTCTGTCAATACAGGAGTGTCATCTCCTCGTGTATGCCTAGGAGCAATTGCTCATATTTTTGGGGCATCAGAATTCCTTGCAATGACTGCCATGCCAGGCGGATCTTCCACAGCTGGTTGGCACCCACAGGTTGAGCCCCTGATCGGAGTGGGTGATACCAGGGCAGACGCTCTGCACATGAAGCTTACTAAGCTCCATACTTCTGGCCACTCTTCCGCAGTCATTTCTTCAGACAGGAACGGTTCTCTGTCTGTTCTTACCTCAGCCCTCCCCTAACTGGCCACCACCTGCAGGAGGACAGGCCCACCAGCTTGGGGTGAAACCCTTTTTCCATTACTTGATTTGTTCAAGGACAGGAAGAAATCACCACTCTTTTTTTGTAGGTCAAGGTAAGTTCATCCTTCAATCTGATGAGGAACTCAGGACTAATCTGGCGTGGCATGGCATTCATTTTATGCGGCAAGTCCAGATAGATTCTAAGGACAATCGTGGTGATATCAGCACTATCATCCTGACTTTTGAGGGGGTATCCTTGCAGAAAAAAACAGTTATGATTTACTGTTGTGATGTGAAGCCCTATATCCCACCTCCCATACATCATTTCTGGTGTCTTCGTTTTGCTCTCATGTCTTTGTGATATGAGACAAATCGTACTTGCAGCAACCGTAGCTGCTCCCTCCACGTGAGGTGTCCTTGCATGAACTGTTCCACCTCAAATTGTCCTTGCACACCAGATTGCCCTATCTATGAAAATGAAAGGAAGATTCAGGCATTCAGAACTCTTGACCGTATATCATACTCAAAGGCCTCACAGAAATTCAACCATCTCCACCCAGTATCTTTAACATCTACCTTTGCTTCTGTGACATCCTCCTCCTCCCCCCCCCCTCCTTCCTTCTTGCCTCTGTTATGTCCTTTCCGCCCCCCCCTCCTCCTCCTCCTCCTCCTCCCCCCCCCCTCATCCTTACCTCTGTTCTTTCCCCCTTCCCTCCTCCCTGGCAGTTCCTGTTCCTTCCCCTCGTGGAACTACTCCTTCTCATCAGCCAAAGAAAAAACCCTCTTCTCTGGCACCTGCTGGGGATGGGACTCCCTCTAGGAAGTCCCCTTCCTGCAACTTGAGGACAAAAAGCCTGTTACTTCAAATCAGACTTGGGACCCACACTTTTTGGGTCTCGGGGCCGCTAGTTCTCTTTCGGATCATGATATTGCTGTGTCTTGCTCTCTTCGCGACCACATCTTCTCTTGCCCTCCCAAACAGAAGAAGTCGCATAAGTCTCGGGATGAGTGCCCCCTCCTCTCTTCCTGACATCCCAGGGGGTGCCTACCCCTCCCACTCAATCAGGGCCTGATCTTACGTTCAGGGATGTCCCTCTGTCTTTACTAGTGACCAATTGTGGCCCATTCGACCTCCATGCAGCCTCTTGTACGACTCTCCTCCAATGGAACTGTAATGGTTGCTTTTATCACCTTCCTGTGTTGTATTGCAGGCATATCCTTTTTGGGTACTCATTCACTGACTCTTCAAAGTTTCCAAGCCTTCTGCAAAAACCGGGTCACCCATTTGTGAGCCTCCGGTGGTGTCTGTATGATGGTCCACATAGACATTGTTAATTGAAGCAGTGGCCGTTCAGATTTATTTAGACCTCACAGTAATCTACATTTACATCTACATCTGCATGGATGTTCCACAAGCCACCATAAGATGCGTGGTGGAGGGTACCCTGCACCACTACTTGTCAGTACCCCTCTTGTTCCACTCGCAAATAGAGCGAGGGAGAAACCACTTTCTGTATGCCTCTTGATGACCCCAAATTTCTCGTACCCCTCCTGTTCCACTCGCAAATAGAGCGAGGGAGAAACGACTGTCTGTATGCCTCTCGATGACCCCTAATTTCTCGTATCTTATCTTCATGGTCCTTATCCGTGATGTATGTTGGCGGGAGCAGAATTGTTCAGCAGTCAGCTTCACACACCAGTTCTCTAAATTTTCTTAATAGTGTTTCCCGAAAAGCACCTTCCCTCTAGGGATTCCCATTTGAGTTCCCAAAACATCATAACTCTTACATTTTGCTCAAACCTACTGCAGAATAGGTTGCACCAGCATCCTTTATGCATGCTCCATTACAGATGAACCACTCTTTCTTAAAATTTTCCCAATAAACCAATGGCCATTTATTTACCTTCCCTACCATGGTTTTCATATACTCATTCCACCTCACATCACTTAGCACTGTTATGCCCAGATATTTAAACAACTTGACTGTGTCAAGCTGGACACTGCTAATACTGTATCCGAACATTACAGGTTTGTTTTTCCTACTCATCCACATTAACTTACTTCCTTATTTAGAGCTAGCTGCCATTCATCATGCCAACTGGAAGTTTTGTCTAACCCGTATCTTCCTACAGTCATTCAGCTTTGACACCTTGCCGTACTCCATGACATCATCAGCAAACAACTGCAGACTACTGCCCACCCTGTTCATCAAATCATTTGCTTATATAGAGAACAGCAATCCTATCACACTTCCCTGGGGCACTCCTGACGATATCCTTTTCTTTGATCAACACTCGTTGTCGAGGACAACATACTGGGTTCTATTATTTAAGAAGTCTTCAAGCCACTCCCATAACTGTGAACTTATTCCATATGCTTGTACCTTTGTTAACAGTCTGCATTGAGGCATTGTGTCATTGTTTTCCATAAATCTAGAAATATGGAATCTGTCTGTTCCCCTACATCCACAATTCTCATGTGAGAAAAGGGCAAGCTGAGTTTTGCACTAGCAATGCTGTCTAAAACCATGCTGATTCATGGACATAAGCTGCTTAGCCTCAAGAAACTTTATTATATTGGAACTAATAATGCACTCAAGGATTCTGCAGCAAACAGAAGTTATATGGATATTGGTCTGTAATGATGCAGGTCCGTTCTTTTACCTTTCTTATATTGTGGAGTTACCTGCAGTTTTTCCCAGTCGCTCTGGACTTTTGTTCGGTGAGAGATTCATGATAGATGCAAGGTAGGTACAAGGGGGCCAATGCCGTAGAGTACTCTTTGTAAAGTATAATGATATGCAATCTTTATCTCTCCCCAGATCGGCCTCCTATGCTTCCTGATCTTCTTGCTCTCCTTTAGCAGGTCCCTCCCCCCTTCCTTTCCTTGGGGATTTTAACCCATTTCTGCCTGAATTATTTTTTTCTTCTGATTTCTACAAATTAGATATTTATGTGTTTATTGTCATCAAAGAAAGGTAATACAACAATCAAAACAAAAAATAATCAATAATTGAAACAAAAAAGGGTGTAACATATATGTCACGCTAGGCAGAACATACATTTTAGGCAGACTATATGACAGCAAGTAAAATAATACACTGTATGTGATTTACATCAAGTTCAGACAACAGTACTCACTTTCTGTGATATGGCACAAAACACTCTATGCACAAACCAACATCACATTTGCGGCACATTGTTCTTGGGGTTCCTTTGCAGTTTTCCGCCGCATAGCGTCGTCTTTTCTTTCTGTGGCACCATGGCTACCAGGTGATTTGTTTCATCATATCTAATATCATGCAGCACTCTGCCTTGGTTTGAATTACCTGCAGGGTGTCCAGGACCTCTTGGTACTGCAGCATTGAAAGTCAAATAACATTTCACAATGTAGCGCCGGAAGTGCAGCTGAGGCATGTTTATACCAGTCTTCCTATGAAGAAGCCACCCAGTATGTATAGAGATACCTAGAAGCCATGTAAAAATTGGCCACCACCATTTCTTTCCTCTGACACTCACTCTATATAACGCTACATTTTCATCCATTCGGTCAGTTCCTCCCATATTTTTGTTGTATTCTCCAATTACATTAGGTCGAGGTACAAGTATTCTTTTCTTATCTTGTCTAGAGTATCGGGCAACAGGGCTGACTAGACTGATACCATGGCTTGTGGAAGCAATTGTTACTGTAGAATTATCTAGCCATCTGGCAACGATTATTCCACTTTCCATGCTGCTCTTGTAAACAAAATCTCCTCTCTTATTCCTTTTGGACATAGTGTTAAAAGGTATGAGATGACACTCTTTAGGCAGACGATTTTCGCGAATAGTCCCAGTTGCACCAAAACCTCGTTGCTTCAGGTAAATCAACAATGTTTGTGATGTAAACAGGTTGTCAAAATAAAACCAGTAGGGAAGATGTTTGTTCTTTTCAGGAAGAGAATCAATAATTTGAATCAAAGGAGCAGCACATTTTCCAAATGCTTTCTCATATTTTTCATTCCTCTGAGGATCAGCTCCTTGGTATATTTGAAAGTCCACTAGATAACGCATGGTTGTGTTTACACACCATGCTTTGTACCTAAATGTAATGGGCTTACCTTTCAGATACTGTTTACGTCCATGTCTGCCAAAAGACTTTGTCATGCTCTCATCGTAAGACAAATCTTGCTCAGGCTGAAAGTGGAGAGCAAACTTTTTTCTTCACATATTTATTAATGGACAAAGTTTCCACATTCTATCATTAGCATCTATTTTTGTGTTGTCACATGAATGAATGAATCTCATAATTGTTTCAAACCTGTCCCTTCTCATCGTGCTGTGAACCATTTCATTTCTCATGTCCAATCCAGAATCCCAGTAATATCTTCTGCTAGGTAAAGGATTATAGCGAGAAAGAATCAAAATTCCTAGAAAACCTTTTATCTCTTCATATGTTATTTTTGCACCTGAGCAGTTACTTCGTCAATTCAGTGATAAGAAATTCAATTACTTCATCGTTCCAAAATAATTCGAAGCACTGAACTGGAGACAAGTTTCTGTATTTACTATAATCATTCTCAGGAAATACAGAACTAACACTACACAGATCGTCTTTTTTCCAATCTCTGATTACAGTTTTTAAGATCTGTGACTTCTCCTGTTCATCTGGTTTATCATCAGGAGAGAAATTAATCTCACGTTCACTACCTAACGTGTTTTTACTTGCTAAAACCACTTCTGCACCAGCCTGGAGTTGCCTTGGTCCAAGATTATCAACGTTTCCTCCCCCATCTTCTTCCCCAGAATCTTTATCCGAATCCACATTAGCTTCAGGGGGTTCAATAAATATGTCTGTTGCATCTTCTTCCTCCCCTTCAAGAATAGCCAGGATCTCATGGAGAGATAGACCTCTAAACAGAATGAATCGTTATTTTCACTGTTTTGCCTAGTGTGACATATATGCAACACAAAATTAAAACTGTATTTGGAGCCACAAAAATAAGAATTGCATTTTGTAGATAACCATTAACATAAATTTCAGTACTTTTAACATTATAATCAACCATAATTTAAACAAATTGTATTATAATTTGCGATAAAAAATGATACTTACTTCTTATCCAAGACATAATCTCACTCAGAAAAGTCTTCCATACTTGAAGCACAAGTCACAGACCACTTAATACTTGCAACTGACTGAAACCTACATGAACAACAAAGCCTCCTTATCTGAAAGCCATACAACAATAGCCACTCCAAATGCAGGCATTGTTTGCAGGCATTGTTGCCAACGAGAGAAAACAATGACAGGCTGTTCCGTGACATATATGTTAAGCTAGGCAGAAATGGGTTAAAATGCATAACCGTCTGTGGGGCGGTACTGGCTAGGGCAGAACTGTTGAAGACTTGCTGGCAGGGCTTGAACTCTATCTCCTCAACTCTGGAACCACCACATATTCTAGTGTGGCACATGGCACTTTCTCAGCCATTCATGTTTCCACATGTAGCCCTGAATTCCTCTCCTCTGTTCAATGGGTAATTCATGATGATTTGTTCAACAGCGATCATTTTCTGATTGTCTTGTCTTTTCTCCAGCATCATTCACAGGGACACTCTTCCAGATGGGCCTTTACTAATGCGGATTAGGATGCCTTTTCCTCAGCTGCCAGCCCAACCACTCCACCACATGATGGCCTTGATGAGTCCATATGGAGTTTGAACCGGTTTCAGGGGAGGAAGAAATTAGAGTTTTAACGTCCCTTTGACAACAAGGTCATTAGAGATAGAGAACAAGCTTGAACTACGGAAGGATAGAGAATGAAAGTGGCTGTGCCCTTCCAAAGGACATTCCAGATATTTGCCTGAAGCAAATTAGGGAAATAATGGAAAATCTAAATCAGGATTGCCGGACTCAGGTTTGAAACGTCATCCTCCCAAATGTGGTCATTCTTTCGGCAGCTGCTTCAGTGATTCCTTCTTCCAGAGGTTCTCCCTGATGGTAGACAGTTCTTTGGTGGACCCCCAATTAGCTGCGGCTATTAAAGACTGCTGACATACCCTCCAATTCTACAAATGGCAGCCATCTCTCGACTACCTCCTGGCCTTGCAACAGCTTCATGCCCGGGCCTGTTATCCTCGTAAACACCACTAAAGGATATGTTGGGAAAGATATGTCGCTGCATTTTTGGGCACCGTTCTCCTAAAGGCGTCCCAAGAATTTCCCTGAATGGTGTTTCCCTCACCAGCCTGGACTCCATCACTGGACATCTTGTTTGGCATTTTGCCCAGGCCGCAGTGTCGTCCACTATCCACCCATGTTGTTTCTCCCCAAAACTCCTTCATCTTTCATTCCTCACTGCCTGGAGTCTTATAACGCCCCTTTTAGTAAGTGGGAATTCACCAGTGCCCTTGCTCCTCTGCCCCAACGTGGCTCCTGGACCAGTCGGGTGCACAGCCAAATGCTTCAACGCTTATTGGTATCAAACCAGTGTCATATACTTGCCCTTTTTAATCATCTCTGGAATGAGGGGAAATTGCCTTCCCAGTGGTTTGAAAGTGTCCTTATACTGGTTTTGAAATTGGGTAAACCGGTTTTGAAATTGGTTAAACCGCCTCACAGATGGATAGGTATCATCGAGTCAATTTAACTAATGTCCTCTGCAAGTTACTTGAACTTATGGTGAGTCAAAGTCTGTATTGGAGTGTTGAATTCCAGGACCTTTTAAGCTTCGGGCAGGGTGGTTTTCGCTGAGGCCACATTACTACAAATAATTTAGTCTGCTATCCGAATGGCTTTTGCGTGGTGTCAGCACCGTGTAGCAGTCTTCTTTGATCTGCATAAAGCTTCTGATTCTACTTGGCACTACCACATCCTTGCCACTGTGCACTGAGTGGTACCTCCTTGGCCTGCTCCCAATTTTTATCCGTAACTTTCTTTCCTATTGCACTTTTCAGGTAGGCCTACAGGCTGGTGCCTCCCATAGTACCTCCCATCTGCAGGAGAATGGCATCCTGCAGGGTTCTGTTTTGAGTGTACCTCTCTTCTTAGTGGCTGTCAGTGGCTTGGTGGCAGCTGTGGGGCCTGCGGTATCCATCTCTTTGTGTGCTGATGATTTTAGCATTTATTTTTGTTTGTCTGTGATGAGTGTTGCTGAATACAGACTGCAGGGAGCAATGCACTGAGTGCAATCTTGGGCTCTCACTCATGTGTTTAGCTGCCAACACCTGCGTTATGCATTTCTGTCCTCATTGCACAGTCCATCCCCATCCAGATCTGTAACTTGATGGCCAGCACTTCAATGTGATGGACCCTCTCTTTTTTCATGTCTGGTCTTTGATACTCAGTTGTCATGGCTTCCCCATCTTCCTCAACTAAAGCAGATGTGTTGGCCACACCTCGATGCTCCTCGATGCCTCAGCAACACCAACTGGAGTGCAGACTGATCTGCTTGATACAGCTCTATACAGCATTGGTCCAGTCCTATCTAGATTATGGGAGTCTTGCATATGGTTCGGCATCACCTTCAATGTTACAGATGCTGAACCCAATACATCATTGTGGGATTTGAGTGGCAGCTGGTACCTTTCAGACTAGCCCCATGATCAGCCTGCTAACAGAGGCAGAGGTTCCACCGTTGTGGGTTCTGCACCAACAACAGTTGATCACTCAAGCATTACTCATCCACTGTCCCCTGGAGCACCCGAACTACTGCCAACTCTTTCCAGGTATGGAGATCCATAACCCACAACAGTGGCCCAGTTCTGGGGTTATGATCACTATCTGTGACTGGTCCCTTTTTTCTGAGCTCCAGCTTTCCCCTCTACAACCTCTTCTCTGGGCCCACTCACATACATCTCAGTGGTACATCCCCTATCCACAGCTCTGTCTTGACCTATCAGGAGGTCCGAAAAACTCGGCTCACCCTTAGGCCCTCTGCCGCCAATTCTCCACCATTCTCAGCAGGTTTCGGGGTACAGAAGTAGTCTATACTGATGGCTTGATGGTTACTGGTTATGCGGGTTTTGTGTTTGTTTGCACAGGATGTAATGAACTCTGCTTCCTGCTTGCTCCCCCTGGTGTCAGTGGACAATGCCTCAGCAGCTGACCTGGTTTTACAGTTTATTTGCGAAGGGGGTGTTTACACTATCTCTAAGGAAGGATGCCTCAGCCTTGTTGGCCCATTGAGAGGTTGGCAGGATGTCCTGCTGCCTCCTCTGCTCTGAACGAACAGCAGCTGTCTGGGACTGGTGGTCCACCCCAGCCATCACCCTGCCTGCTCTTTTGCTCTTCTTCCTTCTTCGTGCATGTTCTGTTTGACCTTGTGTTCTTCCTCTGTTTTACTGTGCTTCTCTCGCCCTGGCCTTGTCACGAGTCTCTTCTGGATATTGTCAGGTGGGGTGCCCCTGATAAGTGGTGGTGGGGGTGGGGGGGGTGGGGGGGGTGCCCCCATTGCGCTTTCTGCCATTGGGACCTCTGGCTGCTCCCTGAATGAATGGGGTGCCTAATCTGAGTTTCTTCCTCTCTTCCCCCCCCCCCCCCCCTTTTCTTCTTCATCTTTCTTTTCTGTAGGCTTTGTTGACCTTCATTAGATCTTGGGGTTTTCTTTTCTTGGGTTCCCTGTTCTAGGCCTTTCTTTGATATGTAGTTTTGTTGACTTGCCTGTTCCAGGTAAGAGGGACTAATGACCTCTTATTTTGGTCCCTTTAATCATTAAACCAACTAACCTGTCATGTACTGTTGCCTGGACTATACAACAATTTAAAATGTCACCACTGGTCAGACTAGGTTATGATGCATTTGCCAATCAAGGTGACAGTTCTGGTATCTCACAGTCCATGGAAATGGAAGCCTGAGTTGCTAACCTAATCACCACGTCATGTATAACTGATTGTGTGAATGACAGTCCACAAGAATACATAAACTTGCATTTTCAAGTCAGTCCTTGTAGATCTGCAACCCATGCTGCATTACCGTCTGATATTGCCTTACAGTTTGAAGGAATTCTAAAGAAGTGGCCAAAATATTCACTTAAAAGTAAGTGAATAGTGTTGAGGGGCAGCACTCATGGGTTAGATAAAAGAACCAGTGAGTTTGTGGCTTACAGAAAGGCTTGTGCCACTCAGGACACTCACTGTTATTTGCCTGAAAATATGCTTAAGACTTCTGATATATTTCCCAGTACTCTTGAGCTTCATTGAATGGCTGGAAAGCCAAGATTGCCAGAAGCGGTTGTAAGTGTTCTGGATCGATCAGCTTCTGTACAAACTTGTGGTGCTGCTCAACCTATTTTTTCTAGAGTTTGAAAACTCCTTGTCCATCATGGTTGGGACACTAAGCAAAATGGCCTGAAGAGTCCAATTCCAGGACAGGATAGGTTGCAGTTCCAAAAATCCTCATTATCACTGTTGTAAGTCTTTTTCTTAAACAACACAGATTTTATCAAGCAAAAATTATTTACAAATAAATCACAGAAAGTAATAGTTCTTGAGTCTTCTAGAAGTACACTAAATGAAAAACTTCTGATGGTGGGTGCCTCTTGGCCATCAAAATACTGTGGAAGTTTGTTTAATAAATTACATGTTAGTGCAGATGTGCAATGTTTGTAGTTTTTGATAAGGGAGCACTCGAATACAAACCACACTCTTGGCCGCTCATCTGCCATTGTTTCATGTACTGAAAACACTACTGTTCATTAAACAGTGAGTAAAGACAGAACCAAAATAGGCAAACAGGCAAGTCTGTATGCGAACCAAATGTCAGTGTTAGGCAACAACTAAGTCCAACTCACAGTCCAGGAGAAAACAACATTGAACAGGATCTTTGTCCATAGGTATAATGGGAACTCACTATTCTAATGGCATATTGTGCCTAACACTATGTCATTAAAAATAAACACACAATTTCAGAAAGAGAAGCTTTGCATGAACCATTTACAAGAAGGAAGGAATTGATGAAAAAGTTACTACAGTAGCAATTCTGATAATAATGATGGAAAAACTCACTTCTCATCCCTGAGAGGCATGAAAAGTGTATCATGCTTCATGAGCTCTGTAGTACAGCTGACATATTTAATCAACCACAGTTGCTTTACCAGCTACACCTGTGCCCCTTAATTCTCTCTTTGTCATAATCTCTTGGTACCTGTTATGTTTTCCTGTTATGCCATATACTAGTTCAGACAGTTATTTGTTTTTTCTTTCATTGTGTCCACTGAGCTTTGAGGCACCTGGAGCAGTATAAGAATGGCATTACTGCCAGTGACCCATCTCATATCTGTGGTGTCTCAGAGCCCTGATAGGCTGCTTTGAGTCAGCATTGACGATGATGAGCCAAAAACCCAAGCCATAAGACAGTGTTGCAATCCTGATCTAAGTTTTACTTTGCCAGCACTGTGCCACAGTGTACAACTACTTCACGAGAGAATAGGAGAAGAAGAATGAGTGTGCCACAGAAACATGAATGTAGAGAAGAGCTTCATACATCACTGAGGTGCTCTGTGTACATCCAACTATGTACCTACCAGTGCAAACTCTTGGAGAACTATTAAATACATGTAAAGTACTATTTATAACAAACTATGCCTACAGTTGCCTACTATCTACATTGGCCTAAATTTTCCTGGTACCCACAGTTTCCTTCATCTCAACTAAACTATCTTCCTACACTGCCTGGTATAATGCCATTCTCACCAGCAAACCCAATACATCACATTCTCACCAGCAACCCCAGTACATCACATTTTGTAATTTTTTGTGCACAAGTCCACACAGCCTGTTAGGCTAAACTGTGTTCACACAACCAGTCTCATTGGCTCATCTCATGGGCCCTTCTCAGGTACCACAACCATATCTCTACCTGACATAATGAAAAATAGGACAGTGGAAAGAGGAAAAATCCAGGTGCAACAGATACAAGGACCCCACAAGCAGTTTGTATTAACCTTTGCTGGTGCAGTAATTGCAGCTTCTGTCAGCGTATCTGACACCAATCTGATGAAGGATGGTGAATCGGGGTGTGTAAGAAGCCACTCAAAGGGAGGGTGCCTACCATGGAACAATAAAGCTGAGGTTTTCCCTGCTACTGTTATGGCTCTGGAGGTGGCTGAAACAACATAAAGGTATCTTCTGATTGTGAGAATTTCATTATTGCCCCACTTTCTCTTTGAAAGTATGAACCATATTTTCCACCTCTCCATTTGATTGGAGGTTAAATGGTGCCCCGAGACAGTGTTAAATCTCTTGTTGCTTATGCTGTTGTGGAAACTGGGTGAATGCAAGCTGGGACCTGTTATCTGAGACAGTGGCCTTTGGAAGGCCCTCACTGAGCACACAGGTGTGACATACCCCAATTTAGAGTATGCATCCACCAACCAAACAACCTTCAAAGTCAATGTGGAAACATTTCTTATAACCCGATGGTGGCCAGGGAGATAATAATTTGGTGATATAGTTTGCTGCCAAACCTACTTGGTGCTGGATGTCTTTATCAATGGCTGGCCATGTCAGGACAGCAGTTTCATGTAGGAGATGGGTGTGATCTCAGTAGAAATGACCACTCTGGGCTGGGGAGTTCCATTGAAAACATCTGGCAATCTTGGGGCCTGCCATGTGACATGACGTCTGGGCCAGGGATGTGATGTATGCTGATAGTGCCGACTGTGGTGAACTCACGTTTATTGTGGCACTGCCTGACATGAGCACCGTGAGTGGTGGTTGATCTCTGCCAGCTGCAGTAATTCCATATTGCTGTCGGAGATGGTTACAGCACTAAAGTTTCTTTCTCAGTCAGAGAGTGTCAATTGATCTCTACTTCCAGTATGTGTAACTCATTTTTATTTGTTTGTAATTGTGTAACATCTGTTTTTGTACAATGGAGGATGAAGCAATTTGACGTTAATCTGTTATAAGCATGTTTCATTATTCCCCTGTCAGTGACTGGTATGGATGTGTTTGCGCACTTTATGAGTATGCTTGTGTAATCAGCTAACATCACAGTTTTTGAAAGTCCTCCAAAGTCTTGGGCAAATCATTTATATAGCTGAAGGACAGGAGTGGGCCAAGCACTGAACCTTGCTGGACACCATATTTAATGTTTCTATACTATAAATTTAGTCGTGTTTGTAGTAACACTGTTCACGTTTACATCGCACTTCACTTAGCGTAGACCGGGACTGTGTCCTAGGCATGCCCGATGTTAACTGACTGGGCACGGCCCATGCTGCCGGAGTCGTTGTTGTTGTTATGCCGGCGGAGGTCGCATCTGAATTCTCGCATGTCCTCTGGTGGACGGGACTCTACTTGCGGCAACTACCGTCAGTGACGCGCCATGCCAATGTGCGCCTCCCGCGATCTTTCTGGTGGCTACTGCAGTGTTCCTATAGTGTCACATGTTTATGTGACACACTATGGTTGTATGTAAGTATGACCCCATGTCACTCCTTCATTACATACTTCGTTAGAAAAGATGCAATTAACTTCGGAGAAAAATATACTGCATAATTAAAATTTTAAAGCTTCCACGAAGTTGCATATAACATTTCCTTTATTTTACATGTTCATGGTCTTTCGTCTCAATAGCCATTGAGTTTTATATGGAAAACTTCCACCTTGTTAACACTTTACATGAACAGTAACTTCACGAAAGGAATCAACACTTATCACTAAGTGACAAACGGCATACTTACATCAAAACAGGAAACATTTACCATTCTTATCTACATCTACTTCAATACTCTGTAAACTAACATGAGGTGCATGGCAGAGGGTATGTCCCTTTGTACCAGTTGTTAGGGTTTCTTCATGTTCCATTCGTGTATTTAGCGTGGGAAGAATGGTTGTTTGAATGCCTCTGTGCATGCAGTAATTATCGTAATCTTATCACCACAATTCCTGTGTGAACGACATATAGGAGGTTGTAGTATGTCATTACAGTATATTTAAAGCTTGTTTTTGAAACTTTGTTAATAGACTTTCTCGGGGTAGTTTACGTCCGTCTTCAAGAGTCTGCCATTTCACTGCCTTCAGTATCTCTGTTACTCTCTCTTATAGTTCAAACAAACCTGTGACCATTTGTGCTGCCCTTCTCTGTATACATCCCACACACTTGAGCAATATTCTAGCATAGGTTGCACAAGTTATTTAAACAATCTCTTTTGTAGACAGATTGCACTTCCCCAGTATCCTACCAATAAACCAAAGTGTACCACCCGCTTTACCCACATTATAGTCATAAGATACTATGTCTTTTTAATTTTGTGAAGTGCAAAATTTGATATTTCTGAACATTTAGTGCAAGTTGCCAACCTCTGTGCAATGTAGAAATCTTATCAAGACCTGACTGAATATTTATGCAGCTTCTCTCAGATAGTACTTCATTATAGATAACTGCATCATCTGCAAAAAGCTTGATTTTACTATTAACATTATCTGCTAGATCTTTAATATACAACATGAACAGCAGGGGTTCCAACACACTTCCCTGGGGTACACCCAAAGGTACTTCTACATCTGACGATGACTCTCCATCCAAGATAACAATCTCTGTCCTCCCTACCAAAAAGTCCTCAATCCAATCACTAATTTCACTTGATACCCCATATGATTGATCGTCCTTTGGTGATAAGTGTGTGTGTGGCACAGAATCAAATGCTTTTCAAAAGTCAAGAAATACTGCATCTACCTGATTGCCTGAAGCCAAAGCTTTCAGTATGTCATGTGAGAAAAGTCCGAGTTTGGTTTCGCATGATCGATCTTTTTGGAAACCAAGCTGGTTGGCACTGAGGAGGTCATTCTGTTCAAAATCCCTCATTATGTGTGAGCTCAGAATATGTCCCAAGATTCTATACCAAATCAGTGCCAAGGATATTTGACAGCACTTATGTGGATCACAAAGAAACTGGACAGTAGTTTTGTGGATCACTTCTACTACCTTTCTTGCAGACAGGTGTGACCTTTGCCTTTTTCCAAGAACTGGCCACAGTTTATTGTTCCAGGGATCTATGATAGACTGTAGTGATAAGAGGGGCTAACTCGTAAATTCAGTGTAGAATCTGACAGGGATTCCATCAGAGCCTAAAGCTAGCTACAGCACCATATTTTCTCTTGGTGGCGAAAAGTTGCAGTGTTATTTTTTTCAGCATACTTCGTGAGCTCACCAATTAATAAACATACCTATCATGTTTATGTGTCTTGTGATGTGCACAGCCCATAATACAGCACTCAGAACACTGTCAGTTTAATTACGCCCACCTGGTACAAGAACCCAGGGTAACATAAGATTTCAAGACAAGAATTAAGTGCTCGGTTTAAAAATGGTGCAAGACAGGGATTCAGTATTTCCCCCCTACTGTTCAATCTATACACCAAAGAAGTAATGTCAGAAATAAAAGAGAGGTTGAAGAGTGGGATTAAAATTCAGGATGAAACAATACTAATGATAAGATTCGCTGATGACATTGATTTCCTTAGTGAAAATGAATTACAGGATCTGTTGAATTCAATGAACCATCTTAATGAGTACAGAATATGGATTGAGGGTAAACCAGAAAGAGACAAAGTATTGAGAAGTAGCAAAACGGGAGTAGTGAGAAACTGTACACTTCAAAACAGGTTATTATGAAGTAGCTGAAGTTAACAAATTTTGGTATCTTTGAAGCAAAATAAGCCATGATGTACAAAGGTAGGAGGATATAAACTGAAGATTAGCACAGGCAAAGAGGGTATTCCTCGCCAAGAGAAATTTACTGGTTATCAAACCTAGGCTTTAATTTGAGGAATAAATTTCTGAGAATGAATGTTTGGAGCACAGCATTGTGAGGTAGTGAATCATGGACAGCAGAAAAACCAGAACAGAAGAGAATCAAATGTTTGAGATGTGGTGCTGCAGAAGAATGTTGAAAATTGAGTAGACTAATAAGATGAGATGGTTTTTTGCAGAATCGGTGAAGAAAGCAAAATATGGGAAACACTGACAAGAAGAAGGGGGCAGGTACATTGGACATGTGGCAGTGCATCAGGAAATAACCTTCTAGGAACTTGAGGGTGCTGTAAACAGTGAAAACTGTAGAGGAAAATAGAGATTGGAACACATGCATCAAATAATTGAGGGTGTAGGATGCAAGTGTTACTCTGAAATAAAGAAATTCGTGCAATAGAGGAATTCATGATGGGCCAATTTATTCCTGTCAGAAGGCTGAAGGCTCAAAGAAAAAAATTAATAATTGCTTTGCTGAAGAGCCTGAGACAAAGAGTGTCACTCTTATATTTAAACATAAGAGGAAAGCAAAATTGAATGTTACTCCTTGAATCAAGGGTTGCAGATGATGACTTAAGCATTCAGGATGTAACAGCTATAGTTCCAGTTTCATCAACAAGTCTCCATATTATCATAAAAAACTTTAGAAAAGAAGAAGAAAAGAATGATGAAATAAGTTCTCCTCATTGTTAAATAGGAGGGTCAGTTGGTGACAGTTGCTCAGAGATGGATGTGTCTTTGTTGGTGTTAGACCTATATGCTGATGAAGAAGAAGTTAAGAGCAAAAAATGGGAGCTTGTACAGCATCATGCAAGCAAAAAGCCTGTCCCTCACTTTGTAAGACATTTTAGCTGAAAATCATGACAATTATTCAGTTATATTTGCAAGAAGTGGATGAACACATTTGCTTAGCCTGTGAAAGAAGAGGTAGACAATTTCCTAAAGGAAAGTGATGTTATTGAGCATGATCTCCCATTTTAAAGGCTCTTCATGAGTACATCATGGACAGAAAGTTGTCAGATGGTGTCCAAAACAAAATTTTCTGCCTATAACTTGCAATAAATTAATTTTTCGTACATTTTCATGTAGTTTAGTTATTACAGTGTGTTACGCTTTTGCTAATGTTACTGAAAATTGGTTGTATTTTAATGAGTGCCAAATTTTTCAGTATTTTTGTAGCAGCATAATATGTGCTGATATGATACTTTCTGGCAGATTAAAACTGTGTGCTGGACTTGGACTCAAAGCTAGGATCTTTGCCTTTCATCAGAAGGTGCTCCACTGTCTGAGTCATCCAAGCAAGACTCATGACCTGCCCTCAAAGCTTTACTTCTGCCAGTACCTCATTTCCTACCTTCCAAGAAGTTCTCTTGCATAGCTAGCAAGACTAGCACTCGTGGAAGAAAGGATATTGTAGAGACATGACTTAGCCACAGCCTTGGTAGGGGGGATGGTTTCCAGAGTGAATTTTTGCTTTTTAGTTAAGTAAGGGCTGATGTGAAACTTCCTGGTAGATTAAAGTGTATGCTGGTCTGGAACTTGAACCTAGGACCTTTTCCTGTTTCAGGAAAGTGCTCTACTGACTGAGCTATCCAAGCACAACACAAGATTGCCTTCACAGCTTTGGAAGGTAGGCGATGACACCGCCAGAAGTAAATTAGTAAAGGCAAATAGTGAGTTGTGCTTGGATAGCTCAGTTGGTAGAGCACTTACCTGCACAATCCAAAGAACTCAGGTTCAAGTCCTGATCTGGCACACAATTTAAATCTGCCAGGAGGCAAAATAATTTGTATGTAAATACACAGTCTTGCCCACTGTGCTGTTTTACCCAAAATGTTTCAGTATGATTTCTTAAGATTAATTGAAAATTTTGCTGGTGTGCTTAGAAAAAGTTTCTAAGCACCTACAGTTTTTGTCAATATTAGATTTTTCCAATATGATGGTTTTCTGAAAAATCTCATCTTTCCAATAAAGAGATCAAGTACCCCATATGTTTATATAACACGAATAACAAGGCTTAAAATGCTTATAAAAATAGAAGGAATTCTCGGAACACGCAGTCCCCCCCCCCCTTTTTTTTTTAAAACTTGCACATTAAATTTTTTTTAAAATGTTTTGATCCAAAATCGTTCCATCTGTGAGGTATAGATTTTTGTGTAATTAAATTGGGGATTTTCTTCGATCAAGATTCAAGGATCCCAAGTTTTTGCGTACGCTCATCATATTAATAAATGAGTAAACATATTGTTTATTAAATGTTGTGTTATAGTTTGTACACATTAAACAATATGTCCTTGCATCATGTATGTGTGTTGTGTTGTTATTTGTTTGAAGTACTCCTTAGACAGTGTGCAGGAGTTGGACTTTTCCAGCAGATGCCTTTACATCACAACAAGTTTGGCACAGAGGTTCCACTTTTGTATGGCTGCATAAGGAGCCTCTCAAAATAAGCAACGTTAAACTTTGTCAATGAAGATATTATACAACAATAAAATTATGAAAAAAATTTGTAAAATCGGCAGTTCATTGTGAAGATCATTAAGGATGCTCCCACACTGACAGCATATTGTACATGTTCATGTAATAAAATGCTGTGGTCTTATAAACAAGTTGAAGATCATTTCAAAGCTTTAGAAGAATAGTCAGTGAATAATATACCAAACAAAATATATTTCAAGGTTATTTTTTTATGATTTTTCCACCCAGAAACCAGGTGTAAGATATGAATCTAGGAGGAAAGAAGTTTGAACTGAAAATTAAAACACAAGATGCAAATAATGAACAACTTTGCTACAAGACTTTATTACATTTTTTGTCACCTCTCCTATGGCAGCCCTCGAGTAAGATATGAATCTGTTGTAAAGAACTTGGAAGATTAAAACATTAATTTCCCCTGCATTTCATCCTGCTAAAAGATTTGTTGTTGTTGTTGTTGTTGTTGTTGTGGTCTTCAGTCCTGAGACTGGTTTGATGCAGCTCTCCATGCTACTCTATCCTGTGCAAGCTCCTTCATCTCCCAGTACTTAGTGCAACCTACATCCTTCTGAATCTGCTTAGTGTATTCATCTCTTGGTCTCCCTCTACAATTTTAACCCTCCACGCTGCCCTCCAATCCTAAATTTGTGATCCCTTGATGCCTCAGAACATGTCGTACCAACCGGTCCCTTCTTCTTGTCAAGTTGTGAAACAAACTCCACTTCTCCCCAATTCTATATTCAATACCTCCTCATTAGTTATGTGATCTACCCATCTAATCATCAGCATTCTTCTGTAGCACCACATTTCAAAAGCTTCTATTCTCTTCTTGTCCAAATTATTTATCGTACATGTTTCACTTCCATACATAGCTACATTCCATACAAATACTTTCAGAAACGACTTCCTGACACTTAAATCTATGCTCAATGTTAACAAATTTCTCTTCTTTGGAAACACTTTCCTTGCCATTGCCAGTCTACATTTTATATCCTCTCTACTTCGACCATCATCAGTTATTTTGCTCCCCAAATAGCAAAACTCATTTATTACTTTAAGTGTCATTTCCTAATCTAATTGCCTCAGCATTACCCGATTTAATTCGACTATATTCCATTATCCTTGTTTTCTTTTGTTGATGTTCATATTATATCCTCCTCTCAACACACTGTCCATTCCATTCAACTGCTCTTCCAAGTCTTTTGCTGTCTCTGACAGAATTACAATGTCATCGGCAAACCTCAAAGTTGTTATTTCTTCTCCATGGATTTTAAGACCTACTCCGAATTTTTCTTTTGTTTCCTTTACTGCTTGCTCAATATACAGATTGAATAACATCGGGGAGAGGCTACAACCCTGTCTCATTCCCTTCCCAACCACTGCCTCCCTTTCATGTCCCTCGACTCTTATAACTGCCATCTGCTTTCTGTACAAATTGTAAATAGCCTTTCACTCCCTGTATTTTACCCCTGCCACTTTTAGAATTTGAAAGAGAGTATTCCAGTCAACATTGCCAAAAGCTTTCTCTAAGTCTACAAATGCTAGAAACGTAGGTTTGCCTTTCCTTAATCTTTCTTCTAAGATAAGTCGTAAGGTCACGTGTTCCAACATTTCTATGGAATCCAAACTGATCTTCCCAGAGGTCAGCTTCTACCAGTTTTTCCATTCGTCTGTAAATAATTCGTGTTAGTATTTTGCAGCTGTGACTTATTAAACTGATAGTTCGGTAATTTTCACATCTGTCAACACCTGCTTTCTTTGGGATTGGAATTATTATATTCTTCTTGAAGTGTGAGGTTATTTCGCCCGTCTCATACATCTTGTTCACCATATGGTAGAGTTTTGTCAGGGCTGGCTCTCCCAAGGCCATCAGTAGTTCTAATGGAATGTTGTCTACTCCCGGGGCCTTGTTTCGACTCAGGTCTTTTAGTGCTCTGTCAAACTCTTCATGCAGTATCATATCTCCCATTTCATCTTCATCTACATCCTCTTCCATTTCCATAATATTGTCCTCAAGTACATCGCCCTTGTATAGACCCTCTATATACTCCTTCCACCTTTCTGCTTTCCCTTCTTTGCTTAGAACTGGGTTTCCATCTGAGCTCTTGATGTTCATACAAGTGGTTCTCTTATCTCCAAAGGTCTCTTTAATTTTCCTGTAGGCAGTATCGATCTTACCCCTAGTGAGATAAGCCTCTACATCCTTACATTTGTCCTCTAGCCATCCCTGCTTAGCCATTTTGCACTTCCTGTCAATCTCATTTTTGAGATGTTTGTATTCCTTTTTGCCTGCTTCATTTACTGCATTTTTATATTTTCTCCTTTCATCAATTAAATTCAATATTTCTTCTGTTACCCAAGGATTTCTACTAGCCCTTGTCTTTTTACCTACTTGATCCTCTGCTGCCCTCACTACTTCATCCCTCAAAGCTACCCATTCTTCTTCTACTGTATTTCTTTCCCCCATTCCTGTCAATTGTTCTCTTATGCTCTCCCTGAAACTCTGTACAACCTCTGGTTCTTTCAGTTTATCCAGGTCCCATCTCCTTAAATTCCCACCTTTTTGCAGTTTCTTCAGTTTTAATCTACAGTTCATAACCAATCGATTGTGGTCAGAGTCCACATCTGCCCCTGGAAATGTCTTACAATTTAAAACCTGGTTCCTAAATCTCTGTCTTACCATTATATAATCTATCTGACACAACTTTTTGCAGTTTCTTCAGTTTTAATCTACAGTTCATAACCAATCGATTGTGGTCAGAGTCCACATCTGCCCCTGGAAATGTCTTACAATTTAAAACCTGGTTCCTAAATCTCTGTCTTACCATTATATAATCTATCTGACACCTATCTCTATCTCCAGGATTCTTCCATGTATACAGCCTTCTTTTATGATTCTTGAACTAAGTGTTAGCTATGATTAAGTTATGCTCTGTGCAAAATTCTACCAGACGGCTTCCTCTTTCATTTCTTACCCCCAATCCATATTCACCTACTATATTTCCTTGTTTCCCTTTTCCTACTCTCGAATTCCAGTCACACATTACTATTAAATTTTCATCTCCCTTCACTACCTGAATAATTTCTTTTATCTCGTCATACATTTCATCAATTTCTTCATCATCTGCAGAGCTAGTTGGCATATAAACTTGTATTAGTGTAGTAGGCACGGGCTTTGTGTCTATCTTGGCCACAGTAATGCGTTCACTAAGCTGTTTGTAGTAGCTTACCCACACTCCTATTTTTTATTCATTATTAAACCTACTCCTGCATTACCCCTGTTTGATTTTGTATTTATAACCCTGTATTCACCTGACCAAAAGCCTTGTTCCTCCTGCCACCGAACTTCACTGATTCCCACTATATCTAACTTTAACCTATCCATTTCCCTTTTTAAATTTTCTAACCTACCTGCACGATTAAGGGATTTGACATTCCACGCTCTGATCCGTAGAACGCCAGTTTTCTTTCTCCTGATAACAACGTCCTCCTGAGTAGTCCCCACCCAGAGATCCGAATGGGGCACTATTTTACCTCTGGAATATTTTACCCAAGAGGGCGCCATCATCATTTAACCATACAGTAAAGCTGCATGTCCTCGGGAAAAATGACGGCTGTAGTTTCCCCTTGCTTTCAGCCGTTTTCAGTACCAGCACAGAAAGGCCGTATTGGTTAGTGTTACAAGGCCAGATCAGTCAATCCTCCAGACTGTTGTCCCTGCAACTACTGAAAAGGCTGCTGCCCCTCTTCCGGAACCACACGTTTGTCTGGCCTCTCAACAGATACCCCTCCGTTGTGGTTGCACCTACGGTACGGCCATCTGTATCGCTGAGACACACAAGCCTCCCCACCAACGGCAAGGTCCATGGTTCATGGGGGGGACTAAAAGATTTACTGAATAATAATTTATTTATGATTTGGTTTATTAGGATTTAAGGTTATTTTGTTACATGTGGAAGACAACAAATGCAAACAAGTTAAAGCAATTACAGCCATCGAGGGCTGTGATTGCTTTAACTGTAATATGTAAATGGTCGTTGACTATGCAGCCATGTTTAAAACTTTTAATGCAAACAATATCATTAGGTGTGTCAGAGCTTTAGTACAGTGAGCAAGGACAGACAGCAGTACAGAATAAAAGAATTTTCAGCAAGTGAAAAATACAATTAGATAGTGGACTTTGTTTAATCTGTAGTGAATTAAGAGATAAATTGACTTTAATATTGAGAAACTGTTGTGTGATGTATGTTATACATAATACCTATACCACACAAGAACAAACAGTAGTAGCCGGCCGGAGTGGCCGTGCGGTTCTAGGCGCTACAGTCTGAGCCGAGCGACCGCTACGGTCGCAGGTTCGAATCCTGCCTCGGGCATGGATGTGTGTGATGTCCTTAGGTTAGTTAGGTTTAATTAGTTTTAAGTTCTAGGCGACTGATGACCTCAGAAGTTAAGTCGCATAGTGCTCAGAGCCATTTGAACCATTTGAACAAACAGTAATTGAAAGTGATATAAATGTTTATTGCATCAAAAAGTTGTTAATTACCATGTACTGGAAATGAAAACAATTTTCAAATATTTATTATCATCTACAAAGAAGGAACAAAATTGAATTTTTCTTGACAACATTAATCAACAAGCTGTTGTCAAATAAATCAACAGAAAGACAAGTATGCCATAGTAGATATTGTCTAATGACTTTTGGCATGAAATAGCAACTATAAAGAAGATTTTAAATACAAAGGAGCATCTACAAATCATTCTTGGCAAGAATTTAACTAAAAATTGCATGTAAGAAGCTAGTAAAGGAGATCTGCATGCATTACAATTTCATGAAATATCAACTGAATCTGTGAGAAGATTAGTTTGAGACGGCAACACCAGAGTATACAGTAGACATGCTCTACTGAAGCAGCATTGGTTGGCAACCTGCGTTTTCTGCCTGCAACTTCTACACAATGCATCCAGGCAGTGCAAGAAGCAGTCATCACACAGCACAAACATTACGAGTAATGGGACATGTCAGATACACACATGGCTTACTCGTAAATTACATGAAAATGACATGTTACTCAAAGTGATGGATGGCATGTCGATTTTGATATATTTCGCTATCTTTGTAGTGTAACTTTCTATGTCATTTCAGTGAAATGGTACATTGAAGTTTTATCACAAATATGTCATCCTTGGTATGATTTCTTAGTATTAAATGTTAGTTAATGAGGCATCAATGTTAAAAACCTACAAGAGAGACTCTGCTGAACAACACTGAAGTTGAAAGTACTATGTCTTCAATGTAGTGTTGTGGTTACCAACGTGGATTACAAAGTTCACAGGAGTAGTTTCATGTCCTGCTGTATGCTAACATTTGTCTTTTCATCTTAGCATGTTTAACAAATTCTGGGATTTCTTATTAATGTAATACAAATATGATCTGCAGTATTCATTGTTATTTACATATAAATGTGTGCTCTCTCAGGAATGAGCTGCTTTGATTTTGTGACTTCTGTCTGACAGAAAACCGAAGATGAAATTCCTGTGACTGAAACAACCGGCAATGGAACTTGTATTCTTGCTTATCACAAATGTTTGGCAGTTTTTCCAAATGTGTCATGATTTCCAAGAGTGTTATCAGGCAGAAACCTAAGAGTGCATTAAAACTGGTGTGAGTAAAACAAGCAGTAATAGCATTTATATTTCTCATTTGTCACAGATATTTGTCTGAATGGCAGAAGTCACAAAATCAGAGAAACTCATTTTTACATTTACATTTACATTTATACTCCGCAAGCCACCCAACGGTGTGTGGCGGAGGGCACTTTACGTGCCACTGTCATTACCTCCCTTTCCTGTTCCAGTCGCGTATGGTTCGCGGGAAGAACGACTGTCTGAAAGCCTCTGTGCGCGCTCTAATCTCTCTAATTTTACATTCGTGATCTCCTCGGGAGGTATAAGTAGGGGGAAGCAATATATTCGATACCTCATCCAGAAACGCACCCTCTCGAAACCTGGCGAGCAAGCTACACCGCGATGCAGAGCGCCTCTCTTGCAGAGTCTGCCACTTGAGTTTGTTAAACATCTCCGTAACGCTATCACGGTTACCAAATAACCCTGTGACGAAACGCGCCGCTCTTCTTTGGATATTCTCTATCTCCTCCGTCAACCCGATCTGGTGCGGATCCCACACTGATGAGCAATACTCAAGTATAGGTCGAACGAGTGTTTTGTAAGCCACCTCCTTTGTTGATGGACTACATTTTCTAAGGACTCTCCCAATGAATCTCAACCTGGTACCCGCCTTACCAACAATTAATTTTATATGATCATTCCACTTCAAATCGTTCCGCACGCATACTCCCAGATATTTTACAGAAGTAACTGCTACCAGTGTTTGTTCCGCTATCATATAATCATACAATAAAGGATCCTTCTTTCTATGTATTCGCAATACATACATTCTGAGAGAGCATGCTTCTATATGTAAAGTACATTTAATAATGCAAATCATATCTGTATTACATTTATAAAAAATTGCATAATGTGTAAAAAATGCTAAGATGAAAAAAAGTCTTAGCATACAGCAGGAAATCTCTCTCGAGATTTCAGAGGGAACCATGGACCTTGCCATTGGTGGGGAGGCTTGCGTGCCTCTGCGATACAGATGGCCGTACCTAAGGTATACCACAACGGAGGGGTATCTGTTGAGAGGCCAGACAAACGTGTGGTTCCTGAAGAGGGTAGTAGTTGCAGGGACAACAGTCTGGATGATTGACTGATCTGGCCTTGTAACACTAACCAAAACAGCCTTGCTGTGCTGGTACTGCGAACGGCTGAAAGCTAGGGGAAACTACAGCCGTAATTTTTCCCGAGGGCATGCAGCTTTACTGTATGGTTT
This sequence comes from Schistocerca cancellata, assembly GCF_023864275.1. NCBI lineage: Eukaryota > Metazoa > Arthropoda > Insecta > Orthoptera > Acrididae > Schistocerca > Schistocerca cancellata. The sequence goes on along the minus strand of NC_064632.1, from coordinate 41,067,852 downwards.
AATGATGATGGCGTCCTTTTGGGTAAAATATTCCGGAGGTAAAATAGTCCCCCCATTCGGATCTCCGGGCGGGGACTACTCAGGAGGACATCGTTAAGAATGCTGAAGATTAGAGGGGTAGATCACATAACTAATGAGAAGGTATTGAATAGAATTGGAGAGAAGAGGAGTTTGTGGCACAACTTAACAAGAAGGAGGGACCGGTTGGTGGGACATGTTCTGAGGCATCAAGGGATCACAAATTTATCATTGGAGGGCAGCGTGGAGGGTAAAAATTGTAGAGGGAGACCAAGAGATGAATACACTAAGCAGATTCAGAAGGATGTAGGTTGCAGTAAGTACTGGGAGATGAAGGATCTTGCACAGGAAAGGGTAGCATGGAGAGCTGCATCAAACCAGTCTCAGGACTGAAGACCACAACAATAAATGGTTACGCAGGAACCTAAGAGGATAGTGAGTGAAATATTTAGGTGTTTTTCTGCGATTTCTGAGGTTCCTCTCCCCAATGGAAAGAGCTGGTATCAAAGTCACCTTAGCAGTCGACAAGAGTGCTGCGTGTTTGTGACACATAAGCATGGCTTACTCATTAACGTCATTTTGTCATCACTTCTAGTAAGGCTTGCATGTATCTAACATATCCCTACAAGAAACAAGTCCACTAAAAGCAATGACAGCCAGAAGTGAGTCAGCAATACAACAGTAAGAAGCAACTGAGTGTCAGACTATTAAAACTTGAGGGGTTCTGTTACTTTAAAATACAATACACTGTGGACTAATTTCTTAATTGCAATTTATTTGGTCAGTTATGGGAATAACCAGTTACAAACTCAATTTGTCAAACGCTTTTCAATTCAGAAAGAAAACTAGTTGAGGAAATTTAGTTTATTGCGGAAAGATGCAAACAAAAGAAAACCAAATAATTTGTTATTAGTAATGTTTTGCAACATCAGTTGTGACTTTTACATTGATATTTGCCAGGAAATTGGCATATTATCACTCATAGATGATAATATTACTTTATAAACAATGCACAGATGATTGCATAACAATTAATCGGATTGAAGCAGACGATTTTAAATCAAGCATTAAACATAAAAGCAGAAATGAACAATAAATTTGCTCAAATACACGAAAAATTTTTCCAAATAGATGATAGATTTTCTCAAATGGATAAAACTATTTGATGTAGGTAGAAAGCATAGACAAAAGACAAACTTGAGAAAACAATATATCTAGGAAAAAACAAAAACAAAAATAATCGAAAAGGAGAGGAGTGGGGAAAGATTGGTGGGTACACTGGCAGAGAGTGGAAAACAAAGAGGCTGGGAGATGAGAATGGGGAGGAGATCATAGGACAGAGGTGGTGGAAATTGTTGGGTGGTGGGGACTGTAGGATACCATAGATTGAGGTCGAGATAATTTTGGGAGAATGTGTTGCAAGGAGCCCAACTGTGTAGTTGAGAAAGCAGATGATGGAGGGGAGGATCCAGATGGCTCAGGTTGTGACACAGCGATTGAAATCCAGCATTTTTTGTTCAGTCGCTTGTTGTGCCACAGGGTGGTCTACTTTGCTCTTGGCCACAGTTTGGCTGTGGACTCTACTTTTCCCAATCTCCTTCAGACTCCAAATGTACTGCCTCATTCCTCACACATCTTACTTACTTACTCACAACTACTTCTCCTGTGAAGAGAAGATGTACAAACAAATCCACAGCACATTTTTATGTCACCATTTTCATGAGGAAATTGCGTGTTCTAGCACTGTATGATGAAACTGTATTGTTTCCTTTCTTTTTACAGCATCCCCCTGTCTCACATTACAAATCAACTATTTTCAAATAAAATCTGTATTAAACATTAACAATTTCAATTTTTCTGTAAATGCTGTTCAATTTTAAGTAATAGACAGGAAGCTAACTATGTTGAACAAAAATGTTTAATAGGTTACTCAGTCCGTTTTATATCCTCACTCAGTTTGTAAATGGTTCACCGGCAAAACATTTTTGAGAATATGTATTTTCGTTTTCCCAGTTTTCATTGCAAATTTGTTCATTCCATGAATAACTCTCATTTGTGCTGCCTCATCCCAATAGGAAAGGTAGTAGAGGTAGTTCCGCCACAATGGTTCATGGCTGTGCAGTCAGAGCTGCTATGGTTGGCTTTTTTCAAGATAATAGAGTATAGTTACAGTTAAAATGATGCAAAATTGAGCCATGTAGATGCTAAAAGGCATTGCGCTTCAGATAAAAAAATGCTTACTAAGTCATTTTATTGTTGGTACAGAGACTGAAGTTCCCGATGGACCAAAGTGGGAAGTAGTTCCTACTAACATTGGAATTCCCAGAAGGAGCAGAAAGCAGAATGTTCTTTGGCAGAAATTTGGTCTCTTTCTATATGTGTAAAGGCATGTCAAGTGATTTTCCGTCAGATGCTTGGCACTTCTTTATTGACAAATCTGTTCTCAAACATATTAAAAAATACACCAGAACAGAGTTCGGCTAGCAAGACCTTTATCAAAAATGGATGACACACACACACACACACACACACACACACACACACACACACACACACATAGCTGCAATCTCTGGCAACCTTTTTTTTGGCGGAGGCCTTACTGGCCTAAAGCTTATTTGTGGCAGTCTTGTTGTTGTGCCAATCTGCGACTCAGAATCTTCGCTATATGGTGAGTGGTAACTTTTGTTTTCATAATATTGTTACATTCCATTATTTGATATATGGAAGAGAGTAATAACAAACTGTCAAAGAATTCAATGTCCATACATCTATGTCCCCCCCCATGAACCATGGACCTTGCCGTTGGTGGGGAGGCTTGCGTGCCTCAGCGATACAGATAGCCGTACCGTAGGTACAACCACAACGGAGGGGTATCTGTTGAGAGGCCAGGCAAACGTGTGGTTCCTGAAGAGGGGCAGCAGCCTTTTCAGTAGTTGCAAGGGCAACAGTCTGGATGATTGACTGATCTGGCCTTGTAACAATAACCAAAACGGCCTTGCTGTGCTGGTACTGCGAACGGCTGAAAGCAAGGGGAAACTACGGCCGTAATTTTTCCCGAGGGCATGCAGCTTTACTGTATGATTAAATGATGATGGCGTCCTCTTGGGTAAAATATTCCGGAGGTAAAATAGTCCCCCATTCGGATCTCCGGGCGGGGACTACTCAAGAGGATGTCGTTATCAGGAGAAAGAAAACAGGCATTCTACGGATCGGAGCGTGGAATGTCAGATCCCTTAATCGGGCAGGTAGGTTAGAAAATATAAAAAGGGAAATGGATAGGTTAAAGTTAGATATAGTGGGAATTAGTGAAGTTCGGTGGCAGGAGGAACAAGACTTCTGGTCAAGTGACTACAGGGTTATAAACACAAAGTCAAATAGGGGTAATGCAGGAGTAGGTTTAATAATGAATAGGAAAGTAGGAATGCGGGTAAGCTACTACAAACAGCATAGTGAACGCATTATTGTGGCCAAGATAGATACGAAGCCCACACCTACTACAGTAGTACAAGTTTATATGCCAACTAGCTCTGCAGATGATGGAGAAATTGAAGAAATGTATGATGAAATAAAAGAAATTATTCAGATAGTGAAGGGAGACGAAAATTTAAGTCATGGGTGACTGGAATTCGAGTGTAGGAAAAGGGAGAGAAGGAAACGTAGTAGGTGAATATGGATTGGGGCTAAGAAATGAAAGAGGAAGCCACCTGATAGAATTTTGCACAGAGCACAACTTAATCATAGCTAACACTTGGTTTAAGAATCATGAAAGAACATTGTATACATGGAAGAACCCTGGAGATACTAAAAGGTATCAGATAGATTATATAATGGTAAGACAGAGATTTAGGAACCAGGTTTTAAATTGTAAGACATTTCCAGGGGCAGATGTGGACTCTGACCACAATCTATTGGTTATGACCTGTAGATTAAAACTGAAGAAACTGCAAAAAGGTGGGAATTTAAGGAGATGGGACCTGGATAAACTGCAAGAACCAGAGGTTGTACAGAGTTTCAGGGAGAGCATAAGGGATCAATTGACAGGAATGGGGGAAAGAAATACAGTAGAAGAAGAATGGGTAGCTTTGAGGGATGAAGTAATCAAGGCAGCAGAGGATCAAGTAGGTAAAAAGACGAGGGCTAGTAGAAATCTTGGGTAACAGAAGAAATATTGAATTTAATTGATGAAAGGAGAAAATATAAAATTCAGTAAATTAAGCAGGCAAAAAGGAATACAAACGTCTCAAAAATGAGATCGACAGGAAGTGCAAAATGGCTAAGCAGGGATGGCTAGAGGACAAATGTAAGGATGTAGAGGCTTATCTCACTAGGGGTAAGATAGATACTGCCTACAGGAGAATTAAAGAGACCTGTGGAGAAAAGAGAACCACTTGTATGAACATCAAGAGCTCAGATGGAAACCCAGTTCTAAGCAAAGAAGGGAAAGCAGAAAGGTGGAAGGAGTATATAGAGGGTCTATACAAGGGTGATGTACTTGAGGACAATATTATGGAAATGGAAGAGGATGTAGATGAAGATGAAATGGGAGATATGATACTGCGTGAAGAGTTTGACAGAGCACTGAAAGACCTGAGTCGAAACAAGGCCCCTGGAGTAGACAACATTCCATTGGAACTACTGACGGCCTTAGGAGAGCCAGTCCTGACAAAACTCTACCATCTGGCGAGCAAGATGTATGAAACAGGCAAAATACCCTCACACTTCAAGAAGAATATAATAATTCCAATCCCAAACAAAGCCGGTGTTGACAGATGTGAAAATTACCGAACAATCAGTTTAATAAGCCACAGCTGCAAAATACTAACACGAATTCTTTACAGACGAATGGAAAAACTAGTAGCAGCCGACCACAGGGAAGATCAGTTTGGATTCCGTAGAAATACTGGAACACGTGAGGCAATACTGACCTTACGACTTATCTTTGAAGAAAGATTAAGGAAAGGCAAACCTACGTTTCTAGCATTTGTAGACTTAGAGAAATCTTTTGACAATGTTGACTGGAATACTCTCTTTCAAATTCTAATAGTGGCAGGGGTAAAATACAGGGAGCGAAAGGCTATTTACAATTTGTACAGAAACCAGATGGCAGTTATAAGAGTCGAGGGACATGAAAGGGAAGCAGTGGTTGGGAAGAGAGTAAGACAGGGTTGTAGCCTCTCCCCAATGTTATTCAATCTGTATATTGAGCAAGCAGTAAAGGAAACAAAAGAAAAATTTGGAGTATGTATTAAAATCCATGGAGAAGAAATAAAAACTTTGAGGTTCGCCGATGACATTGTAATTCTGTCAGAGACAGCAAAGGACTTGGAAGAGCAGTTGAACAGAATGGATGGTGTCTTGAAGGGAGGATATAAGATGAACATCAACAAAAGCAAAATGCGGATAATGGAATCTAGTCGAATTAAGTCGGGTGATGCTGAGGGTATTAGATTAGGAAATGAGACACTTAAAGTAGTAAAGGAGTTTTGCTATTTGGGGAGCAAAATAACTGATGATGGTTGAAGTAGAGAGGATATAAAATGTAGACTGGCAATGGCAAGGAAAGCGTTTCTGAAGAAGAGAAATTTGTTAGCATCGAGTATAGATTTAAGTGTCAGGAAGTCATTTCTGAAAGTATTTGTATGGAGTGTAGCCATGTATGGAAGTGAAACATGGATGGTAAATAGTTTGGACAAGAAGAGAATAGAAGCTTTTGAAATGTGGTGCTACAGAAGAATGCTGAAGATTAGGTGGGTCGATCACATAACTAATGAGGAAGTATTGAATAGGATTGGGGAGAAGAGAAGTTTGTGGCACAACTTGACCAGAAGAAGGGATCGTTTGGTAGGACATGTTCTGAGGCATCAAGGGATCACCAATTTAGTATTGGAGGGCAGCGTGGAGGGTAAAAATCATAGGGGGAGACCAAGAGATGAATACACTTTGCAGATCAGAAGGATGTAGGTTGCAGTAGGTACTGGGAGATGAGGAAGCTTGCACAGGATAGAGTAGCATGGAGAGCTGCATCAAACCAGTTTCAGGACTGAAGACCACAACAACAACAACAACAACAACAACATCTATGTCGATAAGCAGTTGCTCCCATCCAAGTTTAGATGTTGGTTCACTCATTTCATGGTTTCAAAACCTAATAATTTTGGACAGAAGTATGGGACAGCTGTTGATTAAGATTATCAGTATGAGGTGTGACCAGAATGTAACTGGACTTTTTGTTTTCCTTAAAGAATCTCTATTTACTCATCAACATCAACATTGTCCCCTTTAAAGTAACGCCTTTAACATTTAGACCAGCATTTTTTCTAATCTTGGAAGCACTTCTGTAACTCAGTTTTCATTATAGCCTTTCCGACTGTCAACAATAAACTACATATTCAAAACAGCTGAAAATGCAAACACACATCAGGCAAAGCCTGTAGCATGACTGTTTAGAACTAAAACAAAATAACTGACCATTACAGTAACCATCTGTTACAGAAAAACACACAAAAAAAATGAAAAAAAAAATAAAATAAAAAACGCGAAGAAAAAATTGTAAACACATCGATTAGAAATGGGACATTTTTATCCTGACTGCAGTTCTAGGGGATTCAAAAGATTCAGTGATTCTAAAGCTAAAGATGCTTCCACACTGACAATATATTGTACATTATCATGTGATAAAATGTTCATGGTCGTCTAAACAAGTTGATCATTTCAAAACTTCACAACGCTAAACTAGATGTACTGTGAGAGAGGGATATATATATATATATATATATATATATATATATATATATATATATATATTTTTACAGTTCTGCTGTCCAGAACCAACCCTTTCACGACCAACTTTCCAATTTTAGTTTCTGTAATAGAAATTTATTATCTACACAGTTGAAAGCCTTGGCAAGATCATAGAAAATGCCAACATAGTAATCTTTATTGTTGAGTTTGACCAGAACTGAGTTTGTGAGATCACATATTTCCTTTTCTGTAGAGAATCCTTATCCAAAGTAACCCATAACAGTGCCTGTGCTTCTTGGAAGTATTATACAGGATAGCGCAAATGAAAGTAGCCCGTATAAGTATAAAGAAAATGCAGTGAAATTACAGAAATTAAGAGCTGAAGTGGTCTTACCATTTATTTACAATGGAAAGTACATTTATAGAAGATGTTGAAAGTGACCCCATGCAACATCAATACTCAGGCCTGCATGTCTAAGCATATTCAGATACACCCAGCATAAAATTTGGATGTCAGTGGCAGCAACTTCATGGCTGATGTTGTCTTTCAGCTCGTGTATTGTGTGTGTGGATGTGTTTCATAGACCTTGCTCTTCATGTGTTCCTGAAGGAAAAAATCACATGTTGTTTGATCCAGCGAACCTGGTGGCTGTAAATGCTTACTGACAGTTTGTTCTTCAGTGAAGACATCACGAACTCCTTGCGTGGAAACCTTAGACGCGTGACGTGTTGCTCCATCTTGCTGGAAGAATTAGTTTTATCTTCCATATTCAGTGAGTTGAGCACAAAAAGTATCATAAATTTCCGCATATGCCACTATGTTGTAGGTACTGTCAAAAAATATTGGTCAAACGGTGCTGCATGTTCCTGTTACACTGCACCAAATACTGATTTGTTTCATCGTGGAGCAGTTACTGACACACAGTGTTAGGGTTCTCCGTTGCCCAGTACCTCGTGTTCTGTAAATTCACATGACCAGTAAGATGAAACCATTCTTCATCACTCAAATGATGTAATGGTAAGGGTCTAACAAACCAACGCGGATGTTATGTGCCACATGCAGTAATCTAGATGTTTCTGACTCTCATCGTCCCATAATTGCTGCACAACTGTCATACAATATGGTTTCAAATTAAGGCTTTTCAATATCCACTGGTTGCTGCTGCTGCTGCTGCTGCTGCTGCTGCTTTGCAATTCTTTCTTTTATCGAGAAAGTCGTTTTGGAGACTGCAAAGAGAAATGTCTAACTTCACCGACAAAATAAACTGAAATGCTGACAGAAGAATGCTGACAATAAATCATTGCATAAAACTGTCCATTGTTGTAGCTGTTTAATCTATTTCAGAGGCAAAATATTGCATTTGCATTCGAAAGGGAGGCGGGCTGCTTTTAACTGTACCATCCTGTTGAACCCATGCATGTTCTAATAAAGCATGGATTTGCAAAAATTCCACAAGTTTGTCTTCAGTTAGCAGATGACTGACATTGGAAATGACCAATGGAACATTGCAGAAGCAATCAGCAGTGATAGTATGTTATGCAGAATGTGATAACTGGGCAATGTGTCATGTGTTAGTATTTTGCAGCCATGGCTTATGAAGCTGATAGTTTGGTAATATTCACACCTGCCAGCACCTGCTTTCCTTGGAATTGGAATTACTACAGTCTTCTTAAAGTCAGATGTATTTCCCCTGTCTCGTACATCTTACACATCAGATGGAACAGTTTTGTCATGGCTGGCTGATATTTTGAAAGGTGATAGTATGGATCAAACTAAGACAATAGTGTCCAGCAAATACGGGCTCTAAAATGCATACCTTAAGAGTTTTGAATACTTGTTTATTTTCAGTACATTTAACACAAAGAGGACACTATGTTCTTTTACTGTGAAACAGCAGAGCTCCTAATTACATTAATGTAATCTGCTTTCTATTACACGTGACCTGCACTTCCACATCTACATACTCCACAACCACCATATGGTGCATAGTGGAGGGTACCTTATTTCCTTTCATCTTTTGCCTGCAAATGGAGCAAGGAGAAAATGACTATCTGTGCCTCCATACAAGTCCTGGTTCTGTTATCTAGTCTTCACACTCTTTAAGAGGAATGTACATTGGCAGCAATCAAATCATTCTACAGTCAGATGGAAGTGCCCATTGTCTAAATTTTCATAGTAGTGTTTCGCAATTCTCATTTGAGTTTGGAAAACATGTCCTCGATAATTGCATGTTGATCAAATCTACCGGTAACAAATCTAGCAGCACACCACTGAAGTGCTTCAGTGCCTTCCCTCAATCCAACCTACTGGGATCCCAAACACTCGAGTAACATTCAGCAATGGGTCGAACTAGTGTTCTATACATGGTCTTCTTTATAGATGATCTAAGCTTTTTGTAAAATTCTGCCAATAAACCCAAGTCGACCATTCACGTTACTTGCTACCATCCTTACATGCTTATTCCACTTCAAATTGTTTCACAATGTTACACCCAGATATTTAGTCAATGTGGCTGTGTCAAATAGCACAGCACTAATACTGTGTTCAAAGATTTTTTTCCTGCTCATATGCATTAACTTACATTTTTTTTAGATTTAGAGCAAACTGCCATTCATCATCACACCAAACAGAAATTTTGTAAGTCGTCCTGTCTCCTTATGCTGTGACTTGTGAGCCATCATTACTGGAGGTGCTCGATAAGGTCTCCGCTTACAGTAAGACATGTCTGTCCAACATCATAGATAATCACGCACTGTCTGAAAAACTCCAGGTTGGTTGTGGATGCATTTCGACACTCCTGCCAACATCAACTGCTATTCTTCGTTATGTCAGAAAGCCACTACAGCTGCTACAGCTTTCACCTCTCCTGGATTTTCTTTTTTTTATGAGTTGATTGAATATGTACAATTTGAATTCACAATCTGCACAAAACAAATGACACAAACATATACAATCTGAAGGGAATTAATTATCCTAATGAACAGACATATCAGATGTTACACAAGATGAACAGTGTAGCAAAATACTTACAGTTTAATCAGCAACTATCTTGGGCATACAGAACAGAAGACAATTCAAGTTTTGGGCATTCTCACTAGGAATTGTTCACCTTATAAGTAGAAACTTATTGGTCTGATATTAATGAGAATTTAATAGGTTACAGGCATGTATATTGCTAAGTTACAGAGTTTTCCAATCACAAATAGAAAAGATCTTACCTGTTTTGTAAACTAACGTGGTCTCAGCTCAGGAGAAACATATAACAGAAAGCCTGGATTAGTTCTGAAATGCTCTCTCATGATTATCACAAACAGCAACCACTGACTGCACAGTGAGATACTGATTTTGTATTATTGAAGAGTGCTTCTATACACAGTAGAATGTGCGATTGTTCACTGTTGTAGGACATAAAGTCAATGAAAATTGGCACTGATGCCTTTCATCTTCAACTGTGTGTGGATTTGTATCAGACCACACATAATGGGGAATGTGTTGTCATATGTTTACCGCAGTCTGTAAGTCATTTGAAACAGTGTAGAGCCTGCAGTAGAAGAGATGTGATTCACAGTAGTGAAGATCAACAAGTGTTAATAGCTCTTAAGATATGCATTTTAGAGACTGCGTTTACTTGGTTTGGTCCATATTACCACCTCTTAAAACATGAAATACTTCATGTTTTTACATTCCCAGATTTTGTGTTTCCCTGCCATTTATGTTATTTTCTGTTACTCCCATCATGAGGCCCATTCCCCAATAAATTGTTTTCTGGTTATTAAAAGTTGGTTGGGTGTGTAAAAATAATATAATGTTTGTTCATAATATTCACTGCTCATGCTGTGATCTCAGTTGGATTTAAATTAACAGTTGGAAGAATTAAAAAAGTTTCTTATGTTCAACTCTTGTAGAGTTGGTCATATTTAGCAAAAGCTTCGTAGAACAAACCTAACACTAGTGTCTCACAGTTGTATTGGGTAATAACTGCGAATTGTTGTTTCAACTGATATCGTTTAAATTTGGAGTATGCTTGTCCCGAGCAGGCCCACACCAATTCAAACAAGATACATAAGCTGCACCTGCTTCAGAACATAGCTTTTTGGTGAGTGTTTTACACCCCATTTTTCATTAAGATTTCTGTTTTGCCCGTGAAGCAGCTGTCCCACAATTCCTCCAGTGATGCAAGACAGTAGTTACCAATATTTATCTTTCCTGTAGTATGTTTCGAAACTGGACCACCTGTAGCCTCGAGGCATCTAAAAGGAACAAACCCTGGAAGTTCAGAGCCCCTTGTGGCCACTAAGGGTTTGAGACCACTCATTTATCATTTCAACCTCTCTCTTCCAAGTCATCATTATCACAATAATCATCAGTTACTAACCAATTACTGCCATGCACTTCAGCTGTCATGGCACATGTAGTCTGGTATTTGAATGTTGTCATAACAACAGTATTGATCTACCATTAGATGGTAAAACTAAGATTTCTCTCCAGTTTGAGCCAAGTCAAATACGACTGTGATCAATGTTTTCTGTTCTTACACTGAGGAATCTGTAACCCAATATGTTGGATTGCAGTCAACACTTAAAAATGGTTAGTGCTTTAATGCTGACAACATATTAACTGTACACTATGTTCTCTATTTTTTATTAGTGCTCTAGACCTACTTCAAATTTGTTTCAGCCCTCTGATGAAAGGCATAAAATATTCATATTCGTGCACAGTAATATCATGTAAAATAACCTGTTGTCCTGAAAAACATCATATTATTGTGAGTTGCAAAAAGGAGAGATCTGTGTGAAAATGTAGGATTTATAGTTCATCATGAGCCTATAATTAACTAAGTTAGTATACTGGCACCCAGATCAAGTCACTGCATGTGCATGCCAAACTCAATATAGGAGTTGGCAGTTCTTGTTCCTGTGAACGAACACAAACTTGACCTCCATGCCTCACACTGAAGCAATGACAATTATTAGAAATGTCAGTATAGTCAATGGAGAATGCAGTGATACTGTAGAATACTTGTGTTATTTTTCTGTCTTGATCACAAAAAATATTTACAATCTAGATGAAAAAATAAAACTAATCATGACAAAATAGAGAAGGGTTTAAAGGGATTGTTGTTGTGGTCTTCAGTCCTGAGACTGGTTTGATGCAGCTCTCCATGCTACCCTATCCTGTGCAAGTTTCTTCATCTCCCAGTACCTACTGCAACCTACATCCTTCTGAATCTGCTTAGTGTATTCATCTCTTGGTCTCCCTCTACGATTTTTACCCTCCACACTGCCCTCCAATACTAAATCGGTGATCCCTTGATGCCTCAACGTATGTCCTACCAACCGATCCCTTCTTCTAGTCACGTTGTGCCACAAACTCCTCTCCTCCCCAATTCTACTCAATACCTCCTCATTAGTTATGTGATCTACCCATCTAATCTTCAGCATTCTTCTGTAGCACCACATTTCGAAAGTTTCTATTCTCTTCCTGTCCAAACTATTTATCGTCCATGTTTCACTTCCATACATGGCTACACTCCATACAAATACTTTCAGAAAAGACTTCCTGACACTTAAATCTATACTCGATGTTAACAAATTTCTCTTCTTCAGAAACGCTTTCCTTGCCATTGCCAGTCTACATTTTATACCTTCTCTACTTTGACCATCATCAGTTATTTTGCTCCCCAAATAGCAAAACTCCTTTACTACTTTAAGTGTCTCATTTCCTAATCTAATTCCCTCAGCATCACCCAACTTAATTCAACTACATTCCATTATCCTCATTTTGCTTTTGTTGATGTTCATCTTATATCCTCCTTTCAAGACACTGTCCATTCCTTTCAACTGCTCTTCCAAGTCCTTTGCTGTCTCTGACAGAATTACAAAGTCATCGGCAAACCTCAAAGTTTTTATTTCTACAACCATGTCTCACTCCCTTCCCAACCACTGCTTCCCTTTCATGTCCCTCGACTCTTATAACTGCCATCTGGTTTCTGTACAAATTGTAAATAGCCTTTCACTCCCTGTATTTTACCCCTGCCACCTTCAGAATTTGATAGAGCGTATTCCAGTCAACATTGTCAAAAGCTTTCTCCTAGTCTACAAATGCTAGAGACATAGGTTTGCCTTTTCTTAATCTAGCATCTAAGGTAAGTCGTAAGGTCAGTATTGCCTCACGTGTTCCAACATTTCTACGGAATCCAAACTGATCTTCCCGAGGTCGGCTTCTACTAGTTCTACCATTCGTCTGTAAAGAATCCGCGTTAGTATTTTGCAGCCGTGACTTATTAAACTGATCGTTCGGTAATTTTCACATTTGTCAACACCTGCTTTATTTAGGATTGGAATTATTATATTCTTCTTGAAGTGTGAGGGTATTTCGCCTGTCTCATACATCTTGCTAACCAGATGGTTGAGTTTTGTCAGGACTGGCTCTCCCAAGGCCGTCAGTAGTTCTAATGGAATGTTGTCTACTCCCGGGGCCTTGTTTCGGCTCAGGTCTTTTAGTGCTCTGTCAAACTCTTCACGCAATATCGTATCTCCTATTTCATCTTCATCTACATTCTCTTCCATTTCTGTAATATTGTCCTCAAGTACATCGCCCTTGTGTAGACCCTCTATATTCTCCTTCCAACTTTCTGCTTTCCCTTCTTTGCTTAGAACTGGGTTTCCATCTGAGCTCTTGATATTCATATGAGTGGTTCTCTTTTCTCCACAGGTGTCTTTAATTCTCCTGTAGGCAGTATCTATCTTACCCCTAGTGAGATAAGCATCTACATCCTTACATTTGTCCTCTAGCCATCCCTGCTTAGCCATTTTGCACTTCCAGTCAATCTCGTTTTTGAGACGTTTGTATTCCTTTTTGCCTGCTTCATTTACTGCGTTTTTATGTTTCCTCCTTTCATTAATTAAATTCAATATTTCTTCTGTTACCCAAGGATTTCTACTAGCCCTCATCTTTTTACCTACTTGATCCTCTGCTGCCTTCACTACTACATCCCTCTGAGCTACCCATTCTTCTTCTACTGTACTTCTTTCCCCCACTGCTGTCAATTGTTCCCTTATGCTCTCCCTGAGACTCTGTACAACCTCTGGTTTAGTCAGTTTATCCAGGTCCCATCTCCTTAAATTCCCACCTTTTTGCAGTTTCTTCAATTTTAATCTGCAGTTCATAACCAATAGATTGTAGTCAGAGTCCACATCTGCCCCCGGAAATGTCTTACATTTTAAAACCTTCCTAAATCTCTGTCTTACCATTATATAATCTATCTGATACCTTTTAGTATCCCCGGGATTCTTCCATGTATACAACCTTCTTTTAAAGGGATAAGCACATGGAATAATGGCATACTTCTCTTGTACTAAGAGCTCTTGTGCAAGGGCTCGGCAACCACGGAGGAAATTTCTCTTTGGTTGGGCTTCCAGCCAGCTTTTTCACAGCAGTAACACCCCTACCAGCACCTCAAGAAAAGTTATACGCATACACTGCACAGGCCAAGTTTTATATCTCCGTTGGTGGCAATTGACTTTATCATTTTATCTAAAATGTACAAGGAGCCAGTGAGTCCATCTATAGTTTACTTCAGAAATAAGCTGTGATAAGTTTTGTCAGAAGAAGTAGCCCAGAACACAAGGTTTCTAGAAAAATTAAAATTGGTTCTCTGATAAAATACAGTATATGAAATTCAGTACTGCATAAGCCCTGGCCTTATAGCTAGAATGTTCTCTGGATCGTTCACATAATACATCATAATGATATGGAACGAGTCATTTTACTTTTGCATTGCAAATTAATGTGTAAATATACCATATTTACTCGAATCTAAGCCACACCTAAAAAATGAGACTCGAAATCAAGGAAATAAAAATTTCCCGAATCTAAGCCGCACCTGAAATTTGGACTCAAAATTCAAGGGGAGAGAAAAGTTTTAGGCCGCACCTCCAAATCGAAACAAAGTTGGTCCATTGTAATATGAGACACAATTAAGGTCGCATGAATGACGATACAGCTACAGTAGTTTGGTTCGAGTCGTAAGCTTAGCAGTTAAGATTTACCAGGTAGCCATTGCTAAGCGTCAGGCAATCCATCCATATTTATACGGATACCCTTCCTTTTTCGCGTGCTTCATCTGATTTGAATTGATTGCTTATTTTTCTTTGATCTGAGAAGTGCCATTCTCTTTGTTATAGGTGTTTACTTCACTCTAAGCTGAAAATGCATTACTGTACTGTGTCATGCATTGTTTGTTGCATTCTGATAATAGTGTTTACGGCCTGTCACCGGCCGGTGTGGCCGTGCGGTCTAGGCGCTCAGTCTGGAACCGCGTGACCGCTCCGGTCGCAGGTTCGAATTCTGCCTCGGGCATGGATGTGTGTGGTGTCCTTAGGTTAGTTAGGTTTAAGTAGTTCTAAGTTCTGGGGGACTGATGACCACAGATGTTAAGTCCCATAGTGCTCAGAGCCATTTTTACGGCCTGTCGGCAAGAGACTGCTATTTGTTGTTACTTACACTGCTGCTGTCTTTGATAATGATCAACAAGAACCAAATAATAGACTGCGTATGATAGATGATGTTCTGAACGAGAGTTTAGCGAAAATTTTTCTCCGTTTGAAAATTTTTGTGGGCGCCTCTTTAGTACATTACATTCTGCCCAGAAATTGGAGTCATCTTAGATTTAAAAATCTAGTCAATTGCCGTGCTTCATTTCTGACTTTATCACTATTAGGCATAAGAATAATATGAATATAAACATGACATGATATGTATATTCTTCCGCGTTTGCTGTTGTCTGACTCTAGTTTCGTAGTTTATTAGGCAGACAGGATTTAAATGAGATAGCAGTAAACACGAAACAATACGTGGCAGAACGTTTATATTCATATTATTATTATGGTGAAGAGAATACTGCATGTGATTCACAATTCATAAAAGTTCCTATTTGCAACCATCTCTTCTCACAGGTAGGAAAAAATTCAGAATGTAGAGTTGGCCATATTGACAAACATCCATCCGTGTGCGTGTGTGTGTGTGTGTGTGTGTGTGCTCGAGTGTATACCTGTCCTTTTTTCCCCCCTAAGGTAAGTCTTTCCACTCCCGGGATTGGAATTATTCCTTACCCTCTCCCGTAAAACCCACATCCTTTTGTCTTTCCCTCTCCTTCCCTCTTTCCTGATGAAGCAACCATGGGTTTGCGAAAGCTTGAATATTTGTGTGTGTTTGTGTGTTTTTTATTTTTTTATTTTATTGTGTTTATCAACATACCAGCGCTTTCTCATTTGGTAAGTTAAAGCATCTTTTTTTTTTATATATATATTTTTTTCCCACGTGGAATGTTTCCCTCGAGACTTGAATGTCAAGCTACTTTTTTTATCTTTCTCTCTTTGCACAATGATTTATGCTTAAGAAAGTAATGTATATGACCAATATGTTGCCACATTTTTCACTGAGAAAGCATACTATAATTGTAAATCTGACTCTTTCCACTCCTTAGCAAGGGTATGCAATTGTGATTCATAGAACATGCCACTGACTAACTAGAATATTTAAACATTGTTTACAAACTCAGTAAAATGTTTCTCATTAATCCGTTCAGTGGATGTTGCAGTATCAACTCCCTTATTTTCAGAAGCTTCTTGAACACTGTCCACTAGTCTCAGAGTGTCTGCAAGGCCATAATTCTGACATTTTGGATGCCTCTTCCTAATGTTTCCAATTCATGTTCCTTCAGATGATTGCAAAATCAACTGGACATCATAACTTCCACATGAAAAATACTATATCAGTTTGGGCAACTGAATGGGAACACTATTCCAAGCATTAGAGTGAATAAAATGGTGTTGTAAATGCACACTTACAGGTATACTGCAGTTAGCCCATTCCGGGAATAGCTACTCTTGGCTTCACCTTGTGATTGAACAAATGGTCATATGGGCACTGAAGACAAAGATGTTTAGTGCTCAGAATGAGTCTATTCATCATGACTTCTGACACATGTATCTTCATCATAGTTTTTCACTGTACAGCATGAAACTTCAATCTTCACATTCAATATGTTCATCTGGCTGCAACTGACAAATCAGCTTCAGCCTGTGCATTCAGCATGAGCTGTTGCTTCTTAGCATGTGCGTCCATGTGCATTCATCTGCTCATGATACACACTTTGTTTGTATAGTGATCAATTTAACAAACTTTTTGGACACATTTTGTACATGTAAAGCTGTCTGGTAATTCAAACAATAGAAACTCCAGGTAGGAATATCAACAATGTACGAAAAAAGACATTAAGTTGAAGGCAGACACAATTAAAAGACACACAAAGCTTTCAGCCACAGCCTTCAGCAGATAAGAGAAACACACACTACTCATATACACAAGCAAGCACACCTCATGCACACATTACTGCCAACTCTAGAAGCTCGGACTAAGCTGCTGGAGTTGGCGGTCACGTGTGCATGAGTTGTGCTTGCTTCTGTACTTAAATGATGTCTGTTTCTCGTATCTGATGAAGACAGTGGCCAAAAGCTTTATGCAAGTGTCTTTTAATTGTCAAACAATGGAAAATCTAGGATGGAATGTAACAATATTAGAGAAGGAAAGTTGCTACTCACCATATAGCGGAGACGCTGAGTCGCGATAGGCAGAACAAAGAGATTCACACAATAATAGCACACACACACACACACACACACACACACACACACACACACAAATGCAAACGCAACTTGCACACGTCTGCAGTCTCAGACAACTGAAACCACACTGCGAGCAGCAACACCAGTGCATGATAGGAGTGGCGACTGGGTGGGGGTAAGGAGGAGGCTGGGGCAGAGGGAGGGAGGGATAGGATGGTTGGGGTGGCAGACAGTGAAATGCTGCAGTTTAGATGGATGGCAGGAGAGAAGGGGGGGGGGGGTAATTAGCAGAAAGGAGAGAAATTGAAAGACTGGGTGTGGTGGTGAAATGACGGCTGTGTAGTGCTGGAATGGGAACAGGTGGATGGGTGAGGACAGTGACTAATGAAGGCTGAGGCCAGGAGGGTTATGGGGATGTATTGCAGGGAAAGTTCCCACCTACGCAATTCAGAAAAACTGGTGTTGGTGTGGAGAATCCATACGGCACAGGCTGTGAAGCAGTCATTGAGATGAGGGATATCATGTTTGGCAGTGTGTTCAGCAACAGGGTGGTCCACTTGTTTTTTGGCCACACTTTATTGGTGACCATTCATGTGGACAGACAGCTTGTTGGTTGTCATGCCTACATAGAATGCAGCACAGTGGTGGCAGCTTAGCTTGTAAATCACATGACTGGTTTCACAGGTAGCTCTGCCTTTGATAAGATAGGTGATGTTAGTGACCGGACTGGAGTAGGTGGTGGTAGGAGGATGTATGGGACAGGTCTTGCATCTAGGTCTATTACAGGGGTTATGTCCTGCCCACTATCCTTCCCACCCCTCCTACAGTGGTATTCCACCATCCACCGAACCTACAAAATATACTCATCCATCCTTACATAACCCCTGCTCCCAGTAGGGGCTACTTCTGACAAAGGCCTTAATGGCCGAAAGCTATAATTGTGTGAATCTTTTTGTTGTGCCTATCGCGACTCAGCATCTCTGCTATATGGTGAGTAGCAACATTCCTTTTCTAATATTGTCTTTTAATTGTGCCTGTCCACAACTTATGTGTCTTCTTTACGGTAAGTAGCAATCTGTCTTTTTCTACATTGTTTGTTAATTCGATATTAATACATATATGATTTTCAGGTCCTTCATTCCTGTGCAGATGAGCTATGTGGCAGAAATGCAATGAAATATGAAGCTGTTAAGGCATCAACTGACTGGACAGCAGAAGAACACAGTTGTATCTGTAATGAAATAAAGAAATTATTTTCAGAAGTTGTTGGTAATTCACTTGGAAATGAAATGGTAAAATTGTGTAAAAAAATGGAATATGTTTTACATTTTTAGTTCTAAGCATACTAACTTTCATGCAAGACTTCTGAATTTCACTTGAATATTGTTTTTCACTAATGCATTTGCATATATTCCTTTTTCCTTGTGTATTGCAAGGATCATCTCATTAGTCATAGTTGGACTGAAGAACTTCAGAATATTGGCTGTATTTTTTGCTACAAAAAGCCAATAAAATTAATCTTTTTTTTAAAAAAATACATATTTTTCATGATTTTTTGATCGCACAAGTCGGTATTCTTTATTTTTTTATATTCTGTAAAACTGATAGAATCTTAAACTTTCATAAGATAACAACTGTTGGGAACAAGTTTGCTCTGTGAGTGAACTTATTCCAAACATATAACAGATAGTAGTGTTCTGGAACATGCAGGTAGGTTTTTGGGAAGACAATTGCTTACTTTAAACCATGATACGAAAATGTCACTACGGGAATATATTTTAAATGCTTGGTTAATTGTGGATTTTATTATAAAGTTGTTATTAAATATGATATTTGAGCACTAAGTAATACCAGAAATTCTATACTATTTCTACGAAGCTTGAAGTGTTTTTCTTGTTGTGGGTTGATTTTAAGTGATTGCCTTATTGTGAGATGCCAGGTCTTTATTTGTTCCTGATAACTATAGTTACCTTCTTTTCCAAATTTCCAGGTTGCAGTCTTGTTTCCTCTCAATGTTGTGGTCTTGCTATGCAGTGCCATGTATTTGACCGCTGACTTCTTTTCCAATTGCAGAGAGCTATAAGAGAGCTTTCACATTTAAACAGCTACTATGAAATCACAAAACATGGTTTCCATAATTCTTCTATATTCAGATAAGTTCTCAACTTAGAACAACTGATAATTAACAAAGTTTTTAAGACAACATGTTTATACATGATACTTCAGTGTTTGACCAAAACCAGAAGTTCATACTTAACTCGAGATAGTGCAGCGTAGAGTCTGTTTAACAACATTCATTTTTCGTTAGTGCTTGACTATTGTCTCAGGCCTCTTTCTTCTTCGGAGTCGACAGCACCCCCAAAACTCGAATGCAAAGTGCAAGTGACCCCTCACTGGCCAGTCCAAATTACACATCCATAGTTGCTTTGTGCACTGTGCCCACATTTTTCTCTCTCATATCTGCACATAAATTCCAGAAAACCCAGGCACAGTAGATGCTCTTTATGTTATTCCTAATTAAAGTCACATTTTCCACATGCATATTTTTCATCGGTCCAGTAAAAGGAAAATGAGATGTCTTGGTATGCTTTATAGCAACATGTACCTGTTGTTGTATAGTTTGACGCAACTATTTAATGTGGCTCTAACCAGATATGTTTACTGTTTTTCTTATACTGATATAGTGTGTTCTCATTCTCACCATCAAAGATGTATATATCAACTGTCTTTTTAATCACACAATCCCAATATAAATGTTCTCTTTGTTGATGTAGTCACATCATATTGCTGAAAGTTGAGAAACTTCCACCTCAAGAAAATATTGAGGAATGTACGAATTATTAGACCATAAGTAATGATACTAGTATTTCTGTAATTACCATCTCTGTTAAAGTTTGAAGTGTAAAAGGGAAGGTCATAAAACCCTCAGGGAAGTGATTAATGTATTGTGCAAATGCAGAATGAGACTTCTTGCAGAAAAAAATTAAGTACCGTTTCCAATTTCCTTTGAACTAGGTAAATATTCTCGTGGTTCTATTGGTGACACGGGAACTGAAGCCTGCAAACCTTCTTCCTGGATTTCAAATAACAAAAAATTATCTATACCCCCTCTGAAATAACATGGATGACTTAGTTTTGCTATAAGATGAGCTACATTATATGTAAGATCAAAGATTTGTGTGGTAATAGCAGGAGAAGAAAAGGAAGGCCTTCTTATGGATGAGGGATGAAGGGGATAGATGAGTGTTCAGCTGCAAATTTCGAAATTGCCAGTATTTCTACACGTGAACATGTTTGATAGAGCAATATGGCAATACCCTGTTAAGATTGTTATTGGCTTTATACAATCAGTTTTTTTTTGTTTTCTCTGCAGAAACTCAATTACAGAACTTAAGTCTCAGTATTTAGTTTACAGTATCCCTATTATGAGTTAAATATATCAGCCACTTTAATTTTGTTGATGACATTGTACTTTTTGTCTTCAGTACAGATAAACTTCAGCAATCAATGGATGAACATGCTTTAATTTTTAAAATTAGGCTCAAAGTCAATTATAATGAGATTAAAATAATATATAGTTGACAAATTATAAAAAGAAAATAGTACAAATTAAGTAGTAGTCATACAACTGGTATTTGGTCGTACCAGCTGATTTATGGCAGTGTGATATGATGGACCATTTCACGAAAACCATTCAGAATGTGATGGTTGCTCGGGGAGGTGGGGAGATAGAGAAGGCCACGAGGACGACATAATAGAATGGGTAGCTGAAGACAGGATTGCCACGTACCCAGATCTGGGCGGAATTGTCCTGATTTTTCTGTTGAAAATGTGACTCACGATTAAACCTTGTCAGGATACATAAAATTCATGATTACAGCAGGGTGGATTATATTTCATACAATATAGTCTGTTTATTATACAAGTTAGGAGCCATTTTTGTAAATGTAACTGAACTTAAAAATACAGCCCTTTGTCCTGAAAGATTTGCACTCAGCTGCTATTAAGAATCTCATTTTTAATTTGGCCAATCAGCTCCTTAGACCTGAATTACTGTATGACAGTGATCAAATGCCAATTTAGGACAAATAATCCTCAATCAGTAGAAGACAGTCATTTGTTTTTGGCTCCAGCCAATATTACTTATTGTGACTGCACTGTGTCAGGTAACCATTCTTGTTTCCTTTGTTACTGTGTGTTGTACTTCACTCTATTTCAAGTGTTTCCTTTCCTTGTGATAAGCATACGTATTTGTTGCAGTTACAATTTTGTATTTAAACTTCATAGGGCAATTGCGAACATCATTTAATCAATTTTTATCTCTGACTTCTGCCTGCTGAAGCAGCTGCCTGCACAGTGATGGTGAATGTGGGGGGCAGGGCATGCAGTCTTCTACCTTACATCAAACTCAGTAGTGACTCAGAAACTGACCATAACAGATGGTTATTGCTACTGACGGTAAAGCATATTTACAACCAGATTCACAGTCAGCAAAACTAATGAAGTATCAGTGCCGAAAAAGAAGCAGAAAGTGAAATTGGAAACCAATTTTAATGACAAACAGTGTAAGACTTACTCATGGCTTCATAAAGGTAAAGATGATTAGCTATAACGCTCACCGTATTGTATGCCTCTCAGCTTAGTGTGTCTCACTGATGTGAAACTGACATTAAGGACAAGTGTTAAAAATCCCGATTTTGTTTAGTTTAAAAGTATCATGTTTGAAAAAGATCCTGACTTTGGTTTAAAAAATCCTGGCAACCCTGTCTGAATACCATAAATGAAACGTCTAAAGCAGTCATCCACTGGTGGATGTCAGTTTGCTGACGATGAGGATGAGGAGGATGATGGTGGTCATGGTGAGGAGGAGGAGGAGGAGGAGGATGATGATGATGATGATGATGATGATGATATCCTTATTTTCATTATTCATTTAATAGAACCACAGGGTGACAGAAACTGTACCTCACATCGTGTTCTCATGGATGAAATTCGTCTTATATTTTCATACATTCACTTTCTTTTGTTTTTAAGGTATGCTTTGCTAGAATAATGCAGCTAAAATCAATTGCGTATTTGTCTGTAAAATTGATCAGGAATAATGTAAGGTAGAACAGAATTATCATAAAATATCTTTAATTTTTATACTCACTATGCAGAAAATGCAATAGATTCCTCTGGCCTTTAGCAGTAGTGTCCGATAGTTGATTTCTGAAAGTAACAGCTCGCTGTCACTGTGTATCCTGTCTTGTCATATTTTATTTATTTATTGATTTGTAAGAACCTGGCTTTCTGCTTGTCTGAAGCAGGTCCTACAATATGCTTGATACAGGCATTATCCTCTGCATAATGTTTTTTCTTTAATTGATACCTTAAGAATAAGAATAGACGAGGGCTAGTAGAAATCCTTGGATGACAGAAGAAATACTGAATTTAACTGATGAAAGGAGAAAATATAAAAATGCAGTAAATGAAGCAGGCAAAAAGGAATACAAACGTCTCAAAAATGAGATCGACAGGAAGTGCAAAATGGCTAAGCAGGCATAGCTAGAGGACAAATGTAAGGATGTAGAGGCTTATCTCACTAGGGGTAAGAAAGATACAGCCTACAGGAAAATTAAAGAGACCTCTGCAGAAAAGAGAACCACTTGTATGAATATCAAAAGCTCAGATGGAAACCCAGTTCTAAGCAAAGAAGGGAAAGCAGAAAGGTGGAATGAGTATATAGAGGGTCTATACAAGGGAGATGTACTTGAGGACAATATTATGGAAATGGAAGAGGATGTAGATTAAGATGAAATGAGAGATATAATACTGTGTGAAGAGTTTGACAGAGCACTGAAAGACCTGAGTCGAAACAAGGCCCCGGGAGTAGACAAAATTCCATTAGAACTACTGACGGCCTTGGGAGAGCCAGTCCTGATGAAACTCTACCATCTGGTGAGCAAGATGTATGAGACAGGCGAAATACCCTCAGACTTCAAGAAGAATATAATAATTCCAATCCCAAAGAAAGCAGGTGTTGACAAATGTGAAAATTACCGAACTATCAGTTTAATAAGTCACGGCTACAAAATACTAACGCGGGTTCTTTACAGACGAATGGAAATACTAGTAGAAGCCGACCACGGGGAGTTTGGATTCCATAGAAATGTTGGAACACGTGAGGCAATACTGACCCTACGACTTACCTTAGATGCTAGATTAAGAAAAGGAAAACCTGCGTTTCTAGCATTTGTAGACTTAGGGAAAACTTTTGACAATGTTGACTGGAATACGCTCTTTCAAATTCTGAAGGTGGCAGGGGTAAAATACAGGGAGCGAAAGGCTATTTACAATTTGTACAGAAACCAGATGGCAGTTGTAAGAGTCGAGGGACATGAAAGGGAAGCAGTGGTTGGGAAGGGAGTGAGACAGGGTTGTAGTCTCTCCCCGATGTTATTCAATCTGTATATTGAGCAAGCAGTGAAGGAAACAAAAAGAAAATTTGAGTAGGCATTAAAATCCATGGAGAAGAAATAAAAACTTGAGGTTCGTCGATGACATTGTAATTCTGTCAGAGACAGCAAAGGACTTGGAAGAGCAGTTGAATGGAATGGATAGTGTCTTGAAAGGAGGGTATAAGATGAACATCAACAAAAGCAAAACGAGGATAATGGAATGTAGTCGAATTAAGTCGGGTGATGCTGAGGGAATTAGATTAGGAAATGAGACACTTAAAGTAGTAAAGGAATTTTGCTATTTGGGGAGCAAAATAACTGATGACGGTCGAAGTAGAGAGGATATAAAATGTAGACTGGCAATGGCAAGGAAAGCGTTTCTGAAGAAGAGAAATTTGTTAACATCGAGTATAGATTTAAGAGTCAGGAAGTCATTTCTGAAAGTATTTGTATGGAGTGTAGCCATGTATGGAAGTGAAACATGGATGATAAATAGTTTGGACAAGAAGAGAATAGAAGCTTTTGAAATGTGGTGCTACAGAAGAATGCTGAAGATTAGATGGGTAGATCACATAACTAATGAGGAAGTATTGAATAGGATTGGGGAGAAGAGAAGTTTGTGGCACAACCTGACTAGAAGAAGGGATCGGTTGGTAGGACATACGTTGAGGCATCAAGGGATCACCGATTTAGTATTGGAGGGCAGTGTGGAGGGTAAAAATCGTAGAGGGAGACAAAGAGATGAATACACTAAGCAAATTCAGAAGGATGTAGGTTGCAGTAGGTACTGGGAGATGAAGTAGTTTGCACAGGATAGAGTAGCAAGGAGAGCTTCATCAAACCAGTCGCAGGACTGAAGACCACAACAACAACAACAACAACAACAAGAATAAGTGTTTTAAAAAATGCCAGTCTTAGTTAATTTGGAATAAATTGAATTAATACAACAAAAATGTAAAGTGATAAGCTTTGTTTAGAATCTATATCTGTATGGAATTTGGTCCATGCCTTTTGGTTTGTAGTTACATCAGTATGTCTTGAGTTTGACTGATTATAATAGAAAAATCTTCTAAACTTACAGTTACATTTCCTATAGGTGTTGCCCCTAAATTACACTATTTGGAGCATGCAGCATGAATAGCTCTTTGATTAGTGTGTGTGGTTCAGTATGTCTTGAGCCACAGCAGTTCCATATATACATAATCCCATTTGCATAATACTTTTCTATGTTTCACTGAACATTATATTATAACTAACTCGACAAATACTATGCAACTTGGAAAAATCTTGAGTCCTCTCCAGTCTATGAAGATTAAACATACTATAGCTGAGTGAGGTGGCACTGTAGTAATACACTGGACTTGTAATCGGGATGGGCGACTATTATAATACCCATGTGGCCATCCAAATTTACATTTCTCTCAATTTCTGTAAATCATTTATGGTGAATCCTAGGATGATTCCCTACTCCATTGTTCCCCAATCGGAGCTGGTGCTCTGTCTCTTAAAGACCTTAATGGGATGTCAAAATTTAATCTTCCTTCCATCTAAATAGTTGCATATTACTTTATTAATAGTTATTAATGTGTTATTGCTAAACTAAATTACATTACACATGCTACTGTTGCAGAGACTGTAGGATTACAATAATTCACTGGCTCACACAATATTTCCATATTATTTGTTACACTTTAATTCACAGAAGTATTTGTAGCCACTGTCACTTTATGTCATACTGCAACACATACATACAACCTTTGCTTCTTCTGATACCTTTACTGTTAGCTGATATTAGCACTACTCTTGCTGCATTCACTCCTTCGAGACACACATCTTCCTCATCATCGGCATCTACGCTATAACTCGCCTCCTCTGTTCTATTAACATATCTCCGAACTGCCTCTCTTTCACTGTTGTTGGTATTGCTTATAAACTTTTTTTACTTCATTCCTAGATATGTTAAGTAAAGATATGATTTTAGCAGGTCAATGCCGTCTAATTTCCACTTTGACAGAGCACAAGATTTTGTCAGAAAACCACCTGCTCAGCAGATCTTGAACTTCAACAGTTACAAAACACATTGAGGACACAGTCCATGCCCTGTCCATTCAATTCATTTGCGCTCAGATAACCTCGACATTGAGCGCCCATAATCTCCACAATTCATTTGCAGTACCTCTCGGATGTTCTATGCTTACACTGTCACAAACCTGTTGCCATTCGTCATGTGTTCAGCTTCATTACGTGACATTGTTTATTCTGGAAAGTGCACTCTCTCTCTAAATTATAAAGCCAAAACCAATATGTTGCGGCCAGAACATCATCAGTGTGTATTCCCCCAATGACGAGGGGAGCCTCTGTGTCATGATCTGTAGAGCATTCATCAGCAACTGATACAATTTTTGTTTGAATATTGCAATTTTACACTAGCATTTTTCATTAATTTTTGCAGTAGAGATTGAGAACTAGTAGTCAGTAACATTAATTCACATTTGTGCTTGTGATCTAGAAAAGGAAAATTAAAGTGCTTGCAGATAATTATTAAATATTATGTCCAATCATTGTTCTATGTATTATCTGTTTTTTCAGTTACTGAGTTTAGAGTAATGTGACTGTATATTTCAGGTACTTGCAAATGCACCAGAGTTGGATGCGTCCCATCGGAAGTGTCTTCTAGATTGCTTAGACATACACAGGAAAGATATCAAGAGAACTTTAATTGCAGATTTAGCTTCCATATCAGGCCCAGTACTGAAGGATTTTGACTGGAAACTAAAGGTCCCTATTATTAGTTACATTTTCTATTATCTTGTTGAAAATGTGCAAAAGTCAACATAACCAGTTTTGAAGGGCCTCATTTTGTGGTGCAACATATTATGTTCCTGATATACGCAATCATAACATATGGTACAAATATAGCTTTCCAGAATTTTAGATACATGTGCGCTGAAGATGTAGCTGTACAGTTAATTAAATAATAAGATAATAAGCATCATTCTTCTTAGGCACCAAACGCTACATCAGAATTCTCAATAGATGCTACAGTTCGTGTAAGAAATGGAAAATGTGATTTCAAGGATGTGATATAGCTATGATTACAAGGTGAGGTCTCAAATTTCTGAAATCCATCTGAAAATGAACGTTTAAATCATAAACTCGTTAAGATGACCTTTGATTAAAAAGATTCATATTTACCTCATTCTAGGGTGCACGGTGCTTTGAAGAACGTTACTTTTGTGCAGCTCATTAAGAAGTTTAGACTGAATGCACTCTCTATTTAGTGATTAAACGTCTGTAAACACCTTACTTTATGTGTTATCAGCATTAATAATGGCAATAAGTACTTTTGGCACAGCAGAATGGGCACTAAAATTTTGCAGGAAATTGCAAGAAGAGAATCAAACTGAAACATTGATAACATGACAACTTTTAGCTAAAGAAACAGTTAGCAGATTTAACTAACTGAACAGGATAAAATTTGAGATGAGGGTGAGGATGATATTGAAGAAAATAGCTAGTAGTGACAGTATTGTATCAGTGTTAATAGTTCCATAAAAGTTAGAAGATGTATTTGTGGCACTACTATCACGAGACTAGTTTTGGTAAATTCAGTGTTTGTATTTTGTAGGTCAGATGAGAATGTTATGTTTATTAAGATTATTCAGTGTTATAAATGAGACTTATACTGATATTGTGATAATTTTTTGCAAAGAAAAATTCTATTTGTGACTAATAAAATGTTCATTTGATGTTAATCTTTAGATCAGAAAATCATCTTTAATATAATAATGCTTGTAGCAGGGTTGGGTTTGGCAGGGGAGGGCGGCGGGGAGGAGGATCATTTTCATCACACCTGCAGTAGACGTAATACTACACATTCCAGTGAAGGAAGCTGTAAACCTCTGGAATTTCATCCATTACTGGCTGCTTTTTATATGGTGAAGGTGGGATACTTGAGCTGGGAGTTGACTTGCAGTACTTGCTGATCCGTCTCTACTGTTGCAATCACTGTTACACATACAACACCATGGGTTGCAGAGAACGCAGGTTTTGGATTCAGCACCTGGATTCTGAAGACAGTACAAATAAAACGCTATCATCTTCATAGTAGGCACCACAGTCAGAATCAAGATGGCATTTTTTCGCACTTTTTTTCGAGTTTTTGTAATCCAAAAATCCGCCTGCGGCTTAGAATCGAGTGCAAAGTAAGCAGAAGTTCTAAAAAATGTTGGTAGGTGCTGCCACAACTAACTTCTGCTGTTGAATATATGTAGTGCTACACAGGCATGCTTTGCAGGCACAAAGATAAATTATGGTACCAAAACCTCTGCGTCAATAAATAAATTAAAAAAGAAAGTAGAAGACGAGCTATTTTCTCCCCTCTGAGTTTCGACCACTTCATTTTCATACATTATCCAATGAAATAAATAGAAATTCCGTACTGTTCATCTTTGAAAGTAGCAGCTTTTTAAATATTCGTAGCAACAAAACTAAGTTTCTTTACACAAAAATACCAACAATGCACAAGGCTTTTGGATTGTTGCACGAGTTGATATGCTGGGGCTCATTAAGATTTCACGTAGTGGCACCTCTTGCTTCGTGGAATTTTGTGAAGCGCTTGTTGGTGTTAGTGAACCATAATGAAGCGCTTTAATTTTAGTGCCAAATTCAAGAGGGGAGTTATTTCTTTTGCGGAACAAAGTTTTAATCGTGCTGCAGGTCTGCGACACGGGATTGATGAGAGCTACGTCAGGCGATGGTGACTGCAGAGACACAAATTATTTGAATGTTCAAGTAGTAGGAAAGCATTTAGTGAGCCAAAGTGTGGCCGATATCATGCACTAGAAGTGATTTTAAATGAATAAGACAATTCTTCTGTTCTTTTTATTGTAAGCGGCGGTAGTGTGCACAAAAGCAAGCCATGCTGCGAGAGCGGCGACAAGTCATAAGCACTCATTATCAGAATGCAACAAACAGTGCATGACACCATACAATAATGCATTTTCAGCTTAGAGTGACATAAACACCTATAACAAAGAGAACGGCACTTATCAGATCAAAGCAAAATAAGCGATCGATTCAAACCAGACGAAGCACGTGAAAAAGGAAGGGTACCCATATAAATACGGACAGAGCACCTGACGCATAGCAATGGCTACCTGGTAAAGCTTAACTGCTAAGCGTACTACTTGAACCAAAGTACTGTAGCTGTATCGTCATCCATTTGACCTAAATTGTGTCTCGTGTTACAATGGACCAACTTTGTTTCGATTTGGAGCTGCGGTCTAAAACTTTTCTCCCCCCTTGAATTTTGAATCTTAAATTTCAGGTGTGGCTTAGATTCAGGAAATTTTTTTATTCTTGATTTCGAGTCTCATTTTTCAGGTGTAGCTTAGATTCGAGTAAATACAGTAGATCCTATTTATTTAGACTTTTTGTTGCCTGAAAAGGAGATCTAAATATATACTGTGTATGTGGAAAAATTGTGCCTTCATTTAAAAAGCTTTCAGTTTCATTATGAGAGCAATGTATAAGGTTGCAATTAAGTGCTAAAATTAAATACCCGTTAACATGCAGTCTTATGGAGGTTTTGTTGAGCTGTTACTCAACCTGTAAAAAGATCAGGTCAGCTCAGCTCAGGTATCAACACAAAATCATAAAGGGGTAAAGCAGAAGTATGCCTAATAATGAATAAGAAAATAAAAATACAGGCAGCTACTATGAACAGCCTAGTGAATGCATTATTGTAGGTAAGATAGAAAAAAAGCCAACACCCACCACAGTAGTACAAATTTAGATACCAACTAGCTTTGATAATGAGGATGAGGTAGAAGGAATGGGTGATGAGGTAAAGTAAATTATTCAGATGGTTAAAGGAGATGAAAATTTAATTGTAATGAGTGACTAGGATTCAGTAGGAAAAGGAAAAATAGAAGGAAAAATATTACAAATGGACCGGGGGGAAAGGAATGAAGCAGGAAGCCACATTTTAGAATTTTGCACAGAGCATAATTTAATCATAGCTAACATTTGGTGTTAGTAGAACTACTGATAGCCTTGGGAGAGCCAGCCCTGACAAAGCTCTACCATCTGGTGCGCAAGGTGTATGAGACAGGCGAAATACCCTCACACTTCAAGAAGAATATAATAATTCCAATCCGAAACAAAGCAGGTGTTGACAGATGTGAAAATTATCGAACAATCAGTTTAGTAAGACACAGCTGCAAACTACTAACAAGAATCCTTTACAGACGAATGGAAGAACTGGTAGAAGCCAACCTCGGGGAATATAGTTTGGATTCCGCAGAAATGTTGGAACACATGAGGCAATACTGACCCTACGACTTATCTTAGAAAATAGATTAAGGAAAGGGAAAACCTACATTTATAGAATTTGTAGACTTAGAGAAAGCTTTTGACAATGTTGACTGGAATACTCTCTTTTAAAATTCTGAAGGTGGTAGGGGTAAAATACACGGAGCGAAAGGCTATTTAGAATTTGTACAGAAACCAGACGGCAGTTATAAGAGTCGAGGGGCATGAAAGGGAAGCAGTGGTTGGGAATGGAGTGAGACAGGGTTGTAGCCTATCCCTGATGTTATTCAATCTGTATATTGAGCAAGCAGTAAAGGAAACAAAAGAAAAATTTGTAGTAGGAATTAAAATCCATGGAGAAGAAATAAAAACTTTGAGGTTCACTGATGACATTGTAATTCTGTCAAACAGCAAAGGACCTGGAAGAGCAGCTGAACGGAATGGACATGGTCCTGAAAGGAGGATATAAGATGAACATCAACAAAAGCAAAACGAGAATAATGGAATGTAGTCGAATTAAATCGGGTGATGCTGCGGGAATTAGATTAGGAAATGAGACACTTAAAATAGTAAAGGAGTTTTGCTATTTGGGGAGCAAAATAACTGATGATGGTCGAAGTAGAGAGGATATAAAATGTAGACTGGCAATGGCAAGGAAAGTGTTTCTGAAGAAGAGAAATTTGTTAACATCGAGTATAGATTTAAGTGTCAGGAAGTCGTTTCTGAAAATATTTGTATGGAGTGTAGCCACGTATGGAAGTGAAACGTGGACAATAAATAGTTAAGACAAGAAGAGAATAGAAGCTTTCGAAATGTGGTGCTACAGAAGAATGCTGAAGATTAGATGGGTAGATTACATAACTAATGAGGAGGTATTGAATAGAATAGGGGAGAAGAGAAATTTGTGGCACAACTTGACTAGAAGAAGGGATCACCAATTTAGTATTGGAGGGCAGCGTGGAGGGTAAAAATCATAGAGGGAGTCCAAGAGATGAATACACTAAACAGATTCAGAAGATGTAGATTGCAGTAGATACTGGGAGATGAAGAAGCTTGCACAGGATAGAGTAGTATGGAGAGCTGCATCAAACCAGTCTCTGGACTGAAAACAACAACAACAACAACAACAACATTTTGTGTAAGAATCATGAAAGATGGTATTGTATATGGAAGAGACCTGTGGACTTCGGAGGTTATTGATTATACAGCATGGTCAGAAAAAGTCTGAAAAGCTTGTGAGGGTGTTGCTGGGTAGTCATCTGAGAAACAACTGTTAAGAAAAAAATTTGATATATTGTGCTGTTTCTGAGTTAATTAGCACTGAAGTTACCCAGTCAGGCCATTGCCTGTGCAAATACACATGGCTAGCTGGAAACAATTAGTGTCAGTTGTTCTCACAGAATATATGATAGCACATGAGACTGCTCAACCTTTGGCTCAGATTTGATTTTTGCTGCCGCCCATGACCAATTTTTGTATTGTTCTTTTGTTCGTTTTTATGAAACCACACAAAGAACACATTTGTCGACACCATCTCTAGCGGGTCACTTGAATTGGCATGTACAGCAGCCAGAGCGTCTAACTTCAATGCTAATTACTCAGAAATGGCACAACATATCAATTTTTTTTTGTAATAATTATTTCTCAGCACAACCTATCCTGCAACACCCTTACAAGCTTTCACACAGTTTCTGAGCACCCTGTATAATGGTAAGACAGAGATTTTGAAACCAGGCTTCAGACTGTAAGGCATTTCCAGGAGTAAATGTGGACTCTGAACATAATTTAATGGTTATGAACTGTAGACTAAAACTTAAGAACTTGCTAAAAGGATAAATAGAAGGAACCAGAGGTTGTTGACAGTTTCAGCAGGAGCAAGAGGCCACATTGGACTAGGGGAAAGGAATACACAGAAAACAAATGGGTAGCTTTGAGAGATAGAATAGTGATGGCAGCAGAGGGTCAAATACATAAAAAGACAAGGCTTTACAGAAATCCTTGTATAACTCAGGAATATTGAATTTCAAACAACGGAAAATCCAGGATGGACTGTAACAATATTATGTAAGGGAAAGTTGATTAGATTAGATTAGATTAGTACTTGTTCCATAGATCATGAATACGACACTTCGTAATGATGTGGAACGTGTCAGGTTAATAAAAGGTGTCTATACAAGATATTACATCACACTCAATTTTTTTTTCTTAGGCACTACAGAAACAGCTAATGAAGCAGGTGAAAGGGAATACAGACATCTAAAAAAATGAATGAAATGGTAATTAAATCAAGACCCTAAGCTGTCGCCAAGGCGTTGGTATACATCAACTGGGACTGTTGAAAATGTGTCCCCTGACTGGGACTCGGACCCAGGATCTCCTGCTTATATGGCAGATGGTCTATCCATCTGTGCCACCGCAGGGATTTATCCCTTGCACACTCCCCGTGAGGCCCACATTCTCAACTTAATGTCCACACACTACATTCACAGTGCCCCTGCGCATTACACTCATTACTCGCAGGAGACAATCTTTGTGTGAGTCCCGTAAGAATTCGAGCAATGGGTGTGCATCCAGCACAGGAGGATGAGGTCAATGGCCGATTAGCCTTAACTATATGAAGATGGTATCTGTTCTTTCGGACATGTCCGAGAGAACAGATACCATCTTCATATATCTAAAAAATGAGGTTGGCAGAAAATGCAAAATGGTTGAGCACGAATGGCTAGATGACAAATATGAGGCTGTAGAAGCACACTTAACTAGGGGAAAGATAGCATGCCGAGTACAGGAAGATTAACAAGACCTTTGAAGAAAGGAGAAGCAACTGAATTTGAGTAGCAAAATACCTGATGATGTAAAATACAGATGGCAGTATCAAGAAAATCTTTTCTGAAAAAGAGGAGTTTGTTAATTTTAAATGTTAGGAAGTCTTTACTGGAGGTATTTGGAATGTAGCCTTGTGTGGCAATGAAACATGCATGACAGGCAATGCAGATAAAAAGCTTTTGAAATATGATGCTATAGAAGAATGTTGAAAATTAGTTAGTTTGATCAAATAACAAATGAGATTGAACAGAACTGAATTTGGAAAAAAATGAACTTTGTGGCACAACTTGTCTAAAATAAGAGGTCACTTGACAAGACACTTCCTGAGGCATCAAGTAATTGTCAATTTGGCAAGGGAAGGAAGGAGGAAGGGGTGGAGGGGGAGATTGCAGACGGAGACCAAGGGTTGAATACAGTATGCAGGTGCAAATGGATAAAGGCTGCAGAATTTATATAGAGATGAAGAGCCTTCCACAGAATAGACTAGCATTTCAGTCTTTGAACTGACCACCACCACCACCACCAACAACAACAACAACAACAACAGTGCACTCACATCCAGTTGTGAATAAAACTTTGTAAATATGGCTGTTTGAAAAGGAAATCCAAGAGGCACTGAACTCCTGCCTGGAATTGTCAGTGCTCTCTACTATGGCAGATACAACATAAAAAAATATATCAGTAACTCAAGGAAGATCTGAAAATTTTTGCTCATTGGGCAGTTGGTACTAGTTCACATTCCAGTGATCTCTTCCCATGTTGTATCCACAACAGAATGGACAACCACCAAATGAGATACACAAAATGGATTCTGTAGCCAGTAGGCATGGCTTGTAACCTAAGAGAGCATCCAGAATATGGTAGAACTTATGACAGGAATCACGTAATGTGCTGCTGGTACACTCCTAAATTTCTAGTCACTAGTGGGTTGACAAATGTCACCTTTGCAATTGGGAGGATTGGGGTGGTATTGTATACATTCAGCAGCAGACTCTGTGACAATTTTGAACTGAGAAGACAAATAGTTGTTGAAACACAGAAGAATTTTTTAGTTCTTCTATACAAAAAGAAGTCAGGAGACTCATTAGAAGAAACAGATCTGTAACAGTCATAAACATTCTGAACTGGAAACTTTGAATTTCAGTTTTAAATAGCCCATATAATAATGACCAAATAATCTGCTCACAAGTGGCAGCAGAACATACACATAAAAGGAGGTTATAATCAGGCAAGCTTTCAGAGCCAGTGGTTCCTTCAGGCAGAAAAGTCCCCAAAGTGGAAGGAAGAAGGCTGGAGAGATGTCAGTGGGAGAGCACTCTTATTCCAAGATAGACAGAGAGATAGATAATTTAGGAGTAAAGAGGTCACATATTGAGTAGTGGAAGTGTTAAGTTGTCGACCAGCACACACAAAGAAGAAGAACTTCCTGGATTTAAGAAATAAATCCATTCTTGAGCTAGAATACACACATGTGCTTGTGTCCCTACATGGTGTCAGCTGGACATACAGTTGAATGTGTGTGTGTGTGTTTTGGCAAGTATTCTCATTTATTCCTAAATTATTTACAATTAGAAGAACTTCCCTACTATATAAATAGATGGATAACTACACGTCAGGAACCATAAATGTGTCAATCGTTGCATAGTTATGTAAAAAGTCAGCACTGCTGATACTGCACCATGCATTCAGAAGTAACTGTTCCTGGTACTAACTTCTGATGACAGAGGTTTCAACATTGATTTATTGTCACCAATCTTAAGTATTCCTGATTTATTAACTATGTCTTGTTTGTTAATAGAACAATGTAGACTTATTTAATTATGGGATATTGGAGGAGCAGGGACGTCTATAACCATAATGTTGATTGGACTATGTCTTAAATGAGATGCACTCGTGTCATTTTTCTGTGTGACTTGCAGCAAGTAAATTAATTAAATTTTTAATTTGTGGACAAAGAGAAAAGTAAATATCTTATTCATTTTTAATTTCAGTATCAAAATACGCTTACTACTGATTGTGTGTTTTGCAATGTATTTATTAAATACAAGTAATAATTTGCAGTTGTTGGAGAATGTCGTTGGTAATACTGAATACTTTCTTTTTCCAGTGGGTCATGGGCAGCAGCAAGATGTCATCCTTAAGAGAACCTCTGCTGCAAATGGATTTCCACCTTTCTCAAGGTAAATCACAAGGTGAAATGAGCATTAGTACTGTGAATGTTGAAATGGACAGAAATGAACTGAAGAATCTTTTATCTTCATTGGAAAGGGCTCAGGAAGCAGTAAAAAATTTGCATAATTGAATATGTTTGTGATCAGTTTATTTATGAAATAAAAGTGAAATGTGAATGTATATACATGCAGTAGTCATATGTGATTTTTTTTAATGTAAATGAAACATTAAAACACAGTGTAATTGTTAACAGTTACTAAAATTACTATTATACATGTTCAGCAAGAAATATCCTCAAGTACTGCATCACTTTTACATCCTGATTCCACATGGGAATCAAACAAATAATTTATTCAGCATCAACTTAAAACTACCATTTTGTTCCTTATGGCACTAACATATATAAATTATATAATAAGACAATGAGAGGTAATATAGTGAAACCTTGATACCTATGTAATTTTTTTGATCCATTAATGAATGTATATTTTCTTGTGTCACACAGGATTGCTGTACCAACATGAATAAGGTGGCTACCACCACTCATGTCTCCTGGCCTGCACTTAAGTTAACTATTAACAAGCATTTTTCTTTCTTCTGTTATAATACGACGGTTGTCCAGACAGTAAGATTCGATCGGTCAAAATGGACACCACAGTGAAAACCCGATGAAGCTTTGCACAGATGTGTTGGGTTATGTCTCTAGTATGATGGTCGATCGCATCAAGACACACTTTTCAGTTGAGAGCGCACTGTTAGCGAGTAAAGGTGCCTAGGACAATGATGTCTCCCACCAAGCAGGAGGGCCCACTGAGAGTCTTCGCCTTAAGGAAGGCAGCCCACCTAACACAACTGCCACGGACATACCTCTTCATAGCAATTCTCAGCCATACTCTGCAGGGGCAGTGAAGACGCTCCTGCGCATTTTCAATAGGAAATGTTCGATCACCCACAACACAGCCCTCATTGGTTTGTCCTGAGTATCATCTCTGTTCACATGAAACGTTGAATACAAAGACAACATTTGGGTGCAGGCTACCCACTATAGACCAGCGTAGAGATTTATTGGAAAGCACAGGTGGCTGGCTGCCTTCTATGACAATGGTGTTAGACATTTGTTGGAGCATTATACCAAACTTCCAAGTCGGAGTGGCGACTATGTAGAAAAGTATCTGGAAAGTGTAGCTAACTCTTGCAAATAAAATGTTTCTGATTTTCACTGTGGTTTCCATTTAGCGACTGATTGGAACTTACTTTCTGGACAACCCTCGTATATCTGGCCAGTCCCTTGTGTAATAAAGTCAAGGTTTCACTATATATGTCACTATACACTTATACTGAGCTGGAAAATATTTATAGTTAAAAGGTATAAAAAAGGCATAAAATTTCATTGGACAAAGACTAGATCTTGCTTGAATTGCCACATTATTCATTTTTGAGTAACAAGCAACTATTTCGCTGCAGGTAAACCTTTTTGGCAAGTAACACAGAAATAAACTGACAACTGACTGATTTTTACAAGAAGAATAAATTGACAAGTTGAATGCCTAAAAGTCTGGCATATTTAATCAGTTTTCTCAGTTAGTGTACAAAATATACAAATCAATCTGGAATGTTTGCACCTTCATCACATGATCAATTGTATCTATAAATAACATTTATGTTGTCGTATGGGAAATCACAAGCCATGATATAATGAAATAAAACAAGAACATTGGATACACTGCAAGAGCTTTTCTTCCCGGTGGCTGACTGTCACCGAGGAAAACCATGGAAGCTGACAAAAAGAAAGGCAAATCAGTATTAAGACGTTTTTGGTCTCCAAGTTATCACTAAATGCCACACAAACATTATGTAGTAAAGTAAGTTTAAAAAAAATACATATAAAAACAACAAATATTATTTAGTCTTTGAAATAAGAATTATCAGGAAGCTTTCAGATGAAACAGAGGGGGGAATACATCAACCAATCAGAATCTGAGGCATTTAAGTTTGGGGTTCAGGTGAGACAAAAGAAAATAAATAAATGGAACATTCAATAATGTGCTAAAGAAACGAATTGCCAAATCATCCCCTTAACCTTTCTTTTCCAAATTATGTTCCAAAATATTATTTTATTAATGAAAACCACCCTATTGTGAATGAAATTATGTAATTTTGAAAATTACCAATAATAAAATGCTGGGTATGCTCATGCACTGGACTTCATCAAATTATGCTGAATCTTTAAAAAATGACTTCATTTCTGTGTAACTATGAAGTCTAATCATGTATTTACCAATGGTTTCCTGTGAACATTAATCTTGGGGGAGCTGGCTGGAGCACAGTGGATGTATATATCTCATACCACCAGCAAGCACCTGTCATTAAACTGATGAAATGCTGTCTCTTTCAGCCTCTAATGAAGTAACATCACATACTTCTTCACTTTCTGCACCACTAAATTCAATGTCAAACTCAGGATCATTATAGCCATCCTTTGTTTTGAAAGCATTGCTAAACAACAAGACAAGATGGAGTCTGACAGTGCGCATTTTGTTGTCAAGTACCCACAGCTACACACAGTAAAGATGATACCCAGTGGCAATCACCTCAACCAAAACACAACAGCTAGATTACAAATGTAGTATGAGATGCCCTCTACTGACTGAAATTGACATAAACAGGGTTTTATTTTTGGTGGGCCTTTCATTAAGTTGCCAGAGTATACTCAGGATTTTAAGTGTCTGTCAAAATAATAAAAACGAGATACCTTGAGGTTTTAAGTTAAGGGGTTAAAATGAACACATTTGCACATATGTAACACAAGCAGAATTAGAGCTGAGAAAAATTTGAAAGAGCTTTTAAGTGATTTCAATTAACACGAACATCGTTTTTCTTCTTCGTATTATATCTGTTTCCTTTATCTGTGGATACTTTTTTCTCTTTTTGGTGCATTTCCTTTTCTTGCCCACAACAAATACCTTTCACCTCCGGTAATTCTCTCCCCCCCTCCTCGCAAATCTTAATTCCACCTGCCATTCCCTCATGTGCTTTGCATTTCATTCGCTCTCCCATGCGGTTTACTGCTGCTGATATACAGCACTTTGCTTCTGGAATTATGTTATTACCAGCTTTAGAGTAATTTCATTGCCATTTGTCAATAACTTCCTTCGCAATGTCAAATTTTGTAAACAAAAAATAAATTGAAATTTTAATTTTTTTAGCTTGGCCGCCATTGTTCCATGTTTTGGTACAAAATGTCTTTGCAGTGATCATACAAAATTTAAAATCAGTTATCTGAAATTGTTATTTTACACTAGAAAGCAGAAAATATTGAAGCTTAGACATGTTGAATCTAGCACACTTCAAAAACATGATAACAAAACAGCTTGAGTTACAAATCTTAATTACTGTATTGGCCTGATATTAGCCTCACTCTTTTTTTTCCCTTCCTTTCTTTTTAGGGGGGAGGGGGATAGACTCAATGGAAAAAAAATGTCAAATTACCAATTTACAAAGACTGTTCACAATATGGGGAGTCTTAGTTTAGTTGCTGGTACATAGATAAATTCACAAATACCACTGTTATCTTCACTACTGTTATTTGTTCCATCGCTTTCAGGATTTTTGTTACTCTTCTTCCCAAGTACATTGTCCTTGCTACCATCCAGAGCTCTGGACGTGCAGCACGTCTTGAACAGTGTATATAGACAATGTCTCCGATCTATCAGTGGTATGAAAGAATGTAATTACACACTGTATTATGTGTACTGTACTATTGTAAATATAAGCTAAATTTTGTTACACTATAGAGGAATCTACTTGTAGTGCCCTTTTGAAAAATAATGTGTACAGACGTGTGTGATCCATATGTTGTTATGAAAGAATGTAAATATTTTACTGTATATGTGTAATGTAATCTAAATTTTGCTGACTGTCCGAAAACTTTTTGTTATATGGACAGAAAATAAATAAATAAAAAACTCTTTGATGATAGAATGTGGTGGCATTGTATGCCATGAAGAAAGAATCACTCAGACATAGGCTCCACTGGTGACACTTTCTTGGCAGATGGACTGAGTGCATGTTCCCTTACACTTGCCAAACAGTTTTTAGATACTGTCTTTAAATAGCTTGTTTACAAAAACATTAAGCACCTATCATTTTGAGATTATACTGAAACTACTATGTCTGTCTTCAATGCATCAACGTTGTTCTTTATTTCAGATATGATGTAATCTTTACTGGCATTCAACACTAAAATGGCCCTTCACTGAGCAACACACCAGGTCTGCCATTCTATACAGTGGATAGCCAGTCCAATCCAGCCTTTTTCTAGGCAATGAACCATTTAATCCTTAAGGGAAATCTTCCATTGGCAAAATTTTACATTTCAGGAGAACATAAGAGGTCAGCTTTCCTCCCACTGCAATAGATGCCAGTTGTCAGCTGTTTTTAATGAAATACTTGTTGCCCCCCTCCCCTGTATAGCCCATTGTCACATTGTGTGGCATGTCACAAAAGATGGGTATCTAAGTGGCATTGTCAATTCGTTGTAGCTGTATTTGGATTATGTGCCCGTGGAGAGTGACAAGAGTCTTAGTAAAATCTTCTTGCAGTCTTTGTGCCAGTGAAGTACTTTACCATATAGAGAGGAAATTTCTATACATAAATGTGTGACCTCAATCAGTACTCCCACAGAATTCTCTTTGTGCTATGTTTAAGGCCCTTGCAATTTCCAAAACCTTTAACTGGATTTTAGGTCAAGAGATAGGTATCTCATGTTTCCTTTTACCTTGTATGGGGGAAAGAACTGGATTGAAATTTAGGATATTTCAAGCTTTTGGCTCTCTGTAGGAGTTCCTTGATGAAACAGCAGTTTGCAAGTTATTCTCCAATGCAATCCACCATTGCACATTTGATTCATCCTAACCATACTTTCTCCCAACTTCTACACTACATGTATTCTTTGCACAATAAATAATTGTGCCTAATTCTAAAGTTTGCTAACAATTTCCTTTTGACATGAGCACTCATTATGAATACTAGATCATACAAAAAGAGGAACAATGGAAGTGGTAGGATAATACTGGTAATAGTCTGCACAAAAATGGTATCTCAGTAATCAGAGATAGTTACATTGTTACCACATATACCACAAATAACTTCCAAACTTTACCAGTGTTATTGCTCTGTTTTAAACTAAAAGTACCACAATTTCTATGATACAAAAATATACCAGTATTTTTAGGGTTGCACAGATAAGAAGCATCCTAATGTTTGGTCACCTAAGTTTGGCTCAATATAGTGTTAAAGAGAGGAGTTTCTGTCATGTTCATAGTGCACTGAATCATTATCCAATATACACAAAAGGTGCTAATAGTAACTAATGAAATTTTTTTTTTTTGGGTGGGTGGGTGTGGGGGGGGGGGGGGTGTACTGCAAGAGAGCTTCAAATTGTAGCGTGTAATATGGCGGTAACTATATCAGTGTGTGAGAAATAGTATGCTTTAATCAAGTTTTGAATTTGAAAGTTTGTCCATACATGGAGCACCATCTCCTCCAGCATATGATGCCAGACCACACACAAGCACTGTGACACCTGCAACAATCCAATGCAATGGGTTGACTGTTATCCGTCATCCTCCATACAGTCCTGACTTGGCCCCATCTGATTTTCATCTGTTTCTGACTTAAAAGAACACCTTCAAGGACTTCACTTTGATAATATGAAGCAGTGCAAACTGAGGTGAGGTTGTGGTTCCATCAACAAAGGCAATCATTCTACAGTGGTAGTATCAACAAACTGGTCTCATTGCGAGAAGAGCGTTCATCGCTAGGGTGACTATGTTGGGAAATAAATATGTAGACGTGAAGAATAAAGATGTAGAATGTTAATAAAATTTGTTTCATTTGAAAAGCTTTAAGAATGTTCACATAAAAAATTTGGAGGCATTATTTTCCAGCATTTACTTCCTTATGAAGTTAGCTGTCAGCAAACAATCACAGTCTGGAAACAACAGTAACATTTATAAATGCAGTACTAGAAGGAGACATGAATTACTCAATCCAGTACTCAGCCTTACTATGGCACAAAGAGACTGACTATAGTTAAGTATAAAACACTGTATGCCAAAAACGAGCAACTGAAATCATGTAAATCATCAGCATC
Organism: Schistocerca cancellata; assembly: GCF_023864275.1. NCBI lineage: Eukaryota > Metazoa > Arthropoda > Insecta > Orthoptera > Acrididae > Schistocerca > Schistocerca cancellata. Next base: position 41,026,557 of record NC_064632.1, on the reverse strand, counting down.
CTGCCAGTTTTCCACTCAGGAAATGTATTAATTGTAAAAATGACTCATTCTACATTTTGGTGACTGGCTGCACTTACAATCCAGGAAAATGTAAATAACTAAACTGCCAATCAATTAAAGTCCGTCATCTACTACCTACAATTGAACCTGTCATCAATCCATTTTATACCCCCACTGTTGCAAACATATATTTCTATGAGTTGGCTGCTCCAACTGAGACTCATTATATTGTATTCATAGAATACTACTTTTCTGCATTTCCTTAAGTGCTCAGTTTTAAATGTAGGAATGAATACAGCAAGTTGTTAATTTCTAACCCACTTAAAAATCTTATCAAGGTATCACTGGATATTTCTGCACCTATTTTCAGAGAGTACTTTGTTATAGATTACTGCAAATATCTGAGGTTACTGTTAATAATGTCTGCTACATAATTAATATACGACACGAACAGGGTTCCAACACAATTTCCCGGGTCCCATGTCATGTTACGTCTACGTCTGTTGATGACTCTCCACACACTGTGTTCTCTCTAGCAAGAGATACTCAATCCAGCAACAAATTTCGTTTGGTGCCCTATACTATCACTTCATTAATAAGCACTGGTGTGGTACTGAGTCAAGATGAGCTGCATCTGCACGATTGCCTTGATCCATGGCTTTCAGAATGTCATGTGAGAAAAGTACGTATTGGGTTTCTCATGACTGTTTTCAGAATTCTTTCTGGTTGATATGGAGGAGGTCATTTGTTTGAGATACCTCATTACATTTGAGCTCAGAAAGTGTTATGGGATTCTACACCAGATGGATATCAATGAATGGGACAGCAGTTTTGTGGATCAGTGTTGCTACTGTTCTTGCAGATGAGTGTGACCTTTGCTTTCATCCTACTTGGCACAGTTTTTGGTTCAAGTGATCTACAGAACATTATGATTAAGATCCAAGTTCTTTGTGGAATCTAACAGAGAGTCTATCAGGCCCTGGAGCTTTGTTCAATTTTAGCAATTTCGGGTGCTGCCACTAACACTTATATAGCACTAATTTTTCTAATAGTCTGAGAATGAAACTGAGGCAGTACTCCTATGTTTAGGTTTGGAAAGGAATACCTGAAGGAACTCAGCATTTCTGCTTCTGTTTTGCTATCCTAAAATTCAGCTGAGCATTCACATTCTCAGGATACCAACTTTATGCCTCTGTCTTGTTGTCACTAAATTTATAATCACTCTCTTCTAAAACACTTTGTAACTGATCATCAGTTAATTTTCCCCAGTGTTGGTTACCTCCACATCATTTGAAATGAAGATCACACACATACAAAAGAAAAAAATATTGTAGGTGGGAAAATGTTTGCTGGCGGACTGTAAATGGCAGTATCACACATCAGTGATATGAGCTTGTGGTGCATGTTAGGTAGCAGAACATTCTGTCTATCAAGCAGATAGTCACCAAACTGATACTAGTGGCAGTACACATTCTGTTAGGCAATTGACATATCTGTTGGCATTCAGTGAACCATTCAGTGAAAAATGGCTCAATGAGATCATATGTTGATCTGTCTCACATGTGGAACACTAACATTCTCTACCAAACACAGCTCGGATGACAGCTGAACTGGCATACAAGTGATTCACAGCTAACAGTTTACATCTTAATATCATAAAAGTTCATATTATGTAATTTCAAACGTGAGAAAATGATCTGCTAGCACCAGAGCTAAGCAACGATGGTATTACACTAGAAACATCATGTGAAAAGTTTCCCAGGTCCAGTCAATGACAAATTTGTTGGAGTCAACACACAGATAACTAATCAAGCAGCTCAGTTTTGAGCTAAAGACGAGAACTGGCACATTGTCCACATTTTCACTCCCTCATGTCTTACATAATTATCTTCTAGGCAGTGTATCCAAAGTAAATAAAGTGTTTCTAGAGCAGCAAAAACAAGTAAAACTATTGTGCCCAGTAGATAACGTCACATGTTGCAGAAATCTTATTAAGGAATTGCGAATTCTTACTCTCACTTCCCAGTACATTTTTAGCCTTATACATTTTTTGTTTCTGAAAAAAAAATTAGTCTCAGTTGAACTGTGCTGTACACTAGCACAATACAAGACACAAAAGTAACTGAAATTATCCAAATATATGGATTCAAAACTTGGATAGTCTGTTAGTTACATGGCAAGTAACAGCGTTCATTGGAAAGCTGCATGATAAATAGAAGTGTACAGGAAACAGGACTCTGTATCTGGTAACTATTTTCTTTGAAAAATATTAATATAATCCAGTAAACGTTGAGCTAGCAATAGGAGGTAAACAGCAGCTATTTAATATGATGGAGAAGGTAGCAGTTGCTTTTTAAGTAGCAGCATTCTTCCCAATTTTCTTGATTAAATTTAGCTGGCAGAAGCATGAATAGCTTTAAGCAGTATAGTGAATAGCTTTAAGTGGTATAGTGGTAGTTTATAGTCAATGAAATACATGGATTAAGTTTCTTTGATTTGTGTGTCTTCTGTTAATGTTTGGTATGCCGTGACTCATTCCACATCCATCAAGGTTCTCCTTCTTGACAGGCTCTACAGAAAATGATCAATGAATTCATGAAACCAAAACAGACTATATGCTAGTAGACACACATGTCAATGTTGGTTCTGATTGATTGGTAATACTTTTAGAGTGATCATTTGCAGAGTAAAAATTTACCTCATTGAAAAGCTTTGCAGTATTTCATTTTGTAGCTATAAGCAAAGATTGTTCACAGACTATGACAGTACCTAAAAGTCTATTGTAAGTCTATTGTATATGGCATGCCCATACAGAATAACCAAACTTGCAGCTACCTGAAAAAAAGTGAATATTTACTTCATATTAAATCAAATAATTAGTTTTACAAACTCACCAAATGTTGCCCAGGCAAATCCTACAACTGTCACTATAAATCTGATAGCAAATAGAAATGTTGTTTGTTCCATGAGAAGAATTATTCGACACATGATAAGAGCAATTGTTGTAGGAAGTAAGCAATAACCAAGGACGCAAACACTCTGGAAAAATGATCTGAAACATAAACAAACAAAAGAAAGAACATTATTAATAAATTATGTAGTAATGAGAAACTAAAAATTGCAGTATGACTATTTTCTTTCGAAGTTTGTTGCATCAGTTAAAAATATTGGTCATAAAAGGACAATCCTTAGTTTGAAAACATACTTTGATTCTGAAGAATGCTATCGAATAAAATGAATGTTACTATGGCTATATGTACATCCTCTTTCTTTGTGGCTGACAAGGCACCATTATCATTCAGGCACTGTGAAATCTGCCTGTACTTGGGTCACTGTGCCACTGTCATTTTGAATCACTCAGGCATTCACTCATTTCAGTGTAAAGGAATTACAGACACAATTTTTAGTTAAACTGAACTACATTTCGTGATCTAAGATTCTCAATTCTTAATATAAAAAAAAACATATTCAACAACCCTTCAAAACTTACAGTTGTCTCAATGTTTGCAAGTTTTGTAAACCATTTCTACTTCCAAGATTTGTATGGTAGGATACCGAGGTGCACCCTATATTTGCAAAAGAAAGTTGTAAGAAAGCACTTCTATCATGAAGAAGGCCATATGATGAAATTTTGTCTGTGAGGTATGGCTCTTTCTGAGTTAATCTGTAAAAGGCCAGAAGACCTCTCTTTTAATGTTTTCTGTGGTTTCCCTCAACTGTTTAATGTTAATGCCAGAATGGTTCCTTCAAAAGATGCCTTTTGCAATTTCCTTCCCCATTCTGTCTTGTGTTTTGTCTCTAACAGTTGTGTTGTTAATGGGATAGTAAATCACTACCTTCTTTCCTACTTGCCAAATACCAAGGATTTGAAAGCATAACACCATTCTCTACAACATTCCAGACTCTGGATGATGTGTTGCAAATCTCACAATTTCCAGGAAGATCTTACCTGCCAGTTCATGCTCAGACATTACCAATGAAACAGAACAGACCAAAGAGCCTACCTGAAAGCTACCACACTATAGCCCTACCAAGTTCATGTTACAAACTCCCAGAAAGAATGATTCTAGAGTGAATAGGACCATTAATACAAGAACAAATTCCAGATGAACAAGCTGGATTATAAGCCACTGCAATTGTTTCAACTACATACGCAGCCTAACAATACACATTGAGACTGTGTTTCGGAAATGGTTGAAAACCACAGTGGTGTATACTGACTTGACTGCGGCACACAACATGGTTTGGAGGAAAGGTCTTTTTCACGACCTTATTAATGTAGTAGCATGTGGCCAGATAACATATTTATTAAATAATTTGCTCTGTGACAGGTTTTATCAATTAATAATAAGAAACAGTAAGAATAAAATTAGTCTTCTAAATAATGATACTATGGAAATGATAGTTGTCATTCAGCACATAGTGGAGATGCTGAGCCGCAGATAAACACTACAAAAAGGCTGTCAGGAAGTGAGCTTTTGGTCAAAAAGCCTTCATCAAAAATTGATCTCTCTCTCTGTCACACACACACACACACACACACACACACACAAATGACCACAGTCTGTGGCTGCTGCACTCAGCAACCAGAAATTGTGAGCATGTGTGTGTGAGTTGTGTTTGTGTGAGCGGAAGCATGAGTGTGAGTGTTTTGCCTATTTTCGATGAACGCCTTGTTGTCCGAAAGCTCACTTTCTGACAGTCTTTTTGTTGTGCCTATCTGCAACTCAGCATCTACGCTATATGGTGAGTAGCAACTATCCTTTTCATAATATTGTCATATTCTGTCCTGGATTTGGGTTGCCTGGATAATGGGTTGCCTCAATGCTCAGGCTGTTTTAATTAATTTATATTTATTCCAACAAAAAATTAATTAAGTATTTGTCTTGGCCCTGTTTAACTTTTGAGTATACCAAATATGACATCTGCAAAATTTATATATGCTGACAGCCTAGTCCTTGCTGACTGCAATAATTTCATAGAGGAAGCCAGTAACAGTCATCAAGACTGGAGACTAATTCCAAACAAGAACAAAATTAAAGTGTCGTGCTTTCACCTCAATAATAAACAAACTTATCAAGAGTCCCAAGCATACATCAACAACAACAACTTAGTTCAGTATAATCCTTTCCCAAAACATTTAGGGATAACAATGGACCGAATATTATCTTGAAAAAATCTGGAAAACACTGCAGAAAAAAATCAAAACCAGGAACAATATAATCCATAAATTGTATGGTACCACATGGAGGCAAACACAACCACCCTCAGATCATCATCAACACTTAGTCTTGTGTACTCAGTTGCCAAATACTGTGCTCCATTCTGGTTAAACAGCCACCATGTGAAGAATACTGACACCAAACTGAATGAGACCATAAGAATAATTAGTGGCTGTATAAAAAAACAGTCTCCCTTTTGACTACCTGCTTGCTCCTCTTCATATTCATACACAGGAAAGATTAGTTAAGGAATACAACAAAACTTTTGCCATTCCCCACCTTCCACTTCATAGTTGCCTGGGTAACGTTACAGTGCAGATGCCAAAGTCTGGAACTCCCCCACTATTAGTAACAAGACTAGTTTTGAGGTACAGCTTCAAAATTAATGAGATGTGGAGAGAATACTGGGAAGCCCTGTAGTCAGCTCATAGTTCACCCGTTACTCAGCCTACTTCACAAATTTTTAAAATATCGTTCTGCGACATGCTGTATATTTCAGATATGTAGTAGACGGAGTTGTTTGTATATTCTATTGATTTGTTTCCCAGAAGCTGTATGTAGTATACCTCAGGTATGTAGCAGATGAAGTTGTTAGTATATTCTATTGATTTGTTTCCCAGAAGCTTATGCTGTAATTAAGTCAACAATGAATGTAAGCAAAATATGTTGTTCCAGCATATGAGCTACAATGCACTGAAGTTACTATTCAAAGTTCTCTGCATGCTGAAGCTATCAATTTTCCATGGACTCTGATATATTCAATCCATTTCAGCTGTGAATCAACATGCATCCCTAGAAACTTTGTTCTTGATACACACTCTATGAACTCATTTATACTTCTGGTGAGTAACTATTGCATTTTCTGCTCGTGTGGAAACTATTTTTTCCTTTCATTTTTACATGCCGGGTTAATACGTTGTTTTCTATCCTCCTGGACAAGTACACATGCATCAGTGTTTCTTCAACTTTGTGTCCTAATACTCTCAGAGACTCATCACTGACTTGAGTCTTATTGCCATCAGCAAACAGTACTCTTGAATTGTAGGCTGGAAAAGACCCACTACAGTTTAACAACAAAATTCACAAATTGCTAAGGAAGCAAAGGCTGTTGCGCCCTCAGTTCAAAAAAAGAGCTGACAACAGGCAATAGTTAACAGAAATTTGTGTGTGTGTAAAAAGATCAACGTGCAAAGCTTACAACAGCTATCACTGTCATACCTTACCAGTACATCTTGTCAAGAACCTGAGAAAATTCTGGTCCTACATAAAATTGCTAAGTGACTCTAAGGCTCTTACCCAGTCACACATTGACCAACCTGGTGTGGCACTAGAAGATAACAAAAGGAAATTCGAAGTTTTAAATTTTGCATTTAAGAACTTGTTCACATCGGAGAATCATGCGAAAATAACATTGTTTGTGTACATGTATATGTACATGAGCACATACATCTACAGCGATACTCTGCAAATCACATTTAAGTGCCTGGCAGAGGGTTCATCAAAGCACCTTCATAATAATTCTCTATCATTTCACTCTCAAACAGAGTGCAGAAAGAAATTAACAGCTATATCTTTCCATGCAAGCTATGATTTCCCTAATTTTATTATGATGATCATTTCTCCCTATGTAAGCTCGCATCAACAAAATATTTTTGCTCTGAAAGAGAAAGGTGGTGATTGAAATTTCGCAAGAAGATCACAGAGAAACGCCTTTTTTTTTTTTAAATGATGTCCACTCCAAATCCTGTATCATTCCCGTGACACTCTCTTCTCTATTTCTTGGTGTACTCCATTAATACTATCTGCTAAGGATCCCACACCCACAGCAGTACTCAAAAAGATGATGGACAAGGATAGTCTAGGCAGTTTCTTTAGCAGATCTATTGCATCTTCTGTGTGTTCTGCCAATAAAATGCAGTCTTTGGTTTACCTTCACCACAACATTTTCTACACATTCTTTCCAATTTAAGGTGTTTGTAACTTAATTCCTAGGTATTTAGTTGAATTTACAGCCTTTAGATTTGATTGATGTATTGTGTAAACGAAGTTTAACAGATCCCTTTTAGCATTTGTATGGATGACCTCACACTTTTCATTATTTAGGGTCAATTACCAACTTTTGCACCATACAGATATCTTTTCTAAATTGTTTTGCTATTGGTTTTGAACTTCTGATGACTTTACTAGATGATAAACGACAGTATCATCTGCAAACAACCTAAGACAGCTGCTCACATTGTCTCCTAAATCATTTATATAGATCAGGAACAGCTGTGGGCTCTTAACACTACCTTGCAAAATGCCAGAAATCACCTCTGTTTTATTTGATTACTTCCCATCAATTACTGCAAACTGTGACAGTAGTAAACATCACTGATGTAGAGGAACAACTGAGAGAGTTGAAAGCAAGTTGGTTTTACAAAGAGTACGCTACAGCATTGGCCCCTTAATTAGCTTGCATTTACAATGAATCCAGCGTAAAGTCTCCAGTGACTGGAAAAAAGCACATGTGCCTCCTGTACATACAGAAGGTAAAAGAGCAGACCAGCAAAATTACAGACCAGTATCTTTAGCATCAGTTTGCTGCAGAATCACTGAACATATTTTCAGTTCAAATATAATAATTTTCCTTGAGAGGAAAAGGCTTCTGCCCACAAATCATGGTTTTAAAATGCATTACTCGTATGAACCTCTGCTTCCCTTTCCTGGCATGATTACTGTGAACCATGGATAAAGGGCAACAGGCAGATTCTATATTCCTAGATTTCTGTAAAGCGTTCGGCACAGTGCCACACTGCCAATTATTAATGAAGGTACAAGCATAGGAGTAAGTTCCCAGGTATGTGAGTGGCTCAAAAACTTCTTAACTAAAAGAACCTAGTATGTTGTTCTCAATGGTGAATGTATATACAAATTATCTTTCTCTTTCTGAAAAAGTTAATATGGAGAACCAGAAAATCTGAGAATAATTATTCATTGATAATATTTTTACTGTGCATTGTGTTACAATGTTTGCTTCAATTAATATGGTGACAGCTATTTTTTGATAATTTAATTTGTATATGCAATACAAGTACCAGATATCCATAACATAAATGTAAGGATTCATAAGGGAGTAGCGATATTCTCTCTGTAGTCAGCACTCCATTGACTATGATACTTTCTGACCATATATGACATGAGACTATTCGCTGTTACAGGTGTAATATATGAGCTCTATCACTTATTCTTCCTCCTACTGTCGTTGAAAACAGCATCCAATTTATCTCAGCTGAAAATGTATTAAAGATTCAGAAAAATATGGAAAAATTGTTTTTGTGTACATCAAGTATATATGAATAGACAGGGGTTAGATGATCAAATGTTTGTCCCCATGTTGTTAATATGTTAAGACAGCAATTACTAATCACATGTTCAATATTTAGATGACAACTACAATATTTTCCAGTCACCAATATTTGCTGTTACACTTGCCACAGAATATAATATACAACTTGATTTCAACCTCAGAATACCCATGCCACGGTCACAAATAGGTTAATATAATTGATTGATATGTATAGAATGATTGCATATGAGGTTTTAAGCATATTGTATCTGCGACGCACAAGTTCTTTAGTAGTCCAATTAGCACTGGACATTGCAGGGTTGAAATTTGAGGAACAGTTTCATGTAGGATATTAATGAATACAAGAGCACACATATGCATTAGTTTGTAGGGGGCGGGGGTGCACACGGCCTGAGGGTAGAGTGTATTTTTAATATTTTTGGAGACTTATGGTGACTTATAAATAGCCAAAAAAAAGTTCCAGTTGTGACCCTATTAAAAACCTACATAATGCAGAAGAAAAACACCTGAATTCACAGTATTTTTTTTCCTTTTGTTAAGAGCTGGAGAGACCGGGGGGGGGGGGGGGGGGGAGGATTGGCACCCGTAAATTAATATAAATGTATGATTAATGTACGGGGTACATCAAGTAGGGGAAACGTGATGAGAGGAATAATATCAATGAATCATATGGATGAAAATGTTATGATAAGTAATTATCAAATAAGCAGGGTGCTAATTAAAGTGGCTCAAGTGATTTAAGTTAACAATTGCACATTAATGATAAAAAATAGTAATTGCTCTACACAGTAACTTTCATTTAAATTTTCATTATTCTGATAAGAAATATTCCTTGTGACACTAACCAGAATAAAAATAACACTGTAAGAGTTATGATGAGTGCAAGAGTAAACTGGAACTGTTACAGTAGAAATGCTTGTCGCTTGTCTAATAAGCAGTGACTATATCACACAATGGAAAATCCAGGGTGGAACGTAACAGTATATGGAAAGCCTATCTGCGACTCAGCATCTCCACTACATGGTGACTTGAAACATTGATTATATTTGCATATTTTGTATGTCTGTGATACTGAACATATATCAAAGATTGCCTTTAATTCAATTTATGACAGATAATATCCACTGAAATATATAACAAGAGAGGATGGAAACTTACAAGGTGACCAGTCACATGTGTGCTGCTCAGTGCTCGTCACAGAAGAGAATGTTTGCAGTCTGCACATCAATATGTAGAAAAGACTGTAGATTAATGAAAGGCTTTTCCCCTAAAGGATGAGTCTCAGATTAGCCTGCATGGTAATAAATGACATGATTTAATTTAGTGAGAAGCTGGAAAATTTTAGCATCTGTCAACCATCCTCAAAATAAGTGCCTGTGGAGGAGGCATGGTCCGTGTTGTATATCTTTAAATGGATGTGTAACAGGGCTCCATATGCTCCCACAATGACTATGTGGGTGACAAGACAACACTGATGTTTAAGCATGTTCTTAAGCTTTTGTGCACAATATCTGATGGCTGATATAGTTTTCAAGTGGTTCAAGCAGTGGTCCTTTGCATGCTGCAGTCTCCCTGGAATCTGGCTGCCAGCAGCTGTCACAAATATTGTGTGCAGAAATGGAATTTTCAACTCAGCTGGAAAAATGATATCAAGAAGATTATTATTTTTGTGCCACATGATGCCTAATGTTCTTACACTATAATTAACATACGTCTTCTAAATGATGACTCAAAGCTCACATTATTTGGAGAGAAATCGAGCTGGTTAGTATATGACACTTCCTGGCAGTTTACAACTGTGTGCTGGACTGAGACTCAAACTCCCGAGTTCAACTCTCGGTCTGGCACACAGTTTTAATCTGCCAGGAAGTTTCACTCAGTACACACTCCACTACAGAGTGGAAGCTTCATTCTTGTTAATATATGGTTTGCAATTTATAGAAAATTATGTAAAAAAAGAACTTACGCATCTGGTGCAAAAGCCCTTTAAGTACAACAGAGAAACATGTGTTGCTGCAAATTTATATGCATTTTTCTTCTCAGTGCATCTATTTTTGCATACATTTATTTTATAAGGTTTTTCGTTTTTTCTTATATGATGTAATGGTTTAAATATCAGTTGTTTCCAACAGTCAATGGTTTCAAATAGTCACAGAAACCTTTCCTGTTATAAGCTATTATATTTCTCCATTAAAGTATCATGACCAAAAGCTTTCACATTAAGATTCATGTGACTGCTGAGATGTCTTTCATATGGTTTGGTAAATAATGTTGGAAAACAAGATGGCAAGTGAAAACACCCAGTATGATAATCTGGTGAATATAGTTAAATCTGGTGATAATAAGTGAGGAATAGGTACTAATTTCAATTCATCAGTGCAAAAAACAGTGTATTTTTTCACTGAAATTTTACAAAAAGTAGAAACTTGTGTGACAATGATAAATTATAGTGAAGAGAGAGCATGCGTATTGTCCACATTATGTAGTGATTCCATAAAAAAGGTGACAGAAATAATAAACTTAAATTACTAACAATGTAGGAAAAGACAGATTGCTACTTACTGTAAAGAAGACACGTTAAACTGCAGACTGGGCTGGTACAAGCTGCCGGAGATGGCGGTCGTGTGCATGAGGGGTGTTTACTTGTATGTATGAATGGTACGTGTATCTATTTTGCTGATGAAAGCTGTGGCCGAATGCTTTGTGCAAGAGTCTTTTATTGTGCCTGTTTGCAGCTTAACCTGTCTTCTTTACAGTAAGTAGCAATCTATCTTTTCCTACATTGTTGATATTCATACATGGAGTTTTCAATGTTCAAATGTAAATTACTGTTGTTGTAGTAAACAAGTTGCAAAAGGTGTGATATGTGTAAACTGCAAAGTGGTACATCATTACAGTTGTGCTAAGGCTAGCCCAAGCCAGAAAATCTGGCTGCGTCATAATTGTTATGAAAATCTATAATCTGACTCAATGAACTTTTTCCTCAATTACTCAATGAGATACAAAGTTTAAAGACAAATATGATACAATACAGAAGAATCACTGATGTTTAAACGGGCAAGTCAAAAGATTAAAAGTATCTATGTTCATCCTATGAGGGAAAAGAGACAGGAGTTCCGATTTAACCTGCAAAAATTTGAGGGAGGGGAAGGAAAACTAGAGTTTCACATCCCATTGACAACGAGGTCATTAGAGACGGAGCACAAGCTCGGATTAGGAAAGAATGGAGGAAGAGAAAGGCTGTACCGTTTTGAAGGAACCATCTTGGCATTTGCCTTAAATGATTTTGGTAAACAACAGAAAACCTGAATCAGGGTGGCCAGACGCGGGTTTGAACCATTGTGCTCCTGAAGGTGAGTCAGTATTAATTTTAGGCCAACAGAGTGTAAAAATTCTGTCTACAGACAGACTCAGAAAATGAAACTTGAATCACATTGGGAAAAAGAGGTATGAGAAAACTCACACAAAAAGAATAAAAATATTCTTACAAACCGATAGTAGTTTGAAACAAGTAACACACAAAAAAGCATAGCTTGAAGGTAGTAAAGCCAAAATCTCAAAAAAATTAGATAAAAGTGGAAAAATAATGGCATGGCAAAATGTTAAGGCAATGAGTTATGTGACAGCATGAGCCCCTATAATGAAGTGGTAATGATGTGCCCTGGCAATGATCCAGATGTGCAGTGCATTTTACTAATATCAGGATCAAATATTATCTACTGAAACAAACTCAATAAGGCCATGCATTCTTTAGATGAGGCACTGTGTGGTATAGGTAATTAATTAATTCTTATGGGCATTCCTAAAAGATATTACTCTGCTTGTTTTTCATGAGTAAATCAATGAATAAAGAAAGCAAACTATTTATATCGAAAAAAAAAAAATCAATACACACTTCCTTGCAACAACTGATATGGCCAGAAAACATTATTCAAAAGACAGGCAATTAAAGAAGTAACCAGCACACAATTTTTAGGAACTATTGTAGCTAGACAAGCATTTGGATATACAGGGTGTTACAAAAAGGTATGGCCAAACTTTCAGGAAACATTCCTCACACACAAATAAATAAAAGATGTTATGTGGACATGTGTCCGGAAATGCATAATATCTATGTTAGAGCTCATTTTAGTTACGTCCACCTATGCTCAATGGAGCACGTTATCATGATTTCATACGGGATACTCTACCTGTGCTGCTAGAATATGTGCCTTTACGACACAACATGTGGTTCATGCACGATGGAGCTCCTGCACATTTCAGTCGAAGTGTTCGTACGCTTCTCAACAACAGATTCGGTGACCGATGGATTGGTAGAGGCGGACCAATTCCATGGCCTCCACGCTCTCCTGACCTCAACCCTCTTGACTTTCATTTATGGGGGCATTTGAAAGCTCTTGTCTACGCAATCCCGGTACCAAATGTAGAGACTCTTCGTACTCGTATTGTGGATGGCTGTGATACAATACGCCATTCTCCAGGGCTGCATCAGCGCATCAGGGATTCCATGCGACGGAGGGTGGATGCATGTATCCTTGCTAACGGAGGACATTTTGAACATTTCCTGTAACAAAGTGTTTGAAGTCACGCTGGTACGTTTTGTTGCTGTGTGTTTCCATTCCATGATTAATTTGATTTGAAGAGAAGTAATAAAATGAGCTCTAACATGAAAAGTAAGCGTTTCCGGACACATGCCCACATAACATACTTTCTTTCTTTGTGTGTGAGGAATGTTTCCTGAAAGTTTGGCCGTACCTTTTTGTAACACCCTGTAGAAAGAGGGAGAATGGTGGGATGGAAGGCACGTAGATGTGCTGTGTAATATAATTACTTAAAAGTGTATCTCACAGAGAAACCTATTTTCAGTATGAGTGAGTATTTAAAATGAAACTAATGTTACAATGTAACAGAAAATATGTGATGAACTGTGCATGCCCACAAAGTTTATGTCTTCTTTTATTGTATGTTTACTTTATATACATTGTATTTAAGCCTAGACAAAAGCTTATGGAGGGGTAATGACACTCCTCACACGTTAATCACTGCATTGACAAAAGTGCATAACTGAACTCTGAAACAGTTCCCCACTTTTCCTATTCCTCTTTTAACTTTTTCGTTAATCCTTTTAAAAAAAGAAAAGGAAGTCCTATACCTCCTCAACCGCCCCCCGCCCAAAAAAAAAAAAAAAAAAAAAAAAAAAAAAAAAAAAAAAAAAAAAAAAAAAAAACACGAGGCTTGGTGAGAATATAAGCTGTCAAACAAAGGTGATATTTATAATCCTTTTTACACGACTCACCAACCTGTCCAAGTAGAGTACTGCGTGGCGCATCTAAATAATGGTTTCTATCGAAGAAAAATTTGAAAGTGAAGCAAAAACTGAAAATATGCACTGCTATAGACTTGTAAAATAATATCATCTCTTTTATTTTGTAAGGAGCACAGTATTTCATGGCAACAAACTGTGCTGTCATAATTAGCTCAGGAAGGTCTTATTATTATATTTTCTCATACAGAATGGGTGAGAATGTGCATTTAATTTATGAATACATTCATCAAATTGGTTTCAACATCTAACTTACTGCAGGCAATGTATGTAATTTCCTGACTCTATTCTATGACATGCATAAAAGCAGTCACAAGCAGAAGAAAAATCTAATTACTGAAAAAAGAACTTTGCCAGGGAAACTGTCCTAGTTCTATGTGCCAATCATTTATAGCATGCCTTTGTACTACACTATAAAGCATGTGTCATTACAGGCAATAACAATCAACACACCTGACGACACTGCTTTCTCGAGGTAAAGAAGTGAGGACAGTGTGGTAGTAAAGCCATGCATACAATATCTGCTGATGGAAAGCCTTTCTATACAGGATTGTTTCCATTTATGAAACCCCACATTCCTGAAAAAATTAACTATGTAAATATTCAATGCATTTATTGAACCAGTTTTTGTTCCCAAAAGAAGGAAACTGAAAGAAATCCTCTCTAGTAGTTAAAATACTAATAAATTTAAATGTTTTTGTGTTTTGGTGAATCATACGCAGAAATACATGCCAAAATGATAATTCTGCTCTGGTAAAGAGTTGCAAGAAAGATATAGTTATAGCAGGAGCAGCATTTTCAAATGGAGAGCTATTTCAGCTTGCTAGCAAGTGGTAAATGAGGAATGGAGGTAGACTCCATCACTATCAATGTGATAAATCAATACTACAACTTGGAACAGTAGTAAGTCAAACCACAATATTGCAGTTTTGTAACAGTCTATTTTACTAATGAGCATTGTTCATGAGCATTGTAGTTTCATCTGATAACTTATCTACTGCAGAAATTTGATTAATGTTTCCTACTCTGTTGGATGTAAATTTTTCTGCTTGCCTGTTCAATAAGTATCTATAGAAAAACAAGAATAATTGTGCAGTGAAACCGAGTAACACTGCTGGTACAAGGAAAAATCTTGATGGGGTATTATTAACAAAAGACGTGTCATTTACATTGCTCAATAATCATTCACTTCGGGCCTTTGTCCCACTTCAACATGGGGTTGGCCTTGTTACTATGGATGTGGTGATGTTAGTATCAGAGGGTGGCCGGATGCCATTCCTGTCGCCAACCTGTAAACCCCCCCCCCCCCCCCCGGGGCCGAATTAGTGAACCCCAGCTGTCTGCGTCTAGTGTAAGCCATGAAACAATGCAAACATTTTTTAAAAAATGTCTGCGAGTTGTGTAACTAAGGCGGGACGAGGGGACCAGACCAGTATTTACCTAGTGGGATGTGGAAAACCGCCTGAAAACCACATCCAGGCTGGCCGACATGCCTGCCCTCAGCGTTAATCTGCCGGCCAGATTCGATCCGGGGCCGGCATGCCTACCCGCGTCCAAGAAGCAGCACATCAGCGCTGTCGGCTAACCTGGCAGGTTCCATTGCTTGATAATGCTATGCAAAATCAGGCAACATTGCAAAGAATATTAGTATAGATAAGCAGTCATCTACATACAACACTTTGATGTGAAATATTTTCCCAAGTATACTCAAGACAGGATTAGTGGGAATCTTGTTATTGCTTGAAACACTGCCAAGAGGCAGCAACACTGTATTTCATAATGCCTTAGCGTAGAAATGTGTTTTAAAGTTTATGTGCAGAAAATGTCAGTGGCTTCTTCTAGTAAAAATCACGTGCTAACTGATGTGTTGAATGTCTGTATCTCCATCAGACTTTCTGCTCTCTCCTATAACAGCTGTTGCTACATATCACACTGTAAAATAGCTTTGTTAAAGACATTTTAGAAGAAAACATTTTATACAATTTCTGATACTGCATAATTGTACTTTTCTGATAGATTTTACAAAACATTACAGTGCATTTATGAAAATACCTTTGATGGTGAAACAAGGGAGTTATACCTGAATCACAAAGTAATTAACAGATATGGAAAGGGGCAATGTTATCAGTTCACCGTTACCCACACAAGCAATATGGCCACAGCAGCAACAGCTTTGCAGTTCACTACTGAATTCCTTT
The DNA here is from genome assembly GCF_023864275.1 of Schistocerca cancellata. Lineage (NCBI taxonomy): Eukaryota > Metazoa > Arthropoda > Insecta > Orthoptera > Acrididae > Schistocerca > Schistocerca cancellata. The sequence goes on along the minus strand of NC_064632.1, from coordinate 41,010,465 downwards.
TTCCCTTTAACCTGCAGAGTTGAGTTCACCTTGCAGGCACATAATACCCTTATCACTTTTCTGTTCACATTCACTATTGGCAGCAGACATTCTTTCACACATTATAAAACAAGTCAACACAAAGAAACAAAGCAAATGACAAAAATGAATGCTACGGTAGCTATTTTGAAAATGGATAACTACAAATCACTTTGTTATACTGATCTGGGAATAACAACAAATATTCAGTGTACTGTTTTCCTTCCACTGTTAGTTTCATATAACTAGATAGAAACTGTCAGTCTATTCATTGATGCTGGAGTATTATACCCCAGCTATTGCACTTCAACAGGAAACAGACTAATTACGATGGGGATGGTCACTTTTTGGCAGGAGGGAAAGTGGCCTCTACACTCACTACATACAATCTGGTAGTAGCAAAGGAGGTGAGTGTGGTTTACTAGATGGATTAGTAAATCAGCTAGCACCTTGTGAATAAGACCTATCACCAACCACAGTGCAATGGTAAGTCAACACTGTTGTAATTTTGAGAATTTGTAAGTTAATAGCAAAATCAGGGAAGCCACATAACTTCAGTGGTGTTAAGTAATTTTCATACTGTTTCTTCTAAGACACTTCAATATGTGCCCACTCAAAGTCAGCAAACAGGAGAGAATGTGTAGTGATATGAAAACTAACCTACAAGAGTCACACAGAAGTTGGCCATGACAACAAAAATAGTTTTCTAACACAGTGTGTACAGCTGGAATCTTCATGAGGATTGGTGGATACAAATAATGGGAATGGTAGCCTAAGAAACTCAATAGCATTCATTGTGAAGAAACTGTCTTAACACTTCAAGGTCCAGACACTTAGAAAAAATTTGGGCCTATAAAATGAGCCATTTATGTCATTATTTAAAATGTTACTGGCACATCTTAACAAGGCAATACATATTTCAAAACACGACGCTTCAATGTTTATTTTTCATCTTTATTGTAGTTCTCTGACACATTACATATTTTACAATGACAACAGAAATTATAATTTTCCTTTTTCTTTACAAAAAAAAAGTGTGAGGTGAGTTCTTGAGCACTTTGGCACGTTAATGAATTATGAGTGGTTAAGCCTGAAGTTTTCTGGCATGCAGAGAGGTCATTGCAATCTTGGCAATACCAGCTCATTTCCTTTCTGCTTGCTTTGTCAGTAGATTATTTTGTCTCCTCTGAATGAATACTGCAAAACCATGTTCTGCTGCTTCTCAGTTGCAGGAATTTTCTCAGGAAAGTGTCATCCTACTACCCTACCGCTGATGGTTGCACTAGGGACAATTTCTTGAGCCAGTGTTGTGACTTTGTGGAAGAGTTCTTCACTAATTTGGCAACAAAAGTGGAAGAATGGAAGCTTTTCATCTCTAAGGGATTTTTAGTCTCATAATACAGGATAAAAAGCATTTGTTGCAGCAATTATGAACATGTGGGAGAATAGTTTTATCGATATCTTCATTTTTTTCCTCTTAAATGCATAACAACAGATCATCTGATCACTTCTATCAACCGCTGTTTTGTACACATTATAGTTCAGAAAAGCATCTGGTTTTGACTTGATCTTGACACTATCCTCTGTACAAAGAGAAATATCAGAGGCTGTCTTTTTGTATAAATAGGAAAGGCAGAGTACATCCTTTTTGTCCTTTTACTTCAAACAAAACAGGTGATTTCCTTCACTGATACAGACTTGTGCCTTCTGAATTTCTTCAAAACAACTTTTGCTTTTGGCATTTCCTTCTGATTTGGTGTGCAGCATGGTGTTTACCCAAACAATCAGCAAGAAACCTCTGAAAGAATGGTAATATGAAATTGTCTTTTGGCCCTTTACCAGTGTACACTTCAAATCCAAGAACATGGCCAATCTTAGAATCACACAGAAAATATTTATATTCCACACTTGTCTCACTTGTTTTTCATGCATACTCAAAATACCACTTGCCTACAAAATTCACACATGCTTTCGTCAATGGTGAGGTTTTTGTGTGGGTAAAGTGCCTTTTAAAATTCTTATCATAAATGATTGAAAGAAGGCCTGATTTTATGCATGGTATCATGCTGAGGTTGATCTCTTGAAAGTCGGTTGCACCCTGTCTTCAGTTTGACATAAACCAAATTTGCATACCTGTCAATTTCTGATTTAACGAGTTTCACCACACAGCAGGGAAAGCAAATTTAAAACACATCCTGCAGAATGGATCTTTCACAAACTAATGCTCTTACTCCACTTATTCCTGAGAACTGTGTCACAGCAGGCTGCAGGTCCTCATATGTCGAGCCTAATCTAGCGTCAGTTGCCTTTTTTTGAGATCGCTGCAGAAGACTGTGTTACATATTATGTATTTTGTTGATTGCAGTATCTTTAAAGAACAGCAGGTGTGTCATCAGGTTCCTCTGTAAAAGAGATGAGATGAATACAAATAGAACACAGCAAAGTTGTAATTGTAGCAGCAGTATCTGTAGCAGTGGTATTATGGACAAAAAGTTCTAGCAGACTGAAGCTTACCTGAATATGAATCTTCTTCAGATTGTTACCACTCAAATATTCCTACCTTTGAGCCAGCATCAATAAATTCTTCTTCCAAAGCTTCCAATTTTTTTTGATAACTCAATAGATGTAACACATTTGTGGCAGAAATACAGCCAATGGCAAACCCAATGAGAAAATCAGCGAATCTCATGACAACGCAAGCACACAAAAGCTCAGTCTGTCACAACAGCAGCGCTTACACCCACTACTGCTTCTTTCGAAGTAATTCTATAAACTGACAAAAGATGGCAGCACCTGCCAAGTGAGACATCCATGAGTTGCTCTCATGTGAACCCAGCCCAGTTCTCGATTGATAGGAAGCTCGCAGATCAAGAAATATTGTGGCCCATGATACATTTGGGTGGGGCCCTTTGAGCAAGTAGCGTTCTTGAAATACCATACACAGATCACAATATTGTGGTCCAGCAACAGTACAACACAAGATCTGAGTGCTGCTGCAACAGAGTACTGAAGGTCTACGTTTGGTGTAACAAGATGGCTGGGTGTTGTGTGCTGTCCTTAGGTTAGTTAGGTTTAAGTAGTTCTAAGTTCTAGGGGACTGATGACCATAGATGTTAAGTCCCATAGTGCTCAGAGCCATTTGAACCATTTTGGTGTAACAAGCTACTAGAAATTAAGTAATGAACAAGTGTTTACAAATAATATAATCCTGCTACATACAAATCATTAAACAATCTACAGCAAAAACAGGGTCAAACCATTGTGTTATTGTTTATGGCACTACTGTAAATTGGTTTTAGCATGACGTATAATAAATAACAGATTTTAATTGCTTCTCATAAATTATTAATAATTGGGAATAAAAGAAAATCGGTTATAATTAAGAGTTGAGAAAAATCCCTTTCCTGGAGATGTGTTTTTATTATAATTTTACTTTGCTTTTATTTGCTCTTGGTGAAGCAAATCCTTTGATTATTTCAATGAAGTCATGTTTAGCATCTGTGTCGTTTCTATTGACAAGATACCCAATTTGACAGTCTATTTTTGCCCACATTCAAGCTTGAGTAGATTTCAATCATCCTTATCTCACTGTAACTGCATTCATAAGACACATCTACAAGGGTAAGATGAACAGGCACAACAAAACTGCTAGTTCAATAAAATTTGAAACAAGAACAGTGACTAGCAAAGAAACTTAAGAGTTTTGATGTTTCCACCTGTCTTAAGAGTTTCATTCACATTACAATAACAACAAAAAAACCCTAATATGTGTAAGTAAGGCTTCCTTCCAGTGGTCTTAAGACACCAAATGCTTGAGCAATGCAGTTGATGACCAATGGCAGACCACACACATGTTTACACAATGGTTAAATTATATGAGTATGTCTGTCTATAGACACAAGAATTAACAACATCCTTAATTAATCAGTCACAGAAGACTTATTTCCAGTTTTTTTTTATTATTTGCATAGCAGATCATACCAACAAACTTGGGAGACATGAAAGAACTGGTTAGAGTGGCAAGTAAATTACATCTCTCTCCATTTTTTCTGCTTGCTTCCTTAACCATCATATTTCACACCAATTCTGTCAGCAGAAATTGGAAGTATTTGGTCAAATAGTATATTTGGTTCAGAATATGAATTCCAACTTTTTATATCTTACAATACCAATGCAAAATAGCACCAAAAACTTTTTCCTTCAATATAAGCAAGCTGTGCAATCAGCAGTTGTGTGAACCAAGGGCACTGTTGCCACATGAAACATATCAGCGATTGCTGCTTGTTTGAAAACAGTCATTTTATTATGGTGCTACATGAAAGAAATAATCCTGTGACAACATTGTGCATATACTGTCATGAGTTGAGAGAAAGTGCAACCTTCACCTGTCTCTCCACTCTTTCAGTAGGGCAAGATAGTTCAATTAAGTGTTCCTACCACACTGTTGTTATTGTTTCATTATGTTCCCTTTATATTACTCATGACATCCATGGTAGTCACATCATTCTATTACTGAGATTAGAGGAAGTAGTGGTTTAGGCATTAAGGACATTAAAGGTGAACTGGTATCTCAGTTGGAGAGGAATATCTTGGTTTCCATACAGAGACTAACTTCCTGCAGGAAGTGTCATTCACTTGGTCAGGTCAGTGGGAGAGAATTACATAGGCCAATACCATTACCAGTGACAGGTCTTAAAAACACAGCTTTTCTACCAGGCTGTTCTTGCTCCCACACTGGCTGCCTACCTTAATGTATACTAGGGAATGAAGTACATGACTCTTTATTGGCTGCAGACTTGATTGGATCAGTTGCTGTGCTTTATATCAACATTGTGTGCTGTATCCCCAGGAATGAGATAGACACCATACTGGAACTCTGGTATTTCTCGCTGATGGTAACCCATCTCTACTTAATTGTTGATATTTTTAAATTGTGTGCTTGTCTTGTACTTTCCTGAATTTTGAAAAAAAAAAAAAATAGTATCTTCGTAACAACTAAAAGTGAAACTTACAAGGAGACCATATGGCAATCAGATTTTTGTAAATTATTATATTTATGGTGTATGAAGTTCAGAACAGAAAACAAATATCAGTCTGGCAAACCAGTTCATCAAAAAAAAAAAAAAAAAAACCACAAGAAAACCATATTTGAAGTTTTCTGAGCAAACTGAAAACTACAAAGTAAGTTCCATTTTTCAGTGGGTTGTGAGGCTCTTTGGTAGAACGCTTGCCTGCTAGGCAGGAAGGCTAGACTCAGTTCTCAGTGAAAAGGAATTTTTGAACAACATTGCACGTTCTATGAGGATTTCCATGAAGTGAAAATTGCTGGTTTGAGTCTAGTTTCAGTCATAACTTCTTTCTTTTTTTTTTCATTCAGTTTGAATACCTACATCATTTAACCTTTTCGACCCTCTGGCTACAACTGTGTGTGTTAACTTTTACTGTGTCATCTGCAACATAAGTATTTTTTCCAGTGGAAACCAGAGTTACACATTTGTGAATGTTCAGTCTTTTCATCATGTGCAAGTACTGCCAACTGTTGGGCATCACTATGAAAATACCAGTAAGGCAATACAGCAGAGTGCAGAAGCTCGTAATAGTGTGCAGCATCTCGGGACCATCAGAATACACAGATGTGATTGGTTCACTATATTCCATGGTATAACTGAATATTGTTATTATACAAGGTGTTTGTAAATGAATATTGGGGTTTTAATGCTTTGTAATATTTATTTTATTGAACTTACAGTTATAAATGATATGTCAAATGAAAGAGAAACTCAAACAGTTTTATGAAAAACCTTATTAAATGTTCAATGTGAGCACAATTTGTTGCACGGCACACATCAAGTCTATAGCCGAGTTCTTCCAAAATGTCGTTAAGTGTGTCTTCAGTGATTGTAGCAACAGCTGCTTCAATCCAGTTTCTTAATTCAGTGAGGTCTGCTGGTAGCAGAGGCACGTACACACAATCCTCGATGAAGCCCCAAAGGAAAAAAAATCACATGGCATCACATGCAAAGCAAGCCCTGTCATTGGGCACCCTGCGGCCTATCCAGCGCTTGGATACAGTGAATCCAATCGCGTACTTCGCTATGTCAGTGCTCACATTGAAAATTTATAAGGTTCTTGGTAAAACTATTTGAGTTGCTCTTTCATTTGTCATATCATTTATAAATGTCAGTTTAATGTAATAAATATTATAAAGCATTAAAACTCCAATATTCATTTATACAAACCCTGAACAATGGAAAATACAGGATGGAATGTAACAACATCATTCCTTCCCTGTTCCCATTCCAGCATGACACAGCCCTCTATTCCACCAGTGCAACCAGTCTTTTTACTTTTCTCCTTTCCTGCTACACCCCTCCCCCTCACCCCCACTGTCCGTCTAATCTCCCGACTGGACCTAGCTCCCTACCCTCTCTCCACCTTATCTCTGCATGCTCCCAAGCAGTACTTTACCGTCTTCCATCTCTAACCTGCTATACCTCCCCCTGCCCGCCCCAGTCTCCTTCTTACCCCCAACCAGTTGCCTCTACCATCATGCACTGCTGCTTCTGCTGCTGCTGCTGCTGCTACTGCTCATAGTCTGGCTTTAGCTGCCAGAGACTGTAGTCGTGTGTGTGTGTGTGTGTGTGTGTGTGTCTGGTCTGTTTTGGACAAAGGCTTTGTTGGCCAAAAGCTTATTTTGTGACAGTTTTTTGTTGTGCCTATCTGCGACTCAGCATCTCCGTTATATGGTGAGAAGCAACTATCCTTTTATTATATTGGACAAAATAAGGTAATTGGATACATATAAGGAAAAAAAAAATCTACTCACCAAGCGGTGGCAGACTTACTGTCCAGCATGTCTCCCCTTACATGCAGTTCTGGACGACTTTCCCGAAATCTACCTCTTTTCCTAGAAATCTTCAGTCCTTTTCCTTCACGCCATTCCTTCCCCTTCAACCCTTCTGTCTGAAGAAGGAGCCACTGTCTGTGAAAGCTTGCCTCATTATAATCTTTTATGTGCCTGTTCTGCCGCCGCTTGGTAAGTAATTTTCTTTTCTTATCTATCCAATTACCTTATTTTGTCAAAAATTGATTGCTTTCATACTACTGAATATTGTTATCGTTATTTTGCATGGTAATTATTGAATGACCACATAAGTAAAAATTTTCTTTCTTCCTGAAAAAAATTTGGGTCTGAAAGGATTAAATACAAAATTCATCAAGTATATGCTAATTAATACATATCTAATGGTAATTTTTATGAAAACTGTATGTTCATATTTCTAATTACATATCATGTACAACAGCTCAGTTTTCATCGTGCAAATATAAAATTCTTAATTACAGATCTTCTACAAATGACTGTTAATAAAGACTGTTTAAATCAAAAACATCATAAATAATTTTTTTTGTCTTTCTGTATTTTATGCTTCATGGATCAAACATGCATCTTTGTTTAAAAATTTACTGCAGCTAGAAATTGAACACTTCCCTCTTGGTAGATGAGCATTCTGCCATTGAGGCACATGGTCCACCAGAAAAGTGACCTTGCTTTAGCATATTAAAGATGTTTGGAAAACTTCAAGGTTGATTTTCTCCCAAGAAAATTTGAGAGCTGCATCTAACTGCTTTAAGTGATTGATATTTGTGTTCTGAACTTCTCATACCACAAAAGTAAAAATCTGAATACCATGTTGTCTCCTTAGCAAAAGTGGGGACAAGCAATAGTATATTATATACTGTGTGCATTATGGTTCCAGAGATTCTTAAATTTACTGATGTTACAATGTTATTCCATTGAAGAGCAAACAATGGTAGGATGCTCTGGTATCTGTGGGATCCATAAATTTTGTAGACTCATTACATCATGAGGAGCTGACACCCTGTGTGTCCTGGAAATGGTGGATGTACTAAAGGTTTATATCACTAGTGTAGTAACTTCATGGTGGACTGTTGCAAGTATATACAGGTAAGATGAACTATCTGATCCATAAACCACCATATGTTTTTCACCAACTGCAACAAAATAATACAGGGGCTCACAAAGCTACAATAAATGAAGAGTGAGTGAGAATGCCTTCGGTCACAAATTTTTGGGTTTTATTCCATCACATGATGTTTTTCAGACCCTTTGGATCCATCACCAGAGGCAAATGAATTAAATACATTATTTATTACATTATTTACATATTTAATACATTATTTATTTGCATTATTGATTTATTTGCATTATTGATTTATTTTACATTATTTATTTATTTTGAATAAGGTGATGTGAAATGTATGTTCCAAAAGATCAAGGAATGATAAAAATGTTCTTTTTGAATTTTTAGGAACATAAATTTCACATCATCCCTCTCAAGAGCTGAAGTAAATAATGTATTAACATGATTTGCACCTGATGATGGATCCACATGGTCTGAAATGTGTCATGTGATTTAATAAAATACAAAAATTTGTGACTGAAGGCATCATTATTGGGATTTCCAGTGTATTTAATACAGTCACATCCACAACTGCAAAACATGGAGAAAACTAGATGCCCCACATGGGTTTCACATGCTCCCCAACTCAACTAGATGCACCACATGGGTTTCACATGATTTCCAACTCCTGTGACTGATGTAATTTAAAATGAGTATTATGGGGGACAGCAATTTCAGAACCACCAGGTGTGGCAACTACATAAGTTTAGGATCAAAAATGATACTGTGGACAATTCTTTAAATTTAAGATCACGTCTCTCACTATAATTTCTGGAGGATCAAAAGAAAGTGAACTGTTTAAAAGAAAGAATTTTGAGCATAAAAACTTAAAATTAATGTTTCTTGGCCATTCTTGTAGCATTGTAATTGTAAGTCGTTATTAGTGTGTTGTTACTGGAAGGTCAGAGTACAAATCAGATGAGTCATTCACTTAACAACAACAATGAATGGGGCCTTTATTGTGGATGTCATTGGAAAAGGAATGGTCATAAAAAAACAGGATGAAGTCTCATGAAGCGAAGTTGGTGAAACTGTCCTAAGGATAATATCCCACCAAGTAGTATCATAAGCCATCTCAGCATTCAAACAGATACCTATTATAGGAAAACCTGTTTTATTGCCACCTTTAACAATGTAAGATAACCAACAGTGCAATTATGATATCTCTCATGAACTCACATTGAAAGTAATTAAACGGTTATTATGTTTCTAAGGTCTAGAATAGGCAGGAGGGAAGGTCTAGAATAGGCAGGAGTTAGCCAAGGCAAGGAAGGACAGGGCACACCCTGTGTAATATCAAAAAGAGAGGACCATTATTCAGACGTAAGAGCACGATGTTACCGCCTTAACACTGCACGGCGACTGACCTCGTAGAATTCGATGGATATGTTGTTTCAAGATAAACGTTGTCCAGAAGGTCTTATAATTATATTTTTCCCTGAGACATTCAAGTCTCTTCCTTATCTATGATAATGACTGAAGCAGAAGAAATGAATTAAAATTTGTGCTGCGGCTGGGACTCGAACCTGGGTCGTCTTGCTTGCTAGGCAGAAATGCTAACAGTTTCGCCACCACAGCACACTATGGTTAACATTGCTGCACGAACTGCCCAACTTGAGTAAACTGAGTAACAATGTAAGGGAAAATAAGCAGGAGATATGAATTGAAGTTTGTGTTGGGGAGGGCAACTCAACTTGGGTAGTTCATGCAGCAATGTTAACAATAGTGCTGTGGTGGTGTAATGGTTAGCATTTCTGCCTAGCAAACAAGGAGACCTGGGTTCAAGTCCCAGCCGCAGCACAAATTTTATTTAATTTCTTCTGCTTCAATCATTGTCCAGAAGGCTTCGGCAGAGTGGCCTTTTTTGTTGAAGACCGACTGTATGTGTACCTGTGATGCGTCTTCACGTAAGGGAACATCTAGAGTGGAGTCGTCAGCATGGCCCTGGGCAGTCTAAAAGTGGGCCACTGTTGCTTTCACAGATGAGTCCTGATTTTGTCTGGAGAGTGATTCTTGACACATTCACATCTGGAGTGAGCAGTGACAGGCACATTGGCCGCTGTGACTGAGCAAAACCGGCGTGATAGCTGAGTACGAGTCCGATGAGAGTAGAACATTGAACATGATTTCAGGACCCAAATATTATGGAAAGAGACCGATATCAAGGAGGATTGCTAATGTTGTAGGCAGGGATTATGTCGACCTCATGAATACCCCTTCATGAAATTGTATGGGTGTATCGGAAAGGTTTAAATGCTGTCAGGTATCATTACAAGATCTTGGGACCTCAGGTGTGGTTGTTGCCAAGTGGTGTGAACCCAGACTTCGTATTGATGGATGATAATGTTCAATCTCATAGACCAAGAACGGTTTTTCTTGGAAACAGAAGATATTGCACGCATGGCATGGCCTGCATGCTCTCCCAATTTGAATCCCATAGAGCATATCTGGGGTGCACTAGGAAGATGGGTTGCTTCATTTCAACACCCACCAATCACTCTCCAAGGCTTATGAGCAGCTCTCCAGGAAGAATGGGCGTTATTGCCTCAACATGAGACGGATGATGTAATTCACAGCATGGCCCGTTGTTTTCAGATCTGTATTGCTGCCAGAAGTGGTCACATCACACACTGAACACATTAACCCGTTGTTGGAATGTGTATGCAAATCTGATAAGTTGGAAAAAACTAAGAACATTTTTGCCTACCTTTATGCACATTGCAGCAGTTTATGTTGTCTGTTTTTTACATTGTTTCTACTTTACTATCACCTTTTTATGTTGCTTTGTGGCAAAATAAACACAACCTTGCAAAATTTCTGCTCCCCCCCCCCCTCCCTCTCCCTCTCTCTCCCTCCATTGGCTTATCCTCCCCTCTCAGACTATCTCCACCTCCTCCCCCCTCTCCGACAATCTCTTCTTCCCCCCTATCTCTCTGTACATCTCCTCCTTTCCCCTCTCTCCCGGACAATTTCCTCCTGCTTCCATCTCTCTTCCACCACCTCCTGACCCTCTACCCCTATTCATCCTTCTTGCACCCCTCCTTCTGCCCACCTCAACAACCTTCCCAGAGCCATGCCCATCTGCACGTGTAGCGCTTGCAAAACAGGAAGATAAAGAAGGCTGATACTGTTCCCACAACATGCTTGCTGTGCAGGGCAGCCTACCTGTTGGTGACTGAAAAACTATTTATCGCCCCAGACACGTAAGCTACCCTGTAAAGCATGTCTATAAGGCAGGCCAATACTACTCATGACACACCTGTCACACTGGGCAGCCTATACGGCACAGACTGAAAATACATGCTATTGCCCCCACCTCTGCTATTATCGGTGATAGCAAGTTATGAATTCCACCAGTGTTGATACTCGTCAAATTTTCTGTTGGTGTGCCTAATTTTTTTAATTACTATTTTTATACCCCCCCCCCCTCCCTCCATGAACCACAGACCTTGCCGTTGGTGGGGAGGCTTGCACGCCTCATCGATACAGACAGCCGTACCGTAGGTGCAACCACAACGGAGGGGTATCTGTTGAGAGGCCAAACAAACATGTGGTTCCTGAAGAGGGGCAACAGCCTTTTTAGCATTTGCAGGGCCAACAGTCTGGATGATTGACTGATCTGGCCTTGTAACACTAACCCAAAGGGCCTTGCTGTGCTGGTACTACGAACGGCTGAAAGCAAAGGGAAACTACAGCCATAATTATTCCCGAGGGCATGCAGCTTTACTGTTAAAGGATGATGGTGTCCTCTTGGGTAAAATATTCCTGAGGTAAAATAGTCCCCCATTCGGATCTCCGGGCGGGGACTAATCAACACGATGTCATTATCAGGAGAAAGAAAACTGGCGTTCTACGGATTGGAGTGTGGAATGTCAGAACCCTTAATGGGGCAGGTAGGTTAGAAAATTTAAAAAGGGCAATGGATAGGTGAAAGTTAGATATAGTGGGAATTAGCGAAGTTCGGTGGCACGAGGAACAAGACTTTTGGTCAGGTGAATACAGGGTTATAAATACAAAATCAAATAAGGGTAATGCAGGAGTAGATTTAATAATGATAAAAAAAAATAGGAGTGTGGGTAAGCTACTACAAACAGCATAGTGAACACATTATTGTGGCCAAGATAGACACGAAGCCCACACCTACTACAGTAGTACAAGTTTAGATGCCAACTAGCTCTGCAGATGACGAAGAAATTGAAGAAATGTATGATGAAATAAAGGAAATAATTCAGATAGTGAAGGGAGATGAAAATTTAATAGTCATGGGTGACTGGAATTTGATAGTAGGAAAAGGAAGAGAAGGAAACATAGTAGGTGAATAATGATTGGGGGTAAGAAATGAAAGAGGAAGCCTCCTGGTAATATTTTGCTCAGAGCATAACTTAATCATAGCTAACACTTGGTTCAAGAATCATAAAAGAAGGTTGTATACATGGAAGAAGCCTGGAGATACTGACGGGTTTCAGATAGATTATATAATGGTAAGACAGAGATTTAGGAACCAGGTTTTAAATTGTAAGACATTTCCAGGGGCAGATGTGGACTCTGATCACAATCTATTGGTTATGAACTGTAGATTAAAACTGACGAAGCTGCAAAAAGGTGGGAATTTAAGGAGATGGGACCTGAATAAACTGACTAAACCAGAGGTTGTACAGAGTTTCAGGGAGAGTATAAGGGAACAATTGACAGGAATGGGGGAAAGAAATACAGTAGAAGAAGAATGGGTAGCTTTGAGGGATGAAGTAGAAAAGGCAGCAGAGGCTCAAGTAGGTAAAAAGACGAGGGCTAGTAGAAATCCTTGGGTAGCAGAAGAAATATTGAATGTAATTGATTAAAGGAGAAAATATAAGAATGCAGTAAACGAAGCAGCCAAAAAGGAATACAAACATCTCAAAAACGAGATCAACAGGAAGTGCAAAATGGCTAAGCAGGGATGGCTAGAGGGCAAATGTAAGGATGTAGAGGCTTATCTTACTACGGATAAGATAGATAGTGCCTACAGGACAATTAAAAAGACCTTTGGAGAAAAGCGAACCACTTGTATGAATATCAAGAGCTCAGATGGAAACCCAGTTCTAAGCAAACAAGGGAAATGATAAAGGAGGAAGGAGTATATAGAGGGTCTATACAAGAGCGATGTACTTGAGGGCAATATTATGGAAATGGAAGAGGATGTAGATGAAATGGGAGATAGGATACTGTGTGAAGAGTTTGACAGAGCACTGGAATACGTAAGTCGAAACAAGGCCCCGGGAGTAGACAACATTCCATTAGAACTACAGACAGCCTTGGGAGAGCCAGTCCTGACAAAACTCTACCATCTGGTATGCAAAATGTATGAGACAGGCAAAGTACCTTCAGACTTCAAAAAGAATATAATAATTCCAATACCAAAGAAAGCAGGTGTTAACAGATGCGATAATTACCGGCCTATCAGTTTAATAAGTCAGGGCTGCAAAACAGTAATGTGAATTATTTACAGACGAATGGAACAACTGGTAGAAGCTGATCTCGGGGAAGATCAGTTTGGATTCCGTAGAAATGTTGGAACACATGAGGCAATACTGACCCTGCGGCTTACCTTAGAAGCTAGATTAAGAAAAGGCAAACCTACATTTCTAGTATTTGTAGACTTAGAGTAAGCTTTTGACAATGGTGACTGGAATACCCTCTTTCAAATTCTAAAGGTGGCAGGGGTAAAATACAGGGAGCGAAAGGCTATTTACAATTTGTACAGAAACCAGATGGCAGTTATAAGAGTTGAGGGACATGAAAGGGAAGCAGTGGTTGGGAAGGGAGTAAGACAGGGTTGTAGCATCTCCCTGATGTTGTTCAATCTGTATATTAAGCAAGCAGTAAAGGAAACAAAAGAAAAATTCGGAGTAGGTATTAAAATCCATGGAGAAGAAATTAAAACTTTGAGGTTCACCGATGACATTGTAATTCTGTCAGAGACAGCACAGGACTTGGAAGAGCAGTTGAACGGAATGGACAGTGTCTTGAAAGGAGGCTATAATATGAACATCAACAAAAGCAAAATGTGGATAATGGAATGTAGTCGAGTCAACTCAGGTGATGCTGAGGGAAATAGATTAGGAAATGAGACACTTAAAGTAGTAAAGGAGTTCTGCTATTCTGGGAGCAAAATAACTCATGATGGTCGAAGCAGAGAGGATATAAAATGTAGACTGGCAATGGCAAGGAAAGCATTTATGAAGAAGAGAAATTTGTTAACGTCGAGTATAGATTTAAGTGTCAGGAAGTCGTTTCTGAAAGTATTTGTATGGAGTGTAGCCATGTATGGAAGTGAAACATGGACAATAAGTAGTTTGGACAAGAAGAGAATAGAAGCTTTCGAAATGTGGTGCTACAGAAAAATGCTGAAGATTAGATGGGTGGATCACATAACTAATGAGGAGGTATTGAATAGAATTGGGGAGAAGAGAAATTTGTGGCACAACTTGACTAGAAGAAGGGATCAGTTGGTAGGACGTGTTCTGAGGCATCAAGGGATCACCAATTTAGTATTGGAGGACAGCATGGAGGGTAAAAATCGTAGAGGGAGACCAAGAGATGAATACACTAAGCAGATTCAGAATGATGTAGGTTGCAGTAAGTACTTGGAGATGAAGAAGCTTGCACAGGAGAGAATAGCATGGAGAGCTGCATCAAATCAGTCTCAGGACTGAAGACCACAACAACAACAACTATTTTTATTTGCATAAACAACATGCCATAGCTGTTAGAATTTTATTAATACCATAAGTAACCAGTCCAGTCTCATGCTTGTGGATCACAAATTTACATGGAATTAGAAGGAAGTGAAATTTCCGTGCACAAAAAGAATTTAAACTTTCCTATATATAACTTACCGATAACACATTGTTACTTCTTAGCTTCCAATCATCAAATTCACAATGAGGCATTAAAACTTGATGACCTAAATCTAAACGAGATGATTTGCACTATGCATTCAGAACAATCCAGACAGCCAACCAATTTCAAGGAACATCCCAGGTGTAATAATCAAACCAATATCCCCTAGCATATGCCTAAACGCTACAGCTTTTGATGCCCATCACTGTGTTGTTTGTCAATGTTATCCAAACCTGCTGCTCACTATATAGTGGAGATGCTGAGTCGCAGATAGGCACAACAGAAAGACTCTCATAATTATAGCTTTCGGCCATTAAGGCCTTTGTCAACAATACACACACACACACACACACACACACACACACACACACACGTGCACAAAAATCACAGCTCACACACACAACAGTCTCAGGCAACTGAAAATGGTGGTTTCAGTTGCCTGAGTCTGCAGTTGTGTGTGTGTGTGTGTGTGTGTGTGTGTGTGTGTGTGTGTGTGTGTGTGTGTGTCTATTGTTCATGAAGGCTTTAATGGCCAAAAGCTATAATTGTGAGAGTCTTTTTGTCGTGCCTATCTGTGACTCAGCATCTCCGCTATATGGCGAGTAGCAACTTTCCTTATCATAATATTGTTACTGTCCAGCCTCAATTTTCCATTGGTTGATTTTTATCCAAATCTTCAGTAGAATCACTTTCTGCCGACAACTCTCATCAACTGAAGTGCCAAATAAACTGGTATAGGCATGTGGATACAAATACAGAGATATTTAAACAAGTAGAATGCGGCACTGCAGTCATAAACACCTATATAAGACAAAAAGTGTCTGGCGTAGTTGTTAGATTGGTTACTGCTGCTACAATGGTAAGTTATCAAGATTTAAGCGAGTTTGAACATGGTGTTATAGTCAGCACACGAGCAATGGGACACAGCATCTCCAAGGTAGCGATGAAGTGGGGATTTTCCCGTACAACCATTTCACGAATGTACTGTGAATATCAGGAATCCAGTCAAACATCAAATGTCCGACATCGCTGCATCCAGAAAAAGATCCTGCAAGAATGGGACCAACAACAACTGAAGAGAATTGTTCAGTGTGACAGAAGTGCAACCCTGCCACAAATTGCTGCAGATTTCAGTACAGGCCCATCGGCATGTATCAGCATTTGAACCATTCAACAGAACATCATCAATAAGGGCTTTTGGAGCCAAGGCCCACTCGTGTATCCCTGATGACTGTGCGACACAAAGCTTTAGCCTCACCTGGGCCCGTCAACACCGAAATTGGTCTGTTGTTGACTGGAAACATGTTGCCTGGTGAGACAAGTCTTATTCCAAATTGTATCAAGTGGATGGACATGTACGGGCATGGAGACAACCTCATGAATCCAGGGACACAGCATGTCAGCAGTGGACTGTTCAAGCTGGTGGAGGCTCGGTAATGGTGTAGAGCATGTGCAGTTATAGTGATATGGGACCCTTGGTACATCTAGATACGACTGACAGGTGACATGTACATAAGCATCTTGTCTGATCACCTGCAGCCAATCATGTCCATTGTGCATTCCAACGGACTTGGGCAATTCCAGCAGGACAATGCAACATCCCAATGTCCAAAATTGCTACAGAGTGGTTCCAGGAACACTCTTCTGAGTTTAAACACTTTCACTGGCCACCAAACTCCCGAGACGTGAACATTATTGAGCATATCTGGGATGCTTTGCAGCATACTGTTCAGAAGAAATCTCCACCCTCTCGCCCTCTTACGGATTCATGGACAGCCCTGCAGGATTCATGGTATCAATTCCCTCCAGCACTACTTCAGACATCAATCAAGTCCACACCGTGTCATGCTGCAGCACTTCTGCATGCTCGTGGGGCCCCTACACGATATTAGGCAGGTGTACCAGTTTCTTTGGCTCTTCAGCGTATATGCATGCTATCATCATGTTTGACGTGTTTCAGAAAACTCACTCGGGCTTATTAGCCATATCTCTGGGAACTTGGCATGTTTCAGAAAACTCACTCAGGCTGATTAGCCTGAACTTAACAACTTAAAATGGAAATATGTCATTAAGGTTTGTTGAAACTTGGAAAACCAAGCACACAACTGTCTGTGTCCTCTGTCTTTTAGCACAAATGAGCTCAATGAGTTACAATTAGCATGTAGTCCCCCTCCACAAAACCTGCCAATAGGAAGTTTAATTTCAAGCAGTAATTGAGACTTCGCTTTCTGAAACTTCTTATCAATTTATTTAACTTTCAAGTTTTCTGTTGTCGCCATCAACATAGCTGATCAGTCACACATACAACCAACAAATCCCCAATCCCCATAAAAGGTCAAGTTGAGGTAGAATCTTTCAACAAGTAGTGAGTACAAACCCATTTTCTGTTCCAAGCAGCTCTTCAGCTGAGAATACTTTTATTCTAGGTGCATTTGCTGCTGTCAGGAAACTGATAATTTATAGACTATAAATTCCCACCAATATTTTGCCTTGGATCAACCTGCCCAAATAACTCTGAAGCTCACATAATATTTTCTACAGAGCTCAGTTCCACATTTCTACCTACACCAACATATCCTGTTTGCATACTGAATAGCTGTCAAATTGGAATTAGACAGGCTGCAAAATGACAGTGTTACCGAATCAGTAACATCCAATGAACGGTCAACTCCATTAGTAACAGTTCAAACCTGTGCCAATTTCAGATCAACCATGAAGGCCTAATCACAAATAGACATTTATCCTATTCCTCATCTAGAAGAACAAAATAATAAGGATGGGGGAGAGGGAGGAGCAGACTTCGCTAACAATTACCTTCAATTACTAGGCAACTGTTACACCAGTATCTTTCCAAGTTAGTGTCAATGGCCTGCAGCCACACAATGCTGGCAGGCAGCTCACCATATTCTGCTGCCTGTGACATAAAAATGCCTGAGCTGGCAAGGTGAAAGCCTCCACTCTGCCAAGTGCAGATTACCACATTCTGGGCCCTGTCAACTGTTGCAGGACTTGGGACATGAGTGAAAGCAATGCCTTTTCACAATAAATCTAAGGTGGGCCAGTATAAATGCAGGCCATCCAGACCCAACAGCATCTGTTGTCGAATGCTACCAAGACCCAGAAGTAACCCACACCTGCTGTAGACCTAATATGGGCCATATACTCTGAAGTACAACTAAATGCTGCCTCGTTATCCACATCTCTATGGACTGCGCCTAGCCTTGACACTGCCAAGACCTGAACTGGAACATTTTAACTGGAGACTACTGCTGGTTGATGTCAACTGACTCCAGGTTGCCTTCCAGGGGTTCTTGGTTTGCTGTCCATGCTTGGTTGCCTCGTGTACTTGACCTGCTACAAGCTGATGGCTGGTCTCTACATCTATGCCTAATGGCATCGTCAGTCCACACCCAAGGTTTCTGCTGCTCTGCACCTACTGATTGCAGGCTTGACGCAGCTCTACACTAATAGAGGTGCAGACACTGCTCCTTTGCTACAGCAGCCTGATGGCCACCTCCTACTGCCAAATGCTTAGCTCGGCAAGCATCTGTACCCGGGATCCTCACATGCCACTAGGACTCTGTCCAGACCGACAGTATGAATTCTGCTGAATAAATCATGTTGCCATTACTACCGCCTTTATCATTCAACGACATCCAGCTATGAGGCCAGTAACACTTGGACCATCTTGAATTGAATACAATGAAGCATCGACCATCCTGAACTGAATACAATGAAGCATCACTAAAATTTTTAGTAATTCTGAATCGTATCATAATTCCCACAACATTAAAAGATTTTTAAAACAACTAACTCACCATATTCCTACATGTTCTAATTAAGGTGCAGTTCTATTGGACTATAGAATGTTAACAACCATGTATCAAATATAAGAGCCTCTTAAAGTCTGACACCATCCAAAATGGCATGGACACCGTTTCAGCAGTAGTACTGTACTGCACACACGATTATGAATTTATAGGTTTTTATTTCTTCTTTTTTTATTTTATTTGAAAAATACCAACATAAATATTGAGCTGTGGTAACCAAAAGCTATTAAACACAGAGATAGGTAGAAATTTAGCAGGCTGCCAGTCTCAGATAATACGCTGCTACTGGTCAGCACCCCCTGAATCACCAGGGAGACAACAGTGCTGCAGACTACAGTTCTCTGCTGTGCTAAGTGCTGACTCCAATGTTGTTTCTGTGTACTGTAATTATTACTATTTTTTGTATCAATCATAAACAACTATAAATTTTAGCTTTGGTACATTTTAAAATAACTGCTGTTTCAATTAGTCAAGCTGAAAGTACTATATAGTAACAGGGTTGAAAATAGAATGAGATCACTCAAATCAGCAAACATTGTACAACTGGTTTTACCCTTCTTCGTAGTTGCATATATTCACCATTTTAAAAAAAACGTATCATATCGGAATCGATACTGTTTTCACAATAGTAATGTTTCACATCAGATACCCACCTGGACAGCCAAGCATGTGAAAGTGCTTGCTTCCCGGACATGGGGTGGTGCACTGGCCCAGGATCATATCCGTCTAGCTGATTAATGATGTAGGCTGCTGTGTCATCCAACCTAGATGTGTGTTTTAGGTGGTTCCCACAGCACAGTGACTATTTATATTGTTTCCCACATCTGACAAGGTGAATACTGGACCCATGACCCACCTCAGTTACATTACTGTATTCTGCTACTAATGTGTATGACTGTGAGTGTACCGAGAGTAGTGTCATGCATGTGTTTGTTTGAATTGGCCACCACCTGTACCAATGTGGGCCAGCCGCTGGAGGTCACCTGTGGGAGGTGTGGCACGCGGTGCGGCGCAGTCTACCGGAGACTCACATATATATACATGCGGAGCAGTGCGGACTGTCTCTCTCTCTCTACATTATTCTAGGTTGTATCGGTCATATCAGTGTGCTATGACTTGTGGAGTCCTGAGAGGCTATTTTCACTATAGTTCAGAGGTATGAATAAAGTGATATTTGCGTGACTTGGATCGGTTTTGTGTATTACTTGGGTACTACATACATAATTTGCAACATTGTCACACCTGTACTTGAAATTACACTAAAAACAGACATATGGAATGCACTAATTTTTTCCCTTGGGAAGTGGTGGTGTCAAGAAGGGCATCTGGCCACCCACTACCACAAACAGTGCCAATCCAAAATAAAATGCTGACCCTGTGAGGACATGAGACAAGGCCAGGAAGAAGAAGAAGAAGAAGAAGAAGAAGAAGAAGGAGGTTTCATATCAGATGGTCAGCAAATTAAAAAACACTGATGTTACCTACCACAATAGTGCACAACTGTTTTTATCATCTGTAATTTCTTGCCTACAGCATAATGTAAGTTGTACATTCTTTCTGCATGTGTGCTGTACATATATAAGCATTGTCTCTCATCTCCTATTTAAAAAAAATTCTACATCCCCACCATATTATTTATTAACATTGGTAGTGTCAGATATGCTTGATAACGGCCTAACATAAAGGCTGAAACCAGTTGTGTGGACTTAATAAAGTTCTAATTAAACCACTGGAGAGGCTTTTGATTAATTGAACAACAGTTGTGGAATCAGCATCTTCCAAACTTGGAGAAACTAACACCTGCAGACAGTGTCAGGACAGTATGAGTATTCTTGGATTTAGCCATTGCTGGAATTGTTAAGGAACCAGTTACTAGATGAAGGACTCATTTCACCAGATGTCATGACTTTGACAAAGAATTTAATAAAAGTTCTACTGCATCATCAGAAGAGTGATTTTTTTTTTAATGCAAGTTATTTTAAGAAGTTTTTGAAGGTTGTTTCATTACAATTGTAGAAATAAGAGCAAGTCCCTTGATATTTTAGAAAGAATTTTTTATTACTGTAAACTCATCCACTGGTTCTGTTGGTGATCAAAGAAACATGGACAGTTCTTACTTATTGACTGCTAGATTAATTAAAGAGTGTCCAGACAACTATTTGTACAGATTTTGCGATCACCAACAATCCCACAGTATTCAAAGTATAAGCTAGGACCTACTGCATAAACATGAATGAGCAATAGTTGCTGAGGGCTAAAGTCTGTCAACTATCTCTATTCCAGCTGAAGATTTAAAAATTGCGGAAAACTGTGTTCCACATAATATGCTTCACCTTTCTCAGTAAGCATCCAATCTGCTCTGACATGAAAGGACATGACAAAATAACTTGCATATCATAATTAACAGTCTAAAGTTTCATTTCATGAACTTCTGCAAGAAATGAAATGGCATGGCCATTAACCTTAACTTTATTTCTACTAGTCGCTTCCTGGGGTCCTCATTTTACTTACTTTCACTAATATAACTTAATGTGAAATACATTCAGTGCTACCTACCAAGTCAAGGTTTCTAATTTACTACAGATAATGAATATAAAGACATTAAGACACTTTTTCACACAGGTAATGTATCCAAGTGATGCTCTCTCCTTCTGTGATGACCAAGAGGTAAAAAAAATTGTAAGTATGTGCTTACAGATTCTCAGTGATATACAATTACTAACTAGTAAAAAACATAGGATTTAATACCCACAAATGACACGTTATAACAACATTTCTAGAATCTGTTACAGCATTCAGAATTTTATCTCTCAATTGGATATATTCTGTGAAGGGGCAATGTGCGGTTTCTATGTCTTACTTTGAGGCAGACCTAATGGTTCATTTTTCAAATCCCACATATAATCATCATGGAAGAAACAGTGTGAGCATATCCTTGCATAACGAACATTTATTTTAGGCTCTCATTTGCGCCAAGATACCAAAATGCACTGAACAGTAACTTTTTCAGGAAACAGTAACTCATAACATCCCAAGTAGGTATGTTCTTGCAACAAGCAATGCCTGTTCTGATTTGTTTCATTGGCCATTCAGTTTTCAGTGAAAAAGTAATAATTATAACACAAACAATGGCCCTACCCACATACTAAACAAGCATTACTTGCAGACTGTAGGTAGCGACTTTGTGCTGCCTGCTGCCCTCTCTCCCCAGTGACATAACTGCACGAAGCCCTGGCTGATTGAGTTTCGGGTGGAAAGCCAGAATACACCTCCCTGATTAAATATAACTAATGAAGCTGCAGCTTTTGCCAAAGCAACAGATTTCTTTCTGATTTCCTTGGTTAAATTATGCTAGCACAATCATGAATAATATTAAACTTATAGTGATAGTTTATTGTGAATATTATTGTGTCTTTTGTTAATGTATAGACTCAGTCCACATCTCTTAAGGATCACCTTCATGGCAAGATCTGGGAGTGGAACATGAAGGAATAATGTATAAATGAGTGAATAAATGAATGAAACAATGGAAAGTCCAGGATGGAGTAATGACAATATTATGAAAAAGATAGATTGCTACTCACCGTACAGCAGAGATGCTGAGTCGCAGATAGGCAGAACAGAAAGACTGTCAAACACTACGTTTTCGCGTCATAAAGGCCTTCATCCGAATTAGAGGTCTTGGCAGCCAGAGACTGTGGTCACGTGCGTGGGAGCTGCATTCACATGAGTGTGTATGTGTATGTTGTCTAATTCGGATGAAGGCCATTTTGGCTGAAAGCTTACTAGTATAGGCCCTCTATATACTCCTTCCACCTTTCTGCTTCCCTTCTCTGCTTAGAACTGGGTTTCCGTCTGAGCTCTTGATATTCATGCAAGTCGTTCTCTTTTCACCAAAGGTCTCTTTAATTTTCCTGCAGGCAGTATCTATCTTACCCCTAGTGATATATGCCTCTACATCCTTACATTTGTCCTCTAGCCATCCCTGCTTAGCCATTTTGCACTTCCTGCCGATCTCATTTTGGAGACATTTGTATTCCGTTTAGCCTGCTTCATTTAATGCACTTTTATATTTTCTCTTTTCATCAATTAAATGCAATATTTCTTCTGTTACCCAAGGATTTCTACTAGCCCTCGTCTTTTTACCTACTCGATCCTCTGCTGCCTTCACTATTTCATCTCTCAAATCTACCCATTCTTCATCTACTGTATTTCTTTCCCCCATTCTTGTCAGTCATTCCCTAATGCTCTCTCTGAAACTTTCTAAAACCTCTGGTTCTTTCAGTTTATCCAGGTCCCATCTCCTTAAATTCCCACCTTTTTGCAGTTTCTTCGGTTTTAATCTACAGTTCAGAGGCCGCATCTGCCCCTGGAAATATCTTACAATTTAAAACCTGGTTTTAAATCTCTGCCTTATTATTATATAATCTATCTGAAACCTTCCAGTGTCTCCAGGCCTCTTCCATGTATACAATGTTCTTTCATGATTCTTGAACCAAGTGTTAGCTACAATTAAGTTATCCTCTGTGCAAAATTCTACCACGCGGCTTCCTCTTCCATTCCTTACCTCCATTCCATATTCACCTACTACTTTTCCTTCTCTTCCTTTTCCTACTATCGAATTCCAGTCTACCATGACTATTAAATCTCTGTCTCCCTTCACTATCTGAATAATTTCTTTTATCTCATCATACATTTGATCAATCTCTTCATCATCTGCAGAGTTAGTTGGCAAATAAACTTGTACTACTGTGGTGGGTGTGGGCTTCATGTCTATCTTTGCTACAATAATGCATTCACTATGCTGTTTGTAGTAGCTTACCCACACTCCTATTTTTTTATTCATTATTAAACCTACTCCTGCATTACCCCTATTTGATTTTGTATTTATAACCCTCTATTCATCTGACCAAAAGTCTTGTTCCTCCTGCCACCGAACTTCACTAATTCCCACTATATCTAGCTTTAACCCATCCATTTCCCTTATTAAATTTTCTAACCTACCTGCCCAATTACGGGATCTGACATTCCACACTCCAATCTGTAGAACGCCAGTTTTCTTTCTCCTGATAACGATGTCCTCTTGATTGGACCCCGCCCAGAGATCTGAATGGCGGCCTATTTTACCTCCGGAATATTTTACCCAAGAGGACGCCATCATCATTTTATCATACAGTAAAGCTGCATGCCCTCGGGAAAAATTACGGCTGTACCGTATTTACTCGAATCTAAGCCGCACTCGAATCTAAGCCGCACCTGAAAAATGAGACTCGAAATAAAGGAAAAAAAAATTCCCGAATCTAAGCCGCACCTGAAATTTGAGACTCGAAATTCAAGGGGAGAGACAAGTTTTAGGCCGCACCTCCAAATCGAAACAAAGTTGGTCCATTGTAATATGAGACACAATTTAGGTAGAAAGAATGACGATACAGCTACAGTAGTTTGGTTCGAGTCGTAAGCTTAGCAGTTAAGCCTTACCAGGTAGCCATTGCTATGCGTCAGGCGCTCCGTCCGTATTTATACGGGTGCCCTTCCTTTTTCACGTGCTTCGTCTGGTTTGAATCGATTGCTTATTTTGCTTTGATCTGATAAGTGCCGTTTTCTTTGTTATAGGTGTTTGCGTCACTCTTAAGCTGAAAATGCATTACTGCACTGTGTCATGCATTGTTTGTCACATTCTGATAGTGCGTGTTTACGGCCTGTCGCAGCTCGCGGCATGGCTTGCTTTTGTGCGCGCTACCGCCGCGTACAATTAAAAAAAAGAGAGAGGAATCGTCTCATTAGCGAAACAATGGCAAGAGACTGCTATTTGTTGTTACTTACACTGCTGCTTTCTTTGATAATGATCAACAAGAATCAAATAATAGACTGCGTATGATAGAACTTGTTCTGAACGAGAGTTAGGCGAAAATTTTTCTCCGTTTGAAAATCTTTGCGGCCGCTTCTTTATTACATCAAATTCTGCACAGAAATTAGAGTCATCTTAGATTTAAAATTCTAGTCACTTGCCGTGCTTCATTTCTGACTGTATCACTATTAGGCATAAGACTAATACGAATGTAAACATGACACGATACGTATATTCTTCCGCGTTTGCCGTTGTCTCACTCTAGTTTCGTAGTTTATTAGGCAGACAGGATTTAAATGAGATAGCAGCAAACACGAAAGAATACATGGCAAAATGTTTATATTCGTATTATTCTTATGGTGAAGAGAATACTGTATGTGATTCAAATTTCATCAGGTTCCTATTAGCAACCATCTCTTCTCACAGATAGGAAAAAATTCAGAACGTAAAGTTGGCCATATTGACAAACATCCCAAACAGTCTTGCCAGTCAGATTTTCGTAGTGCACTGAAATTGTGCTACATTCGAAGATGAACAATACGGAATTTGTATTTACTTCGTTGGATAATGTATGAAAATGCAGTGGTCGAAACTCGCGGCGGAGAAAAAAAGCTCGTCTTCCACTTTTTTTTAATTTATTTACTGACGCAGAGGTTTTGGCGCCAGTATTTATCTTTGTGCCTACAAATCATGCCCACGTAGCGCTACATATATTCGACGGCATAAGTTAGTTGTGGCGGCATGTACCAACATTTTTCATAACTTCCGCTTGCTTTGCACTCGATTCTAAGCCGCAGGCGGTTTTTTGGATTACGAAAACCGGAAAAAAAGTGCGGCTTAGATTCGAGTAAATACGGTAGTTTCCCCTTGCTTTCAGCCATTCGCAGTACCAGCACAGCAAGGCCATTTTGGTTATTGTTACAAGGCAAGATCAGTCAATCATCCAGACTGTTGCCCCTGCAACAACTGAAGAGGCTGCTGCCCCTCTTCTGGAATCACACGTTTGTCTGGCCTCTCAACAGATACCCCTCCATTGTGGTTGCACCTACAGTATGGCTAACTGTATCACTGAGGCACACAAGCCTCCCACCAATGGGAAGGTCCATGGTTCATTGGGGGGGGGGGGGGGGGGGTTATGAATAAACACCTACCACCTACAAAATCAACCCGTATTATCAGTGTTTCAACATGGTCTAAGATTTTGGAACATTTATGTTTATTAGTTGGGCTAAAATTCTAATGATTAAAAGTCAATTTCAGATATGAATTATAATTAGGTGAGACATAATATCATCCAGGCAGAGCATTTAATAACAAAAAAGAGCATTTTTTATAACTGTCTTCACAATGATCATGTTTTCTGGTGCTTTAATATTAAATTTGGTAAAGCACATAAATAAATAAACAACAATTAAATAGACAGACATGGAATAAATATTCAGCAAAAGAGTTACATGAAGCCACACTGTACTCACATATTTCCCCCAAGGAGCTTTGAATTCACTGTTACTATCATTGATCCAATCCAGACAATCACAAAAACCTCTGCAAATTCTGGCCCTCCATCTTTTGAATCATTTGCCACTTCAGATGAGCCTTGAAGAATCCTAAATAGAAGTAATGTTGAGTGAAGAACGAACAATAAATACAAATTACAAACAATCTGCAATGATCCTATGTGAAAGTTAAGACTGTGTGTTGTGACCAAGATTTGAACCCAGGTCCCTACCATTTCCAAGGCAATGTGCTACCAATTATGACATTTGAGTTCTCCTCATGCACTGACTCAAAGCTACAATTTGTCATCAGTTGCAGCAAATAATATGCATAGTATAATTACTCCTCATAATGTGCAAATTCAATGCAAAACTTACACAGCAGAGTCAAATAAATGATGCATATACCTGAATGTCAAATGATAAAAATGTTAAATTCATGAAAATGGAAACTGTGATATGACTGACAGTTATTCAAAACCAATAACTGAACTGGTAGCCTTCACTTGTGTACTTACAATCAACAAAATGACACTAAATGGACACATTACAGAAAGTAAGGCAAAGATTCAAATGTAATGGAACATATATTATATTCAAGACACACAAAAGGCAAATAGGAAAGAAAAACTCTTGATGAAGTAACAAAGATATTAGTGTTATTCCATCCTGGATTTTTTATTCCTTGAAGTAGTGATTTCAAACTATTCCGAACACTCAATATTTAGTTTCATGCAGTTAGGCTCAATATTTACTTCCATTTTCGTCAAATATTTTTCATAAAATTTTAGTAATTGTAGTATGCTTATTTCCCTTTCTGCATTTTACTTTATTCAAACAATTACTTACATAGCCATAAAAGTGCAGAGAAGTAATGGTCCCCAAAGATCCCCTGAAATTAATTTCACAAATTGTAATGAAAAAATATATACGAGAGATTTACAAACATGCAGTAAGGAAACTTTACTCACATTCTTTTAACAGGCTTTTCTTTTCTTTGGGGTAGAGGACATGAAAGAACTTAATACCAACAGCCTTGAGGTCACGTAACTGTGAATAATAAGAAACTTTAATAAATGTCTCCACTTTTCTACAACAGTACACACAGTCTAATTTGATTTTACAATATAATTATGGCAAGCATAAATATTACAATAATACATGTAACAATTTGACATTGAACATAAAACAGGACTGTTCTTATTGAATCTGCTGGTGACAAACAAAGAAAAACAGCAGTCTGTAATTATTCTACAAAGTCTCCTTCAATATAAATACCTTTTCCAACAGACATGCAGCTTCTAGATCCTTTCATTGAAGAGGAAAAAAACAGATGAATATAGTACAAATGCCACTCAAGGAAAAAAACAGATGAATATAGTATACATGCCACTCAATGGCTTCATCATTACAGAAGTTGTGTCCTTCTAAATCCTCTATCACTAACTCAAATATAGAAAAAATATTAGGATAAATCATAGCCAAAAGGGGAGTGTTTAAGAGGTATCAAATAAATCATATGGGGCTTACTTCTGTATAAGCCTACTTTATGCATCCTTCAAAATCTGTCACATAGAGATCTGTTAATGAGAGCAAGTACACAGTGAAAAATTCACTTGGGAAAACTATAAAATGATGAGACAAATTGCTGGTGTATCTTCAGATGTGAAAATTTAGTACTGCCAATAGACGCATAAAATTACATGAGACTAGCCTAGCTTTTGAAACTATATTTTCCTTCCTTTAGGAGGAGAGAGGGCTTGGATGGGGAAGGCTAAAAAGGAAAGTCAGATCACTCAGATCTCAGGATGAGTGGGACTCACCTCATGTGAGGATGAGGCACAACAAAGATGAAGAGAGATGTGTCCAAGAGAGCAGGAGGTTAATGATTGCACATTGTTGTGCACTGTTCCGTCTACAGTCCAGAGATAATCATGACAGAGTGCAAAGTAAATATATATTAAGGGAATAGGAATGAACAGACTGAAAATCCAGACAAGTGCCAGAAGGACTCATGCTATGAGGGTTCCAAATAAACTTAATTATGTATATATAATAGAGGGAAACATTCCACGTGGGAAAAATATATCTAAAAAGAAAGATGATGAGACTTACCAAACAAAAGCACTGGCAGGTCGATAGACACACAAACAAACACAAACATACACACAAAATTCTAGCTTTCGCAACCAATGGTTGCCTCGTCAGGAAAGAGGGAAGGAGAAGGAAAGACAAAAGGATTTGGGTTTTAAGGGAGAGGGTAAGGTGTCATTCCAATCCCAGGAGCAGAAAGACTTACCTTAGGGAGAAAAAAGGACAGGTATACACTCGCACACACACACATATCCATCCGCATATACACAGACACAAGCAGACATTTGTAAAGGCAAAGAGTTTGGGCAGAGATGTCTGTGTACATGCGGATGGATATGTGTGTGTGTGCGCGAGTGTATACCTGTCCTTTTTTCCCCCTAAGGTAAGTCTTTCCACTCCCGGGATTGGAATGACTCCTTACCCTCTCCCTTAAAACCCAAATCCTTTTGTCTTTCCCTCTCCTTCCCTCTTTCCTGACGAGGCAACCATTGGTTGCGAAAGCTAGAATTTTGTGTGTATGTTTGTGTTTGTTTGTGTGTCTATCGACCTGCCAGCGCTTTTGTTTGGTAAGTCTCATCATCTTTCTTTTTAGATATAATTATGTATATAGATGGTGATGGTGATGGTGATGGTGATGATGATGATGATGACGATGACGATGACGATGATGATGATGATGATAACAACAATAATAATAATAATAATAATAATAATAATATTTGTGGCTCAATGGCCTGGTGCAAGTCTTCTCTTGGACACCACTTCTGTGACTTGTGTGTCCCTAACCTAACCCAATTATCCAATCGAGAAATGGGGACTTTTGGTTTAGCATAGAATCTAAATCATGTGTTATTCCTGGTGACTTGTCATATCACTGAAAAGTGAAAGTGTGGTTAAAACACAGATAGAAAAATCTGTGGTCCAACCAAGATTCAATACAGTGATCCCTCAGTTTCCAGGTATGGGCTTTACCGCTAGACCACCTTGCGACAGCATATATATAGAAGGTTCATCTACAGGCTTTGATGAGTGAGTGAGTGAGTCTCGAAATATGTAACATATATGGCCATATCTTTGATTGCATTGACATAGAAGCTTAAATTTTTTTCCATTGCCAAGAGTCCACTGGGCTTAGTACATTTTAACTTAATATCTTTGCCCATTCTTAAGGTAAATGGATCTTTACAGATGGCTGTATCTTTTGATTACATTGACTTAAGAGGTTAATTTTTTTTTTTTTTTTTTTTTTTTTTTTTTTTTTACATCACCAAGGGACCATAGACATTAGTAGGTGACATAAATTCCAACTTGATACTTTTAGCCTTTCTTGAGAAAACGTGACCTTAACCGTTGGGCAGACAGACATACAATGAAGTGAGCATATAAGGGTTCTGTTTTCACTGATTAAGGTACAGAATCCTAAAAAAGATGATAAGGAAGAAAAAAAAAAAAAAAAAAAAAGAGGACAGAATGTGTTAATAGAGGTTAAGTCCAAACAAATATCCAATGCAAGGATTTTAAAAGTTCAGAGGAACTATGGCATAGCAGGCACTAACATCCCTTTAAGTCATGCCATAGAGCATATTCAACATTTGGGTACTGAGCGCATTCAGCCAGTTTAATGGTGGTCATTTCTATATAAAACACTGTGATTCTTGAACTGATGCCAGTTATAACATGGATCAAACAGTAACTTTTCAGAACATTTCTCATGATGAAACAATGATCTGGCTAAAAGTACTTTAAAATGGATTACAAACAGCCTCAACCACAACAAAAAAAGTTATTTCAATGGTTACTGGTTTTGGTCAGTATATGATCATACTCCGACCCTCGTACCATGCTGGTAGGCAGTGGTGGTGAACAGAGCAGGCATTATGATTCCAAGAGCAATTGATGTTCATTGAGTCATAACACCTGCTCCATTCACTGCCACTGTCTACCATCATGGTATAAGGATCTGAGGATGGTCACATACTGACTGAAACCAGTAACCACTGAAATAAACATTTTATTACAGTCAAGACTGTTTGTAATCCATGTTTAAAATGACTGGAACACTTTTCAGAAAAAATATTCTCTGTGCTTGTAGTGAAATGCCTCAAAATGTTATGTGCATGTAACAGCAAGGCATAAAACTATGCAAAGTATAGCAGCCTACTTGTAGCACAAGTGCTGATGATAGATCATATTTTGGTAGCAGACTTAGTCGGGCTGTTGGATATGCAAATGAATGATTGAGATGTATAAAATTGCACATATATGGCAATAGAGCCTATGATGGGAATGGGGTCAAAAGCTGATCACATGAGCATCTGTAAAAGGTCAAATAAAATGCCACCCACCAGCCTCCTCTGCCTTAGTTTTTCTGTTATTCAACTGCCTCTACAAATGAATTCAGCAGCACCAATAGTTCACCTTGCATTTAGTGCACTGAATCCTGACTTTGTGGGTTCCACAACATCTTACCTTTATGGAATTACTTTTGAAATACGTATTACCTGGCAACTAGTTCTGGAACCAAATTCTATTCTGGTGCAATCTCTTGTTTCCATGTCTACTGATGATGTTGTTGTGAAAACTGGAAGCATCATGATCTCCAAAAATTACAGACCACCAGCCAATCCTGGCCAGCCAAAGTTATCCTCTCACATATTGATCCTGCTATATATTAGGGTAATAAGCAACGCAAATACAAAGATTGCAATGATAATGGGAACACACTAATAACATGGGCAGAAGATGAGCACCACTGACTTGGGTTTGATGCTAAAGGTCAATCCACTTTTAAGTCAGCAGCATGTAGGCATGAATAAAATCCCGATCTAGTTTCGTTTCGGCTGAGAAAAGTGGCAAGTCCCCAGCAGTCTAACAAAAAGTTCTCAATAACTTCCTACATGGCCAACACTTTAGTGTTGGAGTCAGGAGCAGGGAAGAGGACAGGTAAAGGCAGCACAGGGACTAGTGGAGGTTGAGGCCAGGGATGTTACAGGAATGTAGGATATATTGTACAGAGAACTCTCACCTGTGCAATTCAGAAAAGCTGTTGTTGGTAGTTAGGATCCAGATGGAACAGACTGTGAAGCAGTCACTGAAGTGAAGAACACTGTGTTGGGCACCATTTTCAGCAACTGTGTAGTCCAGCTCTCTCTTGGCGACTGTTTGTCGGTGGCTATTCATGTGGACAGGCAGCTTGTTAGTCAACATACCCACATAGAGAGCAGTGCTGTGGTTGCAGCTTAGTTTGTGAAGTACTTGATTGCTTTCAAGGTAGCCCTGCCTTTGATGGGATAGAAAATTCGTGTGACCAGACTGTAGTAGGTGGTGGTGGAAGGATGTATGGGATAGGTCTTGCAGTTAGGTCTACTGCAGTGACCTGAGCCATGAGGCAAGAGGTTGGGGACAGGGATGAACTAGGTATGAATAAGGATTTTGTGTAGGTTTGGTGGCTGGCAGAACACCATTGTGGAAGGGGTGGACGTATGATGAGTATGGTATTCCTCATTTAAGGGCACAACGAGAGGTACTTCAAACCTGGCAAAGAATGTAATTCAGATGCTACAGTCCTGGGTGGCACTGAGTAACGAGGGGAGTGCCCCTTTGCGGATGGACAGTGGATATGTGGGAGCTGGTAGTGACTAGTGAAACAAGGCATGGAAATATATTTCTGGACAAGGTTGGGAGGGTCTGGAATATTCTACCCACTATTTTTCCCACCCCTCCCACAGTGGTATTCTGCTGCCCAAAACCTAAGCAGTATCCTTATCCATTACTTTATCTTGAAACTCTTCCATTTGGTCCATGTTTGCATAGAGAAACAACAATGTCAGAATTGAGTCTGCCATGATGCAACACACCTTGTTATTTGTTCACTTATTTATTTACCAAACTAGTTTTGGCGACAAGTACCGGGAGGAGGATATTAGTGTTTAACGTCCCGTCGACAACGAGGTCATTAGAGACGGAGCGCAAGCTCGGGTGAGGGAAGGATGGGGAAGGAAATCGGCCGTGCCCTTTCACAGGAACCATCCCGACATTTGCCTGAAGCGATCTAAGGTAATCACGGAAAACCTAAATCAGGATGGCCGGAGACGGGATTGAACCGTCGTCCTCCCAAATGCGAGTCCAGTGTGCTGACCACTGCGCCACCATCATCAGTGTTTTTAATATAAAACATGCAGAAAATAGCATAGTTATACAAACACAGTAACACATTATCAACATTTTTACTGTTCATTTTTTGAAATATAGTTTTCTATGGATACTTTCATACCACCTTATTTATTGTACATTATGGCATGTTTTTACTACACTGGACTCGCATTCGGAAGGACGACGGTTCAATCCCGCGTCCAGCCATCCTGATTTAGGTTTTCCGGGCAAATGCCGGGATGGTTCCTCTGAAAGGGCACGGCCGACTTCCTTCCCCATCCTTCCCTAATCCGATGAGACCGATGACCACGCTGTCTGGTCTCCTTCCCCAAACCAACCAACCAACCATGTTTTTACTGTCACTGTTTGCTGCATATTTTTCTGTGCTTTTTTCTTATGCCGTTTTTTCTCAGCGTACATCATGTCACCTGCAACTGTGTGAACAGGTTGGTTGGTTGGTTCGGGGGAAGAGACCAAACAGCGAGGTCATCGGTCTCATCGGGTTAGGGAAGGACGGAGAAGGAAGTCGGCCGTGCCCTTTCAAAGGAACCATCCCGGCATTTGCCTGGAGTGATTTAGGGAAATCACATGTGTGAACAGCTGTTAGTAAACAAATACTAAAAGGTGAACTTAGTATGTCAGCAATATACACTTGGGGGTTGCGGTAGTGTTGTGGAATCCAGTTTTGGTGTGTACGGGACTGTTATTTAATTATTCATGTACTCATGTTTGTTGGATGGCATGTAGCAGATTCTATACACAGAAAAACATAACTTTCGCACTTTGTCTATGATCAAAAACATTACGCCATCTTCATGTTTGCACGTGTCGTGAGAGGTGTATTGCACGCTACGAGAAGGCTATGTAAACTAGCGGGAATTCCGATGAATTCTGTTCCTTATTTATGTCTCTGTGTGTGATGGGGAAGTGGTTCTTTTGCGTGTCTGTTCTTCTTTCTGTTCTGTGTCCTTGGTCAGTTCTCTCAGAGCAGTAAAGAGTGTGTTGTTGCAAAGTGTGTGTTTTTGTTTATTGCATTCTTCCCTTCTACTATAGCCTTTTGTATGTAGTAATTTCCTTCTATTGTAAGTTGTCAGTATAGACTGTTGCTGTGTTTCAGAACGTGTAGATTTCGATATTAGTGCGGTTATGGTTTTTTTCATTACATGTTTTGCGAAAGTTGAATGTGTGCTGTCACTCTTTAGAGCTCTCAGGCGCTCTGTGTACCTCGTTCGGAAGTTTCTGCTTCTTTGTCCTATGTATTGGGCCTGACAGGAGTTGCATGTGAGTTGATATATTCCAGTGCTGCTGAATCTGTCTGAGATTTTTCTGACTGGTCTTAGGATTTTCTGAACTGTGTTGTTCGTTCTGAATGTTATTGGGATCCCTTGCCCTTTCAAGCTGTTTCCAATTCTGTGTGTTACTTTGCTGTCGTGTGTTAGTGTGTACCATCTGTCTCTTTATCCTGATGTGGCGTGATCTGCTGTGTTGTCTGTGTGTACTGCCTCTGGGGTTCAGATCATTTGGTTGTGCTCTTGAGTGGCTGGCCGCTATTCGTATGTTTCATTTTTACCTTGTTGTTCAGTTTGTTTATGATGTCTGTTTTATAGTCATTTTCTGCAGTAGTTTGTTTGATTATATTTTATTATTATTTATTATTCGTTGTCCATCCCTACTCCACCCACACCCCTATCCCTTGTGTTATGGCTCATATCCTTGCAACAGACCTAGATGCAAGACCTGTCACATACATTCTCCCACCACCACCTACTCCAGTCCAGTCACAGGCATCTTTTATTCCATCAAAAGCGGGGCTATCTGTGAAAGCAGTTATGTGCTTTACAAACCAAACTGTAAGAATGGCCACCAAGAAGCTGTGGCCAAGAAACAGCTGGACTATACAGTTGCTGAAAAATGCTGTCCAACACAGTGTAGTTCACATCAATGACTGCTTCACAGCTTGTATCATCTGGATTCTAAGCACCAACACCAGTTTTTCTGAACTATGCAGGTGGGAACTCTCCATGCAATATATCCTACATTTCCATAATGTCTCTGGGGAGACCTTTGCTAGTCCCTGACCTAACTTACCCATCCTCTTCTCTGTTCCCACTCCAGCACAACACAACGATCTCCCCCCCCCCCCCCCCCAAACTCCTGATGATACCTAGCAGCCCCACCCTGTCCCTGTCCCTGTCCCTGTCCCTGTCCCTACCTTGACCCCTGCACACTATCACAAGTAACACTACACTTTCTGCCACCCTAACCCCCCCCCCCCCCCTCACGCATGCTGCCTCCTCATCCCCACTATCAGATTGCTGCTCCCACCAAGCACAGTTATGACTCAGTCTGGCCACAGTGGTGGAAGCTATGAAACTAAATTACTTTTAAAATATCATAATTATCACTATTGTAGGAAAAGATAGATTGCTACTTGACATAAAGAACACACATTACGTTGCAGACAGGCACAATTAAAAGACACTTAGACAAAGCTTTTGGCCACAGCCTTCATCAGCAAAAGAGAAACAGGGAAGCAGACATCATTTATACACACAAGCAAGCACACCTCACACACACATGACCACCAGCCCCAGCAGCTCAGGCCAGAATACAGCTACCTGGGTGGGGGTCAAGTGGAAGGGAATGAGATAGTAGTGAACAAGTGGAGGGACAGAGGAACGCTGTCTGGCAGAGTGTGCAAGGACTAGACTGCGAACAGGCACAGTCTCAGGAGATTATGGGGCAGGGAGGTGGAGGAAAAATGACAGGAGGAGGGAAAGAGGGGTGAATGGAATGCATTGGTAGAGAGTGACAAACAAAGAGGTTGGGAGATAAGAATGGAGAAGAAATGATAGGACAGAGGGGGTGGAAACTGTTACGTGGACTGTGTGGGAACAGTATGTTACCAAAGGTTGAGGCTGGGATAATTATGGGAGCAGAGAATGTATTGCAAGGATGATTCCCATCTACAGAGGTCAGAAAAGCTGGTGGTCCAGAGGAGGAACGAGATGGCTTGGGTAGTAAAGCAGCCACTGAAATCAAGCATTTTATGCTCAGCTGCATTTTGTGCCACAGAGTGGTTTACACAGTTCTTGGCCACAATTTGACAATGGCTGTTTAAACTGTTGGACAGCTGGTTGATAGTCATACCAATATAAAAAATTGTGCAATGGTTGCTGCAGAGCTGGTAAATGACATGGCTGCATTCACGGGTAGCCCAGCCCCTATGGGTAGGATAAACCTGTGACTACTGGAATAGGAAGTGCTGGATGGCTGGATTGGGCATGTCTTGGACCTGTGTCTTCCACAAGGATAAATCCTCGTAGCACAGGGTTGGGGTTGGGAGTGGCATAGGGATGGACTAGGATGTTCTAAAGGTTGGGTGGCGATGGAACCCCACTTTAGGAGGGGTGGAAAGGATCTCAGGTAAGAAGACGCTCATTTCACAACGTGATAATAGGTAATCAAAGCCATAGCAATCACTGTTTGTTAAAATTGTAATTTCAATTATTTAAGTTACCAACAATTACCTTTTGGACTAGATGGTGGACATTACAGCTCACAAAATGAATGAATGAACAATGTCTTCCACAGAGAGTCAACATAATGTTCGTTTCTTTTCTTGAGTCATAAGTCTTCTGGCTGGTTTGATGCACCCCACCACAAATTCCTCTCCCATGACAAACTCTTCATCTCAGAGTAGCACTTGCAACCTATGTCCTCAATTAACTATGTGATCAAAAGTATCCGGACACCTGGCTGAAAATGACTTACAAATTCGTGGTGCCCTCCATTGGTAATGCTGGAATTCAATATGGTGTTGGCCCACCCATAGCCTTGATGACAGCTTCCACTCTCCCAGGCATATGTTCAATCAGGTCTGGAAGGTTTCTTGGGGAATGGCAGCGCATTCTTCATGGAGTGCTGCACTGACAAGAGGTATCAAATGTTGGTTGGTGAGGTCTGGCACAAAGTC
Organism: Schistocerca cancellata; assembly: GCF_023864275.1. NCBI lineage: Eukaryota > Metazoa > Arthropoda > Insecta > Orthoptera > Acrididae > Schistocerca > Schistocerca cancellata. The sequence goes on along the minus strand of NC_064632.1, from coordinate 40,974,190 downwards.
GGCATTCCAAAACATCCCAAAGTGTTCCATAGGATTCAGGTCAGAGGTCAGGACTCATGCAGGTCAGTTCATTACAGGGATGTTATTGTCGTGTAACCACTCCGTCACAGGCCATGCATTATGCACAGGTACTCGATTGTGTTGAAAGATGCACTTGCCATCTTCAAATTGCTCTCCAACGGTGAGAAGCAAGAAGGTGTTTAAAACATCAATGTAGGCCTGTGCTGTGATAGTGCCACGCAAAACAACAATGGGTGCAAGCCAGCTCCATGGGAAACATGACCACACCATAACACCACCACCTCCGAATTTTACTGTTGGCACTACACACGCTGCCAGATGACGTTCATCAGGCATTCACCATACCCACAGCCTGCCATTGGATAGCCACATTGTGTGACTCCACACAACATTTATCCACTGTTCAATCATCCAATGTTTACACTCCTTACATCAAGCAAGGCATCATTTGCCATTTACCATCGTGATGTGTGGCTTACGAGCAGCCACTCGACCATGAAATCAAGTTTTCTCACGTCCCGCCTAGCTGTCATAGTACTTGCAGTTGATCCTGATGCAGTTTGGAATTCCTGTGTGATGGTCTGGACAGATGTCTGCCTATTACACATTATGAACCTCTTCAACTGCCAGCAGTCTCTGTCAGTCAACGGACGAGGCCAACCTGTATGCTTTTGTGCCCTACGTGTCCCTTCAGGTTTCCACTCCACTATCACATCGGAAACAGTGGACCAACAGTGCATATGGCAAGAGAAGAGCACTGACAGTTGACACAGCCTTAGTGCATGTGCTTCGTGCATCCACAACAGCCAATCAGATTGTGAGCTTTTGTTTACATTACCGTGGCAACACCCCGGTGTTGTCGTAGTGCTGGACGACTGCTACTGGCTCGCTGCCCGTCCGTGTCGAATACTGGTAACTGCGCTGCCAGCTGTCAGAGCTCTTCTCTCGACGTACGGAGTATAAGGATGTTTAGGAGTGTGGAAATCTCAAGTACAGACATATGACACAAGTGACAGCCAATCACATGACCCCATTCGAAGTCTGTGAGTTATGCAGAGCACACCATTCTGCTCTCTCACGATGTCTAATGACTACTGAGGTCACTGATATAGAGTACATGGCAGTAGGTGGCAGCACAATGCACCTAATATGAAAAACTTATGTTTTTTGGGGGTGTCCTGATACTTTTGATCACATACTGTATTTACTGGATATATTACAATCTCTGTCTTTTTCTACAGCTCCCTCTGGTACCATGGAAGTCATTCCCTGATGTCTTAACAGATGTCCTATCACCTATCCTTTCTGCTTGTCAGAGTTTTAAACATACTCCTTTCTCTCCAATTCTGCGCAGAACCTCCTTACTCCTTACCTTATCAGTCCACCTAATTTTCAACATATGTCTGTAGCACCACATCTCAGATCTTCTGTTCTGGTTTTCCCACAGTCCATGTTGCACAACCGTACCATGATTTGCCCCAAACACACATTCTCAGAAATTTCTTCCTCAAATTAGGGCCTATGTTTGATACTAGTAGACTTCTCTTGGCCAGGAAGGCCCTTTTTGCCAGTGCTTTTTATGTCCTCCTTGCTCCGTTGTCACTGGCTATTTTGCTGCCTAAGTAACAGAATTACTTAATTTCATCTACTTCATTACCAACAATCCTGATGTTAAGTTTCTCACTGTTCTCATTTATGCTAATTCTCATTACTTTCGTCTTTCTTTGATTTACTCTTGTTCCATATTCTCTACTCATTAGAATGTTGATTCCATGCAGCAGATTAAGTAATTCTTCCACACTTTCACTCAGGATAGCTATGTCATCAGTGAATCACATCATTGATATCCTTTCACCTTGAATTTTAATCACACTGCTAAACCTTTCTTTTATCTTCATCATTGCTTCTTCGATGTACAGATTGAACAGTATAGGCAAAAGACTACATCCCTGTCTTACACACTTTTTAATGTGAGCACCTCGTTCTTGATCATCCACTCTTACTATTCCCTCTTGGCTCTTGTACATACTGTATATTAAACATCTCTCTCTATAGCTTACCCCTTTTTCTCTCAGAATTTTGAACATCTTGCACCATTTTACACTGCCGAATGAAAAATCCTATGAACATTTCTTGATTTTTCTTTAGTCTTGCTTCTACTATCAACCACTACGTCAGAATTGCCTCTATGGTGCTTTTACTTTTCCTAAAACCAAACTGAACGTCATCTAACACATCATCAATTTTCTTTTCCATTCTTCTGTATATCATTCTTGCCAGAAACTTGAATGCATGAGCTATTACGCTGACTGTGCAATAATTTTTGCACCTGGCAGCTCTTGCAGTCTTCGGAATTAAGATATTTTCCCGAAAGTCAGATGGTATGTCGTCAGGCTCATACACTACTCACCAATGTGAATAGTCATTTTGTTGTAATTCTTCATGCTTTCCCGGCGATCTGTTGACATCTTGGATATTCGGGAATCCAGCCAGACATTTGTGTCGTTCTGGCACGATATTTCAACAGTGTGCCTTGCTGACTTCTTCAGGTGCTACCTGAAACTGGTCCTTGGGTCGATCGAGCCCAGTATTTATGCCTGGAAAGAGCTGCGCATTCCGTCTTCAGTCTGCGCAGAGTCGAGTGTTCCCACTGTGGTCCACGCCTGCCACACTCGGCTTCAATGGACACCTCCAGTCGCGGATGTTCCGACTGCCGTCCACGCCCGTTCTGGCCATTCCTAACGGTTGTGGACATCATCTGAGGTGTGTCAGACCCGAACTGAGATGTTGGGTACGCTGTCTCATGACTGTTACAATCATAGTAACAGTCATGAGACAGCGTACCCAACATCTCAGTTCGGGTCTGATACACCTCATATGATGTCCACAACCATTGGGGACGGACAAAACGGGCGCGGATGGCAGTCGGAACATCTGTGACTGGAGGTGTCCATTGAAGCCGAGTCTGGTGGGCACAGACCACAGAGGGAACACTCGACTCGGCGTGGACCAAAGACGGAACGCCCAGCTCCTTCCAGGCATAAATACTGGACTCGATTGACCCAAGGACCAGTCTCAGGTAGTACCTGAAGAAGACAGCAAGGCATGCTGTTGTAATATTGTGCCAGAATGATGCGAATATCCAGCTGGATTCCCGAATATCCAAGATGTCAGTCATTTTGTTGCTACTTCCTGGGATGTTATCTACCCCTTCTGCCTTATTTGATCTTAAGTCCTTCAAAGCTCTTTCAAATTCTGATTCTAATATTGGATTCCCTCTCTCTTCTAAACTGACTCCCATTTCTTCTTCTATCAAATCAGACAAATCTTTCCCCTCATAGAGGCCTTTCCACCCATCCACTCTTTCCTCTGCATTTAACAGTGGAATCACCGTTGCACTCTTAATGTTACCACCCTTGTTTTAAATTTCATCAAAGGTTGTTTTGGCTTTCCTATATGCTCAGTCACTGCTTCCAACAATCATTTCTTTTTCAATTTCTTTATGTTTTTTATGCAGCCATTTCATCTTAGTGTCCCTGCACTACTTATTTATTTTTTCCTCAGCGACTTCCATTTCTGTATTCCTGAATTTCCCTTAACATTTTTGTATTTCCTTCTTTCATCAATCAACTGAAATATTTCTTCAGTTACCCATGGTTTCTTCGCAGTTACTTTCTTTGTATTTATGTTTCCTTTCCGATTTCTGTGAATGCCCTTTTTAGAGACGTCCATTCCTCTGCAACTGTACTGCCTACTGAGCTATTTGTTATTGCTGAATCTATAGCCTTAGAGAACTTCAAGCGTATCTTGTCATTCCTTAGTATTTCCATATCCCACTTCTTTGCGTACTGATTCTTTCTGACTAATCTCTTAAACTTCAGCCTATGATTCATCACCACCACATTGTGATTTGAGTCTTTATCTGCTCCTACGTATGCCTTACAATACAGTATCTGATTTCAGAATCTCTGTCTGACCATGATGTAACCTAACTGAAATCTTCCCATATCACTCGACCTTTTCCAAGTATACCTCCTCCTCTTGTGATTGTGATTCTTGAACAGAGAATTCACTATTACTAGTTGAAATTTATTATAGAACTCAATTGGTATTTCTCTTGTCTCATTCCTTGTTCCAAGCCCATATTCTCCTGTAAATGTTTCTCCTACTCTTTCCCTACAACTGCATTCCAGTCCCCCATGACTATTAGATTTTCATCTCCATTTATGTACTGTGTTACTCTTTCAATATCCCCATACACTTCCACTACATCTTCAGCTTGCGACATCAGAACTATCACTGTCGACACTGGTTTGCTGTCGATTCTGTTAAGAACAACCCTACCATTGAACTGTTCACAGTAACACACTCTCTGTCTTACCTTTCTATTCATAACGAATCCTCCTCCTCATATATCACATACTATAGACATACTTTTTACCATGCATCTATGACAGAATAACTGAGACACAAGCAAATTATAAGTTCAAATCTCTCGTTAGAATCACTTCTCCCAGTTGTAGGTAGTTCCCGTAATAGATTAGAAATTGCTTCATTACTATCTCTATAACAATAAACAAACTAATGAGAGAATAACACACCAGTAACTAAGTAATGACTACTATATTGCTATATGACCTACACCATATTATTATTATTATTATTATTATTATTATTATCATCATCATCATCATTATTAGGTCCGTTAGAAAAGCAGACGACCTCACTTATTTTTGTGAATATCCGATGGATTTGAATCTAGTGCACTTGCATGACCTTGAACCTTCACGTGCATGTGTGAATTTTTCCCCACCTGTCCATAGTGTCAGTTACTGGCAAGCAGCAGTTGAGTGAGGTAGCGTGTAGTGCTTGCATCAGTTTTTCATTACAAGAGAAATGACAGAACAAGTGTAGCAGCGCTACTGCAGCAAATATTGCCAGAAAGTGGGCGAACAACAGGTGGAAACCATTCGGAAGATTCATGCTGCATTTGGTGACGATGCTATGAGCATTACACACATTAAGGAGTGGTAAAAACAGTTTAAAGACATCTGCACATTGGTGGAGAGTGAGTCACGCTCCAGTCGGGAATAAACATGTCGAAATGACCAAGTCATTGCCAAAGTGAATGTTATAATGATGAGGGACTCTCATGTGGTATCAGAGAAATTGTAGAACAGGTGGATATCAGCAATTTTTTGGCACATTCCATTGTGACTGAAGATTTAGCCTTACAGAGTGTCGCTGAAACTCGTGCTTAAGCTGCTGATGGTGAAGCAAAAGCAACTGTGTGCTGAAGTCTGACAGGACATGCTAGACTCCATAAACAGTGACCCTTACTTTGTGAACACCATAATCACTGATGACGAGTCCTGGGTGTACAGGTACAACCTGGTAACCAAATCCGCAGTTGTCACAGTGAAAGCATTTCTTGTCAACAAGACCAAAGAAGTCATGCTGACTGCTCTTCTTGACTCTTGCACTGTAGTACACCATGAATATGCACCACAAGGTCAAACAACCACCAAAAAATATTAAAAGGATAATAATGCTGTGTGGCACAAGATACCAGGATTGTAGTCAACAGCAAATTGGCACCTCCATCACAACAATGCTCCAGCACATTCCCTGCACTTATTTCAGAATTTATGACGAAAAACAAGATTCCTGTGCTGCAACAGGCACATTACTCTCCTGATATGGCCCCCTACAACTTCTGGCTGTCCCCTCAATTCAAGAGGCCACTGTAAGGAAAGCAGTTACAAACAAGAGAGAGCATTATAGCAGCAATGACAGCTGAGCTAAATTCCTTTCCAAAAGAGGTTTTTTCGGCATTCTTCCAATACTGGCAGCATATCTGGCAGAAGTGTGTAGAGTCACAATGGAAGTACTCTGAGGGTGATTAGGGGTCCAACACTTCAGGTAGGCCAATTTTCTTTCCCTGTTCACAAGTCAGATACTTTTCTAACAGACCTCGTATTATTATTTTGCTGGGACCATCTAGTCCATTTTTCATAATATTAACACTCAGGTAATTAAATTTTTCTACACCGTTGATGTATCTATATGCAAGGTGGCAACCAATGTCGTCCCTCCACTTTGAGTGTAAGACCCACATCACTTGCCCACCTTACATTTTTAATACACAACAAAGCAATTTGCATATGGTTTTGCGGAACTATTTCTAGTTATTTTCATCCGGGAGTAATTAAGTGAAGCAAATGAGGATTAAATGTCATATTTCATGCAAATAGCAAATTTTAAAGCAGATTAAACTAATTCAATTAGCTTCAGTTTCTGTAAGCGAGTCACAATGCGCCTTGCGGAATGAAATGAGGGAATGACCAAATAGGGGTGGTTTGTAGTGGCCAACACGGGTTTCCTGAAAGAAAGACAGCTGACATGCCACCCCTGGTGGTGGCAGGCTTTGTATAGGATGGGGGTGGGGTAGTGCACTCGTCACACACTGTAAAACTCAAAGCTGTGATTTTTCCACTATGTGGAAAGCTGGCCCAAACTCAGTTTTTTGCAGCCAAGGCACAAAGGACAGGTATAGCAATGCTATGGGCCACGTTGGTGAGATGCACTCCTTAAAAGCCTCTCACACCCCTGCTCTTAGTGTGTGATTCTGCAGAAACATTCCGATGATTCCATTAGTGATGGAGAAGCCTCGAGAATGTTTCATCTTAAAATGCCTCCCAGGAGTGAGCCACTGGCTGAAACTGTGTGATGCGGGAAGATGATTCTCATGTACACAATGTTTGGAGGGAAGACAGGGAACTGGCGGAAATTTTGTTGCAAGATGACGATGGGGCAGCCACTGGTGCAGAGTAGGAGAAACTGATGCTACGCTCGATCTGAAAAAAGGCAATATGTATTCTGACTGCTTTAGCAAGCAGTCATATTAGTCTGTATTGTCTGCTACGGAGCACAGAGATAGTAGATTTACCTGTCTGGTAGCCTGGACAGGAACATGTTGTTTACCGCGATAGTGCATCATCGGAGTTGCAGCTCCATGGGCCATCTACATAGCAACCAATCGAGCAGTGCAAGCATTTGACAACAACACCAGGTACAGATGCAATTATTATTGGTAAATATATGCAACACACTTTTCGTGGTCACCACTTTACATAATTTATTCTGTTAGACTTGATAGAATATAAACGGAATTTTGTGCTTTATATCTGGATAGGGAGAGTTCCACCCATCACAGAAGCTCTTTTCCAATTTTACTGTATAGATTTCTCTTCTTACCACTTAATGAAAAATTTTAACAGTATTCTAATTAAGTTGTCTCTGCTGAACTGAATGAATTTAATAATTATTCTGGTACTCACAGCAATTATCTGTTCGTAATATCCATTCCTTGGCTCCCACCAACCATTAATTTTGGAAGGTTATAAAAAAACTGGTCACACTCCAGTTAGTTGTATAGCAGAGTGAACGCAGTAATGTCAGATAGCGAGCTGTGCAATTAAATAAACTCCTCTCTTGGGTTAATTCTTTGACTTTCGAGTCTACATTGTAATCATTTGTATAGTGAATTGTAACTTTCTTGTGATGACTCGGTGGCCAGTTCCCATATATTTTGTCCATAGTTTTGGGAATTAGGGGGGGGGGGGGCATTTTTGATGTTAGTCATTACTTCTGTTTTTTAACTGATTTCTGCAGGGCAGTTTGCTCGGCAGTTCCCTGTAACTGTTTGATCTGAGTCCTTGTAGTTTCTATGTCATTTGATAAAATAGCTGTACTTTCAGGAAAACTAGACAGATGGCCTATCATGATCCCCTTGGATTTAGTTCCCATTCTCACTGGGGTATATTTGGTTTCTATCTCTTTCACCAGGTCCTAATGATTTATGTGAGAACACAGTTAAAAGCATAAGAGGCAGCCCATCATCTTGTCTGACTGTTGTTCAGACCTCAGAGAATTTTGAGGGCATCCCAGGAACTTTAGCTTGGATTTTGTATTCATCAAGGTAGCTCTAATTAATGCCAGCAGTTACAATTAAGGGTGTGTAACAGGACTTCAAGGTCTACTGAATCAAAGGCTTTCTTGAAGTCCACTAAGACTGACACATACTGCTTTGATTTTGGAGTATAATGGCTGATGATGCTTTTGAGATTATTGATCTCCCTTTGGCTGCTGAACAATCTTTCCTGAAACCCTTTGGTAGCTCCCTGTTTTATGTTCAACTTGGACTTCAAATGCTCCAGCAGGGCATGCCAGAAAATTTTGTTTGTTACAGGTAGCAGGTATGTCCCTCTGTAGTTTTGCTCTATTGTTATTGTTGTTGTTGTTAGTGGCAGTTGTCAGGCACAAAGCATTGGCAACACAAAGTCTTCCACTTTATGCAGTGTAGTAAGGAGTCCAACAATCAAGTGAGCTACAAATGGTAAGTATAGTGTACACATTTTAATTTGGCTTATTTCAGAATGGTGGCTCAAGGTGTGGGTAAAGAAATTGCCTCTGGGGAACAGACTGGTGGAGAGGCAGCATGTTTCTGTAACAAGAGTCTAGCTTCAATATGGATAGTTAGCTTTCTTTTCTGAGGAGCAGCTACAGGTAGTACTCATGATGCACTAAGAATTGCTTAATAGGTTGTTAGAAAAAAGCAGTGCCAATTGTCTCATTGACTCATTAGTTCATGGTTAAATAAAACCCCTACAAAAACTAAATATCATTTATCTTTTGTTGTTTTAAAAAGGGAAGTGTTCAAAGCAAATTCTTTTTCATTCTAACAGCACTAATGTTGTTGATTGAGTGGGGAACAGGGGGGAGGGGGGGAGGGGTATTGTCTAATATCTGATTGCACTCAGGGATAATGGCCTCAAAAAGGTTGGGAACCACTGCCATAAAAGCTTTACATCAAGCTGCAAGTACAACTCCTACACAGATACAATGGCACATATCATAAATCTAAAAATGTGCCGTCATTTTGAGATCTCCACTACTGTTACTTTCTAGATATCATTTAGTCATTTATAACAACCAACCAATCCTAGTTATGGGGAAATTCACTGTCCATACAGTCTGTACCCAAGTTGCTTGGTCCATCAAAAATTCTTCATCTGGCAACCCTCAGATTGTTATTTAATAACTCTAGGGAAAATGTTTGGTTTGTACATCTGGAATGGACAAAGAAACCAGCAGTGGCAGAACACAGCCAAACTGAAGACCACACATTTGATTCTGAGAACACCAATTTGCGGTAGTGAGCCAGCGGATAATAAGAAAATATAATAAGGGAATCTCTCTCTCTCTCAAAAAGTTTCAAGATACATATTTGTGTCTTAATATATTTTCACAATATTGTAACATTCCAGCCTGGATTTTCCATTGTTTGATATTTGTGTCTTAGTTGCATCTTAGTTTCAACTATCCACATGACATTGTCAGAAGCATGCAGTTTTGGTATAAGAAGAATACTAATCAATTGTAGCTAATGTCCTGGCTTCTGAATTGACAACTATGAACTCTACTAGATACACAAAGAATGTATTCAAACATCTGCTCAGGGCTCCACATAGGCATCATCATAATTTCCAGGGATTGTGATATACACGGTGAATCACTTAAAACTGGCACCACAGATATTGCAGAAATGGAAAATGCTATTGATGTGCAGTTTTCACGGAATGGATTGGTAGTCAGGGGTTCGTATTGTTAGACAATCAACAGATTGTAATAACACTTAGAAAGTATATTTTTTGTACAAATATGCACTTTTTTTTAAAAATGGAACAGTGCCTATTGACATGACCAAACTAAAAGTAGGGTGAATTAGAATATCAGTGGTGTTCGTTGCAGGAGTCTAGGGTGAGTTGTTTACAAGATATCATATTTTGAGAAGTTCCCAGACTAACACTTGTACAATAACTGTGGTAGCACACACTAAAGAACAATACAACTGCATACACTGGTCATGTGGATTCTGAACAGTAACAAGACACCTGACCATTTTAAGATGTGTTCACAATGACCACCGGCAGTGATAATACATGCTTCCAGTCTTGTACGGAACAATGGCTTCACACATGCTAGCATTTCAGTAAAGATTACAGAGCAAGCTGCAGTAAAACGTCATTGTATATCATTGAATGTAGTTGGTATGTCCTTGTAGGCAGCATCTTTTAGCCTTCCCCACAGAGAAAAGTCTACAGGCATCAAATCAGGGGAACAGGCTGGCCAACATACAGGTCTTCTACATCCAATCCAATGATTTTGAAGCAGTTCATGAAGATATGCTGTAGTACTTAGTGTTGGTACACAAGTTTCTCCTAGTCTGCAGAGGATCATCATCTAGTATCTGTGGAAGATGGTCTGTTAGGAAGCTGCAATACTTGTGTGCGTTCAGTGTTCTGTCTATGGAAAATGGGCCTATGAGCTGATGGTTCACTATCCCACACCACATGTTTACACTCCATGGACACTGATGTTTCGTCTGATGAATCCAATAAGGATTGTCAACAGACCAACAGTGCACATTTTGATGGTTCACCTGGTCATGATTGGTAAATGTGGCTTCATAACTAAATGCCAATGTACAGAAGTTTACATGATTCTCACAATCGTTTCCATGCAGTTCTTGATGAAGAGAGAGATGTGATAGGGGTGGAATCTATGTCAATGGAAAATGCGGAGGCCACTTGCCTGACTCATGTCACTTCCTTGTGTGATTGTGCAGGAGCTAATTTTTGGGTCAACTGCAACAGCAGCAAGAACATTAATTTCCCCCTCTTCTGTTGTCACTTGTTTTATTCTGTTATATTGACTAAGTGCTACACTTCACTTTCATGCAAACTGGTTGGAGAGGTTGATAAGTAACTGCCAAGATTGTTGAGGCCTATTGGAGTATTTCGCTGCATACACTGTATAAGAATTAACTGCATTCTTCCTACACTCTCCACACACAATAAGCATGTCTGCTTTTTCTGCATTAGTAAAGCCCATCACCCACACACGATCTACGGTTTGAACTGTCACACAATGACTGATTAGCAAGCTGCAATGCACTCGAGGAACACACAAGCATGCTGTGAGCAAACATAACAACATTGTACCTAGCAATTATGCAGGTTGAATGTCACAAACAATAGTCAGTGTGGAAATTTTTCAAAATACAATTCTTGTAAACAATTCACACTACAAGCCTGTAACAAACACCACTGAAATTCTAATTTACCCTGCTTTTAGTCTTTTAATGTCTGTTAGCACTGATCCATTTAAAAAGATATATGTTTGCACAAAAAATACACTTTCCAAGTGTTATTACTGTCTGTTGATGGGCTACCAATCCATTCTGTCAAAACTGCACATCAATAGCACTTTCCATTTCTATAATATTTGAGGTGCAAGTTTTAGGTGATTCACCCTGTATATCTAGTGGATCTATCTAACTCAGACCACAATATATCCCAATGGATGCAAATTTTGTGTAGTACATTCAAACTTTTAATGTAATTCGATATATAAAAAACCTACTCACCACATGACGACACAACACACACATAAAAGAAGGTCATAATTATGCAATCTTTCGGAGCTAGTGGCTCTCTCTTCCAGCAGAAGGGCTGAAGGGGAAGGAAGCTGGGTGAAGGAAAAGGACTGGGGAAGTCTAGGAAAAGGATAAATTTTGGAAAAGACACCCAGAACTGCAGGTCAGGGGAGACTTACACGACGGGATGAGAAGGAAATACTTAGACCTTTTCCTTCACCCCTCTTCCTTGCCTTTCAACCCTTCTGTCAGAAGAAGGATCCACTGGCTCTGAAAGCTTGCAAAATTATAACCTCCTTTTATGTGCATGTTGTGCCACTGCTTCATGAATAATTTTTTTTATATGTTTTGAACATGGCTGTGATTAGCAACCGTAATTAATTACAATCAGAAGAAACTGTTACCTTACATGGGGTTAAAAGGAAATTTGAGTGTCATCGTTCTAGTCAAAACATTAAAACCACAATTAAAACATTTTCCACCTGAATACATAACAGGTATAGTGAAAATTTTAAACAACATATAAATATGCCACTAAGGGCACTACAGTGGTATAGGACACGAATGAGTAACATCCAATTACATTACATTGTTAAAAATTGTTTGTTTTCATTGTTACATTCAGACTTTTGTTGTTCCCAGAACAGCAAATTCATAATAAAATCCTGTACATTTTATTAATATTGGTTTTTGCATCCATATCACCCATCCCAACTGCCAACATGCAAGTCTCACCCTGTGATATTTATTATATCTGATTTTATAACTAACAGAGCTACTACCTGACATCCAAAAATCATCACTGAAGGGTGTACTGCATATTACTAATACATGTAACAAAGTGGTCAGCTTTCAGTGAGGCATGACAGACAATGGCTAGTTTAAATTACTGGCTACTCCTTCTACGATATTCCACAAATAACACAAAAATTTTGTCAACTGAAGGCATTATTTCTTCATTGGTTTCAGAAGAAACTCATTTGCCATCTTACCACAGTATCCCTGATTGGTTCATCTAAAGTGTTGAAGTCAGGTTTTCCTTGCTGTTGGTTTTGTTGCTGGTTTGGGACTATCATTTCCCCTTCAACAGACCCACTGAAGTCATCGTACATCTGCAACAAGCATTTCATTTTAAATTTCAAAGAAGATATATTTTACATGTGTCTTTTAATGATTCATAAACAAACGCCAGAAGGAGAGGAAAATGGACTCACTTCTACTGTATACTGTTTCTTGTAATTCTAGAAAAACTTGATAAAATCAACATGTTAAATAGGAGAATAATACAACATGTCACAAAAGATAGTGAACAGATAGCACCATACAGCAAAATGAAAACACATGGATTACATGATCTGCCGCAAGATAGAAGGAAAAAGCCCACTGTAGCGTGAAGGTATTTTCCCTGATGGGTTTATACTTAAAAATATTATATCTTGATGCACCCACTTAGCCACGCATGTTAATATGACCAATTCTGGGACGGGGCTTAAGAATGAGGGGGCGATGTGCTAGCCAGCTTGGCTATGGTTTTTACGCAGATTCCCATGCCCCACTAGGTGCATACTGGTCTGGTTCCCATGTTCTGCCGAAGACATGCACTACACAAACATTTAGAAAACTTTCTCACATTGGCACACAGAATTTACTCTATAAGCAGACTACAACAAATCATTGTAGCCCTGTCATACGTTTCAGTGAGAAGTATCTTTTTTTTTCATGATGATAACTAGTTTTGGACAACTGTGTCCATTTTCAGATCATCCATATTATATGTGAAACAATACAGGCAATATCCTATGTACAAAAACTGTCCCTGCCGTGATGATCAAAGCAGCACCATGCCAGACTCAACAACAGTAATTAGACCAAGTAGGATGGACATTCTCTAATGTCTGTCCTATGTTGTCTAATTACTGTTGTTGCATCGGCCATAGTGCTGGTCTGCAGGGACAGTTCTTGTACATAGGCTATTGCCTATATTGTCACACTTGCAATATGGATGATTTGAAAGTAACATGGGGGTCCAAAACTAGTTACCATCAAGAAATAAAAAAAAGATACTTCTCAATGCAAGTTACGCTGGAGCTACAACCATTTATTTCAATTATAACACAAGTTGTGGACCTAGTTTTCACCTGCAGCATGCTACAAGTTCATAAATAGAAGACTGATGACCTCATCTGTTTGGTCTCCGAAAACAATCAGAATCAGAATCTCCTGCTACCACCCGTCCTTTCACAAATTTCTTAGTTCCTGGCATGGGTAAGTACAGAAATTTATCCAGAGCACGTGAGTGATGTGTGTGTGTGTGGGGGGGGGGGGGGGGGGTAACTCTAAAATAGCCATTTTTTCGTATAAATGAAATGTTCAGTTTGAGATTTGTCATGCCACAAGAACTAAATATTATAGGCTATACATGCCAAAGGGACTAAATTTTATAAGTTCCAGGGAAAAAAAACTTATTATATCCCAGAGAACTAATGGTTATCCACAGTGTATGACAATTCTGTAATGAATAAGGGCTCTGTAGGCCTACTCCAGACTCAGGATGAGGATTGTAGGGGCGGGGCAGGGATGCGAGTCCTTTATTTTTTGCACACTTCCATGGTTCTTATCCTTTCCACACTATCACTTCAATAATTCAGTCCAACATCACCATAATTAACCAGTTTCACTCCATTCACAAAATATTTTACACTGTGACAGTAATTTCCTGCATCCCATTTTTGTGACAGAGCATTTGCCCTATAACTGCTGGGATAAAATTCCTAACATCTGAGGAAGCTCTCTTAGCTGCTTATGCCCTATTTTTTTTTATCCAGAATCCTCGCTTTCTAACAAAGAACCTATCACTCCCAACTAAACATCCTCCCCTCAATCCCACTAACCCATTAAACACTCCATACCCTATCTTTCTAACTTATTCTCTGTTAACTTTTCTCATATAACACACAGCTTCTGAGCACCTCCTTCAGGTTCCCCCCACTGAAATCAATCTAGCTTTTAAAACCCTTACACCTACAGAAGCCTCATTCCTACCGAAACAACTTTAGTCTCAAAATCAGATTTAACCCTGCATGACTAGTAAAATGTCAGCTTTGCTTTACTCATTCACTTCAATGGAATTATTTCTTTGCCGCCCACCCTACTGACAACAGCAAGCTTACACTGAGGCAACAAAAGTCATGGGATATCTCCTGATACAGTGTCAGACCTCCTTTTGCCCAGTGCAGTGCACCATCTCAATGTGGTAAGATCTCAACAAGTTGCTGAAAGTCCCCTGCAGAAATACCGAGCCATCCTGCCTCTGCAGCTATTGATAATTGCGAAAGTGTTGATAGGCCAGGGTTTTGTTCACTACCTGACCTCTCAGTTACGTTCCATAAATGTTTCATGGAATCAATGCTGGACAATTTTGGTGGCTAAATCATTCACTCAACCATCCACAATGTTCTCCAAACCAGTCGTAAACAACTGGCCCAGTGACATGACACATGGTCATCCACAAAAACTCCATTGTTGTTTGGGAACATGAGAGCCATGGAGGGCTGAAAACGATCTCCAAGTAGCACGACTAATGCACGATCTCCTAACCATTTCCAGTCAATGATTGGTTTGACTGGACCAGAGGACCCCACCCATTCCACGTTAAATACAGCCCACGCCATTATGGCACCACCAGCAGCTTGCACAGTGCCTTGTTGACAACTTGAGGCCATGGCTTCATGGGATCTACATTACAATCGAACCCTAACAACAGCTCTTACCAACCGAAATTGGGACTCTGACCGGGCCACAGTTGTCCAATGGTCCAGCATCCACTTGATATGGTCAGAAGCCCAGGAGAGGTGCTGCAGGTGGTTGTATTGTTAAGAAAGGTACTCGCATTGGTCATCTGCTGCCACAGCCTGGTAACACAAAATTTCACCGCACTGTCCTAACAAATATGTTCATCTATATACCACATTTCATGCAGCGCTGCTTGTCTCTTAGCACTGACAATGCTGCAAATGCCGCTGTTCTCTGCCATTACGTGAAGGCTGTCAGCCACTGCATTGTTCATGGTGAGAGGTAATGCCTGAAATCTGGTATTCTTAGCACATGCTTGACACTGTGGATTTCTAAATAGTGAATTCCCTATGATTTCCAAAATTGAATGTCCCATGCATCTAGTTCCAACTACCATTCCATGTTCAAAGTCTGTTAATTCCTGTTGTGCGGCCACAATCACATTGTAAACCTTTTCACATGAATCACCTGAGTGCAAATGACAGCTCCGCCAATGCACTGCCCTTTTATACCTTGTGTATGCAATACTACTGTCACCTGTAAATGAGCATACCGCAACCTCATGATTTTTGTCCCCTCAGTGTAAAGCATGCCTAGATCACGGACTCAAGCAAATCAAGCTCCCACCAAACACAATGCATGACCTCTAATACCCAGCCATCCTTTGATAATCTTCCCAGAATTCCTCACCTCAAATCTGACTTCACCTTTATTCCCCAAATTCCTTCACGACAAGCTCAACATAAGGTATGTAAACAGAAGAGAGAGGTACTCAGAGTGTAAAATCAATCCAGATGCAAATATCCTTCTTACAGGCAAGGACCCCGCCAATGCAGTCATGAACTGTAATGACAACATGACAGAGGATATTCATTTGCTTTCCAACAATACAACTTACAAACCTTACCACTATGATAACCCCCCCCCCCCTCCCCCCTCCATAAGGTCCAATATGAACCCCGGCACAGCCTCAAAACATTTGGTTTAACACCTTCTACATCCACTTTGTACCTTCTCATCAAACTTAACTCCACTGGTTCCCCTGGTGGTCACCCCATTTTTACTACTAATGATGCTCCATCACATACAGCCCCTGCCTTTGCTGTCCATCTTCAACATCAATTTGTGATGGATTTACCAACATCCAAGATGCTAATTATTTCTTGATTTGTGTGGGCATATTGCCTGTAGCTGCTTTACAGTTTCTGAGAGTATTTTTGTTCAATCATTACAATTACAAGCAAATGCACATTTTTCTCAACAGACGCATTTCACTTTATTGGAGTAAAGCATCATCAGTGGTGGTAATTTCTGCTTGGTTTTTCACTTACACCAGGAAATGTCTGCTAGATATCTTTTGGTTCCCTTCTTAGTAAGGCACTGATAATTGTGGTATAATTTTACAACTCTGCGGTGTACAAAACTGTACTGAGTCAAATGTCAGAAATGCATATTTCTGCAAAGCAGTGAAAACTTATACCACAATTATCAGTGCCTAATGAAGGAAGGAACAAAAAATGTGCTAGAAGATCACATTTCGTGATTTAGGAAAATAAATAAATAAAGCAGAAATTACCACCAGTGACAATACTTTAGCTCAATAAAGCAAAATGTGTCTGGTGAGAAAAACACATATTCTCTTGTAGTTGTAATGCTTGAACAAAAGTACACTCAGAAACTAATTACTTCGTCCATCATTTCCCCACATATCCTGTCCCATTACCAGCAGAATCCTTACTTGTCACTACAGATAAAGTACATTAACATCTCTCACACCCATGACCTTGTTGTCACAGAACACTAGTGTTCTCAGTGTCTCACATCAAATCTAGGAGGTCACTGAGCTTAAGGTACTCATCAAATGGATCATTGTCACAATGTCAAGTTTTGTATGCCCCTTCTCAACAAACACTACAGAGAGGTATAAACTTTAACCTAGGATATTAACAAACAGTTTAGCGGTCAAGTACTTTATAGCACTATGTCTCTTCCTCTTACCAGTCTTGTACTGGTAATGAAGATTCCTTCTGCAGCCAGAACTTGAACTGAGTCAAGGGCCTATGCATAACATATATTAGTGACCTTCACTACAGAGGTAATATTAACGACCTGTTTGTGTCTATAGTGTCAAATGTGGATATTTTGTGGAGCAACATTTACTGCCAAAAGTAATTTCATGTGGACAGGAAGATCAAAGAGAAGACATAGTAAAGGGCATGTAATTTCATATGGAATGAAACATCAAAGGTGGTGGTGGTTAGTGTTTAACATCCCGTCGACAACGAGGTCATTAGAGACAGAGCGCAAGCTCGGGTTTGGGAAGGAAATCGGCCGTGCCCTTTCAAAGGAACCATCCCGGCATTTGCCTGAAACGATTTAGGGAAATCACGGAAAACCTAAATCAGGATGGCCGGAGATGGGATTGAACCGTCGTCCTCCCGAATGCGAGTCTAGTGTGCTAACCACTGCGCCACCTCGCTCGGTTTATGAAACATCAAAAAGAAGACATAGAAAATGGCATGGCGCAGTAACTCTCATCTCATATCTAAGGGACAACAGGGCATGTACAGAATGTAGCACATCTCATTCATTCTATATAGAGCTTTCCACAAGTGGTTGTGTAAGGTTGGGATTATGGGAAAAGATCACATTGGTTCAACATACTGAACATAAACATATTCAAAGTGTATAGGTTTTGTTTTTCGAAAAAATAGACCTGTTACGCATGATACCTTCCAAACAGATGTGCTTTAATTCCAAAGGTCGCAGCAGGCATGATTAAAATAGTGTTTGGCATTACCAATGTTAAGTGGCCACACGTTGCACTATTTTCATTCTACCAAAACTATGTCTCCTGTACAATTACTTTCCATTTATTTCTACAAAACTTTGGTACCGCTATTTCCCACTACATTATTGCACTAAAGCAAAACACACACACACACACACACTACATTATATTTTGTACACGTCATTTCATTTGTTATTAGTATCACCCTTGTCATGCTACCGATTAGTACTAGACTGCCCACTTTTGTGTCATGATTTGCATACAGCAATTGTAAATCACAATACTGGGTTACTATCGCCTGTCATAAATTAAAAATTACAGTTCCAAATCCCGACCAAAGTACCTAGTTTTAGCCAGTAAACAAGAAAACGCTTTTTATAGTCTGCTTTGGTCATATAACACGATGTGTATCTACAATTGCAAGCTTCAGTTCCCAATAATTTCCATATAAATGCCACACGTCCTCAAAATTACAGGATGACAGATTACATTTGAGGTTACGTTTTCTCTGCATGTCTAAACACCACATAAGTCTTATATCAAAGTTAACAATAAACATTCGAAACACTTTTTAACATACATCTAGTTTTGCTTCGCCGCCCGATGCCATGATTGAAAAGTTCGTTTATTCCGCTTGTAACAAACCGGCCAGCCTAGCTGTTTACATCGTCGTCTACGTGTGCAAGCAGCAGACAAAAAACATTAGACTATCGCTCGCCGCCAAACATATGAAAGTGTATCAATTTTACAAAGTGCTCCTTGTAGAGCACAAGTGCAGGCCACGTGTTTTGCGAATGCGAAAGTGAAACTAAGATTGAGTTTATAGTTGTTACAAGAGTTTAACGTAACCCTGTATCGATGGACGTGATTATTTCATTATTAATTTTAAGTCTGGTGTATGTGCCTTTAATCATTGCTGTGGACCCTGAAACTAATGAAAACAAAGGTCCGGTTGATAATCAACCATTTAAAAACGATGACCCCGACGAATTACTATGTATCCTTCAATATACCTTGGCGCTGCCAAATTGTGTGTGTAAACGGCAGCAACAAAAGTTCCGTCAATAAGTCTCAGTTCTTAAAAGAGCAGTGTGCAATACATTTCCTCTAAAATGTTTGCGGTCAGTTCTGAAACCTATTTAATTAAAACTTCTGGATGTTTCCAAAACTGTCGCGGATGTCAGAATACATGCATAGCAACTAATTAATTGTCGTCTACCCTTCTGCAAAACTGATAGTTGCAGCTAAAGCCTTTTTGACATCTCACTTATTGCAGCATTTACAAAACAGTTCAGGTGATGTCAGTCTATTTCTTTTACGTTTGAACTGTTAGACATGTTTCACGCTTCCGTATAGTGTGTTTCTGCCTAAAGTTGTTTAACATGCCGTGCATCGTATTTTTAAGGTAGTAAATGCGATATTTTTATAATTAACAGCGTGTAAGTATCTAGTTAAAGTCTTCGTTCATTGATAATTATCTAGAGTTTATTACACTCTGAATTGGCCCTGATGTTACTAGATTTATAACTGAAAAACACAATATTGTGTATGTTCTACAGGATTAATTTATTTAGTTGACCATTTTTCGACGTAGAAGGCCATCATGTAGAACATACGCATTATTTCATTTTTCTTTTATAATTCTATGTTGTTCTACCAAGAAATGAGGAAGAATCCGTTACCATCTGTGGATTTAATTTACATCTACATCCACATCCATGCTCTGGAAGCCACTGTGAAGTGCATGGCAGAGGGTATGCCCCATTGTACCAGTTATTAGGGTTCCTTCCCATTCTGCTCATGTATGGAGCATGGGAAGAATGGTTGTTTGAATGTCTATGTGTGCAGTAAGTATTCTGTTCTTGTCCTCACAATCCCTTTGTGAGCGATTTGTAGGCGTTTGTAGTATATTTGTAGAATCTTAATTTAAAGCTGGACCTTGATACTTTGTTGGTAGACTGTCTCAGGATAGAGCATTTCTATCTTCAAGAATCTTCAAGTTCAGTTTCTAAGTCCTATTTAATAAGGTCCCACACACTTGAGTAATATTCTAGAATTAGTTGCACAAGTGATTTTTAAGCAGTCTCCCTTGTAGCCTGTTTGCACTTGCCCACTATTCTACTAAAGCCTACCATCTTCTTTACCCTCAACTCTCTCTGTATGTTCATTCCATTTCATAAGCCCACAAAGTGCTACACCCATGCATTTGTATGAGTTGGCCAGTTCTAACTGTGACTCGTTCATGTTATAGGATAGGCTACTATGCTTTTTTGTTTCGTGCAGTGCACAATTTTACAATTATGAACATTTACAGCGGGGTGTCAATCTCTGCACCACTTTGAAATCTTGTCAAGATATGACAGAATATTTATGCAGCCTCTTTCAGGTAACACATCATCTTCAAACAGTCTGAGGTTGTTACTAATATTGTCTGCAAGGTCATTAATATACAGCATGAACAGTAAGGGTCCTGACACTTCACTAGGGTATACTCAAAATTACTTATACATCTGACAATGACTCTCCATCCAAGATGACATGCTGTGTTCTCCCTACCAAAAAGTTCTCAGTCTATTCACAAATGTCTCTTGATCCCATCCTCCCACTACATAATCGAACTTTTGGCAATAAGCATAGGTGTGGTACTGAGTCAAATGCTTTTTGGAAGTCAAGAAATATTGCATCTACCTGACTGCCTTCACCCAAAGCTTTCGGATGTCCTGTGAAAAAGTAAGAGTTGAGTTTCACATGATCGATGTTTTCAAAATTGAGTCTGGTTGTGAAGGAGGTCATTCTGTTGAAGATAGGGTGAAGTGGGGTAAGTGTAACCATGGGGTTAGTGTAACCGGGTCAACAGAAACATCCGATCTCACGCGTCGGCTTTGACCCGTGACGTAAGGGTGTTGTGGTGTGTGACGTCATTACGGCGCGGAGTTTGGTTTGTGAGTGTGGCGTGTTTGTAGATGTTGCCTCGTTGACGTTACCTTAGTAGGAGTTTTAGGGCCTGTAATATATAGTTTACCTTTTTACTGTACTTTTTGTTTTAACGTCGTCTATGAGGCTTTTATCAGTTTGCCATTAGATTGTTCAATCTTTATGGTCTATATGTTTTGTCGCTACTCGTTATGTCTAATGAATCAATATTGTTTTTTCTTTTTTTTTATTTGTTTCTTTTTTTATCTTTTGATTGACCTACACATTGATCTGTAGCGTAGCCCTGAATACGAGGTTAGGTTGGGAGTTTTTTTTTTGGCGGGGGGGAGGGGGGGTCAGGGGGGGGGGGGCGCAGCCCCCCCCCTGCCTGGCCTTGAGTACCACTTGTTTATTATTATCTTTGTTTGCTATCAATGTTAGAAGATTGTTCTTGTGAAACCTTTGTGTGTGTTGTTTTTCTATGTGTTTTCGTCTTTGTGATACGTATGCAACGTTTTTATATCCGCCATATTGGAATTGTCGTTTATGGTCGTTTCCGCCATATTTGTGACGCTATGGGTCAAAGCCGACGGGTTGGATCGGACGCTTCCGTATTTCCGTGTAACCACGGCTTATGGTGCCTTAAAGAAGCTGTATTTTTACCTCTGACCTATCACACACATTAATTTACTCCTTTCTTTGTTATATTTAACCATAAGTTGTCAAATCTGACATAAATTGGTAATTAATTTTTGGACTTGAAGTGACGTCTACATTTTCACTCTGCGAGTGAGTGACACGCTCAGAATTTGATAGTCTGTCATTCTTGCAGTTTTAAGATAACTGCACAATTTTTTGGTTACAAACTAACTTTTGCATGACAATTTCAAATATGAGATTCATTTCACTCTACTGATAAAGCTCTTGATATGCCAGGCATGGTTACACTTACCCCAAATTTTTCCTATGTGGGGCAAGTGTAACCAACAAGCTGGGGCAAGTGTAACCAGGGGGGGTTACCCTTACCCCAAACAAACTTACCGGAACAGATTTATTTATTTAAGCCGTAACCTTGTTTTTGCTATCACACTAGATCAACTAAACTGGCCTTCCTGTACATATGGAGTTTGTGAGAGATATATTTTATTTTTTATTTAAGTCTACTATATTTTTAAACCACGTTTCCTTTTATAAAATATGACACGGTCCGACAGTGTAGTCCCACTGGTAAAACAAAAAAGGAAAGAATTGCACCAGGAGCTGAAGTTATCACTTTTCAAGATGCCATCTATAAAGAAAAAGATTTCAAAGGAAACAAGAATAATAAGGAGAAAGCAAAACGAAAGAGCATTATCGACATAAAAAGGGCTTGGTAATGAAAAGTAAATCTTCCAAACAAAGTGCTGTTACTTTATCCAAAATGGCATTTCGGAATGTTGTGAAAAAAAAGACTGGAACTTGAATCAACAAGTGACGAAAGTGAAACTGAAGGAGGTCTATCTTTAATAAGTGGTGGTGAAGAAAATGGGACCATAATAACTAACACTGGACGATCTCAGGAAAGAAATGATAAACTGTGAAGAAGAAAAAGAGGTAAACTTTTTTGAAGTCAAAGATAAAATTACAGTTGGAAACTATGTTCTGGTAGCTTTTGCAACAAAATGTAAGAAGGTTCATTTTATTGGCCATGTTACCAAAATTAGTGATTTAGGAGATACAGAAGTGATTTTCCTCAGATGCAAAAATAAGACAAAGCATGGCACCACATTCTACTGGCCTGATAGAAGAGATGAGACGGAAGTTCCATCCTCTGACGTCATTCCAGTGCCGCCTGAGCCTACTTTGAGTCGCAGGGGAGACCTGACATTTGGTGTTACATTTTATTCATACAAGATTCAGTGACTAAATAACAGTTAGGGCCTAAGTGTGAATATAATAAGTTGAATTAGGGCAGTTTAGCGTTAAACACAAATTGCCAACAACTTGAGTTCAATTACCATGAAAAATAATAGAAAGTGAACTTATAAAGTGAATTTTTCTTTTCTCTTGATACTAGATATTTTATTATTTTTGTTAAATTGCCTACTAAAGAAAAAATATTACTTTTGTAGAATTTAAACTAATAAATTACTGGCCTAAAACAAAAATAAATCATCTATGAAGCATTCTGTTTCAGTGTTTTATGGTTTAGGCTAACACTTATTTTTTAGTTTAGCTAACATTTTCTGTGTATTTCATAATATACAAAGAGGCGTGTGCAAAAAAGTTCATATCTTGAGTAAAATTTAAGATATTTTAATAATTAAAAATCCTCAAGTTCAGTAAAAATTGGATAATCAGGTCACTTACCCCAAGTCTCTTTTACAATGCTCTGTATGGGTACAACAATGTGGGGTTACACTTGCCCCGAACCGTGGGGCAAGTGTAACCTCACAACACGAAATTTTGAAAACAATTAATTGACCATATAATTTCTTTTTTCAAAAACAAAATGTAGATTGTTTAAAAGTCAATAATTTAAACTTTAAGGACGAAAAATTTCAAAATCATATCTTCAATAACAAGTTGGCAATTTGGTGTCAAGGTTGAACTATGCCAAAACGTGGTTACACTTACCCCACTTCACCCTACCTCATTATGTTTGAAATTGGAATATGTTCTAAGGTTGTACAACAAATCAGTGTCAAGAATATTGGACAGTAGTTTTGTGGGTCATTTCTATTACCCTTCTTGTAGATGTGTGTGAACTGTGCCTTTTTCCAAGAAATGGACACAGTTTTTTCCTTGAGGGCTCTATGATAGATTGTATGTAGAAGAGGGGCTAACTCAGATGCAAATTTAGTATAGAATATGAACTGGCCTGAAGTTTTGTTCAATTTTAAAGATTTCAGCTGATTCTCAAGACTATGGACACTAATACTGATTTCACTAATCTTTTCAGTGGTGCAAGGATTAAATTGTGGCAATTCTCCTGGGTTTTCGTTTGTAAAGGTATATTTGAATCTCTATATTGAGCAAGCAGTAAAGGAAAAAAAAGAAAATTTCGGAGTAGGTATTAAAATCCTTGGAGAAGAAATAAAAACTTTGAGGTTCGCCGATGACATTGTAATTCTGTCAGAGACAGCAAAGGACTTGAAAGAGCAGTTGAACGGAATGGATGGTGTCTTGAAGGGAGGATATAAGATGAACATCAACAAAAGCAAAACAAGGATAATGGAATGTAGTCGAATTAAGTCGGGTGATGCTGAGGGTATTAGATTAGGAAATGAGACACTTAAAGTAGTAAAGGAGTTTTGCTATTTGGGGAGCAAAATAACTGATGATGGACGAAGTAGAGAGGATATAAAATGTAGACTGGCAATGGCAAGGAAAGCGTTTCTGAAGAAGAGAAATTTGTTAACATCGAGTATAGAGTTAAGTGTCAGGAAGTCATTTCTGAAAGTATTTGTATGGAGTGTAGCCATGTATGGAAGTGAAACATGGACGGTAAATAGTTTGGACAAGAAGAGAATAGAAGCTTTTGAAATGTGGTGCTACAGAAGAATGCTGAAGATTAGATGGGTAGATCACATAACTAATGAGGAAGTATTGAATAGGATTGGGGAGAAGAGAAGTTTGTGGCACAACTTGACCAGAAGAAGGGATCGGTTGGTAGGACATGTTCTGAGGCATCAAGGGATCACCAATTTAGTATTGGAGGGCAGCGTGGAGGGTAAAAATCATAGGGGGAGACCAAGAGATGAATACACTAAGCAGATTCAGAAGGATATAGGTTGCAGTAGGTACTGGGAGATGAAGAAGCTTGCACAGGATAGAGTAGCATGGAGAGCTGCATCAAACCAGTCTCAGGACTGAAGACCACAAGAACAACAACAACATTTGAAAACAGAGTTAAGCGTTTCAACTTTCGCTTTACTACCCTCAGTTTCAGTTCCTCTCTCATTTGCTAAGGACTGACACTTATCATTGGTGCCACTAACAGCCTTTACATGCACCCAGAATTTCTTTGTGTTCTATGAAAGATCATTTGACAATATTCTTCTTTGGTAGCCATTGAAGGCTTCATGCATTGCTCTCTTGACAGCCAAATGTGTTTCATCCAGCATCTCTCTATCTACAGCCCTACTCTTTGTTTTACACCTACTATGCAGTAATCTCTGTTTCTTTAGAAGTGTGTGTCCAGTGACTGTATACCATGGAGAATTCCTTCCATTATGAATGGTTCTACTGGGTACGTATCTATCCAGTGCATATTCTTTTAAACTTGAGCCAAAGTTCCTCTATGTGCTCCTGTCTTATGCTGAAACTTCCAAGTTCCTTATTGAAATATGACCCTACTGATTTTTTTTTAATCTAGTTTACTGAACATATATATCTTTGTGCTTGTTTTAGTTGTCCTTTGTACTTTGATAATCATTGTTGCCACAATTGTGTCGTGGTCACTTGTACCAGTTTTGGTGTGGACAACCTGAAAGATGTCAAGTCTGTCTGTTGCCATTTCGATCTAATTTTTTTTCCATCATGAGTGGTATTCCAAACTGTCTCTTCTAAGTAGTTTTCAGAGAAGACATTTATTCATGTTTCATAGGATGTCTTATCACACCCACCACTAACAAAACTGTAATTTTCCCCAATTGATTGTTGGATGATTAAACTCTCCATCTATGATTACAGTACAATCAGGGAATTACATACAAGTGAACTGAGGTTTTCTCTAAAGTGTGCTCCCTGCCGCCGTTGGATAAGCAGCTGCAACAGCAAGTCGTATACTCCTAGCTCACTCATTTGTTACATAGTTTAATTCTTAATTTCTTTGCATGTTTTTGGTACTTGCATTGTTTAATTTATAAATATCGGGCTTATTATAGTATTTGAGAGTTGTAGCATCACGTTTTAGTACCTGAATAGTGTAAAATCGCGTAGTCTCCTTCCGCCGCCGAGCAGTGTGTCAGCAGTGCACAAGTGGCAGCATTACTGCATTTACTAGGCAATCTTGTATTTTAATAACCGTTTAAATTTTGTGTCGATTTGTTTGCGCTCTCTGTAGATTAGTTCAGACGTTCTTTGCACAACAGTTTTTAGCATGGATAGGGACTGCAACTGCTGTGTTCTGATGCAGGCTGAGTTGGCATCCCTTCGCTCACAGCTTCAGGCAGTGTTGGCTTCGGTCACACAGCTTGAGGCTGTTGCCAATGGTCATCACTGTGGGGGTCCGGATGTGGGTTTGTCGGGGACAGCCAGCTCGTCCCACACATCCCCCGATCGGACTACGACTGTGGTTGCCCGGGATACTGCCCGCATTGAGGCTGATCCCTCACCTGTGGTAGAGTGGGAGGTCGTCTCAAGGTGTGGCAGAGGGCGAAAGACATTCCGGAGGGCTGAGCGGAAGGCCTCTCCAGTTTGTCTGACGAACCGGTTTCAGGCTCTGTCTCAGGCTGATACTGATCTTCGGCCTGACATGGCTGCTTGTCCTGTTCCAGAGGTTGCCCCTCAGTCTGCAAGATCCGGGCGGTCGCAGAGGGTGGGCTTACTGGTAGTTGGGAGCTCCAACGTCAGGCGCGTAATGGGGCCCCTTAGGGATATGGCAGCAAGGGAGGGGAAGAAAACCAAAGTGCACTCCGTGTGCATACCGGGGGGAGTCATTCCAGATGTGGAAAGGGGCCTTCCGGATGCCATGAAGGGTACAGGGTGCACCCATCTGCAGGTGGTCACTCATGTCGGCACCAATGATGTGTGTCGCTATGGATCGGAGGAAATCCTCTCTGGCTTCCAGCGGCTATCTGATTTGGTGAAGACTGCCAGTCTCGCTAGCGGGATGAAAGCAGAGCTCACCATCTGCAGCATCGTCGACAGGACTGACTGCAGACCTTTGGTACAGAGCCGAGTGGAGGGTCTGAATCAGAGGCTGAGACGGTTCTGCGACCGTGTGGGCTGCAGATTCCTCGACTTGCGCCATAGGGTGGTGGGGTTTCGGGTTCCGCTGGATAGGTCAAGAGTCCACTACACGCAACAAGCGGCTACACAGGTAGCAGGGGTTGTGTGGCGTGGGCTGGGCGTTTTTTTTTAGGTTAGATGGCCTCGGGCAAGTACAGAAAGGGCAACAGCCTCAGCGGGTGCGGGGTAAAGTCAGGACATGCGGGGACGAAGCAGCAATCGGTATTGTAATTGTAAACTGTCCAAGCTGCGTTGGTAAAGTACCGGAACTTCAAGTGCTGATAGAAAGCACCGAAGCTGAAATCGTTATAGGTACAGAAAGCTGGCTGAAGCCAGAGATAAATTCTGCCGAAATTTTTACAAACGTACAGACGGTGTTTAGAAAGGATAGATTTCATGCAACCGGTGGTGGAGTGTTCGCTGCTGTTAGTAGTAGTTTATCCTGTAGTGAAGTAGAAGTGGATAGTTCCTGTGAATTATTATGGGTGGAGGTTACACTCAACAACCGAGCTAGGTTAATAATTGGCTCCTTTTACCGACCCCCCGACTCAGCAGCATTAGTGGCAGAACAGCTGAGAGAAAATTTGGAATACATTTCACATAAATTTTCTCAGCATGTTATAGTCTTAGGTGGAGATTTCAATTTACCAGATATAGACTGGGACACTCAGATGTTTAGGACGGGTGGTAGGGACAGAGCATCGAGTGACATTATACTGAGGGCACTATCCGAAAATTACCTCGAGCAATTAAACAGAGAACCGACTTGTGGAGATAACATCTTGGACCTACTGATAACAAACAGACCCGAACTTTTCGACTCTGTAAGCGCAGAACAGGGAATCAGTGATCATAAGGCCGTTGCAGCATCCCTGAATATGGAAGTTAATAGGAATATAAAAAAAGGGAGGAAGGTTTATCTGTTTAGCAAGAGTAATAGAAGGCAGATTTCAGGCTACCTAGCAGATCAAAACGAAAATTTCTTTTCCGACACTGACAATGTTGAGTGTTTATGGAAAAAGTTCAAGGCAATCGTAAAATGCGTTTTAGACAGGTACGTGCCGAGTAAAACTGTGAGGGACGGGAAAAACCCACCGTGGTACAACAACAAAGTTAGGAAATTACTGCGAAAGCAAAGAGAGCTTCACTCCAAATTTAAACGCAGCCAAAATCTCTCAGACAAACAGAAGCTAAACGATGTCAAAGTTAGCGTAAGGAGGGCTATGCGTGAAGCGTTTAGTGAATTCAAAAGTAAAATACTAGGTACCGACTTGACAGAAAATCCTAGGAAGTTCTGGTCTTACGTTAAATCAGTAAGTGGCTCGAAACAGCATGTCCAGACACTCCGGGATGATGATGGCATTGAAACAGAGGATGACAAGCGTAAAGCTGAAATACTAAACACCTTTTTCCAAAGCTGTTTCACAGAGGAAGACCGCACTGCAGTTCCTTCTCTAAATCCTCGCACAAATGAAAAAATGGCTGACATCGAAATAAGTGTCCAAGGAATAGAAAAGCAGCTGGAATCACTCAACAGAGGAAAGTCCACTGGACCTGACGGGATACCAATTCGATTCTACACAGAGTACGCGAAAGAACGTGCCCCCCTTCTAACAGCCGTGTACCGCAAGTCTCTAGAGGAACGGAAGGTTCCAAATGATTGGAAAAGAGCACAGGTAGTCCCAGTCTTCAAGAAGGGTCGTCGAGCAGATGCGCAAAACTGTAGACCTATATCTCTGACGTCGATCTGTTGTAGAATTTTAGAACATGTTTTTTGCTCGAGTATCATGTCGTTTTTGGAAACTCAGAATCTACTATGTAGGAATCAACATGGATTCCGGAAACAGCGATCGTGTGAGACCCAACTCGCTCTATTTGTTCATGAGACCCAGAAAATATTAGATACAGGCTCCCAGGTAGATGCTATTTTTCTTGACTTCCGGAAGGCATTCGATACAGTTCCGCACTGTCACCTGATAAACAAAGTAAGAGCCTACGGAATATCAGACCAGCTGTGTGGCTGGATTGAAGAGTTTTTAGCAAACAGAACACAGCATGTTGTTATCAACGGAGAGACGCCTACAGACGTTAAAGTAACCTCTGGCGTGCCACAGGGGAGTGTTATGGGACCACTGCTTTTCACAATATACATAAATGACCTAGTAGATAGTGTCGGAAGTTCCATGCGGCTTTTCGCGGATGATGCTGTAGTATACAGAGAAGTTGCAGCATTAGAAAATTGTAGCGAAATGCAGGAAGATCTGCAGCGGATAGGCACTTGGTGCAGGGAGTGGCAACTGACCCTTAACATAGACAAATATAATGTATTGAGAATACATAGAAAGAAGGATCCTTTATTGTATGATTATATGCTAGCGGAACAAACACTGGTAGCAGTTACTTCTGTAAAATATCTGGGAGTATGAAACTTCCTGGCAGATTAAAACTGTGTGCCCGGCCGAGACTCGAACTCGGGACCTTTGCCTTTCGCGGGCAAGTGCTCTACCAAGGAGAGCTTCTGTAAAGTTTGGAAGGTAGGAGACAGGGTACTGGCAGAAGTGAGGCTGTGGGTACCGGGCGTGAGTCGTGCTTCGGTAGCTCAGTTGGTAGAGCACTTGCCCGCGAAAGGCAAAGGTCCCGAGTTTGAGTCTCGGTCGGGCACACAGTTTTAATCTGCCAGGAAGTTTCATATCAGCGCACACTCCGCTGCAGAGTGAAAATCTCATTCTGGAATCTGGGAGTATGCGTGCGGAACGATTTGAAGTGGAATGATCATATAAAATTAATTGTTGGTAAGGCGGGTACCAGGTTGAGATTCATTGGGAGAGTCCTTAGAAAATGTAGTCCATCAACAAAGGAGGGGGCTTACAAAACACTCGTTCGACCTATACTTGAGTATTGCTCATCAGTGTGGGATCCGCACCAGATCGGACGGAGGAGATAGAGAAGATCACAGGGTTATTTGGTAACCGTGATAGCGTTACGGAGATGTTTAACAAACTCAAGTGGCAGACTCTGCAAGAGAGGCGCTCTGCATCGCGGTGTAGCTTGCTCGCCAGGTTTGGAGAGGGTGCGTTTCTGGATGAGGTATCGAATATATTGCTTCCCCCTACTTATACCTCCCGAGGAGATTACGAATGTAAAATTAGAGAGATTAGAGCGCGCACAGAGGCTTTCAGACAGTCGTTCTTCCCGCGAACCATACGCGACTGGAACAGGAAAGGGAGGTAATGACAGTGGCACGTAAAGTGCCCTCCGCCACACACCGTTGGGTGGCTTGCGGAGTATAAATGTAGATGTAGATGTAGTTTTCGGTTGCATCAGAAGATGAGTCTGGTGGGCAATAGAAGGATCCAATTACCATTTTATGCCCACCCTAAACTGTGTCTTGCCCAAACACTCTCACATCTATGTGGATTTGAGTTTTTTGTTTACTGTGACAAATGCACCACCTCCATTTCTCATTAACCTATCCTTTTGATATCTAATTAAGTTTTCCCGAAAAATCTCTCTATCAATTTCAGGTTTCAAGCGGCTTCCTCTACTTATTTGTGTTTTTGTCAATGATAAATAGAAAAGGGCACTTGTTATCTGACCAGTGTTCCAAATGTATATTACATTTGTTGTGGTCTTCAGTCCGAAGACTTGTTTGATGCAGCTCTCCACACCACTCTCTCCTGTACAAGCCCATCTATCTCCGAATAACTACTGCAGCCTACATGTATTTCAGCCCGCTTACTGTATTCATCTACTGGTCTGCTACAACAATTTTTACCCCCACCCCAGTATTAAATGAATGATTTCTTGATGTATCAGAATGTGTTCTTTCAACCAATCCATTTTTTGGTTGGTTTATTACATAAAATTCTTTCCTTTCCAATTATTCTGTTCAGTGCTTCCTCATTAGTTACACAATCTATCGTCTAAATCTTCAGCGTTCTTCTGGCACACCACATTTGAAAGACTTGAACTATCATACTCTTCTTGTCAGAACTACTTATTGTCCCCATTTCACTTCCATATAAAGTGAATTTATATTCAGTGTTAACAAATTTCTCTTCTTCAGAAATGCTTTTTTTTCAGTTACGAGTCTACATTTTGTATCTGCCCTACTTTGGCTGTTGTCAGTTACATTTGTGGTGATATTTGTTTTATTGGCATTAGATCATGGCCCAAGGCAAATTTCTCCACCCACGGTTTCATCTTCAAATGTTGGAGACATCATTAGCACTGGAAGTTGAAACATTAGGCAGAGTAATATGCCTTGGTCCACAGCCTAATGACCTAAAGATAAATATAACAAAAACACATGAATACCTGGAGTAGATGACGTTCCCTCAGAACTACCAATATCTTTGAGAGAGCCAATCACGACAAAACTATTTCACCCAATGTGTATGATTATCATTAGTTATTTTGATGCCCAAATAACAAAATTCATCTAAGAATTTTAGGGTTAAAGTGTGGTATTGGTTCCCCTAAAATCCTGGTTGTGGTGACAGGCTGACCTGTAGCACAGCCTAGGCCTAAATTAGATTGAAAGACAGCAGTTTGGTTGTGAGCTGGCAAAGCCAACAAATCTGAAAGCCAAGTGAAGGTTGTCGTAACAAATTGGCTGATAGGAAAGCCTAATTTTACATCTGTGCCACATTGAAAATGCAAGGGGGGTTGGTCCTTTACGTGACTTTACTATTTTACTTTGTTGATGTTGTCTTATAATGTCTTTTAAGGCATTACGAATTCCCTGAATTCCTTCAATTGCTCTTCAGAGTGCTTATTCATTCCTGACAGAATCACAATGTCATTGCAAACCACGAAGTTTTTATTTCCTCTTCCAGAACTTGAATTCCCTTTCCAAATTTTGCTCTAGTTTTCTTCACAGCTTGCTCAGGTTGAAAGGTAATAATTTGGTTTTGAGTTGCCGAAAAGTAACAAGGATGCTGCAACACTGCCTCAATCCCTTTGTAACCATGGCTTCCCTTTTGTGTCCTTGGACTCATAACTGCAATCTAGTTTCTGTACAACTTATAATATTTCGGTCCCTGTGTTCAATCCCTGCTTCCTTTAGAATTCCAAAAGTCCGCATTATCAAAAGCTGTCTCTACATCTACAAATTCTTTATTTGTAGGTTTGCTTAACCCCAGAAATAATTTGTTCAGTTAGTATTGTCTTGTGTGTTTGTACATTTCTCTAGAACCCAAACTGATCCCTCCCAAGGTCAGCCGCTGCCAGTTGTCTCATTCTCCTGTAAATAATCTGTGTAAGTATTTTGCAGCCACGAGTTACTGAACAGCACTAGCCACCTTCTGAAATGGAATTATTACATTCTCCCTTAAGTATGGGGGTATTTTGCCAGTCTCATTTATCTTGCACATTGGGTGAAATAGTTTTGTCGCGATTGGCTCTCTCAAAGATACTAGTAGTTCTGAGGGAACGTCACTACTACAGAGGCCTTGTTTCAACTTGGCATCTTTTGGTGCTCTGTCAAATTCATATCATAGTGTTATATCCCCCCTCCCCCCCCCCCCCCTCCATCTTCATCTGCTTCCTTGTCCTTTCCCAGAATGTTGCCTCCAAGGCTTGAACTTCGTTCGGTTTAACCATATAGCAGAGCTACATGCCCTCCACAAAAGTAATGGCTGTAGTTTCCCATAGCTGTCAGTCTTTTGCAGTACCAGCACAGTAAGGCCATACTGGGTGCTGTTACAAACCAGATCAGTCAGTCATCCAGGTTGTTGACACTGCATCTACTGAACAGGCTGTTGCCTATTTTCAGGAACCACATATTTGTCTGGCCTCTCCATAGGTAATCCACCATTGATACAGGGCTGTGTATCGTTGGGGCACGAAGGCCACCCGGCCTTGGCATGCTCTGTGGTTCCTGAGGGGATATTACCTTTACTGTGATTTTATTCTTATCCACAGGATGAACAGGATGTTATGTGTGTCAATGTAGTCACTAAGTAATCGCAGTTCCAGAATGTTAACAGAAGTGCACTAGTATGGATATAATCTTGTTCCCGTCTGTAGATGGTACTGTTTTGAGTGCAATAATGTAGTGGTAGAGTTCAGCATCACCCTTAGCAGTATTAAGCTGTTTACCAGTTTAAACAGCAGCCAAAAGCAATCAACAAGTGCACCAGCAAATGTATCTATACGCAGGGTGATTTCTTGATGATGTTACAGACTTTTAAGAATGATGGAGAAGGATAAATGTATCAATTTGGGATAAGGGTCTCTGTACTGGAAATGAACAAGTCAAAAGTTATAAGTGAAAACCATTCTGATATCTCTTGACACTGGAATACATGTACTGGTACTGTTGTTGCTTAGATTGTAGGGTAGGCAACTTTCAGAGATGGTAGTATGAACCAAAACAAGAAAAAATTTCTAGTGAACATGGGCTCAAAATTGCAGTTAAGAACACTTGTTCAATAAAGGAGATGTGTTTAATGCTAGTGAAGATGAAAAAGTGCTCATAGCTCCTCAGGTATGAATTTTAAAGCTCATGTTTACTAGACATTTTTTTCTTGTTTTGTTCCATACTACCACCTCTGAAAGTTGCAAACCCTACAGTCTTAGCAAGGACAGTACCAGTACACATATTCCACTGTCAGAGGTATCACAATGATTTTCACTTTTAACTTTTGACTTGTTCGTTTGTTACAGGGTCCCTTACCTCAAAGTGATACATTTGTCCTTCTCCATCTCCCTAGAAAGTTTGTAACATAATAGTGGAATCTCCTTGATGCTCTTAGCATCATTGGATGTCAGTTCCCAACATGGGTTCATATTCAAAATATTATGTACTCACTCTCCTCTAAAATTCCTAGAAGTTTGTAATGGGGATTTCCAAACACCCTGTGTAAGTAAACTAATTCCAGCTGTGTCTCATTGATATTGAGATCATAGCGTATTACATTTTTGTATTTTGTGAAGTACAAAATTTTACATTTCTCAACATATAAAGCAAGCTGCCAGTCATTGCACCACTTTAAAATCTTATCAAAATCTCACTGGATATTTGTAAAGCTATCTTCAGATAGAACTTAATCACAGATAGCTGCATCATCTGCAAAAGGGAGAGTCCCAGGTGGTAGGTATGGAGGTGGTGTGGGAGTGACCACAAATTGTGTCTTGGGGTTTCCAGTCTGTTGTTGGCTTTTTGTAGATGATGCTGTTCTCTATAATGAAATACTGACTGAAAAACGCAGCAATAGTCAGTGAGGTCTGATAGGTTTTGAAGTGGTGCAAAGATTGGAAACTTTTTTTTAAGTGCTCTTAAATGAAAAAGTTCTCCTAAATGGATTTCAGAAAAGCAGCCTAGGGCTGCACTATCAGTGTTTTTGTATATCCAACCTTCTCATTGAAGGATGGTGGGACTTCGGCTGTTTTCACTTGTGTAATAAAATGTTTCACCTGTAGCCATCCTTTTGACGTTATTTATTATATTGTGACCAGTTTTGGTGACTCAATATAAGATCTTCAGGCCTTAACTGATGCTGAAGTGGGTGAACTCCAGTCGTATACACGATCCCATCAGTGGCCAACATCTGTGAACTGGCTTACGTAGACTGCTGTAACAGCAATATTGTGTCTGTCACTGAAACTGGTTGCTATATAATAAATAACAGTGAAAGGACGGTTGCAGGTATTTCATTTTATTACACATCAATGAGTCACAATTGGAATCAGTCAACTCAAATATCTGGGTGTAACAATATGGGGTATGAAATGGAATGATTACATAAGCACTATTGTAAGTAAAGCAGGTGGCAGGCTTTGGTTCATTTTCAGGGTCCTAGGAAATTGCAGTCAGTCTGCTAAGGAGATGCCTTACAAAATTATCCATTTTAGTATAGTGGTCAGGTAGTGTGATTTGTACCAAAAAGGGAAACTTGAGTCACAGACAGCTTTGTCATTATTCCATCGTGAATTTTTCCATTGTTTGATTGTACCAAAAAGGGATATTCAATGTATACAAAGGAAGGGCAGCACAAATGGTTACTTTTCTCTCTCAAATGATACAGAAAAATTTCTCATTTGGATTAACTGAAGTGTTCAATACTATTCAGCCAACTCCCAACCAAACCATAAATTTCAAAGTAATATAGACCTCAGGATTTGTTACAGATCCTTCTGTCACCACAGCTGACATTGAAAAAACTTATATACATTCAAAAGAAATATTGTCAGTTTTCTGTTCTCTTTCTGTTCACACACATATGATGTCACAAGCTGCATCATCATTACATTACAGCATGAAGCCAACCTGCAGTATTGGTAGGTTCAGTGGACCCTTTAGGATGACACAAGATCCCACAGTGGCCATTACCTGCAACATACAGGGTTTTGTAGAAGTGAAAATGATACTTACTATATGGTTATATGTAGTGATCCTTTGTATGGTTAGGCTTGTTAATGAGGATATTCAAAGGCTGTGTGGATGTCTTTACATAGTCATTCGTTACTGGAGCAATGTGACAATTATCTTGTAGTTATACAGTTTGACCTAATGTTTAGTGAAAAATTTTCTCTATGTGAAATATCAGAGGATGCCCTACGATAAGAAAACAACTAAACAGGCAAGGGAAAGATGCAGGCCATTTATCACAAGTCATTTGTTACTTCACAAAAGTCCAACAATCTTGTATTGCACAGATACCAAAAACACTAATAAAATACAAATGATTTAGGCAGTTACTGCAAAATTTCTTCAGTTGAATAAATTGATGATTAGTTAGTTAATCTAAATGAATAAAATGCACCAATTTAGGAAGGACTGACAAGCACATAGTACAATGAACTATAACTCAAACATGTGCTTAGCGGTGGGCAAACAATGCCATCAATGATGCTAAAGATTACAATTCAAACATATGACTGGCCCAAGGGGGTGCTTGACATTAATGAATAAAACTTACAAAAAGTGCAGTAACATAAAATTACATAAGTCTGATATCAACACAGATATACAATATTTGTTCAATCAGATAAGCCCCCTGGGCATAAACAAGATTCTGACGTGGAAAAATAATAAAATACAATTTAACAAATGTGCATTACTGCTTTACACCAGTATTAAAACTACTACGTTAAAACTAAACTTCAGACAGGAAAAACATGGAAGGGGCAGGTACGGCAGGCCAGGTATGAATAAGACGGTTTAGAATAAGGGCACTACTGGTTAAATTAACGCCCGATTGCTAGGGAATAGAAACTAAACGTATGAGGGATGCATTAGCAAGCCATGAGGCCGCAACGTCTTAGAGGCTATAGTGAGATGGGAAGTGGTGCGCCACCTGCCCGCACATACACAGCCAACCCGGACAGACTACACCAAATGAACCGGCAGGTAAGAGATAACACCAGGGGGCAGCGTCTCCAAATGCTACGAACAGCTTGGAAAGGCAAGAGCTAACAAGCAAGTGAATAATTCAGACGTAATGATCATAGAACATATGAAAATGCTCAGACCAAGACAAGAACTCTGTGTGAGCATGGCCCCAAGCCCCAGTCTAACCTGACGTATTACAACAAAAATATTATAATAAGAACTACTAAAAGGATTAGCCAGTTAATCTTACAATAAAATAAAACAAGTTTATTTAATAACCAAGGAATCACAGGGTATTCAACACATTAACTTGAGTGACTTAAAATCTTGAGGGCTAACACTCAAACAACTACAATAGTAATTATATTTAAAGCAAGAAGTATTAATTTTCTTGAAAGGGGCAAAATCTCACCAGAATTGTGGAACTTAACCACCCAAATGAACCAAGATTCATCAGTCAGGGAAGCAACAACTTCCAATACAAATAAAACGCAGTCTCAACCTCAGTGGTCACTAATAACAAATGGCGGCCTAGGACATATGACACAATTAATTTCAGGTCCGAATGATAAGATAAGCATATGTTGAACAAGTTACAATTACAGGAAATTGAAAACACTCAAATATGATACTCAGATAATTTCAAACAGAGGCGCCACAAGGTAATTTTATCACTTGAGACAGAGTGATAGAAAACTGCAGGCAATCCACCATAGTGGGAGCAACTTCAATGTGGGAGCACATGTGTCAATCACATAATGACTATGTGATTCTTCAATTTCTCCAGGCGTATTTTATGACGAAATAAATCTCGGGTGAACAGCCTGGTATGAGAGTGCACAGGACACAATATTTCGGCAATCGACCACGTTGCCATCATCAGGTGTGCTGATGTACTGTACATGCACACTCGTACCAGGCTCAGTAACTATGCCTCCTTAATCTGGGGTAAAGCGCCTATGTCACCATTAGACCCACCAACACAACTCTACCGATAACTGGCCAGTTAGACAATCGTGCACCCCTAAGCTCCATGTACAGCTCACTGTAAGTCACATGGGCTTCTTATATATAAAAATAATCTCTGACTGCCTGCCCACATGGTCAACAAGCCATTCCAAGGAACTACAACCAAAGACTCAACTAAGAGGCGACCAAAGCACCACCCAGCGACTAGACAGAGATGGATCGCACCAGTAGCCAAAGATGTAAAACATAGAACAAGCTGACACGGCTCATATGTCTAGTTTTTCCAAGCATTGTTTTTGTTGTGTAATGCAGCTGTATTCCAGTTGTAACATTCTTTAAGGGGGTTAAACTTTCATTTGTCAGTGACAGAACGAAACCAATCTATCTGTATGTCTTCATTACAGCAGTCTGTAATGATGTTGACATCAATGGGACATTAAAGTGTAATCATCCTTCCCTTCATTCCCTCTTCTATACAAGTGACTCATAGTAATGTTCTACAATTCTTACAGCCTGCCCTCTTGTCACGTCTAATGGTAAGTAAAGCAGGTGATTCACCAGCAACTGAAATTGGTTATCACAACCATACAAGACACTCACCATTAATTAGCAAATGTAATTGATTGAAAGTACCTTTCTTTTTGTGGTCTCATTAAACACAGTACAGCTCACCTTACTTGAGAACTGAGTTTTCTGTAGCAGATTTGTTGTCCAAGGGCTTGATAATGAGTGATGGATTATCCATAAATCTTTGTTGGTGTTAGCAATGATAATTTTTGATTGCCAGTCATCTACAAGGTTGTATTTATGCTACCACAGATAAAGAAATACAAATGAGATGATTCCTAACTTTGAACAATTTTGTTTCTTCAAAACAAAGAAGACTAAACAAATTGACATGGTTCACACAACAACTAGCTCATAATTTTGTCATATGATATCCTAAAGTTCCTTTGACAGGAGAAAGAGCCAGGAAATAAATAATAATGGAAAGAGGCATAGATATTGGATGGATGGGGGAAAAAATACCCACAGGAGAAATAAGTTATGAAGGAGAGTAGCAGGTAACACGTAACCAGCTTTTGGCATTCTCTCCTGAACCTTTTCTTTCAGGAGGGATAAGAATAATGAGAAGACAGTAAGAAGTGACGAGGAACTAGCTGTGGCCTTCTCTTCTGACTCTTCTCCCTCCCCATCTCACAGTATTTCCTTTTTTTCCGTAGTGTTTTTGTATTTCCTGTCTGACGCTTTCTTCTGACAAATGCACTGCTTTAACAATAAATTCAACATTTTGTTCTTCATTCATATTGGTGGTGTTCATGCTATTGGTGTTTCTGTAACAGCAGTTTGTATGTAAGTACTTCTTTTCTAAATAAAATATTTTTAAGATGTGAAAATGTAAAATTTGCGGCTTTCTTCCTTAACAGAACAGTCAGGCGCCTATTTAAGAAGCGGAGAGCTGAACAAATACAAGCTGTAAAGGGCTTACTCACAATGGATAGCTATGAAAAACAATACAGAATGATTTCTGTAATTGTCGATAAGTTATTCAATGTAAGTTGATATGAAGATCTATTTTTAATACTATTTTCTTTCATCTGTGGTGTTCATACTTCCTCTGTTTTAACCAGTCCTCAGGGTATAATGTGAAGAGTTATATTGTTACAGCAAAATAATAATTAATCTTCCTACTCTTATGAAGAGGCTGCATGTGATACAATGAGATGCTGAAAGATTAATTGTTTGTAGAACGTGACATTCTTCTGTGTACTAAGAGGGAGATGGAAAGATCAGAAGAAATTTTCATTAGACATAAAGTTCTCCACGTACAGCAGGTTGACATTTAACAGTGAAATGTTCTGGGTATTATTATCTTTTTTATATAATCTTTGGGTTGTTTTATGGCAAGTAGAAGTTTGCTTGTCAATTGTGCAATTACACAATCTGCAACATAACGAGTATCAGCTCAGCCCGTAGAGTACTGATTATTGTGAACCACCTTTATTAGAACAGTATATGGTTTTCAGTGAGTTGTATCTAATGTATTAGTAGACATTTGGAGTTACATAAATGCTCTGTTTGAGGTATTAGATAAACACAGCAGCCCAGCAGTATGTGAAGTACCTGTTTTTCTCCTAATACACGTATACAAAGTAATCTGGAAGAAGTTCCCATAATTATCACTGCTAGTAAATCAGCTTAGTTGTAATATGTTGTTAGTATACTTTACAGAAACAGCTTTCAGTGGTTGCATCTGTCTGTTAATGTAAAACATGACTCATTCCACAGCTCTGAAGTTTCTCTTCCATGATGAGCTAATGAAATACGATTTATGAATGAATGGCTGAATCCAGTGTTAAAATACTTTGCAAGCTAGAGTTATTTTGTGGAATACTTGATATACTAAACTTTTTGTTTACCTCACCAGATAATTCAAGTAAATGTTTTATGAC
The DNA here is from genome assembly GCF_023864275.1 of Schistocerca cancellata. Lineage (NCBI taxonomy): Eukaryota > Metazoa > Arthropoda > Insecta > Orthoptera > Acrididae > Schistocerca > Schistocerca cancellata. Next base: position 40,934,480 of record NC_064632.1, on the reverse strand, counting down.
ACAATAATGGACTACTACAAAACAAAGCCAACTGTGACCTTTGTGAGTGGCACCGCTATTATAATGTTACTCCACCAATGCAGAAACTGACATGAGAGCTTTAGGGGCCACTGGAAATGTCAGTTTTAGTTGCTCTCTCATTTGCTAGGGACTGAACATTAACATTGATGCCAATAACAGCATTTACATACAACCAGAATTTCTTCGGCTTCTGTGAAAAACTTGCAAATATTCTGTTACTGTAGTTATTGAGGACATCACGCATTGCTCTCTTGACAGCCAAATGCGTTTCATTCGGCATCTCTCTATCTACAGCCCTATGCTTTGTTTTACATCTGTTATGCAGTAGTCTCTATTTCTTTAGAAGTTTCTTTACAGCTACTGTATACCATGGAGGTTTGCTCCCGTAATGAGCTGTTCTACTGGGTACATATCTGTCCAGTGGATGGTCAGTTATTCTTTTAAACTCAAGCTATAGACACACTACGTGTTCCTGCCCTGTGCTGAAAGTTTCAAGCTCCTCATTTAGATACGACACTACTGATTTTGTTTCTACTTTACTGAACATATATATGTTTCTGCTTGTTTTAATTGTCCTTTGTACTTTGGTAATCATTGTTGCCACAACCACATCATGCTCACTGATAGCAGTTTCGGTGTGGACATTCTCAAAGAGGTCAGGTCTATTTGTTGCCATGAGATCCAATATACTTCCATCATGAGTGGGGTTCCTAACTATCTATTCTAAGTAGTTCTCAGAGAAGGCATTTAGTAATGTTTCACAGGATCTCTTATCACACCTATCACTAGCAGAACTGTAATTGTCTCAATTGATTGCTGGGTGATTAAAGTCTCCACAGATGATTACAGTATGATTGGGGAAGTTATGTACAAGTGAACTGAGGTTTTCTCTACAGTTTTTGGTTACAACAGGAGATAAGTCTGGTGGGTGACAGAAGGATCCAGTTATTATTTTATGTCCATCCCTGATACTGAGTCTTGCCCAAAGCACCTCACATGCATCTTCAATTTCTATCTCATCAGATTGTTGTTTCTTGTATATCCTGTTTGCCTATCCTTTTGACATATGCTTAAATTTCCTCCAAAAATCTCACTGCTATGAATTTCAGGTTTCAGCCAGTATTATGTGAGCTTCACTGTTTTTCATGAGCATTTCAAACTCTGGCACTTTGTTGCGAATACTTCGGCAGCTTATCATTAGGATTTTAATACTCTCATCTTAGGGAGGCAGTTCTTTCAACCTTACACTGATACTTCTGAAGTTTTAATCTGCCAGGAAGTTTCATATCAGCACACACTCCGCTGCAGAGTGAAAATCTCATTCTGGAAACATCCCCCAGGCTGTGGCTAAGCCATGTCTCCGCTATATCCTTTCTTTCAGGAGTGCTAGTTCTGCAAGGTTCGCGGGAGAGCTTCTGTAAAGTTTGGAAGGTAGGAGACGTGATACTGGCAGAAGTAAAGCTGTGAGTACCGGGCGTGAGTCGTGCTTGGGTAGCTCAGATGGTAGAGCACTTGCCCGCGAAAGGCAAAGGTCCCGAGTTCGAGTCTCGGTTGGACACACAGTTTTAATCTGCCAGGAAGTTTGATATCAGCGCATACTCCGCTGCAGAGTGAAAATCTCATTCTGAAAACAGGTTTCCTCAAAACAGGTGAAGTGAATCTCATTGGCTCAGTTTCAGTCAAAGACAGCATCTCAAACTTGTTGGTTTCAGGGATCAGTACAACACCCTGAGTCCTCCCTGGACCCCAACCACCCTGTACAGAACGCCTAGATCTACTATTGACTTGCCACTCCAGTGAAGTGGACGGATAATGATAGATACTGCACTTTCTGCAGAGGAGACAAAATCCATGATAGAGGACAGTACTTGAGTTACCTCTGGTCCACGAATCGCAGAGACACGACTCTCGGGAATTCTTCAAACACACCAATTCGCAGCAGCTGACAATCGTCCGACAATAGTTAGGTTGATTTCCAGCTGCGTACGGACATCAACCAACTCATCCTGTCTTTGAGAACAGCATTCACAGTGGGGCTGCATTTTGGTTGGTGCAGTGAACACAAGGCAGTGAACAAATAACTTTAAATTAAGCCCCCTGATTATCTTTTAATCTGTTGAGCAAAAAAGTTGCTAATTTCCTGTAAGAATTGAAGCAGATACGCAAAGCAAGATTTCTTTTAGGGCAACACAAAATCTGTAGTAAAAATGACTAGTGTACTAAAACACTTTGTTGTTAATTATAGTTGTTAGAAAACTTGAAAACAGAGTTCATTTGTGATAAATGCGCACAATATATATGGCTACTCCTCTTTAAGGGAGAACTAGATGTAACACAACATTTTAGAAAGTCTGCTACAGTAAATCACAAATGCTGATTTGCTACAAATTGCTCTTAGATTATGTAAAGGACAATGGTAGCTTTTGAAAATTCTCAAAAACACACATTTATTTGCATTGATATACAATCAAATTCAGGGATGATGTATTCTGTGTCTGAACTGTGAATCACAAACAATGATTTGCAACGAAATAAATTATGTATCCAAAACACTTATACCAGTAACTTACGAAAATTTAGTTTTGTAGGCATCCGAAAATTCTCAGACTAACCTGTTTCTCACGTAATTGTACAATGAAATTAGAGGAAGATCGTTTTGAATGATAATAGGCCTGCTGTTCTCAAAAATTTTAAAAGAGTGCAATTAAGTGTAAGCCTACAATTGACGATAACAGTATTAGTTTATCATGGCTCTCGTGAATGTTCGAAGTTTCACAGTACACCACAATACAGATATGTATTGATACAATCAAGGAAAGATTATGCACAAGTGATGCGAACAGTAAAATATGTGAATCTAGAATTTTTAATCAGCTCACAGCCTTACACATGCAGTCTTACACAAGGGAAAATTCCTAAGTCGGCCTTTATATATAAATAAACGTGCATATTGCATGGATTTTTCACTTAGGTGATTCTGTGCCCACTTCTGCTGTGGGGTGCTGGGGAAGAACATTTCAGAGTGAGTTTATCTCAATTAAAATCGTTAAAAAGTGCAGCACCAACAAAGCACGTCTTCTGCGTTTTGCAACTAACAATACTAAGTTCGAAACTTCCTGGCAGATTAAAACTGTGTGCCAGACCGAGAATCGAACTTGGGACCTTTGCCTTGCCCGCGAAAGGCAAAGGTCCCGAGTTCGACTCTCAAATTTCATATCAGTGCACACTCTGCTGCAGAGTGAAAATCTCATTCTGGAAACATCCCCCAGGCTTGGTAAGCCATGTCTCCACAATATCCTTTCTTCCAGGAGTGCTAGTTCTGCAGGTTTGCAGTAGAGCTTCTGTGAAGTTTGGAAAGTAAGAGACGAGGTACTGGTGGAAGTAAAGCTGTGAGGACAGGGTGTGAGTCGTGCTTGGGTAGCTCAGATGGTAGAGCACTTGCCCGCGAAAGGCAAAGGTCCCGAGTTCGAGTCTCGGTCCGGCACAGAGTTTTAATCTGCCAGGAAGTTTCGTATCAGCGCACACTCTGCTGCAGAGTGAAAATCTCATTCTGAATACTAAGTTCAGTTGATGAACAGACTCCTACATCAGTATTCACAATATCAGCAAATGATTAGTTCAAACAAGATAGAATTATCTGTCTTTGGGAAACAGGTGAGTGAAACCATCACATTTCAGCTCCTACAGGGCATCCTGCTTCAACAATGATTCATCTGCAGAACCTGTAGAGAATTGTGTACAGGAGTGAAAGGATATTGGACCTTGTGTTGTGGTCAGAGTGCAGGACTGCCATTTTGTCTGCATTTCTGTAATGAATACTACATTTTTTATCTATGAAGTTGACTTGATGAGAACATTGTAGCAGGTCGGAGCCTGATTGCAGTGACTGTTCACTGAGCAGTCTGCTGTGTGCTAGACTGGTGGCACACATGTTATTACACAGAGTTCCGCTGTACAGAAATCACAAGTACCTCAGATAGCAATTGACGTGTAAATGACCTCACTGACTTGCTGACTGGCAAAATATATTGATTTGATATGAGCCATGTTTTAAGCTGTTTCTGCAGTGGTCACTACAAACATGTTAGACGCTATCATGGCTGTCACAATTTGGCAATCTGTTCTGTTGAACAGTGTAATGAACTATGAGGTGCATTCAAGTTCTAAGGCCTTCGATTTTTTTTCTCCAGACTAGAAAGAGATAGAAACATGCCCATTGTTTTAAAATGAGGCCGCGTTCATTGTCAATATGTCCCAGAGATGGCAGCACCATACGGCAGATGGAATTTTACCGCCAGCGGCGAGAATGATAACTGTTTCAAATACTTAAAATGGCGACGTTTTCCTTACGTGAACAGCGTGCAATCATTCGTTTTCTGAATTTGTGTGGTGTGAAACCAATTGAAATTCATCGACAGTTGAAAGAGACATGTGGTGATGGAGTTATGGATGTGTCGAAAGTGCGTTCATTGGTGCGACAGTTAAATGAAGGTAGAACATCGTGTGACAACAAACCGAAACAACCTCGGGCTCGCACGAGCCGGTCTGACGACATGATCAAGAAAGTGGAGAGAATTGTTTTGGGGGATCGCCGAATAACTGTTGAACAGATCGCCTCCAGAGTTGGCATTTCTGTGGGTTCTGTACACACAATCCTGCATGATGACCTGAAAATGCGAAAAGTGTCTTCCAGGTGGGTGCCACGAATGCTGACAGACGACCACATGGCTGCCCGTGTGGCATGTTGACGCGCAACGACAGCATGAATGGGACTTTCTTTTCATCGGTTGTGACAATGGATGAGACGTGGATGCCATTTTTTAATCCAGAAACAAAGTGCCAGTCAGCTCAATGGAAGCACACAGATTCACCGCCACCAAAAAAATTTCGGGTAACCGCCAGTGCTGAAAAAATGATGGTGTCCATGTTCTGGGACAGCGAGGGCATAATCCTTACCCATTACGTTCCAAAGGGCACTATGGTAACAGGTGCATCCTACGAAAATGTTTTAAAGAACAAATTCCTTCCTGCAGTGCAACAAAAACGTCCGGGAAGGGCTACGCGTGTGCTGTTTCACCAAGCAACGCACCCGCACTTCGAGCTAACGTTACGCAACAGTTTCTTCGTGATAACAACTTTGAAGTGATTCCTCATGCTCCCTACTCACCTGACCTGGCTCCTAGTGACTTTTGGCTTTTTCCAACAATGAAAGACACTCTCCGTGGCCGCACATTCACCAGCCGTGCTGCTATTGCCTCAGCGATTTTCCAGTGGTCAAAACAGACTCCTAAAGAAGCCTTCCCTGCTGCCATGGAATCATGACGTCAGCGTTGTGAAAAATGTGTACGTTTGCAGGGCGATTACGTCGAGAAGTAACGCCAGTTTCATCGATTTCGGGTGAGTAGTTAATTAGAAAAAAAATTGGAGGCCTTAGAACTTGAATGCACCTCGTAACTCCAAGTGTGTTGGTTTGCAACAGCATTGGGTACAAACTGTGATATTGACTTATAAGAATAAAGGAGGTCCTAAACAGCAACCACTGTAACAGCAAAGTTTTATAGTGTGAAGTGCCCCAATTGCTCCAGTCTACTCCACACTTCATATTTCAGGTCAGTGTCCAGCCTCACGCTATGAGGACTTTGCAAACTTTCTTTTGAAGAACAACAGGTACCACATCTAATTATACTGCACTTTCACCTAACATGTCATGCATCAAATGTGCCTGGGATACAGTTGGTTGCGTACCGTTTTGTCACATTCTTCCAGCAACTATTGTTGATGCTCTGTAGGCTTTCGTAGAGAGAATGTTTAGGGAGATTTCCCACAAATATGATATACACTCGAGCACCGTCATACTTTCTGAATCTTGAACTAATAAGATGAGAGTCAAACTAACTTCATATTACAAATGTAACAAATCATGCTGATTTCGTTGGAAAAATGCATAGATTTTCAGCATATTATACTCAAGAACAAAATTGAGTAACAGCCTGATATAAATGATATGACAATACTTGTGTGCATATTTTTCATTGAGCCAAACTTGAAGATGAAAATGATGTAACTGGAAATCTGTTATATTAAATTAGTACACATATGTTTAGATTTACAGTACTTAATTGATTTTTGTGTTTTTATGTTTACATTGTTGTTGTTGTTGTTGTTGTTGTTGTTGTCATTGTCTTCAGTCCAGAGACTGGTTTGATGCAGCTCTCCATGCTACTCTATCCTGTGAAAGGTTCTTCATCTCCCAGTACCTACTGCAACCTACATCCTTCTGAATCTTGGTCTCCCTCTGCGATTTTAATACTCCCCGCTGCCCTCCAATACTAAAATGCTGATCCCTTGATGCCTCAGAAAATGCCCTACCAACCGATCCCTTCTTCTAGTCAAGTCGTGCCACAAATTTCTCTTCTCTCCAATTCTATTCAATACCTCCTCATTAGTTATGTGATCTACCCATCTAATCTTCAGCATTCTTCTGTAGCACCACATTTCGAAAGCTTCTGTTCTCTTCTTGTCTAAACTATTTATCTTCCATGTTTCACTTCCATACATGGCTACACTCCATACAAATACTTTCAGAAATGACTTCCTGACTCCTAAATCTATACTCGATGTTAACAAATTTCTCTTGTTCAGAAACGCTTTCCTTGCCATTGCCAGTCTACATTTTATATCCTCTCTACTTCGACCATCATCAGTTATTTTGCTCCCCAAATAGCAAAACTCCTTTACTACTTTAAGCGTCTCATTTCCTAATCTAATTCCTGCAGCATCACCTGATTTAATTTGACTACATTCCATTATTCTCGTTTTGCTTTTGTTGATGTTCATCTTATATCCTCCTTTCAAGACCATGTCCATTCCGTTCAGCTGCGCTTCCAGGTCCTTTACTGTCTGACAGAATTACAATGTCATCAGCGAACCTCAAAGTTTTTATTTCTTCTCCATGGATTTTAATTCCTACTCCAAATTTTTCTTTTGTTTCCTTTACTGCTTGCTCAATATACAGATTGAATAACATCGGGGAGTGGCTACAACCCTGTCTCACTCCCTTCCCAACCACTGCTTCCCTTTCATGTCCCTCGGCTCTTATAACTGCCATCTGGTTTCTGTACAAATTGTAAATAGCCTTTCGCTCCCTGTATTTTACCCCTGCCACCTTCAGAGATTGAAAGAGAGTATTCCAGTCAACATTGTCAAAAGCTTTCTCTAAGTCTACAAATGCTAGAAACATAGGTTTGCCTTTCCTTAATCTATTTTCTAAGATTTTTTTACAGATATTTTTATTTTTATATTACAGGTATTGTTACATATATATATTATTTTTACATCTATGCAGGTATGCATATATACAAAATGTAATGGGATAGATTAAAAATCTACTCACCAAGTGGCTGAAGAACTCGCATATAAGAGAAGGTTATAACTAGGCAAGCTTTGGAGCCAGTGGCTCCTCCTTCAGGCAGAAGGGTTGTAGGGGAAGGAAGGGGAGTGAAGGAAAAAGGACTAGTGAGGTCTAGCAAAAGGGGTAGATTTCAGGAAAGTCACCCAGAACCACAGGTCAGGGGAGACTTACCAGATGGGATGAGAAGGAAAGACTGTTCATTGGGGTCTGCACCACATGAGTTGTGAAAACCTGAGAGCTTGAAGGTGGAAGACAGTGTAATATGGAAGACAGAAATTACTGCTTAAACATCATGCATGAGTTAATAAGAATGAAAAGCTGAGTGCATTGTACATATCAGGTGGGGGGCAAAAAATAGACAGGTAAGAAAATTAAAGATGTAGAAAACTAAAATGGAGTGAAGAAAGCAGTAGTCATTGTGAAGAAATGCTAAGATGGAAGATGCTAATGTAAATTAAGGTCTGGTAGGTGGCGAGAACCAAGGACATGTAGAGCTGGTTCCCACCTGTGGGATTCTAAGAAACTGGTGTCTGGGGGAAGAATCTAGATGGCGCATGTGGTGAAACAGACACCAGGGTCACGATTGTCATGTTGTATAGGAGGTTCTGCTACAGGATATTGTGTGTTGCCAGTATACTACCTCTGCCTATGTCCACTTGTCCCAACTGATAATTCGGTGGTAATCATGCTGTTGTAAAAGACTGAACAGTGTTTACATAACAGCTGGTATATGATGTGTCATTTGACAGGTGGCTTTCCCTTCGATAGTATATGTTTTGCCAGTTACAGGGCTGGTATATGTGGTGGTAGAAGGGTGATATGTCACCACTGTAAACTTATCGGAGATATGAGGGTGAAAATATTAGTTGATCTATTTTGAAAGTATTCTCTGATGTTTTATTACTGTTTACTCATTGGTGTTTTTTACTTTTTCAGGTAATTCAGAACAGCCGTGTCACACTGGAAAGTTCTGGTTATGTCCCTGGACTTAGCAGTTTTCCCAAGAATGAGGAACTGCTGAATGGTTTGTGATAATATGCAAATTTTATTTATATGTATTGAAACTACAAGGAGCTCCATCTATTAGCCTAATAATCAAATGTGAACCATTTTAAGATGTAATTAACATTTATTGCTTTTGAATTTTAAGCTTTGCTTAGAGTAACAGCTAAAATCATGGAGGCTTTCATGGCCATTTCTTGATGGTCTGCCTTTTGTTCTTCTTGAAAGGGTTCAGACATCCAGTCAGTGCACTTTCTATTCTTCAGCTTTTCCCGGGTATTGCTAGTGTGGTTTACAGGAGTTCACTGTGAATGGGGATCCCAGGGTCCAGTTATTTTGGGAGTTGTACCCATGCTTGTGCACTTCAGTGGCTTCTCTGATTAAACAGGCATTATAGATACTCCCCACAGCAAGACTTGCATGTTGTTGGGTTTTACTACATAACTGTGGTCACTCAGTATATGCCCATCTGTGGCTAATTCCTCCTTGTGTTTCAGCTTGCTGTTTCATTTTCATTCAGTGATCCTGTTTTTGGTGGATGTTTCAGCATGTTTTTCCTCAGATTTTTCTTGACAATGTGGATCCCACCAGTCCTACATTGCTGTGTTTACTGTCTTATGTTTTGCTTGTGTAATATACAACCAGTTCTGTCGAATCACCCAGGCTACTTATGACATTCTGATATCATTATTTGGATAACCATTGCTCCTCAGAACACCCCCAAGCGTTTCATCTCGTGTTAGAAGTGCTGTGGCCCATGTGTTTGCCTTGCAACCATGCCCCTTTTGCTAATGAGATGGTGATACAAAAGTTTTAGCAGATGTACTTTTTCGACAATATGGGTACCATTACTAGTGACTAGCACAGCCTGGATGAGTAGTTGTTTGTCATTTTCCAGCTTCACTGCAAATTGGACAGTAGAATTGAGGCTGCTCATATGTATGAGGAAGTCACCAAGCGTTTTCTCATTATGACTTCACACAGTAAAGGTGTTGTCTGTATACCATACCATTAGTTTTTTATTCATTGAGCCCGGAACTTGCATCTTAAACTGCTCATGAGAGAGAGAGAGAGAGAGAGAGAGAGAGAGAGAGAGAGAGAGAGAGAGAGAGACTTGTCATCTTTACATCATATCATCCTCCAGCTGTTGGCATAAATGGCATTTCATGTCAAGTTGCTTTGCGAAATCATCAGTAAAAATGAAACTATAAAACTCCATTTAAATTATTAGTGGCATCTTGATATTACTAATCTTGTGAAATGTCATGCACATGAACATGTTTGATAACTCAAGCCTTCTGTCTACCTACATTTTTATGTAACTCTACAGTGGGATAAGACACCTTGATAAATCACTTCATAGTTTGTACAACCCACTTTGTCATATCTGCGTTCTGTTTTCTGAAAGTATTCTAATAAAGTAATTTGTGTGCATTTTGCTCATAGTCTTGAGTTTCACATTACAGTCACATTCCTTTGATCACATGTGAGTGTCTAGAACCTCCCTCTGCAGCTTGATTCAAGCCTGATATCAGTAATCAAGGATAGATCTTCAACACTGTCAACCACTCATGCTATCAAACTTCAGGAAGACAAATAACCAAAAACCCAAGAAAAATGCTGACAAATAGATCTCACAAAATGGTCATGAAAGCTTCATTGCTGTTAATTATTACACCTGTCAAACATTATTTGTTTATTGGTTCTAGGTTGAACACCCTAAAAATGCAGTATTTAATGTATATTAACAATATTTAGTGTTATATGCCTATTTTTTAAAAGTAGTCTTGTTTACTCATAAAAATTTAGCCAAATAGTGGGTTCTTGTTGTTGTGGTCTTCAGTCCTGAGAATGGTTTGATGCAACTCTTCGTGCTACCCTATCCTGTGCAAGCTTCATCATCTCCCAGTACTTACTGCAACCTACATCCTTCTGAATCTGCTTAGTGTATTCATCTCTTGGTCTCTTTCTATGATTTTTACCCTCCACGTTGCCCTCCAATGCTAAATTTGTGATCCCTTGATGCCTCAGAACATGTCCTACCAACCAGTCCCTTCTTCTTGTCAAGTTGTGCCACATACTGCTCTTCTCCCCATTCCTATTCAATACCTCCTCATTAGTTATGTGATCTACCCATCTAATCTTCAGGATTCTTCTGTAGCACCACATTTCGAAAGCTTATATTCTCTTCTTGTCCAAACTATTTATCGTCCATGTTTCACTTCCATACATGGCTACACTCCATACAAATACTTTCAGAAACGACTTCCTGACACTTAAATCTATATTCGATGTTAACAAATTTCTCTTGTTCAGAAACGCTTTCCTTGCCATTGCCAGTCTGCATTTTATATCTTCTCTACTTCGACCATCATCAGTTAGTTTGCTCCCAAAATAGCAAAACTCCTTTACTAATTTAAGTGTCTCATTTCCTAATCTAATTCCCTCAGCATCACCTGACTTAATTCGAATACATTCCATTATCCTCGTTTTGCTTTTGTTGATGTTCATCTTATATCCTCCTTTGAAGACACTGTCCATTCCGTTCAACTGCTCTTCCAAGTCCTTTGCTGTCTCTGACAGGATTACAATGTCATTGGCGAACCTCAAAGTTTTTATTTCTTCTCCATGGATTTTAATACCTACTCCAAATTTTTCTTGTGTTTCCTGTACTGTTTGCTCAATATACAGATTGAATAACATCGGGGAGAGGCTACAACCCTGTCTCACTCCCTTCCCAGCTACTGCTTCCCTTTCATGCCCCTCAACTCTTATAACTGCCATCTGGTTTCTGTACAAATTGTAAATAGCCTTTCGCTCCATGTATTTTACCCCAGCCACCTTCAGAATTTGAAAGAGAGTATTCCAGTCAACATTGTCAAAAGCTTCCTCTAAGTCTACAAATGCTAAAAAAGTAGGTTTGCCTTTCCTTAATGTTTCTTCTAAGATAAGTCATAAGCTCGGTATTGCCTCACGCGTTCCAAAATTTCTACGAAATCCAAACTGATCTTCCCTGATGTCGGCTTCTAGAAGTTTTTCCATTCATCTGTAAAGAGTCCGTGTTAGTATTTTGCAGCTGTGACTTATTAAACTGATAGTTCAGTAATTTTCACATCTTTCAACACCTGCATTCTTTTGGATTGGAATTATTATATTCTTCTTGAAGTCTGAGGGTATTCCACCTGTCTCATACATCTTGCTCACTAGATGGTAGAGTTTTGTCAGGACTGGCTCTCCCAAAGCCGTCAGTAGTTCTAATGGAATGTTGTCAACTCCCGGGGCCTTGTTTCGACTCAGGTCTTTCAGTGCTGTGTCAAACTCTTCACACAGTATCGTATCTCCCATTCCATCTTCATCTACATCCTATTCCATTTCGATAATATTGTCCTCAAGTACATCGCCCTTGTATAGACCCTCTATATACTCCTTCCACCTTTCTGCTTTCCCCTCTTTGCTTAGAACTGGGTTTCTATCTGAGCTCTTGAGATTCATACAAGTGGTTCTCTTCTCTCCAAAGGTCTCTTTAATTTTCCTGTAGGCAGTATCTATCTTACCCCTAGTGAGATAAGCTTCTACATGCTTACATTTGTCTTCTAGCCATCCCTGCTTAGCCATTTTGCACTTCTTGTTGATCTCATTTTTGAGACATTTTATTCCTTTTTGCCTGCTTCATTTACTGCATTTTTATATTTTCTCCTTTCATCAATTAAATTCAATATTTCTTCTGTTATCCAAGCATTTCTACTAGCCCTTGACTTTTTACCTACTTGAGCCTCTGCTGCCTTTTCTACTTCATCCCTCAAAGCTACCCATTCTTCTTCTACTGTACTCTTTCCCCCATTCCTGTCAGTTGTTCCCTTATGCTCTCCCTGAAGCTCTGTACAACCTCTGGTTTAGTCAGTTTATCGAGGTCCCATCTCCTTAAATTCCTTCCTTTTTGCAATTTCTTCAGTTTTAATCTACAGTTCATAACCAATAGATTGTGGTCAGAGTCCACATCTGTCCCTGGAAATGTCTTACAATTTAAAACCTGGTTCCTAAATCTCTGTCTTACTTACCATTATATAATCTATCTGATACCTTCCAGTATCTCCAGGATTCTTCAATGTATACAACCTTCTTTCATGATTCTTGAACCAAGTATTAGCTATGATTAAGTTATGCTCTGTGCAAAATTCTACCAGACGGCTTCCTCTTTCATTTCTTACCCCCAATCCATATTAACCTACTATGTTTCCTTCTCTCCCTTTTCCTATTCTCGAATTCCAGTCAGCCATGAGTATTAAGTTTTCGTCTCCCTTCTCTACCTGAATAATTTCTTTTATCTCGTCATCATTTGATGAATTTCTTCGTCATCTGCAGAGCTAGTTGGCATATAAACTTGTACTACTGTAGTAGGCGTGGGGTTTGTGTCTATCTTGGCCACAATAATGTGTTCACTATGCTGTTTGTAGTAGCTTACCTGCACTCCTATTTTTTTAAATTCATTATTAAACCTACTCCTACATTACCCCTATTTGATTTTGTATTTATAACCCCGTATTCACCTGACCAAAAGTCTTATTCCTCCTGCCACCGAACTTCACTAATTCCCACTATATCTGACTTTAACCTATCCATTTCCCTTTTTAAATTTTCTAACCTACTTGCCTGATTAAGGGATCTGACATTCCATGCTCCAATCCGTAGAATGCCAGTTTTCTTTTTCCTGATAACGGCGTCCTCCTGAGTAGTCCCCGCCCGTAGATCCGAATGGGGGACTATTTTATCTCCGGAATATTTTACCCAAGAGGATACCATCATTTAACCATTCAGTAAAGCTGCATGCCCTCGGGAAAAATTACGGCTGTAGTTTCTCCTTGCTTTCAGCCGTTCGCAGTACCAGCACAGCAAGGCCGTTTTGGTTTAGTGTTACAAGGCCAGATCAGTCAATCATCCAGACTGTTGCCCCTGCAACTACTGAAAAGGCTGCTGCCCCTCTTCAAGAACCACACATTTGTCTGGCCTCTCAACAGATACCTCTCCATTGTGGTTGCACCTATGGTACGGCCATCTGTATCGCTGAGGCACGCAAGCCTCCCCACCAGTGGCAAGATCCATGGTTCATTGGGGGGGGGGGGGGGGGGAATAGTGGGTACAGCATTGATTTTGAGGTTAGAGGATCTCGGGAAAACACAAGATGGGCTTCAGTCACAAAGGGTGCAGGCTGAGCAAAGGAAGAATATAGATACAGGAACCATTGGTATAACAGTTGAAAATTGTCGTAGCTGTGTTGGGAGAGTACCAGAGCTCCAAGCGCTAATAGAAAGCACTGATGCTCAAATCGTTATAGGCACTGAAAGCTGGCTAAAGCCGGATATAAGCTCAGCCGAAATTTTTGTGAAAATCCTAATGGTGTACCGAAAGGGTAGGCTAAACATGCTTGGCGGTGGCATGTTTGTTGCTGTCAGAAGTAGTTTAACCTGTCGCGAAATTGAAGTAGATACTTCCTGTGAGTTAGTATGGGCAGAGGTCACTGTTGGCAACCGGAATGAAATAATAATTGGATCCTTTTACCTACCTCCCAATTCAGATGATACAGTTGCTGAAAGGTTCAAAGAATATTTGAGTTTGATTTCAAACACGTACCCGACTCATACAATAATAGTTGTTGGTGACTTTAATTTACCCTCGATATGTTGGCAAAAATAAATGTTTAATTTTGGAGGTACGCATAAAATAACATTCCGAAATTGTGCTAAATGCATTCTCTGAAAATTATTTCGAGCAGTTAGTTCATGAGCCCACGCGAGTAATAAACGGTTGTGAAAACACACTTGACCTTTTAGCTACAAATAATCCTGAGTTAATAACCATCATCAAAACCGATATAGGGATTAGTGAACACAGGGTTGTTGTAGTGAGATTGAATATTGTAATCCCCAAATCCTCAAAAAATAAGCGCAAAATATACCTATTCAAAAAAGCAGATAAAAATTCAGTTGACTCCTTCCTGAGAGACTATCTCCACTCATTCCAAATTAATAATATAAGTGTAGACCAGATGTGGCTTAAATTCAAATAAATAGTATTGGCAGCAATTGAGAGGTTTATACCAAATAAACTAACAAACAACGGAGCTGATCCTCCTTGGCACACAAAATGGGTTAGAACACTGTTGCAGAAACAACAAAACAAACATGCCAAATTTAAACAGACACAGAATCCCCAAGATTGGCAATCCTTTACAGAAACTCAACACTTAGCGCGGAGTTCACTGCGAGATGCCTATAAAAGTTTCCACAATGAAACTTTGTCTCGAAACCTGGCAGAAAATCCAAAGACATATTCTGGTCGTATGTGAAGTATGTCAGCAGCAAGAAACAATCAGTGCCTTCTCTGCGCGATTTGAATGGAGATACTATTGAAGACAGTGCTGCCAAAGCAGATTTACTAAACACAGCCTTCCGAAATGCCTTCACAAAAGAAGACTAAGTAAATATTCGAGAATTCGAATTGAGAACAGCTGCCAACATGAGTAACGTAGAAGTAAATATCCTCGGAGTAGTGAAGAACTCAAATCACTTAATAAAAGCAAGTCTTCTGGTCCAGACTGTATACCAATTAGG
The DNA here is from genome assembly GCF_023864275.1 of Schistocerca cancellata. Lineage (NCBI taxonomy): Eukaryota > Metazoa > Arthropoda > Insecta > Orthoptera > Acrididae > Schistocerca > Schistocerca cancellata. The sequence goes on along the minus strand of NC_064632.1, from coordinate 40,919,438 downwards.
TTCCTTTCGGAGTATGCTCCATACTTAACAATCATATACAACCATTCACTCAGCAAAAGGTCCTTACCCAAAGAATGGAAAGTTGTGCAGGTCACACCAATATTCAAGAAAGGTGGTAGGAGTAATCTAATAAATTACAGGCTCATAAGCGTTAACGTCAATATGCAGCAGGATTTTAGAACATATATTGTGTTCGAACATTATGAATTACCTCGAAGGAAACGGTCTATTGACACACAGTCAACATGGGTTTAGAAAACATCGTTCCTGTGAAACACAACTAACTCTTTATTCACATGAAGTGCTGAAAGCTATTGACAACGGATTTCAGATCGATTCCATATTCCTGGATTTCTGGAAGGCTTTTGACACTGTACCACACAAGCGGCTTTTAATAAAATTGTGTGCTTATGGAATATCATCTCAGTTATGTGACAGGATTTGCGATTTCCTGTCAGAGAGGTCACAGTTCGTAGTAATTGACAGAAAGTCATTGAGTAAAACAGAAGTGATTTTAGGTGTTCCCCAAGGTAGTGTTATAGGCCCTCATCTACACTCCTGGAAATTGAAATAAGAACACCGTGAATTCATTGTCCCAGGAAGGGGAAACTTTATTGACACATTCCTGGGGTCAGCTACATCACATGATCACACTGACAGAACCACAGGCACATAGACACAGGCAACAGAGCATGCACAATGTCGGCACTAGTACAGTGTATATCCACCTTTCGCAGCAATGCAGGCTGCTATTCTCCCATGGAGACGATCGTAGAGATGCTGGATGTAGTCCTGTGGAACGGCTTGCCATGCCATTTCCACCTGGCACCTCAGTTGGACCAGCGTTCGTGCTGGACGTGCAGACCGCGTGAGACGACGCTTCATCCAGTCCCAAACATGCTCAATGGGGGACAGATCCGGAGATCTTGCTGGCCAGGGTAGTTGACTTACACCTTCTAGAGCACGTTGGGTGGCACGGGATACATGCGGACGTGCATTGTCCTGTTGGAACAGCAAGTTCCCTTGCCGGTCAAGGAATGGTAGAACGATGGGTTCGATGACGGTTTGGATGTACCGTGCACTATTCAGTGTCCCCTCGACGATCACCAGTGGTGTACGGCCAGTGTAGGAGATCGCTCCCCACACCATGATGCCAGGTGTTGGCCCTGTGTGCCTCGGTCGTATGCAGTCCTGATTGTGGCGCTCACCTGCACGGCGCCAAACACGCATACTACCATCATTGGCACCAAGGCAGAAGCGACTCTCATCGCTGAAGACGACACGTCTCCATTCGTCCCTCCATTCACGCCTGTCGCGACACCACTGGAGGCGGGCTGCACGATGTTGGGGTGTGAGCGGAAGACGGCCTAACGGTGTGCGGGACCGTAGCCCAGCTTCATGGAGACGGTTGCGAATGGTCCTCGCCGATACCCCAGGAGCAACAGTGTCCCTAATTTGCTGGGAAGTGGCGGTGCGGTCCCCTACGGCACTGCGTAGGATCCTACGGTCTTGGCGTGCATCCGTGCGTCGCTGCGGTCCGGTCCCAGGTCGACGGGCACGTGCACCTTCCGCCGACCACTGGCGACAACATCGATGTACTGTGGAGACCTCATGCCCCACGTGTTGAGCAATTCGGCGGTACGTCCACCCGGCCTCCCGCATGCCCACTATACGCCCTCGCTCAAAGTCCGTCAACTGCACATACGGTTCACGTCCACGCTGTCGCGGCATGCTACCAGTGTTAAAGACTGCGATGGAGCTCCGTACGCCACAGCAAACTGGCTGACACTGACGGCGGCGGTGCACAAATGCTGCGCAACTAGCGCCATTCGACGGCCGACACCGCGGTTCCTGGTGTGTCCGCTGTGCCGTGCGTGTGATCATTGCTTGTACAGCCCTCTTGCAGTGTCCGGAGCAAGTATGGTGGGTCTGACACACCGGTGTCAATGTGTTCTATTTTCCATTTCCAGGAGTGTATATAAACGATTTGGGAGACAATCTGAGCAGCCGTCTACGGTTGTTTGCAGATGACGCTGTCGTTTATCGACTAATAAAGTCATCAGAAGATCAAAACAAACTGCAAAACGATTTACAAAAGATATCTGAATGGTGCGAAAAGTGGCAGTTGACCCCAAATAACGAAAAGTGTGAGGTCATCCACATGAGTACTAAAAGGAACTCGTTAAACTTCGGTTACATGATAAATCAGTCTAATCTAAAAGCTGTCTAATCTAAAAACTGTAAATTCAACCAAATACCTAGGTATTACAATTACGTACAACTTAAATTGGAAAGAACACAAAGAAAATGTTGTGGGAAAGGCTAACCAAAGGCTGCGTTTTATTGGCAGGACACTTGGGAAATGTAACAGACCTTCTAAGGAGACTGCCTACACTATGCTTATCCGTCCTCTTTTAGAATACTTCTGCACGGTGTGGGATCCTTAACAGGTAGGATTGACGGAGTACATCAAAAAAGTTCAAATAAAGGCAGCACGTTTTGTATTATCTCGAAATATGGGAGAGAGTGTCAGGAATTGGGCTGGAAATCATTAAAAGAAAGGCGTTTTTCGTTGCGACGGAATCTTCTCAAGAAATTCCAATCACCAACTTTCTCCTCTGAATGCGAAAATATTTTGTTGACACTGACCTATATAGGGCGGAACAATCACCACTATAAATAAGGGAAATCAGAGCTCGTACGGAAAGATATAGGTGTTCATTCTTTCCGCGCACTATATGAGATTGGAATACTAGAGAATTGTGAAGGTGGTTCGATGAACCCTCTGCTAGGCACTTAAATGTGATTTGCAGAGTATCCATGTAGATGTAGATATCGTAGGGTGTATTTTCCCCCTCACAGACAAAAGCTTTCACAAGCTACACAAAATAATCCATATTCCTTACCTTTTACAGTTAAATTCATACAGAATCCCACTAATTGTTCTGAGTAACTTTTACAACTCTTAAGTTAAGCTTTGTGGAACTCATGATTTCAAAAGCAGGGAGAACATACACACTAACTGTACTTACCAGGCTCCCTAGCTTTATGGGAATGGTGTTAGAGGCTTGCAGGTAAAGTACTGGAAAGAGAAAAAAAGTGTCTGGCCATCATTTAACATCAGGAGGTGAAATTCCAGTACCACTGATGACGCATTTAAAATGAAAACACAGATCCTAATCTTTGAAAGTCCAAGATGAATAACAACAGTATTATGAAAGTGATATGTTGCCATTCACTGTGTAGAGGAGATGTTGAGTCCCAGACAGGCAAGTGAAAAACTGCAATACATTTTAGCTTTTGGCTGAAAGGCCAACACAAATGAATATCAAAAATATCATCCCTGTGCTATTGATGAACTGTCAAGATACCTCTCAAATTAACCTGGCAGGGAGCAGCACTATGTACAATACTTTCCTTTATTCATTGCTGTACAGTGGACTACATACAGTGATTCTTTTGTGTGTGATTCCTTGTACACTGAGCAGTCAACATATCAAGCTAAAACTGCAACAGAAATATTTGCATGTGTGCTGTTGGGAGGAAACTGCATCAGTCACACTTTGACTATAGTATGCCATGTAGGCATCAAGTGATAATTATATCTGTGATATTCCAGTCTTTGCTTGGAATGCCCTGCAAACAAAAGGTGTGGTGAATTCTTAGGGTATCATTGGCAGTCTGTTCAAACTGGAATTGTAGTATAATCAACATCATTTATTGATTTATTTATTCAGCCATTTGATGTATTTCCATTGATACATGTTGTATAATTACATACAAGACTATATGTTTTGATTACACAGTGACATTTTACAGCTTTTTATGTTCTTTACAGTATGACAACTTTACTTTAATTTCAATTTACAGACATATTTATTGCTTGTCCAAATTGAATGACGGTTGCCTCTACTTTCTTGCTTTTGAATGCATCTTACTTTGGATTTACCTTCCATTAATCAGAAAATTCATTTAATAAAGTGGATTTTTCTCTGGCTATATGCATAAAGGCATTTAAGTTCTTTATTTGGCTAACTCTGTGTGAAAGGCAATTGAAGAGGTACGTCCCTATATGTGTTAAACTTTTCTTGCAACTACTTGCTTTGTGTTGAATTGTTCTTAGTTTTCAACAACAGTTTCTTGTTTTGTACTGAAGAGCCACCTCTCTTTCCTTAAAATAATTTTCTTCACACACACACACACACACACACACACACACACACACACACACACACACACACACACACATATATATCCAACCGCACATACACAGACACAAGCAGACATTGGCCTTTACAAATGTCTGCCTGTGTATGTGCGGTTGGATATGGGTGTGTGTGCGAGTGTATACCTGTCCTTTTTTCCCCCTACAGTAAGTCTTTCCGCTCCCGGGATTGGAATGACTCCTTACCCTCTCCCTTAAAACCCAGTTCCTTTTGTCTTTCCCTCTCCTTCCCTCTTTCCTGACGAGGCAACCGTTGGTTGCGAAAGCTAGAATTTTGTGTGTATGTTTGTGTTTGTTTGTGTGTCTATCGACCTGCCAGCGCTTTTGTTTGGTAAGTCACATCATCTTTCTTTTTAGATATATTTTTTCCACGTGGAATGTTTCCCTCTATTGTAGAAGGAAACATTCCACGAAGGAAAAATATATCTATAAACAAAGATGATGTGACTTACCAAGTGAAAGTGCTGGCAGGTCGACAGACCCACAAACGAACACAAACATACACACAAAATTCAAGCTTTCGCAACAAACTGTTGCCTCATCAGGAAAGAGGGAAGGAGAGGGAAAGACGAAAGGATGTGGGTTTTAAGGGAGAGGGTAAGGAGTCATTCCAGTCCCGGGAGCGGAAAGACTTACCTTAGGGGGAAAAAAGGACGGGTACACACTCGCGCACACACACACATATCCATCCACACATATACAGACACAAGCAGACATTTGTAAAGGTAAAGAGTTTGGGCAGAGATGTCAGTCAAGGCAGAAGTACAAAGGCAAAGATGTTGTCGAATGACAGGTGAGGTATGAGCGGTGGCAACTTGAAATTAGCGGAGGTTGAGGCCTGGCAGGTAACGAGAAGAAAGGATATACGGAAGGGCAAGTTCCCATCTTCGGAGTGCTGACAGGTTGGTGTTAGTGGGAAGTATCCAGATAACCCGGGCGGTGTAACACTGTGCCAAGATGTGCTGGCCGTGCACCGAGGCATGTTTAGCCACAGGGTGATCCTCATTACCAACAAACACTGTCTGCCCGTGTCCATTCATGCGAATGGACAGATTGTTGCTGGCCATTCCTACATAGAAAGCTTCACAGTGTAGGCAGGTCAGTTGGTAAATCACGTGGGTGCTTCCACACGTGGCTGTGCCTTTGATCGTGTACACCTTCCGGGTTACAGGACTGGAGTAGGTGGTCGTGGGAGGGTGCATGGGACAGGTTTTACACCGGGTGCGGTTACAAGGGTAAGAACCACAGGGTAGGGGAGGTGGTTTGGGGATTTCATAAGTATGAACTAAGAGGTTACGAAGGTTAGGTGGACGGCGGTGGAGTGGGGAGGATTTCATGAAGGATGGATCTCATTTCAGACCAGGATTCGAGGTAGTCGTATCCCTGCTGGAGAGCCACATTCAGAGTCTGATCCAGTACCCGGAAAGTATCCTGTCACAAGTGGGGCACTTTTGGGGTTCTTCTGTGGGAGGTTCTGGGTTTGAGGGGATGAGGAAGTGGCTCTGGTTATTTGCATCTGTACCAGGTCGGGAGGGTAGTTGCGGGATGCGAAAGCTGTTTTCAGGTTGTTTGTGTAATGGTTCAGGGATTCCGGACTGGAGCAGATTCGTTTGCCACGAAGACATAGGCTGTAACGGAAGGGACTGTTTGATGTGGAGTGGGTGGCAGCTGTCATAATGGAGGTGCTGTTGTTTGTTGGTGGGTTTGATGTGGACGGACGTGTGAAGCTGGCCATTGGACAGATGGATGTCAATGTCAAGGAAAGTGTCATGGGATTTGGAGCAAGACCCTTGTAACTGCCCCCGGTGTAAAACCTGTCCCATGCACCCTCCCACCACCACCTACTCCAGTCCTGTAACGTGGGAGGTGTACATGATCAAAGGCTGAGGCACATGTGAAAGCACCTACGTGATTTACCAACTGACCTGCCTACACTGTGAAGCTTTCTATGTGGGAATGACCAGCAACAAACTGTCCATTCACATGAATGGACACAGGCAAACAGTGTTTGTTGGTAATGAGGATCACCCTGTGGCTAAACATGCCTCGGTGCACAGCCAGCACATCTTGGCACAGTGTTACACCGTCCGGTTTATCTGGATACTTCCCACTAACACCAACCTGTCAGAACTCTGGAGATGGGAACTTGCCCTTCAATATATCCTCTCTTCCCGTTACCCACCAGGCCTCAACCTCCGCTAATTTCAAGTTGCCGCCGCTCATACCTCACCTGTCATTCGAAAACATCTTTGCCTTTGTACTTACGCCTCGACTGACATCTCTGCCCAAACTCTTTGCCTTTACAAATGTCTGCTTGTGTCTGTGTATGTGCGGATGGATATGTGTGTGTATGCGTGTGTACACCTGTCCTCCTTTCCCCCTAAGGTAAGTCTTTCTGCTCCCGAGATTGGAATGACTCCTTACCCTCTCCCTTAAAACCCACAACCTTTAGTCTTTCCCTCTCCTTCCCTCTTTCCTGTTGAAGCAACCGTTGGTTGCGAAAACTTGAATTTTGTGTGTATGTTTGTGTTTGTGTGTCTATCAACCTGCCAGCGCTTTTGTTTGCTAAGTCACATCTTCTTTGTTTTTAAATATATTTTTCCTACGTGGAATGTTTCCCTCTATTATACTCATATCATTAATTTTAACCCAACAATCATGTTTGTTATTGTCACTGTTGCATTTCGAAATCTTTTCTGTCATCTTATTTTCTCTTTCTGTTTTTGCAAGTAGTTTAACTTTGTATTCACCTTCTCCTTTCACTGTAATCTACCATACAATTTTATCACGCCTATATATACTCAATAATACATAACCCACTTCCAAACCGTAAGCAAAAAATATTTTTTTCCGCTTTCAACCCTACCGCTGCTATAAAATCCACCGTTTCCTGTTCACATACAGTTCCTTTCACCTATTAAACAACCATTTCGGCTAGTTCTAATAACTTTCGATTTATTTCCATTTCCGTTTTTCCCACATCACTGATCATTTTTAGCCGCTTCCCACAGATTTTAACGTCATTATTTCTTCGTCAGACAATTGTTAGCCTCTTTTGCATAATCTGCCACCACAAAACCACTCTTTTTAATATATTTGCACGCAGTTCTTTCAAAATATGCCCGAATTTCTCCACCCTTTAACGTGTTTTGGCAGCAACACAACCACCTAACCTTTGTGCACATCGTTGTTTACCAACCCAAGTTTGCCACAGGATCAACATGGCTCAGCTTTTACCAACACTTTTTTGCCTCTTTTCACACCAGATCTCCAGTTGCTTTCTAGTTCACATTTATCTCTCCTCATATATTTTTATTTTCATTTTCATTTCAGCCTCATGTCACACTTTCCACCTTCTAATACCATGTCACCCCCACAACGACCCCATTAAGTTTTATTTACATTATCTCCACAAACATGCCTTCTCTCTAGCCAGATTACACTCCCATATTTTATTTCCCCAGGCTTGTCTGACATTTGGCATTGCCCCCAAAGGCCTCACACTTAAAGTTCCCATCTCTGGCTGTAACCCTTCTTTCCATGAGTCCCTACAGCAGTTCCAAACTGAACAATCCATTGCCCTCACCCGCCTAATCCTTCACCTACACATCAACTCAGCCAATGAACACACCCGGCAACTCCTATCCTTAATAAAAGTCCTCAATCTTTCCTCTCCCACATCCACACCGGCTGTTCAGAGCAACCTCCTACAGGCCAACCGCAAATTAGAACAGCATGCCACCCTCCACCTCAAAAAACTATCCAATCTCCTGGTTTCCCACCTCCGGAAAGGCAACTCACTCACCCTTCACAACCTTTCCAGCAAACCTCAACCTCCTCTCATTGCACACAGACCCAGTCTCTCCCACCTACTCAATCTCCCACTTCCAGCTCCACTCCCCCCAAAACCTCAAAATTCGAATCAACGCAATCTGGAACCACAACACCCTAATTCAGTAGTTAACCTTTCCTCCAAACCTCTCTCCCAATCCGAAACCTCTGTCCTATCCAAAGGCCTCACCTTCAGCCCCACTCCCAGATTCAACCAAACAGCCCTCATCAAAGATTTACTGTCCTACACTCGTACTCTCTGCTGGAAATATCACTTTGCTATGAAGAAAAATGATCCTAATCCTACTCCTAATGTTCCAACTCCCCAAGACACTATCCAAATTGAACCCTGCCTGGAACAGTTCCATCCTCCGTCACAGCGGGACCCACCTCCTCTTCCTCAAAATCACCCTCTCCAAACCTTCCAGGAATTTCTGGCTTCCAGCCTTGCCTCTCAATCCTTCTTAAAAAACCTTAATCCTACTCCCAACATCACCACTGCTGAAGCCCAGGCTATCCGTGATCTGAAGGCTGACCGATCCATCGTCGATCTTCCGGCGGACAAGAGTTCCACGACCGTGGTACTTGATCGTCGGGAGTATGTGGCTGAGGGACTGCGTCAGCTTTCAGACAACACCACATACAAAGTTTGCCAAGGTAATCCCATTCCTGATGTCCAGGCGGAGCTTCAAGGAATCCTCAGAACCTTAGGCCCCCTACAAAACCTTTCACCGGACTCCATCAACCTCCTGACCCCACGGACACGCCGCACCCCTACCTTCTACCTTCTTCCTAAAATTCACAAACCCAATCATCCCGGCCGCCCCATTGTAGCTGGTTACCAAGCCCCCACAGAACGTATCTCGGCCTATGTAGATCAACACCTTCAACCCATTACATGCAGTCTCCCATCCTTCATCAAAGACACCAACCACTTTCTCGAACGCTTGGAATCCTTACCCAATCTGTTACCCCCGGAAACCATCCTTGTAACCATTGATGCCACTTCCTTATACACAAATATTCCGCACGTCCAGGGCCTCGCTGCGATGGAGCACTTCCTTTCACGCCGATCACCTGCCACCCTACCTAAAACCTCTTTCCTCATTACCTTAGCCAGCTTCATCCTGACCCACAACTTCTTTACTTTTGAAGGCCAGACATACCAACAATTAAAGGGAACAGCCATGGGTACCAGGATGGCCCCCTCGTACGCCAACCTATGTATGGGTCGCTTAGAGGAAGCCTTTTTGGTTACCCAGGCCTGCCAACCCAAAGTTTGGTACAGATTTATTGATGACATCTTCATGATCTGGACTCACAGTGAAGAAGAACTCCAGAATTTCCTCTCCAACCTCAACTCCTTTGGTTCCATCAGATTCACCTGGTCCTACTCTAAATCCCATGCCACTTGCCTTGACGTTGACCTCCATCTGTCCAATGGCCAGCTTCACACGTCTGTTCGCATCAAACCCACCAACAAACAACAGTACCTCCATTATGACAGCTGCCACCCATTCCACATCAAACGGTCCCTTCCCTACAGCCTAGGTCTTCGTAGCAAACGAATCTGCTCCAGTCCGGAATCCCTGAACCATTACACAAACAACCTGAAAACAGCTTTCGCATCCCGCAACTACCCTCCCGACCCGGTACAGAAGCAAATAACCAGAGCCACTTCCTCATCCCCTCAAACCCAGAACCTCCCACAGAAGAACCCCAAAAGTGCCCCACTTGTGACAGGATACTTTCCGGGACTGGTTCAGACTCTGAATGTGGCTCTCCAGCAGGGATATGACTTCCTAAAATCCTGCCCTGAAATGAGATCCATCCTTCATGAAATCCTCCCCACTCCACCAAAAGTGTCTTTCCGCCGTCCACCTAACCTTCGTAACCTCTTGGTTCATCCCTCTGAAATCCCCAAACCACCTCCCCTACCCTCTGGCTCCTATCCTTGTAACCGCCCCCGGTGTAAAACCAGTCCCATGCACCCTCCCACCACCACCTACTCCAGTCCTGTAACCCGGAAGGTGTACACGATCAAAGGCACAGCCACGTGTGGAAGCACCCATGTGATTTACCAACTGACCTGCCTACACTGTGAAGCTTTCTATGTGGGAATGACCAGCAACAAACTGTCCATTCGCATGAATGGACACGGGCAGACAGTGTTTGTTGGTAATGAGGATCACCCTGTGGCTAAACATGCCTCGGTGCACGGCCAGCAAATCTTGGCACAGTGTTACACCGCCCGGGTTATCTGGATACTTCCCACTAACACCAACCTGTCAGAACTCCGAAGATGGGAACTTTCCCTTCCGTATATCCTTTCTTCTCGTTACCTGCCAGGCCTCAACCTCCGCTAATTTCAAGTTGCTGCCGCTCATACCTCACCTGTCATTCGACAACATCTTTGCCTTTGTACTTAAGCCTCCACTGACATCTCTGCCCAAACTCTTTGCCTTTACAAATGTCTGCTTGTGTCTGTGTATGTGCGGATGGATATGTGTGTGTATGCGTGTGTATACCTGTCCACCTTTCCCCCTAAGGTAAGTCTTTCCGCTCCCGGGATTGGAATGACTCCTTACCCTCTCCCTTAAAACCCACAACCTTTCGTCTTTCCCTCTCCTTCCCTCTTTCCTGATGAGGCAACCGTTGGTTGCGAAAGCTAGAATTTTGTGTGTATGTTTGTGTTTGTTTGTGTGTCTATCAACCTGCCAACGATTTCGTTTGGTAAGTCACATCATCTTTGTTTATGACACACACTTCATCAAGGCTTTGGTTATCTATCATCATGGCCTGAAATGAGGACCATCATACCCAGGATCTTTCCAACCCTCTCTAAATAGGTATTCTGTTGCCTGTCCAACCTCTGCAACATCTTAGTCCATTCCTATGTATGCTACACCCAATCCCAACTGACTTGCCACAGGGATCATGTCCCTGTGGAAGACCCGGGTGTAAGACCTGCCCAATCCACGCACACAGCACATCATATTAAAGTCCTGTCACTGGCTTGTTCAGCCCCATTGGAGGCTGGAACATATGTGAAAGCAGCCATGTCTTATAACATCTCTCTTGTGATCATTGCACTGCTTTCCATATTGGTATGGCTACAAACCAGCTGTCCACCAGGATGAATGGCCACTGCCAAACTGTGGCAAAGAGCCAAATAGATCATCGAGTTGCACAACATGCAGCTGAACATGACGTGCTTGATTTCAGTGGTTGCTTCGCAACCCAGGCTATTTGGATCCTGCCCTCCACCACCAGCTTTTCTTAACTGCACAATTGGAAGTGTTGCTTACAACATTTTCTCTACTCCTGAAACTATTCTGCCTCAACCTACAGTAACCTACTGTTCCTACCCCTTCCACCTAACAGTTTTAGCACCCTGTATCCCAAACTGCCTCCAAATTCATGTGCCCTCACCTTCATTGTGCACCGCTCTTTACCAGCGCACCCACCAATTCTCTTCTCTGCTCCTCTCCTTTGCCCACTACCCCACAGCGTGCCGATGGTGCACCTGGTACCCCTGTTGTGCCACATTCTAGGCCCTGCATGCTCTTCCAGACAGTGCTCTTGTCTATCCCACATCCCCTCCACAAACCTGTGCCCTGCTATCCCTCCCCGTTCCCCGCCCCACTCTGGATTGCTACTTGCATTCAACTCAACAAATGCATTCTGACCCAAGTGGCCAGAGATAGGGGTCGTGTATCCATGAGATGTGCTTGCTTTGCGTATACGAGGTGCTATCCAAAATTTTCGGGACTGGTGCTGCCATCCGTTGAAAACCTTACCTTTGGACTAATGGTCACCATCGCCCTCGAATTAGTTCCCATCCACAAGTACACACCGGTCCCATCGCTTCTGCCACTGGTCAAACATTTTCTGGAAGTCCTGTTCTTTGAGGGTGTTTATCACTGCCAGCGATGCTTCTTGAATCCTCTCCAGAGTGTCGAACTTGATTTTCAGTTTTGCGAATAGTGCGAAGTCGCAAGATGCCAAATCTGGCGAGTACGGTGGGGGGGGGGGGGGGGGGGGGGGGGTTACAACTGCCATGTTGTTTTTTACCAAAAAGGTCCTGGTGAGCAAGGACATGTGACAGGGTGTGCTGTTGTGATGCAGCAGCCAGTTCCCTTGACGCCAAAGTTCGGGTCGTTGTCGCCCCACATTTTCACGGAGCCGTCGCAAAATGTCACAGTAGTACATGAAATTTACTGTTTGGTTGGGTGGGACGAATTCTTCATGCACAATTCCCTTGGTATCAACGAAAACGATGATCATGCTCTTCACTTTGCTCTTCACCTGTCTCACTTTTTTGGGTCTTGGAGAGCCTGGGCTCTTCCACTGGGACGATTATTGCTTTGTCTCTGGGTCATAACAGTAAATCCAGCTCTTGTCGCCAGTGATAACTCGTAACGAGAAGGTTGGATCATCAGACACTGTCTGACGAAGGTCCATGCACACTTAAATATGCTGTGACTTCTGATAGGCAGTCAAGATTCTTGGCACAAATTTTGTAGCAACACAATGCATGCCCAATTCATCAGTCAACATTTGTTCACATGTCCCATAGCCAATACCCACTTCATCCGCAAGGTCTTGAATGGTTCAATATCGACCCGCACGAACCAATTGTTGAAGTTTGGCAACAATGTCTGGCATTGTGCAACTAACGAGCCTTCCCGTGTGAGCATCATCTTCGACATCTGTATGGCCGGCCCTGAACCGAGCATGCCACTCAAACACATGCGTACAGCTCATGCTCTGTCCCCAAAACACTTGTTGAATAATTGCAGGGGTCTCCGTAGCACTTTTCCTGATATTCACACAGAATTTGATAAACACGCGCTGTTCTGTTCACGGATCTATCGTAAAATCACCACACACCAAAAATATAGTATTACGGAAATCACTGTGGATACGCAACACGTCCTCCCAGCTGAATGCCACCCTGCACACTGACTCATCAGATATGCAGCTTTCTCCACCTAGCAGTGCAAAGATCTATTACTCCTACTTTCCAGATGACAGCACCCGTCCCGAAAATTTTGGATTCCACATCATGTGTGTATGCATGTGTGAGTGTTTATGTAACAGTCATTTTGTAGCAACTCAGCATTTTATCTTTATGGTGAATAGCAGTCTACCCTTTTTGTAATAGTACTGAATATGGAAGTGAACTTGAAACACTGTGTTTCTCTCAACATCATATTACAAATGGCAATCACATGTTACAGATTGAAAACTATTGTTTAGCTGTTCATCATTATCAATCTAGTATGGGAAAAGGTGGAGTCACAATGTTTGTTCAAAATAATGTATATAAATATCTAGATTTAAGCAAATACTGTGCTGAACAGATGTGTGGCATCGAAATAACAGCAGAGTGTGCAACAGTTATTGTGCTGTCAATTTACAGGGCACCTGCTGGAAATCTGAATGTTTCTCTGAGACACACTGAGTCACTCTCTCCCATCTGTCTAGAAAAACTAATTAATTCATTGTAATGGGTGACTGTAACGTGTAACAAAAAAATAGAAGCAGAATGGACCCTGAACACCTGATGTGTGCTTACGATGTAGTATCGGTGGCACAGTTTCCAACTAGGATAAGAGCCAGTTCCAGTGCTTTGAGGACCATATTATGGAAAGGGTAGATTGCTACATACCATATAGAGCACATATTGAGTTGCAGACAGGCACAACAAAAAGACAGCTATACATTTGAGCTAGCAGCCACAAAGTCTTCACCTATAGTAGAAAACACACAAACACATACATTTGGACAAACACAACTCACACACACATGACCACTGTCTCTCTCTGCTGATGCTGGACTGTGTATACCAACTACTGCAGTTGCTATACACAGCCCAGCCCCAGTGGACAAAGACAAAGGTCGTGTGTGTGTGTGTGTTGTGCTTGTGCGAACATAATATGTGTTTTCTATTTTAAAAGGATGGAAGTTCAAGTGTATTGCTGTCTTTTGTTCTGCCTGTCTGCACTCCAATGGTGAATAGCAGTCTGTACTTCCCATAATATAGTCGTTATTCCTTCCTGGATTTTCCATTGTTTGAGTTCTAGTGCTTTAGTAAATAACAGAATTACTTATATGGTTACATATAATAATTTAACTGTCAAAAATATTATAAATAATATTAAAATATTATAAATGGCCTCCCTGATCATGAGGGACAGTTTCTCACCATGAACCAAGTAAATATACAGAGAAAAGTAAATTTCATTTGGAGAAACATGAGGATAAACAGACATAGACAGACACACAATGGAAAACTTAAATCATCAGATGCAGCTTGTGGGCTGGCCTTATGTATGTACTGCTATTGATGTTAACTCCAAATGTAATATATTTATCAGTGAGGTAAAATGTCTTTTGAAGAAACATTTCATAAAAGGTTTGTGAGAGAAAACGTCTTTTAAATTGAACTATAGGTGTTGGACTGTAAAGGGCAACATAATTTCTTTCAGAACGGGAAGCGATTTTTATGTGGCAGCCAAAAAATCAAATGATCCCAATAATATTAGAAATTACAAACTTTACAATAGAATTCTTAATGAGACCATACAGGCATCAAAGGACATGTTCTTGAATGTAGAAATTGATAACTCAAGCAATAAAATAAAAACTGTCTGGAATTTCATAAAGAAGGAAGCAAGGGAAAGTGCAGTTTGTAGAGTAAATATCCATACAAAAGTGAGAATCATCTAGCTAGTGACTCAAAAATAGTTGCTGATATAGTGATTGAATATTTTTTTTAATAGTAACACAACAAACAGGATCACAAGGCTCCATAAATTAATTCATGAATTTTCTGCTAGCCAGTGTTAATTTCTTATGCCTCAGAATTTCTTCACAGTAACGACTCATTTATTCAATCAATTTTAGTTTTCTATATATTTCATTTTCTGATCTGTCTATTTTTCACCATTCCCTCTCCCACCTCTGTCACAGACAATGCACTTAGCTTTTCACTCTTACTAACTCGTGCACAATGTTTTAGTAGTAACCTCTGTCTTGTATATTATGCTGCCTTCCATCTTTAAGCTGTCAGGTTTTCAAAGCTCATCTGGTGCAGTCCCTAATCATCAGTCTTTCTTTCTCATCCCGTAAAAAAGTCTTTCATTCTCATCACATCTAGTAAGTGTCCCCTGACCCAGGGTTCCGGGTGACTTTTCTGAACTGTACCCCTTTCCCTAAACCTCTCCAGTCCTTTTCCTTCACACCTCTTCCTTACCCTTCAACTCGTCTGCCACAAGAAGGAGCCATTGGCTCTGAAAGCTTGTAAAAGTTAAACTGTTTTGTGTGTGTGCTCCCCCGCCACCGTGTGTTTCCCTGCTGTTGCTTGGTGAGTAGGTTTATATCTATCCATTTACATTAAACTATATGCCATGTCATACAACCTCTAAAGATGTAGAAACAGGAGAAAAACTAGGTCATCAGCAGATAGCTAGGGCGGATACTTCAAAATACCTTAGCTTACATATTGACAGCAAATTAAACTTGTCAGACCACATCCTGGCTCTGTGCAAAAGACTGTGTGTTGCAACTTGTTCATTATGCATTTTTTGCTGTTATAGAAACATGGAAACCATCAAATCAGATTATTATGGTTATTTTCATGCCATTATGGCATATGGAATCATAGTTTGGGGAAATCACTATCTGTGTTCTCCTGTACATGTTTCATAAGGGGAAAAAAGCCCCTTTACCTAATATTGCATATCACATAGTGATGATACTAGAACAAAAGATGATGCCCACTGTGAGGATACAAAACTGAATACAGAAAGGGGCCAGTGCCTGTAAAATTTTTAGTGCACTCCCTTCACAAATTAAGCATTTAGTGTATGATGAGATCTTTAAAAAAAAAAAGAAAAGAAATTCTTAAGGCAGGTCTGTTCCCAAGGGTCATTTTACATTATGGAAGAGTTCCTTAGCCATAATGTGTAGTATCTCATAGCATTCAGCTGCATCCCCAGATCTTTATTTGTGTTCATGTGTGATTATTATTATTATACAAATGTTTTTTTTTTCTGCAGTAGATTAATTTTCTGTAATATTTATTTTATGTGATGTACTGGTTGATTATAATTATAGTTAAACTTTCAAAACACTGTAAAAATAACACCACTGGTCAGAATGATGCTTAATTGCAACGGAATATTGTTGGAGAAGGGGGAAAAATATGGTAGAAGAAAAAAATGGTGTGAAAATTGATCAATAGATGGCACTGGATGTATCAGAATAGTAAATGAAAACACCTGTCATGCTCACAACCCATTGACTTGGTATAAACGTGCCAGGTGCAAGGCTTTTCATCCTTTTGCATCTGCGACTTTTCATCCTTTCGCATCTGCGATGTTCACCGTGACTGTCTCAATGCAGGATTGTGCTCTGCTTGTAAAGATGTATTATAAGAATGGTGACTGTGCACGCATTGCTCTGGAGAAGTTCTGGACGCTGAAGAGTTTGAAAAAAGTCGTTGGTCCGATGGCTGCGGTGAGTCTGGAGAAAATGAATCAGAAATTTGAAAAGACGGGTTCATTTGGTGTGCATCCTGGTAGAGGGAGGAAATGAACTGATTTGACATCAGTGGTAGCAGTGGCCACAGCAATGCAGGACGAAACGAGTGGTGGTGTGCAAATATGTAGTGTACGGGCAATTGCCCGAACATTGGACATACCCATGAGCACAGTGCGTAAAATCCTATGAAACATCCTTCTTTGCTATCCATTCAAAATTACCCATGTGCACAAGTTGCTTCCAGTTGACCTTCCAGCAAGAGAGACCTCTGCTTTAGAATTTCTTGCTCACATGAAAGTGGACGATGAGTGACCGTGGAAGATTTTGTGGACAGGTGAAGCCCATTTCCATCTGACAGGATATGTCACTACACAGAATTGTCGAATATGGGCAATGGAAAATCCACATGCAAATCACCACTTCATCCTGAATAGGTCACTGTGTAGTGTGGGTTTATGGCATCATTTATGATAGGGTCATATTTTTTTTAAGAGACAGGTGCTTATGGTCCTGTTACCTGTAGCGTCACTGGTAGGTATTATGAGTATCTTTTTTGCAACCACGTCAGTCCAGCTCTCCAACAGCATGGATGTGTGGATGAGATCACTTTTATGCAAGATGGCACACATCCGCACATTTCAAATCCAGGTAAGCAGCTGCTGAAGCGCCGTTTTGGAAATGCTAGAATTATCAGCCACTATTTGCCTGCAGCCTGGCCATCCTGATCACCTGATCTTAATCTGTGTGACTTCTGGCTGTTAGGCTATCTGAAAGATGTTGTGTTCAGTGTTGTGACTGCAAAGTTAGCTGCATTGAAGGCACACATTGCGCAACACATTCTGAATGTGACCCTGGAAACACTTCGATCAGTTGCAGAACATGCTGTTTCTTGGTTTCAACTTGTTGCAGAAAATGGTGGACAGCATATTGAACTTGTTTTGCACCTGTCACATGGAAATTAATAATCCAATTTGATTTTGATTGATGCTTATTATGTGGTTTTTGGCCTTAGGACAATTAAAAACCAATGTGAGTGATGCTTTTTATGCAGTTTTTGGCCTCAGGACAATTAAAAACTGATTTTTCCCATCCGATGTGATATGACCTTGCCTTGGTGGATGGGCTTATGTAACTAACAGTACCACTCGTGTACACCTATGCACACTGATCTGTACAGTTTGTTTAACGTCAAACGTACACCTTAGGCATTGTTGTATGATTCATTTGTCATTTGTAGTTTACAGCTATTAAATTATGATGCTTACAGCACCATCTATTGTTACATTTTGTAACTATTTATTTGTCTTCTGCCATACGTTTTCCCCCTTCTCCGATAATATTCTGTTGTAATTTGACGTCATTCTGACCAGTAGTGCTATTTCTACAGTGGTTTGAAAGTTTAACTTTAATTATTATCACTCTCTATTTTTCTGGAATAGAACGTAAGTTGTAGATACTTTAATGTGAAACTAATTAGTAGCGTACTGTTTACATAACAACATAAAATGCAACCACAACAAACTTGTGTAAAACAGACACGTTCCATAACACAACATTCACAACAAGGATCACTGGAACACGAAATAAATAAATAACAAAAAATTGAGTTGTCCAACTGTCTTGATTGTACCATATGCAATTTTCCAGTCTGCCATCACATTTATCTCTCTGTTTATTTCCAGGTCTGTTTTCTCAGTTACTTCATGTAGCTCTTGCAGTATCATCTTCCCTTGCCTTCTCTTTCATCTAGGATTACTAAATCATCAACAAAGGCTAAGCAGCTTGTATTCACATTTCCCTTCTGGTGGCCAAGCTTTATGGCTGTTGCACCTTCTTTCTCCCATTGTTCTCCCATTCTTGCATTATTTAACCCAGAAGTAAGTGAAATAGCACATGAGAGTGCATCATCATTATTCATTTTCTATCCCGATTTACTCTAAGATATTGAATAGTGGTTGCCTATCTGTTGAGATACTTCTTAAAATCCTTGTGGAAGGTAACAATAGACCATTCACTGCCAGAAAATGTGCTGCATCTTCTGTATAGTAGATACTGGAAACTTCTGTACCAAACCATTCTCTACATGTGCTACCAACTGAACATTTGTATGTACGTTAATGAAGTGTTTAGCGTAATGAGGAATGTCCATGAGTTTGTATAAGGAACTCATTTTCTTCAATTAGAAGAAATCATTGCTGACACACAATAAGGGTTTTGAATATGTTCACAAGTAAGAATAAACTGGGTATTATTCTTAAACACCTAAGTGCAGTAAATTTGCACTGTCCTTGCATTTTTATGACTAATAAGTAATGTTATAGGGTGCACCAACATTATTATTCATTATCAAAAAACATGTAATAAGAGTACAAGTCTCTAATAAACAGTTATTTAAGCAACTAGATACATTATCAAACCAGTGTTGATACTTTTACCTCCTTATGCAATTATCCATAGTGGATTTTAATAAATAATATCTAACTGACTACATGTTTTTTAATGAATAGAAATCTAGTGTTCCATTTAATGCAAATGTATACACACCGTGTAAATTGTCAGGTTGCAGCCACCTGGTACACTGTTCGCTGTGTTTGGAAAAAATGTCTGATAAGGCAATCTGCATACACTGTAAAAATTTGGCATTTTATCAACATCCTGATTACTATGTTATCAAAAGTCTACTCAATTTTGTGTAAGTTAAAATTATGCTTTCATTCCATTATGAACTGTCAACAGCTCTGGCCAATATCCTGGAAAATACAGCACTGTTTGGAGATATTTTACTTCATCTTCCAGAAATTTCTACGAAGATTCTTGACTCCAATAATGAATGGCGTGTTATGTTTGAATGGAGCTTGAATTTTGCAAATCAGTCGCAACTGTTAGACAGTAGTACCAGAAAGCTTATTGATCTAGTAAGAAATAATTTTTTACCATTCTAACATTCAGTTTTGCCAATGTGTAACTGAGCATGTTCCTTAGAAATAATTGTTTGCTTCAGGTCAGTATGGAACTTAATATAACTGAGCGCCATCCTGATTACATTAACCCTTACAGGAGGGAAAGTCGTTCATCAAACACAGAAGAATATGTTTCACAGGTTCCAGCTAAGAAGAAGAAGAAAAAGAAAGAAATAAAGAGAGGCCCACGTTTAACAGGTGAATTGTGATAGTGCCTTCTACACTGCATAAGGGTAACTTTTAAGGTGGACCATGTAATAATACTTAAAGAATTTTCATTGTAAATCTCTCTGGAGATATAGAAGAAGAGAAATTAAATTACTGATATGTGAATAGTTATTCTACCTCACTGATAAGGCATGGTATAACATGACATTGTTTTTGTCTTCAGACTGAAGACTGGCTTGATGCAGCTCTCAATGCTAGTGTATCCTGTAAAAGTCTCTTTATCTCTGCATTAATACAATATCCTACATCCACTTTAACCTGCTTACTGCAGTACATAAGTCTTGGTGTTTCCCTCTAAAATCCCCCCCCCCCCCCCTCCATACCAACTTAAATATTTCTTGATGCTCAGGACGTTTTCTATCGACTTATCCCTTCTTTTTGTTAACACTTTTGAAGGTATTTCTTTACAGCATTTAAGGAATACTTCTGTACGCTCCTGACATCCAGTGGCAGTCCCCTGCACCAGCTGTAGTTTCTGTTTGTTGTGAAATATAGCTTTCAGACTATGGGAAATATATATACCAGCAAACAGCAGTGTTTTGATGGTTATTGGGAAGTGTGGTTACCACCAGTGTAGTTTCTGGAAGGGTTGTAGGTAGTATACTTACTACAAAATTAATCTGTCATTTGTGGTCCTGGGAAGCATATGTACCAACTTTAGGGTTATCCCAAAGCTTTTGGGAATATGTTTTACCTCCTCTGCCTACGCCTTGCATCCTGTGGTAGTACATTGCACCAGGAGTATGAAAACTGCTACAACAATCAGTTTCTGTTTGTCATGGGATCACTACTATAGTCAGAACACAATGCTTTGCTTCTGCAATATACATTATTGTGACTTGTTCAGCTCATACCTTTATTGCATGATAAAGTTTCAAGGATTGTTTTCACAATGTGGTAAGTGAACTTTAATATCAGGAACAAATATTTTTTAAACAAAGTAAAAGAGAACAAAGGAAAAACAGTGTTCATTTTTTTTTTACGTGTAATGGCAACGCGTAACAGCACACAAAAGGGAAGTGGAAAATCCATTTACCACCGCTTTTAATATCTCTCATTGGTGCCTTGGTGATACGTGTACCACATAGTTTTTGGTCCTAAATCACAAAAATAAAATTATCAAACAATAAATATTGTCAGTTTATCACATTTCTAATAGGAAAGCAAAAAAATTATCTTCGCTGAGTTGCTACAAAAAATGTGCCTGCAAATGGTTTAAGTTATGCCATGAATTTCTTTTCTCTCTGGTTCTGTTGAGTATTTCTTCATTGGTAATCTGATCTACTTGTGTAATCTTCAGCATTTTACTGTAGCCAATAATTTGGCTCATCAGTTGCACCCTGGCTTGTATGCCATAGTGCTCAGTCTGGCTGCACATATCTCCCACTGCCATGCCACGCTGTCTGGGAGAAGGGGGGGGGGGGGGGGGGGAGAACTGTGAACATGCTGTATTTAGATAGCAGTGTAGTCACACTGTGTACATCTTGGATCCATATTTCAAACAATGGAAAGGCCAGATTGGAATATCAACAGTATTTTGAAAAGGATAGATTGCTAGTCACCAGGGAGTCCAGGATGAAATATCCTAGAACACCAATTTGAGAAAAACAGCATGATTTGTAACAGGGGAGTGATAGACGTCGTTTTTCTCCTCTGTCAGTATTGGGGAAAAAGGAAAGTACCTGACAGTAATGTTTCAGGACTTAAAAAAATTAATAAATAAATAAATACAACAGTGTACTTAGGGGTAAAATAAGGAAATGCTTGAGTAAACATAATGTTCCTGATTCATTAATTAAAAAACTTCAGATATTGTATGAAGGTTTTGAAAGCCGTGTACAAATGGGAGATGAACGATCAGAATGGTTTAAGACAAAGAGAGGTGTTCAGTAAAGTAGTTTGCTTTCTCCATTACACTTATGGACACAATCATGACAGAAATCAAGGAAGTAGAAAATGAAGATCTCAGTGCTTTTGCTTTTGCTGATGACACTACTACCATTCATGGAGAGAAGGAAACAGAGGTTCAAAGGAGAAAAGATTACTGGAATAAAAAATCAAAGAATTCAAGCTGACTTCAAGTAAGATAAAGAGAGTTGCAATAGAAATGAGTAGGACACCCATGTCTTGTCATGTCATAATGGAAGGAAAGAAGGTTGAAAGTGTGAAGAGTTTCAGTTATTGCGGTAGTGTCATGTCAAGTAATGGAGTAATGGAACTGCCAAACTAGAAATTTTAAATAGAACAGCAAAAGGATTCAGCTTCTTCCACCAACTACGACACCTTATCTGGGACAAGAGAGTCTCTTCAAGAGCAAAACAGACTATGTCTCCTTTGGACATCTCTGCCCAAACTCTTTGCCTCTGTATATGTCTGCTTGTGTCTGTATACGTGTGGATGGATTTCATTTTCATTTCAGCCTCGTGTTCCACTTTCCACCTTCCAGTACCATGTCACCCTCACAACACCTCCACAACGACCCCATTAAGTTTTATTTACATTCCCTCCGCAAACATGCCTTCGCCCTAGCCAGATTACACTCCCATATTTTATTTTCTCAGGCTTGTCTGACATTTGGCATCACCCCCAAAGGCCTCACACTTAAAGTTCCCATCTCTGGCTGCAACCCGTCTTTCCATCAGTCCCTATACCAGTACCAAACCGAACAATCCATTGCCCTCACCCACCTAATCCTTCACCTACACATCCACTCAGCCAATCAACACACCCATCAACTCCTATCCTTAATAAAAGTCCTCAATCTTTCCTCTCCCACATCCACACCGGTTGTTCAGAGCATCCTCCTACAGGCCAACCGCAAATTAGAACAGCATGCCACCCTCCACCTTAAAAAACTATCCAATCTCCTGGTTTCCCACCTCCAGAAAGGCAACTCACTCACCCTTCACAACCTTTCCAGCAAACCTCAACCTCCTCTCATTGCACACAAACCCAGTCTCTCCCATCTACTCAAGCTCCCACTTCCAGCTCCACTCCCTTCAAAACCTCAAAATTCTAATCAACACAATCTGGAACCACAACACCCCAATTAAGTAGTTAACCTTTCCTCCAAGCCTCTCTCCCAATCCGAAACCTCTGTCCTATCCAAAGGCCTCACCTTCAGCCCCACTCCCAGATGTAACCAAACAGCCCTCATCAAAGATTTACTGTCCTACACCCGTACTCTCTGCTGGAAATATCACTTTGCCATGAGGAAAAATGATCCTAATCCTACTCCTAATGATCCAAATCCCCAAGACACTATCCAAATTGAACCATGCCTGGAACAGTTCCGTCCTCCGTCACAGCGGGACCCACCTCCTCTTCCTCAAAATCACCCTCTCCTAACCTTCCAGGAATTTCTGACTTCCAGCCTTGCCTCTCAATCCTTCTTAAAAAACCTTAATCCTACTCCCAACATCACCACTGCTGAAGCCCAGGCCATCCGTGATCTGAAGGCTGACCAATCCATCGTCATTCTTCTGGCGGACAAGGGTTCCACGACTGTGGTACTTGATCGTCGGGAGTATGTGGCTGAGGGACTGCGTCAGCTTTCAGACAACACTACTTACAGAGTTTGCCAAGGTAATCCCATTCCTGATGTCCAGGCGGAGCTTCAAGGAATCCTCAGAACCTTAGGCCTCCTACAAAACCTTTCACCTGACTCCATCAACCTCCTGACCCCACCAACACCCTGCACCCCTACCTTCTACCTTCTTCCCAAAATTCACAAACCCAATCATCCCGGCCGTCCCATTGTAGCTGGTTACCAAGCCCCCACAGAACGCATCTCTGCCTACGTAGATCAACACCTTCAACCCATTACATGCAGTCTCCCATCCTTCATCAAAGACACCAACCACTTTCTCGAACGCCTGGAATCCCTACCCAGTCTGTTACCCCCGGAAACCATCCTTGTAACCATTGATGCCACTTCCTTATACACAAATATTCTGCATGTCCAGGGCCTCGCTGCGATGGAGCACTTCCTTTCACGCCGATCACCTGCCGCCCTACCTAAAACCTCTTTCCTCATTACCTTAGCCAGCTTCATCCTGACCCACAACTTCTTCACTTTTGAAGGCCAGACATACCAACAATTAAAGGGAACAGCCATGGGTACCAGGATGGCCCCCTCGTACGCCAACCTATGTATGGGTCGCTTAGAGGAAGCCTTCTTGGTTACCCAGGCCTGCCAACCCAAAGTTTGGTACAGATTTATTGATGACATTTTCATGATCTGGACTCACAGTGAAGAAGAACTCCGGAATTTCCTCTCCAACCTCAACTCCTTTGGTTCCATCAGATTCACCTGGTCCTACTCTAAATCCCATGCCACTTTCCTTGACGTTGACCTCCACCTGTCCAATGGCCAGCTTCACACATCCGTCCACATCAAACCCACCAACAAGCAACAGTACCTCCATTATGACAGCTATCACCCATTCCACATCAAACGGTCCGTTCCCTACAGCCTAGGTCTTCGTGGCAAACGAATCTGCTCCAGTCCGGAATCCTTGAACCATTACACCAACAACCTGAAAACAGCTTTTGCATCCCGTAACTACCCTCCCGACCTGGTACAAAAGCAAATAACCAGAGCCACTTCCTCATCTCCTCAAACCCGGAACCTTCCACAGAAGAACCCCAAAAGTGCCCCACTTGTGACAGGATACTTTCCGGGACTGGATCAGATTCTGAATGTGGCTCTCCAGCAGGGATACGACTTCCTCAAATCCTGCCCTGAAATGAGATCCATCCTTCATGAAATCCTCCCCACTCCACCAAGAGTGTCTTTCCGCCGTCCACCTAACCTTCGTAACCTCTTAGTTCATCCCTATGAAATCCCCAAACCACCTTCCCTACCCTCTGGCTCCTACCCCTGTAACCGCCCCCGGTGTAAAACCTGTCCCATGCACCCTCCCACCACCACCTATTCCAGTCCTGTAACCCGGAAGGTGTACACGATCAAAGGCAGAGCCACGTGTGAAAGCACCCACGTGATTTACCAACTGACCTGCCTACACTGTGATGCATTCTATGTGGGAATGACCAGCAACAAACTGTCCATTCGCATGAATGGACACAGGCAGACAGTGTTTGTTGGTAATGAGGATCACCCTGTGGCTAAACATGCCTTGGTGCATGGCCAGCACATCTTGGCACAGTGTTACACCGTCCGGGTTATCTGGATACTTCCCACTAACACCAACCTGTCAGAACTCCGGAGATGGGAACTTGCCCTTCAGCATATCCTCTCTTCTCGCTATCCGCCAGGCCTCAATCTCCGCTAATTTCTAATTTCAATTTGCCGCCGCTCGTACCTCACCTGTCTTTCAACATCATCTTTGCCTCTATACTTCCGCCTCGACTGACATCTCTGCCCAAACTCTTTGCCTTTACAAATGTCTGCTTGTGTCTGTGTATATGCGGATGGATATGTGTGTGTGTGCGAGTGTATACCTGTCCTTTTTTCCCCCTAAGGTAAGTCTTTCCGCTCCCGGGATTGGAATGACCCCTTACCCTCTCCCTTAAAACCCAAATCCTTTTGTCTTTCCCTCTCCTTCCCTCTTTCCTGACGAGGCAACCGTTGGTTGCGAAAGCTAGAATTTTGTGTGGATGTTTGTGTTTGTTTGTGTGTCTATTGACCTGCCAGCACTTTTGTTTGGTAAGTCTCATCATCCTTTTGTCTTTCCTTCTCCTTCCCTCTTTCCTGACGAGGCAACCGTTGGTTGCGAAAGCTTGGATTTTGTGTGTATGTTTGTGTTTGTTTGTGTGTCTGTCGACCTGCCAGCACTTTCATTTGGTAAGTCACATCATCTTTTTTTAAATATATATATATATATATATATATATATATATATATATATAGTTATAATAGAAGGAAACATTCCA
Organism: Schistocerca cancellata; assembly: GCF_023864275.1. Lineage (NCBI taxonomy): Eukaryota > Metazoa > Arthropoda > Insecta > Orthoptera > Acrididae > Schistocerca > Schistocerca cancellata. Next base: position 40,893,749 of record NC_064632.1, on the reverse strand, counting down.
TGAAGGAAAAATATACCTAAAAACAAAGATGATGTGACTTACCAAATGAAAGTGCTGGCAGGTCGACAGACACACAAACGAACACAAACATACACACAAAATTCAAGCTTTCGCAACAAACTGTTGCCTCATCAGGAAAGAGGGAAGGAGAGGGAAAGACGAAAGGATGTGGGTTTTAAGGGAGAGGGTAAGGAGTCATTCCAGTCCCGGGAGCGGAAAGACTTACCTTATGGGGAAAAAAGGACGGGTATACACTCGCACACACACACATATCCATCCACACATATACAGACACAAGCAGACATATTTAAATATGTCTGGATGGATATGTGTGTGTGTGCGAGTGTATACCCGTCCTTTTTTCCCCATAAGGTAAGTCTTTCCGCTCCCGGGACTGGAATGACTTCTTACCCTCTCCCTTAAAACCCACATCCTTTCGTCTTTCCCTCTCCTTCCCTCTTTCCTGATGAGGCAACAGTTTGTTGCGAAAGCTTGAATTTTGTGTGTATGTTTGTGTTCGTTTGTGTGTCTGTCGACCTGCACGCACTTTCATTTGGTAAGTCACATCATCTTTGTTTTTAGGTATATATATATATATATATATATATATATATATATATATATCCTGCCAGTTATGACATTTAGTCTGGAGACCTGTGTTATGAATAAGAGAAAAGAGAGTCAGATGCAAGCATGTGATATGAAGCTCCTTAGGTTAGCTCTACAAAAAACCAGGAGAGAGAGAGAGAGAGAGAGAGAGAGAGAGAGAGAGAGAGAGAGAGACCATGGAAGAAGAATGAGCACTGTGAGATTGAAGTGGTAAGGTTTCCTAAAGTGAATGCACCTGACCTGAAGAGCACATTAGTATTTGGGGATGGAGGTACATAGGAAAAGATGGGCAGATCAATTTAATGAAGATCTCATGAGGAGAAGAGTAATGTGGGATGCAGTGGAGAGAGAAAAGCTATACCAGGACAGAAATAGATGGCGGCATATTGTTCAGAGTTTCTACTTGGCTTTCTAGAAGGAAATACTGAGGATGATGATGATGATGATGATGATGATGATGATGATGATGATGATGATGAAAAGGATATATTGCTACTCTCAGCCTCAACTTAAGGTAACCTACTGTCCACACCCTTCACCCAAAAGTTTCTGCCCACTCTGTCCTATCACCTCCTTCCAATTCACATCCCTTGACTAGTATTGTGCACTGCTGTCTGTCAGCACACCTATTGATCTTTTCCCCTTCTGTGCTTTTCTGCTCCCCATTCCCGCTCCTCCCACACAGTCTCCCAATACTGCACCCAGCAGCCTTGTCCTGCCAGCATTTAGTCACTGTGTGCTCTGCCAGACAGCATTCTTCACTTAGCCCATCCATACCATGCTACCCCTCCCCCTTGCCTGTCCTTCTCCAGATTGCTGCTTTTGTCCAGTGTGACAGTTGCATTCTATGAAGAGCGGCTTGAGATAGGGGTCCTGCATACACGAGGTGTTCTTGCTTGTGTGAATGTGTGTGTGTTTTTCTTTTCTTTTCTGGAGAAGGTGTGGCCGAAAGGTAAATGTGTAAGTCTTTTCATTGTGCCTGTCTACAGCTCAACTTGTCATCATTACACTGAGCAGCGATCCATACCTTTCATAATATAGTGTGTTTCCTATTTCTCAACAACATAGATCACAAAAAAACAAATTTTCAGTATTATTTAATTATTTTTGGCACTCTTAAGACATAATATTATTTTTATCTGGTGCAAACAGTCAGTACGCAGTCAGAAACGGACAATTTCACAGATTTTCGCACTCGGGTTGCTACATAATCACACACATATATTGGTCAAAATATTGTAGCACTTTTGCAACCTCATTATGGAGACGTGGAAACAAACTGAGGGAAAGAGTGTAGATGTCCTGGACAGTTTTAACATAAAAGGATTTGTCTTTAAAATGAAAATTACATTACATATCAATCAGTTACATTTTCACATGCACAGGGGTGGCACTTTCAACTGCAATGACAAACGGTCTCAAAAACAGGTGTAAGATTGGCAGTGCCCTCAAAATATTTGGAAACTATCCTTGTAATTCTATCAAAGCCCCAGTGACTTCTTCAGACCTTATGTTTTCTTTAATGGCAGTGAGCTTAGGGAACTGGACTGTGTTTGTCAGAATCTGCGCCTTCTACAATGCAATTTTTAAGTACATCCCCATCAAATAAGAAATAAGTTGTTTCTCACTTTGCAGTGTCTTACTGTGGAAAGTCCACCTAAAATGCGTGGTATGTAGCCCATTCCAGATGATCTAATTTCTATGTTTGCACTCCTTCTTCCTTCATAAGTTCAATAATAGCAGGTTTTAAACTGAAAAACCATACCAGGCATGTCACTTGCAGTAATATACAAAGACCATACCCTTCGTCCATTTCCATTGAAAACTGTCTCAACTGACAGTGGAACAATACATGCAACTATAAAAATTTTGTTGTTCATGCCACCAAATTTTTCACACGCTCAATGCCTGCAAATTTGGCACAAACTGCTTCTTAATGTACAGAGCTTGAGTCCTTTTTGTCGGTCATTGTAATTTTTTTGCTCTTTTTGTCAACTAAATCCTTACATTATTTTGCATAGAGTTGTAATGTTGTTTCACAGCAAATTTGCAGTACCAAACAATTATGCAACTGCATAATAGATATTGAGAATTCTCATCCTTTTTTTCCATGACTACCATTCATTTTTAAAGGCTTGTGATGATAGATTGCTAGGCTGCTCTTTTTGTGCAAACAGCCACTGGACCTGTGATCATCCTTCATAACACAAATAAATAGCGAAGGGCAAACAGCACTGATGCCACAGTTCTGCTGAACTGAAGAGCATTGTGGTGACCAAAAAATGTCACACCGCAATACTAAATGAAATGTCATACTGTTTTGGGCACTTCTGAGGAGGACTGATCAAAGCTGAGACAGACCAAGCCTCGGCCTGCAGGCGCATCCATTTCACATGTGGTTTGGCACACCATGGCTGGCCCTGATGTAAGGCTACACTCTAGACAATGCTTTCAGAAAGTACTTACTAATGCTTAAATGTATATTTGATATTGATGTATTTGTCATTTTCAGAAATGATTTTCTTCAACAAAGATAAAAACTCCGCCATCAGCTGCACAAGAAAACCTTTACTTGCTTCACTTTACCGGTTTCGATAGTTTAAACTTTCATATTCAGAAGTGAAATACGCTCAAACCATTGATAAGCCAATGTCAAAATAAGAATTGGATGGTAGTCTCCTTTTCTACAGAACCAATAAAACAGAGTGACATCACTAAAACATATGATATGTGCTGTGAGTGGCAGACAATTAACTGTCACATCTCACGTCATGCATAGTACGGTGTTTGACTCTCGTCACGCTATTGTGTACATGTGTTGTTTCACAGGTGGCTCTCCCTTTGATGGAATACATTTTGCCAGTTAAAGGGCTGGTGTAGTTGATGGGAGGAAGGTGCATAGGGCAAGTCTTACAGTGGGGATGGTCATAGAATATTGTGAAGGTTGGGAGGGCAACAGAACATTATTCTAAGTGTGGTGGGCAAAATATCGAACAGAGTGACTTCATTTCAGAGCATGATTGCAGGAAATCATACCCTTGTCAAACCAGCATTTTTTGAGATCCGCAGTACCAGGATTGGATGTGATGGCATATGAAAACTGCATTTGAACTAGGCTGGTGGGCTAAGTGAAGGCCAAATTCAGAAAGGTGATGTATTGCTGTAAATAATCTGCATCTGAACAGATATGTTTGCGTCGAATGCCAGGGCTATATGGGAGAGGAAACATCTGATGGGGAAAATATGGTAACTGTAAGTACTGTTGCCATATGGACTTTGGCGAGGCTGGCCTGTTCATGGAATCTCTAAATACATTATTCCAATTAAAATTCACTTGGTCCTGTACTGAATCCCTTTCCACTTTCCTTGGTGTTGAACTCGTCTGCACTGAGAGTTAGCCACACACTTCTGTTCACATTAAACCCGGTAACAAACAACAGTACTTATATTTTGACATTTGACATCCTTTTGATGTCAAATGTTCCCTCCCATACAACCTTAGCATTCAAGGCAAATTTATTTGTTCAGGTGCAGACTCCTTACAACAGTGGACCACGGACCACAATTCTCACCTCAGCCTTTACTGGATGTAACTGCCCCACCAGCCTAGTTCAAAAGTAGATTTTGTGGGCCATCACATACAATCCTGGTAATGCTGATGCCTCCAAACAACTTAGGAGTACACCTCTTATCACTCAGTATTTTCCTGGTCTTGAATGTATTAATCAGCTACTTCTACAAGGCAATGACTTCCTAAACTTGTGCCCTGAAGTGAGTTCCATTCTGTCCAACATTTTGCCCACCACACATAGAAAAGCATTTTCTTCCCTCCCAATTTCTGCTATATCCTTGTAAGACCCTATGCTATTTTCTAGCCTGTCTATTTTTTCCAGCCCCTCCACCTCTATCAAATACGAGGCACTTAGCTTTCTGCTCTTATTAACTCATGGACGATTTTTTGGCAGTAATTTGTGTCTTCATATTACCCTATCTTCCATCTTTAAGCTCTCAGGTTTTCAAATCTTGCCCAGTGCAGTTCCCAATAGTTGGTCTTTCCTTTGCATCCTGACCCAGTGTTCTGTGTGACTTTTCTGAACTCACTCCATTTCCTAAATGTCACCAGTTCTGTTCCTTCACTTCTCTTCCTTCCCCTTCAACCCTTCTACCAGGAGGAGCCACCCGCTCTGAAAGCTTGAAAATTTCAATATCTTTATCTGTGTTTTCTCCTGCCGCCACTTTGTAAGTAGATTTTTTTTATCTGTTCAATTACATTATGTGAAACTAAGTTGCTCCTATGTGTAAACATCCTCGTTATAATTGCCTTTTAACTACTGTCAGAAAATAATGCTGAGGAGGCTCAGTAGAGTGGAAGAAAATGTCACTTTGGCTCTTATTTCCGTAGCTGTGGCTATTATCACAAAGAAAAAGCCAGAAGAACAACACCGCAAAAATAGAAGCTGCTAGATTCTGTTTGCCTTCAAAGAAGTGATGAGGGAAAGGACTGAAAACTTCATTCTGCAATCTTCCATTGTGATGCTGGACAATACCTCTACTTTCTTGGCCACTCTTGTGATTTTTTTCCTTTCCTTGCATGCTGAAAAAAGTTATTTTATGTAAATAGTGTTATAACACTTTGTGCTCACATCTACAATTTCATCTAACTTTTAAAATTTACAAAAATGTAACAACTGTGCATTTAATCTATTGATGCACCAGCCTAAAAATAGTTCAAAGACAAATTATCATTGCCTTACCTCATTCTATTGTATTAAACAGTGATGCTTACTCCTGGTACACTGAAATTAACATTTCGGCCAATCTTCTATTCCACTCCATTTCTACAAAATACATATATACACAGTGAACAAGTATTCTTAATTGAAAATAAACATGAACTAGTTCCAGTGAAAGTCTGTTTGCACATAGACCTATAACTAATACAAAGCTTCAAATAACGCTCACAGAAAATAGTGGACATTTCATCCGTTAACTATTTATGAGACCAACAAACTGCAAAGTTTTACTGAGCAGAAAAGAGCTGCAAAATCCACAGAAAAACTTTGCGCTGTTTGTCAGCTGTACTCCCCACTCGGTCATCTGCGCATGTTGGACACCTTCATAAGGATGAAAATAGGATGCATCAAGTTCTGTCAACAAGCGATCGTACGCATGAATCGTGCGAGTGATTCCATCTGCACAGTAGGTACTGACAGAATCAGTGCATCATGGGTAATCTTGTAAGTTCGCACATCGCATGTACAGAATTGGCAAATATTGGATTAAGTTACTGGTACCTATTGTCAAGTGCTATGATCACCATACTAGGAACCCTCAAATTTTTTATAATATTATCAAATGACTGAAGATAGGCTCAGTTGAAGTTTTGATCAGTCACAATGTGCTCTTTGTGAAGGTGCCTGTAGATCATGAAATGGCTGGCTGTCCATTTGTCTCCTGAAATCATCAGATTTGTTTGGCATATTCTCACCACCACTTACTTTTCCTATAGTGATGTACAAGGTGAACATTAATAAAAGGGATAAACTACAGGGATGCATTCCTGACTGGAAATGGAGGAAAGAAGGTCCTATGAACATGTGTCCAGAAATGCATCGTTGCCACAGTAGATGGTGCTGACAAATGAACATTCCTCTGATCACGCGCTGTGTGTTCCTTGTGTGTTGCAGGCCATGTGATTGATACAGCATATTGTAAGCAGCAGAAAGGTCCAGTGTTCAACTCAGGAACAAGCCAAGATTGTGTCTGTGTACAGCCAAGCAGATGGAAACAGTTGAGAGGCAGTATGGCTACACCAAAACAACTACCCTCACAGACACCAACCACATCACACATTTCAAGCCCTTTTTTGGGCACTTGTGTGATCATGGGTCATGGGTCTTTTCAGAAAGATAAACAAGTAGGGAGGTGGCGGACTGTGTGTTGTCATGTCCAAGTTCTCTACACACTCAGTGACATTGGAGACTGGGGATGACCCATCCAGCCAGGCTAACATGAAGATGAATAACTGGAAATTTAAAAGAGTTAAGGTAACTCAGTCCGGAAATAATCGAACAAAGCCAGGACCTGAATAACTATAATCTTTAATTGCTCATCTTAGCAAGAATTGGATAATGACTTGAATGAAAGTACACTACTCCTGATTGCAAAATTGTGTGGAGGGAGGCACACTGCTTGGTATGAGCGCGAGCAGAGCCAGAATGAAAACTAGAAGTCCAGGCCCCGGGCCTGACCTACACAGACATCCCTCCTGGACTGCAGTCTGTACCGCACACTCTCTCTCTCTCTCTCTCTCTCTCTCTCTCTCTCTCTCTCTCGTCTCTCGGGCTACGCTGCCTCTGCATTTATACTGTGCGGCAGGCCATGGCACCTCTTCCACATTAGCACTTCTGGACAGCGCCCTGCTGGGCCTTGTGTATGACCATACATGGTCACTGCCAACACATGGCTGTGCCTCGCGGCTCGGCGCACTTTCTAGAAAACTTATTTGTTCTGGCTGCTGTTCTGTTGCCTTTCAGGCGTTGCATTTTTAAATATTTGACAGTGTACACCAGATTTGGAGGAGCAGATTCTTCTGGATATTGAGACGAACCCTAGTACGAGCTCCAGGCAAGTGGCCTGCCTACATGGTGTAAGCCAAAGTACGATTATGTGCATCCTGCATGAGAACTGCTACCATGGAGTTTACTTTGAACATCTGTTGTGATGTGGATGCAATGCAGCTCTGTACTGTGTTCCAGGACAATTTGTTGTCACTGCACACACACCATCCATTTCTGGACACATGTCAATAGGACCTTTTTTCCTCCATTTCCAGTCAGGAATCCACCCCTGCAATTTGTCAGTTTTATTAATGTTCACACTGTATATGATAAATTCCTAATGTGGTAATCGTGAATTCTTCTTTATCAGTAGTCACAGCCAAATTTTTTATGGATAGGAGTGTGCCTCAAACACTGCTTACAAATACCTGCTGTTTTTTCTTCATTATATGCGTGATAGAGTTTTGATATGGCCTGATAGCTGGGATACTGCAGTAATTCATTGATCACACAAATAATATTCATCTCAAGATCAGGTTTACAGTGGAGATGTGAAAAGAAGGGAAGTTACTCCTCTTAGACATTCTAGCTTAGGATAACCCAGTCATGCAGTCTGGCAATCAATGTATTGTAAGCTGACACACATGGAATTGTATCCATATTTACTATAACAAGTTCACTGAGTGCAATGTGTGCAAAAAAAAAAGACACTTTAAAGTGTTAACAATGGCTAGAGTACCTTGTGTGTCGCTGAATTTTTACGTGCCGCTTTTGTGAACAGGAGTATTGACATTGGCTGTTAACTATGTGTGCACATTTCAGTGATCAATGTTTCGAAGACACTACCCCAAAAAAAAAAATTGTTATAAATCTCAGCTACAGCATTTGGGGAACAACAGTGCTGTGTAAACAGGTGACAGAAAAGTTAAGGTCCTCAAAATATTGTCCACCATAAGAAGAGTGAATGATACCGTGATGTCAACATGGGAAAATTCTGTAGAACTTTTAATGGAAAATTAAGAAATTTGGGTTATGTAACTAATACAGTGGCAACCTATATGCTTTATTGCAATTCTAATTGACTGCTTCACTATCTCAGTTGCCACTTGTATCTTGCTCTTGAAGGTGAGTCATCATGTGTGACATTTTCCTACCCTTCAGCCACTGTTGCAGGTGGCCTTCATTAACACTTTGTATGTCAAGATAACAATAATCATTCCCTGCAGGTATCAGTACTTTCAGAGTGGCGATTCATCAGTATTCTATTTAGTTTTGCTTATCTTACAAAATTCGTCATAGAATGTGCTATCATGCTCCAGTATTGATGCTTGATGCTTCTATTTGTGTGTACATTGATAGTTATTGACCTATGAGCATTGTTGCAGTGAAATATCGATGGCATATAACTCTGGTGCTGTGTTGTCCATTTGTTGACATCACGCTTCATAATACTTGTTTACATTCTGTTTTTTCATACTGTAGTGTTGTTTTCGGCAGTATAATTAAATAAATATTATTTCTGTGCTATTTTGCTTTAAGTTGCTTTTTGTAGTTTGTTTATTTCACCAACTCTCTTTTTTTTTTTTTTTTTTTTTTTGAGTGAGTCCAATCTGTGGCCCAAGTAGGGGACTTACTGCCAATGAAGTTCATGAGGTATGAGAAAATACTAGTGACAGAGAGTATTTCAGTGAACCGTAGCAATGGTTCAGAAAGTGACAGTGATGTTTTTGCTCATATGTTGAATGAAAGTGAAGATGAAATGGAAGGTGCACAGTACACTGAAGTGATTGTACCTGAAGCTCTACAGTCGTACAAAACCATTTCACGAGGTGCCTGGACCAAAGCATATCCCACTGGTGGGATCTTCTGCTATTAAATACGAGGGCTATCCACAAAGTACATTACGTTTTGGAATTAAAAATAAATAAAGTATTGGAAATTTTTTTTATTATATACAGATGAAAGCCACACTTAAATACTACTTTTCTACATAGTTACCATTTAAATTAAGGCACTTATCATAGCGATGGACAAGCTTGGAAATTCCTTTGTCGTAAAATTCGGCCGCCTGTGCCTTCAACCACATGGTTACCTCTTCTTGAAGCTGTGCGTCGTCATCAAAATGCTGCATAGCCAACCACTTCTTCATTGCTGGGAATAAGTGGAAGTCGCTCGGTGCCAGGTCGGGACTGTACGGCGGATGAGGAAACAACTCCCACTTAAAAGATTCGAGAACTTCACGAGTGGCATTTGCTGTGTGGGCCCGGGTGTTGTCGTGAATCAGCAAGATCTTTGAGCCCAACTTTCCCCTGCACTTGTTTTGTATTGCTCTTCTGAGGTTGTGCAGAGTTTGGCAATACCTTTGAGAGTTTATTGTAGTGCCTCTTTCCAGGAAATCCACAAAAATCACACCTTTTCTGTCCCAAAAGAAGAGGTAACCATGTGGTTGAAGGCGCAGGCGGCCGAATTTTACGACGAAGGAATTACCAAGCTCGTCCATCGCTACAATAAGTGGCTTAATTTATATAGCAACTATGTAGAAAAGTAGTATTTAAGTGTGGCTTTCATCTGTATATAATAAAAAAAATTCCAATACCTTATTTATTTTTAATTCCAAAACGTAATGTACTTTGTGGATAGCCCTCGTATTTCAGTTATATTTAAATGTAGAGTTACTTCAACTGATTGTCACTGAAACAAATCACTCAGCTAAGCAGTTTATATCCAAACATGATGCTACTTTGTCCAGCCTTTATAAAAATGGAAGAATATCACAATAAGAGGTTTTATTGCATTGTTACGGAATATGGGGCTCAACAAAAGATCTACAATGCTTTCATATTGGAGCACAATATCGCATGTCAGATATTTGCATAGTTTGCCAAAATGTATATTGCTCACTGATATAGGTGTCTTATCAGTCTCTTTTATCTTGTTGACAGTGAAAAGTGTCTAGCATCAGGTCATCGTGATTATGACCCATGTATCAGATACCCAATGAGAGGAGTCATTCATCTTCCTCACCTGTAGTCACCTTTTTTCAGTGTTGTCATCTTTTGTCACCTCTTTCAATTTTTGACACCTTTTTTTCCTTTTTTTGGAAGAAAATAAGTTTTTTTAAGTTTCAGAAGTAATGTGAAGCACTTTCCAAAGTCAACTTGTCTCAAAATAAATGCCTTATGCCGGGATCAGAGTGGCTGCATGTCAATAAAAAAGTATGTAGGCTTTTAGATAGTGATGTCCGGGTGACCCAAGCAGATAACTTATAAACATCAGACCTTGAAACTTTCATACATTGCATAATGCCCATGTAAAAGCTTTGGAGTGTTTATATGAAGAAGTATCCAAATTTCTGGCCAATATTTACCATTATTTTGACAGTTAGCCTGCTTGCTGGGAAGAATTTGAAGGAATTGAGTCTAAATTTAAATTCCGCATCACACATTTTTGAGACATATAACTACAAACTGGCTTACTTTAGGACTGTCAGCCAACAGGATTTTGGAACAATGGGATCGTATTCAATATTAGTTTCTTAAGCAAATACCTAAAAAGAAAAATTCTGCTACTGCTCAGTCCAAATCTTACAATGCCACTGTGAATGCCTTAAAAACCTTTAGTGAAAGTGAAACTTTATGTTTTAATTTCAGCCAAAGAACTACTCAGTAAGTTCATGCAACATTTTTAAAGCCAGACACCTTTGATTCACAAGTTGCAGACAGAAACAGAAAAGATACTTAATTTTTTGGCTCATGTTTTTAAGGTTTCTGCTTTGAGGAAAATTGAGAGTATTTCTGAAGTTCTTGATGATGAACTCCTTACATTTAATAATCTGCTTCCTCTGTATCAACTAGTTGCTAGTGAACAAGTAACCAAAAAGTAGTGAACTGAAAGATAGTAAAAAGTTGTGGTTTCTAAATAATGCCCAATGACAGTACATTGCACCTTGCAAATGTGAAGGAAAAGGCGTGCTTATCAAGTGCATCATTCAAGTGCATCACTGAAAATCTTTAGGTTTTTAAGCACCAAAGAAAGAATAAAGAGCAGAAGCAGTGATTCATTAAAAGCTGCAAAAATGATGCAGCTTAATGTCCTGCAAGATTATGTATTAGATGAGTGGAAGGTTCTTCAGTTTGAAAAAGATAACCTAGCTTTAGATAATAAAGGTACTGACAGTTACTGCTGGCCGTTGTGGCCGAGCAGTTCTAGGCGCTTCAGTCCGGAACCGTGCAACTGCTACGGTCGCAGGTTCAAATCCTGCCTCGGGCATGGATGTGTGTGATGTCCTTAGGTTAGTTAGGTTTAAGTAGTTCTAAGTTCTAAGGGACTGATGACCTCAGATGTTAATTCCCATTGTGCTCAGAGCCATTTCAACCATTTTTTGACAATTACTGAATCGTGAACTATAGAAGCTCATCTCAGAAAGAGCCCCATGATCCCTGTTTCAAAACTTGTTAATGCTTCTCTTACATAACCCCATGGAAATGCAGACACAGATAGAAGATATTCCATTTTGGAGCGCACATTAGGATAAGACAAGGTGGTGAAGACCAAAACATTGTTAAACAGTATTTTGACTGTGAGGGATGCTTTGGGACAACACCCCCATTTCTTTCTGTGCCCTTTGACTCGTCGCTCATTAGGTATGGACAACAAGCACATGCAACTTATACTCCTTACAAAAAAACAAAAAAAATGACTATGAAAGTAAAAGAAAACTTAATAATAATAATAATAATAATAATAATAATAATAATAATAATAAACTGAAGAAAGCATGAAAAAAACTTCTCTTTTGAGGTTCAGCTAAACTGAAAAAAAAGCACTCAAATAAATGATGTAAAGGCATCAAAATTGGCAAAGGTGTGCTTGAGGGTGCACAAATCAAAAAAGTGGAAGAAAGAGTGAAAGAAAGGGAGGTGGAAACTATTAGGAAAAATCTTGTGAAAATAAAATCTAGTACAATTATTTCTTTCATTGCTAAGATTCGTAAGTAACAGTAATCCAAATATATATATATATATGTTGATCTTTCTTCAGTATTAAAGTATAGAATGTCGTTAGTTTTAAAAATGGGATGTAGATTTTGTTTGTGAATTATTACTACCACCAATATACAATTGCCAAAATGGAATTACAAATGTACCTGTATAGATTAATAAGTAGGTACAAAGAAAAACATGGCCGTACCCCATTAAGGATCATAATAGAAATATTTATTATCGTCTTAACCAGCCTTTTTGATAGGAGATTATCATAAATAAAAACAATTCATTTGTGCCATAAATGTTCATTGAAATAATTTGTCACCTTTTAATCACATTTTAAAAGTATTTTATCACCTTTTCTTTTTCAAATATTTTGTCACCTTTCTCATCTTTTTCAATTGCCACCATGGCTCCTTGTCCCAGATACCAGCCATTGGTTAATCATGCCAGTGATATATTTGGACATCATTACATGCCACATAAACAACTTAGTATTGTTGAAAGTGTGCAGAATGGCAAAGCTAGAAGTATAGATAACAGGATAGGCTCTTAATTTAGAGGTAACAAGATGAAGACATAATTGACACCAAAGTAGCAGTAGACGGAACAGAGTAGCTACCAGGCTGGTACTAATATGTACATGAAGGTGAACTGAATCTCATGTAACTTATATGAGCACAGTGACGGGGGGAATTACTACATTACCATCCTACAGGTGGCCCATGGAACATTATAACTTAAAATTTTTAGTTGATACAGGGAAGTTATAACTTCACAGTAATTACTTTTGTTTTTACTTTTTTGCTTTGAGAATAAAATGATTGCACATTATTACAGTAAGAATAGCAGTGACAAAATCAAAGGTAAGTAATTTAAACATATTTCTGGGCAGTCTGAAAAATTGGCATAAACCAAATATATTTGATTCATCATAGTATGGTACATTGAGTCATCTAAAAAGCTACATATTCCCAATGCCTTATTAGGCTCTAAATTAACTACTTCAAACTAGACTAAGAAAATGAGTGGGCATTAGATTGACCTCATTTACATATCTGGGAATAGGTTAAGGACAGCAAAATGATCATTCTTATCATCAGGACTTAACTAATAAAATGGGAGAGGTTTTCTACTATAGCTGTCATAATAGCCATGACCTCCTCCTCCAGTTTACCTAACTTGCAAGAACCAATCATGAGACAAAATAAGAGGGAAGCAACTGATTTCTTCAGAAATGAGGCATTGTAGGAAAGCACATGGATGCAGAGAAAAGTCTTGAGCTAGATCATTGTTAAAATGAATATGAAAGTAATAAAATATTCCTAGATGCTTGTGTATAAGCATTACGTGCATTTGGCATCCCAAAAGGTAGGTAAAATGTGCAAGAAACACAATAACTCATTAATGAGTGAGGATGGGGAGAAGTAAATAAGACAATGCTTGCTTAGACTTCTTGCATACCATGTATGTTGTTTTTAAGTACACCAATCTTTCAAATTGGCATAGCACTGAAATTATGTAGAATCTGTTCCTTAACAGAAATAAACATACATTAGGGAATAAAGTCCCATAATAAAGTATTTAGTAAAAATATAATATCTTTCAGCTGCAACAACTAACATGTGTGCAACAAACTGAAATGTGTTGCCACACTTTACAAATCTGTTGATTATGCTCTTACAACATACAAAATATAAGCAATTTTCTCATATGTGAAACAATATTGGATTAATGATATGCAACTATACACCAGTATCTGCCATTTCTTGGGGACTCTAATTTCCTTCAGTACACAGATTAGGCAGGGCAGTAATAGAAATGACATATTTTTCATTCTACAATTATTAAAATATTCCTATGATTAATAAAGTTGTGACTGTAAATGAAATAAATTGGATGAAGTGTTTTTTTTGTAGTAATGCAAGCCTGTAGTATAGGGAATTGCCTTTCCCAACGAGAGATGCTCTTTCTTTTGTATAGTAACCATTCCAAAAGAATAATTAATTCATCATTAGTAGAACTAGGCAGTTCCAGGTGTTGGTCAGAATGTTCGAAGCAGAACATGAAAATTGGGAATATAATAAAAATATTAAACTTATTGATGGAAAATAGGCAAAAATGAAAAGGGAATTTGTGGATTCTAGTGATAAGATGAGAGTGTAAGAGCAGCAGAACAGCTGAGCTGGGGCAAAATGCAGAAGCGTAACAGTGACATGTGACAATTGCGAGTGTCAGTGTGAGCATTCACCGTCATCAAGTGGGTACGGCAGCACCGACTTCACAGCACTGCAAAGTTTGCTTGTAAGATCAGCATGCATGCAGTAATTGAATACATTGAAAATGACAGTGAGAAAAGGCTATCACATATTATCAGTGATTTCTTTATTTGCTGCAGCAGTTTTCAACTCTTCAGTGGGAAATGATGGAATATATGATAGAACAAATATCAATAGTAATAGGGAACCTTAGTGGTATTAATGTGAGGTCAGAGGGTTCTACGTCATAGTGGTTCAATTAGCACAACTGTAGATCTGACATTAATGTACAAAGCACAGGTGATTATTAGAACATAAATATAAAAACTATGGGTTTTGGTTTAGCAATAAAAGTATTTTAAGGAGGGAATAGATATAGTATACTACTAAGGATACTGCTGGGATGTAGAAGATCTCCAAAGCATAAGTGAAATAGCGATGGACTAGGAAATTAGTTTCCTTCCATCGAGAATTGTGAGATCGCACTGCAGCGGGATTATCTGTTTATAGTGAATAATGAAGAATTGAGGTTCAACTCCAAGGAGCACAGAAATCTAGGTAATTTTATTATATCTATAGGGTATTGATATCATCTGAAGTCACATGGAAACCTATGTACTTTTCCAGAAGAAGTGGAAAGCACTTAAGCAGCTGTAATATACAAGGCTTTGTCTCAGAAAGTATGACTAAATCGCAAGAACACTACAAATGGCTGCACCATTATCTCCCTCATGGCAGATTACTTCTGTTAACAGATCAAAATCTAAACCAGATTATTTTCTCATACTGAGTGAGATGGCACAGTGGTTAGCACACTGGACTCACATTTGGGAGGATGATGGTCCAAACCTGCATATGGTCATCCTGTTTTAGGTTTTCTGTATTTCCCTAAATTACTCCAGGCAAATTCTGGGATGGTTCCTTTGAAAGGGTATGGCCGATTTCCTTCCCCATCCTTGTCTGAGGGGCTTTTGCTCTGTCTCTAATGACCTTGATGTCAATGGAACATTAAACCCAATCTTCTTTCTTTCCATTATTTTCTCTTTTTACAAATAAAAGAGAAAGTTTATTCCGGTCAACTCTCATTTGTCAGGACTGCCAGTACACAAGTGTTGCATGGCTGAATATCCTTGTGCCAATATCCACTGTCATGTCTCTGTTGCCACAAAGCCATACTGCATTCTGTTGAACTCTACACTAACAAATGTAGTAGGGTAAAGGCTTTTGTTACATCAACCAGTATGTGACAAAGCTGACAACATTGGTCTCCATCAATTATAGGCATCAGACATAAAAGGAGCACGTCCATCAAACATGAAACATTAGATCACATTGCTATATTTCATCTACTTTATCTTTGGCAAGGCAGTCCACCACATTTATTAACTTCTCATTCAGGACACACAAAAATAAGGGACAAAGTGAAAAACACATTAGATACAATGCCACTTGGTATTAAGTGGTATTGCCATTGAATTTCAATTTATGATCCTTTTTAAAAAGCCAGAGTAATATTTCTTGATTTTCTGGTTCTCCTAAACCATGTAATCTTCTGATGGACTTCTTGTTTGCAGTCTGTGCTGGAAACAAGTGCTCATCAATTTCTTCAACTGAGAACTACTATTCATAAGTAAAAATGTTGTACCATTGTATCCTACAATTTCATATACATGAAATATGCTTGCAAGTCAAACAGTTATTACCACTTGTTTGACAGTTTTTTTCCAGGCGGAGTATAGATATCTCATTGAATGTAATAACATCTTCAGCTTGTGTTCCCATGACAATAGTGTGGACATCACAGTCCACTCTTTGATGACCTGCAGAACATTTCCTAGGTGGGACGGTGATGGCACAGAGTAATCAGGAGAGCAGCAACATGGGAAGACTGTCTATAGCACCCCAACCAGCAAATAAACTACATGTGTCTCAACTCATGAACATGCACGTAATTTCCTATAGTATGCTATTCAAAATGTAACACTTAACAAATATGAAATCACGATTCCAACAGTCATGATCATCATTTATTGGCAAGAAAGCAAGAGAGTAAAACACAATTTCCCCAAAATGGTATGTTACATCTTGCACATTATTTAACTGTGTATGTATTAATCATTAATTAAATATGTTAAAAATAGTAACTTGTCTGGCAGGTAGCAATAACTATCTTAATCTAATATACTCTCACACCTGTTCACTGTTCAGTCCATTGAACGAAAATGATACAGAGGTGCCGATCATAGATTATACTGACACTTAACTGTATGCTGCTGCCTAAGGCGTGGTTTCACAATGTGCGGCTGACCTTTTGTTGGTCTGGGGCACTGTGTTGGCTGATTTCTATCAAACACTGCCATCTTGTCATGTGGAGTTGCAGGCAGCCAAATTGCACCACAACTACTTGATCTGACAGCTGTAATTGCAAATTTACTGGTGAGATTAAGTGTCTTATTCAGTAGGGCCTTCTTAGAGATGTGTTAACTTTTTAGTCTCGCCCCTTTTTACAGCAACTGCTGTGTAACTCCCATTGTGCAGGCTGATAATCAGGAATTGTCACATTCTTTTGAATTTTCGTAACTTGCCTAGTGTCATCAGAGGGGGAGGGGGTGCTGAAAAGCAATGGCTCCACGTTTTTTATGCAAAAACTCGTAATGCCTTTTAAATAAAACAATTTTATCAATGTTCTCCATCTTTATTCTTCCAGTCTACTTCTTTATTTCTCAACATAGTCACCCCGGCAATGAACACATTCCTCCCAACAAGAGACAAGTTTGTTGACACCATCACTGTAGAATGTTTGACTCTGTTGGTGGAGCCACAACCTCACCTCTGCTAGCACCGTTTCATCACCATCAGAGTGAAGTCCTCGAGCGTGTTCTTTAAGTTTTGGAAACTGATGAAAATCGTAAGGATGATGACAGTGAACCCAAGATGTCAGATTGTTGCAAATGTTGCAGCATTCCTGTGTAGTCTGGCACTGTCATATGCTGAAGGAGAAGGTGTTTCATGCGTGGATGAACCATTTTGCAGTTAGAAGCTTGATTACAGCAATTTGTTTCTCACTCCAACATAGTTATGCTCCACACTAGTGGTAGAGGGTCGCAACTTGAGTCTGCAAAGTGGGAAAGTCTGCTGAGTAATGCAAGACACATAACACGACAACTGATTTTAAGAATAGAATAAAAAATTCAGAGGTGTTACTTTTCAGCATAGACTCGTATATGGTTTTTGAGTGATCAGCCTGGCATCTCAGCTGGGTATTTCTTGACGCATAAAATTTGTAGCTGGCAAATCTCACCATTCTTCAAAAATGGTACTAAATTGTTCAAGTATGAATAAAACAAATATCTATCCTTCTCAGAAATCTGCATCAACTTTCTTTGTAAATAACCACTCGACATTTGAAGAAATGTTTGGGTCTGCTGACTGATATCAACCTCCTAGTTATGATCTGCTATGGTGGTCCTCTGTTAACCAAGAAATAACTGCAACAAACCAATAGTCTGAAATAGTAGAACCAGACATGAAGAGGAACAAATAGCATTAAGAGTAAATGATACATTGGTGACAGATGTGTATAGTGTTGCAGAACTTTTTAACAAACATTTTATAACTGTTACTGAAAAGATGGGGTTGTCAGGTTCGGTAGAAGCTGCTATGGATTACCTTAGACCAGACATTTCAAGTAACTTCCATGATATGAATTTGACCCTCACTACCCCAACAGAAATAATGTCCATCATAAAATCTTTAAAATCAAAACATCTAGTGGGTATGATGAAATATCAACAAAGTTAATTAAAGAATGTGATTCTGAGCTAAGTAACATATTAAGCTATCTGTGTAACCAGTCGTTTATCAGTGGAATATTTCCTGAATGGCTGAAATATGCTGAAGTTAAGCCACTGTTTAAGAAGGGAGATAAAGAAATAGCATCAAATTTCCGTCCAATTTCACTGTTGCCAGCATTCTCAAAAATTTTCGAAAAAGTAATGTACAGTTGTCTTTATAACCATCTTATCTCAAATAGCATACTGTCAAAGTCACAGTTTGGATTTCTAAAAGGTTCTGATATTGAGAAGGCTATCTACACTTACAGTGAAAATGTGCTTAATTCATTAGACAAAAAATTGCAGGCAACTGGTATATTTTGTGATCTGTCAAAGGCATTTGACTGTGTAAATCACAATATCCTTTTAAGTAAACTAGAATATTATAGTGTAACAGGAAATGCTGCAAAATGGTTCAAATCTTATATCTCTGGCAGGAAACAAAGGGTGTTATTAGGAAAGAGACATGTATCAAGCTATCAGGCATCATCCAACTGGGAACTAATTACATGTGGGGTCCCACAAGGTTCCATTTTGGGGCCCTTACTTTTTCTTGTGTATATCAATGACCTTTCATCAGTAACATTACCAGATGCCAAGTTTGTTTTGTTTGCCGATGATACAAACATTGCAATAAATAGCAAATCAAGTGTAGTCTTAGAAAGATCAGCCAATAAAATATTTGTGGACATTAATCACTGGTTCCTAGCCAATTCTTTGTCACTAAACTTTCAAAAAACACACTACATGCAGTTCAGAACTTGTAAGGGGTGTCCTAAGAGTATATGTCTAACATACGATGACAAGAAGATAGAAGAAGTGGACAATGTTAAATTCTTGGGATTACAGCTTGATAATAAATTCAACTGGGAGGAGCACACCACAGAACTGCTGAAGCGTCTTAACAAATCTCTGTTTGCAATGCGAATTTTGTCAGACATAGGGGATATAAAAATGAAAAAGCTGGCATACTGTGCTTACTTTCATTCCATAATGTCATATGGGATTATTTTTTGGGGTAATTCATCAAGCCAAGCTAAAGTTTTCCGGGCACAAAAACGTGCAGTAAGAATTATATGTGGTGTGAACTCAAGAACATCCTGCAGAAGCCTGTTTAGGGAACTAGGGATACTAACTACTGCTTCCCAATATATTTATTCCTTAATGAAATTTGTCATTAAAAATATATCACTTTTTCAAACCAACAGCTCAATTCATGGAATCAATACTAGAAATAAGAATAATCTTCACAAGGATTTAAAGTCACTTAGTCTTGTACAAAAAGGTGTGCATTATTCAGGAACACACATTTTCAATACGGTAACTTGCCAGCAGCCATAAAAAGCTTAACAACCAATGAAATTCAGTTTAAGAGAAGCCTAAAGGATTTATTGGTGGCCAACTCCTTCTACTCCATTGATGAATTTCTTAGTAAAACCAACTGATTTGTATATAAGTACAACATAACTTCTGCACCATTTCAGTGCAGTAATGTGTTCATTGTAAATAAGTATTACAGTAGTTGTATTACATGTTTATTACCTTAAGGGAGAGGGTAAGGAGTCATTCCAGTCCCGGGAGCGGAAAGACTTACCTTATGGGGGAAAAAGGACGGGTATACACTCGCACACACACACATATCCATCCACACATATACAGACACAAGCAGACATATTTAAAGACAAAATATTTGTCTTTAAATATGTCTGCTTGTGTCTGTATATGTGTGGATGGATATGTGTGTGTGTGCGAGTGTATACCCGTCCTTTTTTCCCCATAAGGTAAGTCTTTCCGCTCCCGGGACTGGAATGACTCCTTACCCTCTCCCTTAAAACCCACATCCTTTCGTCTTTCCCTCTCCTTCCCTCTTTCCTGATGAGGCAACAGTTTGTTGCGAAAGCTTGAATTTTGTGTGTATGTTTGTGTTCGTTTGTGTGTCTGTCGACCTGCCAGCACTTTCATTTGGTAAGTCACATCATCTTTGTTTTTAGGTATATTTTACCTTATAAATAAATAAAAAACTTTTTTATTTTAAATTCAGTGCATTAATATTTGTAAAATGACTCTTAGTGTTCATTAAAAAATGACGATCATTCCACTTGGGACCTGTGGAATGGTACATTAGCTTATTTGTTTTAGTTGTAAATATTTGTCATGTATTGTTGTTTTTCTGACATGTTCCACATCCTGGAGGACCTCCTCACTACGGATCAATTGGAATGAAAGTAAATCTAATCTAATAATCTAATCTCTATATGTAAACAGTTCAAAAATGTCATTCCATCAAGTGGAAATGGACTCAGACACCAATTTCACACTTCCCATGTTTTACATTTAAATGGAGTAGGTAAACTTCTAGTGACCAAGAAAATGCTTTGTATAATAGTAAACAAGCCTCACATACTAAATACACATAAAATAATGTTAGGATGGGATAAACACACTCACCACTCCTCTTTAGTTTAAGTGTGGAGACAGACTGTGGTGACAAAGTACAAAGTGAACTGCATTGAGACAGAACAAACTCCCCCTATTTTGTTATAACTCTATGGCATTTTTGCATGTCATTTTCATCCTTAAAAAATAAGTTAGATAATCTTAGTTTTCTTCTAGGAGAAAGCAAAAATTATAGTTTATGTATTAACAAATGAATGAACTATGTTTGTATGAGCCATCAGGCCACTGTTTAGTTTAAAGTTTTTATAGAAGTTTGAACAACTATGGAGGTACTTTGATATTTTGCCAACACATGGTGAAGCTAAGTGTTGCAGTTTATGTTGGCATCGGCGAGTGCCATTTATGGCAGCATTTCCCATCAAATGTGTCTGCCCACTGCAAAGAACAATCTTGTCATTTAGATCTTTGTAAATAATTTTCAGCAACTGTTTTTAAAATGCTGATGCGAAGAAATACCATACTAATTGTGTTAAAAATGGTTATTTTATTTTTCATTTTCTTTTTTCCTTTCTTTAATGCCACTGGTGTGCTATTTCTTCACATCGGAAATCTTGTTATTCCATACACACCGCCACTTCTTCTTCTTCTTTTGTGCCACATATACTTTCTTCAGACAGTGAAAGATTGGACATGATGAAAACTCAAAAAGTAGTCAGACTCCTTCACATAGTGAAAGTAAAATTATGTTCTACTGCAATTTGAAAGGAACAACTTAAAATATTTACCAAAGATTGTGAGAAAATAATAACATAATATAATATAGAAATATCGACACTCGATTTGTCATTTTGATATTGATATATTGGGGGAAAAATACCGCCCATATATACGATGTTTCTTGGGAAAAATATTGATATTGTATCAACAGCCTTAGTTTACAATTTTGAGTGCAAAAGTAATTGCGAGAAGCAATGGCGAACTGGAAAGTGTAATCCATTCATTCTCGTAACGAGTTTACAGTAAATTCTGAGTGTGTCACAAGTATGCCTCAAAATAAATTGCAGCCTATAGCACGATATGCATATATGCTCCTGACACTCTGTTTGGCAATCTGAAGATAGTCCATAGCCGTTAAAGTCTATACAGCAAGTCTCGGATGCTTCACAAGCTTTTCTTCCAAAATTTCAAAACAGTAGACTCAAAATTGTGACCTGCAGTCATGATTGTGATCGACCAAGACTGTCAAAACTTTGTACTGCGAATTTCAGGTGTTTCACAAGTCTATCTTCAAAGATTCAAACCAAATATCCAAATTACGGCATGTAGTGTGGTATGCAGTCATAATTGTGAACAGCCATTTGACTACCTTACGATTACCCTATAGCCATCAAAATCTGTACAGCATGCTCCATGCTTTTCACAAGTCTATCTTCAAATGTTCAAGCCAAAGACCAAAAATGTAGTATCAATCAAGCTCGTGACTACATATATAATCACCAATTGGGAAACAGCAAAGTTGGGGTTGGTTAACTGTCAGAGTTGTAATCTGTGCAGATGCAAAAAGAGAGAAAACGACATTGAATAATTTCATCCCAGGTATTTTGTCCCAACTTGGTTTATTCAAGCTTTTAACAAGGTTTGTCATAAACCTGAGTTGAACCATTGCTTTTCTTCTCCCCACCCTCTCTACCAGTCTTACAGGTAGTCCTTGTTTGTTTATGCCAGGGTATATACATCTTGGGACAGCCAGGAAGAAACCAGAAATTTTTCATTGTTTTAGCTTTCAACCAAATTTTTTGTAATTTTGACTTATCGGACTGATACTGTAACATAAGATTTTACTTTAACCCGCTAATGCAGCAGTAAAACATAAACAAGAGAATAATATCAAATTAAAATTTAAGCTGCAAAGAAAATCCCATTTACAACAATAAAACACAGTGCATACACAGATTTCTGGCGACAGCAAAATGGGTCAAAGGTTTTAGGAAGAAGACTATGCAATACTTCATAACAATAAACTGTTTGTGATGTGGGGTCACGTTTCAATGAATGTGATGTCACAACTGTTTACATTTCTAAACCCCACACCCACACACATGAACAATGGATCGCTGTGTAGATAGCACGTATGTCGGTGTGTGGGCAAATTGCAGTTATTGGTTACTGATCACATGGAAATTCCAGGCAATATGATGGATCTCATGCAATTCATGCAGCGCTCATAATATGGCTTCCTTGCTGGTTAGCTGCCAGTGTTTTTTTTTTTTTTTTTTTCTTTTTTTAAAGTATGAAATTTTGTGTACATTTTCCTACCTTCCTTTGTTGATAGCATATGCTGCTACATAAGACATCTCTATTTGACCACAAGGAAACATTTTGTTAACTATGATTACTGCTGTACTACAACAGTATTGTTTTGATGCAAGGGCCGGCAAAGCCATGAAAAACTCCGTTGTTCGTGTTTCAAAAACATAGTGACACCGCTATGTTAGACCACTTGCTCACAAGTGGCTGTGTTTCCCTCGATTGTACGCACGCCAGTGACATGGGATGGGCGAATCCATTTGCTCGGAGGTAAGGTAGGTATGTCAACAATGTGTGCTATCAGCGACAGTAGTAGATTCCATTGCATAGTGTCTCCACAGCAGTGTTGCCACTATTTAAGTTCCAACCTACGTATATAGAAGGTCTGTATGAGGGAAATGAACTTGCAGGCAATATTATAAAAATCAAAGAGGGTGTAGATGAAAAGGAGATGGGAGGCTCACTACTGTGAGAAGAATTTGACAGAGCACTGAAAGACCAAGTAAAATCAAGGCCCTTGGAGTAGATGACATTCCATCAGATGTGGTGATAGCCTTGGGAGAGCCAGCTGTGACAGAACTTTTCCATCTGGTATGTGAGATATATTAGACAGGCAAAATACCTTCAGACTTCATGAAAAATGTAATAATTCTAATTCCAAAGAAAGCAGATGTTGAGAGTTGTGAATATTATCAAACTATCAATTTAATAAGTCATGTTTGCTAGATACTAAACATGAATTCTTTACCGAAGAAGTGAAAAACTGATAGAAGATGCCCTTAAAGAAGATCAGTTTGGAATATGGAGGAAAATAGGAACACGCAAGGCAATACTGACCCTATGACATATATCACAAGATAGGTTACGGAAAGGCAAACCCACATTTATAGCATTTGTAAACTGAGAGAAAGCTTTTGACAATGTTGACTGAACTAACTCTTCTGCAATTCTGAAAGTATCACAGTTTAAATAAAGGGAGCAAAGTGTTACTTACAACTTTCAGAGAAACCGGATGGCAGTTATAAGTGGAGAGGCATGGAGGGGGTGGGGGGAACCACCAGCGACTGAAAAAGAAGGGAATGAGAGAGGGTTGTAGCTTATCCTCGATGTTGCTCAATCTATACATTGAGAAAGCAGTAAAAGAAACCAAAGAAAAATTTGGGGAAGGAATCAAAGTTCAGAGAGAAGAAATAGAATTTTGAGGTTTGCCAGTGACTCTGTAATTCTGCCGTAGACAGCAAACGACATGGAAGAGCAGCTGAATGGAATGGATAGTGTCTTGAAAGGTGGGTATAAGATGAACATTAAGGAAAGCAAAGCAAGAATAACAGAATGTAATCGAATTAAATCAGGTGATGCTGAGGGAATTAAATTAGGAAACAAGACATTTGAAGTTGTACATGAGTTTTGCCATTTGGGCACCAAAGTAACTGATATTGGCTGAAGTAGGGAGGATATAAAGTGTAGGCTGGCAATTGCAAGAAAAGCATTTCTGAAGAAAAGAATTTTGTTAACATTGAATATAGATGTAAGTGTTAGGAAGTCTTTTCTGAAACTATTTATATGGAGTGGAGCCACATATGGAAGCGAAACATGGATGAAAAACAGTTTACACAGGAAGAGAATAGCAGCTTTTGAAATGTGGTGCTACAGAAGAATGCTGAGGATTGAATGGATGGATCACATAACTAATGAGGTGGTACTGAATAAAACTGGGGAGAACAGAAATTTGTCAAGCAACCTGACTATAAGAAGGGATTTGTTGGTAGGGCACATTCTAAGACATCAGGGAATCACCAATTTAGTATTGGATGGAAGTGTGTGTGTGTGTGTGTGTGTGTGTGTGTGTGTGTGTGTGTGTGTGGAGGGGGGGGGGGTCCTACAGGGAGCCAAGAGATGAATACAGTAAGCAGATTCAGAAGAAAATAGGTTGCACTAATTATTTGGGAATGAAGAGGCTTGCACAGGATAGATTAATATGGAGAGCTGCATCAAACCAATTTTTGGATGGAAGACCGCTACAACGACAACAACATAATCCCCAATAGGAAACAGAAACAGTGTTTAGTGGTTGGCATGGAAATGGCAAGATACGTCAGAATGCCTATTGTTGCGCATGTGGTGTAATCTAAAAACTGTGTCTGGTTAAAGTAATATAGTAAAGCATGAGGTAAGAAGCATGTAATTAATTCTGGTACTCAGCAAAGGCAACCTAAACTTACTGATATGTCATCAGCTAGTCTCAAGCTACATGTTTTTTTTACCAACAGATAAGGGGTGCAAAAATACACTACTTATACATAAATAAGTTATACAAAACTGCAACCAGCCACTTTTTTGAATAATCATGTTTTATTCCATGAACTGGTTTTCGAACCTTTTCAGGTTCATCTTCAGACGGTTTCAGGAAGTTACATCATCATTGCTAGCATAATGCTGGGTGCTGGCTTACGACAGTATAGTAGCTTTTTTCAGTTAGTGTCCATCTGTCTGCCTCCATTTTGATGTCCAGTTGTTATATAACTACACACACTTCTACACAAACTATATTAATTTACACTCTGGCAGTGAGACTTATCCAGCATGCTGGACAATGTATGGAAACATGATTTAAAAAAAAAATAAAAAGACGCAGACCTGGCAATACTGTTAGCAGCGGTGTGTGTCAATATGGCAATGGTTCACTTCTCTATTTATTAAGCATGGTTGTGCAGTTTTGTTTCATTTTGCCTTGCCCACAGTGAGTAGGAAATTTAAGTTAAAGTTATTCATGGACCACGAACTACTCTGAGAAGGGAAGTGGGTGCCAGTGTTACCATTTTTATCAAGAAGTAATACAAAATGTACCTTCCCATTTGGCATTTTGAATCTTGAAATAGAAGATGAGAAGTTCATAGTCCTGACAGAAAGAACTCTCTCTTGTGATTTTGAGTTATGTATTAAATAATTATATGCACTGTTAAAGTTTTTAACCTTTAAACAGAATGACACAAGTACCAGCACCTATTGTAATATTAAGAGGATATTTTAATTTAAATGCTGAGGGCATATCCATTATACAACTATACTCAAATTGCTTGTCATTTCATACTATCTAACTTTTATATCTTCAAATTTAACACATTTTTCGGACAACACAACAACACATATAAGTCACTGAGTAAGTTGACCTGTGTACAAGTCGGCATTCGATTAAACACTGAGTCTCAGTCTAGCGGCCGCTGCTCGGCTGGCCGCTTAGGTGGCGCAGCTGCTGCCTGGCTGGCAGACAGCGCCGCACGTAGAGGACGTGCGTAATTGCGCGGCGGCACTTGGAATAATCGGCGAGTCACAACACTTTTCCCCCCTTTGAAATTGTTGCACTGGTCTTGATGGAGGTGTCCTGGAGATGGCTAACGTCCATAGGCGTTGTTTGACTCGCCGTAAAGTCTCGAGGAGGAGGCTTCCCGTACGGACGGAAGTGTCCCCGATGATAACGGGTTGAGATGACAGGAGACGTAGGGGTTGAATCTGCTGGGGCCCCCTGCACCAATCTGCCCGTTCCGGCAAGTCCAGTTGATATGACAGGAGACATGGGCAATGTGTCGGCGTCTGTTGGAGGAGGAGGCGAGTAGATGTACTCTGACAGAGGATGGTCCTCCGGTTCCTGCATGGACACGTCTCCTGGTGGCGTCCGTTCTGGTGCTGGCATCGCGATGACGGTGAGAGGGCTGCGTTGTGAGTATTGAGAGATGCCAAGATCCCGAGCATCAGGTAGAGCCAAAGGTGGTGTGGCGGCATTCGGAACAGGCGTTGCTGGCACCCGAGGCCGAAGCTGGTCCGAATGACGCACTGCAACACCCGTGTCCATCTGGATTTCATACAGGCGTCTGCCACGGTGTCGTAAGATGCGGCCCGGGCTCCATTTTGGCCGCCTGCCATATCCCCATACCCAGACGAGGTCGTCGGCGGTGAACCGGCCAAGTGAAGGCACCCGTGGCCGTGAGGTGGGAGGCCGCAGAAGATGAAGTAGCGTGCGGGGCTGTCGGGCCATGTAAGAGCTCAGCCGGGCTGTGATCGCCCATGGGGGTGAAACGGTAAGACGCCAGGAACTGGAGAAGCGTGTCATCAGCAGCAGAAGAAGTCAGAAGTTTCCGCATCTGAGCCTTAAATGTGCGGACCAGTCGTTCAGCCTCACCGTTGGATTGTGGATGGAATGGCGGGGCCGTGACATGCGTAACGCCGTGACGAGCACAAAAATCCACAAAGCCGGAAGAGGCAAATTGCGGACCATTATCAGTAACAAGAGTAGAGGGGAGCCCTTCCAAAGAAAAAATGCGGGCGAGAGCACTGGTGGTTGCCGCGGTGGTAGGTGACGTGCAACGGACAATGAAAGAAAAGTTAGAATAGGCGTCAATTACAAGGAGCCAATAAGTACCTATAAAGGGTCCCGCAAAGTCAGCATGAATGCGCTCCCAGGGCTTCTCAGGCGAAGGCCACGGTGACAAAGATGACTTTGGGGCAGCGGCCTGTGACGCACAAGGGCCGCAGGCAGCGACCATGTGTGCGATGTCAGAGTCGATGCCAGGCCAGTACACATGACGGCGTGCCAGAGATTTTGTGCGAGAGACACCCCAGTGCCCCTGGTGAAGGAGGCGCAAGACCGAAGCACGCAAAGACACAGGTACCACAACACGCGGCGAAGCATTGTCAGTGGAGAGGAGGATAACACCATCCCTAGCCGTGAGGCGGTAGCGCAAAGTGTAGTAGTTCCGCAACGGATCAGAAGTCTTAGCGGACGGGCAGTCTGGCCAACCCTTCTGAATACAGCGTAAAACCCGGGAGAGGGTAGGGTCAGAACCCGTAGCAGCCGCCAGCCTGTCCCCAGTGATGGGGAACCCGTCCACAACCCGTTGCTCGGCAACATCCAGGTGGAAACACAAAAGTTCGTCCCTATCGAATGCCTGATCAGGACCCATGGGAAGGCGAGACAAAGCATCAGCATTCGCATGTTGAGCCATTGGCGGGAAATGAATCTCATAATTGAAACGGGACAAGTAAAGAGCCCAACGCTGGAGGCGGTGTGCAGCCTTGTCGGGAAGTGATGTTGATGGATGAAACAAGGAAACAAGCGGTTTGTGATCCGTAACAAGATGAAATTTTGAGCCATAGAGAAAAACACCAAACTTATGAAGAGCATAAATGATGGCCAAAGCTTCTTTCTCAATTTGAGAATACTTTTGTTGGGCATCCGTGAGCGTTTTGGAGGCATAAGCGATGGGTTGTTCCGAACCGTCAGAAAAACGGTGCGCAAGGACTGCACCAACCCCGTATTGAGAGGCGTCTGTGGCAAGAACAAGATGTTGGCCAGGTCGATAAGTAGCCAGGCACGGGGCCTGTTTCAGCATAGTCTTTAATTTCCGGAAAGCCACGTCACATGACGCGGACCAGTGAAAAGGCACGTTTTTATGCAACAGGCGATGCAACGGCTGAGCCACCGATGCCGCAGACGGTAAAAACTTGTGATAGTATGCTATTTTCCCCAAGAAAGCCTGCAGTTCCTTAACAGATGTAGGGCGAGGAAGGGCATCGATCGCAGCAACAGTGTGTTGAAGCGGACGAATACCATCCCGAGAGAGTTGAAACCCCAAGTACATGATAGATGCCTGAAAAAATTGTGATTTCTGAAGATTACATTTAAGACCGGCAGTCTGTAAGACATTAAAAAGTGTGCGGAGATTTTGAAGATGTTCTTCAGTGGTGGAGCCAGTGACAACAATGTCGTCCACGTAATTGATACACCCCGGGACAGGGAGCAATAATTGTTCCAAGAATCGCTGAAAGAGAGCAGGGGTGCTAGCAATCCCGAATGGCAAGCGTTGGTATTGATAGAGGCCGAAAGGCGTGTTAACGACCAGAAACTGCCGGGAAGCAGCGTCGAGAGGAAGTTGATGATAAGCTTCCGACAGGTCAATTTTAGAAAAATACTGTCCTCCAGCGAGTTTAGTGAACAGTTCTTCAGGACGGGGCATAGGGTAAGTGTCGATGAGGCATTGAGCATTTACAGTGGCTTTGAAATCGCCACAGAGACAAATATCACCATTGGGCTTAGCAACTACAACGACAGGAGAGGACCACTCACTGGAAGTGACAGGAAGCAAGACCCCTGAAGCAGTGAGACGATCCAACTCCTGTTTTACCCCATCACGAAGGGCCACAGGAATGGGCCGAGCCTGAAAAAACTTAGGCCGCGCAGTGGGTTTGAGCGTGATATGAGCTTCAAAGTCGTTTGCACGGCCTAACCCAGGAGAAAAAAGGGACGAAAATGTCGTCGACAAGGAATCCAGTTGAGCATAAGGAATAGCGTCAGAGAAAATATTGACAGAATCATCTATGGAGAACCCAAAAACGCGAAAGGCATCGAAACCAAAAAGATTTTCTGCGGTGCTCTGGTCGACCACAAATATGGGAACAGTGCGAACGACGGATTTGTAAGATACTTCAGCATTAAACTGTCCCAAGAGAGAAATCTTCTGTTTATTGTACGTCTGTAATTGCCGAGTGACAGGGGACAGGAGTGGAGAACCCAGCTGAAGATACGTCTAAGAATTAATTATAGTGCATGCGAACATCTCGACCAAGGATTTGGACAGTGAGGAATAACTTCCCTGAAAGGGAAGAAGTGCAATTGACAGACAACACAGAATCAGAATCAGTGTTACGTTCATGAACATCATGTATGCGGTCGGATTTACAAACGGAAGACACATGACCTTTCTTTTTGCAATTGTGATACACAGCCCAACGTTGGGGACAATCCTCGCGTGAATGTTTCGTAAAACACCGCGGACATGAAGGAAGTTGCCGGGGATTTTGCTGCAGTTTCTTAGTGGGTTGTTTATGGCTAGGCCGAGGCTGCGCGTGGGAGCGTACTGCGGCCACGTCGGCCGGCGGGGACGCGCCGCACGCGTCGTCAACAGCGCACAGAGGTTGTATTTCCCCGACATCACCCCACGCCTCTATTTGCGCCCCAGCGGCGCGAGAAATTTCAAAAGACTGCGCAATGGAGAGAACTTCATCGAGAGTCGGATTCGCCAACTGAAGGGCACGTTGCCGAACTTCTTTGTCGGGCGCCGACCGGATAATAGCATCCCGTGCCATGGAATCGGCATAGGATTCTTTGTGAACGTCAGTAACAAATTGACACTTTCGACTGAGGCCGTGAAGTTCAGCAGCCCAAGCGCGATAGGACTGATTTGGTTGTTTTTGACAACGATAAAAGGCAACACGAGACGCTACCACGGCAACACGAGAGGCTACCACATGCGTTTGCTTTTGAAAATAGACAGACAGAAGGGAGCACATTTCAGCAAAGGACAAAGACGCAGGATCCTTCAAAGGAGCCAACTGCGACAACAACCGATACATTTGAGGTGAAATCCAGGAAAGGAACAGAGACTTACATGGTTGTTCATCCGTGACATGAAATGCCACGAAGTGCTGTCGAAGACGTTTTTCATAATCAGACCAGTCTTCCGCCGTCTCGTCGTAAGGTGGAAAAGGAGGTACAGCCAACGACGAGAAACGCCCCGCATTGGACGCCGCGACGAAATCGCGAATCGCCGCTGTTAGAAGCGTTTGCTGTTCAAGGAGATTTTGCAAGAGCTGCTCGACAGTAGCCATGGAACCCTGTGAGTCAACGGTGAAAAGGAAAAATCCACTACCTCGTCGCCAATTTTTATATCTTCAAATTTAACACATTTTTCGGACAACACAACAACACATATAAGTCACTGAGTAAGTTGACCTGTGTACAAGTCGGCATTCGATTAAACACTGAGTCTCAGTCTAGCGGCCGCTGCTCGGCTGGCCGCTTAGGTGGCGCAGCTGCTGCCTGGCTGGCAGACAGCGCCGCATGTAGAGGATGTGCGTAATTGCGCGGCGGCACTTTGAATAATCGGCGAGTCACAACACTAACTCTCCTTCATACAATTTATAACAAGAGTTATGATAACCAGAAGCACTGCAATTGACTCATCTCTATAGACATATCGAGTAAATAGTGTAAATATTTGTTAAATTATAAGACTAATGAATAAAAAGGAATTAAGGACTAATAAATGTAATACTAAGTGTATCAGCACACTGCAAATATGTACAGAGCCCATTTGGTGTCAGTGAAAAATGTAATGTATTCTGTAAGGTGACCTACATTTCCCACAAAAAGCACTTCAAAACAAGTTTAATAAATTCTCAATCTAATTTATTTTAAATTTATGCCTTGCAAGTATTCCTGGAGACATGGAAATCAGCTGCAGCTGCTGCTAAACATAGCAGTTCATTTGCCATAGCAGAACTCCTCAACACAGTGATGTTCATAATACTGATTGAAATTGCTCGGCAAATTGATCATGCATGGGCTGTCAAGGCAAGCAACTGATTACAGGCACATCACATTAGATGGATTGCTTCAATTCATTGCTCATTTGTGGAGCCCTTAACAGGTCGCAGGAAAATATTGTGAATGGTGGTTTGAGAACCGTTACTTTCGAAGTAAATGTCCTTGACGCGGAATAAATTACGATACACAGGTGAGAATGTCCAATGGTTTTCTTAAGTAACGAGCATTTGACTCTCATTCAAAACTTAACACCGAGAGCCAGTCACATAGAAAAGTTTTGGACACAGAAGACCTGCTATCCATGCCATTATTTAAATTTTATTAGCACATTTGTGTTTGATATATCTGAAAGGGTAACACACTTTAAAAAAGGCCAATATAATATGTGAAGGCTTATCTTTTCTTTTAGTTATACTATGGACACTCTCTCTCTCTCTCTCTCTCTCTCTCTCTCTCTCTCTCTCTCAGACAGGCTTCGAAACTCCAGCATGAGAAAGGGAAAGGAATGTAATGAAGAAATGAATTAAAAGTATATTTCCAATATAAAATGAGATACAGTCGCATTGAGAATCTGTTTTAAGACTGTAAATTCATACAAATATGTAATACAAAAATCATTATTGGACATATATTTGACAAATTTGGGTGTGTTTGAAGTTAAGTTGCAGGAACACTGAACCTTGAATTAGGTGAATTTTAACTGCAAATGGTATACACACATCAAAATTTGAACACACATAGTTCAGTACTAAACTAATATTTTACCAGTTCACAATGCAGCCTCAGTCTTGCAAAATACAGAAACAATTTTTGGTAGAAGTGTGACATGCACTGGTCTCACTTCGTAATCTTCATTGTCAATGGACAGCATCTGGTCCTTACCCTGGAAGAAAAAAGTGGGTAACGGGGTTAAAAGAAAAGTCATTGTCCAGGACAGCATGGCAAGCTCAAAAATAATTATTTTGTAACTCAAATGGTTAAGTGCAATGACCAAACTGCTTGAACTTTTCATTTTTCTGTTTCTCATGCTTCCCTTCCTTGTATATCTTCATGCTTGCAACATACCTGTCAACCTGCGGACTAAATGATTAAGCCTGCCTTTCCAACATTCCTCAACCTCCCAAAGGAAGGAAGTAACAGGAAAGTGGATAGCTCCCCTCACTCCTTATGTGTCTCCCACCATTACCTGAAACTTTAGCTTGTGAACTTTAGGACTAGCCAGCCATTCTACATCGACATTGATACTCCCCAAATCCATCTTATGGTGCTTGGCAGAGGGTACCCGTACCACTACTAGTCACTGCCATTCCTGTTCCACTCGCAAACAGAACACGGGAAAATGACTCTCTATACATCGCCTTACGAGCTCTAATTCTCGTATCTTAGCTCATGGTCTTCACACGCATTGTATTTTGGAGCCAACAGAATCATTCTGCAGTCAGCTTCAAATGATGATTCTCTAAATTTTCACAACAGTGTTCCTTGAAAATAATGTTGCCTTCCCTCCAGGGATTCTGATTTCAATTCCCAAAGCATCTCCGTAACACTTGCGTGTTGTTCAAACCTACCAATTACAAATCTAGCAGCCCGCCTGTGAATTGCTTCAAATCTTCCTGTAATCCCACCTGATATGGACACCAAACAATCGAGCAGTACTCAAGAATGGGTCGCACTAGCATCCTACACCAGGTCTCCTTTACAGATGAACCACACTTTCCTAGAATTCTCCAAATAAACCAAAGTACCATTCGTCTTTCCTACCACAATCCTCATGTGCTTAGCAACATTAGGCCCAGATATTTAAATGATGTGACTGTATCAAGTAGGATACTACTAATGCTGCATTACAGGTTTGGCTGGCTGGCACACTCACCAGTATTTTCATTAATAATCTTGAACGTATGTTGTTCCAGACCTTGTGTGGAAGGCGGTATACACTGACGTGACAAAAGTAATGTGATACTGATATTCACAAATATAGATGGTAGTAGTATTGCATGCACAAAGTAGAAAAGGGCAGGGCATTGTCATGGCTCTCATTTGTACAAGGGTGATTCATGTGAAAAAGTTTCTGATATAATTATGGCCCCTGGACAGAAATTAACAGACTATGTACACAGAGTGGTAGTTGGAGCTACACACCTGGGCCATACATTTCAGAAATTGTTAGGGAGTTCAGTATTCTGAGAAACACAGTGTCAAGAGTGTGCCAAGAATATCAAATTTTAGGCATTACTTCTCACCACGGACAACACAGTGGCTGACAGCCTTCATTTAATGACTGAGATTAACAGCATTAGGGTTTTCAGCACTAACAGACAAGCAATACTGGATGAAATAACTGCAGAAATCAATGTGGGATGTACGAAAAATGTATCCATTAGGATAGGACAGTGAAATTTGATGCTAATGGGCTATGACAGCAGATGACTGATGTGAGTGCCTAAGCTAATAGCACAACATTGCCTGCAGCACCTCTCCTGGACTCGATCACATTGGTTGGACTCTAAATGACTGAAAAACTGCAGCCTGGTTAGGTGCTTCCTAATTTCAGCTGGTAAGAGATGATGGTTGCGCAGACCTCATGAAGCCATGGACCCAAGTTATCAACAAGGCACTGTGCAAGCTGGTGGTGGCTCCGTACTGGTTTGGATTGTGTTTTCATGGAATGGACTGGATCCTCTGATCCAACTGAACTGATCATTGACTGGAAATGGTTATGTTCGGCTACTTGAAGACTATTTTCAGCCATTCATGGACTTCACATACCCACACAATGATAGAATTTTTATGGATGACAATGGACTGTGTCACCAGGCCACAATTGTTCACAATTGATTTGAAGAACATTCTGGACAATTTGAGCAAATGACTTGACCACCCAGATCGCCCAACATGAATCCCATCGAACATTTATGGGTCATAATTGAGGGGTTAGTTCATGCACAAAATTCAGGACGGGCAACTCTTTAGCAGTTATGGACAGCTATAAATGTAGCATGGCTCAATATTTCTGCAAGGGACTTAAAATAGCTTGTTCAGTCCATGCCACATCGAGTTGCCACACTAAACCAAGCGAAAGGTGGTCTAACATGATACTGGGAGGTACCTCATGACTTTTGACACCTCAGTGTACTAAAAACAGTATTACACACTGAGATACATAATTCATCCCAGTGGTGGAATAAACAGGAAACATTAATTATCTGGGTCGTACTATTACACAATCCAGCAATACGTCTTTGGTCTCCCCTACCCCACTCCCTCACCTCCTGTAAAACAACCAATGCATACAGATGTAATTATGAATGCATATTTCTACAACATATCACACTGCAAGAGATATTTTCATTTCTGTGTTTTACTGGTTAATATGGTTACCATTATACCTTACAAAACAACAAAGGATATTAATATTCTTAAACAAAACATCACTAAAATGGCTACAGGATGA
This sequence comes from Schistocerca cancellata, assembly GCF_023864275.1. Lineage (NCBI taxonomy): Eukaryota > Metazoa > Arthropoda > Insecta > Orthoptera > Acrididae > Schistocerca > Schistocerca cancellata. The sequence continues at coordinate 40,858,966 of NC_064632.1, read as the reverse complement.
AAATTGATACAGACATAGCAAAAGACACAAACCTTGGACCTTGCTGAGGGTGGTTGCTTACATACTTGAAGATACGGGTAGCTGTCCATTTCATATGGTGGGTTAGAGCACTTGAAGAAAGAATTGGGTAGGTTGAAGTTAAGACATAGTGGGACTGCTGGAGTAGGTCTAATAAAAACAATGAAATAGGAATGAGGGTGAACTTTTATAAATAACATACTGAATGGATTACTGTAGCCAGAGTTCATACAAAGCAACAATCCATCACAGTGGTTCAAATATATAAGGCTGATTGCTCTGCAAATGATGAAGAGACTGAAATAAATGATGAGATATAAGACATTTTCAGTCAATTAAGGGATGTGTGAATTGGAAATCAGTAGTGACAAAGAGAAGAAAGGAGAGTGGGGCAAAATGGACTGTGGGAAATGAATGAAATGTGAAGCTGTCTCTTAGAATTTTCACAGTGCATAATTTAACTATTGCAAGTTGAAGACACTTGGAGACACCAGAAGGCTTCAGATAAATTACATAATGGTAAAACAGAGATTTATAAAACTGATTTTAAATTGGAAATCATTTCCAGGAGCAGGTGTGTACTAAGATCATAATTTATTAGTTGCAGAATATATATGAATAAACTGCAGAAAGATGGTTAATTAAAGAGATGGGACCTGAATGTGGCAGAACAATCTGAAGTAGTTGGATGTTCCACAGGAAGCACTAAGTATAGGCAGAAGAAATACACAAGGAAATAAATGGGTAGCATTGAGAGATGAAGAGAAGTAGTTATAAGAACATCAAGAGCTCAGATGGCAAGGCAGTACTAAGCAATGAGGCTGAGAGGTGGAAGGGCTATGTAAAGAAAAGAAAGGGCAATATTTTGGAAAAGAAAGAGGAAGAGGGTGAAGACATGTAAGTGATGTGGTAATGTCAGAAGAAGTTGGCAGAGCACTGATAGTGCTATGTAGAAACAAGACACATGGAGTAGGTGACATTCCTGCAGGATCATTAAGAGCCTTGTGAGAACCAATGATGACAAATTGTTCCACTTTATATGCAGGATGTATGAGACAAGCAAAATACCCCAAGCTCTGAGTAGTATGTAACAACAACAAAGAAGGCAGAAGATGACATGTGAGTATTGGCAAACCATCATTTTAATAAGTCAGGATTGCAGAGTACTAGTGCAGATAATCAACAGAAGAATGGAATGACTAAAGTGTAAAGTGGTGTAAACATTAGAAGTCAGCTGCTCTAGGCAGAGAGAGAGAGAGAGAGATTTGGGGGGGGGGGGGGGGAGAATGGGTTTTGCAGCATTGCTAGTATGCACCACTCTGTCTGTCCCCTACACCTCATGCTGCTCCAGCTGTTGACTACACTGGTGATTGGCAATGCTGGGATGAGCACTACACTGGACCACTGTTTCTGCTTCTGACTTCTCTTAGTAGAATTTATATGCTTGGAAAACTCTCTCTTTAACTTCTTATTGTAATACTTGTTGTGTTTACTTTATGCCATTCCTAATTAATACTACAGAAGAATGACACTACTGGCCAGTGGAACATTGCGTGATACAACGCTCCTTGACACTGCGCACCATCTGACTTCATAAGTGCACACCGTTATTGTGAAATCTAATCTTTGGGAAGATCAGTTTGAATTCTGGAGAAATACAAAAACACGCAAGTCAATAGTGACTGTACAACTTATTTTAGAAGCTACACTGAAGGTGGCAGGGGTAAAATACAGGGAGCGAAAGGCTATTTACAATTTGTACAGAAACCAGATGGCAGTTATAAGAGTCGAGGGACATGAAAGGGAAGCAATGGTTGGGAAGGGAGTAAGACAGGGTTGTAGCCTCTCCCCGATGTTATTCAATCTGTATATTGAGCAAGCAGTAAAGGAAACAAAAGAAAATTTCGGAGTAGGTATTAAAATCCATGGAGAAGAAATAAAAACTTTGAGGTTCGCCGATGACATTGTAATTCTGTCAGAGACAGCAAAGACTTGGAAGAGCAGTTGAACGGAATGGATGGTGTCTTGAAGGGAGGATATAAGATGAACATCAACAAAAGCAAAACGCGGATAATGGAATGTAGTCGAATTAAGTCGGGTGATGCTGAGGGTATTAGATTAGGAAATGAGACACTTAAAGTAGTAAAGGAGTTTTGCTATTTGGGGAGCAAAATAACTGATGATGGTCGAAGTAGAGAGGATATAAAATGTAGACTGGCAATGGCAAGGAAAGCGTTTCTGAAGAAGAGAAATTTGTTAACATCGAGTATAGATTTAAGTGTCACGAAGTCATTTCTGAAAGTATTTGTATGGAGTGTAGCCATGTATGGAAGTGAAACATGGACGGTAAATAGTTTGGACAAGAAGAGAATAGAAGCTTTCGAAATGTGGTGCTACAGAAGAATGCTGAAGATTAGATGGGTAGATCACATAACTAATGAGGAAGTATTGAATAGGATTGGGGAGAAGAGAAGTTTGTGGCACAACTTGACCAGAAGAAGGGATCGGTTGGTAGGACATGTTCTGAGGCATCAAGGGATCACCAATTTAGTATTGGAGGGTAAAAATCGTAGGGGGAGACCAAGAGATGAATACACTAAGCAGATTCAGAAGGATGTAGGTTGCAGTAGGTACTGGGAGATGAAGAAGCTTGCACAAGATAGAGTAGCATGGAGAGCTGCATCAAACCAGTCTCAGGACTGAAGACCACAACAACAACAACACACTGAAGGAACACAAATCGAAATTTATTGCAAGTATAGAATTAGAAAAAGCGTATGACAGCATTAAATGGAATACACTCTTTGATTACTGAACTTATCGGGGATAAAATACAGGGAATAAAAGATTATCTACAACTTGTATGGAAACCAGGCTGCATTTGGAGGATGTGAAGGGAAGGCAGTAGTTCTTGAGAAGGAAGTGAATCAGAGTTATAGCCTATCCTCAATGTTATTCAGTTTGTGCATAGAGGAGAAATCTGTGAAGAGAATTCAAGTTCAGGGTGAAGAAATAAAAACTTTGAAGTTTGTTGATGTCACTGTTATTCTGCCAGAAATGGCAAAGGACTTGGACAATAAGCTGAACATAATAGATTGTGTCTTGTAGGGAGCATACACAAGGAACATAAACAATAGTAAATGAAGAGTAAAGGAGTGTAGTTAAGTTAAATCTAGTGATGCTGAGGGAATTAGATCAGGAAATGAGTTTTGTTATCTCAGCATCAAAATAAATGCCAGTGGCTGAAGTAAAAAGAATATCAAGTGCTCTCTGGGAACACGTAGAAAATTGCGAGGGACACTCTGAAAGTATGTCTCATCCGTGTTTTTCATACTGATACTTTATTGCCAAAAACAAACACACAATGGCATCACGAACAATACACATACCACAATTTCTGACATAGTCGCCACTGACATTGAGAGATTTGTTGTAGCATACAGTCAGTTTGAAGAAACCAGTCTGGTAAAATTCGGTGCATTGTGAGACAAGAAACTGTCGCACAGCCCGCTTCATCTCAGCATTGGTTTGGAAGTGACGTCCTGAGAGTGTGGCTTTCTATGCAGGGAACAGGTGAAAATATGATGAGCAACGATCAGGGCTGTAGGTCTGGTGATCCAATCTGTCCTATCTAATGCGACAAATCTGATCCTATGCGAGTCTTGCCATGTTTGGTTTTGCAGTGTTGTACAAGAGTAAAACAACTTCACTCACGAGCCTTGGTCTCTTTCATCAAATGGCAGACCTGAGTTTGTTGAGGGTATTGCAGTAACAAAGCCACACTGATGGTCCCTTGCTGAAGGAAATCAAGGAGAATCACATCTTTTGTGTCCAAGAACACTGTGGCCATAACCTTTCCTGCATAGGGTGACACTTTGAATATTTCACTGGTGAACTAAGATGCTTCCACATCACTGTGTTGGCCCTAATTCAGGGTAAAGTGGTGCATCCATGTCTCATCACCTGTGATGATTCTGAACAGGAACTCATTTCCCTCTCGCACATGCTGCATCAAGTGATCGAGGCTGGCTCCCATTTTTGCACTCTTGTGATCTGGGGTCAGGGTTCTTGGCACTCATCTTGCAGACACTTTCTGGTAACCCAACACATCATGGAGCATGTGACATACCTGAGCATGGCTACATCTACATCTACATGATTACTCTGCAATTCACATTTAAGTGCTTGGCAGAGGGTTCATCGAACCACAATCATACTATCTCTCTACCATTCCACTCCCGAACAGCGCGCGGGAAAAATGAACACCTAAACCTTTCTGTTCGAGCTCTGACTTCTCTTATTTTGTTTTGATGATCATTCCTACCTATGTAGGTTGGGCTCAACAAAATATTTTCGCATTCGGAAGAGAAAGTTGGTGACTGAAATTTCGTAAATAGATCTCGCCGCGACAAAAAAGTCTTCGCTTTAATGACTTCCATCCTAACTTGCGTATCATATCTGCCACACTCTCTCCCCTATTACGTGATAATACAAAACGAGCTGCCCTTTTTTGCACCCTTTCAATGTCCTCCGTCAATCCCACCTGGTAAGGATCCCACACCGCGCAGCAATATTCTAACAGAGGACGAACGAGTGTAGTGTAAGCTGTGTCTTTAGTGGACTTGTTGCATCTTCTAAGTGTCCTGCCAATGAAACGCAACCTTTGGCTTGCCTTCCCCACAATATTATTTATGTGGTCTTTCCAACTGAAGTTGTTCATAATTTTAACACCCAAGTACTTAGTTGAATTGACAGCCTTGAGAATTGTACTATTTATCGAGTAATCGAATTCCGACGGATTTCTTTTGGAACTCATGTGGATCACCTCACACTTTTCGTTATTTAGCGTCAACTGCCACCTGCCACACCATACAGTAATCTTTTCTAAATCGCTTTGCAACTGATACTGGTCTTCGGATGACAGCATCACCTGTGAACAACCTAAGAGAACTGCTCAGATTGTCACCCAGGTCATTTATATAGATCAGGAACAGCTGAGGTCCCAGGTCATTTATATAGATCAGGAACAGCAGAGATCCCAGGACGCTTTCCTGGGGAACACCTGATATCACTTCAGTTTTACCCGATGATTTGCCATCTATTACTACGAACTGTGACCTTCCTGACAGGAAATCACGAATCCAGTCGCACAACTGAGACGATACCCCATAGGCCCGCAGCTTGATTAGATGTTGCTTGTGAGGAACGGTGTCAAAAGCTTTCCGGAAATCTAGAAATACGGAATCAACTTGAGATCCCCTGTCGATAGTGGCCATTACTTCGTGCGAATAAAGAGCTAGCTGCGTTGCACCAGAACGATGTTTTCTGAAACCATGCTGATTACGTATCAATAGATCGTTCCCTTTGAGGTGATTCATAATTCACAGTGTAGATGTCACATCTAACACCACTGTGTGCCTGTACCTTAAAACAATGTCCTGTACTCTAGCAATGTTGTTTTCACTTGTGAATGTGGAGGGACGTCCTCTTCGACCTTCATCCTCCCCACACTAACTACTTTCGCTGAATATGCAACCTAACGACCAACCTTTTGCTGAGACATGACATCTTCACCATACATGGCCTATAGGTGTTCATGGATGATGGACATACTAGTTCCACATGCCCGTTCATACTGGATAACAGCAAGCACTTCTGCTGGTGACCACACTACCAGTATATGTCTGTCTGCCATTGTGTACTCAAATAACCTTGGGCATGGTGGTTTGCTGCTACTCCTCTCTTCTTTGGCACTGTGTGCACATGTCATTCCCCCTCTGCTTACGTCCCTTCTGTCACTGAACCGGCAATGGGTGTGCATTCATATGGTGTTTGTTTGTATCACCTAGTGTGCCATCTTCTCTTTCAAAAACAATGACATAACTTATTTTCAGAACATCTCATATATTCTTGAAAAAGACAGTTGTTATATACCTGGACAGTAGCATTATATGGAAGTGAAATGTGGATGATAAATGGTACAGACAAGGAGGGTATACAGGCTAAAAACTTGTCAAGCTGGGGATAGGAAACTTTATTTATTAACTAAAGACAGAGATACATTGATAGAGGACATCCTGAGGCATCAAAAAACAATTGTTTGGCAATGGAAGCAAGTAGGGAGGAAGATAGGCAATATCTTAGTGGGAAAATGCTTAAATATATTAAGCAGGTCAAAATGGATAAAGGTTACAGTAGTTATGCAGAGATAAAAAGCCTTGCACGGGAGGTACTAGCATGGAAAGATGCATCAAATCACATTTCAGAATGAAGACATAACATTGTGAAAACAACCAGGAAAAAATAAAACCTGTGGGCCACACACAGATAGCAACAAAGAGAAGCAGCTTGATAAGATAATTAAGCGTGTTAACATGACATACCACAGAAGTAATCCATAAAAGAATCTACAGTTAAATGTTAAAGTAATCTTCTTGTCTAATCACATTTTGTGGTTGCTGTGAGGCACAAAATTATAGATTATAAGAATAAGTTTCGAAATCTGGCTTACATAAAATAAAATTTCTATATTGTAAGAGTACAGACCAGGCATCCCATAGCTAAGAAGCCACATTTTGGGAACACAAGTCAGCTTTGCAGATGCATATGGAAAGTCGTCCATTTACTATTTCAAATATAGAAAGACTTCTCACAATTCTGAATTTTTTAAGTGTAGATGACTGCTGCTTCTAAATATTCCAAACAAGCAATCTTAGTCCAATCTGTCTTTTTTCCTCTGTGTGTGAGCCTAATACAACAGCTCCATTTTCATCATCAATATGTTCTAAAGGCTAGGCCTTTTTACTGCAGACATATCTGTCTCTCCTCTGTTGAGCATTTCTAGTCAGTGTACTGTTTTAATTTAAGTGAATTCACATTATTCTTCCACAGCCTTCCTCTTCTTTCTTCCCTAAAACTGTTCCTTCCAATGTGGTGGTCAAGAATTTGTTGTGACATATCATTACGGGTAAAACTCAATGGGACTCAGGGCAAGTAAGGCTAGCAACCTGCTTCCCTGGTACTTTAAATATGATGCTGGCAACAATCAGAGCAAAATGCCTTGGACCTTTGGAGGTGACGGAGTCCCACCTCTAACTGACAAACCAGGGACTCCTAAGATACGACTCGGCAAACAAATGGTAATGAGATGGGGAGCTATTAATATCAATGGGGGCTACTCTGGGAAGAAGGTAGAGCTGGCAGAGGCTGCAAGTAAGATGGGGCTGTACGTTTTACCTGTTAGTGACATTAGGGTAAGGGGTGAGAAAGAAGAGGAAGTGGGAGAATACAAGGTCTACCTGTCAGGAGTCAAATTAGGAATAGCACAATGGGGTGTAGGGCTTTACATCAGGAAAGAAATCGAACTCAGCATAGTTGCAATAAGGTATGTAAACGAATGACTGATGTGGATAGATTTGACAGTGTCTAGCAAGAAAATTAGGATTGTGTCAGTATATTCGCATTGTGAAGGGACAGATCAAGATAAGGTGGATAGTTTTTATGATGCACTCAGTGATGTAGTTGTTAGAGTAAAAGACAAGGACAGTGTTCTGCTCATGGGTGATTTTAATGCCAGGATTGAAAATCGAACAGAAGGGTATGAAAAGGTTATGGGTAAATTTGGAGAGGATATGGAGGCCAACAGGAACGGGAAACAACTCTTGGATTTCTGTGCGAGTATGGGCTTAGTAATCACAAACTCCGTTTTTAAACATAAGAACATTCCGCAGTATACTTGGGAAGGCAGGGGAACCAGATCTGTCATTGACTATATAATAAAAGATCAGGAATTCAGGAAGGCTGTGAGGGACACATGTGTATTCAGAGGATTCTTTGATGACACTGATCACTATTTAATCTGCAGTGAAATTGGTATTGTGAGGCCAAAAGTGCAGGAGGTCAGGTCCATATGTAGGAGGATAAGAGTGGAGAAACTTCAGGATAAGGAAATCAGGCACAAGTACATAAGAGTGATCTCAGAAAGGTACCAGTTAGTTGAATGTAGTCAATTACAGTCATTGGAACAGGAATGGACAAGGTACAGGGACACAGTACTAGAAGTGGCTAAAGAATGTCTTGGAACAGTAGTGTGCAAAGGTAGGATGAAGCAAACAGCTTGGTGGAATGACACAGTCAAGGCAGCCTGTAAAAGGAAAAAGAAGGTGTATCAAAAATGGCTACATACTAGAACTCAGGTAGACAGAGAAAGTTACGTTGAAGAAAGAAACAAAGCTAAACAGATAATTGCAGCATCCAAGAAGAAATCTTGGGATGACTTTGGAAACAGGTTGGAGACTTTGGGTCAAGCTGCAGGAAAACCATTCTGGAGTGTAATTAGCAGTCTTTGAAAGGGAGGTAAGAAGGAAATGACATGTATTTTGGACAGGTCAGGAAAACTGCTGGTGAATCCTGTGGATTCCTTGGGCAGATGGAGGGAATATTTTGAAGAGTTGCTCAATGTAGGTGAAAATATGATCAGTAATGTTTCAGATTTCGATGTACAATGGGATAGGAATGATGATGGAAATAGAATCACATTTGAGGAAGTGGAGAAAATGGTCAATAGACTGCAGTGCAATAAAGCAACTGGGGTGGATGAAATTAAGTCGGAACTCATCAAATACAGTGGTGTGTCAGGTCTTAAATGGCTACACAGGATAATTGAAATGGCCTGGGAGTCGGGACAGGTTCCATCAGACTGGACAAAAGCAATAATCACACCAATCTTTAAACATGGAAACAGAAAAGATTGTAACAACTACAGAGGTATCTCTTTAATCAGTGTTGTGGGTAAAATCTTCTCAGGTATTGTTGAAAGGAAAGTGTGAGTATTAGTTGAGAACCAATTGGATGAAAATCAGTGTGGGTTTAGGCCTCTTAGAGGTTGTCGGGACCAGATCTTTAGCTTATGGCAAATAATGGAGAAGTGTTATGAGTGGAACAGGGAACTGTATCTATGCTTTATAGATCTAGAAAAGGCATATACGGGGTTCCTAGGAGGAAGTTATTGTCTGTTCTACGAGATTATGGAATAGGAGGCAAACTTTTGCAAGCAATTAAAGGTCTTTACATGGATAGTCAGGCAGCAGTCGGAGTGGACGGTAAATTGAGTCCATGGTTTAGAGTAGTTTCAGGGGTGAGACAAGACTGCAACCTGTCTCCACTGTTGTTCATATTATTTATGGATCATATGTTGAAAACAATAGACTGGCTGGGTGAGATTAAGATATGTGAACACAAATTAAGCAGTCTTGCATATGCGGATGACTTAGTTGTGATGGCAGATTCGATTGAAAGTTTGCAAAGTAATATTTCAGAGCTAGATCAGAAATGTAAGGACTATGGTATGAAGATTAGCATCTCCAAAACGAAAGTAATGTCAGTGGGAAAGAGATATAAACGGATTGAGTGCCAAATAGGAGGAACAAAGTTAGAACAGGTGGACAATTTCAAGTACTTAGGATGCATATTCTCACAGGATGGCAACATAGTGAAAGAACTGGAAGCGAGGTGTAGCAAAGCTAATGCAGTGAGTGCTCAGCTACGATCTACTCTCTTCTGCAAGAAGGAAGTCAGTACCAAGACTAAGTTATCTGTGCACCGTTCAATCTTTCGACCAACTTTGTTGTATGGGAGCGAAAGCTGGGTGGATTCTGAGGTTACGGATATGAAAGTAGCTAGGATGATTGCAGGTACTAGTAGATGGGAACAATGGCAGGAGGGTGTCCACAATGAGGAAATCAAAGAAAAACTGGGAGTGAACTCTATAGATGTAGCAGTCCGGGCGAACAGGCTTAGATGGTGGGGTAATGTTACATGCATGGGAGAAGCAAGGTTACCCAAGAGACTCATGGTTTCAGCAGTAGAGCGTAGGAGGAGTCTGGGCAGACCAAGGAGAAGGTACCTGGATTCAGTTAAGAATGATTTTGAAGTAATAGGCTTAACTTCAGAAGAGGCACCAATGTTAGCACTGAATAGGGGATCATGGAGGAATTTTATAAGAGGGACTATGCTCCAGACTGAATGCTGAAAGGCATAATCAGTCTTAAATGATGGTGATGATGATGTCTAGGTAGAAGAGACAATCAAAGTTTCCAAACAATCCTGGGGATCATTGTGCAGCAGCATTTTGTAATACGTCTTCAAGATACAGGTCTTGATGAATATATGGTTGGTGACTGAAGTGTGAAATGTAATGTAATTACTGCATTTAAAGAATATTTTATCTTTCACTGCCAACTAGTGGAAGTTTATGAAACATGTGGAATTTCATGAAAACAAGTGTGGTTTCCTTGCCAAGAATTTTATAGAGGTGAACAGAAGTGAGAGGTGAGCAAAGGTAAGGGCACCTCAGATGACAACATGTACTGTACTGAAGGGCTGATTCAAGCTGATCGATGCACTCATGTGGGGCAGGTGGTACAAAAACTCAGTGTCTGTATTGGAAGTGTACCGGATACTGTCCACAACACATTGGACCACCAGAAAACATGTCCTCACTGAGCTCCTCAGCAATTTTCAGTCGAGAATATAGCCAAGAAAGTGGGGTTGTCTCTCCAGCACTTACTGCAGCATCAGTTGGATGGTGTTCCATTATTGCACCATATCATCACATGGAATGAAACAATGCTGCATCATGCGACACCTGGCATAAAGCAAATGTCAATGCCAAGGAGGCATCCAGTGTCTGCCCCAATAAGTTCTAAACAATGGTATCCATGTGGAAAGTTATGGTCATGGATGATGTGCTGGTGATTTATTTCTTCACCTGTGGAGAGACCCACAAATGCTGCCAGTGGGTCTCATGGCTAGTATTTACTATTACATAATTTTCCTGTTTGTGTTCCTGTTCGTGCAGCATGGGGGGACAGCTGTCATGGAATTTTTGTCCCTTTTACCATTTTCACTCGGAACCTTTGCTTCCATGACATCAATGGGGTTAGGATGACCTCAGATGATTAAGTGATTTTATTGTTTTACACAAGATGATGGAACTTTTAAGTGTTCAAAACCAGTTGTGTACACAATAAAAGAGTGTGAATTAAGCAACTGTCCTGTGATTTCTTCATTTTTCAGAATGGATCTGTACAGTTAATGGATTTGTACAGTTGCGGTTGCTCCATAAGAATAACTATGTGTTCATTTATTTTCCTTCTCTTTGGACCGTTAAAGAAATTGCCATTTCAAAATTGATGCCAACACCCAAGAGGCTGTTGTTTAGTGACTCTTAGACCTGAACCTTGATTTCTATTAGCTTACTTTCAACAGCCTGGTTTACTAATGGAAGAAGCACTTAGATAACCATGGTGACTATGTGAAATTATACTACTGCCCAAATTATTTTGGGTATATCTTTGGTTTTCTGAGTAAACCTTATTTCGCAGAGGACTTACTACCTTACTTTTTGACCCATCCACATAAATTGAAACAGAAGATGTCACAGATTCTATGAAGAGCCTCTCTTGGAAATGAAAAGAAGTTCACACAACTGGTGTGTGATTTAATGGTTTCCTAAAATCTGCACTAAGATGGATAAAATATTTATCACTGCATCATGATAGCACTCCTTTTTCAAGATAAAAATATGCTAAGTGACAAAAAGTTTCATAGTGATGGAGAAACAAGTTTTGCTACCTATAAATTTTGCTAAATCGTTTCAATACTTTATTTTATGGAAAAAAATACTTCAGATTTACTAGGCATGGCCGTGAGATGAGGGATCTTCTATTTAAAATCCTGCCCACATCGCCCAAAGTTGTGTTCTGCTGCACATCCAACCTACCCAACCTACAGATTATCTTTGTATACCCCTATTCCAATCGTGGTTGCAATCGTGCACCTCATGGGTCATTCCCTTTGGTCAACCCAGGTGCAAGATCTACTCCTTACACCCACCCACCATCTCCTACCGCAGTGATGTCACAGGCATTTCCTACCCTATAAAAGGCATGGGCATATGTGAAAACACCCATGTTATTATTAGCTATACTACAAATACTGTACAGCATTCCATGTGGACATGACAAGTAACCAACTTTCTACTTCACATGACTGATCACTGCCAAACGGTGGCAAACCACAAGCTTGACCACCCAGCTACCGAACATGCTGCACACTATAGCACTAATGACTTCAACAGCTGCTTTACTATCGAGCCATTTGTTACTCCCTTCCAACACTAGTTTCTATGAACTGGGAATTGTCTTTCCAACATATCCTGCACTCTTGCAGCCCCCCCCCCCCCCCCATGCCTAAACCTCTGCTAATCCGTTTCCCAACTACCTCACCTTACCTTTCCCCATCTCTCTTCTGTCCATAACACCACTCCCCCATCTAGGTTGTGCATTGCCTTCTCCCACTACTCTTCCTCACTCTTCATGCATGCATATTCTCTCTCCTCTCCCCATTTCTCCCTCTTCATCTCTACCTTCCTCTCCTCCCCCCCTTCCCCCCCCTCCCCCCATCTCTTCCTTTTCCTATACCCTCTAAACTCCTTTTATCTTACTGTGTGGCCGCCAAGTCATCAGTGGAAGTCCCTGCTTCATGCTATCCCACTATCCTCACCCTGTGCATCTTTCAGTATCCGCTTTCAAACTCCATCTGAGCAGGCAGCCATTATTGATAATGACAGTCAGTCTTGTCAAGGCCACGGGCATGTGTGTTTGGCTGCAAATTTACCAATCAGATACATCATTGGGACAAGAGTAGACAAAAACAATGATCTTGAATTCATGGAAAAAAAGGCCTGGGTGTGACCAGGCAACGTAAAGAAAACCACCACTTCAGAAAACGTTAGAAGTTATCTAGATAGGAATCTGGCCACAAGAAGTAAGAAGCAGATTTTGTTTTCAGACAACCTGACACTCAAAGGAGAAGAACTGCATTAAGCATGCAAATATCCTCTTATGGAACATCAAAGCCTTGAAAAATGCAATATCATTCATACCAACAGAGACACTAACTATGTATGACAATATCATCCTCATAGAAACTTGTGTGGTGTCAGTTGCCTGAGACTGCAGTCGTGTGTGTGTGTGTGTGTGTGTGTGTGTGTGTGTGTGTGTGCGTGTGTGTGTGTAATATAAGTTGTGTAAAGGGTCTTGTAGTAGCCACCAGAAAGATCGCGGGAGGCGCACATTGGCACGGCACGTCACGGACGGTAGTTGCCGCCAGTAGAGTCCTGCCCACCAGAGGGCACGCGAGAATTCGGACGCGACCTCTGCCGGCGTAACAACAAGAACAACAACAACAACTCCGGCAGGACAGGCCGTGTGCAGTCAGTCAACATCGGGCATGCCTAGGACACAGTCCCGGTCTACGCTAAGTGAAGTGCGACGTAACGTGAACAGTGTTACTACACAATTGGCGACGAGTAGGGTCGTTCTTTCGCGTGTTGCGTCGTTCTTCCGGTTTCGTAGTTTCTCCACGGCATGGAGGATTTGGTGCGGATTTTGGTTGCGCAGCAGACGGAGCTCATGGCCACCATGAAACAAGTGCTTCCGGTGTTGCTCTCCACGCCGTCTGCTCCGGCGCAGTTCCCTCCTCCCTTTCCCCCGTATGACGAGACGGCGGAGGATTGGGACGCATATGAACATTGCCTTCGGCAACATTTCCAGGCGTTTCATGTTGCCGATGCGGAGGTATGTCGTGCTCTCTTCTTGTCTTGGATATCTCCCTCGCTGTATCAAGTTTTGCGGCAGATAGCGCCGTTGCAGGAACCCTCGTCCTTGTCGTTTGACGCATTGTGTTCATTGCTGTCTTCATATTATCGCCGCCGCACGCATGTTGTGGCGGCTAGGGTCGAGTTCTATCAATGCAAGAAACAGCCCCATCAGTCTTACCGGGCGTGGGCCACTACCCTGCACGGTCTTAGTCGCAAGTGTCATTTGTCACGGAGCAGTCGCGGGAGTCGTATGCCCATGTTATGGTCCGCGACGTCATTGTTCGTTCGGCCCCTGAGCGGGAGGTCCGGCAACAGGCCCTGCAGTTAGAAGACCCTTCCCTCGAGGAAGTCCTGTCCATTGCTCAATCGTATGAAGTCTCTCACGCTGCAGGTCAACAGCTGGAGGCGTGGTGCGACGTCGCGGAGGTTCAGGGCGGCACGGCTGCGTCCACGGTGTCCGGGGTGGACGACGTGTAAGCGGTACAATCCGGCCGTTACGGCCGCTCCCACGCGGTGCGTAAACAGAATTCCGGCCGCCGGCCCCTGTTGCCGTCCTGTGCGTCGTGCTATCTACATCACGATCAGTCAAAGTGCCCCCAGCGTTGGGCCGTTTGTCGCAAATGTCATAAAAACGGTCACATTGCTAAAGTTTGCCGCTCAGCCTCAAAGGAATCGAAGGAAGCAAGTCCAGAGGACATGGACGTTGACATTCAGGAAGTTTCATCGGGTCAGGCTCCCGACGCATCGGCACGCAAACTCTTTATCGAGGTGTCGGTTCGGTCACGCCGGTTACAACTGCAAGTAGATATGGGCGCGGCAGTTTCGTTGTTGAATGCACAAACGTATTCCGACCTTGGATCGCCCCCGTTGGCGCCAGTTTACCGGCGTCTACGCGGTTATGGTAAACAGTTCATTCCCCTACTGGGTCAATTCACTACCGACGTGACTTACAAATCAGTCACTCGGTCTATTACTTTTATTGTTGTCAGTGATGCGAGCTCCGCTAACCTTTTTGGCCTGGATGCCTTTCAAGCTTTCGGTTTTTCTATCGCTGACACCATACAGTTGGTCTCCGAAGACGTTCCCTATCACTCATTGGAATCTTTGATCTCAGACTTTCCAGATATTTTTGAGGAGGGCCTGGGGCGTGTTTCAGATTTTGAAGCTCACTTAACGTTGAAGGCGTCGGCTCGCCCGCGTTTTCTACGCGCGAGGCAGATCCCCTTGGCTCTCCGCCCTCAGGTAAAGGAAGAGCTAGACCGGCTGACAGCCCTAGGGGTCGTTCTTCCCATTTCTTCCAGTGAGTGGGCTTCGCCCCTCGTTATTGTCAAGAAGCCCTCGGGAAAATTACATCTTTGTGGCGATTTTAAGGCCACCATTAATTCCCAATTGGTGGTGGACACCTATCCTTTGCCTCGTGCTGATGAATTGTTCTCCGCCGTGGCGGGAGGCCACTATTTTTTCGAAAATCAATCTGTCAGAGGCTTATCATCAGATACCACTTGATGAGGACTCCAAACAGCTGGCAGTCGTCAACACCCCGTTTGGCCTTTACCAATACCAGCGGTTGGCTTTTGGAATATCCAGTGCCCCGGCGATATTCCAGCGTTATCTTGAGCATGTCACGTCGACAATCCCTCATTGTATTAATTACCTGGATGACATAATTGTCACGGGCCACAGCACGACAGACCACTTGCACAACCTTCGCACCCTCTTTCTCAAATTCAGGTCTGTGGGCTTGCGTTGCAACCTGCATAAGTCAACCTTCTTCCAACCGTCCATTGAGTATGTGGGCTACACCATATCTCGGCACAGCATCCAGCCACTAGGAAGTTTGGTCCAAGGTATCGTCAACCTTCCTCGGCCCACTTCGTTGAAGGAGTTACAAGCTTTTTTAGGCAAGATAGCCTATTACCACCGGTTCATTCCCAGGGCTTCCACTATAGCCCACCCCCTGTACTGCCTTCTGCACAAGGGTGTTCCTTTTGATTGGTCGCCTGCATGCGAGCGAGCATTCACCTCGTTGAAGGGCCTCCTCATGTCAGCCCCTTGTTTGGCTACTTTTGATCCCCATAAGCCGTTGGTCCTGGCTACGGATGCTTCGCAGTATGG
Source organism: Schistocerca cancellata (assembly GCF_023864275.1). Classification (NCBI taxonomy): domain Eukaryota; kingdom Metazoa; phylum Arthropoda; class Insecta; order Orthoptera; family Acrididae; genus Schistocerca; species Schistocerca cancellata. The sequence goes on along the minus strand of NC_064632.1, from coordinate 40,843,170 downwards.
GGTGGGGGCGGTCCTGGCCCATCGCAACGCAGATGGTTCCGAGCAACCACTGGCGTTTGCGTCGAAAACGCTTAGTCCCGCGCAGGCCCATTACTCCCAGGTGGAAAAAGAGGCTTTGGCCATTGTCTACGCTGTTACCAAGTTTCACCCTTTCTTGTATGGCACGAAATTTCAGTTAATCACTGACCATAAGCCGTTAATATCGATATTTGGCCCCGCATCTCAGATTCCGGATAGGGCGGCCCACAGACTACAGCACTGGGCCTTGTTCCTCTCTAAGTACCATTATGACATTCGTTTTCGCCCTACAGGCCAGCATGCCAACGCCGACGCTCTTTCCCGTCTTCCGGTGGGCCCGGACCCTACATTTGATTGAGAGGAGATTATGTGTTTTCATTTGGATGTGGCGTCCCGCCAAGCGGTTGATGGCTTCCCGATCACTGGTTCTCGAGTCGCCAGGTTCTCCGGCAAGTAGTTCGCCTCATTCAGCAGGGGTGGTCGTCCCGCCCTCCGGGCCGGGCCTCGGACCCTCTTCGTAATTATTTTCTTCTACGAGACCGTCTCTCGGTCTTGGAAGGAGTTCTCCTTCTGGCTACCGATGATACAGCTCCTCACGTGGTTGTTCCTGCGAGTTTACGAAGGGATGTCCTCAAGTTATTACATGCGGGGCACTGGGGTGTTTCCCGTACTAAAACCTTGGCTCGCAGACATGTGTACTGGCCCGGTATTGACAGAGAAATTGAGCACTTGGTGGCCGCCTGTTCCCAGTGTGCGAGCCAACAAGCATCTCCCAGGGCAGCGTTCTCTTCATGGCCGCTGGCAACCCAGGCGTGGGAACGTGTTCACATCAATTTTGCGGGCCCGTTTCTCAATGGCTTTTGGCTCATTGTCATTGATGCTTATTCCCGATTCCCATATGTGGTTCGCTGCTCCTCAACCACTTCAGAAGTTGCAATCCAGGCACTCGCAAAAATCTTTTCTGTGGAAGGTCTGCCAATCACCCTGGTCTCGGACAATGGACCGCAGTTTCTTTCGCAGGCCTTCCAGGAATTTTGTAGGCGCTTCGGTATTCAACACGTTTGCTCTCCCCCCTTCCATCCACAATTGAATGGGGAAGCTGAGCGCATGGTGCGCACCTTTAAGACGCAGATGAAAAAGTATGTGCACGAATTTCCGGCAGAGGAAGCATTGACGTTTTTCTTGACGGCATACCGGACCACACCAATGGGAGACCGCAGCCCTGCAGAGCTCCTCCATGGGCGTCAACCTACGACTCTGCTGCACCTCCTCCAGCCTGGTCCTCGCCAGTCTTCACAAAACGGAGTACCTGGTTTTCCACTGGGTATGTCAGTCTGGGCCCGTGGGTTTGGTCGCAATCCACATTGGATACCGGCGGTGGTCCTGCACCGACATGGCCGCCGGCTCTATACCTTGCAGGTGGGGGACCGGGTGGTACGTCGTCACCAAAATCAGCTCCGTCCACGTTCGGACACCCACCCTCCGACCTCTCGGACACCGGCTTCCCCATTGCCGGCACCTGTATTGGTTTCACAGGGGACGTTACCTCCTCTCCCCGTTGTGACTCTGCCGCACTGCGATGGTTCTCAGCCTTGGCAGCCTCCAGTGGCTCCAGCACCGGCATCGCCGTCATTCGAGATGCCCCAGCGAGAGCCGGCCCCCCTAGCCGGCCCAGTTTCTTAGGGGGCTAGTTCCCCTGTGGTCGTCCCTTCCCCTTCGTCCCTGCCACTGGGTCTTGCCCCTCCTGAGGTGGAACAGAATCCAGAGTTCGACAGCTTGTCGCCCGTTCTGTCCCGGGCTCCGGATGTGGGACGACGGGGGCCTCTTCGTGTGGGTCACTTCCAGCCGTATTCGAAGGTTCCAGCTCGAGGGTTGGCAGATCCCCTCGACTCTGGCCATCCAGTGGATGTGGAGGTCATCGCTCCTGCCCGACGCTCCACCTTCCGACGCCGTGGATCACAGTGGCTTCACCCCCCGAAGGAGGAGGAGTGTAGTAGCCACCAGAAAGATCGCGGGAGGCGCACATTGGCACGGCACGTCACGGATGGTAGTTGCCGTCAGTAGAGTCCCGCCCACCAGAGGGCACGCGAGAATTCGGACGCGACCTCTGCCAGTGTAACAACAAGAACAACAACAACAACTCCGGCAGGACAGGCCGTGCGCAGTCAGTCAACATCGGGCATGCCTAGGACACAGTCCCGGTCTACGCTAAGTGAAGTGCGACGTAACGTGAACAGTGTTACTACAGGTCTGGCATGGTTATCAGTCTACTTCCCATTACAGATATGCCACCCACATGCACCAAGACAGGTACTTCTTGACGTGTGATTGTGTGTGTGTGTGTGTGTGTGTGTGTGTGTGTGTAACTTCAAATCATCAGAATTAACTGAAGTAATGATTTTATACTGTAAAAACTAATATACCAACAAAAATAATCAATTTTTAAAATATAACCAAATAGAAAAAAAATCTACTCACCAAGCAATGGGAAGAGAAAGTACATTTAAAGTTGTGGAAATGTACAAGCTTTTGCAGACCCCAACAATCAGTCTTTCCTTCTCATGCTGTCCTATAAGTCTCAGGATTCTGGTTAACTTTCCTATAACTTTACCCGTTTCCTTCATCCCTCTTCCTTTCCTTTCAACCCTTCTGCCAGAAGAAGAAGCCACTGGCTCCACAAGTGTGAACATTTCCATAACTTAAATATGCATTTTCTCCTGCCACCACTGGGTAAGTAGATTATTTTTACCTATCCATTTTTGTGTTGTAAAGCATGTAAAACACAATTTTCACATTACAAATATAAAACAGATTAGTATGATATAATTATGTGTAATTTATAACATTTTATAACTTACTTCAGGCATGTTCTCAACTTTCAGAGGATTAATATTAATTTCTCGTACACTGAGCTCATTCTGAATTGTCCTGTCATTTCCTTGTTCTGAGCTCCAGCCTTCAGTTAAAAAGGAAAAGTATCCCACATTTGGAGGTCCTACAAAAAAGTGATACAGTTAAAAATTTAGTGCATGTGTCATGTGGGGGAGAGAAACATAGGAACATGCACACACACACACACACACACACACACACACACACACAGAGAGAGAGAGAGAGAGAGAGAGAGAGAGAGAGAGAGGGGGTGGTGCTACTGATAAACACACAACATGTATGTATAGAGCCATTTTGTGCCTTACCAACTTTAACTTTCATATGTGGCTCTCCTTCTTGCTCACAGTTGGGATAAACATTCGATGTTGTCACAGACAAATCAACTGTTGATATTTGCAGATTGTGAGCATTTCCACATTCTTCATTAACAACTTGACTGTAGTCAATTTTCTTTTTAAATTCTGTAAACATAAACAAAGAACACATATATATTCAAAATACATTGATAATTAGAATATCTATAAGTTCACAATAACTTCAGTGAAATATTGACAAAGCTTTTATTCGGCCAGCTCTAATGATTAGACTGCTAGAAATACACCGGTCCCATTCTGCCTTCCTGCCAGTATTTGCCATTTAATATTTGCAAATTCTGGGAAAATCCTAGAAATATCTTGTTAAACTAATCCTTGGAAGATTGCAGGAAATTTTATGTTGGTATTAATAGTAGGCGGTTCTGTACCATTTTCACTTTCTCTTAAGTTTATTATGCAAATCTTATTTTGCCTTTAAGTGTTTTGTGTGAATTCTTAACATTCTGCCTACTACGGATGTAGATATATCAACCACAGAGTCAGTCAACTGTATCAATTTTGTGTCTCTTCCAAGGGTGGTGGTAAATGTACGAGAATTGAACAGGGTGTGTTGCACTGCCTTTACTGTTAGGGTACTGCAGCCAAATCGCCAGTTTGGATCTAGCAGCCTTATCGAGGTTCCAAGAGTACCAGGAATGTTGACGACGACGTCAAGTTGTCATTTTCATCTGTGAAACTGTGTTCTGTGACAGCACCAAGCTCTGCTGTGTGTGATTGTCAGGAACTTAAGTCTCTGCTCTTCAATGTGCACTTGCAGGTAATATCCTCAGTACCATTCCATAAACTTAAACTAAGACCAAATACAATGTTTGTAAAAGAGAACGAGGAAAATAGTGTAAAGAACAGTGACACCCATAATTACAATACTCGAGCCAAAAGTGACTATCATAGGATACGGACTAACAAGAAAGCTACAGACCACAGTCCATATGTAACTGGGAGACAATTCTATAATAAGTTGCCAAAAAATATAAAGCAACTCCAAGGCAATCTTTTCAAGGGCAAGTTGAAAAATTTGTTAATAGAAAGATGTTTATACTCATTAAAAGAATTATGAGCTGCAGTACTGTTAGTTTATTCCTTTACATACTGCAGTGTATTAGTGGTGGTATTGTTATAATTGGATAATTGATGTATATAATCATTATATGTATGGAGTGATATATAATGTGCTAATGTGTTTATAACATTATTGTATGGAATGATATACAATGTGCTACTTGATGTATATATTCATTCTTGGAATGACATGATATTCATATAATTGTACAAAAAATGACGATGTCCAAGACTGTAAAGTTAACATGGACAAATAAACATTATTATTATTTCTCTTTCCTGTCTGAGACGTTATGTCTGGTTAAAAATGGAAAGTGACGTGGACCTTGATCAAGTGTGACTTCCTTTTAACTGTACGGTATATGTTACATTGCATTTAGGAATGTTCGGGTAATTGAACATGTATCAATAATTACACATTTCTGTAGTTGTATATATATGTTTGGATGTAGCTGTATTGCGTTGGTGTACTGGTGGATATTGCGTGGTATGACTTCTGTAGTTGATAGTATAATTGGTATGATGTCAACTTTATCCTGATGCCACATGGCCTTGACTTCCTCAGCCAGTTGAATGTATTTTTCAATTTTTTCTCCTGTTTTCTTCTGTATATTTGTTGTATTGGGTATGGATATTTCGATTAGTTGTGTTAATTTCTTCTTTTTATTGGTGAGTATGATGTCGGGTTTGTTATGTGGTGTTGTTTTATCTGTTATAATGGTTCTGTTCCAGTATAATTTGTATTCATCATTCTCCAGCACATTTTGTGGTGCATACTTGTATGTCGGAACGTGTTGTTTTATTAGTTTATGTTGTATGGCAAGTTGTTGATGTATTATTTTTGCTACATTGTCATGTCTTCTGGGGTATTCTGTATTTGCTAGTATTGTACATCCGCTTGTGATGTGATCTACTGTTTCTATTTATTTTTTTGCAAAGTCTGCATTTATCTGTCGTGGTATTGGGATCTTTAATAATATGCTTGCTGTAATATCTGGTGTTTATTATTATTATTATTATTTTCGATTATTCCCATTTAAGAGAGCGTTTGAACTTGAATTCCTTTATGATGATTGTTTATGTTTTTTCTGAGCCCAAATTTTCTTCATGTGTTCACTGTGTTGTTTCTTTTGCTCCGCTGTCCATTTGCATCCTGGTCTCTTCTGTGTTGTGGTGTCAAATTTATGTTTTTTGATGATGTTCCTGAATTCAGTTCTATTTTCTGCATTGTTTACTGTTATGTGTGCTTGTCTGAGGTCCTCTTCAACTTCTTTTATCCATTTTGTTTTTCCCCTGCCTGAGTTGATGACTTTAAGAATTCGCTTTGAAATTCTGTTTTCATTCATCCTGTGGATATGTCCGTAGAACCGCATTCTTCTTTTCCTTATTGTATCCGTAATCTTGTCTGTGTATTTGTATAATTCTGATGTTGGTCTCTTCATCCAGATTCCTTGCTCTTGTATCGGGCCAAAAATTTTCCTTTCTTGTTTCTCCATTTCTTTGATTTTAGTTTGCCCACCTATTTGTGTTGTTTCAGATGCATACAGTGCCTCCGGAAGTACGACAGTGTTGTAGTGCCTCAATTTTGCGTTAATGGATATGGACTTTTTGTTATAATAGTTCCACGTGAGTTTATATGCTTTCTGTAGTTTTTTTTATTCTTTCCTCATTGGCCTTTAGGTTGATCCCTGATGGCTGGATGATTTCTCCCAGGTACTTAAAATGTGGTACTTGTACGATTTTCTCATGGGTTGTCACAATAGGCAATTTGTCTTGTGGCACTCTTTCTATGTACTGGGTTTTCTCATATGAGATTTGCAGGCCAGTTCTTTGTGCAATTTCGTGTAACTTCTCTATGGCGTTAGTGGCTTCTTTTCTATTATTTGTGAGGATTGCAAGGTCATCCGCAAAAGCTAAACACTTCAAATTGAATCTATTATCTTTTCTAATGCCAATTTGGATTCCTTTGACTTCTTTTTCCCATGTCCCGATAATTTTTTCGAGAATGATATTAAATTATTATGTTTACATTTTATATTTACCACAAGTGTCTCACAATAGTTTTCTTAGTAACTCAAGTATTGTGTCTGAATTAGTTGGTTTAAGACATAGCATCACTCTCACATTCAGTACATGGTTCTTATAATATTGTGCTCTGCCCGCGATGTAATAACATACTATTTTCTTTTTCTATTGAATTATTAAGATTTAATGATACAGTTTAAGCACTAAGTCAATGAACTGCACTGGAAGTCAGTGATATGTACGCCCAGAATATTGTGAGTGATGTATCATTAATTATCTGTGTTTTGTTCTATATAAGAATGCACACCCATATTGTTTTTCTCTTCTCTTCTTCTTCTTTAAGCACGTGCTTTTCCTACAGCATCTTACGCTGTCAGGCTCCTATTTTCTTCCATTCTGTTCAAATGAACTAAACTTGTACTCCTGTTAGGAATTTATTTAATCACTCCATTGTTATTGCCAATTGCGAATACTGATAGGATCTTATTATGAACACTTTATTCTTTCGCTCCACAGTTGAGCTAAGATTATTGTAATAGTCTGCCACTGTTGTGGGTCACCACTTAAAATGATTAATTTTTTGACTTGGTCTGCATTATTCCTCAAATGTGGAGTATGTGTTTAATCACACTGGAATGACTTTCCTCTGGCACTATAGACATGATTACTCACCACACTAAATGGCACTGTATATTACGGATTTTTCAAAAGCACGGCCACTCCGTTACCTGGGTATTGTGTACACATTGGCACATACAGCCACATTTCTATCTAAATCTCCTAGTACTTGTTCAGATTTTTGGCCTTTTATTTGGGATTATATGCTCATTTGCTGCTGTGGTCTGTTGTTTCTGTTTTTGATTTCAACAGTGACCAACTATTTGTGAAGACTGATTTACTTTTCTGCTCTATGTAATTGGAGTAAAATATACATTTGATGATAGCGCATCTGTGTGAAGCAGAGGAAGAAAACCAAGAAAAGTGACAGTAAAATAAATTCCTCAATATTCATAACTGTGATGACTCTTCTATATAGTGTCAAGGTAACAGTCCTAAGCCGTGCATAAAACTGTGTATTACAAACTATTCTTTTGTTTCTACAAAAGACATAGTAGATAGCTGTTCTGAATGAGAATAATCTATGTGTGTTACTACACCACATGTAAAACAAGCTCTTTTTACCAAGACATTCTATTGACAAACATAAGAAAGTTTATTTAACAGCATATCTCATTATTCAGATTCAAGACACAATGTCAACTAATGAATGATTCAATCATTACTTCATCTTTTCTCATATTTCTTACTGAACACCTGATAAATATACAAATTTTGTGCCAAGAAACCAGACATAAGTGCAAAACATGCAACATACCACTACCATGAAGCAGGCAAAAAGGAATACAAACGTCTCAAAAATGAGATCGACAGGAAGTGCAAAATGGCTAAGCAGGGATGGCTAGAGGACAAATGTAAGGATGTAGAGGCCTATCTCACTAGGGGTAAGATAGATACTGCCTACAGGAAAATTAAAGAGACCTTTGGAGATAAGTGAACCACTTGTATGAACATCAAGAGCTCAGATGGAAACCCAGTTCTAAGCAAAGAAGGGAAAGCAGAAAGGTGGAAGGAGTATATAGAGGGTCTATACAAGGGCAATGTACTTGAGGACAATATTATGGAAATGGAAGAGGATGTAGATGAAGATGAAATGGGAGATATAATACTGCGTGAAGAGTTTGACAGAGCACTGAAAGACCTGAGTCGAAACAAGGCCCCCGGAGTAGACAACATTCCATTGGAACTACTGACGGCCTTGGGAGAGCCAGTCCTGACAAAACTCTACCATCTGGTGAGCAAAATGTATGAGACAGGTGAAATACCCTCAGACTTCAAGAAGAATATAATAATTCCAATCCCAAAGAAAGCAGGTGTTGACAGATATGAAAATTACCGAACAATCAGTTTAATAAGCCACAGCTGCAAAATACTAACACGAATTCTTTACAGACGAATAGAGAAACTAGTAGAAGCCAACCTCGGGGAAGATCAGTTTGGATTCCGTAGAAATACTGCAACACGTGAGGCAATACTGACCTTACGACTTATCTTAGAAGAAAGATTAAGGAAAGGGACATGAAAGGGAAGCAGTGGTTGGGAAGGGAGTAAGACAGGGTTGTAGCCTCTCCCCGATGTTATTCAATCTGTATATTGAGCAAGCAGTAAAGGAAACAAAAGAAAATTTCAGAGTAGGTATTAAAATCCATGGAGAAGAAATAAAAACTTTGAGGTTTGCCGATGACATTGTAATTCTGTCAGAGACAGCAAAGGACTTGGAAGAGCAGTTGAACGGAATGGATGGTATCTTGAAGGGAGGGTATAAGATGAACATCAACAAAAGCAAAACGAGGATAATGGAATGTAGTGGAATTAAGTCGGGTGATGCCGAGGGAATTAGATTAGGAAATGAGACACTTAAAGTAGTAAAGGAGTTTTGCTATTTGGGGAGCAAAATAACTGATGATGGTCGAAGTAGAGAGGATATAAAATGTAGACTGGCAATGGCAAGGAAAGCTTTCCAGAAGAAGAGAAATTTGTTAACATCGAGTATAGATTTAAGTGTCAGGAAGTCATTTCTGAAAGTATTTGTATGGAGTGTAGCCATGTATGGAAGTGAAACATGGACGGTAAATAGTTTGGACAAGAAGAGAATAGAAGCTTTCGAAATGTGGTGCTACAGAAGAATGCTGAAGATTAGATGAGTAGATCACATAACTAATGAGGAAGTATTGAATAGGATTGGGGAGAAGAGAAGTTTGTGGCACAACTTGACCAGAAGAAGGGATTGGTTGGTAGGACATGTTCTGAGGCATCAAGGGATCACCAATTTAGTATTGAAGGGCAGAATGGAGGGTAAAAATCGTAGAGGGAGACCAAGAGATGAATACACTAAGCAGATTCAGAAGGATGTAGGTTGCAGTAGGTACTGGGAGATGAAGAAGCTTGCACAGGATAGAGTAGCATGGAGAGCTGCATCAAACCAGTCTCAGGACTGAAGATCACAACACACCACTACCATGTTTCAAGACTTTTAACAATGAGAAGTACTAATCATTCGACACTGCACACAATAAAATGAAACTAAATTCATGATTATATGTATCTAGAATCTTCTTCCCAGATGAATTACTGCACTGACAAACACACACACACTCCTGAAGTTTCAGATGTCGCATGCCTATGTCATGTGTGAAGTACAATAAGTTAAATACCAAGAGTATTGTGCCAATACAACAGGGTGTATCTGAACAATATTGATTATATTAAATTTTTATTGCTGATTATATTTAAATGACAGTAACTCCTCACATAGTTGTATGAATGAAGTGCTATCTACTGACTGCTTATTATGAACCTACAGAAATCATCATTTTGATTTCATGGTTGCCTGGCAGAGGGTGAAACCAACAGTTCAAAACTCTTTGTTTTCGCCACTTGAGGAATTAAAAAACACGACAATCCCACAATCAGGCCCGTAAGACCGCATGATAGTCAACTGACCAGCATGTCACCCTCAGCAATTCATTACTGGATGCAATGTGAAGGTGCACGAGGTCAGCACACCTCACTCCTGGTCAATGTCGACATTCAGACCTTGGAGCCACTACCTCTCAATCAGGAAGCTTCTTAATTGGCATCACAAAATGTAGTGCACTCCAGTCCAGTTCCCCCACCAAGGAAAAAACTCTGGCAGCACTGGGAACTGAACCTGGGACCTCCACATGAGGGTCTGCTGCATTCAGAAGCAGAGTAATGCGTGCTGCAATTCAATTTTTGGGTGCAAAGGATCTACATTTACTCAGATTCCACAAGCCTGTGCAAAGTTTATGGGCCTACAGTAGTGAGTTAATGAAAGGTTGACAATAGCCTTGAGACTTTAAAAGTGATGAAATGTCATTGCCTTGACATTTAGAGGAGACCAGACACCTCGAGATCTGAAGAAACTACAGAATTTGCAGTCTTAGTTACATTTTAATTTATTCGTCCGCAGCTCATGGTCTTGCAGTAGCGTTCTCGCTTCCTGCGCACGGGGTCCCGGGTTCGATTCCCGGCGGGGTCAGGGATTTTCTCTGCCTCGTGATGACTGGGTGTTGTGTGTTCTTTATCATCATTTCATCATCATTGACTCGCAATTCGCCAAAGTGGCGTCAACTAAAATGGACTTGCAATACGGCAGTCGAACTTCCCCGCATGGGGCCTCCCAGCCAACAATGCCATACAATCATTTCATTTCATTTTTAATTTATTTCAACAAATAACCAGCTGATCAATTTCTTCATGTTGGACATGCCACTTTCAACATGACTCCCACAGAAAAGTTTAGTTATCACAACTTACTGAATGTGCTTATGGATTAACAAAAAGAATAACAAGGAGAATTTTTTTTTTTTTTTTTTTTTTGGGCTGCTACGAACGAGACAAAGATTATTTGTAATCTCAGATTGTTCCGGGTAATAAAACAGGTATATCCTACACTAATGCAGAATCAAAGTGACAATCAATGCAATGGCACCAGTCAACTTCACCCAAATCAAATGAATTCAAGCTGTTTCCCTACTTGAGTCAAAACATGATGGTTAACATTTTCTGTGGCATAATGGGAATTTTTCTGGTTGATTTTTGTGGAACATGGGTCAACAACTACAGCTGACGTGTAACCAAACTGAGAAAAGACACCAAAAATTGACACTGTGGTAAAATGTCATTTGGAAGATTCCTACTCTACAACAATGCATGTTGCTGCTTGTACTGTCTCCTGCAATTGACTTTAGTAAAGACATTAAATGTACATTAAAAATTCTCATGTTTAATTCGCAAGGTGAATTGAACCAAAGACTTAAAATTGAGTAGCGTGTGCATTTGACTGCACAGAAAAGGACAAAGACATCACAAAAACAACATGGCAAATTTTTTGTTTGATGAAATCTTTCATCCCTCTGGCTAGTACTGCTAAAACGAATGGATGCACTAACATTTGGATCAAGGTATGTTTCTCAATGTCTGTAACAATTAATAATTTCCTGATTTGTGTTTGAAAATATATTTATTATTGTAAAGTTTAAGGTAATATTCTTTTGTTTGTGTACAAGTAGTGTCCTTTCCTAGGTAGTACAGTATTAAGATTAGTGGACTATTCCCATTGTTGGTTACCATAACAGCACACAATATTAATTTTGTTAAATACGGCTCAGAGAGCCAAGTTTTGCTAAAGAGAAGTGATAAATTCTTAGCATCTAATGAAATACTGAATAATAGTCATAAGAATTTTCAAATTTTGCTTCAACTTTCACTATTACCAGATTTCATATGCTAAGTGCATTACATTATAGCAGCTGGAACAGGGAAATTTTACTTTCTATTAAGTAAATGATATTCAGTGAACTTAGCCAAATAAAATCTGTATTGTCTACATATACATCAAACCAGACACTTTAGATAAATAACAGAGATCATACTTCAAAGAATTTGTAGCTGCTGATGTGGGAAAAAAGGTTTGCATGTTATGTTATAATTCCAAAGCTCCACAAGCACACTTAATAGAAATGCTGAAGATAATTCTGCTCAAAGTCTATTTAAAAGTAAAATAATTAAAGTTACCATTTGCATTTTAACCTACAACATGTTTAAAGCAAAGACAATATCACCAAGTACTTTACATGCTACACTCACAACCATAACAAACCACACTGAAGTAAAGAGCCTTTATTTTCTATTATTTTACGCTACACACTGGAAACTTCTTGACTACTCACTCCATAGTCCTGATCTTGTACAAAGTAACTGTTACATCTTCTTCCACTTGAAACAATGGCTTGAAGTACAACAGTTGGAAGACAGTAATGAACTGAAAATTGCCAGTGTCAACTGGTTCAATTCATAGGTGAAGAATGTCTATGCACAGGAATTTTACAAGACAGTGCAATGTTACAGGCATTTTACAAGACAGTGCAATGTTACAGGCATTTTACAAGACAGTGCAATGTTACAGGCATTTTACAAGACAGTGCAATGTTACAGGCATTTTACAAGGCAGTGCAATGTTACAAGAAGTGTTTAGCAGCAAATGATGATTACATTTAAAAGTGAAAGAGGTCTGTAGAAAATTAAAAGTGCCAATAAAAGCTTTTTCAACTAATATATTTTTAATTACCAAATGGTCCTTACTTTTTGAAAAGTCTTGCAGATAATGTTATTTCCAATCCACACATTAAGGACTGCTTATTTGCTTCAAATTTGTCTGTTAATTGTGAACTGTGTCCTATCACACAGACATCTCAGCTTTTAAGATTGATGGGTTATTGTGTCCACCATTCCATCCAATGCGGTACGCAGGCAGGTAGTGAGGGAAAAGGTGGGGAACAATACGAGTATACAGGAGGCATGATGTAGCAAAGACATTCATTCTATAAGTATCACCTGAAGATGAGGACAAATACTCTGTTGAAACATTGTGTTTTGTAAAAGACTGCATCTGGCTGGAAACCAGAGAACAATACAAACAGCTGATTTGTCAGGGAAGCTTAAGATCACACATCATGATAAAAGTGTAATGCAAATACGTAGATATGATCATGTGCTAATTTTTAACTTGCACAAATCACTGTGTAATGACCGCTATCATGTATGCGTGAGGTGAACTTGCTTGTGTGAATGTGAACATGTCTTCCTTTCTGAAGAAGGCACTGGTTGAAAGCTCAATTTGGAACAGTCTTCACATGTTGTGCCTGTCTGCAACACTCAATGTGCCATCTTTATAGTGAGAAGTAATCTGTATTTTTTATAATATATTTGGTACTGTGCTTTATAATGATGCCACAGCAATAGAACAATGTATGGTTAGCATAATTCACTCACTTACACGTAATGCTATAGGACATGTTGACCATTAATGTGACCACTTGTCAAAAGCCTGAATACCACATTTTTCAGTGTGGACTGCTGTGAGACATGCAGGTAGAGTGTCAGTGAGGTACTGGAGGTACAGACAGGGATGTGGAACATTAATGTGATCACCTGTCAAAAGCCTGAATACCACATTTTTCAGTGTGGACTGCCGTGAGACATGCAGGTAGAGTGTCAGTGAGGTACTGGAGGTACAGACAGGGATGTGGAACATTAATGTGATCACCTGTCAAAAGCCTGAATACCACATTTTTCAGTGTGGACTGCCGTGAGACATGCAGGTAGAGTGTCAGTGAGGTACTGGAGGTACACACAGGGATGTGGAGCCATGCTGACAGCCAGCTGTGCTATGTTTTTTGGTTGAGGATCCATGGTGCGAACAGCCCAATCTAGATAGTTCCACAGATTCTCAATTGGGTTTAAATCCAGGGAGTTTGGTGGCCAGAAAAGTATGGTATACTCATTCTGGTACACTTTGAGCTGTGTGACATGTTGCATTGTACTGCTGGTAGATGCCATCCTGCCAAGGAAGAACCAACTGCACATAGGGGAGAATGAGGTCCCCAAGGATAAGTACATACTTATGTTGATCCAATGTGCCTTCTGGAATGACAAGCTAACACAGGCAATACCACGAAAACATTCCCTAGACCAAAACACTCCCTCCTCTGGCGTGGACTCTTCTGATGATACAACAGCCATCTGTCCGATGGAGCATGAAATGTGATTCACTGTCACCACTCAGTGGACACCCATTGCAAAACAAATTCCAGCCTTCATCACTGATGAAAAGCAGTCAGCATGGGTGCACAATCAGGTGCCTGCTGCGGAGGCTCATAAGCAGCAACATTTGCTGAATGGTCATTGAGGAGATATTGTTGGTAGTCCCTTGATTCATCTGGGCAGTCAATTGTTTGACGGTTTCATTTCTATTCACTCGTGCACATCTCTGCAGCCACTGTTTACCCCTGTCATATATGGTTCATGATGCACCACAGTTGCCTCAGCACCAGTTTTTGATAGTGCATTACGACAACGGCTGCACTGTTTTCTGCAACCCCACACAGCACACTTCATATACCTTCCACTGCTGCTGCTGCCATATGCCATCTGTGATTGGTTATTGCATGCTGACATCAAACATAGGTGGCAGTCACATTAATGTGACTAGACCTTTTATCTTTAACAGACAGTTAACGGTGTAATATGCACCATTTCAAACACCATAGCATGATGTTTGACCTAAAAATATCAGATTATCTACTGGCAGATTTATTCACTTCTTGAGATAGCACAGCCAGAACTGAAGGAATTACAGATGAGTACCTGAAAATTGTCGAGGTTAACTGGGCAAATCATAGGCTGCTAAAATCATGTCAGAAACTGTTGGAAAGGCCTAATCTTCTGTTTCAAAAGCGGGTTTAAGATCTCTCTATAGTTTTCAGTGTGATACCTTCAGAGAAACCTGGAGGTTGGAAACTTCAAGTGCAAAAATAAAATTTACAGTCTCTGTATTTATCTTTTCTCAGCAGTGACAAAATTCAGAGGGGCAGAGGGGAATTTTCAGTCAAGTGTGAGTCAGGCTGCAGGGGTAATGCAATGTGAGGTATCTGCCCAAACACATGGTGCCTGACACATGAAGAAGTGTAGGCAATAACAGGTCAGTGCCCAATGTGGCACATAACAAATTCAACTGCAGTAGTTCACTCCATAATGGTGAATAACTATTTCCATTGCAAAATTCTTACGTGTTGTCAATAAGCTTAAAAATCATTTTTAAAAAATCTGCACAATCATTACATGATAGTCAGCTTTTAGGATTAATGTGAGATCACTGCATTGGATGCAATGCTATAATTTAGAAAGTGCAGCTAGTTAGAACGTTTGGCATTTATTGTTAATGGAAGACAATTTCAGTATACAAACAGAAACAAAAACTATGAAAAAATTGGAAAATACCACTCAGAAACCCTGTGAGGAAATGGAGAAGAGTTGAAAGCATTAACATATACAAGTCACTAACATCCGTTTGTTCGTTATTGTAAGAAAGTACAAATTTGAATAGAAAGTGGAGTAAAGAAGCATATACAAATAGAGACAGGGAAACAGGAAATAAACATTTGCAATTTCAGAAATGCTGGTAGTAAAAGCAGCCTGTCTCTGTGATGCAATATCACATTTTTGAATATGCAATGTAAGTCTAAAGTGTAAAACATAAAAAATTAAATCTCTGGCAATTTTTGGACTATTCTACTACTACTACTACTACTACTACTAAAGTTGTTGCACCTTAATAACTTCAGCAGCATGATTTATTTTTAATGTTTATTTTAAACAATGGAAAGTCCAGGATGGAATGTAACAATGTTATGAGAAGGAAAGTTGCTACTCACCACATAGTGGAGATGCTGAGTAGCAACTTTCCTTCCCATAATAATGTTTATTTTATTTATTTATTTCTCAATTACAGCCAACAAAACAAAACTGTTTCCACAAAATATGACAAAGTACCACATCAGGCATTCTTGGCATGTACAGCCCTGTTGCAATTTGTGGCAATGCTTTTGCACCATAACGCCCATGTCGAGCAACAACATATTATCATACTAGTGAGATGTACTATACATGACAATGGAAATTAATACCAATTAAATATTATACACAGAAGTATAGGGCATCAACAGCAATCATGGAAAGTGTAATGATTTGACAGGTAGCGCTAGATGTAGTCCGAAGGAGGTGTTAGTGTCAAATAACTCGCAGTCAATGCCTGATCATCATGCAGTGAACGAGTTTTTTTTCCACCATCTGGTACGTGCTGATAGCCTTTCTGTGATAGTTTCTCTTGTCCTAATGAGTACAACAATGATGCATGGTATCTGTAGTCTTTAAGAGAGATATTGTAGTATGAGATAAAGAAAACAGTATCAAAGATAAATTCACAAAATGCTAAACAAAATTCATCCAAGTTATAGTAAAGATATTTGTTTTATAGGTGTGAGAGAATATTACTATATTGAGGAGAAAATGAGTTTTGATCAGAAGTATTATGAAAAGGATAGGCTGCTACTTACTGTTCAGAGGAGATGCTGTGTCACAGACAGGCACAATGAAGAGAGTAAACAAACAGACTTGTAGCAAAATTTTATCTTTTACGAAGCTCGTATATCAAATGTTGGAGAGAGTAACTAACTGAATGAATATTGAATTCTTTGCCATGAATGAAACTCATAACGATACACCATTTATCAAATTATGCACTCAGATGTAAGTACTAAGATCAACAGAAAAACTTTTGACCTGTTCTCAATGTCAAAAGCAATCAGGTCTGAATTAAGCTGCAAAAGTTCTGTCTGTATGCATAAAGCTATTCACAGAAGTACCAGACAGAATGGGAAAGCAAATGCATCCGAAAAAATTATTATAATGAACTTGAGTAAGAAAGATAACAATGAGCTAATACATTTTGGTCTCTAAGTACAATTGCAAATGTTTTTGTTGCTGTTGTTGTGGTCTTCAGTCCTGAGACTGGTTTGATGCAGCTCTCCATGCTACTCTATCCTGTGCAAGTTTCTTCATCTCCTAGTACCTACTGCAGCCTACATCCTTCTGAATCTGTTTAGTGTATTCATCTCTTGGTCTCCCTCTACGATTTTTACCCTCCACGCAGCCCTCCAATGCTAAATTTGTGATCCCTTGATGCCACAAAACGTGTCCTACTAACCGGTCCCTTCTTCTTGTCAAGTTGTGCCACAAACTCCTCTTCTCCCCAATTCTATTCAATACTTCCTCATTAGTTATGTGATCTACCCCTCTAATCTTCAGCATTCTTCTGTAGCACCACATTTCGAAAGCTTCTATTCTCTTCCTGACCAAACTATTTATCGTCCATGTTTCACTTCCATACATGGCTACACTCCATACAAATACTTTCAGAAATGACTTCCTGACACTTAAATCTATACTCGATGTTAACAAATTTCTCTTTTTCAGAAACGCTTTTCGTGCCATTGACAGTCTACATTTTATATCTTCTCTACTTCGACCATCATCAGTTATTTTGCTCCCCAAATATCAAAACTCCTTTATTACTAAATTGCAAATACACTGGTAAAAATGTCAGCTATTCAATGTTTAAAGTCTGCCAGACAATATTTATTAAAATCCAGTTTAATTATCAAAAGGGGTAAGCACATACAAAATTGCACAACCTACTAATTGACAAGACAATTGCAGAATATGACTTTCCAACAGAAAATTATGGTTTGTTTCTCCATAATTTTCAAGGAAAATGGAACTTAGCAATGTCAGTGGCCTGTAGGTATGAAACTACAGACGTCAGATGACGGAACGACAACTCTTTTCCTTACTGCAATTAGAATTTAATTTGAGAAAATGACTATTTAAGTTCTGATTTGACATTGTTTTTAATTTAACCAAAGATACTGGCACTACTGAAAATAACTTTGAATATTGATGAAAGGTGCCTGTTATGAGAGATTTTGTTAATGTGAGAAGGCTAGATTATGACTACAATAAGTTCTCAGCTCTTCTGGGAGGTATCAGAACATTGTTCTCACAGTGCCTGTGGCATAGAGCAGTGACAATAAGATAATCATGGACCTGGATATTTTTGAGTGTTCTTGATTTTAAAAGTGCCAAATGTCAAGTTTTTTGAGGTATATGGTTGTGGCACTTTAATACTAAAATTGAGTAGCTGTTGCAACAATATTCATACATTACATCATTCATGAAGTACTCTTTCATTTGCTATAATCAACTGTCCTTCAAACTCAGCAATGTAACTATGTGGCTAGTTTTCTAGCATAAGACAATAGGGCATGGTATCTAATATTAGGGTAACTTCATTTTGCTATCCTGTAGCTGAATTCAGACTCATATTTTTCTAAGTGGTTTGACAAATTTGTAAAGTTTAAGAAGCCAATGATCCTGTTGTGCTAATACATGATGGACATCATTTCACATTTGAGTGATAGATAAAGCAAGAGAAAACTCTGTCCACATCATCTGTCAATCACCCCATTCCATGCACAAAATACAGCCTCTTGTGGGAATTCATGAGGCCATTTAAAACACATTACCCTCAAGAAACAGAAACCTGGTGGGCAAAAACACAAGTCAAGTAGCAACCTCATTTTTGATAATGAGGTTACATGGAGTTACCTACTTGAGACCAGTAACAATGGAAAATGCTATAAATGGCCTCTGGAAAATGGGACTGTTCCCACAGAACAGGCATAAACTTAGAGGCAATGACTTTACAATACACCAGGAGTATGACATACAAGATAAAAACAACAGAGTAAATTTGGGTCCAATTGGTAGCTGACAAGCTCCCAAAATCTGCATGCTACTTCAAGAATGACCTGATCTAAAAAAATCAGTGCACATTCTGAATCTGTTACATAGCTAGTATAGTCTCCATACAGCGAATGTTTGAAAAAAATCAGAGAGATGAGAGTTGTAGTGGAATCAAAGGAGACAGAAGCAAAAGTTTTGTTCCTGGGAAAGAAAAATAGAAAAAAAAAAAAAAAAAAAACACGATTCAGTCTTCCAGTCATTCATATGTTGATACAAAGTTAATTGAGGACAATGCTTCAGATGTACAATCTGAAGAAGAAGACACTGAATGCATATTTTGTAGTGGACATTTCTCTGAAAACTAACAGAGAAATGGGCACAGTGCATGGAATGCTATCCTTGGGCCCCGAAGAATGTTAACTTGAAAACAAGCTTTTATACATCCTGACTACACTTCTTTTGCACAGTAAACACATAAAATCTTGGAGAGGCAGTAAAGAAGAGAATATTATTATTTTAGGTTTTACCTGTTCTTATATTGGTTGATATTAAGTGTTTTCTCTGACTGTCTCATATTAACACACAATTTCTATTTCCATTGTAATTAACTTGCTCTGAGGTTTCTTTCTGTAATTTAGATGTATTAAGTGTTAAGTAGCAGAACTCAATAAGTAAAATGTGAAGTACAATGATTTAATGTAAATTTCTAATTAACAAATATACAGTTGTAGTGAATGTTGTAATATGAAGTGGAGTAATGTGAGACAAGGAAAGTTTCATGTAAGGAATGAGGATAGTATGAAAGCTACCCAACCACTGGCATCAATTACCTGTCTCATTTGATGAGGCATGAAGGTGGTCAGCCTCTGGAAATAGATCTCATTGACTGCAATACTCTCCTATGTATCTAACACTAGAAACGGGGGCATGTGCCAGGCAGTGTAAGTTAATGTGATGCTTCACTTTGGTCCAAAAATTTTCAATGAGATTCAAGTTCGCCACTCAAACAGGCCAATCAGTCAGGTCGATGCCAGCCTGTTGCATAAACCATTGATAAAGATTTGACTTGTGTAAATCAGTGAGTGGTCCTCCTGGAACTGGATCACATCAATGGCACAGTGCACAAAAACCGCCATACTGGACGAGTGCCAGGACAGTGTCTCTCATGGCCCATGTACGCTGAGACATCCTGTCAGTAAATAACTGTCATATACCCATCAATCTCACTAGTTGTAAGATAGATACTGCCTACAGGAAAATTAAAGAGACCTTTGGAGATAAGAGAACCACTTGTATGAACATCAAGAGCTCAGATGGAAACCCAGTTCTAAGCAAAGAAGGGAAAGCAGAAAGGTGGAAGGAGTATATAGAGGGTCTATACAAGGGCGATGTACTTGAGGACAATATTATGGAAATGGAAGAGGATGTAGATGAAGATGGAATGGGAGATACGATACTGCGTGAAGAGTTTGACAGAGCACTGAAAGACCTGAGTCGAAACAAGGCCCCCGGAGTAGACAACATTCCATTGGAACTACTGACGGCCTTGGGAGAGCCAGTCCTGACAAAACTCTATCATCTGGTGAGCAAGGTTGACAGATGTGAAAATTACCGAACAATCAGTTTAATAAGCCACAGCTGCAAAATACTAACACGAATTCTTCACAGACGAATGGAAAAACTAGTAGAAGCCGACCTCGGGGAAGATCAGTTTGGATTCCGTAGAAATACTGGAACACGTGAGGCAATACTGACCTTACGACTTATCTTAGAAGAAAGATTAAGGAAAGGCAAACCTACGTTTCTAGCATTTGTAGACTTAGAGAAAGCTTTTGACAATGTTGACTGGAATACTCTCTTTCAAATTCTAAAGGTGGCAGGGGTAAAATACAGGGAGCAAAAGGCTATTTACAATTTGTACAGAAACTAGATGGCAGTTATAAGAGTCGAGGGACATGAAAGGGAAGCAGTGTTTGGGAAGGGAGTGAGACAGGGTTGAAGTGTCTCCCCGGTGTTATTCAATCTGTATATTGAGCAAGCAGTAAAGGAAACAAAAGAAAAGTTCAGAGTAAGTATTAAAATCCAGGGAGAAGAAATAAAAACTTTGAGGTTCGCCGATGACATTGTAATTCTGTCAGAGACAGCAAAAAACTTGGAAGAGCAGTTGAACGGAATGGATGGTGTCTTGAAGGGAGGATATAAGATGAACATCAACAAAAGCAAAATGAGGATAATGGAATGTAGTCGAATTAAGTCGGGTGATGTTGAGGGTATTAGATTAGGAAATGAGACACTTAAAGTAGTAAAGGAGTTTTGCTATTTGGGGAGCAAAATAACTGATGATGGTCAACGTAGAGAGGATATAAAATGTAGACTGGCAATGGCAAGGAAAGCGTTCCTGAAGAAGAGAAATTTGTTAACATCGAGTATAGATTTAAGTGTCAGGAAGTCATTTCTGAAAGTATTTGTATGGAGTGTAGCCATGTGTGGAAGTGAAACATGGACGGTAAATAGTTTGGACAAGAAGAGAATAGAAGCTTTCGAAATATGGTGCTACAGAAGAATGCTGAAGATTAGATGGGTAGATCACATAACTAATGAGGAAGTATTGAATAGGAATGGGGAGAAGAGAAGTTTGTGGCACAACTTGACCAGAAGAAGGGATTGGTTGGTAGGACATGTTCTGAGGCATCAAGGGATCACCAATTTAGTATTGGAGGGCAGAGTGGAGGGTAAAAATCGTAGAGGGAGACCAAGAGATGAATACACTAAGCAGATTCAGAAGGATGTAGGTTGCAGTAGGTACTGGGAGATGAAGAAGCTTGCACAGGATAGAGTAGCATGGAGAGCTACATCAAACCAGTCTCAGGACTGAAGACCACAACAACAACAACCCATCAATGGTACTGTATGTTCTCATTTTCGGCATACCTCGGCTATACACGTGTTACATTTGCAATACAATAACAAACTATACAATGTAAAAATAGTATATGGTACCAAGGGGATGCAAACCTTAATTACTTGCATGGAAATCTTGATCCTCAAATTTTGCCACGCAGCTACCACATAACTGTAAAACTCTGCTCTTAATTGCATATTTGAGGCACAGACATCTTGGTGTTTCAAACAGATAAAAGTAGTAGAGTGTATACATAAAACAATATGTGGAAATTATATGCAATCAGAGAAAATTAGAAAGGTCTATAAGTAAAATAATTACATTAAGAAGGGAACAAATAAACTGCTGAAAGTGCGCTACATGTGGTGCTGTGGGCATTGCCAGTGTGTATTGTGTTCCTTTTGGTGCGAGCTGTACACAACCGAAGATAATCGAGCTTATCAAGACAGGCGAACAGTTTCGCTTTGCTGATTGTACTTGTACACTAACCTGTTCCTGATACAGCTGTCTGTCTTGGAAGAAATGACTGCCACCAACGTCTCGGCTGTGATGCAGTGGCTCTATTCCTGACAACATTTGGATTGAAACATTTTGAACAGCCACCACATGGATAGATGTAGTCCAAATCTGCATCACACTGCCAAGATATACCACTTTTTTCACTTTTAAGACCAGTGAAAACATATGTAACATAGGACCGTAAGCTTCCCCAGTACCAGTATTTATCCCTCTTAGCATGTGCATCTCGGTAGGCTCCCCACTGTATACTACCCAGTCCATACACTGGCTTTACTGGTTTGTTTTCATCTTCCTGTACATAAAGAATGACAAAATAATAACTGCACAGAAGATAAATATTAATGATCTACCAACAAAGTCATGACAAAATTCAGGAACAATACTCAGAACACTAATGCAGCTTCTCTTTGACAAATGTTAGGAATGGAGGTCTTGGACTGATCTATGTGAGCTCACAGGTATCCAAGCACATTATAATAATTCTCACTGTTTTAAATTATGAGTTAGTTAACTTACCCCTAAGACTTCAATTTTCATTACATCTACAGGTTTCTTTGCCTCTCGAATTACAGCCATCGTTGCCTCAGCAATATGTTTCACAACATTGGTATCAGAATCATAAAACAGTGACTTGGCAAGTGTGTTGGTCTGGCCAAGTGGTATTACCCCAACAGGATAATTAACTGCGTTTCCATTGCGGAGCATACCAGTGACAACCTAATAAATCATATGCATAATTATGTGTACTATATAGTTGCTGGTACAAATGAAAGTGCATTAACTACAATGTCAGTTACCACTAACATTTAACTATAATAATATTAAGGCAAGGAATGTGTGTCACCTAATACAGTCTAAGTATTTCTTTCAAATTTAAAATATTTCACCAAATACCATGAGTTTCTTCCTAAGAATTTTCTGCTCCCTTTGTGTAATACCAGTGGTTGCCAGTTACAGTACCCTATGTGTGAAGTAAATAGTCATGGTAGGACTAAAATAAGGGGTCATAAATCAAATATTAAAACAATAATAACTATTCACTATATAATGTCAGGTAAAACCAGTATGACACTGTAATCAGTTTTATGTCTGTGTAACAAATTCGCAGCTTTTAGAGCTTAAGAGCAAAAGGAAAATTATAGGAAGGAAACAATATCAGAAAAGTGCCCATTGATTTATTCAGTTGTTAAAGTCAAATAAACAGATTGGAGTTATGTGGAAAATGAAATGAGCACTGGCTTACCATTAGAAAAGCAGTGAAGGAACAGGGAAGTCACTCAGAACCTTTATGCTATAACCCTGTACACAATACCTGGATATGCACCATGGCACTTGGCCACTGGTGCACTACACTCCAAATCATCTGTCAATAGCATCTGCGCTGGCCACCACCAGAGACCATCTGTGGTGAAGCACAAGACTTGTCCATACGGCATAGCAGCTGCCGTCTACTGGAGCCCTCCTTTATATAAGGACACTGCCACAGGCACTGGCTATCAACATGTTCTAATCGTTTCAGCTTCTATGTGCATTGTTCATTTGTATATGGATGAATACACTTTGGTTAATTAGGCCTGTTATTTATATCTTGCATTATGACACAATTGGTGGAGTGTGGCATACACTTCCATGAGCTTAGTCTATTGGCTAAGTCCATGGAGGCAGTGCTCTCTCCTTGAGGAGCAGCAGCAGGCTCTTACAGTTGCTATCACAAACTTATCGGCCACAATGGTGGCTTCCAAGCCGTCGCTGTAGCTGCCGCCTTTCCCCCCTTATGATATTCCAGGAACCTGCATTGTTTTCATTTGATAAAATGTGTAAGTTGTCAAATTATGGCCATAAATGCACACATCATTGTGCCACACATAAAAGTTCTTTCGTCATCAGAAACAGCATCGCCAGTCCTGCCAAGCTTGGGCGGTCAGACACAATAGCTTCAGTTACAAATGTCAGGTTGTTACCAGTGCTCATCTTGATTCCTATGCTGATTCTATGGTCCATGACACAATCATTAGGTTGACTTCCAATAAGGAACATGCATTGGAGTGTGAGAATCCATCTTTGGATGAAGTGTTAAATACTGCTGAACCTTTCAAAGTATTTTGTGCTGCAGGTGATCAGATTGAGGTTTGGTGTCACATTGCCACAGCGGCTCCTGTCCCTGGTCAGGGGCCATCAGTCAGTCATTGGGGGAGGGACAACATGTAAGCTGTATGAATGTGGCCTCCACTCCCTGCCGAACAACCACCACCGTAGCAATGACGGTGCTCTGCCCTCCTATCTTGCCCATACAGTTTTGTGCAACATGACAGGGCCACATGCCCTAAGTGCTGGTCAACATGCCACAACTGTAGCAGAAAGGACACATATCGTCTGTGTGTTGTTCCCAGCCCCCCCCCCCCCCCCCTCCAAGTGGACATGGACATGTACGTTAATTCTCTCTCTCCAGTGTTTATCACTCACAACAACTGTTTATTAAAGTGTGAGTGATGGGACACAAAGTTCAGACAACATGTGCACATGGGTGCAACCGTGACTTCATTGAACTTGCATGCATATGTGGATTTGGGACCTGCAGCACTGTCTCCAGTTACTTGACGTTAGGCGAGTTACAACAAGCAGCATATTCCAATTTTGGGGTAATTTACAGCCCCTGCTATGCATAAATCTGTGGTTCGTTCCTTGCCTTTCTTGGTAGTGGGTGACGCTTGCACTGACAATTTGTTCAGTCTGTCTGCTTTCAATGCTTTTGGTTTTTTCATTTCAGATAAGGTGCACCTCATTTCAGACCAGGTCCCTTACCAGCAGTTAGATGTTCTGAGTTCTCACTTCTTTTTTTGGATGTGACACTAATTTTGTGACCCACATTACCCTGAAACCTATGGCACAGCCACACTATTTCCATGTGTGCCTTATTCTGTGACTCTGCACAATAAAGTGGATACCTGATGTCATTGGGCCAACTATGTTGAATGAGTGGGCTATCCCCCTCATGACTGTTAAAAAGCTGAATTTGCCCTTTCAGGATGAGTTACTGGCTAAAGTGACTGGGGGCCAGTTTTTCTACAAAACTGATTTATCTGAAGACTATTTACAGGTTATGTAGGGTGAGGATTCTAAATGACTCCTTGTGATTAACACGCTCTTTATGTTGTACTAATATCAGCACCTCCCATTTGGTGTGGCTAGTGCCCCAGCAATGTTTCAGTGCTTTTTGGAACAACTGACAATGTCCCTTCCAGATTGCCTCAACTATCTTGACAATATTGTCATTACAGGTGCATCCACAGAAGAGCATTTACATAATTTATGCACTTTGTTCATGTTCTTCAATATTGCAGGGTTCAAATGCAACTTGGCCAAGTTACACATTCTTCAGCCATCCACTGTGTATTTGGAGTTTGAAGTTTCTCAGCATGGTGTTAAGCCTTTATGTCATCACGTTGCTGCCACCACAGCTCTGCCTCACCCTACAAGCCTCAAAGAACTCCATGCATTCTTAGGTAAATCTGAATACCCTCACAAATTCATTCCAGGTGTGGCCACATTGTCCATCCCTTCCACGAGTTACTCCAGAAGAACGTTCCTTTTCAGTGGACACTGGCCTGCAAGCATGCCTTCAAACTTTTGAAATCGTAAATTACATTCTGCTCCTTGTTTGGCTACTTTCCATCCTGGCCACCACCTGGTTTTGGCTACAGATGCTTCTCATTCTTGTCTCAGGGCCATTCTCACAAACTTATATGAGAGTGGTTTCAAACAGTCAATAGCTTAAACATCAAAAACGCTCAACTCCATTTATAAGCGCTACTCCTAAGTTGAAAAGGAAGCACTTGTTATCATCTACGACATCAAAAACTTCCATGTGTTCTTTTATTGGTCTAAGTTCCACCACATTGCTGACTACAAGCCCTTGGTTTTGTTGTTTAATCCTACTGCTTTGTTGCTTGACCAAGCTGGTAACTGTCTCCCGCACTGGGCCTTCTTTCTGTCTTGCCACAATCTTGAAATACATTTCTGGCCTACCGCGCAACATGTGAACACCAATGTGCTGTCCCAGCTTATGATGGGGTCGGACCCTACTTTTGACCAGGATGAACTCCTTTGTTTCCACTTAGATGTTGAGACGCAATGTACAATTGAAGGGTTTCCTGCTGCAGGCTCTCAGATCACAGCTGCTGTCACTGCCGACCCATTTTTGCATCAACTTGTTCACCTCGTTCAGTATATTTGACCAAACAGACCTCTGGGATTGGTTTCTGATTCTCTGCATAACTATTTTGCCCTTCGTCACCACCTTTCGGTATTTAATTGTGGTATTCTTTCAGCTACCAACAGGCTGTCACCCATGTTTGTGATCTCAGCTGCCCTATGGTGGGATGTGCATCAGCTTCTACATCAGGGATACTGGGGGAGGAGGTGGGGGGCGGGGGGGGGGGGGGAGGGATGAGAGGTAGATCCTCGCTTACTAAGTCATTGGCCCATCAGCTCATGTTTTGGCCCAGCACATCTTGTTGCAGCCTGCTTTCAAAGCATTACCCAAAAGGTGGCACGACAGGCGAAGCTCTCATCATCACCTGCACCATGGGAATGCATCCATGTTGATTTTGCAGGGCCCTTCCTTAATTCTTACTCAGTGTTGGTTGTCGATGCTTTCTCTAAATTTCCATACATTGTCTGCTGTCCTTCAATGGCAGCTGGGTTACAATTCAGGCCCTCTCCAATTTTTATATCCCCTCAAACCAAGAACCTCCAACAGAAGAACCCCAAAAGTGCCCCACTTGTGACAGGATACTTTCCGGGACTGGATCAGACTCAGAATGTGGCTCCCCAGCAGGGATACGACTTCCTCAAATCCTGCCCTGAAATGAGATCCATCCTTCATGAAATCCTCCCCACTCCACCAAGAGTGTCTTTCTCCCGTCCACCTAACCTTCGTAACCTCTTGGTTCAACCCTATGAAATCCCCAAACCACCTTTCCTACCCTCTGGCTCCTACCCTTGTAACTGCCCCCAGTGTAAAACCTGTCCCATGCACCCTCCCACCACCACCTACTCCAGTCCTGTAACCCGGAAGGTGTACACGATCAAAGGCAGAGCCAAGTGTGAAAGCACCCACGTGATTTACCAACTGACCTGCCTCCACTGTGAAGCTTTCTATGAAGGAATGACCAGCAACAAACTGTCCATTCACATGAACGGACACGGGCAGACAGTGTTTGTTGGTAATGAGGATCACCCTGTGGCTAAACATGCCTTGGTGCACGGCCAGCACATCTTGGCACAGTGTTACACCATCCGGGTTATCTGGATATTTCCGACTAACACCAACCTATCAGAACTCCGGTGATGGGAACTTGCCCTTCAATATATTCTCTCTTCCTGTTACCCACCAGGCCTCAACCTCCGCTAATTTCAAGTTGCCGCCGCTCATACCTCACCTGTCATTCAACAACATCTTTGCCTATGTATTTCCGCCTAATCTGACATCTCTGCCCAAACTCTTTGCCTTTACATATGTCTGCTTGTGTCTGTATATGTGTGGATGGATGTGTGTGTGTGTGCGCGAATGTATACCTGTCCTTTTCTATCCCTAAGGTAAGTCTTTCCGCTCCCGGGATTGGAATGGCTCCCTACCCTCTCCCTTAAAACCCACACCCTTTCCTCTTTCCTGATGAAGAAACCGTGGATTGCGAAAGTTTGAATCTTGCATATGTGTGTGTGTGTGTGTGTGTGTGTGTGTGTGTGTGTGTGTGTGTGTTAGTTAGTGACTCTATAAACATACCAAGGCTTTCGTTTGGTAAGTTACATCATCTTTGTTTTCAGATATATTTTTCCCACGTGGGATGCTTCCCTCTATTATATACATCAAATAGACGGAAACATTCCACGTGGGAAAAATATATCTAAAAACAAAGATGATGTAACTTACCAAATGAAAGTGTTGGTATGTTGATAGAGACACTAACTAACAAACACACACACACACACACACACACAAAATTCAAGCTTTCGCAACCCACGGTTGCTTCATCAGGAAAGAGAGAAGGAGAGGGAAAGACAAAAGGATGTGGGTTTTAAGGGAAAGGGGAAGGAGTCATTCCAATCCCGGGAGCGGAAAGACTTACTTTAGGGAGAAAAAAAGGACAGGTATACACGCCCCCCCCCCCCCCCCCCCCCACACACACACACACACACACACATACCCATCCGCACATATACAGCCACAGGCAGACATTGTAAAGGTCAAGAGTTTGGGCAGAGATGTCAGTCGGCGGCAACTTGAAATTAGCGGAAGTTGAGGCCTGGTGGGTAACGGGAAGAGAGGATATATTGAAGGGCAAGTTCCCATCTCTGGAGTTCTGATAGGTTGGTGTTAGTGGAAAGTATCCAGATAACCCGGACAGTGTAACACTGTGCCAAGATGTGCTGGCCGTGCACCAAGGCATGTTTAGCCACAGGGTGATCCTCATTACCAACAAACACTGTCTGCCTGTGTCTGTTCATGGGAATGGACAGTTTGTTACTGGTCATTCCCACATAGAAAGTTTCACAGTGTAGGCAGGTCAGTTGGTAAATCACGTGGGTGCTTTCAAACGTGGCTCTGCCTTTGATCGTGTACACCTTCCGGGTTACAGGACTGGAGTAGGTGGTGGTGGGAGGGTGCATGGGACAGGTTTTTACACTGGGGGCAGTTACAAGGGTTGGAGTCAGAGGGTAGGAAAGGTGGTTTGGGGATTTCATAGGGATGAACCAAGAGGTTACAAAGGTTAGGTGGACGGCGGAAAGACACTCTAGGTGGAGTGGGGAGGATTTCATGAAGGATGGATCTCATTTCAGGGCAGGATTTGAGGATGTCACATCCCTGCTGGAGAGCCACATTCAGAGTCTGATCCAGTCCCGGAAAGTATCCTGTCACAAGTGGCGCACTTTTGGGGTTCTTCTGTGGGAGATTCTGGGTTTGAGGGGATGAGGAATTGGCTCTGATTATTTGCTTCTGTACCAGGTCGGGAGGGTAGTTGCGGGATGCGAAAGCTGTTTTCAGGTTGTTGGTGTAATGGTTCAGGGATTCAGGACTGAAGCAGATTCCTTTACCACGAAGACCTAGGCTGTAGGGAAGGGACCGTTTGATATGGAATGGGTGGCAGCTGTCATAATGGAGGTACTGTTGCTTGTTGGTAGGTTTGATGTGGACAGATGTGTGAAACTGGCCATTGGACAGGTGGAGGTCAACGTCAAGGAAAGTGGCATGGGATTTGAAGTAGGACCAGGTGAATCTGATGGAACCAAAGGAGTTGAGGTTGGAGAGGAAATTCTGGAGTTCTTCTTCACTGAGAGTCCAGATCGTGAAGATGTCATCAATAAATCTGTACCAAACTTTGGGTTGGCAGGCCTGGGTAACCAAGAAGGCTTCCTCTAAGCGACCCATGAATAGGTTGGCGTACGAGGGGGCCATCCTGGTACCCATGGCTGTTCCCTTTAATTGTTGGTATGTCTGGCCTTCGAAAGTGAAGATGTTGTGAGTCAGGATGAAGCTGGCTAAGGAAATGAGGAAAGAGGTTTTAGGTAGGGTGGCAGGTGATCGGCGTGAAAGGAAGTGCTCCACTGCAGCGAGGCCCTGGATGTGCGGAATATTTGTGTATAAGGAAGTGGCATAAATGGTTACAAGAATGGTTTCCGGCACTGAAGTATTTTCCATGTAGCCCCCATCAAGGAGGAGCTTATGGGCACTCAACGGTGAGGTCATCAGTGGCACCCATCACGACATTCACCATGTGACTGTTCCTCTTTTTCTACCCCCAGACTAGTGGTAAGGCAGAATGTCTCATCAGCACATTCAAGTTTCAAATGAAAAAGTATATCACGAACTTCTCCACAGATGATGTCTTGGCACACTTCTTGAGTTTCTACAAGTTTACACTGATGGGGGAACAGAGACTTTCTAAAGATGCTCCATAGTTGCCAGCCACTTTCCTGCATCTGCTTATGCTGCCCCAACAACACCCGTGAGTGTGGCCTTTGTCACAGTTTGCTCTTGGCTCCTCAGAGTGGATTCTGTACACTGGCCACAACTTCTGCAGCCACCTTATCTGTAAAGTGTGAACTAGTGAGGGGCTGGTGGCACACAACCATGATCAACTGCGACCTTGCGCAACAGTGAGGGCCACAGGTTCACTGCTGCCTGCCTCTCCTTTGGGGCACAGCATGCTGCTGGTCCTTCCCATTACACATTGTTTCCACCAGTGCTTCCACCACCGGCTGTTTGACACTGTATGGTCTCTTTCACTACTGATATCCCCACCCAAGTGGCTGGGACTTCACTGTCAGTGCTGTTCTGCCATGTTAAGGTTCTGGAAGTCAAGATGATACCAGCACCCTTTCCACCAGTCCTCTTTTATGGTACTATGCAGGAGGCAGTGGCGGCCACCATGTGTGTCCACGAATGCCTCACCTCCACCCCTCCTCACCCGTTCTGGCCCAAAATCTCCTCCAACCGCTGCAGTCATCGCCTGCAGTGCACACTGCAGAGGCCATGGATGCTTCATAAGTTGCCTCAACACCTGCGTCGGAGGAGCGTCCTCTCCCCAATGGAGGAGGGGTGAAAAGACACTGTACGCAGTACCTGTATATGTACCATGGCACCAGACCGCTGATGCATACACTTCAAATTGTCTGCCTGCCAATGGCACCTGTGTGGGCCATCCACAAGAGGCTACCTGTGGTGGGTCGCAGGACTTGTGCACATGTCATGGCAGCTGCTGTGCTGTCTACCAGAGCCCTTCTCTATATAAAGACAGAGCAGCAGGCACTCAAGGCACTCACTGACAAATGTGTTCTTACTGTTTATTTGTAACAGCTTGTTGTTCTTTTGTACATGGATGAATAAACCTTGGTTAATTGTGACTGCACTGTTATTCGTGCCCCAAATTAAGACTCCTTAGACCTCAGGAGAGGAAGGAAGATTAGGATTTAATATCCTGTCAATGATGAGGTCATACGGGTCAGAGCAAAAGTATGGATGAAAGGAATGGTGAAAGAAGTCAGGTGTGCCTTATCAGGAACCATCCCAGCATTCACCATATGATATTTAGGGAAATCATGGAAAACCTAAATATGGATGGCCAGACACGGACTTGAACTGCTGTCCTCCAGGTTATAAGCCCATTGTGTTTACCACTGCACCATCTCACTCAGTCATAGATAAAATATTGCACTATGGATGAATAATGAGGATAAAAGTAACAACAGAAAATAATAGCACAGATTTAAATTATGAGGTAACAAATAATTTGATGCTTGAATTAGTGGGTCAAAAAGAGAAAGGATAAATGTCTATTTATGGAACAGTAGCAAACAAGTGCATAGGAAATGACAATATGAAAATCACTAAGAATATAGCACAATGGGAAGTTAGATGATCCTGAGTGAAAAGGTACAGAGATGATGTGATAATTGGGTTACGATGGAGTATATTGGTTAGCTTGGAACAGAATGGTGGAATGGTGTGGTAGCTGACATAGGGGTAGACACAGGTAGAGGGCAGGGATTTGAGAAGACTGCACCAGGAAATTTGCAGGAATGGGTTATGTTGGAAGGAGAGTCGGCATCTGTGTACTTCAGGGGGTGGTGTTGAGGGTGGGGGATGACACAGATGGCATCCACCATTAAAATCATTCACACTGAGCTGAGCAGCATGTTCCACATTGGGCAGTTGATCCTTGGAACAAGCCTACATGCAGTAAATCACCCACATGGATAGTTGGGTTGTGAACTGAAATGTATTTAGTTGCAGCAACAACATGAAGGTTTTCACATGTGTCCCTGCCTCTGATGGGGTGGGAAATGATGATGGTAGGAACGGAATAGGATGTGGTCATTACAAGTATGTGACAGGTCTTTTAACTGGATCTTCCTTAGGGACTTAAGCCATGCTCGCAGGTGGGATGGAAGATGCAACCCTGGGATGAGGGATATTACATCTCCTGTTATTCCACATTGGATTGTCCACTGATATGAATATGCAAATATGAAATATAAAAGAGAAATAAACAGAGGCTTGCTATGTGAGACAGAAAAGATGTTTACACTTGCCATCTAGGAGCAATCCCAGAAGGAAATATACACCATATCCTGATCTTCCAGAACTTAAGAACAATTTCTTTGTCATGTGGAAAAGCAGTCAAGTGACAGGAGGGCAAAGCAAGAAATGCAGACAAAAGTAACTGGTTACAAACAATAGTCAAGTCCTGAGTTCTAACAGTGAGCAGGAAGAATACAAAATATCAAAGGTAAGGAGTAAAAACCACAATGATACGACAAGACGTCTTTGGGAAAAAACACCATGTGTAAAACACAGGGGTATGGAAGTGAATAAATACACACAACAACATATGAAATGAAAACATGGAACAGGAAGAATAATAATGACCCAACAGAGGAAATGAATAAACATATGGGGTGGGATGGGGGAAGAGGTCACCGTCATCCTTCACCTCTCAGTTTATTTGTCATACAAATGTTCAGAGGTTACTCCAGAGTCATGTTCTCATTGAACCCACCAACAGACAATGGTCTCTTAATATGTACACATGCCATTCATTCCATGTAACATGTTTCTTTTTGTACAGTCATGAGCTTCATGGTCACACATATGTTCTGATATACAATCACAAAGTATATGACTAATCTCATGCAGGCTTTCACTTTCTAAACAATTCACATGGACTTATGTGACAAGTCTCCTAATCCATCCTGCCACATGCTAACACTAGTACAAAAGTACCGTATTTACTCGAATCTAAGCCGCACTTTTTTTCCGGTTTTTGTAATCCAAAAAACCGCCTGCGGCTTAGAATCGAGTGCAAAGCAAGCGGAAGTTCTGAAAAATGTTGGTAGGTGCCGCCACAACTAACTTCTGTCGTCGAATATATGTAGCGCTACAAAGGCATGCTCTGTAGGCACAAAGATAAATACTGGCGCCAAAACCTCTGTGTCAGTAAATAAATTAAAAAAAAAAAAAAAAAGAAAGGTGGAAGACGAGCTTTATTTTCTCCGCCCCGAGTTTAGACCACTGCATTTTCATACATTATCCAACGAAGTAAATACAAATTCCGTATTGTTCATCTTCGAATGTAGTAGAATTTCAATGTACTACGAAAATCCGACTGGCAAGACTGGGATGTTTTTCAATGTGGCCAACTCTACGTTAGTACGTTCTGAATTTTTTCCTAACTGTGAGAAGAGATGGTTGCTAATAGTAACCTGATGAAATGTGAATCACAAGCAGTATTCTCTTCACCATTCACCAAAAGAATAATACGAATATAAACATTTTGCCATGTATTCTTCCGTGTTTGTTGCTATCTCATTTAAATCCTGTCTGCCTAATAAACTACGAAACTAGAGTGAGACAACAGCAAACGCAGAAGAATATACTTATCGTGTCATGTTGATATTCGTATTTTTCTTATGCCTAATAGTGATATAGTCAGAAATGAAGCACGGCAACTGACTAGATTTTTAAATCTAAGATGACTCTAATTTCTGTGCAGAATTTGATGTACTAAAGAAGCGGCCGCAAAGATTTTCAAACGGAGAAAATTTTTCGCCTAACTCTCGTTCAGAATGTGTTCTATCATACGCAGCCTATTATTTGGCTCTTGTTGATCATTCTCAAAGAAAGCAGCAGTGTAAGCAACAACAAATAGCAGTCTCTTGTCATTGCTTCGCTAATGAGACGATTCACCTCTTTTTAGTTGTAAGCGGCGCTAGCGCGCACAAAAGCAAGCCATGCCGCGAGTGGCAACAGGCCATAAACACGCACTATCAGAATGCGACAAACAATGCATGACACATTACAGTGATGCATTTTCAACTTAGAGTGACGTAAACACCTATAACAGAGAAAACGGCACTTATCAGATCAAAGCAAAATAAGCAATCGATTCAAACCAGACGAAGCACGTGAAAAAGGAAGGGTACCCGTATAAATACGGACGGAGCGCCTGACGCATAGCAATGGCTACCTGGTAAAGCTTAACTGCTAAGCTTACGACTCGAACCAAACTACTGTAGCTGTATCATCATTCATTCGACCTAAATTGTGTCTCATATTACAATGGACCAACTTTGTTTCGATTTGGAGGTGCGGCCTAAAACTTTTCTCTCCCATTGAATTTCGAGTCTCAAATTTCAGGTGCGGCCTAGATTCGGGAAATCTTTTTTTCCTTTATTTTGAGTCTCATTTTTCAGGTGCGGCTTAGATTCGAGTGCGGCTCAGATTCGAGTAAATACGGTAATAAAGCTTAACTCATATATCATTGATGAATTTTGCTTTTTAGGTTTTAGGTCACTGTCCTAAGCATATTTCTCTGCCTTACATTTTGTCTCTCAGAGCTGCTGATGTCATCAGAGGCTATAATGAGTAAGAAAGCAATTTCGAACATAAAGCAGCTCAGTAAGCTGCACTGTTTATACATATCTGGGGAATGGTTGGTTTTTGATGTCATCAGACTGCTGTCTAAGACTCTGCAGTTGTGCCAATGTCTGCTATGCACTTGTAGTAGGGGACAGTTGATATTGTTAGCTTTATTTAGCTCTAGGACCCACAATTTGTCCAATTTTGATCCTTTTTTTCTGTTAAAGTTATTTTTGTGCTTTTAAATTGCAATGGCCTCTCCATACATTCTAACATAGTAATCATTAGACCTTAAAAAACCACAGTATCAAAGAAACAAATTTGGTGGTTTACTGGTCCTGGAGCACAATCTACTGCCAATTTAT